>NW_027667806.1:0-2866000 GCF_963924665.1 Micromys minutus | reverse complement strand
AAACTGCAGAAATTTCACAAATTCGCGGAAAGATGGCAGAAATTCCCTTTATTTTCGGCGAAAAAGGCAGAAAATCCTCGTATTTTGGAGCAATACTGCAGAAATTCCCCTAATTTTTGCGTAAAACATGCAGTAATTTTCTTTATTTTGTGGCAAAAAGGCAGAAATTCCCCTTATTTTGGGGCAAATAGCAGAAATTTCCATTATTTTAGGGCAAAATTGCAGAAATTTCTTTTATTTGGGGGCAAAAAACAGAAATTCCCCTTATTTTGGGGCAAAATTGCAGAAATTTGCTTTTTTGGGGGGCAAAAAACAGAAATTCCCCTTATTTTGCGGCAAAATTGCAGAAATTTTCTTTATTATGGGGAAAAATTGCAGAAATTTCCCTTATTTTCGGGCAAAATTGCAGAAATTTCACTTATTTCAGAAAAAAAAGCAAAAATTATTCTTATTTTGAGGCAAAAAGGCAGAATTTCCCATTATTTTGGGGCAAAAAGGCAGAAATTCAGCTTATTTTGGGGTAAAATTGCAGAAATTTCATATATTTCAGGGCAAAAAGGCAGAAATTCCCCTTATTTTGAGGTAAAATGATAAAATTTATCATTTTTTGGGCTAAAGGCAGAAATTCCCATTATTTTGGGGCAAAAAGGCACAAATTTCCCTTATTTTCGGGCAAAATTGCACAAATTTCATTTATTTCAGTGTAAAAAGTCAGAAATTCCCCTTATTTCGGGGCAAAAAGTAGAAATTTCTTTTATTATGGTACAAAATTGAAGGAATTTTCTTTATTTTTGAAAAAAAGGCAGAAATTCCCCATAATTTGAGGTAAAAGGCAGAAATTCTTCTTATTTTGAGGTAAAATGCAGAAATTCCCATTATTTAGAGGTAAAATGCAGAAATTCCCCTAATATTTGGGGAAAATGCAGAAATTGCCTATTTTGGGGCTAAAAAGCAGAAATTTTCTGTATTTTGAAGAAAAATTGCAGAAATTCTCATAATTTTTGGGCAAAAAGGCTGAAATTCTCCTTATTTTGGGGCAAAAAGACAGAAAATCTCCGTTTTTCGGGTGCAAAAGTCAGAAATTCCCCTTATTTGAGGGCAAAAAGGCAGAAATTTCCCTTATTTTGGGGTAAAATTGAAGAATTTTCACTTATTTCAGGGTAATAAGTCAGAAATTTTCTTTATTTTGAGGCAAAAATAACAGAAATTCCCTCTGTTTTGGGGGAAAAGACAGAAATTCCACTTATTTAGAGGCAAAAAGGCAGAAATTCCCCTTATTTTGGAGCAAAAATGAAGAAATTTCCCTTTTTTATGGCAAAAAGTTAAGCATTCTTCTTATTTTGGTGAAAAACGGCTGAAATTCCCCTTATTTTGAGGTAAAATGCTGAAATTCCCCATATTTTTAGGCAAAAGGCAGAAATTCCCCTTATTTTGGGGCAAAAAGGCACAAATTTTCCTTATTTTCGGGCAAAATTGCAGAAATTTCATTTATTTCAGGGCAAAAGGTAAGAAATTCCCCTTATTTTGGGGCAAAAAGCAGAAATTTTTTTTATTATGGTACAAAATTAAAAAAATTTTCCTTATTTTGGAACAAAAAGGCAGAAATTCCCCATATTTTGGGGCAAAAGGCAGAAATTCTTCTTACTTTGAAGTAAAATGCAGAAATTCCCCTTATTTAGATGTAAAATGCAGAAATTCTCAAATATTGGGGGAAAATGCAGAAATTATATTTATTTTGTAGCTAAAAGGCAGAAATTAACCATATTTTGAAGAAAAATTGCAGAAATTCTCATAATTTTCGGGCAAAAAGGAAGAAATTGTCTTTATTTTGGGGCAAAAAGACAGAAGATCTCCTTTTTTCTAAAGCATTAAGTCAGTAATTCCCATTATTTTGGGGCAAAAAGACAGAAATTTCGTTTATTTTTGGGGAAAAGTAAGAAATTGCACTTATTTTGAGTCAAAAAGGCGGAAAATCCCCTTATTTTGGGGCAAAAATGAAGAAATTTCTATTTTTTATAACAAAAAGATAAACATTCCGTTTATTTTCAGGCAAAAAGGCAGAAATTCCCCATATATGGACCAAAATTGCAGAAATTCCCCTAATTTTGGGGCAAAAAGGCAGAAACTTCCCTTATTTTGAAGTAAAACTCCAGAAATTTCACTTATTTCGCAGCAAAATGGCAGAAATTCCCCTTATTTATGGCGAAAAAGGCAGAAAATCCCCGTAATTTGGAGCAAAATTGCAGAAATTCACCTAATTTTGGTGTAAAAAATACAGTAATATTTTTTATTTTGGGGCAAAAAGGCAGATATTCTCCTTATTTTGGGGCAAAAGGCAGAAAGTACCCTTATTTTAGGGCAATATTACAGAAATTTTTCTTATTTGGGAGCAAAAAATTAGAAATTCCCCTTATTTTGGGGCAAAAAGCAGACATTTCTCTTATTTTGGAGAAAAATTTTAGAAATTTCACTTATTTCAGGGCAAAAAGTCAGAAATTCCCCTTATTTTGGGGCAAAAAGACAGAAATTCCATTTATTTTTGGGGAAAAGGCAGAAATTGCACTTATTTTGAGTCAAAAAGGCAGAAAATCCCCTTATTTTGGGGCAAAAGTGAAGAAATTTCCCTTTTTTATAGCAATAAGGTATACATTGCCTTTATTTTCGGGCAAAAAGGCAGAAATTCCCCGTATTTTGGAGCAAAATTGCAGAAATTCCCCTAATTTTAGGGCAAAAAGGCAGAAATTCCTTTTATTTTTATGTAAAACTGCAGAAATTTCACTTATTTTGCGGCAAGATGGCAGAAATTCCCCTTATTTTCGGCGAAAAAGGCAGAAAATCATCGTATTTTGGAGCAAAATTGCGGAAATTCACCTAATTTTGGCGTAAAACATGCAGTAATTTTTTTATTTTGTGGCAAAAAGGCAGAAATTCCCCTTATTTTGGGGCAAATGGCAGAAATTCCTCTTATTTTAGGGCAAAATTGCAGAAATTTCCCTTATTTGGGGGCAAAAAACAGAAATTCCCCTTATTTTGGGGCAAAATTGCAGAAATTTTCATTATTATGGGGAAAAATTGGAGAAATTTCCCTTATTTTAGCGCAAAATTGCAGAAATTTCACTTATTTCAGAAAAAAAGCAAAAATTTTTCTTATTTTGAGGCAAAAAGGCAGAAATTCCCATTATTTTGGGGCTAAAAGGCAGAAATTCACCTTATTTTGTGGTAAAATTGCAGAAATTTCATATATTTCAGAGCAAAAAGGCAGAAATTCTTATTATTTTGAGGTAAAATGCTGAAATTTCCCATTTTTGGGGGCTAAAGGCAGAAATTCCCATTATTTTGGGGCAAAAAGGCACAAATTTCATTTATTTCAGGGTAAAAAGTCAGAAATTCCCCTTATTTCGGGGCAAAAAAGTAGAAATTTCTTTTATTATGGTACAAAATTGAAGAAATTTTCTTTCTTTCGGAACAAAAAGCAGAAATTCCCCATAATTTGAGGTAAAAGGCTGAAATTCTTTTTATTTTGAGGAAAAATGCAGAAATTCCCATTATTTAGAGGTAAAATTCAGAAATTCCCCTAATATTTAGAGAAAATGCAGAAATTCCCTTTATTTTGGGGCTAAAAGGCAAAAATTTTCCGTATTTTGAAGAAAAATTGCAGAAATTCTCATAATTTTCGGGCAAAAAGTCTGAAATTCTCCTTATTTGGGGGCAAAAAACCAGAAAATCTCCTTTTTTCGGGTGCAAAAAGTCAGAAATTCCACTTATTTGGGGCAAAATTGCAGAAATTTCCTCTACTTTGGGGCAAAATTGCAGAAATTTCTTCTATTTTGGGGCAAAATTGCAGAAATTTCACTTATTTCAGGAAAAAAAGGCAGAAATTTCTCTTATTTTGGAGCAAAAAAGGCAGAAATTTTTTTTATTTTGGTACAAAATTGAAGAAATTTTTCTTATTTTGGGGCAAAAAGAGAGAAATTCCCCATATTTTGGGGCAAAAAGCAGAAATTCCCCTTATTTTGAGGAAAAAAGGCTGAAATTCCCCTTATTTGGGGGCAAAAAAGCAGAAATTCCCCTTATTTTGGGGCAAAAAGCAGACATTTCCCTTATTTTGGGGAAAAATTTTAGAAATTTCACTTATTGCAGGGCAAAAAGTCAGAAATTCCCCTTATTTTGGGGCAAAAAGACAAAAATTTTGTTTATTTTTGGGCAAAAGGCAGAAATTGCACTTATTTTGAGTCAAAAAGGCGGAAAATCCCCTTATTTTGGGGCAAAAGTGAAGAAATATCCTTTTTCATGGCAAAAATGTATACATTCCCTTTATTTTCGGGCAAAAAGGCAGAAATTCCCCGTATTTAGGAGCAAAATGGCAGAAATTCCCCTAATTTTGGGGCAAAAAGGCAGAAATTCCCCTTATTTTGATGTAAAACTGCAGAAATTTCACAAATTCGCAGCAAGATGGCAGAAATTCCCCTTATTTTCGGCGAAAAAGGCAAAAAATCCTCGTATTTTGGAGCAAAACTGCAGAAATTCCCCTAATTTTTGCGTAAAACATGCAGTAATTTTCTTTATTTTGTGGCAAAAAGGCAGATATTCCCCTTATTTTGGGGCAAATAGCAGAAATTTCCATTATTTTAGGGCAAAATTGCAGAAATTTCTTTTATTTGGGGGCAAAAAACAGAAATTCCCCTTATTTTGGGGCAAAATTGCAGAAATTTGCTTTTTTTGGGGGCAAAAAACAGAAATTCCCCTTATTTTGCGGCAAAATTGCAGAAATTTTCTTTATTATGGGGAAAAATTGCAGAAATTTCCCTTATTTTAGGGCAAAATTGCAGAAATTTCACTTATTTCAGAAAAAAAAGCAAAAATTATTCTTATTTTGAGACAAAAAGGCAGAAATTCCCATTATTTTGGGGCAAAAAGGCACAAATTTCCCTTATTTTCGGGCAAAATTGCACAAATTTCATTTATTTCAGTGTAAAAAGTCAGAAATTCCCCTTATTTCGGGGCAAAAAGTAGAAATTTCTTTTATTATGGTACAAAATTGAAGGAATTTTCTTTATTTTTGAAAAAAAGGCAGAAATTCCCCATAATTTGAGGTAAAAGGCAGAAATTCTTCTTATTTTGAGGTAAAATGCAGAAATTCCCATTATTTAGAGGTAAAATGCAGAAATTCCCCTAATATTTGGGGAAAATGCAGAAATTGCCTTTTTTTGGGGCTAAAAAGCAGAAATTTTCCGTATTTTGAAGAAAAATTGCAAAAATTCTCATAATTTTTGGGCAAAAAGGCTGAAATTCTCCTTATTTTGGGGCAAAAAGACAGAAAATCTCCGTTTTTCGGGTGCAAAAGTCAGAAATTCCCCTTATTTGAGGGCAAAAAGGCAGAAATTTCCCTTATTTTGGGGTAAAATTGAAGAATTTTCACTTATTTCAGGGTAATAAGTCAGAAATTTTCTTTATTTTGAGGCAAAAATAACAGAAATTCCCTCTGTTTTGGGGGAAAAGACAGAAATTCCACTTATTTAGAGGCAAAAAGGCAGAAATTCCCCTTATTTTGGAGCAAAAATGAAGAAATTTCCCTTTTTTATGGCAAAAAGTTAAGCATTCTTCTTATTTTGGTGCAAAACGGCTGAAATTTCCCTTATTTTGAGGTAAAATGCTGAAATTCCCCATATTTTTAGGCAAAAGGCAGAAATTCCCCTTATTTTGGGGGCAAAAAGGCACAAATTTCCCTTATTTTCGGGCAAAATTGCAGAAATTTCATTTATTTCAGGGCAAAAAGTAAGAAATTCCCCTTATTTTGGGGCAAAAAGCAGAAATTTTTTTTATTATGGTACAAAATTTAAAAATTTTTCCTTATTTTGGAACAAAAAGGCAGAAATTCCCCATATTTTGGGGCAAAAGGCAGAAATTCTTCTTACTTTGAGGTAAAATGCAGAAATTCCTTTTATTTAGATGTAAAATGCAGAAATTCTCAAATATTGGGGGAAAGTGCAGAAATTATATTTATTTTGTAGATAAAAGGCAGAAATTAACCATATTTTGAAGAAAAATTGCAGAAATTCTCATAATTTTCGGGCAAAAAGGAAGAAATTCTCTTTATTTTGGGGCAAAAAGACAGAAGATCTCCTTTTTTCTAAAGCATAAAGTCAGTAATTCCCATTATTTTGGGGCAAAAAGACAGAAATTTCGTTTATTTTTGGGGAAAAGTCAGAAATTGCACTTATTTTGAGTCAAAAAGGCGGAAAATCCCCTTATTTTGGGGCAAAAATGAAGAAATTTCTATTTTTTATAACAAAAAGATAAACATTCTGTTTATTTTCAGGCAAAAAGGCAGAAATTCCCCATATATGGACCAAAATTGCAGGAATTCCCCTAATTTTGGGGCAAAAAGGCAGAAACTTCCGTTATTTTGAAGTAAAACTCCAGAAATTTCACTTATTTCGCAGCAAAATGGCAGAAATTCCCCTTATTTACGGCGAAAAAGGCAGAAAATCCCCGTAATTTGGAGCAAAATTGCAGAAATTCACCTAATTTTGGTGTTAAAAATACAGTAATATTTTTTATTTTGGGGCAAAAAGGCAGAAATTCTCCTTATTTTGGGGCAAAAGGCAGAAATTACCATTATTTTAGGGCAAAATTGCAGAAATTTTTCTTATTTGGGGGCAAAAAACCAGAAATTCCCCTTATTTTGGGGAAAAATTGCAGAAATTTCCCTTATTATAGGGAAAATTGCAGAAATTTCACTTATTTCAGAAAAAAAAAGCAAAAATTTTTCTTATATTGGGGCAAAAAGGCAGAAATTCCCATTATTTTGGGTCAAAAAGGCAGAAATTCACCTTATTTTGGCCTAAAATTGCAGAAATTTCACATATTTCAGGGCAAAAAGGCAGAAATTTCCCTTAATTTGGGGCAAAAATGAAGAAATTTCCCTTTTTATGGCGAAAAGGTATGCATTCCCATTATTTTCAGGCAAAAATGCAGAAATTTCCTGTATTTTGGGGCAAAATTGCAAAAATTCCCCTAATTGTGGGGCAAAAAGACAGAAATTCCCTATATGTTGGGGCAAAAAGACAGAAATTCTCCTTATTTTGGGGCAAAACTCAGAAATTCCACTCATTTTGGAGCAAAATTGCAGAAATTTTCCTTATTTTGGGGCAAAATTGTAGAAATTTCATTTATTTTGGGGCAAAATTGCAGAAATTCCCCTTATTTTGGAGCAAAAAGTTGAAATCCCTAATTTTTGGCTAAAATTAAAGAAATTTCACTTATTTCGGGACAAAAAGGCAAAAATTCCACTTAATTTCAAGCAAAAAGGCAGAAATTCCCTTTATTTTGGGGCAAAAAGGCAGAAATTCCCCTTATTTTGGGATAAAATTGCAGAAATTTTCCTTATTTGGGAGCAAATGGCAGAAAATCCTATTAATTTCGGTTAAAAAGGCAGAAATTCCCCATATTTTGGAGCAAAATTGTAGAAATTCTCCTAATATTGGGGCAAAAATGCAGAAATTCCCTTTATTTGGGGCAAAAGGCAGAAATTCCCCTTATTTTCGGGAAAAGAGGAAGAAAATCCCTGTGTTTTGAAGCAAAATTGCTGAAACTTCCCTAATTTTAGGGCAAAGAGGCAGAAATTCCCTTTATTTTGGGGCAAAAATACAGATATTCTCCTTATTTTGGGGCAAAAATCAGAAATTTCCCTTATTTGGGGCAAAATTGCAGAAATTTCACTTATTTTCAGGTAAAAAGGCTGAAATTTCCTTTATTTTGGGGCAAAAAGGGAGAAATTCTTCTTTTCAGGGCAAAATTGCACAATTTTCTTTTTTGGGGCTAAAAGGCAGAAATTCCTTATATTTTGGGGCCAAAAGGCAGAAATTCCCCTTATTTTGAGGTAATAAGGCTGAAATTCCCCTTATTTGGGGCAAAAAGGCAGACATTCCCCTTATTTTGGGGTAAAATTGCAGAAATTTCAAATATTTTAGGGCAAAATGGCAGAAATTTCCTTTATTTTAGGGCAAAAAGATGAAATCCCTAATTTTTGGCTAAAATTGCAGAAATTTCACTTATTTCGGACAAAAAGCAGAAATTCCACTTAATTTTGGGCAAAAAGGCAGAAATGACCCATATTTTGGAGCAAAATTGCAGAAATTCCCCTAATATTGGTGCAAAAATTCCCTTTACTTTGGGGGCAAAAATGCAGAAATTCCCCTTATTTTTAGGTAAAAAGGCTGAAATTCCCCTTATTTTGGGGCAAAAAGTCAGAAATTCCCTTTATTTTTGGGGAAAATACAGAAATTTCGTTTATTTTTGGGGAAAAGGCAGAAATTGCACTTATTTTGAGTCAAAAAGGCGGAAAATCCCCTTATTTTAGGGTAAAAATGAAGAAATTTCCTTTTTTTATGGCAAAAAGGTATACATTCCCTTTATTTTCGGGCCAAAAGACAGAAATTCCCTGTATTTTTGAGCAAAATTGCAAAAATTCCCCTAATTTTTGGGCAAAAAGGCAGAAATTCCCCTATTTTTGGGGGTAAAACTGCAGAAATTTCACTTACTTCGCGGAAAAATGGCAGAAACTCCCTTTATTTTCGGCGAAAAAAGTAGAAAATCCCCGTATTTTGGAGCAAAATTGCAGAAATTCACCTAATTTTGGGATAAAAAATACAGTAATTTTCTTATTTTGGAGCAAAAAGGCAGAAATTCTCTTTATTTTGGGGCAAAAGGCAGAAATTCCCCTTATTTTAGGGCAAAATTGAAGAAATTTCCTTTATTTGGGGGCAAAAAACAAAAATTCCCATTATTTTGGGGCAAAATTGCATGAATTTCCCTTATTATGGAAAAAAATTGCAGAAATTTCCCTTATTTTAGAACAAAATTGCAGAAATTTCACTTATTTCAGAGAAAAAAGAAATAATTTTTCTTATTTTGGGGCAAAAGGCAGAAATTTCTATTATTTTATGGGCAAAAAGGCAGAAATTCACCTTATTTTGGGGTAAAATTGCAGAAATTTCACATATTTCAGGGAAAAAAGGCAGAAATTCCCCTTATTTTGGGGCAAAAAGGCAGAAATTCCCTTTATTTTGGTATAAAATTGCAGAAATTTCCCTTATTCGGTAGCAAAAAGGCAGAAAATCCTTTTAATTTTGGGTAAAAAGGCAGAATTTCCCTGTATTTTGGAGCAAAATTGCAGAAATTCCCCTAATATTGGGGCAAAAATGCAGAAATTCCCTTTATTTGGGGCAAAAAGGCAGAAGTTCCCCTTATTTTCGGGAAAAGAGGAAGAAATTCCTTGTATTTTGAAGCAAAATTGCAAAAACTCTTCTAATTTTGGGGCAAAAATACAGAAATTCTCCTTATTTTGGGGCAAAAATCAGAAATTTCCTTTATTTTGGGGCAAAATTTTAGAAATTTCTTCTATTTTGTTACAGACTTGCAGATATTTTTCTTATTTTCTGGCAAAAAGGCAGAAATTCCCCTTACTTTGGGATAAAATTGCAGAAATTTCCCTTATTTGGGGGCAAAAAAGATAAATTCGCCTTATTTTGGGGCAAAATTGCAGAAATTTCCCTTATTATGAAAAAAAATTGCAGAAATTTCAATTATTTTGGGGCAAAATTGCAGAAATTTCACTTATTTCAAAGAAAAAAACTCAGATATTTCTCTTATTTTGGGGCAAAAAGGCAGAAATTTCTTTTATTTTGGTACAAAATTGTAGAAATTTTCATTATTTGGGGGCAAAAATGCAGAAATTCCCCATATTTTGGGGCAATAATGCAGAGATTCCTCTTATTATGAGGTAAAATGCTGAAATTCCCCTTATTTTGGGGCAATAAGACAGAAATTCCCTTTATTTTGTGTCAAAAAGGCAGAAATTTCCCTTATTTTGGGGCAAAATTGCAGAAATTTCACATATTTCAGGGCAAAATTCAAAAATTCCTTTTATTTTGGGGCAAAAAGACAGAAATTCCGTTTATTTTTTGGTAAAAAGGCAGAAATTTCACTTATTTCGAGGTAAGAAGGAAGAAATTCCTCTTATTTTAGAACAAAAAAGAAAGAAATTTCCTTTGTTTTGTGGAAAAAGACAGAAATTCCACTTATTTAGAGGCAAAAAGGCAGAAATTCTCCTTATTTTTGGGCAAAACTCAGAAATTCCACTTATTTTGGGGCAAAATTGCAGAAATTTCACTTATTTTGGGGCAAAATTGCAGAAATTTCACTTATTTCAGGGAAAAAAAGGCCGAAATTTTCTTTATTTTGGGGCAAAAAACAGAAATTCTCCATATTTTAGTGCAAAAATCAGAAATTTCCCTTATTTTGAGGTAAAATGCTGAAATTTCCCTTATTTTGGGGCAAAAGGCAGAAATGTCCCTATTTTTGGGGCAAATTTGCAGAAATTTCACTTATTTCAGGGTAATAAGTCAGAAATTTTCCTTATTTTGGGGCAAAAAAAACCAGAAATTCCCTTTGTTTTTGGGGAAAAAGACAGAAATTCCACTTATTTAGAGGCAAAAAGGCAAAAGTTACCCTTCTTTTGGAGCAAAAATGAAGAAATTTCCCTTTTTTATTGCAAAAAGGTGTGCATTCTTCTTATTTTTGGACAAAAAGGCAGAAATTACTTGTATTTTGGAACAAAATTGCAGAAATTCCCCTAATTTTGGGGTAAAACTGCAGAAATTTCACTTATTTTGCGGCAAAATGGCAGAAATTCCCCTTATTTTCGGCGAAAAAGGCAGAAAATCCTCGTATTTTGGAGCAAAATTCCAATAATTCACCTAATTTTGGGGTAAAACACGCAGTAATTTTCTTTATTTTGTGGCAAAAAGGCAGAAATTCCCCTTATTTTAGGGCAAAATTGCAGAAATTTTCATTATTTGGGGGCAAAAAACAGAAATTCCTT
The DNA here is from genome assembly GCF_963924665.1 of Micromys minutus. Classification (NCBI taxonomy): domain Eukaryota; kingdom Metazoa; phylum Chordata; class Mammalia; order Rodentia; family Muridae; genus Micromys; species Micromys minutus. Next base: position 2,855,115 of record NW_027667806.1, on the reverse strand, counting down.
TTATTTTGGGGCAAAATTGCAGAAATTTGTTTTATTTGGGGGCAAAAAACAGAAATTCCCCTTATTTTGCAGCAAAATTGCAGAAATTTTCTTTATTATGGGGAAAAATTGCAGAAATTTCCCTTATTTTAGGGCAAAATTGCAGAAATTTCACTTATTTCAGAAAAAAAAAGCAAAAATTTTCCTTATTTTGAGGCAAAAATGCAGACATTCACATTATTTTGGGGCAAAAAGGCAGAAATTCACATTATTTTGGGGTAAAATTGCAGAAATTTCATATATTTCAGGGCAAAAAGTCAGAAATTCCCCTTATTTTGAGGTAAAATGCTGAAATTTTTCATTTTTTGGGGCTAAAGGCAGAAATTCCCATTATTTTGGGGCAAAAATGACAGAAATTCCCTTTGTTTTGGGGGAAAAAGACAGAAATTCCACTTTTAGAGGCAAAAAAGCAGAAATTCCCCTTATTTTGGAGCAAAAATGAAGAAATTTTCCTTTTTTATGGCAAAAAGTTATGCATTCTTCTTATTTTCGGGCAAAAAGGCAGAAATTCCCCATATTTTGGGGCAAAAGGCAGAAACTCCCCTTATTTTGGAGCAAAAATGAAGAAATTTCTCTTTTTTATGGCAAAAAGATATGCATTCTTCTTATTTTGTTGCAAAAAGGCTGAAATTCCCCTTATTTTGAGGTAAAATGCTGAAATTCCTCATATTATGGGGCAATAGGCAGAAATTCCCCTTATTTTGGGGCAAAAAGGCACAAATTTCCCCTATTTTCGGGCAAAATTGCAGAAATTTTATTTATTTCAGGGCAAAAAGTAAGAAATTCCCCTTATTTTGGGGCAAAAAGCAGAAATTTCATTTATTTTTTGGGGAAAAGGCAGAAATTGCACTTCTTTTGAGTCAAAAAGGCGGAAAATCCCCTTATTTTGGGGAAAAATGAAGAAATTTCTATTTTTTATAACAAAAAGGTAAACATTCCCTTTATTTTCGGGAAAAAAGGCAGAAATTCCCCATATTTTGGAGCAAAATTGCAGAAATTCCTTTAATTTTGGGGCATAAAGGCAGAAATTCCTTTTATTTTGGGGTAAAACTCCAGAAATTTTACTTATTTCGCAGCAAAATGGCAGAAATTCCCCATATTTTCGGCGAAAAAGGCAGAAAATCCTCGTATTTTGGAGCAAAATTGCAGAAATTCACCTAATTTTGGGGTAAAAAATACAGTAATATTTTTTATTTTGGGGCAAAAAGGCAGAAATTCTCCTTATTTTGGGGCAAAAGGCAGAAATTACCCTTATTTTAGGGCAAAATTGCAGAAATTTCCCTTATTTGGGGGCAAAAAAACAGAAATTCCCCTTATTTTGGGGCAAAATTGCAGAAATTTCCCTTATTATGGAAAAAATTGCAGAAATTTCCCTTATTTTAGGGCAAAATGGCAGAAATTTCACTTATTTGAGAGAAAAAAAGCAAAAATTTTTCTTATTTATGGCAAAAAGGCAGAAATTCCCATTATTTTGGGGCAAAAAGGCAGAAATTCACCTTATTTTGGGCTAAAATTGCAGAAATTTCACATATTTCAGGGCATAAAGGCAGAAATTTCCCTTAATTTGGGGCAAAAATGAAGAAATTTTTCTTTTTATGGCAAAAAGGTATGCATTCCCCTTATTTTCAGGCAAAAATGCAGAAATTTCCCGTATTTTGGAGCAAAATTGCAGAAATTCCCATAATTGTGGGGCAAAAGGGCAGAAATTCCCTATATGTTGGGGCAAAAAGACAGAAATTCTCCTTATTTTGGGGCAAAACTCAGAAATTCCACTTTTTTGGAGCAAAATTTCAGAAATTTCCCTTATTTTGGGGCAAAATTGCAGAAATTTCATTTATTTTGGGGCAAAATTGCAGAAATTCTCCTTATTTTGGGGCAAAAAGATGAAATCCCTAATTTTTGTCTAAAATTAAAGAAATTTCACTTTTTTGGACAAATAGGCAAAAATTCCACTTAATTTCGGGCAAAAAGGCAGAAATTCCGCTTATTTTGGGGCAAAAAGGCAGAAATTCCCCTTATTTTAGGATAAAATTGCAGAAATTTTCCATATTTTGGAGCAAAATTGCAGAAATTCCCCTAATATTGGGACAAAAATGCAGAAATTCCCTTTATTTGGGGCAAAAGGCAGAAGTTCTCCTTATTTTTTGGAAAAGAGGAAAAAATTCCCTGTATTTTGAAGCAAAATTGCAGAAACTCTCCTAATTTTAGGGCAAAAAGGCAGAAATTTTCTTTATTTTGGGGCAAAAATACAGATATTCTCTTTATTTTGGGGCAAAAATCAGAAATTTCCCTTATTTGAGGCAAAATTGCAGAAATTTCACTTATTTTCAGGTAAAAAGGCTGAAATTTCCTTTATTTTGGGGCAAAAAGGGAGAAATACTCATTTTCAGGGCAAAATTGCACAATTTTCCTTTTTTGGGGCAAAAAGGCAGAAATTCCTGATATTTTGGAGCAAAAAGGCAGAAATTCCCCTTATTTTGAGGTAATAAGGCTGAAATTCCCTTATTTTGGGCAAAAAGGCAGAAATTCCCCTTATTTTGGGGTAAAATTGCAGAAATTTCAAATATTTCAGGGCAAAATGGCAGAAATTTCCCTTATTTTAGGGCAAAAAGATGAAATCCCTAATTTTTTGCTAAAATTGCAGAAATTTCACTTATTTCGGACAAAAAGGCAGAAATTCCACTTAATTTTAAGCAAAAAGGCAGAAATTCTCCATATTTTGGGGCAAAAATGCAGAGATTCCCCTGATTATGAGGTAAAATGCTGAAATTCCCCTTATTTTGGGGCAAAAAGACAGAAATTCCCTTTATTTTGTGGCAAAAAGGCAGAAATTTTCCTTATTTTGGGGCAAAATTGCAGAAATTTCACATATTTCGGGGCAAAATTCAAAAATTCCTTTTATTTTGGGGCAAAAAGACAGAAATTCCATTTATTTTCGGGTAAAAAGGCAGAAATTTCACTTTTTTTGAGGTAAGAAGGAAGAAATTCCTTTTATTTTGGAACAAAAAAGACAGAAATTTCCTTTGTTTTGTGGAAAAATACAAAAATTCCACTTATTTAGATGCCAAAAGGCAGAAATTCTCCTTATTTTAGGGCAAAACTCAGAAATTCCACTTATTTTGGGGCAAAATTCCAGAAATTTTCCTTATTTTGAGGCAAAATTGCAGAAATATTTCTTATTTTGGGGCAAAAAAGCAGAAATTCCTAATATTTTGGACCAAAATTCAGAAATTCCCCTTATTTTGAGGTAAAAGGGCTGAAATTCCCCTTATTGGGCAGCAAAAAGGCAGAAATTTCCCTTATATTGGGGCAAAATTGAAGAAATTTCACTTATTTCCGGGTAATAAGTCAGAAATTTTCCTTATTTTGGGGCAAAAATGAGAGAAATTCCCTTTGTTTTGGGGGGAAAAGACAGAAATTCCACTTATTTAGAGGCAAAAAAGCAGAAATTCCCCTTATTTTAGGGCAAACTTGCAGAATTTTCCTTTATTTGGGGGCAAAAAAACAGAAATTCCCCTTATTTTGGGGCAAAATTCCAGAAATTTCCTTTATTATGGTCAAAAATTGAAGACATTTCTTTTATTTTAGGGCAAAATTGCAGAAATTTCACTTATTTCAGAGAAAAAAAGCAAAAATTTATCTTATTTGGGGCAAAAAGGCAGAAATTCCCATTATTTTGGGGCAAAAGGCAGAAATTCACCTTATTTTGGGCTAAAATTGCAGAAATTTCACACATTTCAGGGCAAAAAGGCAGAAATTTCCCTTAATTTGTGGCAAAAATGAAGACATTTCCTTTTTTTATGGCAAAAAGGTATGCATTCCACTTATTTTCGGGCAAAAAGGCAGAAATTCCCCATATTTTGGAGCAAAATTGCAGAAATTCTCCTAATTGTGGGGCAAAAAGGCAGAAATTCTCCTTATTTTGGGGCAAAACTGAGAAATCGCACTTATTTTGGGGCAAAATTCCAGAAATTTCCTATTTTTGGGGGCAAAATTGCAGAAATTTCACTTATTTTGGGGCAAAAAAGGAGAAATTTCCCATATTTTTGGGCAAAAATGCAGAAATTCCCCTTATTTTGAGGTAAAAAGGCTGAAATTCCCTTTATTTGGGGGCAAAAAGGCAGAAATTTCCCTTATTTAGGGGCAAAATTGCAGAAATTTCACTTATTTCAGGGTAATAAGTCAGAAATTTTCATTATTTTGCGGCAAAAAAGACAGAGATTCCCTATGTTTAGGGGGAAAAAGACAAAAATTCCACTTATTTAGAGGCAAAAAAGCAGAAATTCCCCTTATTTTAGGGCAAAATTGCAGAAATTTCCCTTATTTGGAAGCAAAATAACAGAAATTCCCCTTATTTTGGGGCAAAATTCCAGAAATTTTATTTATTTTGGGGCAAAATTGCAGAAATTTCACTTATTTCAGGGAAAAAAGGCAGAAATTTTCCTTATTTTGGGGCAAAAAGGCAATAATTCCTAATATTTTGTGCCATAATTCAGAAATTCCTCTTATTTTGAGATAAAAAGGCTGAAATTCCCCTTATATGGGGGCAAAAAGGCAGAAATTTCCCTTATATTGGGGCAAAATTGCAGAAATTTCAATTATTTCAGGATAATAAGTCAGAAATTTTCCTTATTTTAGGGCAAAAATGACAGAAATTCACTTTGTTTTGGGGGAAAACATCAGAAATTCCACTTATTTAGAGTCAATAAGCAGAAAATCCCCAAAATTTAGGGCAAAATTGCAGAAATTTCCCTTATTTGCTGGCAAAAAAACAGAAATTCTTCTTATTTTTGGGCAAAATTCCAGAAATTTCATTTATTATGGGGAAAAATTGCAGAAATTTCTTTTATTTTAGTGCAAAATTGCAGAAATTTCATTTATTTCAGAGAAAAAAAGCAAAAATTTTTCTTATTTTGGGGCAAAAATGCAGAAATTCCCATTATTTTGGGGCAAAAAGGCAGAAATTCACCTTATTTTGGGCTAAAATTGCAGAAATTTCACATATTTCAGAACAAAAAGGCAGAAATTTCCCTTAATTTTGGGCAAAAATGAAGAAATTTTTCTTTTTTATGGCAAAAAGTATGCATTCCCCTTATTTTCAGGCAAAAAGGCAGAAATTCCCCGTATTTTGGAGCAAAATTGCAGAAATTCCCTTTATTTCGAGGTAAAAAAGCTGAAATTCCCCTTATTTGGGGGCAAAAGAAGAAATTTTCCTTATTTTGGGGCAAAATTGAACAAATTTCACTTCTTTCAGGGTAATAAGTCAGAATTTCCCCTTATTTTGGGGCAAAAAAGACAGAAATTCCCTTTGTTTTGGGGGAAAAAGACAGAAATTCCACTTATTTAGAGGCAAAAAGGTAGAAATTCAATTTATTTTGGGGCAAAAATGATGAAATTTCCATTTTTAATGGCAAAAAGGTATGCATTCCCCTTATTTTCAGCGAAAAAGGCAGAAAATCCTCGTATTTTGGAGCAACATTGCAGAAATTTACCTAGTTTTCGGGTAAAACATGCAGTAATTTTCTTTATTTTGTGGCAAAAAGGCAGAAATTCCCCTTATTTTGAGGCAAATGGCAGAAATTTCCCTTATTTCGAGGTAATAAGGCTGAAATTCCCCTTATTTTGGGGAAAAAGGGCCGAAATTCTTTTTATTTTGGGGTAAAATTGCAGAAATTTCAAATATTTCAGGGCAAAATGGCAGAAATTCCCCTTATTTTGGGGCAAAAAGATGAAATCCCTAATTTTTGGCTAAAATTGCAGATATTTCACTTATTTTGGGACAAAAAGGCAGAAATTGCACTTAATTTTGGGCAAAAAGGCAGAAATGACCAGTATTTTGGAGCAAAAAGGCTGAAATTCCCCTTATTTTGGGGCAAAATTGCAGAAATTTCCCTTATTTTGTGGCAAAATTGCAGAAGTATTTCTTATTTTGTTCAAAATTGCAGAAATTTCACTTATTTCAGAATAAGAAGACAGGAATTTCTCTTGTTTTAGAGCAAAAGGGCAGAAATTTCTTGTATTTTGGTACAAAATTGCAGAAAATTTCTTTATTTTGTAGCAAAAATGCAGAAATTCCCCATATTTTGGGGCAAAAATGCAGAGATTCCCCTTATTATGAGGAAAAAGGCTGAAATTTCCCTTATTTTGGGGCAAAAAGACAGAAATTCCCCTTATTTTGTGGCAAAAAGGCAGGAATTTCTCTTATTTTGGGGCAAAATTGCAGAAATTTCACTTATTTCTGGGCAAAATTCAAAAATTCCCCTTATTTTGGGGCAAAAAGGCAAAAATTCCGTTTATTTTTGGGTAAAAAAGCAGAAATTTCACTTATTTTGAGGGGAAAAAGCAGAAATTCCTCTTATTTTGGGGCAAAAATGAAGAAATTTCCCTTTTTTGTGGCAAAAGGTATACATTCCCCTTATTTTCGGGCAAAAAAGCAGAAATTCCCTGTATTTTGGAGCAAAATTGCAGAAATTCCCATAGTTGTGGGGCAAAAAGGCAGAAATTCCCTATATGTTGGGCCAAAAAACACAAATTCTCCTTATTTTGGAGCAAAACTCAGAAATTCTACTTATTTTGGGGCAAAATTCCAGAAATTTCCCTTATTTTGGGGCCAAATTGCAGAAATTTCCCTTATTTTGGGTCAGAATTGCAGATATTTCACTTATTTCCGGAAAAATGCAGAAATTTTCTCTATTTTAGGGCAAAAAGGCAGAAATTCTTAATATTTTGTGGCAAAAATGCAGAAATTCCCCTTATTTTGAGGTAAAAAGGCTGAAATTCCTTTTATTTTGGGGCAAAAAGGAAGAAATTTTCCTTATTTTAGGGCAAAATTGAAGAAATTTCACTTATTTCAGGGTAATAAGTCAGAAATTCCCCTTATTTTGGGGCAAAATAGACAGAAATTCCCTTTGTTTTGGGGGAATAAGACAGAAATTCCACTTATTTAAAGGCAAAAAGGCAGAAATTCCCCTTATTTTGGGGCAAAAATGAAGAAATTTCCCTTTTTTATGGCAAAAAGTATGCATTCCCCTTATTTTCGGGCAAAAAGGCAGAAATTCCCCGTATTTTGGAGCAAAATTGCAGAAATTCCCTTTATTTCGAAGTAAAAAAGCTGAAATTCCCCTTATTTGGGGGCAAAAGCAGAAATTTTCTTTATTTTAAGGCAAAATTGAAGAAATTTCACTTATTTCAGGGTAATAAGTCAGAATTTCCCCTTATTTTGGGGCAAAATAGACAGAAATTCCCTTTGTTTTGGGGGAAAAAGACAGAAATTCCACTTATTTAGAGGCAAAAAGGTAGAAATTCCCTTTATTTTGGGGCAAAAATGATGAAATTTCTCTTTTTTTATGGCAAAAAGGTATGCATTCCCCTTATTTTCAGCGAAAAAGGCAGAAAATCCTTGTATTTTGGAGCAACATTGCAGAAATTTACCTAATTTTGGGGTAAAACATGCAGTAATTTTCTTTATTTTGTGGCAAAAAGGCAGAAATTCCCCTTATTTTGGGGCAAATGGCAGAAATTCCCCTTATTTTGAGGTAATAAGGCTGAAATTCCCCTTATTTTGGGGCAAAAGGGCCGAAATTCTTTTTATTTTGGGGTAAAATTGCAGAAATTTCAAATATTTCAGGGCAAAATGGCAGAAATTCCCCTTATTTTGGGGCAAAACATGAAATCCCTAATTTTTGGCTAAAATTGCAGATATTTCACTTATTTTGGGACCAAAAGGCAGAAATTGCATTTAATTTTGGGCAAAAAGGCAGAAATGACCAGTATTTTGGAGCAAAAAGGCTGAAATTCCCCTTATTTTGAGGTAAAATGCTGAAATTCTTCATATAATGGGGTAAAAGGCAGAAATTCCCCTCATTTTGGGGCAAAAAGGCAGAAATTCCCCTTATTTTGAGGTAAAACTGAACAAATTTCACTTATTTCGCGGCAAAATGGCAGAAATTCCCCTTATTTTCGGCGAAAAAGGCAGAAAATCCCCGTATTTTGGAGCAAAATTGAAGAAATTCACCAAATTTGGAGTAGAACATGCAGTAATTTTCTTTGTTTTGGGGCAAAAGGCAGAAATTCCCCTTATTTTAGGGAAAAATTGCAGAAATTTCCCTTATTTTAGGACAAAAACAGAAATTCCCTATATTTTGGGGCAAAATTGCAGAAAATTCTTATATTATGGAAAAAAATTGCAGAAATTTCTTTTATTTTAAGGCAAAATTGCAGAAATTTAACTTATTTCAGAGAAAAAAGCAAAAATGTTTCTTATTTTGTGGCAAAAAGGCAGAAATTCCCATTATTTTTAAGCAAAAAGGCAGAAATTCACCTTATTTTGGGGTAAAATTGCAGACATTTCACATATTTCAGGGCAAAAAGGCAGAAATTCCTTTTATTTTGGGGCAAAAAGCATAAATTTCTTCTATTTTGGTAAAAAATTGAAGAAATTTTCTTTATTTTGGAACAAAAAGGCAGAAATTCCCCATATTTTGTGGCAAAAGGCAGAAATTCCCCTTATTTTGAGGTAATAAGGCTGAATTTCCCCTTATTTTGAGGCAAAAAGGCAGAAATTCTTTTTATTTTGGGGTAAAATTGAAAAAATTTCAAATATTTCAGGGCAAAATGGCAGAAATTCCCCTTATTTTGGGGCAAAAAGATTAAATCCCTTATTTTGGCTAAAATTGCAAATATTTCATGTATTTTGGGACAAAAAGGCAAAAATTCCACTTAATTTCAGGCAAAAAGGCCGAAATGACCCGTATTTTGGAGCAAAATTGCAGAAATTCCTCTAATATTGGTGCAATAATGCACAAATTCCTTTTATTTTGGAGCAAAAAGGCAGATATTCCCCATATTATGGTCCAAAATGGCTGAAATTTCCCTCATTTTGAGATAAAATGCTGAAATTCCTCATATTTTGTGGCAAAGGCAGAAATTCCCCTCATTTTGGGGCAAAAAGGCACAAATTTCCTTTATTTTCAGGCAAAATTGCAGAAATTTCATTTATTTCAGGGTAAAAAGTCAGAAATTCCCCTTATTTTGGGGCAAAAAGCAGAAATTTCTTTTATTATGGTACAAAATTTAAGAAATTTTCCTTTTTTTGGAACAAAAAGGCAGAAATTCCCCATTTTTTGGGGTAAAGTCCAGAAATTCCCATTATTTAGAGGTAAAACGCAGAAATTCCCCTAATATTTGGGGAAAATTAAGAAATTCCCTTTATTTTGGGGCTAAAAGGCAGAAATTCCCCTTATTTTGGGGAAATTGTCACAAATTCCCTTTATTTTAGGGCAAAATTGCAGAAATTTCTTTTATTTGGCGGTAAAAAACAGAAATTCCCTTAATTTGGGGAAAATTGCAGAAATTTTCTTTATTATGGGGAAAAATTGCAGAAATTTCTCTTATTTTAGGGCAAAATTGCAGAAATTTCACTTATTTCAGAGAAAAAAAGGAAAAATTTTTTTTATTTTGGGGCAAAAATGCAGAAATTTCCTTTATTTTTGGGCAAAACAGCAGAAATTCCCCTTATTTTGGGATAAAATTTCCGAAATTTCCCTTATTTGGGGGCAAAAAGGCAGAAAATCCCCTTAATTTCGGGCAAAAAGGCAAAAATTCCCCGTATTTTGGAGCAAAATTGCAGAAATTCCCCTAATATTGGGGCAAAAATGCAGAAATTACTTTCATTTGGGGCAAAAAGGCAGAAGTTCCTCTTATTTTCGGGGAAAGAGGCAGAAATTCCCTGTATTTTGAAGCAAAATTTCAGAAACTCCCCTAATTTTGGGGCAAAAAGGCAAAAATTCTCTTTATTTTGGGGCAAAAATACAGAAATTCTCCTTATTTCGGGGCAAAAATTAGAAATTCCCCTTATTTTGGGGAAAAAATTGAAGAAAATTTCCTTATTTTGGGGCAAAATTGCAGAAATTTCCCTTATTTTGGGGCAAAATTGAAGAAATTTCTTTTATTTTGGTACAGAATTGCAGAAATTTTTCTTATTTTGTGGCAATAAGGCAGAAATTTTTTATATTTTGTGGCAAAAAGGCACAAATTTTTCTAATTTTCAGGCAAAATTGCAGAAATTTCATTTATTTCAGGACCAAAAGTCAGAAATTCCTTTTCTTTTGAGGGAAAAAGCAGAAATTTCTTCTATTTTGGTACAAAATTGAAGAAATTTTCCTTATTTTGGAACAAAAAGGCAGAAATTCCCCATATTTTGTGGCAAAAGGCAGAAATTTCCCTTATTTTGAGGTAATAAGGCTGAAATTCACCTTATTTTGGGGCAAAAAGGCAGAAATTCTTTTTATTTTGCGGTAAAATTTAAAAAATTTCAAAAATTTCAGAGCAAAATAATAGAAATTCCACTTATTTTGAGGCAAAAAGATTAAATCCCTTATTTTTGGCTAAAATTGCCAATATTTCATGTATTTTGGGACAAAAAGGCAAAAATTCCACTTAATTTCAGGCAAAAAGGCAGAAATGACCCGTATTTTGGAGCAAAATTGCAGAAATTCCTCTAATATTGGTGCAATAATGCACAAATTCCCTTTATTTTGGAGCAAAAAGGCAGATATTCCCCACATTATGGTGCAAAAAGGCTGAAATTTCCCTCATTTTGAGGTAAAATGCTGAAATTCCTCATATTTTGGGGCAAAAGGCAGAAATTCCCCTCATTTTGGGGCAAAAAAACACAAATTTCCCTTATTTTCAGGCAAAATTGCAGAAATTTCATTTATTTCAGGTTAAAAAGTCAGAAATTCCCCTTATTTTGGGGCAAAAAGCAGAAATTTCTTATATTATGGTACAAAATTTAAGAAATTTTCCTTTTTTGGAACAAAAAGGCAGAAATTCCCCATTTTTTGGGGTAAAATCCAGAAATTCCCCTTATTTAGAGGTAAAACGCAGAAATTCCCCTAATATTGGGGGAAAATGAAGAAATTCTTTTTATTTTCGTGGTAAAGGCAGAAATTCCATTATTTTGGGGAAAAAGGCAGAAATTCCCCTTATTTTAGGGCAAAATTGCAGAAATTTCTTATATTTGGGGGCAAAAAACAGAATTTCCCTTAATTTGGGGAAAATTGCAGAAATTTCCTTTATTATGGGGAAAAATTGCAGAAATTTCTCTTATTTTAGGGCAAAGTTGCCGAAATTTCACTTATTTCAGAGAAAAAAAGCAAAAATTTTTCTTATTTTGGGGCAAAAATGCAGAAATTTCTTTTATTTTGGGGCAAAAAAGCACAAATTCCTCTTATTTTGGGATAAAATTGCCGAAATTTCCCTTATTTAGGGGCAAAAAGCAGAAAATCCCCTAAATTTCGGGCAAAAAGGCAAAATTCCCCGTATTTTGGAGCAAAATTGCAGAAATTCTCCTAATATTGGGGCAAAAATGCAGAAATTCCTTTTATTTGGGGCAAAAAGGCAGAAGTTCCTCTTATTGTCGGGGACAGAGGCAGAAATTCCCTGTATTTTGAAGCAAAATTGCAGAAATTCTCCTAATATTGGGGCAAAAATGCAGAAATTCCTTTTATTTGGGGCAAAAAGGCAGAAGTTCCTCTTATTGTCGGGGACAGAGGCAGAAATTCCCTGTATTTTGAAGCAAAATTGCAGAAACTCCCCTAATTTTTGGCAAAAAGGCAGAAATTCCCTTTATTTTTGTGCAAAAATACAGAAATTCTCCTTATTTCGGGGCAAAATTGCAGAAATTTCCCTTATTTTGGGTCAAAATTGGAGAAATTTCTTTTATTTTGGTACAGAATTGCAGAAATTTTTCTTATTTTGTGGCAAGAAGGCAGAAATTTTTTATATTTTGTGGCAAAAAGGCACAAATTTTTCTTATTTTTGGGCAAAATTGCAGAAATTTCATTTATTTCAGGACGAAAAGTCAGAAATTCCTTTTATTTTGGGACAAAAAGCAGAAATTTCTTCTATTTTGGTACAAAATTGAAGAAATTTTCCTTATTTTGGAACAACAAGGCAGAAATTCCCCATATTTTGGAGCAAAAGGCAGAAATTCCCCTTATTTTGAGGTAAAAAGGATGAAATTCCTCTTATTTTCAAACAAAAAGGTAGAAATTCCCTTTACTTTGCAGCAAAAAAACAGAAATTCCCGTTAATTGGGGCAGAAAAGCAGAAATTTTCCTTATTTGGGGGCAATAAGGCAGATAATCCCCATATTTTGTGGCAAAAAGGCAGAAATTCCCCTTATTTGGAGGTAAAATGCTGAAATTCCCCTTATTCTAGGCAAAAAGGCAGATATTCCCCTTATTTTGGGGTAAAATTGCAGAAATTTCACTTATTTCAGGGCAAAAAGTCAGAAATTTGCCTTATTTTGGGGCAAAAAGCAGAAATTCCCCTAATTTTGGGGCCAAAAACAGAAATTCCCTTTTTTGGGGTAAAATTGCGGAAATTTCAAATATTTCAGGGCAAAAAGGCAGAAATTCCACTTAATTTTGGGCTATAAGGCAGAAATTCCCCGTATTCTGGAGCAAAATTTCAGAAATTCCACTTATATTGGTGCAAAAATGCAGAAATTCCCTTTATTTTGGTGCAATAAGGCTGAAATCCCCCGTATTTTTAAGCAAAATTGCACAAATTTCACTAATTTTGAGGGAAAATGCAGAAATACACATAATTTTGGGGCAAAAAGACAGAAATTCTCCTTATTTCAGGGCAAAAAGTCAGAAATTCCCATTATTTTGGGGCAAAATTGCAGAAATTTCCCTTATTTTGTGGCAAAATTGCAGAAATTTTTCTTATTTTGGTCAAAATTGCAGAAATTTCACGTATTTCAGGGCAAAAAGTCAGAAATTTGCCTTATTTTGGGGCAAAAAGCAAAAATTCCCCTAATTTTGGGGCCAAAAAGAGAAATTCCCTTTATTTTGGGGTAAAATTGCGGAAATTTCAAATATTTCAGGGCAAAAAGGCAGAAATTCCACATAATATCGGGCTATAAGTCAGAAATTCCCCGTATTCTGGAGAAAAATTTCAGAAATTCCACTTATATAGGTGAAAAATGTAGAAATCCCCTTTAATTTGTTGCAATAAGGCTGAAATCTCCTGTATTTTGAAGCAAAATTGCACAAATTCCCCTAATTTTGAGGGAAAATGCAGAAATACACATTATTTTGGAGAAAAAAGACAGAAATTCTTCTTATTTCAGGGCAAAAAGGCAGAAATGACCAGTATTTTGGAGCAAAAAGGCTGAAATTTCCCTTATTTTGTGGCAAAATTGCAGAAGTTTTTCTTATTTTGTTCAAAATTGCAGAAATTTCACTTATTTCAGAATAAGAAGATAGGAATTTCTCTTGTTTTAGAGCAAAAGGGCAGAAATTTCTTGTATTTTGGTACAAAATTGCAGAAAATTTTTTTATTTTGTAGCAAAAATGCAGAAATTCCCCATATTTTGGGGCAAAAATGCAGAAATTCCCCTTATTATGAGGAAAAAGGCTGAAATTCCCCTTATTTTGGGGCAAAAAGACAGAAATTCCCCTTATTTTGTGGCAAAAAGGCAGAAATTTCTCTTATTTTGGGGCAAAATTGCAGAAATTTAACTTATTTCTGGGCAAAATTAAAAAATTCCCCTTATTTTGGGGCAAAAAGGCAAAAATTCCGTTTCTTTTTGGGTAAAAAGGCAGAAATTTCACTTATTTTGAGGGGAAAAAGCAGAAATTCCTCTTATTTTGGGGCAAAAATGAAGAAATTTCCCTTTTTTGTGGCAAAAGGTATACATTCTTCTTACTTTCGGGCAAAAAAGCAGAAATTCTCTGTATTTTGGAGCAAAATTGCAGAAATTCCCATAGTTGTGGGGCAAAAAGGCAGAAATTCCCTATATGTTGGGCCAAAAAACACAAATTCTCCTTATTTTGGGGCAAAACTCAGAAATTCCACTTATTTTGGGGCAAAATTCCAGAAATTTCCCTTATTTTGGGGCCAAATTGCAGAAATTTCCCTTATTTTGGGTCAGAATTGCAGATATTTCACTTATTTCCGGAAAAATGCAGAAATTTTCTCTATTTTAGGGCAAAAAGGCAGAAATTCTTAATATTTTGTGGCAAAAATGCAGAAATTCCCCTTATTTTGAGGTAAAAAGGCTGAAATTCCTTTTATTTTGGGGCAAAAAGGCAGAAATTTTCCTTATTTTAGGGCAAAATTGAAGAAATTTCACTTATTTCAGGGTAATAAGTCAGAAATTCCCCTTATTTTGGGGCAAAATAGACAGAAATTCCCTTTGTTTTGGGGAAATAAGACAGAAATTCCACTTATTTAAAGGCAAAAAGGCAGAAATTCCCATTATTTTGGGGCAAAAATGATGAAATTTCCCTTTTTTATGGCAAAAAGGTATGCATTCCCCTTATTTTCAGCGAAAAAGGCAAAAAATCCTCGTATTTTGGAGCAACATTGCAGAAATTTACCTAATTTTTGGGTAAAACATGCAGTAATTTTCTTTATTTTGTGGCAAAAAGCCAGAAATTCCCCTTATTTTGGGGCAAATGGCAGAAATTCCCCTTATTTTGAGGTAATAAGACTGAAATTCCCCTTATTTTGGGGCAAAAGGGCCGAAATTCTTTTTATTTTGGGGTAAAATTGCAGAAATTTCAAATATTTCAGGGCAAAATGGCAGAAATTCCCCTTATTTTGGGGCACAAAGATGAAATCCCTAATTTTTGGCTAAAATTGCAGATATTTCACTTATTTTGGGACAAAAAGGCAAAATTGCACTTAATTTTGGGCAAAAAGGCAGAAATGACCAGTATTTTGGAGCAAAAAGGCTGAAATTCCCCTTATTTTGAGGTAAAATGCTGAAATTCCTCATGTTTTGGGGCAAAAGGCAGAAATTCCCCTCTTTTTGGGGCAAAAAGGCAGAAATTCCCCTTATTTTGAGGTAAAACTGAAGAAATTTCACTTATTACGCAGCAAAATGGCAGAAATTCCCCTTATTTTCGGCGAAAAAGGCAGAAAATCCCCGTAATTTGGAGCAAAATTGCAGAAATTCACCTAATTTTGGGGTAAAACATGCAGTAATTTTCTTTGTTTTGGGGCAAAAGGCAGAAATTCCCCTTATTTTAGGGAAAATTGCAGAAATTTCCATTATTTGGGGACAAACAACATAAATTCCCTTTATTTTGGTGCAAAATTGCAGAAAATTCCTTTATTTTGAGAAAAAAATTGCAGAAATTTCTTTTATTTAAGGCAAAATTGCAGAAATTTCACTTATTTCAGAGAAAAAAAGCAAAAATTTTTCTTATTTTGGGGCAAAAACGCAGAAATTCCCATTATTTTGGGGCAAAAAGGCAGAAATTCTCCTAATTATGTGGTAAAATTGCAGACATTTCACATATTTCAGGGCAAAAATGCAGAAATTTCCCTTATTTGGGGGCAAAAAGGCAGAAATTCCCCTTATTTTGGGATAAAATTGCAGAAATTTCCCTTTTTGGGGGGCAAAAAGGAAGAAAATCCCCGTATTTTGAAGCAAAATTGCAGAAATTCCTCTAATATTGGGGCAAAAATGCAGAAATTCCCTTTATTTGGAGCAAATCGGCAGAAGTTCCTCTTATTTTCGGGAAAAGAGGCAGAAATTCCCTGTATTTTGAAGAAAAATTGCAGAAACTCCCCTAATTTTGGGGCAAAAAGGCAGAAATTCACTTTATTTTGTGGCAAAAATACAGAAATTCTTTTTATTTCAGGGAAAAAATCAGAAATTTCCCTTATTTTGGGGCCAAATTTTAGAAATTTCTTTTATTTTGGTACAGAATTGCAGATATTTTTCTTATTTTGTGGCAAAAAGGAAGAAATTCCCCATATTTTGGTGCAAAAGGCTGAAATTGCCCTTATTTTGAGGTAAAATGCTGAATTTCCCCATATTTTGGGGTTAAAAGGCAGAAATTCCCCTCATTTTGGGGCAAAAAGGCACAAATTTCCCTTATTTTCGGGCAAAATTGCAGAAATTTCATTTATTTCAGGGCAAAAAGTCAGAAATTACTTTTATTTTGGGGCAAAAAGCAGAAATTTCTTTTATTTTTGTACAAAATTGAAGAAATTTTCCTTATTTTGGAACAAAAAGGCAGAAATTCCCCATATTTTGTGGCAAAATGCAGGAATTCTTCTTATTTAGAGGTAAAATGCAGAAATTCCCCTAATTTTGAGGAAAAATGCAGAAATTCCCTTTATTTTGGGGCTAAAAGGCAGAAATTCTCCATATTTTGAAGCAAAATTGCAGAAATTCTCATAATTTTTGGGCAAAATGGCAGAAATTCCCCTTATTTTGGGGCAAATGGCAGAAATTCCCCTTATTTTGAGGTAATAAGGCTGAAATTCCACTTATTTTGGGGCAAAAAGGCCGAAATTCTTTTTATTTTGGGGTAAAATTGCAGAAATTTCAAATATTTAAGGGCAAAATGGCAGAAATTCCCCTTATTTTGGGGTAAATAATGAAATCCCTAATTTTTGGCTAAAATTGCAGATATTTCATTTATTTCGGGAAAAAAGGCAGAAATTCCACTTAATTTTGGGTAAAAAGGCAGAAATGACCCGTATTTTGGAGCAAAAAGACTGAAATTCCCCTTATTTTGAGGTAAAATGCTGAAACTCCTCATATTTTGGGGCAAAAAGCAGAAATTCCCCTCATTTAGGGGCAAAAAGGCAGAAATTCCCTTTATTTTGAGGTAAAACTGAAGAAATTTTACTTATTTCGCGGCAAAATGGCAGAAATTCCCCTTATTTTTGGTGAAAAAGGCAGAAAATCCCTGTATTTTGGAGCAAAATTGCAGAAATTCACCTAATTTTGGGGTAAAACATGCAGTAATTTTCTTTGTTTTGGGGCAAAAGGCAGAAATTCCCCTTATTTTAGGGAAAAATTGCAGAAATTTCCATTATTTGGGGACAAACAACATAAATTCCCTTTATTTTGGTGCAAAATTGCAGAAAATTCCTTTATTTTGAGAAAAAAATTGCAGAAATTTCTTTTATTTTAAGGCAAAATTGCAGAAATTTCACTTATTTCAGAGAAAAAAAGCAAAAATTTTTCTTATTTTGGGGCAAAAACGTAGAAATTCCCATTATTTTGGGGCAAAAAGGCAGAAATTCTCCTAATTATGCGGTAAAATTGCAGACATTTCACATATTTCAGGGCAAAAAGGCAGAAATTCCCCTTATTTGGGGACAAAAAGGCAGAAATTCCCCTTATTTTGGGATAAAATTGCAGAAATTTCCCTTTTTGGGGGGCAAAAAGGAAGAAAATCCCCGTATTTTGAAGCAAAATTGCAGAAATTCCTCGAATATTGGGGCAAAAATGCAGAAATTCCCTTTATTTGGGGCAAATCGGCAGAAGTTCCTCTTATTTTCGGGAAAAGAGGCAGAAATTCCCTGTATTTTTAAGCAAAATTGCAGAAACTCCCCTAATTTTGGGGCAAAAAGGCAGAAATTCTTTTTATTTTGGGGCAAAAATACAGAAATTCTCCTTATTTCGGAGAAAAAATCAGAAATTTCCCTTATTTTGGGGCAACATTTTAGAAATTAATTTTATTTTGGAACAGAATTGCAGAAATTTTTCTTATTTTGTGGCAAAAAGGAAGAAATTCCCCATATTTTGGTGCAAAAAGGCTGAAATTCCCCTTATTTTGAGGTAAAATGCTGAATTTCCCCATATTTTGGGGTTAAAAGGCAGAAATTCCCCTTATTTTGGGGCAAAAAGGCAAAATTTCCCTTATTTTCGGGCAAAATTGCAGAAATTTTATTTATTTCAGAGCATAAAGTCAGAAATTACTTTTATTTTGGGGCAAAAAGCAGAAATTTATTTTATTTTGGTACAAAATTGAAGAAATTTTCCTTATTTTGGAACAAAAAGGCAGAAATTCCCCATATTTGGGGGCAAAATGCAGGAATTCCCCTTATTTAGAGGTAAAATGCAGAAATTCCTTTAATTTTGAGGAAAAATGCAGAAATTCCCTTTATTTTGGGGCTGAAAGGCAGAAATTCCCCGTATTTTGAAGCAAAATTGCAGAAAATCTCATAATTTTAGGGGAAAAAGGCTGAAATTCTCCTTATTTTGGTGCAAAAAGAAAGAATATCTCCGTTTTTCAAGGGCAAAAAGTCAGAAATTCCTCTTATTTGAGGCAAAATTGCAGAAATTTCCTTTATTTTGGGGCAAAATTGAAGAAATTTCCCTTATTATGGGGCAAAATTGCAGAAATTTCAATTATTTCAGGGAAAAAAGGCAGAAATTTTTCTTATTTGGGGGCAAAAAGGCAGAAATTTCTTTTATTTTGGTACAAAATTGCAGAAATTTTTCTTATTTTGGGGCAAAAAGGCAGAAATTCCCCATACTTTGGGACAAAAGGCAGAAATTCCCCTTATTTTGAGGAAAAAAGGCTGAAATTCCCCTTATTTTGGGGCAAGAATGCAGAAATTCCCCTTATTTTGGGGCAAAAAGCAGACATTTCCCTTACTTTGGGGCAAAATTTTAGAAATTTAACTTATTTCAGGGCAAAAAGTCAGAAATTCCCCATATTTCGGGGCAAAAAGACAGAAATTCCGTTTATTTTTGGGGAAAAGTCAGAAATTGCACTTATTGAGGCAAAAAAGCGGAAAATCCCCTTATTTTAAGGTAAAAATGAAGAAATTTTTTTTATGGCAAAAAGATATACATTCCCTTTATTTTCGGGCAAAAAGGCAGAAATTCCCCTTATTTTGAGGGCAAAATTGCAGAAATTTCACTTATTTCAGGGCAAAAAGTCAGAAATTTGCCTCATTTTGGGGCAAAAAGAAGAAATTCTCCTAATTTTGGGGCCAAAAACAGAAATTCCCTTTTTTGGGGGGTAAAATTGCGGAAATTTCAAATATTTCAGGGCAAAAAGGCAGAAATTCCACTTTATTTCGGGCAATAAGGCAAAAATTCCCCGTATATTGGAGCAAAATTTCAGAAATTCCCCTTATATTGGTGCAAAAATGCAGAAATTCCCTTTATTTTGGTGCAATAAGGCAGAAATTCCTCGTATTTTGAAGCAAAATTGCACATATTCCCCTAATTTTGAGGGAAAATGCAGAAATTAACATTATTTTGGGGCAAAAAGACAGAAATTCTCCTTATTTCAGGGCAAAAAGTCAGAAATTCCCCTTATTTTGGGGCAAAATTCCAGAAATGTCCATTATTTTGGGGCAAAATTGCAGAAATCTCCTTTATTTTGGGGCAAATTTACAGAAATTTCACTTATTTCATGGAAAAAACGCAGAAATTTCTCTTATTTTGGGGCAAAAATGCAGAAATTACTTTTATTTTGATACAAAATTGCAGAAAACTTCTTTATTTTGGGGCAGAAATACAGAAATTCCCCATATTTTAGGGCAAATAGAGAGATTCCCCTTATTATTAGGTAAAAAGGCTGAAATTCCCCTTATTTTGGGGCAAAAAGACAGAAATTCCCTTTATTTAGAGGCAAAATTGCACAAATTTCACTTATTTCAGGGAAAAAAAGGCAGAAATTTTCTTATTTTGGAGCAAAAAGGCAGAAATTCCTAGTATTTTGTGGCAAAAATGCAGAAATTCACTTTATTTTGACGTAAAAAGGCTGAAATTCCCCTTATTTGGGGGCAAAAAGGCAGAAATTTCCCTTATTTTGGGGCAAAAAGACAGAAATTCCCCATATTTTGTGGCACAAAGGCAGAAATTTCTTTTATTTTAGGGCAAAATTGCAGAAATTTCACTAATTTCAGGGCATAATTCAAAAATTCCTTTTATTTTGGGAAAAAAAAGAAAGAAATTCAGTTTATTTTTGGGTAAAAAGGCAGAAATTTCACTTATTTTGAGGTTAAAAAGGCAGAAATTCCTCTTATTTTGGGGCAAAAATGAAGAAATTTCCCTTTTTTTGTGGCAAAAGGTATACATTCCCCTTATTTTCAGGAAAAAAAGCAGAAATTCCATGTATTTTGGAGCAAAATTGCAGAAATTCCCCTAGTTGTGGGGCAAAAAGGCAGAAATTCCCTATTTGTTGGGGCAAAAAGACAGAAATTCTCCTTATTTTAGGGCAAAACTCAGAAATTCCTCTTATTTTGGGGCAAAATTCCAGAAATTTTCCTTATGTAGGGGCAAAATTGAAGAAATTTCACTTATTTTGGGGCAAAATTACAGAAATTTCACTGATTTCAGGGAAAAAAGTTAGAATTTTTTTTTATTTTGGAGCAAAAGTGCAGAAATTCCTAATATTTTGTGGCAAAAATGCAGAAATTCCTTTTATTTTGAGGTAAAAAGGCTGAAATTCCCCTTATTTCGGGGCAAAAAGACAGAAATTTCCCTTATTTTGTGGCAAAAAGACAGAAATTCCATTTTTTTGTGGAAAAAAGGAAGAAATTTCTTTTATTTTAGGGCAAAATTGCAGAAATTTCACTAATTTCAGGGCCTAATTCAAAAATTCCTTTTATTTTGGGGCAAAAGACAGAAATTCCGTTTATTTTTGGGTAAAAAGGCAGAAATTTCACTTACTTTGAGGTAAAAAGTCAGAAATTCCTCTTATTTTGGGACAAAAATGAAGAAATTTCCCTTTTTTGTGGCAAAAGGTATACATTCCCCTTATTTTCGGGAAAAAAAGCAGAAATTCCCCGTATTTTGGAGCAAAATTGCAGAAATTCCTCTAATTGTGGGGCAAAAAGGCAGAAATTTCCTATATGTTGGGGCAAAAAGAGAGAAATTCTCCTTATTTTAGGGCAAAACTCAGAAATTCCACTTATTTTGGGGCAAAATTCCAGAAATTTCCCTTATTTTGGTGCAAAATTGCAGAAATTTCACAAATTTGGGGCAAAATTGCAGAAATTTCACTTATTTCAAAAAAGAAAGGCAGAAATATTTCTTATTTTGAAGCAAAAATGCAGAAATTCTTAATATTTTGTGGCAAAAATGCAGAAATTCCCCTTATTTTGAGGTAAAAAGGCTAAAATTTTTCTTATTTGGTGGCAAAAAGGCAGAAATTTCCCTTATTTTGGGGCAAAAATACAGAAATTCCCCTTATTTTGGGGCAAAATTGCAGAAATTTCAATTATTTTGGGGAAAAATTTTTGAAATTTAACATATTTCAGAGCTAAAAGTCGGAAATTCCCCTTATTTGGGGGCAAAAAGATAGAAATTTCATTTATTTTTGGAAAAAAGTCAGAAATTGCACTTATTTTGTGTCAAAAAGGCAGAAAATCCCCTTATTTTGGGGTAAAAATAAAGTAATTTCCGTTTTTTGCCAAAAAGTTATACATTCCCTTTATTTTCGGGCAAAAAGGCAGAAATTCTCCGTATTTTTAAGCAAAATTGCAGAAATTCCCCTAATTTTGGGGCAAAAAGGCAGAAATTCCCCTTATTTTGGGGTAAAACTGCAGAAATTTCACTTATTTCGCGGCAAAATGGCAGAAATTCCCCTTATTTTCTGTGAAAAAGGCAGAAAATCCCTGTAATTTGTCGCAAAATGGCAGAAATTCACCTAATTTTGGCCTAAAACATGCAGTAATTTTCTTTGTTTTGGGGCAAAAAGGCAGAAATTCTCCTTATTTTGGGGCAAAAAGTAGAAATTCCCCTTATTTTAGGGCAAAATTTCAGAAATTTCCTTGATTTGGGGACAAAAAACAGAAATTCCCTTTATTTTGGGGCAAAATTGCAAAAAATTCTTTCATTGTGGGGAAAAATTGCAGAAATTTCTTTTATTTTAAGGCAAAATTGCAGAAATTTCACATATTTCAGAGAAAAAAAGGAAAAAATTTTCATATTTTGAGGCAAAAAGGCAGAAATTCCCATTATTTTGGGGCAAAAAAATAGAAATTTACCTTATTTTGGGGTAAAATTGCAGACATTTCACATATTTCAGGGCAAAAAGGCCGAATTTCTCGTTATTTGAGGGAATAAAGGCAGAAATTCCTTTTATTTTGGGATAAAATTGCAGAAATTTTCCTTGTTTGGGGGCAAAAAGGCAGAAAATCGCCTTAATTTTGGGCAAAAAGGCAGAAATTCCCCGTATTTTAAAGCAAAATTGCAGAAATTCCCCAAATATTGGGGCAAAAATGCAGAAATTCCCTTTATTTGAGGCAAATCGACAGAAGTTCCCCTTATTTTCGGGAAAAGAGGCAGAAATTCCCTGTATTTTGAAGCAAAATTGCAGAAACTTTCCTAATTTTGGGGCAAAAAGGCAGAAATTCCCTATATGTTGGGGCAAAAAGACAGAAATTCTCCTTATTTTGGGGCAAAACTCAGAAATTTTACTTATTTAGGGGCAAATTTCCCAAAATTTCTCTTATTTTGGGACAAAATTGCAGAAATTTCAATTTTTTTGGGCCAAAATTGCAGAAATTTCACTTATTTCAGGGAAAAAAGGCAGAATTTTTTTTTATTTTGGGGCAAAAAGGCAGAAATTCCTTATATTTTGTGGCAAAAATGCAGAAATTCCCCTTATTTTGAGGTAAAAATACAGAAATTTCTCTTATTTTGGGGCAAAAATACAGAAATTTCCCTTATTTTGGGGCAAAACTGCAGAAATTTCAAATATTTTGGGGAAAAATTTTTGAAATTTAACTTATTTCAGGGCAAAAAGTCGGAAATTCCTTTTATTTTGGGGCAAAAAGACAGAAATTCCATTTATTTTTTGAAAAAAGTCAGAAATTGCACTTATTTTGAGTCAAAAAAGCGGAAAATCCCCTTATTTTGGGCAAAAAATGAAGAAATTTCCCTTTTTATGGCAAAAAGGTATACATTCCCTTTATTTTCGGGCAAAAAGGCATAAATTCCTCGTATTTTGGAGCAAAATTGCAGAAATTCCCCTAATTTTGGGGCAAAAAGGCAGAAATTCCCCTTATTTTGGGGTAAAACTGCAGAAATTTCACTTATTTCGCGGCAAAATGGCAGAAATTCCCCTTATTTTCTGCGAAAAAGGCAGAAAATCTCTGTATTTTGTAGCAAAATTGCAGAAATTCACCTAATTTTGGCGTAAAACATGCAGTAATTTTCTTTCTTTTGGGGCAAAAAGGCAGAAATTCTCCTTATTTTGGGGCAAAAGGCAGAAATTCCCCTTATTTTAGGGCAAAATTTCAGAAATTTCCCTTATTTGGGGACAAAAAACAGAAATTCCCCTTATTTTGGGGCAAAATTGCAAAAAATTCTTTATTATGGGGAAAAATTGCAGAAATTTCTTTAATTTTAAGGCAAAATTGCAGAAATTTTACATATTTCAAAGAAAAAAAGCAAAAATTTTTCATATTTTGGGGCAAAAAGGCAGAAATTCCCATTATTTTGGGGCAAAAAGGTAGAAATTCACCTTATTTTGGGGTAAAATTGCAGACATTTCACATATTTCAGGGCAAAAAGGCAGGAATTCCCGTTATTTGAAAGCATAAAGGCAGAAATTCCTTTTATTTTTTGATAAAATTGCAGAAATTTCCCTTGTTAGGGGGCAAAAAGGCAGAAAATCCCCTTAATTTTGGGCAAAAAGGCAGAAATTCTTCTTAATCTGAGGTAAAATGCTGAAATTCCCCTTATTCTGGGCAAAAAGGCAGATATTCCCCTTATTTTGGGGTAAAATTGCAGAAATTTCACTTATTTCAGGGCAAAAAGTCAGAAATTTGCCTTATTTTGGGGCAAAAAGCAGAAATTCCCCTAATTTTGGGGCTAAAAACAGAAATTCCCCTTTTTAGGGGTAAAATTGCGGAAATTTCAAATATTTCAGGACAAAAAGGCAGAAATTCCACTTAATTTCGTGCTATAAGGCAGAAATTCCTCGTATTCTGGAGCAAAATTTCAGAAATTCCCCTTATATTGGTGCAAAAATGCAGAAATTCCCTTTATTTTGGTGCAATAATGCTGAAATCCCCCGTACTTTGAAGCAAAATTGCACAAATTTCCCTAATTTGGAGGGAAAATGCAGAAATACACATAATTTTGGGGCAAAAATACAGAAATTATCCTTATTTCAGGGCAAAAAGTCAGAAATTTGCCTTATTTTGGGGCAAAAAGCAGAAATTCCCCTAATTTTGGGGCCAAATACAGAAATTCCCTTTATTTTCGGGTAAAATTGCGCAAATTTCAAATATTTCAGGGCAAAAAGGCAGAAATTCCACATAATATTGGGCTATAAGGCAGAAATTCCCCGTATTCTGGAGAAAAATTTCAGAAATTCCACTTATATAGGTGAAAAATGTAGAAATCCCCTTTATTTTGGTGCAATAAGGCTGAAATCTCCCGTATTTTGAAGCAAAATTGCACAAATTCCCCTGATTTTGAGGGAAAATGCAGAAATACACATTATTTTGGAGAAAAAAGACAGAAATTCTCCTTATTTCAGGGCAAAAAGGCAGAAATGACCAGTATTTTGGAGCAAAAAGGCTG
Source organism: Micromys minutus (assembly GCF_963924665.1). Taxonomy (NCBI): domain Eukaryota; kingdom Metazoa; phylum Chordata; class Mammalia; order Rodentia; family Muridae; genus Micromys; species Micromys minutus. The sequence continues at coordinate 2,830,754 of NW_027667806.1, read as the reverse complement.
AAATTTCCCTTATTTTGTGGCAAAATTGCAGAAGTTTTTCTTATTTTGTTCAAAATTGCAGAAATTTCACTTATTTCAGAATAAGAAGACAGGAATTTCTCTTGTTTTAGAGCAAAAGGGCAGAAATTTCTTGTAAAATGGTACAAAATTGCAGAAAATTTCTTTATTTTGTAGCAAAAATGCAGAAATTCCCCATATTTTGGGGCAAAAATGCAGAGATTCCCCTTATTATGAGGAAAAATCTGAAATTTCCCTTATTTTGGGGCAAAAAGACAGAAATTCCCCTTATTTTGTGGCAAAAAGGCAGGAATTTCTCTTATTTTGGGGCAAAATTGCAGAAATTTCACTTATTTCTGGGCAAAATTCAAAAATTCCCCTTATTTTGGGGCAAAAAGGCAAAAATTCCGTTTATTTTTGGGTAAAAAAGCAGAAATTTCACTTATTTTGAGGGGAAAAAGCAGAAATTCCTCTTATTTTGGGGCAAAAATGAAGAAATTTCCCTTTTTTGTGGCAAAAGGTATACATTCCCCTTATTTTCGGGCAAAAAAGCAGAAATTCCCTGTATTTTGGAGCAAAATTGCAGAAATTCCCATAGTTGTGGGGCAAAAAGGCAGAAATTCCCTATATGTTGGGCCAAAAAACACAAATTCTCCTTATTTTGGAGCAAAACTCAGAAATTCCACTTATTTTGGGGCAAAATTCCAGAAATTTCCCTTATTTTGGGGCCAAATTGCAGAAATTTCTCTTATTTTGGGTCAGAATTGCAGATATTTCACTTATTTCCGGAAAAAAAGGCAGAAATTTTCTCTATTTTAGGGCAAAAAGGCAGAAATTCTTAATATTTTGTGGCAAAAATGCAGAAATTCCCCTTATTTTGTGGTAAAAAGGCTGAAATTCCCTTTATTTTGGGGCAAAAAGGCAGAAATTTTCCTTATTTTAGGGCAAAATTGAAGAAATTTCACTTATTTCAGGGTAATAAGTCAGAAATTTTCCTTATTTTGGGGCAAAATAGACAGAAATTCCCTTTGTTTTGGGGAAATAAGACAGAAATTCCACTTATTTAAAGGCAAAAAGGCAGAAATTCCCCTTATTTTGGGGCAAAAATGATGAAATTTCCCTTTTTTATGGCAAAAAGGTATGCATTCCCCTTATTTTCAGCGAAAAATGCAGAAAATCCTCGTATTTTGGAGCAACATTGCAAAAATTTACCTAATTTTGGGGTAAAACATGCAGTAATTTTCTTTATTTTGTGGCAAAATGGCAGAAATTCCCCTTATTTTGGGGCAAATGGCAGAAATTCCCCTTATTTAGAGGTAATAAGGCTGAAATTCCCCTTATTTTGGGGCAAAAGGGCCGAAATTCTTTTTATTTTGGGGTAAAATTGCAGAAATTTCAAATATTTCAGGGCAAAATGGCAGAAATTCCCCTTATTTTGGGGCACAAAGATGAAATCCCTAATTTTTGGCTAAAATTGCAGATATTTCACTTATTTTGGGACAAAAAGGCAGAAATTGCACTTAATTTTGGGCAAAAAGGCAGAAATGACCAGTATTTTGGAGCAAAAAGGCTGAAATTCCCCTTATTTTGAGGTAAAATGATGAAATTCCTCATATTTTGGGGCAAAAGGCAGAAATTCCCCTCTTTTTGGTGCAAAAAGGCAGAAATTCCCCTTATTTTGAGGTAAAACTGAAGAAATTTCACTTATTTCGCGGCAAAATGGCAGAAATTCCCCTTATTTTCGGCGAAAAAGGCAGAAAATCCCCGTAATTTGGAGCAAAATTGAAGAAATTCACCTAATTTTGGAGTAAAACATGCAGTAATTTTCTTTGTTTTGGGGCAAAAGGCAGAAATTCCCCTTATTTTAGGGAAAAATTGCAGAAATTTCCCTTATTTGGGGACAAAAAACAGAAATTCCCTATATTTTGGGGCAAAATTGCAGAAATTTCCTATATTATGGGAAAAAATTGCAGAAATTTCTTTTATTTTAAGGCAAAATTGCAGAAATTTCACTTATTTCAAAAAAAAAAGCAAAAATTTTTCTTATTTTGGGGCAAAAACGCAGAAATTCCCATTATTTTGGGGCAAAAAGGCAGAAATTCTTTTAATTTTGCGGTTAAATTGCAGACATTTCACATATTTCAGGGCCAAAAGGCAGAAATTCCCCTTATTTGGGGGCAAAAAGGCAGAAATTCCCCTTATTTTGGGATAAAATTGCAGAAATTTCCCTTTTTTGGGGGCAAAAAGGAAGAAAATCCCCGTATTTTGAAGCAAAATTGAAGAAATTCATCTAATATTGTGGCAAAAATGCAGAAATTCCCTTTATTTGGGGCAAATCGGCAGAAGTTCCCCTTATTTTCGGGAAAAGAGGCAGAAATTCCCTGTATTTTGAAGAAAAATTGCAGAAACTCCCCTAATTTTGGGGCAAAAAGGCAGAAATTCCCTTTATTTTGGGGCAAAAATACAGAAATTCTTTTTATTTCGGGGAAAAAATCAGAAATTTCCCTTATTTTGGGGCCAAATTTTAGAAATTTCTTTTATTTTGGTACAGAATTGCAGATATGTTTATTATTTTGTGGCAAAAAGGAAGAAATTCCCCATATTTTGGTGCAAAAAGGCTGAAATTGCCCTTATTTTGAGGTAAAATGCTGAATTTCCCCATATTTTGGGGTTAAAAGGCAGAAATTCCCCTCATTTTGGGGCAAAAAGGCACAAATTTCCCTTATTTTCGGGCAAAATTGCAGAAATTTCATTTATTTCAGGGCAAAAAGTCAGAAATTACTTTTATTTTGGGGCAAAAAGCAGAAATTTCTTTTATTTTGGTACAAAATTGAAGAAATTTTCCTTATTTTGGAACAAAAAGGCAGAAATTTCCCATATTTTGGGGCAAAATGCAGGAATTCCCCTTATTTAGAGGTAAAATGCAGAAATTCCCCTAATTTTGAGGAAAAATGCAGAAATTCCCTTTATTTTGGGGCTAAAAGGCAGAAATTCTCCATATTTTGAAGCAAAATTGCAGGAATTCTCATAATTTTTGGGCAAAATTGCAGAAATTCCCCTTATTTTGGGGCAAATGGCAGAAATTCCCCTTATTTCGAGGTAATAAGGCTGAAATTTCACTTATTTTCGGGCAAAAAGGCCGAAATTCTTTTTATTTTGGGGTAAAATTGCAGAAATTTCACTTATTTAAGGGCTAAATGGCAGAAATTCCCCTTATTTTGGGGTAAATAATGAAATCCCTAATTTTTGGCTAAAATTGCAGATATTTCACTTATTTCGGGAAAAAAAGGCAGAAATTCCACTTAATTTTGGGTTAAAAGGCAGAAATGACCCGTATTTTGGAGCAAAAAGACTGAAATTCCTCTTATTTTGAGGTAAAATGCTGAAACTCCTCATATTTTGGGGCAAAAAGCAGAAATTCCCCTCATTTAGGGGCAAAAAGGCAGAAATTCCCCTTATTTTGATGTAAAACTGAAGAAATTTTACTTATTTCGCGGCAAAATGGCAGAAATTCCCGTTATTTTCGGCGAAAAAGGCAGAAAATCCCTGTATTTTGGAGCAAAATTGCAGAAATTCACCTAATTTTGGGGTAAAACATGCAGTAATTTTCTTTGTTTTGGGGCAAAAGGCAGAAATTCCCCTTATTTTAGGGAAAAATTGCAGAAATTTCCATTATTTGGGGACAAACAACAGAAATTCCCTTTATTTTGGTGCAAAATTGCAGAAAATTCCTTTATTTTGAGAAAAAAATTGCAGAAATTTCTTTTATTTTAAGGCAAAATTGCAGAAATTTCACTTATTTCAGAGAAAAAAAGCAAAAATTTTTCTTATTTTGGGGCAAAAACGCAGAAATTCCCATTATTTTGGGGCAAAAAGGCAGAAATTCTCCTAATTTTGCGGTAAAATTGCAGAAATTTCACATATTTCAGGGCAAAAATGCAGAAATTCCCCTTATTTGGGGGCAAAAAGGCAGAAATTCCCCTTATTTTGGGATAAAATTGCAGAAATTTCCCTTTTTGGGGGGCAAAAAGAAAGAAAATCCTCGTATTTTGAAGCAAAATTGCAGAAATTCCTCTAATATTGGGGCAAAAATGCAGAAATTCCCTTTATTTGGGGCAAATCGGCAGAAGTTCCTCTTATTTTCGGGAAAAGAGGCAGAAATTCCCTGTTTTTAAGCAAAATTACAGAAACTCCCCTAATTTTAGGGGCAAAAAGGCAGAAATTCTGTTTATTTTGGGGCAAAAATACAGAAATTCTCCTTATTTCGGAGAAAAAATCAGAAATTTCCCTAATTTTGGGGCAGCATTTTAGAAATTAATTTTATTTTGGTACAGAATTGCAGAAATTTTTCTTATTTTGTGGCAAAAAGGAAGAAATTCCCCATATTTTGGTGCAAAAAGGCTGAAATTCCCCTTATTTTGAGGTAAAATGCTGAATTTCCCCATATTTTGGGGTTAAAAGGCAGAAATTCCCCTTATTTTGGGGCAAAAAGGCAAAATTTCCCTTATTTTCGGGCAAAATTGCAGAAATTTTATTTATTTCAGAGCAAAAAGTCAGAAATTACTTTTATTTTGGGGCAAAAAGCAGAAATTTATTTTATTTTGGTACAAAATTGAAGAAATTTTCCTTATTTTGGAACAAAAAGGCAGAAATTCCCCATATTTTGGGGCAAAATGCAGGAATTCCCCTTATTTAGAGGTAAAATGCAGAAATTCCTTTAATTTTGAGGAAAAATGCAGAAATTCCCTTTATTTTGGGGCTGAAAGGCAGAAATTCCCCGTATTTTGAAGCAAAATTGCAGAAAATCTCATAATTTTAGGGGGAAAAGGCTGAAATTCTCCTTATTTTGGTGCAAAAAGAAAAAATATCTCCGTTTTTCAAGGGCAAAAAGTCAGAAATTCCCCTTATTTGAGGCAAAATTGCAGAAATTTCCTTTATTTTGGGGCAAAATTGAAGAAATTTCCCTTATTATGGGGCAAAATTGCAGAAATTTCAATTATTTCAGGGAAAAAAGGCAGAAATTTTTCTTATTTGGGGGCAAAAAGGCAGAAATTTCTTTTATTTTGGTACAAAATTGCAGAAATTTTTCTTATTTTGGGGCAAAAAGGCAGAAATTCCCCATACTTTGGGGCAAAAGGCAGAAATTCCCCTTATTTTGAGAAAAAAAGGCTGAAATTCCCCTTATTTTGGAACAAGAATGCAGAAATTCCCCTTATTTTGGGGCAAAATACAGACATTTCCCTTATTTTGGGGCAAAATTTTAGAAATTTAACTTATTTCAGGGCAAAAAGTCAGAAATTCCCCATATTTTGGGGCAAAAAGACAGAAATTCCGTTTATTTTTGGGGAAAAGTCAGAAATTGCACTTATTTAGGCAAAAAAGCGGAAAATCCCCTTATTTTGGGGTAAAAATGAAGAAATTTTTTTTTATGGCAAAAAGGTATACATTCCCTTTATTTTCGGGCAAAAAGGCAAAAATTCCCCTTATTTTGGGGCAAAATTGCAGAAATTTCACTTATTTCAGGGCAAAAAGTCAGAAATTTGCCTCATTTTGGGGCAAAAAGCAGAAATTCTCCTAATTTTGGGGCCAAAAACAGAAATTCCCTTTTTTGGGAGGTAAAATTGCGGAAATTTCAAATATTTCAGGGCAAAAAGGCAGAAATTCCACTTTATTTCGGGCAATAAGGCAGAAATTCCCCGTATATTGGAGCAAAATTTCAGAAATTCCCCTTATATTGGTGCAAAAATGCAGAAATTCCCTTTATTTTGGTGCAATAAGGCAGAAATTCCTCGTATTTTGAAGCAAAATTGCACATATTCCCCTAATTTTGAGGGAAAATGCAGAAATTAACATTATTTTGGGGCAAAAAGACAGAAATTCTCCTTATTTCAGGGCAAAAAGTCAGAAATTCCCCTTATTTTGGGGCAAAATTCCAGAAATGTCCATTATTTTGGGGCAAAATTGCAGAAATCTCCTTTATTTTGGGGCAAAATTACAGAAATTTCACTTATTTCATGGAAAAAACGCAGAAATTTCTCTTATTTTGGGGCAAAAAGGCAGAAATTACTTTTATTATGATACAAAATTGCAGAAAACTTCTTTATTTTGGGGCAAAAATACAGAAATTCCCCATATTTTAGGGCAAATAGAGAGATTCCCCTTATTATTAGGTAAAAAGGCTGAAATTCCCCTTATTTTGGAGCAAAAAGACAGAAATTCTTCTTATTTAGGGGCAGAATTGCACAAATTTCACTTATTTCAGGGAAAAAAGGCAGAAATTTTCTTATTTTGGAGCAAAAAAGGCAGATATTCCTAGTATTTTGTGGCAAAAATGCAGAAATTCACTTTATTTTGACGTAAAAAGGCTGAAATTCCCCTTATTTGGGGGCAAAAAGGCAGAAATTTCCCTTATTTTGGGGCAAAAAGACAGAAATTCCCCTTATTTTGTGGCACAAAGGCAGAAATTTCTTTTATTTTAGGGCAAAATTGCAGAAATTTCACTAATTTCAGGGCATAATTCAAAAATTCCTTTTTTTGGGAAAAAAAGAAAGAAATTCAGTTTATTTTTGGGTAAAAAGGCAGAAATTTCACTTATTTTGAGGTAAAAAGGCAGAAATTCCTCTTATTTTGGGGCAAAAATGAAGAAATTTCCCTTTTTTTGTGGCAAAATGTATACATTCCCCTTATTTTCGGGAAAAAAAGCAGAAATTCCATGTATTTTGGAGCAAAATTGCAGAAATTCCCCTAGTTGTGGGGCAAAAAGACAGAAATTCCCTATTTGTTGGGGCAAAAAGACAGAAATTCTCCTTATTTTAGGGCAAAACTCAGAAATTCCACTTATTTTGGGGCAAAATTCCAGAAATTTTCCTTATGTAGGGGCAAAATTGAAGAAATTTCACTTATTTTGGGGCAAAATTACAGAAATTTCACTTATTTCAGGGAAAAAAGGTAGATTTTTTTTATTTTGGAGCAAAAGTGCAGAAATTCCTAATATTTTGTGGCAAAAATGCAGAAATTCCTTTTATTTTGAGGTAAAAAGGCTGAAATTCCCCTTATTTGGGGGCAAAAAGGCAGAAATTTCCCTTATTTTGGGGCAAAAAGACAGAAATTCCCTTTTTTTGTGGCAAAAAGCAAGAAATTTCTTTTATTTTAGTGCAAAATTGCAGAAATTTCACTAATTTCAGGGCATAATTCAAAAATTCCTTTTATTTTGGGGCAAAAAGACAGAAATTCCGTTTATTTTTGGGTAAAAAGGCAGAAATTTCACTTACTTTGTGTCAAAAATGCGGAAAATCCCTTTATTTTGGGGTAAAAATAAAGAAATTTCCGTTTTATGGCAAAAAGTTATACATTCCCTTTATTTTCGGGCAAAAAGGCAGAAATTCTCCGTATTTTGTAGTAAAATTGCAGAAATTACCCTAATTTTGGGGCAAAAAGGCAGAAATTCCCCTTATTTTGGGGTAAAACTGCAGAAATTTCACTTATTTCGCGGCAAAATGGCAGAAATTCCCCTTATTTTCTGCGAAAAATGCAGAAAATCCCTGTATTTTGGAGCAAAATTGCAGAAATTCACCTAATTTTGGCGTAAAACATGCAGTAATTTTCTTTGTTTTGGGGCAAAAAGGCAGAAATTCTCCTTATTTTGGGGCAAAAAGCAGAAATTTCCCTTATTTTAGGGCAAAATTTCAGAAATTTCCTTTATTTGGGGACAAAAAACAAAAGTTCCCTTTATTTTTGGGCAAAATTGCAAAGAATTCTTTCATTGTGTGGAAAAATTGCAGAAATTTCTTTTATTTTAAGGCAAAATTGCAGAAATTTCACATATTTCAGAGAAAAAAAGCAAAAAATTTTCATATTTTGAGGCAAAAAGGCAGAAATTCCCATTATTTTGGGGCAAAAAGGTAGAAATTTACCTTATTTTGGGGTAAAATTGCAGACATTTCACAAATTTCAGGGCAAAAAGGCCGAATTTCCCATTATTTGAGGAAATAAAGGCAGAAATTCCTTTTATTTTGGGATAAAATTGCAGAAATTTCCCTTGTTTGGGGGCAAAAAGGCAGAAAATCCCCTTAATTTTGGGCAAAAAGGCAGAAATTCCCCGTATTTTAAAGCAAAATTGCAGAAATTCCCCAAATATTGGTGCAAAAATGCAGAAATTCCCTTTTTTTGGGGCAAATCAGCAGAAGTTCCCTTTATTTTCGGGAAAAGAGGAAGAAATTCCCTGTATTTTGAAGCAAAATTGCAGAAACTTTCCTAATTTTGGGGCAAAAAGGCAGAAATTCCCTATATGTTGGGGCAAAAAGACAGAAATTCTCCTTATTTTGGGGCAAAACTCAGAAATTTTACTTATTTTAGGGCAAATTTCCCAAAATTTCTCTTATTTTGGGACAAAATTGCAGAAATTTTAATTTTTTTGGGCCAAAATTGCAGAAATTTCACTTATTTCAGGGAAAAAAAGGCAGAAATTTTTTTTATTTTGGGGCAAAAAGGCAGAAATTCCTTATATTTTGTGGCAAAAATGCAGAAATTCCCATTATTTTGAGGTAAAAAGGCAGAAATTTCTCTTATTTTGGGGCAAAAATACAGAAATTTCCCTTATTTTGGGGCAAAACTGCAGAAATTTCAAATATTTTGGGGAAAAATTTTTGAAATTTAACATATTTCAGAGCTAAAAGTCGGAAATTCCCCTTATTTTGGGGCAAAAAGACAGAAATTCCATTTATTTTTGGAAAAAAGTCAGAAATTGCACTTATTTTGAGTCAAAAAGGCGGAAAATCCCCTTATTCTGGGGTAAAAATGAAGAAATTTTTTTTTTTTTGGCAAAAAGGTTTACATTCCCTTTATTTTCGGGCAAAAAGGCAGAAATTCCCCGTATTTTGGAGCAAAATTGCAGAAATTCTTCTAATTTTGGGGCAAAAAATCAGAAATTCCATTTATTTTGGGGTAAAACTGCAGAAATTTCACTTATTTCGCAGCAAAATGGCAGAAATTCCTCTTATTTTCTGCGAAAAAGGCAGAAAATCTCTGTATTTTGGAGCAAAATTGCAGAAATTCACCTAATTTTGGCGTAAAACATGCAGTAATTTTCTTTCTTTTGGGGCAAAAAGGCAGAAATTCTCCTTATTTTGGGGCAAAAGGCAGATATTCCCCTTATTTTAAGGCAAAATTTCAGAAATTTCCCTTATTTGGGGACAAAAAACAGAAATTCCTCTTATTTTCGGGCAAAATTGCAAAAAATTCTTTATTATGGAGAAAAATTGCAGAAATTTCTTTAATTTTAAGGCAAAATTGCAGAAATTTCACATATTTCAAAGAAAAAAAGCAAACATTTTTCATATTTTGGGGCAAAAAGGCAGAAATTCCCATTATTTTGGGGCAAAAAGGTAGAAATTTACCTTATTTTGGGGTAAAATTGCAGACATTTCACAAATTTCAGGGCAAAAAGGCCGAATTTCCCATTATTTGAGGAAATAAAGGCAGAAATTCCTTTTATTTTTGGATAAAATTGCAGAAATTTCCCTTGTTTGGGGGCAAAAAGGCAGAAAATCCCCTTAATTTTGGGGAAAAAGGCAGAAATTCCCCGTATTTTAAAGCAAAATTGCAGAAATTCCCCAAATATTGGGGCAAAAATGCAGAAATTCCTTTTTTTTGGGGCAAATCGGCAGAAGTTCCCTTTATTTTCAGGAAAAGAGGAAGAAATTCCCTGTATTTTGAAGCAAAATTGCAGAAACTTTCCTAATTTTGGGGCAAAAAGGCAGAAATTCCCTATATGTTGGGGCAAAAAGACAGAAATTCTCCTTATTTTGGGGCAAAACTCAGAAATTTTACTTATTTTGGGGCAAATTTCCCAAAATTTCTCTTATTTTGGGACAAAATTGCAGAAATTTTAATTTTTTTGGGCCAAAATTGCAGAAATTTCACTTATTTCAGGGAAAAAAAGGCAGAAATTTTTTTTATTTTGGGGCAAAAAGGCAGAAATTCCTTATATTTTGTGGCAAAAATGCAGAAATTCCCATTATTTTGAGGTAAAAAGGCAGAAATTTCTCTTATTTTGGGGCAAAAATACAGAAATTTCCCTTATTTTGGGGCAAAACTGCAGAAATTTCAAATATTTTGGGGAAAAATTTTTGAAATTTAACATATTTCAGAGCTAAAAGTCGGAAATTCCCCTTATTTTGGGGCAAAAAGACAGAAATTCCATTTATTTTTGGAAAAAAGTCAGAAATTGCACTTATTTTGAGTCAAAAAGGCGGAAAATCCCCTTATTCTGGGGTAAAAATGAAGAAATTTTTTTTTTTTTGGCAAAAAGGTTTACATTCCCTTTATTTTCGGGCAAAAAGGCAGAAATTCCCCGTATTTTGGAGCAAAATTGCAGAAATTCTTCTAATTTTGGGGCAAAAAATCAGAAATTCCATTTATTTTGGGGTAAAACTGCAGAAATTTCACTTATTTCGCGGCAAAATGGCAGAAATTCCTCTTATTTTCTGCGAAAAAGGCAGAAAATCCCAGTATTTTGGAGCAAAATTGCAGAAATTCACCTAATTTTGGCGTAAAACATGCAGTAATTTTCTTTCTTTTGGGGCAAAAAGGCAGAAATTCTCCTTATTTTGGGGCAAAAGGCAGATATTCCCCTTATTTTAAGGCAAAATTTCAGAAATTTCCCTTATTTGGGGACAAAAAACAGAAATTCCTCTTATTTTCGGGCAAAATTGCAAAAAATTCTTTATTATGGAGAAAAATTGCAGAAATTTCTTTAATTTTAAGGCAAAATTGCAGAAATTTCACATATTTCAAAGAAAAAAAGCAAACATTTTTCATATTTTGGGGCAAAAAGGCAGAAATTCCCATTATTTTGGGGCAAAAAGTAGAAATTCACCTTATTTTGGGGTAAAATTGCAGACATTTCACATATTTCAGGGCAAAAAGGCAGGAATTCCCGTTATTTGAGGGCAAAAAGGCAGAAATTCCTTTTATTTTTGGATAAAATTGCAGAAATTTCCCTTGTTAGGGGGCAAAAAGGCAGAAAATCCCCTTAATTTTGGGCAAAAAGGCAGAAATTCCCCGTATTTTAAAGCAAAATTGCAGAAATTCCCTAAATATTGGGGCAAAAATGCAGAAATTCCCTTTATTTGGGGCAAATCGGGAGAAGTTCCCCTTACTTTCGGGAAAAGAGGCAGAAATTCCCTGTATTTGAAGCAAAATTGCAGAAACTCCCCTAATTTTGGGGCAAAAGGCAGAAATTCCTATTTTTGGGGGGCAAAAATACAGAAATTCTCCTTATTTCGGGGCAAAAATCCGAAATTTCCCTTATTTTGGGGCAAAATGTTAGAAATTTCTTTTATTTTGGTACAGAATTGCAGAAATTTTTCTTATTTTGTGGCAAAAAGGAAGAAATTCCCCATATTTTGGTGCAAAAAGGCTGAAATTCCTTTTATTTTGAGGTAAAATGCTGAAATTCCCCATATTTTGGGGTTAAAAGGCAGAAATTCGCCTCATTTTTGGGCAAAAAGGCACAAATTTCCATTATTTTCGGGCAAAATTGCAGAAATTTCATTTATTTCAGGGCAAAAAGTCAGAAATTACTTTTATTTTGGGGCAAAAAGCAGAAATTTCTTTTATTTTGGTACAAAATTGAAGAAATTTTCCTTATTTTGGAACAAAAAGTCAGAAATTCACCATATTTTGGGCAAAAGGCAGAAATTCCCCTTATTTTGGGGTAAAAAGGCTGAAATTCCTGGTATATGGGGCAAAAAAGCAGAAATTCCCTTTACTTTGTGGAAAAAAGGCAGAAATTCCCTTTACTTTGTGACAAAAAGGCAGAAATTCCCATTAATTGAGGCAGAAAAGCAAAAATTTTCCTTATTTGGGGGCAATAAGGCAGAAATTCCCCATATTTTGTGGCAAAAAGGCAGAAATTCCCCTTATTTGAAGGTAAAATGCTGAAATTCCCCTTATTTCGGCAAAAAGGCAGAAATTCCCCTTATTTTGGGGCAAAATTGCAGAAATTTCACTTATTACAGGGCAAAAAGTCAGTAATTTGCCTTAATTTGGGGCAAAAAGCAGAAATTCTCCTAATTTTGGGGCCAAAAACAGAAATTCCCCTTATTTTGGGGTAAAATTGCAGAAATTTCAAATATTTCAGGGCAAAAAGGCAGAAATTCGACTTAATTTCGGGCAATAAGGCAAAACTTCCCCGTATTTTGGAGCAAAATTTCAGAAATTCCCCTTATATTGGTGCAAAAATGCAGAAATTCCTTTTATTTTGGTGCAATAAGGCAAAAATTCCCCGTATTTTGAAGCAAAATTGCACATATTCCCCTAATTTTGAGGGAAAATGCAGAAATTCACATTATTTTGGGGCAAAAAGACAGAAATTCTCCTTATTTCAGGGCCAAAAGTCAGAAATTCCCTTTATTTTGGGGCAAAATTCCAGAAATTTCCTTTATATTGGGGCAAAATTGCAGAAAACTCCCTAATTTTGGGGCAAAATTACAGAAATTTCACTTATTTCAGGGAAAAAATTCAGAAATTTCTCTTATTTTGGGGCATAAAGGAAGAAATTACTTTTATTTTGGTACAAAATTGCAGAAAATTTTTTTATTTTGGGGCAAAAATACAGAAATTCCCCATATTTTAGGGCAAAAAAGAGAGATTCCCCTTATTATTAGGTAAAAAGGCTGAAATTCCTTTTATTTTAGCGCAAAAAGACAGAAATTCCTCTTATTTTGTGGAAAAAAAGCAGAAATTTACTTATTTTGAGGCAAAATAGGAGAAATTTCATTTATTTCAGGGCATAATTCAAAAATTCCTTTTATTTTGGGGCAAAAATACAGAAATTCCGTATATTTTTGAGTAAAAAGGCAGAAATTTCACATATTTTGACGTAAAAAGGCAGAAATTACTCTTATTTGGGGGCAAAAATGAAGAAATTTCCCTTTTTTGTGGCAAAAGGTAAACATTCCCCTTATTTTCGGGCAAGAAAGCAGAAATTCCCCGTATTTTGGAGCAAAATTGCAGAAATTCCCCTAATTGTTGGGCTAAAATGCAGAATTTCCCTATATGTTGGGGCATAAAGACAGAAATTCTTTTTATTTTGCGGAAAAACTCAGAAATTCCACTTATTTTGGGGCAAAATTCCAGAAATTTCTCTTATTTTGGGACAAAATTGCAGAAATTTCAATTTTTTTGGGCCAAAATTGCAGAAATTTCACTTATTTCAGGTAAAAAAGGCAGAAATTTTACTTATTTTGGGGCAAAAATGCAGAAATTCCTTATATTTTGTGGCAAAAAATGCAGAAATTTCCCTTATTTTGAGGTAAAAAGGCAGAAATTTCCCTTATTTTGGGGCAAAAATACAGAAATTCCACTTATTTTTGGGCAAAACTGCAGAAATTTCAATTATTTTGGGGAAAAATTTTTGAAATTTAAATTATTTCAGGGCAAAAAGTCGGAAATTCCCCTTATTTTGGGGCAAAAAGACAGAAATTCCATTTATTTTTGGAAAAAAGTCAGAAATTGCACTTATTTTGAGTCAAAAAGGCGGAAAATCCCCTTATTTGGGGGTAAAAATGAAGAAATTTCTCTTTTCATGGCAAAAAGGTATACATTCCCTTTATTTTCGGGCAAAAAGGCAGAAATTCCCCATATTTTGGAGCAAAATTGCAGAAATTCCCCTAATTTTGGGGCTAAAAGGCAGAAATTCCCCTTATTTTGGGGTAAAACTGGAGAAATTTCACTTATTTCGCGGCAAAATGGCAGAAATTCCCTTTATTTTCTGTGACAAAGGCAGAAAATCCCTGTATTTTGGAGCAAAATTGCAGAAATTCACCTAATTTTGGCGTAACACATGCAGTAATTTTTTTTTGTTTTGGGGCAAAAAGGTAGAAATTCTCCTTATTTTGAGGCAAAAGGCAGAAATTCCCCTTATTTTAGGGCAAAATTTCAGAAATTTCCCTTATTTGAAGACAAAAAACAGAAGTTTTTCTTATTTTGGGGCAAACTTGCAAAAAATTCCTTTATTATGGGGAAAAATTGCAGAAATTTCTTTTATTTTAAGGCAAAATTGCAGAAATTTCACATATTTCAGAGAAAAAAAGCAAAAATTTCTCATATTTTGGGGCAAAAGGCAGAAATTCCCATTACTTTGGGGCAAAAAGGTAGAAATTCACCTTATTTTGGGGTAAAATTGCAGACATTTCACCTATTTCAGGGCATAAAGGCAGAAATTCCTGTTATTTGAGGGCATAAAGGCAGAAATTCCTTTTATTTTGGGATAAAATTGCAGAAATTTCCCTTGTTTGGGGGCAAAAAGGCAGAAAATCCCCTTAATTTTGGGCAAAAAGGCAGAAATTCCCCGTATTTTAAAGCAAAATTGCAGAAATTCCCCAAATATTGGGGCAAAAATTCAGAAATTCCCTTTATTTGGGGCAAATCGGCAGAAGTTCCCCTTATTTTCCGAAAAAGAGGCAGAAATTCCCTGTATTTTGAAGCAAAATTGCAGAAACTTTCCTAATTTGGGGGCAAAACGGCAGAAATTCCCTATATGTTGGGGCAAAAAGACAGAAATTCTCCTTATTTTGGGGCAAAACTCAGAAATTTTACTTATTTTGGGGCAAATTTCCTGAAATTTCTCTTATTTTGGGACAAAATTGCAGAAATTTCAATTTTTTTGAGCCAAAATTGCAGAAATTTCACTTATTTCAGGGAAAAAAGGCAGAAATTTTTTTTATCTTGGGGCAAAAATGTAGAAATTCCTTATATTTTGTGGCAAAAATGCAGAAATTCCCCTTATTTTGAGGTAAAAATGCAGAAATTTCCCTTAATTTGGGGCAAAAATACAGAAATTTCCCTTATTTTCGGGCAAAACTGCAGAAATTTCAATTATTTTGGGGAAAAATTTTTGAAATTTAAATTATTTCAGGGCAAAAAGACGGAAATTCCCCTTATCTTGGGGCAAAAAGACAGAAATTCCATTTATTTTTGGAAAAAAGTCAGAAATTGCACTTATTTTGAGTCAAAAAGGCGGAAAATCCCCTTATTCTGGGGTAAAAATGAAGAAATTTTTTTTTATGGCAAAAAGGTTTACATTCCCTTTATTTTCGGGCAAAAAGGCAGAAATTCCCCGTATTTTGGAGCAAAATTGCAGAAATTCCCCTAATTTTGGGGCAAAAAAGCAGAAATTCCCCTTATTTTGGGGTAAAACTGCAGAAATTTCACTTATTTCGCGGCAAAATGGCAGAAATTCCCCTTGTTTTCTGCGAAAAAGGCAGAAAATCCCTGTAATTTGGAGCAAAATTGCAGAAATTCACCTAATTTTGGCGTAAAACATGCAGTAATTTTCTTTGTTTTGGGGCAAAAAGGCAGAAATTCTCCTTATTTTGGGGCAAAAGGCAGAAATTCCCCTTATTTTAGGGCAAAATTTCAGAAATTTTCCTTATTTGGGGACAAAAAACAGAAATTCCCCTTATTTTGGGGCAAAATTGCAAAAAATTCTTTATTATGGGGAAAAATTGCAGAAATTTCTTTAATTTTAAGGCAAAATTGCAGAAATTTCACATATTTCAAAGAAAAAAAGCAAAAATTTTTCATATTTTGGGGCAAAAAGGCAGAAATTCCCATTATTTTGGGGCAAAAAGGGAGAAATTCACATTATTTTGGGGTAAAATTGCAGACATTTCACATATTCCAGGGCAAAAAGGAAGGAATTCCCGTTATTTGAGGGCATAAAGAAAGAAATTCCTTTTATTTTTGGATAAAATTGCAGAAATTTCCCTTGTTAGGGGGCAAAAAGACAGAAAATCCCCTTAATTTTGGGCAAAAAGGCAGAAATTCCCCGTATTTTGAGGCAAAAATGGAGAAATTCCCTAAATATTGGGGCAAAAATGCAGAAATTCCCTTGATTTGGGGCAAATCGGCAGAAGTTCCCCTTACTTTCGGGAAATAGGCAGAAATTCCCTGTATTTGAAGCAAAATTTCAGAAACTCCCCTAATTTTGGGGCAAAAGGCAGAAATTCCTTTTTTGGGGGGGCAAAAATACAGAAATTCTCCTTATTTCGGGGCAAAAATCAGAAATTTCCCTTATTTTGGGGCAAAATGTTAGAAATTTCTTTTATTTTGGTACAGAATTGCAGAAATTTTTCTTATTTTGTGGCAAAAAGGAAGAAATTCCCCATATTTTGGTGCAAAAAGGCTGAAATTCCCCTTATTTTGAAGTAAAATGCTGAAATTCCCCATATTTTGGGGATAAAAGGCAGAAATTCCCCTCATTTTGGGGCAAAAAGACACAAATTTCCCTTATTTTCGGGCAAAATTGCAGAAATTTCATTTATTTCAGGGCAAAAAGTCAGAAATTACTTTTATTTTGGGGCAAAAAGCAGAAATTTCTTTTATTTTGGTACAAAATTGAAGAAATTTTCCTTATTTTGGAACAAAAAGTCAGAAATTCACCATATTTTGGGCAAAAGGCAGAAATTCCCCTTATTTTGGGGTAAAAAGGCTTAAATTCCCGTTATATGGGGCAAAAAAGCAGAAATTCCCTTTACTTTGTGGCAAAAAGGCAGAAATTCCCTTTACTTTGTGACAAAAAGGCAGAAATTCCCATTAATTGGGGCAGAAAAGCAAAAATTTTCCTTATTTGGGGGCAATAAGGCAGAAATTCCCCATATTTTGTGGCAAAAAGGCAGAAATTCCCCTTATTTGAAGGTAAAATGCTGAAATTCTTTTTTTTTGGCAAAAAGGCAGAAATTCCCCTTATTTTGGGGCAAAATTGCAGAAATTTCACTTATTACAGGGCAAAAAGTAAGTAATTTGCCTTAATTTGGGGCAAAAAGCAGAAATTCTCCGAATTTTGGGGCCAAAAACAGAAATACCCCTTATTTTGGGGTAAAATTGCAGAAATTTCAAATATTTCAGGGCAAAAAGGCAGAAATTACACTTTATTTCGGGCAATAAGGCAAAAATTTTCCGTATTTTGGAGCAAAATCTCAGAAATTCCCCTTATATTGGTGCAAAAATGCAGAAATTCCTTTTATTTTGGTGCAATAAGGCAAAATTTCCCCGTATTTTGAAGCAAAATTGCATATATTCCCCTAATTTTGAGGGAAAATGCAGAAATTCACATTATTTTGGGGCAAAAAGACAGAAATTCTCTTTATTTCAGGGCCAAAAGTCAGAAATTCCCTTTATTTTGGGGCAAAATTCCAGAAATTTCCTTTATCTTGGGGCAAAATTGCAGAAAACTCCCTAATTTTGGGGCAAAATTACAGAAATTTCACTTATTTCAGGGAAAAAACGCAGAAATTTCTCTTATTTTGGGGCATAAAGAAAGAAATTACTTTTATTTTGGTACAAAATTGCAGAAAATTTTTTTATTTTGGGGCAAAAATACAGAAATTCCCCATATTTTAGGGCAAAAAGGAGAGATTCCCCTTATTATTAGGTAAAAAGGCTGAAATTCCTTTTATTTTAGGGCAAAAAGACAGAAATTCCTCTTATTTTGTGGCAAAAAAGCAGAAATTTTTCTTATTTTGAGGCAAAATTGGAGAAATTTCATTTATTTCAGGGCATAATTCAAAAATTCCTTTTATTTTGGGGCAAAAATACAGAAATTCCGTATATTTTTGAGTAAAAAGGCAGAAATTTCACATATTTTGACGTAAAAAGGCAGAAATTCCTCTTATTTTGGGGCAAAATTAAGAAATTTCCCTTTTTTGTGGCAAAAGGTAAACATTCCCCTTATTTTCGGGCAAGAAAGCAGAAATTCCCCGTATTTTGGAGCAAAATTGAAGAAATTCCCCTAATTGTGGGGCTAAAAGGCAGAATTTCCATATATGTTGGGGCATAAAGACAGAAATTCTTTTTATTTTGGGGCAAAACTCAGAAATTCCACTTATTTTGGCGCAAAAATCTAGAAATTTCTCTTATTTTGGGACAAAATTGCAGAAATTTCAATTTTTTTGGGCCAAAATTGCAGAAATTTCACTTATTTCAGGTAAAAAAGGCAGAAATTTTACTTATTTTGGGGCAAAAATGCAGAAATTCCTTATATTTTGTGGCAAAAAATGCAGAAATTTCCCTTATTTTGAGGTAAAAAGGCAGAAATTTCCCTTATTTTGGGGCAAAAATACAGAAATTCCACTTATTTTTGGGCAAAACTGCACAAATTTCAATTATTTTGTGGAAAAATTTTTGAAATTTAAATTATTTCAGGGCAAAACGTCGGAAATTCCCCTTATTTTGCGGCAAAAAGACAGAAATTCCATTTATTTTTGGAAAAAAGTCAGAAATTGCACTTATTTTGAGTCAAAAAGGCGGAAAATCCCCTTATTTGGGGGTAAAAATGAAGAAATTTCCCTTTTCATGGCAAAAAGGTATACATTCCCTTTATTTTCGGGCAAAAAGGCAGAAATTCCCCGTATTTTGGAGCAAAATTGCAGAAATTCCCCTAATTTTGGGGCTAAAAGGCAGAAATTCCCCTTATTTTGGGGTAAAACTGGAGAAATTTCACTTATTTCGCGGCAAAATGGCAGAAATTCCCTTTATTTTCTGTGACAAAGGCAGAAAATCCCCGTATTTTGGAGCAAAATTGCAGAAATTCACCTAATTTTGGCGTAACACATGCAGTAATTTTCTTTGTTTTGGGGCAAAAAGGTAGAAATTCTCCTTATTTTGAGGCAAAAGGCAGAAATTCCCCTTATTTTAGGGCAAAATTTCAGAAATTTCCCTTATTTGAAGACAAAAAACAGAAATTCCCCTTATTTTGGGGCAAACTTGCAAAAAATTCCTTTATTATGGGGAAAAATTGCAGAAATTTCTTTTATTTTAAGGCAAAATTGCAGAAATTTCACATATTTCAGAGAAAAAAAGCAAAAATTTTTCATATTTTGGGGCAAAAAAGCAGAAATTCCCATTACTTTGGGGCAAAAAGGTAGAAATTCACCTTATTTTGGGGTAAAATTGCAGACATTTCACATATTTCAGGGAAAAAAGGCAGAAATTCCCGTTATTTGAGGGCATAAAGGCAGAAATTCTTTTATTTTGGGATAAAATTGCAGAAATTTCCCTTGTTTGGGGGCAAAAAGGCAGAAATTCCCCGTATTTTAAAGCAAAATTGCAGAAATTCCCCAAATATTGGGGCAAAAATGCAGAAATTCCCTTTATTTGGGGAAAATCGGCAGAAGTTCTCCTTATTTTCGGGAAAAGAGGCAGAAATTCCCTGTATTTTGAAGCAAAATTGCAGAAACTTTCCTAATTTTGGGGCAAAAAGGCAGAAATTCCCTATATGTTGGGGCAAAAAGACAGAAATTCTCCTTATTTTGGGGCAAAACTCAGAAATTTTACTTATTTTGGGGCAAATTTCCCGAAATTTCTCTTATTTTGTTACAAAATTTCAGAAATTTTAATTTTTTTGGGCCAAAATTGCAGAAATTTCACTTATTTCAGGGAAAAAAGGCAGAAATTTTTTTTATTTTGGGGCAAAAAGGCAGAAATTCCTTATATTTTGTGGCAAAAAATGCAGAAATTTCCCTTATTTTGAGGTAAAAAGGCAGAAATTTCCCTTATTTTGGGGCAAAAATACAGAAATTCCACTTATTTTTGGGCAAAACTGCAGAAATTTCAATTATTTTGGGGGAAAATTTTTGAAATTTAAATTATTTCAGGGCAAAAAGTCGGAAATTCCCCTTATCTTGGGGCAAAAAACAGAAATTCCATTTATTTTTGGAAAAAAGTCAGAAATTGCACTTATTTTGAGTCAAAAAGGCGGAAAATCCCCTTATTTTGGGGTAAAAATGAAGAAATTTCCTTTTTTTATGGCAAAAAGGTATACATTCCCTTTATTTTCGGGCAAAAAGGCAGAAATTCCCCGTATTTTGGAGCAAAATTGCAGAAATTCCCCTAATTTTGGGGCAAAAAAGCAGAAATTCCCCTTATTTTGGGGTAAAACTGCAGAAATTTCACTTATTTCGCGGCAAAATGGCAGAAATTCCCCTTATTTTCTGCGAAAAAGGCAGAAAATCCCTGTATTTTGGAGCAAAATTGCAGAAATTCACCTAATTTTGGCGTAAAACATGCAGTAATTTTCTTTGTTTTGGGGCAAAAAGGCAGAAATTCTCCTTATTTTGGGGCAAAAGGCAGAAATTCCCCTTATTTTAGGGTAAAATTTCAGAAATTTTTCTTATTTGGGGACAAAAAACAGAAATTCCCCTTATTTTGGGGAAAAATTGCAAAAAATTCTTTATTATGGGGAAAAATTGCAGAAATTTCTTTAATTTTAAGGCAAAATTGCAGAAATTTCACATATTTCAAAGAAAAAAAAACAAAAATTTTTCATATTTTGGGGCAAAAAGGCAGAAATTCCCATTATTTTGGGGCAAAAAGGTAGAAATTCACTTTATTTTGGGGTAAAATTGCAGACATTTCACATATTTCAGGGCAAAAAGGCAGGAATTCCCGTTATTTGAGAGCATAAAGACAGAAATTACTTTTATTTTTGGATAAAATTGCAGAAATTTCCCTTGTTAGGGGGCAAAAAGACAGAAAATCACCTTAATTTTGGGCAAAAAGGCAGAAATTCCCCGTTTTTTAAAGCAAAATTGCAGAAATTCCCTAAATATTGAGGCAAAAATGCAGAAATTTCCTTTATTGGGGGCAAATCGGCAGAAGTTCCCCTTACTTTCAGGAAATAGGCAGAAATTCCCTGTAATTGAAGCAAAATTGCAGAAACTCCCCTAATTTTGGGGCAAAAGGCAGAAATTCCTTTTTTGGGGGGTCAAAAATACAGAAATTCTTTTTATTTCGGGGCAAAAATCAGAAATTTCCCTTATTTTGGGGCAAAATGTTAGAAATTTCTTTTATTTTGGTACAGAATTGCAGAAATTTTTCTTTTTTGTGGCAAAAAGGAAGAAATTCCCCATATTTTGGTGCAAAAAGGCTGAAATTCCCTTTATTTTGAAGTAAAATGCTGAAATTCCCCATATTTTGGGCTTAAAAGGCAGAAATTCCCCTCATTTTGGGGCAAAAAGGCACAAATTTCCCTTGTTTTCGGGCAAAATTGCAGAAATTTCATTTATTTCAGGGCAAAAAGTCAGAAATTACTTTTATTTTGGAGCAAAAAGCAGAAATTTCTTTTATTTTGGTACAAAATTGAAGAAATTTTCCTTATTTTGGAACAAAAAGTCAGAAATTCACCATATTTTGGGCAAAAGGCAGAAATTCCCCTTATTTTGGGGTAAAAAGGCTTAAATTCCCGTTATATGGGGCAAAAAAGCAGAAATTCCCTTTACTTTGTGGCAAAAAGGCAGAAATTCCCTTTACTTTGTGACAAAAAGGCAGAAATTCCCATTAATTGGGGCAGAAAAGCAAAAATTTTCCTTATTTGGGGGCAATAAGGCAGAAATTCCCCATATTTTGTGGCAAAAAGGCAGAAATTCCCCTTATTTGAAGGTAAAATGCTGAAATTCTTTTTTTTTGGCAAAAAGGCAGAAATTCCCCTTATTTTGGGGCAAAATTGCAGAAATTTCACTTATTACAGGGCAAAAAGTAAGTAATTTGCCTTAATTTGGGGCAAAAAGCAGAAATTTTCCTAATTTTGGGGCCAAAAACAGAAATTCCCTTTATTTTGGGGTAAAATTGCAGAAATTTCAAATATTTCAGGGCAAAAAGGCAGAAATTCCACTTTATTTCGGGAAATAAGGCAAAAATTCCCCGTATTTTGGAGCAAAATTTCAGAAATTCCCCTTATATTGGTGCAAAAATGCAGAAATTCCTTTTATTTTGGTGCAATAAGGCAAAAATTCCCCGTATTTTGAAGCAAAATTGCACATATTCCCCTAATTTTGAGGGAAAATGCAGAAATTCACATTATTTTGGGGCAAAAAGACAGAAATTCTCCTTATTTCAGGGCCAAAAGTCAGAAATTCCGTTTATTTTGGGGCAAAATTCCAGAAATTTCCTTTATTTTGTGGCAAAATTGCAGAAATCTCCCTAATTTTGGGGCAAAATTACAGAAATTTCACTTATTTCAGGGAAAAAACGCAGAAATTTCTCTTATTTTGGGGCATAAAGGCAGAAATTACTTTTATTTTGGTACAAAATTGCAGAAAATTTTTTTATTTTGGGGCAAAAATACAGAAATTTCCCATATTTTAGGGCAAAAAGGAGATATTCCCCTTATTATTAGGTAAAAAGGCTGAAATTTCTTTTATTTTAGGGCAAAAAGACAGAAATTCCTCTTATTTTGTGGCAAAAAAGCAGAAATTTCCCTTATTTTGAGGCAAAATAGGAGAAATTTCATTTCTTTCAGGGCATAATTCAAAAAATCCTTTTATTTTGGGGCAAAAATACAGAAATTCCGTATATTTTTGAGTAAAAAGGCAGAAATTTCACTTATTTTGACGTAAAAAGGCAGAAATTCCTCTTATTTTAGGGCAAAAATGAAGAAATTTCCCTTTTTTGTGGCAAAAGGTAAACATTCCCCTTATTTTCGGGCAAGAAAGCAGAAATTCCCCGTATTTAGGAGCAAAATTGAAGAAATTCCCCTAATTGTGGGGCTAAAAGGCAGAATTTCCCTATATGTTGGGGCATAAAGACAGAAATTCTTTTTATTTTGGGGCAAAACTCAGAAATTCCACTTATTTTGGGGCAAAAATCTCGAAATTTCTCTTATTTTGGGACAAAATTGCAGAAATTTTAATTTTTTTGGGCCAAAATTGCAGAAATTTCACTTATTTCAGGTAAAAAAGGCAGAAATTTTACTTATTTTGGGGCAAAAATGCAGAAATTCCTTATATTTTGTGGCAAAAAATGCAGAAATTTCCCTTATTTTGAGGTAAAAAGGCAGAAATTTCCCTTATTTTGGGGCAAAAATACAGAAATTCCACTTATTTTTGGGCAAAACTGCACAAATTTCAATTATTTTGGGGAAAAATTTTTGAAATTTAAATTATTTCAGGGCAAAACGTCGGAAATTCCCCTTATTTTGCGGCAAAAAGACAGAAATTCCCTTTATTTTTGGAAAAAAGTCAGAAATTGCACTTATTTTGAGTCAAAAAGGCGGAAAATCCCCTTATTTGGGGGTAAAAATGAAGAAATTTCCCTTTTCATGGCAAAAAGGTATACATTCCCTTTATTTTCGGGCAAAAAGGCAGAAATTCCCCGTATTTTGGAGCAAAATTGCAGAAATTCCCCTAATTTTGGGGCTAAAAGGCAGAAATTCCCCTTATTTTGGGGTAAAACTGGAGAAATTTCACTTATTTCGCAGCAAAATGGCAGAAATTCCCTTTATTTTCTGTGACAAAGGCAGAAAATCCCCGTATTTTGGAGCAAAATTGCAGAAATTCACCTAATTTTGGCCTAACACATGCAGTAATTTTCTTTGTTTTGGGGCAAAAAGGTAGAAATTCTCCTTATTTTGAGGCAAAAGGCAGAAATTCCCCTTATTTTAGGGCAAAATTTCAGAAATTTCCCTTATTTGAAGACAAAAAACAGAAATTCCCCTTATTTTGGGGCAAACTTGCAAAAAATTCCTTTATTATGGGGAAAAATTGCAGAAATTTCTTTTATTTTAAGGCAAAATTGCAGAAATTTCACATATTTCAGAGAAAAAAAGCAAAAATTTTTCATATTTTGGGGCAAAAAAGCAGAAATTCCCATTACTTTGGGGCAAAAAGGTAGAAATTCACCTTATTTTGGGGTAAAATTGCAGACATTTCACATATTTCAGGGAAAAAAGGCAGAAATTCCCGTTATTTGAGGGCATAAAGGCAGAAATTCTTTTATTTTGGGATAAAATTGCAGAAATTTCCCTTGTTTGGGGGCAAAAAGGCAGAAATTCCCCGTATTTTAAAGCAAAATTGCAGAAATTCCCCAAATATTGGGGCAAAAATGCAGAAATTCCCTTTATTTGGGGAAAATCGGCAGAAGTTCCCCTTATTTTCGGGAAAAGAGGCAGAAATTCCCTGTATTTTGAAGCAAAATTGCAGAAACTTTCCTAATTTTGGGGCAAAAAGGCAGAAATTCCCTATATGTTGGGGCAAAAAGACAGAAATTCTCCTTATTTTGGGGCAAAACTCAGAAATTTCACTTATTTTGGGGCAAATTTCCTGAAATTTCTCTTATTTTGTTACAAAATTTCAGAAATTTTAATTTTTTTGGGCCAAAATTGCAGAAATTTCACTTATTTCAGGGAAAAAAGGCAGAAATTTTTTTTATTTTGGGGCAAAAAGGCAGAAATTCCTTATATTTTGTGGCAAAAAATGCAGAAATTTCCCTTATTTTGAGGTAAAAAGGCAGAAATTTCCCTTATTTTGGGGCAAAAATACAGAAATTCCACTTATTTTTGGGCAAAACTGCAGAAATTTCAATTATTTTGGGGAAAAATTTTTGAAATTTAAATTATTTCAGGGCAAAAAGTCGGAAATTCCCCTTATCTTGGGGCAAAAAACAGAAATTCCATTTATTTTTGGAAAAAAGTCAGAAATTGCACTTATTTTGAGTCAAAAAGGCGGAAAATCCCCTTATTTTGGGGTAAAAATGAAGAAATTTCCTTTTTTTATGGCAAAAAGGTATACATTCCCTTTATTTTCGGGCAAAAAGGCAGAAATTCCCCGTATTTTGGAGCAAAATTGCAGAAATTCCCCTAATTTTGGGGCAAAAAAGCAGAAATTCCCCTTATTTTGGGGTAAAACTGCAGAAATTTCACTTATTTCGCGGCAAAATGGCAGAAATTCCCCTTATTTTCTGCGAAAAAGGCAGAAAATCCCTGTATTTTGGAGCAAAATTGCAGAAATTCACCTAATTTTGGCGTAAAACATGCAGTAATTTTCTTTGTTTTGGGGCAAAAAGGCAGAAATTCTCCTTATTTTGGGGCAAAAGGCAGAAATTCCCCTTATTTTAGGGTAAAATTTCAGAAATTTTTCTTATTTGGGGACAAAAAACAGAAATTCCCCTTATTTTGGGGAAAAATTGCAAAAAATTCTTTATTATGGGGAAAAATTGCAGAAATTTCTTTAATTTTAAGGCAAAATTGCAGAAATTTCACATATTTCAAAGAAAAAAAACAAAAATTTTTCATATTTTGGGGCAAAAAGGCAGAAATTCCCATTATTTTGGGGCAAAAAGGTAGAAATTCACTTTATTTTGGGGTAAAATTGCAGACATTTCACATATTTCAGGGCAAAAAGGCAGGAATTCCCGTTATTTGAGAGCATAAAGACAGAAATTACTTTTATTTTTGGATAAAATTGCAGAAATTTCCCTTGTTAGGGGGCAAAAAGACAGAAAATCCCCTTAATTTTGGGCAAAAAGGCAGAAATTCCCCGTTTTTTAAAGCAAAATTGCAGAAATTCCCTAAATATTGAGGCAAAAATGCAGAAATTTCCTTTATTGGGGGCAAATCGGCAGAAGTTCCCCTTACTTTCAGGAAATAGGCAGAAATTCCCTGTAATTGAAGCAAAATTGCAGAAACTCCCCTAATTTTGGGGCAAAAGGCAGAAATTCCTTTTTTGGGGGGTCAAAAATACAGAAATTCTTTTTATTTCGGGGCAAAAATCAGAAATTTCCCTTATTTTGGGGCAAAATGTTAGAAATTTCTTTTATTTTGGTACAGAATTGCAGAAATTTTTCTTTTTTGTGGCAAAAAGGAAGAAATTCCCCATATTTTGGTGCAAAAAGGCTGAAATTCCCTTTATTTTGAAGTAAAATGCTGAAATTCCCCATATTTTGGGCTTAAAAGGCAGAAATTCCCCTCATTTTGGGGCAAAAAGGCACAAATTTCCCTTGTTTTCGGGCAAAATTGCAGAAATTTCATTTATTTCAGGGCAAAAAGTCAGAAATTACTTTTATTTTGGAGCAAAAAGCAGAAATTTCTTTTATTTTGGTACAAAATTGAAGAAATTTTCCTTATTTTGGAACAAAAAGTCAGAAATTCACCATATTTTGGGCAAAAGGCAGAAATTCCCCTTATTTTGGGGTAAAAAGGCTTAAATTCCCGTTATATGGGGCAAAAAAGCAGAAATTCCCTTTACTTTGTGGCAAAAAGGCAGAAATTCCCTTTACTTTGTGACAAAAAGGCAGAAATTCCCATTAATTGGGGCAGAAAAGCAAAAATTTTCCTTATTTGGGGGCAATAAGGCAGAAATTCCCCATATTTTGTGGCAAAAAGGCAGAAATTCCCCTTATTTGAAGGTAAAATGCTGAAATTCTTTTTTTTTGGCAAAAAGGCAGAAATTCCCCTTATTTTGGGGCAAAATTGCAGAAATTTCACTTATTACAGGGCAAAAAGTCAGAAATTTGCCTTAATTTGGGGCAAAAAGCAGAAATTTTCCTAATTTTGGGGCCAAAAACAGAAATTCCCTTTATTTTGGGGTAAAATTGCAGAAATTTCAAATATTTCAGGGCAAAAAGGCAGAAATTCCACTTTATTTCGGGAAATAAGGCAAAAATTCCCCGTATTTTGGAGCAAAATTTCAGAAATTCCCCTTATATTGGTGCAAAAATGCAGAAATTCCCTTTATTTTGTTGCAATAAGGCAAAAATTCCCCGTATTTTGAAGCAAAATTGCACATATTCCCCTAATTTTGAGGGAAAATGCAGAAATTCACATTATTTTGGGGCAAAAAGACAGAAATTCTCCTTATTTCAGGGCCAAAAGTCAGAAATTCCGTTTATTTTGGGGCAAAATTCCAGAAATTTCCTTTATTTTGTGGCAAAATTGCAGAAATCTCCCTAATTTTGGGGCAAAATTACAGAAATTTCACTTATTTCAGGGAAAAAACGCAGAAATTTCTCTTATTTTGGGGCATAAAGGCAGAAATTACTTTTATTTTGGTACAAAATTGCAGAAAATTTTTTTATTTTGGGGCAAAAATACAGAAATTTCCCATATTTTAGGGCAAAAAGGAGATATTCCCCTTATTATTAGGTAAAAAGGCTGAAATTTCTTTTATTTTAGGGCAAAAAGACAGAAATTCCTCTTATTTTGTGGCAAAAAAGCAGAAATTTCCCTTATTTTGAGGCAAAATAGGAGAAATTTCATTTCTTTCAGGGCATAATTCAAAAAATCCTTTTATTTTGGGGCAAAAATACAGAAATTCCGTATATTTTTGAGTAAAAAGGCAGAAATTTCACATATTTTGACGTAAAAAGGCAGAAATTCCTCTTATTTTAGGGCAAAAATGAAGAAATTTCCCTTTTTTGTGGCAAAAGGTAAACATTCCCCTTATTTTCGGGCAAGAAAGCAGAAATTCCCCGTATTTTGGAGCAAAATTGAAGAAATTCCCCTAATTGTGGGGCTAAAAGGCAGAATTTCCCTATATGTTGGGGCATAAAGACAGAAATTCTTTTTATTTTGGGGCAAAACTCAGAAATTCCACTTATTTTGGGGCAAAAATCTCGAAATTTCTCTTATTTTGGGACAAAATTGCAGAAATTTCAATTTTTTTGGGCCAAAATTGCAGAAATTTCACTTATTTCAGGTAAAAAAGGCAGAAATTTTACTTATTTTGGGGCAAAAATGCAGAAATTCCTTATATTTTGTGGCAAAAAATGCAGAAATTTCCCTTATTTTGAGGTAAAAAGGCAGAAATTTCCCTTATTTTGGGGCAAAAATACAGAAATTCCACTTATTTTTGGGCAAAACTGCACAAATTTCAATTATTTTGGGGAAAAATTTTTGAAATTTAAATTATTTCAGGGCAAAACGTCGGAAATTCCCCTTATTTTGCGGCAAAAAGACAGAAATTCCATTTATTTTTGGAAAAAAGTCAGAAATTGCACTTATTTTGAGTCAAAAAGGCGGAAAATCCCCTTATTTGGGGGTAAAAATGAAGAAATTTCCCTTTTCATGGCAAAAAGGTATACATTCCCTTTATTTTCGGGCAAAAAGGCAGAAATTCCCCGTATTTTGGAGCAAAATTGCAGAAATTCCCCTAATTTTGGGGCTAAAAGGCAGAAATTCCCCTTATTTTGGGGTAAAACTGGAGAAATTTCACTTATTTCGCGGCAAAATGGCAGAAATTCCCTTTATTTTCTGTGACAAAGGCAGAAAATCCCCGTATTTTGGAGCAAAATTGCAGAAATTCACCTAATTTTGGCGTAACACATGCAGTAATTTTCTTTGTTTTGGGGCAAAAAGGTAGAAATTCTCCTTATTTTGAGGCAAAAGGCAGAAATTCCCCTTATTTTAGGGCAAAATTTCAGAAATTTCCCTTATTTGAAGACAAAAAACAGAAATTCCCCTTATTTTGGGGCAAACTTGCAAAAAATTCCTTTATTATGGGGAAAAATTGCAGAAATTTCTTTTATTTTAAGGCAAAATTGCAGAAATTTCACATATTTCAGAGAAAAAAAGCAAAAATTTTTCATATTTTGGGGCAAAAAAGCAGAAATTCCCATTACTTTGGGGCAAAAAGGTAGAAATTCACCTTATTTTGGGGTAAAATTGCAGACATTTCACATATTTCAGGGAAAAAAGGCAGAAATTCCCGTTATTTGAGGGCATAAAGGCAGAAATTCTTTTATTTTGGGATAAAATTGCAGAAATTTCCCTTATTTGGGGGCAAAAAGGCAGAAATTCCCCGTATTTTAAAGCAAAATTGCAGAAATTCCCCAAATATTGGGGCAAAAATGCAGAAATTCCCTTTATTTGGGGAAAATCGGCAGAAGTTCCCCTTATTTTCGGGAAAAGAGGCAGAAATTCTCTGTATTTTGAAGCAAAATTGCAGAAACTTTCCTAATTTTGGGGCAAAAAGGCAGAAATTCCCTATATGTTGGGGCAAAAAGACAGAAATTCTCCTTATTTTGGGGCAAAACTCAGAAATTTTACTTATTTTGGGGCAAATTTCCCGAAATTTCTCTTATTTTGTTACAAAATTTCAGAAATTTTAATTTTTTTGGGCCAAAATTGCAGAAATTTCACTTATTTCAGGGAAAAAAGGCAGAAATTTTTTTTATTTTGGGGCAAAAAGGCAGAAATTCCTTATATTTTGTGGCAAAAAATGCAGAAATTTCCCTTATTTTGAGGTAAAAAGGCAGAAATTTCCCTTATTTTGGGGCAAAAATACAGAAATTCCACTTATTTTTGGGCAAAACTGCAGAAATTTCAATTATTTTGGGGAAAAATTTTTGAAATTTAAATTATTTCAGGGCAAAAAGTCGGAAATTCCCCTTATCTTGGGGCAAAAAACAGAAATTCCATTTATTTTTGGAAAAAAGTCAGAAATTGCACTTATTTTGAGTCAAAAAGGCGGAAAATCCCCTTATTTTGGGGTAAAAATGAAGAAATTTCCTTTTTTTATGGCAAAAAGGTATACATTCCCTTTATTTTCGGGCAAAAAGGCAGAAATTCCCCGTATTTTGGAGCAAAATTGCAGAAATTCCCCTAATTTTGGGGCAAAAAAGCAGAAATTCCCCTTATTTTGGGGTAAAACTGCAGAAATTTCACTTATTTCGCGGCAAAATGGCAGAAATTCCCCTTATTTTCTGCGAAAAAGGCAGAAAATCCCTGTATTTTGGAGCAAAATTGCAGAAATTCACCTAATTTTGGCGTAAAACATGCAGTAATTTTCTTTGTTTTGGGGCAAAAAGGCAGAAATTCTCCTTATTTTGGGGCAAAAGGCAGAAATTCCCCTTATTTTAGGGTAAAATTTCAGAAATTTTTCTTATTTGGGGACAAAAAACAGAAATTCCCCTTATTTTGGGGAAAAATTGCAAAAAATTCTTTATTATGGGGAAAAATTGCAGAAATTTCTTTAATTTTAAGGCAAAATTGCAGAAATTTCACATATTTCAAAGAAAAAAAACAAAAATTTTTCATATTTTGGGGCAAAAAGGCAGAAATTCCCATTATTTTGGGGCAAAAAGGTAGAAATTCACTTTATTTTGGGGTAAAATTGCAGACATTTCACATATTTCAGGGCAAAAAGGCAGGAATTCCCGTTATTTGAGAGCATAAAGACAGAAATTACTTTTATTTTTGGATAAAATTGCAGAAATTTCCCTTGTTAGGGGGCAAAAAGACAGAAAATCCCCTTAATTTTGGGCAAAAAGGCAGAAATTCCCCGTTTTTTAAAGCAAAATTGCAGAAATTCCCTAAATATTGAGGCAAAAATGCAGAAATTTCCTTTATTGGGGGCAAATCGGCAGAAGTTCCCCTTACTTTCAGGAAATAGGCAGAAATTCCCTGTAATTGAAGCAAAATTGCAGAAACTCCCCTAATTTTGGGGCAAAAGGCAGAAATTCCTTTTTTGGGGGGTCAAAAATACAGAAATTCTCCTTATTTCGGGGCAAAAATCAGAAATTTCCCTTATTTTGGGGCAAAATGTTAGAAATTTCTTTTATTTTGGTACAGAATTGCAGAAATTTTTCTTTTTTGTGGCAAAAAGGAAGAAATTCCCCATATTTTGGTGCAAAAAGGCTGAAATTCCCTTTATTTTGAAGTAAAATGCTGAAATTCCCCATATTTTGGGCTTAAAAGGCAGAAATTCCCCTCATTTTGGGGCAAAAAGGCACAAATTTCCCTTGTTTTCGGGCAAAATTGCAGAAATTTCATTTATTTCAGGGCAAAAAGTCAGAAATTACTTTTATTTTGGAGCAAAAAGCAGAAATTTCTTTTATTTTGGTACAAAATTGAAGAAATTTTCCTTATTTTGGAACAAAAAGTCAGAAATTCACCATATTTTGGGCAAAAGGCAGAAATTCCCCTTATTTTGGGGTAAAAAGGCTTAAATTCCCGTTATATGGGGCAAAAAAGCAGAAATTCCCTTTACTTTGTGGCAAAAAGGCAGAAATTCCCTTTACTTTGTGACAAAAAGGCAGAAATTCCCATTAATTGGGGCAGAAAAGCAAAAATTTTCCTTATTTGGGGGCAATAAGGCAGAAATTCCCCATATTTTGTGGCAAAAAGGCAGAAATTCCCCTTATTTGAAGGTAAAATGCTGAAATTCTTTTTTTTTGGCAAAAAGGCAGAAATTCCCCTTATTTTGGGGCAAAATTGCAGAAATTTCACTTATTACAGGGCAAAAAGTCAGAAATTTGCCTTAATTTGGGGCAAAAAGCAGAAATTTTCCTAATTTTGGGGCCAAAAACAGAAATTCCCTTTATTTTGGGGTAAAATTGCAGAAATTTCAAATATTTCAGGGCAAAAAGGCAGAAATTCCACTTTATTTCGGGAAATAAGGCAAAAATTCCCCGTATTTTGGAGCAAAATTTCAGAAATTCCCCTTATATTGGTGCAAAAATGCAGAAATTCCTTTTATTTTGGTGCAATAAGGCAAAAATTCCCCGTATTTTGAAGCAAAATTGCACATATTCCCCTAATTTTGAGGGAAAATGCAGAAATTCACATTATTTTGGGGCAAAAAGACAGAAATTCTCCTTATTTCAGGGCCAAAAGTCAGAAATTCCGTTTATTTTGGGGCAAAATTGCAGAAATCTCCCTAATTTTGGGGCAAAATTACAGAAATTTCACTTATTTCAGGGAAAAAACGCAGAAATTTCTCTTATTTTGGGGCATAAAGGCAGAAATTACTTTTATTTTGGTACAAAATTGCAGAAAATTTTTTTATTTTGGGGCAAAAATACAGAAATTTCCCATATTTTAGGGCAAAAAGGAGATATTCCCCTTATTATTAGGTAAAAAGGCTGAAATTTCTTTTATTTTAGGGCAAAAAGACAGAAATTCCTCTTATTTTGTGGCAAAAAAGCAGAAATTTCCCTTATTTTGAGGCAAAATAGGAGAAATTTCATTTCTTTCAGGGCATAATTCAAAAAATCCTTTTATTTTGGGGCAAAAATACAGAAATTCCGTATATTTTTGAGTAAAAAGGCAGAAATTTCACATATTTTGACGTAAAAAGGCAGAAATTCCTCTTATTTTAGGGCAAAAATGAAGAAATTTCCCTTTTTTGTGGCAAAAGGTAAACATTCCCCTTATTTTCGGGCAAGAAAGCAGAAATTTCCCGTATTTTGGAGCAAAATTGCAGAAATTCCCCTAATTGTGGGGCTAAAAGGCAGAATTTCCCTATATGTTGGGGCATAAAGACAGAAATTCTTTTTATTTTGGGGCAAAACTCAGAAATTCCACTTATTTTGGGGCAAAATTCCAGAAATTTCTCTTATTTTGGGACAAAATTGCAGAAATTTCAATTTTTTTGGGCCAAAATTGCAGAAATTTCACTTATTTCAGGGAAAAAAGGCAGAAATTTTACTTATTTTGTGGCAAAAAGGCAGAAATTCCTTATATTTTGTGGCAAAAAATGCAGAAATTTTCCTTATTTTGAGGTAAAAAGGCAGAAATTTCCCTTAATTTGGGGCAAAAATACAGAAATTTTCCTTATTTTTGGGCAAAACTGCAGAAATTTCAATTATTTTGGGGAAAAATTTTTGAAATTTAACATATTTCAGGGCAAAAAGTCGGAAATTCCCCTTATCTTGGGGCAAAAAGACAGAAATTCCATTTATTTTTGGAATAAAGTCAGAAATTGCACTTATTTTGAGTCAAAAAGGCGGAAAATCCCCTTATTTTGGGGTAAAAATGAAGAAATTTCCCTTTTTATGGCAAAAAGATATACATTCCCTTTATTTTCGGGCAAAAATCAAGAAATTCCCCGTATTTTGGAGCAAAATTGCAGAAATTCCCCTAATTTTGGGGCAAAAAAGCAGAAATTCCCCTTATTTTGGGGTAAAACTGCAGAAATTTCACTTATTTCGCGGCAAAATGGCAGAAATTCCTCTTATTTTCTGCGAAAAAGGCAGAAAATCCCTGTATTTTGGAGCAAAATTGCAGAAATTCACCTAATTTTGGCGTAAAACATGCAGTAATTTTCTTTGTTTTGGGGCAAAAAGGCAGAAATTCTCCTTAATTTGGGGCAAAAGGCAGAAATTCCCCTTATTTTAGGGCAAAATTTCAGAAATTTCCCTTATTTGGGGACAAAAAACAGAAATTCCCCTTATTTTGGGGCAAAATTGCAAAAAATTCTTTATTATGGGGAAAAATTGCAGAAATTTCTTTAATTTTAAGGCAAAATTGCAGAAATTTCACATATTTCAAAGAAAAAAAGCAAAATTTTTTCAAATTTTGGGGCAAAAAGGCAGAAATTCCCATTATTTTGGGGCAAAAAGGTAGAAATTCACTTTATTTTGGGGTAAAATTGCAGACATTTCACATATTTCAGGGCAAAAAGGCAGGAATTCCCGTTATTTGAGAGCATAAAGACAGAAATTACTTTTATTTTTGGATAAAATTGCAGAAATTTCCCTTGTTAGGGGGCAAAAAGACAGAAAATCCCCTTAATTTTGGGCAAAAAGGCAGAAATTCCCCGTATTTTAAAGCAAAATTGCAGAAATTCCCTAAATATTGAGGCAAAAATGCAGAAATTTCCTTTATTGGGGGCAAATCGGCAGAAGTTCCCCTTACTTTCAGGAAATAGGCAGAAATTCCCTGTAATTGAAGCAAAATTGCAGAAACTCCCCTAATTTTGGGGCAAAAGGCAGAAATTCCTTTTTTGGGGGGTCAAAAATACAGAAATTCTCCTTATTTCGGGGCAAAAATCAGAAATTTCCCTTATTTTGGGGCAAAATGTTAGAAATTTCTTTTATTTTGGTACAGAATTGCAGAAATTTTTCTTTTTTGTGGCAAAAAGGAAGAAATTCCCCATATTTTGGTGCAAAAAGGCTGAAATTCCCTTTATTTTGAAGTAAAATGCTGAAATTCCCCATATTTTGGGCTTAAAAGGCAGAAATTCCCCTCATTTTGGGGCAAAAAGGCACAAATTTCCCTTGTTTTCGGGCAAAATTGCAGAAATTTCATTTATTTCAGGGCAAAAAGTCAGAAATTACTTTTATTTTGGAGAAAAAACAGGAATTTCTTTTATTTTGGTACAAAATTGAAGAAATTTTCCTTATTTTGGAACAAAAAGTCAGAAATTCACCATATTTTGGGCAAAAGGCAGAAATTCCCCTTATTTTGGGGTAAAAAGGCTTAAATTCCCGTTATATGGGGCAAAAAAGCAGAAATTCCCTTTACTTTGTGGCAAAAAGGCAGAAATTCCCTTTACTTTGTGACAAAAAGGCAGAAATTCCCATTAATTGGGGCAGAAAAGCAAAAATTTTCCTTATTTGGGGGCAATAAGGCAGAAATTCCCCATATTTTGTGGCAAAAAGGCAGAAATTCCCCTTATTTGAAGGTAAAATGCTGAAATTCTTTTTTTTTTGGCAAAAAGGCAGAAATTCCCCTTATTTTGGGGCAAAATTGCAGAAATTTCACTTATTACAGGGCAAAAAGTCAGAAATTTGCCTTAATTTGGGGCAAAAAGCAGAAATTTTCCTAATTTTGGGGCCAAAAACAGAAATTCCCTTTATTTTGGGGTAAAATTGCAGAAATTTCAAATATTTCAGGGCAAAAAGGCAGAAATTCCACTTTATTTCGGGAAATAAGGCAAAAATTCCCCGTATTTTGGAGCAAAATTTCAGAAATTCCCCTTATATTGGTGCAAAAATGCAGAAATTCCTTTTATTTTGGTGCAATAAGGCAAAAATTCCCCGTATTTTGAAGCAAAATTGCACATATTCCCCTAATTTTGAGGGAAAATGCAGAAATTCACATTATTTTGGGGCAAAAAGACAGAAATTCTCCTTATTTCAGGGCCAAAAGTCAGAAATTCCGTTTATTTTGGGGCAAAATTGCAGAAATCTCCCTAATTTTGGGGCAAAATTACAGAAATTTCACTTATTTCAGGGAAAAAACGCAGAAATTTCTCTTATTTTGGGGCATAAAGGCAGAAATTACTTTTATTTTGGTACAAAATTGCAGAAAATTTTTTTATTTTGGGGCAAAAATACAGAAATTTCCCATATTTTAGGGCAAAAAGGAGATATTCCCCTTATTATTAGGTAAAAAGGCTGAAATTTCTTTTATTTTAGGGCAAAAAGACAGAAATTCCTCTTATTTTGTGGCAAAAAAGCAGAAATTTCCCTTATTTTGAGGCAAAATAGGAGAAATTTCATTTCTTTCAGGGCATAATTCAAAAAATCCTTTTATTTTGGGGCAAAAATACAGAAATTCCGTATATTTTTGAGTAAAAAGGCAGAAATTTCACATATTTTGACGTAAAAAGGCAGAAATTCCTCTTATTTTAGGGCAAAAATGAAGAAATTTCCCTTTTTTGTGGCAAAAGGTAAACATTCCCCTTATTTTCGGGCAAGAAAGCAGAAATTTCCCGTATTTTGGAGCAAAATTGCAGAAATTCCCCTAATTGTGGGGCTAAAAGGCAGAATTTCCCTATATGTTGGGGCATAAAGACAGAAATTCTTTTTATTTTGGGGCAAAACTCAGAAATTCCACTTATTTTGGGGCAAAATTCCAGAAATTTCTCTTATTTTGGGACAAAATTGCAGAAATTTCAATTTTTTTGGGCCAAAATTGCAGAAATTTCACTTATTTCAGGGAAAAAAGGCAGAAATTTTACTTATTTTGTGGCAAAAAGGCAGAAATTCCTTATATTTTGTGGCAAAAAATGCAGAAATTTTCCTTATTTTGAGGTAAAAAGGCAGAAATTTCCCTTAATTTGGGGCAAAAATACAGAAATTTTCCTTATTTTTGGGCAAAACTGCAGAAATTTCAATTATTTTGGGGAAAAATTTTTGAAATTTAACATATTTCAGGGCAAAAAGTCAGAAATTCCCCTTATCTTGGGGCAAAAAGACAGAAATTCCATTTATTTTTGGAATAAAGTCAGAAATTGCACTTATTTTGAGTCAAAAAGGCGGAAAATCCCCTTATTTTGGGGTAAAAATGAAGAAATTTCCCTTTTTATGGCAAAAAGATATACATTCCCTTTATTTTCGGGCAAAAAGGAAGAAATTCCCCGTATTTTGGAGCAAAATTGCAGAAATTCCCCTAATTTTGGGGCAAAAAAGCAGAAATTCCCCTTATTTTGGGGTAAAACTGCAGAAATTTCACTTATTTCGCGGCAAAATGGCAGAAATTCCTCTTATTTTCTGCGAAAAAGGCAGAAAATCCCTGTATTTTGGAGCAAAATTGCAGAAATTCACCTAATTTTGGCGTAAAACATGCAGTAATTTTCTTTGTTTTGGGGCAAAAAGGCAGAAATTCTCCTTAATTTGGGGCAAAAGGCAGAAATTCCCCTTATTTTAGGGCAAAATTTCAGAAATTTCCCTTATTTGGGGACAAAAAACAGAAATTCCCCTTATTTTGGGGCAAAATTGCAAAAAATTCTTTATTATGGGGAAAAATTGCAGAAATTTCTTTAATTTTAAGGCAAAATTGCAGAAATTTCACATATTTCAAAGAAAAAAAGCAAAAATTTTTCAAATTTTGGGGCAAAAAGGCAGAAATTCCTATTATTTTGGGGCAAAAAGGTAGAAATTCACCTTATTTTGGGGTAAAATTGCAGACATTTCACATATTTCAGGGCAAAAAGGCAGGAATTCCCGTTATTTGAGGGCATAAAGACAGAAATTCCTTTTATTTTTGGATAAAATTGCAGAAATTTCCCTTGTTAGGGCGCAGAAAAGCAGAAAATCCCCTTAATTTTGGGCAAAAAGGCAGAAATTCCCCGTATTTTAAAGCAAAATTGCAGAAATTCCCTAAATATTGGGGCAAAAATGCAGAAATTCCCTTTATTTGGGTCAAATCGGCAGAAGTTTCCCTTACTTTCGGGAAATATGCAGAAATTCCCTGTATTTGAAGCAAAATTGCAGAAACTCCCCTAATTTTGGGGCAAAAGGCAGAAATTCCTTTTTTTGGGGGGCAAAAATACAGAAATTCTCCTTATTTCGGGGCAAAAATCAGAAATTTCCCTTATTTTGGGGCAAAATGTTAGAAATTTCTTTTATTTTGGTACAGAATTGCAGAAATTTTTCTTATTTTGTGGCAAAAAGGCAGAAATTCCCCATATTTTGGTGCAAAAAGGCTGAAATTCCCCTTATTTGGGGGCAAAAATGCAGAAATTTCCCTTATTTTGGGGCAAAATTGCAGAAATTTCACTTACTTCAGGGTAATAAGTCAGAAATTTTCCTTATTTTGGGGCAAAAAAGACAAAATTTCCCTTTGTTCTGGGGAAAAAAGACAGAAATTCCACTTATTTAGAGGCAAAAAAGCAGAAATTCCCCTTATTTTGGAGCTAAAATGAAGAAATTTCCCTTTTTTATGGCTGAAAGGTAGGCATTCTTCCTATTTTTGGGCAAAGAAGCAGAAATTCCCCGTAATTTGGAGCAAAATTTCAGAAATTCCCCTAATTGTGGGGCAAAAAGGCAGAAATTTCCTATATGATGGGGCAAAAAGTCAGAAATTCTCCTTATTTCGGGGCAAAACTCAGAAATTTCACTTATTTTGGGGCAAAATTGCAGAAATTTCACTTATTTCAGAAAAAAAAGCAGAAATTTTCTTATTTTGGGGCAAAAAGGCAGAAATTTCTTTTATTTTGGTACAAAATTGCAGAAATTTTTCTTATTTGGTGGCAAAAAGGCAGAAATTCCCCTTATTTTAAGGTAAAAAGGCTGAAATTCCCCATATTTGGGGGCAAAACGACAGAAATTTCTTTTAGCTTGTGGCAAAATTGCAGAAATTTCACTTATTTCAGGGTAATAAGTCAGAAATTTTCCTTATTTTGGGGCAAAAAAGACAGAAATTCCCTTTGTTTTGGGGGAAAAAGACAGAAATTCCACTTATTTAGAGGAAATACAGCAGAAGTTCCCTTTATTTTGGAGCAAAAATCAAGAAATTTCCCTTTTTTATGGCAAAAAGGTATGCATTCTTCTTATTTTCGGCAAAATGGCAGAAATTCCCGGTAGTTTGAAGCAAAATTGCAGAAATTCCCCTAATTGTGGTGCAAAAAGACATATATTCCCTATATGTTGGGGCAAAAAGACAGATTCTCTTTATTTTGGGGCAAAACTCAGAAATTCCACTCATTTTGGGGCAAAATTCCAGAAATTTTCCTTATTTTAGGGCAAAATTGCAGAAATTTCTCTTATGTTGGGGCAAAATTGCAGAAATTTCACTTATTTCAGAAAAAAAGCAGAAATTTTCTTATTTTCGGGCAAAAAGGCAGAAATTCCCCGTAATTTGGAGCAAAATTGCAGAAATTCCCCTAATTGTGGGGCATAAAGGCAGAAATTCCCTATATGTTGGGGCAAAAAGACAGAAATTCTCCTTATTTTGGGGCAAAACTCAGAATTTCCACATATTTTGGGGAAAAATTCCAGAAATTTCCATTATTTTGGGGCAAAATTGCAGAAATTTGACTTATTTCAAAAGTAAAGCAAAAAATTTCTTATTTTGGGGCAAAAAGGCAGAATTTTCTTTTATTTTGGTACAAAATTGAAGATATTTTTCTTATTTTGGGGCAAAAAGTCAGAAATTTCCCATATTTTGGGGCAAAAATGCAGAAATTCCTTTTTATTTTCAGGTAAAAAGGCTGAAATTCCCCTTATTTGTGGGCAAAAAGCCAGAAATTTCCCTTATTTTGGGGCAAAATTGCTGAAATTTCACTTATTTCAGGGTAATAAGTCAGAAATTTTCTTTATTTTGGGGCAAAAAAGACAGAAATTCCCTTTGTTTTGGGGGTAAAAATCAGAAATTCCATTTATTTATAGGCAAAAAAGCAGAAATTCCCCTTATTTTGGAGCAAAAATGAAGAAATTTCTCTTTTTTATGGCAAAAAGGTATGCATTCTTTTTATTTTCGGGCAAAATACCAGAAATTCCCCGTATTTTGGATCAAAATTGCAGAAATTCCCCTAATTGTGGGGCAAAAATGCAGAAATTCCCAATATGTTGGGGCAAAAAGACAGAAATTCTTCTTATTTTGGGGCAAAACTCAGAAATTTCATTTATTTTGGGGCAAAATTGCAGAAATTTCACTTATTTAAGAAAAAAAGCAGAATTTTTTTATTTTGGGGCAAAAAGGCAGAAATTTCTTTTATTTTGCACAAAATTGCAGAAATTTTTCTTATTTTGAGGCAAAAAAGCAGAATTTCCCATATTTTGGGGCAAAAATGCAGAAATTACCGTTATTTTGAGGTAAAAAGTTTGAAATTCCCCTTATTTGGAGGCGAAAAGGCAGAAATTTCTCTTATTTTCGGGCAAAATTGCAGAAATTCCCCTAATTGTGGGGTAAAAAGGCAGAAATTCCCTATATGTTGGGGCAAAAAGACAGAAATTCTCCTTATTTTGGGGCAAAACTAAAAAATTCCACTTACTTTGGGGCAAAATTCCAGAAATTTCTCTTATTTTGGGGCAAAATTGCAGAGATTTGACTTATTTTGGGGCAAAATTGCAGAAATTTCACTTATTTCAGAAAAAGAGCAGAAATTTTCTCATTTTGGGGCAAAAAGGCAGAAATTTCTTTTATTTTGGTACAAAATTGCAAAAATTTTCTTAGTTTGGGGCAAAAAGGCAGAAATTTCCCATATTTTGGTGCAAAAATGCAGAAATTCCTTTTATTTTCAGGTAAAAAGGCTAAAATTCCCCTTATTTGTGGGCAAAAAGGCAGAAATTTTTTTTATTTTGTGGCAAAATTGCAGAAATTTCACTTATTTCAGGGTAATAAGTCAGAAATTTTCCTTATTTTGGGGCAAAAAAGACAGAAATTCCCTTTGTTTTGGGGGAAACAGACAGAAATTCCACTTATTTAGAGGCAAAAAAGCAGAAATTGCCTTTATTTTGGAGCAAAAATCAAGAAATTTCCCTTTTTTATGGCAAAAAGGTATGCATTTTTCTTATTTTCGGCAAAAAGGCCGAAATTCCCGGTAGTTTGAAGCAAAATTGCAGAAATTCCCCTAATTGTGGTGCAAAAAGACATATATTCCCTATATGTTGGGGCAAAAAGACAGAAATTCTCTTTATTTTAGGGCAAAACTCAGAAATTCCACTCATTTTGGGCAAAATTCCAGAAATTTCCCTTATTTTAGGGCAAAATTGCAGAAATTTCCCTTATTTTGGGGCAAAATTGCAGAAATTTCACTTATTTCAGAAAAAAAGCAGAAATTTTCTTATTTTCGGGCAAAAAGGCAGAAATTCCCTGTATTTTGGAGCAAAATTGCAGAAATTCCCCTAATTGTGGGGCAAAAAGGCAGAAATTCCCTATATGTTGGGGCAAAAAGACAGAAATTCTCTTTATTTTGGGGCAAAACTAAGAAATTCCACTTACTTTGGGGCAAAATTCCAGAAATTTCTATTATTTTGGGGCATAATTGCAGAGATTTGACTTATTTTGGGGCAAAATTGCAGAAATTTCACTTATTTCAGAAAAAGAGCAGAAATTTTCTCATTTTGGGGCAAAAAGGCAGAAATTCCTTTTATTTTGGTACAAAATTGCAAAAATTTTCCTAGTTTGGGGCAAAAAGGCAGAAATTTCCCATATTTTGGGGCAAAAATACAGAAATTCCCATTATTTTCAAGTAAAAGCTGAAATTCCCCATTATTGGATGCAAAAGGGCAGAAATTTTCCTTATTATGGGGCAAAATTGCAGAAATTTCACTTAATTCAGGGTAATAAGTCAGAAATTCTCTTTATTTTGTGGCAAAAAAGACAGAAATTCCCTTTGTTTTAAGGGAAAAAAC
Organism: Micromys minutus; assembly: GCF_963924665.1. Taxonomy (NCBI): domain Eukaryota; kingdom Metazoa; phylum Chordata; class Mammalia; order Rodentia; family Muridae; genus Micromys; species Micromys minutus. The sequence goes on along the minus strand of NW_027667806.1, from coordinate 2,790,179 downwards.
AGAAATTCCACTTATTTAGAGGCCAAAAAGCAGAAATTCCTTTTATTTTGGAGCAAAAATGAAGAAATTTCCCTTTTTTATGGCAAAAAGGTATGCATTCTTATTATTTTCGGGAAAAATTCAGAAATTCCCCTTATTTTGTGGCAAAAAGGCAGAAATTCCCATTAATTGGGGCACAAAAGCAAAAATTTTCCTTATTTGTGTGCAATAAGGCAGAAATTCCCCATATTTTGTGGCAAAAAGGCAGAAATTCTTCTTATATGAAGGTAAAATGCTGAAATTCCCTTTATTTTTCAAAAAGGCAGAAATTCCCCTTATTTTGGGGCAAAATTGGAGAAATTTCACTTACTTCAGGGCAAAAAGTCAGAAATTTGCCTTAATTTGGGGCAAAAAGCAGAAATTCTCCTAATTTTGGGGCCAAAAACAAAAATTCCCATTATTTTGGGGTAAAATTGCGGAAATTTCAAATATTTCAGGGCAAAAAGGCAGAAATTCCTCTTTATTTCGGGCAATAAGGCAAAAATTGCCCGTATTTTGGAGCAAAATTTCAGAAATTCCCCTTATATTGGTGCAAAAATGCAGAAATTCCTTTTATTTTGGTGCAATAATGCAAAAATTCCCTGTATTTTGAAGCAAAATTGCACATATTCCCCTAATTTTGAGGGAAAATGCAGAAATTCACATTATTTTTGGGCAAAAAGACAGAAATTTTCCTAATTTCAGTGCCAAAAGTCAGAAATTCCCTTTATTTTGGGGCAAAATTCCAGAAATTTCCTTTATTTTGGGGCAAAATTGCAGAAATCTCCCTAATTTTGGGGCAAAATTACAGAAATTTCACTTATTTCAGGGAAAAAACGCAGAAATTTCTCTTATTTTGGGGCATAAAGGCAGAAATTACTTTTATTTTAGTACAAAATTGCAGAAAATTTTTTTATTTTGGGGCAAAAATACAGAAATTCCCCATATTTTAGGGCAAAAAGGAGATATTCCCCTTATTATTAGGTAAAAAGGCTGAAATTCCTTTTATTTTAGGGCAAAAAGACAGAAATTCCCCTTATTTTGTGGCAAAAAAGCAGAAATTTCTCTTTTTTGAGGCAAAATTAGAGAAATTTCATTTATTTCAGAGCATAATTCAAAAATTCCTTTTATTTTGGGGCAAAAATACAGAAATTCCGTATATTTTTGAGTAAAAAGACAGAAATTTCACATATTTTGACGTAAAAAGGCAGAAATTCCTCTTATTTTGGGGCAAAAATGAAGAAATTTCCCTTTTTGTGGCAAAAGGTAAACATTCCCCTTATTTTCGGGCAAAAAAGCAGAAATTCCCCGTATTTTGGAGCAAAATTGCAGAAATTCTCCTAATTGTGGGGCTAAAAGGCAGAAATTCCCTATATGTTGGGGCAAAAAGACAAAAATTCTTTTTTTTTTGGGGCATAACTCAGAAATTCCACTTATTTTGGGACAAAATTGCAGAAATTTCAATTTGGGCTAAAATTGCAGAAATTTCACTTATTTCAGGGAAAAAAGGCAGAAATTTTTCTTATTTTGGAACAAAAAGGCAGAAATTCCTTATATTTTGTGGCAAAAAATGCAGAAATTTCCCTTATTTTGAGGTAAAAAGGCAGAAATTTCCCTTATTTTGGGGCAAAAATACAGAAATTCCACTTATTTTTGGGCAAAACTGCAGAAATTTCAATTATTTTGGGGAAAATTTTTTGAAATTTAAATTATTTCAGGGCAAAAAGTCGGAAATTCCCCTTATTTTTGGGCAAAAAGACAGAAATTCTATTTATTTTTGGAAAAAATTCGGAAATTGCACTTATTTTGAGTCAAAAAGGCGGAAAATCCCCTAATTTGGGGGTAAAAATGAAGAAATTTCCCTTTTTATGGCAAAAGGTATACATTCCCTTTATTTTCGGGCAAAAAGGCAGAAATTCCCTGTATTTTGGAGCAAAATTGCAGAAATTCCCCTAATTTTGTGGCAAAAAGGCAGAAATTCCCCTTATTTTGGGGTAAAACTGCAGAAATTTCACTTATTTCGCGGCAAAATGGCAGAAATTCTTTTTATTTTCTGTGAAAAAGGCAGAAAATCCCCGTATTTTGGAGCAAAATTGCAGAAATTCACCTAATTTTGGCGTAAAACATGCAGTAATTTTCTTTGTTTTGGGGCAAAAAGGTAGAAATTCTCCTTATTTTGAGGCAAAAGGCAGAAATTCCCCTTATTTTAGGGCAAAATTTCAGAAATTTCCCTTATTTGAAGACAAAAAACAGAAATTCCCCTTATTTTGGGGCAAACTTGCAAAAAATTACTTTATTATGGGGAAAAATTGCAGAAATTTTCTTTTTTTAAGGCAAAATTGCAGAAATTTCACATATTTCAGAGAAAAAAGCAAAAATTTTTCATATTTTGGGGCAAAAAGGCAGAAATTCCCATTACTTTGGGGCAAAAAGTTAGAAATTCACCTTATTTTGGGGTAAAATTGCAGACATTTCACATATTTCAGGGCAAAAAGGCAGAAATTCCCGTTATTTGAGGGCATAAAGGCAGAAATTTCTTTTATTTTGGGATAAAATTGCAGAAATTTCCCTTGTTTGGGGGCAAAAATGCAGAAAATCCCCTTAATTTTGGGCAAAAAGGCAGAAATTCCTCGTATTTTAAAGCAAAATTGCAGAAATTCCCTAAATATTGGGGCAAAAATGCAGAAATTCCCTTTATTTGGGACAAATCGGCAAAAGTTCCCCTTATTTTCGGGAAAAGAGGCAGAAATTCCCTGTATTTTGAAGCAAAATTGCAGAAACTCCCCTAATTTTGGGGCAAAAAGGCAGAAATTCCTTTTTTGGGAAGCAAAAATACAGAAATTCTCCTTATTTCGGGGCAAAAATCAGAAATTTCCCTTATTTTGGGGCAAAATTTTAGAAATTTCTTTTATTTTGGTACAGAATTGCAGAAATTTTTCTTATTTTGTGGCAAAAAGGCAGAAATTCCCCATATTTTTGTGCAAAAAGGCTGAAATTCCCCTTATTTTGAGGTAAAATGCTGAAATTCCCAATATTTTGGGGTTGAAAGGCAGAAATTCCCCTCATTTTGTGGCAAAAAGGCACAAATTTCCGTTATTTTCAGGCAAAATTGCAGAAATTTCATTTATTTCAGGGCAAAAATTCAGAAATTACTTTTATTTTGGGGCAAAAAGCAGAAATTTCTTTTATTTTGGTACAAAATTGAAGAAATTTTCCTTATTTTAGAACAAAAAGTCAGAAATTCCCCATGTTTTGGGAAAAAGGCAGAAATTCCCCTTATTTTGTGGTAAAAAGGGTGAAATTCCTGTTATTTTGGGGCAAAAAGGCAGAAATTCCCTTTACTTTGTGGCAAAAAGGCAGAAATTCCCATTAATTGGGGCAGAAAAGCAAAAATTTTCCTTATTTGTGGGCAATAAGGCAGAAATTCCCCATATTTTGTGGCAAAAAGGCAGAAATTCTTCTTATTTGAAGGTAAAATGCTGAAATTCCCCTAATTTTGGCAAAAAGGCAGAAATTCCCCTTATTTTAAGGCAAAATTGCAGAAATTTCACTTACTTCAGGGCAAAAAGTCAGAAATTTAACTTAATTTGGGGCAAAAAGCAGAAATTCTCCTAATTTTGGGGCCAAAAACAGAAATTCCCCTTATTTTGGGGTAAAATTGCGGAAATTTCAAATATTTCAGGGCAAAAAGGCAGAAATTCCACTTTATTTCGGGCAATAAGGCAAAAATTCCCTGTATTTTGGAGCAAAATTTGAGAAATTCCCCTTATATTGGTGCAAAATGCAGAAATTCCTTTTATTTTGGTGCAATAAGGCAAAAATTCCCCGTATTTTGAAGCAAAATTGCACATATTCCCCTAATTTTGAGGGAAAATGCAGAAATTCACATTATTTTGGGGCAAAAAGACAGAAATTCTTTTTATTTCAGGGCAAAAAGTCAGAAATTCTCCTTATTTTGGGGCAAAATTCCAGAAATTTCCTTTATTTTGCGGCAAAATTGCAGAAATCTCTCTAATTTTTGGGCAAAATTACAGAAATTTCACTTATTTCAGGGAAAAAACGCAGAAATTTCTCTTATTTTGGGGCAAAAAGGCAGAAATTACTTTTATTTTGGTACAAAATTGCAGAAAATTTTTTTATTTTGGGGCAAAAATACAGAAATTCCCCATATTTTAGGGCAAAAAGGAGAGATTCCCCTTATTATTAGGTAAAAAGGCTGAAATTCCTTTTATTTTGTGGCAAAAAGACAGAAATTCCCCTTATTTTGTGGCAAAAAAGCAGAAATTTCTCTTATTTTGAGGCAAAATTGGAGAAATTTCATTTATTTCAGGGCATAATTCAAAAATTCCTTTTATTTTGGGGCAAAAATACAGAAATTCCATATATTTTTGAGTAAAAAGGCAGAAATTTCACTTATTTTGACGTAAAAAGGCAGAAATTCCTCTTATTTTGGGGCAAAAATGAAGAAATTTCCTTTTTTTGTGGAAAAAGGTAAACATTCCCCTTATTTTCGGGCAAAAAAGCAGAAATTTCCCGTATTTTAGAGCAAAATTGCAGAAATTTCCCTTATTTGGGGACAAAAAACAGAAATTCCCCTTATTTTTGGGCAAAATTGCAAAAAATTCCTTTATTATGGGGAAAAATTGCAGAAATTTCTCTTATTTTAAGGCAAAATTGCAGAAATTTCACATATTTCAGAGAAAAAAATCAAAAATTTTTCATATTTTGGGGCAAAAAGGCAGAAATTCCCATTATTTTGGGGCAAAAAGGTAGAAATTCACTTTATTTTGGGGTAAAATTGCAGACATTTCACATATTTCAGGGCAAAAAGGCAGAAATTCCCGTTATTTGAGAGCATAAATGCAGAAATTCCTTTTATTTTGGTATAAAATTGCAGAAATTTTTCTTCTTTGGAAGCAAAAAGGCAGAAAATCCCCTTAATTTTGGGCAAAAAGGCAGAAATTCCTCGTATTTTAAAGCAAAATTGCAGAAATTCCCTAAATATTGGGGCAAAAATGCAGAAATTCCCTGTATTTGGGGCAAATCGGCAGAAGTTCCCCTTATTTTCGGGAAAAGAGGCAGAAATTCCCTGTATTTTGAGGTAAAATGCTGAAATTCCTCATATTTTGGGGTTAAAAGGCAGAAATTCCCCTCATTTTGGGGCAAAAAGGCACAAATTTCCCTTATTTTAGGCAAAATTGCAGAAATTTCATTTATTTCAGGGTAAAAAGTCAGAAATTCCCCTTATTTTGTGGCAAAAAGCAGAAATTTCTTTTATTATGGTACAAAATTTAAGAAATTTTCCTTTTTTTGGAACAAAAAGGCAGAAATTCCCCATTTTTGGGGATAAAATCCAGAAATTCCATTTATTTAGAGGTAAAACGCAGAAATTCCCCTAATATTGGTGGAAAATGAAGAAATTCCTTTTATTTTGGGGCTAAAAAGCAGATATTCTTATTTTGGGGAAAAAGTCAGAAATTCCCCTTATTTTAGAGCAAAATTGCAGAAATTTCTTATATTTGGGGCCAAAAAACAGAAATTCCCTTAATTTGGGGAAAAATGCAGAAATTTCCTTTATTATGGGGTAAAATTGCAGAAATTTCTCTTATTTTAGGGCAAAATTGCAGAAATTTCACTTATTTCAGAGAAAAAAATCAAAAATTTTTCTTATTTTGGGGCAAAAATGCAGAAATTTTCTTTATTTTTGGGCAAAAAAGCAGAAATTCCCCTTATTTTGGGATAAAATTGCCGAAATTTTACTTATTTGGGGGCAAAAAACAGAAAATCCCCTTAATTTCGGACAAAAAGGCAAAAATTCCCCGTATTTTGGAGCAAAATTGCAGATATTTTCCTAATATTGGGGCAAAAATGCAGAAATTCCATTTATTTGGGGCAAAAAGGCAGAAGTTCCTCTTATTTTCGGGGAAAGAGGCAGAAATTCCCTGTATTTTGAAGCAAAATTGCAGAAACTCCCCTAATTTTTGGCAAAAAGGCAGAAATTCTTAATATTTTGTGGCAAAAATGCAGAAATTCCCTTATTTTGAGGTAAAAAGGCTGAAATTCCCCTTATTTTGTGGCAAAAAGGCAGAAATTTTTCTTATTTTAGGGCAAAATTGAAGAAATTTCACTTATTTCAGGGTAATAAGCCAGAAATTCCCCTTATTTTGGGGCAAAATAGACAAAAATTCCCTTTGTTTTGGGGGAATAAGACAGAAATTCCACTTATTTAAAGGCAAAAAGACCGAAATTACCCTTATTTTGGGGCAAAAATGAAGAAATTTCCCTTTTTTATGGCAAAAAGGTATGCATTCCCCTTATTTTCGGGCAAAAAGGCAGAAATTCCTCATATTTGGAGCAAAATTGCAGAAATTGTCTTTATTTGGGGCAAATCGGCAAAAGTTCCTATTATTTTCGGGAAAAGAGGCAGAAATTCCCTGTATTTTGAAGAAAAATTGCAGAAACACCCATTATTTTGGGGCAAAAACGCAGAAATACCCTTTATTTTGGGGCAAAAATACAAAAAATCTTTTTATTTCGGGGAAAAAAATCAGAAATTTTCCTTATTTTGGCGCAAAATTTTAGAAATTTCTTTTATTCTGGTACAGAATTGCAGATATTTTTCTTATTTTGTGGCAAAAAGGCAGAAATTCCCCATATTTTGGTGCAAAAAGGCTGAAATTCCCTTTATTTTGAGGTAAAATGCTGAAATTCTGCATATTTTGGGGTTAAAAAACAGAAATTCACCTCATTTTGGGGCAAAAAGGCACAAATTTCACTTATTTTCGGGCAAAATTGCAGAAATTTCATTTATATCAGGGCAAAAAGTCAGAAATTACTTTTATTTTGGGGCAAAAAGCAGAAATTTCTTTTATTTTGGTACAAAATTGAAGAAATTTTCTTTATTTTGGAACAAAAAGTCAGAAATTCCCCATATTTTGGGGCAAAATGCAGGAATTCCCTTTATTTATAGGTAAAATGCAAAAATTCCCCTAATTTTGAGGAAAAATGCAGAAATTCCTTTTATTTTGAGGCTAAAAGGCAGAAATTCCCCGTATTTTGAAGCAAAATTGCAGAAATTCTCATAATTTTAGGGCAAAAAGGCAGAAATTCCCCGTATTTTGGGGCAAATGGCAGAAATTCCCCTTATTTTGAGGTAATAAGGCTGAAATTCCCCTTATTTTGGGGCAAAAAGTCAGAAATTCTTTTTATTTTGGGGTAAAATTGCAGAAATTTCAAATATTTAAGGGCAAAATGGCAGAAATTCCCCTTACTTTGGGGCAAAAAAATGAAATCCCTAATTTTTGGCAAAAATTGCAGATATTTCACTTATTTCGGGAAAAAAAGGCAGAAATTCAACTTAATTTTGGGTAAAAAGGCAGAAATGACCCGTATTTTGGAGCAAAAAGACTGAAATTCCCCTTATTTTGAGGTAAAATGCTGAAACTCCTCATATTTTGGGCAAAAGGCAGAAATTCCCCTCATTTAGGGGCAAAAAGGCAGAAATTCCCCTTATTTTGAGGTAAAACTGAAGAAATTTTACTTATTTCGTGGCAAAATGGCAGAAATTCCCTATTTTCGGCGAAAAAGGCAGAAAATCCCCGTATTTTGGGGCAAAATTGCAGAAATTCACCTAATTTTGGGGTAAAACATGCAGTAATTTTCTTTGTTTTGGGGCAAAAGGCAGAAATTCCCCTTATTTTAGGGAAAAATTGCAGAAAGTTTCCTTATTTGGAGACAAACAACAGAAATTCCCTTTATTTTGGGGCAAAATTGAAGAAAATTCCTTTATTTTGGGAAAAATTGCAGAAATTTCTTTTATTTTAAAGCAAAATTGCAGAAATTTCACTTATTTGAGAATAAACAAAAAATTTTTCTTATTTTGGGGCAAAAACGCAGAAATTCCCATTATTTTGGGGCAAAAAGGCAGAATTTCTCCTAATTTTGAGGTAAAATTGCAGACATTTCACATATTTCAGGGCAAAAAGGCAGAAATTCCCCTTATTTGGGGGCAAAAAGGCAGAAATTCATTTTATTTTGGAATAAAATTGCAGAAATTTCCCTTTTTTGGGGGCAAAAAGGAAGAAAATCCTTGTATTTTGAAGCAAAATTGCAGAAATTCCCCTAATATTGGGGCAAAAATGCAGAAATTCCATTTATTTGGGGCAATTCGGCAGAAGTTCCCCTTATTTTCGGGAAAAGAGGCAGAAATTCCCTGTATTTTGAAGCAAAATTGCAGAAACTCCCCTACTTTTGGGGCAAAAAGGCAGAAATTCCCTTTATTTTGGGGAAAAAATACAGAAATTCTCCTTATTTCCGAGAAAAAATCAGAAATTTCCCTTATTTTGGGGCAAAATTATAGAAATTTCTTTTATTTTGGTACAGAATTGCAGAAATTTTTCTTATTTTGTGGCAAAAAGGAAGAAATTCCCCATATTTTGGTGCAAAAAGGCTGAAATTCCTCTTATTTTGAGGTAAAATGCTGAATTTCCCCATATTTTGGCGTTAAAAGGCAGAAATTCCCCTCATTTTGGGGCAAAAAGGCACAAATTTCCCTTATTTTCGGGCAAAATTGCAGAAATTTCATTTATTTCAGGGCAAAAAGTCAGAAATTACTTTTATTTTGGGGCAAAAAGCAGAAATTTCTTTTATTTTGGTACAAAATTGATAAAATTTTCCTTATTTTGGAACGAAAAGGAAGAAATTCCCCATATTTTGGGGCAAAATGCAGGAATTCCCCTTATTTAGAGGTAAAATGCAGAAATTCCCCTAATTTTGAGGAAAAATGCAGAAATTCCATTTATTTTGGGGCATAAAGGCAGAAATTCCCCGTATTTTTAAGCAAAATTGCAGAAAATCTCATAATTTTAGGGGAAAAAGGCTGAAATTCTCTTTATTTTGGTGCAAAAAGGAAGAATATCTCCGTTTTTCAAGGGGAAAAAGTCAGAAATTCCCCTTATTTGAGGCATAATTCCAGAAATTTCCTTTACTTTGGGAAAAAATTGAAGAAATTTCCCTTATTATGGGGCAAAATTGCAGAAATTTCAATTATTTCACGTAAAAAAGGCAGAAATTTTTCTTATTTTGGGGCAAAAAGGCAGAAATTTCTTTTATTTTGGTACAAAATTGCAGAAATTTTTTTTTATTTCGGGGCAAAAAGGAAGAATTCCCCATACTTTGGGGCAAAAGGCAGAAATTCCCCTTATTTTGAGGAAAAAAGGCCGAAACTCCCCTTATTTTGGGGCAAGAATGCAGAAATTCCTTTTATTTTATGGCAAAAAGCAGACATTTCCCTTATTATGGGGAAAAATTTTAGAAATTTAACTTATTTCAGGGCAAAAAGTCAGAAATTCCCCTTATTTTGGGGCAAAAAGACAGAAATTCCGTTTATTTTTTGGGAAAAGTCAGAAATTGCACTTATTGAGGCAAAAAGGCAGAAAATCCCCTTATTTTGGGGTAAAAATGAAGAAATTTCCCTTTTTATGGCAAAAAGGTATACATTCCCTTTATTTTCGGGCAAAAAGGAAGAAATTCCCTGTATTTTGGAGCAAAATTGCAGAAATTCCCCTAATTTTGGGGCAAAAAGGAAGAAATTCCTTTTATTTCGGAGTAAAACTGCAGAAATTTCACTTATTTCGCGGCAATATGGCAGAAATTCCCCTTATTTTCGGCGAAAAAGGGAGAAAATCCCCGTAATTTGGAGAAAAATTGCAGAAATTCACCTAATTTTGGTGTAAAACATGCAGTAATTTTCTTTGTTTTGGGGCAAAAAGGCAGAAATTCCCCTTATTTTAAGGCAAAATTGCAGAAATTTCCCTTGTTTCGGGACAAAAAACAGAAATTCCCTTTATTTTGGGGCAAAATTGCAGAAAATTCCTTTATTATGGGGAAAAATAGCAGAAATTTCTTTTATTTTAAGGCAAAATTGCAGAAATTTCACTTCTTTCAGAGAATAAATGCAAAAATTTTTCTTATTTTGGGGCAAAAAGGCAGAAATTCCCATTATTTTGTGGCAAAAAGGGAGAAATTTACCTTATTTGGGGTAAAATTGCAGACATTTCACATATTTCAGGGCTAAAAGGCAGAAATTCCCGTTATTTGGGGGCAAAAAGGCAGAAATTCCCCTTATTTTGGGATAAAATTGCAGAAATTTCCCTTGATTGGGGGCAAAAAGGCAAAAAATCTCCTTAATTTCGGGCAAAAAGGCAGAAATTCCCCGTATTTTGGAGCAAAATTGCAGAAAATCCCCTAATATTGGGGCAAAAATGCAAAAATTCTCTCTATTTGAAGCAAATCGGCAGAAGTTCCCTTTATTTTCGGGAAAAAAGGCAGAAATTCCCTGTATTTTGAAGCAAAATTGCAGAAACTCCGCTAATTTTGGGGCAAAAAGGCAGAAATTCCCTTTATTTTGGGGCAAAAATACAGAAATTCTCAATATTTCGGGGCAACAATCGGAAATTTCCTTTATTATGCGGCAAAATTTTAGAAATTTCTTTTATTTTGGTACAGAATTGCAGAAATTTTTCTTATTTTGTGGCAAAAAGGCAGAAATTCCCCATATTTTGGTGCAAAAAGGCTGAAATTCCCCTTATTTTGAGGTAAAATGCTGAAATACCCCATATTTTGGAGTTAAAAGGCAGAAATTCCCCACATTTTGGGGCAAAAAAGCACAAATTTCTCTTATTTTCGGGCAAAATTGCAGAAATTTCATTTATTTCAGGGCAAAAAGTTAGAAATTACTTTTACATTGGGGCAAAAAGCAGAAATTTTGTTTATTTTGGTACAAAATTGAAGAAAGTTTCCTTATTTTGGAACAAAAAGTCAGAAATTCCCCATATTTTGGAAAAAGGCAGAAATTCCCCTTATTTTGAGGTAAAAAGGCTGAAATTCCCGTTATTTTGGGGCAAAAAGACAGAAATCCCTTTACTTTGTGGCAAAAAGGCAGAAATTCCCGTTAATTGCGGAAGAAAAGCAAAATTTTCCTTATTTGGGGGCAATAAGGCAGAAATTCCCCATATTTTGTGGCAAAAAGGCAGAAATTCCCCTTATTTGGAGGTAAAATGCTGAAATTCCCCTTATTTTGGGGCAAAATTGCAGAAATTTCACTTATTTCAGGGCAAAAAGTCAGAAATTTGCCTTATTTTGGGGCAAAAAGCAGAAATTCTCCTAATTTTGGGGCCAAATAGAAATTGCCCTTATTTTGAAGTAAAATTGCGGAAATTTCATATATTTCAGGGCAAAAAGGCAGAAATTCCAATTTATTTCGGGCAATAAGGAAAAAAATTCCCCGTATTTTGGAGCAAAATTTCAGAAATTCCCCTTTTATTGGTGCAAAAAGGCAGAAATTCCCTTTATTTGGTGCAATAAGGTAGAAATTCCCCGTATTTTGAAGCAAAATTGCACATATTCCCCTAATTTTGAGGGAAAATGCAGAAATTCACATTATTTTGGGGCAAAAAGACAGAAATGCTCCTTATTTCAAGGCAAGAAGTCAGAAATTCCCCTTTTTTTGGTGCAAAATTCCAGAAATGTCCATTATTTTGGGGCAAAATTGCAGAAATCTCCTTTATTTTGGGGCAAAATTACAGAAATTTCACTTATTTCAGGAAAAAACACAGAAATTTCTCTTATTTTGGGGCAAAAAGGCAGAAATTACTTTTATTTTGGTAAAAAATTGCAGAAAATTTCTTTATTTTAGGGCAAAAATACAGAAATTCCCCATATTTTAGGGCAAAAAGGCAGAGATTCTCCTTCTTATTAGGTAAAAAGGCTGAAATTCCTCTTATTTTAGGAAAAAAAGACAAAAATTCCTCTTATTTTGTGGCAAAAAGGCAGAAATTTCCCTTATTTTGGGGCAAAATTGCAGAAATTTCACTTATTTCAGGGCAAAATTCATAAATTCCTTTTATTTTGGGGCAAAAATACAGAAATTCCGTATATTTTTGGGTAAAAAGGCAGAAATTTCACTTATTTTGAGGTAAAAAGGCAGAAATTCCTCTTATTTTGGGGCAAAAATAAAGAAATTTCCATTTTTTGTGGCAAAAGGTAAACATTTTCCTTATTGTCGGGCAAAAAAGCAGAAATTCCTCGAATTTTGGAGCAAAATTGCAGAAATTCCCCTAATTGTGGGGCAAAAAGGCAGAAATACCCTATATGTTGTGGCAAAAAGACAGAAATTCTCTTTATTTTAAGGCAAAACTAAGAAATTCCACATATTTTTGGACAAAATTCCAGAAATTTCCCTTATTTTGGGACAAATTTGCAGAAATTTCAATTATTTTGGGGCAAAATTGCAGAAATTTCACTTATTTCAGGTAAAAAAGGCAGAAATTTCTTTTGTTTTGGTACAAAATTGCAGAAATTTTTCTTATTTTGGGGCAAAAAGGAAGAATTCCCCATACTTTGGGGCAAAAGGCAGAAATTCCTCTTATTTTGAGGAAAAAAGGCCGAAATTCCCCTTATTTCGGGGCAAGAATGCAGAAATTCCTTTTATTTTGGGGCAAAAAGCAGACATTTCCCTTATTATGGGGAAAAATTTTAGAAATTTAACTTATTTCAGGGCAAAAAGTCAGAAATTCCCCTTATTTTGGGGCAAAAAGACAGAAATTCCGTTTATTTTTTGGGAAAAGTCAGAAATTGCACTTATTGAGGCAAAAAGGCGGAAAATCCCCTTATTTTGGGGTAAAAATGAAGAAATTTCCCTTTTTATGGCAAAAAGGTATACATTCCCTTTATTTTCGGGCAAAAAGGAAGAAATTCCCCGTATTTAGGAGCAAAATTGCAGAAATTCCCCTAATTTTGGGGCAAAAAGGAAGAAATTCCTTTTATTTCGGAGTAAAACTGCAGAAATTTCACTTATTTCACGGCAATATGGCAGAAATTCCCCTTATTTTCGGCGAAAAAGGGAGAAAATCACCGTAATTTGGAAAAAAATTGCAGAAATTCACCTAATTTTGGCGTAAAACATGCAGTAATTTTCTTTGTTTTGGGGCAAAAAAGCAGAAATTCCCCTTATTTTGGGATAAAATTGCCGAAATTTTACTTATTTGGGGGCAAAAAACAGAAAATCCCCTTAATTTCGGGCAAAAAGGCAAAAATTCCCCGTATTTTGGAGCAAAATTGCAGAAATTTTCCTAATATTGGGGCAAAAATGCAGAAATTCCATTTATTTGGGGCAAAAAGGCAGAAGTTCCTCTTATTTTCGGGGAAAGAGGCAGAAATTCCCTGTATTTTGAAGCAAAATTGCAGAAACTCCCCTAATTTTGGGACAAAAAGGCAGAAATTTCCTTTATTTTGGTGCAAAAATACAGAAATTCTCATTATTTCGGGGCAAAATTGCAGAAATTTCCCTTATTTTGGGTCAAAATTGGAGAAATTTCTTTTATTTTGGTACAGAATTGGAGAAATTTTTTTTTATTTTGTGGCAAGAAGGCAGAAATTTTTTATATTTTGTGGCAAAAAGGCACAAATTTTTCTTATTTTCGTGCAAAATTGCAGAAATTTCATTTATTTCAGAACAAAAAGTCAGAAATTCCTTTTATTTTGGAACAAAAGCAGAAATTTCTTCTATTTTGGTACAAATTTTAAGAAATTTTCCTTATTTTGGAACAACAAGGCAGAAATTCCCCATATTTTGGGGCAAAAGGCAGAAATTCCCCTTATTTTGAGGTTAAAAGGATGAAATTCCTCTTATTTTGGGGCAAAAAGGCAGAAATTCTTGTTAATTGGTGCAGAAAAGCAGAAATTTTCCTTATTTGGGGGCAATAAGGCAGATATTCCCCATATTTTGTGGCAAAAAGGCAGAAATTCCCCTTATTTGGAGGTAAAATGCTGAAATTCCCCTTATTCTGGGCAAAAAGGCAGATATTCCCCTTATTTTGGGGTAAAATTGCAGAAATTTCACTTATTTCAGGGCAAAAAGTCAGAAATTTGCCTTATTTTGGGGCAAAAAGCAGAAATTCCCCTAATTTTGGGGCCAAAAACAGAAATTCCCCTTATTTTGTGGTAAAATTGCGGAAATTTCAAATATTTCAGGGCAAAAAGGCAGAAATTCCACTTAACTTCGGGCTATAAGGCAGAAATACCCCGTATTCTGGAGCAAAATTTCAGAAATTCCCCTTATATTGGTGAAAAATGCAGAAATTCCCTTTATTTTGGTGCATAAGGCTGAAATCCCCCGTATTTTGAAGCAAAATTGCACAAATTCCCCTAATTTTGAGGAAAAATGCAGAAATACACATAATTTTGGGGAAAAAAGACAGAAATTCTCCTTATTTCAGGGCAAAAAGTCAGAAATTCCCCTTATTTTAGGGCAAAATTGCAGAAATTTCCCTAATTTTGAGGCAAAATTGCAGAAATTTTTCTTATTTTTGTCAAAATTGCAGAAATTTCACTTATTTCAGGGCAAAAAGTCAGAAATTTGCCTTATTTTGGGGCAAAAAGCAGAAATTCCTTTAATTTTGGGGCCAAAAACAGAAATTTCCTTTATTTTGGGGTAAAATTGCGGAAATTTCAAATATTTCAGGGCAAAAATGCAGAAATTCCACATAATATCGGGCTATAAGGCAGAAATTCCCCGTATTCTGGAGCAAAATTTCAGAAATTCCACTATATAGGTGAAAAATGTAGAAATTCCCTTTATTTTGGTGCAATAAGGCTGAAATCCCCCGTATTTTGAAGCAAAATTGCACAAATTCCCCTAATTTTGAGGGAAAATGCAGAAATACACATTATTTTGGAGAAAAAAGACAGAAATTCTCCCTATTTCAGGGCAAAAAGTCAGAAATTCCCCTTATATTGGGGCAAAATTGCAGAAATTTCCCTTATTTTGTGGCAAAATTGCAGAAGATTTTCTTATTTTGTTCAAAATTGCAGAAATTTCACTTATTTCAGAATAAGAAGACAGGAATTTCTTTTGTTTTAGAGCAAAAGGGCAGAAATTTCTTGTATTTTGGTACAAAATTGCAGATAATTTCTTTATTTTGTAGCAAAAATGCAGAAATTCCCCATATTTTGGGGCAAAAATGCAGAGATTCCCCTTATTATGAGGAAAAAGGCTGAAATTCCCCTTTTTTGGGGGCAAAAAGACAGAAATTCCCCTTATTTTGTGGCAAAAAGGCAGAAATTTCTCTTATTTTGGGGCAAAATTGCAGAAATTTCACTTATTTCTGGGCAAAATTCAAAAATTTCCCTTATTTTTGGGGGAAAAAGCCAAAAATTCCATTTACTTTTTTGTAAAAAGTCAGAAATTTCACTTATTTTGAGGGGAAAAGGCAGAAATTCCTCTTATTTTGGGGCAAAAATGAAGAAATTTTCCTTTTTGTGGCAAACGGTATACATTCCCCTTATTTTCGGGCAAAAAAGCAGAAATTCCCCGTATTTTGGAGCAAAATTGCAGAAATTCCCCTAGTTGTGGGGCAAAAAGGCAGAAATTCCCCATATGTTGGGCCAAAAAACACAAATTCTCCTTATTTTGGGGCAAAACTCAGAAATTCCACTTATTTTGGGGCAAAATTCCAGAAATTTCCCTTATTTTGGGGCCAAATTGTAGAAATTTCCCTTATTTTGGGTCAGAATTGCAAAAATTTCACTTATTTCAGGAAAAAAGGCAGAAATTTTCTTTATTTTAGGGCAAAAAGGCAGAAATTCTTAATATTTTGTGGCAAAAATGCACTAATTCCCCTTATTTTGAGGTAAAAAGGCTGAAATTCCCCTTATTTTGTGGCAAAAAGGCAAAAATTTTTCTTATTTTAGGGCAAAATTGAAGAAATTTCACTTATTTCAGGGTAATAAGTCAGAAATTCCCCTTATTTTGGGGCAAAATAGACAGAAATTCCCTTTGTTTTGGGGGAATAAGACAGAAATTCCACTTATTTAAAGGCAAAAAGGCAGAAATTCCCCGTATTTTGGAGCAAAAATGAAGAAATTTCCCTTTTTTATGGCAAAAAGTTATGCATTCCCCTTATTTTCGGGCAAAAAGGCAGAAATTCCCCGTATTTTGGAGCAAAATTGCAGATATTCCCTTTATTTGGGGCAAATCGGCAAAAGTTCCCCTTATTTTCGGGAAATATGCAGAAATTCCCTGTATTTTGAAGCAAAATTGCAGAAACACCCATTATTTTGGGGCAAAAAGGCAGAAATTCCCTTTATTTTGGGGCAAAAATACAGAAATTCTTTTTATTTCGGGAAAACAATCAGAAATTTTCCTTATTTTGGCGCAAAATTTTAGAAATTTCTTTTATTCTGGTACAGAATTGCAGATATTTTTCTTATTTTGTGGCAAAAAGGCAGAAAATCCCCATATTTTGGTACAAAAAGGCTGAAATTCCCTTTATTTTGAGGTAAAATGCTGAAATTCCGCATATTTTGGGGTTAAAAGGCAGAAATTCACCTCATTTTGGGGCAAAAAGGCACAAATTTCACTTATTTTCGGGCAAAATTGCAGAAATTTCATTTATATCAGGGCAAAAATTCAGAAATTACTTTTATTTTGGGGCAAAAATCAGAAATTTCTTTTATTTTGGTACAAAATTGAAGAAATTTTCTTTATTTTGGAACAAAAAGTCAGAAATTCCCCATATTTTTGGGCAAAATGCAGGAATTCCCTTTATTTAGAGGTAAAATGCAAAAATTCCCCTAATTTTGAGGAAAAATGCAGAAATTCCTTTTATTTTGGGGCTAAAAGGCAGAAATTCCCCGTATTTTGAAGCAAAATTGCAGAAATTCTCATAATTTTAGGGCAAAAAGGCAGAAATTCCCCGTATTTTGGGGCAAATGGCAGAAATTCCCCTTATTTTGAGGTAATAAGGCTGAAATTCCCCTTATTTTGGGGCAAAAAGTCAGAAATTCTTTTTATTTTGGGGTAAAATTGCAGAAATTTCAAATATTTAAGGGCAAAATGGCAGAAATTCCCCTTACTTTGGGGCAAAAAAATGAAATCCCTAATTTTTGGCTAAAATTGCAGATATTTCACTTATTTCGGGAAAAAAAGGCAGAAATTCAACTTAATTTTGGGTAAAAAGGCAGAAATGACCCCTATTTTGAAGCAAAAAGACTGAAATTCCCCTTATTTTGAGGTAAAATGCTGAAACTCCTCATATTTTGGGGCAAAAGGCAGAAATTCCCCTCATTTAGGGGCAAAAAGGCAGAAATTCCCCTTATTTTGAGGTAAAACTGAAGAAATTTTACTTATTTCGCGGCAAAATGGCAGAAATTCCCTATTTTCGGCGAAAAAGGCAGAAAATCCCCGTATTTTGGGGCAAAATTGCAGAAATTCACCTAATTTTGGGGTAAAACATGCAGTAATTTTCTTTGTTTTGGGGCAAAAGGCAGAAATTCCCCTTATTTTAGGGAAAAATTGCAGAAAGTTTCCTTATTTGGGGACAAACAACAGAAATTCCCTTTATTTTGGGGCAAAATTGAAGATAATTCCTTTATTTCGGGAAAAAATTTCAGAAATTTCTTTTATTTTAAGGCAAAATTGCAGAAATTTCACTTATTTGAGAATAAACAAAAAATTTTTCTTATTTTGGGGCAAAAACGCAGAAATTCCCATTATTTTGGGGCAAAAAGGCAGAATTTCTCCTAATTTTGAGGTAAAATTGCAGACATTTCACATATTTCAGGGCAAAAAGGCAGAAATTCCCCTTATTTGGGGGCAAAAAGGCAGAAATTCATTTTATTTTGGAATAAAATTGCAGAAATTTCCCTTTTTTGGGGGCAAAAAGGAAGAAAATCCTTGTATTTTGAAGCAAAATTGCAGAAATTCCCCTAATATTGGGGCAAAAATGCAGAAATTCCATTTATTTGGGGCAATTCGGCAGAAGTTTCCCTTATATTCGGGAAAAGAGGCAGAAATTCCCTGTATTTTGAAGCAAAATTGCAGAAACTCCCCTACTTTTGGGGCAAAAAGGCAGAAATTCCCTTTATTTTGGGGAAAAAATACAGAAATTCTCCTTATTTCCGAGAAAAAATCAGAAATTTCCCTTATTTTGGGGCAAAATTTTAGAAATTTCTTTTATTTTGGTACAGAATTGCAGAAATTTTTCTTATTTTGTGGCAAAAAGGAAGAAATTCCCCATATTTTGGTGCAAAAAGGCTGAAATTCCTCTTATTTTGAGGTAAAATGCTGAATTTCCCCATATTTTGGCGTTAAAAGGCAGAAATTCCCCTCATTTTGGGGCAAAAAGGCACAAATTTCCCTTATTTTCGGGCAAAATTGCAGAAATTTCATTTATTTCAGGGCAAAAATTCAGAAATTACTTTTATTTTGGGGCAAAAAGGAGAAATTTCTTTTATTTTGGTACAAAATTGATAAAATTTTCCTTATTTTGGAACGAAAAGGAAGAAATTCCCCATATTTTGGGGCAAAATGCAGGAATTCCCCTTATTTAGAGGTAAAATGCAGAAATTCCCCTAATTTTGAGGAAAAATGCTGAAATTCCATTTATTTTGGGGCTGAAAGGCAGAAATTCCCCGTATTTTTAAGCAAAATTGCAGAAAATTTCATAATTTTAGGGGAAAAAGGCTGAAATTCTCCTTATTTTGGTGCAAAAAGGAAGAATATCTCCGTTTTTCAAGGGCAAAAAGTCAGAAATTCCCCTTATTTGAGGCATAATTGCAGAAATTTCCTTTACTTTGGGAAAAAATTGAAGAAATTTCCCTTATTATGGGGCAAAATTGCAGAAATTTCAATTATTTCAGGTAAAAAAGGAAGAAATTTTTCTTATTTTGGGGCAAAAAGGCAGAAATTTCTTTTATTTTGGTACAAAATTGCAGAAATTTTTCTTATTTCAGGGCAAAAAGTAAGAATTCCCCATACTTTGGGGCAAAAGGCAGAAATTCCCCTTATTTTGAGGAAAAAAGGCCGAAATTCCCCTTATTTTGGGGCAAGAATGCAGAAATTCCTTTTATTTTATGGCAAAAAGCAGACATTTCCCTTATTATGGGGAAAAATTTTAGAAATTTAACTTATTTCAGGGCAAAAAGTCAGAAATTCCCCTTATTTTGGGGCAAAAAGACAGAAATTCCGTTTATTTTTTGGGAAAAGTCAGAAATTGCACTTATTGAGGCAAAAAGGCGAAAAACCCCCTTATTTTGGGGTAAAAATGAAGAAATTTCCCTTTTTATGGCAAAAAGGTATACATTCCCTTTATTTTCGGGCAAAAAGGAAGAAATTCCCCGTATTTTGGAGCAAAATTGCAGAAATTCCCCTAATTTTGGGGCAAAAAGGAAGAAATTCCTTTTATTTCGGAGTAAAACTGCAGAAATTTCACTTATTTCGCGGCAATATGGCAGAAATTCCCCTTATTTTCGGCGAAAAAGGGAGAAAATCCCCGTAATTTGGAGAAAAATTGCAGAAATTCACCTAATTTTGGGGTAAAACATGCAGTAATTTTCTTTGTTTTGGGGCAAAAAGGCAGAAATTCCCCTTATTTTAAGGCAAAATTGCAGAAATTTCCCTTGTTTCGGGACAAAAAACAGAAATTCCCTTTATTTTGGGGCAAAATTGCAGAAAATTCCTTTATTATGGGGAAAAATTGCAGAAATTTCTTTTATTTTAAGGCAAAATTGCAGAAATTTCACTTCTTTCAGAGAATAAATGCAAAAATTTTTTCTTATTTTGGGGCAAAAAGGCAGAAATTCCCATTATTTTGTGGCAAAAAGGCAGAAATTTACCTTATTTGGGGTAAAATTGCAGACATTTCACATATTTCAGGGCAAAAAGGCAGAAATTCTCGTTATTTGGGGCAAAAAGGCAGAAATTCCCCTTATTTTGGGATAAAATTGCAGAAATTTCCCTTGATTGGGGGCAAAAAGGCAAAAAATCTCCTTAATTTCGGGCAAAAAGGCAGAAATTCCCCGTATTTTGGAGCAAAATTGCAGAAAATCCCCTAATATTGGGGCAAAAATGCAAAAATTCCCTCTATTTGAAGCAAATCGGCAGAAGTTCCCTTTATTTTCGGGAAAAAAGGCAGAAATTCCCTGTATTTTGAAGCAAAATTGCAGAAACTCCGCTTATTTTGGGGCAAAAAGGCAGAAATTCCCTTTATTTTGGTGCAAAAATACAGAAATTCTCAATATTTCGGGGCAACAATCAGAAATTTCCTTTATTTTGCGGCAAAATTTTAGAAATTTCTTTTATTTTGGTACAGAATTGCAGAAATTTTTCTTATTTTGTGGCAAAAAGTCAGAAATTCCCCATATTTTGGTGCAAAAAGGCTGAAATTCCCCTTATTTTGAGGTAAAATGCTGAAATACCCCATAATTTGGAGTTAAAAGGCAGAAATTCCCCACATTTTGGGGAAAAAAAGCACAAATTTCTCTTATTTTCGGGCAAAATTGCAGAAATTTCATTTATTTCAGGGCAAAAAGTTAGAAATTACTTTTACATTGGGGCAAAAAGCAGAAATTTTGTTTATTTTGGTACAAAATTGAAGAAAGTTTCCTTATTTTGGAACAAAAAGTCAGAAATTCCCCATATTTTGGAAAAAGGCAGAAATTCCCCTTATTTTGAGGTAAAAAGGCTGAAATTCCCGTTATTTTGGGGCAAAAAGACAGAAATCCCTTTACTTTGTGGCAAAAAGGCAGAAATTCCCGTTAATTGCGGAAGAAAAGCAAAATTTTCCTTATTTGGGGGCAATAAGGCAGAAATTCCCCATATTTTGTGGCAAAAAGGCAGAAATTCCCCTTATTTGGAGGTAAAATGCTGAAATTCCCTTTATTTTGGGGCAAAATTGCAGAAATTTCACTTATTTCAGGGCAAAAAGTCAGAAATTTGCCTTATTTTGGGGCAAAAAGCAGAAATTCTCCTAATTTTGGGGCCAAATAGAAATTGCCCTTATTTTGAGTTAAAATTGCGGAAATTTCATATATTTCAGGGCAAAAAGGCAGAAATTCCACTTTATTTCAGGCAATAAGGAAAAAAATTCCCCGTATTTTGGAGCAAAATTTCAGAAATTCCCCTTTTATTGGTGCAAAAAGGCAGAAATTCCCTTTATTTGGTGCAATAAGGTGGAAATTCCCCGTATTTTGAAGCAAAATTGCACATATTCCCCTAATTTTGAGGGAAAATGCAGAAATTCACATTATTTTGGGGCAAAAAGACAGAAATGCTCCTTATTTCAAGGCAAAAAGTCAGAAATTCCCCTTATTTTGGTGCAAAATTCCAATATGTCCATTATTTTGTGGCAAAATTGGAGAAATCTCCTTTATTTTGGGGCAAAATTACAGAAATTTCACTTATTTCAGGGAAAAACACAGAAATTTCTCTTATTTTGGGGCAAAAAGGCAGAAATTACTTTTATTTTGGTAAAAAATTGCAGAAAATTTCTTTATTTTAGGGCAAAAATACAGAAATTCCCCATATTTTAGGGCAAAAATGCAGAGATTCTCCTTATTATTAGGTAAAAAGGCTGAAATTCCTTTTATTTTGGGAAAAAAAAAATTCCTCTTATTTTGTGGCAAAAAGGCAGAAATTTCCCTTATTTTGGGGCAAAATTGCAGAAATTTCACTTATTTCAGGGCAAAATTCATAAATTCCTTTTATTTTGGGGCAAAAATACAGAAATTCCGTATATTTTTGGGTAAAAAGGCAGAAATTTCACTTATTTTGAGGTAAAAAGGCAGAAATTCCTCTTATTTTGGGGCAAAAATGAAGAAATTTCCCTTTTTTGTGGCAAAAGGTAAACATTTTCCTTATTTTCGGGCAAAAAAGCAGAAATTCCTCGAATTTTGGAGCAAAATTGCAGAAATTCCCCTAATTGTGGGGCAAAAAGGCAGAAATTCCCTATATGTTGTGGCAAAAAGACAGAAATTCTCTTTATTTTAAGGCAAAACTAAGAAATTCCACATATTTTTGGACAAAATTCCAGAAATTTCCCTTATTTTGGGACAAATTTGCAGAAATTTCAATTATTTTGGGGCAAAATTGCAGAAATTTCACTTATTTCAGGTAAAAAAGGCAGAAATTTTTCTTATTTTGGGGCAAAAAGGCAGAAATTTCTTTTATTTTGGTACAAAATTGCAGAAATTTTTCTTATTTTGGGGCAAAAAGGAAGAATTCCCCATACTTTGGGGCAAAAGGCAGAAATTCCTCTTATTTTGAGGAAAAAAGGCCGAAATTCCCCTTATTTCGGGGCAAGAATGCAGAAATTTCATTTTATTTTGGGGCAAAAAGCAGACATTTCCCTTATTATGGGGAAAAATTTTAGAAATTTAACTTATTTCAGGGCAAAAAGTCAGAAATTCCCCTTATTTTGGGGCAAAAAGACAGAAATTCCGTTTATTTTTTGGGAAAAGTCAGAAATTGCACTTATTGAGGCAAAAAGGCGATAAATCCCCTTATTTTGGGGTAAAAATGAAGAAATTTCCCTTTTTATGGCAAAAAGGTATACATTCCCTTTATTTTCAGGCAAAAAGGAAGAAATTCCCCGTATTTAGGAGCAAAATTGCAGAAATTCCCCTAATTTTGGGGCAAAAAGGAAGAAATTCCTTTTATTTCGGAGTAAAACTGCAGAAATTTCACTTATTTCACGGCAATATGGCAGAAATTCCCCTTATTTTCGGCGAAAAAGGGAGAAAATCACCGTAATTTGGAGAAAAATTGCAGAAATTCACCTAATTTTGGCGTAAAACATGCAGTAATTTTCTTTGTTTTGGGGCAAAAAAGCAGAAATTCCCCTTATTTTGGGATAAAATTGCCGAAATTTTACTTATTTGGGGGCAAAAAACAGAAAATCCCCTTAATTTCGGGCAAAAAGGCAAAAATTCCCCGTATTTTGGAGCAAAATTGCAGAAATTTTCCTAATATTGGGGCAAAAATGCAGAAATTCCATTTATTTGGGGCAAAAAGGCAGAAGTTCCTCTTATTTTCGGGGAAAGAGGCAGAAATTCCCTGTATTTTGAAGCAAAATTGCAGAAACTCCACTAATTTTGGGACAAAAAGGCAGAAATTCCCTTTATTTTGGTGCAAAAATACAGAAATTCTCATTATTTCGGGGCAAAATTGCAGAAATTTCCCTTATTTTGGGTCAAAATTGGAGAAATTTCTTTTATTTTGGTACAGAATTGCAGAAATTTTTTTTATTTTGTGGCAAGAAGGCACAAATTTTTCTTATTTTCGTGCAAAATTGCAGAAATTTCATTTATTTCAGAACAAAAAGTCAG
This sequence comes from Micromys minutus, assembly GCF_963924665.1. Classification (NCBI taxonomy): domain Eukaryota; kingdom Metazoa; phylum Chordata; class Mammalia; order Rodentia; family Muridae; genus Micromys; species Micromys minutus. The sequence continues at coordinate 2,766,998 of NW_027667806.1, read as the reverse complement.
AAATTCCTTTTATTTTGGGACAAAAAGCAGAAATTTCTTCTATTTTGGTACAAATTTGAAGAAATTTTCCTTATTTTGGAACAACATGGCAGAAATTCCCCATATTTTGGGGCAAAAGGCAGAAATTCCCCTTATTTTGAGGTTAAAAGGATGAAATTCCTCTTATTTTGGGGCAAAAAGGCAGAAATTCCTGTTAATTGGTGCAGAAAAGCAGAAATTTTCCTTATTTGGGGGCAATAAGGCAGATATTCCCCATATTTTGTAGCAAAAAGGCAGAAATTCCCCTTATTTGGAGGTAAAATGCTGAAATTCCCCTTATTCTGGGCAAAAAGGCAGATATTCCCCTTATTTTGGGGTAAAATTACAGAAATTTCACTTATTTCAGGGCAAAAAGTCAGAAATTTGCCTTATTTTGGGGCAAAAAGCAGGAATTCCCCTAATTTTGGGGCCAAAACAGAAATTCCCCTTATTTTGTGGTAAAATTGCGGAAATTTCAAATATTTCAGGGCAAAAAGGCAGAAATTCCACTTAACTTCGGGCTATAAGGCAGAAATACCCCGTATTCTGGAGCAAAATTTCAGAAATTCCCCTTATATTGGTGAAAAATGCAGAAATACCCTTTATTTTGGTGCATAAGGCTGAAATCCCCCGTATTTTGAAGCAAAATTGCACAAATTCCCCTAATTTTGAGGAAAAATGCAGAAATACACATAATTTTGGGGAAAAAAGACAGAAATTCTCCTTATTTCAGGGCAAAAAGTCAGAAATTCCCCTTATTTTGGGGCAAAATTGCAGAAATTTCCCTTATTTTGTGGCAAAATTGCAGAAATTTTTCTTCTTTTGTTCAAAATTGCAGAAATTTCACTTATTTCAGGGCAAAAAGTCAGAAATTTGCCTTATTTTGGGGCAAAAAGCAGAAATTCCCTTAATTTTGGGGCCAAAAACAGAAATTCCCTTTATTTTGGGGTAAAATTGCGGAAATTTCAAATATTTCAGGGCAAAAATGCAGAAATTCCACATAATATCGGGCTATAAGGCAGAAATTCCCCGTATTCTGGAGCAAAATTTCAGAAATTCCACTATATAGGTGAAAAATGTAGAAATTCCCTTTATTTTGGTGCAATAAGGCTGAAATCCCCCGTATTTTGAAGCAAAATTGCACAAATTCCCCTAATTTTGAGGGAAAATGCAGAAATACACATTATTTTGGAGAAAAAAGACAGAAATTCTCCCTATTTCAGGGCAAAAAGTCAGAAATTCCCCTTATATTGGGGCAAAATTGCAGAAATTTCCCTTATTTTGTGGCAAAATTGCAGAAGATTTTCTTATTTTGTTCAAAATTGCAGAAATTTCACTTATTTCAGAATAAGAAGACAGGAATTTCTTTTGTTTTAGAGCGAAAGGGCAGAAATTTCTTGTATTTTGGTACAAAATTGCAGATAATTTCTTTATTTTGTAGCAAAAATGCAGAAATTCCCCATATTTTGGGGCAAAAATGCAGAGATTCCCCTTATTATGAGGAAAAAGGCTGAAATTCCCCTTATTTTGGGGCAAAAAGACAGAAATTCCCCTTATTTTGTGGCAAAAAGGGAGAAATTTCTCTTATTTTGGTGCAAAATTGCAGAAATTTCACTTATTTCTGGGCAAAATTCAAAAATTTCCCTTATTTTTGGGGGAAAAAGCCAAAAATTCCGTTTACTTTTGTGTAAAAAGACAGAAATTTCACTTATTTTGAGGGGAAAAGGCAGAAATTCCTCTTATTTTGGGGCAAAAATGAAGAAATTTTTCTTTTTTGTGGCAAACGGTATACATTCCCCTTATTTTCGGGCAAAAAAGCAGAAATTCCCCGTATTTTGGAGCAAAATTGCAGAAATTCCCCTAGTTGTGGGGCAAAAAGGCAGAAATTCCCTATATGTTGAGCCAAAAAACAAAAATTCTCCTTATTTTGGGGCAAACCTCAGAAATTCCACTTATTTTGGGGCAAAATTCCAGAAATTTCCCTTATTTTGGGGCCAAATTGTAGAAATTTCCCTTATTTTGGGTCAGAATTGCAAAAATTTCACTTATTTCAGGAAAAAAGGCAGAAATTTTCTTTATTTTAGGGCAAAAAGGCAGAAATTCTTAATATTTTGTGGCAAAAATGGAGAAATTCCCCTTATTTTGAGGTAAAAAGGCTGAAATTCCCCTTATTTTGTGGCAAAAAGGCAGAAATTTTTCTTATTTTAGGGCAAAATTGAAGAAATTTCACTTATTTCAGGGTAATAAGTCAGAAATTCCCCTTATTTTGTTGCAAAATAGACAGAAATTCCCTTTGTTTTGGGGGAATAAGACAGAAATTCCACTTATTTAAAGGCAAAAAGGCAGAAATTCGCCTTATTTTGGGGCAAAAATGAAGAAATTTCCCTTTTTTATGGCAAAAAGGTATGCATTCCCCTTATTTTCGGGCAAAAAGGCAGAAATTCCCCGTATTTTGGAGCAAAATTGCAGAAATTACCTTTATTTGGGGCAAATCGGCAAAAGTTCTCTTTATTTTCGGGAAATATGCAGAAATTCCCTGTATTTTGAAGCAAAATTGCAGAAACACCCATAATTTTGGGGCAAAAAGGCAGAAATTCCCTTTATTTTGGGGCAAAATTGCAGAAATTTCATTTATTTCAGGGCAAAAAGTCAGAAATTACTTTTATTTTGGGGCAAAATCAGAAATTTCTTTTATTTTGGTACAAAATTGAAGAAATATTCTTTATTTTGGAACAAAAATTCAGAAATTCCCCATATTTTGGGGCAAAATGCAGGAATTCCTTTTATTTTGAGGCTAAAAGGCAGAAATTCCCCGTATTTTGAAGCAAAATTGCAGAAATTCTCATAATTTTAGGGCAAAAAGGCAGAAATTCCCCGTATTTTGGGGCAAATGGCAGAAATTCCCCTTATTTTGAGGTAATAAGGCTGAAATTCCCCTTATCTTGGGGCAAAAAGGCAGAAATTCTTTTTATTTTGGGGTAAAATTGCAGAAATTTCAAATATTTAAGGGCAAAATGGCAGAAATTCCCCTTATTTTGGGGCAAAAAAATTAAATCCCTAATTTTTGGCTAAAATTGCAGATATTTCACTTATTTTGGGAAAAAAAGGCAGAAATTCAACTTAATTTTGGGTAAAAAGGCAGAAATGACCCCTATTTTGGAGCAAAAAGACTGAAATTCCCCTTATTTTGAGGTAAAATGCTGAAACTCCTCATATTTTGGGGCAAAAGGCAGAAATTCCCCTCATTTAGGGGCAAAAAGGCAGAAATTCCCCTTATTTTGAGGTAAAACTGAAGAAATTTTACTTATTTCGTGGCAAAATGGCAGAAATTCCCCTTATTTTCGGCGAAAAAAGGCAGAAAATCCCAGTATTTTGGAGCAAAATTGCAGAAATTCACCTAATTTTGGGGTAAAACATGCAGTAATTTTCTTTGTTTTGGGGCAAAAGGCAGAAATTCCCCTTATTTTAGGGAAAAATTGCAGAAATTTCCCTTATTTGGGGACAAACAACAGAAATTCCCTTTATTTTGGGGCAAAATTGAAGAAAATTCCTTTATTTTGGGAAAAAATTGCAGAAATTTCTTTTATTTTAAGGCAAAATTGGAGAAATTTCACTTATTTGAGAATAAACAAAAAATTTTTCTTATTTTGGGGCAAAAACGCAGAAATTCCCATTATTTTGGGGCAAAAAGGCAGAAATTCTCCTAATTTTGAGGTAAAATTGCAGACATTTCACATATTTCAGGGCAAAAAGGCAGAAATTCCCCTTATTTGGGGGCAAAAAGGCAGAAATTCATTTTATTTTGGGATAAAATTGCAGAAATTTCCCTTTTTTGGGGGCAAAAAGGAAGAAAATCCTTGTATTTTGAAGCAAAATTGCAGAAATTCCCCTTATTTGGGGGCAAAAAGGCAGAAATTCCCCTTATTTTGGGATAAAATTGCAGAAATTTCCCTTTTTTGGGGGCAAAAAGGAAGAAAATCCCCGTATTTTGAAGCAAAATTGAAGAAATTCATCTAATATTGTGGCAAAAATGCAGAAATTCCCTTTATTTGGGGCAAATCGGCAGAAGTTCCCCTTATTTTCGGGAAAAGAGGCAGAAATTCCCTGTATTTTGAAGCAAAATTGCAGAAACTCCCCTAATTTTGGGGCAAAAAGGCAGAAATTGCCTTTATTTTGGGGCAAAAATACAGAAATTCTCCTTATTTCCGAGAAAAAATCAGAAATTTCCTTTTTTTTGGGGCAAAATTTTAGAAATTTCTTTTATTTTGGTACAGAATTGCAGAAATTTTTCTTATTTTGTGGCAAAAAGGAAGAAATTCCCCATATTTTGGTGCAAAAAGGCTGAAATTCCTCTTTTTTTGAGGTAAAATGCTGAATTTTTCCATATTTTGGCGTTAAAAGGCAGAAATTCCCCTCATTTTGGGGCAAAAAGGCAAAAATTTCCCTTATTTTCGGGCAAAATTGCAGAAATTTCATTTATTTTGGGCAAAAAGTCAGAAATTACTTTTATTTTGGGGCAAAAAGCAGAAATTTCTTTTATTTTGGTACAAAATTGATAAAATTTTCCTTATTTTGGAACAAAAAGGCAGAAATTCCCCTAATTTTGAAGAAAAATGCAGAAATTCCATTTATTTTGGGGCTGAAAGGCAGAAATTCCCCGTATTTTTAAGCAAAATTGCAGAAAATCTCATAATTTTAGGGGAAAAAGGCTGAAATTCTCCTTATTTTGGTGCAAAAAGGAAGAATATCTCCGTTTTTCAAGGGCAAAAAGTCAGAAATTCCCCTTATTTGAGGCATAATTGCAGAAATTTCCTTTACTTTGGGAAAAAATTGAAGAAATTTCCCTTATTATGGGGCAAAATTGCAGAAATTTCAATTATTTCAGGTAAAAAAGGCAGAAATTTTTCTTATTTTTGGGCAAAAAGGCAGAAATTTCTTTTATTTTGGTACAAAATTGCAGAAATTTTTCTTATTTTGGGGCAAATAGGAAGAATTCCCCATACTTTGGGGCAAAAGGCAGAAATTCCCCTTTTATTGGTGCAAAAAGGCAGAAATTCCCTTTATTTGGTGCAATAAGGTGGAAATTCCCCGTATTTTGAAGCAAAATTGCACATATTCCCCTAATTTTGAGGGAAAATGCAAAAATTCCCCTTATTTTGAGGTAAAAAGGCTGAAATTCCCGTTATTTTGGGGCAAAAAGACAGAAATCCCTTTACTTTGTGGCAAAAAGGCAGAAATTCCCGTTAATTGCGGAAGAAAAGCAAAATTTTCCTTATTTGGGGGCAATAAGTCAGAAATTCCCCATATTTTGTGGCAAAAAGGCAGAAATTCCCCTTATTTGGAGGTAAAATGCTGAAATTCCCCTTATTTTGGGGCAAAATTGCAGAAATTTCACTTATTTCAGGGCAAAAAGTCAGAAATTTGCCTTATTTTGGGGCAAAAAGCAGAAATTCTCCTAATTTTGGGGCCAAATAGAAATTGCCCTTATTTTGAGGTAAAATTGCGGAAATTTCATATATTTCAGGGCAAAAAGGCAGAAATTCCACTTTATTTCGGGCAATAAGGAAAAAAATTCCCCGTATTTTGGAGCAAAATTTCAGAAATTCCCCTTTTATTGGTGCAAAAAGGCAGAAATTCCCTTTATTTGGTGCAATAAGGTGGAAATTCCCCGTATTTTGAAGCAAAATTGCACATATTCCCCTAATTTTGAGGGAAAATGCAGAAATTCACATTATTTTGGGGCAAAAAGACAGAAATTCTCCTTATTTCAAGGCAAAAAATCAGAAATTCCCCTTATTTTGGTGCAAAATTCCAGAAATGTTAATTATTTTGGGGCAAAATTACATAAATTTCACTTATTTCAGGGAAAAAACACAGAAATTTCTCTTATTTTGGGGCAAAAAGGCAGAAATTACTTTTATTTTGGTAAAAAATTGCAGAAAATTTCTTTATTTTAGGGCAAAAATACAGAAATTCCCCCTATTTTAGGGCAAAAAGGCAGAGATTCTCCTTATTATTAGGTAAAAAGGCTGAAATTCCTCTTATTTTGGGAAAAAAAGACAAAAATTCCCCTTATTTAGTGGCAAAAAGGCAGAAATTTCCCTTATTTTGGGGCAAAATTGCAGAAATTTCACTTATTTCAGGGCAAAATTCATAAATTCCTTTTATTTTGGGGCAAAAATACAGAAATTCTGTATATTTTTGGGTAAAAAAGCAGAAATTTCACTTATTTTGAGGTAAAAAGGCAGAAATTCCTCTTATTTTGGGGCAAAAATAAAGAAATTTCCCTTTTTTGTGGCAAAAGGTAAACATTTTCCTTATTTTCGGGCAAAAAAGCAGAAATTCCTCGAATTTTGGAGCAAAATTGCAGAAATTCCCCTAATTGTGGGGCAAAAAGGCAGAAATTCCCTATATGTTGTGGCAAAAAGACAGAAATTCTCTTTATTTTAAGGCAAAACTAAGAAATTCCACATATTTTTGGACAAAATTCCAGAAATTTCCCTTATTTTGGGACAAATTTGCAGAAATTTCGATTATTTTGGGGCAAAATTGCAGAAATTTCACTTATTTCAGGTAAAAAAGGCAGAAATTTTTCTTATTTTGGGGCAGAAAAGCAGAAATTTCTTTTATTTTGGTACAAAATTGCAGAAATTTTTCTTATTTTGGGGCAAAAAGGAAGAATTCCCCATACTTTGGGGCAAAAGGCAGAAATTCCCCTTATTTTGAGGAAAAAAGGCCGTAATTCCCCTTATTTTGGGGCAAGAATGCAGAAATTCCTTTTATTTTGGGGCAAAAAGCAGACATTTCCCTTATTATGTGGAAAAATTTTAGAAATTTAACTTATTTCAGGGCAAAAAGTCAGAAATTCCCCTTATTTTGGGGCAAAAAGACAGAAATTCCATTTATTTTTTGGGAAAAGTCAGAAATTGCACTTATTGAGGCAAAAAGGCGGAAAATCCCCTTATTTTGGGGTAAAAATGAAGAAATTTCCCTTTTTATGGCAAAAAGGTATATATTCCCTTTATTTTCGGGCAGAAAGGAAGAAATTCCCCGTATTTAGGAGCAAAATTGCAGAAATTCCCCTAATTTTGGGGCAAAAAGGAAGAAATTCCTTTTATTTCGGAGTAAAACTGCAAAAATTTCACTTATTTCATGCCAATATGGCAGAAATTCCCCATATTTTCGGCGAAAAAGGGAGAAAATCCCCGTAATTTGGAGAAAAATTGCAGAAATTCACCTAATTTTGGGGTAAAACATGCAGTAATTTTCTTTGTTTTGGGGCAAAAAGGCAGAAATTCCCCTTATTTTAAGGCAAAATTGCAGAAATTTCGCTTGTTTCGGGACAAAAAACATAAATTCCCTTTATTTTGGGGCAAAATTGCAGAAAATTCCTTTATTATGGGGAAAAATGGCAGAAATTTCTTTTATTTTAAGGCAAAATTGCAGAAATTTCACTTCTTTCAGAGAATAAATTCAAAATTTTTTCTTATTTTGCGGCAAAAAGGCAGAAATTCCCATTATTTTGGGGCAAAAAGAAAGAAATTTATCTTATTTGGGGTAAAATTGCAGACATTTCACATATTTCAGGGCAAAAAGGCAGAAATTCCCGTTATTTGGGGGCAAAAAGGCAGAAATTCCCCTTATTTTGGGATAAAATTGCAGAAATTTCCCTTGATTGGGGGCAAAAAGGCAGAAAATCTCCTTAATTTCGGGCAAAAAGGCAGAAATTCCCCGTATTTTGGAGCAAAATTGCAGAAAATCCCCTAATATTGGGGTAAAAATGCAGAAATTCCCTCTATTTGAAGCAAATCGGCAGAAGTTCCCTTTATTTTCGGGAGAAGAGGCAGAAATTCCCTGTATTTTGAAGCAAAATTGCAGAAACTCCGCTAATTTTGGGGCAAAAATGCAGAAATCCACTTTATTTTGGGGCAAAAATACAGAAATTCTCCATATTTCGGGGCAACAATCAGAAATTTTCTTTATTTTGCGGCAAAATTTTAGAAATTTCTTTTATTTTGGAACAGAATTGCAGAAATATTTCTTATTTTGTGGCAAAAAGTCAGAAATTCTCCATATTTTGGTGCAAAAAGGCTGAAATTCCCCTTATTTTTTGGTAAAATGCTAAAATACCCCATATTTTGGAGTTAAAAGGCAGAAATTCCCCACATTTTGGGGCAAAAAAGCACAAATTTCTTTTATTTTCGGGCAAAATTGCAGTAATTTCATTTATTTCAGGGCAAAAAGTTAGAAATTACTTTTACATTGGGGCAAAAAGCAGAAATTTTGTTTATTTTGGTCCAAAATTTAAGAAAGTTTCTTTATTTTGGAACAAAAAGTCAGAAATTCCCCATATTTTAGAAAAAGGCAGAAATTCCCCTTATTTTGAGGTAAAAAGGCTGAAATTCCCGTTATTTTGGGGCAAAAAGACAGAAATCGCTTTACTTTGTGGAAAAAAGGCAGAAATTCCCGTTAATTGGGGAAGAAAAGCAAAATTTTCCTTATTTGGCGGCAATAAGGCAGAAATTCCCAATATTCTGTGGCAAAAAGGCAGAAATTCCCCTTATTTGGAGGTAAAATGCTGTAATTCCCCTAATTTTGGGGCAAAATTGCAGAAATTTCACTTATTTCAGGGCAAAAAGTCAGAAATTTGCCTTATTTTGGGGCAAAAAGCAGAAATTCTCCTAATTTTGTGACCAAATAGAAATTGCCCTTATTTTGAGGTAAAATTAGGGAAATTTCATATATTTCAGGGCAAAAAGGCAGAAATTCCACTTTATTTCGGGCAATAAGGCAGAAATTCCCCATATTTTGGAGCAAAATTTCAGAAATTCCCCTTTTATTTGTGCAAAAAGGCAGAAATTCACTTTATTTGGTGCAATAAGATAGAAATTCCCTGTATTTTGAAGCAAAATTGCACATATTCCCCTAATTTTGAGGGAAAATGCAGAAATTCACATTATTTTGGGGCAAAAAGACAGAAATTCTCCTTATTTCAAGGCAAAAAGTCAGAAATTCCCCTTATTTTGGTGCAAAATTCCAGAAATGTCCATTATTTTGGGGCAAAATTGCAGAAATCTCCCTTATTTTAGGGCAAAATTACAGAAATTTAACTTATTTCAGGGAAAAAACAAAGAAATTACTCTTATTTTGGGGCAAAAAGGCAGAAATTACTTTTATTTTGGTAAAGAATTGCAGAAAATTTCTTTATTTTGGGGCAAAAATACAGAAATTCCCCATATTTTAGGGCAAAAAGGCAGAGATTCCCCTTATTATTAGGTAAAAATGCTAAAATTCCCCTTATTTTGGGAAAAAAAGACAAAAATTTCCCTTATTTTGTGGCAAAAAGGCAGAAATTTCCCTTATTTTGGGGCAAAATTGCAGAAATTTCACTTATTTCAGGGCAAAATTCATAAATTCCTTTTATTTTGGGGCAAAAATACAGAAATTCCGTATATTTTTGGGTAAAAAGGCAGAAATTTCACTTATTTTGAGGTAAAAAGGCAGAAATTCCTCTTATTTTGGGGCAAAAATGAAGAATTTCCCTTTTTTGTGGCAAAAGGTAAACATTTTCCTTATTTTCGGGCAAAAAAGCAGAAATTCCTCGAATTTTGGAGCAAAATTGCAGAAATTCCCCTAATTGTGGGGCAAAAAGGCAGAAATTCCCTATATGTTGTGGCAAAAAGACAGAAATTCTCTTTATTTTGGGGCAAAACTCAGAAATTCCACATATTTTTGGACAAAATTCTAGAAATTTCCCTTATTTTGGGACAAATTTGCAGAAATTTCAATTATTTTGGGGCAAAATTGCAGAAATTTCACTTATTTCAGGTAAAAACGGCAGAAATTTTTCTTATTTTGGGGCAAAAAGGCAGAAATTTCTTTTATTTTGGTACAAAATTGCAGAAATTTTTCTTATTTTGGGGCAAAAAGGAAGAATTCCCCATACTTTGGGACAAAAGGCAGAAATTCCCCTTATTTTGAGGAAAAAAGGCCGAAATTCCCCTTATTTTGGGGCAAGAATGCAGAAATTCCTTTTATTTTGGGGCAAAAAGCAGACATTTCCCTTATTATGGGGAAAAATTTTAGAAATTTAACTTATTTCAGGGCAAAAAGTCAGAAATTCCCCTTATTTTGGGGCAAAAAGACAGAAATTCCGTTTATTTTTTGGGAAAAGTCAGAAATTGCACTTATTGAGGCAAAAAGGCGGAAAATCCCCTTATTTTGGGGTAAAAATGAAGAAATTTCCCTTTTTATGGCAAAAAGGTATACATTCCCTTTATTTTTGGGCAAAAAGGAAGAAATTCCCCATATTTAGGAGCAAAATTGCAGAAATTCCCCTAATTTTGGGGCAAAAAGGAAGAAATTCCTTTTATTTCGGAGTAAAACTGCAAAAATATCACTTATTTCACGGCAATATGGCAGAAATTCCCCTTATTTTCGGCGAAAAAAGGAGAAAATCCCCGTAATTTGGAGAAAAATTGCAGAAATTTACCTAATTTTGGGGTAAAACATGCAGTAATTTTCTTTGTTTTGGGGCAAAAAGGCAGAAATTCCCCTTATTTTAAGGCAAAATTGCAGAAATTTCACTTGTTTCGGGACAAAAAACAGAAATTCCCTTTATTTTGGGGCAAAATTGCAGAAAATTCCTTTATTATGGGGAAAAATTGCAGAAATTTCTTTTATTTTAAGGCAAAATTGCAGAAATTTCACTTCTTTCAGAGAATAAATGCAAAATTTTTTCTTATTTTGCGGCAAAAAGGCAGAAATTCCCATTATTTTGGGGCAGAAAGGAAGAAATTTATCTTATTTGGGGTAAAATTGCAGACATTTCACATATTTCAGGGCAAAAAGGCAGAAATTCCCGTTATTTGGGGGCAAAAAGGCAGAAATTCCCCTTATTTTGGGATAAAATTGCAGAAATTTCCCTTGATTGGGGGCAAAAAGGCAGAAAATCTCCTTAATTTCGGGCAAAAAGGCAGAAATTCCCCGTATTTTGGAGCAAAATTGCAGAAAATCCCCTAATATTGGGGTAAAAATGCAGAAATTCCCTCTATTTGAAGCAAATCGGCAGAAGTTCCCTTTATTTTCGGGAGAAGAGGCAGAAATTCCCTGTATTTTGAAGCAAAATTGCAGAAACTCCGCTAATTTTGGGGCAAAAATGCAGAAATCCCCTTTATTTTGGGGCAAAAATACAGAAATTCTCCATATTTCGGGGCAACAATCAGAAATTTTCTTTATTTTGCGGCAAAATTTTAGAAATTTCTTTTATTTTGGAACAGAATTGCAGAAATTTTTTTTATTTTGTGGCAAAAAGTCAGAAATTCTCCATATTTTGGTGCAAAAAGGCTGAAATTCCCCTTATTTTTTGGTAAAATGCTAAAATACCCCATATTTTGGAGTTAAAAGGCAGAAATTCCCCACATTTTGGGGCAAAAAAGCACAAATTTCTTTTATTTTCGGGCAAAATTGCAGAAATTTCATTTATTTCAGGGCAAAAATTTAGAAATTACTTTTACATTGGGGCAAAAAGCAGAAATTTTGTTTATTTTGGTACAAAATTGAAGAAAGTTTCTTTATTTTGGAACAAAAAGTCAGAAATTCCCCATATTTTGGAAAAAGGCAGAAATTCCCCTTATTTTGAGGTAAAAAGGCTGAAATTACTGTTATTTTGGGGCAAAAAGACAGAAATCCCTTTACTTTGTGGCAAAAAGGCAGAAATTCCCGTTAATTGGGGAAGAAAAGCAAAATTTTCCTTATTTGGCGGCAATAAGGCAGAAATTCCCCTTATTTGGAAGTAAAATGCTGTAATTCCCCTTATTTTGGGGCAAAATTGCAGAAATTTCACTTATTTCAGGGCAGAAAGTCAGAAATTTGCCTTATTTTGGGGCAAAAGCAGAAATTCTCCTAATTTTGGGACCAAATAGAAATTGCCCTTCTTTTGAGGTAAAATTAGGGAAATTTCATATATTTCAGGGCAAAAAGGCAGAAATTCCACTTTATTTCGGGCAATAAGGCAGAAATTCCCCATATTTTGGAGCAAAATTTCAGAAATTCCCCTTTAATTTGTGCAAAAAGGCAGAAATTCACTTTATTTGGTGCAATAAGATAGAAATTCCCTGTATTTTGAAGCAAAATTGCACATATTCCCCTAATTTTGAGGGAAAATGCAGAAATTCACATTATTTTGGGGCAAAAAGACATAAATTCTCCTTATTTCAAGGCAAAAAGTCAGAAATTCCCCTTATTTTGGTGCAAAATTCTAGAAATGTCCATTATTTTGGGGCAAAATTGCAGAAATCTCCCTTATTTTGGGGCAAAATTACAGAAATTTAACTTATTTCAGGGAAAAAACAAAGAAATTTCTCTTATTTTGGGGCAAAAAGGCAGAAATTACTTTTATTTTGGTAAAGAATTGCAGAAAATTTCTTTATTTTGGGGCAAAAATACAGAAATTCCCCATATTTTAGGGCAAAAAGGCAGAGATTCCCCTTATTATTAGGTAAAAAGGCTGAAATTCCTCTTATTTTGGAAAAAAAGCCAAAAATTTCCCTTATTTTGTGGCAAAAAGGCAGAAATTTCCCTTATTTTGGGGCAAAATTGCAGAAATTTCACTTATTTCAGGGCAAAATTCATAAATTCCTTTTATTTTGGAGCAAAAATACAGAAATTCCGTATATTTTTGGGTAAAAAGGCAGAAATTTCACTTATTTTGAGGTAAAAAGGCAGAAATTCCTCTTATTTTGGGGCAAAAATGAAGAATTTTCCTTTTTTGTGGCAAAAGGTAAACATTTTCCTTATTTTCGGGCAAAAAAGCAGAAATTCCTCGGATTTTGGAGCAAAATTGCAGAAATTCCCCTAATTGTGGGGCAAAAAGGCAGAAATTCCCTATATGTTGTGGCAAAAAGACAGAAATTCTCTTTATTATGGGGCAAAACTCAGAAATTCCACATATTTTTGCACAAAATTCCAGAAATTTCCCTTATTTTGGGACAAATTTGCAGAAATTTCAATTATTTTGGGGCAAAATTGCAGAAATGTCACTTATTTCAGGTAAAAAAGGCAGAAATTTTCCTTATTTTGGGGTAAAAAGGCAGAAATTCCTAATATTTTGTGGCAAAAATGCAGAAATTCCTTTTATTTTGTGGCAAAAAGGCAGAAATTTAACTTATTTCAGGGCATAATTCAAAATTTTTTTTTATTTTGGGGCAAAAAGACAGAAATTCCGTTAATTTTGGGGTAAAAAGGCAGAAATATCAGTTATTTTGAGGTAAAAAGGCAGAAATCCTCTTATTTTGGGGCAAAAATGAAGAAATTTCCCTTTTTTGTTGCAAAAGGTATACATTCCCCTTCTTTTCAGGAAATAATGCAGAAATTACCAGTATTTTGGAGCAAAATTGCAGAAATTCCTTTAGTTGTGGGGCAAAAAAGCAGAAATTCCCTATTTGTTGGGGCAAAAAGACAGAAATTCTCCTTATTTAGGGGCAAAACTCAGAAATTCCACTTATTTTGGGGCAAAATTCCAGAAATTTCTTTTATTTTGGGGCAAAATTGCAGAAATTTCACTTATTTTGGGGCAAAATTGCAGAAATTTCACTTGTTTCAGGGAAGAAAGGCAGAAATTTTCCTTAATTTGGAGCAAAAATGCAGAAATTCCTAGAATTTAGTGGCAAAAATGCAGAAATTCCCCTTATGTTTAGTTAAAAATGATGAAAATCCCATTATTTAGGGGCAAAAGGGCAGAAATTTCCCTTATTTTGGGGCAAAAATATAGAAATTCCCCTTATTTTGGTGCAAAATTCCAGAAATGTCCATTATTTTGGGGCAAAATTGCAGAAATCTCCCTAATTTTGGGGCAAAATTACAGAAATTTCACTTATTTCAGGAATAAAGGCAGAAATTTCTCTTATTTTGGGGCAAAAAGGCAGAAATTACTTCTATTTTGGTACAAAATTGCAGAAAATTTTTTTCATTTAGAGGCAAAAATACAGAAGTTCCCCATATTTTAGGGCAAAAAGGCAGAGATTCCCCTTATTATTAGGTAAAAAGGCTGAAATTCCCCTTATTTTGGGGCAAAAAGTCAGAAATTCCTCTTATTTTGTGGCAAAAGGCAGAAATTTCCCTTATTTTGGGGCCAAATTGCAGAAATTTCACTTATTTCAGGGTAAAATTCAAAAATTCCTTTTATTTTGGGGCAAAAATACAGAAATTCCGTATATTTTTAGGTAAAAAGGCAGAAATTTCACTTATTTTGAGGTAAAAATGCAGAAATTCCTCCTATTTTGGGGCAAAAATGAAGAAATTTCCCTTTTTTGTAGCAAAAGGTAAACATTCCCTTTATTTTCGGGCAAAAAAGCAGAAATTCCCCGTATTTTGGAGCAAAATTGCAGAAATTCCCCTAATTGTGGGGCAAAAAGGCAGAAATTCCCTATATGTTGTGGCAAAAAGACAGAAATTCTCCTTATTTTGGGGCAAAACTCAGAAATTCCACTTATTTTGGGGCAAAATTCTAGAAATATCCTATATTTTAAGACAAAATTGCAGAAATTTCACTTATTTTGGGGCAAAATTGCAGAAATTTTACTTATTTCAGCCAAGAAAGGCAGAAATTTTCCTCATTTTGGAGCAAAAATGCAGAAATTCCTAATATTTTGTGGCAAAAATGCAGAAATTACAACTTATTTTTAGTTAAAAAGGCTGAAATTCACCTTATTTGGGGGCAAAAGCAGAAATTTCCCTTATATTTTGGCAAAAATACAGAAATTCCCCTTATTTTGGGGCAAAATTGCAGAAATTTCAATTATTTTGGGGAAAAATTATAGAAATTTCTTTTATTTTAAGGCAAAATTGCAGAAATTTCACTTATTTCAGAGAAAAAAATCAAAAATTTTTCTTATTTTGGGGCAAAAATGCAGAAATTCCCATTATTTTGCGGCAAAAATGCATAAATTCACCTAATTTTGGGGTAAAATTGCAGACGTTTCACATATTTTAGGGCAAAAAGGCAGAAATTCCTGTTATTTGGGGGCAAAAAGGCAGAAATTCCCCTTATTTTGGGATAAAATTGCAGAAATTTACCTTGTTTGGGGGCAAAAAGGCAGAAAATCCCCTTAATTTTGGGCAAAAAGGCAGAAATTCCCCGTATTTTAAAGCAAAATTGCAGAAATTCCCCAAATATTGGGGCAAAAATGCAGAAATTTCCTCTATTTGAGGCAAATCGGCAGAAGTTCCCCTTATTTTCAGGTAAGAGGCAGAAATTTCCTGTATTTTGAAGCAAAATTGCAGAAACTCCACTCATTTTGGGGCAAAAAGGCAGAAATTCTATTTTTTGGGGGCAAAAATACAGAAATTCTCCTTATTTCGGAGCATAAATCAGAAATTTCCCTTATTTTGGGGCAAAATTTTAGAAATTTCTTTTATTTTGGTACAGAATTGCAGAAATTTTTCTTATTTTGTGGCAAAAAGGCAGAAATTCCCCATATTTTGGTGCAAAAAGGTTGAAATTCCTCTTATTTTAAGGTAAAATGCTGAAATTCCTCATATTTTGGGGTTAAAAGGCAGAAATTCCCCTCATTTTGTTGCAAAAAGGCACAAATTTCCCTTATTTTCAAGCAAAATTGCAGAAATTTCATTTATTTCAGGGCAAAAAGTCAGAAATTCCTTTTATTTTGGGGCAAAAAGCAGAAATTTCTTTTATTTTGGTACAAAATTGAAGAAAATTTCCTTATTTTGGAACAAAAATCAGAAATTCCTGAAATTTTGGCCAAAAGGCAGAAATTCCCCTTATTTTGGGGTAAAAAGGCTGAAATTCCCGTTATTTTGGGGCAAAAAGGCAGAAATTCCCTTTACTTTGTGGCAAAAAGGCAGAAATTCCCGTTAATTGAGGCAGAGAAGCAAAAATTTTATTTGGGTGCAATAAGGCAGAAATTCCCCATATTTTGTGGCAAAAAGGCAGAAATTCCCCTTATTTGGAGGTAAAATGCTGAAATTTCCCTTATTTTGGCAAAAAGCAGAAATTCTCCTAATTTTGGGGCCAAAAACAGAAATTCCTATTATTTTGGGGTAAAATTGCGGAAATTTCAAATATTTCAGGGCAAAAAGGCAGAAATTTTACTTTATTTCGGGCAATAAGGCAAAAATTCCCCGTACATTAGAGCAAAATTTCAGAAATTCCCCTTATATTGTTGCAAAAATGCAGAAATTTCCTTTATTTTGGTGCAATAACGCAGAAATTCTCCGTATTTTGAAGCAAAATTGCACATATTCCCCTAATTTTGAGGGAAAATGCAGAAATTAACAATATTTTGGGGCAAAAAGATAGAGATTCTCCTTATTTCAGGGCAAAAACTCAGAAATTCCCCTTACTTTGGGGCAAAATTCCAGAAATTTTTATTATTTTGGGGCAAAATTGCAGAAATCTCCCTTATTTTGGGGCAAAATTACAGAAATTTCACTTATTTAAGGGAAAAAACGCAGAAATTTCTCTTATTTTGGGGCAAAAAGGCAGAAATTACTTTTATTTTGGTACAAAATTGCAGAAAATTTCTTTATTTTGGGGCAAAAATACAGAAATTCCCCATATTTTAGGGTAAAAAGGCAGAGATTCCCCTTATTATTAGGTAAAAAGGCTGAAATTCCCCTTATTGTGGGGCAAAAAGACAGAATTTCGCCTTATTTAGGGGCAAAATTGCACAAATTTCACTTATTTCAGGGAAAAAAGGCAGAAATTTTCTTATTTTGGAGCAAAAAGGCAGAAATTCCTAGTATTTTGTGGCAAAAATGCAGAAATTCACCTTATTTTGAGGTAAAAAAGCTGAAATTCCCCTTATTTGTGGGCAAAAAGGCAGAAATTTCCTTTGTTTTGGGACAAAAAGACAGAAATTCCCCTTATTTTGTGGCACAAAGGCAGAAATTTCTTTTATTTTAGAGCAAAATTGCAGAAATTTCACTAATTTCAGTGCATAATTCAAAAATTCCTTTTATTTTGGGGCAAAAAGACAGAAATTCCGTTTATTTTTGGGTAAAAAGGCAGAAATTTCACTTATTTTGAGGTAAAAAGGCAGAAATTCTTCTTATTTAGTGCAAAAATGAAGAAATTTCCCTTTTTTGTGGCAAAAGGTATACGTATCTCTTATTTTTAGGAAAAAAGGGAGAAATTCTTCGTATTTTGGAGCAAAATTGCAGAAATTCCCCTAGTTGTGGGGCAAAAAGACAGAAATTCCCTATTTGTTGGGGCAAAAAGACAGAAATTCTACTTATTTTGGGGGAAAACTCAGAAATTCCACTTATTTTGGGGCAAAATTCCAGAAATTTTCCTTATGTTGGGGCAAAATTGCAGAAATTTCACTTATTTTGGGGCAAAATTGCAGAAATTTCACTTATTTCAGGGAAAAAAGGCAGAAATTTTCTTTATTTTGGAGCGAAAATGAAGAAATTCCTAATATTTTGTGGCAAAAATGCAGAAATTCCTTTTATTTTCAGGTAAAAAGGCTGAAATTCCCCTTATTTGGAGGCAAAAAGGCTGAAATTTCCCTTATTTTGGGGCAAAAAGACAGAAATTCCCTTTTTTGTGGCAAAAAGGAAGAAATTTCTTTTATTTTAGGGCAAAATTGCAGAAATTTCACTAATTTCAGGGCATAATTCAAAAATTCCTTTTATTTTGGGGCAAAAAGACAGAAATTCCGTTTATTTTTGGGTAAAAAGGCAGAAATTTCACTTACTTTTGAGGTAAAAAGTAAGAAATTCCTCTTATTTTGGGGCAAAAATGAAGAAATTTCCCTTTTTTATGGCAATAGGTATACATTCCCATTATTTTCAAAAAAAAAAAAAACAGAAATTTCCTGTATTTTGGAGCAAAATTGCAGAAATTCCTCTAATTGTGGGGCAAAAAGGCAGAAATTTCCTATACGTTGGGGCAAAAAGACAGAAATTCTCCTTATTTTAGGGCAAAACTCAGAAATTCCACTTATTTTGAAGCAAAATTCCAGAAATTTCCCTTATTTTGGGACAAAATTGCAGAAATTTCACTTATTTTGGGGCAAAATTGCAGAAATTTCACTTATTTCAGAAAAGAAAGGCAGAAATTTTCCTTATTTTGAAGCAAAAATGCAGAAATTCTTAATATTTTGTGGCAAAAATGCAGAAATTCCCTTTATTTTGAGGTAAAAAGGCTAAAATTCCTCTTATTTGGAGGCAAAAAGGCAGAAATTTCCCTTATTTTGGGGCAAAAATACAGAAATTCCCCTTATTTTGGGGCAAAGTTGCAGAAATTTCAATTATTTTGGGGTAAAATTTTTGAAATTTAACTTATTTCAGGGCAAAAAGTAGGAAATTCCCCTTATTTGGGGGCAAAAAGACAGAAATTCCATTTATTTTTGGAAAAAAGTCAGAAATTGCACTTATTTTGTGTCAAAAAGGCGAAAAATCCCCTTATTTTGGGGTAAAAATGAAGAAATTTTCCTTTTTATGGCAAAAAGGTATATATTCCCTTTATTTTCAGGCGAAAAGGCAGAAATTCTCCGTATTTTGGAGCAAAATTGAAGAAATTCCCTTAATTTTGGGGCAAAAAGTCAGAAATTCCCCTTATTTTGGGGTAAAACTGCAGAAATTTCACTTACTTCGCGGCATAATGGCAGAAATTCCCCTTATTTTCTGCGAAAAAAGCAGAAAATCCCTGTATTTTGGAGCAAAATTGCAGAAATTCCTCTAATTGTGGGGCAAAAAGGCAGAAATTTCCTATACGTTGGGGCAAAAAGACAGAAATTCTCCTTATTTTAGGGCAAAACTCAGAAATTCCACTTATTTTGAAGCAAAATTCCAGAAATTTCCCTTATTTTGGGACAAAATTGCAGAAATTTCACTTATTTTGGGGCAAAATTGCAGAAATTTCACTTATTTCAGAAAAGAAAGGCAGAAATTTTCCTTATTTTGAAGCAAAAATGCAGAAATTCTTAATATTTTGTGGCAAAAATGCAGAAATTCCCTTTATTTTGAGGTAAAAAGGCTAAAATTCCTCTTATTTGGAGGCAAAAAGGCAGAAATTTCCCTTATTTTGGGGCAAAAATACAGAAATTCCCCTTATTTTGGGGCAAAGTTGCAGAAATTTCAATTATTTTGGGGTAAAATTTTTGAAATTTAACTTATTTCAGGGCAAAAAGTAGGAAATTCCCCTTATTTGGGGGCAAAAAGACAGAAATTCCATTTATTTTTGGAAAAAAGTCAGAAATTGCACTTATTTTGTGTCAAAAAGGCGAAAAATCCCCTTATTTTGGGGTAAAAATGAAGAAATTTTCCTTTTTATGGCAAAAAGGTATATATTCCCTTTATTTTCAGGCGAAAAGGCAGAAATTCTCCGTATTTTGGAGCAAAATTGAAGAAATTCCCTTAATTTTGGGGCAAAAAGTCAGAAATTCCCCTTATTTTGGGGTAAAACTGCAGAAATTTCACTTACTTCGCGGCAAAATGGCAGAAATTCCCCTTATTTTCTGCGAAAAAAGCAGAAAATCCCTGTATTTTGGAGCAAAATTGCAGAAATTCACCTAATTTTGGGGTAAAACATGCAGTAATTTTCTTTGTTTTGGGGCAAAAAGGCAGAAATACTCCTTATTTTGGGGCAAAAAGCAGAAATTACCCTTATTTTAGGGCAAAATTGCAGAAATTTCCCTTATTTGGGGACAAAAAACAGAAATTCCCTTTATTTTGGGGCAAAATTGCAAAAAATTCCTTCATTATGGAAAAAAATTGCAGAAATTTCTTTTATTTTAAGGCAAAATTGCAGAAATTTCACATATTTCAAAGAAAAAAAGCAAAAAATTTTCATATTTTGGAGCAAAAAGGCAGAAATTCCCATTATTTTGGGGCAAAAAGGTAGAAATTTACCTTATTTTGGGGTAAAATTGCAGACATTTCACATATTTCAGGGCAAAAAGGCAGAATTGCCCGTTATTTGAGGGCATAAAGGCAGAAATTCCTTTTATTTTGGGATAAAATTGCAGAAATTTCCCTTGTTTGGGGGCAAAAATGCAGAAAATCCCCTTAATTTTGGGCAAAAAGGCAGAAATTCCCCGTATTTTAAAGCAACATTGCAGAAATTCCTCAAATATTGGGGCAAAAATGCAGAAATTCCCTTTATTTGGGGCAAATCGGCAGAAGTTCCCCTTATTTTCGGGAAAAGAGGCAGAAATTCCCTGTATTTTAAAGCAAAATTGCAGTAACTCCCCTAATTTTGGGGCAAAAAGGCAGAAATTCCCTATATGTTGGTGCAAAAAGACAGAAATTCTCCTTATTTTGGGGCAAAACTAAGAAATTCCACTTATTTTGGGGCAAATTTCTAGAAATTTCTTTTATTTTGAAACAAAAATGCTGAAATTTCAATTTTTTTGGGCCAAAATTGCAGAAATTTCACTTATTTCAGGGAAAAAATGCAGAAATTTTTCTTATTTTGGGGCGAAATGCAGAAATTCCTTATATTTTGTGGAAAAAATGCAGAAATTCCCCTTATTTTGAGGTAAAAAAGCAGAAATTTCCTTTATTTTGGGGCAAAAATACAGAAATTCCCCTTATTTGGGGGCAAAATTGCAGAAATCTCCCTAATTTTGGGGCAAAATTACAGAAATTTCACTTATTTCAGGGAAAAAAACGCAGAAATTTCTCTTATTTTGGGGCAAAAAAGCAGAAATTACTTTTATTTTGGTACAAAATTGCAGAAAATTTTTTTATTTTGGGGCAAAAATACAGAAATTCCCCAAATTTTAGGGCAAAAAGAAGAGATTCCCCTTATTATTAGGTAAAAAGTCTGAAATTCCTTTTATTTTGCGGCAAAAAGACAGAAATTCCCCTTATTTTGTGGCAAAAAAGCAGAAATTTCCCTTATTTTGTGGCAAAATTGGAGAAATTTCATTTATTTCAGGGCAAAATTCAAAAATTACTTTTATTTTGGGGCAAAAATACAGAAATCCCGTATATTTTTGAGTAAAAAGGCAGAAATTTCACTTATTTTGACGTAAAAAGGCAGAAATTCCTCTTATTTTGGGGCAAAAATGAAGAAATTTCCCTTTTTTGTGGCAAAAGGTAAACATTCCCCTTATTTTCGGGCAAAAAAGCAGAAATTCCCCGTATTTTGGAGCAAAATTGCAGAAATTCTCCTAATTGTGGGGCAAAAAGGCAGAAATTCCCTATATGTTGGGGCAAAAAGACAGAAATTCTCCTTATTTTGGGGCAAAACTCAGAAATTCCACTTATTTTGGGGCAAAATTCCAGAAATTTGTCTTATTTTAGGACAAAATTGCAGAAATTTCAATTTTTTTGGGCCAAAATTGCAGAAATTTGACTTATTTCAGAAAAAAAAGGCAGAAATTTTTCTTATTTTGGGCCAAAAGGCAGAAATTTCTTATATTTTTTGGCAAAAAAATGCAGAAATTCCCCTTATTTTTAGGTAAAAAGGCAGAAATTTCCATTATTTGGGGGCAAAAATACAGAAATTTCCCTTATTTTGGGGCAAAACTGAAGAAATTTCAATTATTTTGGGGAAAAAATTTTGAAATTTAACTTATTTCAGGGCAAAATGTCGGAAATTTCCCTTATTTTGGGGCAAAAAGACAGAAATTCCATTTATTTTTGGAAAAAAGTCAGAAATTGCACTTATTTTGAATCAAAAAGGCGGAAAATCCCCTTATTTTGGGGTAAAAATGAAGAAATTTCCCTTTTTATGGCAAAAAGGTATACATTCCCTTTATTTTCGAGCAAAAAGGCAGAAATTCCCCGTATTTTGGAACAAAATTGCAGAAATTCCCCTAATTTTGGGGCAAAAAGGCAGAAATTCCCCTTACTTTGGGGTAAAACTGCAGAAATTTCACTTATATCGCGGCAAAATGGCAGAAATTCCCCTTATTTTCTGCGAAAAAGGCAGAAAATCCCCATGTTTTGGAGCAAAATTACAGAAATTCACCTAATTTTGGCGTAAAACATGCAGTAATTTTCTTTGTTTTGGGGCAAAAAGGCAGAAATTCTCCTTATTTTGGGGCAAAAGGCAGAAATTCGCCTTATTTTAGGGCAAAATTTCAGAAATTTCCCTTATTTGGGGACAAAAAACAGAAATTCCCTTTTTTTTGGGGCAAAATTGCAAAAAATTTCTTTATTATGGGGAAAAATTGCAGAAATTTCTTTTATTTTAAGGCAAAATTGCAGAAATTTCACATATTTCAGAGAAAAAAAGCAAAAATTTTTCATATTTTGGGGCAAAAAGCCAGAAATTCCCATTATTTTGGGGCAAAAGGTAGAAATTCACCTAATTTTGGGGTAAAATTGCAGACATTTCACATATTTCAGGGCAAAAAGGCAGAAATTTCCATTATTTGAGGGCATAAAGGCAGAAATTCCTTTTATTTTGGGATAAAATTGCAGAAATTTCCTTTGTTTGGGGGCAAAAAGGAAGAAAATCCCCTTAATTTTGGGCAAAAAGGCAACAATTCCCCGTATTTTAAAGCCAAATTGCAGAAATTCCCTAAATATTAGGGCAAACATGCAGAAATTCCCTTTATTTGGGGCAAATCGGCAGAAGTTCCCCTTATTTTCAGGAAAAGAGGCAGAAATTCCCTGTATTTTGAAGCAAAATTGCAGAAACTCCCCTAATTTTGGGGCAAAAAGGCAGAAATTTCTTTTTTTGGGGGGGCAAACATACAGAAATTCTCCTTATTTCGGGGCAAAAATCAGAAATTTCCCTTATTTTGGGGCAAAATTTTAAAAATTTCTTTTATTTTGGTACAGAATTGCAGAAATTTTTCTTATTTTGTGGCAAAAATGCAGAAATTCCCTATATTTTGGTGCAAAAAGGCTGAAATTCTCCTTATTTTGATGTAAAATGTTGAAATTTTCCATATTTTAGGGTTAAAAGGCAGAAATTCCCCTCATTTTGGGGCAAAAAGGCACAAATTTCCCTTATTTTCGAGCAAAATTGCAGAAATTTCATTTATTTCAGGGCAAAAAGTCAGAAATTACTTTTATTTTGGGGCAAAAAGCAGAAATTTCTTTTATTTTGGTACAAAATTGAAGAAATTTTCCTTATTTTGGAACAAAAAGTCAGAAATTCCCCATATTTTGGGCAAAAGGCAGAAATTCCCCTTTATTTGGGGTAAAAAGGCTGAAATTCCCGTTATTTTGGGGCAAAAAGGCAGAAATTCCCTTTACTTTGTGGCAAAAAGGCAGAAATTCCCATTAATTGTGGCAGAAAAGCAAAACTTTTCCTTATTTGGGGGCAATAAGGCAGAAATTCCCCATATTTTGTGGCAAAAAGGCAGAAATTCCCCTTATTTGAAGGTAAAATGCTGAAATTCCCCTTATTTTGGCAAAAAGGCAGAAATTCCCATTATTTTGGGGCAAAATTGCAGAAATTTCACTTATTTCAGGGCAAAAAGTCAGAAATTTGCCTTAATTTGGGGCAAAAAGCAGAAATTCTCCTAATTTTGGAGCCAAAAACAGAAATTCCCCTTATTTTGGGGTAAAATTGCGGAAATTTCAAATATTTCAGAGCAAAAAGGCAGAAATTTCACTTTATTTTCGGAAATAAGGCAAAAATTAACCGTATTTTGGAGCAAAATTTGAGAAATTCCCCTTATATTGGTGCAAAAATGCAGAAATTCATTTTATTTTGGTGCAATAAGGTAAAAATTCCCCGTATTTTGAAGCAAAATGCACATATTCTTCTAATTTTGAGGGAAAATGCAGAAATTCACATTATTTTGGGGCAAAAAGACAGAAATTCTCCTTATTTCAGGGAAAAAGTCAGAAATTCCCCTTATTTTGGGGCAAAATTCCAGAAATTTTTATTATTTTGGGTCAAAATTGCAGAAATCTTCCTAATTTTGGGGCAAAATTACAGAAATTTCACTTATTTCAGAAAAAAAACGCAGAAATTTCTCTTATTTTGGGGCAAAAAGGCAGAAATTACTTTTATTTTGGTACAAAATTGCAGAAAATTTTTTTATTTTGGGGCAAAAATACACAAATTCCCTAAATTTTAGGGCAAAAAGGAGAGATTCCCCTTATTATTAGGTAAAAAGGCTGATATTCCTTTTATTTTGGGGCAAAAAGACAGAAATTCCCATTATTTTGTGGCAAAAAAGCAGAAATTTCCCTTATTTTGAGGCAAAATTGGAGAAATTTCATTTATTTCAGGGCAAAATTCAAAAATTACTTTTATTTTGGGGCAAAAATACAGAAATCCCGTATATTTTTGAGTAAAAAGGCAGAAATTTCACTTATTTTGACGTAAAAAGGCAGAAATTCCTCTTATTTTGGGGCAAAAATGAAGAAATTTCCCTTTTTTGTGGCAAAAGGTAAACATTCCCCTTATTTTCGGGCAAAAAAGCAGAAATTCCCCGTATTTTGGAGCAAAATTGCAGAAATTCTCCTAATTGTGGGGCAAAAAGGCAGAAATTCCCTATATGTTGGGGCAAAAAGACAGAAATTCTCCTTATTTTGGGGCAAAACTCAGAAATTCCACTTATTTTGGGGCAAAATTCCAGAAATTTGTCTTATTTTAGGACAAAATTGCAGAAATTTCAATTTTTTTGGGCCAAAATTGCAGAAATTTGACTTATTTCAGAAAAAAAAGGCAGAAATTTTTCTTATTTTGGGCCAAAAGGCAGAAATTTCTTATATTTTTTGGCAAAAAAATGCAGAAATTCCCCTTATTTTTAGGTAAAAAGGCAGAAATTTCCATTATTTGGGGGCAAAAATACAGAAATTTCCCTTATTTTGGGGCAAAACTGAAGAAATTTCAATTATTTTGGGGAAAAAATTTTGAAATTTAACTTATTTCAGGGCAAAATGTCGGAAATTTCCCTTATTTTGGGGCAAAAAGACAGAAATTCCATTTATTTTTGGAAAAAAGTCAGAAATTGCACTTATTTTGAATCAAAAAGGCGGAAAATCCCCTTATTTTGGGGTAAAAATGAAGAAATTTCCCTTTTTATGGCAAAAAGGTATACATTCCCTTTATTTTCGAGCAAAAAGGCAGAAATTCCCCGTATTTTGGAACAAAATTGCAGAAATTCCCCTAATTTTGGGGCAAAAAGGCAGAAATTCCCCTTACTTTGGGGTAAAACTGCAGAAATTTCACTTATATCGCGGCAAAATGGCAGAAATTCCCCTTATTTTCTGCGAAAAAGGCAGAAAATCCCCATGTTTTGGAGCAAAATTACAGAAATTCACCTAATTTTGGCGTAAAACATGCAGTAATTTTCTTTGTTTTGGGGCAAAAAGGCAGAAATTCTCCTTATTTTGGGGCAAAAGGCAGAAATTCGCCTTATTTTAGGGCAAAATTTCAGAAATTTCCCTTATTTGGGGACAAAAAACAGAAATTCCCTTTTTTTTGGGGCAAAATTGCAAAAAATTTCTTTATTATGGGGAAAAATTGCAGAAATTTCTTTTATTTTAAGGCAAAATTGCAGAAATTTCACATATTTCAGAGAAAAAAAGCAAAAATTTTTCATATTTTGGGGCAAAAAGCCAGAAATTCCCATTATTTTGGGGCAAAAGGTAGAAATTCACCTAATTTTGGGGTAAAATTGCAGACATTTCACATATTTCAGGGCAAAAAGGCAGAAATTTCCATTATTTGAGGGCATAAAGGCAGAAATTCCTTTTATTTTGGGATAAAATTGCAGAAATTTCCTTTGTTTGGGGGCAAAAAGGAAGAAAATCCCCTTAATTTTGGGCAAAAAGGCAACAATTCCCCGTATTTTAAAGCCAAATTGCAGAAATTCCCTAAATATTAGGGCAAACATGCAGAAATTCCCTTTATTTGGGGCAAATCGGCAGAAGTTCCCCTTATTTTCAGGAAAAGAGGCAGAAATTCCCTGTATTTTGAAGCAAAATTGCAGAAACTCCCCTAATTTTGGGGCAAAAAGGCAGAAATTTCTTTTTTTGGGGGGGCAAACATACAGAAATTCTCCTTATTTCGGGGCAAAAATCAGAAATTTCCCTTATTTTGGGGCAAAATTTTAAAAATTTCTTTTATTTTGGTACAGAATTGCAGAAATTTTTCTTATTTTGTGGCAAAAATGCAGAAATTCCCTATATTTTGGTGCAAAAAGGCTGAAATTCTCCTTATTTTGATGTAAAATGTTGAAATTTTCCATATTTTAGGGTTAAAAGGCAGAAATTCCCCTCATTTTGGGGCAAAAAGGCACAAATTTCCCTTATTTTCGAGCAAAATTGCAGAAATTTCATTTATTTCAGGGCAAAAAGTCAGAAATTACTTTTATTTTGGGGCAAAAAGCAGAAATTTCTTTTATTTTGGTACAAAATTGAAGAAATTTTCCTTATTTTGGAACAAAAAGTCAGAAATTCCCCATATTTTGGGCAAAAGGCAGAAATTCCCCTTTATTTGGGGTAAAAAGGCTGAAATTCCCGTTATTTTGGGGCAAAAAGGCAGAAATTCCCTTTACTTTGTGGCAAAAAGGCAGAAATTCCCATTAATTGTGGCAGAAAAGCAAAACTTTTCCTTATTTGGGGGCAATAAGGCAGAAATTCCCCATATTTTGTGGCAAAAAGGCAGAAATTCCCCTTATTTGAAGGTAAAATGCTGAAATTCCCCTTATTTTGGCAAAAAGGCAGAAATTCCCATTATTTTGGGGCAAAATTGCAGAAATTTCACTTATTTCAGGGCAAAAAGTCAGAAATTTGCCTTAATTTGGGGCAAAAAGCAGAAATTCTCCTAATTTTGGAGCCAAAAACAGAAATTCCCCTTATTTTGGGGTAAAATTGCGGAAATTTCAAATATTTCAGAGCAAAAAGGCAGAAATTTCACTTTATTTTCGGAAATAAGGCAAAAATTAACCGTATTTTGGAGCAAAATTTGAGAAATTCCCCTTATATTGGTGCAAAAATGCAGAAATTCATTTTATTTTGGTGCAATAAGGTAAAAATTCCCCGTATTTTGAAGCAAAATGCACATATTCTTCTAATTTTGAGGGAAAATGCAGAAATTCACATTATTTTGGGGCAAAAAGACAGAAATTCTCCTTATTTCAGGGAAAAAGTCAGAAATTCCCCTTATTTTGGGGCAAAATTCCAGAAATTTTTATTATTTTGGGTCAAAATTGCAGAAATCTTCCTAATTTTGGGGCAAAATTACAGAAATTTCACTTATTTCAGAAAAAAAACGCAGAAATTTCTCTTATTTTGGGGCAAAAAGGCAGAAATTACTTTTATTTTGGTACAAAATTGCAGAAAATTTTTTTATTTTGGGGCAAAAATACACAAATTCCCTAAATTTTAGGGCAAAAAGGAGAGATTCCCCTTATTATTAGGTAAAAAGGCTGATATTCCTTTTATTTTGGGGCAAAAAGACAGAAATTCCCATTATTTTGTGGCAAAAAAGCAGAAATTTCCCTTATTTTGAGGCAAATTGGAGAAATTTCATTTATTTCAGGGCATAATTCAAAAATTCCTTTTATTTTAAGGCAAAAATACAGAAATTCCGTATATTTTTGAGTAAAAAGGCAGAAATGTCACTTATTTTGACGTAAGAAGGCAGAAATTCCTCTTATTTTGGGGCAAAAATGAAGAAATTTCCCTTTTTTGTGGCAAAAGGTAAACATTCCCCTTATTTTTGGGCAAAAAAGCAGAAATTCCCCGTATTTTGGAGCAAAATTGCAGAAATTCCCCTAATTGTGGGGCTAAAAGGCAGAAATTCCTTATATGTTGGGGCAAAAAGACAGAAATTCTTTTTATTTTGGGGCAAAACTCAGAAATTCCACTTATTTTGGGGCATAATTCCAGAAATTTCTCTTATTTTGAGACAAAATTGCAGAAATTTCAATTTTTTTGGGCTAAAATTGCAGAAATTTCACTTATTTCAGGGAAAAGAGGCAGAAATTTTTCTTATTTTGGGGCAAAAAGGCAGAAATTCCTTATATTTTGTGGCAAAAAATGCAGAAATTCCCCTTATTTTGAGGTAAAAAGGCAGAAATTTCCCTTATTTTGGGGCAAAAATACAGAAATTCCCCTTATTTTTGCGCAAAACTGCAGAAATTTCAATTATTTTGGGGAAAAATTCTTGAAATTTAACTTATTTTAGGGCAAAAAATCGGAAATTCCCCTTATTTTGGGGCAAAAAGACAGAAATTCCATTTATTTTTGGAAAAAAGTCAGAAATTGCACTTAATTTGAGTCAAAAAGGCGGAAAATCCCCTTATTTTGGGGTAAAAATGAAGAAATTTCCCTTTTTATGGCAAAAAGGTATACATTCCCTTTATTTTCAGGCAAAAAGGCAGAAAATCCCCGTATTTTGGAGCAAAATTGCAAAAATTCACGTAATTTTGGCGTAAAACATGCAGTAATTTTCTTTGTTTTTGGGCAAAAAGGCAGAAATTCTCCTTATTTTGGGGCAAAAGGCAGAAATTCCCCTTATTTTAGGGCAAAATTGCAAAAATTTCCCTTATTTGGGGCCAAAAACAGAAATTCCCCTTATTTTGGGGTAAAATTGTTGGAAATTTCAAATATTTCAGGGCAAAAAGGCAGAAATTCCACTTTATTTCGGGCAATAAGGCAAAAATTCCCCGTATTTTGGAGCAAAATTTCAGAAATTTCCCTTATATTGGTGCAAAAATGCAGAAATTCCTTTTATTTTGGTGCAATAAGGCAAAAATTCCCGGTATTTTGAAGCAAATTTGCACATATTCCCTTAATTGTGGGGCAAAAAGACAGAAATTCCCTATATGTTATCGCAAAAAGAGAGAAATTCTCCTTATTTTGGGGCAATACTCAGAAATTCCACTTATTTTGGGGCAAAATTCCAGAAATTTTTCTTATTTTGGACAAAATTGCAGAAATTTCAATTTTTTTGGGCCAAAATTGCAGAAATTTCACTTATTTCAGGGAAAAAAGGCAGAAATTTTTCTTATTTTGGGGCAAAAATGCAAAAATTCCTTATATTTTGTGGCAAAAATGTAGAAATTCCCCTTATTTTGAGGTAAAAAGGCAGAAATTTCTCTTATTTTGGAGCAAAAATACAATAATTCCCCTTATTTTGGGGCAAAACTGCAGAAATTTCAATTATTTTGGGGAAAAATTTTTGAAATTTAACTTATTTCAGGGCAAAAAGTCGGAAATTTCCCTTATTTTGGGGCAAAAAGACAGAAATTCCATTTATTTTTGGAAAAAAGTCAGAAATTCCAATTATTTAGAGTAAAAAAGACGGAAAATCCCCTTATTTTGGGCTAAAAATGAAGAAATTTCCCTTTTTATGGCAAAAGGGTATACATTTCCTTTATTTTTGGGAAAAAAGGCAGAAATTCCCCGTATTTTGGAGCAAAATTGCAAAAATCCCCCTAATTTTGGGGCAAAAAGGCAGAAATTTTCCTTATTTTGGGGTAAAACTGCAGAAATTTCACTTATTTCGCGGCAAAATGGCAGAAATTCCCCTTATTTTCTGTGAAAAAGGCAGAAAATCCCCGTATTTTGGAGCAAAATTGCAGGAATTCACCTAATTTTGGCGTAAAACATGCAGTAATTTTCTTTGTTTTGGGGCAAAATGGCAGAAATTCTCCTTATTTTGGGGCAAAACGCAGAAATTACCCTTATTTTAGGGCAAAATTGCAGAAATTTCCCTTATTTGGGGACAAAAAACAGAAATTCCCCTTATTTTGGGGCAAAATTGCAAAAAATTCCTCTATTATGGGGAAAAATTGCAGAAATTTCTTTAATTTTAAGGCAAAATTGCAGAAATTTCACATATTTCAGAGAAAAAAAGCAAAAATTTTTCATATTTTGGGGCAAAAAGTCAGAAATTCCCATTATTTGGGGGCAAAAAGTTAGAAATTCACCTTATTTTGGGGTAAAATTGCAGAAATTTCACATATTTCAGGGCAAAAGGCAGAAATTCCCATTATTTGAGGGCATAAAGGCAGAAATTCCTTTTATTTTGGGATAAAACTGCAGAAATTTCCCTTGTTTGGGGGCAAAAAGTCAGAAAATCCCCTTAATTTTGGGCAAAAAGGCAGAAATTCCCCGTATTTTAAAGCAAAATTGCAGAAATTCCTCAAATATTGGGGCAAAAATGCAGAAATTCCCTTTATTTGGGGCAAATCGGCAGAAGTTCCCCTTATTTTCGGGAAAAGAGGCAGAAATTCCCTGTATTTTGAAGCAAAATTGCAAAAACTTCCATAATTTTGGGGCAAAAAGGCAGAAATTCCCTATATGTTGGTGCAAAAAGACAGAAATTCTCCTTATTTTGGGGCAAAACTAAGAAATTCCAATTATTTTGGGGCAAATTTCTAAAAATTTCTTTTATTTTGGGACAAAATTGCTGAAATTTCAATTTTTTTGGGCCAAAATTGCAGAAATTTCACTTATTTCAGGGAAAAAATGCAGAAATTTTTCTTATTTTGGGGCAAAATGCAAAAATTCCTTATATTTGGTGGCAAAAATGCAGAAATTCCCCTTATTTTGAGGTAAAAAGGCAGAAATTTTCCTTATTTTGGGGCAAAAATACAGAAATTCCCCTTATTTCGGGGCAAAACTGCAGAAATTTCAATTATTTTGGAGAAAAATTTTTGAAATTTAACTTATTTCATGGCAAAAATTCGGAAATTCCCCTTATTTGGGGGCAAAAAGACAGAAATTCCATTTATTTTTGGAAAAAAGTCAGAAATTGCACTTATTTTGAGTCAAAAAGGCAGAAAATCCCCTTATTTTGGGGTAAAAATGAAGAAATTTCCCTTTTTATGGCAAAAAGTTATACATTCATTTTATTTTCGGGCAAAAAGGCAGAAATACCCCGTATTTTGGAGCAAAATTGCAGAAATTCCCCTAATTTTGGGGCAAAAAAGCAGAAATTCCTTTTATTTTGGGGTAAAATTGCGGAAATTTCAAATATTTCAGGGCAAAAAGGCAGAAATTCCACGTTATTTTGGGAAATAAGGCAAAAATTTCCCGTATTTTGGAGCAAAATTTCAGTAATTCCCCTTATATTGCTGCAAAAATGCAGAAATTCCTTTTATTTTGGTGCAATAAGGCAAAAATTCCCCGTATTTTGAAGCAAAATTGCACATATTCCCCTAATTTTGAGGGAAAATTTAGAAATTCACATTATTTTGGTGCAAAAAGACAGAAATTCTCCTTATTTCAGGGCAAAAAGTCAGAAATTCCCCTTATTTTGGGGCAAAATTCCAGAAATTTCCTTTATTTTGGGGCAAAATTGCAGAAATCTCCCTAATTTTGGGGCAAAATTACAGAAATTTCACTTATTTCAGGGAAAAAACGCAGAAATTTTTCTTATTTTGGGGCAAAAAGGCAGAAATTACTTTTATTTTGGTACAAAATTGCAGAAAATTTTTTTATTTTGGGGCAAAAATACAGAAATTCCCCAAATTTTAGGGCAAAAAGAAGAGATTCCCCTTATTATTAGGTAAAAAGTCTGAAATTCCTTTTATTTTGCGGCAAAAAGACAGAAATTCCCCTTATTTTGTGGCAAAAAAGCAGAAATTTCCCTTATTTTGTGGCAAAATTGGAGAAATTTCACTTATTTCAGGGAGAAATTCAAAAATTGCATTTATTTTGGGGCAAAAATACAGAAATTCCGTATATTTTTGAGTAAAAAGGCAGAAATTTCACTTATTTTGACGTAAAAAGGCAGAAATTCCTCTTATTTTGGGGCAAAAATGAAGAAATTTCCCTTTTTTGTGGCAAAAGGTAAACATTCCCCTTATTTTCGGGCAAAAAAGCAGAAATTCCCCGTATTTTGGAGCAAAATTGCAGAAATTCTCCTAATTGTGGGGCAAAAATGCAGAAATTCCCTATATGTTGGGGCAAAAAGATAGAAATTCACATTATTTTGGGGCAAAACTCAGAAATTCCACTTATTTTGGGGCAAAATTCCAGAAATTTGTTTTATTTTAGGACAAAATTGCAGAAATTTCAATTTTTTTGGGCCAAAATTGCAGAAATTTGACTTATTTCAGGGAAAAAAGGCAGAAATTTTTCTTATTTTGGGGCAAAAAGGCAGAAATTTCTTATATTTTGTGGCAAAAAATGCAGAAATTCCCCTTATTTTTAGGTAATAAGGCAGAAATTTCCATTATTTGGGGGCAAAAATACAGAAATTTCCCTTATTTTGGGGCAAAACTGAAGAAATTTCAATTATTTTGGGAAAAAATTTTTGAAATTTAACTTATTTCAGGGCAAAAATTCGGAAATTTCCCTTATTTTGGGGCAAAAAGACAGAAATTCCATTTATTTTTGGAAAAAAGTCAGAAATTGCACTTATTTTGAATCAAAAAGGCGGAAAATCCCCTTATTTTGGGGTAAAAATGAAGAAATTTCCCTTTTTATGGCAAAAAGGTATACATTCCCTTTATTTTCGGGCAAAAAGGCAGAAATTCCCCGTATTTTAGAGCAAAATTGCAGAAATTCCCCTAATTTTGGGGCAAAAAGGCAGAAATTCCCCTTATTTTGTGGTAAAACTGCAGAAATTTCCCTTGTTTGGGGGCAAAAAGGCAGAAAATCTCCTTAATTTTGGGCAAAAAGGCAACAATTCCCTGTATTTTAAAGCAAAATTGCAGAAATTCCCTAAATATTAGGGCAAACATGCAGAAATTCCCTTTATTTGGGGCAAATCGGCAGAAGTTCCCCTTATTTTCGGGAAAAGAGGCAGAAATTCCCTGTATTTTGAAGCAAAATTGCAGAAACTCCCCTAATTTTGGGGCAAAAAGGCAGAAATTTCTTTTTTTGGGGGGGCAAACATACAGAAATTCTCCTTATTTCGGGGCAAAAATCAGAAATTTCCCTTATTTTGGGGCAAAATTTTAAAAATTTCTTTTATTTTGGTACAGAATTGCAGAAATTTTTCTTATTTTGTTGCAAAAATGCAGAAATTCCCTATATTTTGGTGCAAAAAGGCTGAAATTCTCCTTATTTTGATGTAAAATGCTGAAATTCCCCATATTTTAGGGTTAAAAGGCAGAAATTCCCCTCATTTTGGGCAAAAAGGCACAAATTTCCCTTATTTTCGAGCAAAATTGCAGAAATTTCATTTATTTCAGGGCAAAAAGTCAGAAATTACTTTTATTTTGGGGCAAAAAGCAGAAATTTCTTTTATTTTGGTACAAAATTGAAGAAATTTTCCTTATTTTGGAACAAAAAGTCAGAAATTCCCCATATTTTGGGCAAAAGGCAGAAATTCCCCTTATTTTGGGGTAAAAAGGCTGAAATTCCCGTTATATTCGGGCAAAAAGGCAGAAATTCCCTTTACTTTGTGGCAAAAAGGCAGAAATTCCCATTAATTGTGGCAGAAAAGCAAAACTTTTCCTTATTTGGGGGCAATAAGGCAGAAATTCCCCATATTTTGTGGCAAAAAGGCAGAAATTCCCCTTATTTGAAGGTAAAATGCTGAAATTCCCCTTATTTTGGCAAAAAGGCAGAAATTCCCATTATTTTGGGGCAAAATTGCAGAAATTTCACTTATTTCAGGGCAAAAAGTCAGAAATTTGCCTTAATTTGGGGCAAAAAGCAGAAATTCTCCTAATTTTGGAGCCAAAAACAGAAATTCCCCTTATTTTGGGGTAAAATTGCGGAAATTTCAAATATTTCAGAGCAAAAAGGCAGAAATTTCACTTTATTTTCGGAAATAAGGCAAAAATTAACCGTATTTTGGAGCAAAATTTGAGAAATTCCCCTTATATTGGTGCAAAAATGCAGAAATTCCTTTTATTTTGGTGCAATAAAGCAAAAATTCCCCGTATTTTGAAGCAAAATTGCACATATTCTTCTAATTTTGAGGGAAAATGCAGAAATTCACTTTATTTTGGGGCAAAAAGACAGAAATTCTCCTTATTTCAGGGCAAAAAGTCAGAAATTCCCCTTATTTTGGGGCAAAATTCCAGAAATTTTTCTTATTTTGGGTCAAAATTGCAGAAATCTCCCTAATTTTGGGGCAAAATTACAGAAATTTCACTTATTTCAGGGAAAAAACGCAGAAATTTCTCTTATTTTGGGGCAAAAAGGCAGAAATTACTTTTACTTTGGTACAAAATTGCAGAAAATTTTTTAATTTTGGGGCCAAAATACACAAATTCCCTATATTTTAGGGCAAAAAGGAGAGATTCCCATTATTATTAGGTAAAAAGGCTGAAATTCCTTTTATTTTGGGGCAAAAAAGCAGAAATTTCCCTTATTTTGAGGCAAAATTGGAGAAATTTCATTTATTTCAGGGCATATTTCAAAAATTCCTTTTATTTTAAGGCAAAAATACAGAAATTCTGTATATTTTTGAGTAAAAAGGCAGAAATTTCACTTATTTTGGGGCAAAAATGAAGAAATTTCCCTTTTTTGTGGCAAAAGGTAAACATTCCCCTTATTTTTGGGCAAAAAAGCAGAAATTCCCCATATTTTGGAGCAAAATTGCAGAAATTCCCCTAATTGTGGGGCTAAAAGGCAGAAATTCCTTATATGTTGGGGCAAAAAGACAGAAATTCTTTTTATTTTGGGGCAAAACTCAGAAATTCCAATTATTTTGGGGCATAATTCCAGAAATTTCTCTTATTTTGGGACAAAATTGCAGAAATTTCAATTTTTTTGGGCTAAAATTGCAGAAATTTCACTTATTTCAGGGAAAAAAGGCAGAAATTTTTCTTATTTTGGGGCAAAAAGGCAGAAATTCCTTATATTTTGTGGCAAAAAATGCAGAAATTCCCTTTATTTTGAGGTAAAAAGGCAGAAATTTCCCTTATTTTGGGGCAAAAATACAGAAATTCCCCTTATTTTTGCGCAAAACTGCAGAAATTTCAATTATTTTGGGGAAAAATTCTTGAAATTTAACTTATTTTAGGGCAAAAATTCGGAAATTACCCTTATTTTGGGGCAAAAAGACAGAAATTCCATTTATTTTTGGAAAAAAGTCAGAAAGTGCACTTATTTTGAGTCAAAAAGGCGGAAAATCCCCTTATTTTGAGGTAAAAATGAAGAAATTTCCCTTTTTATGGCAAAAAGGTATACATTCCCTTTATTTTCGGGCAAAAAGGCAGAAAATCCCCGTATTTTGGAGCAAAATTGCAAAAATTCACGTAATTTTGGCGTAAAACATGCAGTAATTTTCTTTGTTTTTGGGCAAAAAGGCAGAAATTCTCCTTATTTTGGGGCAAAAGGCAGACATTCCCCTTATTTTAGGGCAAAATTGCAAAAATTTCCCTTATTTGGGGCCAAAAACAGAAATTCCCCTTATTTTGGGGTAAAATTGTTGGAAATTTCAAATATTTCAGGGCAAAAATGCAGAAATTCCACTTTATTTCGGGCAATAAGGCAAAAATTCCCCGTATTTTGGAGCAAAATTTCAGAAATTCCCCTTATATTGGTGCAAAAATGAAGAAATTCCTTTTATTTTGGTGCAATAAGGCAAAAATTCCCGGTATTTTGAAGCAAATTTGCACATATTCCCTTAATTGTGGGGCAAAAAGACAGAAATTCCCTATATGTTATCGCAAAAAGAGAGAAAATTTCCTTATTTTGGGGCAACACTCAGAAATTCCACTTATTTTGGGGCATAATTCCAGAAATTTCTCTTATTTTGGGACAAAATTGCAGAAATTTCAATTTTTTTGGGCCAAAATTGCAGAAATTTCACTTATTTCAGGGAAAAAAGGCAGAAATTTTTCTTATTTTGGGGCAAAAAGGCAAAAATTCCTTATATTTTGTGGCAAAAATGTAGAAATTCCCCTTATTTTGAGGTAAAAAGGCAGAAATTTCCTTTATTTTGGAGCAAAAATACAAAAATTCCCCTTATTTTGGGGCAAAACTGCAGAAATTTCAATTATTTTGGGGAAAAAATTTTGAAATTTAACTTATTTCAGGGCAAAAAATCAGAAATTCCCCTTATTTTGGGGCAAAAAGACAGAAATTCCATTTATTTTTGGAAAAAAGTCAGAAATTGCACTTATTTTGAGTCAAAAAGGCGGAAAATCCCCTTATTTTGGGCTAAAAATGAAGAAATTTCCTCTTTTGTGGCAAAAGGTAAACATTCCCCTTATTTTCGGGCAAAAAAGCAGAAATTCCCTGTATTTTGGAGCAAAATTGCAGAAATTCCCCTAATTGTGGGGCAAAAAGGTAGAAATTCCCTATATGTTGGGGCAAAAAGACAGAAATTCTCCTTATTTTGGGGCAAAACTCAGAAATTCCACTTATTTTGGGGCAAAATTCCAGAAATTTGTCTTATTTTAGGACAAAATTGCAGAAATTTCAATTTTTTTGGGTCAAAATTGCAGAAATTTGACTTATTTCAGGGAAAAAAGGCAGAAATTTTTCTTATTTTGGGGCAAAAAGGCAGAAATTTTTTATATTTTGTGGCAAAAAATGCAGAAATTCCCCTTATTTTAGGTAAAAAGGCAGAAATTTCCATTATTTGGGGGCAAAAATACAGAAATTTCCCTTATTTTGGGGCAAAACTGCAGAAATTTCAATTATTTTGGGGAAAAATTTTTGAAATTTAACTTATTTCAGGGCAAAAAGTCGGAAATTTCCCTTATTTTGGGGCAAAAAGACAGAAATTCCATTTATTTTTGGAAAAAAGTCAGAAATTGCACTTATTTTGAATCAAAAAGACAAAAAATCCCCTTATTTTGGGCTAAAAACGAAGAAATTTCCCTTTTTATGGCAAAAAGGTATACATTCCCTTTATTTTCGGGCAAAAAGGCAGAAATTCCCCGTATTTTGGAGCAAAATTGCAGAAATTCCCCTAATTTTGGGGCAAAAAGGCAGAAATTCCCCTTATTTTGGGGTAAAACTGCAGAAATTTCACTTATATCGCGGCAAAATGGCAGAAATTCCTCTTATTTTCTGCGAAAAAGGCAGAAAATCCCCATATTTTGGAGCAAAATTGCAGAAATTCACCTAATTTTGGCGTAAAACATGCAGTAATTTTCTTTGTTTTGGGGCAAAAAGGCAGAAATTCTCTTTATTTTGGGGCAAAAGGCAGGAATTCGCCTTATTTTAGGGCAAAATTTCAGAAATTTCCCTTATTTGGGGACAAAAAACAGAAATTTCCTTTATTTTGGGGCAAAATTGCAAAAAAATTCTTTTATTATGGGGAAAAATTGCAGAAATTTCTTTTATTTTAAGGCAAAATTGCAGAAATTTCACATATTTCAGAAAAAAAAGCAAAAATTTTTCATATTTTGGGGCAAAAAGCCAGAAATTCCCATTATTTTGGGGCAAAAGGTAGAAATTCACCTAATTTTGGGGTAAAATTGCAGACATTTCATATATTTCAGGGCAAAAACACAGAAATTTCCGTTATTTGAGGTCATAAAGGCAAAAATTCCTTTTATTTTGGGATAAAATTGCAGAAATTTCCCTTGTTTGGGGGCAAAAAGGCAGAAAATCCCCTTAATTTTGGGCAAAAAGGCAACAATTCCCCGTATTTTAAAGCAAAATTGCAGAAATTCCCTAAATATTAGGGCAAAAATGCAGAAATTCCCTTTATTTGGGGCAAATCGGCAGAAGTTCCCTTATTTTCGGGAAAAGAGGCAGAAATTCCCTGTATTTTGAAGCAAAATTGCAGAAACTCCCCTAATTTTGGGGCAAAAAGGCAGAAATTTCTTTTTTTGGGGGGCAAACATACAGAAATTCTCCTTATTTCGGGGCAAAAATCAGAAATTTCCCTTATTTTGGGGCAAAATTTTAAAAATTTCTTTTATTTTGGTACAGAATTGCAGAAATTTTTCTTATTTTGTGGCAAAAATGCAGAAATTCCCTATATTTTGGTGCAAAAAGGCTGAAATTCTCCTTATTTTGATGTAAAATGCTGAAATTCCCCATATTTTAGGGTTAAAAGGCAGAAATTCCCCTCATTTTGGGGCAAAAAGGCACAAATTTCCCTTATTTTCGAGCAAAATTGCAGAAATTTCATTTATTTCAGGGCAAAAAGTCAGAAATTACTTTTATTTTGGGGCAAAAAGCAGAAATTTCTTTTATTTTGGTACAAAATTGAAGAAATTTTCCTTATTTTGGAACAAAAAGTCAGAAATTCCCCATATTTTGGGCAAAAGGCAGAAATTCCCCTTATTTTGGGGTAAAAAGGCTGAAATTCCCGTTATATTCGGGCAAAAAGGCAGAAATTCCCTTTACTTTGTGGCAAAAAGGCAGAAATTCCCATTAATTGTGGCAGAAAAGCAAAACTTTTCCTTATTTGGGGGCAATAAGGCAGAAATTCCCCATATTTTGTGGCCAAAAGGCAGAAATTCCCCTTATTTGAAGGTAAAATGCTGAAATTCCCCTTATTTTGGCAAAAAGGCAGAAATTCCCATTATTTTGGGGCAAAATTGCAGAAATTTCACTTATTTCAGGGCAAAAAGTCAGAAATTTGCCTTAATTTGGGGCAAAAAGCAGAAATTCTCCTAATTTTGGGGCCAAAAACAGAAATTCCCCTTATTTTGGGGTAAAATTGCGGAAATTTCAAATATTTCAGAGCAAAAAGGCAGAAATTTCACTTTATTTCGGGAAATAAGGCAAAAATTCCCCGTATTTTGGAGCAAAATTTGAGAAATTCCCCTTATATTGGTGCAAAAATGCAGAAATTTCTTTTATTTTGGTGCAATAAAGCAAAAATTCCCCGTATTTTGAAGCAAAATTGCACATATTCTTCTAATTTTGAGGGAAAATTTAGAAATTCACATAATTTTGGGGCAAAAAGACAGAAATTCTCCTTATTTCAGGGCAAAAAGTCAGAAATTCCCCTTATTTTGGGGCAAAATTACAGAAATTTTTTTTATTTTGGATCAAAATTGCAGAAATCTCCCTAATTTTGGGGCAAAATTACAGAAATTTCACTTATTTCAGGGAAAAACCCAGAAATTTCTCTTATTTTGGGGCAAAAAGGCAGAAATTACTTTTATTTTGGTACAAAATTGCAGAAAATTTTTTTATTTTGGGGCAAAAATACACAAATTCCCTATATTTTAGGGCAAAAAGGAGAGATTCCCATTATTATTAGGTAAAAAGGCTGAAATTCCTTTTATTTTGGGGCAAAAAGACAGAAATTCCCATTATTTTGTGGCAAAAAAGTAGAAATTTCCCTTATTTTGAGGCAAAATTGGAGAAATTTCATTTATTTCAGGGCATAATTCAAAAATTCCTTTTATTTTAAGGCAAAAATACAGAAATTCCGTATATTTTTGATTAAAAATCAGAAATGTCACTTATTTTGACGTAAGAAGGCAGAAATTCCTCTTATTTTGGGGCAAAAATGAAGAAATTTCCCTTTTTTGTGGCAAAAGGTAAACATTCCCCTTATTTTTGGGCAAAAAAAGCAGAAATTCCCCGTATTTTGGAGCAAAATTGCAGAAATTCCCCTAATTGTGGGGCTAAAAGGCAGCAATTCCTTATATGTTGGGGCAAAAAGACAGAAATTCTTTTTATTTTGGGGCAAAACTCAGAAATTCCACTTAATTTGGGGCATAATTCCAGAAATTTCTCTTATTTTGGGACAAAATTGAAGAAATTTCAATTTTTTTGGGCTAAAATTGCAGAAATTTCACTTATTTCAGGGAAAAAAGGCAGAAATTTTTCTTATTTTGGGGCAAAAAGGCAGAAATTCCTTATATTTTGTGGCAAAAAATGCAGAAATTCCCATTATTTTGAGGTAAAAAGGCAGAAATTTCCCTTATTTTGGGGCAAAAATACAGAAATTCCCCTTATTTTTGTGCAAAACTGCAGAAATTTCAATTATTTTGGGGAAAAATTCTTGAAATTTAACTTATTTTAGGGCAAAAAATCGGAAATTCCCCTTATTTTGGGGCAAAAAGACAGAAATTCCATTTATTTTTGGAAAAAAGTCAGAAATTGCACTTATTTTGAGTCAAAAAGGCGGAAAATCCCCTTATTTTGGGGTAAAAATGAAGAAATTTCCCTTTTTATGGCAAAAAGGTATACATTCCCTTTATTTTCGGGCAAAAAGGCAGAAAATCCCCGTATTTTGGAGCAAAATTGCAAAAATTCACGTAATTTTGGCGTAAAACATGCAGTAATTTTCTTTGTTTTTGGGCAAAAAGGCAGAAATTCTCCTTATTTTGGGGCAAAAGGCAGAAATTCCCCTTATTTTAGGGCAAAATTGCAAAAATTTCCCTTATTTGGTTCCAAAAACAGAAATTCCCCTTATTTTGGGGTAAAATTGTTGGAAATTTCAAATATTTCAGGGCAAAAAGGCAGAAATTCCACTTTATTTCGGGCAATAAGGCAAAAATTCCCCGTATTTTGGAGCAAAATTTCAGAAATTCCCCTTATATTGGTGCAAAAATGCAGAAATTCCTTTTATTTTGGTGCAATAAGGCAAAAATTCCCAGTATTTTGAAGCAAAATTGCACATATTCCCCTAATTTTGAGGGAAAATTTAGAAATTCACATTATTTTGGGGCAAAAAGATAGAAATTCAACTTATTTCAGGGCAAAAAGTCAGAAATTCCCCTTACTTTGGGGCAAAATTCCAGAAATTTCCTTTATTTTGGGGCAAAATTGCAGAAATCTCCCTAATTTTGGGGCAAAATTACAGAAATTTCACTTATTTCAGGGAAAAAAACGCAGAAATTTCTCTTATTTTGGGGCAAAAATGCAGAAATTACTTTTCTTTTGGTACAAAATTGCAGAATTTTTTTTTATTTTGGGGCAAAAATACAGAAATTCCCCATATTTTAGGGCAAAAAGAAGAGATTACCCTTATTATCAGGTAAAAAGTCTGAAATTCCTTTTATTTTGCGGCAAAAAGACAGAAATTCCCCTTATTTTGTGGCAAAAAAGCAGAAATTTCCCTTATTTTGAAGCAAAATTGGAGAAATTTCACTTATTTCAGGGCAAAATTCAAAAATTGCATTTATTTTGGGGCAAAAATACAGAAATTCCGTATATTTTTGAATAAAGAGGCAGAAATTTCACTTATTTTGACGTAAAAAGGCAGAAATTCCTCTTATTTTGGGGCAAAAATGAAGAAATTTCCCTTTTTGTGGCAAAAGGTAAACATTCCCCTTATTTTCGGGCAAAAAAGCAGAAATTCCCCGTATTTTGGAGCAAAATTGCAGAAATTCCCCAAATTGTGGGGCAAAAAGGCAGAAATTCCCTATATGTTGGGGCAAAAAGACAGAAATTCTCCTTATTTTGGGGCAAAACTCAGAAATTCCACTTATTTTGGGCCAAAATTCCAGAAATTTGTCTTATTTTAGGACAAAATTTCAGAAATTTCAATTTTTTTGGGCCAAAATTGCAGAAATTTGACTTATTTCAGGAAAAAAAGGCAGAAATTTTTCTTATTTTGGGGCAAAAAGGCAGAAATTTCTTATATTTTGTGGCAAAAATTGCAGAAATTCCCCTTATTTTTAGGTAAAAAGGCAGAAATTTCCATTATTTGGGGCCAAAAATACAGAAATTTCCCTTATTTTGTGGCAAAACTGCAGAAATTTCAATTATTTTGGGGAAAAATTTTTGAAATTTAACTTATTTCAGGGCAAAAAGTCGGAAATTTCCCTTATTTTGGGGCAAAAAGACAGAAATTCCATTTATTTTTGGAAAAAAGTCAGAAATTGCACTTATTTTGAATCAAAAAGGTGGAAAATCCCCTTATTTTGGGGTAAAAATGAAGAAATTTCCCTTTTTATGGCAAAAAGGTGTACATTCCCTTTATTTTCGGGCAAAAAGGCAGAAATTCCCCGTATTTTGGAGCAAAATTGCAGAAATTCCCCTAATTTTGGGGCAAAAAAGCAGAAATTCCCCTTATTTTGGGGTAAAACTGCAGAAATTTCACTTATATCGCGTCAAAATGGCAGAAATTCCTCTTATTTTCTGCGAAAAAGGCAGAAAATCCCCATATTTTGGAGCAAAATTGCAGAAATTCACCTAATTTTGGCGTAAAACATGCAGTAATTTTCTTTGTTTTGGGGCAAAAAGGCAGAAATTTTCATTATTTTGGGGCAAAAGGCAGAAATTCGCCTTATTTTAGGGCAAAATTTCAGAAATTTCCCTTATTTGGGGACAAAAAACAGAAATTTCCTTTATTTTGGGGCAAAATTGCAAAAAATTCCTTTATTATGGGGAAAAATTGCCGATTTTTCTTTTATATTAAGGCAAAATTGCAGAAATTTCACATATTTCAGAGAAAAAAGCAAAAATTTTTCATATTTTGGGGCAAAAAGCCAGAAATTCCCATTATTTTGGGGCAAAAGGTAGAAATTCACCTAATTTTGGGGTAAAATTGCAGACATTTCATATATTTCAGGGCAAAAAGGCAGAAATTTCCGTTATTTGAGGGCATAAAGGCAAAAATTCATTATATTTTGGGATAAAATTGCAGAAATTTCCCTTGTTTGGGGGCAAAAAGGCAGAAAATCCCCTTAATTTTGGGCAAAAAGGCAACAATTCCCCGTATTTTAAAGCAAAATTGCAGAAATTCCCTAAATATTAGGGCAAAAATGCAGAAATTCACTTTATTTGGGGCAAATCGGCAGAAGTTCCTTTATTTTCGGGAAAAGAGGCAGAAATTCCCTGTATTTTGAAGCAAAATTGCAGAAACTCCCCTAATTTTGGGGCAAAAAGGCAGAAATTTCTTTTTTGGGGGGGGCAAACATACAGAAATTCTCCTTATTTCGGGGCAAAAATCAGAAATTTCCCTTATTTTGGGGCAAAATTTTAAAAATTTCTTTTATTTTGGTACAGAATTGCAGAAATTTTTCTTATTTTGTTGCAAAAATGCAGAAATTCCCTATATTTTGGTGCAAAAAGGCTGAAATTCTCCTTATTTTGATGTAAAATGTTGAAATTCCCCATATTTTAGGGTTAAAAGGCAGAAATTCCCCTCATTTTGGGGCAAAAAGGCACAAATTTCCCTTATTTTCGAGCAAAATTGCAGAAATTTCATTTATTTCAGGGCAAAAAGTCAGAAATTACTTTTATTTTGGGGCAAAAAGCAGAAATTTCTTTTATTTTGGTACAAAATTGAAGAAATTTTCCTTATTTTGGAACAAAAAGTCAGAAATTCCCCATATTTTGGGCAAAAGGCAGAAATTCCCCTTATTTTGGGGTAAAAAGGCTGAAATTCCCGTTATATTCGGGCAAAAAGGCAGAAATTCCCTTTACTTTGTGGCAAAAAGGCAGAAATTCCCATTAATTGTGGCAGAAAAGCAAAACTTTTCCTTATTTGGGGGCAATAAGGCAGAAATTCCCCATATTTTGTGGCAAAAAGGCAGAAATTCCCCTTATTTGAAGGTAAAATGCTGAAATTCCCCTTATTTTGGCAAAAAGGCAGAAATTCCCATTATTTTGGGGCAATATTGCAGAAATTTCACTTATTTCAGGGCAAAAAGTCAGAAATTTGCATTAATTTGGGGCAAAAAGCAGAAATTCTCCTAATTTTGGGGCCAAAAACAGAAATTCCCCTTATTTTGGGGTAAAATTGCGGAAATTTCAAATATTTCAGAGCAAAAAGGCAGAAATTTCACTTTATTTCGGGAAATAAGGCAAAAATTCCCCGTATTTTGGAGCAAAATTTGAGAAATTCCCCTTATATTGGTGCAAAAATGCAGAAATTCCTTTTATTTTGGTGCAATAAAGCAAAAATTCCCCGTATTTTGAAGCAAAATTGCACATATTCTTCTAATTTTGAGGGAAAATGCAGAAATTCACTTTATTTTGGGGCAAAAAGACAGAAATTCTCCTTATTTCAGGGCAAAAAGTCAGAAATTCCCCTTATTTTGGGGCAAAATTCCA
Organism: Micromys minutus; assembly: GCF_963924665.1. Lineage (NCBI taxonomy): Eukaryota > Metazoa > Chordata > Mammalia > Rodentia > Muridae > Micromys > Micromys minutus. Next base: position 2,723,246 of record NW_027667806.1, on the reverse strand, counting down.
GAAAGTTTTCTTATTTTGGGTCAAAATTGCAGAAATCTCCCTAATTTTGGGGCAAAATTACAGAAATTTCACTTATTTCAGGGAAAAAACGCAGAAATTTCTCTTATTTTGGGGCAAAAAGGCAGAAATTACTTTTACTTTGGTACAAAATTGCAGAAAATTTTTTAATTTTGGGGCCAAAATACACAAATTCCCTATATTTTAGGGCAAAAAGGAGAGATTCCCATTATTATTAGGTAAAAAGGCTGAAATTCCTTTTATTTTGGGGCAAAAAAGCAGAAATTTCCCTTATTTTGAGGCAAAATTGGAGAAATTTCATTTATTTCAGGGCATATTTCAAAAATTCCTTTTATTTTAAGGCAAAAATACAGAAATTCTGTATATTTTTGAGTAAAAAGGCAGAAATTTCACTTATTTTGATGTAAGAAGGCAGAAATTCCTCTTATTTTGGGGCAAAAATGAAGAAATTTCCCTTTTTTGTGGCAAAAGGTAAACATTCCCCTTATTTTTGGGCAAAAAAGCAGAAATTCCCCATATTTTGGAGCAAAATTGCAGAAATTCCCCTAATTGTGGGGCTAAAAGGCAGAAATTCCTTATATGTTGGGGCAAAAAGACAGAAATTCTTTTTATTTTGGGGCAAAACTCAGAAATTCCAATTATTTTGGGGCATAATTCCAGAAATTTCTCTTATTTTGGGACAAAATTGCAGAAATTTCAATTTTTTTGGGCTAAAATTGCAGAAATTTCACTTATTTCAGGGAAAAAAGGCAGAAATTTTTCTTATTTTGGGGCAAAAAGGCAGAAATTCCTTATATTTTGTGGCAAAAAATGCAGAAATTCCCTTTATTTTGAGGTAAAAAGGCAGAAATTTCCCTTATTTTGGGGCAAAAATACAGAAATTCCCCTTATTTTTGCGCAAAACTGCAGAAATTTCAATTATTTTGGGGAAAAATTCTTGAAATTTAACTTATTTTAGGGCAAAAATTCGGAAATTACCCTTATTTTGGGGCAAAAAGACAGAAATTCCATTTATTTTTGGAAAAAAGTCAGAAAGTGCACTTATTTTGAGTCAAAAAGGCGGAAAATCCCCTTATTTTGAGGTAAAAATGAAGAAATTTCCCTTTTTATGGCAAAAAGGTATACATTCCCTTTATTTTCGGGCAAAAAGGCAGAAAATCCCCGTATTTTGGAGCAAAATTGCAAAAATTCACGTAATTTTGGCGTAAAACATGCAGTAATTTTCTTTGTTTTTGGGCAAAAAGGCAGAAATTCTCCTTATTTTGGGGCAAAAGGCAGACATTCCCCTTATTTTAGGGCAAAATTGCAAAAATTTCCCTTATTTGGGGCCAAAAACAGAAATTCCCCTTATTTTGGGGTAAAATTGTTGGAAATTTCAAATATTTCAGGGCAAAAATGCAGAAATTCCACTTTATTTCGGGCAATAAGGCAAAACTTCCCCGTATTTTGGAGCAAAATTTCAGAAATTCCCCTTATATTGGTGCAAAAATGAAGAAATTCCTTTTATTTTGGTGCAATAAGGCAAAAATTCCCGGTATTTTGAAGCAAATTTGCACATATTCCCTTAATTGTGGGGCAAAAAGACAGAAATTCCCTATATGTTATCGCAAAAAGAGAGAAAATTTCCTTATTTTGGGGCAACACTCAGAAATTCCACTTATTTTGGGGCATAATTCCAGAAATTTCTCTTATTTTGGGACAAAATTGCAGAAATTTCAATTTTTTTGGGCCAAAATTGCAGAAATTTCACTTATTTCAGGGAAAAAAGGCAGAAATTTTTCTTATTTTGGGGCAAAATGCAAAAATTCCTTATATTTGGTGGCAAAAATGCAGAAATTCCCCTTATTTTGAGGTAAAAAGGCAGAAATTTCCCTTATTTTGGGGCAAAAATACAGAAATTCCCCTTATTTTGGGGCAAAACTGCAGAAATTTCAATTATTTTGGGGAAAAATTTTTGAAATTTAACTTATTTCAGGGCAAAAAGTCGGAAATTCCCCTTATTTTGGGGCAAAAAGACAAAAATTCCATTTATTTTTGGAAAAAAGTCAGAAATTGCACTTATTTTGAGTCAAAAAGGCAGAAAATCCCCTTATTTTGGGGTAAAAATGAAGAAATTTCCCTTTTTATGGAAAAAAGTTATACATTCCTTTTATTTTCGGGCAAAAAGGCAGAAATACCCCGTATTTTGGAGCAAAATTGCAGAAATTCCCCTAATTTTGGGGCAAAAAAGCAGAAATTCCTTTTATTTTGGGGTAAAATTGCGGAAATTTCAAATATTTCAGGGCAAAAAGGCAGAAATTCCACGTTATTTCGGGCAATAAGGCAAAAATTCCCTGTATTTTGGAGCAAAATTTCAGAAATTCCCCTTATATTGGTGCAAAAATGCAGAAATTCCTTTTATTTTGGTGCAATAAGGCAAAAATTCCCCGTATTTTGAAGCAAAATTGCTCATATTCCCCTAATTTTGAGGGAAAATTTAGAAATTCACATTATTTTGGGGCAAAAAGACAGAAATTCTCCTTATTTCAGGGCAAAAAGTCAGATATTCCCCTTACTTTGGGGCAAAATTCCAGAAATTTCCTTTATTTTGGGGCAAAATTGCAGAAATCTCCCTAATTTTGGGGCAAAATTACAGAAATTTCACTTATTTCAGGGAAAAAACGCAGAAATTTCTCTTATTTTGGGGCAAAAATGCAGAAATTACTGTTCTTTTGGTACAAAATTGCAGAATTTTTTTTTATTTTGGGGCAAAAATACAGAAATTCCCCATATTTTAGGGCAAAAAGAAGAGATTCCCCTTATTATTAGGTAAAAAGTCTGAAATTCCTTTTATTTTGCGGCAAAAAGACAGAAATTCCCCTTATTTTGTGGCAAAAAAGCAGAAATTTCCCTTATTTTGAAGCAAAATTGGAGAAATTTCACTTATTTCAGGGCAAAATTCAAAAATTGCATTTATTTTGGGGCAAAAATACAGAAATTCCGTATATTTTTGAATAAAAAGGCAGAAATTTCACTTATTTTGACGTAAAAAGGCAGAAATTTCTCTTATTTTGGGGCAAAAATGAAGAAATTTCCCTTTTTGTGGCAAAAGGTAAACATTCCCCTTATTTTCGGGCAAAAAAGCAGAAATTCCCTGTATTTTGGAGCAAAATTGCAGAAATTCCCCTAATTGTGGGGCAAAAAGGCAGAAATTCCCTATATGTTGGGGCAAAAAGACAGAAATTCTCCTTATTTTGGGGCAAAACTCAGAAATTCCACTTATTTTGGGGCAAAATTCCAGAAATTTGTCTTATTTTAGGACAAAATTGCAGAAATTTCAATTTTTTTGGGTCAAAATTGCAGAAATTTGACTTATTTCAGGGAAAAAAGGCAGAAATTTTTCTTATTTTGGGGCAAAAAGGCAGAAATTTCTTATATTTTGTGGCAAAAAATGCAGAAATTCCCCTTATTTTTAGGTAAAAAGGCAGAAATTTCCATTATTTGGGGGCAAAAATACAGAAATTTCCCTTATTTTGGGGAAAAACTGCAGAAATTTCAATTATTTTGGGGAAAAATTTTTGAAATTTAACTTATTTCAGGGCAAAAAGTCGGAAATTTCCCTTATTTTGGGGCAAAAAGAACGAAATTCCATTTATTTTTGGAAAAAAGTCAGAAATTGCACTTATTTTGAATCAAAAAGACAAAAAATCCCCTTATTTTGGGCTAAAAACGAAGAAATTTCCCTTTTTATGGCAAAAAGGTATACATTCCCTTTATTTTCGGGCAAAAAGGCAGAAATTCCCCGTATTTTGGAGCAAAATTGCAGAAATTCCCCTAATTTTGGGGCAAAAAGGCAGAAATTCCCCTTATTTTGGGGTAAAACTGCAGAAATTTCACTTATATCGCGGCAAAATGGCAGAAATTCCTCTTATTTTCTGCGAAAAAGGCAGAAAATCCCCATATTTTGGAGCAAAATTGCAGAAATTCACCTAATTTTGGCGTAAAACATGCAGTAATTTTCTTTGTTTTGGGGCAAAAAGGCAGAAATTCTCTTTATTTTGGGGCAAAAGGCAGGAATTCGCCTTATTTTAGGGCAAAATTTCAGAAATTTCCCTTATTTGGGGACAAAAAACAGAAATTTCCTTTATTTTGGGGCAAAATTGCAAAAAATTCTTTTATTATGGGGAAAAATTGCAGAAATTTCTTTTATTTTAAGGCAAAATTGCAGAAATTTCACATATTTCAGAAAAAAAAGCAAAAATTTTTCATATTTTGGGGCAAAAAGCCAGAAATTCCCATTATTTTGGGGCAAAAGGTAGAAATTCACCTAATTTTGGGGTAAAATTGCAGACATTTCATATATTTCAGGGCAAAAACGCAGAAATTTCCGTTATTTGAGGTCATAAAGGCAAAAATTCCTTTTATTTTGGGATAAAATTGCAGAAATTTCCCTTGTTTGGGGGCAAAAAGGCAGAAAATCCCCTTAATTTTGGGCAAAAAGGCAACAATTCCCCGTATTTTAAAGCAAAATTGCAGAAATTCCCTAAATATTAGGGCAAAAATGCAGAAATTCCCTTTATTTGGGGCAAATCGGCAGAAGTTCCCTTATTTTCGGGAAAAGAGGCAGAAATTCCCTGTATTTTGAAGCAAAATTGCAGAAACTCCCCTAATTTTGGGGCAAAAAGGCAGAAATTTCTTTTTTTGGGGGGCAAACATACAGAAATTCTCCTTATTTCGGGGCAAAAATCAGAAATTTCCCTTATTTTGGGGCAAAATTTTAAAAATTTCTTTTATTTTGGTACAGAATTGCAGAAATTTTTCTTATTTTGTGGCAAAAATGCAGAAATTCCCTATATTTTGGTGCAAAAAGGCTGAAATTCTCCTTATTTTGATGTAAAATGCTGAAATTCCCCATATTTTAGGGTTAAAAGGCAGAAATTCCCCTCATTTTGGGGCAAAAAGGCACAAATTTCCCTTATTTTCGAGCAAAATTGCAGAAATTTCATTTATTTCAGGGCAAAAAGTCAGAAATTACTTTTATTTTGGGGCAAAAAGCAGAAATTTCTTTTATTTTGGTACAAAATTGAAGAAATTTTCCTTATTTTGGAACAAAAAGTCAGAAATTCCCCATATTTTGGGCAAAAGGCAGAAATTCCCCTTATTTTGGGGTAAAAAGGCTGAAATTCCCGTTATATTCGGGCAAAAAGGCAGAAATTCCCTTTACTTTGTGGCAAAAAGGCAGAAATTCCCATTAATTGTGGCAGAAAAGCAAAACTTTTCCTTATTTGGGGGCAATAAGGCAGAAATTCCCCATATTTTGTGGCCAAAAGGCAGAAATTCCCCTTATTTGAAGGTAAAATGCTGAAATTCCCCTTATTTTGGCAAAAAGGCAGAAATTCCCATTATTTTGGGGCAAAATTGCAGAAATTTCACTTATTTCAGGGCAAAAAGTCAGAAATTTGCCTTAATTTGGGGCAAAAAGCAGAAATTCTCCTAATTTTGGGGCCAAAAACAGAAATTCCCCTTATTTTGGGGTAAAATTGCATAAATTTCAAATATTTCAGAGCAAAAAGGCAGAAATTTCACTTTATTTCGGGAAATAAGGCAAAAATTCCCCGTATTTTGGAGCAAAATTTGAGAAATTCCCCTTATATTGGTGCAAAAATGCAGAAATTTCTTTTATTTTGGTGCAATAAAGCAAAAATTCCCCGTATTTTGAAGCAAAATTGCACATATTCTTCTAATTTTGAGGGAAAATTTAGAAATTCACATAATTTTGGGGCAAAAAGACAGAAATTCTCCTTATTTCAGGGCAAAAAGTCAGAAATTCCCCTTATTTTGGGGCAAAATTACAGAAATTTTTTTTATTTTGGATCAAAATTGCAGAAATCTCCCTAATTTTGGGGCAAAATTACAGAAATTTCACTTATTTCAGGGAAAAACCCAGAAATTTCTCTTATTTTGGGGCAAAAAGGCAGAAATTACTTTTATTTTGGTACAAAATTGCAGAAAATTTTTTTATTTTGGGGCAAAAATACACAAATTCCCTATATTTTAGGGCAAAAAGGAGAGATTCCCATTATTATTAGGTAAAAAGGCTGAAATTCCTTTTATTTTGGGGCAAAAAGACAGAAATTCCCATTATTTTGTGGCAAAAAAGCAGAAATTTCCCTTATTTTGAGGCAAAATTGGAGAAATTTCATTTATTTCAGGGCATAATTCAAAAATTCCTTTTATTTTAAGGCAAAAATACAGAAATTCCGTATATTTTTGATTAAAAATCAGAAATGTCACTTATTTTGACGTAAGAAGGCAGAAATTCCTCTTATTTTGGGGCAAAAATGAAGAAATTTCCCTTTTTTGTGGCAAAAGGTAAACATTCCCCTTATTTTTGGGCAAAAAAAGCAGAAATTCCCCGTATTTTGGAGCAAAATTGCAGAAATTCCCCTAATTGTGGGGCTAAAAGGCAGAAATTCCTTATATGTTGGGGCAAAAAGACAGAAATTCTTTTTATTTTGGGGCAAAACTCAGAAATTCCACTTATTTTGGGGCATAATTCCAGAAATTTCTCTTATTTTGGGACAAAATTGAAGAAATTTCAATTTTTTTGGGCTAAAATTGCAGAAATTTCACTTATTTCAGGGAAAAAAGGCAGAAATTTTTCTTATTTTGGGGCAAAAAGGCAGAAATTCCTTATATTTTGTGGCAAAAAATGCAGAAATTCCCATTATTTTGAGGTAAAAAGGCAGAAATTTCCCTTATTTTGGGGCAAAAATACAGAAATTCCCCTTATTTTTGTGCAAAACTGCAGAAATTTCAATTATTTTGGGGAAAAATTCTTGAAATTTAACTTATTTTAGGGCAAAAAATCGGAAATTCCCCTTATTTTGGGGCAAAAAGACAGAAATTCCATTTATTTTTGGAAAAAAGTCAGAAATTGCACTTATTTTGAGTCAAAAAGGCGGAAAATCCCCTTATTTTGGGGTAAAAATGAAGAAATTTCCCTTTTTATGGCAAAAAGGTATACATTCCCTTTATTTTCGGGCAAAAAGGCAGAAAATCCCCGTATTTTGGAGCAAAATTGCAAAAATTCACGTAATTTTGGCGTAAAACATGCAGTAATTTTCTTTGTTTATGGGCAAAAAGGCAGAAATTCTCCTTATTTTGGGGCAAAAGGCAGAAATTATCCTTATTTTAGGGCAAAATTGCAAAAATTTCCCTTATTTGGTTCCAAAAACAGAAATTCCCCTTATTTTGGGGTAAAATTGTTGGAAATTTCAAATATTTCAGGGCAAAAAGGCAGAAATTCCACTTTATTTCGGGCAATAAGGCAAAAATTCCCCGTATTTTGGAGCAAAATTTCAGAAATTCCCCTTATATTGGTGCAAAAATGCAGAAATTCCTTTTATTTTGGTGCAATAAGGCAAAAATTCCCAGTATTTTGAAGCAAAATTGCACATATTCCCCTAATTTTGAGGGAAAATTTAGAAATTCACATTATTTTGGGGCAAAAAGATAGAAATTCAACTTATTTCAGGGCAAAAAGTCAGAAATTCCCCTTACTTTGGGGCAAAATTCCAGAAATTTCCTTTATTTTGGGGCAAAATTGCAGAAATCTCCCTAATTTTGGGGCAAAATTACAGAAATTTCACTTATTTCAGGGAAAAAAATGCAGAAATTTCTCTTATTTTGGGGCAAAAATGCAGAAATTACTTTTCTTTTGGTACAAAATTGCAGAATTTTTTTTTATTTTGGGGCAAAAATACAGAAATTCCCCATATTTTAGGGCAAAAAGAATAGATTACCCTTATTATCAGGTAAAAAGTCTGAAATTCCTTTTATTTTGCGGCAAAAAGACAGAAATTCCCCTTATTTTGTGGCAAAAAAGCAGAAATTTCCCTTATTTTGAAGCAAAATTGGAGAAATTTCACTTATTTCAGGGCAAAATTCAAAAATTGCATTTATTTTGGGGCAAAAATACAGAAATTCCGTATATTTTTGAATAAAAAGGCAGAAATTTCACTTATTTTGACGTAAAAAGGCAGAAATTCCTCTTATTTTGGGGCAAAAATGAAGAAATTTCCCTTTTTGTGGCAAAAGGTAAACATTCCCCTTATTTTCGGGCAAAAAAGCAGAAATTCCCCGTATTTTGGAGCAAAATTGCAGAAATTCCCCAAATTGTGGGGCAAAAAGGCAGAAATTCCCTATATGTTGGGGCAAAAAGACAGAAATTCTCCTTATTTTGGGGCAAAACTCAGAAATTCCACTTATTTTGGGCCAAAATTCCAGAAATTTGTCTTATTTTAGGACAAAATTTCAGAAATTTCAATTTTTTTGGGCCAAAATTGCAGAAATTTGACTTATTTCAGGAAAAAAAGGCAGAAATTTTTCTTATTTTGGGGCAAAAAGGCAGAAATTTCTTATATTTTGTGGCAAAAATTGCAGAAATTCCCCTTATTTTTAGGTAAAAAGGCAGAAATTTCCATTATTTGGGGGCAAAAATACAGAAATTTCCCTTATTTTGGGGCAAAACTGCAGAAATTTCAATTATTTTGGGGAAAAATTTTTGAAATTTAACTTATTTCAGGGCAAAAAGTCGGAAATTTCCCTTATTTTGGGGCAAAAAGACAGAAATTCCATTTATTTTTGGAAAAAAGTCAGAAATTGCACTTATTTTGAATCAAAAAGGTGGAAAATCCCCTTATTTTGGGGTAAAAATGAAGAAATTTCCCTTTTTATGGCAAAAAGGTGTACATTCCCTTTATTTTCGGGCAAAAAGGCAGAAATTCCCCGTATTTTGGAGCAAAATTGCAGAAATTCCCCTAATTTTGGGGCAAAAAAGCAGAAATTCCCCTTATTTTGGGGTAAAACTGCAGAAATTTCACTTATATCGCGTCAAAATTGCAGAAATTCCTCTTATTTTCTGCGAAAAAGGCAGAAAATCCCCATATTTTGGAGCAAAATTGCAGAAATTCACCTAATTTTGGCGTAAAACATGCAGTAATTTTCTTTGTTTTGGGGCAAAAAGGCAGAAATTTTCATTATCTTGGGGCAAAAGGCAGAAATTCGCCTTATTTTAGGGCAAAATTTCAGAAATTTCCCTTATTTGGGGACAAAAAACAGAAATTTCCTTTATTTTGGGGCAAAATTGCAAAAAATTCCTTTATTATGGGGAAAAATTGCCGATTTTTCTTTTATATTAAGGCAAAATTGCAGAAATTTCACATATTTCAGAGAAAAAAGCAAAAATTTTTCAAATTTGGGGCAAAAAGCCAGAAATTCCCATTATTTTGAGGTAAAAAGGCAGAAATTTCCCTTATTTTGGGGCAAAAATACAGAAATTCCCCTTATTTTGGGGCAAAACTGCAGAAATTTCAATTATTTTGGGGAAAAATTTTTGAAATTTAACTTATTTCAGGGCAAAATTCGGAAATTCCCCTTATTTTGGGGCAAAAAGACAAAAATTCCATTTATTTTTGGAAAAAAGTCAGAAATTGCACTTATTTTGAGTCAAAAAGGCAGAAAATCCCCTTATTTTGGGGTAAAAATGAAGAAATTTCCCTTTTTATGGAAAAAAGTTATACATTCCTTTTATTTTCGGGCAAAAAGGCAGAAATACCCCGTATTTTGGGGCAAAATTGCAGAAATTCCCCTAATTTTGGGGCAAAAAAGCAGAAATTCCTTTTATTTTGGGGTAAAATTGCGGAAATTTCAAATATTTCAGGGCAAAAAGGCAGAAATTCCACGTTATTTCGGGCAATAAGGCAAAAATTCCCTGTATTTTGGAGCAAAATTTCAGAAATTCCCCTTATATTGGTGCAAAAATGCAGAAATTCCTTTTATTTTGGTGCAATAAGGCAAAAATTCCCCGTATTTTGAAGCAAAATTGCACATATTCCCCTAATTTTGAGGGAAAATTTAGAAATTCACATTATTTTGGGGCAAAAAGACAGAAATTCTCCTTATTTCAGGGCAAAAAGTCAGAAATTCCCCTTACTTTGGGGCAAAATTCCAGAAATTTCCTTTATTTTGGGGCAAAATTGCAGAAATCTCCCTAATTTTGGGGCAAAATTACAGAAATTTCACTTATTTCAGGGAAAAAACGCAGAAATTTTTCTTATTTTGGGGCAAAAAGGCAGAAATTACTGTTCTTTTGGTACAAAATTGCAGAATTTTTTTTTATTTTGGGGCAAAAATACAGAAATTCCCCATATTTTAGGGCAAAAAGAAGAGATTCCCCTTATTATTAGGTAAAAAGTCTGAAATTCCTTTTATTTTGCGGCAAAAAGACAGAAATTCCCCTTATTTTGTGGCAAAAAAGCAGAAATTTCCCTTATTTTGAAGCAAAATTGGAGAAATTTCATTTATTTCAGGGCATAATTCAAAAATTCCTTTTATTTTGGGGCAAAAATACAGAAATTTCGTATATTTTTGAGTAAAAAAGCAGAAATTTCACTTATTTTGACGTAAAAAGGCAGAAATTCCTCTTATTTTGGGGCAAAAATGAAGAAATTTCCCTTTTTGTGGCAAAAGGTAAACATTCCCCTTATTTTCGGGCAAAAAAGCAGAAATTCCCAAATTTTGGAGCAAATTTGCAGAAATTCCCTTAATTGTGGGGCAAAAAGACAGAAACTCCCTATATGTTATCGCAAAAAGAGAGAAATTCTCCTTATTTTGGGGCAACACTCAGAAATTCCACTTATTTTGGGGAAAAATTCCAGAAATTTTTCTTATTTTGGACAAAATTGCAGAAATTTCAATTTTTTTGGGCCAAAATTGCAGAAATTTCACTTATTTCAGGGAAAAAAGGCAGAAATTTTTCTTATTTTGGGGCAAAAAGGCAAAAATTCCTTATATTTTGTGGCAAAAATGCAGAAATTCCCCTTATTTTGAGGTAAAAAGGCAGAAATTTCCCTTATTTTGGAGCAAAAATACAAAAATTCCCCTTATTTTGGGGCAAAACTGCAAAAATTTCAATTATTTTGGGGAAAAATTTTTGAAATTTAACTTATTTCAGGGCAAAAAGTCAGAAATTCCCCTTATTTTGGGGCAAAAAGACAGAAATTCCATTTATTTTTGGAAAAAAGTCAGAAATTGCACTTATTTTGAGTCAAAAAGACGGAAAATCCCCTTATTTTGGGGTAAAACTGCAGAAATTTCACTTATTTCGCGGCAAAATGGCAGAAATTCCCTTTATTTTCTGCGAAATAGGCAGAAAATCCCCGTATTTTGGAGCAAAATTGCAGAAATTCACCTAATTTTGGCGTAAAACATGCAGTAATTTTCTTTGTTTTGGGGCAAAATGGCAGAAATTCTCCTTATTTTGGGGCAAAAGGCAGAAATTACCCTTATTTTAGGGCAAAATTGCAGAAATTTCCCTTATTTGGGGACAAAAAACAGAAATTCCCCTTATTTTGGGGCAAAATTGCAAAAAATTCCTTTATTATGGGGAAAAATTGCAGAAATTTCTGTTATTTTAAGGCAAAATTGCAGAAATTTCACATATTTCAGAGAAAAAAAGCAAAATTTTTTCATATTTTGGGGCAAAAAGGCAGAAATTCCCATTATTTGGGGGCAAAAAGTTAGAAATTCTCCTTATTTTGGGGTAAAATTGCAGAAATTTCACATATTTCAGGGCAAAAAGGCAGAAATTCCCATCATTTGAGGGCATAAAGGCAGAAATTCTTATTATTTTGGGATAAAACTGCAGAAATTTCCCTTGTTTGGGGGCAAAAAGGCAGAAAATCCCCTTAATTTTGGGCAAAAAGGCAGAAATTCCCAGTATTTTAAAGCAAAATTGCAGAAATTCCCTAAATATTGGGGCAAAAATGCAGAAATTCCCTTTATTTGGGGCAAACCGGCAGAAGGTCCCCTTTATTTTCAGGAAAAGAGGCAGAAATTCCCTGTATTTTTAAGCAAAATTGCAGAAACTCCCCTAATTTTGGGGCAAAAAGGCAGAAATTCCCTTTTTTGGGGGGCATAAATACAGAAATTTTTTTTATTTCGGGGCAAAAATCAGAAATTTCCCTGATTTTGGGGCAAAATTTTAGAAATTTCTTTTATTTTGGTACAGAATTGCAGAAATTTTTCTTATTTTGTGGCAAAAAGGCAGAAATTTTTCATATTTTGGTGCAAAGAGGCTGAAATTCCCCTTATTTTGAGGTAAAATGCTGAAATTCCCCATATTTTGGGGTTAAAAGGCAGAAATTCCCCTCATTTTGGGGCAAAAAGGCACAAATTTCCCTAATTTTCGGGCGAAATTGCAGAAATTTCATTTATTTCAGGGCAAAAAGTCAGAAATTACTTTTATTTTGGGGCAAAAAGCACAAATTTCTTTTATTTTGGTACAAAGTTGAAGAAATTTTCTTTATTTTGGAACAAAAACTAAGAAATTCCCCATATTTTGGGCAAAAGGCAGAATTTCCCCTTATTTTAGGGTAAAAAAGCTGAAATTCCCGGTATTTTGGGGCAAAAAGGCAGAAATTCACTTTACATTGTGCCCAAAAGGCAGAAATTCCCATTAATTGGGGCAGAAAAGCAAAACTTTTCCTTATTTGGGGGCAATAAGGCAGAAATTCCCTATATTTTGTGGCAAAAAGGCAGAAATTCCCCTTATTTGAAGGTAAAATGCTGAAATTTCCCTTATTTTGGCAAAAAGGCAGAAATTCCCCTTATTTTGGGGCAAAATTGCAGAAATTTCACTTATTTCAGGGCAAAAAGTCAGAAATTTGCCTTAATTTGGGGCAAAAACAGAAATTCTCCTAATTTTGGGGCCAAAAACAGAAATTCCCCTTATTTTGGTGTAAAATTGCGGAAATTTCAAGTATTTCAGGGCAAAATGGCAGAAATTCCACTTTATTTCGGGCAATAAGGCAAAAATTCTCCGTATTTTGGAGCAAAATTTCAGAAATTCCCCTTATATTGGTGCAAAAATGGAGAAATTCCTTTTATTTTGGTGCAATAAGGCAAAAATTCCCCGTATTTTGAAGCAAAATTGCACATATTCCCCTAATTTTGAGGGAAAATGCAGAAATTCACATTATTTTGGGGCAAAATTCCAGAAATTTCCTTTATTTTGGGGCAAAATTGCAGAAATCTCCCTAATTTTGGGGCAAAATTACAGAAATTTCACTTATTTCAGGGAAAAAACGCAGAAATTTCTCTTATTTTGGGGCATAAAGGCAGAAATTACTTTTATTTTGGTACAAAATTGCAGAAAATTATTTTATTTTGGGGCAAAAATACAGAAATTCCCCATATTTTAGGACAAAAAGGAGAGATTCCCCTTATTATTAGGTAAAAATTCTGAAATTCCTTTTATTTTGGGGCAAAAAGACAGAAATTCCCCTTATTTTGTGGCAAAAAAGCAGAATTTTCCCTTATTTTGAGGCAAAATTGGAGAAATTTCATTTATTTCAGGGCATAATTCAAAAATTCCTTTTATTTTGGGGCAAAAATACAGAAATTTCGTATATTTTTGAGTAAAAAAGCAGAAATTTCACTTATTTTGACGTAAAAAGGCAGAAATTCCTCTTATTTTGGGGCAAAAATGAAGAAATTTCCCTTTTTGTGGCAAAAGGTAAACATTCCCCTTATTTTCGGGCAAAAAAGCAGAAATTCCCAAATTTTGGAGCAAATTTGCAGAAATTCCCTTAATTGTGGGGCAAAAAGACAGAAACTCCCTATATGTTATCGCAAAAAGAGAGAAATTCTCCTTATTTTGGGGCAACACTCAGAAATTCCACTTATTTTGGGGAAAAATTCCAGAAATTTTTCTTATTTTGGACAAAATTGCAGAAATTTCAATTTTTTTGGGCCAAAATTGCAGAAATTTCACTTATTTCAGGGAAAAAAGGCAGAAATTTTTCTTATTTTGGGGCAAAAAGGCAAAAATTCCTTATATTTTGTGGCAAAAATGCAGAAATTCCCCTTATTTTGAGGTAAAAAGGCAGAAATTTCCCTTATTTTGGAGCAAAAATACAAAAATTCCCCTTATTTTGGGGCAAAACTGCAAAAATTTCAATTATTTTGGGGAAAAATTTTTGAAATTTAACTTATTTCAGGGCAAAAAGTCAGAAATTCCCCTTATTTTGGGGCAAAAAGACAGAAATTCCATTTATTTTTGGAAAAAAGTCAGAAATTGCACTTATTTTGAGTCAAAAAGACGGAAAATCCCCTTATTTTGGGGTAAAACTGCAGAAATTTCACTTATTTCGCGGCAAAATGGCAGAAATTCCCTTTATTTTCTGCGAAATAGGCAGAAAATCCCCGTATTTTGGAGCAAAATTGCAGAAATTCACCTAATTTTGGCGTAAAACATGCAGTAATTTTCTTTGTTTTGGGGCAAAATGGCAGAAATTCTCCTTATTTTGGGGCAAAAGGCAGAAATTACCCTTATTTTAGGGCAAAATTGCAGAAATTTCCCTTATTTGGGGACAAAAAACAGAAATTCCCCTTATTTTGGGGCAAAATTGCAAAAAATTCCTTTATTATGGGGAAAAATTGCAGAAATTTCTGTTATTTTAAGGCAAAATTGCAGAAATTTCACATATTTCAGAGAAAAAAAGCAAAATTTTTTCATATTTTGGGGCAAAAAGGCAGAAATTCCCATTATTTGGGGGCAAAAAGTTAGAAATTCTCCTTATTTTGGGGTAAAATTGCAGAAATTTCACATATTTCAGGGCAAAAAGGCAGAAATTCCCATCATTTGAGGGCATAAAGGCAGAAATTCTTATTATTTTGGGATAAAACTGCAGAAATTTCCCTTGTTTGGGGGCAAAAAGGCAGAAAATCCCCTTAATTTTGGGCAAAAAGGCAGAAATTCCCAGTATTTTAAAGCAAAATTGCAGAAATTCCCTAAATATTGGGGCAAAAATGCAGAAATTCCCTTTATTTGGGGCAAACCGGCAGAAGGTCCCCTTTATTTTCAGGAAAAGAGGCAGAAATTCCCTGTATTTTTAAGCAAAATTGCAGAAACTCCCCTAATTTTGGGGCAAAAAGGCAGAAATTCCCTTTTTTGGGGGGCATAAATACAGAAATTTTTTTTATTTCGGGGCAAAAATCAGAAATTTCCCTGATTTTGGGGCAAAATTTTAGAAATTTCTTTTATTTTGGTACAGAATTGCAGAAATTTTTCTTATTTTGTGGCAAAAAGGCAGAAATTTTTCATATTTTGGTGCAAAGAGGCTGAAATTCCCCTTATTTTGAGGTAAAATGCTGAAATTCCCCATATTTTGGGGTTAAAAGGCAGAAATTCCCCTCATTTTGGGGCAAAAAGGCACAAATTTCCCTAATTTTCGGGCGAAATTGCAGAAATTTCATTTATTTCAGGGCAAAAAGTCAGAAATTACTTTTATTTTGGGGCAAAAAGCACAAATTTCTTTTATTTTGGTACAAAGTTGAAGAAATTTTCTTTATTTTGGAACAAAAACTAAGAAATTCCCCATATTTTGGGCAAAAGGCAGAATTTCCCCTTATTTTAGGGTAAAAAAGCTGAAATTCCCGGTATTTTGGGGCAAAAAGGCAGAAATTCACTTTACATTGTGCCCAAAAGGCAGAAATTCCCATTAATTGGGGCAGAAAAGCAAAACTTTTCCTTATTTGGGGGCAATAAGGCAGAAATTCCCTATATTTTGTGGCAAAAAGGCAGAAATTCCCCTTATTTGAAGGTAAAATGCTGAAATTTCCCTTATTTTGGCAAAAAGGCAGAAATTCCCCTTATTTTGGGGCAAAATTGCAGAAATTTCACTTATTTCAGGGCAAAAAGTCAGAAATTTGCCTTAATTTGGGGCAAAAACAGAAATTCTCCTAATTTTGGGGCCAAAAACAGAAATTCCCCTTATTTTGGTGTAAAATTGCGGAAATTTCAAGTATTTCAGGGCAAAATGGCAGAAATTCCACTTTATTTCGGGCAATAAGGCAAAAATTCTCCGTATTTTGGAGCAAAATTTCAGAAATTCCCCTTATATTGGTGCAAAAATGGAGAAATTCCTTTTATTTTGGTGCAATAAGGCAAAAATTCCCCGTATTTTGAAGCAAAATTGCACATATTCCCCTAATTTTGAGGGAAAATGCAGAAATTCACATTATTTTGGGGCAAAATTCCAGAAATTTCCTTTATTTTGGGGCAAAATTGCAGAAATCTCCCTAATTTTGGGGCAAAATTACAGAAATTTCACTTATTTCAGGGAAAAAACGCAGAAATTTCTCTTATTTTGGGGCATAAAGGCAGAAATTACTTTTATTTTGGTACAAAATTGCAGAAAATTATTTTATTTTGGGGCAAAAATACAGAAATTCCCCATATTTTAGGACAAAAAGGAGAGATTCCCCTTATTATTAGGTAAAAATTCTGAAATTCCTTTTATTTTGGGGCAAAAAGACAGAAATTCCCCTTATTTTGTGGCAAAAAAGCAGAATTTTCCCTTATTTTGAGGCAAAATTGGAGAAATTTCATTTATTTCAGGGCATAATTCAAAAATTCCTTTTATTTTGGGGCAAAAATACAGAAATTTCGTATATTTTTGAGTAAAAAAGCAGAAATTTCACTTATTTTGACGTAAAAAGGCAGAAATTCCTCTTATTTTGGGGCAAAAATGAAGAAATTTCCCTTTTTGTGGCAAAAGGTAAACATTCCCCTTATTTTCGGGCAAAAAAGCAGAAATTCCCAAATTTTGGAGCAAATTTGCAGAAATTCCCTTAATTGTGGGGCAAAAAGACAGAAACTCCCTATATGTTATCGCAAAAAGAGAGAAATTCTCCTTATTTTGGGGCAACACTCAGAAATTCCACTTATTTTGGGGAAAAATTCCAGAAATTTTTCTTATTTTGGACAAAATTGCAGAAATTTCAATTTTTTTGGGCCAAAATTGCAGAAATTTCACTTATTTCAGGGAAAAAAGGCAGAAATTTTTCTTATTTTGGGGCAAAAAGGCAAAAATTCCTTATATTTTGTGGCAAAAATGCAGAAATTCCCCTTATTTTGAGGTAAAAAGGCAGAAATTTCCCTTATTTTGGAGCAAAAATACAAAAATTCCCCTTATTTTGGGGCAAAACTGCAAAAATTTCAATTATTTTGGGGAAAAATTTTTGAAATTTAACTTATTTCAGGGCAAAAAGTCAGAAATTCCCCTTATTTTGGGGCAAAAAGACAGAAATTCCATTTATTTTTGGAAAAAAGTCAGAAATTGCACTTATTTTGAGTCAAAAAGACGGAAAATCCCCTTATTTTGGGGTAAAACTGCAGAAATTTCACTTATTTCGCAGCAAAATGGCAGAAATTCCCTTTATTTTCTGCGAAAAAGGCAGAAAATCCCCGTATGTTGGAGCAAAATTGCAGAAATTCACCTAATTTTGGCGTAAAACATGCAGTAATTTTCTTTGTTTTGGGGCAAAATGGCAGAAATTCTCCTTATTTTGGGGCAAAAGGCAGAAATTACCCTTATTTTAGGGCAAAATTGCAGAAATTTCCCTTATTTGGGGACAAAAAACAGAAATTCCCCTTATTTTGGGGCAAAATTGCAAAAAATTCCTTTATTATGGGGAAAAATTGCAGAAATTTCTGTTATTTTAAGGCAAAATTGCAGAAATTTCACATATTTCAGAGAAAAAAAGCAAAATTTTTTCATATTTTGGGGCAAAAAGGCAGAAATTCCCATTATTTGGGGGCAAAAAGTTAGAAATTCTCCTTATTTTGGGGTAAAATTGCAGAAATTTCACATATTTCAGGGCAAAAAGGCAGAAATTCCCATCATTTGAGGGCATAAAGGCAGAAATTCTTATTATTTTGGGATAAAACTGCAGAAATTTCCCTTGTTTGGGGGCAAAAAGGCAGAAAATCCCCTTAATTTTGGGCAAAAAGGCAGAAATTCCCAGTATTTTAAAGCAAAATTGCAGAAATTCCCTAAATATTGGGGCAAAAATGCAGAAATTCCCTTTATTTGGGGCAAACCGGCAGAAGGTCCCCTTTATTTTCGGGAAAAGAGGCAGAAATTCCCTGTATTTTTAAGCAAAATTGCAGAAACTCCCCTAATTTTGGGGCAAAAAGGCAGAAATTCCCTTTTTTGGGGGGCATAAATACAGAAATTTTTTTTATTTCGGGGCAAAAATCAGAAATTTCCCTGATTTTGGGGCAAAATTTTAGAAATTTCTTTTATTTTGGTACAGAATTGCAGAAATTTTTCTTATTTTGTGGCAAAAAGGCAGAAATTTTTCATATTTTGGTGCAAAGAGGCTGAAATTCCCCTTATTTTGAGGTAAAATGCTGAAATTCCCCATATTTTGGGGTTAAAATGCAGAAATTCCCCTCATTTTGGGGCAAAAAGGCACAAATTTCCCTAATTTTCGGGCGAAATTGCAGAAATTTCATTTATTTCAGGGCAAAAAGTCAGAAATTACTTTTATTTTGGGGCAAAAAGCACAAATTTCTTTTATTTTGGTACAAAGTTGAAGAAATTTTCTTTATTTTGGAACAAAAACTAAGAAATTCCCCATATTTTGGGCAAAAGGCAGAATTTCCCCTTATTTTAGGGTAAAAAAGCTGAAATTCCCGGTATTTTGGGGCAAAAAGGCAGAAATTCACTTTACATTGTGCCCAAAAGGCAGAAATTCCCATTAATTGGGGCAGAAAAGCAAAACTTTTCCTTATTTGGGGGCAATAAGGCAGAAATTCCCTATATTTTGTGGCAAAAAGGCAGAAATTCCCCTTATTTGAAGGTAAAATGCTGAAATTTCCCTTATTTTGGCAAAAAGGCAGAAATTCCCCTTATTTTGGGGCAAAATTGCAGAAATTTCACTTATTTCAGGGCAAAAAGTCAGAAATTTGCCTTAATTTGGGGCAAAAACAGAAATTCTCCTAATTTTGGGGCCAAAAACAGAAATTCCCCTTATTTTGGTGTAAAATTGCGGAAATTTCAAATATTTCAGGGCAAAATGGCAGAAATTCCACTTTATTTCGGGCAATAAGGCAAAAATTCTCCGTATTTTGGAGCAAAATTTCAGAAATTCCCCTTATATTGGTGCAAAAATGGAGAAATTCCTTTTATTTTGGTGCAATAAGGCAAAAATTCCCCGTATTTTGAAGCAAAATTGCACATATTCCCCTAATTTTGAGGGAAAATGCAGAAATTCACATTATTTTGGGGCAAAATTCCAGAAATTTCCTTTATTTTGGGGCAAAATTGCAGAAATCTCCCTAATTTGGGGGCAAAATTACAGAAATTTCACTTATTTCAGGGAAAAAACGCAGAAATTTCTCTTATTTTGGGGAATAAAGGCAGAAATTACTTTTATTTTGGTACAAAATTGCAGAAAATTTTATTATTTTGGGGCAAAAATAAAGAAATTCCCCATATTTTAGGGCAAAAAGGAGAGATTCCCCTTATTATTAGGTAAAAAGGCTGAAATTCTCCTTATTATGGGGCATAAAGACAGAAATTCCCCTTATATTGTGGCAAAATGGCAGAAATTTCCATTATTTTGAGGCAAAATTAAAGAAATTTCACTTATTTCACGTCAAAATTCAAAAATTGCATTTATATTGGTGCAAAAATACAGAAATTCCATATATTTTTGAGTAAAAAGGCAGAAATTTCAATTATTTTGAGGGAAAAAAGCAGAAATTCCTCTTATTTGGGGCAAAAATGAAGAAATTTCCCTATTTTGTGGCAAAAGGTAAACATTCCTCTTATTTTCGGGCAAAAAAGCAGAAATTCCCCGTATTTTAGAGCAAAATTGCAGAAATTCCACTAATTGTGGGGCAAAAATGCAGAAATTCCCTATATGTTGGGGCAAAAATACAGAAATTCTCCTTATTTTGGGGCAAAACTCAGAAATTCCACTTATTTTGGGGCAAAATTCCAGAAATTTTTCTTATT
Source organism: Micromys minutus (assembly GCF_963924665.1). Classification (NCBI taxonomy): domain Eukaryota; kingdom Metazoa; phylum Chordata; class Mammalia; order Rodentia; family Muridae; genus Micromys; species Micromys minutus. The sequence goes on along the minus strand of NW_027667806.1, from coordinate 2,703,375 downwards.
TTGGGACAAAATTGCAGAAATTTCAATTTTTTTGGGCCAAAATTGCAGAAATTTCACTTATTTCAGGAAAAAAAGGCAGAAATTCCTAATATTTTGTGGCAAAAAGGCAGAAATTCCTTATATTTTGTGGCAAAAATGCAGAAATTCCCCTTATTTTGAGGTAAAAAGGCAGAAATTTTCCTTATTTGGGGGCAAAAATACAGAAATTCCCCTTATTTTGGGCAAAATTGCAGAAATTTCAATTATTTTGTGGAAAAATTTTTGAAATTTAACTTATTTCAGGGCAAAAATTCGGAAATTCCCCTTATTTTGGGGCAAAAAGACAGAAATTCCATTTATTTTTGGAAAAAAGTCTGAAATTGCACTTATTTTGAGTCAAAAATGCGGAAAATCCCCTTATTTTGGGGTAAAAATGAAGAAATTTCCCTATTTATGGCAAAAAGGTATACATTCCCTTTATTTTCGGGCAAAAAGGCAGAAATTCCCCGTATTTTGGAGCAAAATTTCAGAAATTCCCCTAATTTTGGATAAAAAGGCAGAAAATCCTATTATTTTGGAGTAAAACTGCAGAAATTTCACTTATTTCGCGGCAAAATGGCAGAAATTCCCTTTATTTTCTGTGAAAAAAGCAGAAAATCCCTGTATTTTGGAGCAAAATTGCAGAAATTCACCTAATTTTGGCGTAAAACATGCAGTAATTTTCTTTGTTTTGGGGCAAAAAGGCAGAAATTCCCCGTATTTTAAAGCAAAATTGCAGATATTCCCTAAATATTGGGGCGAAAATGCAGAAATTCCATTTATTTGGGGCAAATCGGCAGAAGTTCCCCTTATTTTCGGGAAAAGAGGCAGAAATTCTCTGTATTTTGAAGCAAAATTGCAGAAACTCCCCTAATTTTGGGGCAAAAAGGCAGAAATTCCCTTTTTTGGGGGGCAAAAATACAGAAATTCTCCTTATTTCGGTGCAAAAATCAGAAATTTCTTTTATTTTGGGGATAAATTTTAGAAATTTCTTATATTTTGGTACAGAATTGCAGAAATTTTTCTTATTTTGTGGCAAAAAGGCAGAAATTCCCCATATTTTGGTGCAAAAAGGCTGAAATTCCCCTTATTTTGAGGTAAAATGCTGAAATTCCCCATATTCTGGGGTTAAAAGGCCGAAATTCCCCTCATTTTGGGGCAAAAAGGCACAAATTTCCCTTATTTTCGAGCAAAATTGCAGAAATTTCATTTATGTCAGGGCAAAAAGTCAGAAATTACTTTTATTTTGGGGCAAAAAGCAGAAATTTCATTTATTTTGGTACAAAATTGAAGAAATTTTTCATATTTTGGAACAAAAAGTCAGAAATTCCCCATATTTTGGGCAAAAGGCAGAAATTCCCCTTATTTTGGGGTAAAAAGGCTGAAATTCCCGATATTTTGGGACAATAAGGCAGAAATTCCCATTAATTGTGGCAGAAAAGCAAAACTTTTCCGTATTTGGGGGCAATAAGGAAGAAATTCCCCATATTTTGTGGCAAAAAGGCAGAAATTCCCCTTATTTTGGGGCAAAAGGCAGAAATTTCCCTTTTTTGGGGGCAAATTTGCAGAAATTTCACTTATTTCAGGGAAAAAAAGGCAGAAATTTTCCTTATTTTGGGGCAAAAAGAGAGAAATTCCTAATATTTTGTGGCAAAATGCAGAAATTCCTAATATTTTGTTGCAAAAATGCAGAAATTTCCCTTATTTTGAGGTAAAAAGGCTGAAATTCCCTTTATTTGGGGGTAAAAAGGCAGAAATTTTTCTTATTTTGGGGCAAATTTGCAGAAATTTCACTTATTTCAGGGTAAAAAGTCAGAAATTTCCCTTATTTTGGGGCAAAAAGGAGAAATTTTTTTTATTATGGTACAAAATTGAAGAAATTTTCTTTATTTTGGAACAAAAAGGCAGAAATTCCCCATATTTTGTGGTAAAAGCAGAAATTCTTCTTATTTTGTGGTAAAATGCAGAAATTCCCATTATTTAGAGGTAAAATGTAGAAATTCCCCTAATATTGGGGAAAAATGCAGAAATTCCCTTTATATTGGGGCTAAAAGGCAGAAATTTTCTGTATTTTGAAGAAAAATTGCAGAAATTCTCATAATTTTCAGGCTAAAAGGCTGAAATTCTCCTTATTTTGGGGCAAAAAGACAGAAAATCTCCTTTTTTTGAGTGCAAAAATTCAGAAATTCCCCTTTTTTGAGGCAAAATTGCAGAAATTTCCTTTACTCTGGGTCAAAATTGCAGAAATTTCCCTTATTTTGGGGCAAAATTGCAGAAATTTCACTTTTTTCAGGGAAAAAAGGCAGAAATTTCTCTTATTTTAGGGCAAAAAGGCAGAAATTTTTTTTTTGGTATAAATTTGCAGAAATTTTTTCTATTTTGGGGCAAAAAGGCAGAAATTCCCCTTATTTTGAGGTAAAAATGCTGAAATTCCCCTTATTTGGGGGCAAAAAGGCAGAAATTCCTCTTATTTTGGGGTAAAAAGGAGACATTTCCCTTATTTTGGGGAAAATTTTAGAAATTTCACTTATTTCAGGGCAAAACGTCAGAAATTCCCCTTATTTTGGAGCAAAAAGCAGAAATTTCTTTTATTATGGTACAAAATTGAAGAAATTTTCCTTATTTTGGAACAAAAAGGCAGAAATTCCCCATATTTTGGAGCAAAATGCAGAAATTATTCTTATTTTGAGGCAAAATGCAGAAATTCCCTTTTTTTTGGGGCTAAAAGGCAGACATTCCCCTTATTTTGGGGCAAAAAGCAGACATTTCCCTTATTTTGGGGAAAAATTTTAGAAACTTCAGTTATTTCAGGGCAAAAAGTCAGAAATTCCCCTTATTTTGGGGCAAAAAAACAGAAATCCATTTTTTTGGGGGTAAAAGGCAGGAATTGCACTTATTTTGAGTCTAAAAGGCGGAAAATCCCCTTATTTTGAGGCAAAAGTGAAGAAATTTCCCTTTTTTATGGCAAAAAGGTGTACATTCCCTTTATTTTCGGGCAAAAAGGCAGAAATTCCCCGTATTTTGAAGCAAATTTGCAGAAATTCCCCTAATTTTGGGGCAAAAAGGCAGAAATTCCCCTTAATTTAGGGTAAAACTGCAGAAATTTCACTTATTTCGCGGCAAAATGGCAGAAATTCCCCTTATTTTCGTCGAAAAAGGCAGAAAATCCTCGTATTTTGGAGCAAAATTGCAGATATTCACCTAATTTTGGGGTAAAACATGCAGTAATTTTCTTTATTTTGTGGCAAAAAGGCAGAAATTCCTCTTATTTTGGGGCAAATGGCAGAAATTGCTTTTATTTTAGAGCAAAATTGCAAAAATTTCCCTTATTTGGGGGCAAAAAACAGAAATTCCCCTTATTTTGGGGTAAAATTGCAGAAATTTCACTTATTTCAGGGAAAAAAGGCAGAAATTTCTCTTATTTTGGGGCAAAAAGACAGAAATTTCTTTTATTTTGGTACAAAATTGTAGAAATTTTTCTTATTTTGGGGCAAAAAGGCAGAAATTCCCCATATTTTGGGGCAAAAGGCAGAAATTCCCCTTATTTTGAGAAAAAACGCTGAAATTCCCCTTATTTTGGGGCAAAAAGGCAGAAATTCCCCTTATTTTTGGGCAAAAAAACAGAAATTCCTTTTATTTTTGGGGAAAAGGCAGAAATTGCACTTATTTTGAGTCAACAAGGCGGAAAATCCGCTTATTTTGGGGCAAAAGTGAAGAAATTTCCCTTTTTTATGACAAAAAGGTATACATTCCCTTTATTTTCGGGCAAAAAGGCAGAAAATCACCTTTTTTCGAGTGCAAAAATTCAGAAATTCCTCTTTTTTGAGGCAAAATTGCAGAAATTTCCTTTACTTTGGGTCAAAATTGCAGAAATTTCCTTTATTTTGGGGCAAAATTGCAGAAATTTCACTTATTTCAGGGAAAAAAGGGAGAATTTCTCTTATTTTGGGACAAAAAGGCAGAAATTTCTTTTATTTTGGTAAAAAATTGCAGAAATTTTTCCTATTTTGGGGCAAAAAGGCAGAAATTCCCCTTATTTTGAGGTAAAAAAGCTAAAATTCCCATTATTTGGGGGCAAAAAGGCAGAGATTCTCCTAATTTTGAGGCAAAAAGCAAACATTTCCCTTATTTTGGGGAAAAATTTTAGAAATTTCACTTATTTCAGGGCAAAAAGTCAGAAATTCCCCTTATTTTTGGGTAAAAAGGAGAAATTTCATTTATTATAGTACAAAATTGAAGAAATTTCCCTTATTTTGGAACAAAAAGGCAGAAATTCCCCATATTTTGGAGCAAAAATCAGAAATTATTCTTATTTTGAGGTAAAATGCAGAAATTCCTTTTATTTTGGGGCAAAATAGCAGAAATTCCCCGTATTTTGAAGCAAAATTGCAGAAATTCTCATAATTTTCGGGCAAAAAGGCAGAAATTCTCCTTATTTTGGGGCAAAAAGACAGAATATCCTCTTTTTTCAGGAGCAAAAAGTCAGAAAATCCCCTTATTTTGGGGCAAAATTGCAGAAATTTCCTTTACATTGGGGCAAAATTGCATAAATTTTCTTTATTTTGGGGCAAAATTGCAGAAATTTCACTTATTTCAGGAAAAAAAGGCAAAAATTTTTCTTATTTTGGGGCAAAAAGGCAGAAATTTCTTTTATTTTGGAATAAAATTGCAGAAATTTTTCTTATTTTGGGGCAAAAAAGCAGAAATTCCCCTTATTTTGGGGCAAAAAGGCATAAATTCCCCATCTTTTGGGGCAAAAAGCAGACATTTTTCGTATTTTGGGGAAAAATTTTAGAAATTTCACTTATTTCAGGGCATAAAGTCAGAAATTCCCCTTATTTTGCGGCAAAAAGACAGAAATTCCATTTATTTTGGGGGAAAAGGCAGAAATTGCACTTATTTTGAGTCAAAAAGGCAGAAAATCACCTTATTTTGGAGCAAAAGTGAAGAAATTTCCCTTTCTTATGGCAAAAAGGTATATATTCCCTTTATTTTTGGGCAAAAAGGCAGAAATTCCCTGTATTTTGGAGCAAAATTGCAGAAATTTCCCTAATTTTGGGGCAAAAGGCAGAAATTCCCCTTATTTTGGGGTAAAACTGCAGAAATTTTACTTATTTCGCGGCAAGATAGCAGAAATTCCCCTTATTTTCGGCGAAAAACGCAGAAAATCCTCGTATTTTGGAGCAAAATTGCAGAAATTCACCTAATTTTGGGGTAAAACATGCAGTAATTTTTTATATTTTGTGGCAAAAAGGCAGAAATTCCCCTTATTTTGGGTCAAATGGCAGAAATTCCCCTTATTTTAGGGCAAAATTGCAGAAATTTTCCTTATTTGTAGGCAAAATCCAGAAATTCTCCTTATTTTGGGGCAAAATTGCAGAAATTTGCTTTATTAATGGGAAAATTGCAGAAATTTCCCTTATTTTAGGCCAAAATGCAGAAATTTCACTTATTTCAGAAAAGAAAAGCAAAAATTTTTTTTTATTTTGGGGCAAAAAGGAAGAAATTCTTATTATTTTGGGGCAAAAGTCAGAAATTCACCTTATTTTGGGGTAAAATTGCAGAAATTTCACATATTTCAGGGCAAAAAGGCAGAAATTCCCCTTATTTTGAGGTAAAATGCTGAAATTCCCCTTATTTTGGGGCAAAAAGCCACAAATTTCATTTATTTTTGGGCAAAATTTTAGAAATTTCATTTATTTCAGGGTAAAAAGTCAGAAATTCCCCTTATTTTGGGGCGAAAAGGAGAAATTTCTTTTATTATGGTACAAAATTGAAAAATTTTTTTTTTATTTTGGAAGAAAAAGGCAGAAATTCCCCATATTTTGGGGTAAAAGGCAGATATGGTTCTTATTTTGAGGTAAAATGCAGAAATTCCCCTTTTTAGAGGTAAAATGTAGAAATTCCCTTAATATTGGAGAAAAATGCAGAAATTCCCTTTATTTTAGGGCTAAAAGGCAGAAATTTTCCGTATTTTGAAAAAAAATTGCAGAAATTCTCATGATTTTCGGGCAAAAAAGCTGATTCTTTTTATTTTGGGGCAAAAAGAAAGAAAATCTCCTTTTTTCGGGTGCAAAAAGTCAGAAATTCCCCTTATTTGGGGCAAAATTGCAGAAATTTTTTTACTATGGGTCAAATTGCAGAACTTTCCCTTATTTTGGGGCAAAATGGCAGAAATTTCTTTTATTTTGTTATAAATTTGCAAAATTTTTTCCTATTTTGGGGCAAAAAGGCAGAAATTCCCCTTATTTTGAGGTAAAAATGCTGAAATTCCCCTTATTTGGGGGCAAAAAGGCAGAAATTCCTCTTATTTTGGGGTAAAAAGGAGACATTTCCTTTATTTTGGGGAAAATTTTAGAAATTTCACTTATTTCAGGGCAAAAAGTCAGAAATTCCCCTTATTTTGGAGCAAAAAGCAGAAATTTCCTTTATTATGGTACAAAATTGAAGAAATTTTCCTTATTTTGGAACAAAAAGGCAGAAATTCCCCATATTTTGGAGCAAAATGCAGAAATTATTCTTATTTTGAGGTAAAATGCTGAAATTCCCTTTATTTTGGGGCTAAAAGGCAGACATTCCCCTTATTTCAGGGCAAAAAGTCAGAAATTCCCCTTATTTTGGGGCAAAAAAACAGAAATTCTGTTTATTTTGGGGGAAAAGGCAGAAATTGCACTTATTTTGAGTCTAAAAGGCGGAAAATCCCCTTATTTTGGGGCAAAAGTAAAGTAATTTCCCTTTTTTATGGCAAAAAGGTGTACATTCCCTTTATTTTCGGGCAAAAAGGCAGAAATTCCCCGTATTTTGAAGCAAAATTGCAGAAATTCCCCTAATTTTGGTGCAAAAAGGCAGAAATTCCCCTTAATTTAGGGTAGAACTGCAGAAATTTCACTTATTTCGCGGCAAAATGGCTGAAATTCCCCTTATTTTCGGCGAAAAAGGCAGAAAATCCTCGTATTTTGGAGCAAAATTGCAGATATTCACCTAATTTTGGGGTAAAACATGCAGTAATTTTCTTTATTTTGTGGCAAAAAGGCAGAAATTCCTCTTATTTTGGGGCAAATGGCAGAAATTCCCCTTATTTTAGGGCAAAATTGCAAAAATTTCCCTTACTTGGGGGCAAAAAACAGAAATTCCCCTTATTTTGGGGTAAAATTGCAGAAATTTCACTTATTTCAGGGAAAAAAGGCAGAAATTTCTCTTATTTTAGGGCAAAAAGACAAAAATTTCTTTTATTTTGGTACAAAATTGCAGAAATTTTTCTTATTTTGGGGCAAAAAGGCAGAAATTCCCCATATTTTGGGGCAAAAGGCAGAAATTCCCCTTATTTTGAGAAAAAGGCTGAAATTCCCCTTATTTTGGGGCAAAAAGGCAGAAATTCCCCTTATTTTTGGGCAAAAAAACAGAAATTCCTTTTATTTTTGGGGAAAAGGCAGAAATTGCACTTATTTTGAGTCAAAAAGGCGGAAAATCCCCTTATTTTGGGGCAAAAGTGAAGAAATTTCCCTTTTTTATGGCAAAAAGGTATACATTCCCTTTATTTTCGGGCAAAAAGGCAGAAATTCCCCGTATTTTGGAGCAAAATTGCAGAAATTCCCCTAATTTTGAGGCAAAAGGGCAGAAATAACCCTTATTTAGGGGTAAAACTGCAGAAATTTCACTTATTTCGCGGCAAAATTGCAGAAATTCTCCTTATTTTCGGCAAAAAAGGCAGAAAATCCTCGTATTTTGGAGCAAAATTGCAGATATTCACCTAATATTGGGGTAAAACATGCAGTAATTTTCTTTATTTTGTGGCAAAAAGGCAGAAATTTACCTTCTTTTGGGGCAAATGGCAGAAATTCCCCTTATTTTAGGGCAAAATTGCAAAAATTTCAATTATTCGGGTCAAAAAACAGAAAATCCCCTTATTTTGGGGCAAAATGGCAGAAATTTGCTTTATTTTGGGGCAAAAAACAGAAATTCCCCTTATTTTGGGGCAAAATTGCAGAAATTTGCTTTATTATGGGGAATAATTGCAGAAATTTCCCTTATTTTAGGGCAAAATTGCAGAAATTTCACTTATTTCAGAAAAAAAAGCAAAATTGTTTTTTTGGGGGCAAAAAGGTAGAAATTCCCATTATTTTGGGGCAAAAAGGCAGAAATTCACCTTATTTTGGGGTAAAAGGCAGAAATTCTTCTTATTTTGAGGTAAAATGCAGAAATTCCCCTTATTTAGAGGTAAAATGCAGAAATTCCCCTAATATTGAGAAAAAAATGCAGAAATTCACTCTATTTTGGAGCTAAAAGGCAGAAATTTTTCATATTTTGAAGAAAAATTGCAGAAAGTCTCATAATTTTCGGGCAAAAAGGCTGAAATTCTCTTTATTTTGGGGCAAAAAGTCAGAAAATCTCCTTTTTTCGGTTGCAAAAATTCAGAAATTCCTTTTATTTGGGGCAAAATTGCAGAAATTTCCTATACTTTGAAGCAAAATTGCAGAAATTTCCCTTATTTTGGGGTAAAATTGCAGAAATTTCACTTATTTCAGGGAAAAAAGGCAGAAATTTCTCTTATTTTGGGGCAAAAAGACAGAAATTTCTTTTATTTTGGTACAAAATTGCAGAAATTATTCTAATTTTGGGGCAAAAATGCAGAAATTCTCCATATTTTGGGGAAAAAGGCAGAAATTCCCCTTATTTTGAGAAAATAGGCTGAAATTCCCCTTATTTTGGGGCAAAAAGGCAGAAATTCCCCTTATTTTTGGGCAAAAAACCAGAAATTCCTTTTATTTTTGGGGAAAAGGCAGAAATTGCACTTATTTTGAGATAAAAGGCAGAAAATCCCCTTATTTTGGGGCAAAAGTGAAGAAATTTCCCTTTTTTATGGCAAAAAGGTATACATTCCCTTTATTTTCGGGCAAAAAGGCAGAAATTCCCCGTATTTTGGAGCAAAATTGCAGAAATTCCCCTAATTTGGGGGCAAAAAGGCAGAAATAACCCTTATTTTGGGGTAAAACTGCAGAAATTTCACTTATTTCGCGGCAAAATGGCAGAAATTCCCCTTATTTTTGGCGAAAAAGGCAGAAAATCCTCGTATTTTGGAGCAAAATTGCAGATATTCACCTAATTTTGGGTTAAAACATGCAGTAATTTTCTTTATTTTGTGGCAAAAAGGCAGAAATTCCCCTTATTTTGGGGCAAATGGCAGAAATTTCCCTTATTTTAGGCCAAAATTGCTGAAACTTCACTTATTTCAGAAAAAAAAAGCAAAAATTTTTCTTATTTTGGGGCAAAAATGCAGAAATTCCTATTATTTTGGGGCAAAAGTCAGAAATTCACCTTATTTTGGGGTAAAATTGCAGAAATTTCACATATTTCAGGGCAAAAAAGCAGAAATTCCCCTTATTTTGAGGTAAAATGCTGATATTCCCCATATTTTGTGGCAAAAGGCAGAAATTCCCCTTATTTTGGGGCAAAAAGCCACAAATTTCTTTTATTTTCGGGCAAAATTTCAGAAATTTCATTTATTTCAGGGTAAAAAGTCAGAAATTCCTCTTATTTTGGGGCGAAAAGGAGAAATTTCTTTTATTATGGTACAAAATTGAAGAAATTTTTTTTAGTTTGGAAGAAAAAGGCAGAAATTCCCCATATTTTGGGGTAAAAGGCAGAAATGGTTCTTATTTTGAGGTAAAATGCAGAAATTCCCCTTTTTCGAGGTAAAATGAAGAAATTCCCTTAATATTGGGAAAAAATGCAGAAATTCCCTTTATTTTAGGGCTAAAAGGCAGAAATTTTTCGTATTTTGAAAAATAATTGCAGAAATTCTCATAATTTTTGGGCAAAAAGGCTGATTCTCCTTATTTTGGGGCAAAAAGAAAGAAAATCTCCTTTTTTCAGGTGCAAAAAGTCAGAAATTCCCCTTATTTGGGGCAAAATTGCAGAATTTTTTTTACTATGGGTCAAAATTGCAGAAATTTCCCTTATTTTGGGGCAAAAAGGCAGAAATTTCTTTTATTTTGGTATAAATTTGCAGAAATTTTTCCTATTTTGGGGCAAAAAGGCAGAAATTCCCCTTATTTTGAGGTTAAAAGCAGAAATTTCTTTTATTATGGTACAAAATTGAAGAAATTTTCATTATTTTGTAACAAAAAGGCAGAAATTCCCCATATATTGGAGCAAAATGCAGAAATTATTCTTATTTTGAGGTAAAATGCAGAAATTCCCTATATTTTGGGGCTAAAAGGCAGAAATGCCCCGTATTTTGAAGCAAAATTGCAAAAATTCTCATAGTTTTCGGGAAAAAAGGCAGAAATTCTCCTTATTTTGGGGCAAAAAGCAGACATTTCCCTTATTTTGGGGAAAATTTTAGAAATTTCACTTATTTCAGGGCAAAAAGTCAGAAATTCCCCTTATTTTGGGGCAAAAAGCAGAAATTTCTTTTATTATGGTACAAAATTGAAGAAATTTTCTTTATTTTGGAATAGAAAGGCAGAAATTCCTCATATTTTGGAGCAAAATGAAGAAATTATTCTTATTTTGAGGTAAAATGCAGAAATTCCCTTTATTTTGGGGCTAAAAGGCAGACATTCCCCTTATTTCAGGGCAAAAAGTCAGAAATTCCCCTTATTTTGGGGCAAAAAGACAGAAATTCCGTTTATTTTTGGGGAAAAGGCAGAAATTGCACATATTTTGAGTCAAAAAGGCGGAAAATCCCCTTATTTTGGGGCAAAAGTGAAGAAATTTCCCTTTTTTATGGCAAAAAGGTGTACATTCCCTTTATTTTCGGGTAAAAAGGCAGAAATTCCCCGTATTTTGAAGCAAAATTGCAGAAATTCCCCTAATTTTGGGGCAAAAAGGCAGAAATTCCCCTTAATATAGGGAAAAACTGCAGAAATTTCACTTATTTCGCGGCAAAATGGCAGAAATTCCCCTTATTTTCGGCGAAAAATGCAGAAAATCCCCATATTTTGGAGCAAAATTGCAGAAATTCACCTAATTTTGGGGTAAAACATGCAGTAATTTTCTTTATTTTGTGGCAAAAAGGCAGAAATTCCCCTTATATTGGGGCAAATGGCAGAAATTCCCCTTATTTTAGGGCAAAATTGCAAAAATTTCCCTTATTCGGGGGCAAAAAACAGAAATTCCCCTTATTTTGAGGTAAAATTGCAGAAATTTCACTTATTTCAGGGAAAAAGGCAGAAATTTCTCTTATTTTGGGGCAAAAAGACAGAAATTTCTTTTTTTGGGTACAAAATTGCAAAAATTTTTCTTATTTTGGGGCAAAAAGGCAGAAATTCCCCATATTTTGGGGCAAAAGGCAAAAATTCCCCTTATTTTGAGAAAAAAGGCTGAAATTCCTTTTATTTTGGGGCAAAAAGGCAGAAATTCCCCTTATTTTTGGGCAAAAAAACAGAAATTCCTTTTATTTTTGGGGAAAAGGCAGAAATTGCACTTATTTTGAGATAAAAGGCGGAAAATCCCCTTATTTTGGGGCAAAAGTGAAGAAATTTCCTTTTTTTATGGCAAAAAGGTATACATTCCCTTTATTTTCGGGCAAAAAGGCAGAAATTCCCCGTATTTTGGAGCAAAATTGCAGAAATTCCCCTAATTTTGGGGCAAAAAGGCAGAAATAACCCTTATTTTGGGGTAAAACTGCAGATATTTCACTTATTTCGTGGCAAAATGGCAGAAATTCCCCTTATTTTCGGCAAAAAAGGCAGAAAATTTTTGTATTTTGGAGCAAAATTGCAGATATTCACCTAATTTTAGGGTAAAACATGCAGTAATTTTCTTTATTTTGTAGCAAAAAGGCAGAAGTTCCCCTTATTTTGAGGCAAATGGCAGAAATTCCCCTTATTTTAGGGCAAAATTGCAAAAATTTCCCTTATTCGGGGGCAAAAAAACAGAAATTCCCCTTATTTTGGGGTAAAATTGCAGAAATTTCACTTATTTCAGGGAAAAAAGGCAGAAATTTCTCTTATTTTAGGGCAAAAAGACAGAAATTTCTTTTATTTTGGTACAAAATTGCAGAAATTTTTCTTATTTTGGGGCAAAAAGGCAGAAATTCCCCATATTTTGGGGCAAAAGGCAGAAATTCCCCTTATTTTGAGAAAAAAGGCTGAAATTCCCCTTATTTTGGGGCAAAAAGGCAGAAATTCCCCTTATTTTTGGGCAAAAAAACAGAAATTCCTTTTATTTTTGGGGAAAAGGCAGAAATTGCACTTATTTTGAGTCAAAAAGGCGGAAAATCCCCTTATTTTGGGGCAAAAGTGAAGAAATTTCCCTTTTTTATGGCAAAAAGGTATACATTCCCTTTATTTTCGGGCAAAAAGGCAGAAATTCCCCGTATTTTGGAGCAAAATTGCAGAAATTCCCCTAATTTTGAGGCAAAAGGGCAGAAATAACCCTTATTTAGGGGTAAAACTGCAGAAATTTCACTTATTTCGCGGCAAAATTGCAGAAATTCTCCTTATTTTCGGCAAAAAAGGCAGAAAATCCTCGTATTTTGGAGCAAAATTGCAGATATTCACCTAATATTGGGGTAAAACATGCAGTAATTTTCTTTATTTTGTGGCAAAAAGGCAGAAATTTACCTTCTTTTGGGGCAAATGGCAGAAATTCCCCTTATTTTAGGGCAAAATTGCAAAAATTTCAATTATTCGGGTCAAAAAACAGAAAATCCCCTTATTTTGGGGCAAAATGGCAGAAATTTGCTTTATTTTGGGGCAAAAAACAGAAATTCCCCTTATTTTGGGGCAAAATTGCAGAAATTTGCTTTATTATGGGGAATAATTGCAGAAATTTCCCTTATTTTAGGGCAAAATTGCAGAAATTTCACTTATTTCAGAAAAAAAAGCAAAATTGTTTTGTTGGGGGCAAAAAGGTTGAAATTCCCATTATTTTGGGGCAAAAAGGCAGAAATTCACCTTATTTTGGGGTAAAAGGCAGAAATTCTTCTTATTTTGAGGTAAAATGCAGAAATTCCCCTTATTTAGAGGTAAAATGCAGAAATTCCCCTAATATTGAGAAAAAATGCAGAAATTCACTCTATTTTGGAGCTAAAAGGCAGAAATTTTTCATATTTTGAAGAAAAATTGCAGAAAGTCTCATAATTTTCGGGCAAAAAGGCTGAAATTCTCTTTATTTTGGGGCAAAAAGTCAGAAAATCTCCTTTTTTCGGTTGCAAAAATTCAGAAATTCCTTTTATTTGGGGCAAAATTGCAGAAATTTCCTATACTTTGGGGCAAAATTGCAGAAATTTCCCTTATTTTGGGGTAAAATTGCAGAAATTTCACTTATTTCAGGGAAAAAAGGCAGAAATTTCTCTTATTTTGGGGCAAAAAGACAGAAATTTCTTTTATTTTGGTACAAAATTGCAGAAATTATTCTAATTTTGGGGCAAAAATGCAGAAATTCCCCATATTTTGGGGAAAAAGGCAGAAATTCCCCTTATTTTGAGAAAATAGGCTCAAATTCCCCTTATTTTGGGGCAAAAAGGCAGAAATTCCCCTTATTTTTGGGCAAAAAACCAGAAATTCCTTTTATTTTTGGGGAAAAGGCAGAAATTGCACTTATTTTGAGATAAAAGGCAGAAAATCCCCTTATTTTGGGGCAAAAGTGAAGAAATTTCCCTTTCTTATGGCAAAAAGGTATACATTCCCTTTATTTTCAGGCAAAAAGGCAGAAATTCCCTGTATTTTGGAGCAAAATTGCAGAAATTCCCCTAATTTGGGGGCAAAAAGGCAGAAATAACCCTTATTTTGGGGTAAAACTGCAGAAATTTCACTTATTTCGCGGCAAAATGGCAGAAATTCCCCTTATTTTTAGCGAAAAAGGCAGAAAATCCTCGTATTTTGGAGCAAAATTGCAGATATTCACCTAATTTTGGGTTAAAACATGCAGTAATTTTCTTTATTTTGTGGCAAAAAGGCAGAAATTCCCCTTATTTTGGGGCAAATGGCAGAAATTTCCCTTATTTTAGGCCAAAATTGCAGAAATTTCACTTATTTCAGAAAAAAAAAGCAAAAATTCTTCTTATTTTGGGGCAAAAATGCAGAAATTCCTATTATTTTGGGGCAAGAGTCAGAAATTCACCTTATTTTGGGGTAAAATTGCAGAAATGTCACATATTTCAGGGCAAAAAAGCAGAAATTCCCCTTATTTTGAGGTAAAATGCTGATATTCCCCATATTTGGGGGCAAAAGGCAGAAATTCCCCTTATTTTGGGGCAAAAAGCCACAAATTTCTTTTATTTTCGGGCAAAATTTCAGAAATTTCATTTATTTCAGGGTAAAAAGTCAGAAATTCCTCTTATTTTGGGGCGAAAAGGAGAAATTTCTTTTATTATGGTACAAAATTGAAGAAATTTTTTTTAGTTTGGAAGAAAAAGGCAGAAATTCCCCATATTTTGGGGTAAAAGGCAGAAATGGTTCTTATTTTGAGGTAAAATGCAGAAATTCCCCTTTTTCGAGGTAAAATGAAGAAATTCCCTTAATATTGGGAAAAAATGCAGAAATTCCCTTTATTTTAGGGCTAAAAGGCAGAAATTTTTCGTATTTTGAAAAATAATTGCAGAAATTCTCATAATTTTTGGGCAAAAAGGCTGATTCTCCTTATTTTGGGGCAAAAAGAAAGAAAATCTCCTTTTTTCAGGTGCAAAAAGTCAGAAATTCCCCTTATTTGGGGCAAAATTGCAGAATTTTTTTTACTATGGGTCAAAATTGCAGAAATTTCCCTTATTTTGGGGCAAAAAGGCAGAAATTTCTTTTATTTTGGTATAAATTTGCAGAAATTTTTCCTATTTTGGGGCAAAAAGGCAGAAATTCCCCTTATTTTGAGGTTAAAAGCAGAAATTTCTTTTATTATGGTACAAAATTGAAGAAATTTTCATTATTTTGTAACAAAAAGGCAGAAATTCCCCATATATTGGAGCAAAATGCAGAAATTATTCTTATTTTGAGGTAAAATGCAGAAATTCCCTATATTTTGGGGCTAAAAGGCAGAAATGCCCCGTATTTTGAAGCAAAATTGCAAAAATTCTCATAGTTTTCGGGAAAAAAGGCAGAAATTCTCCTTATTTTGGGGCAAAAAGCAGACATTTCCCTTATTTTGGGGAAAATTTTAGAAATTTCACTTATTTCAGGGCAAAAAGTCAGAAATTCCCCTTATTTTGGGGCAAAAAGCAGAAATTTCTTTTATTATGGTACAAAATTGAAGAAATTTTCTTTATTTTGGAATAGAAAGGCAGAAATTCCTCATATTTTGGAGCAAAATGAAGAAATTATTCTTATTTTGAGGTAAAATGCAGAAATTCCCTTTATTTTGGGGCTAAAAGGCAGACATTCCCCTTATTTCAGGGCAAAAAGTCAGAAATTCCCCTTATTTTGGGGCAAAAAGACAGAAATTCCGTTTATTTTTGGGGAAAAGGCAGAAATTGCACATATTTTGAGTCAAAAAGGCGGAAAATCCCCTTATTTTGGGGCAAAAGTGAAGAAATTTCCCTTTTTTATGGCAAAAAGGTGTACATTCCCTTTATTTTCGGGTAAAAAGGCAGAAATTCCCCGTATTTTGAAGCAAAATTGCAGAAATTCCCCTAATTTTGGGGCAAAAAGGCAGAAATTCCCCTTAATATAGGGAAAAACTGCAGAAATTTCACTTATTTCGCGGCAAAATGGCAGAAATTCCCCTTATTTTCGGCGAAAAAGGCAGAAAATCCCCATATTTTGGAGCAAAATTGCAGAAATTCACCTAATTTTGGGGTAAAACATGCAGTAATTTTCTTTATTTTGTGGCAAAAAGGCAGAAATTCCCCTTATATTGGGGCAAATGGCAGAAATTCCCCTTATTTTAGGGCAAAATTGCAAAAATTTCCCTTATTCGGGGGCAAAAAACAGAAATTCCCCTTATTTTGAGGTAAAATTGCAGAAATTTCACTTATTTCAGGGAAAAAGGCAGAAATTTCTCTTATTTTGGGGCAAAAAGACAGAAATTTCTTTTTTTGGGTACAAAATTGCAAAAATTTTTCTTATTTTGGGGCAAAAAGGCAGAAATTCCCCATATTTTGGGGCAAAAGGCAAAAATTCCCCTTATTTTGAGAAAAAAGGCTGAAATTCCTTTTATTTTGGGGCAAAAAGGCAGAAATTCCCCTTATTTTTGGGCAAAAAAACAGAAATTCCTTTTATTTTTGGGGAAAAGGCAGAAATTGCACTTATTTTGAGATAAAAGGCGGAAAATCCCCTTATTTTGGGGCAAAAGTGAAGAAATTTCCTTTTTTTATGGCAAAAAGGTATACATTCCCTTTATTTTCGGGCAAAAAGGCAGAAATTCCCCGTATTTTGGAGCAAAATTGCAGAAATTCCCCTAATTTTGGGGCAAAAAGGCAGAAATAACCCTTATTTTGGGGTAAAACTGCAGATATTTCACTTATTTCGTGGCAAAATGGCAGAAATTCCCCTTATTTTCGGCAAAAAAGGCAGAAAATTTTTGTATTTTGGAGCAAAATTGCAGATATTCACCTAATTTTAGGGTAAAACATGCAGTAATTTTCTTTATTTTGTAGCAAAAAGGCAGAAGTTCCCCTTATTTTGAGGCAAATGGCAGAAATTCCCCTTATTTTAGGGCAAAATTGCAAAAATTTCCCTTATTCGGGGGCAAAAAAACAGAAATTCCCCTTATTTTGGGGTAAAATTGCAGAAATTTCACTTATTTCAGGGAAAAAAGGCAGAAATTTCTCTTATTTTAGGGCAAAAAGACAGAAATTTCTTTTATTTTGGTACAAAATTGCAGAAATTTTTCTTATTTTGGGGCAAAAAGGCAGAAATTCCCCATATTTTGGGGCAAAAGGCAGAAATTCCCCTTATTTTGAGAAAAAAGGCTGAAATTCCCCTTATTTTGGGGCAAAAAGGCAGAAATTCCCCTTATTTTTGGGCAAAAAAAACAGAAATTCCTTTTATTTTTGGGGAAAAGGCAGAAATTGCACTTATTTTGAGTCAAAAAGGCGGAAAATCCCCTTATTTTGGGGCAAAAGTGAAGAAATTTCCCTTTTTTATGGCAAAAAGGTATACATTCCCTTTATTTTCGGGCAAAAAGGCAGAAATTCCCCGTATTTTGGAGCAAAATTGCAGAAATTCCCCTAATTTTGAGGCAAAAGGGCAGAAATAACCCTTATTTAGGGGTAAAACTGCAGAAATTTCACTTATTTCGCGGCAAAATTGCAGAAATTCTCCTTATTTTCGGCAAAAAAGGCAGAAAATCCTCGTATTTTGGAGCAAAATTGCAGATATTCACCTAATATTGGGGTAAAACATGCAGTAATTTTCTTTATTTTGTGGCAAAAAGGCAGAAATTTACCTTCTTTTGGGGCAAATGGCAGAAATTCCCCTTATTTTAGGGCAAAATTGCAAAAATTTCAATTATTCGGGTCAAAAAACAGAAAATCCCCTTATTTTGGGGCAAAATGGCAGAAATTTGCTTTATTTTGGGGCAAAAAACAGAAATTCCCCTTATTTTGGGGCAAAATTGCAGAAATTTGCTTTATTATGGGGAATAATTGCAGAAATTTCCCTTATTTTAGGGCAAAATTGCAGAAATTTCACTTATTTCAGAAAAAAAAGCAAAATTGTTTTGTTGGGGGCAAAAAGGTTGAAATTCCCATTATTTTGGGGCAAAAAGGCAGAAATTCACCTTATTTTGGGGTAAAAGGCAGAAATTCTTCTTATTTTGAGGTAAAATGCAGAAATTCCCCTTATTTAGAGGTAAAATGCAGAAATTCCCCTAATATTGAGAAAAAATGCAGAAATTCACTCTATTTTGGAGCTAAAAGGCAGAAATTTTTCATATTTTGAAGAAAAATTGCAGAAAGTCTCATAATTTTCGGGCAAAAAGGCTGAAATTCTCTTTATTTTGGGGCAAAAAGTCAGAAAATCTCCTTTTTTCGGTTGCAAAAATTCAGAAATTCCTTTTATTTGGGGCAAAATTGCAGAAATTTCCTATACTTTGGGGCAAAATTGCAGAAATTTCCCTTATTTTGGGGTAAAATTGCAGAAATTTCACTTATTTCAGGGAAAAAAGGCAGAAATTTCTCTTATTTTGGGGCAAAAAGACAGAAATTTCTTTTATTTTGGTACAAAATTGCAGAAATTATTCTAATTTTGGGGCAAAAATGCAGAAATTCCCCATATTTTGGGGAAAAAGGCAGAAATTCCCCTTATTTTGAGAAAATAGGCTCAAATTCCCCTTATTTTGGGGCAAAAAGGCAGAAATTCCCCTTATTTTTGGGCAAAAAACCAGAAATTCCTTTTATTTTTGGGGAAAAGGCAGAAATTGCACTTATTTTGAGATAAAAGGCAGAAAATCCCCTTATTTTGGGGCAAAAGTGAAGAAATTTCCCTTTCTTATGGCAAAAAGGTATACATTCCCTTTATTTTCAGGCAAAAAGGCAGAAATTCCCCGTATTTTGGAGCAAAATTGCAGAAATTCCCCTAATTTGGGGGCAAAAAGGCAGAAATAACCCTTATTTTGGGGTAAAACTGCAGAAATTTCACTTATTTCGCGGCAAAATGGCAGAAATTCCCCTTATTTTTGGCGAAAAAGGCAGAAAATCCTCGTATTTTGGAGCAAAATTGCAGATATTCACCTAATTTTGGGTTAAAACATGCAGTAATTTTCTTTATTTTGTGGCAAAAAGGCAGAAATTCCCCTTATTTTGGGGCAAATGGCAGAAATTTCCCTTATTTTAGGCCAAAATTGCAGAAATTTCACTTATTTCAGAAAAAAAAAGCAAAAATTCTTCTTATTTTGGGGCAAAAATGCAGAAATTCCTATTATTTTGGGGCAAGAGTCAGAAATTCACCTTATTTTGGGGTAAAATTGCAGAAATGTCACATATTTCAGGGCAAAAAAGCAGAAATTCCCCTTATTTTGAGGTAAAATGCTGATATTCCCCATATTTGGGGGCAAAAGGCAGAAATTCCCCTTATTTTGGGGCAAAAAGCCACAAATTTCTTTTATTTTCGGGCAAAATTTCAGAAATTTCATTTATTTCAGGGTAAAAAGTCAGAAATTCCTCTTATTTTGGGGCGAAAAGGAGAAATTTCTTTTATTATGGTACAAAATTGAAGAAATTTTTTTTAGTTTGGAAGAAAAAGGCAGAAATTCCCCATATTTTAGGGTAAAGGGCAGAAAGATTCTTATTTTGAGGTAAAATGCAGAAATTCCCCTTTTTAGAGGTAAAATGTAGAAATTCCCTTAATATTGGGGAAAAATGCAGAAATTCCCTTTATTTTAGGGCTAAAAGGCAGAAATTTTTCGTATTTTGAAAAATAATTGCAGAAATTCTCATGATTTTTGGGCAAAAAGGCCGAAATTCCCCTTATTTTGGGGCAAAAAACCAGAAATTCCTTTTATTTTTAAGGAAAAGGCAGAAATTGCACTTATTTTGAGATAAAAGGTGAAAAATCCCCTTATTTTGGGGCAAAAGTAAAGAAATTTCCCTTTTTTATGGCAAAAACATATACATTCCCTTTATTTTCGGGCAAAAAGGCAGAAATTCCCCGTATTTTGGAGCAAAATTGCAGAATTTTTCCTAATTTGGGGGCAAAAAGGAAGAAATAACCCTTATTTTGGGGTAAAACTGCAGAAATTTCACATATTTCGCGGCAAAATGGAAGAAATTCCCCTTATTTTCAGCGAAAAAGGCAGAAAATCCTCGTATTTTGGAGCAAAATTGCAAATATTCACCTAATTTTGGGATAAAACATGCAGTAATTTTCTTTATTTTGTGGCAAAAAGGCAGAAATTCTTCTTATTTTGGGGCAAATGGCAGAAATTATTCTTATTTTACGGCAAAATTGAAAAAATTTCCCTTATCGGGGGCAAAAAACAGAAATTCCCCTTATTTTGGGGCAAAATTGCAGAAATTTTCTTTATTTGGGGACAAAAAACAGAAATTCCCCTTACTTTGGGGCAAAAAACAGAAATTTCCCTTATTTTAGGGCAAAATTGCAGAAATTTCCCTTATTTGGGGGAAAAAAACAGAAATTCCCCTTATTTTTGGGGAAAATTGCAGAAATTTCACTTATTTCAGGGAAAAAAGGCAGAAATTTCTTTTATTTTAGGGCAAAAAGGCAGAAATTTCTTTTATTTTGGTACAAAATTGCAGAAATTTTTCCTATTTTGGGGCAAAAAGGCAGAAATTCCACTTATTTTGAGGTAAAAAGGCTGAAATTCCCCTTATTTGGGGGCAAAAAGGCAGAAATTCTCCTTATTTTGAGGCAAAAAGCAAACATTTCCCTTATTTTGGGGAAAAATTTTAGAAATTTCACTTATTTCAGGGCAAAAATTAAGAAATTCTCCTTATTTTGGGGAAAAAGCAGAAATTTTTTTTATTATAGTACAAAATTGAAGTAATTTCCCTTATTTTGGAACAAAAAGGCAGAAATTTTCCATATTTTGGAGCAAAATGCAGAAATTATTCTTATTTTGAGGTAAAATGCAGAAATTCCCTTCATTTTGGGGCTAAAAGGCAGAAATTCCCCGTATTTTGAAGCAAAATTGCAGAAATTCTCATAATTTTCGGGCAAAAAGGCAGAAATTCTCCTTATTTTGGAGCAAAAAGACAGAATATCCTCTTTTTTCAGGAGCAAAACGTCAGATAATCCCCTTATTTTGGGGCAAAATTGCAGAAATTTCCTTTACATTGGGGCAAAATTGCAGAAATTTTTTTTATTTTGGGGCAAAATTGCAGAAATTTCACTTATTTCAGGAAAAAAAGGCAAAAATTTCTCTTATTTTGGAGCAAAAATGCAGAAATTTCTTTCATTTTGGTACAAAATTGCAGAAATTTTTCTTATTTTGGGGCAAAAAAGCAGAAATTCCCCTTATTTTGGGGCAAAAAAGCATAAATTCCCCATATTTTGGGGCAAAAAGCAGACATTTCTCTTATTTTGGGGAAAAATTTTAGAAATTTCACTTATTTCAGGGCATAAAGTCAGAAATTCCCCTTATTTTGCGGCAAAAAGACAGAAATTCCATTTATTTTTGGGGAAAAGGCAGAAATTGCACTTATTTTGAGTCAAAAAATCAGAAAATCACCTTATTTTGGTGCAAAAGTGAAGAAATTTTTCTTTTTTATGGCAAAAAGTTATACATTCCCTTTATTTTCGGGCAAAAATGCAGAAATTCCCTGTATTTTGGAGCAAAATTGCAGAAATTCCCCTAATTTTGGGGCCAAAAGGCAGAAATTCCCCTTATTTTGGGGTAAAACTGCAGAAATTTTACTTATTTCGCGGCAAGATGGCAGAAATTCCCCTTATTTTCAGCAAAAAACGCAGAAAATCCTCATATATTGGAGCAAAATTGCAGAAATTCACCTAATTTTGGGGTAAAACATGCAGTAATTTTCTATATTTTGTGGCAAAAAGGCAGAAATTCCCCTTATTTTGGGTCAAATGGCAGAAATTCCCCTTATTTTAGGGCAAAATTGCAGAAATTTCCCTTATTTGTGGGCAAAAACCAGAAATTCCCCTTATTTTGGGGCAAAATTGCAGAAATTTGCTTTATTATGGGGAAAAATTGCAGAAATTTCCCTTATTTTAGGCCAAAATTGCAGAAATTTCACTTATTTCAGAAAAAAAAGCAAAATTTTTTTTTATTTTGGGGCAAAAAGGCAGAAATTCCTATTATTTTGGGGCAAAATGCTGAAATTCACCTTATTTTGAGGTAAAATTGCAGAAATTTCACATATTTCAGGGCAAAAAGGCAGAAATTCCCCTTATTTTGAGGTAAAATGCTGAAATTCCCCATATTTTGGGGCAAAAGGCAGAAATTCCCCTTATTTTGGGGCAAAAAGCCACAAATTTTTCTTATTTTTGGGCAAAATTTCAGAAATTTCATTTATTTCAGGGTAAAAAGTCAGAAATTCCCCTTATTTTGGGGCAAAAAGGAGAAATTTCTTTTATTATGGTACAAAATTGAAGAAATTTTTTTTGGAAGAAAAAGGCAGAAATCTCCCATATTTTGGGGTAAAAGGCAGAAATGGTTCTTATTTTGAGGTAAAATGAAGAAATTCCCCTTATTTAGAGGTAAAATGTAGAAATTCCCTTAATATTGGAGAAAAATGCAGAAATTCCCTTTATTTTAGGGCTAAAAGGCAGAAATTTTCCGTATTTTGAAAAAAATTGCAGAAATTGTCATGATTTTCCGGCAAAAAGCTGATTCTCCTTATTTTGGGGCAAAAAGAAAGAAAATCTCCTTTTTTTCGGGTGCAAAAAGTCAGAAATTCCCCTTATTTGGGGCAAAATTGCAGAAATTTCTTTTACTTTGGGTCAAAATTGCAGAAATTTCCCTTATTTTGGGGCAAAAAGGCAGAAATTTCTTTTATTTTGGTATAAATTTGCAGAAATTTTTCCTATTTTGGGGCAAAAAGGCAGAAATTCCCCTTATTTTGAGGCAAAAAGGCTGAAATTCCCATTATTTGGAAGCAAAATGCGGAAATTCCTCTTATTTTGGGTCAAATGGCAGATATTTCCTTTATTTTGGGGAAAATTTCAGAAATTTCACTTATTTCAGGGCAAAAAGTCAGAAATTCCCCTTATTTTGAGGCAAAAAGCAGAAATTTCTTTTATTATGGTACAAAATTGAAGAAATTTTCTTTATTTTGGAACAAAAAGGCAGAAATTCCCCATATTTTGGAGCAAAATGCAGAAATTATTCTTATTTTGAGGTAAAATGCAGAAATTCCCTTTATTTTGGGGCTAAAAGGCAGACATTCCCCTTATTTTGGGGCAAAAAGCAGACATTTCCCTTATTTTGGGGAAAAATTTTAGAAATTTCACTTATTTCAGGGCAAAAAGTCAGAAATTTCCCTTATTTTGGGGCAAAAAGACAGAAATTCCGTTTATTTTTGGGGAAAAGGCAGAAATTGCACTTATTTTGAGTCAAAAAGGCGGAAAATCCCCTTATTTTGGGGCAAAACTAAAAAAATTTCCCTTTTTTATGGCAAAAAGGTGTACATTCCCTTTATTTTCGGGAAAAAAGGCAGAAATTCCCTGTATTTTGAAGCAAAATTGCAGAAATTCCCCTTATTTTGGGGCAAAAAGGCAGAAATTCCCCTTAATTTAGGGTAAAACTGCAGAAATTTCACTTATTTTGTGGCAAAATGGCAGAAATTCCCCTTATTTTCAGCGAAAAAGGCAGAAAATCCTCATATTTTGGAGCAAAATTGCAGATATTCACCTAATATTGGGGTACAACATGCAGTAATTTTCTTTATTTTGTGGCAAAAAGGCAGAAATTCCCCTTATTTTGGGGCAAATGGCAGAAATTCCCCCTATTTTGGGGCAAAATTGCAAAAATTTCCATTATTCGCGGGCAAAAAACAGAAATTCCCCTTATTTTGGGGTAAAATTGCAGAAATTTCACTTATTTCAGGAAAAAAAGGCAGAAATTTCTCTTATTTTGGGGCAAAAAAATAGAAATTTCTTTTATTTTGGTACAAAATTGCCGAAATTTTTCTTATTTTGGGGCAAAAAGGCAGAAATTCACCATATTTTGGGTCAAAAAGCAGAAATTCCCCTTATTTTGAGAAAAAAGGCTGAAATTCCCGTTATTTTGGGGCAAAAAGGAAGAAATTCCCCTTATTTTTGGGCAAAAAAACAGAAATTCCTTTTATTTTTGGGGAAAAGGCGGAAATTGCACTTATTTTGAGATAAAAGGCAGAAAATCCCCTTATTTTGGGGCAAAAGTGAAGAAATTTCCTTTTTTTTTGGCAAAAAGGTATACATTCCCTTTATTTCCGGGCAAAAAGGCAGAAATTCCCCGTATTTTGGAGCAAAATTGCAGAAATTCCCCTAATTTTGGGGCAAAAAGGCAGAAATAACCCTTATTTTGGGGTAAAACTGCAGAAATTTTACTTATTTCGCGGCAAGATGGCAGAAATTCCCCTTATTTTCGGCGAAAAAAGCAGAAAATCCTCGTATTTTGGAGCAAAATTGCAGAAATTCACCTAATTTTGGGGTAAAACATGCAGTAATTTTCTTTATTTTGTGGCAAAAAGGCAGAAATTCCCCTTATTTTGGGTCAAATGGCAGAAATTCCTTTTATTTTAGGGCAAAATTGCAGAAATTTCCCTTATTAGTGGGCAAAAACCAGAAATTCCCCTTATTTTGGGGCAAAATTGCAGAAATTTGCTTTATTATGGGAAAAAATTGCAGAAATTTCTCTTATTTTAGGCCAAAATTGCAGAAATTTCACATATTTCAGGGCAAAAAGGCAGAAATTCCCCTTATTTTGAGGTAAAATGCTGAAATTCCCCATATTTTGGGGCAAAAGGCAGAAATTCCCCTTATTTTGGAACAAAAAACCACAAATTTCCCTTATTTTCGAACAAAATTTCAGAAATTTCATTTATTTCAGGGTAAAAAGTCAGAAATTCCCCTTATTTTGGGGCAAAAAGGAGAAATTTCTTTTATTATGGTACAAAATTGAAGAAATTTTTTTTTTATTTTGGAAGAAAAAGGAAGAAATTCCACATATTTTGAGGTAAAAGGCAGAAATGGTTCTTATTTTGAGGTAAAATGCAGAAATTCCTCTTATTTAGAGGTAAAATGTAGAAAATCCCTTAATATTAGGGAAAAATGCAGAAATTACCTTTATTTTAGGGCTAAAAGGCAGAAATTTTCCGTATTTTGAAAAAAAATTGCAGAAATTCTCATGATTTTCGGGCAAATAGGCTGATTTTCCTTATTTTGGGGCAAAAAGAAAGAAATCCTTTTTTTTTCGGGTGCAAAAAGTCAGAAATTCCCCTTATTTGGGGCAAAATTGAAGAAATTTTTTTAACTTTGGGTCAAAATTGCAGAAATTTCTTTTACTTTGGTTCAAAATTGCAGAAATTTCCCTTATTTTGGGGCAAAAAGGCAGAAATTTCTTCTATTTTGGTATAAATTTGCAGAAATTTTTCCTATTTTGGGGCAAAAAGGAAGAAATTCCCCTTATTTTGAGGTAAAAATGCTGAAATTCCTTTTATTTGGGGGCAAAAATGCAGAAATTCCTCTTTTTTGGGGCAAAAAGCAGACATTTCCCTTATTTTGGGGAAAATTTTTAGAAATTTTACTTATTTCAGGGCAAAAAGTCAGAAATTCCCCTTATTTTGGGGCAAAAAGCAGAAATTTCTTTTATTATGGTACAAAATTGAAGAAATTTTCTTTATTTTGAAACAAAAACGCAGAAATTCCCCATATTTTGGAGCAAAATGCAGAAATTATTCTTATTTTGAGGTAAAATGCAGAAATTCCCTTTATTTTGGGGCTAAAAAGCAGATATTCCCCTTATTTTGGGGCAAAAAGCAGACATTTCCCTTATTTTGGAAAAAAAATTTAGAAATTTCAATTATTTCAGGGCAAAAAGTCAGAAATTCCCCTTATTTTGGGGCAAAAAGCAGAAATTTCTTTTATTATGGTACAAAATTGAAGAAATTTTTTTTATTTTGAAACAAAAACGCAGAAATTCCCCATATTTTGGAGCAAAATGCAGAAATTATTCTTATTTTGAGGAAAATGCAGAAATTCCCTTTATTTTGGGGCTAAAAGGCAGACATTCCCCTTATTTTGGGGCAAAAAAAAGACATTT
Source organism: Micromys minutus (assembly GCF_963924665.1). Classification (NCBI taxonomy): domain Eukaryota; kingdom Metazoa; phylum Chordata; class Mammalia; order Rodentia; family Muridae; genus Micromys; species Micromys minutus. Next base: position 2,677,758 of record NW_027667806.1, on the reverse strand, counting down.
CCCTTATTTTGGAAAAAAATTTTAGAAATTTCAATTATTTCAGGGCAAAAAGTCAGAAATTCTCCTTATTTTGGGGCAAAAAGACAGAAATTCCGTTTATTTTTGGGGAAAAGTCAGAAATTGCACTTATTTTGAATCAAAAAGGCGGAAAATCCCCTTATTTTGGGGCAAAAGTGAAGAAATTTCCCTTTTTTATGGCAAAAAGGTGTACATTCCCTATATTTTCGGGCATAAAGGCAGAAATTCCCCGTATTTTGAAGCAAAATTGCAGAAATTCCCCTTATTTTGGGGCAAAAAGGCAGAAATTCCCCTTAATTTAGGGTAAAACTGCAGAAATTTCACTTATTTCGCGGCAAAATGGCAGAAATTCCCCTTATTTTCGGAGAAAAAGGCAGAAAATCCTCATATTTTGGAGCAAAATTGCAGATATTCACCTAATTTTGTGGTAAAACATGCAGTAATTTTCTTTATTTTGTGGCAAAAAGGCAGAAATTCCCCTTATTTTTGGGCAAATGGTAGAAATTCCCCTTATTTTAGGGCAAAATTGCAAAAATTTCCCTTATTCGGGGGCAAAAAACAGAAATTCCCCTTATTTTGGGGCAAAATTGCAGAAATTTGCTTTATTTGGGGGCAAAAAACTGAAATTCGCCTTATTTTGGGGCAAATGGCAGAAATTCCCCTTATTTTAAGGCAAAATTGCAGAAATTTCCCTTATTTGGGGGAAAAAAACAGAAATTCCCCTTATTTTGGGGGAAAATTGCAAAAATTTAATTATTTCAGGGAAAAAAGGCAGAAATTTCTCTTATTTTGGGGCAAAAAGGCAGAAATTTCTTTTATTTTGGTACAAAATTGCAGAAATTTATCCTATTTTGGGGCAAAAATGCAGAAATTCATCTTATTTTGAGGTAAAAAGGCTGAAATTCCCCTTATTTGGGGGCAAAAAGGCAAAAATTCTCTTTATTTTGAGGCAAAAAGCAAACATTTCCCTTATTTTGGGGAAAAATTTTAGAAATTTCACTTATTTCAAGGCAAAAAGTCAAAAATTCCCCTTATTTTGGGAAAAAAGCAGAAATTTCTTTTATTATAGTACAAAATTGAAGAAATTTCCCTTATTTTGGAACAAAAAGGCAGAAATTCCCCATATTTTGGAGCAAAATGCAGAAATTATTCTTATTTTGAGGTAAAATGCAGAAATTTCCTTTATTTTGGGGCTAAAAGGCAGAAATTCCCCGTATTTTGAAGCAAAATTGCAGAAATTCTCATAATTTTCGGGCAAAAAGGCAGAAATTCTTCTTATTTTGGGGCAAAAAGACAGAATATCCCCTTTTTTCAGGAGCAAAAAGTCAGAAAATCCCCTTATTTTGGGGCAAAATTGCAGCAATTACCTTTACATTGGGGCAAAATTGCAGAAATTTTCTTTATTTTGGGGCAAAAAAGCAGAAATTTCTTTTATTTTGGTACAAAATTGCAGAAATTTTTCTTATTTTATGGCAAAAAGGCAGAAATTCCCCATATTTTGGGGCAAAAAGCAGAAATTCCACTTATTTTAAGAAAAAAGGCTGAAATTCTCCTTATTTTGGGGCAAAAAGGCAGAAATACCCCTTATTTTTGGGCAAAAAGACAGAAATTCCTTTCATTTTGGGGGAAAAGGCAGAAATTGCACTTATTTTGTATTAAAAGGCGGAAAATCCCCTTATTTTGGGGCAAAAGTGAAGAAATTTCCCTTTTTTATGGCAAAAAGATATACATTCCCTTTATTTTCGGTCAAAAAGTCAGAAAATCCCCGTATTTTGGAGCAAAATTGCAGAAATTCCCATAATTTGGGGGCAAAAAGGCAGAAATTCTCCTTATTTTGGGGTAAAACTGCAGAAATTTCACTTATTTCGTGGCAAAATGGCAGAAATACCCCTTATTTTCGGCGAAAAAAGCAGAAAATCCTCGTATTTTGGAGCAAAATTGCAGAAATTCACCTAATTTTGGGGAAAAACATGCAGTAATGTTCTTTATTTTGTGGCAAAAAGGCAGAAATTCCATTTATTTTGGGGCAAATGGCAGAAATTCCCCTTATTTTAGGGCAAAATTGCAGAAATTTCCCTCATTTGGGGCCCAAAAACAGAAATTCCCCTTATTTTGGGGAAAAATTGCAGAAATTTAATTATTTCAGACAAAAAAGGCAGAAATTTCTCTTATTTTGGGGCAAAAAGGCAGAAATTTCTTTTATTTTGGTACAAAATTGCAGAAATTTTTCCTATTTTGGGGCAAAAATGCAGAAATTCATCTTATTTTGAGGTAAAAAGACTGAAATTCCCCTTATTTGGGGGCAAAAAGGCAAAAATTCTCCTTATTTTGAGGCAAAAAGCAAACATTTCTCTTATTTTGGGGAAAAATTTTAGAAATTTCACTTATTTCAGGGCAAAAAGTCAAAAATTCCCCTTATTTTGGGGAAAAAGCTGAAATTTCTTTTATTATAGTCCAAAATTGAAGAAATTTCCCTTATTTTGGAACAAAAAGGCAGAAATTCCCCATATTTTGGAGCAAAATGCAGAAATTATTCTTATTTTGAGGTAAAATGCAGAAATTCCCTTTATTTTGGGGCTAAAAGGCAGAAATTCCCCGTATTTTGAAGCAAAATTGCAGAAATTCTCATAATTTTTGGGCAAAAAGGCAGAAATTTTCCTTATTTTGGGGCAAAAAGACAGAATATCCCCTTTTTTCAGGAGCAAAAAGTCAGAAAATCCCCTTATTGTGGGGCAAAATTGCAGAAATTTCCTTTACATTGGGGCAAAATTGCAGAAATTTTCTTTATTTTGAGGCAAAAAGGCAGAAATTTCTTTTATTTTGGTACAAAATTGCAGAAATTTTTCTTATTTTGGGGCAAAAAGGCAGAAATTCTTCATATTTTGGGGCAAAAGGCAGAAATTCCTATTATTTTAAGAAAAAAGGCTGAAATTCTCCTTATTTTGGGATAAAAAGGCAGAAATACCCCTTATTTTTGGGCAAAAAGACAGAAATTCCTTTTATTTTTGGGGAAAAGGCAGAAATTGCACTTATTTTGTATTAAAAGGCGGAAAATCCCCTTATTTTGGGGCAAAGGTGGAGAAATTTCCCTTTTTTATGGCAAAAATATATACATTCCCTTTATTTTCGGTCAAAAAGTCAGAAAATCCCCGTATTTTGGAGCAAAATTGCAGAAATTCCCCTAATTTGGGGGCAAAAAGGCAGAAATTCTCCTTATTTTGGGGTAAAACTGCAGAAATTTCACTTATTTCGCGGCAAAATGGCAGAAATTCCCCTTATTTTCGGCGAAAAAGGCAGAAAATCCTCGTATTTTGGAGCAAAATTGCAGAAATTCACCTAATTTTGGGGTAAAACATGCAGTAATTTTCTTTATTTTGTGGCCAAAAGGCAGAAATTCCATTTATTTTGGGGCAAATGGCAGAAATTCCCCTTATTTTAGGGCAAAATTGCAGAAATTTCCCTCATTTGGGGGCAAAAAACAGAAATTCGCCTTATTTTGGGGTAAAATTGCAAAAATTTGCTTTATTATAGAGAAAAATTGCACAAATTTCCCTTATTTTAGGGCAAAATTGCAGAAATTTCACTTATTTCAGAAAAAAAAGCAAAAATTTTTCTTATTTTCGGGTAAAATTGCAGAAATTTCACATATTTCAAGGCCAAAAGGCAGAAATTCCCCTTATTTTGAGGTAAAATCCTGAAATTCCCCATAGTTTGGGGCAAAAGTCAGAAATTCCCCTTATTTTTGGGGCAAAAGCACAAATTTCCTTTATTTTCAGGAAAAATTGCAGAAATTTCATTTATTACAGGGTAAAAAGTCAAAAATTCCCCTTCTTTTGGGGCAAAAAGGAGAAATTTCTTTCATTATAGTACAAAATTGAAGAAATTTTCTTTATTTTGGAACAAAAAGGCAAAATTCCCCATATTTTGGGGCAAAAGACAGAAATTCTTCTTATTTTGAGGTAAAATGCAGAAATTCCCCTTATTTAGAGGTAAAATGCAGAAATTCCTCTAATATTGGGGGAAAATTCAGAAATTCCCTTTATTTTGGGTCTAAAAAGCAGAAATTTTCCGTATTCTGAAAAAATATTGCAGAAATTCTCATAATTTTCGGGAAAAAAGGCTGAAATTCTCCTTATTTTGGGGCAAAAAGACAGAAAATCTCCATTTTTCGGGTGCAAAAAGTCAGAAATTCCCATTATTTGGGGCAAAATTGCAGAAATTTCCTTTACTTTGGGGAAAAATTGCAGAAATTACCTTTATTTTGGGGCAAAATTGCAGAAATTTCACTTATTTCAGGGAAAAAAGGCAAAAATTTCTCTTATTTTGGGGCAAAAAGTAAAATATTTCTTTCATTTCGGTACAAAAATGCAGAAATTCCCTTTATTTTGGGGCTAAAAGGCAGACATTCCCCTTATTTTGGGGCAAAAAGCAGACATTTCCCTTATTTTGGGGAAAAATTTTAAAAATTTCACTTATTTAAGGGCAAAAAGTCAGAAATTCCCTTTATTTTGGGGCAAAAAAACAGAAATTCCGTTTATTTTTGGGGAAAAGGCAGAAATTGCACTTATTTTGAGTCAAAAAGGCAGAAAATATTCTTATTTTGGGGCAAAAGTATAGAAATTTCCCTTTTTTATAGCAAAAGGTATACATTCCCTTTATTTTTGGGCAAAAAGGCAGAAATTCCCCGTATTTTGGAGCAATATTGCAGAAATTCCCCTAATTGTTGGGCAAAAAGGCAGAAATTTCCCTTATTTTGGGGTAAAACTGCAGAAATTTCACTTATTTTCGGCAAAATGCCAGAAATTCCCCTTATTTTTGGCGAATAAGGCAGAAAATCCTCATATTTTGGAGGAAAATTGCAGAAATTCACCTAATTTTGGGGTAAAACATGCAGTAATTATCTCTATTTTGTGGCAAAAAGGCAGAAATTTCTTTTATTTTGGGGCAAATGGCAGAAATTACCCTTATTTTAGGGCAAAATTGCAGAAATTTCCCTTTTTTGTGGGAAAAAAACAGAAATTCCTCTTATTTTGGTGCAAAATTGCAGAAATTTGCTTTATTATGGGGAAAAATTGCAGAAATTTCCTTTATTGTAAGGCAAAATTGCAGAAATTTCACTTATTTCAGAAAAAAAAAGCAAAAATTTTTCTTATTTTGGGGCAAAAAGGCAGAAATTCCCATTATTTTTCGGCAAAAAGCAGAAATTCACCTTATTTTGGGGTAAAATTGCAGAAATTTCACATATGTCAGAGCAAAAAAGCAGAAATTCCCCTTATTTTGAGGTAAAATGTTGAAATTCCCCATATTTTGGGACAAAAGGCAGACATTCCCCTTATTTTGGGGCAAAAAGGCACAAATTTCCCTTATTTTCGGGCAAAATTGCAGAAATTTCATTTATTTCAGGGTAAAAAGTTAGAAATTCCCCTTAGTTTGGGCCAAAAAGGAGAAATTTCTTTTATTATCGTACAAAATTGAAGAAATATTCATTATTTTGGAACAAAAAGGCAGAAATTCTTCATATTTTGGGCTAAAAGGCAGAAATTCTTCTTATTTTGAGGTAAAATGCAGAAATTTCCCTTATTTAGAGGTAAAATGCAGAAATTCCCCTAATATTGGGAAAAAATGCAGAAATTCCCTTTATTTTGGGGCTAAAAGGCAGAAATTTTCCATATTTTGAAGAAAAATTGCAGAAATTCTCATAATTTTCGGGCAAAAAGGCTGAAATTCTCCTTATTTTGGGGCAAAAGACAAAAAATCTCCTTTTTTGGGTGCAAAAAGTCAGAAATTCCCCTTATTTGGGGAAAAATTGCAGAAATTTTCTCTAGTTTGGGGCAAAATTGCAGAAATTTCCCTTATTTTGGGGCAAAATTGCAAAAATTTCACTTATTTCAGGGAAAAAAGGCAGAAATTTCTCTTATTTTGGGGCAAAAATGCAGAAATTTCTTTTATTTTGGTACAAAATTGCAGAAATTTTTCTTATTTTGGGGAAAAAAGGCAGAAGTTACCCATATTTTGGGGCAAAAGGCAGAAATTCCTCTTATTTTGAGGAAAAAAGGCTGAAATTCTCCTTATTTGTTGGCAAAAAGGGAGAAATTCCCCTTATTTTGAGGCAAAAAGCAGACATTTCCCTTATTTTGGGGAAAAATTTTAGAAATTTCACTTATTTCAGGGTAAAAAGTCAGAAATTTTCTTTATTTTGGGGCAAAAAGACAGAAATTCCGTTTATTTTTGGGGAAAAGGCAGAAATTGCACTTATTTTGAGTCAAAAAGGCGAAAATCCCCTTATTTTTGGGCAAAAGTGAAGAAATTTCTTTTTTTTATGGCAAAAAGGTATACATTCCCTTTCTTTTTGGGCAAAAAGGCAGAAATTCCCCGTATTTTGGAGCAAAATTGCAGAAATTCCCCTAATTTTGGGGTAAAAAGCAGAAATTCCCCTTATTTTGCAGTAAAACTGCAGAAAATTCACTTATTTTGCGGCAAAATGGCAGAAATTCCCCTTATTTTCAGCGAAAAAGGCAGAAAATTTCGTATTTTGGAGCAAAATTGCAGAAATTCACCTAATTTTGGGGTAAAACATGCAGTAATTTTCTTTATTTTGTGGCAAAAAGGCAGAAATTCACCTTATTTTCGGGCAAATGGCAGAAATTCCCCTTATTTAAGGGCAAAATTGCAGAAATTTCCCTTATTTGGGGGCAAAAAACAGAATTTCCCCTTATTTTGGGGTAAATTTGCAGAAATTTGCTTTATTATGGGGAAAATTTGCAGAAATTTCTCTTATTTTAGGGCAAAATTGCAGAAATTTCACTTATTTCAGAAAAAGAAGCAAAAATTTTTCTTATTTTGGGGCAAAAAGGCCAAAATTCCCATTATTTTGGGGCAAAAAAGCAGAAATTCACCTTATTTTGGGGTAAATTTGCAGAAATTTCACATATTTCAGGGCAAAAAGGCACAAATTCCCCATATTTTGAGGTAAAATGCTGAAATTCCCAATATTTTGGGGAAAAAGGCAGAAATTCCCCTTATTTTGGGGCAAAAAGGCACAAATTTCCCTTATTTTCGGGCAAAATTGCAGAAATTTCATTTATTTCTGGGTAAAAAGTCAGAAATTCCCCTTATTTTGGGGCAAAAAGGAGAAATTTCTTTTTTTATGGTACAAAATTGAAAAACTTTTCTTTATTTTGGAACAAAAAGGCAAAATTCCCCATATTTTGGGGTAAAAGGCAGAAATTGTTCTTATTTTTAGGGAAAATGCAGAAATTCCCCTTATTTAGAGGTAAAATGAAGAAATTCCCCTAAAATTGTGGCAAAATGCAGAAATTCCCTTTATTTTGGGGCTAAAACGCAAAAAATTTTCGTATTTTGAAGAAAAATTGCAGAAATTCTCATAATTTTCGGGAAAAAAGGCTGAAATTCTCCTTATTTTGGGGCAAAAAGACAGAAAATCTCCATTTTTCGGGTGCAAAAAGTCAGAAATTCCCATTATTTGGGGCAAAATTGCAGAAATTTCCTTTACTTTGGGGAAAAATTGCAGAAATTACCTTTATTTTGGGGCAAAATTGCAGAAATTTTACTTATTTCAGGGAAAAAAGGCAAAAATTTCTCTTATTTTGGGGCAAAAAGGAAAATATTTCTTTCATTTCGGTACAAAAATGCAGAAATTCCCTTTATTTTGGGGCTAAAAGGCAGACATTCCCCTTATTTTGGGGCAAAAAGCAGACATTTCCCTTATTTTGGGGAAAAATTTTAAAAATTTCACTTATTTAAGGGCAAAAAGTCAGAAATTCCCTTTATTTTGGGGCAAAAAAACAGAAATTCCGTTTATTTTTGGGGAAAAGGCAGAAATTGCACTTATTTTGAGTCAAAAAGGCAGAAAGTATTCTTATTTTGGGGCAAAAGTATAGAAATTTCCCTTTTTTATAGCAAAAGGTATACATTCCCTTTATTTTCGGGCAAAAAGGCAGAATTTCCCCGTATTTTGGAGCAATATTGCAGAAATTCCCCTAATTGTTGGGCAAAAAGGCAGAAATTTCCCTTATTTTGGGGTAAAACTGCAGAAATTTCACTTATTTTCGGCAAAATGCCAGAAATTCCCCTTATTTTTGGCGAATAAGGCAGAAAATCCTCATATTTTGGAGCAAAATTGCAGAAATTCACCTAATTTTGGGGTAAAACATGCAGTAATTATCTTTATTTTGTGGCAAAAAGGCAGAAATTTCTTTTATTTTGGTGCAAATGGCAGAAATTACCCTTATTTTAGGGCAAAATTGCAGAAATTTCCCTTTTTTGTGGGAAAAAAACAGAAATTCCTCTTATTTTGGTGCAAAATTGCAGAAATTTGCTTTATTATGGGGAAAAATTGCAGAAATTTCCTTTATTGTAAGGCAAAATTGCAGAAATTTCACTTATTTCAGAAAAAAAAAGCAAAAATTTTTCTTATTTTGGGGCAAAAAGGCAGAAATTCCCATTATTTTTCGGCCAAAAGCAGAAATTCACCTTATTTTGGGGTAAAATTGCAGAAATTTCACATATGTCAGAGCAAAAAAGCAGAAATTCCCCTTATTTTGAGGTAAAATGTTGAAATTCCCCATATTTTGGGACAAAAGGCAGACATTCCCCTTATTTTGGGGCAAAAAGGCACAAATTTCCCTTATTTTCGGGCAAAATTGCAGAAATTTCATTTATTTCAGGGTAAAAAGTTAGAAATTCCCCTTAGTTTGGGCCAAAAAGGAAAAATTTCTTTTATTATCGTACAAAATTGAAGAAATATTCATTATTTTGGAACAAAAAGGCAGAAATTCTTCATATTTTGGGCTAAAAGGCAGAAATTCTTCTTATTTTGAGGTAAAATGCAGAAATTTCCCTTATTTAGAGGTAAAATGCAGAAATTCCCCTAATATTGGGAAAAAATGCAGAAATTCCCTTTATTTTGGGGCAAATGGCAGAAATTCCCCTTATTTTGGGGCAAATGGCAGAAATTTCCCTTATTTTAGGCCAAAATTGCTGAAACTTCACTTATTTCAGAAAAAAAAAGCAAAAATTTTTCTTATTTTGGGGCAAAAATGCAGAAATTCCTATTATTTTGGGGCAAAAGTCAGAAATTCACCTTATTTTGGGGTAAAATTGCAGAAATTTCACATATTTCAGGGCAAAAAAGCAGAAATTCCCCTTATTTTGAGGTAAAATGCTGATATTCCCCATATTTTGTGGCAAAAGGCAGAAATTCCCCTTATTTTGGGGCAAAAAGCCACAAATTTCTTTTATTTTCGGGCAAAATTTCAGAAATTTCATTTATTTCAGGGTAAAAAGTCAGAAATTCCTCTTATTTTGGGGCGAAAAGGAGAAATTTCTTTTATTATGGTACAAAATTGAAGAAATTTTTTTTAGTTTGGAAGAAAAAGGCAGAAATTCCCCATATTTTGGGGTAAAAGGCAGAAATGGTTCTTATTTTGAGGTAAAATGCAGAAATTCCCCTTTTTAGAGGTAAAATGAAGAAATTCCCTTAATATTGGGAAAAAATGCAGAAATTCCCTTTATTTTAGGGCTAAAAGGCAGAAATTTTTCGTATTTTGAAAAATAATTGCAGAAATTCTCATAATTTTTGGGCAAAAAGGCTGATTCTCCTTATTTTGGGGCAAAAAGAAAGAAAATCTCCTTTTTTCAGGTGCAAAAAGTCAGAAATTCCCCTTATTTGGGGCAAAATTGCAGAATTTTTTTTACTATGGGTCAAAATTGCAGAAATTTCCCTTATTTTGGGGCAAAAAGGCAGAAATTTCTTTTATTTTGGTATAAATTTGCAGAAATTTTTCCTATTTTGGGGCAAAAAGGCAGAAATTCCCCTTATTTTGAGGTTAAAAGCAGAAATTTCTTTTATTATGGTACAAAATTGAAGAAATTTTCATTATTTTGTAACAAAAAGGCAGAAATTCCCCATATATTGGAGCAAAATGCAGAAATTATTCTTATTTTGAGGTAAAATGCAGAAATTCCCTATATTTTGGGGCTAAAAGGCAGAAATGCCCCGTATTTTGAAGCAAAATTGCAAAAATTCTCATAGTTTTCGGGAAAAAAGGCAGAAATTCTCCTTATTTTGGGGCAAAAAGCAGACATTTCCCTTATTTTGGGGAAAATTTTAGAAATTTCACTTATTTCAGGGCAAAAAGTCAGAAATTCCCCTTATTTTGGGGCAAAAAGCAGAAATTTCTTTTATTATGGTACAAAATTGAAGAAATTTTCTTTATTTTGGAGTAGAAAGGCAGAAATTCCTCATATTTTGGAGCAAAATGAAGAAATTATTCTTATTTTGAGGTAAAATGCAGAAATTCCCTTTATTTTGGGGCTAAAAGGCAGACATTCCCCTTATTTCAGGGCAAAAAGTCAGAAATTCCCCTTATTTTGGGGCAAAAAGACAGAAATTCCGTTTATTTTTGGGGAAAAGGCAGAAATTGCACATATTTTGAGTCAAAAAGGCGGAAAATCCCCTTATTTTGGGGCAAAAGTGAAGAAATTTCCCTTTTTTATGGCAAAAAGGTGTACATTCCCTTTATTTTCGGGTAAAAAGGCAGAAATTCCCCGTATTTTGAAGCAAAATTGCAGAAATTCCCCTAATTTTGGGGCAAAAAGGCAGAAATTCCCCTTAATATAGGGAAAAACTGCAGAAATTTCACTTATTTCGCGGCAAAATGGCAGAAATTCCCCTTATTTTCGGCGAAAAGGGCAGAAAATCCCCATATTTTGGAGCAAAATTGCAGAAATTCACCTAATTTTGGGGTAAAACATGCAGTAATTTTCTTTATTTTGTGGCAAAAAGGCAGAAATTCCCCTTATATTGGGGCAAATGGCAGAAATTCCCCTTATTTTAGGGCAAAATTGCAAAAATTTCCCTTATTCGGGGGCAAAAAACAGAAATTCCCCTTATTTTGAGGTAAAATTGCAGAAATTTCACTTATTTCAGGGAAAAAGGCAGAAATTTCTCTTATTTTGGGGCAAAAAGACAGAAATTTCTTTTTTTGGGTACAAAATTGCAAAAATTTTTCTTATTTTGGGGCAAAAAGGCAGAAATTCCCCATATTTTGGGGCAAAAGGCAAAAATTCCCCTTATTTTGAGAAAAAAGGCTGAAATTCCTTTTATTTTGGGGCAAAAAGGCAGAAATTCCCCTTATTTTTGGGCAAAAAAACAGAAATTCCTTTTATTTTTGGGGAAAAGGCAGAAATTGCACTTATTTTGAGATAAAAGGCGGAAAATCCCCTTATTTTGGGGCAAAAGTGAAGAAATTTCCTTTTTTTATGGCAAAAAGGTATACATTCCCTTTATTTTCGGGCAAAAAGGCAGAAATTCCCCGTATTTTGGAGCAAAATTGCAGAAATTCCCCTAATTTTGGGGCAAAAAGGCAGAAATAACCCTTATTTTGGGGTAAAACTGCAGATATTTCACTTATTTCGTGGCAAAATGGCAGAAATTCCCCTTATTTTCGGCAAAAAAGGCAGAAAATTTTTGTATTTTGGAGCAAAATTGCAGATATTCACCTAATTTTAGGGTAAAACATGCAGTAATTTTCTTTATTTTGTAGCAAAAAGGCAGAAGTTCCCCTTATTTTGAGGCAAATGGCAGAAATTCCCCTTATTTTAGGGCAAAATTGCAAAAATTTCCCTTATTCGGGGGCAAAAAAACAGAAATTCCCCTTATTTTGGGGTAAAATTGCAGAAATTTCACTTATTTCAGGGAAAAAAGGCAGAAATTTCTCTTATTTTAGGGCAAAAAGACAGAAATTTCTTTTATTTTGGTACAAAATTGCAGAAATTTTTCTTATTTTGGGGCAAAAAGGCAGAAATTCCCCATATTTTGGGGCAAAAGGCTGAAATTCCCCTTATTTTGAGAAAAAAGGCTGAAATTCCCCTTATTTTGGGGCAAAAAGGCAGAAATTCCCCTTATTTTTGGGCAAAAAAACAGAAATTCCTTTTATTTTTGGGGAAAAGGCAGAAATTGCACTTATTTTGAGTCAAAAAGGCGGAAAATCCCCTTATTTTGGGGCAAAAGTGAAGAAATTTCCCTTTTTTATGGCAAAAAGGTATACATTCCCTTTATTTTCGGGCAAAAAGGCAGAAATTCCCCGTATTTTGGAGCAAAATTGCAGAAATTCCCCTAATTTTGAGGCAAAAGGGCAGAAATAACCCTTATTTAGGGGTAAAACTGCAGAAATTTCACTTATTTCGCGGCAAAATTGCAGAAATTCTCCTTATTTTCGGCAAAAAAGGCAGAAAATCCTCGTATTTTGGAGCAAAATTGCAGATATTCACCTAATATTGGGGTAAAACATGCAGTAATTTTCTTTATTTTGTGGCAAAAAGGCAGAAATTTACCTTCTTTTGGGGCAAATGGCAGAAATTCCCCTTATTTTAGGGCAAAATTGCAAAAATTTCAATTATTCGGGTCAAAAAACAGAAAATCCCCTTATTTTGGGGCAAAATGGCAGAAATTTGCTTTATTTTGGGGCAAAAAACAGAAATTCCCCTTATTTTGGGGCAAAATTGCAGAAATTTGCTTTATTATGGGGAATAATTGCAGAAATTTCCCTTATTTTAGGGCAAAATTGCAGAAATTTCACTTATTTCAGAAAAAAAAGCAAAATTGTTTTGTTGGGGGCAAAAAGGTTGAAATTCCCATTATTTTGGGGCAAAAAGGCAGAAATTCACCTTATTTTGGGGTAAAAGGCAGAAATTCTTCTTATTTTGAGGTAAAATGCAGAAATTCCCCTTATTTAGAGGTAAAATGCAGAAATTCCCCTAATATTGAGAAAAAATGCAGAAATTCACTCTATTTTGGAGCTAAAAGGCAGAAATTTTTCATATTTTGAAGAAAAATTGCAGAAAGTCTCATAATTTTCGGGCAAAAAGGCTGAAATTCTCTTTATTTTGGGGCAAAAAGTCAGAAAATCTCCTTTTTTCGGTTGCAAAAATTCAGAAATTCCTTTTATTTGGGGCAAAATTGCAGAAATTTCCTATACTTTGGGGCAAAATTGCAGAAATTTCCCTTATTTTGGGGTAAAATTGCAGAAATTTCACTTATTTCAGGGAAAAAAGGCAGAAATTTCTCTTATTTTGGGGCAAAAAGACAGAAATTTCTTTTATTTTGGTACAAAATTGCAGAAATTATTCTAATTTTGGGGCAAAAATGCAGAAATTCCCCATATTTTGGGGAAAAAGGCAGAAATTCCCCTTATTTTGAGAAAATAGGCTCAAATTCCCCTTATTTTGGGGCAAAAAGGCAGAAATTCCCCTTATTTTTGGGCAAAAAACCAGAAATTCCTTTTATTTTTGGGGAAAAGGCAGAAATTGCACTTATTTTGAGATAAAAGGCAGAAAATCCCCTTATTTTGGGGCAAAAGTGAAGAAATTTCCCTTTCTTATGGCAAAAAGGTATACATTCCCTTTATTTTCAGGCAAAAAGGCAGAAATTCCCCGTATTTTGGAGCAAAATTGCAGAAATTCCCCTAATTTGGGGGCAAAAAGGCAGAAATAACCCTTATTTTGGGGTAAAACTGCAGAAATTTCACTTATTTCGCGGCAAAATGGCAGAAATTCCCCTTATTTTTGGCGAAAAAGGCAGAAAATCCTCGTATTTTGGAGCAAAATTGCAGATATTCACCTAATTTTGGGTTAAAACATGCAGTAATTTTCTTTATTTTGTGGCAAAAAGGCAGAAATTCCCCTTATTTTGGGGCAAATGGCAGAAATTTCCCTTATTTTAGGCCAAAATTGCAGAAATTTCACTTATTTCAGAAAAAAAAAGCAAAAATTCTTCTTATTTTGGGGCAAAAATGCAGAAATTCCTATTATTTTGGGGCAAGAGTCAGAAATTCACCTTATTTTGGGGTAAAATTGCAGAAATGTCACATATTTCAGGGCAAAAAAGCAGAAATTCCCCTTATTTTGAGGTAAAATGCTGATATTCCCCATATTTGGGGGCAAAAGGCAGAAATTCCCCTTATTTTGGGGCAAAAAGCCACAAATTTCTTTTATTTTCGGGCAAAATTTCAGAAATTTCATTTATTTCAGGGTAAAAAGTCAGAAATTCCTCTTATTTTGGGGCGAAAAGGAGAAATTTCTTTTATTATGGTACAAAATTGAAGAAATTTTTTTTAGTTTGGAAGAAAAAGGCAGAAATTCCCCATATTTTAGGGTAAAGGGCAGAAATGATTCTTATTTTGAGGTAAAATGCAGAAATTCCCCTTTTTAGAGGTAAAATGTAGAAATTCCCTTAATATTGGGGAAAAATGCAGAAATTCCCTTTATTTTAGGGCTAAAAGGCAGAAATTTTTCGTATTTTGAAAAATAATTGCAGAAATTCTCATGATTTTTGGGCAAAAAGGCCGAAATTCCCCTTATTTTGGGGCAAAAAACCAGAAATTCCTTTTATTTTTAAGGAAAAGGCAGAAATTGCACTTATTTTGAGATAAAAGGTGAAAAATCCCCTTATTTTGGGGCAAAAGTAAAGAAATTTCCCTTTTTTATGGCAAAAACGTATACATTCCCTTTATTTTCGGGCAAAAAGGCAGAAATTCCCCGTATTTTGGAGCAAAATTGCAGAATTTTTCCTAATTTGGGGGCAAAAAGGAAGAAATAACCCTTATTTTGGGGTAAAACTGCAGAAATTTCACATATTTCGCGGCAAAATGGAAGAAATTCCCCTTATTTTCAGCGAAAAAGGCAGAAAATCCTCGTATTTTGGAGCAAAATTGCAAATATTCACCTAATTTTGGGATAATACATGCAGTAATTTTCTTTATTTTGTGGCAAAAAGGCAGAAATTCTTCTTATTTTGGGGCAAATGGCAGAAATTTTTCTTATTTTACGGCAAAATTGAAAAAATTTCCCTTATCGGGGGCAAAAAACAGAAATTCCCCTTATTTTGGGGCAAAATTGCAGAAATTTTCTTTATTTGGGGACAAAAAACAGAAATTCCCCTTACTTTGGGGCAAAAAACAGAAATTCCCCTTATTTTAGGGCAAAATTGCAGAAATTTCCCTTATTTGGGGGAAAAAAACAGAAATTCCCCTTATTTTTGGGGAAAATTGCAGAAATTTCACTTATTTCAGGGAAAAAAGGCAGAAATTTCTTTTATTTTAGGGCAAAAAGGCAGAAATTTCTTTTATTTTGGTACAAAATTGCAGAAATTTTTCCTATTTTGGGGCAAAAAGGCAGAAATTCCACTTATTTTGAGGTAAAAAGGCTGAAATTCCCCTTATTTGGGGGCAAAAAGGCAGAAATTCTCCTTATTTTGAGGCAAAAAGCAAACATTTCCCTTATTTTGGGGAAAAATTTTAGAAATTTCACTTATTTCAGGGCAAAAAGTTAGAAATTCCCCTTATTTTGGGGAAAAAGCAGAAATTTTTTTTATTATAGTACAAAATTGAAGTAATTTCCCTTATTTTGGAACAAAAAGGCAGAAATTTTCCATATTTTGGAGCAAAATGCAGAAATTATTCTTATTTTGAGGTAAAATGCAGAAATTCCCTTCATTTTGGGGCTAAAAGGCAGAAATTCCCCGTATTTTGAAGCAAAATTGCAGAAATTCTCATAATTTTCGGGCAAAAAGGCAGAAATTCTCCTTATTTTGGAGCAAAAAGACAGAATATCCTCTTTTTTCAGGAGCAAAACGTCAGATAATCCCCTTATTTTGGGGCAAAATTGCAGAAATTTCCTTTACATTGGGGCAAAATTGCAGAAATTTTTTTTATTTTGGGGCAAAATTGCAGAAATTTCACTTATTTCAGGAAAAAAAGGCAAAAATTTCTCTTATTTTGGAGCAAAAATGCAGAAATTTCTTTCATTTTGGTACAAAATTGCAGAAATTTTTCTTATTTTGGGGCAAAAAAGCAGAAATTCCCCTTATTTTGGGGCAAAAAAGCATAAATTCCCCATATTTTGGGGCAAAAAGCAGACATTTCTCTTATTTTGGGGAAAAATTTTAGAAATTTCACTTATTTCAGGGCATAAAGTCAGAAATTCCCCTTATTTTGCGGCAAAAAGACAGAAATTCCATTTATTTTTGGGGAAAAGGCAGAAATTGCACTTATTTTGAGTCAAAAAATCAGAAAATCACCTTATTTTGGTGCAAAAGTGAAGAAATTTTTCTTTTTTATGCAAAAAGTTATACATTCCCTTTATTTTCGGGCAAAAATGCAGAAATTCCCTGTATTTTGGAGCAAAATTGCAGAAATTCCCCTAATTTTGGGGCCAAAAGGCAGAAATTCCCCTTATTTTGGGGTAAAACTGCAGAAATTTTACTTATTTCGCGGCAAGATGGCAGAAATTCCCCTTATTTTCGGCAAAAAACGCAGAAAATCCTCATATATTGGAGCAAAATTGCAGAAATTCACCTAATTTTGGGGTAAAACATGCAGTAATTTTCTATATTTTGTGGCAAAAAGGCAGAAATTCCCCTTATTTTGGGTCAAATGGCAGAAATTCCCCTTATTTTAGGGCAAAATTGCAGAAATTTCCCTTATTTGTGGGCAAAAACCAGAAATTCCACTTATTTTGGGGCAAAATTGCAGAAATTTGCTTTATTATGGGGAAAAATTGCAGAAATTTCCCTTATTTTAGGCCAAAATTGCAGAAATTTCACTTATTTCAGAAAAAAAAGCAAAATTTTTTTTTATTTTGGGGCAAAAAGGCAGAAATTCCTATTATTTTGGGGCAAAATGCTGAAATTCACCTTATTTTGAGGTAAAATTGCAGAAATTTCACATATTTCAGGGCAAAAAGGCAGAAATTCCCCTTATTTTGAGGTAAAATGCTGAAATTCCCCATATTTTGGGGCAAAAGGCAGAAATTCCCCTTATTTTGGGGCAAAAAGCCACAAATTTTTCTTATTTTTGGGCAAAATTTCAGAAATTTCATTTATTTCAGGGTAAAAAGTCAGAAATTCCCCTTATTTTGGGGCAAAAAGGAGAAATTTCTTTTATTATGGTACAAAATTGAAGAAATTTTTTTTGGAAGAAAAAGGCAGAAATCTCCCATATTTTGGGGTAAAAGGCAGAAATGGTTCTTATTTTGAGGTAAAATGAAGAAATTCCCCTTATTTAGAGGTAAAATGTAGAAATTCCCTTAATATTGGAGAAAAATGCAGAAATTCCCTTTATTTTAGGGCTAAAAGGCAGAAATTTTCCGTATTTTGAAAAAAATTGCAGAAATTGTCATGATTTTCCGGCAAAAAGCTGATTCTCCTTATTTTGGGGCAAAAAGAAAGAAAATCTCCTTTTTTTCGGGTGCAAAAAGTCAGAAATTCCCCTTATTTGGGGCAAAATTGCAGAAATTTCTTTTACTTTGGGTCAAAATTGCAGAAATTTCCCTTATTTTGGGGCAAAAAGGCAGAAATTTCTTTTATTTTGGTATAAATTTGCAGAAATTTTTCCTATTTTGGGGCAAAAAGGCAGAAATTCCCCTTATTTTGAGGCAAAAAGGCTGAAATTCCCATTATTTGGAAGCAAAATGCGGAAATTCCTCTTATTTTGGGTCAAATGGCAGACATTTCCCTTATTTTGGGGAAAATTTCAGAAATTTCACTTATTTCAGGGCAAAAAGTCAGAAATTCCCCTTATTTTGAGGCAAAAAGCAGAAATTTCTTTTATTATGGTACAAAATTGAAGAAATTTTCTTTATTTTGGAACAAAAAGGCAGGAATTCCCCATATTTTGGAGCAAAATGCAGAAATTATTCTTATTTTGAGGTAAAATGCAGAAATTCCCTTTATTTTGGGGCTAAAAGGCAGACATTCCCCTTATTTTGGGGCAAAAAGCAGACATTTCCCTTATTTTGGGGAAAAATTTTAGAAATTTCACTTATTTCAGGGCAAAAAGTCAGAAATTTCCCTTATTTTGGGGCAAAAAGACAGAAATTCCGTTTATTTTTGGGGAAAAGGCAGAAATTGCACTTATTTTGAGTCAAAAAGGCGGAAAATCCCCTTATTTTGGGGCAAAACTAAAAAAATTTCCCTTTTTTATGGCAAAAAGGTGTACATTCCCTTTATTTTCGGGAAAAAAGGCAGAAATTCCCTGTATTTTGAAGCAAAATTGCAGAAATTCCCCTTATTTTGGGGCAAAAAGGCAGAAATTCCCCTTAATTTAGGGTAAAACTGCAGAAATTTCACTTATTTTGTGGCAAAATGTCAGAAATTCCCCTTATTTTCAGCGAAAAAGGCAGAAAATCCTCATATTTTGGAGCAAAATTGCAGATATTCACCTAATATTGGGGTAAAACATGCAGTAATTTTCTTTATTTTGTGGCAAAAAGGCAGAAATTCCCCTTATTTTGGGGCAAATGGCAGAAATTCCCCCTATTTTGGGGCAAAATTGCAAAAATTTCCATTATTCGCGGGCAAAAAACAGAAATTCCCCTTATTTTGGGGTAAAATTGCAGAAATTTCACTTATTTCAGGAAAAAAAGGCAGAAATTTCTCTTATTTTGGGGCAAAAAAATAGAAATTTCTTTTATTTTGGTACAAAATTGCCGAAATTTTTCTTATTTTGGGGCAAAAAGGCAGAAATTCACCATATTTTGGGTCAAAAAGCAGAAATTCCCCTTATTTTGAGAAAAAAGGCTGAAATTCCCCTTATTTTGGGGCAAAAAGGAAGAAATTCCCCTTATTTTTGGGCAAAAAAACAGAAATTCCTTTTATTTTTGGGGAAAAGGCGGAAATTGCACTTATTTTGAGATAAAAGGCAGAAAATCCCCTTATTTTGGGGCAAAAGTGAAGAAATTTCCTTTTTTTTTGGCAAAAAGGTATACATTCCCTTTATTTCCGGGCAAAAAGGCAGAAATTCCCCGTATTTTGGAGCAAAATTGCAGAAATTCCCCTAATTTTGGGGCAAAAAGGCAGAAATAACCCTTATTTTGGGGTAAAACTGCAGAAATTTTACTTATTTCGCGGCAAGATGGCAGAAATTCCCCTTATTTTCGGCGAAAAAAGCAGAAAATCCTCGTATTTTGGAGCAAAATTGCAGAAATTCACCTAATTTTGGGGTAAAACATGCAGTAATTTTCTTTATTTTGTGGCAAAAAGGCAGAAATTCCCCTTATTTTGGGTCAAATGGCAGAAATTCCTTTTATTTTAGGGCAAAATTGCAGAAATTTCCCTTATTAGTGGGCAAAAACCAGAAATTCCCCTTATTTTGGGGCAAAATTGCAGAAATTTGCTTTATTATGGGAAAAAATTGCAGAAATTTCTCTTATTTTAGGCCAAAATTGCAGAAATTTCACATATTTCAGGGCAAAAAGGCAGAAATTCCCCTTATTTTGAGGTAAAATGCTGAAATTCCCCATATTTTGGGGCAAAAGGCAGAAATTCCCCTTATTTTGGAACAAAAAACCACAAATTTCCCTTATTTTCGAACAAAATTTCAGAAATTTCATTTATTTCAGGGTAAAAAGTCAGAAATTCCCCTTATTTTGGGGCAAAAAGGAGAAATTTCTTTTATTATGGTACAAAATTGAAGAAATTTTTTTTTATTTTGGAAGAAAAAGGAAGAAATTCCACATATTTTGAGGTAAAAGGCAGAAATGGTTCTTATTTTGAGGTAAAATGCAGAAATTCCTCTTATTTAGAGGTAAAATGTAGAAAATCCCTTAATATTAGGGAAAAATGCAGAAATTACCTTTATTTTAGGGCTAAAAGGCAGAAATTTTCCGTATTTTGAAAAAAAATTGCAGAAATTCTCATGATTTTCGGGCAAATAGGCTGATTTTCCTTATTTTGGGGCAAAAAGAAAGAAATCGTTTTTTTTTCGGGTGCAAAAAGTCAGAAATTCCCCTTATTTGGGGCAAAATTGAAGAAATTTTTTTTAACTTTGGGTCAAAATTGCAGAAATTTCTTTTACTTTGGTTCAAAATTGCAGAAATTTCCCTTATTTTGGGGCAAAAAGGCAGAAATTTCTTCTATTTTGGTATAAATTTGCAGAAATTTTTCCTATTTTGGGGCAAAAAGGAAGAAATTCCCCTTATTTTGAGGTAAAAATGCTGAAATTCCTTTTATTTGGGGGCAAAAATGCAGAAATTCCTCTTTTTTGGGGCAAAAAGCAGACATTTCCCTTATTTTGGGGAAAATTTTTAGAAATTTTACTTATTTCAGGGCAAAAAGTCAGAAATTCCCCTTATTTTGGGGCAAAAAGCAGAAATTTCTTTTATTATGGTACAAAATTGAAGAAATTTTCTTTATTTTGAAACAAAAACGCAGAAATTCCCCATATTTTGGAGCAAAATGCAGAAATTATTCTTATTTTGAGGTAAAATGCAGAAATTCCCTTTATTTTGGGGCTAAAAAGCAGATATTCCCCTTATTTTGGGGCAAAAAGCAGACATTTCCCTTATTTTGGAAAAAAAATTTAGAAATTTCAATTATTTCAGGGCAAAAAGTCAGAAATTCCCCTTATTTTGGGGCAAAAAGCAGAAATTTCTTTTATTATGGTACAAAATTGAAGAAATTTTTTTTATTTTGAAACAAAAACGCAGAAATTCCCCATATTTTGGAGCAAAATGCAGAAATTATTCTTATTTTGAGGAAAATGCAGAAATTCCCTTTATTTTGGGGCTAAAAGGCAGACATTCCCCTTATTTTGGGGCAAAAAAAAGACATTTCCCTTATTTTGGAAAAAAATTTTAGAAATTTCAATTATTTCAGGGCAAAAAGTCAGAAATTCTCCTTATTTTGGGGCAAAAAGACAGAAATTCCGTTTATTTTTGGGGAAAAGTCAGAAATTGCACTTATTTTGAATCAAAAAGGCGGAAAATCCCCTTATTTTGGGGCAAAAGTGAAGAAATTTCCCTTTTTTATGGCAAAAAGGTGTACATTCCCTATATTTTCGGGCATAAAGGCAGAAATTCCCCGTATTTTGAAGCAAAATTGCAGAAATTCCCCTTATTTTGGGGCAAAAAGGCAGAAATTCCCCTTAATTTAGGGTAAAACTGCAGAAATTTCACTTATTTCGCGGCAAAATGGCAGAAATTCCCCTTATTTTCGGAGAAAAAGGCAGAAAATCCTCATATTTTGGAGCAAAATTGCAGATATTCACCTAATTTTGTGGTAAAACATGCAGTAATTTTCTTTATTTTGTGGCAAAAAGGCAGAAATTCCCCTTATTTTTGGGCAAATGGTAGAAATTCCCCTTATTTTAGGGCAAAATTGCAAAAATTTCCCTTATTCGGGGGCAAAAAACAGAAATTCCCCTTATTTTGGGGCAAAATTGCAGAAATTTGCTTTATTTGGGGGCAAAAAACTGAAATTCGCCTTATTTTGGGGCAAATGGCAGAAATTCCCCTTATTTTAAGGCAAAATTGCAGAAATTTCCCTTATTTGGGGGAAAAAAACAGAAATTCCCCTTATTTTGGGGGAAAATTGCAAAAATTTAATTATTTCAGGGAAAAAAGG
The DNA here is from genome assembly GCF_963924665.1 of Micromys minutus. Classification (NCBI taxonomy): domain Eukaryota; kingdom Metazoa; phylum Chordata; class Mammalia; order Rodentia; family Muridae; genus Micromys; species Micromys minutus. The sequence goes on along the minus strand of NW_027667806.1, from coordinate 2,656,319 downwards.
CAGAAATTTCTCTTATTTTGGGGCAAAAAGGCAGAAATTTCTTTTATTTTGGTACAAAATTGCAGAAATTTATCCTATTTTGTGGCAAAAATGCAGAAATTCATCTTATTTTGAGGTAAAAAGGCTGAAATTCCCCTTATTTGGGGGCAAAAAGGCAAAAATTCTCTTTATTTTGAGGCAAAAAGCAAACATTTCCCTTATTTTGGGGAAAAATTTTAGAAATTTCACTTATTTCAAGGCAAAAAGTCAAAAATTCCCCTTATTTTGGGAAAAAAGCAGAAATTTCTTTTATTATAGTACAAAATTGAAGAAATTTCCCTTATTTTGGAACAAAAAGGCAGAAATTCCCCATATTTTGGAGCAAAATGCAGAAATTATTCTTATTTTGAGGTAAAATGCAGAAATTTCCTTTATTTTGGGGCTAAAAGGCAGAAATTCCCCGTATTTTGAAGCAAAATTGCAGAAATTCTCATAATTTTCGGGCAAAAAGGCAGAAATTCTTCTTATTTTGGGGCAAAAAGACAGAATATCCCCTTTTTTCAGGAGCAAAAAGTCAGAAAATCCCCTTATTTTGGGGCAAAATTGCAGCAATTACCTTTACATTGGGGCAAAATTGCAGAAATTTTCTTTATTTTGGGGCAAAAAAGCAGAAATTTCTTTTATTTTGGTACAAAATTGCAGAAATTTTTCCTATTTTGGGGCAAAAATGCAGAAATTCATCTTATTTTGAGGTAAAAAGGCTGAAATTCCCCTTATTTGGGGGCAAAAAGGCAAAAATTCTCCTTATTTTGAGGCAAAAAGCAAACATTTCCCTTATTTTGGGGAAAAATTTTAGAAATTTCACTTATTTCAAGGCAAAAAGTCAAAAATTCCCCTTATTTTGGGAACAAAGCAGAAATTTCTTTTATTATAGTACAAAATTGAAGAAATTTCCCTTATTTTGGAACAAAAAGGCAGAAATTCCCCATATTTTGGAGCAAAATGCAGAAATTATTCTTATTTTGAGGTAAAATGCAGAAATTCCCTTTATTTTGGGGCTAAAAGGCAGAAATTCCCCGTATTTTGAAGCAAAATTGCAGAAATTCTCATAATTTTCGGGCAAAAAGGCAGATATTCTTCTTATTTTGGGGCAAAAAGTCAGAATATCCCCTTTTTTCAGGAGCAAAAAGTCAGAAAATCCTCTTATTTTGGGGCAAAATTGCAGCAATTACCTTTACATTGGGGCAAAATTGCAGAAATTTTCTTTATTTTGGGGCAAAAAAGCAGAAATTTCTTTTATTTTGGTACAAAATTGCAGAAATTTTTCTTATTTTATGGCAAAAAGGCAGAAATTCCCCATATTTTGGGGCAAAAAGCAGAAATTCCACTTATTTTAAGAAAAAAGGCTGAAATTCTCCTTATTTTGGGGCAAAAAGGCAGAAATACCCCTTATTTTTGGGCAAAAAGACAGAAATTCCTTTCATTTTGGGGGAAAAGGCAGAAATTGCACTTATTTTGTATTAAAAGGCGGAAAATCCCCTTATTTTGGGGCAAAAGTGAAGAAATTTCCCTTTTTTATGGCAAAAAGATATACATTCCCTTTATTTTCGGTCAAAAAGTCAGAAAATCCCCGTATTTTGGAGCAAAATTGCAGAAATTCCCATAATTTGGGGGCAAAAAGGCAGAAATTCTTTTTATTTTGGGGTAAAACTGCAGAAATTTCACTTATTTCGTGGCAAAATGGCAGAAATACCCCTTATTTTCGGCGAAAAAGGCAGAAAATCCTCGTATTTTGGAGCAAAATTGCAGAAATTCACCTAATTTTGGGGAAAAACATGCAGTAATGTTCTTTATTTTGTGGCAAAAAGGCAGAAATTCCATTTATTTTGGGGCAAATGGCAGAAATTCCCCTTATTTTAGGGCAAAATTGCAGAAATTTCCCTCATTTGGGGCCCAAAAACAGAAATTCCCCTTATTTTGGGGAAAAATTGCAGAAATTTAATTATTTCAGACAAAAAAGGCAGAAATTTCTCTTATTTTGGGGCAAAAAGGCAGAAATTTCTTTTATTTTGGTACAAAATTGCAGAAATTTTTCCTATTTTGGGGCAAAAATGCAGAAATTCATCTTATTTTGAGGTAAAAAGACTGAAATTCCCCTTATTTGGGGGCAAAAAGGCAAAAATTCTCCTTATTTTGAGGCAAAAAGCAAACATTTCTCTTATTTTGGGGAAAAATTTTAGAAATTTCACTTATTTCAGGGCAAAAAGTCAAAAATTCCCCTTATTTTGGGGAAAAAGCTGAAATTTCTTTTATTATAGTCCAAAATTGAAGAAATTTCCCTTATTTTGGAACAAAAAGGCAGAAATTCCCCATATTTTGGAGCAAAATGCAGAAATTATTCTTATTTTGAGGTAAAATGCAGAAATTCCCTTTATTTTGGGGCTAAAAGGCAGAAATTCCCCGTATTTTGAAGCAAAATTGCAGAAATTCTCATAATTTTTGGGCAAAAAGGCAGAAATTTTCCTTATTTTGGGGCAAAAAGACAGAATATCCCCTTTTTTCAGGAGCAAAAAGTCAGAAAATCCCCTTATTGTGGGGCAAAATTGCAGAAATTTCCTTTACATTGGGGCAAAATTGCAGAAATTTTCTTTATTTTGAGGCAAAAAGGCAGAAATTTCTTTTATTTTGGTACAAAATTGCAGAAATTTTTCTTATTTTGGGGCAAAAAGGCAGAAATTCTTCATATTTTGGGGCAAAAGGCAGAAATTCCTATTATTTTAAGAAAAAAGGCTGAAATTCTCCTTATTTTGGGATAAAAAGGCAGAAATACCCCTTATTTTTGGGCAAAAAGACAGAAATTCCTTTTATTTTTGGGGAAAAGGCAGAAATTGCACTTATTTTGTATTAAAAGGCGGAAAATCCCCTTATTTTGGGGCAAAGGTGAAGAAATTTCCCTTTTTTATGGCAAAAATATATACATTCCCTTTATTTTCGGTCAAAAAGTCAGAAAATCCCCGTATTTTGGAGCAAAATTGCAGAAATTCCCCTAATTTGGGGGCAAAAAGGCAGAAATTCTCCTTATTTTGGGGTAAAACTGCAGAAATTTCACTTATTTCGCGGCAAAATGGCAGAAATTCCCCTTATTTTCGGCGAAAAAGGCAGAAAATCCTCGTATTTTGGAGCAAAATTGCAGAAATTCACCTAATTTTGGGGTAAAACATGCAGTAATTTTCTTTATTTTGTGGCCAAAAGGCAGAAATTCCATTTATTTTGGGGCAAATGGCAGAAATTCCCCTTATTTTAGGGCAAAATTGCAGAAATTTCCCTCATTTGGGGGCAAAAAACAGAAATTCGCCTTATTTTGGGGTAAAATTGCAAAAATTTGCTTTATTATAGAGAAAAATTGCACAAATTTCCCTTATTTTAGGGCAAAATTGCAGAAATTTCACTTATTTCAGAAAAAAAAGCAAAAATTTTTCTTATTTTCGGGTAAAATTGCAGAAATTTCACATATTTCAAGGCCAAAAGGCAGAAATTCCCCTTATTTTGAGGTAAAATCCTGAAATTCCCCATAGTTTGGGGCAAAAGTCAGAAATTCCCCTTATTTTTGGGGCAAAAGCACAAATTTCCTTTATTTTCAGGAAAAATTGCAGAAATTTCATTTATTACAGGGTAAAAAGTCAAAAATTCCCCTTCTTTTGGGGCAAAAAGGAGAAATTTCTTTCATTATAGTACAAAATTGAAGAAATTTTCTTTATTTTGGAACAAAAAGGCAAAATTCCCCATATTTTGGGGCAAAAGACAGAAATTCTTCTTATTTTGAGGTAAAATGCAGAAATTCCCCTTATTTAGAGGTAAAATGCAGAAATTCCTCTAATATTGGGGGAAAATTCAGAAATTCCCTTTATTTTGGGTCTAAAAAGCAGAAATTTTCCGTATTCTGAAAAAATATTGCAGAAATTCTCATAATTTTCGGGAAAAAAGGCTGAAATTCTCCTTATTTTGGGGCAAAAAGACAGAAAATCTCCATTTTTCGGGTGCAAAAGTCAGAAATTCCCATTATTTGGGGCAAAATTGCAGAAATTTCCTTTACTTTGGGGAAAAATTGCAGAAATTACCTTTATTTTGGGGCAAAATTGCAGAAATTTCACTTATTTCAGGGAAAAAAGGCAAAAATTTCTCTTATTTTGGGGCAAAAAGTAAAATATTTCTTTTATTTCGGTACAAAAATGCAGAAATTCCCTTTATTTTGGGGCTAAAAGGCAGACATTCCCCTTATTTTGGGGCAAAAGCAGACATTTCCCTTATTTTGGGGAAAAATTTTAAAAATTTCACTTATTTAAGGGCAAAAAGTCAGAAATTCCCTTTATTTTGGGGCAAAAAAACAGAAATTCCGTTTATTTTTGGGGAAAAGGCAGAAATTGCACTTATTTTGAGTCAAAAAGGCAGAAAATATTCTTATTTTGGGGCAAAAGTATAGAAATTTCCCTTTTTTATAGCAAAAGGTATACATTCCCTTTATTTTTGGGCAAAAAGGCAGAAATTCCCCGTATTTTGGAGCAATATTGCAGAAATTCCCCTAATTGTTGGGCAAAAAGGCAGAAATTTCCCTTATTTTGGGGTAAAACTGCAGAAATTTCACTTATTTTCGGCAAAATGCCAGAAATTCCCCTTATTTTTGGCGAATAAGGCAGAAAATCCTCATATTTTGGAGGAAAATTGCAGAAATTCACCTAATTTTGGGGTAAAACATGCAGTAATTATCTCTATTTTGTGGCAAAAAGACAGAAATTTCTTTTATTTTGGGGCAAATGGCAGAAATTACCCTTATTTTAGGGCAAAATTGCAGAAATTTCCCTTTTTTGTGGGAAAAAAACAGAAATTCCTCTTATTTTGGTGCAAAATTGCAGAAATTTGCTTTATTATGGGGAAAAATTGCAGAAATTTCCTTTATTGTAAGGCAAAATTGCAGAAATTTCACTTATTTCAGAAAAAAAAAGCAAAAATTTTTCTTATTTTGGGGCAAAAAGGCAGAAATTCCCATTATTTTTCGGCAAAAAGCAGAAATTCACCTTATTTTGGGGTAAAATTGCAGAAATTTCACATATGTCAGAGCAAAAAAGCAGAAATTCCCCTTATTTTGAGGTAAAATGTTGAAATTCCCCATATTTTGGGACAAAAGGCAGACATTCCCCTTATTTTGGGGCAAAAAGGCACAAATTTCCCTTATTTTCGGGCAAAATTGCAGAAATTTCATTTATTTCAGGGTAAAAAGTTAGAAATTCCCCTTAGTTTGGGCCAAAAAGGAGAAATTTCTTTTATTATCGTACAAAATTGAAGAAATATTCATTATTTTGGAACAAAAAGGCAGAAATTCTTCATATTTTGGGCTAAAAGGCAGAAATTCTTCTTATTTTGAGGTAAAATGCAGAAATTTCCCTTATTTAGAGGTAAAATGCAGAAATTCCCCTAATATTGGGAAAAAATGCAGAAATTCCCTTTATTTTGGGGCTAAAAGGCAGAAATTTTCCATATTTTGAAGAAAAATTGCAGAAATTCTCATAATTTTCGGGCAAAAAGGCTGAAATTCTCCTTATTTTGGGGCAAAAGACAAAAAATCTCCTTTTTTGGGTGCAAAAAGTCAGAAATTCCCCTTATTTGGGGAAAAATTGCAGAAATTTTCTCTAGTTTGGGGCAAAATTGCAGAAATTTCCCTTATTTTGGGGCAAAATTGCAAAAATTTCACTTATTTCAGGGAAAAAAGGCAGAAATTTCTCTTATTTTGGGGCAAAAATGCAGAAATTTCTTTTATTTTGGTACAAAATTGCAGAAATTTTTCTTATTTTGGGGAAAAAAGGCAGAAGTTACCCATATTTTGGGGCAAAAGGCAGAAATTCCTCTTATTTTGAGGAAAAAAGGCTGAAATTCTCCTTATTTGTTGGCAAAAAGGGAGAAATTCCCCTTATTTTGAGGCAAAAAGCAGACATTTCCCTTATTTTGGGGAAAAATTTTAGAAATTTCACTTATTTCAGGGTAAAAAGTCAGAAATTTTCTTTATTTTGGGGCAAAAAGACAGAAATTCCGTTTATTTTTGGGGAAAAGGCAGAAATTGCACTTATTTTGAGTCAAAAAGCCGAAAATCCCCTTATTTTTGGGCAAAAGTGAAGAAATTTCTTTTTTTTTATGGCAAAAAGGTATACATTCCCTTTCTTTTTGGGCAAAAAGGCAGAAATTCCCCGTATTTTGGAGCAAAATTGCAGAAATTCCCCTAATTTTGGGGTAAAAAGCAGAAATTCCCCTTATTTTGCAGTAAAACTGCAGAAAATTCACTTATTTTGCGGCAAAATGGCAGAAATTCCCCTTATTTTCAGCGAAAAAGGCAGAAAATTTCGTATTTTGGAGCAAAATTGCAGAAATTCACCTAATTTTGGGGTAAAACATGCAGTAATTTTCTTTATTTTGTGGCAAAAAGGCAGAAATTCACCTTATTTTCGGGCAAATGGCAGAAATTCCCCTTATTTAAGGGCAAAATTGCAGAAATTTCCCTTATTTGGGGGCAAAAAACAGAATTTCCCCTTATTTTGGGGTAAATTTGCAGAAATTTGCTTTATTATGGGGAAAATTTGCAGAAATTTCTCTTATTTTAGGGCAAAATTGCAGAAATTTCACTTATTTCAGAAAAAGAAGCAAAAATTTTTCTTATTTTGGGGCAAAAAGGCCAAAATTCCCATTATTTAGGGGCAAAAAAGCAGAAATTCACCTTATTTTGGGGTAAATTTGCAGAAATTTCACATATTTCAGGGCAAAAAGGCACAAATTCCCCATATTTTGAGGTAAAATGCTGAAATTCCCAATATTTTGGGGAAAAAGGCAGAAATTCCCCTTATTTTGGGGCAAAAAGGCACAAATTTCCCTTATTTTCGGGCAAAATTGCAGAAATTTCATTTATTTCTGGGTAAAAAGTCAGAAATTCCCCTTATTTTGGGGCAAAAAGGAGAAATTTCTTTTTTTATGGTACAAAATTGAAAAACTTTTCTTTATTTTGGAACAAAAAGGCAAAATTCCCCATATTTTGGGGTAAAAGGCAGAAATTGTTCTTATTTTTAGGGAAAATGCAGAAATTCCCCTTATTTAGAGGTAAAATGAAGAAATTCCCCTAAAATTGTGGCAAAATGCAGAAATTCCCTTTATTTTGGGGCTAAAACGCAAAAAATTTTCGTATTTTGAAGAAAAATTGCAGAAATTCTCATAATTTTCGGGAAAAAAGGCTGAAATTCTCCTTATTTTGGGGCAAAAAGACAGAAAATCTCCATTTTTCGGGTGCAAAAAGTCAGAAATTCCCATTATTTGGGGCAAAATTGCAGAAATTTCCTTTACTTTGGGGAAAAATTGCAGAAATTACCTTTATTTTGGGGCAAAATTGCAGAAATTTTACTTATTTCAGGGAAAAAAGGCAAAAATTTCTCTTATTTTGGGGCAAAAAGGAAAATATTTCTTTCATTTCGGTACAAAAATGCAGAAATTCCCTTTATTTTGGGGCTAAAAGGCAGACATTCCCCTTATTTTGGGGCAAAAAGCAGACATTTCCCTTATTTTGGGGAAAAATTTTAAAAATTTCACTTATTTAAGGGCAAAAAGTCAGAAATTCCCTTTATTTTGGGGCAAAAAAACAGAAATTCCGTTTATTTTTGGGGAAAAGGCAGAAATTGCACTTATTTTGAGTCAAAAAGGCAGAAAGTATTCTTATTTTGGGGCAAAAGTATAGAAATTTCCCTTTTTTATAGCAAAAGGTATACATTCCCTTTATTTTCGGGCAAAAAGGCAGAAATTCCCCGTATTTTGGAGCAATATTGCAGAAATTCCCCTAATTGTTGGGCAAAAAGGCAGAAATTTCCCTTATTTTGGGGTAAAACTGCAGAAATTTCACTTATTTTCGGCAAAATGCCAGAAATTCCCCTTATTTTTGGCGAATAAGGCAGAAAATCCTCATATTTTGGAGCAAAATTGCAGAAATTCACCTAATTTTGGGGTAAAACATGCAGTAATTATCTTTATTTTGTGGCAAAAAGGCAGAAATTTCTTTTATTTTGGGGCAAATGGCAGAAATTACCCTTATTTTAGGGCAAAATTGCAGAAATTTCCCTTTTTTGTGGGAAAAAAACAGAAATTCCTCTTATTTTGGTGCAAAATTGCAGAAATTTGCTTTATTATGGGGAAAAATTGCAGAAATTTCCTTTATTGTAAGGCAAAATTGCAGAAATTTCACTTATTTCAGAAAAAAAAAGCAAAAATTTTTCTTATTTTGGGGCAAAAAGGCAGAAATTCCCATTATTTTTCGGCCAAAAGCAGAAATTCACCTTATTTTGGGGTAAAATTGCAGAAATTTCACATATGTCAGAGCAAAAAAGCAGAAATTCCCCTTATTTTGAGGTAAAATGTTGAAATTCCCCATATTTTGGGACAAAAGGCAGACATTCCCCTTATTTTGGGGCAAAAAGGCACAAATTTCCCTTATTTTCGGGCAAAATTGCAGAAATTTCATTTATTTCAGGGTAAAAAGTTAGAAATTCCCCTTAGTTTGGGCCAAAAAGGAAAAATTTCTTTTATTATCGTACAAAATTGAAGAAATATTCATTATTTTGGAACAAAAAGGCAGAAATTCTTCATATTTTGGGCTAAAAGGCAGAAATTCTTCTTATTTTGAGGTAAAATGCAGAAATTTCCCTTATTTAGAGGTAAAATGCAGAAATTCCCCTAATATTGGGAAAAAATGCAGAAATTCCCTTTATTTTGGGGCTAAAAGGCAGAAATTTTCCATATTTTGAAGAAAAATTGCAGAAATTCTTATAATTTTCGGGCAAAAAGGCTGAAATTCTCCTTATTTTGGGGCAAAAGACAAAAAATCTCCTTTTTTGGGTGCAAAAAGTCAGAAATTCCCCTTATTTGGGGAAAAATTGCAGAAATTTTCTCTAGTTTGGGGCAAAATTGCAGAAATTTCCCTTATTTTGGGGCAAAATTGCAAAAATTTCACTTATTTCAGGGAAAAAAGGCAGAAATTTCTCTTATTTTGGGGCAAAAATGCAGAAATTTCTTTTATTTTGGTACAAAATTGCAGAAATTTTTCTTATTTTGGGGCAAAAAGGCAGAAGTTCCCCATATTTTGGGGCAAAAGGCAGAAATTCCTCTTATTTTGAGGAAAAAAGGCTGAAATTCTCCTTATTTGTTGGCAAAAAGGGAGAAATTCCCCTTATTTTGAGGCAAAAAGCAGACATTTCCCTTATTTTGGGGAAAAATTTTAGAAATTTCACTTATTTCAGGGTAAAAAGTCAGAAATTTTCTTTATTTTGGGGCAAAAAGACAGAAATTCCGTTTATTTTTGGGGAAAAGGCAGAAATTGCACTTATTTTGAGTCAAAAAGGCGGAAAATCCCCTTATTTTTGGGCAAAAGTGAAGAAATTTCTTTTTTTTTATGGCAAAAAGGTATACATTCCCTTTCTTTTCGGGCAAAAAGGCAGAAATTCCCCGTATTTTGGAGCAAAATTGCAGAAATTCCCCTAATTTTGGGGTAAAAAGCAGAAATTCCCCTTATTTTGCAGTAAAACTGCAGAAAATTCACTTATTTTGCGGCAAAATGGCAGAAATTCCCCTTATTTTCGGCGAAAAAGGCAGAAAATTTCGTATTTTGGAGCAAAATTGCAGAAATTCACCTAATTTTGGGGTAAAACATGCAGTAATTTTCTTTATTTTGTGGCAAAAAGGCAGAAATTCACCTTATTTTCAGGCAAATGGCAGAAATTCCCCTTATTTAAGGGCAAAATTGCAGAAATTTCCCTTATTTGGGGGCAAAAAACAGAATTTCCCCTTATTTTGGGGTAAATTTGCAGAAATTTGCTTTATTATGGGGAAAATTTGCAGAAATTTCTCTTATTTTAGGGCAAAATTGCAGAAATTTCACTTATTTCAGAAAAAGAAGCAAAAATTTTTCTTATTTTGGGGCAAAAAGGCCAAAATTCCCATTATTTTGGGACAAAAAAGCAGAAATTCACCTTATTTTGGGGTAAATTTGCAGAAATTTCACATATTTCAGGGCAAAAAGGCACAAATTCCCCATATTTTGAGGTAAAATGCTGAAATTCCCAATATTTTGGGGAAAAAGGCAGAAATTCCCCTTATTTTGGGGCAAAAAGGCACAAATTTCCCTTATTTTCGGGCAAAATTGCAGAAATTTCATTTATTTCTGGGTAAAAAGTCAGAAATTCCCCTTATTATGGGGCAATAAGGAGAAATTTCTTTTTTTATGGTACAAAATTGAAAAACTTTTCTTTATTTTGGAACAAAAAGGCAAAATTCCCCATATTTTGGGGTAAAAGGCAGAAATTGTTCTTATTTTTAGGGAAAATGCAGAAATTCCCCTTATTTAGAGGTAAAATGAAGAAATTCCCCTAAAATTGTGGCAAAATGCAGAAATTCCCTTTATTTTGGGGCTAAAACGCAAAAAATATTCGTATTTTGAAGAAAAATTGCAGAAATTCTCATAATTTTCGGGAAAAAAGGCTGAAATTCTCCTTATTTTGGGGCAAAAAGACAGAAAATCTCCATTTTTCGGGTGCAAAAAGTCAGAAATTCCCATTATTTGGGGCAAAATTGCAGAAATTTCCTTTACTTTGGGGAAAAATTGCAGAAATCACCTTTATTTTGGGGCAAAATTGCAGAAATTTCACTTATTTCAGGGAAAAAAGGCAAAAATTTCTCTTATTTTGGGGCAAAAAGGAAAATATTTCTTTCATTTCGGTACAAAAATGCAGAAATTCCCTTTATTTTGGGGCTAAAAGGCAGACATTCCCCTTATTTTGGGGCAAAAAGCAGACATTTCCCTTATTTTGGGGAAAAATTTTAAAAATTTCACTTATTTAAGGGCAAAAAGTCAGAAATTCCCTTTATTTTGGGGCAAAAAAACAGAAATTCCGTTTATTTTTGGGGAAAAGGCAGAAATTGCACTTATTTTGAGTCAAAAAGGCAGAAAGTATTCTTATTTTGGGGCAAAAGTATAGAAATTTCCCTTTTTTATAGCAAAAGGTATACATTCCCTTTATTTTCGGGCAAAAAGGCAGAAATTCCCCGTATTTTGGAGCAATATTGCAGAAATTCCCCTAATTGTTGGGCAAAAAGGCAGAAATTTCCCTTATTTTGGGGTAAAACTGCAGAAATTTCACTTATTTTCGGCAAAATGCCAGAAATTCCCCTTATTTTTGGCGAATAAGGCAGAAAATCCTCATATTTTGGAGCAAAATTGCAGAAATTCACCTAATTTTGGGGTAAAACATGCAGTAATTATCTTTATTTTGTGGCAAAAAGGCAGAAATTTCTTTTATTTTGGGGCAAATGGCAGAAATTACCCTTATTTTAGGGCAAAATTGCAGAAATTTCCCTTTTTTGTGGGAAAAAAACAGAAATTCCTCTTATTTTGGTGCAAAATTGCAGAAATTTGCTTTATTATGGGGAAAAATTGCAGAAATTTCCTTTATTGTAAGGCAAAATTGCAGAAATTTCACTTATTTCAGAAAAAAAAAGCAAAAATTTTTCTTATTTTGGGGCAAAAAGGCAGAAATTCCCATTATTTTTCGGCAAAAAGCAGAAATTCACCTTATTTTGGGGTAAAATTGCAGAAATTTCACATATGTCAGAGCAAAAAAGCAGAAATTCCCCTTATTTTGAGGTAAAATGTTGAAATTCCCCATATTTTGGGACAAAAGGCAGACATTCCCCTTATTTTGGGGCAAAAAGGCACAAATTTCCCTTATTTTCGGGCAAAATTGCAGAAATTTCATTTATTTCAGGGTAAAAAGTTAGAAATTCCCCTTAGTTTGGGCCAAAAAGGAGAAATTTCTTTTATTATCGTACAAAATTGAAGAAATATTCATTATTTTGGAACAAAAAGGCAGAAATTCTTCATATTTTGGGCTAAAAGGCAGAAATTCTTCTTATTTTGAGGTAAAATGCAGAAATTTCCCTTATTTAGAGGTAAAATGCAGAAATTCCCCTAATATTAGGAAAAAATGCAGAAATTCCCTTTATTTTGGGGCTAAAAGGCAGAAATTTTCCATATTTTGAAAAAAAATTGCAGAAATTCTCATAATTTTCGGGCAAAAAGGCTGAAATTCTCCTTATTTTGGGGCAAAAGACAAAAAATCTCCTTTTTTGGGTGCAAAAAGTCAGAAATTCCCCTTATTTGGGGAAAAATTGCAGAAATTTTCTCTAGTTTGGGGCAAAATTGCAGAAATTTCCCTTATTTTGGGGCAAAATTGCAAAAATTTCACTTATTTCAGGGAAAAAAGGCAGAAATTTCTCTTATTTTGGGGCAAAAATGCAGAAATTTCTTTTATTTTGGTACAAAATTGCAGAAATTTTTCTTATTTTGGGGCAAAAAGGCAGAAGTTCCCCATATTTTGGGGCAAAAGGCAGAAATTCCTCTTATTTTGAGGAAAAAAGGCTGAAATTCTCCTTATTTGTTGGCAAAAAGGGAGAAATTCCCCTTATTTTGAGGCAAAAAGCAGACATTTCCCTTATTTTGGGGAAAAATTTTAGAAATTTCACTTATTTCAGGGTAAAAAGTCAGAAATTTTCTTTATTTTGGGGCAAAAAGACAGAAATTCCGTTTATTTTTGGGGAAAAGGCAGAAATTGCACTTATTTTGAGTCAAAAAGGCGGAAAATCCCCTTATTTTTGGGCAAAAGTGAAGAAATTTCTTTTTTTTTATGGCAAAAAGGTATACATTCCCTTTCTTTTCGGGCAAAAAGGCAGAAATTCCCCGTATTTTGGAGCAAAATTGCAGAAATTCCCCTAATTTTGGGGTAAAAAGCAGAAATTCCCCTTATTTTGCAGTAAAACTGCAGAAAATTCACTTATTTTGCGGCAAAATGGCAGAAATTCCCCTTATTTTCGGCGAAAAAGGCAGAAAATTTCGTATTTTGGAGCAAAATTGCAGAAATTCACCTAATTTTGGGGTAAAACATGCAGTAATTTTCTTTATTTTGTGGCAAAAAGGCAGAAATTCACCTTATTTTCAGGCAAATGGCAGAAATTCCCCTTATTTAAGGGCAAAATTGCAGAAATTTCCCTTATTTGGGGGCAAAAAACAGAATTTCCCCTTATTTTGGGGTAAATTTGCAGAAATTTGCTTTATTATGGGGAAAATTTGCAGAAATTTCTCTTATTTTAGGGCAAAATTGCAGAAATTTCACTTATTTCAGAAAAAGAAGCAAAAATTTTTCTTATTTTGGGGCAAAAAGGCCAAAATTCCCATTATTTTGGGACAAAAAAGCAGAAATTCACCTTATTTTGGGGTAAATTTGCAGAAATTTCACATATTTCAGGGCAAAAAGGCACAAATTCCCCATATTTTGAGGTAAAATGCTGAAATTCCCAATATTTTGGGGAAAAAGGCAGAAATTCCCCTTATTTTGGGGCAAAAAGGCACAAATTTCCCTTATTTTCGGGCAAAATTGCAGAAATTTCATTTATTTCTGGGTAAAAAGTCAGAAATTCCCCTTATTATGGGGCAATAAGGAGAAATTTCTTTTTTTATGGTACAAAATTGAAAAACTTTTCTTTATTTTGGAACAAAAAGGCAAAATTCCCCATATTTTGGGGTAAAAGGCAGAAATTGTTCTTATTTTTAGGGAAAATGCAGAAATTCCCCTTATTTAGAGGTAAAATGAAGAAATTCCCCTAAAATTGTGGCAAAATGCAGAAATTCCCTTTATTTTGGGGCTAAAACGCAAAAAATATTCGTATTTTGAAGAAAAATTGCAGAAATTCTCATAATTTTCGGGAAAAAAGGCTGAAATTCTCCTTATTTTGGGGCAAAAAGACAGAAAATCTCCATTTTTCGGGTGCAAAAAGTCAGAAATTCCCATTATTTGGGGCAAAATTGCAGAAATTTCCTTTACTTTGGGGAAAAATTGCAGAAATCACCTTTATTTTGGGGCAAAATTGCAGAAATTTCACTTATTTCAGGGAAAAAAGGCAAAAATTTCTCTTATTTTGGGGCAAAAAGGAAAATATTTCTTTCATTTCGGTACAAAAATGCAGAAATTCCCTTTATTTTGGGGCTAAAAGGCAGACATTCCCCTTATTTTGGGGCAAAAAGCAGACATTTCCCTTATTTTGGGGAAAAATTTTAAAAATTTCACTTATTTAAGGGCAAAAAGTCAGAAATTCCCTTTATTTTGGGGCAAAAAAACAGAAATTCCGTTTATTTTTGGGGAAAAGGCAGAAATTGCACTTATTTTGAGTCAAAAAGGCAGAAAGTATTCTTATTTTGGGGCAAAAGTATAGAAATTTCCCTTTTTTATAGCAAAAGGTATACATTCCCTTTATTTTCGGGCAAAAAGGCAGAAATTCCCCGTATTTTGGAGCAATATTGCAGAAATTCCCCTAATTGTTGGGCAAAAAGGCAGAAATTTCCCTTATTTTGGGGTAAAACTGCAGAAATTTCACTTATTTTCGGCAAAATGCCAGAAATTCCCCTTATTTTTGGCGAATAAGGCAGAAAATCCTCATATTTTGGAGCAAAATTGCAGAAATTCACCTAATTTTGGGGTAAAACATGCAGTAATTATCTTTATTTTGTGGCAAAAAGGCAGAAATTTCTTTTATTTTGGGGCAAATGGCAGAAATTACCCTTATTTTAGGGCAAAATTGCAGAAATTTCCCTTTTTTGTGGGAAAAAAACAGAAATTCCTCTTATTTTGGTGCAAAATTGCAGAAATTTGCTTTATTATGGGGAAAAATTGCAGAAATTTCCTTTATTGTAAGGCAAAATTGCAGAAATTTCACTTATTTCAGAAAAAAAAAGCAAAAATTTTTCTTATTTTGGGGCAAAAAGGCAGAAATTCCCATTATTTTTCGGCAAAAAGCAGAAATTCACCTTATTTTGGGGTAAAATTGCAGAAATTTCACATATGTCAGAGCAAAAAAGCAGAAATTCCCCTTATTTTGAGGTAAAATGTTGAAATTCCCCATATTTTGGGACAAAAGGCAGACATTCCCCTTATTTTGGGGCAAAAAGGCACAAATTTCCCTTATTTTCGGGCAAAATTGCAGAAATTTCATTTATTTCAGGGTAAAAAGTTAGAAATTCCCCTTAGTTTGGGCCAAAAAGGAGAAATTTCTTTTATTATCGTACAAAATTGAAGAAATATTCATTATTTTGGAACAAAAAGGCAGAAATTCTTCATATTTTGGGCTAAAAGGCAGAAATTCTTCTTATTTTGAGGTAAAATGCAGAAATTTCCCTTATTTAGAGGTAAAATGCAGAAATTCCCCTAATATTAGGAAAAAATGCAGAAATTCCCTTTATTTTGGGGCTAAAAGGCAGAAATTTTCCATATTTTGAAAAAAAATTGCAGAAATTCTCATAATTTTCGGGCAAAAAGGCTGAAATTCTCCTTATTTTGGGGCAAAAGACAAAAAATCTCCTTTTTTGGGTGCAAAAAGTCAGAAATTCCCCTTATTTGGGGAAAAATTGCAGAAATTTTCTCTAGTTTGGGGCAAAATTGCAGAAATTTCCCTTATTTTGGGGCAAAATTGCAAAAATTTCACTTATTTCAGGGAAAAAAGGCAGAAATTTCTCTTATTTTGGGGCAAAAATGCAGAAATTTCTTTTATTTTGGTACAAAATTGCAGAAATTTTTCTTATTTTGGGGCAAAAAGGCAGAAGTTCCCCATATTTTGGGGCAAAAGGCAGAAATTCCTCTTATTTTGAGGAAAAAAGGCTGAAATTCTCCTTATTTGTTGGCAAAAAGGGAGAAATTCCCCTTATTTTGAGGCAAAAAGCAGACATTTCCCTTATTTTGGGGAAAAATTTTAGAAATTTCACTTATTTCAGGGTAAAAAGTCAGAAATTTTCTTTATTTTGGGGCAAAAAGACAGAAATTCCGTTTATTTTTGGGGAAAAGGCAGAAATTGCACTTATTTTGAGTCAAAAAGGCGGAAAATCCCCTTATTTTTGGGCAAAAGTGAAGAAATTTCTTTTTTTTTATGGCAAAAAGGTATACATTCCCTTTCTTTTCGGGCAAAAAGGCAGAAATTCCCCGTATTTTGGAGCAAAATTGCAGAAATTCCCCTAATTTTGGGGTAAAAAGCAGAAATTCCCCTTATTTTGCAGTAAAACTGCAGAAAATTCACTTATTTTGCGGCAAAATGGCAGAAATTCCCCTTATTTTCGGCGAAAAAGGCAGAAAATTTCGTATTTTGGAGCAAAATTGCAGAAATTCACCTAATTTTGGGGTAAAACATGCAGTAATTTTCTTTATTTTGTGGCAAAAAGGCAGAAATTCACCTTATTTTCAGGCAAATGGCAGAAATTCCCCTTATTTAAGGGCAAAATTGCAGAAATTTCCCTTATTTGGGGGCAAAAAACAGAATTTCCCCTTATTTTGGGGTAAATTTGCAGAAATTTGCTTTATTATGGGGAAAATTTGCAGAAATTTCTCTTATTTTAGGGCAAAATTGCAGAAATTTCACTTATTTCAGAAAAAGAAGCAAAAATTTTTCTTATTTTGGGGCAAAAAGGCCAAAATTCCCATTATTTTGGGACAAAAAAGCAGAAATTCACCTTATTTTGGGGTAAATTTGCAGAAATTTCACATATTTCAGGGCAAAAAGGCACAAATTCCCCATATTTTGAGGTAAAATGCTGAAATTCCCAATATTTTGGGGAAAAAGGCAGAAATTCCCCTTATTTTGGGGCAAAAAGGCACAAATTTCCCTTATTTTCGGGCAAAATTGCAGAAATTTCATTTATTTCTGGGTAAAAAGTCAGAAATTCCCCTTATTATGGGGCAATAAGGAGAAATTTCTTTTTTTATGGTACAAAATTGAAAAACTTTTCTTTATTTTGGAACAAAAAGGCAAAATTCCCCATATTTTGGGGTAAAAGGCAGAAATTGTTCTTATTTTTAGGGAAAATGCAGAAATTCCCCTTATTTAGAGGTAAAATGAAGAAATTCCCCTAAAATTGTGGCAAAATGCAGAAATTCCCTTTATTTTGGGGCTAAAACGCAAAAAATATTCGTATTTTGAAGAAAAATTGCAGAAATTCTCATAATTTTCGGGAAAAAAGGCTGAAATTCTCCTTATTTTGGGGCAAAAAGACAGAAAATCTCCATTTTTCGGGTGCAAAAAGTCAGAAATTCCCATTATTTGGGGCAAAATTGCAGAAATTTCCTTTACTTTGGGGAAAAATTGCAGAAATCACCTTTATTTTGGGGCAAAATTGCAGAAATTTCACTTATTTCAGGGAAAAAAGGCAAAAATTTCTCTTATTTTGGGGCAAAAAGGAAAATATTTCTTTCATTTCGGTACAAAAATGCAGAAATTCCCTTTATTTTGGGGCTAAAAGGCAGACATTCCCCTTATTTTGGGGCAAAAAGCAGACATTTCCCTTATTTTGGGGAAAAATTTTAAAAATTTCACTTATTTAAGGGCAAAAAGTCAGAAATTCCCTTTATTTTGGGGCAAAAAAACAGAAATTCCGTTTATTTTTGGGGAAAAGGCAGAAATTGCACTTATTTTGAGTCAAAAAGGCAGAAAGTATTCTTATTTTGGGGCAAAAGTATAGAAATTTCCCTTTTTTATAGCAAAAGGTATACATTCCCTTTATTTTCGGGCAAAAAGGCAGAAATTCCCCGTATTTTGGAGCAATATTGCAGAAATTCCCCTAATTGTTGGGCAAAAAGGCAGAAATTTCCCTTATTTTGGGGTAAAACTGCAGAAATTTCACTTATTTTCGGCAAAATGCCAGAAATTCCCCTTATTTTTGGCGAATAAGGCAGAAAATCCTCATATTTTGGAGCAAAATTGCAGAAATTCACCTAATTTTGGGGTAAAACATGCAGTAATTATCTTTATTTTGTGGCAAAAAGGCAGAAATTTCTTTTATTTTGGGGCAAATGGCAGAAATTACCCTTATTTTAGGGCAAAATTGCAGAAATTTCCCTTTTTTGTGGGAAAAAAACAGAAATTCCTCTTATTTTGGTGCAAAATTGCAGAAATTTGCTTTATTATGGGGAAAAATTGCAGAAATTTCCTTTATTGTAAGGCAAAATTGCAGAAATTTCACTTATTTCAGAAAAAAAAAGCAAAAATTTTTCTTATTTTGGGGCAAAAAGGCAGAAATTCCCATTATTTTTCGGCAAAAAGCAGAAATTCACCTTATTTTGGGGTAAAATTGCAGAAATTTCACATATGTCAGAGCAAAAAAGCAGAAATTCCCCTTATTTTGAGGTAAAATGTTGAAATTCCCCATATTTTGGGACAAAAGGCAGACATTCCCCTTATTTTGGGGCAAAAAGGCACAAATTTCCCTTATTTTCGGGCAAAATTGCAGAAATTTCATTTATTTCAGGGTAAAAAGTTAGAAATTCCCCTTAGTTTGGGCCAAAAAGGAGAAATTTCTTTTATTATCGTACAAAATTGAAGAAATATTCATTATTTTGGAACAAAAAGGCAGAAATTCTTCATATTTTGGGCTAAAAGGCAGAAATTCTTCTTATTTTGAGGTAAAATGCAGAAATTTCCCTTATTTAGAGGTAAAATGCAGAAATTCCCCTAATATTAGGAAAAAATGCAGAAATTCCCTTTATTTTGGGGCTAAAAGGCAGAAATTTTCCATATTTTGAAAAAAAATTGCAGAAATTCTCATAATTTTCGGGCAAAAAGGCTGAAATTCTCCTTATTTTGGGGCAAAAGACAAAAAATCTCCTTTTTTGGGTGCAAAAAGTCAGAAATTCCCCTTATTTGGGGAAAAATTGCAGAAATTTTCTCTAGTTTGGGGCAAAATTGCAGAAATTTCCCTTATTTTGGGGCAAAATTGCAAAAATTTCACTTATTTCAGGGAAAAAAGGCAGAAATTTCTCTTATTTTGGGGCAAAAATGCAGAAATTTCTTTTATTTTGGTACAAAATTGCAGAAATTTTTCTTATTTTGGGGCAAAAAGGCAGAAGTTCCCCATATTTTGGGGCAAAAGGCAGAAATTCCTCTTATTTTGAGGAAAAAAGGCTGAAATTCTCCTTATTTGTTGGCAAAAAGGGAGAAATTCCCCTTATTTTGAGGCAAAAAGCAGACATTTCCCTTATTTTGGGGAAAAATTTTAGAAATTTCACTTATTTCAGGGTAAAAAGTCAGAAATTTTCTTTATTTTGGGGCAAAAAGAGAGAAATTCCGTTTATTTTTGGGGAAAAGGCAGAAATTGCACTTATTTTGAGTCAAAAAGGCGGAAAATCCCCTTATTTTTGGGCAAAAGTGAAGAAATTTCTTTTTTTTTTATGGCAAAAAGGTATACATTCCCTTTCTTTTCGGGCAAAAAGGCAGAAATTCCCCGTATTTTGGAGCAAAATTGCAGAAATTCCCCTAATTTTGGGGTAAAAAGCAGAAATTCCCCTTATTTTGCAGTAAAACTGCAGAAAATTCACTTATTTTGCGGCAAAATGGCAGAAATTCCCCTTATTTTCGGCGAAAAAGGCAGAAAATTTCGTATTTTGGAGCAAAATTGCAGAAATTCACCTAATTTTGGGGTAAAACATGCAGTAATTTTCTTTATTTTGTGGCAAAAAGGCAGAAATTCACCTTATTTTCGGGCAAATGGCAGAAATTCCCCTTATTTAAGGGCAAAATTGCAGAAATTTCCCTTATTTGGGGGCAAAAAACAGAATTTCCCCTTATTTTGGGGTAAATTTGCAGAAATTTGCTTTATTATGGGGAAAATTTGCAGAAATTTCTCTTATTTTAGGGCAAAATTGCAGAAATTTCACTTATTTCAGAAAAAGAAGCAAAAATTTTTCTTATTTTGGGGCAAAAAGGCCAAAATTCCCATTATTTTGGGGCAAAAAAGCAGAAATTCACCTTATTTTGGGGTAAATTTGCAGAAATTTCACATATTTCAGGGCAAAAAGGCACAAATTCCCCATATTTTGAGGTAAAATGCTGAAATTCCCAATATTTTGGGGAAAAAGGCAGAAATTCCCCTTATTTTGGGGCAAAAAGGCACAAATTTCCCTTATTTTCGGGCAAAATTGCAGAAATTTCATTTATTTCTGGGTAAAAAGTCAGAAATTCCCCTTATTTTGGGGCAAAAAGGAGAAATTTCTTTTTTTATGGTACAAAATTGAAAAACTTTTCTTTATTTTGGAACAAAAAGGCAAAATTCCCCATATTTTGGGGTAAAAGGCAGAAATTGTTCTTATTTTTAGGGAAAATGCAGAAATTCCCCTTATTTAAAGGTAAAATGAAGAAATTCCCCTAAAATTGTGGCAAAATGCAGAAATTCCCTTTATTTTCGGGCTAAAACGCAAAAAATTTTCGTATTTTGAAGAAAAATTGCAGAAATTCTCATAATTTTCGGGAAAAAAGGCTGAAATTCTCCTTATTTTGGGGCAAAAAGACAGAAAATCTCCATTTTTCGGGTGCAAAAAGTCAGAAATTCCCATTATTTGGGGCAAAATTGCAGAAATTTCCTTTACTTTGGGGAAAAATTGCAGAAATTACCTTTATTTTGGGGCAAAATTGCAGAAATTTCACTTATTTCAGGGAAAAAAGGCAAAAATTTCTCTTATTTTGGGGCAAAAAGGAAAATATTTCTTTCATTTCGGTACAAAAATGCAGAAATTTCCTTTATTTTGGGGCTAAAAGGCAGACATTCCCCTTATTTTGGGGCAAAAAGCAGACATTTCCCTTATTTTGGGGAAAAATTTTAAAAATTTCACTTATTTAAGGGCAAAAAGTCAGAAATTCCCTTTATTTTGGGGCAAAAAAACAGAAATTCCGTTTATTTTTGGGGAAAAGGCAGAAATTGCACTTATTTTGAGTCAAAAAGGCAGAAAATATACTTATTTTGGGGCAAAAGTATAGAAATTTCCCTTTTTTATAGCAAAAGGTATACATTCCCTTTATTTTCGGGCAAAAAGGCAGAAATTCCCCGTATTTTGGAGCAATATTGCAGAAATTCCCCTAATTGTTGGGCAAAAAGGCAGAAATTTCCCTTATTTTGGGGTAAAACTGCAGAAATTTCACTTATTTTCGGCAAAATGCCAGAAATTCCCCTTATTTTTGGCGAATAAGGCAGAAAATCCTCATATTTTGGAGCAAAATTGCAGAAATTCACCTAATTTTGGGGTAAAACATGCAGTAATTATCTCTATTTTGTGGCAAAAAGGCAGAAATTTCTTTTATTTTGGGGCAAATGGCAGAAATTACCCTTATTTTAGGGCAAAATTGCAGAAATTTCCCTTTTTTGTGGGAAAAAAACAGAAATTCCTCTTATTTTGGTGCAAAATTGCAGAAATTTGCTTTATTATGGGGAAAAATTGCAGAAATCTCCTTTATTGTAAGGCAAAATTGCAGAAATTTCACTTATTTCAGAAAAAAAAAGCAAAAATTTTTCTTATTTTGGGGCAAAAAGGCAGAAATTCCCATTATTTTTCGGCAAAAAGCAGAAATTCACCTTATTTTGGGGTAAAATTGCAGAAATTTCACATATGTCAGAGCAAAAAAGCAGAAATTCCCCTTATTTTGAGGTAAAATGTTGAAATTCCCTATATTTTGGGACAAAAGGCAGACATTCCCCTTATTTTGGGGCAAAAAGGCACAAATTTCCCTTATTTTCGGGCAAAATTGCAGAAATTTCATTTATTTCAGGGTAAAAAGTTAGAAATTCCCCTTAGTTTGGGCCAAAAAGGAGAAATTTCTTTTATTATCGTACAAAATTGAAGAAATATTCATTATTTTGGAACAAAAAGGCAGAAATTCTTCATATTTTGGGCTAAAAGGCAGAAATTCTTCTTATTTTGAGGTAAAATGCAGAAATTTCCCTTATTTAGAGGTAAAATGCAGAAATTCCCCTAATATTGGGAAAAAATGCAGAAATTCCCTTTATTTTGGGGCTAAAAGGCAGAAATTTTCCATATTTTGAAGAAAAATTGCAGAAATTCTCATAATTTTCGGGCAAAAAGGCTGAAATTCTCCTTATTTTGGGGCAAAAGACAAAAAATCTCCTTTTTTGGGTGCAAAAAGTCAGAAATTCCCCTTATTTGGGGAAAAATTGCAGAAATTTTCTCTAGTTTGGGGCAAAATTGCAGAAATTTCCCTTATTTTGGGGCAAAATTGCAAAAATTTCACTTATTTCAGGGAAAAAAGGCAGAAATTTCTCTTATTTTGGGGCAAAAATGCAGAAATTTCTTTTATTTTGGTACAAAATTGCAGAAATTTTTCTTATTTTGGGGAAAAAAGGCAGAAGTTCCCCATATTTTGGGGCAAAAGGCAGAAATTCCTCTTATTTTGAGGAAAAAAGGCTGAAATTCTCCTTATTTGTTGGCAAAAAGGGAGAAATTCCCCTTATTTTGAGGCAAAAAGCAGACATTTCCCTTATTTTGGGGAAAAATTTTAGAAATTTCACTTATTTCAGGGTAAAAAGTCAGAAATTTTCTTTATTTTGGGGCAAAAAGACAGAAATTCCGTTTATTTTTGGGGAAAAGGCAGAAATTGCACTTATTTTGAGTCAAAAAGGCGGAAAATCCCCTTATTTTTGGGCAAAAGTGAAGAAATTTCTTTTTTTTTATGGCAAAAAGGTGTACATTCCCTTTCTTTTCGGGCAAAAAGGCAGAAATTCCCCGTATTTTGGAGCAAAATTGCAGAAATTCCCCTAATTTTGGGGTAAAAAGCAGAAATTCCCCTTATTTTGCAGTAAAACTGCAGAAAATTCACTTATTTTGCGGCAAAATGGCAGAAATTCCCCTTATTTTCGGCGAAAAAGGCAGAAAATTTCGTATTTTGGAGCAAAATTGCAGAAATTCACCTAATTTTGGGGTAAAACATGCAGTAATTTTCTTTATTTTGTGGCAAAAAGGCAGAAATTCACCTTATTTTCGGGCAAATGGCAGAAATTCCCCTTATTTAAGGGCAAAATTGCAGAAATTTCCCTTATTTGGGGGCAAAAAACAGAATTTCCCCTTATTTTGGGGTAAATTTGCAGAAATTTGCTTTATTATGGGGAAAATTTGCAGAAATTTCTCTTATTTTAGGGCAAAATTGCAGAAATTTCACTTATTTCAGAAAAAGAAGCAAAAATTTTTCTTATTTTGGGGCAAAAAGGCCAAAATTCCCATTATTTTGGGGCAAAAAAGCAGAAATTCACCTTATTTTGGGGTAAATTTGCAGAAATTTCACATATTTCAGGGCAAAAAGGCACAAATTCCCCATATTTTGAGGTAAAATGCTGAAATTCCCAATATTTTGGGGAAAAAGGCAGAAATTCCCCTTATTTTGGGGCAAAAAGGCACAAATTTCCCTTATTTTCGGGCAAAATTGCAGAAATTTCATTTATTTCTGGGTAAAAAGTCAGAAATTCCCCTTATTTTGGGGCAAAAAGGAGAAATTTCTTTTTTTATGGTACAAAATTGAAAAACTTTTCTTTATTTTGGAACAAAAAGGCAAAATTCCCCATATTTTGGGGTAAAAGGCAGAAATTGTTCTTATTTTTAGGGAAAATGCAGAAATTCCCCTTATTTAGAGGTAAAATGAAGAAATTCCCCTAAAATTGTGGCAAAATGCAGAAATTCCCTTTATTTTGGGGCTAAAACGCAAAAAATTTTCGTATTTTGAAGAAAAATTGCAGAAATTCTCATAATTTTCGGGAAAAAAGGCTGAAATTCTCTTTATTTTGGGGCAAAAAGACAGAAAATCTCCATTTTTCGGGTGCAAAAAGTCAGAAATTCCCATTATTTGGGGCAAAATTGCAGAAATTTCCTTTACTTTGGGGAAAAATTGCAGAAATTACCTTTATTTTGGGGCAAAATTGCAGAAATTTCACTTATTTCAGGGAAAAAAGGCAAAAATTTCTCTTATTTTGGGGCAAAAAGGAAAATATTTCTTTCATTTCGGTACAAAAATGCAGAAATTCCCTTTATTTTGGGGCTAAAAGGCAGACATTCTCCTTATTTTGGGGCAAAAAGCAGACATTTCCCTTATTTTGGGGAAAAATTTTAAAAATTTCACTTATTTAAGGGCAAAAAGTCAGAAATTCCCTTTATTTTGGGGCAAAAAAACAGAAATTCCGTTTATTTTTGGGGAAAAGGCAGAAATTGCACTTATTTTGAGTCAAAAAGGCAGAAAATATTCTTATTTTGGGGCAAAAGTATAGAAATTTCCCTTTTTTATAGCAAAAGGTATACATTCCCTTTATTTTCGGGCAAAAAGGCAGAAATTCCCCGTATTTTGGAGCAATATTGCAGAAATTCCCCTAATTGTTGGGCAAAAAGGCAGAAATTTCCCTTATTTTGGGGTAAAACTGCAGAAATTTCACTTATTTTCGGCAAAATGCCAGAAATTCCCCTTATTTTTGGCGAATAAGGCAGAAAATCCTCATATTTTGGAGCAAAATTGCAGAAATTCACCTAATTTTGGGGTAAAACATGCAGTAATTATCTCTATTTTGTGGCAAAAAGGCAGAAATTTCTTTTATTTTGGGGCAAATGGCAGAAATTACCCTTATTTTAGGGCAAAATTGCAGAAATTTCCCTTTTTTGTGGGAAAAAAACAGAAATTCCTCTTATTTTGGTGCAAAATTGCAGAAATTTGCTTTATTATGGGGAAAAATTGCAGAAATTTCCTTTATTGTAAGGCAAAATTGCAGAAATTTCACTTATTTCAGAAAAAAAAAGCAAAAATTTTTCTTATTTTGGGGCAAAAAGGCAGAAATTCCCATTATTTTTTGGCAAAAAGCAGAAATTCACCTTATTTTGGGGTAAAATTGCAGAAATTTCACATATGTCAGAGCAAAAAAGCAGAAATTCCCCTTATTTTGAGGTAAAATGTTGAAATTCCCTATATTTTGGGACAAAAGGCAGACATTCCCCTTATTTTGGGGCAAAAAGGCACAAATTTCCCTTATTTTCGGGCAAAATTGCAGAAATTTCATTTATTTCAGGGTAAAAAGTTAGAAATTCCCCTTAGTTTGGGCCAAAAAGGAGAAATTTCTTTTATTATCGTACAAAATTGAAGAAATATTCATTATTTTGGAACAAAAAGGCAGAAATTCTTCATATTTTGGGCTAAAAGGCAGAAATTCTTCTTATTTTGAGGTAAAATGCAGAAATTTCCCTTATTTAGAGGTAAAATGCAGAAATTCCCCTAATATTGGGAAAAAATGCAGAAATTCCCTTTATTTTGGGGCTAAAAGGCAGAAATTTTCCATATTTTGAAGAAAAATTGCAGAAATTCTCATAATTTTCGGGCAAAAAGGCTGAAATTCTCCTTATTTTGGGGCAAAAGACAAAAAATCTCCTTTTTTGGGTGCAAAAAGTCAGAAATTCCCCTTATTTGGGGAAAAATTGCAGAAATTTTCTCTAGTTTGGGGCAAAATTGCAGAAATTTCCCTTATTTTGGGGCAAAATTGCAAAAATTTCACTTATTTCAGGGAAAAAAGGCAGAAATTTCTCTTATTTTGGGGCAAAAATGCAGAAATTTCTTTTATTTTGGTACAAAATTGCAGAAATTTTTCTTATTTTGGGGCAAAAAGGCAGAAGTTCCCCATATTTTGGGGCAAAAGGCAGAAATTCTTCTTATTTTGAGGAAAAAAGGCTGAAATTCTCCTTATTTGTTGGCAAAAAGGGAGAAATTCCCCTTATTTTGAGGCAAAAAGCAGACATTTCCCTTATTTTGGGGAAAAATTTTAGAAATTTCACTTATTTCAGGGTAAAAAGTCAGAAATTTTCTTTATTTTGGGGCAAAAAGAGAGAAATTCCGTTTATTTTTGGGGAAAAGGCAGAAATTGCACTTATTTTGAGTCAAAAAGGCGGAAAATCCCCTTATTTTTGGGCAAAAGTGAAGAAATTTCTTTTTTTTTATGGCAAAAAGGTATACATTCCCTTTCTTTTCGGGCAAAAAGGCAGAAATTCCCCGTATTTTGGAGCAAAATTGCAGAAATTCCCCTAATTTTGGGGTAAAAAGCAGAAATTCCCCTTATTTTGCAGTAAAACTGCAGAAAATTCACTTATTTTGCGGCAAAATGGCAGAAATTCCCCTTATTTTCGGCGAAAAAGGCAGAAAATTTCGTATTTTGGAGCAAAATTGCAGAAATTCACCTAATTTTGGGGTAAAACATGCAGTAATTTTCTTTATTTTGTGGCAAAAAGGCAGAAATTCACCTTATTTTCAGGCAAATGGCAGAAATTCCCCTTATTTAAGGGCAAAATTGCAGAAATTTCCCTTATTTGGGGGCAAAAAACAGAATTTCCCCTTATTTTGGGGTAAATTTGCAGAAATTTGCTTTATTATGGGGAAAATTTGCAGAAATTTCTCTTATTTTAGGGCAAAATTGCAGAAATTTCACTTATTTCAGAAAAAGAAGCAAAAATTTTTCTTATTTTGGGGCAAAAAGGCCAAAATTCCCATTATTTTGGGACAAAAAAGCAGAAATTCACCTTATTTTGGGGTAAATTTGCAGAAATTTCACATATTTCAGGGCAAAAAGGCACAAATTCCCCATATTTTGAGGTAAAATGCTGAAATTCCCAATATTTTGGGGAAAAAGGCAGAAATTCCCCTTATTTTGGGGCAAAAAGGCACAAATTTCCCTTATTTTCGGGCAAAATTGCAGAAATTTCATTTATTTCTGGGTAAAAAGTCAGAAATTCCCCTTATTATGGGGCAATAAGGAGAAATTTCTTTTTTTATGGTACAAAATTGAAAAACTTTTCTTTATTTTGGAACAAAAAGGCAAAATTCCCCATATTTTGGGGTAAAAGGCAGAAATTGTTCTTATTTTTAGGGAAAATGCAGAAATTCCCCTTATTTAGAGGTAAAATGAAGAAATTCCCCTAAAATTGTGGCAAAATGCAGAAATTCCCTTTATTTTGGGGCTAAAACGCAAAAAATATTCGTATTTTGAAGAAAAATTGCAGAAATTCTCATAATTTTCGGGAAAAAAGGCTGAAATTCTCCTTATTTTGGGGCAAAAAGACAGAAAATCTCCATTTTTCGGGTGCAAAAAGTCAGAAATTCCCATTATTTGGGGCAAAATTGCAGAAATTTCCTTTACTTTGGGGAAAAATTGCAGAAATCACCTTTATTTTGGGGCAAAATTGCAGAAATTTCACTTATTTCAGGGAAAAAAGGCAAAAATTTCTCTTATTTTGGGGCAAAAAGGAAAATATTTCTTTCATTTCGGTACAAAAATGCAGAAATTCCCTTTATTTTGGGGCTAAAAGGCAGACATTCCCCTTATTTTGGGGCAAAAAGCAGACATTTCCCTTATTTTGGGGAAAAATTTTAAAAATTTCACTTATTTAAGGGCAAAAAGTCAGAAATTCCCTTTATTTTGGGGCAAAAAAACAGAAATTCCGTTTATTTTTGGGGAAAAGGCAGAAATTGCACTTATTTTGAGTCAAAAAGGCAGAAAGTATTCTTATTTTGGGGCAAAAGTATAGAAATTTCCCTTTTTTATAGCAAAAGGTATACATTCCCTTTATTTTCGGGCAAAAAGGCAGAAATTCCCCGTATTTTGGAGCAATATTGCAGAAATTCCCCTAATTGTTGGGCAAAAAGGCAGAAATTTCCCTTATTTTGGGGTAAAACTGCAGAAATTTCACTTATTTTCGGCAAAATGCCAGAAATTCCCCTTATTTTTGGCGAATAAGGCAGAAAATCCTCATATTTTGGAGCAAAATTGCAGAAATTCACCTAATTTTGGGGTAAAACATGCAGTAATTATCTTTATTTTGTGGCAAAAAGGCAGAAATTTCTTTTATTTTGGGGCAAATGGCAGAAATTACCCTTATTTTAGGGCAAAATTGCAGAAATTTCCCTTTTTTGTGGGAAAAAAACAGAAATTCCTCTTATTTTGGTGCAAAATTGCAGAAATTTGCTTTATTATGGGGAAAAATTGCAGAAATTTCCTTTATTGTAAGGCAAAATTGCAGAAATTTCACTTATTTCAGAAAAAAAAAGCAAAAATTTTTCTTATTTTGGGGCAAAAAGGCAGAAATTCCCATTATTTTTCGGCAAAAAGCAGAAATTCACCTTATTTTGGGGTAAAATTGCAGAAATTTCACATATGTCAGAGCAAAAAAGCAGAAATTCCCCTTATTTTGAGGTAAAATGTTGAAATTCCCCATATTTTGGGACAAAAGGCAGACATTCCCCTTATTTTGGGGCAAAAAGGCACAAATTTCCCTTATTTTCGGGCAAAATTGCAGAAATTTCATTTATTTCAGGGTAAAAAGTTAGAAATTCCCCTTAGTTTGGGCCAAAAAGGAGAAATTTCTTTTATTATCGTACAAAATTGAAGAAATATTCATTATTTTGGAACAAAAAGGCAGAAATTCTTCATATTTTGGGCTAAAAGGCAGAAATTCTTCTTATTTTGAGGTAAAATGCAGAAATTTCCCTTATTTAGAGGTAAAATGCAGAAATTCCCCTAATATTAGGAAAAAATGCAGAAATTCCCTTTATTTTGGGGCTAAAAGGCAGAAATTTTCCATATTTTGAAAAAAAATTGCAGAAATTCTCATAATTTTCGGGCAAAAAGGCTGAAATTCTCCTTATTTTGGGGCAAAAGACAAAAAATCTCCTTTTTTGGGTGCAAAAAGTCAGAAATTCCCCTTATTTGGGGAAAAATTGCAGAAATTTTCTCTAGTTTGGGGCAAAATTGCAGAAATTTCCCTTATTTTGGGGCAAAATTGCAAAAATTTCACTTATTTCAGGGAAAAAAGGCAGAAATTTCTCTTATTTTGGGGCAAAAATGCAGAAATTTCTTTTATTTTGGTACAAAATTGCAGAAATTTTTCTTATTTTGGGGCAAAAAGGCAGAAGTTCCCCATATTTTGGGGCAAAAGGCAGAAATTCCTCTTATTTTGAGGAAAAAAGGCTGAAATTCTCCTTATTTGTTGGCAAAAAGGGAGAAATTCCCCTTATTTTGAGGCAAAAAGCAGACATTTCCCTTATTTTGGGGAAAAATTTTAGAAATTTCACTTATTTCAGGGTAAAAAGTCAGAAATTTTCTTTATTTTGGGGCAAAAAGAGAGAAATTCCGTTTATTTTTGGGGAAAAGGCAGAAATTGCACTTATTTTGAGTCAAAAAGGCGGAAAATCCCCTTATTTTTGGGCAAAAGTGAAGAAATTTCTTTTTTTTTTATGGCAAAAAGGTATACATTCCCTTTCTTTTCGGGCAAAAAGGCAGAAATTCCCCGTATTTTGGAGCAAAATTGCAGAAATTCCCCTAATTTTGGGGTAAAAAGCAGAAATTCCCCTTATTTTGCAGTAAAACTGCAGAAAATTCACTTATTTTGCGGCAAAATGGCAGAAATTCCCCTTATTTTCGGCGAAAAAGGCAGAAAATTTCGTATTTTGGAGCAAAATTGCAGAAATTCACCTAATTTTGGGGTAAAACATGCAGTAATTTTCTTTATTTTGTGGCAAAAAGGCAGAAATTCACCTTATTTTCGGGCAAATGGCAGAAATTCCCCTTATTTAAGGGCAAAATTGCAGAAATTTCCCTTATTTGGGGGCAAAAAACAGAATTTCCCCTTATTTTGGGGTAAATTTGCAGAAATTTGCTTTATTATGGGGAAAATTTGCAGAAATTTCTCTTATTTTAGGGCAAAATTGCAGAAATTTCACTTATTTCAGAAAAAGAAGCAAAAATTTTTCTTATTTTGGGGCAAAAAGGCCAAAATTCCCATTATTTTGGGGCAAAAAAGCAGAAATTCACCTTATTTTGGGGTAAATTTGCAGAAATTTCACATATTTCAGGGCAAAAAGGCACAAATTCCCCATATTTTGAGGTAAAATGCTGAAATTCCCAATATTTTGGGGAAAAAGGCAGAAATTCCCCTTATTTTGGGGCAAAAAGGCACAAATTTCCCTTATTTTCGGGCAAAATTGCAGAAATTTCATTTATTTCTGGGTAAAAAGTCAGAAATTCCCCTTATTTTGGGGCAAAAAGGAGAAATTTCTTTTTTTATGGTACAAAATTGAAAAACTTTTCTTTATTTTGGAACAAAAAGGCAAAATTCCCCATATTTTGGGGTAAAAGGCAGAAATTGTTCTTATTTTTAGGGAAAATGCAGAAATTCCCCTTATTTAAAGGTAAAATGAAGAAATTCCCCTAAAATTGTGGCAAAATGCAGAAATTCCCTTTATTTTCGGGCTAAAACGCAAAAAATTTTCGTATTTTGAAGAAAAATTGCAGAAATTCTCATAATTTTCGGGAAAAAAGGCTGAAATTCTCCTTATTTTGGGGCAAAAAGACAGAAAATCTCCATTTTTCGGGTGCAAAAAGTCAGAAATTCCCATTATTTGGGGCAAAATTGCAGAAATTTCCTTTACTTTAGGGAAAAATTGCAGAAATTACCTTTATTTTGGGGCAAAATTGCAGAAATTTCACTTATTTCAGGGAAAAAAGGCAAAAATTTCTCTTATTTTGGGGCAAAAAGGAAAATATTTCTTTCATTTCGGTACAAAAATGCAGAAATTTCCTTTATTTTGGGGCTAAAAGGCAGACATTCCCCTTATTTTGGGGCAAAAAGCAGACATTTCCCTTATTTTGGGGAAAAATTTTAAAAATTTCACTTATTTAAGGGCAAAAAGTCAGAAATTCCCTTTATTTTGGGGCAAAAAAACAGAAATTCCGTTTATTTTTGGGGAAAAGGCAGAAATTGCACTTATTTTGAGTCAAAAAGGCAGAAAATATACTTATTTTGGGGCAAAAGTATAGAAATTTCCCTTTTTTATAGCAAAAGGTATACATTCCCTTTATTTTCGGGCAAAAAGGCAGAAATTCCCCGTATTTTGGAGCAATATTGCAGAAATTCCCCTAATTGTTGGGCAAAAAGGCAGAAATTTCCCTTATTTTGGGGTAAAACTGCAGAAATTTCACTTATTTTCGGCAAAATGCCAGAAATTCCCCTTATTTTTGGCGAATAAGGCAGAAAATCCTCATATTTTGGAGCAAAATTGCAGAAATTCACCTAATTTTGGGGTAAAACATGCAGTAATTATCTCTATTTTGTGGCAAAAAGGCAGAAATTTCTTTTATTTTGGGGCAAATGGCAGAAATTACCCTTATTTTAGGGCAAAATTGCAGAAATTTCCCTTTTTTGTGGGAAAAAAACAGAAATTCCTCTTATTTTGGTGCAAAATTGCAGAAATTTGCTTTATTATGGGGAAAAATTGCAGAAATCTCCTTTATTGTAAGGCAAAATTGCAGAAATTTCACTTATTTCAGAAAAAAAAAGCAAAAATTTTTCTTATTTTGGGGCAAAAAGGCAGAAATTCCCATTATTTTTCGGCAAAAAGCAGAAATTCACCTTATTTTGGGGTAAAATTGCAGAAATTTCACATATGTCAGAGCAAAAAAGCAGAAATTCCCCTTATTTTGAGGTAAAATGTTGAAATTCCCTATATTTTGGGACAAAAGGCAGACATTCCCCTTATTTTGGGGCAAAAAGGCACAAATTTCCCTTATTTTCGGGCAAAATTGCAGAAATTTCATTTATTTCAGGGTAAAAAGTTAGAAATTCCCCTTAGTTTGGGCCAAAAAGGAGAAATTTCTTTTATTATCGTACAAAATTGAAGAAATATTCATTATTTTGGAACAAAAAGGCAGAAATTCTTCATATTTTGGGCTAAAAGGCAGAAATTCTTCTTATTTTGAGGTAAAATGCAGAAATTTCCCTTATTTAGAGGTAAAATGCAGAAATTCCCCTAATATTGGGAAAAAATGCAGAAATTCCCTTTATTTTGGGGCTAAAAGGCAGAAATTTTCCATATTTTGAAGAAAAATTGCAGAAATTCTCATAATTTTCGGGCAAAAAGGCTGAAATTCTCCTTATTTTGGGGCAAAAGACAAAAAATCTCCTTTTTTGGGTGCAAAAAGTCAGAAATTCCCCTTATTTGGGGAAAAATTGCAGAAATTTTCTCTAGTTTGGGGCAAAATTGCAGAAATTTCCCTTATTTTGGGGCAAAATTGCAAAAATTTCACTTATTTCAGGGAAAAAAGGCAGAAATTTCTCTTATTTTGGGGCAAAAATGCAGAAATTTCTTTTATTTTGGTACAAAATTGCAGAAATTTTTCTTATTTTGGGGAAAAAAGGCAGAAGTTCCCCATATTTTGGGGCAAAAGGCAGAAATTCCTCTTATTTTGAGGAAAAAAGGCTGAAATTCTCCTTATTTGTTGGCAAAAAGGGAGAAATTCCCCTTATTTTGAGGCAAAAAGCAGACATTTCCCTTATTTTGGGGAAAAATTTTAGAAATTTCACTTATTTCAGGGTAAAAAGTCAGAAATTTTCTTTATTTTGGGGCAAAAAGACAGAAATTCCGTTTATTTTTGGGGAAAAGGCAGAAATTGCACTTATTTTGAGTCAAAAAGGCGGAAAATCCCCTTATTTTTGGGCAAAAGTGAAGAAATTTTTTTTTTTTTATGGCAAAAAGGTGTACATTCCCTTTCTTTTCGGGCAAAAAGGCAGAAAATCCTCGTATTTTGGAGCAAAATTGCAGAAATTCCCCTAATTTTGGGGTAAAAAGCAGAAATTCCCCTTATTTTGCAGTAAAACTGCAGAAAATTCACTTATTTTGCGGCAAAATGGCAGAAATTCCCCTTATTTTCGGCGAAAAAGGCAGAAAATTTCGTATTTTGGAGCAAAATTGCAGAAATTCACCTAATTTTGGGGTAAAACATGCAGTAATTTTCTTTATTTTGTGGCAAAAAGGCAGAAATTCACCTTATTTTCGGGCAAATGGCAGAAATTCCCCTTATTTAAGGGCAAAATTGCAGAAATTTCCCTTATTTGGGGGCAAAAAACAGAATTTCCCCTTATTTTGGGGTAAATTTGCAGAAATTTGCTTTATTATGGGGAAAATTTGCAGAAATTTCTCTTATTTTAGGGCAAAATTGCAGAAATTTCACTTATTTCAGAAAAAGAAGCAAAAATTTTTCTTATTTTGGGGCAAAAAGGCCAAAATTCCCATTATTTTGGGGCAAAAAAGCAGAAATTCACCTTATTTTGGGGTAAATTTGCAGAAATTTCACATATTTCAGGGCAAAAAGGCACAAATTCCCCATATTTTGAGGTAAAATGCTGAAATTCCCAATATTTTGGGGAAAAAGGCAGAAATTCCCCTTATTTTGGGGCAAAAAGGCACAAATTTCCCTTATTTTCGGGCAAAATTGCAGAAATTTCATTTATTTCTGGGTAAAAAGTCAGAAATTCCCCTTATTTTGGGGCAAAAAGGAGAAATTTCTTTTTTTATGGTACAAAATTGAAAAACTTTTCTTTATTTTGGAACAAAAAGGCAAAATTCCCCATATTTTGGGGTAAAAGGCAGAAATTGTTCTTATTTTTAGGGAAAATGCAGAAATTCCCCTTATTTAGAGGTAAAATGAAGAAATTCCCCTAAAATTGTGGCAAAATGCAGAAATTCCCTTTATTTTGGGGCTAAAACGCAAAAAATTTTCGTATTTTGAAGAAAAATTGCAGAAATTCTCATAATTTTCGGGAAAAAAGGCTGAAATTCTCTTTATTTTGGGGCAAAAAGACAGAAAATCTCCATTTTTCGGGTGCAAAAAGTCAGAAATTCCCATTATTTGGGGCAAAATTGCAGAAATTTCCTTTACTTTGGGGAAAAATTGCAGAAATTACCTTTATTTTGGGGCAAAATTGCAGAAATTTCACTTATTTCAGGGAAAAAAGGCAAAAATTTCTCTTATTTTGGGGCAAAAAGGAAAATATTTCTTTCATTTCGGTACAAAAATGCAGAAATTCCCTTTATTTTGGGGCTAAAAGGCAGACATTCTCCTTATTTTGGGGCAAAAAGCAGACATTTCCCTTATTTTGGGGAAAAATTTTAAAAATTTCACTTATTTAAGGGCAAAAAGTCAGAAATTCCCTTTATTTTGGGGCAAAAAAACAGAAATTCCGTTTATTTTTGGGGAAAAGGCAGAAATTGCACTTATTTTGAGTCAAAAAGGCAGAAAATATTCTTATTTTGGGGCAAAAGTATAGAAATTTCCCTTTTTTATAGCAAAAGGTATACATTCCCTTTATTTTCGGGCAAAAAGGCAGAAATTCCCCGTATTTTGGAGCAATATTGCAGAAATTCCCCTAATTGTTGGGCAAAAAGGCAGAAATTTCCCTTATTTTGGGGTAAAACTGCAGAAATTTCACTTATTTTCGGCAAAATGCCAGAAATTCCCCTTATTTTTGGCGAATAAGGCAGAAAATCCTCATATTTTGGAGCAAAATTGCAGAAATTCACCTAATTTTGGGGTAAAACATGCAGTAATTATCTCTATTTTGTGGCAAAAAGGCAGAAATTTCTTTTATTTTGGGGCAAATGGCAGAAATTACCCTTATTTTAGGGCAAAATTGCAGAAATTTCCCTTTTTTGTGGGAAAAAAACAGAAATTCCTCTTATTTTGGTGCAAAATTGCAGAAATTTGCTTTATTATGGGGAAAAATTGCAGAAATTTCCTTTATTGTAAGGCAAAATTGCAGAAATTTCACTTATTTCAGAAAAAAAAAGCAAAAATTTTTCTTATTTTGGGGCAAAAAGGCAGAAATTCCCATTATTTTTTGGCAAAAAGCAGAAATTCACCTTATTTTGGGGTAAAATTGCAGAAATTTCACATATGTCAGAGCAAAAAAGCAGAAATTCCCCTTATTTTGAGGTAAAATGTTGAAATTCCCTATATTTTGGGACAAAAGGCAGACATTCCCCTTATTTTGGGGCAAAAAGGCACAAATTTCCCTTATTTTCGGGCAAAATTGCAGAAATTTCATTTATTTCAGGGTAAAAAGTTAGAAATTCCCCTTAGTTTGGGCCAAAAAGGAGAAATTTCTTTTATTATCGTACAAAATTGAAGAAATATTCATTATTTTGGAACAAAAAGGCAGAAATTCTTCATATTTTGGGCTAAAAGGCAGAAATTCTTCTTATTTTGAGGTAAAATGCAGAAATTTCCCTTATTTAGAGGTAAAATGCAGAAATTCCCCTAATATTGGGAAAAAATGCAGAAATTCCCTTTATTTTGGGGCTAAAAGGCAGAAATTTTCCATATTTTGAAGAAAAATTGCAGAAATTCTCATAATTTTCGGGCAAAAAGGCTGAAATTCTCCTTATTTTGGGGCAAAAGACAAAAAATCTCCTTTTTTGGGTGCAAAAAGTCAGAAATTCCCCTTATTTGGGGAAAAATTGCAGAAATTTTCTCTAGTTTGGGGCAAAATTGCAGAAATTTCCCTTATTTTGGGGCAAAATTGCAAAAATTTCACTTATTTCAGGGAAAAAAGGCAGAAATTTCTCTTATTTTGGGGCAAAAATGCAGAAATTTCTTTTATTTTGGTACAAAATTGCAGAAATTTTTCTTATTTTGGGGCAAAAAGGCAGAAGTTCCCCATATTTTGGGGCAAAAGGCAGAAATTCTTCTTATTTTGAGGAAAAAAGGCTGAAATTCTCCTTATTTGTTGGCAAAAAGGGAGAAATTCCCCTTATTTTGAGGCAAAAAGCAGACATTTCCCTTATTTTGGGGAAAAATTTTAGAAATTTCACTTATTTCAGGGTAAAAAGTCAGAAATTTTCTTTATTTTGGGGCAAAAAGAGAGAAATTCCGTTTATTTTTGGGGAAAAGGCAGAAATTGCACTTATTTTGAGTCAAAAAGGCGGAAAATCCCCTTATTTTTGGGCAAAAGTGAAGAAATTTCTTTTTTTTATGGCAAAAAGGTATACATTCCCTTTCTTTTCGGGCAAAAAGGCAGAAATTCCCCGTATTTTGGAGCAAAATTGCAGAAATTCCCCTAATTTTGGGGTAAAAAGCAGAAATTCCCCTTATTTTGCAGTAAAACTGCAGAAAATTCACTTATTTTGCGGCAAAATGGCAGAAATTCCCCTTATTTTCGGCGAAAAAGGCAGAAAATTTCGTATTTTGGAGCAAAATTGCAGAAATTCACCTAATTTTGGGGTAAAACATGCAGTAATTTTCTTTATTTTGTGGCAAAAAGGCAGAAATTCACCTTATTTTCGGGCAAATGGCAGAAATTCCCCTTATTTAAGGGCAAAATTGCAGAAATTTCCCTTATTTGGGGGCAAAAAACAGAATTTCCCCTTATTTTGGGGTAAATTTGCAGAAATTTGCTTTATTATGGGGAAAATTTGCAGAAATTTCTCTTATTTTAGGGCAAAATTGCAGAAATTTCACTTATTTCAGAAAAAGAAGCAAAAATTTTTCTTATTTTGGGGCAAAAAGGCCAAAATTCCCATTATTTTGGGACAAAAAAGCAGAAATTCACCTTATTTTGGGGTAAATTTGCAGAAATTTCACATATTTCAGGGCAAAAAGGCACAAATTCCCCATATTTTGAGGTAAAATGCTGAAATTCCCAATATTTTGGGGAAAAAGGCAGAAATTCCCCTTATTTTGGGGCAAAAAGGCACAAATTTCCCTTATTTTCGGGCAAAATTGCAGAAATTTCATTTATTTCTGGGTAAAAAGTCAGAAATTCCCCTTATTTTGGGGCAAAAAGGAGAAATTTCTTTTTTTATGGTACAAAATTGAAAAACTTTTCTTTATTTTGGAACAAAAAGGCAAAATTCCCCATATTTTGGGGTAAAAGGCAGAAATTGTTCTTATTTTTAGGGAAAATGCAGAAATTCCCCTTATTTAGAGGTAAAATGAAGAAATTCCCCTAATATTGGGAAAAAATGCAGAAATTCCCTTTATTTTGGGGCTAAAAGGCAGAAATTCCCCGTATTTCGAAACAAAATTGCAGAAATTCTCATAATTTTTGGGCAAAAAGGCAGATATTCTCCTTATTTTGGGGCAAAAAGACAGAATATCCCCTTTTTTCAGGAGCAAAAAGTCAGAAAATTCCCTTATTTTGGGGCAAAATTGCAGAAATTTCCTTTACATTGGGGCAAAATTGCAGAAATTTTTTTTATTTTGGGGCAAAATTGCAGAAATTTCACTTATTTCAGGAAAAAAAGGCAAAAATTTCTCTTATTTTGGGGCAAAAACGCAGAAATTTTTCTTATTTTGGGGCAAAAAAGCAGAAATTCCCCTTATTTTGGGGCAAAAAGGAATAAATTCCCCATATTTTGGGGCAAAAATCAGACATTTCTCTTATTTTGGGAAAAAATTTTAGAAATTTCACTTATTTCAGGGCATAAAGTCAGAAATTCCCCTTATTTTGCGGCAAAAAGACAGAAATTCCGTTTATTTTGAGGAAAAGGCAGAAATTGCACTTATTTTTAGTCAAAAAGGCAGAAAATCACATTATTTTGGGGCGAAAGTGAAGAAATTTCCTTTTTTTATGGCAAAAAGGTATACATTCCCTTTATTTTCGGGCAAAAAGGCAGAAATTCCCTGTATTTTGGAGCAAAATTGAAGAAATTCCCCTAATTTTGGGGCAAAAAGGCAGAAATTCCCCTAATTTTGGGGTAAAACTGCAGAAATTTTTCTTATTTCGCGGCAAGATGGCAGAAATTCTCCTTATTTTCGGCGAAAAACGCATAAAATCCTCGTATTTTGGAGCAAAATTGCCGAATTTCACATAATTTTGGGGTAAAACATGCAGTAATTTTCTATATTTTGTGAGAAAAAGGCAGAAATTCCCCTTATTTTGGGTCAAATGGCAGAAATTCCCCTTATTTTAGGGCAAAATTGCAGAAATTTCCCTTATTTGTGGGCAAAAACCAGAAATTCCATTTATTTTGGGGCAAAATTGCAGAAATTTGCTTTATTATGGGGAAAAATTGCAGAAATTTCCCTTATTTTAGGCCAAAATTGCAGAAATTTCACTTATTTCAGAAAAAAAAGCAAAAATTTTTCTTATTTTGGGGCAAAAATGCAGAAATTCCTATTATTTTGGGGCAAAAGGCAGAAATTCACCTTATTTTGGGGTAAAATTGCAGAAATTTCACAGATTTTAGGGCAAAAAGGCAGAAATTCCCCATATTTTAGGTAAAATGCTGAAATTCCCCATATTTTGGGGCAAAAGGCAGGAATTTCCCTTATTTTGGGGCAAAAAGCCACAAATTTCCCTTATTTTCGGGCAAAATTTCAGAAATTTCAATTATTTCAGGGTAAAAAGTCAGAAATTCCCCTTATTTTGGGGCAAAAAGGAGAAATTTCTTTTATTATGGTACAAAATTAAAGAAATTTTTTTTATTTTGGAAGAAAAAGGCAGAAATTCCTCATATTTTGGGGTAAAAGGCAGAAATGGTTCTTATTTTGAGGTAAAATGCAGAAATTCCCCTTATTTAGAAGTAAAATGTAGAAATTACCTTAGTATTGGGGAAAAATGCAGAAATTCCCTTTATTTTAGGGCTAAAAGGCAGAAATTTTCCGTATTTTGAAAAAAAATTGCAGAAATTCTCATGATTTTCGGGCAAAAAAACTGATTCTCCTTATTTTGAGGCAAAAAAGAAAAAAAATCTCCTTTTTTCGGGTGCAAAAAGTCAGAAATTCTCCTTATTTGGGGCAAAATTGCAGAAATTTCCTTTACTTTGGGTCAAAATTTCAGAAATTTCCCTTATTTTGGGGCAAAAAGTCAGAAATTTCTTATATTTTGGTATAAATTTCAGAAATTTTTCCTATTTTGGGGCAAAAAGGCAGAAATTCCCGTTATTTTGAGGTAAAAAGGCTGAAATTCCCCTTATTTGGGGGCAAAAATGTAGAAATTCCACTTATTTTGGGACAAAAAGCAGACATTTCCCTTATTTTGGGGAAAATTTTAGAAATTTCAATTATTTCAGGGCAAAAAGTCAGAAATTCCCCTTATTTTGGGGCAAAAAGCAGAAATTTCTTGTATTATTGTACAAAATTGAAGAAAATTTTTATTTTGGAACAAAAAGGCAGAAATTCCCCATATTTTAGAGCAAAATGCAGAAAATATTCTTATTTGAAGGTAAAATGCAGAAATTCCCTTTATTTTGGGGCTAAAAGGTAGACATTCCTTTTATTTTGGGGCAAAAAGCAGACATTTCCCTTATTTTGGGGAAACATTTTAGAAATTTCACTATTTTCAGGGCAAAAAGTCAGAAATTCCCCTTATTTTGGGGCAAAAAGACAGAAATTCCGTTTATTTTTGGGGAAAAGGCAGAAATTGCACTTATTTTGAGTCAAAAAGGCGGAAAATCCCCTTATTTTGGGGCAAAAGTGAAGAAATTTCCCTTTTTTTATGGCAAAAAGATGTACATTCCCTTTATTTTCGGGCAAAAAGGCAGAAATTCCATGTATTTTAAAGCAAAATTGCAGAAATTCCCCTAATTTTGGGGCAAAAAGGCAAAAATTCCCCTTAATTTAGGGTAAAACTGCAGAAATTTCACTTATTTTGCGGCAAAATGGCAGAAATTCCCCTTATTTTGGGGCAAATGGCAGAAATTCCCCTAATTTTAGGGCAAAATTGCAAAAATTTCCCTTATTCGGGGGCAAAAAACATAAATTCCTCTTATTTTGGGGAAAAATTGCAGAAATTTGCTTTATTTGGGGGCAAAAAACAGAAATTCCCCTTATTTTGGGGCAAAATTGCAGAAATTTGCTTTATTATGGGGAATAATTGCAGAAATTTCCCTTATTTTAGGGCAAAATTGCAGAAATTTCAATTATTTCAGAAAAAATAAGCAAAATTTTTTCTTATTTTGGGGCAAAAAGGCAGAAATTCCCATTATTTTGGGGCAAAAAGCAGAAATTCACCTTATTTTGGGGTAAAAGGCAGAAATTCTTCTTATTTTGAGGTAAAATGCAGAAATTTCCCTTATTTAGAGGTAAAATGCAGAAATTCCCCTAATATTGGGAAAAAATGCAGTAATTCACTTTATTTTGGAGCTAAAAGGCAGAAATTTTTCGTATTTTGAAGAAAAAGTGCAGAAATTCTCATAATTTTTGGGCAAAAAGGCTGAAATTCTCTTTATTTTGGGGCAAAAAGTCAGAAAATCTCCTTTTTTCGGTTGCAAAAATTCAGAAATTCCTTTTATTTGGGGCAAAATTGCAGAAATTTCCTTTACTTTGGGGCAAAATTGCAGAAATTTCCTTTACTTTGGGGCAAAATTGCAGAAATTTCCTTTACTTTGGGGCAAAATTGCAGAAATTTCCCTTATTTTGGGGTAAAATTGCAGAAATTTCACTTATTTCAGGGAAAAAAGGCAGAAATTTCTCTTATTTTCGGGCAAAAAGACATAAATTTCTTTTATTTTGGTACAAAATTGCAGAAATTTTTCTTATTTTGGGGCAAAAAGGCAGAAATTCCCCATATTTCGGGGCAAAAGGCAGAAATTCCTCTTATTTTTAGAAAGAAGGCTGAAATTTCCCTTATTTTGGGGCAAAAAGGCAGAAATTCTCCTTATTTTGGGGCAAAAAAAAGAAATTCCTTTTATTTTTGGGGAAAAGGCAGAAATTGCACTTATTTTGAGATAAAAGACGGAAAATCCCCTTATTTTGAGGCAAAAGTGAAGAAATTTCTCTTTTTTATGGCAAAAAGGTATACATTCCCTTCCTTTTCGGGGAAAAAGCAGCAATTCCACGTATTTTGGAGCAAAATTGCAGAAATTCCCCTAATTTGGGGGCAAAAAGGCAGAAATAACCCTTATTTTGGGGTAAAACTGCAGAAATTTCACTTATTTCGCGGCAAAATGGCAGAAATTCCCCTTATTTTCGGCGAAAAAGGCAGAAAATCCTCGTATTTTGGAGCAAAATTGCAGATATTCACCTAATTTTGGGGTAAAACATGCAGTAATTTTCTTTATTTTGTGGCAAAAAGGCAGAAATTCCTTTTATTTTGGGGCAAATGGCAGAAATTCCCCTTATTTTAGGGCAAAATTGCAAAAATTTCCCTTATTCGGGGGCAAGAAACAGAAATTCCACTTATTTTGGGGCAAAAGTGCAGAAATTTGCTTTATTTGGGGGCAAAGAACAGAAATTCCCCTTATTTTGGGGCAAATGGCAGAAATTCCCCTTATTTTAGGGCAAAATTGCAGAAATTTCTCTTATTTGGGGCAAAAAACAGAAATTCCCTTATTTTGGGGGAAAATTGCAGAAATTCGCTTTATTATGGGGAAAAATTGCAGAAATTTCCCTTATTTTAGGCCAAAATTGCAGAAATTTCTCTTATTTGGGGGCAAAAAACAGAAATTCCCCTTATTTTGGGGGAAAATTGCAGAAATTTGCTTTATTATGGGGAAAAATTGCAGAAATTTCCCTTATTTTAGGCCAAAATTGCAGAAATTTCACTTATCTCAGAAAAAAAAAGCAAAAATTTTTTTTAATTTGTGGCAAAAAGGCAAAAATTACCATTATTTTGGGGCAAAAATGCAGAAATTCACCTTATTTTGGGGTAAAATTGCAGAAATGTCACATATTTCAGGGCAAAAGGAAGAAATTCCCCTTATTTTGAGGTAAAATGCTGAAATTCTCCATATTTTGGAGCAAAAGGCAGAAATTCTTCTTATTTTGGGGCAAAAAAGAGAAATTTCTTTTATTATGGTACAAAATTGAAGAAATTTTCTTTATTTTGGAACAAAAAGGCAGAAATTTCCCATATTTTGGGGTAAAAGGCAGAAATTCTTCTTATTTTGAGGTAAAATGCAGAAATTCCCCTTATTTAGAGGTAAAATGCAGAAATTCCCATAATATTGGGGAAAAATGCAGAAATTCCCTTTATTTTTGGGCTAAAAGGCAGAAATTTTCCGTATTTTGAAGAAAAATTGCAGAAATTATCAGAATTTTCGGGCAAATATGCAGAAATTCTCCTTATTTTGGGGTAAAAAGACAGAAAATCCCCTTTTTTCGGGAGCAAGAAGTCAGAAAATCCCCTTATTTTGGGGCAAAATTGCAGAAATTTCCTTTACATTGT
This sequence comes from Micromys minutus, assembly GCF_963924665.1. Taxonomy (NCBI): domain Eukaryota; kingdom Metazoa; phylum Chordata; class Mammalia; order Rodentia; family Muridae; genus Micromys; species Micromys minutus. The sequence continues at coordinate 2,614,446 of NW_027667806.1, read as the reverse complement.
TGCAAAATGGCAGTTATTTTCCTTATTTTGGGGCAAAATTGCAGAAATTTCACTTATTTCAGTGAAAAAAGGCAAAAATTTCTCTTATTTTGGGGCAAAAAGGTAGAAATTTCTTTTATTTTAGTACAAAATTGCAGAAATTTTTCTTATTTTGGGGCAAAAAAGCAGAAATTCCCCATATTTTGGGGCAAAAAGGCAGAAATTCCCCTTATTTTGAGGTAAAAAGGCTGAAATTCTTCTTATTTGGGGGCAAAAAGGCAGAAATTCCCCTTTTTTGGGGCAAAAAGCAGACATTTCCCTTATTTTGGGGAAAAATTTTAGAAATTTCACTTATTTCAGGGTAAAAAGTCAGAAATTCCCTTTATTTTGGGGCAAAAAGACAGAAATTCCGTTTATTTTTGGGGAAAAGGCAGAAATTGCACTTATTTTGAGTCAAAAAGGCAGAAAATCCCCTTATTTTGGGACAAAAGTGAAGAAATTTTCTTTTTTATGGCAAAAATGTATACATTCCCTTTCTTTTCGGGCAAAAAGGCAGAAATTCCCCGTATTTTGTGGTAAAACTGCAGAAAATTCACTTATTTATCGGCAAAATGGCAGAAATTCCCCTTATTTTCGGCGAAAAAGGCAGAAAATCCTCGTATTTTGGAGCAAAATTGCAGAAATTCACCTAATTATGAAGTAAAACATGCAGTAATTTTCTTTATTTTGTGGCAAAAAGGCAGAATTTCCCCTTATTTTGGGGCAAATGGCAGAAACTCCCCTATTTTAGGGCAAAATTGCAGAAATTTCCCTTATTTGAGGGCAAAAAACAGAAATTCCCCTTATTTTGGGGCAAAATTGCAGAAATTTGGTTTATTATGTGGAAAAATTGCAGAAATTTCCCTTATTTTAGGGCAAAATTACAGAAATTTCACCTTTTTCAGGGATAAAAAGCAAAATTTTTTTTATTTTGGGGCAAAAAGGCAGAAATTCCCCTTATTTTGGAATAAAATTGCAGAAATTTCTCTTATTTGAGGGCAAAAATGCAGAAAATCTTCTTAATTTCGGGCAAAATGGCAGAAATGACCCGTATTTTGGAGCAAAATTGCAGAAATTCCCCTAATTTGGGGGCAAAAAGGCAGAAATAACCCTTATTTTGGGGTAAAACTGCAGAAATTTCACTTATTTCGCGGCAAAATGGCAGAAATTCCCCTTCTTTTCGGCGAAAAAGGCAGAAAATCCTCGTATTTTGGAGCAAAATTGCAGATATTCACCTAATTTTGGGGTAAAACATGCAGTAATTTTCTTTATTTTGTGGCAAAAAGGCAGAAATTCCTTTTATTTTGGGGCAAATGGCAGAAATTCCCCTTATTTTAGGGCAAAATTGCAAAAATTTCCCTTATTCGGGGGCAAGAAACAAAAATTCCCCTTATTTTGGGGCAAAAGTGCAGAAATTTGCTTTATTTGGGGGCAAAAAACAGAAATTCCCCTTATTTTGGGGAAAATGGCAGAAATTCCCCTTATTTTAGGGCAAAATTGCAGAAATTTCTCTTATTTGGGGACAAAAAACAGAAATTCCCCTTATTTTGGGGGAAAATTGCAGAAATTTGCTTTATTATGGGGAAAAATTGCAGAAATTTCCCTTATTTTAGGCCAAAATTGCAGAAATTTCTCTTATTTGTGGGCAAAAAAACAGAAATTCCCCTTATTTTGGGGGAAAATTGAAGAAATTTGCTTTATTATGGGGAAAAATTGCAGAAATTTCCCTTATTTTAGGCCAAAATTGCAGAAATTTCACTTATCTCAGAAAAAAAAAGCAAAAATTTTTCATAATTTCTGGCAAAAAGGCAAAAATTACCATTATTTTGGGGCAAAAATGCAGAAATTCACCTTATTTTGGGGTAAAATTGCAGAAATTTCACATATTTCAGGGCAAAAGGCAGAAATTCCCCTTATTTTGAGGTAAAATGCTGAAATTCTCCATATTTTGGGGCAAAAGGCAGAAATTCTTCTTATTTTGGGGCAAAAAAGAGAAATTTCTTTTATTATGGTACAAAATTGAAGAAATTTTCTTTATTTTGGAACAAAAAGGCAGAAATTTCCCATATTTTGGGGTAAAAGGCAGAAATTCTTCTTATTTTGAGGTAAAATGCAGAAATTCCCCTTATTTAGAGGTAAAATGCAGAAATTCCCATAATATTGGGGAAAAAGGCAGAAATTCCCTTTATTTTTGGGCTAAAAGGCAGAAATTTTCCGTATTTTGAAGAAAAATTGCAGAAATTCTCAGAATTTTCGGGCAAAAATGCAGAAATTCTCCTTATTTTGGGGTAAAAAGACAGAAAATCCCCTTTTTTCGGGAGCAAGAAGTCAGAAAATCCCCTTATTTTGGGGCAAAATTGCAGAAATTTCCTTTACATTGTTGCAAAATGGCAGTTATTTTCCTTATTTTGGGGCAAAATTGCAGAAATTTCACTTATTTCAGTGAAAAAAGGCAAAAATTTCTCTTATTTTGAGGCAAAAAGGTAGAAATTTCTTTTATTTTAGTACAAAATTGCAGAAATTTTTTTTATTTTTGGGCAAAAAAGCAGAAATTCCCCATATTTTGGGGCAAAAAGGCAGAAATTCCCCTTATTTTGAGGTAAAAAGGCTGAAATTCTTCTTATTTGGGGGCAAAAAGGCAGAAATTCCCCTTTTTTGGGGGCAAAAAGCAGACATTTCCCTTATTTTGGGGAAAAATTTTAGAAATTTCACTTATTTCAGGGTAAAAAGTCAGAAATTCCCTTTATTTTGGGGCAAAAAGACAGAAATTCCATTTATTTTTGGGGAAAAGGCAGAAATTGCACTTATTTTGAGTCAAAAAGGTGGAAAATCCCCTTATTTTGGGACAAAAGTGAAGAAATTTCCTTTTTTTATGGCAAAAATGTATACATTCCCTTTCTTTTCGGGCAAAAAGGCAGAAATTCCCCGTATTTTGCGGTAAAACTGCAGAAAATTCACTTATTTATCGGCAAAATGGCAGAAATTCCCCTTATTTTCGGCGAAAAAGGCAGAAAATCCTCGTATTTTGGAGCAAAATTGCAGAAATTCACCTAATTATGAAGTAAAACATGCAGTAATTTTCTTTATTTTGTGGCAAAAAGGCAGAATTTCCCCTTATTTTGGGGCAAATGGCAGAAATTCCCCTATTTTAGGGCAAAATTGCAGAAATTTCCCTTATTTGAGGGCAAAAAACAGAAATTCCCCTTATTTTGGGGCAAAATTGCAGAAATTTGGTTTATTATGTAGAAAAATTGCAGAAATTTCCCTTATTTTAGGGCAAAATTACAGAAATTTCACCTTTTTCAGGGATAAAAAGCAAATTTTTTTTTATTTTGGGGCAAAAAGGCAGAAATTCCCCTTATTTTGGAATAAAATTGCAGAAATTTCTCTTATTTGAGGGCAAAAATGCAGAAAATCTTCTTAATTTCGGGCAAAATGGCAGAAATGACCCGTATTTTGGAGCAAAATTGCAGAAATTCCCCTAATATTCGTGCAAAATTGCAGAAATTCCCTTTATTTTGGAGTCAAAAAGGAAGAAATTCCCCATATTTTGGTGCAAAAAGGCTGAAATTTTTCTTATTTTTAGGTAAAATGGTGAAATTCCCCATATTTTGGGGCAAAAGGCAGAAATTCTTCTTATTTTGGGGCAAAAAGGCACAAATTTCCTTTATTTTCGGGAAAAATTGCAGAAATTTCATTTATTTCAAGGCAAAAAGTCAGAAATTCCCCTTATTTTGGGGCAAAAAGCAGAAATTTCTTTTATTATGGTACAAACTTGAAGAATTTTTTTTTTATTTTGGAACAAAAAGGCAGAAATTCCCCATATTTTGGGGCAAAATGCAGAAATTATTTTTATTTTGAGGTAAAATGCAGAAATTTCTTTTATTTTGAGGCTAAAAGGCAGAAATTACCCGTATTTTGAAGCAAAATTGCAGAAATTCTCATAGTTTTCGCGCAAAAAGGAAGAAATTCTCCTTATTTTGGGGCAAAAAATTAGAAAATCCCCTTTTTTCGGGAGCTAAAATTCAGAAAATTCCCTTATTTGGGGGCAAAAAAAAATTCCTTTACATTGGAGCAAAATTGCAGAAATTTTCCTTATTTTGGGGCAAAACTGCAGAAATTTCACTTATTTCAGGGAAAAAAAGCAGAAATTTCTCTTATTTTGGGGCAAAAAGGCAGAAATTTCTTTTATTTGGGTACAAAATTGCAGAAATTTTTCTTATTTTGTGGCAAAAAGGCAGAAATTCTTCATATTTTTAGGCAAAAAGGCAGAAATTCCCATTATTTTGAGGAAAAAAGGCTGAAATTTCCCTTATTTTGGGGCAAAAAGGCAGAAAATCCCCTTATTTTGGGTCAAAAAGCAGACATTTCCATTATTTTGGGGAAAAATTTTAGAAATTTCACTTACTTCAGGGCAAAAATTCAGAAATTCCCCTTATTTTGGGGCAAAAAGACAGAAATTCCGTTTATTTTTGGGGAAAAGTTAAAAATTGCACTTATTTTCAGTCAAAAAGGATGAAAATCCCATTATTTTGGGGCAAAAGTGAAGAAATTTCCTTTTTTTATGGCAAAAAGGTATACATTCCATTTATTTTCGGGCAAAAAAGCAGAAATTCTCCGGATTTTGAAGCAAAATTGCAGAAATTCCCTTAATTTTGGGGCAAAAAGGCAGAAATTTTTCTTATTTTGGGGTAAAACTGCAGAAATTTCACTTATTTCGCTGCAAAATGGCAGAAATTCCCCTTATTTTCGGCGAAAAATGCAGAAAATCCTCATATTTTGGAGTAAAATTTTAGAAAATCACATAATTTTGGGGTAAAACATGAAGTAATTTTTCTTATTTTGTGGCCAAAAGGCAGAAATTCCCCTTATTTTAGGGCAAATTGCAGAAATTCCCCTTATTTTAGGGCAAAATTGCAGAAATATCCCTTATTTGGGGGCAAAAAACAGAAAATCCCATTATTTTGCAGCAAAATTTCAGAAATTTGATTTATTATGGGGAAAAATTGCAGAAATTTCCCTTATTTTAGGGCAAAATTGCAGAAATTTCACTTATTTCAGAGAAAAAAAGCAAAAATTTTTCTTATTTTGGGGCAAAGAGGCAGAAATTCCCATTATTTGGGGGCCAAAAGGCAGAAATTCACCTTATTTGGGGGTAAAATTGCAGAAATTTCACATATATCAGGGCAAAAATGCAGAAATTCCATTTATTTTGAAGTAAAATCCTGAAATTCCCCATATTTTGGGGCAAAAGGCAGAAATTCCCCTTATTTTGAGGCAAAAAGGCAATAATTTCCCATATTTTCATGCAAAATTGCAGAAATTTCATTCATTTCAGGGTAAAAAGTCAGAAATTCCCTTTATTTTGGGGCAAAAATGAGAAATTTCTTTGATTATGGTACAAAATTGAAGAAATTTTCTTTATTTTGGAACAAAAATGCAGAAATTTCCTATATTTTGGCGTTAAAGGCAGAAATTCTTTTATTTTGAGGTAAAATGCAGAAATTCCCCTTATTTAGATGTAAAATGCAGAAATTCCCCTAATATAGGGGAAAAATGCAGAAATTCCCAATATTTTGGGGCTAAAAGGCAGAAATTTTCCGTATTTTGAAGAAAAATTGCAGAAATTCTCATAATTTTTGGGTAAAAAGGCTGAAATTCTCCTTATTTTGGGGCAAATAGACAGAAAATCTCCTTTTTTTGGGTGCAAAAATTCAGAAATTCCCCTTATTTGGGGCAAAATTGCAGAAATTTCCTTTACTTTGGGGCAAAATTGCAGAAATTTCCCTTATTTTGGGGCATAATTGCAGAAATTTCACTTATTTCAGGGAAAAAAGGCAGAAATTTCTCTTATTTTGGGGCAAAAAGGCAGAAATTTCTTTTATTTTGGTACAAAATTGCAGAAATTTTTCTTATTTTGTGGCAAAATGCAGAAATTCCCCATATATTGGGGCAAAAGGCAGAAATTCCCCTTATTTTGAGGAAAAAAGGCTGAAATTCCTCTTATTTTGGGGCAAAAAGGCAGAAATTCCCCTTATTTTGGGACAAAAAGCAGACATTTCCCTTATTTTGAGGAAAAATTTTAGAAATTTCACTTATTTCAGGGCAAAAAAGTCAGAAATTCCCCTTTTTTGGGGCAAAAAAACAGAAATTCCGTTTATTTTTGGGGAAAAGGCAGAAATTGCCCTTTTTTTGAGTCAAAAAGGCGGAAAATTCGCTTATTTTGGGGCAAAAGTGAAGAAATTTCACTTCTTTATGGCAAAAACATATACATTCCCTTTATTTTAGGGCAAAAAGGCAGAAATTCCCCGGATTTTAGAGCAAAATAGCAGAAATTCCCCTAATTTTGGGGCAAAAAGGCAGAAATTCCCCTTATTTTGGGGTGAAACTGCAGAAATTTCACTTATTTTGTGGCAAAATGGCAGAAATTCCCTTTATTTTCGTTGAAAAAGGCAGAAAATCCCCATATTTTGGAGCAAAATTGCAGAAATTCACCTAATTTTGGGGTAAAACATGCAGTAATTTTCTTTATTTTGGGGCAAAAAGGCAGAAATTCCCCTTATTTTAAGGCAAAAGGCAGAAATTCCCCTCATTTTAGAGCAAAATTGCAGAAATTTCAGTTATTTTGGGGCAAAAATCATAAATTCCCCTTATTTTGGGGAAAAATTGCATAAATTTCCTTTATTATGAGGAAAAATTGTAGAAATTTCCTTTATTTTAGGGCAAAATTGCAGAAATTTCACTTATTTCAGAGAAAAAAATCAAAAATTTTTCATATTTTGGGGCAAAAATGCAGAAATTTCCCTTATTTTGGGGCAAAAAGGCAGAAATTCCCCTTATTTTGGGATAAAATTGCAGAAATTTCACATATTTCAGGGCAAAAGGCAGAAATTCCCCTTATTTTGGGGCAAAAAGGCAGAAATTCGCCTTATTTTCAGATAAAATTGCAAAATTTTTCCATATTTGGGGGCAAAAAGACAGAAAATCCCCTTAATTTCGGGCAAAAAGGCAGAAATTCCCCATATTTTGGAGCAAAATTGCAGAAATTCCCCTAATATTGGGGCAAAAATGCAGAAATTCCTTTTATTTGGGGCAAAATGGCAGAAGTTCCAATTGTTTTCGGGTAAAGAGGCAGAAATTCCCTGTATTTTGAAGCAAAATTGCAGAAACTCCCCTAATTTTTGGGCAAAAAGGAAGAAAATCCCTTTATTTTGGGGCAAAAATACAGAAATTCTCCTTATTTCAGAGCAAAAAGTCAGAAATTCCCATTATTTTAGGGCAAAATTGAAGAAATTTTTTTTATTTTGGGGCAAAATTGGAGAAATTTCTATTATTTTGGTACAGAATTGCAGAAATTTTTCTTATTATGTTGCAAGAAGGCAGAAATTTTTTATATTTTGTGGCAAAAAGGCAAAAATTTTTCTTATTTTCAGGCAAAATTGCAGAAATTTCATTTATTTCAGGACAAAAAGTCAGAAATTCCTTTTATTTTGGGGCAAAAAGCAGAAATTTCTTTTATTTTAGTACAAAATTGAAGAAATTTTCCTTATTTTGGAACAAAAAGGCAGAAATTCCCCATATTTTGGGGCAAAAGGCAGAAATTCCCTTTTTTTGAGGTAAAAAGGCTGAAATTCCCCTTATTTTGTGGCAAAAAGGCAGAAATTCCCCTTATTTTGGGGCAAAAGGCAAAAATTCCCCTCATTTTAGGGCAATATTGCAGAAATTTCAGTTATTTTGGGGCAAAAAACAGAAATTCCCCTTATTTTGGGGAAAAATTGCATAAATTTCCTTTATTATGAGGAAAAATTGCAGAAATTTCCCTTATTTTAGGGCAAAATTTCAGAAATTTCACTTATTTCCGAGAAAAAAAATCAAAATTTTTTCATATTTTGGGGCAAAAATGCAGAAATTCCCCTTATTTTGGGGCAAAAAGGCAGAAATTCCCCTTATTTTGGGATAAAATTGCAGAAATTTCCCTTATTTCGGGGCAAAAAGGTAGAAAATCCCCTTAATTTCGGGCAAAAAGCCAGATATTCCCTGTATTGTGGAGCAAAATTGCAGAAATTCCCCTAATATTGGGTCAAAAATGCAAAATTTTTTTTTTATTTGGGGCAAAAAGAAGAATTTCCAATTGTTTTCGGGTAAAGAGGCAGAAATACCCTGTATTTTGTAGCAAAATTGTAGAAACTCCCCTAATTTTTGGGCAAAAAGGAAGAAATACCCTTTATTTTTGGGCAAAAATAAAGAAATTCTCCTTATTTCGGGGCAAAAAGTCAGAAATTCTCCTTATTTTGGGGCAAAATTGAAGAAATTTCCCTTATTTTGGGGCAAAATTGCAGAAATTTCCCTTATTTTGGGGCAAAATTAAAGAAATTTATTTTGGTGCAGAATTGCAGAAATTTTTCTTATTTTGTGGTAAGAAGGCAGAAATTTTTTATATTTTATGGCAAAAAGGCACAAATTTTTCTTATTTTCAGGAAAAATTGCAGAAATTTCATTTATTTCAGGACAAAAAGTCAAAAATTCCTTTTATTTTGGGGCAAAAAGCAGAAATTTCTTTTATTTTAGTACAAAATTGAAGAAATTTTCCTTATTTTGGAACAAAAAGGCAGAAATTCCCCATATTTTGGGGTAAAAGGCAGAAATTCCCCTTATTTTGAGGAAAAAAGGCTGAAATTCCCCTTATTTTGGGGCAAAAAGGCAGAAATTTTCCTTATTTTGGGGTAAAACTGCAGAAATTTCACTTATTTCGTGGCAAAATGGCAGAAATTCCCCTTATTTTTGTTGAAAAAGGCAGAAAATCCCCATATTTTGAGCAAAATTGCAGAAATTCACCTAATTTTGGGGTAAAACATGCAGTAATTTTCTTTATTTTGGGGCAAAAAAGCAGAAATTCCCCTTATTTTGGGGCAAAAGGCAGAAATTCCCCTCATTTTAGGGCTAAGTTGCAGAAATTTCAGTTATTTTGGGGCAAAAAAGAGAAATTCCCCTTGTTTTGGGGAAAAATTGCATAAATTTCCTTTATTATGAGGAAAAATTGCAGAAATTTCCCTTATTTTAGGGCAAAATTGCAGAAATTTCACTTATTTCAGGGAAAAAAATCAAATTTTTTTTATATTTTGGGGCAAAAATGCAGAAATTTCCCTTATTTTGGGGCAAAAAGGCAGAAATTTCCCTTATTTTGGGATAAAATTGCAGAAATTTCACATATTTCAAAGCAAAAAGCAGAAATTCCCCTTATTTTGGGGCAAAAAGGCAGAAATTCCCCTTATTTTTGGAAAAAATTGCAGAAATTTCCCTTATTTGGGGGCAAAAAGGCAGAAAATCCCCTTAATTTCGGGCAAAAAGGCAGAAATTCCCCGTATTTTGGAGCAAAATTGCAGAAATTCCCCTAATATTGGGGCAAAAATGCAGAAATTCCTTTTATTTGGGGCAAAATGGCAGAAGTTCCCCTTGTCTACGGGTAAAGAGGCAGAAATTCCCTGTATTTTGAAGCAAAATTGCAGAAACTCCCCTAATTTTTGGGCAAAAAGGAAGAAATTCCCTTTATTTTGGGGCAAAAATACAGAAATTCTCTTTATTTTGGGGCAAAAAATCAGAAATTCCCCTTATTTTGGGGCAAAATTGAAGAAATTTCCCTTATTTTGGGGCAAAATTGCAGAAATTTCCCTTATTTTGGGGCAAAATTGGAGAAATTTATTTTGGTACAGAATTGCAGAAATTTTTCTTATTTTGTGGCAAGAAGGCAGAAATTTTTTATATTTTGTGGCAAAAAGGCACAAATTTTTCTTATTTTCAGGCAAAATTGCAGAAATTTTATTTATTTCAGGACAAAAAGTCAGAAATTCCTTTTATTTTGGGGCAAAAAGCAGAAATTTTTTTTATTTTAGTACAAAATTGAAGAAATTTTCCTTATTTTGGAACAAAAAGGCAGAAATTCCCCATATTTTGGGGCAAAAGGCAGAAATTCTTTTTTTTTTTTGAGGTAAAAAGGCTGAAATTCCCCTTATTTTGGGGCAAAAAGGCAGAAACTCCCATTACTTTGTGGCAAAAAGGCAGAAATTCCTGTTAATTGGGGCAGAAAAGCAGAAATTTTCCTTCTTAGGAAGCAATAAGGCAGAAATTCGCCATATTTTGTGGCAAAAAGGCAGAAATTCCTTTTATTTGGAGGTAAAATGCTGAATATCCCCTTATTTTGGCAAAAAGGCAGAAATTCGCCTTATTTTGGGGCAAAATTGCAGAAATTTCACTTATTTCAGGGCAAAAAGTCAGAAATTTGCCTTACTTTGGGGCAAAAAGCAGAAATTCCCCTAATTTTGGGGCCAAAAACAGAAATTCCCCTTATTTTGGGGTAAAATAGCAGAAATTTCAAATATTTCAGGGTAAAATGGCAGAAATTCCACTTAATTTCGGGCTATAAGGCAGAAGTTTCCCGTATTTTGGAGCAAAATTTCAGAAATTCCCCTTATATTGGTGCAAAAATGCAGAAATTCCCTTTATTTTGGTGAAATAAGGCTGAAATCCTTTGTATTTTGAAGCAAAATTGCACAAATTTTCCTAATTTTGAGGGAAAATGCAGAAATACACATTACTTTGGGGCAAAAAGACAGAAATTTTCTTTATTTCAGGGCAAAAACTCAGAAATTCCTCTTATTTTGGGGCAAAATTGCAGAAATTTTTCTTATTTTGAGCAAAATTGCAGAAATTTCACTTATTTCAGGGAAAGAAGACAGGAATTTCTCTTGTTTTGGGGCAAAAGGGAAGAAATTTCTTTTATTTTTGTAGAAAATTGCAGAAATTTTCATTATTTTGAGGCAAAAATGCAGAAACTCCCTATATTTTGGGGCAAAAAAGGAGAGATTCCCCATATTATGAGGTAAAAAGGCTGAAATTCCCCTTATTTTGGGGCAAAAAGACAGAAATGCCCCTTATTTTGTGGCAAAAAGGCAGAAATTTCTCTTATTTTGTGGCAAAATTGCAGAAATTTAACTTATTTCAGGGCAAAATTCAAAAATTCCCCTTATTTTGGGGCAAAAATACAGAAATTCCGTTTATTTTGGGGTAAAAATGCAGAAATTCCTATTATTTTGGGTAAAATGAAGAAATTTCTCTTTTTTGTGGCAAAAGATATACATTCCCCTTATATTCGGGCAAAAAAGCAGAAATTCCCCGTATTTTGGAGCAAAATTGCAGAAATTCCCCTAGTTGTGGGGCAAAAAGTCAGTAATTCCCTATATGTTGGGGCAAAAAGACAGAAATTCTCCTTATTATGGGGCAAAACTCAAAAATTCCACTTATTTTGGGGCAATATTCCAGAAATTTCCCTTATTTTGGGGCAAAATTGCAGAAATTCCATATTTTGGGTCAAAATTGCAGAAATTTCCTTATTTCAGGAAAAAAACGCAGAAATTTTTCATATTTTAGAGCAAAAGTGCAGAAATTCCTAATATTTTGTGGCAAAAATTCAGAAATTCCTTTTATTTTGAGGTAAAAAGGCTGAAATTCCCATTATTTGCGGGCAAAAAGGAAGAAATTTTCCTTATTTTGGGGCAAAATTGAAGAAATTTCACTTATTTCAGGGTAATAAGTCAGAAATTCCCCTTATTTTGGGGCAAAATAGACAGAAATTCCCTTTGTTTTGGGGGAAAAAGAAATTCCACATATTTAGATGCAAAAAGGCAGAAATTCCCCTTATTTTGGGGCAAAAATGAAAAAATTTCCATTTTTTATGGCAAAAAGGTTTGCATTCTTTTAATTTTCGGGCAAAAAGGCAGCAATTCCCCGTATTTTGGAGCAAAATTCTAGAAATTCCCCTAATTGTGGGGCAAAAAGGCAGAAATTCCCTATATGTTAGGGCAAAAAGACAGAAATTCTTATTTTGGGGCAAAGCTCAGAAATTCCACTTATTTTGGGGCAAAATTCCAGAAATTTCCCTTATTTTAAGGCAAAATGCAGAAATTTCCGTTTTTTGGGGGCAAAATTGCAGAAATTTCCCTTATTTCAGGAATAAAAGGCAGAAATTTTCCTTATTTTAGGGCAAAAGGGCAGAAATTCCTAATATTTTGTTGCAAAAATGCAGAAATTCCCCTTATTTTGAGGTAAAAAGTCTGAAATTCCCCTTATTTGGGGGTAAAAAGTCAGAAATTCCCCTTATTTTGGGGCAAAATTGAAGAAATTTCACTTATTTGAGGGTAATAAGTCAGAAATTCCCCTTATTTTGGGGCAAAAAAAGACAGAAATTCTTTTTGTTTTGGGGGAAAAGACAGAAATTCCACTTATTTAGTGGCAAAAAGGAAGAAATTCCCCTCATTTTGGGGCAAAAATCAAGAAATTTCCCTTTATTATGGCAAAAAGGTTTGCATTCCCCTTATTTTCGGGAAAAAAGGCAGAAATTCCCCGTGTTTTGGAGCAAAATTGCAGAAATTCCCCTAAATTTGGGGCAAAAGGCAGAAATTCTCTTTATTTTGGGGCAAAAATCAGAAATTCCCCTTATTTTGGGGAAAAATTCCAGAAATTTCCTTTATTTTTGGGCAAAATTGCAGAAATTTCCTTTATTTGGGGCAAAATTGCAGAAATTTCACTTATTTTCAGGTAAAAAGGTTGAAATTTCCTTTATTTAGGGGCCAAAAGGGAGAAAGTCCCCTTACTTTGGGGCAAAATTGCAGAAATTTTCCTTATTTTGCAGCAAAAAGGCAGAAATTTCTTATATTTTGGGGCGAAAAGGCAGAAATTCCCCTTATTTTGAGGTAATAAGTCTGAAATTCCCCTTATTTTGGGGCAAAAAGGCAGAAATTCTTTTATTTTGGGGTAAAATTGTAGAAATTTCAAATATTTCAGGGCAAAATGGCAGAAATTCTCCTTATTTTTGGGCAAAAAGATGAAATCCCTTATTTTTGGGTAAAATTGCAGATATTTCAATTATTTCGGGACAAAAAGGGAGAAATTCCACTTAATGTCGGGCAAAAAGGCAGAAATGACCCGTATTTAGAGCAAAATTGCAGAAATTCCTCTAATATTGGTGCAATAATGCAGAAATTCCCTTTATTTTGGAGCAAAAATGCAGATATTCCCCATATTTTGGTGCAAAAAGGCTGAAATTCTTCTCATTTTGAGGTAAAATGCTGAAATTCCTCATATTTTGGGGCAAAAAGGCACAAATTTTCCTTATTTTCAGGCAAAATTGCAGAAATTTCATTTATATCAGGGTAAAAAGAGGGAAATTCCCCTTCTTTTGGGGCAAAAAGCAGAAATTTCTTTTATTATGGTAAAAAATTTAAGAAATTTTCTTTTTTTGGAACAAAAAGGCAGAAATTCCCCATTTTTTGGGGTAAAATCCAGAAATTCCCCTTATTTAGATGTAAAACGCAGAAATTCCCCTAATATTAGGGGAAAATGAGGAAATTCCCTTTATTTTGGGGCTAAAAGGCAGACATTTCCCTTATTTTGGGGAAAAAGTCACACATTCCCCTTATTTTAGGGCAAAATTGCAGAAATTTCTTTTATTTGGCGGTAAAAAACAGAAATCCCTTAATTTGGGGAAAATTGCAGAAATTTCCTTTATTATGGGGAAAAATTGCAGAAATTTCTCTTATTTTAGGGAAAAATTGCAGAAATTTCACTTATTTCAAAGAAGAAAAGCAAAAATTTTTCTTATTTTGGGGCAAAAATGCAGAAATTTCCTTTATTTTTGGGCAAAAAAGCAGAAATTCCCCTTATTTTGGGATAAAATTGCCGAAATTTCCCTTATTTGGGGGCAAAAAGGCAGAAAATCCCCTTAATTTCGGGCAAAAAGGCAAAAATTCCCCGTATTTTGGAGCAAAATTGCAGAAATTCCCCTAATATTGGGGCAAAAATGCAGAAATTACTTTTATTTGGGGCAAAAAGGCAGAAGTTCCACATATTTTTGGGGAAAGAGGCAGAAATTACCTGTATTTTGAAGCAAATTTTCAGAAACTTCCCTAATTTGGGGGCAAAAATGCAGAAATTCCCTTTATTTTGGGGCAAAAATACAGAAATTCTCCTTATTTCGGGGCAAAAATCAGAAATTCCCCTTATTTTGGGGCAAAAAGCAGAAATTTCTTTTATTATGGTAAAAAATTTAAGAAATTTTCTTTTTTTGTAACAAAAAGGCAGATATTCTCCATATTTTGGTGCAAAAAGGCTGAAATTCCCCTCATTTTGAGGTAAAATGCTGAAATTCCTCATATTTTGGGGCAAAAGTTAGAAATTTCCCTCATTTTGAGGCAAAAAGGCACAAATTTCCCTTATTTTCAGGCAAAATTGCAGAAATTTCATTTATTTCAGGGTAAAAAGTCAGAAATTCCTCTTATTTTGGGGCAAAAAGCAGAAATTTCTTTTATTATGGTACAAAATTTAAGAAATTTTCTTTTTTTTTGGAACAAAAAGGCAGAAATTCCCCATTTTTTAGGGTAAAATCCAGAAATTCTCCTTATTTAGAGGTAAAACGCAGAAATTCCTCTAATATTGGGGGAAAATGAAGAAATTCCCTTTATTTTGGGGCTAAAAGGCAGAAATTCCCCTTATTTTGGGGAAAAAGTCACAAATTCCCCTTTTTTTAGGGCAAAATTGTAGAAATTTCCTTTAATTGGTGATAAAAAACAGAAATTCCCTTAATTTGGGGAAAAATTGCAGAAATTTCTGTTATTTTAGGGCAAAATTGCAGAAATTGCACTTATTTCAGAGAAAAAAAGCAAAAATTTTTCTTATTTTTGGGCAAAAATGCAGAAATTTTCTTTATTTTTTGGCAAAAAAGCAGAAATTCCCCTTATTTTGAGATAAAATTGCCGAAATTTCCCTTATTTGGGGGCAAAAAGGCAGAAAATCCCTTTAATTTCGGGGAAAAAGGCAAAAATTCCCCGTATTTTGGAGCAAAATTGCAGAAATTCCCCAAATATTGGGGCAAAAATGCAGAAATTCCTTTTACTTGTGGCAAAAAGGCAGAAATTCCCCTTATTTTCTGGGAAAGAGGCAAAAATTTTCTGTATTTTGAAACAAAATTGCTGAAACTTTCCTAATTTTGGGCCAAAAAATCAGAAATTTCATTTATTTAGGGGCAAAAATACAGAAATTCTTCTTATTTTGAGACAAAATTGAAGAAATTTCCCTTATTTTGGGGCAAAATTGCAGAAATTTTCCTTATTTTGGGGCAAAATTGAGAAATTTCTTTTATTTGGGTACAGAATTGCAGAAATTTTTCTTATTTTGTGGCAAGAAGGCAGAAATTTTTTATATTTTGTGGCAAAAAGGCACAAATTTTTCTTATTTTCGGGCAAAATTGCAGAAATTTCATTTATTTCAGGACAAAAAGTCAGAAATTCCTTTTATTTTGGGGCAAAAAGCAGAAATTTCTTCTATTTTGGTACAAAATTGAAGAAATTTTCCTTATTTTGGAACAAAAAGGTAGAAATTCCCCATATTTTGTGGCAAAAGGCAGAAATTCCCCTTATTTTGAGGTAAAAAGGCTGAAATTCCCCTTATTTTGAGGCAAAAAGGCGGAAATTCTTTTTATTTTGGGGTAAAATTTAAAAAATTTCAAATATTTCAGGGCAAAATGGCAGAAATTCCCCTTATTTTGGGGCAAAAAGATTAAATACCTTATTTTTGGCTAAAATTGCCGTTATTTCACTTATTTTGGGACAAAAAGGCAGAAATTCCACTTAATTTCAGGCAAAAAGGCCGAAATGACCCGTATATCGGAGCAAAATTGCAGAAATTCCTCTAATATTGGTGCAATAATGCAGAAATTCCCTTTATTTTGGAGCAAAAAGGCAGATATTCCCCATATTTTGGTGCAAAAAGACTGAAATTCCCCTCATTTTGAGGTAAAATTCTGAAATTCCTCATATTTTGGGGCAAAATGCAGAAATTCCCCTCATTTTGGGGCAAACAGGCAAAAATTTCCCTTATTTTCAGGCAAAATTGCAGAAATTTCATTTATTTCAGGGTTAAAAGTCAGAAATTCCCCTTATATCGGGGCAAAAAGCAGAAATTTCTTTTATTATGGTACAAAATTTAAGAAATTTTCCTTTTTTTGGAACAAAAAGTCAGAAATTCCCCATTTTTTGGTGTAAAATCCAGAAATTCCCCTTATTTAGAGGAAAAACGCAGAAATTCCCCTAATATTATGGGAAAATGAAGAAATTCCCTTAATTTTGGGGCTAAAAGGCAGACATTCCCCTTATTTTGGGGAAAAAGTCACAAATTCCCCTTATTTTAGGGCAAAATTGCAGAAATTTCTTTTATTTGGCGGTAAAAATCAGAAATTCCCTTAATTTGGGGAAAATTGCAGAAATTTCCTTTACTATGGGGAAAAATTGCAGAAATTTCTCTTATTTTAGGGCAAAATTGCAGAAATTTTACTTATTTCAGAGAAAAAAAGCAAAATTTTTTCTTATTTTGGGGCAAAAATGCAGAAATTTCCTTTATTTTTGGCAAAAAAGCAGAAATTCCCCTTATTTTGTGATAAAATTGCCGAAATTTCCCTTATTTGGGAGCAAAAAGGCAGAAAATCCCCTTAATTTCGGGTAAAAAGGCAAAAATTCCCCGTATTTTGGAGCAAAATTGCAGAAATTCCCCTAATATTGGGGCAAAAATGCAGAAATTCCTTTCATTGGGCTAAAAACGCAGAAGTTCCTCTTATTTTCGGGGAAAGAATCAGAAATTCCCTGTATTTTGAAGCAAAATTGCAGAAACTCCCCTAATTTTGCGGCAAAAATTCAGAAATTCCCTTTATTTTGGGGCAAAAATACAGAAATTCTCCTTATTTCGGGGAAAAAATCAGAAATTCCCCTTATTTTGGGGCAAAATTGAAGAAATTTCCCTTATTTTGGGGCAAAATTGCAGAAATTTCTCTTATTTTGGGGCAAAATTGGAGAAATTTCTTTTATTTTGGTACAGAATTGCAGAAATATTTCTTATTTTGTGGCAAGAAGGCAGAAATTTTATATATTTTGTGGAAAAAGGCAGAAATTTTTCTTATTTTCAGGCAAAATTGGAGAAATTTCATTTATTTCAGGACAAAAAGTCAGAAATTCCTTTTATTTTGGGGCAAAAATCAGAAATTTCTTCTATTTTGGTACAAAATTGAAGAAATTTTCCTTATTTTGAAACAAAAAGGCAGAAATTTCCCATATTTTGTGGCAAAAGGCAGAAATTCCCCTTATTTTGAGGTAATAAGGCTGAAATTCCCCTTATTTTGGGGCAAAAAGGCAGAAATTCTTATTATTTTGGGGTAAAATTGAAAAAAATTCAAATATTTATGGCAAAATGATAGAAATTCCACTTATTTTGGGGCAAAAATATCAAATCCCTTATTTTTGGGTAAAATTGCAGATATTTCACTTATTTTGGGACAAAAAGGCAGAAATTTCACTTAATTTCGGGCAAAAAGGCAGAAATGACCCGTATTTTGGAGCAACATTGCAGAAATTCCTCTAATATTGGTGCAATAATGCAGAAATTTCCTTTATTTTGGAGCAAAAAGGCAGATATTTTCCATATTTTGGTGCAAAAAGGCAGAAATTCCCCTCATTTTGGGGCAAAAAGGCACAAATTTCCCTTATTTTCAGGCAAAATTGCAGAAATTTCATTTATTTCAGGGTAAAAAGTCAGAAATTTCCCTTATTTTGGGGCAAAAAGCAGAAATTTCTTTTATTATGGTACAAAATTAAAGAAATTTTTTTTTATTTTGGAACAAAAAGGCAGAAATTCCCCATTTTTGGGGGTAAAATCCAGAAATTCCCCTTATTTAGATGTAAAACGCAGAAATTCCCCTAATATTGGGGGAAAATTAAGAAATTCTCTTTATTTTGGGGCTAAACGGCAGAAATTCTCCTTATTTTGGGGAAAAAGTCAGAAATTCCCCTTATTTTAGGGCAAAATTGCAGAAATTTCTTATATTTGGGAGCAAAAAACAGAAATACCCTTAATTTGGAGAAAATTGTAGAAATTTCCTTTATTATGGGGAAAAATTGCAGAAATTTCTCTTATTTTAGGGCAAAATTGCAGAAATTTCACTTATTTCAGAGAACAAAAGCAAAATTTTTTCTTATTTTGGGGCAAAAATGCCGAAATTTTCTTTATTTTGGGGCAAAAAGGCAGAAATTCCCCTTATTTGGAGGTAAAATCCTGAAATTCCCCTTATTCTGGGCAAAAAGGCAGATATTCCCCTTATTTTGGGGCAAAATTGCAGAAATTTCACTTATTTCAGGGCAAAAAGTCAGAAATTTGCCTTATTTTGGGGCAAAAAGCAGAAATTCCCCTAATTTTGGGGCCAAAAACAGAAATTCCCTATATTTTGGGGTAAAATTGCAGAAATTTCAAATATTTCAGGGCAAAAATGCAGAAATTCCACTTAATTTTGTGCTATAAGGCAGAAATTCCCCGTACTCTGGAGCAAAATTTCAGAATTTCCCCTTATATTGGTGAAAAATGCAGAAATTCCCTTTATTTTGGTGCAATAAGGCTCAAATTCCCCGTATTTTGAAGCAAAATTGCACAAGTTCCCCTAATTTAGAGTGAAAATGCAGAAATACACATAATTTTGGGGAAAAAAGACAGAAATTCTCCTTATTTTGGGGCAAAATTGCAGAAATATCCCTTATTTTGTGGCAAAATTGCAGAAATTTTTCTTATTTTGTTCAAAATTGCAGAAATTTCAATTATTTCAGAATAAGAAGACAGGAATTTCTCTTGTTTTAGGGCAAAAGGGCAGGAATTTCTTGTATTTTGGTACAAAATTGCAGAAAATTTCTCTATTTTGGAGCAAAAATGCAGAAATTCCCCATATTTTGGGGCAAAAATGCAAAGATTCCCCTTATTATGAGGAAAAATGCTGAAATTCCCCTTATTTTGGGGCAAAAAGACAGAAATTCCCCTTATTTTGTGGCAAAAAGGCAGAAATTTCTCTTATTTTGGGGCAAAATTGCAGAAATTTTACTTATTTCTGGGAAAAAATTCAAAAATTTCCCTTATTTGGGGCAAAAAGGCAGAAATTCCGTTTATTTTTGGGTAAAAAGACAGAAATTTCACTTATTTTGAGGGGAAAAGGAAGAAATTCCTCTTATTTTGGGGCAAAAATGAAGAAATTTCCTTTTTTTGTGGCAAAAGGTATACATTCCCCTTATTTTCTGGCAAAAATGCAGAAATTCCCTATATTTTGGAGCAAAATTGCAGAAATTCCCCTAGTTGTTGGGCAAAAAGGCAGAAATTCCCTATATGTTGGGCCGAAAATCAGAAATTCCCCTTATTTTGGGGCAAAACTCAGAAATTCCACTTATTTTGGGGCAAAATTCCAGAAATTTCCCTTATTTTGGTGCCAAATTGCAGAAATTTCCCTTATTTTGGGTCAAAATTGCAGAAATTTCACTTATTTCAGGAAAAAAAGGCAGAAATTTTCTTTATTTTAGGGCAAAAAGGCAGAAATTCTTAATATTTTGTGACAAAAATGCAGAAATTCCCCTTATTTTGAGGTAAAAAGGCTGAAATTCCCCTTATTTTGGGGCAAAAATGAAGAAATTTCCCTTTTTATAGCAAAAAGGTATGCATTCCCCTTATTTTCGGGCAAAAAGGCAGAAATTCCCCGTATTTTGGAGCAAAATTGCAGAAATTCCCTTTATTTCGAGGTAAAAAAGCTGAAATTCTCCTTTTTTGGGGGCAAAAGCAGAAATTTTCCTTATTTTGGGGCAAAATTGAAGAAATTTCACTTATTTCAGGGTAATAAGTCAGAATTTCCCCTTATTTTGGGGCAAAAAAGACAGAAATTCCCTTTGTTCTGGGAGAAAAAGACAGAAATTCCACTTATTTAGAGGCAAAAAGGTAGAAATTCCCCTTATTTTGGGGCAAAAATGATGAAATTATCCTTTTTTTGGCAAAAAGGTATGCATTCCCCTCATTTTCGGCGATAAAGGCAGAAAATCCTCGTATTTTGGAGCAACATTGCAGAAATTTACCTAATTTTGGGGTAAAACATGCAGTAATTTTCTTTATTTTGTGGCAAAAAGGCAGAAATGCCCCTTATTTTGGGGCAAATGGCAGAAATTTCTCTTATTTCGAGGTAATAAGGCTGAAATTCCCCTTATTTTGGGGCAAAAGGGCCGAAATTCTTTTTATTTTTGGGTAAAATTGCAGAAATTTCAAATATTTTAGGGCAAAATGGCAGAAATTCCCCTTATTTTGGGGCAAAAAGATGAAATCCCTAATTTTTGGCTAAAAAAAAAGGCAGAAATTCCACTTAATTTTGGGCAAAAAGGCAGAAATGACCAGTATTTTGGAACAAAAAGGCTGAAATTTCCCTTATTTTGTGGTAAAATGCTGAAATTCCTCATATTTTGGGGAAAAAGGCAGAAATTCCCCTCATTTTGGGGCAAAAGGGCAAAAATTCCCCTTATTTTGAGGTAAAACTGAAGAAATTTCACTTATTTTGCAGAAATTCCCCTTATTTTTGGCGAAAAAAGAAGAAAATCCCTGTATTTTGGAGCAAAATTGCAGACATTCACCTAATTTTAGGATAAAACATGCAGTAATTTTCTTTGTTTTGGGACAAAAGGCAGAAATTCCCATTATTTTAGGGAAAAATTGCAGAAATTTCCCTTATTTTGGGACAAAAAACAGAAATTCCCTTTATTTTGGGGCAAAATTGCAGAAATTTCCTTTTTTATGGAAAAAAAAATTGCAGAAATTTCCTTTATTTTAAGGCAAAATTTCAGAAATTTCACTTATTTCAGAGAAAAAAAGCAAAAATTTTTCTTATTTTGGGGCAAAAACGCAGAAATTCCCATTATTTTGGGGCAAAAAGGCAGAAATTCACCTTATTTTGGGGTAAAATTGCAGACATTTCACATATTTCAGGGCAAAAAGGCAGAAATTCCCCTTATTTGGGGGCAAAAATGCAGAAATTCATTTTATTTTGGGATAAAATTGCAGAAATTTCCCTTTTTTGGGGGCAAAAAGGAAGAAAATCCCCGTAGTTTGAAGCAAAATTGCAGAAATTCCCCTAATATTGGGGCAAAAATGCAGAAATTCCCTTTATTTGGGGCAAATCGGCAGACGTTCCCCTTATTTTCGGGAAAAGAGGCAGATATTCCCTGTATTTTGAAGCAAAATTGCAGAAACTCCCCTAATTTTGGGGCAAAAAGGCAGAAATTCCCTTTATTTTGTGGCAAAAATACAGAAATTCTCCTTATTTGGGGGAAAAAATCAGAAATATCCCTTATTTTGGGGCAAAATTTTAGAAATTTCTTTTATTTTGGAACAGAATTGCAGAAATTTTTCTTATTTTGTGGCAAAAAGGCAGAAATTCCCCATATTTTGGTGCAAAAAGCCTGAAATTCCCCTTATTTTGAAGTAAACTGCTGAATTTCCCCATATTTTGGGGTTCAAAGGCAGAAATTCCCCTCATTTTGGGGCAAAAAGGCACAAATTTCCCTTATTTTCCGGCAAAATTGCAGAAATTTCATTTATTTCAGGGTAAAAAGTCAGAAATTACTTTTATTTTGGGGCAAAAAGCAGAAATTTCTTTTATTTTGGTACAAAATTGAAAAAAATTTCCTTATTTTGGAACAAAAAGGCAGAAATTCCCCATATTTTGTGGCAAAATGCAGGAATTCCCCTTATTTAAAGGTAAAATGCAGAAATTCCCCTAATTTTGAGGAAAATTGCAGAAATTCCCTTTATTTTGGAGCTAAAAGGCAGAAATTCCCCGTATTTTGAAGCAAAATTGCAGAAAATCTCATAATTTTAGGGGAAAAAGTCTGAAATTCTCCTTATTTTGGTGCAAAAAGAAAGAATATCTCCGTTTTTCAAGGGCAAAAACTCAGAAATTCCTTTTATTTGTGGCAAAATTGCAGAAATTTCCTTTACTTTGGGGCAAAATTGCAGAAATTTCCCTTATTATGGGGCAAAATTGCAGAAATTTCAATTATTTCAGGGAAAAAAGGCAGAAATTTTTCGTATTTTGGGGCAAAAAGGCAGAAATTTCTTTTATTTTGGTACAAAATTGCAGAAATTTTTCTTATTTTGGGGCAAAAAGGCAGAAATTCCCCATACTTTGGGGCAAAAGGCAGAAATTCCCCTTATTTTGATGAAAAAAGGCTGAAATTTCCCTTATTTTGGGGCAAGAATGCAGAAATTCCCCTTATTTTGGGGCAAAAAGCAGACATTTCCCTTATTTTGGGGAAAAATTTTAGAAATTTAACTTATTTTAGAGCAAAAAGTCAGAAATTCCCCTTATTTTGGGGCAAAAAGACAGAAATTCCGTTTATTTTTGGGGAATAGTCAGAAATTGCACTTATTTTGAGGCAAAAATGCGGAAAATTTCCTTATTTTGGGGTAAAAATGAAGAAATTTCCCTTTTTATGGCAAAAAGGTATACATTCCCTTTATTTTCGGGCAAAAAGGCAGAAATTCCCCGTATTTTGGAGCACAATTGCAGAAATTCACCTAATTTTGGGGTAAAACATGCAGTAATTTTCTTTGTTTGGTGGCAAAAGGCAGAAATTCCCATTATTTTGGGGCAAAAAGCAGAAATTCTCCTTATTTTAAGGCAAAATTGCAGAAATTTCCCTTATTTGGGGACAAAAAACAGAAATGCCCTTTATTTTGGGGCAAAATTGCAGAAAATTCTTTTATTATGAGGAAAAATTGCAGAAATTTCTTTTATTTTAAGGCAAAATTGCAGAAATTTCACTTCTTTCAGAGAATAAATGCAAAAATTTTTTTTATTTTGAGGCAAAAATGCAGAAATTCCCATTATTTTGGGGCAAAAAGGCAGAAATTCACCTTATTTTGGGGTAAAATTGCAGACATTTCACATATTTCAGGGCAAAAGGCAGAAATTCCCGTTATTTGGGGGCAAAAAGGCAGAAATTCTTCTTATTTTGGTATAAAATTGCAGAAATTTCCCTTGATTGGGGGCAAAAAGGCAGAAAATCTCCTTAATTTCGGGCAAAAAGGCAGAAATTCCTCGTATTTTGGAGCAAAATTGCAGAAATTCCCTTAATATTGGGGCAAAAATGCAGAAATTCCCTTTATGTGAAGCAAATTGGCAGAAGTTCCCCTTATATTCGGGAAAATAGGCAGAAATTCCCTGTATTTTGAAGCAAAATTTCTGAAACTCCGCTAATTTTGGGGCCAAAAGGCAGAAATTCCCTATATTTTGGGGCAAAAATAGAGAAATTCTCATTATTTTGGGGCAAAAATCAGAAATTTCCTTTATTTTGGGGCAAAATTTTAGAAATTTCTTTTATTTTGGTACAGAATTGCAGAAATTTTTCTTATTTTGTGGCAAAAAGGCAGAAGTTCCCAATATTTTGGTGCAAAAAGGCTGAAATTCCCCTTATTTTGAGGTAAAATGCTGAAATACCCCATATTTTGGAGTTAAAAGGCAGAAATTCCCCTCATTTTGGGGCAAAAAAGCACAAATTTCTCTTATTTTCGGGCAAAATTGCAGAAATTTAATTTATTTCAGGGCAAAAAGTCAGAAATTACTTTTACGTTGGGGCAAAAAGCAGAAATTTCTTTTATTTTGGTACAAAATTGAAGAAATTTTCCTTATTTTGGAACAAAATCAGAAATTCCCCATATTTTGACAAAAGGCAGTAATTCCCCTTATTTTGAGGTGAAAAGTCTGAAATTCCCCTTATTTGGAGGTAAAATGATGAAATTCCCCTTATTTTGGAAAAAAGGCAGCAATTCCCCTTATTTTGGGGCAAAATTGCAGAAATTTCACTTATTTCAGGGCAAAAAGTCAGAAATTTCCCTTATTTTGGGGCAAAAACAGAAATTCTCTTAATTTTGGGGCCAAATATAAATTGCCCTTATTTTGAGGTAAAATTGCGGAAATTTTATATATTTCAGGGCAAAAAGGCAGAAATTCCACTTTATTTCGGGCAATAAGGCAGAAATTCCCCGTATTTTGGAGCAAAATTTCAGAAATTCCTTTTTCATTGGTGCAAAAAGGCAGAAATTCCCTTTATTTGGTGCAATAAGGCAGAAATTCCCCGTATTTTGAAGCAAAATTGCACATATTCCCCTAATTTTGAGGGAAAATGCAGAAATTCACATTATTTTGGGGCAAAAAGACAGAAATTCTCCTTATTTCAAGGCAAAAAGTCAGAAATTCCCCTTATTTTGGTGCAAAATTCCAGAAATGTCCATTATTTTGGGGCAAAATTGCAGAAATCTCCCTTATTTTGGGGCAAAATTACAGAAATTTCTCTTATTTCAGGGAAAAAACACAGAAATTTCTCTTATTTTGGGGCAAAAAGGCAGAAATTACTTTTATTTTGGTAAAAAATTGCAGAAAATTTCTTTATTTTGGGGCAAAAATACAGAAATTCCCCATATTTTAGGGCAAAAATGTAGAGATTCCCCTTATTATTAGGTAAAAAGGCTAAAATTCCCCTTATTTTGGGAAAAAAAGACAGAAATTCCCCTTATTTTGTGGCAAAAAGGCAGAAATTTCTTTTATTTTGGGGCAAAATTGCAGAAATTTCACTTATTTCAGGGCAAAATTCAAAAATTCCTTTTATTTTGGGGCAAAAATACAGAAATTCCATATATTTTTGGGTAAAAAGGAAGAAATTTCACTTATTTTGAGGTAAAAAGGCAGAAATTCCTCTTATTTTGGGGCAAAAATGAAGAAATTTCCCTTTTTTGTGGCAAAACGTAAACATTCCCCTTATTTTCGGGCAAAAAAGCAGAAATTCCTCGTATTTTGAAGCAAAATTGCAGAAATTCCCCTAATTGTGGGGCAAAAAGGCAGAAATTTCCTATATGTTGTGGCAAAAAAAGAAATTCTCCTTATTTTGGGGCAAAA
The DNA here is from genome assembly GCF_963924665.1 of Micromys minutus. NCBI lineage: Eukaryota > Metazoa > Chordata > Mammalia > Rodentia > Muridae > Micromys > Micromys minutus. Next base: position 2,589,593 of record NW_027667806.1, on the reverse strand, counting down.
CTAAGAAATTCCACTTATTTTGGGACAAAATTCCAGAAATTTCCCTTATTTTGGGACAAATTTGCAGAAATTTCAATTATTTTGGGGCAAAATTGCAGAAATTTCACTTATTTCAGGTAAAAAAGGCAGAAATTTTCCTTATTTTGGGGCAAAAAGGCAGAAATTCCTAATATTTTGTGGCAAAATGCAGAAATTCCCCTTGTTTTGTGGCAAAAAGGCAGAAATTTAACTTATTTCAGGGCATAATTCAAAAATTCCTTTTATTTTGAGGCAAAAGACAGAAATTGCGTTAATTTTTGGGTAAAAAGGCAGAAATTTCACTTATTTTGAGGTAAAAAGGCAGAAATTCCTCTTATTTTGAGGCAAAAATGAAGAAATTTCCATTTTTAGTGGCAAAAGGTATACATTCCCCTAATTTTCAGGAAATAATGCAGAAATTACCCGTATTTTGAAGCAAAATTGCAGAAATTGAAGCAAAATTTGCCCCTAGTTGTGGGGCAAAAAGGCAGAAATTTCCTATTTGTTGGGGCAAAAAGACAGAAATTCTCCGTATTTTGGGGCAAAACTCAGAAATTCCACTTATTTTGGGGCAAAATTCCAGAAATTTCCCTTATTTTGGGGCAAAATTGTAGAAATTTCACTTATTTTAGGGCAAAATTGCAGAAATTTCACTTATTTCAGGGAAAAAAGGCAGAAATTTTCCTTATTTTGGGGCAAAATTGCAGAAATTTCACTTATTTCAGAGAAAAAAAGCAAAAATTTTTTATTTTGGGGCAAAAAGGCAGAAATTTCCCTTATTTTGGGGCAAAATTGCAGAAATTTCACTTATTTTGGGGCAAAATTGCAGAAATTTCACTTATTTCAGGGAAGAAAGGCAGAAATATTCCTTATTTTAGAGCAAAAATGCGTAAATTTATAATATTTAGTGGCAAAAATGCAGAAATTCCCATTATTATGAGGTAAAAAGGCTGAAAATCCCATTATTTGGGGGCAAAAATGCAGAAATTTATCTTATTTTGGGGCAAAAATACAGAAATTCCCCTTATTTTGGGGCAAAATTGCAGAAATTTCAATTATTTTGGGAAAAAATTTTAGAAATTTAACTCATTTCAGGGCAAAAATTCAGAAATTCCCCTAATTTTGGGGCAAAAAAACAGAAATTCCGTTTACTTTTGGGAAAAAGTCAGAAATTGCACTTATTTTGAGTCAAAAGGCGGAAAATCTCCTTATTTTGGGGTAAAAATGAAGAAATTTCCCTTTTTATGGCAAAAAGTTATACATTCCCTTTATTTTCGGGCAAAAAGGCAGAAATTCCCCGTATTTTGGAGCAAAATTGCAGAAATTCTCCTAATTTTGGGGCAAAAAGGGAGAAATTCCCCTTATTTTGGGGTAAAACTGCAGAAATTTCACTTATTTTGCTGCTAAATGGCAGAAATTCCCATTATTTTCTGCGAAAAAGGCAGAAAATCCCTGTATTTTGGAGCAAAATTGCAGAAATTCACCTAATTTTGGCATAAAACATGCAGTAATTTTCTTTGTTTTGGGGCAAATAGGCAGAAATTCCCATTATTTTGGGGCAAAAGGCTGAAATTCCCCTTATTTTAGGGCAAAATTGCAGAAATTTCCCTTATTTGGGGACAAAAAACAGAAATTCCCATTATTTTGGGGCAAAATTGCAGAAAATTCCTTTATTATGGGGAAAAATTGCATAAATTTCTTTTATTTTAAGGCAAAATTGCAGAAATTTCACTTATTTCAGAGAAAAAAAGCAAAAATTTTTCTTGTTTTGAAGCAAAAACGCAGAAATTTCCATTATTTTGGGGCAAAAAGGCAGAAATTCACCTTATTTTGAGGTAAAATTGCAGACATTTCACATATTTCGGGGCAAAAGGCAGAAATTCCTGTTATTTGAGGGCAAAAGGCAGAAATTCCTTGTATTTTAAAGCAAAATTGCAGAAATTCCCCAAATATTGGGGCAAAAATGCAGAAATTCCCTTTATTTGGGGCAAATCAGCAGAAGTTCCCCTTATTTTTGGGAAAAGAGGTAGAAATTCTCTGTATTTTAAAGCAAAATTGCAGAAACTCCCGTAATTTTGGGGCAAAAAGGCAGATATTCTTCTTTTTTTGGGGCAAAAATACCAAAATTCTCCTTATTTCGGGGCAAAAATCAGAAATTTCCCTTATTTTGGGGCAAAATTTTAGAAATTTTTTTTATTTTGGAACAGAATTGCAGAAATTTTTTTTATTTTGTAGCAAAAAGGCAGAAATTCCCCATATTTTGGTGCAAAAAGGATGAAATTCCCCTTATTTTGAGGTAAAATGCTGAAATTCCCCATATTTTCGGGTTAAAGGGCAGAAATTCCCCTCATTTTGGGGCAAAAAGGCACAAATTTCCCTTATTTTCGGGCTAAATTGCAGAAATTTCATTTATTTCAGGGCAAAAAGTCAGAAATTACTTTTATTTTGGGGCAAAAAGCAGAAATTTTGTTTATTTTGGTTCAAAATTGAAGAAATATTCCTTATTTTGGAACAAAAAGTCAGAAATTCCCCATATTTTGGGCAAAAGGCAGAAATTCCCTTTATTTGAGGTAAAAAGGCTGAAATTCCCGTTATTTTGGGGCAAAAAGGCAGAAATTCCCTTTACTTTGTGGCAAAAAGGCAGAAATTCCCGTTAATTGGGGCAGAAAAGCAAAAATTTTCCTTATTTAGGGGCAATAAGGCAGAAATGACCCATATTTTGTGGCAAAAAGGCAGAAATTCCCCTTATTTGGAGGTAAAATGCTGAAATTCCCCTCATGTTGGCAAAAAGGCAGAAATTCCCCTTATTTTCGGGCAAAATTGCAGAAATTTCACTTATTTCAGGGCAAAGTCAGAAATTTGCCTTATTTTGGGGCAAAAAGCAGAAATTCTTCTAATTTTGGGGCCAAAAACAGAAATTCCCCTTATTTTGGGGTAAAATTGCAGAAATTTCAAATATTTCAGTGCAAAAAGTCAGAAATTCCACTTTATTTCGGGCATTAAGGCAAAAATTCCCCGTATTTTGGAGCAAAATTTCAGAAATTCCCTTTTTATTGGTGCAAAAAGGCAGAAATTCCCTTTATTTTGGTGCAATAAAGCAGAAATTCCCCGTATTTTGAAGCAAAATTGCACATATTCCCCTAATTTTGAGGGAAAATGCAGAAATTCACATTATTTTTGGGCAAAAAGACAGAAATTCTCCTTATTTCAGGGCAAAAAGTCAGAAATTCCACTTATTTTGGGGCAAAATTTCAGAAATGTCCATTATTTTGGTGCAAAATTGCAGAAATCTCCCTTATTTTAGGGCAAAATTACAGAAATTTTAATTATTTCAGAGAAAAAACGCAGAAATTTCTCTTATTTTGCAGCAAAAAGGCAGAAATTACTTTTATTTTGGTACAAAATTGCAGAAAATTTCTTTATTTTGGGACAAAAATACAGAAATTCCCCATATTTTAGGGCAAAAATGCAGAGATTCCCCTTATTATTAGGTAAAAAGGCTGAAATTCCCCTAATTTTGGGGCAAAAAGACAGAAATTCCCCTTATTTTGTGGCAAAAATGCAGAAATTCCCCGTATTTTGGAGCAAAATTGCAGAAATTACCCTAATTGTGGGGCAAAAAGGCAAAAATTCCCTATATGTTGTGGCAAAAAGACAGAAATTAACCTTATTTTGAGGCTAAACTCAGAAATTCCACATATTTTGGGGCAAAATTCCAGAAATTTCCCTAATTTTGAGACAAAATTGCAGAAATTTCAATTATTTTGGCGCAAAATTGCAGAAATTTCACTTATTTCAGGAAAAAATGCAGAAATTTTCATTATTTTGGGGCAAAAAGGCAGAAATTCCTAATATTTTGTGGCAAAAATGCAGAAATTCTCCTTATTTTGTGGCAAAAAGGCAGAAATTTCCCTTATTTTGGGGCAAAATTGCAGAAATTTCACATATTTCAGGGCATAATTCAAAGATTCCTTTTATTTTGGGGCAAAAAGACAGAAATTCCGTTTATCTTTGGGTAAAAAGGCAGAAATTTCACTTATTTTTAGGCAAAAAGGCAGAAATTCCTTTTATTTTGGGGCAAAAATTAGGAAATTTCCCTTTTTTGTGGCAAAAGGTATACATTCCCTTTATTTTCGGGAAAAAAAGCAGAAATTCCCCGTATTTTGGAGCAAAATTGCACAAATTCCCCTAGTTGTGGGGCAAAAAGGCAGAAATTCCTATTTGTTGGGGCAAAAAGACAGAAATTCTCCTTATTTTGGGGCAAAACAAAAAATTCCACTTATTTTGGGGCAAAATTCCAGAAATTTTCCTTATTTTGGGGCAAAATTGCAGAAATTTCACTTATTTTGGGGAAAAATTGCAGAAATTTCACTTATTTTGAGGTAAAAAGGATGAAATTCCCCTTATTTAGGGGCAAAAAGTCAGAAATTTCCCCTATTTTGGGGCAAAAAGCCAGAAATTCCCGTTATTTTGTGGCACAAAGGCAGAAATTTCTTTTATTTTAGGGCAAAATTGCAGAAATTTCACTAATTTCATGGCATAATTCAAAAATTCCTTTTATTTTGGGGCAAAAAGACAGAAATTCCATTTATTTTTTGGTAAAAAGGCAGAAATTTCACTTATTTTGAGGTAAAAAGGCAGAAATTCCTCTTATTTTGGGGCAAAAATTAAGAAATTTCCCTTTTTTGTGGCAAAATGTATACATTCTCTTTATTTTTGGGAAAAATGCAGAAATTCCCTGTATTTTGGAGCAAAATTGCAGAAATTCCCCTAGTTGTTGGGCAAAAGCAGAAATCCCCTATTTGTTGAGGAAAAAAGACAGAAATTCTCCTTATTTTGGGGCAAAACTCAGAAATTCCACTTATTTTGGGGCCAAATTTCAGAAATTTCCTTTATTTTGGGGCAAAATTGCAGAAATTTCACTTATTTTGGGGCAAAATTGCAGAAATTTCACTTATTTCAGCCAAGAAAGGCAGAAATTTTCCTCATTTTGGAGCAAAAATGCAGAAATTCTTAATATTTTGTGGCAAAAATGCAGAAATTAAAACTTATTTTTAGTTAAAATGCTGAAATTCACCTTATTTGGGGGCAAAAAAGCAGAAATTTCCCTTATTTTTTGGCAAAAATACAGAAATTCTCCTTATTTTGGGGCAAAATTGGAGATATTTCAATTATTTTGGGGAAAAATTGCAAAAATTTCTTTTAATTTAAGGCAAAATTGCAGAAATTTCACTTATTTCAGAGAAAAAAGCAAAAATTTTTCTTATTTTGGGACAAAAATGCAGAAATTCCCATTATTTTGGGGCAAAAAGGCATAAATTCACCTTATTTTGGAATAAAATTGCAGACATTTCACATATTTCAGGTCAAAAAGGCAGAAATTCCTGTTATTTGGGGGCAAAAAGGCAGAAATTTCCATTATTTTGGGATAAAATTGCAGAAATTTCCATTGTTTGAGGGCAAAAATGCAGAAAATCCCCTTAATTTTGGGCAAAAAGGCAGAAATTCCTCATATTTTAAAGCAAAATTGCAGAAATTCCCCAAATATTGGGGCAAAAATGCAGAAATTTCCTTTATTTGGGGCAAATCGGCAGAAGTTCCCCTTATTTTCGGGAAAAGAGGCAGAAATTCCCTGTATTTTGAAGCAAAATTGCAGAAACTCCCCTCATTTTGGGGCAAAAAGGCAGAAATTCCCTTTTTTGGGGGGCAAAAATACAGAAATTCTCATTATTTCGCGGCAAAAATCAGAAATTTCCCTTATTTTGGGGCAAAATTTAAGAAATTTTTTTTATTTTGGTACAGAATTGCAGAAATTTTTCTTATTTTGTGGCGAAAAGGCAGAAATTCCCCATATTTTGGTGCAAAAAGGCTGAAATTCCCTGTATTTTGAGGTAAAATGCTGAAATTCCCCATATTTTGGGGTTAAAAGGCAGAAATTCCCCAAATTTTGTGGCAAAAAGGCACAAATTTCCCTTATTTTTTAGCAAAATTGTAGAAATTTCATTTATTTCAGGGCAAAAAGTCAGAAATTACTTTTATTTTGGGGCAAAAACCAGAAATTTCTTTTATTTTGGTACAAAATTTAAGAAAATTTCCTTATTTTGGAACAAAAATCAGAAATTCCTCATATTTTGGGCAAAAGGCAGAAATTCTTATAATTTTGAGGTAAAAAGGCTGAAATTCCCGTTATTTTGGGGCAAAAAGGCAGAAATTTTCTTTGCTTTGTGGCAAAAAGGCAGAAATTCCCGTTAATTGGGGCAGAGAAGCAAAAATTTTCCTTATTTGGGGGCAATAAGGCAGAAATTTCCAGTATTTTGTGGCAAAAAGGCAGAAATTCCCCTTATTTGAAGGTAAAATGCTGAAATTCCCCTTATTTTTGCAAAAATGCAGAAATTCCCCTTATTTTGAGGTAAAAAGGCAGAAATTTCCCTTATTTTGGGGCAAAAATACAGAAATTCCCCTTATTTTGGGGCAAAACTGCAGAAATTTCAATTATTTTGGGGAAAAATTTTTGAAATTTAACTTATTTCAGGGCAAAAAGTCGGAAATTCCCCTTATTTTGGGGCAAAAAGACAAAAATTCCATTTATTTTTGGAAAAAAGTCAGAAATTGCACTTATTTTGAGTCAAAAAGGCAGAAAATCCCCTTATTTTGGGGTAAAAATGAAGAAATTTCCCTTTTTATGGCAAAAAGTTATACATTCCTTTTATTTTCGGGCAAAAAGGCAGAAATACCCCGTATTTTGGAGCAAAATTGCAGAAATTCCCCTAATTTTGGGGCAAAAAAGCAGAAATTCCTTTTATTTTGGGGTAAAATTGCGGAAATTTCAAATATTTCAGGGCAAAAAGGCAGAAATTCCACGTTATTTCGGGCAATAAGGCAAAAATTCCCTGTATTTTGGAGCAAAATTTCAGAAATTCCCCTTATATTGGTGCAAAAATGCAGAAATTCCTTTTATTTTGGTGCAATAAGGCAAAAATTCCCCGTATTTTGAAGCAAAATTGCACATATTCCCCTAATTTTGAGGGAAAATTTAGAAATTCACATTATTTTGGGGCAAAAAGATAGAAATTCAACTTATTTCAGGGCAAAAAGTCAGAAATTCCTCTTACTTTGGGGCAAAATTCCAGAAATTTCCTTTATTTTGGGGCAAAATTGCAGAAATCTCCCTAATTTTGGGGCAAAATTACAGAAATTTCACTTATTTCAGGGAAAAAACGCAGAAATTTCTCTTATTTTGGGGCAAAAATGCAGAAATTACTTTTCTTTTGGTACAAAATTGCAGAATTTTTTTTTTATTTTGGGGCAAAAATACAGAAATTCCCCATATTTTAGGGCAAAAAGAAGAGATTCCACTTATTATTAGGTAAAAAGTCTGAAATTCCTTTTATTTTGCGGCAAAAAGACAGAAATTCCCCTTATTTTGTGCCAAAAAAGCAGAAATTTCCCTTATTTTGAGGCAAAATTGGAGAAATTTCACTTATTTCAGGGCAAAATTCAAAAATTGCATTTATTTTGGGGCAAAAATACAGAAATTCCGTATATTTTTGAATAAAAAGGCAGAAATTTCACTTATTTCGACGTAAAAAGGCAGAAATTCCTCTTATTTTGGGGCAAAAATGAAGAAATTTCCCTTTTTGTGGCAAAAGGTAAACATTCCCCTTATTTTCTGGCAAAAAAGCAGAAATTCCCCGTATTTTGGAGCAAAATTGCAGAAATTCCCCTAATTGTGGGGCAAAAAGGCAGAAATTCCCTATATGTTGGGGCAAAAAGACAGAAATTCTCCTTATTTTGGGGCAAAACTCAGAAATTCCACTTATTTTGGGGCAAAATTCCAGAAATTTGTCTTATTTTAGGACAAAATTGCAGAAATTTCAATTTTTTTGGGTCAAAATTGCAGAAATTTGACTTATTTCAGGGAAAAAAGGCAGAAATTTTTCTTATTTTGGGGCAAAAAGGCAGAAATTTCTTATAGTTTGTGGCAAAAAATGCAGAAATTCCCCTTATTTTTAGGTAAAAAGGCAGAAATTTCCATTATTTGGGGGCAAAAATACAGAAATTTCCCTTATTTTGGGGCAAAACTGCAGAAATTTCAATTATTTTGGGGAAAAATTTTTGAAATTTAACTTATTTCAGGGCAAAAAGTCGGAAATTTCCCTTATTTTGGGGCAAAAAGACAGAAATTCCATTTATTTTTGGAAAAAAGTCAGAAATTGCACTTATTTTGAATCAAAAAGACAAAAAATCCCCTTATTTTGGGCTAAAAATGAAGAAATTTCCCTTTTTATGGCAAAAAGGTATACATTCCCTTTATTTTCGGGCAAAAAGGCAGAAATTCCCCGTATTTTGGAGCAAAATTGCAGAAATTCCCCTAATTTTGGGGCAAAAAGGCAGAAATTCCCCTTATTTTGGGGTAAAACTGCAGAAATTTCACTTATATCGCGGCAAAATGGCAGAAATTCCTCTTATTTTCTGCGAAAAAGGCAGAAAATCCCCATATTTTGGAGCAAAATTGCAGAAATTCACCTAATTTTGGCATAAAACATGCAGTAATTTTCTTTGTTTTGGGGCAAAAAGGCAGAAATTCTCTTTATTTTGGGGCAAAAGGCAGGAATTCGCCTTATTTTAGGGCAAAATTTCAGAAATTTCCCTTATTTGGGGACAAAAAACAGAAATTTCCTTTATTTTGGGGCAAAATTTCAAAAAATTCTTTTATTATGGGGAAAAATTGCAGAAATTTCTTTTATTTTAAGGCAAAATTGCAGAAATTTCACATATTTCAGAGAAAAAAGCAAAAATTTTTCATATTTTGGGGCAAAAAGCCAGAAATTCCCATTATTTTGGGGCAAAAGGTAGAAATTCACCTAATTTTGGGGTAAAATTGCAGACATTTCATATATTTCAGGGCAAAAACGCAGAAATTTCCGTTATTTGAGGGCATAAAGGCAAAAATTCCTTTTATTTTGGGATAAAATTGCAGAAATTTCCCTTGTTTGGGGACAAAAAGGCAGAAAATCCCCTTAATTTTGGGCAAAAAGGCAACAATTCCCCGTATTTTAAAGCAAAATTGCAGAAATTCCCTAAATATTAGGGCAAAAATGCAGAAATTCCCTTTATTTGGGGCAAATCGGCAGAAGTTCCCTTATTTTTGGGAAAAGAGGCAGAAATTCCCTGTATTTTGAAGCAAAATTGCAGAAACTCCCCTAATTTTGGGGCAAAAAGGCAGAAATTTTTTTTTGGGGGGCAAACATACAGAAATTCTCCTTATTTCGGGGCAAAAATCAGAAATTTCCCTTATTTTGGGGCAAAATTTTAAAAATTTCTTTTATTTTGGTACAGAATTGCAGAAATTTTTCTTATTTTGTGGCAAAAATGCAGAAATTCCCTATATTTTGGTGCAAAAAGGCTGAAATTCTCCTTATTTTGATGTAAAATGCTGAAATTCCCCATATTTTAGGGTTAAAAGGCAGAAATTCCCCTCATTTTGGGGCAAAAAGGCACAAATTTCCCTTATTTTCGAGCAAAATTGCAGAAATTTCATTTATTTCAGGGCAAAAAGTCAGAAATTACTTTTATTTTGGGGCAAAAAGCAGAAATTTCTTTTATTTTGGTACAAAATTGAAGAAATTTTCCTTATTTTGGAACAAAAAGTCAGAAATTCCCCATATTTTGGGCAAAAGGCAGAAATTCCCCTTATTTTGGGGTAAAAAGGCTGAAATTCCCGTTATTTTCGGGCAAAAAGGCAGAAATTCCCTTTACTTTGTGGCAAAAAGGCAGAAATTCCCATTAATTGTGGCAGAAAAGCAAAACTTTTCCTTATTTGGGGGCAATAAGGCAGAAATTCCCCATATTTTGTGGCCAAAAGGCAGAAATTCCCCTTATTTGAAGGTAAAATGCTGAAATCCCCTTATTTTGGCAAAAAGGCAGAAATTCCCATTATTTTGGGGCAAAATTGCAGAAATTTCAGTTATTTCAGTGCAAAAAGTCAGAAATTTGCATTATTTTGGGGCAAAAAGCAGAAATTCTCCTAATTTTGGGGCCAAAAACAGAAATTCCCTTTATTTTGGGGTAAAATTGTGGAAATTTCAAATATTTCAGGGCAAAAAAGCCAGAAATTCCACTTTGTTTCAGGCAATAAGGCAGAAATTCCCCGTATATTGGAGCAAAATTTCAGAAATTCCCCTTATATTGGTGCAAAAATGCACAAATTCCCTTTATTTTGGTGCAATAAGGCAGAAATTTTACGTATTTTGAAGCAAAATTGCACATATTCCCCTAATTTTGAGGGAAAATGCAGAAATTCACATTATTTTGGGGCAAAAAGACGGAAATTCTCCTTATTTCAAGCAAAAAGTCAGAAATTCCCCTTATTTTGGGGCAAAATTCCAAAAATGTCCATTATTTTGGGGCAAAATTGCAGAAATTTCACTTATTTCATGGAAAAAACGCAGAAATTTCTCTTATTTTGGGGCAAAAAGGGAGAAATTACTTTTATTTTGGTACAAAATTGCAGAAATTTTCTTTATTTTGGGGCAAAAATACAGAAATTCCCCATATTTTAGGGCAAAAAGGCAGAGATTCCCCTTATTATTAGGTAAAAAGGCTGAAATTCCCCTTACTTTGGGGCAAAAAGACAGAAATTCCCCTTATTTAGGGGCAAAATTGCAGAAATTTCATTATTTCAGGGAAAAAAGGCAGAAAATTTCTTATTTTGGAGCAAAAAGGCAGAAATTCCTAGTATTTTGTGGCAAAAATGCAGAAATTCACCTTATTTTGAGGTAAAAAGGCTGAAATTTCCCTTATTTGGGGGCAAAAAGGCAGAAATTTTCCCTATTTTGGGGCAAAAAGACAGAAATTCCCATTATTTTGTGGCACAAAGGCAAAAATTTCTTTTATTTTAGGGCAAAATTGCAGAAATTTCACTAATTTCAGGCCATAATTCAACAATTTCTTTTATTTTGGAGCAAAAAGACAGAAATTCAGTTTATTTTTGGGTAAAAAGGCAGAAAATTCACTTATTTTGAGGTAAAAAGGTAGAAATTCCTCTTATTTTGGGGCAAAAATAAAGAAATTTCCCTTTTTTTGTGGCAAAAGGTATACATTCCCATTATTTTTGGTAAAAAATACAGAAATTCTTCGTATTTTGGAGCAAAATTGCAGAAATTCCCCTAGTTGTGGGGCAAAAAGGCAGAAATTCCCTATTTGTTGGGGCAAGAAGACAGAAATTCTCCTTATTTTGGGGCAAAACTCAGAAATTCCACTTATTTTGGGGCAAAATTCCACAAATTTTCCTTATTTTGGGGCAAAATTGCAGAAATTTCACTTATTTTGGGGCAAAATTGCAGAAATTTCACTTATTTCAGGGAAAAAAGGCAGAAATTTTTCTTATTTTGTAGCAAAAAGGCAGAAATTCCTAATATTTTGTGGATAAAATGCAGAAATTCCATTTATTTTGAGGCAAAAAGGCTGAAATTCTCTTTATTTGGGGGCAAAAAGGCAGAAATTTCCCTTATTTTGGGGCAAAAAGACAGAAATTCCCCTTTTTTGTGGCAAAAAGAAGAAATTTCTTTTATTTTAGGGCAAAATTGCAGAAATTTCACAAATTTCAGGGCATAATTCAAAAATTCCTTTTATTTTGGGGTAAAAAGACAGAAATTCCGTTTATTTTTGGGTAAAAAGGCAGAAATTTCCCTTACTTTGAGATAAAAAGGCAGAAATTCCTCTGTTTGGGGCAAAAATGAAGAAATTTCCTTTATTTGTGGCAAAAGGTATACATTTCCCTTATTTTCAGTTAAAAAAGCAGAAATTCTCCGTATTTTGGAGCAAAATTGCAGAAATTCCTTTAATTGTGGGGCAAAAAGGCAGAAATTTCCTATATGTTGGGGCAAAAAGACAGAAATTCTCCTTATTTTAGGGCAAAACTCAGAAATTCCACTTATTTTGGGGCAAAATTCAAGAAATTTCCCTTATTTTGGGGCAAAATTGCAGAAATTTCACTTATTTTGGGGTAAAATTGCAGAAATTTTACTTATTTCAAAAAAGAAAGGCAGAAATTTTCCTTATTTTGGAGCAAAAATGCAGAAATTCCTAATATTTTGTGGCAAAAATGCAGAAATTCCCCTTATTTTGAGGTAAAAAGGCTCAAATTCCCCTTATTTGGAGGCAAAAAGGCAGACATTTCCCTTATTTTGGGGCAAAAATACAGAAATTCCCCTTGTTTTGGGGCAAAATTGCAGAAATTTCAATTATTTTGGGGAAAAATTTTTGAAATTTAACTTATTTCAGGGCAAAAAGTCGGAAATTCCCATTATTTGGGGGCAAAAAGACAGAAATTCCATTTATTTTTGGAAAAAAGTCAGAAATTACACTTATTTGTCCAAAAAAGGCGGAAAATCCCCTTATTTTGGGGTAAAAATGAAGAAATTTCACTTTTTATGGAAAAAAGGTATACATTTTCTTTATTTTCGGGCAAAAAGGCAGAAATTCTCCGTATTTTGGAGCAAAATTGCAGAAATTCCCCTAATTTTGGGGCAAAAAGTCAGAAATTCCCCTTATTTTGGGGTAAAACTGCAGAAATTTCCCTTATTTCGTGACAAAATGGCAGAAATTCCCCTTATTTTCTGCGAAAAAGACAGAAAATCCCTGTATTTTGGAGCAAAATTTCAGAAATTCACCTAATTTTGGCGTAAAACATGCAGTAATTTTCTTTGTTTTGGGGCAAAAAGCAGAAATTCTCCTTATTTTCGGGAAAAAGGCAGAAATTCCCATTATTTTAGGGCAAAATTGCAGAAATTTCCTTTATTTGGGGACAAAAAACAAAAATTCCCTTTATTTTGGGGCAAAATTGAAAAATTCCTTCATTAAGGGGAAAAATTGCAGAAATTTCTTTTATTTTAAGGCAAAATTGCAGAAATTTCACATATTTCAGAGAAAAAAAGCAAAAAATTTTCATATTTTGGGGCAAAAAGGCAGAAATTCCCATTATTTTGGGGCAAAAAGTTAGAAATTCACCTTATTTTGGGGTAAAATTGAAGACATTTCACATATTTTAGGGCAAAAAGGCAGAAATTCCCGTTATTTGAGGGAATAAAGGCAGAAATTCCTTTTATTTTGGGATAAAATTGCAGAAATTTCCCTTGTTTGGGGGCAAAAAGGCAGAAAATCCCCTTAATTTTGGGCAAAAAGGCAGAAATTCCTTGTATTTTAAAGCAAAATTGCAGAAATTCCTCAAATAGTGGGGCAAAAATGCAGAAATTCCCTTTATTTGGGGCAAATCAAAAGAAGTTCCCCTTATTTTCTGAAAAAGAGGCAGAAATTCCCTGTATTTTGAAGCAAAATTGCAGAAACTCCCCTAATTTTGGGGCAAAAAGGCAGAAAATCCCTTTTTTGGGGGCAAAAATACAGAAATTCTCCTTATTTCGGGGCAAAAATCAGAAATTTCCCTTATTTTGGGGCAAAATTTTAGAAATTGCTTTTATTTTGGTACAGAATTGCAGAAATTTTTCTTATTTTGTGGCAAAAAGGCAGAAATTCCCCATATTTTGGTGCAAAAAGGCTGAAATTCCCCGTATTTTGAGGTAAAATTCTGAAATTCCCCATATTTTGGGATTAAAAGGCAGAAATTCCCCTCATTTTGAAGCAAAAAGGCACAAATTTTTTTTTATTTTTGGGCAAAATTGAAGAAATTTCATTTATTTCAGGGCAAAAAGTCATAAATTACTTTTATTTGGGGGCAAAAAGCAGAAATTTCTTTTATTTTGGGACAAAATTGGAGAAAATTTCCTTATTTTGGAACAAAAAGTCAGAAATTCCCCATATTTTGGGCAAAAGGCAGAAATTCCCCTTATTTTTGGGTAAAAAGTGTACAATTCCCATTATTTTGGGGCAAAAAGGCAGAAATTCCCTTTACTTTGTGGCAAAAAGGCAGAAATTCCCATTAATTGGGGCAGAAAAGCAAAAATTTTCTCTATTTGGGGGCAATAAGGCAGAAATTCCCCATATTTTGTGGTAAAAAGGCAGAAATTCCCCTTATTTGAAGGTAAAATGATGAAATTCCCCTTATTTTGGCAAAAAGGCAGAAATTCCCCTTATTTTGAGGCAAAATTGCAGAAATTTCACTTATTTCAGGGCAAAAAGTCAGAAATTTGCTTTAATTTGGGGCAAAAAGCAGAAATTCTCCAAATTTTGGGGCCAAAATCAGAAATTCCCCTTATTTTGGGGTAAAATTGCGGAAATTTCAAATATTTCAGGGCAAAAAGGCAGAAATTCCACTTTATTTCGGGCAATAAGGCAAAAATTCCCCGTATTTTGAGCAAAATTTCAGAAATTCCCCTTATATTGGTTCAAAAATGCAAAAATTCCCGTTATTTTGGTGCAATAAAGCAGAAATTCCCCGTATTTTGAAGCAAAATTGCACATATTCCGCTAATTTTGAGGGAAAATGCAGAAATTCACATTATTTTGGGGCAAAAAGACAGAAATTCTCCTTATTTTGGGGCAAATTTCCAGAAATTTCCTTTATTTTGGGGCAAAATGGCAGAAATCTCCCAAATTTTGGGGCAAAATAACAGAAATTTCACTTATTTCATGGAAAAAACGCAGAAATTTCTTTTATTTTGGGGCAAAAAGGCAGAAATTACTTTTATTTTGGTACAAAATTGCAGAAATTTTTTTTATTTTGGGGCAAAAATACAGAAATTCCCCATATTTTAGGGCAAAAAGGAGAGATTCCCCTTATTATTAGGTAAAAAGTCTGAAATTCCTTTTATTTTGGGGCAAAAAGACAGAAATTCCCCTTATTTTGTGGCAAAAAAGCAGAAATTTCCCTTATTTTGAGGCAAAATTGGAGATATTTCACTTATTTCAGGGCAAAATTCAAAAATTGCATTTATTTTGGGGTAAAAATACAGAAATTCCGTATATTTTTGAGTAAAAAGGCAGAAATTTCACTTATATTGATGTAAAAAGGCAGAAATTCCTCTTATTTTGGGGCAAAAATGAAGAAATTTCCATTTTTTGTGGCAAAAGGTAAACATTCCCCTTATTTTCGGGCAAAAAAGCAGAAATTCCCTGTATTTTGGAGCAAAATTGCAGAAATTCCCCTAATTGTGGGGCAAAAAGGCAGAAATTCCCTATATGTTGGGGCAAAAAGACAGAAATTCTCCTTTTTTGGGGGCAAAACTCGAAAATTCCACTTATTTTGGGGCAAAATTCCAGAAATTTTTCTTATTTTGGGACAAAATTGCAGAAATTTCAATTTTTTTGGGCCAAAATTCCAGAAAATTCACTTATTTCAGGGAAAAAAAGCAGAAATTTTTCTTATTTTGGGGCAAAAAGGCAGAAATTCCTTATATTTTGTGGCAAAAATGCAGAAATTCCCCTTCTTTTGAGGTAAAAAGGCAGAAATTTCCCTTATTTTGGGGCAAAAAGGCAGAAATTTTTCTTATTTTGGGGCAAAATTACAGAAATTTCAATTATTTTGGGGAAAAATTTTGGAAATTTTATTTATTTCAGGGTAAAAAGTTGGAAATTCCCCTTATTTTGGGGCAAAAAGACAAAAATTCCATTTATTTTTGGAAAATTCAGAAATTGCAGTTATTTTGACTCAAAAAGGCGGAAAATCCCTTTATTTTGGGGTAAAAATGAAGAAATTTCACTTTTTATGGCAAAAAGATATACATTCCCTTTATTTTCGGGCAAAAAGGCAGAAATTCCCCGTATTTTGGAGCAAAATTGCAGAAATTCCCCTAATTTGGAGGCAAAATGGCAGAAATTCTCCTTATCTTGGGGTAAAACTGCAGAAATTTCACTTATTTCGCGGCAAAAATGGCAGAAATTCCCCTTATTTTCTGCGAAAATCGCAGAAAATCCAAGTATTTTGGAGCAAAATTGCAGAAATTCACCTAATTTTGGGATAAAACATGCAGTAATTTTCTTAGTTATGGGGCAAAAAGGCAGAAATTCTCCTTATTTTGGGGCAAAAGGCAGAAATTCCCTTTATTTTAGGGCAAAATTGCAGAAATTTCCCTTATTATGGGGAAATATTGCAGAAATTTCTTTTATTTTAAGGCAAAATTGCAGAAATTTCACATATTTCAGAGAAAAAAAGCAAAAATTTTTCATATTTTGGGGCAAAAAGTCAGAAATTCCCATTATTTTTGGGCAAAAAGGTAGAAATTCACCAGATTTTGGGGTAAAATTGAAGACATTTCACATATTTCAGGGCAAAAAGGAAGAAATTCTCGTTATTTGAGGGCATAAAGGCAGAAATTGCTTTTATTTTGGGATAAAATTGCAGAAATTTCCCTTGTTTGTAGGCAAAAAGTAGAAAATCCCCTTAATTTTGGGCAAAAAGGCAGAAATTCTCCGTATTTTAAAGCAAAATTGCAGAAATTCCCCAAATATTGGGGCAAAAATGCAGAAATTCCCTTTATTTGGGGCAAATCGGCAGAAGTTCCCCTTATTTTCTGAAAAAGAGGCAGAAATTCCCTGTATTTTGAAGCAAAATTGCAGAAACTCCCCTAATTTTGGGGCAAAAAAGCAGAAATTCCCTTTTTTGGGGGCAAAAATACAAAAATTCTCCTTATTTCTGGGCAAAAATCAGAAATTTCCTTTATTTTGGGGCCAAATTTTAGAAATTGCTTTTATTTTAGTACAGAATTGCAGAAATTTTTCTTATTTTGTGGCAAAAAGGCAGAAATTCTTCATATTTTGGTGCAAAAAGGCTGATATTCCCCTTATTTTGAGGTAAAATGCTGAAATTCCCCATATTTTGGGGTTAAAAGGCAGAAATTCCCCTCATTTTGGGGCAAAAAGGAACAAATTTCCCTTATTTTTGGGCAAAATTGCAGAAATTCCATTTATTTCAGGGCAAAAATCAGAAATTACTTTTATTTTGGGGCAAAAAGCAGAAATTTCTTTTATTTTGGTACAAAATTGAAGAAATTATCCTTATTTTGAAACAAAAAGTCAGAAATTCCTCATATTTTGGGAAAAATGCAGAAATTCCCCTTATTTTGGGTAAAAAGGCTGAAATTTCTGTTATTTTAGGGCAAAGAGGCAGAAATTCCCTTTACTTTGTGGCAAAAAGGCAGAAATTCCCATTAATTGGGGCAGAAAAGCAAAATTTTTCCTTATTTGTGGGCAATAAGGCAGAAATTCCCCATATTTTGTGGCAAAAAGGCAGAAATTCCCCTTATTTGAAGGTAAAATGCTGAAATCCCCCTTATTTTGGCAAAAAGGCAGAAATTCCCCTTATTTTGGGGCAAAATTGCAGAAATTTCACTTATTTCAGGGCAAAAAGTCAGAAATTTGCCTTAATTTGGGGCAAAAAGCAGAAATTCTCCTAATTTTGGGGCCAAAAACAGAAATTCCCCTTATTTTGGGGTAAAATTGCGGAAATTTCAAATATTTCAGGGCAAAAATGCAGAAATTCCACTTTATTTCGGGCAATAAGGCAAAAATTCCCCGTATTTTGAAGCCAAATTGCACATATTCCCCTAATTTTGAAGGAAAATGCAGAAATTCACATTATTTTGGGGCAAAAAGACAGAAATTCTCCTTATTTCAGGGTAAAAAGTCAGAAATTCCCCTTATTTTGGGGCAAAATTCCAGAAATTACCTTTATTTTGGGGCAAAATTGCAGAAATCTCCCTAATTTTAAGGCAAAATTACAGAAATTTCATTTATTTCAGGGAAAAAACTCAGAAATTTCTCTTATTTTGGGGCAAAAAGGCAGAAATTACTTTTATTTTGGTACAAAATTGCAGAAAATTTTTTTATTTTGGGGCAAAAATACAGAATTTCCCCATATTTTAGGGCAAAAAGGAGAGATTCCCTTTATTATTAGGTAAAAAGGCTGAAATTCCTTTTATTTTGGGGCAAAAAGACAGAAATTCCCCTTATTTTGTGGCAAAAAAGCAGAAATTTCCCTTATTTTGAGGCAAAATTGGAGAAATTTCATTTATTTCAGGGCAAAATTAAAAAATTCCTTATATTTTGGGGCAAATATACAGAAATTCCGTATATTTTTGAGTAAAAAGGCAGAAATTTCACTTATTTTGACTAAAAAGACAGAAATTCCTCTTATTTTGGGGCAAAAAGACAGAAATTCCCCTTATTTTGTGGCACAAAGGCAGAAATTTTTTTTATTTTAGGGCAAAATTGCAGAAATTTCAGTAATTTCAGGGCATAATTCAAAAATTTCTTTTATTTTGGAGCAAAAAGACAGAAATTCAGTTTATTTTTGGGTAAAAAGGCAGAAAATTCACTTATTTTGAGGTAAAAAGGCAGAAATTCCTCTTATTTTGGGGCAAAAATGAAGAAATTTCTCTTTTTTGTGGCAAAAGGTATACATTCCCCTTATTTTTGGGAAAAAATGCAGAAATTCTTCGTATTTTGGAGCAAAATTGCAGAAATTCCCCTAGTTGTGAGGCAAAAAGGCAGAAATTTCCTATTATTTGGGGCAAGAAGACAGAAATTCTCCTTATTTTGAAGCAAAACTCAGAAATTCCACTTATTTTGGGGCAAAATTCCACAAATTTTCCTTATTTTGAAGCAAAATTGCAGAAATTTCTCTTATTTTGGGGCAAAATTGCAGAAATTTCACTTATTTCAAGGAAAAAATGCAGAAATTTTCCTTATTTTGTAGCCAAAATGCAGAAACTCCTAATATTTTGTGGCAAAAATGCAGAAATTCCATTTATTTTGAGGTAAAAAGGCTGAAATTCCCTTTATTTGGGGGCAAAAAGGCAGAAATTTCCCTTATTTTGCGGCAAAAAGACAGAAATTCCCCTTTTTTTGGGGCAAAAAGGAAGAAATTTCTTTTATTTCAGGGCAAAATTGCAGAAATTTCACAAATTTCAGGGCATAATTCAAAAATTCCTTTTATTTGGGGCAAAAAACCAGAAATTCTGTTTATTTTTGGGTAAAAAGGCAGAAATTTCACTTACTTTGTGGTAAAAAGGCAGAAATTCCTCTTATTTTGGGGCAAAAATGAAGAAATTTCCCCTTTTTGTGGCAAAAGGTATACATTCCCTTTATTTTCGGGAAAAAAAGCAGAAATTCCCCGTATTTTGGAGCAAAATTGCAGAAATTCCTTTAATTGAGGGGCAAAAAGACAGAAATTTCCTATATGTTGGGGCAAAAAGACAGAAATTCTTCTTATTTTAGAGCAAAACTCAGAAATTCCACTTATTTTGGGGCAAAATTCAAGAAATTTCCCTTATTTTGGGGCAAAATTGCAGAAATTTCACTTATTTTGGGGCAAAATTTCAGAAATATTACTTATTTCAGAAAAGAAAGGCTGAAATTTTCCTTATTTTGGAGCAAAAATGCAGAATTTCCTAATATTTTGTAGCAAAAATGCAGAAATTCCCCTTATTTTGAGGTAAAAAGGCTCAAATTCTCCTTATTTGGAGGCAAAAAGGCAGAAATTTCCCTTATTTTGGGGCAAAAATACAGAAATTCCCCTCATTTTGGGGCGAAATTGCAGAAATTTCAATTATTTTGAGGAAAAATTTTTGAAATTTATCTTATTTCAGGGCAAAAAGTCAGAAATTCTCATTATTTGGGGGCAAAAAGACAGAAATTCCATTTATTTTTGGAAAAAAGTCAGAAATTACACTTATTTTATGTCAAAAAGGCGGAAAATCCCCTTATTTTGGGGTAAAAATGAAGAAATTTCCATTTTTATGGCAAAAAGTTATACATTTTCTTTATTTTCGGGCAAAAAGGCAGAAATTCTCCGTATTTTGGAGCAAAATTGCAGAAATTCCCCTAATTTTGGGGCAATAAGTAAGAAATTCCCCTTATTTTGGGGTAAAACTGCAGAAATTTCACTTATTTCGTGGCAAAATGGCAGAAATTCCCCTTATTTTCTGCGAAAAAGGCAGAAAATTACCGTATTTTGGAGCAAAATTGCAGAAATTCACCTAATTTTGGCGTAAAACATGCAGTAATTTTCTTTGTTTTGGGGAAAAAAGCAGAAATTCTCCTTATTTTGGGGCAAAAGGCAGAAATTCCCCTTATCTTAGTGCAAAATTGCAGAAATTTCCCTTCTTTGGGGACAAAAAACAAAAATTCCCTTTATTTTGAGGCAAAATTGAAAAATTCCTTCATTAAGAGGAAAAATTGCAGAAATTTCTTTTATTTTAAGGCAAAATTGCAGAAATTTCACATATTTCAGAGAAAAAAAGCAAAAAATTTTCATATTTTTGTTCAAAAATGCAGAAATTCCTATTATTTTGGGGCAAAAAGGTAGATATTCACCTTATTTTGGGGTAAAAAGGCAGACATTTCACATATTTCAGGGCAAAAAGGCAGAAATTCCCGTTATTTGAGGGCCTAAAGGCAGAAATTCCTTTTATTTTGGGATAAAATTGCAGAAATTTCTTTTGTTTGGGGGCAAAAAGGCAGAAAATCCTCTTAATTTTGGGCAAAAAGGCAGAAATTCTCCGTATTTTAAAGCAAAATTGCAGAAATTCTTCAAATATTGGGGCAAAAATGCAGAAATTCCCTTTATTTGGGGCAAATCGGCAGAAGTTCCCTTTATTTTCTGAAAAAGAGGCAGAAAATCCCTGTATTTTGAAGCAAAATTGCAGAAACTCCCCTAATTTTGGGGCAAAAAAGCAGAAATTCCCTTTTTTGGGGGCAAAAATACAAAAATTCTCCTTATTTCTGGGCAAAAATCAGAAATTTCCTTTATTTTGGGGCCAAATTTTAGAAATTGCTTTTATTTTAGTACAGAATTGCATAATTTTTTCTTATTTTGTAGCAAAAAGGCAGAAATTCCCCATATTTTGGTGCAAAAAGGCTGAAATTCCCATTATTTTGAGGTAAAATGCTGAAATTCCCCATATTTTCGGGTTAAAAGGCAGAAATTCCCCTCATTTTGGGGCAAAAAGGCACAAATTTCCCTTATTTTCGGGCAAAATTGCAGAAATTTCATTTATTTCAGGGCAAAAAGTCAGAAATTACTTTTATTTGGGAGCAAAAAGCAGAAATTTCTTTTATTTTGAAACAAAATTGAAGAAAATTTCCTTATTTTGGAACAAAAAGTCAGAAATTCCCCATATTTTGGGCAAAAGGCAGAAATTCCCCTTATTTTGGGGTAAAAAGGCTGAAATTCTCATTATTTTGGTGCAAAAAGGCAGAAATTCCCTTTACTTTGTGGCAAAAAGGCAAAAATTCCAATTAATTGGGGCAGAAAAGCAAAAATTTTCTTTATTTGGGGGCAATAAGGCAGAAATTCCCCATATTTTGTGGCAAAAAGGCAGAAATTCCCCTTATTTGAAGGTAAAATGATGAAATTCCCCTTATTTTGGCAAAAAGGCAGAAATTCCCCTTATTTTGGGGCAAAATTGCAGAAATTTCACTTATTTCAAGGCAGAAAGTCAGAAATTTGCTTTAATTTGGGGCAAAAAGCAGAAATTCTCCTAATTTTGGGGCCAAAAACAGAAATTCCCCTTATTTTGGGGTAAAATTGCGGAAATTTCAAATATTTCAGTGCAAAAAGGTAGAAATTCCACTCTATTTTGGGAAATAAGGCAAAAATTGCCTGTATTTGGGAGCAAAATTTCAGAAATTCCCCTTATATTGTTGCAAAAATGCAGAAATTCCCTTTATTTTGGTGCAATAAGGGAAAAATTCCCCGTATTTTGAAGCAAAATTGCACATATTCCCCTAATTTTGAGGGGAAATGCAGAAATTCACATTATTTTGGAGCAAAAAGACAGAAATTCTCCTTATTTTGGGGCAAAATTCCAGAAATTTCCTTTATTTTAGGGCAAAATTTGCAGAAATCTCCCTAATTTTGGGGCAAAATTACAGAAATTTCACTTATATCAGGGAAAAACGCAGAAATTTCTCTTATTTTGGGGCAAAAATGCAGAAATTACTTTTATTTTGGTACAAAATTTCAGAAAATTTTTTTATTTTGGGGCAAAAATACAGAAATTCCCCTTATTTTAGGGCAAAAAGGAGAGATTCCCCTTATTATTATGTAAAAAGTCTGAAATTCCTTTTATTTTGGGGCAAAAAGACAGAAAATCCCCTTATTTTGTGGCAAAAAAGCAGAAATTTCCCTTATTTTGAGGCAAAATTAAAGAAATTTCACTTATTTCAGAGCAAAATTCAAAAATTGCATTTATTTTGGGGCAAAAATACAGAAATTCTGTATATTTTGAGTAAAAAGGCAGAAATTTCATTTATTTTGATGTAAAAAGGCAGAAATTCCTCTTATTTTGGGGAAAAAATGAAGAAATTTCCATTTTTTGTGGCAAAAGGTAAACACTCCCCTTATTTTCGGGCAAAAAAAACAGAAATTCCCTGTATTTTGGAGCAAAATTGCAGAAATTCCCCTAACTGTGGGGCAAAAAGGCAGAAATTCCCTATATGTTGAGGCAAAAAGACAGAAAGTCTCCTTTTTTGGGGGCAAAATTCAGAAATTCCACTTATTTTGGGGCAAAATTCCAGAAATTTTTCTTATTTTGGGACAAAATTGCAGAAATTTCAATTTTTTTGGGCCAAAATTGCAGAAATTTCACTTATTTCAGGGAAAAAAGGCAGAAATTTTTCTTATTTTGGGGCAAAAAGACAGAAATTCCTTATATTTTGTGGCAAAAATGCAGAAATTCCCCTTATTTTGAGGTAAAAAGGCAGAAATTTCCCTTATTTTGGGGCAAAAAAACAGAAATTCCCCTTATTTTGGGGCAAAATTACAGAAATTTCAATTATTTTGGCGAAAAATTTTTGAAATTTAACTTATTTCAGGGCAAAAAGTTGGAAATTCCCCTTATTTTGGGGCAAAAAGACAGAAATTCCATTTATTTTTGGAAAAAGGTCAGAAATTGCAGTTATTATGAGTCAAAAAGGCAGAAAATCCCCTTATTTTGGTTTGAAAATGAAGAAATTTCCCTTTTTACGGCAAAAAGGTATACATTCCCTTTATTTTCGGGCAAAAAGGCAGAAAATTCCTGTATTTTGGAGCAAAATTGCAGAAATTCACCTAATTTTGGCATAAAACATGCAGTAATTTTCTTTGTTTTGGGGCAAAAAGGCAGAAATTCTTCTTATTTTGGGGCAAAAGGCAAAAATTCCCCTTATTTTAGGGCAAAATTGCAGAAATTTCCCTTATTTGGGGACAAAAAACAGAAATTCCCTTTATTTTGGGGCAAATTGCAAAAAATTCCTTTATTATGGGGAAAAATTGCAGAAATTTCTTTTATTTTAAGGCAAAACTGCAGAAATTTCACATATTTCAGAGAAAAAAAGCTAAAATTTTTTATATTTTGGGGCAAAAATGCAGAAATTCCCATTATTTTTGAACAAAAAGGTAGAAATTCACCTTATTTTGGGGTAAAATTGCAGACATTTCAATATTTAAGGGCAAAAAGGCAGAAATTCCCATTATTTGAGAGCATAAAGGCAGAAATTCCTTTTATTTTGGGTTAAAATTGCAGAAATTTCCCTTGTTTGGGTGCAAAAGGCAGAAAATCCCATTAATTTTGGGCAAAAAGGCAGAAATTCCCTGTATTTTAAAGCAAAATTGCAGAAATTCCCTAAATATTGGAGCAAAAATGCAGAAATTCCCTTTATTGGGAGCACATCGGCAGAAGTACCCCTTATTTTCGGGAAAAGAGTCAGAAATTCCCTGTATTTTGAAGCAAAATTGCAGAAACTCCCCTAATATTTGGGCAATAAGGCAGAAATTCCCTTTTTTTGGGGGCAAAAATACAGAAATTCTCCTTATTTCGGGGCAAAAATCAGAAATTTCCCTTATTTTGGGGCAAAATTTAAGAAATTTCGTTTATTTTGGTACAGAATTGCAGAAATTTTTCTTATTTTGTGGCAAAAAGGCAGAAATTCCCCATATTTTGGTGCAAAAAGGCTGAAATTCCCATTATTTTGAGGTAAAATGCTGAAATTTCCCATATTTTGGGGTTAAAAGGCAGAAATTCCCCTCATTTTGGGGCAAAAAGGCACAAATTTCCCTTATTTTCGGGCAAAATTGCAGAAATTTCATTTATTTCAGGGCAAAAAGTCAGAAATTACTTTTATTTTGGGGCAAAAAGCAGAAATTTCTTTTATTTTGGTACAAAATTGAAGAAATTTTCCTTATATTGGAACAAAAAGTCAGAAATTCCCCATATTTTGGGCAAAAGGCAGAAATTCCCCTTATTTTGGGGTAAAAAGGCTGAAATTCCCATTATTTTGGGGCAAAAAGGCAGAAATTCCCTTTACTTTGTGGCAAAAAAGCAGAAATTCCAATTAATTGGGGCAGAAAAGCAAAAATTTTCTTTATTTGGGGGCAATAAGGCAGAAATTCCCCATATTTTGTGGCAAAAAGGCAGAAATTACCCTTATTTGAAGGTAAAATGCTGAAATTCCCCTTATTTTGGCAAAAAGGCAGAAATTCCCCTTATTTTAGGGCAAAATTGCATAAATTTCACTTATTTCAGGGCAAAAAGTCAGAAATTTGCCTTAATTTGGGGCAAAAACAGAAATTCTCCTAATTTTGGGGCCAAAAACAGAATTTCCCCTTATTTTGGGGTAAAATTGTGGAAATTTCAAATATTTAAGGGCAAAAAGGGAGAAATTCCACTTTATTTCGGGCAATAAGGCAGAAATTCCCCGTATTTTGGAGTAAAATTTCAGAAATTCCCTTTATATTGGTGCAAAAATACATAAATTCCTTTTATTTTGGTGCAATAAGGCAAAAAATTCCCGTATTTTGAAGCCAAATTGCACATATTCCCCTAATTTTGAGGGAAAATGCAGAAATTCACATTATTTTGGGGCAAAAAGACAGAAATTCTCCTGATTTCAGGGCAAAAAGTCAGAAATTCCACTTATTTTGGTGCAAAATTCCAGAAATGTCCATTATTTTGGGGCAAAATTGCAGAAATCTCCCTTATTTTGGGGCAAAATTACAGAAATTTCACTTATTTCAGGGAAAAAACACAGAAGTTTCTCTTATTTTGGGGCAAAAAGGCAGAAATTACTTTTATTTTGGTACAAAATTGCAGAAAATTTCTTTATTTTGGGGCAAAAATACAGAAATTCCCCATATTTTAGGGCAAAAATGTAGAGATTCCCCTTATTATTAGGTAAAAAGGCTGAAATTCCCCTTATTTTGGGAAAAAAGACAGAAATTCTCCTTATTTTGTGGCAAAAAGGCAGAAATTTCTTTTATTTTGGGGCAAAATTGCAGAAATTTACCTTATTTCAGGGCAAAATTCAAAAATTCCTTTTATTTTGGGGCAAAAATACAGAAATTCCGTATATTTTTGGGTTAAAAGGCAGAAATTTCACTTATTTCAGGGAAAAAAGGCAGAAATTCCTCTTATTTTGGGGCAAAAATGAAGAAATTTCCCTTTTTTGTGGCAAAACGTAAACATTTTTCTTTTTTTCGGGCAAAAAAGCAGAAATTCCTCGTATTTTGAAGCAAAATTGCAGAAATTCCCCTAATTGTGGGGCAAAAAGGCAGAAATTTCCTATATGTTGTGGCAAAATGAAAGAAATTCTCCTTATTTTGGGGCAAAACTCAGAAATTCCATTTATTTTGGGACAAAATTCCAGAAATTTCCTTTATTTTGGGACAAATTTGAAGAAATTTCAATTATTTTGGGGCAAAATTGCAGAAATTTCAATTATTTCAGGTAAAAAAGGTTGAAATTTACCTTATTTTGGGGCAAAAAGGCAGAAATTCCTAATATTTTGTGGCAAAATGCAGAAATTCCCCTTATTTTGTGGCAAAAAGGCAGGAATTTAACTTATTTCAGGGCATAATTCAAAAATTCCTTTTATTTTGGGGCAAAAAGACAGAAATTCCTTTAATTTTTGGGTAAAAAGGCAGAAATTTCACTTATTTTGAGGTAAAAAGACAGAAATTCCTCTTATTTTGAGGCAAAAATGAACAAATTTCCCTTTTTTGTGGCAAAAGTTATACATTCCTCTTATTTTCAGGAAATACTGCAGAAATTACCCGTATTTTGAAGCAAAATTGCAGAAATTCCCCTAGTAGTGGGGCAAAAAGGCAGAAATTCCCTATTTGTTGGGGCAAAAAGACAAAAATTCTCCTTATTTTGGGGCAAAACTCAGAAATTCCACTTATTTTGGGGCAAAATTCCAGAAATTTCCCTTATTTTGGGGCAAAATTGCAGAAATTTCACTTATTGTGGGGCAAAATTGCAGAAATTTCACTTATTTCAGGGAAGAAAGGCAGAAATATTCCTTATTTTAGAGCAAAAATGCATAAATTCCTAATATTTAGTGGCAAAAATGCAGAAATTCCCATTATTTTGAGGTAAAAAGGCTGAAAATCCCATTATTTAGGGGCAAAAATGCAGAAATTTATCTTATTTTGGGGCAAAAATACAGAAATTCCCCTTATTTTGAGGCAAAATTGCAGAAATTTCAATTATTTTGGGAAAAAATTTTAGAAATTTAACTCATTTCAGGGCAAAAATTCAGAAATTCCCCTTATTTTGGGGTAATAAAACAGAAATTCCGTTTATTTTTGGGAAAAAGTCAGAAATTGCACTTATTTTGAGTCAAAAAGGCGGAAAATCCCCTTATTTTGGGGTAAAAATGAAGAAATTTCTCTTTTTATGGCAAAAAGGTATACATTCCCTTTATTTTCTGGCAAAAAGGCAGAAATTCCCCGTATTTTGGAGCAAAATTGCAGAAATTCCATTAATTTTGGGGCAAAAAGGGAGAAATTCCCCTTATTTTGGGGTAAAACTGCAGAAATTTCACTTATTTCGCTGCTAAATGGCAGAAATTCCCTTTATTTTCTGCGAAAAAGGCAGAAAATCTCTGTATTTTGGAGCAAAATTGCAGAAATTCACCTAATTTTGGCGTAAAACATGCAGTAATTTTCTTTGTTTTGGGACAAAAAGGCAGAAATTCCCATTATTTTGGGGCAAAAGGCTGAAATTCCCTTTATTTTAGGGCAAAATTGCAGAAATTTCCTTTATTTGGGGACAAAAAACAGAAATTCCCTTTATTTTGGGGCAAAATTGCAGAAAATTCCTTTATAATGGGGAAAAATTGCAGAAATTTCTTTTATTTTAAGGGAAAATTGCAGAAATTTCACTTATTTCAGAGAAAAAAAGCAAAAATTTTTCTTGTTTTGGGGCAAAAATGCAGAAATTTCCATTATTTTGGGGCAAAAAGGCAGAAATTCACCTTATTTTGGGGTAAAATTGCAGACATTTCACATATTACGGGGCAAAAGGCAGAAATTCCTGTTATTTGGGGGCAAAAGGCAGAAATTCCTTGTATTTTAAAGTAAAATTGCAGAAATTCCCCAAATATTGCGGCAAAAATGCAGAAATTCCCTTTTTTGGGGCAAATCGGCAGAAGTTCCCTTTATTTTCGAGAAAAGAGGCAGAAATTCTCTGTATTTTGAAGGAAAATTGCAGAAACTCCCCTAATTTTGGGGCAAAAAGGCAGATATTCTTCTTTTTTTGGGGCAAAAATACCAAAATTCTCCTTATTTCGGGGCAAAAATCAGAAATTTCCCTTATTTTGGGGCAAAATTTTAGAAATTTCTTTTATTTAAGAACAGAATTGCAGAAATTTTTTTTATTTTGTGGCAAAAAGGCAGAAATTCCCCATATTTTGGTGCAAAAAGGCTGAAATTCACCTTATTTTGAGGTAAAATGCTGAAATTCCCCATATTTTCGGGTTAAAAGGCAGAAATTCCCCTAATTTTGGGGCAAAAAGGCACAAATTTCCCTTATTTTCGGGCTAAATTGCAGAAATTTCATTTATTTCAGGGCAAAAAGTCAGAAATTACTTTTATTTTGGGGCAAAAAGCAGAAATTTTGTTTATTTTGGTTCAAAATTGAAGAAATTTTCCTTATTTTGGAACAAAAAGTCAGAAATTCCCCGTATTTTGGGCAAAAGGTAGAAATTCCCTTTTTTTTAGGTAAAAAGGCTGAAATTCCCGTTATTTTGGGGCATAAAGGCAGAAATTCTCTTTACTTTGTGGCAAAAAGGCAGAAATTCCCGTTAATTGGGGCAGAAAAGCAAAAATTTTCCTTATCTAGGGGCTATAATGCAGAAATGACCCATATTTTGTGGCAAAAAGGCAGAAATTCCCCTTATTTGGAGGTAAAATGCTGAAATTCCCCTTATGTTGGCAAAAAGGCAAAAATTCCCCTTATTTTCGGGCAAAATTGCAGAAATTTCACTTATTTCAGGGCAAAGTCAGAAATTTGCCTTATTTTGGGGCAAAAAGCAGAAATTCTCCTAATTTTGGGGCCAAAAACAGAAATTCCCCTTATTTTGGGGTAAAATTGCAGAAATTTCAAATATTTCAGGGCAAAAAGGCAGAAATTCCACTTTATTTTGGGCAATAAGGCAGAAATTCCCCGTATTTTGGAGCAAAATTTCAGAAATTCCCCTTTTATTGGTGCAAAAAGGCAGAAATCCCCTTTATTTTGGTGCAATAAAGCAGAAATTCCCCGTATTTTGAAGCAAAATTGCACATATTCCCCTAATATTGAGGGAAAATGCAGAAACTCACATTATTTTGGGGCAAAAAGACAGAAAATCTCCTTATTTCAGGGCAAAAAGTCAGAAATTCCACTTATTTTGGGGCAAAATTTCAGAAATGTCCATTATTTTGGTGCAAAATTGCAGAAATCTCCCTTATTTTGGGGCAAAATTACAGAAATTTTAATTATTTCAGAGAAAAAACGCAGAAATTTCTCTTATTTTGCAGCAAAAAGGCTGAAATTACTTTTATTTTGGTACAAAATTGAAGAAAATTTCTTTATTTTGGGGCAAAAATACAGAAATTCCCCATATTTTAGGGCAAAAAGGCAGAGATTCCCCTTATTATTAGGTAAAAAGGCTGAAATTCCCCTAATTTTGGGGCAAAAAGACAGAAATTCCTTTTATTTTTTGGTAAAAAGCAGAAATTTCCCTTATTTTGGAGCAAAATTGCAGAAATTTCACTTAATTCAGGGCATAATTCAAAAATTCCTTTTATTTTGGGGCAAAAATACAGAAATTCCGTATATTTTTAAGTAAAAAGGCAGAAATTTCACTTATTTTGAGGTAAAAAGGCAGAAATTCCTCTTATTTTGGGGCAAAAATGAAGAAATTTCCCTTTTTTTGGCAAAAGGTAAACATTCCCCTTATTTTCGGGCAAAAAGGAAGAAATTCCCCGGATTTTGGAGCAAAATTGCAGAAATTACCCTAATTGTGGGGCAAAAAGGCATAAATTCCCTATATGTTGTGGCAAAAAAGACAGAAATTAACCTTATTTTGAGGTTAAACTCAGAAATTCCACATACTTTGGGGCAAAATTCCAGAAATTTCCCTAATTTTGGGACAAAATTGCAGAAATTTCATTTATTTTTGCGCAAAATTGCAGAAATTTCACTTATTTCAGGAAAAAATGCAGAAATTTTCTTTATTTTGGGGCAAAAAGGCAGAAATTTCTAATATTTTGTGGCAAAAATGCAGAAATTCCTCTTATTTTGTGGCAAAAAGGCAGAAATTTCCCTTATTTTGGGGCAAAATTGCAGAAATTTCACTTATTTCAGGGCATAATTCAAAAATTCCTTTTATTTTGGGGCAAAAAGACAGAAATTCCGTTTATTTTTGGGTAAAAGGCAGAAATTTCACTTATTTTTAGTCAAAAAGGCAGAAATTCCTCTTATTTTGGGCAAAAATTAGGAAACTTCCCTTTTTTTGTGGCAAAAGGTATACATTCCCTTTATTTTCGGAAAAAAAAGCAGAAATTCCCCGTATTTTGGAGCAAAATTGCAGAAATTCCCCTAGTTGTGGGGCAAAAAGGCAGAAATTCCCTATTTGTTGGGGCAAAAAGACAGAAATTCTCCTTAATTTGGGGCAAAACAAAAAATTCCACTTATTTTGGGGCAAAATTCCAGAAATTTTCCTTATTTTGGGGCAAAATTGCAGAAATTTCACTTATTTTGGGGAAAAATTGCAGAAGTTTCACTTATTTCAGGGAAAAAAGGCAGAAATTTTTCTTATTTTGGGGCAAAAAGACAGAAATTCCCCTTTTTGGGGGGCAAAAATACAGAAATTCTCCTTATTTCGGGGCAAAAATCAGAAATTTCCCTTATTTTGTGGCAAAATTTTAGAAATTTCTTTTATTTTGGTACAGAATTGCAGAAATTTTTCTTATTTTGTGGCAAAAAGGCAGAAATTCCCCATATTTTGGTGCAAAAAGGCTGAAATTCCCCTTATTTTGAGGTAAAATGCTGAAATTCCCCATATTTTGGGGTTAAAAGGCAGAAATTCCCATCATTTTGGGGCAAAAAGGCACAAATTTTCCTTATTTTCGGGCAAAATTGCAGAAATTTCATTTATTTCAGGGCAAAAAGTCAGAAATTACTTTTATTTTGGGGCAAAACGCAGAAATTTCTTTTATTTTGGTACAAAATTGAAGAAATTTTCCTTATTTTGGAACAAAAAGTCAGAAATTCCCCATATTTTGGGCAAAAGGCAAAAATTCCCCTTATTTTGGGGTAAAAAGGCTGAAATTCCCGTTATTTTGGGGTAAAAAGGCAGAAATTCCCTTTACTTTGTGGCAAAAAGGCAGAAATTCCCATTAATTGGGGCAGAAAAGCAAAAATTTTTCTTATTTAGGGGCAATAAGGCAGAAATTCCCCATATTTTGTGACAAAAAGGCAGAAATTCCCCTTATTTGAAGGTAAAATGCTGAAATTCCCTTTATTTTGGCAAAAAGGCAGAAATTCCCGTTATTTTGGGGCAAAATTGCAGAAATTTCACTTATTTCAGGGCAAAAAGTCAGAAATTTGCCTTAATTTGGGGCAAAAAGCAGAAATTCTCCTAGTTTTGGGGCCAAAAACAGAAATTCCCCTTATTTTGGGGTAAAATTGCGGAAATTTCAAATATTTCAGGGCAAAAAGGCAGAAATTCCACTTTATTTCGGGCAATAAGGCAAAAATTCCCCGTAATTTGGAGCAAAATTTCAGAAATTCCCTTTATATTGGTGCAAAAATACATATATTCCTTTTATTTTGGTGCAATAAGGCAAAAATTCCCCGTATTTTGAAGCCAAATTGCACATATTCCCCTAATTTTGAGGGAAAATGCAGAAATTCACATTATTTTGGGGCAAAAAGACAGAAATTCTCCCTATTTCAGGGCAAAAAGTCAGAAATTCCTCTTATTTTGGGGCAAAATTCCAGAAATTTCCTTTATTTTGGGGAAAAATTGCAGAAATCTCCCTAATTTTGGGGCAAAATTAGAGAAATTTCACTTATTTCAGGGAAAAAACGCAGAAATTTCTCTCATTTTGGGGCAAAAATGCAGAAATTCCCTTTATTTGGGGCAAATCGGCAGAAGTTCCCTTTATTTTCGGGAAAAGAGGCAGAAATTCTCTGTATTTTGAAGCAAAATTGCAGAAACTCCCCTAATTTTGGGGCAAAAAGGCAGATATTCTTCTTTTTTTGGGGCAAAAATACCAAAATTCTCCTTATTTCGGGGCAAAAATCAGAAATTTCCCTTATTTTGGGGCAAAATTTTAGAAATTTCTTTTATTTTGGAACAGAATTGCAGAAATTTTTTTTATTTTGTGGCAAAAAGGCAGAAATTCCCCATATTTTGGTGCAAAAAGGCTGAAATTCACCTTATTTTGAGGTAAAATTCTGAAATTCCCCATATTTTCGGGTTAAAAGGCAGAAATTCCCCTAATTTTGGGGCAAAAAGGCACAAATTTCCCTTATTTTCGGGCTAAATTGCAGAAATTTCATTTATTTCAGGGTAAAAAGTCAGAAATTCCCCTTATATTGGGGCAAAATTCCAGAAATTTCCTTTATTTTGGGGGAAAATTGCAGAAAGCTCCCTAATTTTGGGGCAAAATTACAGAAATTTCACTTATTTCAGGGAAAAAATGCAGAAATTTCTCTTATTTTGGGGCAAAAAGGCAGAAATTACTTTTATTTTGGTACAAAATTGCAGAAAATTTTTTTATTTTGGGGCAAAAATACAGAAATTCCCCATATTTTAGGGCAAAAAGTGGAGATTCCCCTTATTATCAGGTAAAAAGGCTGAAATTCCTTTAATTTTGGGGCAAAAAGAGAGAAATTCCCCTTATTTTGTGGCAAAAAAGCAGAAATTTCCCTTATTTTGAGGCAAAATTGGAGAAATTTCATTTATTTCAGGGCAAAATTCAAAAATTTCTTTTATTTTGGGGCAAAAATACAGAAATCCCGTATATTTTTGAGTAAAAAGGCAGAAATTTCACTTATTTTGACGTAAAAAGACAGAAATTCCTATTATTTTGGGGCAAAAATGAAGAAATTTTCCTTTTTTGTGGCAAAAGGTAAACATTCCCCTTATTTTCGGTCAAAAATGCAGAAATTCCCCGTATTTTGGAGCAAAATTGCAGAAATTCTCCTAATTGTGGGGCAAAAAGGCAGAAATTCCCTATATGTTGGGGCAAAAAGACAGAAATTCTCCTTATTTTGGGGCAAAACTCAGAAATTCCACTTATTTTGGGAAAAAAAATTTCAGAAATTTTTCTTATTTTGGGACAAAATTGCAGAAATTTCAATTTTTTTGGGCCAAAATTGCAGAAATTTCACTTATTTCAGGGAAAAAAGGCAGAAATTTTTCTTATTTTGGTGCAAAAAAACAGAAATTTCTTATATTTTGTGGCAAAAATGCAGAAATTCCCCTTCTTTTGAGGTAAAAAGGCAGAAATTTCCCTTATTTTGGGGCAAAAATACAGAAATTCCCCTTATTTTGGGGCAAAATTGCAGAAATTTCAATTATTTTGGGGAAAAATTTTTGAAATTTAACTTATTTCAGGGCAAAAAGTCGAAAATTCCCCTTTATTTTGGGGCAAAAAGCCAGAAATTCCATTTATTTTTGGAAAAAAGTCAGAAATTGCACTTATTTTGAGTCAAAAAGGCGGAAAATCCCCTTATTTTGGGGTAAAAATGAAGAAATTTCCCTTTTTTATAGCAAAAAGGTATACATTCTCTTTCTTTTCGGGCAAAAAGGCAGAAATTCCTCGTATTTTGGAGCAAAATTGCAGAAATTTCCCTAATTTTGGGGCAAAAACGCAGAACTTCCCTTTATTTTGGGGTAAAACTGCAGAAATTTCACTTATTTCGCGGCAAAATGGTAGAAAATCCTTTTATTTTCTGCGAAAAATGCAGAAAATCCCCATAATTTGGAGCAAAATTGCAGAAATTCGCCTAATTTTGAGGTAATACATGCTGTAATTTTCTTTATTTTGGGGCAAAAGGTAGAAATTCCCGTTATTTTAGTGCAAAATTGCAGAAATTTCCCTTCTTTGGGGACAAAAAACAGAAATTCCCTTTATTTTGGGGCAAAAATGTAGATAATTCCTATATTATGTGGAAAAATTGCAGAAATTTCTTTTATTTTAAGGCAAAATTGCAGAAATTTCACTTATTTCAGAGAAAAAAAGCAAAAATTTTTCTTATTTTAGGGCAAAATGCAGAAATTTCCATTATTTTTGGGCAAAAGGCAGAAATTCACCTTATTTTGGGGTAAAATTGCAGACATTTCACATATTTCAGGGCAAAAAGGCAGAAATTCCTCTTATTTAGGGGCAAAAAGGCAGAAATTCCCCTTATTTTGGGATAAAATTGCAGAAATTTCCCTTGTTTGGGGGCAAAAAGGCAGAAAATCCCTTTAATTTCGGGCAAAAAGGCAGAAATTCCCCGTATTTTAGAGCAAAATTCCAGAAATTCCTCTAATATTGGGACAAAAATGCAGAAATTCCCTTTATTTGGGGCAAATCGGCAGAAGTTTTCCTTATTTTCGGGAAAAGAGGCAGAAATTCCCTGTATTTCGAAGCAAAATTGCAGAAATTCCCCTAATTTTGGGGCAAAAAGGCAGAATTTCCCTTTATTTTGGGATAAAAATACAGAAATTCTCCATATTTCGGGGCAAAAATCAGAAATTTCCCTTATTTTGGGGAAAAATTTTAGAAATTTCTTTTATTTTGGTACAGAATTGCAGAAATTTTTCTTATTTTGTGGCAAAAAGGCAGAAATTTTCCATATTTTGGTGCAAAAAGGCTGAAATTCCCCTTTTTTTGAGGTAGAATGCTGATATTCCCCATATTTTGGGGCAAAGAGGCAGAAATTCCCCTTATTTTGGGGCAAAAAGGCACAAATTTCCCTTATTTTCGGGCCAAATTGCAGAAATTTCATTTATTTCAGGGCAAAAAGTCAGAAATTACTTTTATTTTAGGGTAAAAAGCAGAAATTTCTTTTATTTTGGGGCAAAATTGAAGAAATTTTCTTTATTTTGGAACAAATAGTCAGAAATTCCTCATATTTTGAGCAAAAGACAGAAATTGCCCTTATTTTGAGGTAAATAGGCTGAAATTCCCGTTATTTTGGGGCAAAAAGGCAGAAATTCCCTTTACTTTGTGGCAAAAAGGCAGAAATTTCCGTTAATTGGGGCAGAAAAGCAAAAATTTTCCTTATTTGGGAGCAATAAGTCAGAAATTTCCCATATTTTGTGGCAAAACGTCAAAAATTCCCCTTATTTTGGGGCAAAAAGACAGAAATTCCCCTTATTTTGTGGCAAAAAAGCAGAAATTTCCCTTATTTTCAGGCAAAATTTAAGAAATTTCATTAATTTCAGGGCAAAATTCAAAAATTCCTTTTATTTTGGGGCAAAAATACAGAAATTCCATATATTTTTGAGTAACAAGGCAGAAATTTCACATATTTTGACGTAAAAATGCAGAAATTCCTCTTATTTTGGGGCAAAAATGAAGAAATTTTCCTTTTTTCTGGCAAAAGGTAAACATTCCCCTTATTTTCGGGCAAAAAAGCAGAAATTCCCGGTATTTTGGAGCAAAATTGCAAAAATTCCCCTAATTGTGGGGCAAAAAGGCAGAAATTCCCTATATGTTGGGTCAAAAAGACCGAAATTCTCCTTATTTTGGGGCAAAACTCAGAAATTCCACTTATTTTGGGGCAAAATTCCAGAAATTTCTCTTATTTTTTGACAAAATTGCAGAAATTTCAATTTTTTTGGGCCAAAATTGCAGAAATTTCCCTTATTTCAGGGAAAAAAGGCAGAAATTTTTCTTATTTTGGGGCAAAAAGGCAAAAATTCCTTAAAATTTGTGGCAAAAATGCATAAATTCCCCTTCTTTTGAGGCAAAAAGGCAGAAATTTCTCTCATTTTGGGGCAAAAATACAGAAATGTCCCTTATTTTGGGGCAAAATTGCAGAAATTTCAATTATTTTGGGGAAAAATTTTTGAAATTTAACTTATTTCAGGGCAAAAAGTCAGAAATTACCCTTATTTTGGGGCAAAAAGACAGAAATTCCATTTATTTTTGGAAAAAAGTCAGAAATTGCACTTATTTTGGGTCAAAAAGGCGGAAAATCCCCTTATTTTGGGGTAAAAATGAAGAAATTTCCTTTTTTATAGCAAAAAGTTATACATTTTCTTTATTTTCGGGCAAAAAGGCAGATTTTTCTCATTATTTTGGAGCAAAATTGCAGAAATTCCCCTAATTTTGGGGCAAAAAGGCAGAAATTCCCCTTATTTTAGGGTAAAACTGCAGAAATTTCACTTATTTCATGGCAAAATGGCAGAAATTCCCCTTATTTTCTGCGAAAAAGGCAGAAAATCCCCATATTTTGGAGCAAAATTGCAGAAATTCACCTAATTTTGGCGTAAAACATGCAGTAATTTTCTTTTTTTTGAGGCAAAAAGCAGAAATTCTCCTTATTTTGGGGCAAAAGGCAGAAATTCCCCTTATTTTAGGGCAAAATTGCAGAAATTTCCCTTATTTGGGGAAAAAAAACAAAAATTCCTTTTATTTTGGGGCAAAATTGAAAAATTCCTTCATTTAGGGGAAAAATTGCAGAAATTTCTTTTATTTTAAGGCAAAATTGCAGAAATTTCACATATTTCAGAGAAAAAAAGCAAAAAATTTTCATATTTTGGGGCAAAAAGGCAGAAATTCCCATTATTTTGGGGCAAAAAGGTAGAAATTCACCTTATTTTGGGGTAAAAAGGCAGACATTTCACATATTTCAGGGCAAAAAGGCAGAAATTCCCGTTATTTGAGGGCATAAATGCAGAAATTCCTTTTATTTTGGGATAAAATTGCAGAAATTTCCCTTGTTTGGGGGCAAAAAGGCAGAAAATCCCCTTAATTTTGGGCAAAAAGGCAGAAATTCTCCGTATTTTAAAGCAAAATTGCAGAAATTCCCCAAATATTGGGGCAAAAATGCAGAAATTCCCTTTATTTGGGGCAAATCGGCAGAAGTTCCCCTTATTTTCGGGAAAAGAGGCAGAAATTCCCTGTATTTTGAAGCAAAATTGCAGAAACTCCCCTAATTTTGGGGCAAAAAGGCAGAAAAAATCCTTTTTGGGGGCAAAAATACAGAAATTCTCCTTATTTTGGGGCAAAAATCAGAAATTTCCCTTATTTTGGGGCAAAATTTTAGAAATTGCTTTTATTTTGGTGCAGAATTGCAGAAATTTTTCTTATTTTGTGGCAAAAAGGCAGAAATTTCCCATATTTTAGTGCAAAAAGGCTGAAATTCCCATTATTTTGAGGTAAAATGCTGAAATTCCCCATATTTTGGGGTTAAAAGGCAGAAATTCCCCTCATTTTGGGGCAAAAAGGAACAAATTTCCCTTATTTTTGGGCAAAATTGCAGAAATTTCATTTATTTCAGGGCAAAAAGTCAGAAATTACTTTTATTTGGGAGCAAAAAGCAGAAATTTCTTTTATTTTGGGACAAAATTGAAGAAAATTTCCTTATTTTGGAACAAAAATTAAGAAATTCCCCATATTTTGGGCAAAAGGCAGAAATTACCCTTATTTTGGGGTAAAAAGGCTGAAATTCCCATTATTTTACGGCAAAAAGGCAGAAATTCCCTTTATTTTGTGGCAAAAAGGCAGAAATTCCCATTAATTGGGGCAGAAAAGCAAAAATTTTCTTTATTTGGGGGCAATAAGGCAGAAATTCCCCATATTTTGTGGCAAAAAGGCAGAAATTCTCCTTATTTGAAGGTAAAATGATGAAATTCCCTTTATTTTGGCAAAAAGGCAGAAATTCCCCTTATTTTGGGGCAAAATTGCAGAAATTTCACTTATTTCAGGGCAAAAAGTCAGAAATTTGCTTTAATTTGGGGCAAAAAGCAGAAATTCTCCTAATTTTGGGGCCAAAAACAGAAATTCCCCTTATTTTGAGGTAAAATTGTGGAAATTTCAAATATTTCAGGGCAAAAAGGCAGAAATTCCACTTTATTTCGGGCAATAAGGCAAAAATTCCCCGTATTTGAGAGCAAAATTTCAGAAATTCCCTTTATATTGGTGCAAAAATGCAGAAATTCCCTTTATTTTGGTGCAATAAGGCAAAAATTTCCCGTATTTTGAAGCAAAATTGCACATATTCTCCTAATTTTGAGGGAAAATGCAGAAATTCACATTATTTTGGAGCAAAAAGACAGAAATTCTTTTTATTTTGGGGCAAAATTCCAGAAATTTCCTTTATTTTGGGGAAAAATTGCAGAAATCTCCCTAATTTTGTGGCAAAATTACAGAAATTTCACTTATATAAGGGAAAACGCAGAAATTTCTCTTATTTTGGGGCAAAAAGGCAGAAATTACTTTTATTTTGGTACAAAATTTCAGAAAATTTTTTTATTTTGGGGCAAAAATACAGAAATTCCCCATATTTTAGGGCAAAAAGGAGAGATTCCCCTTATTATTAGGTAAAAAGTCTGAAATTCCTTTTATTTTGGGGCAAAAAGACAGAATTTCCCCTTATTTTGTGGCATAAAGGCAGAAATTTCCCTTATTTTGAGGCAAAATTGGAGAAATTTCACTTATTTCAGGGCAAAATTCAAAAATGGCATTTATTTTGGGGCAAAAATACAGAAGTTCCGTATATTTTTTAGTAAAAAGGCAGATATTTCATTTATTTTGACGTAAAAATGCAGAAATTCCTCTTATTTTGGGGCAAAAATGAAGAAATTTCCATTTTTTGTGGCAAAAGGTAAACATTCCCCTTATTTTCGGGCAAAAAAGCAGAAATTCCCTGTATTTTGGAGCAAAATTGCAGAAATTCCCCTAATTGTGGGGCAAAAAGGCAGAAATTCCCTATATGTTGGGGCAAAAAGACAGAAATTCTCCTTTTTTTGGGGCAAAACTCAGAAATTTCACTTATTTTGGGGCAAAATTCCAGAAATTTTTCTTATTTTGGGACAAAATTGCAGAAATTTCAATTTTTTTGGGCCAAAATTCCAGAAAATTCACTTATTTCAGGGAAAAAAAGCAGAAATTTTTCTTATTTTGGTGCAAAAAGGCAGAAATTCCTTATATTTTGTGGCAAAAATGCAGAAATTCCCCTTCTTTTGAGGTAAAAAGGCAGAAATTTCCCTTATTTTGGGGCAAAAAAACAGAAATTCCCATTATTTTGGGGCAAAATTACAGAAATTTCAATTATTTTGGGGAAAAATTTTTGAAATTTAACTTATTTCAGGGCAAAAAGTTGGAAATTCCCCTTATTTTGGGGCAAAAAGACAGAAATTCCATTTATTTTTGGAAAAAAGTCAGAAATTGCAGTTATTTTGAGTCAAAAAGGCGGAAAATCCTCTTATTTTGGGGTAAAAATGAAGAACTTTCCCTTTTTATGGCAAAAAGTTATACATTCCCTTTATTTTCGGGCAAAAAGGCAGAAATTCCCCGTATTTTGGAGCAAAATTGCAGAAATTCCCCTAATTTGGGGGCAAAAAGGCAGAAATTCCCCTTATTTTGGGGTAAAACTGCTGAAATTTCACTTATTTCGCGGCAAAAATGGCAGAAATTCCCCTTATTTTCTGCGAAAAAGGCAGAAAATTCCCGTATTTTGGAGCAAAATTGCAGAAATTCACCTAATTTTGGCATAAAACATGCAGTAATTTTCTTTGTTTTGGGGCAAAAAGGCAGAAATTCTCCTTATTTTTGGGCAAAAGGCAGAAATTCCCATTATTTTAGGGCAAAATTGCAGAAATTTCCCTTATTTGTGGACAAAAAACAGAAATTCCCTTTATTTTGGGGCAAAATTGCAAAAAATTCCTTAATTATGGGAAAAATTGCAGAAATTTCTTTTATTTTAAGGCAAATTGCAGAAATTTCACATATTTCAGAGAAAAAAAGCTAAAATTTTTCATATTTTGGGGCAAAAATGCAGAAATTCCCATTATTTTTGAACAAAAAGGTAGAAATTCACCTTATTTTGGGGTAAAATTGCAGACATTTCACATATTTCAGGGCAAAAAGGCAGAAATTCCCGTTATTTGAGGGCATTAAGGCAGAAATTCCTTTTATTTTGGGGTAAAATTGCAGAAATTTCCCTTGTTTGGGGGCAAAAGGCAGAAAATCCCCTTAATTTTGGGCAAAAAGGCAGAAATTCCCCGTATTTTAAAGCAAAATTGCAGAAATTCCCTAAATATTGGAGCAAAAATGCAGAAATTCCCTTTATTTGGGGCACAATGGCAGAAGTTCCCCTTATTTTTGGGAAAAGAGGCAGAAATTCCTTGTATTTTGAAGCAAAATTTGCAGAAACTACCCTAATTTTTGGGCAATAAAGCTGAAATTCCTCTTTTTTGGGGGCAAAAATACAGAAATTCTCCTTATTTCGGGGCAAAAATCAGAAATTTCCCTTATTTTGGGGCAATATTTTAGAAATTTCTTTTATTTTGGTACAGAATTGCAGAAATTTTTCTTATTTTGTGGCAAAAAGGAAGAAATTTTTCATATTTTGGTGCAAAAAGGCTGAAATTCCCCTTATTTTGAGGTAAAATGCTGAAATTCCCCATATTTTGGGGTTAAAAGGCAGAAATTCCCCTCATTTTGGGGCAAAAAGACACAAATTTCCCTTATTTTCGGGCAAAATTGCAGAGATTTCATTTATTTCAGGGCAAAAAGTCAGAAATTACTTTTATTTTGGGGCAAAAAGCAGAAATTTCTTATATTTTGGTACAAAATTGAAGAAATTTTCCTTATTTTGGAAGAAAAAGTCAGAAATTCCCCATATTTTGGGCAAAAGGCAGAAATTCCCCTTATTTTAAGGTAAAAAGACTGAAATTCCCGTTATTTTGGGGCAAAGAGGCAGAAATTCCCTTTACTTTGTGAAAAAATGCAGAAATTCCCATTAATTGGGGCAGAAAAGCACAAATTTTCCTTATTTGGGGGCAATAAGGCAGAAATTCCCCATATTTTGTTACAAAAAGGCAGAAATTCCCCTTATTTGAAGGTAAAATGCTGAAATTCCCCTTATTTTGGCAAAAAGGCAGAAATTCCCCTTATTTTGGGGCAAAATTGCAGAAATTTCACTTATTTCAGGGCAAAAAGTCAGAAATTTGCCTTAATTTGGGGCAAAAAGCAGAAATTCTCCTAATTTTGGGGCCAAAAACAGAAATTCCCCTTATTTTGGTGTAAAATTGCGGAAATTTCAAATATCTCAGGGCAAAAAGGCAGAATTTCCACTTTATTTCGGGCAATAAGGCAAAAATTCCCCGTATTTTGGAGCAAAATTTCAGAAATTCCCTTTATATTGGTGCAAAAATACATAAATTCCTTTTATTTTGGTGCAATAAGACAAAAATTCCCCGTATTTTGAAGCCAAATTGCACATATTCCCCTAATTTTGAGGGAAAATGCAGAAATTCATATTATTTTGGGGCAAAAAGACAGAAATTCTCCTTATTTCAGGGCAAAAAGTCAGAAATTCCCCTTATATTGGGGCAAAATTCCAGAAATGTCCATTATTTTGGGGCAAAATTGCAGAAAGCACCCTAATTTTGGGGCAAAATTACAGAAATTTCACTTATTTCAGGGAAAAAATGCAGAAATTTCTCTTATTTTGGGGCAAAAAGGCAGAAATTACTTTTATTTTGGTACAAAATTGCAGAAAATTTTTTTATTTTGGGGCAAAAATACAGAAATTCCCCATATTTTAGGGCAAAAAGTGGAGATTCCCCTTATTATTAGGTAAAAAGGCTGAAATTCCTTTTATTTTGGGGCAAAAAGACAGAAATTCCCCTTATTTTGTGGCAAAAAAGCAGAAATTTCCCTTATTTTGAGGCAAAATTGGAGAAATTTCATTTATTTCAGGGCAAAATTCAAAAATTACTTTTATTTTGGGGCAAAAATACAGAAATCCCGTATATTTTTGAGTAAAAAGGCAAAATTTCACTTATTTTGACGTAAAAAGACAGAAATTCCTATTATTTTGGGGCAAAAATGAAGAAATTTTCCTTTTCTGTGGCAAAAGGTAAACATTCCCCTTATTTTCGGGCAAAAATGCAGAAATTCCCCGTATTTTGGAGCAAAATTGCAGAAATTCTCTTAATTGTGGGGCAAAAAGGCAGAAATTCCTTATATGTTGGGGCAAAAAGACAGAAATTCTCCTTATTTTGGGGCAAAACTCAGAAATTCCAATTATTTTGGGGAAAAAATTCCAGAAATTTCTCTTATTTTGGGACAAAATTGCAGAAATTTCAATTTTTTTGGGCCAAAATTGCAGAAATTTCACTTATTTCAGGGAAAAAAGGCAGAAATTTTTCTTATTTTGGTGCAAAAAACCAGAAATTTCTTATATTTTGTGGCAAAAATGCAGAAATTCCCCTTCTTTTGAGGTAAAAAGGCAGAAATTTCCCTTATTTTGGGGCAAAAATACAGAAATTCCCCTTATTTTGGGGCAAAATTGCAGAAATTTCAATTATTTTGGGGAAAAATTTTTGAAATTTAACTTATTTCAGGGCAAAAAGTCGAAAATTCCCCTTTATTTTGGGGCAAAAAGCCAGAAATTCCATTTATTTTTGGAAAAAAGTCAGAAATTGCACTTATTTTGAGTCAAAAAGGCGGAAAATCCCCTTATTTTGGGGTAAAAATGAAGAAATTTCCCTTTTTTATAGCAAAAAGGTATACATTCCCTTTATTTTCGGGCAAAAAGGCAGAAATTCCCCGTATTTTGGAGCAAAATTGCAGAAATTCCCCTAATTTTGGGGCAAAAACGCAGAACTTCCCCTTATTTTGGGGTAAAACTGCAGAAATTTCACTTATTTCGCGGCAAAATGGTAAAAAATCCTTTTATTTTCGGCGACAAATGCAGAAAATCCCCATAATTTGGAGCAAAATTGCAGAAATTCACCTAATTTTGAGTTAAAACATGCTGTAATTTTCTTTATTTTGGGGCAAAAAGGCAGAAATTCCCCTTATTTTGGGGCAAAAGGCAGAAATTCCCCTTATTTTAGTGCAAAATTGCAGAAATTTCCCTTCTTTGGGGACAAAAAACAGAAATTCCCTTTATTTTGGGGCCAAATTGTAGAAAATTCCTATATTATGTGGAAAAATTGCAGAAATTTTTTTTATTTTAAGGCAAAATTGCAGAAATTTCACTTATTTCAGAGAAAAAAAGCAAAAATTTTTCTTATTTTAGGGCAAAATGCAGAAATTCCCATTATTTTGGGGCAGAAGGGCAGAAATTCACCTTATTTTGGGGTAAAATTGCAGACATTTCACTTATTTCGTGGCAAAATGGCAGAAATTCCCCTTATTTTCTGCGAAAAAGGCAGAAAATCCCCATATTTTGGAGCAAAATTGCAGAAATTCACCTAATTTTGGCGTAAAACATGCAGTAATTTTCTTTGTTTTGGGGCAAAAAGGCAGAAATTCTCTTTATTTTGGGGCAAAAGGCAGAAATTCCCCTTATTTTTGGGGCAAAATTGCAGAAATTTTTCTTATTTGGGGACAAAAAACAGAAATTCCCTTTATTTTGGGGCAAAATTGCAAAAAATTCCTTTATTATGGAGAAAAATTGCAGAAATTTCTTTTATTTTAAGGCAAAATTGCAGAAATTTCACTTATTTCAGAGAAAAAGAGCAAAAATTTTTTTTATTTTAGGGCAAAATGCAGAAATTCCCATTATTTTGGGGCAAAAAGGCAGAAATTCACCTTATTTTGGGGTAAAATTGCAGACATTTCACATATTTCAGGGCAAAAAGGCAGAAATTCCCCTTATTTAGGGGCAAAAAGGCAGAAATTCCCCTTATTTTGGGATAAAATTGCAGAAATTTCCCCTGTTTGGGGGCAAAAAGGCAGAAAATCCCTTTAATTTTGGGCAAAAAGGCAGAAATTCCCCGTATTTTAGAGCAAAATTCCAGAAATTCCTCTAATATTGGGGCAAAAATGCAGAAATTCCCTTTATTTGGGGCAAATCGGCAGAAGTTACCCTTATTTTCGGGAAAAGAGGCAGAAATTCCCTGTATTTCAAAACAAAATTGCAGAAATTCCCCTAATTTTGGGGCAAAAAGGCAGAATTTCCCTTTATTTTGGAGCAAAAATACAGAAATTCTCCTTATTTCGGGGCAAAAATCAGAAATTTCCCTTATTTTGGGGCAAAATATTAGAAATTTCTTTTATTTTGGTACAGAATTGCAGAAATTTTTCTTATTTTGTGGCAAAAAGGCAGAAATTTTCCATATTTTGGTGCAAAAAGGCTGAAATTCCCCTTATTTTGAGGTAGAATGCTGATATTCCCCATATTTTGGGGCAAAGAGGCAGAAATTCCTCTCATTTTGGGGCAAAAAGGCACAAATTTCCCTTATTTTCGGGCCAAATTGCAGAAATTTCATTTATTTCAGGGCAAAAAGTCAGAAATTACTTTTATTTTAGGGTAAAAAGCAGAAATTTCTTTTATTTTGTTACAAAATTGAAGAAATTTTCTTTATTTTGGAACAAGAAGTCAGAAATTCCCCATATTTTGAGCAAAAGACAGAAATTGCCCTTATTTTGAGGTAAATAGGCTGAAATTCCCGTTATTTTGGGGCAAAAAGGCAGAAATTCCCTTTACTTTGTGGCAAAAAGGCAGAAATTTCCGTTAATTGGGGCAGAAAAGCAAAAATTTTCCTTATTTGTGAGCAATAAGTCAGAAATTCCCCATATTTTGTGGCAAAACGTCAAAAATTCCCCTTATTTTGGGGCAAAAAGACGGAAATTCCCCTTATTTTGTGGCAAAAAAGCAGAAATTTCCCTTATTTTGAGGCAAAATTGGAGAAATTTCATTTATTTCAGGGCAAAATTCAAAAATTCCTTTTATTTTGGGGCAAAAATACAGAAATTCCATATATTTTTGAGTAAAAAGGCAGAAATTTCACTTATTTTGACGTAAAAAGGCAGAAATTCCTCTTATTTTGGGGCAAAAATGAAGAAATTTCCCTTTTTTGTGGCAAAACGTATACATTCCCTTTATTTTCGGGCAAAAAAGCAGAAATTCCCTGTATTTTGGAGCATAATTGCAAAAATTCCCCTAATTGTGGGGCAAAAAGGCAGAAATTCCCTATATGTTGGGGCAAAAAGACCGAAATTCTCCTTATTTTGAGGCAAAACTCAGAAATTCCACTTATTTTGGGGCAAAATTCCAGAAATTTCTCTTATTTTGTGACAAAATTGCAGAAATTTCAATTTTTTTTGGGCCAAAATTGCAGAAATTTCCCTTATTTCAGGGAAAAAAGGCAGAAATTTTTCTTATTTTGGGGCAAAAAGGCAAAAATTCCTTATATTTTGTGGCAAAAATGCAGAAATTCTTCTTTTTTTGAGGTAAAAAGGCAGAAATTTCTCTTATTTTGGGGCAAAAATACAGAAATTCCTCTTATTTTGGGGCAAAATTGCAGAAATTTCAATTATTTTGTTGAAAAATTTTTGAAATTTAACTTATTTAAGGGGAAAAAGTCGGAAATTCCCCTTATTTTGGGGCAAAAAGACAGAAATTCCATTTATTTTTGGAAAAAAGTCAGAAATTGCACTTATTTTGA
Organism: Micromys minutus; assembly: GCF_963924665.1. NCBI lineage: Eukaryota > Metazoa > Chordata > Mammalia > Rodentia > Muridae > Micromys > Micromys minutus. The sequence goes on along the minus strand of NW_027667806.1, from coordinate 2,544,743 downwards.
GTCAAAAAGGCAGAAAATCCCCTTATTTTGGGGTAAAAATGAAGAAATTTCCTTTTTTATGGCAAAAAGGTATACATTCCCTTTATTTTCGGGCAAAAAGGCAGAAATTCCCCTTATTTTGGATCAAAATTGCAGAAATTCCCCTAATTTTGGGGCAAAAAGGCAGAAATTCCCCTTATTTTGGGGTAAAACTGCAGAAATTTCACTTATTTCGCAGCAAAATGGCAGAAATTCCCCTTATTTTCTGCGAAAAAGGCAGAAAATCCCCATATTTTGGAGCAAAATTGCAGAAATTCACCTAATTTTGGCGTAAAACATGCAGTAATTTTCTTTGTTTTGGGGCAAAAAGGCAGAAATTCTCCTTATTTTGGGGCAAAAGGCAGAAATTCCCATTATTTTTGGGGCAAAATTGCCGAAATTTTTCTTATTTGGGGACAAAAAACAGAAATTCCCTTTATTTTGGGGCAAAATTGCAAAAAATTCCTTTATTATGGAAAAAAATTGCAGAAATTTCTTTTATTTTAAGGCAAAATTGCAGAAATTTCACATATTTTAGAGAAAAAAAGCAAAAATTTTTTATATTTTGGGGCAAAAATGCAGAAATTCCAATTATTTTGGGGCAAAAATGTAGAAATTCACCTTATTTTGGGGTAAATTTGCAGACATTTCACATATTTCAGGGCAAAAAGCCCGAAATTCCCGTTATTTGAGGGCATAAAGGCAGAAATTCCTTTTATTTTGGGATAAAATTACAGAAATTTCCCTTGTTTGGGGGCAAAAAGGCAGAAAATCCTTTTAATTTTGGGCAAAAAGGCAGAAATTCCCCGTATTTTAAAGCAAAATTGCAGAAATTCCCTAAATATAGGGGCAAAAATGCAGAAATTCCATTTATTTGGGGCAAATCGGCTGAAGTTCCCCTTATTTTCAGGAAAAGAGGCAGAAATTCCCTTTATTTTGAAGCAAAATTGCAGAAACTCCCCTAATTTTGGGGCAAAAAGGCAGAAATTCCCTTTTTTGGGGGCAAAAATACAGAAATTTTCCTTATTTCGGGGCAAAAATCAGAAATTTCCCTTATTTTGGGGCACAATTTTAGAAATTTCTTTTATTTTGGTATAGAATTGCAGAAATTTTTCTTATTTTGTGGCAAAAAGGCAGAAATTCCCCATATTTTGGTGCAAAAATGCTGAAATTCCCCTTATTTTGAGGTAAAATGCTGAAATTCCCCATATTTTGGGGTTAAAAGGCTAAAATTCCCCTCATTTTGGGGCAAAAAGGCACAAATTTCCCTTATTTTCGGGCCAAATTGCAGAAATTTCATTTATTTCAGGGCAAAAAGTCAGAAATTACTTTTATTTTGGGGCAAAAAGCAGAAATTTCTTATATTTTGGTACAAAATTGAAGAAATTTTCCTTATTTTGGAACAAATATCAGAAATTCCCCATATTTTGGGCAAAAGGCAGAAATTCCCTTTATTTTGGGGTTAAAAGGCTGAAATTCCCGTTATTTTGGGGCAAAAAGGCAGAAATTCCCTTTACTTTGTGGCACAAAGGCAGAAATTCCCATTAATTGGGGCAGAAAAGCAAAAATTTTCCTTATTTGGGGGCAATAAGGCAAAAATTCCCCATATTTTGTGGCAAAAAGGCAGAAATTCCCCTTATTTGAAGGTAACATGCTGAAATTCCCCTTATTTTGGCAAAAAGGCAGAAATTCCCCTTATTTTGGGGCAAAATTGCAGAAATTTCACTTATTTCAATGCAAAAAGTCAGAAATTTGCCTTAATTTGGGGCAAAAAGCAGAAATTCTCTTAATTTTGGGTCCAAAAACAGAAATTCCCCTTATTTTGGGGTAAAATTGCAGAAATTTCAAATATTTCAGGGCAAAAAGGCAGAAATTCCACTTTATTTCGGGCAATAAGGCAAAAATTCCCCGTATTTTGGAGCAAAATTTCAGAAATTCCCTTTATATTGGTGCAAAAATGCAGAAATTCTTTTTCTTTTGGTGCAATAAGGCAAAAATTCCCCGTATTTTGAAGCCAAATTGCACATATTCCCCTAATTTTGAGGGAAAATGCAGAAATTCACATTATTTTGGGGCAAAAAGAAAGAAATTCTCTTTATTTCAGGGCAAAAAGACAGAAATTCCACTTATTTTGAGGCAAAATTCCAGAAATTTCCTTTATTTTGAAGCAAAATTGCAGAAATCTCTTTTATTTTGGGGCAAAATTACAGAAATTTCAATTATTTCAGGGAAAAAACGCAGAAATTTCTCTTATTTTGGGGCAAAAAGGCAGAAATTACTTTTATTTTGGTACAAAATTGCAGAAAATTTCTTTATTTTGGGGCAAAAATAAAGAAATTCCCCATACTTTAGGGCAAAAAATAGAGATTCCCCTTATTATTAGGTAAAAAGGCTGAAATTCCTTTTATTTTGGGGCAAAAACACAGAAATTCCTTTTATTTTGTGGCAAAAGGCAGAAATTTCCCTTATTTTGAGGCAAAATTGGAGAAATTTCACTTATTTCAGGGCAAAATTCAAAAATTGCATTTATTTTGGGGCAAAAATATATAAATTCCGTATATTTTTGAGTAAAAAGGCAGAAATTTCACTTAGTTTGAGGGAAAAAAGCAGAAGTTCCTCTTCTTTTGGGGCAAAAATGAAGAAATTTTTTTTTGTGGCAAAAGGTAAACATTCCTCTTATTTTTGGGCAAAAAAGCAGAAATTCCCCATATTTTGGAGCAAAATTGCAGAAATTCCCCTAATTGTTGGGCAAAAAGGCAGAAATTCCCTATATGTTGGGGCAAAAAGACAGAAATTCTCCTTATTTTGGGGAAAAACTCAGAAATTCCACTTATTTTGGGGCAAAATTCCAGAAATTTCTCTTATTTTGGGACAAAATTGCTGAAATTTCAATTTTTTGGGCCAAAATTGCAGAAATTTTACTTATTTCAGGGAAAAAAACGCTGAAATTTTTCTTAGTTTGGGGCAAAAAGGCAGAAATTACTAATATTTTGTGGCAAAAATGCAGAAATTCCCCTTATTTTGAGGTAAAAAGGCTGAAATTCCCCTTAATTGGGGGCAAAAAGGCAGAAATTTCCCTTATTTTGGGGCAAAAAGACAGAAATTCCCCTTATTTTGTGGCAAAAAGGTAGAAATTTCTTTTATTTTAGGAAAAAATTGCAAAAATTTCACTAATTTCAGTTTAATTCAAAAATTCCTTTTATTTTGAGGCAAAAAGACAGAAATTTCGTTTATTTTTGGGTAAAAAGGCAGAAATTTCACTTACTTTGTGGTACAAAGGTAGAAATTCCTCTTACTTTGGGGCAAAAATGAAGAAATTTTCCTTTTTTTGTGGCAAAGGGAATACATTCCCCTTATTTTTGGGCAAAAAAGCAAAAATTCCCCGTATTTTGGAGCAAAACTGCAGAAATTCCCCTAATTGTGGGGCAAAAAGGCAGAAATTCCCTATATGTTGGGGCAAAAAGACAGAAATTCTCTTTATTTTGGGGCATAACTCAGAAATTCCACTTATTTTGGGGCAAAATTCCAGAAATTTCCCTTATTTTGGGCAAAATAGCAGAAATTTCACTTATTTTGGGGCAAAATTGCAGAAATTTCACTTATTTCTGGGAAAAAGGCAGAAATTTTCCTTATTTTGTGGCAAAAAGACAGAAATTCTTAATATTTTGTGGCAAAAATGCAGAAATTTCCCTTATTTTGAGGTATAAAGGCTGAAATTCCCCTTATTTGGGGGCAAAAAGGCAGAAATTTCCCTTATTTTGGGGCAAAAAAACAGAAATTCCCCTTATTTTGTGGCAAAAGGCAGAAATTTCTTTTATTTTGGGGCAAAATTGCAGAAATTTCACTTATTTCAGGGCATAATTCAAAAATTCCTTTTATTTTGGGGCAGAAAGACAGAAATTCCGTTTATTTTAGGGTAAAATTGCAGAAATTTCACATATTTCAAGAAAAAAGGCCGAAATTTCTCTTATTTTGGGGCAAAATTGCAGAAATTTCACTTATTTCAGGGAAAAAAGGGAGAAATTTTCCTTATTTGGGGGCAAAAAGACAGAAATTCCCCTTATTTTGTGGCAAAAATGCAGAAATTTCTTTTATTTTGTGGCAAATTTGAAGAAATATCACTTATTTCAGGGCATAATTCAAAAATTCCTTTTATTTTCGGGCAAAAAGACAGAAATTCCGTTTATTTTGGGGTAAAAATGCAGAAATTTCACTTATTTTGAGGTAAAAAGGAAGAAATTCCTTTTTTTTGAGGCAAAAATGAAGACATTTCTCTTTTTTGTTACAAAAGGTATACATTCCCCTTACGTTCGGGTAAAAAGCAGAAATTCCCCGTATTTTGAAGCAAAATTGCAGAAATTCTCTCAATTTTTGGGCAAAAAGGCAGAAATTCTCCTTATTTTGGGGAAAAATACAGAAAATCTCCTTTTTCAGGAGCAAACAGTCAGAAATTCCCCATATTGTGGGGCAAAATTGCAGAAATTTTTTTTACATTGGGGCAAAATTGCAGAAATTTCCCTTATTTTAAGGCAAAATTGCAGAAATTTCACTTATTTCAGGTTAATAAGTCAGAAATTCCCCTTATATTGGGGCAAAATTGCAAAAATTTCTTTTACATTGAGGCAAAATTGCAGAAATTTCTCTTATTTTCTGTCAAAATTGCAGATATTTCACTTATTTCAGGGTAATAAGTCAGAAATTCCCCTTATTTTGGGGCAAAAAAGACAGAAATTCCCTTTGTTTTGGGGGAAAAAGACAGAAATTTACTTATTTAGAGGCAAAAATGCAGAAATTCCCCTTATTTTGAAGCAAAAATGAAGAAATTTCCCTTTTTATGGCAAAAAGGTATGCATTCCCATTATTTTCAGGCAAAAAAGGCAGAAATTCCTCGTATTTTGGGGCAAAATTGCAGAAATTCCCCTAATTTTGGGGCAAAAGGCAGAAATTCCCTTTATGTTGGGGCAAAAATTAGAAATTCCCCTTATTTTGGGGCAAAATTGCAGAAATTTCACTTATTTGGTTCAAAATTGCAGAAATTTCCTTTATTTTGGGGCAAACTTGCAGGAATTTACCTTATTTTGGGGCAAAATTGCAGGAATTTACCTTATTTTGGGGCAAAATTGCAGAAATTTCCATTATTTGGGGTAAAATTGAAGAAATTTCACTTGTTTTCAGATGTAAAGGCTGAAATTTTCTTTATTTTGGGGCAAAAAGAGAGAAATTCCCCTTATTTTGGGGCAAAATTTCAGAAATTTCCCTTATTATGGAGAAAAATTGCAGAAATTTCCCTTATTTTAGGGCAAAATTGCAGAAATTTCACTTATTTCAGAGAAAAAAATCAAAAATTTTTCTTTTTTGGGGGCAAAAAGGCAGAAATTCCCATTATTTTGGGGCAAAAAGGCAGAAATTCACCTTATTTTGGACTAAAATTGCAGAAATTTCACATATTTCAAGGCAAAAAGGGAGAAATTTCCCTTATTTTGGGGCAAAATTGCAGAAATTTCACTTATTTCAGGGTAATAAGTAAGAAATTCCCCTTATTTTGGGGCAAAAATGCAGAAATTCCCCTTATTTTGAGGTAAAAAGGCTGAAATTCCCCTTATTTGGGGGCAAAAAGGCTGAAATTTCCCTTATTTTGGGGCAAAAAAACAGAAATTCTGCTTATTTTGTGGCAAAAATGCAGAAATTTCTTTTATTTTGGGGCAAAATTGCAGAAATTTCACCTATTTCAGGGCATAATTCAAAAATTCCTTTTATTTTAGGGCAAAAAGTTAGAAATTCCGTTTATTTTTTGGTAAAAAGGAAGAAATTTCACTTATTTTGAGGTAAAAAGGCAGAAATTCCTCTTATTTTGGGGCAAAAATGAAGAAATTTCCCTTTTTTTGTGACAAAAGGTATACATTCCCATTACTTTCGGGATAAAAAGCAGAAATTCCCCGTATTTTGAAGCAAAATTGCAGAAATTCTTTCAATTTTCATGCAAAAAGGCAGAAATTCTTCTTATTTTGGGGCAAAAAGACAGAAAATCTCTTTTTTCGGGAGCAAACAGTCAGAAATTCCCCTTAATTTGAAGCAAAATTGCAGAAATTTTGTTTACATTGGGGCAAAATTGCAGAAATTTCCCTTATTTTGGGGCAAAGTTGCAGAAATTTCACTTATTTCAGGGTAATAAGTCAGAAATTCCCCTTATTTTGGGGGCAAAAAAGACAGAAATTCCCTTTGTTTTGGGGGAAAAAGACAGAAATTCCACTTATTTAGAGGCAAAAAGGCAGAAATTCCCTTAATTTTGGAGCAAAAATGAAGAAATTTCCCTTTTTATAGCAAAAAGGTATGCATTCCCATTATTTGCGGGCAAAAAGGCAGAAATTCCCCGTATTTTGGAGCAAAATTGCAGAAATTCCCCTAATTGTGGAGCAAAAAACAGATATTTCCTTTATTTTGGAGCAAAAATGAAGAAATTTCACTTTTTATGGCAAAAAGTTATGCATTCCCATTATTTTCGGGCAAAAAGGCTGAAATTCCTCGTATTTTGGAACAAAATTGCAGAAATTCCCCTAATTTCGGGGCAAAAGGCAGAAATTCTCTTTATTTTGGAGCAAAAATGAAGAAATTTCGCTTTTTATGGCATAAAGTTATGAATTCCCATTATTTTCGGGCAAAAAGGCAGAAATTCCCCGTATTTTGGAGCAAAATTGCAGAAATTCCCCTAATTTTGGGGCAAAAGGCAGAAATTCCCTTTATTTTGGGGCAAAAATCAGAAATTCCTCTTATTTTGGGGCAAAATTCCAGAAATTTCCTTTATTTTGGGGGCAAAATTGCAGGAATTTACCTTATTTTGGGGCAAAATTACAGAAATTTTCTTTATTTGGGGCAAATTTGAAGAAATTTCACTTATTTTCAGATATAAAGGCTGAAATTTCCTTTATTTTGGGGCAAAAAGAGAGAAATTCCTCTTATTTTGGGGCAAAATTTCAGAAATTTCCCTTATTATGGGGAAAAATTGCAGAAATTTCCCTTATTTTAGGGCAGAATTGCAGAAATTTCACTTATTTTGGGGAAAAATTGCAGAAAATTCACTTATTTTGAGGTAAAAAGGATGAAATTCCCCTTATTTAGGGGCAAAAAGGCAGAAATTTCCCCTATTTTGGGGCAAAAAGGCAGAAATTCACCTTATTTTGGGGTAAAATTGCAGAAATTTCACCTATTTCAGGGCAAAAAGGCAGAAATTTTCCTTATTTTGGGGCAAAATTGCAGAAATTTCACTTATTTCAAAGTAATAAGTCAGAAATTTTCCTTATTTTGGGGCAAAAAATAATTCCCTTAGTTTTGGGGGAAAAAGACAGAAATTCCACTTATTTAGATGCAAAAAAGCCGAAATTCTTCTTATTTTGGAGCAAGAATGAAGAAATTTTCCTCTTTTATGGCAAAAACTTATGCATCCTCTATTTTCGGGCAAAATGCAGAAATTCCCCGTATTTTGGAGCAAAATTGCAGAAATTCCCCTAATTCTGGGGCAAAAAGGCAGAAATTCCCTTTATGTTGGGGCAAAAAGACAGAAATTCTCTTTATTTTGGGGCAAAACTCAAAAATTCCTCTTACCTTGGGGCAAAATTCCAGAAATTTCCTCTATTTTGGGGCAAAATTGCAGAAATTTCACTTATGTTGGGGCAAAATTGCAGAAATTTCACTTATTTCAATGAAAAAAGGCAGAAATTTTCTTTATTTTGGGGCAAAAATGCAGAAATTCCCCTTATTTTGAGGTAAAAAGGCTGAAATTCCCCTTATTTGGGGGCAAAAAGGCTGAAATTTCCCTTATTTTGGGGCAAAAAAAACAGAAATTCTCCTTATTTTGTGGCAAAAATGCACAAATTTCTTTTATTTTGGGGCAAAATTGCAGAAATTTCCCCTATTTCAGGGCATAATTCAAAAATTCCTTTTATTTTAGGGCAAAAAGTTAGAAATTCCGTTTATTTTTGGGTAAAAAGGAAGAAATTTCACTTATTTTGAGGTAAAAAGGCAGAAATTCCTCTTATTTTGGTGCAAAATTGAAGAAATTTCCCTTTTTTGGTGGGAAAAGGTATACATTCCCATTACTTTCGGGATAAAAAGCAGAAATTCCCCGTATTTTGAAGCAAAATTGCAGAAATTCTTTCAATTTTCATGCAAAAAGGCAGAAATTCTTCTTATTTTGGGGCAAAAATACAGAAAATCTCTTTTTTCGGGAGCAAACAGTCAGAAATTCCCCTTAATTTGAAGCAAAATTGCAGAAATTTCGTTTACATTGGGGCAAAATTGAAGAAATTTCCCTTATTTTGGGGCAAAGTTGCAGAAATTTCACTTATTTCAGGGTAATAAGTCAGAAATTCCCCTTATTTTGGGGGCAAAAAAAACAGAAATTTCCTTTGATTTGGGGGAAAAAGACAGAAATTCCACTTATTTAGAGGCAAAAAGGCAGAAATTCCCTTTATTTTGGAGCAAAAATGAAAAAATTTCCCTGTTTATAGCAAAAAGGTATGCATTCCCATTATTTGCGGGCAAAAAGGCAGAAATTCCCCGTATTTTGGAGCAAAATTGCAGAAATTCCCCTAATTGTGGGGCAAAAAACAGAAATTTCCTTTATTTTGGAGCAAAAATGAAGAAATTTCCTTTTTTATGGCAAAAAGTTATGCATTCCCATTATTTTCGGGCAAAAAGGCAGAAATTCCTCGTATTTTGGAATAAAATTGCAGAAATTCCCCTAATTTTGGGGCAAAAGGCAGAAATTCCCTTTATTTTGGAGCAAAAATGAAGAAATTTCCCTTTTTATGGCAAAAAGTTATGAATTCCCATTATTTTCGGGCAAAAAGGCAGAAATTCCTCGTATTTTGGAGCAAAATTGCAGAAATTCCCCTAATTTTGGGGCAAAAGGCAGAAATTCCCTTTATTTTGGGGCAAAAATCAGAAATTCCTCTTATTTTGGGACAAAATTCCAGAAATTTCCTTTATTTTTGTGGCAAAATTGCAGGAATTTACCTTACTTTAAGGCAGAATTGCAGAAATTTCCCTTATTTGGGGCAAAATTAAAGAAATTTCACTTATTTTCAGATAAAAAGGCTAAAATTTCCTTTATTTTGGGGCAAAAAGAGAGAAATTCTTTTTATTTTGGGGCAAAATTTCAGAAATTTCCCTTATTATGGGGAAAAATTGCAGAAATTTCCCTTATTTTAGGGCAAAATTGCAGAAATTTCACTTATTTCAGAGAAAAAAATCAAAAATTTTTCTTTTCTGGGGGCAAAAATGCAGAAATTCCCATTATTTGGAGGCAAAATGCAGAAATTCACCTTATTTTGGGGCAAAAAGTAAGAAATTCACCTTATTTTGGGGTAAAATTGCAGAAATTTCACATATTTCAGGGCAAAAATGCAGAAATTTCCCTTATTTTGGGGCAAAATTGGAAAAATTTCACTTATTTCAGCGTAATAAGTCAGAAATTCCCTTTATTTTGGGGCCAATATCAGAAATTCCCTTTGTTTTGGGGGAAAAAGACAGAAATTCCACTTATTTAGAGGCAAAAAGGCAGAAATTCCCTTTATTTTGGAGCAAAAATGAAAAAATTTCCCTGTTTATAGCAAAAAGGTATGCATTCCCATTATTTGCGGGCAAAAAGGCAGAAATTCCCCGTATTTTGGAGCAAAATTGCAGAAATTCCCCTAATTGTGGGGCAAAAAACAGAAATTTCCTTTATTTTGGAGCAAAAATGAAGAAATTTCCCTTTTTATGGCAAAAAGTTATGCATTCCCATTATTTTCGGGCAAAAAGGCAGAAATTCCTCGTATTTTGGAACAAAATTGCAGAAATTCCCCTAATTTTGGGGCAAAAAGCAGAAATTCCCTTTATTTTGGAGCAAAAATGAAGAAATTTCCCTTTTTATGGCAAAAAGTTATGAATTCCCATTATTTTCAGGCAAAAAGGCAGAAATTCCTCGTATTTTGGAGCAAAATTGCAGAAATTCCCCTAATTTTGGGGCAAAAGGCAGAAATTCCCTTTATTTTGGGGCAAAAATCAGAAATTCCTCTTATTTTGGGACAAAATTCCAGAAATTTCCTTTATTTTTGGGGCAAAATTGCAGGAATTTACCTTACTTTAAGGCAGAATTGCAGAAATTTCCCTTATTTGGGGCAAAATTAAAGAAATTTCACTTATTTTCAGATAAAAAGGCTGAAATTTCCTTTATTTTGGGGCAAAAAGAGAGAAATTCTTTTTATTTTGGGGCAAAATTTTAGAAATTTCCCTTATTATGGGGAAAAATTGCAGAAATTTCCCTTATTTTAGGGCAAAATTGCAGAAATTTCACTTATTTCAGAGAAAAAAATCAAAAATTTTTCTTTTCTGGGGGCAAAAATGCAGAAATTCCCATTATTTGGAGGCAAAATGCAGAAATTCACCTTATTTTGGGGCAAAAAGTAAGAAATTCACCTTATTTTGGGGTAAAATTGCAGAAATTTCACATATTTCAGGGCAAAAATGCAGAAATTTCCCTTATTTTGGGGCATAATTGGAAAAATTTCACTTATTTCAGGGTAATAAGTCAGAAATTCCCTGTATTTTGGGGCCAATATCAGAAATTCCCTTTGTTTTGGGGGAAAAAGACAGAAATTCCACTTATTTAGAGGCAAAAAAGCAGAAATTCTTCTTATTTTGGAGAAAAAATGAAGAAATTTTCCTCGTTTATTTCAAAAAGTTATGCATTCCCCTTATTTTCGGGTAAAAGACAGAAATTCCCTGTATTTTTTGAGCAAAATTGCAGAAATTCCCCTAATTGTGGGGCAAAAAGGCAGAAATTCCCTATATGTTGGGGCAAAAAGACAGAAATTCTCCTTATTTTGGCGCAAATCTCAGAAATTCCCCTTATTTTGGGGCAAAATACCAGAAATTTCCATTATTTTGGGGCAAAATTGCAGAAATTTCACTTATTTTGGGGCAAAATTGCAGAAATTTCCCTTATTTGGGGCAAAATTGAAGAAATTTCACTTATTTTCAGATAAAAAGGCTGAAATTTCCTTTATTTTGGGGCAAAAAAAGAGAAATTCCCCTTATTTTGGGGCAAAATTGCAGAAATTTTCTTTATTATGGGGAAAATTGCAGAAATTTCTTTTATTTTAGGGCAAAATTGCAGAAATTTCACTTATTTCAGAGAAAAAAATCAAAAATTTTTCTTTTTTTGGGGCAAAAAGGCAGAAATTTCTATTATTTTGGGGCAAAATTGCAGAAATTTAACTTATTTCAGGGTAATAAGTCAGAAATTCCCCTTATTTGGGGCAAAAAAGACAGAAATTCCCTTTTTTGGGGGGGAAAAGGACAGAAATTCCACTTATTTAGAGGCAAAAAAGCCGAAATTCTTCTTGTTTTGGAGCAAAAATGAAAAAATTTTCCTCTTTCATGGCAAAAACTTATGCATTTCCTCTATTTTTGGGCAAAATGCAGAAATTCCCCGTATTTTGGAGCAAAATTGCAGAAATTCCCCTAATTCTGGGGCAAAAAGGCAGAAATTTCCTATATGTTTAGGCAAAAAGACAGAAATTCTCGTTATTTTGGGGGCAAAAAGGCAGAAATTCCCCTTATTTTGGGGCAAAATTCCAGAAATTTCAATTATTTTGGGGCAAAATTCCAGAAATTTCCCTTATTTTGGGGCAAAATTGCAGAAATTTTAATTATTTCAGGAAAAAAACGCAGAAATTTTCCTTATTTTGGGGCAAAAATGCAGAAATTCCCCTTAGTTTGAGGTAAAAAGGCTGAAATTCCCCTTATTTGGGGGCAAAAAGGCAGAAATTTCCATTATTTTGGGGCAAAAAACAGAAATTCTCTTTATTTTGTGGCAAAAATGCACAAATTTCTTTTATTTTGTGGCAAAATTGCAGAAATTTCACCTATTTCAGGTCATAATTCAAAAATTCCTTTTATTTTGGGGCAAAAAGTTAGTAATTCCGTTTATTTTTGGTTAAAAAGGCAGAAATTTCACTTATTTTGAGGTAAAAATGCAGAAATTCCTCTAATTTTGGGGCAAAAATGAAGAAATTTCCCTTTTTTTGTGGCAAAAGATATACATTCCCCTTACTTTCGTGATAAAAAGCAGAAATTCCCCGTATTTTGAAGCAAAATTGCAGAAATTCTCTCAATTTTCGTGCAAAAAGGCAGAAATTCTCCTTATTTTGGGGCAAAAAGACAGAAAATCTCTTTTTTCGGGAGCAAACAGTCAGAAATTCCCCTTATTTTGGGGCAAAATTGCAGAAATTTCCTTTACATTGGGGCAAAATTGCACAAATTTCTTTTATTTTGGGGCAAAGTTGCAGAAATTTTACTTATTTCAGGGTAATAAGTCAGAAATTCCCCTTATTTTGGGGCAAAAAAGAGAGAAATTCCCTTTGTTTTGGGGGAAAAAGACAGAAATTCCACTTATTTAGAGGCAAAAAGTCAGAAATTCCCTTTATTTTGGAACAAAAATGAAGAAATTTCCCTTTTTATAGCAAAAAGGTATGCATTCTTATTATTTTCGGGCAAAATGCAGAAATTCCCCGTATTTTGGAGCAAAATTGCAGAAATTCCCCTAATTGTTGGGCAAAAGGCAGAAATTCCCTTTATTTTGGAGCAAAAATGATGAAATTTCCCTTTTTATTACAAAAAGTTATGCATTCCCATTATTTCGGGCAAAAAGGCAGAAATTCCCCGTATTTTGGAGCAAAATTGCATAAATTCCCCTCATTTTGGGGCAAAATGCAGAAATTCTTTTTATTTTGGGGCAAAAATCAGAATTTCCTCTTATTTTGGGGCAAAATTCCAGAAATTTCCTTTATTTTTGAGGCAAAATTGCAGGAAATTACCTTATTTTGGGGCAAAATTGCAGAAATTTCTCTTAATGAGGCAAAATTAAAGAAATTTCACATATTTTCAGATAAAAAGGCTGAAATTTCCTTTATTTTGGGGCAAAAAGAGAGAAATAATCCTTATTTTGGGGCAAAATTCCAGAAATTTCCCTTATTATGGTGAAAAATTGCAGAAATTTCCCTTATTTTAGGGCAAAATTGCAGTAATTTCACTTATTTCAGAGAAAAAAAGCAAACATTTTTCTTATTTTGGGACAAAAAGGCAGAAATTCCCATTATTTTGGGGCAAAAAGGCAGAAATTCACCTTATTTTGGGGTAAAATTGCAGAAATTTCACATATTTCAGGGCAAAAAGGCAGAAATTTCCCTTATTTTGGGGCAAAATTGCAGAAATTTCACTTATTTCAGGGTAATAATTCAGAAATTCCCCTCATTTTGGGGCCAAAGAGACAGAAATTCCATTTGTTTTGGGGGAAAAATACAGAAATTCCACTTATTTAGAGGCACAAAGGCAGAAATTCCCCTTATTTTAGAGCAAAAATGAAGAAATTTCCCTTTTTATGGCAAAAAGGTATGCATTCCCATTATTTTCGGGCAAAAAGGCAGAAATTCCCCGTATTTTCGAGCAAAATTGCAGAAATTCCCCTAATTTTGGGGCAAAAGGCAGAAATTCCCTTTATTTTGGGGCAAAAATCAGAAATTCCTCTTATTTTGGGACAAAGATCCAGAACTTTCCTTTATTTTTGGAGCAAAATTGCAGAAATTTCACTTATTTCAGAGAAAAAAATCAAAAATTTTTCTTTTCTGGGGGCAAAAATGCAGAAATTCCCATTATTTGGAGGCAAAAAGGCAGAAATTCACTTTATTTTGGGGCAAAAAGTAAGAAATTCACCTTATTTTAGGGTAAAATTGCAGAAATTTCACATATTTCAGGGCAAAAATGCAGAAATTTCCCTTATTTTGGGGCAAAATTGGAAAAATTTCACTTATTTCAGGGTAATAAGTCAGAAATTCCCTTTATTTTGGGGCCAAAAAACAGAAATTCCCTTTGTTTTGTGGGAATAAGACAGAAATTCCACTTATTTAGAGGCAAAAAAGGAGAAATTCTTCTTATTTTGGAGCAAAAATGAAGAAATTTTCCTCGTTTATTTCAAAAAGTTATGCATCCCCCTTATTTTCGGGCAAAAAGACAGAAATTCCTTGTATTTTTGAGCAAAATTGCAGAAATTCCCCTAATTGTGGGCAAAAAGGCAGAAATTCCCTATATGTTGGGGCAAAAAGACAGAAATTCTCTTTATTTTGGCGCAAAGCTCAGAAATTCCCCTTATTTTGGGGCAAAATACCAGAAATTTCTGTTATTTTGGGGCAAAATTGCAGAAATTTCACTTATTTTGGGGCAAAATTGCAGAAATTTCCCTTATTTGGGGCAAAATTGAAGAAATTTCACTTATTTTCAGATAAAAAGGCTGAAATTTCCTTTATTTTGGGGCAAAAAAGGAGAAATTCCCCTTATTTTGGGGCAAAATTGCAGAAATTTTCTTTATTATGGGGAAAAATTGCAGAAATTTCTTTTATTTTAGGGCAAAATTGCAGAAATTTCACTTATTTCAGAGAAAAAAATCAAAAATTTTTCTTTTTTGGGGCAAAAAGGCAGAAATTCCCATTATTTTGGGGCAAAAAGGCAGAAATTCACCTTATTTTGGGGTAAAATTGCAGAAATTTCACATATTTCAGAGCAAAAAGGCAGAAATTTCCCTTATTTTGGTGCAAAATTGCAGAAATTTCACTTATTTCAGGGTAATAAGTCAGAAATTCCCCTTATTTGGGGCAAAAAAGACAGAAATTCCCTTTTTTGGGGGGGAAAAAGACAGAAATTTCACTTATTTAGAGGCAAAAAAGCCGAAATTCTTCTTGTTTTGGAGCAAAAATGAAAAAATTTTACTCTTTCATGGTAAAAACTTATGCATTTCCTCTATTTTCGGGCAAAATGCAGAAATTCCCCATGTTTTGGAGCAAAATTGCAGAAATTCCCCTAATTCTGGGGCAAAAAGGGAGAAATTCCCTATATATTGAGGCAAAAAGACAGAAATTCTCTTTATTTTGGGGCAAAACTCAGAAATTCCCCTTATTTGGGGGCAAAATTCCAGAAATTTCAATTATTTTGGGGCAAAATTCCAGAAATTTCCTTTATTTTGGGGCAAAATTGTAGAAATTTTACTTATTTCAGGGAAAAAAGGCATAAATTTTCCTTATTTTGGGGCAAAAATGCAGAAATTCCCCCTATTTTGAGGTAAAAAGGCTGAAATTCCCCTTATTTGGGGGCAAAAGGCATAAATTTCCCTTATTTTGGGGCAAAAAAACAGAAATTCACTTTATTTTGTAGCAAAAATGCACAAATTTCTTTTATTTTGTGGCAAAATTGCAGAAATTTCACGTATTTCAGGTCATAATTCAAAAATTCCTTTTATTTTGGGGCAAAAAGTTAGTAATTCCGTTTATTTTTGGGTAAAAAGGCAGAAATTTCACTTATTTTGAGGTAAAAATGCAGAAATTCCTCTAATTTTGGGGCAAAAATGAAGAAATTTCCCTTTTTTTGTGGCAAAAGATATACATTCCCCTTACTTTCGTGATAAAAAGCAGAAATTCCCCGTATTCTGAAGCAAAATTGCAGAAATTCTCTCAATTTTCGTGCAAAAAGGCAGAAATTCTCCTTATTTTGGGGCAAAAAGACAGAAAATCTCTTTTTTCGGGAGCAAACAGTCAGAAATTCCCCTTATTTTGGGGCAAAAAAGAGAGAAATTCCCTTTGTTTTGAGGGAAAAAGACAGAAATTCCACTTATTTAGAGGCAAAAAGTCAGAAATTCCCTTTATTTTGGAACAAAAATGAAGAAATTTCCCTTTTTATAGCAAAAAGGTATGCATTCTTATTATTTTCGGGCAAAATGCAGAAATTCCCCGTATTTTGGAGCAAAATTGCAGAAATTCCCCTAATTGTTGGGCAAAAGGCAGAAATTCCCTTTATTTTGGAGCAAAAATGATGAAATTTCCCTTTTTATTGCAAAAAGTTATGCATTCCCATTATTTCGGGCAAAAAGGCAGAAATTCCCCGTATTTTGGAGCAAAATTGCAGAAATTCCCCTCATTTTAGGGGCAAAATGCAGAAATTCCCTTTATTTTGGGGCAAAAATCAAAAATTCCTCTTATTTTGGGGCAAAATTCCAGAAATTTCCTTTATTTTTGAGGCAAAATTGCAGGAATTTACCTTATTTTGTGGCAAAATTGCAGAAATTTCTCTTATTTCGGGCAAAATTAAAGAAATTTCACTTATTTTCAAATAAAAAGGCTGAAATTTCCTTTATTTTGGGGCAAAAAGAGAGAAATAATCCTTATTTTGGGGCAAAATTGCAGAAATTTCCCTTATTATGGGGAAAAATTGCAGAAATTTCCCTTATTTTAGGGCAAAATTGCAGAAATTTCACTTATTTCAGAAAAAAAAGCAAACATTTTTCATTTTTGGGGGCAAAAAGGCAGAAATTTCCATTATTTTGGGGCAAAAAGGCAGAAATTGACCTTATTTTGGGGTAAAATTGCAGCAATTTCACATATTTCAGGGCAAAAAGGTAGAAATTTCCCTTATTTTGGGGCAAAATTGCAGAAATTACACTTATTTCAGGGTAATAAGTCAGAAATTCCCCTTATTTTGGGGCAAAAAAGACAGAAATTCCCTTTGTTTTGAGGGAAAAAAACAGAAATTCCACTTATTTAGAGGTAAAAATGCAGAAATTCCCATTATTTTGGAGCAAAAATGAAGAAATTTCCTTTTTTATGGCAAAAAGGTATGCATTCCCATTATTTTCGGGCAAAAAGGCAGAAATTCCCCGTATTTTGGAGCAAAATTGCAGAAATTCCCCTAATTTTCGGGCAAAGGCAGAAATTCCCTTTATTTTGGGGCAAAAATCAGAAAAACTCCTTATTTTGGGGCAAAATTCCAGAAATTTCCTTTATTTAGGGGCAAAATTGCAGGAATTTACCTTATTTTGGGGCAAAATTGCAGAAATTTCCATTATTTGGGTTAAAATTGCAGAAATTTCACTTATTTTCAGGTAAAAATGCTGAAATTTCCTTTATTTTGGGGCAAAAAGCGAGAAATTCCTCTTAATTTGGGGCAAAATTGAAGAATTTTCCCTTATTATGGGGAAAAATTGCAGAAATTTCCCTTATTTTAGGGCAAAATTGCAGAAATTTCACTTATTTCAAAGAAAAAAAGGAAAAATTTTTTTATTTTGGGACAAAAAGGCAAAAATTCCCATTATTTTGGGGCAAAAAGGCAGAAATTCACCTTAATTTGGGGTAAAATTACAGAAATTTCACATATTTCAGGGCAAAAAGGCAGAAATTTCCCTTATTTTGGGGCAAAATTGCAGAAATTTCACTTATTTCAGGGTAATAAGTCAGAAATTCCCCTTATTTTGGGGCAAAAAAGACAGAAATTCCCTTTGTTTTGGGGAAAAAAGACAGAAATTCCACTTATTTAGAGGCAAAAATGCCGAAATTCTTCTTATTTTGGAGCAAAAATGAAGAAATTTTCCTCTTTTATGCCAAAAACTTATGCATTTCCTCTATTTTTTGGCAAAATGCAGAAATTCCTAGTATTTTGGAGAAAAATTGCAGAAATTCCCCTAATTCTGGGGCAAAAAGGCAGAAATTCCCTATATGTTGGGGCAAAAAGACAGAAATTCTCCTTATTTTGGGGCAAAACTAAGAATTTCCCCTTATTTTGGGGCAAAATTCCAGAAATTTCCCTTATTTTGGGGAAAATTGCAGAAATTTCACTTATTTTGGGGCAAAATTGCAGAAATTTCACTTATTTCAGGGGAAAAAAGCCAGAAATTTTCCTTATTTGGGGGCAAAAATGCAGAAATTCCCCTTATTTTGAGGTAAAAAGGCTAAAGTTCCCCTTATTTGGAGGCAAAAAGGCAGAAATTTCCCTTATTTTGGGGCAAAAAAACAGAAATTCTCCTTATTTTGTGGCAAAAATGCAGAAATTTCTTTTTTGGGGGGCAAAATTGCAGAAATTTCACTTATTTCAGGGCATATTTCAAAAATTCCTTTTATTTTGGGGCAAAAAAAATTTCCCTTCTTTGTGGCAAAAGGTATACATTCCCCATACTTTCGGGATAAAAAGCAGAAATTCCCCGTATTTTGAAGCAAAATTGCAGAAATTCTCTCAATTTTCGTGCAAAAAGGCAGAAATTTTCCTTATTTTGGGGCAAAAAGACAGAAAATCTCCTTTTTCGGGAGCAAACAGTCAGAAATTCCTCTTATTTTGGGGCATAATTGCAGAAATTTTCTTTACATCGGAGCAAAATTGAAGAAATTTCCCTTATTTTGGAGCAAAGTTGCAGAAATTTCACTTATTGCAGGGGAATATGTCAGAAATTCCCCTTATTTTGCGGCAAAAAAGACAGAAATTCCCTTTGTTTTGGGGGAAAAAGACAGAAATTCCACTTATTTAGAGGCAAAAAGGCAGAAATTCCCTTTATTTTGGAGCAAAAATGAGAAAAATTCCCTTTTTATGGCAAAAAGGTATGCACTCCCATTATTTTCGGGCAAAAAGGCAGAAATTCCCCGTATTTTGGAGCAAAATTGCAGAAATTCCCCTAATTTTGGGACAAAAGGCAAAAATTCCCTTTATTTTGGGGCAAAAATCAGAAATTCCACTTACTTTGGGGCAAAATTTCAGAAATTTCCTTTATTTTTGGGGCAAAATTGCAGGAATTAACCTTATTTGGGGGCAAAATTGCAGAAATTTTATTAATTTTCAGGTAAAAAGGCTGAAATTTCCTTTATTTTGGGGCAAAAAGGGAGAAATTCCTTTTATTTTAAGGCAAAATTACAGAAATTTCCCTTATTATGGGGAAAAATTGCAGAAATTTCCTTTATTTTAGGGCAAAATTGCAGAAATTTTACTTATTTCAGAAAAAAAAAGCAAAAATTTTTCTTATTTTGGGGCAAAAAGGCAGAAATTCCCATTATTTTGCGGCAAAAAATAGAAATTCACCTTATTTTGAAGTAAAATTTCAGAAATTTCCCTTATTTTAGGGCAAAATTGCAGAAATTTCACTTATTTCAGAGATAAAAAACAAAAATTTTTCTTATTTTGGGGCAAAAAGGCAGAAATTCACCTTATTTTGGGGTAAAATTGCAGAAATTTCACATATTTCAGGGCAAAAAGGCAGAAATTTCCCTTATTTTGGGGCAAAATTGCAGAAATTTCACTTATATCAGGGAAAAAAGGCAGAAATTTTCCTTATTTTGGGGCAAAAATGCAGAAATTCCCCTTATTTTGAGGTAAAACGGCTGAAATTCCCCTTATTTGGGGGCAAAAAGACAGAAATTCCCCTTATTTTGTGGCAAAATGCAGAAATTTCTTTTATTTTGGGACAAATTTGTAGAAATTTCACTTATTTTAAGGCATAATTCAAAAATTCCTTTTATTTTGGGGCAAAAAGGCAGAAATTCCGTTTATTTTGGGGTAAAAAGGCAGAAATTTAACTTATTTTGAGGTAAAAAGGCAGAAATTCCTCTTTTTGGGGGGCAAAAATGAAGAAATTTCACTTTTTTTGGCAAAAGGTATACATTTCCCTTACTTTCGGGATAAAAAGCAGAAATTCCCCGTATTTTGAAGCAAAATTGCAGAAATTCTCTCAATTTGGGCAAAAAGGCAGAAATTTTCCTTATTTTGGGGCAAAAAGACAGAAAATCTCCTTTTTTAGAGCAAACAGTCAGAAATTCCCCATATTGTGGGGCAAAATTGCAGACATTTCCCTTATTTTAAGGAAAAATATCAAAAATTTCACTTATTTCAGGTTAATAAGTCAGAAATTCCCCTTATTTTGGGGCAAAATTGCAAAATTTTCCTTTACATTGGGGCAAAATTAGAGAAATTTCTCTTATTTTGTTGCAAAATTGCAGAAATTTCACTTATTTCAGGGTAATAAGTCAGAAATTCCCCTTATTTTGGGGGCATAAAAGACAGAAATACCCTTTGTTTTGGAGGAAAAAGGCAGAAATTCCACTTATTTAGAGGCAAAAACGCAGAAATTTCCCTTATTTTAGAGCAAAAATGAAGAAATTTCCCTTTTTATGGCAAAAAGGTATGCATTCCCATTATTTTCAGGCAAAAAGGCAGAAATTCCCCGTATTTTGCAGCAAAATTGCAGAAATTCCCCTAATTTTGGGGCAAAAGGCAGAAATTCCCTTTATGCTGGGGCAAAAATTAGATATTCCCCCTATTTTGGGGCAAAATTTCAGGAATTTCCTTTATTTTGGGGCAAAATTGCAGGAATTTACCTTATTTTTGGGAAAAATTGCAGAAATTTCTCTTATTTGGTGCAAAATTGCAGAAATTTCACTTATTTTCAGGTAAAAAGTCTGAAATTTCCTTAATTTTGGGGCAAAATTGCAGAAATTTCCCTTATTATGGGGAAAAATTGCAAAAATTTCCCTTATTTTAGGGCAAAATTGCAGAAATTTAACTAATTTCAGAGAAAAAAAATCAAAAATTTTTCATTTTTGAGGGCAAAAAGGCAGAAATTTCCATTATTTTGGGGCAAAAAGGCAGAAATTGACCTTATTTTGGGGTAAAATTGCAGCAATTTCACATATTTCAGGGCAAAAAGGTAGAAATTTCCCTTATTTTGGGGCAAAATTGCAGAAATTACACTTATTTCAGGGTAATAAGTCAGAAATTCCCCTTATTTTGGGGCAAAAAAACAGAAATTCCCTTTGTTTTGAGGGAAAAAGACAGAAATTCCACTTATTTAGAGGTAAAAATGCAGAAATTCCCATTATTTTGGAGCAAAAATGAAGAAATTTCCTTTTTTATGGCAAAAAGGTATGCATTCCCATTATTTTCGGGCAAAAAGGCAGAAATTCCCCGTATTTTGGAGCAAAATTGCAGAAATTCCCCTAATTTTAGGGCAAAAGGCAGAAATTCCCTTTATTTTGGGGCAAAAAATCAGAAAATCTCCTTATTTTGGGGCAAAATTCCAGAAATTTTCTTTATTTTGGGGCAAAATTGCAGGAATTTACCTTATTTCGGGGCAAAATTGCAGAAATTTCCATTATTTGGGGTAAAATTGCAGAAATTTCACTTATTTTCAGGTAAAAATGCTGAAATTTCCTTTATTTTGGGGCAAAAAGCGAGAAATTCCTTTTATTTTGGGGCAAAATTCAAGAATTTTCCCTTATTATGGGGAAAAATTGCAGAAATTTCCCTTATTTTAGGGCAAAATTGCAGAAATTTCACTTATTTCAAAGAAAAAAAGGAAATTTTTTTTTATTTTGGGACAGAAAGTCAAAAATTCCCATTATTTTGGGGCAAAAAGGCAGAAATTCACCTTAATTTGGGGTAAAATTACAGAAATTTCACATATTTCAAGGCAAAAAGGCAGAAATTTCCCTTATTTTGGGGCAAAATTGCTAAAATTTCACTTATTTCAGTGTAATAAGTCAGAAATTCCCCTTATTTTGGGGCAAAAAAGACAGAAATTCCCTTTGTTTTGGGGAAAAAAGACAGAAATTCCACTTATTTAGAGGCAAAAAAGCCGAAATTCTTCTTATTTTGGAGCAAAAATGAAGAAATTTTCCTCTTTTATGCCAAAAACTTATGCATTTCCTCTATTTTTTGGCAAAATGCAGAAATTCCCCGTATTTTGGAGCAAAATTGCAGAAATTCCCCTAATTCTGGGGCAAAAAGGCAGAAATTCCCTATATGTTGGGGCAAAAAGATAGAAATTCTCCTTATTTTGGGGCAAAACTCAGAATTTCCCCTTATTTTGGGGCAAAATTCCAGAAATTTCCCTTATTTTGGGGCAAAATTGCAGAAATTTCACTTATTTTGGGGCAAAATTGCAGAAATTTCACTTATTTCAAGGGAAAAAAAGCCAGAAATTTTCCTTATTTTGGGGCAAAAATGCAGAAATTCCCCTTATTTTGAGGTAAAAAGGCTGAAGTTCCCCTTATTTGGAGGGAAAAAGGCAGAAATTTCCCTTATTTTGGGGCAAAAAAACAGAAATTCTCCTTATTTTGTGGCAAAAATGCAGAAATTTCTTTTTTTGGGGGCAAAATTGCAGAAATTTCACTTATTTCAGGGCATAATTCAAAAATTCCTTTTATTTTGGGGCAAAAAAAATTTCCCTATTTTATGGCAAAAGGTATACATTCCCCTTACTTTCGGGATAAAAAGCAGAAATTCCCCGTATTTTGAAGCAAAATTGCAGAAATTCTCTCAATTTTCGTGCAAAAAGGCAGAAATTTTCCTTATTTTGGGGCAAAAAGACAGAAAATCTCCTTTTTCGGGAGCAAACAGTCAGAAATTCCTCTTATTTTGGGGCATAATTGCAGAAATTTCCTTTTCATCGGAGCAAAATTGAAGAAATTTCCCTTATTTTGGAGCAAAGTTGCAGAAATTTCACTTATTGCAGAAGAATATGTCAGAAATTCCCCTTATTTTGCGGCAAAAAAGACAGAAATTCCCTTTGTTTTGGGGGAAAAAGACAGAAATTCCACTTATTTAGAGGCAAAAAGGCAGAAATTCCCTTTATTTTGGAGCAAAAATGAAAAAAAATTCCCTTCTTATGGCAAAAAGGTATGCATTCCCATTATTTTCTGGCAAAAAGGCAGAAATTCCCCGTATTTTGGAGCAAAATTGCAGAAATTCCCCTAATTTTGGGACAAAAGGCAGAAATTCCCTTTATTTTGGGGCAAAAATCAGAAATTCCACTTATTTTGGGGCAAAATTTCAGAAATTTCCTTTATTTTTGGGGCAAAATTGCAGGAATTAACCTTATTTTGGGGCAAAATTGCAGAAATTTTACTAATTTTCAGGTAAAAAGGCTGAAATTTCCTTTATTTTGGGGCAAAAAGGGAGAAATTCCTTTTATTTTAAGGCAAAATTACAGAAATTTCCCTTATTATGGGGAAAAATTGCAGAAATTTCCTTTATTTTAGGGCAAAATTGCAGAAATTTTACTTATTTCAGAAAAAAAAAGCAAAAATTTTTCTTATTTTGGGGCAAAAAGGCAGAAATTCCCATTATTTTGCGGCAAAAAATAGAAATTCACCTTATTTTGAGGTAAAATTGCAGAAATTTCCGTTATTTTGGGGTAAAATTGCAGAAATTTCACATATTTCTGGGCAAAAAGGCAGAAATTTCCCTTATTTTGGAGCAAAAATGAAGAAATTTCCCTTTTTTATGGCAAAAAGTTATGCATTCCCCTTTTTTTCGGGCAAAAAGGCAGAAATTCCCCGTATTTTGGAGCAAAATTTCAGAAATTCCCCTAGTTGTGGGGCAAAAAGACAGAAACTCCCTATATGTTGAGCCAAAAAAACAGAAATTCTCCTTATTTTGGGGCAAAATTCAGAAATTCCACTTATTTTGGGGCTAAATTCCAGAAATTTTCCTTATTTTGGGGCAAAATTGCAGAAATTTCACTTATTTTGGGGCAAAATTGCAGAAATTTCACTTATTTCATGGAATAAAGTCAGAAATTTTCTTTATTTTGGGGCAAAAAGGCAAAAATTCCTAATATTTTGTCGCAAAAATGCAGAAATTCCCCTTATTTTTAGGTAAAAAGGCTCAAATTCCCTTTATTTGTGGGGAAAAAGGCAGAAATTTCCCTTATTTTGGGGCAAAATTGCAGAAATTTCACTTATTTCAGGGTAATACATCAGAAATTTTCCTTATTTTGGGGCAAAATAGACAGAAAATCCATTTGTTTTGGAAGAAAAAGACAGAGATTCCACTTATTTAGAGGCAAAAAAGCAAAAATTCCCTTTATTTTGGAGTAAAATTAAGAAATTTCCCTTTTTTAAGGCAAAAAGGTATGCCTTCTTCTTATTTTTGGGCAAAAAGGCAGAAATTCCTCGTATTTTGGAGCAAAATTGCAGGAATTCTCCTAATTGTTGGGTAAAAATGCAGAATTTCCCTATATGTTGGGGCAAAAAGACAGAAATTCTCCTTATTTTGGGGTAAAACTCAGAAATTCCCCTTATTTTGGGACAAAATTCCAGAAATTTCCCTTATTCTGGGGCAAAATTGGAGAAATTTCACTTATTTTGGGGCAAAATCGCAGAAATTTTACTTATTTCAGGGAAAAAAGGCAGAAATTTTCCTTATTTTGAGGCAAAAAAGGCAGAAATTTTCCTTATTTAGAGGTAAAAAGGCTGAAATTCCCTTTATTTGGGAGAAAAGAGGCAGAAATTTACCTTATTTTGGGGCAAAATTGCAGAAATTTCACTTATTTCAGGGTAATAATTCAGAAATTCCTTTTATTTTGGGGCAAAAAAGACAGAAATTCCCTTTATTTTGGAGGAAAAAGACAGAAATTCCACTTATTCAGAGGCAAAAAGGCAGAAATTCCCCTTATTTTGGAGCAAAAATGAAGAAATTTACCTTTCTATGGCACAAAGGTATGCATTCCCCTTACTTTGGAGATAAAAAGCAGAATATCCCGGTATTTTGAAGCAAAATTGCAGAAATTCTTATAATTTTCAGGCAAAAAGGCAGAAATTCTCCTTATTTTGGGGCAAAAACAGAAAATCTCCTTTTTTTGGGAACAAATAGTCAGAAATTCCCTTTATTTTGGGGCAAGATTGCAGAAATTTCCTTTACATTGGGCCAAAATTGCAGAAATTTCACTTATTTCAGGGTAATAAGTCAGAAATTCCTTTTATTTTGGGGCAAAAAAAAAAGAAATTCCATTTGTTTTGGGGGAAAAAGACAGAAATTCCACTTATTTAGAGGCAAAAAGGCAGAAATTCCCCTTATTTTGGAGCAAAATTGAAGAAATTTTCCTTTTTATGGCAAAAAGTTATGAATTCCCATTATTTTCGGGCAAAAAGGCAGAAATTCCCCGTATTTTGGAGCAAAATTGCAGAAATTCCCGTAATTTTGGGGCAAAAGGCAGAAATTCCTTTTATTTTGGGGATAAAATCAGAAATTTCTTTTATTTTGTGGCAAAATTCAGAAATTTTTTTATTTTGGGGCAAAATTGCAGGAATTTACCTTATTTTGGGGCAAAATTGAAGAAATTTCCCTTATTTGGGGCAAATTGCAAAAATTTCACTTATTTTCAGTTAAAAAGGCTGAATTTCCTTTATTTTGGGGCAAAAAGAGAGAAATTCCCCTTATTTTGGGGCAAACTTGCAGAAATTTCCTTTATTATAGAGAAAAATTGCAGAAATTTCCATTATTTTAGGACAAAATTGCAGAAATTTCACTTACTTCAGAGAAGAAAAGGAAAAATTTTTCTTATTTTGGGGCAAAAAGGCAGAAATTCCCATTATGTTGGGGCAAAAAGGCAGAAATTCACCTTATTTAGGGGTAAAATTCCAGAAATTTCACATATTTCAGGGCAAAAAGGAAGAAATTTTCCGTATTTTGGAGCAAAATTGCAGAAATTCCCCTAATTGTGGGGCAAAAAGACAGAAATTCCCTATAAGTTGGGGCAAAAAGACAGAAATTCTCTTTATTTTGGGGCAAAACTTAGAAATTCCACTTATTTTGAAGCAAAATTTCAGAATTTTCCCTTATTTTGGGGCAGAATTGCAGAAATTTCCCTTATTTTGGGGCAAAATTGAAGAAATTTCAAGTATTTCAGGGTAGTAATTCAGAAATTCCCCTTATTTTGGGGCAAAAATACAGAAATTCCCTTTGTTTTGGGGGTAAAAGACAGAAATTCCACTTATTTACAGGCAAAAAGGCAGAAATTCCCCTTATTTTGGAGCAAAAATGAAGAAATTTTACTTTTTATGGCAAAAAGGTATGCATTCCTGTTATTTTCGGGATAAAAAGCAGAAATTCCCCATATTTTGAAGCAAAATTGCAGAAATTCTCATAATTTTCAGGCAAAAATGCAGAAATTCTCCTTATTTTGGGGCAAAAAGACAGAAAATCTCCTTTTTTCTGGAGCAAACAGTCAGAAATTCCTTTTATTTTGGGGCAAAATTGAAGAAATTTCCTTTACATTGGGGCAAAATTGCAGAATTTTCACTTATTTTGGGGCAAAATTGCAGAAATTTCACTTAATTCAGGGTAATAAGTCAGAAATTTCTCTTATTTTGGGGCAAAAAAGACAGAAATTCTCTTTGTTTTGGGGGAAAAAGAAAGAAATTCCAGTTATTTAGAGGCAAAAAGGCAGAAATTCCCTTTATTTTGGAGCAAAAATGAAGAAATTTCCCTTTTTATGGCAAAAAGGTATGCATTCCCATTAATTTCGTGCAAAAAGGCAGAAATTCCTTGTATTTTGGGGCAAAAGGCAGAAATTCCCTTTATTTTGGGGCAAAATTGCAGAAATTTCCCTTATTTAGGGCAAAATTTCAGAAATTTCATTTATTTTCAGGTAAAAAGTCTGAAATTTCCTTTGTTTTGGGGCAAAAAGGAAGAAATTCCCCTTATTTTTGGGCAAAATTGCAGAAATCTCCCTTATTATGGGAAAAAATTGCAAAAATTTCCCTTATTTTAGGGCAAAATTAAAGAAATTTCACTTATTTCAGAGAAAAAAAGCAAAAATTTTTCTTATTTTGGGGCAAAAAGGCAGAAATTCCCATTATTTTGGGGCAAAAAAGCAGAAATTCACCTTATTTAGGGGTAAATTGAAAAAATTTCACATATTTCAGGGCAAAAAGCAGAAATTCCCCGTATTTTGGAGCAAAATTGCAGAAATTTCCCTAGTTGTGGGGAAAAAGACAGAAATTCCCCTTATTTTGGGGCAAAAAAGACAGAAATTTCCTTTGTTTTGGGTGAAAAAGACAGAAATTCCACTTATTGAAAAGCAAAAAGGCAGAAATTCCTCTTATTTTGGAACAAAAATGAGGAAATTTCCCTTTTCTATGGCAAAAAGTTATGCATTCCCCTTATTTTCACGCAAAAAGGAGAAATTCCTGTATTTTGGAGCAAAATTGCAGAAATTCCCCTAATTGTGGTGCAAAAAGGCAGAAATTCCCTATATGTTGGGGCAAAAAGACAGAAATTCTCCTTATTTTGGGGCAAAACTCAGAAATTCCACTTATTTTGGGGAAAAATTGCAGAAATTTCACTTACTTCAGGGAGAAAAGGAAGAAATTTTCCTTATTTTGGGGAAAAAAGGCAGAAATTCCTAATATTTTGTGGCAAAAATGCAGAAATTCCCCTTATTTTGAGGTATAAAGGGTGAAATTCCCCTTATTTGTGGGCAAAAAGGCAAAAATTTCCCTTATTTTGGGGCAAAATTTCAGAAATTTCACTTATTTCAGGGTAATAAGTCAGAAATTTTTCTTATTTTGGTGCAAAAAAGACAGAAAATCCCTTTGTTTTGGGTGAAAAAGACAGAAATTCCACTATTTAGAGGCAAAAACAGAAATTCCCCTTATTTTGAAGCAAAAATGAAGAAATTTCCCTTTTTTAAGGCAAAAAGGTATGCATTCTTCTTATTTTCGGGCAAAAAGGCAGAAATTACCCGTAGATTGAAGCAAAATTGCAAAAATTCCCCTAATTGTGGGGCAAAAATGCAGAAATTCCCTATATGTTGGGGCAAAAAGACAGAAATTCTCCTTATTTTGGGGAAAAACTCAGAAATTCCACTTATTTTAGGGCAAAATTCCAGAAATTTCCCTTTTTCTGGGGCAAAATTGCAGAAAATTCACTTATAGTGGGCAAAATTGCAGAAATTTCACTTCTTTCAGGGGAAAAAAAGAAATTTTGTTATTTTGGGGCAAAAAAGCAGAAATTCCCCTTATTTTGAGGTAAAAAGGCAGAAATTCTCCTTATTTGGGGGCAAAAAAGCAGTAATATCCCTTATTTTGGGGCAAAATTGCAGAAATTTCACTTATTTCAGGGTAATAAGTCAGAAATTCCCCTTAATTTGGGGCAAAAAAGACAGAAATTCTCTTTGTTTTTAGAGAAAAAGACAGAAATTCCACTTATTTAGAGGCAAAAAGGCAGAAATTCCCCTTATTTTGGAGCAACAAGGAAGAAATTTCCCTTTTTATGGCAAAAAGGTATGCATTCCCATTATTTTCGGGCATAAAGGCAGAAATTCCCCGTATTTTAAAGCAAAATTGCAGAAATTCCCCTAAATTTGGGGCAAAAGGCAGAAATTCCCTTTATTTTGGGGCAAAAATCATAAATTCCCCTTATTTTGGGGCAAAATACAAGAAATTTCCTTTGTTTTGGGGCAAAATTGCAGGAATTTATCTTATTTTGGGGCAAAATTGCAGAAATTTTTCTTATTTGGGGCAAAATTGCAGAAATTTCACTTATTTTCAGGTAAAAAGGCTGAAATTGTTTTATTTTGTGGCAAAAAGGGAGAAATTCCTCTAATTTTGGGGCAAAATTTCAGAAATTTCCCTTATTATTGGTAAAAATTTCAGAAATTTTCTTACTTTTAGGGCAAAATTGCAGAAATTTCACTTATTTAAGAGAAAAAAAGCAAAAATTTTTCTTATTTTGGGGCAAAAAGTCAGAAATTGCCATTATTTTGGGGCAAAAAGGCAGAAATTCACCTTATTTTGGGGTAAAATTGCAGAAATTTCAAATATTTCTGGGCAAAAAGGCAGAAATTTCCCTTATTTTGGGGCAAAATTGCAGAAATTTCACTTATTTCAGGGTAATTCGTCAGAAATTCCACTTATATTGAGGCAAAAAAGACAGAAATTCCCTTTGTTTTGAGAGAAAAAGACAGAAATTCCAGTTATTTAGAGGCAAAAATGCAAAAATTTCCCTTATTTTGGAGCAAAAATGAAGAAATTTCCCTTTTTTATTGCAAAAAGTTATGCATTCCCCTTTTTCAGGCAAAAAGGTAGAAATTCCCCGTATTTTGGAGCAAAATTGCAGAAATTCCCCTAGTTGTGGGACAAAAAGACAGAAATTCCCTATATGTTGGGGCAAAAAACAAAAATTCTGCTTATTTTGGGGCAAAACTCAGAAATTCCACTTATTTTGAAGCAAAATTCCAGAAATTTCCCTTTTTTTGGGGCAAAATTGCACAAATTTCACTTATTTTGGGGCAAAATTGCAGAAATTTCACTTCTTTCAGGGAAAAAGGCAGAAATTTTCTTTATTTTGGGGCAAAAAAGCAAAAATTCCTAATATTTTGTCGCAAAAATGCAGAAATTCCCCTTATTTTGAAGTAAAAAGGCTGAAATTCCCCTTATTTGGGGGCAAAAAGGTAGAAATTTCCCTTATTTTGGGGCAAAATTGCAGAAATTTCACTTAATTTAGGGTAATAAGTCAGAAATTTTTTTTTATTTTGGGGCAAAAAAGACAGAAAATCCCTTTGTTTTGGGGAAAAGAGACAGAAATCCCACATATTTAGAGGCAAAAAAGCAGAAATTCCCTTTATTTTGGAGCAAAAATGAAGAAATTTCCCTTTTTTAAGGCAAAAAGGTATGCATTCTTCTTATTTTCGGGCAAAAAGACAGAAATTCCTCGTATTTTGGAGCAAAATTGCAGAAATTCTCCTAATTGTGGGGCAAAAATGCAGAATTTCCCTATATGTTGGGGCAAAAAACAGAAATTCTCCTTATTTTGGGGCAAAACTCAGATATTCCCCTTATTTTGGGGCAAAATTCCAGAAATTTCCCTTATTCTGGGGCAAAATTGCAAAAATTTCACTTATTTTGGGGCAAAATTGCAGAAATTTTACTTATATCAGTTAAAAAAGGCAGAAATTTTCTTTATTTTGAGGCAAAAAAGGCAAAAATTTCCTTTATTTTGAGGTAAAAAGGCTGAAATTTCCTTTATTTGGGGGAAAAGAGGCAAAAATTTTCTCTCATTTTTTGGGCAAAATTGCAGAAATTTCACTTATTTCAGAGTAATAATTCACAAATTCCCCTTATTTTGGGGCAAAAAAAGATAGAAATTCCCTTTGTTTTTGAGGAAAAAGACAGAAATTCCACTTATTTAGAGGCAAAAAGGCAGAAATTCCTCTTATTTTGGGGCAAAAATGAAGAAATTTAACTTTTTATGGCAAAAAGGTATGCATTCCCCTTACTTTCGGGATAAAAAGCAGAAATTCCCCGTATTTTGAAGCAAAATTGCAGAAATTCTCATAATTTTTGGGCAAAAAGGCAGAAATTCTCCTTATTTAGGGGCAAAAACAGAAAATCTCTTTTTTTTGGGAACAAACAGTCAGAAATTCCCTTTATTTTGGGGCAAGATTGCAGAAATTTCCTTTACATTGGGGCCAAATTGCAGAAATTTTTATTATTTTGGGTCAAAATTGCAGAAATTTCACTTATTTCAGGGTAATAAGTCAGAAATTCCTTTTATTTTGGGGCAAAAAAGAAAGAAATTCCATTTGTTTTTGGGGAAAAAGACAGAAATTCCACTTATTTAGAGGCAAAAATGCAGAAATTCCCCTTATTTTGGTGCAAAAATGAAGAAATTTCCCTTTTTATGGCAAAAAGTTATGCATTCCCATTATTTTCGGGCAAAAAGGCAGAAATTCCCCGTATTTTGGAGCAAAATTGCAGAAATTCCCCTAATTTTGGGGCAAAAAAAAGAAATTCCTTTTATTTTGGGGCAAAAATCAGAAATTCCTTTTATTTTGGGGCAAAATTCAGAATTTTTTTTATTTTGGGGCAAAATTGCAGGAATTTACATTATTTTGGGGCAAAATTGAAGAAATTTCCCTTATTTTGTGCAAAATTACAGAAATTTCACTTATTTTCAGGTAAAAAAGCTAAAATTTCCTATATTTTGGGGCAAAAAGAGAGAAATTCCCCTTATTTTGGGGCAAAATTCCAGAAATTTCCCTTATTGGGGGCAAAATTGCAGAAATTTCACTAATTTTGGGGCAAAATTGCAGAAATTTCACTTATTTCAGGGGAAAAAGGCCGAAATTTTCCTTATTTTGGGGCAAAAAATCAGAAATTCCTAATATTTTGTGGCAAAAATGCAGAAATTCCCCTTATTTTGAGGTAAAAGGCTGAAATTCCCCTTATTTGGGAGCAAAGAGGCAGAAATTTCCCTTATTTTGGGGCAAAATTGGAGAAATTTCACGTATTTCAGGGTAATAATTCAGAAATTCCCCTTATTTTGGGGCAAAATGACAGAAATTCCCTTTGTTTTGGGGGAAAAAGACAGAAATTCCACTTATTTAGAGGCAAAAAGGCAGAAATTCCCTATATTTTGGAGCAAAAATGAAGAAATTTACTTTTTTATGGCAAAAAGGTATGCATTCCTGTTATTTTCGGGATAAAAAGCAGAAATTCCCCGTTTTTAGAAGCAAAATTGCAGAAATTCTCATAATTTTCAGGCAAAAAGGAAGAAATTCTCCTTATTTTGGGGCAAAAAGACAGAAAATCTCCTTTTTTCGGGGGCAAACAGTCAGAAATTCCCCTTATTTTGGGTCAAAATTGCAGAAATTTCCTTTACATTGGGGCAAAATTGCAGAAATTTCCCTTATTTTGGGGCAAAATTGCAGAAATTTGACTTACTTCCGGGTAATAAGTCAGAAATTTCCCTTATTTTGGGACAAAAAAGACAGAAATTCTTTTTGTTTTGGGGGAAAAAGACAGAAATTCCACTTATTTAGAGGAAAACAGGCAGAAATTCCCCTTATTTTGGAGCAAAAATGAAAAAATTTCTTTTTTTATGGCAAAAAGGTATGCATTCCCATTATTTTCAGGCAAAAAGGCAGAAATTCCCTGTATTTTGGAGCAAAATTGCAGAAATTCCCCTAATTTTGGGGCAAAAGGCAGAAATTCCCTTTATTAGGGGCAAAAATCAGAAATTCCCCTTATTTTGGGGCAAAATTCCAGAAATTTCCTTTATTTTGGGGCAAAATTGCAGGAATTTACCTTATTTTTGGGCAAAATTGCAGAAATTTACCTATTTGGGGCAAAATTTCAGAAATTTCACTTATTTTCAGGTAAAAAGGCTGAAATTTCCTTTGTTTTGGGGAAAAAAGGAAGAAATTCCCCTTATTTTGGGGCAAAATTGCAGAAATTTCACTTATTTTAGAGAAAAAAAGGAAAAATTTTTCTTATTTGGGGGCAAAAAGGCAGAAATTCCCATTATTTTGTGGCAAAAAAGCAGAAATTCACCTTATTTAGGGGTAAAATTGCAGAAATTTCACATATTTCAGGGCAAAAAGGCAGAAATTCCCCGTATTTTGGAGCAAAATTGCAGAAATTCCCCTAATTGTGGGGCAAAAAGGCAGAAATTCCCTATATGTTGGGGCAAAAATACAGAAATTTTCCTTATTTTGGGGCAAAATTCCAGAAATTTCCCTTATTTTGGGGCAAAATTGCAGAAATTTCACTTATTTTGGGGCAAAATTGCAGAAATTTCACTTATTTCAGAGAAAAAAGGAAGAAATTTTCCTTATTTTGGGGCAAAAAGTCAGAAATTTCTAATATTTTGTGGCAAAAATGCAGAAATTCTTCTTATTTTTAGGTAAAAAGGCTGAAATTCCCCTTATTTCAGGGCAAAAAGGCAGAAATTTCCCTTATTTTGGGGCAAAATTGCAGAAATTTCACTTATTTTAGGGTAATAAGTCAGAAATTCCCCTTATTTTGGGGCAAAAATGACAGAAATTCTCTTTCTTTTGGGAGAAAATGACAGAAATTCTACTTATTGAGAAGCAAAAAGGCAGAAATTCCCCTTATTTTGGAGCAAAAATAAAGAAATTTCCCTTTTTATGGCAAAAAGTTATGCATTCCCCTTGTTTTCGGGCAAAAAGGCAGAAATTCCCCGTATTTTGGAGCAAAATTGCAGAAATTCCCATAATTGTGGTGCAAAAAGGCAGAAATTCCCTATATGTTGGGGTAAAAAGACAGAAATTCTCTTTATTTTGGAGCAAAACTCAGAAATTCCACTTATTTTGGGGAAAAATTGCAGAAATTTCACTTATTTCAGAGAAAAAAGGCAGAAATTTTCTTTATTTTGGGGCAAAAAGGCAGAAATTCCTAATATTTTGTGGCAAAAATGCAGAAATTCCCCTTATTTTGAGGTAAAAATCCTGAAATTCCTCTTATTTGTGTGCAAATGCAAAAATTTCCCTTATTTTGGGGCAAAATTGCAGAAATTTCACTTATTTCAGGGTAATAAGTCAGAAATTTTTCTTATTTTGGCGCAAAAAAGACAGAAAATCCATTTGTTTTGGGGGAAGAAGACAGAAATTCCACTTATTTAGAGGCAAAAAACAGAAATTCCCCTTTTTTTGAAGCAAAAATTAAGAAATTTCCCTTTTTTAAGGCAAAAAGGTATGCATTCTTCTAATTTTCGGGCAAAAAAGCCGAAATTCCTAGTATTTTGGAGCAAAATTGGAAAAATTCCCCTAATTGTGGGGCAAAAATGCAGAAATTCTCTATATGTTTGGGCAAAAAGACAGAAATTCTCCTTATTTTGAGGCAAAACTCAAAATTCCACTTATTTTGGGGCAAAATTCCAGAAATTTCCCTTATTCTGGGGCAAAATTGAAGAAATTTCACTTATTTTGGGCAAAATTGCAGAAATTTCTCTTATTTCATGGAAAAAAAGAAATTTTGTTATTTTGGGGCAAAAAAGCAGAAATTCCACTTATTTTGAGGTAAAAAGGCTGAAATTCCCCTTATTTGGGGGCAAAAGGCAGAAATATCCCTTATTTTGGGGAAAAGTTGCAGAAATTTCACTTATTTCAGGGTAATAAGTCAGAAATTCACCTTATTTTGGGGCAAAAAAGAAAGAAATTTCCTCTTTTTGTGGGGGGGGAAAGACAGAAATTCCACTTATTTAGAGGCAAAAAGGCAGAAATTCCCCTTATTTTGGAGAAAAAATGAAGAAATTTCCCTTTTTATGGCAAAAAGGTATGCATTCCCATTATTTTCGGGCAAAAAGGCAGAAATTCCCCGTATTTTGGAGCAAAATTACAGAAATTGCCCAAATTTTGGGGCAAAAGGCAGAAATTCCCTATATTTTGGGCAAAAATCAGAAATTCCTTTTATTTTGGGGCAAAATTCCAGAAATTTCCTTTATTTTGGGGCAAAATTGCAGAAATTTTTTTTATTTGGGGCAAAATTGCAGAAAATTCACTTATTTTCAGGTAAAAAGTCTGAAATTTCCTTTATTTTGGGGCAAAAAGGGAGAAATTCCCCTTATTTTGGGGCAAAATTGCAGAAATTTTCGTTATTATTGGGAAAATTGCAGAAACTTTCCTTATTTTAGGGGAAAATTGCAGAAATTTCATTTTTTCATAGAAAAAAAGCAAAAATTTTTCTTATTTTGGGGCAAAAAGTCAGAAATTCCTATTAATTTGTGGCAAAAAGGCAGAAATTCACCGTATTTTGGGGTAAAATTGCAGAAATTTCACATATTTCAGGGCAAAAAGGCAGAAATTTCCCTTATTTTGGGGCAAAATTGCAGAAATTTCACTTATTACATTGTAATAAGTAAGAAATTCCCCTTATATTGAGGCGAAAAAGACAGAAATTCCCTTTGTTTTTTAGGGAAAAAGACAGAAATTCCACTTATTTAGAGGCAAAAAGGTAGAAATTTCCCTTATTGTTGAGCAAAAATGAAGAAATTTCCCTTTTTTATGGCAAAAAGTTATGCATTCCCCTTATTTTCAGGCAAAAAGGCAGAAATTACCCGTATTTTGGAGCAAAATTGCAGAAATTCCCCTAGTTGTGGGGCAGAAAGACAGAAATTCCCTATATGTTGGGGCAAAAAGACAGAAATTCTCCTTATTTTGGGGCAAAACTCAGAAATTCCACTTATTTTGGGGCAAAATTCCAGAAATTTCCCTTATTCTGGGGCAAAATTGCAGAAATTTCATATATTGTGGGGCAAAATTGCAAAAATTTTACTTATTTCAGGGGAAAAAGGGAGAAATTTTCTTTAATTTTGGGTCAGAAAGGCAGGAATTCCCCTTATTTTGAGGTAAAAAGGCTGAAATTCCCTTTATTTGAGAGCAAAGAGTCAGAAATTTCCCTTATTTTGGGGAAAAATTACAGACATTTAACTTATTTCAGGGTAATAAGTCAGAAATTCCTTTTATTTTGGGGCAAAAAAGACAGAAATTTCCTTTGTTTTGGAGAAAAAGACAGAAATTCCACTTATTTAGAGGCAAAAAGGCAGAAATTTCCTTTATTTTGGAGCAAAAATGAAGAAATTTACCTTTTTATGGCAAAAAGGTATGCATTCCCCTTACTTTCGGGATAAAAAGCCGAAATTCCCTGTATTTTGAAGCAAAATTGCAGAAATTCTCATAATTTTAGGGCAAAAAGGCAGAAATTCTCCTTATTTTGGGGCAAAAAGTTAAAAAATCTCCATTTTTCGGGAGCAAACAGTCAGAAATTTCCCTTATTTTGGGGCAAAATTGCAAAAATTTCCTTTACATTGGGGCAAAATTGCAGAAATATCCCTTATTTTGGGGCAAAATTGCAGAAATTTCACTTCTTTCAGTGTAATAAGTCAGAAATTCTCCTTGTTTTGGGGCAAAAAAGACAGAAATTCCCTTTGTTTTGGGGGAAAAAGACAAAAAGTCCACTTATTTAGAGGCAAAAAGGCAGAAATTCCCCTTATTTTGGAGCAAAAATAAAGAAATTTCTTTTTTTAATGGCAAAAAGTTATGCATTCCCTTTATTTTTGGGAAAAGGCCGAAATTCCCCGTATTTTGGTGCAAAATTGCAGAAATTCCCCTAATTGTGGGGCAAAAAGGCAGAAATTCCCTATATGTTGGGGAAAAAAGAAGAAATTCTTCTTATTTTGGGGCAAAACTCAGAAATTCCATTAATTTTGTGGCAAAATTCCAGAAATTTCCCTTATCTTGGGGCAAAATTGCAGAAATTTCACTTATTTCATGGCATAATTCAAAAATTCCTTTTATTTAGGGGCAAAAACACAGAAATTCCATTTATTTTTTGGTAAAAAGGCAGAAATTTCACTTACTTTGAGGTAAAAAGGCAGAAATTTCTATTATTTTGGGGCAAAAATGAAGAAATTTCCCTTTTTTGTGGTAAACGGTATACATTCTTTTTACATTTGGGATAAAAAGCAGAAATTCCCCGTATTTTGAAGCAAAATTGCAGAAATTCTCATAATTTTCGGGCAAAAAGGCAGAAATTCCTTAATTTTTGGCAAAAGTCAGAAATTCCCTTTATTTTGGGGCAAAAATCAGAAATTCCCGTTCTTTTGGCACAAAATTCAAGAAATTTCCTTTATTTTGGGGCAAAATTTCAGGAATTTACCTTATTTTGGGGCAAAATTGCAGAAATTTCAGTTATTTTCAGGTAAAAAGGTGGAAATTTCTTTTGTTTTGGGGCAAGAACGGAGAAATTCCCCTTATTTTGGAGTAAAATTGCAGAAATTTCCCTTTTTATGGGGAAATATTGCAGAAATTTTCCT
Source organism: Micromys minutus (assembly GCF_963924665.1). Taxonomy (NCBI): domain Eukaryota; kingdom Metazoa; phylum Chordata; class Mammalia; order Rodentia; family Muridae; genus Micromys; species Micromys minutus. The sequence goes on along the minus strand of NW_027667806.1, from coordinate 2,508,491 downwards.
TAATTTAAGGCAAAATTGCAGAAATTTCACATATTTCAGAGAAAAAAAGCAAAATTTTTTCTTATTTTGGGGCAAACAGGCAGAGATTCCCATTATTTTGGTGCAAAAAAGACAGAAATTCACTTTGTTTTGGGGGAAAAAGACAGAAATTCCACTTATTTAGAGGCAAAAAGGCAGAACTTCCCCTTATTTTGGAGCAAAAATGAAGAAATTCACATTTTTATGGCAAAAAGGTATGCATTCCCTTACTTTCGGGATAAAAGCAGAAATTCCCCGTATTTTGAAGCAAAATTGCAGAAATTCTCATTATTTTCGGGCCAAAAGCAGAAATTCTCCTTATTTTAGGGCAAAAAAACAAAAATCTCCTTTTTTTGGGAACAAACAGTCAGAAATTTCCCTTATTTTGGGGCAAAATTGGAGAAATTTCCTTTACATTGGGCCAAAATTTCAGAAATTTCCCTTATTTTGGGGCAAAATTGCAGAAATTTCACTTATTTCAGGGTAATAAGTCAGGAATTCCCCTTATTATGTGGCAAAAAAGACAGAAATTCCCTATGTTTTGGGGGAAAAAGACAGAAATTCCACTTATTTAGAGGCAAAAAGGCAGAAATTCCCCTTATTTTGGAGCAAAAATGAAGAAATTTCCCTTTTTATGGCAAAAAGGTATGCATTCCCATTATTTTCGGGCAAAAAGGCAGAAATTCCCCGTATTTTGGAACAAAATTGCAGAAATTCCCCTAATTGTGGGGCAAAAGGCAAAAATTCCCTTTATTTGGAGGCAAAAATCAGAAATTCCCCTTATTTTGGGGCAAAATTCCAAAAATTTCCTTTATTTTGGGGCAAAATTGCAGGAATTTACCTTATTTTGGGGCAAAATTGCAGAAATTTCCCTTATTTGGGGTAAAATTGCAGAAATTTCAGTTATTTTCAGGTAAAAAGGCTGAAATTTCCTTTATTTTGGGGCAAAAAGAGAGAAATTCCCTTTATTTTGGGGCAAAATTGCAGAAATTTCCCTTATTATGGGAAAATATTGCAGAAATTTCCCTTAATTTAAGGCAAAATTGCAGAAATTTCACTTATTTCAGAGAAAAAAAGCAAAAATTTTTCTTATTTTGTGGCAAAAAGGAAGAAATTCCCATTATTTTGGGGCAAAAAGGCAGAAATTCACATTATTTGGGGCAAAATTCCAGAAATTTCACTTATTTCAGGGTAATAAGTCAGAAATTTCCCTTAATTGGGGCAAAAAATACAGAAATTCCCGTTGTTTTGGGTGATAAAAACAGAAATTCCACTTATTTAGAGGCAAAAAGGAAAAAATTCCCCTTATTTTGGAGCAAAAATGAAGAAATTACATTTTTATGGAAAAAGTTATGCATTCCCTTTATTTTCGGGCAAAAAGGCAGAAATTCCTCGTATTTTGGAGCAAAATTGCAGAAATTCCCCTAATTTTGGGGCAAAAATGCAGAAATTCCCTATATGTTAGGGCAAAAAGATAAAAATTCTCCTTATTTTGGGGCAAAACTCAGAAATTCCACTTATTTTGGGGCAAAATTCCAGAAATTTCCTTTATTCTGGGGCAAAATTGCAAAAATTTCACTTATTTTCAGGTAAAAAGCTGAAATTTCCTTTATTTTGGGGCAAAAAGGGAGAAATTCCCCTTATTTTGAGGAAAAAAGGCAGAAATTCCCCTTATTTTGAGGTAAAAAGCCTGAAATTCCTCTTATTTGGGGGCAAAGAGGCAGAAATTTTCCTTATTTTGGGGCAAAAATGCAGAAATTTGACTTATTTCATAGTAATAAGTCAGAAATTCCTCTTATTTTGGGGCAAAAATGACAGAAATTCCTTTTGTTTTGGGAAAAAAAGACAGAAATTCATCTTATTTAGAGCCAAAAAGCAGAAATTCCCCTTATTTTGGAGCAAAAATGAAGAAATTCACCTTTTTATGGCAAAAAGGTATGCATTCCTTTTACTTTCGGGATAAAAGCAGAAATTCCCCGAATTTTGAAGCAAAATTGCAGAAATTCTCATAATTTTCGGGCAAAAAGACAGAAATTCTCCTTATTTTGAGGCAAAAAGACAGAAAATCTCCTTTTTTTTGGGAACAAACAGTCAGAAATTCCCCTTATTTTTGGGCAAAATTGCAGAAATTTCCTTTACATTGGGGCAAAATTTCAGAAATTTCCCTTATTTTGGGGCAAAATTGCAGAAATTTCACTTATTTCAGGGTAATAAGTCAGAAATTCCCCTTATTTTGGGGCAAAAAAGACAGAAATTCCCTTTGTTTTTGGGGAAAAAGACAGAAATTCCACTTATATAGTGGCAAAAAGGCAAAAATTCCCTTTATTTTGGCGCAAAAAATGAAGAAATTTCTCTTTTTATGGCAAAAAGGTATGCATTCCCATTATTTTCGGGCAAAAAGGCAGAAATTCCTAGTATTTTGGAGCAAAATTGCAGAAATTCCCATAATTTTGGGGCAAAAGGAAAATTCTTTTTATTTTGGGGCAAAATTCAGAAATTCCCATTATTTTGGGGCAAAATTTCAGAAATTTCCTTTATTTTGGGGCAAAATTGCAGTAATTTATTTTATTTTGGGGCACAATTTCAGAAATTTCTTTTATTTGGGGCAAAATTGCAGAAATTTCAGTTATTTTCAGGTAAAAAGAGTGAAATTTCCTTTATTTTGGGGCAAAAAGGGAAAAATTCCCCTTATTTTGGGGCAAAATTGCAGAAATTTCACTTATTTCAGAGGAAAAAAGCAAAAATTTTTCCTATTTCGGGGCAAAAAGCAGAAATTCCCATTATTTTGGGGCAAAAAGGCAGATATTCACCTTATTTTGGGGTAAAATTGCAGAAATTTCACATATTTCAGGGCAAAAAGGCAGAAATTTCCCTTATTTTGGGGCAAAAAAGACAGAAAATCTTTTTGTTTTGGTAGAAAAAGACAGAAATTCTACTTATTTAAAGGCAAGAAGGCAGAAATTCCCCTTATTTTGGAGCAAAAATAAAGAAATTTCCCTTTTTTATGGCAAAAAGTTATGCATTCCCCTTATTTTCGGGCAAAAATGCAGAAATTCCGCGTATTTTGGAGCAAAATTGCAGAAATTCCCCTAATTCTTGGGCAAAAGGCAGAAATTCCCTATATGTTGGGGCAAAAAGACAGAAATTCTCCTTATTTGGGGCAAAACTCAGAAATATCACTTATTTTGGGGCAAAATTCCAGAAATTCCTTTTATTTTGGGGCAAAATTGCAAAATTTCACTTATTTTAGGTCAAAATTTCAGAAATTTCACTTATTTCAGGGAAAAAAGGCAGAAATTTTCTTTATTTTGGGGCAAAAAGGCAGAAATTCCTAATATTTTGTGGCAAAAATGCAGAAATTCCATTTATTTTGAGGTGAAAGGCTGAAATTCCCCTTATTTGGGGGCAAAAAGGCAGAAATTTCCCTTATTTTGGGGCAAAATTGTAGAAATTTTACTTATTTCAGGGTAATAAATCAGAAATTTTCTTGTTTTTGGGGCAAAAAAGACAGAAAATTTCTTTGTTTTGGAGGAAAAAACAGAAATTCCACTTATTTAGAGGCAAAAAAACAGAAATTCCCCTTATTTTGGAGCAAAAATGAAGAAATTTCCCTTTTTATGGCAAAAAGTTATGCATTCCCCTTATTTTCGGGCAAAAAGGCAGAAATTCCCCGTAATTTGGAGCAAAATTGCAGAAATTCCCCTAGTTGTGGGGCAGAAATACAGAAATTCCCTATATGTTGGGGCAAAAAGACAGAAATTCTCTTTATTTTGGGGCAAAACTCAGAAATTCCACTTATTTTGGGGCAAAATTCCAGAATTTTCCCTTATTTTAGGGCTAATTGCAGAAATTTCACTTATTTTGGGGCAAAATTGCAGAAATTTCACTTATTTTGGGGCAAAATTGCAGAAATTTCACTTATTTCAGGGAAAAAAGGCAGAAATTTTCCTCATTTGGGGGCAAAAAAGACAGAAAATCTTTTTGTTTTGGGGGAAAAAGACAGAAATTCTACTTATTTAGAGGCAAAAAAGCAGAAATTCCCTTTATTTTGGAGCAAAAATGAAGAAATTTTCCTTTTTTAGGGCAAAAAGTTATGCATTCTTCTTATTTTCGGGCAAAAAGGCAGAAATTCCTTGTATTTTGTAGCAAAATTGCAGAAATTCCCCTAATTGTGGGGCAAAAATGCAGAAATTCCCTATATGTTGGGGCAAAAAGACAGAAATTCTCCTTATTTTGGGGCAAAACTCAGAAATTCCACTTATTTTGGGGCAAAATTCCAGAAATTTCCCTTATTCTGGGGCAAAATTGCAGAAATTTCACTTATTTTGGGGCAAAATTGCAAAAATTTTACTTATTTAAGGAGAAAAAGGGAGAAATTTTCCTTAATTTTGGATCAAAAAGGCAGGAATTCCCCTTATTTTGAGTTAAAAAGGCTGATATTCCCTTTATTTGAGGGCAAAGAGTCAGAAATTTCCCTTATTTTGGGGGAAAATTACAGACATTTAACTTATTTCAGGGTAATAAGTCTGAAATTCTACTTATTTTGGGGCAAAAAAGACAGAAATTCCCTTTGTTTTGGAGGAAAAGACAGAAATTCCACTTATTTAGAGGCAAAAAGGCAGAAATTTCCTTTATTTTGGAGCAAAAATGAAGAAATTTACCTTTTTATGGCAAAAAGTTATGCATTCCCCTTACTTTCGGAATAAAAAGCCGAAATTCCCCGTATTTTGAAGCAAAATTGCAGAAATTCTCATAATTTTAGGGCAAAAAGGCAGAAATTCTCTTTATTTTGGGGCAAAAAGACAAAAAATCTCCATTTTTTAGACGCAAACATTCAGAAATTTCCCTTCTTTTGGGGCAAAATTGCAAAAATTTCCTTTACATTGGGGCAAAATTGCAGAAATTTCCCTTATTTTGGGGCAAAATTGTAGAAATTTCACGTATTTCAGTGTAATAAGTCAGAAATTCCCCTTATTTTGGGGCAAAAAAGAAAGAAATTCCCTTTGTTTTGGGGGAAAAAGACAAAAAGTCCACTTATTTAGAGGCAAAAAGGCAGAAATTCCCCTTATTTTGGAGAAAAAATGAAGAAATTTCTCTTTTTAATGGCAAAAAGTTATGCATTCCCTTTATTTTTGGGAAAAGGCAGAAATTCCCTGTATTTTGGTGCAAAATTGCAGAAATTCCCCTAATTGTGGGGCAAAAAGGCAGAAATTCCCTATATGTTGGGGAAAAAAGACAGAAATTCTTCTTATTTTGGGGCAAAACTCAGAAATTCCATTTATTTTGGGGCAAAATTCCAGAAATTTCCCTTATTTTGGGGCAAAATTGCAGAAATTTCACTTATTTCAGGGCATAATTCAAAAATTTCTTTTATTTTGGGGCAAAAAGACAGAAATTCCATTTATTTTTTGGTAAAAAGACAGAAATTTCACTTACTTTGAGGTGAAAAGGCAGAAATTCCTATTAATTTGGGGAAAAAATGAAGAAATTTCCCTTTTTTGTGGTAAACGGTATACATTCCTTTTACATTTGGGATAAAAAGCAGAAATTCCCCGTATTTTGAAGCAAAATTGGAGAAATTCTCATAAATTTCGGGCAAAAAGGCAGAAATTCCTTAATTTTGGGGCAAAAGTCAGAAATTCCCTTTATTTTGGGGCAAAAATCAGAAATTCCCCTTCTTTTGGCGCAAATTCAAGAAATTTCCTTTATTTTGGGGCAAAATTTCAGGAATTTACCTTATTTTGGGGCAAAATTGCAGAAATTTCAGTTATTTTCAGGTAAAAAGGCTGATATTTCCTTTGTTTTGGGGCAAAAAGGGAGAAATTCCCCTTATTTTGGAGCAAAATTGCAGAAATTTCCCTTATTATGAAGAAATATTGCAGAAATTTCCCTTAATTTAAGGCAAAATTGCAGAAATTTCACTTGTTTCAGAGAAAAAAGGCAAAATTTTTTCTTATTTTGGGGCAAACAGGCAGAGATTCCCATTATTTTGGGGCAAAAAAGACAGAAATTCACTTTGTTTTGGGGGAAAAAGACAGAAATTCCACTTATTTAGAGGCAAAAAGGCAGAAATTCCCCTTATTTTGGAGCAAAAATGAAGAAATTTCCCTTTTTATGGCAAAAAGGTATGCATTCCCATTATTTTCGGGAAAAAAGCAGAAATTCCCCATATTTTGGAGCAAAATTGCAGAAATTCCCCTAATTGTGTGGCAAAAGGCAAAAATTCCCTTTATTTGGGGGCAAAAATCAGAAATTCCCCTTATTTTGGGGCACAATTCCAGAAATTTTCTTTATTTTGGGGCAGAATTGCAGGAATTTACCTTATTTTGGGGCAAAATTGCAGAAATTTCCCTTATTTGGGGCAAAATTGCAGAAATTTCAGTTATTTTCAGGTAAAAAGGCTGAAATTTCCTTTATTTTGGGGCAAAAAGGGAGAAATTTCCCTTATTTTGGGGCAAAATTGCACAAATTTCCCTTATTATGGGGAAATATTGCAGGAATTTCCCTTAATTTAAGGCAAAATTGCAGAAATTTCACTTATTTCAGAGAAAAAAAAGGAAAAAATTTTTCTTATTTTGGGGCAAAAAGGCAGAAATTCCCATTATTTTGGGGCAAAAAGGCAGAAATTCACCTTATTTTGGGGCAAAATTCCAGAAATTTCATTTATTTCAGGGTAATAAGTCAGAAATTTCCCTTAATTGGGGCAAAAAATACAGAAATTCCCCTTGTTTTGGGTGAAAAAGACAGAAATACCACTTATTTAGAGGCAAAAAGTCAAAAATTCCCCTTATTTTGGAGCAAATATAAAGAAATGAAGAAATTTCCCTTTTTTATAGCAAAAAGTTATGCATTCCCTTTATTTTCGGGCAAAAAGGCAGAAATTCCTCGTATTTTGGTGCAAAATTGCAGAAATTCCCCTAATTTTGGGGCAAAAATGCAGAAATTCCCTATATTTTGGGGCAAAAAGGCAAAAATTCTCCTTATTTTGGGGCAAAACTCAGAAATTCCACTTATTTTGGGGCAAAATTCCAGAAATTTCCTTTATTCTGGGGCAAAATTGCAGAAATTTCACTTATTTTCAGGTAAAAAGCTGAAATTTCCTTTATTTTGGGGCAAAATGGAGAAATTCCCCTTATATTGGGGCCAAAAGGCAGAAATTCCCCTTATTTTAAAGTAAAAAGCCTGAAATTCCCCTTATTTGGGGGCAAAGAGGCAGAAATTTTCCTTATTTTGGGGCAAAATTGCAGAAATTTCACTTATTTCATAGTAACAAGTCAGAAATTCCTCTTATTTTGGGGCAAAATTGACAGAAATTCCTTTTGTTTTGGGGGAAAAAGACAGAAATTCCACTTATTTAGAGGCAAAAAGCAGAAATTCCCCTTATTTTGGAGCAAAAATGAAGAAATTCACCTTTTTATGGCAAAAAGGTATGCATTCCCCTTACTTTCGAGATAAAAGCAGAAATTCCCCGTATTTTGAAGCAAAATTGCAGAAATTCTCATAATTTTCGGGCAAAAAGACAGAAATTCTCTTTATTTTGGGGCAAAAAGACAGAAAATCTCATTTTTTAAGGAACAAACAGTCAGAAATTCTCCTTATTTTGGGGCAAAATTGCAGAAATTTCCTTTACATTGGGGCAAAATTTCAGAAATTTCCCTAATTTTGGGGCAAAATTGCAGAAATTTCACTTATTTCAGGGTAATAAGTCAGAAATTCCCCTTATTTTGGGGCAAAAAAGACAGAAATTCCTTTTGTTTTGGGGGAAAAAGACAGAAATTCCACTTATTTAGTGGCAAAAAACAGAAATTCCCTTTATTCTGGAGCAAAAATGAAGAAATTTCCCTTTTTATGGCAAAAAGGTATGCATTCCCATTATTTTCGGGCTAAAAGGCAGAAATTTCTCGTATTTTGGAGCAAAATTGCAGAAATTCCCCTAATTTTGGGGCAAAAGGCAAAAATCCTTTTTATTTTGGGGCAAAGTTCAGAAATTCCCATTATTTTGGGGCAAAATTTCAGAAATTTCCTTTATTTTGAGGTAAATTGCAATAATTTACCTTATTTTGGGGCACAATTTCAGAGATTTCCCTTATTTGGGGCAAAATTGCAGAAATTTCAATTATTTTCAGGTAAAAAGAGTGAAATTTTTTTATTTTGGGGCAAAACGGGAGAAATTCCTATTATTTTGGGGCAAAATTGCAGAAATTTCCCTTATTATGGGGAAAAATTGCAGAAATTTCTCTTATTTTAGGCCAAAATTGCAGGAATTTCACTTATTTCAGAGGAAAAAAGCAAAAATTTTTCTTATTTCGGGGCAAAAAGGCAGAAATTCCCATTATTTTAGGGCAAAAAGGCAGAAATTCACCTTATTTTTTGGTAAAATTGCAGAAATTTCACATATTTAAGTGCAAAAAGGCAGAAATTTACCTTATTTTGGGGCAAAAAGACAGAAATTCCCTTTGTTTTGGGGGAAAAAGACAGAAATTCCACTTATTTAGAGGCAAAAAGGCAGAAATTCCCCTTATTTTGGAGCAAAAATAAAGAAATTTTACTTTTTTATGGCAAAAAGTTATGCATTCCCCTTATTTTCGTGCAAAAATGCAGAAATTCCCCGTATTTTGGAGCAAAATTGCAGAAATTCCCCTAATTCTGGGGCAAAAGGCAGAAATTCCCTATATGTTGGGGAAAAAGACAGAAATTCTTCTTATTTTGGGGCAAAACTCAGAAATATCACTTATTTTGGGGCAAAATTCCAGAAATTCCCCTTATTTTGGGGCAAAATTGCAAAATTTCACTTATTTTAGGTCAAAATTGCAGAAATTTCACTTATTTCAGGGAAAAAAGGCAGAAATTTTCTTTATTTTGGGGCAAAAAGGCAGAAATTCCTAATATTTTGTGGCAAAAATGCAGAAATTCCCCTTATTTTGAGGTGAAAAGGCTGAAATTCCCCTTAATTGGGGGCAAAAAGGCAGAAATTTCCCTTATTTTGAAGCAAAATTGCAGAAATTTCTCTTTTTTAAGGCAAAAAGGTATGCATTCTTCTTATTTTCGGGCAAAAAGGCAGAAATTCCCCGTATTTTGGAGCAAAATTGCAAAAATTACCCTAATTGTGGGGCTAAAATGCAGAAATTCCCTATATGTTGGGGCAATAAGACAGAAATTCTCCTTATTTTGGGGCAAAACTCAGAAATTCCACTTATTTTGAGGCAAAATTCCAGAAATTTCCCTTATTCTGAGGCAAAATTGCAGAAATTTCACTTATTTTGGGCAAAATTGCAGAAATTTCCCTTATTTCATGGAAAAAAAATATTTTGTTATTTTGGGGCAAAAATGCAGAAATTCCCCTTATTTTGAGGTAAAAAGGCTGAAATTTCCCTTATTTGGGGGCAAAAAGGCAGAAATTTCCCTTATTTTGGGTCAAAATTGCAGAAATTTTACTTATTTCAGGGCAATAAGTCAGAAATTTTCCTTATTTTGGGGCAAAAAAGACAGAAAATCCCTTTGTTTTGGGGGAAAAAGACAGAAATTCCACTTATTTAGAGGCAAAAAAGCAGAAATTCCCTTTATTTTTGAGCAAAAATGAAGAAATTTCTCTTTTTTAAGGCAAAAAGTTATGCATTGTTCTTATTTTCGGGCAAAAAGGCAGAAATTTCTCGTATTTTGGAGCAAAATTGCAGAAATTCCCCTAATTGTGGAGCAAAAATGCAGAAATTCCTTATATTTTGGGGCAAAAAACAGAAATTCTCCTTATTTTGGGGCAAAACTCAGAAATTCCACTTATTTTGGTTCAAAATTCCAGAAATTTCCCTTATTCTGGGGCAAAATTGCAGAAATTTCACTTATTTTGTGGCAAAATTGAAGAAATTTTACTTATTTCAGAAAAAAAAGTTAGAAATTTTCTTATTTTGGGTCAAAAAGGCATGAATTCCCCTTATTTTGAGGTAAAAAGGCTGAAATTCCCCTTATTTGAGGGCAAAGAGGCAGAAATTTCCCTTATTTCGGAGCAAAATTGCAGAAATTTCACTTATTTCAGGGTAATAAGTCAGAAATTCCCCTTATCTTGGAGCAAAAAGGACAGAAATTCCCTTTGTTTTGGAGGAAAAGACAGAAAATCCAGTTATTTAAAGGCAAATAGGCAGAAATTTCCCTTATTTTGGAGCAAAAATGAAGAAATTTACCTTTTTATGGCAAAAAGGTATGCATTCCCCTTACTTTCGGGATAAAAAGCAGAAATTCCCCGTATTTTGAAGCAAAATTGCAGAAATTCTTATAATTTTCGAGCAAAAAGGCAGAAATTCTCCTTATTTTGGGGCAAAAAGACAGAAAATCTCCTATTTTCGGGAGCAAAAAGTCAGAAATTTCCCTTATTTTGGGGCAAAATTGCAGAAATTTCCTTTACATTGGGGCAAAATTGCAGAAATTTCCCTTTTTTGTGGCAAAATTGCAGAAATTTCACTTAATTCAGGGTAATAAGTCAGAAATTCCCATTATTTTGGGGCAAAAAAGACAGAAATTCCCTTTGTTTTTGGGGAAAAAGACAGAAATTCTACCTATTTAGAGGCAAAAAGGCAGAAATTCCCCTTATTTTGGAGCAAAAATGAAGAAATTTCATTTTTTTATGGCAAAAAGTTATGCATTCACTTTATTTTTGGGAAAAGGCAGAAATTCCCCGTATTTTGGAGCAAAATTGCAGAAATTCCCCTAATTGTGGGGCAAAAAGGCAGAAATTCCCTATATGTTAGGGAAAAAAGACAGAAATTCTACTTATTTTGGCACAAAACTAAGAAATTCCACTTATTTTTGGGCAAAATTCCAGAAATTTTCCTTATTTTATGAAAAAATTGCAGAAATTTCACTTATTTTAGGGCAAAATTGGAGAAATTTCACTTATTTCAGGGAAAAAAGGCAGAAATTTTCCTTATTTTGGGGCAAAAAGGCAAAAATTTTTAATATTTGGTGTCAAAAATGTAGAAATTCCCTTTATTTTGAGGTAAAAAGGCTGTAATTCCTTTTATTTGGAGGCAAAAAGGCAGAAATTTCCCTTATTTTGGGGCAAAAAGGCAGAAATTCCTTTTATTTTGTGGCAAAAAGGCAGAAATTTCATTTATTTTGGGGCAAAATTGCAGAAATTTCACTTATTTCAGGGCATAATTCAAAAATTCCTTTTATTTTGGGGCAAAAAGACAGAAATTCCATTTATTTTTTGGTACAAAGGCAGAAATTTCACTTACTTTGAAGTAAAAAGGCAGAAATTCCTCTTATTTTGAGCCAAAAATGAAGAAATTTTCTTTTTTGTGGTAAAAGGTATACATTCCCCTTACATTCGGGATAAAAAGCAGAAATTCCCCGTATTTTGAAGCAAAATTGCAGAAATTCTCATAATTTTTGGGCAAAAAGGGAGAAATTCCCTAATTTTGGAGCAAAAGGCAGAAATTCTTTTTATTTTGGGGCAAAAATCAGAAATTCCCCTTCTTTTGGGGCAAAATTCAAGAAATTTCCTTTATTATGGGGCAAAATTACAGGAATTTACCTTATTTTGGGGCAAAATTGAAGAAATTTCCCTTATTTGGGGCAAAATTGCAGAAATTTCACTTATTTTCAGGTAAAAAGGCTGAAATTTCCTTTATTTTGGGGCAAAAAGGGAGAAATTCCACTTATTTTGGAGCAAAATTGCAGAAATTTCCCTTATTATGGAGAAATATTGCAGAAATTTCCCTTAATTTAAGGCAAAATTGCAGAAATTTCACTTATTTCAGAATAAAAAAGCAAAAATTTTTCTTATTTTGGGGCAAAAAGGCAGAAATTCTCATTATTTTGGGGCAAAAAAGACAGAAATTGACTTTGCTTTGGGGGAAAAAGACAGAAATTCCAATTATTTAGAGGCAAAAACGCAGAAATTCTTCTTATTTTGGAGCAAAAATGAAGAAATTTACCTTTTTATGGCAAAAAGGTATGCATTCCCCTTACTTTCAGGATAAAAGCAGAAATTCCCCGTATTTTGAAGCAAAATTGCAGAAATTCTCATAATTTTCGGGCAAAAAGGCAGAAATTTTCTTTATTTGGGGGCAAAAAGACAGAAAATCTCCTTTTTTTGGGAACAAACAGTCAGAAATTTCCTATATTTTGGGGCAAAATTGCAGAAATTTCACTTATTTCAGGGTAATAAGTCAGAAATTCCCCTTATTTTGGGGCAAAAAAGACAGAAATTCCCTTTGTTTTGGGGGAAAAAGACAGAAATTCCACTTATTTAGAGGTAAAAAGGCAGAAATTCCCTTTATTTTGGAGATAAATTGAAGAAATTTTCCTTTTTATGGAAAAAAGGTATGCATTTCCATTATTTTTGGGCAAAAAGGCAGAAATTCCCCGTATTTTTGAGCAAAATTGCAGAAATTCCACTAATTTTGTGGCAAAATTCTAGAAATTTCCTTTATTTAGAGGCAAAATTCCAGAAATTTCCTTTATTTTGGGGCAAAATTGCAGGATTTTACCTTATTTTGGGGCAAAATTGCAGAAATTTCCCTTATTTGGGGCAAAATTGCAGAAATTTCAGTTAATTTAAGGTAAAAAGGCTGAAATTTCCTTTATTTTGGGGCAAAAAGAGAGAAATTCCCCTTATTTTGGGGCAAAATTGCAGAAATTTTTCTTATTATGGGGAAATATTGCAGAAATTTTTCTTAATTTAAGGCAAAATTGCAGAAATTTCACTTATTTTAGAGAAATAAAGCAAAAATTTTTCTTATTTTGGGGCAAAAAGGCAGAAATTCCCATTATTTTGGGGCAAAAAGGCAGAAATTCACCTTATTTTGGGGTAAAATTGCAGAAATTTCACATATTTCAGGGCAAAAAGGCAGAAATTTCTTTTAATTTGGGGCAAAAAAGACAGAAATTTTTTTTGTTTTGGGGGAAAAAACAGAAATTCCACTTATTTAGAGGCAAAAAGGCAAAAATTCCTCTTATTTTGGAGCAAAAATGAAGAAATTTCCCTTTTTTTATGGCAAAAAGTTATGCATTCCCCTTATTTTCGGGCAAAAAGGCAGAAATTCCTTGTATTTTAGAGCAAAATTGCAGAAATTCCCCTAATTGTGAGGCAAAAATGCAGAAATTCCCTATATGTTGGGGCAAAAATACAGAAATTCTCCTTATTTTGGGGCGAAACTCAGAAATTCCACATATTTTGGGGCAAAATTAAAAAAATTCCCCTTATTTTGGGGCAAAATTGCAGAAATTTGACTTATTTTAGGGCAAAATTGCAGAAATTTCACTTATTTCAGGAAAAAAAGGCAGAAATTTTCCTTATTTTGGAGCAAAAAGTCAGAAATTCCTAATATTTTGTGGCAAAAATGCAGAAATTCCTCTTATTTTGAGGTGAAAAGGCTGAAATTCCCCTTATTTGGGGGCAAAAAGGCAGAAATTTCCCTTATTCTGGGGCAAAATTGCAGAAATTTCACTTATTTCACTATAATAAGTCAGAAATTTTCTTGATTTTGGGGCAAAAAACACAGAAAATCTTTTTGTTTTGGAGGGAAAAACAGAAATTCCACTTATTTAGAGTCAAAAAAAGCAGAAATTCCCCTTATTTTGGAGTAAAAATGTAGAAATTTCCCCTTTTTAAGGCAAAAAGGTATGCATTCCTTTTATTTTCGGGCAAAAAGGCAGAAATTCCTCGTATTTTGGAGCAAAATTGCAGAAATTCCCCTAATTTTGGGGCAAAAGGCAGAAAATCCCTTTATTTTGGGGCCAAAATCAGAAATTCCCATTATTTTGGGGCAAAATTCAAGAAATTTCCTCTATTTTGGGGCATAATTGCAGGAATTTACCTTATTTTGGAGGAAAATTGCAGAAATTTTATTTATATGAAGCAAAATTACAGAAATTTCACTTATTTTCAGGTAAAAAGGCTAAAACTTCCTTTATTTTGGGGCAAAAAGAGAGAAATACCCCTTATTATGGGTCAAAATTGCAGAAATTTCCCTTATTATGTTGAAATATTGCAGAAATTTCCCTTAATTTAAAGCTAAATTGTAGAAATTTCACTTATTTCAGAGAAAAAAAGCAAAAATTTTTCTTATTTTGGGGCAAAAAGGCAGAAATTCCCATTATTTTGGGGCAAAATGCAGAAATTCACCTTATTTTAAGGTAAAATTGCAGAATTTTCACTTATTTTGGGGCAAAATTGCAGAAATTTCACTTATTTCAGGGAAAAAAGGCAGAAATTTCACTTATTTCGGGGAAAAAAGGCAGAAATTTTCCATATTCTGGGGCAAAAATGCAGAAATTCCCCTTATTTTGAGGTAAAATGGCTGAAATTCTTTTTATTTGGGGGCAAAAAGGCAGAAATTTCCCTTATTTTGGGGCAAAATTGCAGAAATTTCACTTATTTCAGGGTAATGAGTCAGAAATTTCCTTTATTTTGGGACAAAAAAGAGAGAAATTCCCTGTGTTTTGTGAGAAAAAGACAGAAATTCCACTTATTTAGAGGCAAAAAGGCAGAAATTCCCCTTATTTTGGAGCAAAAATGAAGAAATTTCATTTTTTATGGCAAAAAGGTGTGCATTCCCATTATTTTCGGGCAAAAAGGCAGAAATTTCCGTAATTTTGGAGCAAAATTTCAGAAATTCCTCTAATTTTGGGGCAAAAGGCAGAAATTCCCTTTATTTTGGGGCAAAAATCAGAAAATCCCTTTATTTTGGGGCAAAATTCAAGAAATTTCCTTTATTTTGGGGCAAAATTGGAGGAATTTACCTTATTTTAAGGCAAAATTGCAGAAATTTCCCTTATTTGGGGCAAAATTGCAGAAATTTAACTTATTTTTTAAAAAAAGGCTGAAATTTCCTTTATTTTGGGGCAAAAAGGGAGAAATTTCCCTTATTTTGGGGCAACATTGCAGAAATTTCCCTTATTATGAGGAAAAATTGCAGAAATTTTCCTTATTTTAGGGCAAAATTGCAGAAATTTCACTTATTTCAGAGAAAAAAAGCAAAAATTTTTCTTATTTTGGGACAAAAATGCAGAATTTCCCATTATTTTGGGGCAAAAAGGCAAAAATTCAACTTATTTTGGGGTAAAATTGCAGAAATTTCACATATTTCTAGGCAAAAAGGCAGAAATTTCCTTTATTTTGGGGCAAAATTGCAGAAATTTCACTTATTTCATGGTAATAAGTCAGAAATTCCCCTTATTTTGGGGCAAAAAAGACAAAAATTCTCTTTGTTTTGGGGGAAAAAGACAGAAATTCCACTTATTTAGAGGCAAAAAGGCAGAAATTCCCATTATTTTGGAGCAAAAATGAAGAAATTTCCCTTTTTTATGGCAAAAAGTTATGCATTCCCCTTATTTTCGAACAAAAAGGAAGAAATTCCTTGTATTTTGGAGCAAAATTGCAGAAATTCCTCTAATTGTGGGGCAAAAATTCAGAAATTCCCAATATGTTGGGGCAAAAAGACAGAAATTCTCCTTATTTTGGGGCATAACTCAGAAATTCCACTTATTTTGTGAAAAATTCCAAAATTTCTCTTATTTTGGGGCAAAATTGCAGAAATTTCACTTATTTCAGGGAAAAAAGGCAGAAATTTTCCTTATTTTGGGGCAAAAATGCAGAAATTCTTAATATTTTGTGGCAAAAATGCAGAAATTCCCTTTATTTTGAGGGAAAAAGGCTGAAATTCCCCTTAGTTGGGGGCAAAAAGGCAGAAATTTCCCTTACTTTGGGGCAAAAAGACAGTAATTCCTTTTATTTTGTGGCAAAAAGTCAGAAATTTCTTTTATTTTGGGGCAAAATTGCAGAAATATCACTTATTTCAGGGCCTAATTCAAAAAATCCTTTTATTTTGGGGCAAAAAGACAGAAATTCCATTTTTTTTGGTTAAAAAGGGAGAAATTTCACTTATTTTGAGGTAAAAAGCTGAAATTCCTGTTATTTTGGGGCAAAAATGAAGAAATTTCCTTTTTTTGTGGCAAAAGGTATACATTCCCCTTACTTTCGGGATAAAAAGCAGAAATTCCCCGTATTTTGAAGCAGAATTGCAGAAATTTTCATAATTTTCGGGCAAAAAAGCAAAAATTCTCTTTATTTTAGGGCAAAAAGACAGAAAATCTCCTTTTGTCGGGAGCAAACAGTCAGAAATTCCCCTTATTTTGGGGCAAAATTGCAGAAATTTCCTTTATATTGGGGCAAAATTTCAGAAATTTCCCTTATTTTGGGGTTAAATTGCAGAAATTTCACTTATTTCAGGGTAATAAGTCAGAAATTCCCCTTATTTTGGGGCAAAAAAGACAGAAATTCCCTTTGTTTTGGGGGAAAAAACAGAAATTCCACTTAGTTAGAGGCAAAAATGCAGAAATTCCCCTTATTTTGGAGCAAAAATGAAGAAATTTTCCTTTTTATGGCAAAAAGGTATGCATTCCCATTATTTTCGTGCAAAAAGGCAGAAATTCCCCGTATTTTGGAGCAAAATTGCAAAAAGTCCCCTAATTTTGGGTCAAAAGGCAGAAATTCCCTTTATTTTGGGGCAAAAATCAGAAATTCCCCTTATTTGGGGGCAAAATTCAAGAAATTTCCTTTATTTTGGGGCAAAATTGCAGGAATTTACCTTATTTTGGGGCAAAATTGCAGAATTTTCCTTTATTTGGGGCAAAATTGCATAAAATTCACTTATTTTCAGGTAAAAAGGCTGAAATTTCCTTTATTTTGGGGCAAAAAAGAGAAATTCCCCTTATTTTGGGGCAAAATTGCAGAAATTTCCCTTGTTATGGGAAAAAATTGCAGAAATTTCCCTTATTTTAGGGCAAAATTGAAGAAATTTCACTTATTTTAGAGAAATAAAGCAAAAAAGTTTCTTATTTTGGGGCAAAAAGGCAGAAAATCCCATTATTTTAGGGCAAAAAGGCAGAAATTCACCTATTTTGGGGTAAAATTGGAGAAATTTCACATATTTCAGGGCAAAATGGCAGAAATTTTTTTTATTTTGTGGCAAAATTTCAGAAATTTCACTTATTTCAGGGTAATAAGTCAGAAATTTCACCTTATTTTGGGGCAAAAAATACAGAAATTCCTGATGTTTTGGAGGAAAAAGACAGAAATTCCACTTATTTAGAGGCAAAAAGGCAGAAATTCCCCTTATTTTGGAGCAAAAATGAAGAAATTTCCCTTTTTTATGGCAAAAAGATATGCATTTCTTTTATTTTTGGGAAAAAAGGCAGAAATTCCCCGTATTTTGGAGCAAAATTGCAGAAATTCCTCTAATTGTTGGGCAAAAGCAGAAATTCCCTTTATTTTGGGGCAAAAATCAGAAAATCCCTTTATTTTGGGGCAAAATTCAAGAAATTTCCTTTATTTTGGGGCAAAATTGGAGGAATTTACCTTATTTTGGGGCAAAATTGCAGAAATTTCTTTTATTTGGGGCAAAATTGCAGAAATTTAACTTATTTTCAGAAAAAAAGGCTGAAATTTCCTTTATTTTGGGGCAAAAAAGGAGAAATTCCCCTTATTTTGGGGCAAAATTGCAGAAATTTCCCTTATTATGTGGAAAAATTGCAGAAATTTTCCTTATTTTTGAGCAAAATTGCAGAAATTTCACTTATTTCAGAGAAAAAAAGCAAAAATTTTTCTTATTTTGGGACAAAAATTCAGAAATTCCCATTATTTTGGGGCAAAAAGGCAGAAATTCGACTTAATTTGTGGTAAAATTGCAGAAATTTCACATATTTCAGGGCAAAAAGCAGAAATTTCCCTTATTTTGGGGCAAAATTGCAGAAATTTCACTTATTTCATGGTAATACATCAGAAATTCCCCTTATTTTGGGGCAAAAAAGACAAAAATTCCCTTTGTTTTGGGGGAAAAAGACAGAAATTCCACTTATTTAGAGGCAAAAAGGCAGAAATTCTCATTATTTTGGAGCAAAAATGAAGAAATTTCCCTTTTTTATGGCAAAAAGTTATGCATTCCCCTTGTTTTCGGGCAAAAAGGCAGCAATTCCCCGTATTTTGGAGCAAAATTGCAGAAATACCCCTAATTGTGGGGCAAAAATGCAGAAATTCCCAATATGTTGGGGCAAAAAGACAGAAATTCTCCTTTTTTTGGGGCATAACACAGAAATTCCACTTATTTTGTGGAAAAATTCCAAAATTTTTCTTTTTTTGGGGCAAAATTGCAGAAATTCTTAATATTTTGTGGCAAAAATGCAGAAATTCCCTTTATTTTGAGGGAAAAAGGCTGAAATTCCCCTTATTTGGGGGCAAAAAGGCAGAAATTTTCCTTAATTTAGGGCAAAAAGACAGTAATTCCCCTTATTTTGTGGCAAAAAGTCAGAAATTTCTTTTATTTTGGGGCAAAATTGCAGAAATATCACTTATTTCAGGTCCTAATTCAAAAATTCCTTTTATTTTGGGGCAAAAAGACAGAAATTCCATTTATTTTTGGTTAAACAGGGAGAAATTTCACTTATTTTGAGGTAAAAAGCAGAAATTCCTCTTATTTTGGGGCAAAAATGAAGAAATTTCCCTTTTTTGTGGCAAAAGGTATACATTCCCCTTACTTTCGGGATAAAAAGCCAAAATTCCCCGTATTTTGAAGCAAAATTGCAGAAATTTTCATAATTTTCGGGCAAAAAAGCAGAAATTCTCCTTATTTTAGGGCAAAAAGTCAGAAAATCTCCTTTTTTCGAGAGCAAACAGTCAGAAATTCCCCTTCTTTTGGGGCAAAATTGCAGAAATTTCCTTTACATTGGGGCAAAATTGCAGAAATTTCACTTATTTCAGGGTAATAAGTCAGAAATTCCCCATATTTTGGGGCAAAAAAGACAGAAATTTCCTTTGTTTTGGGGGAAAAAGACAGAAATTCCACTTAGTTAGAGGCAAAAATGCAGAAATTCCCCTTATTTTGGAGCAAAAATGAAGAAATTTTCCTTTTTATGGCAAAAAGGTATGCATTCCCATTATTTTCGTGCAAAAAGGCAGAAATTCCCCGTATTTTGAAGCAAAATTGCAGAAATTCCCCTAATTTTGGGTCAAAAGGCAGAAATTCCCTTAATTTTGGGCAAAAATCAGAAATTCCTTTATTTTGGGGCAAAATTCAAGAAATTTCCTTTATTTTGGGGCAAAGTTGCAGGAATTTACCTTATTTTGGGGCAAAATTGCAGAAATTTCTTTTATTTGGGGCAAAATTGCATAAAATTCACTTATTTTCAGGTAAAAAGGCTGAAATTTCCATTATTTTGGGGCAAAAAAAGAGAAATTCCTTTTATTTTGGGGCAAAATTGCAGAAATTTCTCTTGTTATGGGAAAAAATTGCAGAAATTTCCCTTATTTTAGGGCAAAATTGCAGAAATTTCACTTATTTCAGAGAAATAAAGCTAAAATGTTTCTTATTTTGGGGCAAAAAGGCAGAAATTCCCATTATTTTATGGCAAAAAGGCAGAAATTCACCTTATTTTGGGGTAAAATTGCAGAAATTCCACATATTTCAGGGCAAAAAGGCAGAAATTTTTTATATTTTGGGGCAAAATTGCAGAAATTTCACTTAATTCAGTGTAATAAGTCAGAAATTCTCCCTTATTTTGGGGCAAAAAATACAGAAATTCCCGATGTTTTGGGCGAAAAAGACAGAAATTCCACTTATTTAGAGGCAAAAAGGCAGAAATTCCCTTTATTTTGCAGCAAAAATTAAGAAATTTCCCTTTTTTATGGCAAAAAGATATGCATTTCCCTTATTTTGGGAAAAAAGGCAGAAATTCCCCGTATTTTGGAGCAAAATTGCAGAAATTCCCCTAATTGTGGGGCAAAAGGCAGAAATTCCCTATATGTTGGGGCAAAAACACAGAAATTCTCCTTATTTTGGGGCAAAACTCAGAAATTCCACTTCTTTTGGGGCAAAATTCCAGAAATTTCTCTTATTTTGGGGCAAAATTGCAGAAATTTCACTTATTTTGGGGCACAATTGCAGAAATTTCAATTATTTCTGGGAAAAAAGTCAGAAATTTTTTTATTTTGGGGCAAAACACAGAAATTCCTAATATTTTGTGGCAAAAATGCAGAAATTCCTCTTATTTTGAGGTAAAAAGGCTGAATTACCCTAATTTGGGGGCAAAAAGACAGAAATTTCCCTTATTTTGGAACAAAATTGCAGAAATTTCACTTATTTCAGGGTAATGAGTCAGAAATTCCCCTTATTTTGGGGCAAAAAAGAGAGAAATTCCCTTGTTTTGTGGGAAAAAGACAGAAATTCCACTTATTTAGAGGCAAAAATACAGAAATTCCCCTTATTTTGGAGCAAAAATGAAGAAATTTCATTTTTATGGCAAAAAGGTATGCATTCCCATTATTTTCGGGCAAAAAGGCAGAAATTCCCTGTATTTTGGAGCAAAATTGCAGAAATTCCCCTAATTTTGGGGCAAAAGGCAGAAATTCCCTTTATTTTGGGGCAAAAATCAAAAAATCTCTTTATTTTTGGGGCAAAATTCAAGAAATTTCCTTTATTTTGGGGCAAAATTGGAGGAATTTACCTTATTTTTGGGCAAAATTGCAGAAATTTCCCTTATTTGGGACAAAATTGCAGAAATTTCACTTATTTTCAGGAAAAAGGGCTGATATTTCCTTTATTTTGGGGCAAAAAGAAAGAAATTCCTCATATTTTGGGGCAAAATTGCAGAAATTTCTCTTATTATGGGGAAAAATTTCAGAAATTTTACTTATTTAAGGGTAAAATTGCAGAAATTTCACTTATTTCAGAGAAAAAAAGCAAAAATTTTTCTTATTTTGAGGCAAAAAGGTAGAAATTCCCATTATTTTGGGGCAAAAAGGCAGAAATTTGACTTATTTTGGGGTAAAATTGCAGAAATTCCCCTAATTTTGGGGCAAAAGGCAGAAATTCCCTTTATTTTGGGGTAAAAATCATAAATTCCCATTATTTTGGGGCAAAATTCAAGAAATTTCCTTTAATTTGGGGCAAAATTGCAGGAATTTACATTATTTTGGGGCAAAATTGCAGAAATTTTTCTTATTTGGGGCAAAATTGCAGAAACTTCAATTATTTTCAGGTAAAAAGGCTGAAATTTCCTTTATTTTGGGACAAAAAGGGAGAAATTCCCCTTATTTTGGGGCAAAATTGAAGAAATTTCCCTTATTATTGGGAAAAATTTCAGAAATTTTCCTTATTTTAGGGCAAAAATGCAGAAATTTCACTTATTTCAGAGAACAAACCCAAAAATTTTTCTTATTTTGGGGCAAAAAGGCAGAAATTCCCATTACTTTGTGGCAAAAAGGCAGAAATTCACATTATTTTGGGGTAAAATTGCAGAAATTTCACATATTTCAGGGCAAAAAGGCAGAAATTTCCCTTATTTTGGAGCAAAAATGAAGAAATTTCCTTTTTTATGGCAAAAAGTTATGCATTCCTCTTATTTTCGGGCAAAAAGTCAGAAATTCCCCGTATTTTGGAGCATAATTGCAGAAATTCCCCTAGTTGTGGTGCAGAAAGACAAAAATTCCCTATATGTTGGGGCAAAAAGACAGAAATTCTCCTTATTTTGGGGCAAAACTCAGAAATTCCACTTATTTTGGGGCAAAATTCCAGAAATTTCCCTTATTTGGGGGCAAAATTGCAGAAATTTCACTTATTTTGGGGCAAAATTGCAGAAATTTCACTTATTTAGAGGCAAAAAACAGAAATTCTTCTTATTTTGGGGCAAAACTTAGAAATTCCACTTATTTTGGGGCAAAATTCCAGAAATTTCCATTATTTTGGGGCAAAATCGCAGAAATTTCACATATTTTGGGGCAAAATTGCAGAAATTTCACTTATTTTTGGGCAAAATTGCAGAAATTTCACTTATTTCAGGGAAAAAAGGCACAAATTTTCCTTATTTTGGGGCAAAAAGTCAGAAATTCCTAATATTTTGTGGCAAAAATGCAGAAATTCCCCTTATTTTGAGGTAAAAAGGCTGAAATTCCCCTTATTTGGGGGCAAAGAGGCAGAAATTTCTCATATTTTGGGGCAAAATTGGAGAAATTTCACTTATTTCAGGGTAATAATTCAGAAATTCCTTTTATTTTGGGGCAAAAAAGAGAAAAATTCCCTTTGTTTTGGGGGAAAAAGACAGAAATTCCACTTATTTAGAGGCAAAAAGGCAGAAATTCTCGGTATTTTGGAGCAAACATGCAGAAATTTCCTTTATTATGGGGAAAAATTGCAGAAATTTTCCTTATTTTAGGGCAAAATTGCAGAAAGTTCACTTATTTCAGAGAAAAAAAGCAAAAATTTTTTTTATTTTTGGGCAAAAAGGCAGAAATTCCCATTAATTTGTGGCAAAAAGGCAGAAATTCACCTTATTTTGGGGTATAATTGCAGAAATTTCACATATTTCAGGGCAAAAAGGCAGAAATTTCTCTTATTTTGGGGCAAAATTGCAGAAATTTCACTTATTTCAGTGTAATAAGTCAGAAATTCCCCTTATTTTGAGGCAAAAAAGACAGAAATTCCCTTTGTTTTGAGGGAAAAAGACTGAAATTCCACTTATTTAGAGGCAAAAAGGCAGAAATTTCCCTTCTTTTGGAGCAAAAATGAAGAAATTTCCCTTTTTTATGGCAAAAAGGTATGCATTCCCCTTATTTTCGGGCAAAAAGGCAGAAATTGCCCGTATTTTGGAGAATAATTGCAGAAATTCTCCTAGTTGTGGTGCAGAAAGACAGAAATTCCCTATATGTTGGGGCAAAAAGACAGAAATTCTCCTTATTTTGGGGCAAAACTCAGAAATTCCACTTATTTTGGGGCAAAATTCCAGAAATTTCCCTTATTTTGGGGCAAAATTGCAGAAATTTCACTTATTTTGAGGCAAAATTGCAGAAATTTCACTTATTTCAGGGAAAAAAGGCAGAATTTTTCTTTATTTTGGGGCAAAAAGGCAGAAATTCCTAATATTTTCTGGCAAGAATTTAGAAATTCCCCTTATTTTGAGGTAAAAAGGCTGAAATTCCCCGTATTTGGAGGCAAAAAGGCAGAAATTTTTCTTATTTTGGGGCAAAATTGCAGAAATTTCACTTATTTAGAAGCAAAAAGACAGAAATTCTCCTTATTTTGGGGCAAAACTTAGAAATTCCACTTATTTTGGGGCAAAAATCCAGAAATTTCCCTTATTTTGGGGCAAAATTGCAGAAATTTCACTCATTTTGGGGCAAAATTGCAGAAATTTCACTTATTTCAGGGTAATGAGTCAGAAATTTCCCTTATTTTGGGGCAAAAAAGAGAGAAATTCCCTTATTTGGGGGAAAAAGACAGAAATTCCACTTATTTAGAGGCAAAAAGGAAGAAATTCCCCTTATTTTGGACCAAAAATGAAGAAATTTCATTTTTTATGGCAAAAAGGTATGCATTCCCATTATTTTCGGTCAAAAAGGCAGACATTCTCCGTATTTTGGAGCAAAATTGCAGAAATTCCTCTAATTTTGGGGCAAAAGGCAGAAATTCCCTTTATTTTGGGGCAAAAATCAGAAAATCTGTTTATTTTGGGGCTAAATTCAAGAAATTTCCTTTATTTTGGGGCAAAATTGGAGGAATTTACCTTATTATTGGGCCAAATTGCAGAAATTTCCCTTATTTGGGGCAAAATTGCAGAAATTTCACTTATTTTCAGGAAAAAGGGCTGATATTTCCTTTATTTTGGGGCAAAAAGGGAGAAATTCCTCTTATTTTTGGGGCAAAATTGCAGAAATTTCTCTTATTATGGGGAAAAATTGCACAAATTTTCCTTATTTAACGCAAAATTGCAGAAATTTCACTTATTTCAGAGAAAAAAAGCAAAAATTTTTTTTATTTTGGGGCAAAAAGGCAGAAATTCCCATTATTTTGGGGCAAAAATGCAGAAATTTGACATATTTTGTGGTAAAATTGCAGAAATTCCCCTAATTTTGGGGCAAAAGGACGAAATTCCCTTTATTTTGGGGCAAAAATCATAAATTCCCCTTATTTTGGGGCAAAATTCAAGAAATTTCCTTTAATTTGGGGCAAAAGTGCAGGTATTTACTTTATTTTGGGGCAAAATTGCAGAAATTTTTCTTATTTGGGGCAAAATTGCAGAAACTTCAATTATTTTCAGGTAAAAAGGCTGAAATTTCCTTTATTTTGGGGCAAAAACGGAGAAATTCCCCTTATTTTGGGGCAAAATTAAAGAAATTTCCTTTATTATTGGGAAAAATTGCAGTAATTTTTTTTATTTTAGGGCAAAATTGCAGAAATTTCACTTATTTCAGAGAAAAAACACAAGAATTTTTCTTATTCTGGGGCAAAAAGGCAGAAATTCCCATTAATTTGTGGAAAAAAGGCAGAAATTCACCTTATTTTGGGGTAAAATTTCAGAAATTTCACATATTTCAGGGCAAAAAGGCAAAAATTTCCCTTATTTTGGAGCAAAAATGAAGAAATTTCCCTTTTTTATGGCTAAAAGTTATGCATTCCCCTTATTTTCGGGCAAAAAGGCAGAAATTCCCCGTATTTTGGAGCATAATTGCAGAAATTTCCCTAGTTGTGGTGCAGAAAGAAAGAAATTCCCTATATGTTGGGGCAAAAAGACAGAAATTCTCCTTATTTTGGGGCAAAACTCAGAAATTCCACTTATTTTGGGGCAAAATCCCAGAAATTTCCCTTATTTTGGGGCAAAATTGCAAAAATTTCACTATTTTGGGGCAAAATTGCAGAAATTTCAATTATTTCAGGGAAAAAAGGCAGAAATTTTCTTTATTTTGGGGCAAAAATGCAGAAATTCCTAATATTTTGTGGCAAAAATGCAGAAATTCCCCTTATTTTGAGGTAAAAAGGCTGAAATTCCATTTATTTGGGGGCAAAAAGGCAGAAATTTCCCTTATTTTGGGGCAACATTGCAGAAATATCAATTATTTAGAGGCAAAAAGACAGAAATTCTCCTTATTTTGGGGCAAAACTTAGAAATTCCACATATTTTAAGGCAAAATTCCAGAAATTTCCCTTATTTTGGGGCAAAATTGCAGAAATTTCACTTATTTTGGTGCAGAATTGTAGAAATTTCACTTATTTTGGGGCAAAATTGCAGAAATTTCACTTATTTCAGAGAAAAAAGGCACAAATTTTCCTTATTTTGGGGCAAAAAGTCAGAAATTCCTAATATTTTGTGGCAAAAATGCAGAAATTCCCCTTATTTTGAGGTAAAAAGGCTGAAATTCCCCTTATTTGGGGGCAAAGAGGCAGAAATTTCCCTTATTTTTTGGCAAAATTGGAGAAATTTCACTTATTTCAGGGTAATAATTCAGAAATTCCCATTATTTTGGGGCAAAAAAGACCGAAAGTCCCTTTGTTTTGGGGGAAAAAGACAGAAATTCCACTTATTTAGAGGCAAAAAGGCAGGAATTCTCGGTATTTTGGAGCAAAATTGCAGAAATTTGCCTTATTTTAGGGCAAAATTGCAGAAATTTCACTTATTTCAGAGAAAAAAAGCAAAAATTTCTCTTATTTTGGGGCAAAAAGGCAGAAATTCCCATTATTTCTGGCAAAAAGGCAGAAATTCTCCTTATTTTGGGGTATAATTGCAGAAATTTCACATATTTCAGGGCAATAAGGCAGAAATTTCCCTTATTTTCGGGCAAAATTGCAGAAATTTCACTTATTTCAGTGTAATAAGTCAGAAATTCCCCTTATTTTGAGGCAGAAAAGAGAGAAATTTCCTTTGTTTTGAGGAAAAAAGACAGAAATTCCACTTATTTAGAGGCAAAAAGGCAGAAATTTCCCTTCTTTTGGAGCAAAAATAAAGAAATTTCCCTTTTTTATGGCAAAAAGGTATGCATTCCCCTTATTTTCGGGCAAAAAGGGAGAAATTTCCCGTATTTTGGAGCATAATTGCAGAAATTCTCCTAGTTGTGGTGCAGAAAGACAGAAATTCCCTATATGTTGGGGCAAAATAACAGAAATTCTCCTTATTTTGGGGCAAAACTCAGAAATTCCACTTATTTTGGGGCAAAATTGCAGAAATTTCCCTTATTTTGGGGCAAAATTGGAGAAATTTCACTTATTTTGGGGCAAAATTGCAGAAATTTCACTTATTTCAGGGAAAAAAGGCAGAAATTTTCTTTATTTTGGGGCAAAAAAAGAAAAATTCCTAATATTTTCTGGCAAAAATGCAGAAATTCATCTTATTTTGAGGTAAAAAGGCTGAAATTCCCCTTATTTGGGGGCAAAAAGCAGAAATTTCTCATATTTTGGGGCAAAATTGCAGAAATTTCACTTATTTAGTGGCCAAAAGAAAGAAATTCTATTTATTTTGGGGCAAAACTTAGAAATTCCACTTATTTTGGGGCAAAATTCTGGAAATTTCACTTATTTTGGGGCAAAATTGCAGACATTTCACTTATTTTGTGGCAAAATTGCAAAAATTTCACTTATTTCAGGGAAAAAAGGCACAAATTTTCCTTATTTTGGGGCAAAAAGTCAGAAATTCCTAATATTTTGTGGCAAAAATGCAGAAATTCCCCTTATTTTGAGGTAAAAAGGCTGAAATTCCCCTTATTTGGGGGCAAAGAGGCAGAAATTTCCCTTATTTTGGGGCAAAATTGGAGAAATTTCACTTATTTCAGGGTAATAATTCAGAAATTCCCCTTATTTTAAGGCAAAAAAACAGAAATTCCCATTGTTTTGGGGGAAAGAGACAGAAATTCCACTTATTTAGAGGCAAAAAGGCAGAAATTCTCCGTATTTTGGAGCAAAAATGAAGAAATTTATCTTTTTATGGCAAAAAGGTATGCATTCCCCTTACTTTCGGGATAAAAAGCAGAAATTCCCCGTATTTTGAAGCAAAATTGCAGAAATTCTCATAATTATCGGGCAAAAAGGCTGAAATTCTCCTCATTTTGGGGCAAAAAGACAGAAGATCTCCTTTTTTCGGGAGCAAACTGTCAGAAATTCCCTTTATTTTTGGGCAAAATTGCAGAAATTTCCTTTACATTGGGGCAAAATTGCAGAAATTTTCCTTATTTTGGGGCAAAATTGCAGAAATTTCACTTACTTCAGAGTAATAAGTCAGAAATTCCCCTTATTTTGGGACAAAAAAGACAGAAATTCTCTTTGTTTTGGAAGAAAAAGACAGAAATTCCACTTATTTAGAGGCAAAAAGGCAGAAATTCCCCTTATTTTGGAGCAAAAATGAAGAAATTTCCCTTTTTATGGCAAAAAGGTATGCATTCCCATTATTTTCAGGCAAAAAGGCAGAAATTCCCCGTATTTTGGAGCAAAATTGCAGAAATTCCCCTAATTTTGGGGCAAAAGGCAGAAATTCCCTTTATTTTGGGGAAAAAATCAGAAATTCCCTTTATTTTGGGGCAAAATTCCAGAAATTTCCTTTATTTTGGGGCAAAATTGCAGGAATTTGCTATATTTTGAGGCTAAATTGCAGAAATTTCTCTTATATGGGGCAAAATTTCAGAAATTTCACTTATTTTCAGGTAAAAAGGCTGAAATTTCCTTTGTTTTGGGGCAAAAAGGAAGAAATTCTTCTTATTTTGGGGCAATATTGCAGAAATCTCTCTTATTATGGGAAAAAATTGCAAAAATTTCCATTATTTTAGGGGAAAATTGCAGAAATTTCACTTATTTCAGAGAAAAAAAGCAAAATTTTTTTTATTTTGCGGCAAAAGGCAGAAATTCCCATTATTTTGGGGCAAAAAAGCAGAAATTCACCTTATTTAAGGTTAAAATTGCAGAAATTTCACATATTTTAGGGCAAAAAGGCAGAAATTCCCCGTATTTTGGAGCAAAATTGCAGAAATTCCCCTAGTTGCGGGGCAAAAAGACAGAAATTCCCTATATGTTGGGGCAAAAAGACAGAAATTCTCCTTATTTTGGGGCAAAACTTAGAAATTCCACTTATTTTGGGACAAAATTCCAGAAATTTTCCTTATTTTGGGGCAAAATTGCAGAAAGTTCACTTATTTCAGAGAAAAAAAGCAAAAATTTTTTTTATTTTTGGGCAAAAAGGCAGAAATTCCCATTAATTTGTGGCAAAAAGGCAGAAATTCACCTTATTTTGGGGTATAATTGCAGAAATTTCACATATTTCAGGGCAAAAAGGCAGAAATTTCTCTTATTTTGGGGCAAAATTGCAGAAATTTCACTTATTTCAGTGTAATAAGTCAGAAATTCCCCTTATTTTGAGGCAAAAAAGACAGAAATTCCCTTTGTTTTGAGGGAAAAAGACTGAAATTCCACTTATTTAGAGGCAAAAAGGCAGAAATTTCCCTTCTTTTGGAGCAAAAATGAAGAAATTTCCCTTTTTTATGGCAAAAAGGTATGCATTCCCCTTATTTTCGGGCAAAAAGGCAGAAATTGCCCGTATTTTGGAGAATAATTGCAGAAATTCTCCTAGTTGTGGTGCAGAAAGACAGAAATTCCCTATATGTTGGGGCAAAAAGACAGAAATTCTCCTTATTTTGGGGCAAAACTCAGAAATTCCACTTATTTTGGGGCAAAATTCCAGAAATTTCCCTTATTTTGGGGCAAAATTGCAGAAATTTCACTTATTTTGAGGCAAAATTGCAGAAATTTCACTTATTTCAGGGAAAAAAGGCAGAATTTTTCTTTATTTTGGGGCAAAAAGGCAGAAATTCCTAATATTTTCTGGCAAGAATTTAGAAATTCCCCTTATTTTGAGGTAAAAAGGCTGAAATTCCCCGTATTTGGAGGCAAAAAGGCAGAAATTTTTCTTATTTTGGGGCAAAATTGCAGAAATTTCACTTATTTAGAAGCAAAAAGACAGAAATTCTCCTTATTTTGGGGCAAAACTTAGAAATTCCACTTATTTTGGGGCAAAAATCCAGAAATTTCCCTTATTTTGGGGCAAAATTGCAGAAATTTCACTCATTTTGGGGCAAAATTGCAGAAATTTCACTTATTTCAGGGTAATGAGTCAGAAATTCCCCTTATTTTGGGGCAAAAAAGAGAGAAATTCCCTTATTTGGGGGAAAAAGACAGAAATTCCACTTATTTAGAGGCAAAAAGGAAGAAATTCCCCTTATTTTGGAGCAAAAATGAAGAAATTTCATTTTTTATGGCAAAAAGGTATGCATTCCCATTATTTTCGGTCAAAAAGGCAGACATTCTCCGTATTTTGGAGCAAAATTGCAGAAATTCCTCTAATTTTGGGGCAAAAGGCAGAAATTCCCTTTATTTTGGGGCAAAAATCAGAAAATCTGTTTATTTTGGGGCTAAATTCAAGAAATTTCCTTTATTTTGGGGCAAAATTGGAGGAATTTACCTTATTATTGGGCCAAATTGCAGAAATTTCCCTTATTTGGGGCAAAATTGCAGAAATTTCACTTATTTTCAGGAAAAAGGGCTGAAATTTCCTTTATTTTGGGGCAAAAAGGGAGAAATTCCTCTTATTTTTGGGGCAAAATTGCAGAAATTTCTCTTATTATGGGGAAAAATTGCACAAATTTTCCTTATTTAACGCAAAATTGCAGAAATTTCACTTATTTCAGAGAAAAAAAGCAAAATTTTTTTTTATTTTGGGGCAAAAAGGCAGAAATTCCCATTATTTTGGGGCAAAAATGCAGAAATTTGACATATTTTGTGGTAAAATTGCAGAAATTCCCCTAATTTTGGGGCAAAAGGACGAAATTCCCTTTATTTTGGGGCAAAAATCATAAATTCCCCTTATTTTGGGGCAAAATTCAAGAAATTTCCTTTAATTTGGGGCAAAAGTGCAGGTATTTACTTTATTTTGGGGCAAAATTGCAGAAATTTTTCTTATTTGGGGCAAAATTGCAGAAACTTCAATTATTTTCAGGTAAAAAGGCTGAAATTTCCTTTATTTTGGGGCAAAAACGGAGAAATTCCCCTTATTTTGGGGCAAAATTAAAGAAATTTCCTTTATTATTGGGAAAAATTGCAGTAATTTTTTTTATTTTAGGGCAAAATTGCAGAAATTTCACTTATTTCAGAGAAAAAACACAAGAATTTTTCTTATTCTGGGGCAAAAAGGCAGAAATTCCCATTAATTTGTGGAAAAAAGGCAGAAATTCACCTTATTTTGGGGTAAAATTTCAGAAATTTCACATATTTCAGGGCAAAAAGGCAAAAATTTCCCTTATTTTGGAGCAAAAATGAAGAAATTTCCCTTTTTTATGGCTAAAAGTTATGCATTCCCCTTATTTTCGGGCAAAAAGGCAGAAATTCCCCGTATTTTGGAGCATAATTGCAGAAATTTCCCTAGTTGTGGTGCAGAAAGAAAGAAATTCCCTATATGTTGGGGCAAAAAGACAGAAATTCTCCTTATTTTGGGGCAAAACTCAGAAATTCCACTTATTTTGGGGCAAAATCCCAGAAATTTCCCTTATTTTGGGGCAAAATTGCAAAAATTTCACTATTTTGGGGCAAAATTGCAGAAATTTCAATTATTTCAGGGAAAAAAGGCAGAAATTTTCTTTATTTTGGGGCAAAAATGCAGAAATTCCTAATATTTTGTGGCAAAAATGCAGAAATTCCCCTTATTTTGAGGTAAAAAGGCTGAAATTCCATTTATTTGGGGGCAAAAAGGCAGAAATTTCCCTTATTTTGGGGCAACATTGCAGAAATATCAATTATTTAGAGGCAAAAAGACAGAAATTCTCCTTATTTTGGGGCAAAACTTAGAAATTCCACATATTTTAAGGCAAAATTCCAGAAATTTCCCTTATTTTGGGGCAAAATTGCAGAAATTTCACTTATTTTGGTGCAGAATTGTAGAAATTTCACTTATTTTGGGGCAAAATTGCAGAAATTTCACTTATTTCAGAGAAAAAAGGCACAAATTTTCCTTATTTTGGGGCAAAAAGTCAGAAATTCCTAATATTTTGTGGCAAAAATGCAGAAATTCCCCTTATTTTGAGGTAAAAAGGCTGAAATTCCCCTTATTTGGGGGCAAAGAGGCAGAAATTTCCCTTATTTTTTGGCAAAATTGGAGAAATTTCACTTATTTCAGGGTAATAATTCAGAAATTCCCATTATTTTGGGGCAAAAAAGACCGAAAGTCCCTTTGTTTTGGGGGAAAAAGACAGAAATTCCACTTATTTAGAGGCAAAAAGGCAGGAATTCTCGGTATTTTGGAGCAAAATTGCAGAAATTTGCCTTATTTTAGGGCAAAATTGCAGAAATTTCACTTATTTCAGAGAAAAAAAGCAAAAATTTCTCTTATTTTGGGGCAAAAAGGCAGAAATTCCCATTATTTCTGGCAAAAAGGCAGAAATTCTCCTTATTTTGGGGTATAATTGCAGAAATTTCACATATTTCAGGGCAATAAGGCAGAAATTTCCCTTATTTTCGGGCAAAATTGCAGAAATTTCACTTATTTCAGTGTAATAAGTCAGAAATTCCCCTTATTTTGAGGCAGAAAAGAGAGAAATTTCCTTTGTTTTGAGGAAAAAAGACAGAAATTCCACTTATTTAGAGGCAAAAAGGCAGAAATTTCCCTTCTTTTGGAGCAAAAATAAAGAAATTTCCCTTTTTTATGGCAAAAAGGTATGCATTCCCCTTATTTTCGGGCAAAAAGGGAGAAATTTCCCGTATTTTGGAGCATAATTGCAGAAATTCTCCTAGTTGTGGTGCAGAAAGACAGAAATTCCCTATATGTTGGGGCAAAATAACAGAAATTCTCCTTATTTTGGGGCAAAACTCAGAAATTCCACTTATTTTGGGGCAAAATTGCAGAAATTTCCCTTATTTTGGGGCAAAATTGGAGAAATTTCACTTATTTTGGGGCAAAATTGCAGAAATTTCACTTATTTCAGGGAAAAAAGGCAGAAATTTTCTTTATTTTGGGGCAAAAAAAGAAAAATTCCTAATATTTTCTGGCAAAAATGCAGAAATTCATCTTATTTTGAGGTAAAAAGGCTGAAATTCCCCTTATTTGGGGGCAAAAAGCAGAAATTTCTCATATTTTGGGGCAAAATTGCAGAAATTTCACTTATTTAGTGGCCAAAAGAAAGAAATTCTATTTATTTTGGGGCAAAACTTAGAAATTCCACTTATTTTGGGGCAAAATTCTGGAAATTTCACTTATTTTGGGGCAAAATTGCAGACATTTCACTTATTTTGTGGCAAAATTGCAAAAATTTCACTTATTTCAGGGAAAAAAGGCACAAATTTTCCTTATTTTGGGGCAAAAAGTCAGAAATTCCTAATATTTTGTGGCAAAAATGCAGAAATTCCCCTTATTTTGAGGTAAAAAGGCTGAAATTCCCCTTATTTGGGGGCAAAGAGGCAGAAATTTCCCTTATTTTGGGGCAAAATTGGAGAAATTTCACTTATTTCAGGGTAATAATTCAGAAATTCCCCTTATTTTAAGGCAAAAAAACAGAAATTCCCATTGTTTTGGGGGAAAGAGACAGAAATTCCACTTATTTAGAGGCAAAAAGGCAGAAATTCTCCGTATTTTGGAGCAAAAATGAAGAAATTTATCTTTTTATGGCAAAAAGGTATGCATTCCCCTTACTTTCGGGATAAAAAGCAGAAATTCCCCGTATTTTGAAGCAAAATTGCAGAAATTCTCATAATTATCGGGCAAAAAGGCTGAAATTCTCCTCATTTTGGGGCAAAAAGACAGAAGATCTCCTTTTTTCGGGAGCAAACTGTCAGAAATTCCCTTTATTTTTGGGCAAAATTGCAGAAATTTCCTTTACATTGGGGCAAAATTGCAGAAATTTTCCTTATTTTGGGGCAAAATTGCAGAAATTTCACTTACTTCAGAGTAATAAGTCAGAAATTCCCCTTATTTTGGGACAAAAAAGACAGAAATTCTCTTTGTTTTGGAAGAAAAAGACAGAAATTCCACTTATTTAGAGGCAAAAAGGCAGAAATTCCCCTTATTTTGGAGCAAAAATGAAGAAATTTCCCTTTTTATGGCAAAAAGGTATGCATTCCCATTATTTTCAGGCAAAAAGGCAGAAATTCCCCGTATTTTGGAGCAAAATTGCAGAAATTCCCCTAATTTTGGGGCAAAAGGCAGAAATTCCCTTTATTTTGGGGAAAAAATCAGAAATTCCCTTTATTTTGGGGCAAAATTCCAGAAATTTCCTTTATTTTGGGGCAAAATTGCAGGAATTTGCTATATTTTGAGGCTAAATTGCAGAAATTTCTCTTATATGGGGCAAAATTTCAGAAATTTCACTTATTTTCAGGTAAAAAGGCTGAAATTTCCTTTGTTTTGGGGCAAAAAGGAAGAAATTCTTCTTATTTTGGGGCAATATTGCAGAAATCTCTCTTATTATGGGAAAAAATTGCAAAAATTTCCATTATTTTAGGGGAAAATTGCAGAAATTTCACTTATTTCAGAGAAAAAAAGCAAAATTTTTTTTATTTTGCGGCAAAAGGCAGAAATTCCCATTATTTTGGGGCAAAAAAGCAGAAATTCACCTTATTTAAGGTTAAAATTGCAGAAATTTCACATATTTTAGTGCAAAAAGGCAGAAATTCCCCGTATTTTGGAGCAAAATTGCAGAAATTCCCCTAGTTGCGGGGCAAAAAGACAGAAATTCCCTATATGTTGGGGCAAAAAGACAGAAATTCTCCTTATTTTGGGGCAAAACTTAGAAATTCCACTTATTTTGGGACAAAATTCCAGAAATTTTCCTTATTTTGGGGCAAAATTGCAGAAAGTTCACTTATTTCAGAGAAAAAAAGCAAAAATTTTTTTTATTTTTGGGCAAAAAGGCAGAAATTCCCATTAATTTGTGGCAAAAAGGCAGAAATTCACCTTATTTTGGGGTATAATTGCAGAAATTTCACATATTTCAGGGCAAAAAGGCAGAAATTTCTCTTATTTTGGGGCAAAATTGCAGAAATTTCACTTATTTCAGTGTAATAAGTCAGAAATTCCCCTTATTTTGAGGCAAAAAAGACAGAAATTCCCTTTGTTTTGAGGGAAAAAGACTGAAATTCCACTTATTTAGAGGCAAAAAGGCAGAAATTTCCCTTCTTTTGGAGCAAAAATGAAGAAATTTCCCTTTTTTATGGCAAAAAGGTATGCATTCCCCTTATTTTCGGGCAAAAAGGCAGAAATTGCCCGTATTTTGGAGAATAATTGCAGAAATTCTCCTAGTTGTGGTGCAGAAAGACAGAAATTCCCTATATGTTGGGGCAAAAAGACAGAAATTCTCCTTATTTTGGGGCAAAACTCAGAAATTCCACTTATTTTGGGGCAAAATTCCAGAAATTTCCCTTATTTTGGGGCAAAATTGCAGAAATTTCACTTATTTTGAGGCAAAATTGCAGAAATTTCACTTATTTCAGGGAAAAAAGGCAGAATTTTTCTTTATTTTGGGGCAAAAAGGCAGAAATTCCTAATATTTTCTGGCAAGAATTTAGAAATTCCCCTTATTTTGAGGTAAAAAGGCTGAAATTCCCCGTATTTGGAGGCAAAAAGGCAGAAATTTTTCTTATTTTGGGGCAAAATTGCAGAAATTTCACTTATTTAGAAGCAAAAAGACAGAAATTCTCCTTATTTTGGGGCAAAACTTAGAAATTCCACTTATTTTGGGGCAAAAATCCAGAAATTTCCCTTATTTTGGGGCAAAATTGCAGAAATTTCACTCATTTTGGGGCAAAATTGCAGAAATTTCACTTATTTCAGGGTAATGAGTCAGAAATTCCCCTTATTTTGGGGCAAAAAAGAGAGAATTTCCCTTATTTGGGGGAAAAAGACAGAAATTCCACTTATTTAGAGGCAAAAAGGAAGAAATTCCCCTTATTTTGGACCAAAAATGAAGAAATTTCATTTTTTATGGCAAAAAGGTTTGCATTCCCATTATTTTCGGTCAAAAAGGCAGACATTCCCCGTATTTTGGAGCAAAGTTGCAGAAATTCCTCTAATTTTGGGGCAAAAGGCAGAAATTCCCTTTATTTTGGGGCAAAAATCAGAAAATCTGTTTATTTTGGGGCTAAATTCAAGAAATTTCCTTTATTTTGGGGCAAAATTGGAGGAATTTATCTTATTTTTGGGCCAAATTGCAGAAATTTCCCTTATTTGGGGCAAAATTGCAGAAATTTCACTTATTTTCAGGAAAAAGGGCTGATATTTCTTTTATTTTGGGGCAAAAAGGGAGAAATTCCTCTTATTTTTGGGGCAAAATTGCAGAAATTTCTCTTATTATGGGGAAAAATTGCACAAATTTTCCTTATTTAAGGGCAAAATTGCAGAAATTTCACTTATTTCAGAGAAAAAAAGCAAAAATTTTTTTTATTTTGGGGCAAAAAGGCAGCAATTCCCATTATTTTGGGGCAAAAATGCAGAAATTTGACATATTTTGTGGTAAAATTGCAGAAATTCCCCTAATTTTGGGGCAAAAGGACGAAATTCCCTTTATTTTGGGGCAAAAATCATAAATTCCCATTATTTTGGGGCAAAATTCAAAAAATTTCCTTTAATTTGGGGCAAAAGTGCAGGTATTTACCTTATTTTGGGGCAAAATTGCAGAAATTTTTCTTATTTGGGGCAAAATTGCAGAAACTTCAATTATTTTCAGGTAAAAAGGCTGAAATTTCCTTTATTTTGGGGCAAAAACGGAGAAATTCCCCTTATTTTGGGGCAAAATTGAAGAAATTTCCTTTATTATTGGGAAAAATTGCAGTAATTTTTTTTATTTTAGGGCAAAATTGCAGAAATTTCACTTATTTCAGAGAAAAAACACAAGAATTTTTCTTATTCTGGGGCAAAAAGGCAGAAATTCCCATTAATTTGTGGAAAAAAGGCAGAAATTCACCTTATTTTGGGGTAAAATTTCAGAAATTTCACATATTTCAGGGCAAAAAGGCAGAAATTTCCCTTATTTTGGAGCAAAAATGAAGAAATTTCCCTTTTTTATGGCTAAAAGTTATGCATTCCCCTTATTTTCGGGCAAAAAGGCAGAAATTCCCCGTATTTTGGAGCATAATTGCAGAAATTTCCCTAGTTGTGGTGCAGAAAGAAAGAAATTCCCTATATGTTGGGGCAAAAAGACAGAAATTCTCCTTATTTTGGGGCAAAACTCAGAAATTCCACTTATTTTGGGGCAAAATCCCAGAAATTTCCCTTATTTTGGGGCAAAATTGCAAAAATTTCACTATTTTGGGGCAAAATTGCAGTAATTTCAATTATTTCAGGGAAAAAAGGCAGAAATTTTCTTTATTTTGGGGCAAAAATGCAGAAATTCCTAATATTTTGTGGCAAAAATGCAGAAATTCCCCTTATTTTGAGGTAAAAAGGCTGAAATTCCATTTATTTGGGGGCAAAAAGGCAGAAATTTCCCTTATTTTGGGGCAATATTGCAAAAATATCAATTTTTTAGAGGCAAAAAGACAGAAATTCTCCTTATTTTGGGGCAAAACTTAGAAATTCCACATATTTTAAGGCAAAATTCCAGAAATTTCCCTTATTTTGGGGCAAAATTGCAGAAATTTCACTTATTTTGGTGCAGAATTGTAGAAATTTCACTTATTTTGGGGCAAAATTGCAGAAATTTCACTTATTTCAGAGAAAAAAGGCACAAATTTTCCTTATTTTGGGGCAAAAAGTCAGAAATTCCTAATATTTTGTGGCAAAAATGCAGAAATTCCCCTTATTTTGAGGTAAAAAGGCTGAAATTCCCCTTATTTGGGGGCAAAGAGGCAGAAATTTCCCTTATTTTTTGGCAAAATTGGAGAAATTTCACTTATTTCAGGGTAATAATTCAGAAATTCCCATTATTTTGGGGCAAAAAAGACCGAAAGTCTCTTTGTTTTGGGGGAAAAAGACAGAAATTCCACTTATTTAGAGGCAAAAAGGCAGGAATTCTCGGTATTTTGGAGCAAAATTGCGGAAATTTTCCTTATTTAAGGGCAAAATTGCAGAAATTTCACTTATTTCAGAGAAAAAAAGCAAAATTTTTTTTTATTTTGGGGCCAAAGGCAGCAATTCCCATTATTTTGGGGCAAAAATGCAGAAATTTGACATATTTTGTGGTAAAATTGCAGAAATTCCCCTAATTTTGGGGCAAAAGGACGAAATTCCCTTTATTTTGGGGCAAAAATCATAAATTCCCATTATTTTGGGGCAAAATTCAAAAAATTTCCTTTAATTTGGGGCAAAAGTGCAGGTATTTACCTTATTTTGGGGCAAAATTGCAGAAATTTTTCTTATTTGGGGCAAAATTGCAGAAACTTCAATTATTTTCAGGTAAAAAGGCTGAAATTTCCTTTATTTTGGGGCAAAAACGGAGAAATTCCCCTTATTTTGGGGCAAAATTGAAAAAATTTCCTTTATTATTGGGAAAAATTGCAGTAATTTTTTTTATTTTAGGGCAAAATTGCAGAAATTTCACTTATATCAGAGAAAAAACACAAGAATTTTTCTTATTCTGGGGCAAAAAGGCAGAAATTCCCATTAATTTGTGGAAAAAAGGCAGAAATTCACCTTATTTTGGAGTAAAATTTCAGAAATTTCACATATTTCAGGGCAAAAAGGCAGAAATTTCCCTTATTTTGGAGCAAAAATGAAGAAATTTCCCTTTTTTATGGCTAAAAGTTATGCATTCCCCTTATTTTCGGGCAAAAAGGCAGAAATTCCCCGTATTTTGGAGCATAATTGCAGAAATTTCCCTAGTTGTGGTGCAGAAAGAAAGAAATTCCCTATATGTTGGGGCAAAAAGACAGAAATTCTCCTTATTTTGGGGCAAAACTCAGAAATTCCACTTATTTTGGGGCAAA
Source organism: Micromys minutus (assembly GCF_963924665.1). NCBI lineage: Eukaryota > Metazoa > Chordata > Mammalia > Rodentia > Muridae > Micromys > Micromys minutus. Next base: position 2,470,773 of record NW_027667806.1, on the reverse strand, counting down.
ATCCCAGAAATTTCCCTTATTTTGGGGCAAAATTGCAAAAATTTCACTATTTTGGGGAAAAATTGCAGTAATTTCAATTATTTCAGGGAAAAAAGGCAGAAATTTTCTTTATTTTGGGGCAAAAATGCAGAAATTCCTAATATTTTGTGGCAAAAATGCAGAAATTCCCCTTATTTTGAGGTAAAAAGGCTGAAATTCCATTTATTTGGGGGCAAAAAGGCAGAAATTTCCCTTATTTTGGGGCAATATTGCAGAAATATCAATTATTTAGAGGCAAAAAGACAGAAATTCTCCTTATTTTGGGGCAAAACTTAGAAATTCCACATATTTTAAGGCAAAATTCCAGAAATTTCCCTTATTTTGGGGCAAAATTGCAGAAATTTCACTTATTTTGGTGCAGAATTGTAGAAATTTCACTTATTTTGGGGCAAAATTGCAGAAATTTCACTTATTTCAGAGAAAAAAGGCACAAATTTTCCTTATTTTGGGGCAAAAAGTCAGAAATTCCTAATATTTTGTGGCAAAAATGCAGAAATTCCCCTTATTTTGAGGTAAAAAGGCTGAAATTCCCCTTATTTGGGGGCAAAGAGGCAGAAATTTCCCTTATTTTTTGGCAAAATTGGAGAAATTTCACTTATTTCAGGGTAATAATTCAGAAATTCCCATTATTTTGGGGCAAAAAAGACCGAAAGTCCCTTTGTTTTGGGGGAAAAAGACAGAAATTCCACTTATTTAGAGGCAAAAAGGCAGGAATTCTCGGTATTTTGGAGCAAAAATGCAGAAATTTGCCTTATTTTAGGGCAAAATTGCAGAAATTTCACTTATTTCAGAAAAAAAAAGCAAAAATTTCTCTTATTTTGGGGCAAAAAGGCAGAAATTCCCATTATTTCTGGCAAAAAGGCAGAAATTCACCATATTTTGGGGTATAATTGCAGAAATTTCACATATTTCAGGGCAATAAGGCAGAAATTTCCCTTATTTTCGGGCAAAATTGCAGAAATTTCACTTATTTCAGTGTAATAAGTCAGAAATTCCCCTTATTTTGAGGCAGAAAAGAGAGAAATTTCCTTTGTTTTGAGGAAAAAAGACAGAAATTCCACTTATTTAGAGGCAAAAAGGCAGAAATTTCCCTTCTTTTGGAGCAAAAATGAAGAAATTTCCCTTTTTTATGGCAAAAAGGTATGCATTCCCCTTATTTTCGGGCAAAAAGGGAGAAATTTCCCGTATTTTGGAGCATAATTGCAGAAATTCTCCTAGTTGTGGTGCAGAAAGACAGAAATTCCCTATATGTTGGGGCAAAATAACAGAAATTCTCCTTATTTTGGGGCAAAACTCAGAAATTCCACTTATTTTGGGGCAAAATTGCAGAAATTTCCCTTATTTTGGGGCAAAATTGGAGAAATTTCACTTATTTTGGGGCAAAATTGCAGAAATTTCACTTATTTCAGGGAAAAAAGGCAGAAATTTTCTTTATTTTGGGGCAAAAAAAGAAAAATTCCTAATATTTTCTGGCAAAAATGCAGAAATTCATCTTATTTTGAGGTAAAAAGGCTGAAATTCCCCTTATTTGGGGGCAAAAAGCAGAAATTTCTCATATTTTGGGGCAAAATTGCAGAAATTTCACTTATTTAGTGGCCAAAAGAAAGAAATTCTATTTATTTTGGGGCAAAACTTAGAAATTCCACTTATTTTGGGGCAAAATTCTGGAAATTTCACTTATTTTGGGGCAAAATTGCAGACATTTCACTTATTTTGTGGCAAAATTGCAAAAATTTCACTTATTTCAGGGAAAAAAGGCACAAATTTTCCTTATTTTGGGGCAAAAAGTCAGAAATTCCTAATATTTTGTGGCAAAAATGCAGAAATTCCCCTTATTTTGAGGTAAAAAGGCTGAAATTCCCCTTATTTGGGGGCAAAGAGGCAGAAATTTCCCTTATTTTGGGGCAAAATTGGAGAAATTTCACTTATTTCAGGGTAATAATTCAGAAATTCCCCTTATTTTAAGGCAAAAAAACAGAAATTCCCATTGTTTTGGGGGAAAGAGACAGAAATTCCACTTATTTAGAGGCAAAAAGGCAGAAATTCTCCGTATTTTGGAGCAAAAATGAAGAAATTTATCTTTTTATGGCAAAAAGGTATGCATTCCCCTTACTTTCGGGATAAAAAGCAGAAATTCCCCGTATTTTGAAGCAAAATTGCAGAAATTCTCATAATTATCGGGCAAAAAGGCTGAAATTCTCCTCATTTTGGGGCAAAAAGACAGAAGATCTCCTTTTTTCGGGAGCAAACTGTCAGAAATTCCCTTTATTTTTGGGCAAAATTGCAGAAATTTCCTTTACATTGGGGCAAAATTGCAGAAATTTTCCTTATTTTGGGGCAAAATTGCAGAAATTTCACTTACTTCAGAGTAATAAGTCAGAAATTCCCCTTATTTTGGGACAAAAAAGACAGAAATTCTCTTTGTTTTGGAAGAAAAAGACAGAAATTCCACTTATTTAGAGGCAAAAAGGCAGAAATTCCCCTTATTTTGGAGCAAAAATGAAGAAATTTCCCTTTTTATGGCAAAAAGGTATGCATTCCCATTATTTTCAGGCAAAAAGGCAGAAATTCCCCGTATTTTGGAGCAAAATTGCAGAAATTCCCCTAATTTTGGGGCAAAAGGCAGAAATTCCCTTTATTTTGGGGCAAAAATCAGAAATTCCCTTTATTTTGGGGCAAAATTCCAGAAATTTCCTTTATTTTGGGGCAAAATTGCAGGAATTTGCTATATTTTGAGGCTAAATTGCAGAAATTTCTCTTATATGGGGCAAAATTTCAGAAATTTCACTTATTTTCAGGTAAAAAGGCTGAAATTTCCTTTGTTTTGGGGCAAAAAGGAAGAAATTCTTCTTATTTTGGGGCAATATTGCAGAAATCTCTCTTATTATGGGAAAAATTGCAAAAATTTCCATTATTTTAGGGGAAAATTGCAGAAATTTCACTTATTTAAGAGAAAAAAAGCAAAATTTTTTTTTATTTTGCGGCAAAAGGCAGAAATTCCCATTATTTTGGGGCAAAAAAGCAGAAATTCACCTTATTTAAGGTTAAAATTGCAGAAATTTCACATATTTTAGGGCAAAAAGGCAGAAATTCCCCGTATTTTGGAGCAAAATTGCAGAAATTCCCCTAGTTGCGGGGCAAAAAGACAGAAATTCCCTATATGTTGGGGCAAAAAGACAGAAATTCTACTTATTTTGGGGCAAAACTTAGAAATTCCACTTATTTTGGGACAAAATTCCAGAAATTTTCCTTATTTTGGGGTAAAATTGCAGAAATTTCACTTATTTTGAGGAAAAATTGCAGAAATTTCACTTATTTCAGGGAAAAAAAGGCAGAAATTTTCCTTATTTTGGGGCATAAAGTCAGAAATTCCTAATATTTTGTGGCAAAAATGCAGAAATTCTCCTTATTTTGAGGTATAAAGTCTGAAATTCCCCTTATTTTAGGGCAAAAAGGCAGAAATTTCCCTTATTTTGGGGCAAAATTGCATAAATTTCCTTTACATTGTGGCAAAATTACAGAAATTTCCCTTATTTTGGGGCAAAATTGCAGAAATTTCACTTATTTCAGGGTAATAAGTTAGAAATTCCTGTTATTTTGGGGCAAAAAAGACAGAAATTCCCTTTGTTTTGGGGGAAAAAGACAGAAATTCCACTTATTTAGAGGCAAAAAAGCAGAAATTCCCTTTATTTTGGAGCAAAAATGAAGAAATTTCTTTTTTTTAGGGCAAAAAGTTATTTATTTTCTTTATTTTTGGGAAAAGGCAGAAATTCCCCGTATTTTGGAGCAAAATTGCAGAAATTCCCCTAATTGTGGGGCAAAAAGGCAGAAATTCCCTATATGTTGGGGAAATAAGACAGAAATTCTCCTTATTTTGGGGCAAAACTCAGAAATTCCACTTAATTTTGGGCAAAATTCCAGAAATTTCCCTTATATTGGAGAAAAATTGCAGAAATTTCACTTATTGTAGGGCAAAATTGGAGAAATTTCACTTATTTCAAGGAAAAAAGGCAGAAATTTTCCTTATTTTGGGGTAAAAATGCAGAAATTCTTAATATTTTGTATCAAAAATGTAGAAATTCCCCTTATTTTGAGGTAAAAATGCTGAAATGCCTTTTATTTGGGGGCAAAAAGGCAGAAATTTCCCTTATTTTTGGGCAAAAGACAGAAATTCCTTTTATTTTGTGGCAAAAGGCAGACATTTCTTTTATTTTGGGGCAAAATTGCAGAAATTTCACTTATTTCAGGGCATAATTCAAAAATTCCTTTTATTTGGGGGAAAAAGACAGAAATTCCATTTATTTTTTGGTACAAAGGCAGAAATTTCACTTACTTTGAATTCAAATGCAGAAATTACGCTTATTTTGGGGCAAAAATGAAGAAATTTCCTTTTTTGTGGTAAAAGGTATACATTCCCCTTACATTCGGGATAAAAAGCAGAAATTCCCCGTATTTTGAAGCAAAATTGCAGAAATTCTAATAATTTTCGGGCAAAAAGGGAGAAAATCCCTAATTTTGGGGCAAAAGGCAGAAATTCCTTTTATTGTGGGACAAAAATCAGAAATTCCCCTTCTTTTGGGGCAAAATTCAAGAAATTTCCTTTATTTTGTGGCGAAATTACAGGAATTTACCTTATTTTGGGGCAAAATTGAAGAAATTTCCCTTATTTGGGGCAAAATTGCAGAAATTTCACTTATTTTCAGGTAAAAAGGCTGAAATTTCCTTCATTTTAGGGCAAAAAGGGAGAAATTCCCCTTATTTTGGGGCAAAATTGCAATAATTTCCCTTATTATTGGGAAAAATTGCAGAAATTTTCCTTATTTTAGGGCAAAATTGCAGAAATGTCACTTATTTCAGAGAAAAAAAGAAAAAATTTTTCTTATTTTGGGGCAAAAAGGCAGAAATTCCCATTAATTTGTGGCAAAAAGGCAGAAATTCACATTATTTTGGGGTAAAATTGCATAAATTTCACATATTTCTGGGCAAAAAGGCAGAAATTTCCCTTATTTTGGGCCAAAATTGCAGAAATTTCACTTATTTCAGTGTAATAAGTCAGAAATTCCCCTTATTTTGAGGCAAAAAAGACAGAAATTCCCTTTGTTTTGAGGGAAAAAGAAAGAAATTCCACTCATGTAGAGGCAAAAATGCAGAAATTTCCCTTATTTTGGAGCAAAAATGAAGAAATTTCCCTTTTTTATGGCAAAAAGTTATGCATTCCCCTTATTTTCGCGCAATATTCAGAAATTCCCCGTATTTTGGAGCATAATTGCAGAAATTCCCCTAGTTGTTGTGCAGAAAGACAGAAATTCCTTATATGTTAGGGCAAAATGACAGAAATTCTTATTTTGGGGCAAAACTTAGAAATTCCACTTATTTTGGGGCAAAATTCCAGATATTTCCCTTATTTTGGGGCAAAATTGCAGAAATTTCACTTATTTTGGGGCAAAATTGCAGAAATTTCACTTATTTCAGGGAAAAAATGCAGAAATTTTCTTTATTTTGGGGCAAAAAGGCAGAAATTCCTAATATTTTCTGGCAAAAATGCAGAAATTCCCCTTATTTTGAGGTTAAAAGGCTGAAATTCCCCTTATGTGGGGGCAAAAAGGCAGAAATTTCCTTTATTTTGGGGCAAAATTGCAGAAATTTCACTTATTTAGAGGCAAAAAGACAGCAATTCTCCTTATTTTGGGGCAAAACTTAGAAATTCCACTTATTTTGGGGCAAAATTCCAGAAATTTCCCTTATTTTGGGGCAAAATTGCAGAAATTTCACTTATTTTGGGGCAAAATTGCAGAAATTTCACTTATTTTAGGGAAAAAAGGCACAAATTTTCCTTATTTTGGGGCAAAGATTCAGAAATTCCTAATATTTTCTGGCAAAAATGCAGAAATTCCCCTTATTTTGAGGTAAAAAGGCTGAAATTCCCCTTATTTGGGGGCAAAAAGGCAGAAATTTCCCTTATTTTGGGGCAAAATTGGAGAAATTTCACTTATTTCAGGGTAATAATTCAGAAATTCCCCTTATTTTGGGGCAAAAAAGACAGAAATTCCCTTTGTTTTGGGGGAAAAGACAGAAATTCCACTTATTTAGAGGCAAAAGGCAGAAATTCCCTTTATTTTAGAGCAAAAATGAAGAAATTTACCTTTTTATGGCAAAAAGGTATGCATTCCCCTTACTTTCGGGATAAAAAGCAGAAATTCCCCATATTTTGAAGCAAAATTGCAGAAATTCTCATAATGTTCTGGCAAAAAGGCAGAAATTCTCCTTATTTTGGGGCAAAAATACAGAAGATCTCCTTTTTTCGGGAGCCAACATTCAGAAATTCCCCTTATTTTGTGGCAAAATTGCAGCAATTTTCTTTACATTGGGGCAAAACTGAAGAAATTACCCTTATTGTGGGGCAAAATTGCAGAAATTTCACTTATTTCAGGGTAATAATTCAGAAATTCCCCTTATTTTGGGGCAAAAAAGACAGAAATTCCCTTTGTTTTGGGGGAAAAAGACAGAAATTCCACTTATTTAGAGGCAAAAGGCAGAAATTCCCTTTATTTTAGAGCAAAAATGAAGAAATTTACCTTTTTATGGCAAAAAAGTATGCATTCCCCTTACTTTCGGGATAAAAAGCAGAAATTCCCCGTATTTTGAAGCAAAATTGCAGAAATTCTCATAATGTTCTGGCAAAAAGGCAGAAATTCTCCTTATTTTGGGGCAAAAATACAGAAGATCTCCTTTTTTCGGGAGCAAACATTCAGAAATTCCCCTTATTTTGCGGCAAAATTGCAGCAATTTCCTTTACATTGGGGCAAAACTGAAGAAATTTCCCTTATTGTGGGGCAAAATTGCAGAAATTTCACTTACTTCAGGGTAATAAGTCAGAAATTCCCTTTATTTTCGGGCAAAAAAGACAGAAATTCTCTTTTTTTGGGGGAGAAAAAGACAGAAATTCCACTTATTTAGAGGAAAATAGGAAGAAATTCCATTTATTTTGGAGCAAAAATGAAGAAATGTCCCTTTTTATGGCAAAAAAATATGCATTCCCATTATTTTCAGGCAAAAAGGCAGAAATTCCCCGTATTTTGGAGCAAAATTGCAGAAATTCCCCTAATTTTGGGGCAAAATGCAGAAATTCCCTTTATTTTGAGGCAAAAATCAGAAATTCCCCTTATTTTGGGGGCAAAATTGCAGATATTTCACTTATTTCAGTGTAATAAGTCAGAAATTCCCCTTATTTTGAGGCAAAAAAGACAGAAATTCCCTTTGTTTTGAGGGAAAAAGACAGAAATTCCACATATTTATAGGCAAAAATGCAGAAATTTCCCTTATTTTGGAGCAAAAATGAAGAAATTTTTTTTTTTATGGCAAAAAGTTATGCATTCCCCTTATTTTCGGGCAAAAAGGCAGAAATTCCCCGTATTTTGGAGCATAATTGCAGAAATTCCCCTAGTTGTGGTGCAGAAAGACAGAAATTCCCCATATGTTGGGGCAAAAAACAGAAATTCTCCTTATTTTTGGGCAAAACTCAGATATTCCACATATTTTGGGGCAAAATTCCAGAAATTTCCCTTATTTTGGGGCAAAATTGCAGAAATTTCACTTATTTTGGGGCAAAATTGCAGGAATTTCACTTATTTCAGAGAAAAAAGGCAGAAATTTTCTTTATTTTGGGGCAAAAAGGCAGAAATTCCTAATATTTACTGGCAAAAATGCAGAAATTCCCCTTATTTTGAGGTAAAAAGGCTGAAATTCAATTTATAAGGGGGCAAAAAGGCAGAAATTTCCCTTATTTTGGGGCAAAATTGGAGAAATTTAACTTATTTAGAGGGAAAAATACAGAAATTCTCCTTATTTTGGGGCAAAACTTAGAAATTCCACTTATTTTGGGGCAAAATTCCAGAAATTTCCCTTATTTTGGGGAAAAATTTCAGAAATTTCACTTATTTTGGGGCAAAATTGCAGAAATTTCACATATTTCAGGGCAAAAAGGCAGAAATTTTCCTTATTTTGGGGCAAAATTGCAGAAATTTCACTTATTTCAGTGTAACAAGTCAGAAATTCCCCTTATTTTGAGGCAAAAAATACAGAAATGCCTTTTGTTTTGAGGGAAAAAGACAGAAATTCCACTTATTTAGAGGCAAATATGCAGAAATTTCGCTTACTTTGGAGCAAAAATGAAGAAATTTCCCTTTTTTATGGCAAAAAGTTATGCATTCCCCTTATTTTCAGGAAAAAAGGCAGAAATTCCCCGTATTTTGGAGCATAATTGCAGAAATTCCCCTAGTTGCGGTGCAGAAAGACAGAAATTCCCTATATGTTGGGGCAAAAAGACAGAAATTCTCCTTATTTTGGGGCCAAACTCAGAAATTCCACTTATTTTGGGGCAAAATTCCAGAAATTTCCCTTATTTTGGGGCAAAATTGCAGAAATTTCACTTATTTTGAGGCAAAATTGAAGAAATTTCACTTATTTCAGGGAAAAAAGGCAGAAATTTTCTTTATTTTGGGGCAAAAAGGCAGAAATTCCTAATATTTTCTGGCAAAAATGCAGAATTTCCCCTTATTTTGAAGTAAAAAGGCTGAAATTCCCCTTATTTGGGGGCAAAAAGGCAGAAATTTCCCTTATTTTGGGGCAAAATTGCAGAAATTTCACTTATTTAGAGGCAAAAAGACAGCAATTCTCCTTATTTTGGGGCAAAACTTAGAAATTCCACTTATTTTGGAGCAAAATTCCAGAAATTTCCCTTATTTTGGGGCAAAAAGTCAGAAATTCCTAATATTTTGTGGCAAAAATGCAGAAATTCTCCTTATTTTGAGGTAAAAAGGCTGAAATTCCCCTTATTTGGGGGAAAAGAGGCAGAAATTTCCCTTATTTTGGGGCAAAATTGGAGAAATTTCACTTATTTCAGGGTAATAATTCAGAAATTCCCCTTATTTTGGGGCAAAAAGGACAGAAATTCCCTTTGTTTTTGGGGAAAACGACAGAAATTCCACTTATTTAGAGGAAAAAGGCAGAAATTCCCCTTATTTTGGAGCAAAAATGAAGAAATTTACCTTTTTATGGCAAAAAGGTATGCATTCCCCTTACTTTCGGGATAAAAAGCAGAAATTCCCCGTATTTTGAAGCAAAATTGCAGAAATTCTCATAATTTTTGGGCAAAAAGTAAAAAATTCTCCTTATTTTGGGGCAAAAAGACAGAAGATCTCCTTTTTTCTGGAGCAAACATTCAGAAATTCCCTTTTTTTGGGGCAAAATTGCAGAAATTTTATTTGCATTGGGGTAAAATTGAAGAAATTTCCCTTATTTTGGGGCAAAATTGCAGAAATTTCACTTACTTCAGGGTAATAAGTCAGAAATTCCCCTTATTTTGGGGCAAAAAAGACAGAAATTCTCTTTCTTTTGGGGGAAAAAGACAGAAATTCCACTTATTTAGAGGCAAAAAGGCAGAAATTCCCTTTATTTTGGAGCAAAAATGAAGAAATGTTTCTTTTTTAAGGGCAAAAGGGTATGCATACCCATTATTTTCAGGCAAAAAGGCAGAAATTTGTCGTATTTTGGAGCAAAATTGCAGAAATTCCCCTAATTTTGGGGCAAAAGGCAGAAATTCCCTTTATTTTGTGGCAAAAATCAGAAATTCCCCGTATTTTGGTGCAAAATTCCAGAAATTTCCATTATTTTGGGGCAAAAATGCAGGAATTTACCTTATTTTGGGGCAAAATTGCAGAAATTTCCCTTATTTGGGGCAAAATTTCAGAAATTTCACTTATTTTCAGGTAAAAAGGCTGAAAATTCCTTTGTTTTAGGGCAAAAAGGAAGAAACTCCCCTTATTTTGGGGCAAAATTGCAGAAATCTCCCTTATTATGGGAAAAAATTGCAAAAATTTCCCTTATTTTAGGGGAAAATTGCAGAAATTTCACTTATTTCAGAGAAAAAAATCAAAAATTTTTCTTATTTTGGGGCAAAAATGCAGAAATTCCCATTATTTTGGGGCAAAAAAACAGAAATTCACCTTATTTAGGGGTAAAATTGCAGAAATTTCACATATTTCAGGGCAAAAAGGCAGAAATTCCCCGTATTTTGGAGCAAAATTGCAGAAATTCCCCTTGTTGTGGGGCAAAAAGACAGAAATTCCCTACATGTTGGGGCAAAAAACAGAAATTCTCATTATTTTGCGGCCAAACTTAGAAATTCCACTTATTTTAGGGCAAAATTCCAGAAATTTTCTTATTTTGGGGCAAAATTGCCAAATTTCACTTATTTTGGGGCAAAATTGCAGAAATTTCAATTATTTCAGGGAAAAAAGGCAGAAATTTTCCTTATTTTGGAGCAAAAAGTCAGAAATTCCTAATATTTTGTGGCAAAATGCAGATATTCCCCTTATTTTGAGGTATAAAGGCTGAAATTCCCCTTATTTGGGGGCAAAGAGGCAGAAATTTCCCTTATTTTGGGGCAAAATTGCAGAAATTTCACTTATTTTAGAGTAATAAGTCAGAAATTCCCCTTATTTTGGGGCAAAAAGAAAGAAATTCCCTTTGTTTTGGGGGGAAAAGACAGATATTCCACTTATTGAGAAGCAAAAAGGCAGAAATTCCCCTTATTTTAGAGCAAAAATAAAGAAATTTCCCTTTTTTATGGCAAAAAGTTATGCATTCCCCTTATTTTCGGGTAAAAAGGCAAAAATTCCATGTATTTCGGAGCAAAATTGCAGAAATTCCTCTAATTGTGGTGCAAAAAGGCAGAAATTCCCTATATGTTGTGGCAAAAAGACAGAAATTCTCCTTATTTTGGGGCAAAACTCAGAAACTCCACTTATTTTGGGGCAAAATTGCAGAAATTTCATTTATTTCAGGGAAAAAGGCAGAAATTTTCTTTATTTTGGGGCAAAAATGCAGAAATTCCTAATATTTTATGGCAAAAATGCAGAAATTCCCTTCATTTTGAGGTAAAAAGGCTGAAATTCCCCTTATTTGTGGGCAGAAAGGCAAAAATTTTTTCTTATTTTTGGGCAAAATTGCAGAAATGTCATTTATTTCAGGGTAATAAGTCAGAAATTTTTCTTATTTTGGGGCAAAAAAGACAGAAAATCCCTTTGTTTTGAAGGAAAATCATAAATTCCACTTATTTAGAGGCAAAAAAGCAGAAATTCCCCTTATTTTGAAGCAAAAATGAAGAAATTTCCCTTTTTTAAGGCAAAAAGGTATGCATTCTTCTTATTTTCGGGCAAAAAGGCAGAAATTCCCCGTATTTTGGTGCAAAATTGCAAAAATTCCTTTAATTGTGGGACAAAAATGCAGAAATTCCCTATATGTTGGGGCAAAAAGACAGAAATTCTCCTTATTTTGGGGCAAAACTCAGAAATTCCACTTATTTTGGGGCAAAATTCCAGAAATTTCCCTTATTCTGGGGCAGAATTGCAGAAATTTCACTTATTTTCGGCAAAATTGCAGAAATTTCCCTTATTTCATGGAAAAAAAAGAAATTTTGTTATTTTGGAGCAAAAAGGCAGAAATTCCCCTTATTTTGGAGCAAAAAGGAAGAAATTTACCTTTTTATGGCAAAAAGGTATGCATTCCCCTTACTTTCGGGATAAAGCAGAAATTCCCCATATTTTGAAGCAAAATTGCAGAAATTCTCATAATTTTCGGGCAAAAAGGCAAAAATTCTCCTTATTTGGGGGCAAAAAGACAGAAAATCTAATTTTTTTGGGAACAAACAGTCAGAAATTTCCCTTATTTTGGGGCAAAATTGCAGAAATTTCATTTACATTGGGGCAAAATTTCAGAAATTTCCCTTATTTTGGTGCAAAATTGCAGAAATTTCACTTATTTCAGGGTAATAAGTCAGAAATTCTCCTTATTTTGGGGCAAAACTCAGAAATTCAACGTATTTTGGGGCAAAATTCCAGAAATTTTCCTTATTTTGGGGCAAAATTGCAGAAATTTCACTTATTTCAGAGAAAAAAAGCAAAAATTTTTCTTATTTTGGGGCAAAAATGCAGAAATTCCCATTATTTTGGGGCAAAAAAGCAGAAATTCACCTTATTTTGCGGTAAAATTGCAGAAATTTCACATATTTCATGGCAAAAAGGCAGAAATTTCCCTTAATTTGGGGCAAAAAAGACAGAAATTCTTTTTGTTTTGGGGGAAAATACAGAAATTCCACTTATTTAGAGGCAAAAAGGCAAAAATTCCCCTTATTTTGAGCAAAAATGAAGAAATTTCCATTTTTTATGGCAAAAAGTTATGCATTCCCCTTTTTTTCGGGCAAAAAGGCAGCAATTCCCCGTATTTTGGAGTAAAATTGCAGAAATTCCCCTAATTTTGGGGCAAAAATGCAGAAATTCCCTATATGTTGGGGCAAAAAGACAGAAATTCTCCTTATTTTGGGGCAAAACTCAGAAATTCCACTTATTTTGGGGAAAAATTCCAGAAATTCCCCTATATTTTGGGGCAAAATTGCCGAAATTTCACTTATTTTAGGGCAAATTTGCAGAAATTTCACTTATTTCAGAGAAAAAAGGCAGAAATTTTCCTTATTTTGGAGCAAAAAGGCAGAAATTCCTAATATTTTGTGGCAAAAATGCAGAAATTTCTTTTATTTTGAGGTGAAAAAGCTGAAATTCTTCTTATTTGGGGGCAAAAAGGCAGAAATTTCCCTTATTTTGGGGCAAAATTGCAGAAATTTCACTTATTTCAGGGTAAAAAGTCAGAAATTTTCTTGATTTTGGGGCCAAAAAACAGAAAATCTCTTTGTTTTGGATGAAAAAGCAGAAATTCCACTTAGTTAGAGGCAAAAAAGCAGAAATTTCCCTTATTTTGTAGCAAAAATGAAGAAATTTCCCTTTTTTAAGGCAAAAAGGTATGCATTCCCCTTATTTTCGGGCAAAAAGGCAGAAATTCCTCGTATTTTGGAGCATAATTGCAGAAATTCCCCTAATTGTGGGGCAAAAATGCAGAAATTCCCTATATGTTGGGGCAAAAAGACAGAAATTCTCCTTATTTTGGGGCAAAACTCAGAAATTCCACTTTTTTTAGTGCGAAATTCTAGAAATTTCCCTTATTTTGGGGCAAAATTGCAGAAATTTCACTAATTTTGGGGCAAAATTGCAGAAATTTCACTTATTTCAGGGAAAAAAGGCAGAAATTTTCCTTATTTTCAGGCAAAAAGGCAGAAATGCCTCTTATTTTGAGGTAAAAAGGCTGAAATTCCCCTTATTTGAGGGCAAAGAGGCAGAAATTTTTCTTATTTTGGGGCAAAATTGCAGAAATTTCACTTATTTCAGGGTAATAAGTCAGAAATTCCCATTATTTTAAGCCAAAAAAAAGAAATTTCCTTTGTTTTGGAGGAAAAGACAGAAATTCCACTTATTTAGAGGCAAAAAGGCAGAAATTTCCCTTATTTTGGAGCAAAAATTAAGAAATTTACCTTTTTATGGCAAAAAGGTATGCATTCCCCTTACTTTCGGGATAAAAAGCAGAATTTCCCCGTATTTTGAAGCAAAATTGCAGAAATTATCATAATTTTCGGGCAAAAAGGCAAAAATTCTCCTTATTTTGGGGCAAAAAGACAGAAAATCTCCTTTTTGCGGAAGCAAAGAGTCAGAAATTTCCCTTACTTTGGGGCAAAATTGCAGAAATTTAACTTATTTCAGGGTAATAAGTCAGAAATTCCCGTTATTTTGGGGCAAAATAGACAGAAATTCCCTTTGTTTTGGGGGAAAACACAGAAATTCCACTTATTTAGAGGTAAAAATGCAGAAATTCTCCTTATTTTGGAGCAAAAATGAAGAAATTTTCCTTTTTTATGGCAAAAAGTTATGCATTCCCTTTATTTTTGGGAAAAGGCAGAAATTCCCGTATTTTGGAGCAAAATTGCAGAAATTCTCCTAATTGTGGGGCAAAAAGGCAGAAATTCCCTATATGTTGGGGAAAAAGACAGAAATTCTCCTTATTTTGTGATAAACTCAGAAATTCCACTTATTTTTGGGGCAAAATTCCAGAAATTTCCTTTATTTTGGGAAAAAATTGCAGAAATTTCACTTATTTTAGGGCAAAATTGGAGAAATTTCACTTATTTCAGGGAAAAAAAGCCAGAAATTTTCCTTATTTTGTGGCAAAAATGCAGAAATTCTTAATATTTTGTGGCAAAAATATAGAAATTCCCCTTATTTTGAGGTAAAAAGGCTGAAATTCCTTTTATTTGGGGGCAAAAAGGCAGATATTTCCCTTATTTTGGGGCAAAAAGACAGAAATTCCTTCTATTTTGTGGCAAAAAGGCAATAATTTCATTTATTTTGGGGCAAAATTGTAGAAATTTCACTTATCTCAGGGCATAATTCAAAAATTCCTTTTATTTTGGGGCAAAAAGACAGAAATTCCATTTATTTTTTTGTACAAAGGCAGAAATTTCACTTACTTTGAAGTAAAAAGGCAGAAATTCCTCTTAATTTGGAGCAAAAATGAAGAAATTTCCTTTTTTGTGGTAAAGGGTATACATTCCTCTTACATTCGGGATAAAAAGCAGAAATTCCCCGTATTTTGAAGCAAAATTGAAGAAATTCTCATAATTTTCGGGCAAAAAGGGAGAAATTCCCTAATTTTGGGGCAAAAGGCAGAAATTCCTTTTATTGTGCGGCAAAAATCAGAAATTCCCCTTCTTTTGGGGCAAAATTCAAGAAATTTCCTTTTTTTGGGGCAAAATTACAGGAATCTACCTTATTTTAGAGCAAAATTGAAGAAATTTCCCTTATTTGGGGCAAAATTGCAGAAATTTCACTTATTTTCAGGTAAAAATGCTGAAATTTCCTTTATTTTGTGGCAAAAAGGGAGAAATTCCTCTTATTTTGGAGCACAATTGCAGAAATTTCCCTTATTATGGGGAAATATTGCAGAAATTTCCCTTAATTTAAGGCAAAATTACAGAAATTTCACTTATTTCAGAGAAAAAAGGAAAAAAATTTTCTTATTTTGGGGGAAAAAGGCAGAAATTCCCATTATTTTGGGGCAAAAAAGACAGAAATTCACTTTGTTTTGGGGGAAAAAGACAGAAATTACACTTATTTAGAGGCAAAAAGGCAGAAATTCCCCTTATTTTGGAGCAAAAATGAAGAAATTTCCCTTTTTATGGCAAAAAAGTATGCATTCCCCTTACTATTGGGATTAAAGCAGAAATTCCCCGTATTTTGAAGCAAAATTGCAGAAATTCTCATAATTTTCGGGCAAAAAGGCAGAAATTCTCCTTATTTGGGGGCAAAAAGACAGAAAATCTTTTTTTTTGGGAACAAACTGTCAGAAATTTTCCTTATTTTGGGGCAAAATTGCAGAAATTTCTTTTACATTGGGGCAAAATTTCAGAAATTTCCCTTATTTTGGGGCAAAATTGCAGAAATTTCACTTATTTCAGGGTAATAAGTCAGAAATTCCCCTTATTTTGGGGCAAAAAAGACAGAAATTCTTTTTGTTCTGGGGAAAAAGACAGAAATTCCACTTATTTAGAGGCAAAAGGCAGAAATTCCCTTTATTTTAAAGCAAAAATGAAGAAATTTCCCTTTTTATGGAAAAAAGGTATGCATTCCAATTATTTTCTGGCAATAAGGCAGAAATTCCCCGTATTTTGGAGCAAAATTGCAGAAATTCCCCTAATTTTGGGGCAAAAGGCAAAAATTCCCTTTATTTTGGGGCAAAAATCAGAAATTCCCCTTATTTTTGGCAAAATTCCAGAAATTTCCCTTATTTTGGGAAAAAAATGCAGAAATTTCACTTATTTTAGGGCAAAATTGGAGAAATTTCACTTATTTCAGGGAAAAAAGGCAGAAATTTTCCTTATTTTGTGGCAAAAATGCAGAAATTCTTAATATTTTGTGGCAAAAATATAGAAATTCCCCTTATTTTGAGGTAAAAATGCTGAAAATCCTTTTATTTGGGGGCAAAAAGGCAGAAATTCCTTTTATTTGGGGGCAAAAAGACAGAAATTCCTTCTATTTTGTGGCAAAAAGGCAGAAATTTCATTTATTTTGGGGCAAAATTGAAGAAATTTCACTTATTTCAGGGCATAATTCAAAAATTCATTTTATTTTGGGGCAAAAAGACAGAAATTCCATTTATTTTTTTGTACAAAGGCAGAAATTTCACTTACTTTGAAGTAAAAAGGCAGAAATTCCTCTTAATTTGGAGCAAAAATGAAGAAATTTCCTTTTTTGTGGAAAAGGGTATACATTCCTTTTACATTCGGGATAAAAAGCAGAAATTTCCCGTATTTTGAAGCAAAATTGCAGAAATTCTCATAATTTTCGGGCAAAAAGGGAGAAATTCCCTAATTTTGGGGCAAAAGTCAGAAATTCCTTTTATTGTGGGGCAAAAATCAAAAATTCCCCTTCTTTTGGGGCAAAATTCAAGAAATTTCCTTTTTTTGGGGCAAAATTACAGGAATCTACCTTATTTTAGAGCAAAATTGAAGAAATTTCCCTTATTTGGGGCAAAATTGCAGAAATTTCACTTATTTTCAGGTAAAAATGCTGAAATTTCCTTTATTTTGTGGCAAAAAGGGAGAAATTCCTCTTATTTTGGAGCAAAATTGCAGAAATTTCCCTTATTATGGGGAAATATTGAAGAAATTTCCCTTAATTTAAGGCAAAATTGCAGAAATTTCACTTATTTCAGAGAAAAAAAGAAAAAAATTTTTTTAGTTTGGGGCACAAAGGCAGAAATTCCCATTATTTTGGGGCAAAAAAGAAAGAAATTCACTTTGTTTTGGGGGAAAAAGACAGAAATTCCACTTATCTAGAGGCAAAAAGGCAGAAACTCCCCTTATTTTGGAGCAAAAATGAAGAAATTTACCTTTTTATGGCAAAAAGGTTTGCATTCTCCTTACTTTCAGGATAAAAGCTGAAATTCCCCGTATTTTGAAGCAAAATTGCAGAAATTCTCATAATTTTCGGGCAAAAGGGCAGAAATTCTCCTTATTTGGGGGCAAAAAGACAGAAAATCTTTTTTTTTTTGGGAACAAACAGTCAGAAATTTCCCTTATTTTGGGGCAAAATTGCAGAAATTTCTTTTACATTGGGGCAAAATTTCAGAAATTTCCCTTATTTTGGGGCAAAATTGCAGAAATTTCACTTATTTCAGGGTAATAAGTCAGAAATTCCCCTTATTTTGGGGCAAAAAAGACAGAAATTCTTTTTGTTCTGGGGGAAAAAGACAGAAATTCCACTTATTTAGAGGCAAAAAGGCAGAAATTCCCTTTATTTTAAAGCAAAAATGAAGAAATTTCCCTTTTTATGGCAAAAAGGTATGCATTCCCATTATTTTCGGGCAAAAAGGCAGAAATTACCCGTATTTTGGAGCAAAATTGCAGAAATTCCCCTAATTTTGGAGCAAAAGGCAAAAATTCCCTTTATTTTGGGGCAAAATTCAAGAAATTTCCTTTATTTTTGGGCAAAATTGCAGGAATTTACCTTATATTGGAGCAAAATTGCAGAAATTTACCTTATATGGGGAAAAATTGCAGAAATTTCACTTATTTTCAGGTAAAAAGGATGAAATTTCCTTTATTTTGGGGCAAAAAGGGAGAAATTCCCCTTATTATGGGGCAAAATTGCAGAAATTTCCCTTATTATAGGGAAATATTGCAGAAACTTCTCTTAATTTAAAGCAAAATTGCAGAAATTTCACTTATTTCAGAGAAAAAAAGCAGAAATTTTTCTTATTTTGGGGCAAAAAGGCAGAAATTCCCATTATTTTGGGGCAAAATGAAAAAATTCACCTTATTTTGGGGGAAAATTGCAGAATTTTCACATATTTCAGGGCAAAAAGGCAGACATTTCCCTTATTTTGGGGCAAAAAAGACAGAAATTCTTTTTGTTTTGGGGGAAAAAGGCAGAAATTCCACTTATTTAGAGGCAAAAATGCAGAAATTCCTCTTATTTTGGAGCAAAAATGAAGAAATTTCCCTTTTTTATGGCAAAAAGTTATGCATTTCCTTTATTTTTTAGAAAAAAGGCAGAAATTTCCCGTATTTTGGAACAAAATTGCAGAAATTTCCCTTATTATGGGGAAATATTGCAGAAATTTCTCTTAATTTAAAGCAAAATTGCAGAAATTCCACTTATTTAGAGGCAAAAAGACAGAAATTCCCTTTATTTTGGAGCTAAAATGAAGAAATTTCATTTTTTATGGCAAAAAGTTATGCATTCCCATTATTTTCGGGCAAAAAGGCAGAAATTCCTTGTATTTTGGAGCAAAATTGCAGAAATTTCACTTATTTCAGGGTAATAAATCAGAAATTTTCCTTATTTTGGGGCAAAAAAGACAGAAATTCTCTTTGTTTTGGGAAAAAAGATAGAAATTCCACTTATTTAGAGGTAAAAACGCAGAAATTACCCTTATTTTGGAGCAAAAATGAAGAAATTTCCCTTTTTTATGGCAAAAGGTTATGCATTCCCTTTATTTTCGGGGAAAAAGGCAGAAATTCCCTCTATTTTGGAGCAAAATTGCAGAAATTTCCCTAATTGTGGTACAAAAAGGCAGAAATTTCCTATATGTTGGGGCAAAAAGACAGAAATTCTCCTTATTTGGGGCAAAACTCAGAAATTCCAATTATTTTGGGGCAAAATTGCAGAAATTTCCAATATTTTGGGGCAAAATTGCAGAAATTTCACTTATTTCAGGGAAAAAAGGCAGAAATTTTCCTTATTTTGGGGAAAAAGGCAGAAATTCCTAATATTTTGTGGGAAAAATGCAGAAATTCCCTTTATTTTGAGGTAAAAATGCTGAAATTCCCCTTATTTGGGGGCAAAAAGGCAGAAATTTCCCTTAGTTTGCGGCAAAATTGCAGAAATTTCACTTATTTCAGGGTAATAAGTCAGAAATTTTTCTTATTTTGGGGCAAAAAGACAGAAAATCCCTTTGTTTTGGGGTAAAAAGACAGATATTCCACTTATTTAGAGGCAAATAGGCAGAAATTCCCCTTTTTTTGAGCAAAAATGAAGAAATTTCCCTTTTTATGGCAAAAAAGTATGCATTCCCATTATTTTTGGGCAAAAAGGCAGAAATTTACCGTATTTTGGAACAAAATTGCAGAAATTCCCTTAATTTTGGGGCAAAAGGCAGAAATTCCCTTTATTTTGAGGCCAAAATCAGAAATTCTCCATATTTTGGGGCAAAATTCAAGAAATTTCCTTTATTTGGGGGCAAAATTGCAGGAATTTACCTTATTTTGGAGCAAAGTTGCAGAAATTTCCCTTATATGGGGCAAAATTGAAGAAATTTCACTTATTTTCAGGTAAAAAGGCTGAAATTCCTTTTATTTGGGGGCAAAAGGCAGAAATTTTCCTTATTTCGGGGCAAAAAGGCAGAAATTTTCCTTATTTTGGGGCAAAAAGACAGAAATTCTTCTTATTGTGTGGCAAAAAGGCAGAAATTTCTTTTATTTAGAGGCCAAATTGCAGAAATTTCACTTATTTCAGGGCATAATTCAAAAATTCCTTTTATTTTGGGGCAAAAAGACAGAAAATCCGTTTATTTTTGGGTAAAAAGGCAGAAATTTCACTTATTTTGAGGTAAAAAGGCAGAAATTCCTCTTATTTTGGGGCAAAAATGAAGAAATTTCCCTTTTTTGTGGCAAAAGATATACATTCCCCTTACTTTCTGGATAAAAAGCAGAAATTCCCTGTATTTTGAAGCAAAATTGCAGAAATTCTCCTAATTTTCGGGCAAAAAGACAGAAATTCTCCTTATTTTGTGGCAAAAAGACAGAAAATCTTCTTTTTTCGGGAGCAAACTGTCAGAAATTCCCCTTATTTTTGGGCAAAATTGCAGAAATTTCCTTTATTTTAGGGCAAAATTGCAAAAAATTCACTTATTTCAGGGTAATGAGTAAGAAATTCCCCTTATTTTGGGGCAAAAAAGACAGAAATTCCCTTTGTTTTTGGGGAAAAAGACAGAAATTCCACTTATTTAGGGGCAAAAAGGCAGAAATTCCCCTTATTTTGAAGCAAAAATGAAGAAATTTTTCTTTTTATGGCAAAAAGATACGCATTCCCATTATTTTCAGGCAAAAAGGCAGAAATTCCACGTATTTTGGAGCAAAATTGCAGAAATTCCCCTAATTTTGGGACAAAAGGCAGAAATTCCCTTTATTTAGAGGCAAAAATCAGAAATTCTTCGTGTTTTGGGGCAAAATTCTAGAAATTTCCTATTTTGGGGGCAAAATTACAGGAATTTACCTTATTTTGGGGCAAAATTGCAGAAATTTCCCTTATTTGGGGCAAAATTGCATAAATTTCACTAATTTTCAGGTAAAAAGGCTGAAATTTCCTTTATTTTGGGGCAAAAAGAGAGAAATTCCCTTTATTTTGGGGGAAAAAGGCAGAAATTACCGTATTTTGGGGTAAAATTGCAGAAATTTCACATATTTCAGGGCAAAAAGGCAGAAATTTCCCTTATTTTGGGGCAAAATTGCAGAAATTTCACTTATTTTAGGGTAATAAGTCAGAAATTCCCCTTATTTTGGGGCAAACCAGACAGAAATTCCCTTTGTTTTGGGGGAAAAAGATAGAAATTCCACTTATTTAGAGGCAAAAGGCAGAAATTCCCCTTATTTTGGAGCAAAAATGAAGAAATTTCCCTTTTTATGGCAAAAAGGTATGCATTCCCCTTACTTTTGGGATAAAAGCAGAAATTCCCTGTATTTTGAAGCAAAATTGCAGAAATTCTCATAATTTTCGGGCAAAAAGAAAGAAATTCTCCTTATTTTGTGGCAAAAAGGCAGAAATTTCTTTTATTTTGGGGCCAAATTGCAGAAATTTCACTTATTTCAGGGCATAATTCAAAAATTCCTTATATTTTGGGACAAAAAGACAGAAAATCCGTTTATTTTTGGGTAAAAAGGCAGAAATTTCACTTATTTTAAGGTAAAAAGGCAGAAATTCATTTTATTTTGGGGCAAAAATAAAGAAATTTCCCTTTTTTGTGGCAAAAGGTAAACATTCCCCTTACTTTCGGGATATAAAGCAGAAATTCCCTGTATTTTGAAGCAAAATTGCAGTAATTCTCCTAATTTTCGGGCAAAAAGACAGAAATTCTCCTTATTTTGAGGCAAAAAGACAGAAAATCTTCTCTTTTCGGGAGCAAACTGTCAGAAATTCCCCTTATTTTTGGGCAAAATTGCAGAAATTTCCTTTACATTGGGGCAAAATTGCAGAAATTTCCCTTATTTTAGGGCAAAATTGCAAAAATTTTACTTATTTCAGGGTAATAAGTAAGAAATTCCCCTTATTTTGGGCCAAAAAACACATAAATTCCCTTTGTTTTTGGGGAAAAAGACAGAAATTCCACTTATTTAAAGGCAAAAAGGCAGAAATTCCCCTTATTTTGAAGCAAAAATGAAGAAATTTCTCTTTTTATGGCAAAAAGGTATGCATTCCCATTATTTTCAGGCAAAAAGGCAGAAATTCCCTGTATTTTGGAGCAAAATTGCAGAAATTTCCCTAATTTTGGGGCAAAAGGCAGAAATTCCCTTTATTTTGAGGCAAAAATCAGAAATTCTTCGTGTTTTGGGTCAAAATTCTAGAAATTTCCTTTTTTTGGGGGCAAAATTACAGGAATTTACCTTATTTTGGGGCAAAATTGCAGAAATTTCCCTTATTTGGGGCAAAATTGCAAAAATTTCACTTATTTTCAGGTAAAAAGGCTGAAATTTCTTTTATTTTAAGGGAAAAAGGGAGAAATTCCCTTTATTTTGGGGGAAAAAGGCTGAAATTCACAGTATTTTGGGATAAAATTGCAGAAATTTCACATATTTCAGGGCAAAAAAGCAGAAATTTCCCTTATTTTGGGGCAAAATTGCAGAAATTTCACTTATTTAATGGTAATAAGTCAGAAATTCCACTTATTTTGGGGCAAAAAAGACAGAAATTCCTTTTGTTTTGGAGGAAAAAGACAGAAATTCCACTTATTTAGAGGCAAAAAGGCAGAAATTCCCCTTATTTTGGAGCAAAAATGAAGAAATTTCCCTTTTTATGGCAAAAAGGTATGCATTCCCCTTACTATTGGGATAAAAGCAGAAATTCCCCGTATTTTGAAGCAAAATTGCAGAAATTCTCATAATTTTCGGGCAAAAAGGCAGAAATTCTCTTTATTTTGTGGCAAAAGGCAGAAATTTCTTTTATTTTGGGGCCAAATTGCAGAAATTTCACTTATTTCAGGGCATAATTCAAAAATTCCTTTTATTTTGGGGCAAAAAGACAGAAAATCCGTTTATTTTTGGGTAAAAAGGCAGAAATTTCATTTATTGTGAGGTAAAAAGGCAGAAATTCCTCTTATTTTGGGGCAAAAATGAAGAAATTTCCCTTTTTTGCGGCAAAAGGTATACATTCCCCTTACTTTCGGGATAAAAAGCAGAAATTCCCCGTATTTTGAAGCAAAATTGCAGAAATTCTCCTAATTTTCGGGCAAAAAGACAGAAATTCTCCTTATTTTGGGGCAAAAAGACAGAAAATCTTCTTTTTTCGGGGGCAAACTGTCAGAAATTCCCCTTATTTTTGGGCAAAATTGCAGAAATTTCTTTTACATTGGGGCAAAATTGCAGAAATTTCCCTTATTTTAGGGCAATATTGCAAAAATTTCACTTATTTCAGGGTAATAAGTAAGAAATTCCCCTTATTTTGGGGCAAAAAAGACAGAAATTCCCTTTGTTTTTGGGGAAAAAGACAGAAATTCCACTTATTTAGAGGCAAAAAGGCAGAAATTCCCCTTATTTTGAAGCAAAAATGAAGAAATTTCTATTTTTATGGCAAAAAGGTATGCATTCCCATTATTTTCAGGCAAAAAGCCAGAAATTCTCCGTATTTTGGATCAAAATTGCAGAAATTCCCCTAATTTTGGGGCAAAAGGCAGAAATTACCTTTATTTTGAGGCAAAAATCAGAATTTCCCTGTGTTTTAGGGCAAAATTCTAGAAATTTCTTTTTTTGGTGGGGCAAAATTACAAGAATTTACCTTTTTTGGGGCAAAATTGCAGAAATTTCCCTTATTTGGGGCAAAATTGCAGAAATTTCAGTTATTTTCAGGTAAAAAGGCTGAAATTTCTTTTATTTTGGTGCAAAAAGGGAGAAATTCCCTTTCTTTCGGGGGAAAAAGGCAGAAATTCACCGTACTTTGGGGTAAAATTTCAGAAATTTCACATATTTCAGGGCAACAATGCAGAAATTTCCCTTATTTTGGGGCAAAATTGCAGAAATTTGCTTTACATTGGGGCAAAATTGCAGAAATTTCCCTTATTTTGGGGAAAAATTGCAGAAATTTCACTTATTTCAGGGTAATAAGTCAGAAATTAATCTTATTTTGGGGCAAAAAAGACAGAAATTCCCTTTGTTTTGAAGGAAAAAGACAGAAATTCCACTCATTTAGAGGCAAAAAGGCAGAAATTCCCCTTATTTTGGAGCAAAAATGAAGAAATTTTATTTTTATGGCAAAAAGGTATGCATTCCCATTATTTTCGGGAAAAAAGGCAGAAATTCCCCGTATTTTGGAGCAAAATTGCAGAAATTTCCCTAATTTTGGGGCAAAAGGCAGAAATTCCTTTTATTTTAGTGCAAAAATTAGAAAATCCCTTCATTTTGGGGCAAAATTCAAAAAATTTCCTTTATTTTGGGGCAAAATTAAAGAAATTTACCTTATTTTGGGGCAAAATTGCAGAAATTTCCCGCATTTGGGGCAAAATTGCAGAAATTTCACTTATTTTCAGGAAAAAAGGCTGAAATTTCCTTTATTTTGGGGCAAAATGGAGAAATTCCTCTAATTTTGAGGCAAAATTGCAGAAATTTCCTGTATTGTGGGGAAAAATTGCAGAAATTTTCCTTATTTTAGGGCAAAATTGCAGAAATTTCACTTATTTCAGAGACAAAAAGCAAAAATTTTTCTTATTTTGGGGCATAAAGGCAGAAATTCGACTTATTTTGGGGTAAAATTGCAGAAATTTCACATATTTCAAGGCAAAAAGGCAGAAATTTCCCTTATTTTGTGGCAAAATTGCAGAAATTTCACTTATTTCATGGTAATAAGTCAGAAATTCCCCTTATTTTGGGGCAAAAAAGACAGAAATTCCCTTTGTTTTGGGGGAAAAAGACAGAAATTCCACTTAGTTAGAGGCAAAAATGCAGAAATTCCCCTTATTTTGGAGCAAAAATGAAGAAATTTTCCTTTTTATGGCAAAAAGTTATGCATTCCCATTATTTTCGGGCAAAAAACAGAAATTCCCCGTATTTTGGAGCAAAATTGCAGAAATTCCCAAATTTTGGGGCAAAAGGCATAAATTCCCTTTATTTTGGGGCAAAAATCAGAAATTCCCCTTATTTTGGGGCAAAATTCAAGAAATTTACTTTCTTTTGGGGCAAAATTGCAGGAATTTTCCTTATTTTGGTGCAAAATTGCACAAATTTCCCTTATTTGGGTAAAATTGCAGAAAGTTCAGATATTTTCAGGTAAAAAGGCTGAAATTTTCTTTATTTTGGGGCAAAAAGGGAGAAAATCCCCTTATTTTGGGGCAAAATTGCAGAAATTTCCCTTGTTATGGGAAAAAATTGCAGAAATTTACCTTATATTAGGGCAAAATTGCAGAAATTTCAACTATTTCGGAGAAATAAATCAAAAATGTTTCTTATTTTGAAGCAAAAAGACAGAAATTCTCATTATTTTTGTGCAAAAAGGCAGAAAATCACCTTATTTTGGGGTAAAATTGCAGAAATTTCACATATTTCAGGGCAAAAAGTCAGAAATTTCCATTGTTTTGGGGCAATATTGCAGAAATTTCACTTATTTCAGAGTAATAAGTCAGAAATTCCCCTTATTTTGGGGCAAAAAATACAGAAATTCCCGTTGTTTTGGGGGAAAAAGACAGAAATTCTACTTATTTAGAGGCAAAAAGGCAGAAATTCCCCTTATTTTAAAGAAAAAATGAAGAAATTTTACTTTTTTATGGCAAAAAGTTATGCATTTCCCTTATTTTTGGGAAAAAAGGCAGAAATTCCCCGTATTTTGGAGCAAAATTGAAGAAATTCCCCTAATTGTGGGGCAAAAAGGCAGAAATTCACTATATGTTTTGGCAAAAGACAGAAATTCTCCTTATTTTGGGGCAAAACTCAGAAATTCCACTTCTTTTGGGGCAAAATTGCAGAAATTTCACTTATTTCAGGGAAAAAAGGCAGAAATTTTTTTTATTTTGTGGTAAAAAAACAGAAATTCCTAATATTTTGTGGCAAAAATGCAGAAATTCCTCTTATTTTGAGGTAAAAAGGCTGAATTCCCCTTATTTGGGGGCAAAAAGGCAGAAATTTCCCTTATTTTGGGGTAAAATTGCAGAAATTTCACTTATTTCAGTGTAATGAGTCAGAAATTTCTCTTATTTTGAGGCAAAAAAGAGAGAAATTCCCTTTGTTTTGTGGGAAAAAGACAGAAATTGCACATATTTAGAGGCAAAAAGGCAGAAATTCCCCTTATTTTGGAGCAAAAATAAAGAAATTTCATTTTTTATGGCAAAAAGGTATGCATTCCCATTATTTTCGGGAAAAAAGGCAGAAATTCCCCGTATTTTGGAGCAAAATTGCAGAAATTCCTTTAATTTTGGGGCAAAAGGCAGAAATTCCCTTTATTTTGGGGCAAAAATCAGAAATTCCCCTTATTTTGGGGAAAAATTCAAGAAATTTCCTATATTTTGGGGCAAAATTGCAGAAATTCCCCTAATTTTGGGGCAAAAGCCAGAAATTCTTTTTATTTTGGGGCAAAAATCAGAAATTCCTCTTATTTTGGCGTAATTCCTGAAATTTCCTCTATTTTGGGGCAAAATTGCAGGAATTTACCTTATTTTGGGGCAAAATTGCAGAAATTTCCTTTTTATGGGGCAAAATTGCAGAAATTTCACTTATTTTCAGGTGAAAAGGCTGAAATTTCCTTTATTTTGGGGCAAAAAGGAGAAATTCTCTTTATTTTGGGGCAAAATTGCAGACATTTCCCTTATTATAGAAAATAATTGCAGAAATTTCCATTATTTTAGGGCAAAATTGCAGAAATTTCACTTATTTCAGAGAAAAAAAGCAAAATTTTTTCTTATTTTGGAGCAAAAAGGCAGAAATTCCCATTATTTTGGGGGAAAAAGGAGGAAATTCACCGTATTTTGGGGTAAAATTGCAGAAATTTCACATATTTTAGGGCAAAAAGGCAGAAATTTCCCTTATTTTGGGGCAAAATTGCAGTAATTTCACTTATTTTAGGGTAATAAGTCAGAAATTCCCTTTATTTTGGGGCAAAAAAGACAGAAATTCCCTTTGTTTTGGGAGAAAAAGACAGAAATTCCACTTATTTAGAGGCAAAAAGGCAGAAATTCCCCTTATTTTGGAGCAAAAATGAAGAAATTTCCCTTTTTAATGGCAAAAAGTTATGCATTCCCCTTATTTTCGGGCAAAAAGACAGAAATTTCTCGTATTTTGGATTAAAATTGTAGAAATTCCCCTAATTGTGGGGCAAAAGGCAGAAATTCCCTATATGTTTGGGCATAAAGACGGAAATTCTCCTAATTTCAGGCAAAACTCAGAAATTCCATTTATTTTGGGGCAAAATTCAAAAAATTTCACTTATTTTGGGGCAAAATTGCAGAAATTTCACTCATTTTGGGGCAAAATTTCAGAAATTTCACTTATTTCTGAGAAAAAAAGCAAAAATTTTTCTTATTTTTTGGGCAAAAGGCATAAATTCCCATTATTTTGGGGCAAAAAGGCAGAAATTCACCTTATTTTGGGGTAAAATTGCAGAAATTTCACATATTTCAGGGCAAAAAGCAGAAATTTCCCTTATTTTAGGGCAAAATTGCAGAAATTTCACTTATTTTGGGGCAAAATTGCAGAAATTTCACTTATTTCAGGGAAAAAACGCAGAAATTTTCCTTATTTTGGGGCAAAAATGCAGAAATTCTTAATATTTTGTGGAAAAAATGCAGAAATTTTCCTTATTTTGAGGTAAAAAGGCTGAAATTCCTCTTATTTGGGAGCAAAAAGGCAGAAATGCCCTTATTTTCGGGCAAGAAGACAGTAATTCCCCTTATTTTGTGGCAAAAAGGCAGAAATTTCTTTTATTTTGGGGCAAAATTGCAGATATATCACTTATTTCAGGGAATAATTCAAAAATTCCTTTTTTTGGGGCAAAAAGACATAAATTCCATTTATTTTTGGGTAAAAAGGGAGAAATTTCTCTTATTTTGAGGTAAAAAGGCAGAAATTCCTCTTATTTTGGGGCAAAAATGAAGAAATTTCCCTTTTTTGTGGTAAAAGTTATACATTCCCCTTACTTTCGGGATAAAAAGCAGAAATTCCTCGTATTTTGAAGCAAAATTGCAGAAATTCTCATAATTTTCGGGCAAAAAGGCAGAAATTCCCCTAATTTTGGGGCAAAAGAAGAAATTCCCTTTATTTTGAGGCAAAAATCAGAAATTCCCCTTCTTTTGGGGCAAAATTCAAGAAATTTCCTTTATTTGGGTGCAAAATTGCAGGAATTTACCTTATTTTGGGGCAAAATTGCAGAAATTTCCATTATTTGGGGCAAAATTGCAGAACTTTCATTTATTTTCAGGTAAAAAGGCTGAAATTTCCTTAATTTTCGGGAAAAAGTGAGAAATTCCCCTTATTTTGGGGCAAAATTGCAGAAATTTCCCTTATTATGGGAAATATTGCAGAAATTTTTCTTAATTTAAGGCAAACTTGCAGAAATTTCACTTATTTCAGAGAAAAAAAGCAAAAATTTTTCTTATTTTGGGGCAAAAAGGCAGAAATTCCCATTATTTTGGGGCAAAAGGCAGAAATTTCCTTTTTTTGGGGCAAAATTGCAGAAATTTCACTTATTTTCAGGTGAAAAGGCTGAAATTTCCTTTATTTTGGGGCAAAAAGGAGAAATTCTCTTTATTTTGGGGCAAAATTGCAGACATTACCCTTATTATAGAAAATAATTGCAGAAATTTCTCTTATTTTAGGGCAAAATTGCAGAAATTTCACTTATTTCAGAGAAAAAAAGCAAAAATTTTTCTTATTTTGGGGCAAAAAGGCAGAAATTCCCATTATTTTGGGGGAAAAAGGAGGAAATTCACCGTATTTTGGGGTAAAACTGCAGAAATTTCACATATTTCAGGGCAAAAATGCAGAAATTTCCCTTATTTTGGGGCAAAATTGCAGAAATTTCACTTATTTCAGGGTAATAAGTCAGAAAATTTCCTTATTTTGGGGCAAAAAAGACAGAAAATCCCTTTGTTTTGGTGGAAAAAGACAGAAATTCCACTTATTTAGAGGCAAAAAAGCAGAAATTCCCCTTATTTTGGAGCAAAAATGAAGAAATTTCCCTTTTTTAAGGCAAAAAGGTATGCATTCTTTTTATTTACGGGCAAAACGGCAGAAATTTCCCATATTTTGGACCAAAATTGCAGAAATTCCCCTAATTGTGGGGCAAAAATGCAGAAATTCCCTATATGTTGCGGCAAAAAGACAGAAATTCTCCTTATTTTGGGGCATAACTCAGAAATTCCACTTATTTTGGGGCAAAATTCCAGAAATTTCCCTTATTCTTGGGCAAAATTGCAGAAATTCCCCGTATTTTGGAGCAAAATTGCAGAAATTCCCCTAATTGTGGGGCAAAAATACAGAAATTCCCTATATGTTGTGGCAAAAACACAGAAATTCTCCTTATTTTGGGGCAAAACTCAGAAATTCCACTTATTTTGGGGCAAAATTCCAGAAATTTCCTTTATTTCGGTGCAAAATTGCAGAAATTTCTCTTATTTTGGGGCAAAATTGCAGAAATTTGACTTATTTCAAGAAAAAAAGACAGAAATATTCCTTATTTTGGGGCAAAAAGGCAGAAATTTGTAATATTTTGTGGCAAAAATGCAGAAATTTCCCTTATTTTGAGGTGAAAAGGCTGAAATTCCCCTTATTTGAGGGCAAAACGGCAGAAATTTCCCTTATTTTGGGACAAAATTGCAGAAATTTCACTTATTTCAGGGTACTAAGTCAGAAAATTTCCTTATTTTGGGGCAAAAAAGACAGAAAATCCCTTTGTTTTGGTGGAAAAAGACAGAAATTCCACTTCTTTAGAGGCAAAAAAGCAGAAATTCTCCTTATTTTGGAGCAAAAATGAAGAAATTTCCTTTTTTTAAGGCAAAAAGTTATCCATTCCTTTTATTTATGGGCAAAAATAAAGAAATTTCCCGTATTTTGGGGCAAAATTCCAGAAATTTCCCTTATTCTTGGGCAAAATTCCAGAAATTTCACTTATTTTAGGGCAAAATTGCAGAAATTTCACTTATTTCAGTGAAAAAAGGCAGAAATTTCCCTTATTTTGGGGCAAAACGGCAGAAATTCTCCTTATTTTGAGGTAAAAAGGCTGAAATTCCCCTTATTTGGGGGCAAAAAGACAGAAATTTCCCTTATATTGGGGCAAAATTGCAGAAATTTCACATATTTCAGGGTAATAAGTCAGAAATTCCTCTTATTTTGGGGCAAAAAAGACAGAAATTTCCTTTGTTTTGGGGGAAATGGCAGAAATTCCACATATTTAGAGGCAAAAAGGCAAAAATTTCTCTTATTTTGGAGCAAAAATGAAGAAATTTACCTTTTTATGGCAAAAAGGTATGCATTCCCATTATTTTCGGGCAAAAAGGCAGAAATTCTCTGTATTTTGGAGCAAAATTGCAGAAATTCCCCTAATTTTGGGGCAAAAGCCAGAAATTCTTTTTATTTTGGGGCAAAAATCAGAAATTCCTCTTATTTTGGCGTAATTCCAGAAATTTCCTCTATTTTGGGGCAAAATTGCAGGAATTTACCTTATTTTGGGGCAAAATTGCAGAAATTTCCTTTTTTTGGGGCAAAATTGCAGAAATTTCACTTATTTTCAGGTGAAAAGGCTGAAATTTCCTTTATTTTGGGGCAAAAAGGAGAAATTCTCTTTATTTTGGGGCAAAATTGCAGACATTTCCCTTATTATAGAAAATAATTGCAGAAATTTCCATTATTTTAGGGCAAAATTGCAGAAATTTCACTTATTTCAGAGAAAAAAAGCAAAATTTTTTCTTATTTTGGAGCAAAAAGGCAGAAATTCCCATTATTTTGGGGGAAAAAGGAGGAAATTCACCGTATTTTGGGGTAAAATTGCAGAAATTTCACATATTTTAGGGCAAAAAGGCAGAAATTTCCCTTATTTTGGGGCAAAATTGCAGTAATTTCACTTATTTTAGGGTAATAAGTCAGAAATTCCCTTTATTTTGGGGCAAAAAAGACAGAAATTCCCTTTGTTTTGGGGGAAAAAGACAGAAATTCCACTTATTTAGAGGCAAAAAGGCAGAAATTCCCCTTATTTTGGAGCAAAAATGAAGAAATTTCCCATTTTTATGGCAAAAAGTTATGCATTCCCCTTATTTTCGGGCAAAAAGACAGAAATTCCTCGTATTTTGGATTAAAATTGCAGAAATTCCCCTAATTGTGGGGCAAAAGGCAGAAATTCTCTATATGTTTGGGCAAAAAGACGGAAATTCTCCTTATTTTGGGGCAAAACTCAGAAATTCCATTTATTTTGGGGCAAAATTCAAAAAATTTTACTTATTTTGGGGCAAAATTGCAGAAATTTCACTCATTTTGGGGCAAAATTTCAGAAATTTCACTTATTTCTGAGAAAAAAAGCAAAAATTTTTCTTATTTTTTGGGCAAAAGGCAGAAATTCCCATTATTTTGGGGCAAAAAGGCAGAAATTCACCTTATTTTGGGGTAAAATTGCAGAAATTTCACATATTTCAGGGCAAAAAGCAGAAATTTCCCTTATTTTAGGGCAAAATTGCAGAAATTTCACTTATTTTGGGGCAAAATTGCAGAAATTTCACTTATTTCAGGGAAAAAACGCAGAAATTTTCCTTATTTTGTGGCAAAAATGCAGAAATTCTTAATATTTTGTGGAAAAAATGCAGAAATTTTCCTTATTTTGAGGTAAAAAGGCTGAAATTCCTCTTATTTGGGAGCAAAAAGGCAGAAATGCCCTTATTTTCGGGCAAGAAGACAGTAATTCCCCTTATTTTGTGGCAAAAAGGCAGAAATTTCTTTTATTTTGGGGCAAAATTGCAGATATATCACTTATTTCAGGGAATAATTCAAAAATTCCTTTTTTTGGGGCAAAAAGACATAAATTCCATTTATTTTTGTGTAAAAAGTGAGAAATTTCTCTTATTTTGAGGTAAAAAGGCAGAAATTCCTCTTATTTTGGGGCAAAAATGAAAAAATTTCCCTTTTTTGTGGTAAAAGTTATACATTCCCCTTACTTTCGGGATAAAAAGCAGAAATTCCTCGTATTTTGAAGCAAAATTGCAGAAATTCTCATAATTTTCAGGCAAAAAGGCAGAAATTCCCCTAATTTTGGGGCAAAAGAAGAAATTCCCTTTATTTTGAGGCAAAAATCAGAAATTCCCCTTCTTTTGGGGCAAAATTCAAGAAATTTCCTTTATTTTGGTGCAAAATTGCAGGAATTTACCTTATTTTGGGGCAAAATTGCAGAAATTTCCATTATTTGGGGCAAAATTGCAGAACTTTCATTTATTTTCAGGTAAAAAGGCTGAAATTTCCTTAATTTTCGGGCAAAAAGTGAGAAATTCCCCTTATTTTGGGGCAAAATTGCAGAAATTTCCCTTATTATGGGAAATATTGCAGAAATTTTTCTTAATTTAAGGCAAAATTGCAGAAATTTCACTTATTTCAGAGAAAAAAAGCAAAAATTTTTCTTGTTTTGGGGCAAAAAGGCAGAAATTCCCATTATTTTGGGGCAAAAAGGCAGAAATTTCCTTTTTTTGGGGCAAAATTGCAGAAATTTCACTTATTTTCAGGTGAAAAGGCTGAAATTTCCTTTATTTTGGGGCAAAAAGGAGAAATTCTCTTTATTTTGGGGCAAAATTGCAGACATTACCCTTATTATAGAAAATAATTGCAGAAATTTCTCTTATTTTAGGGCAAAATTGCAGAAATTTCACTTATTTCAGAGAAAAAAAGCAAAAATTTTTCTTATTTTGGGGCAAAAAGGCAGAAATTCCCATTATTTTGGGGGAAAAAGGAGGAAATTCACCGTATTTTGGGGTAAAATTGCAGAAATTTCACATATTTCAGGGCAAAAAGGCAGAAATTTCCCTTATTTTGGGGCAAAATTGCAGAAATTTCACTTATTTCAGGGTAATAAGTCAGAAAATTTCCTTATTTTGGGGCAAAAAAGACAGAAAATCCCTTTGTTTTGGTGGAAAAAGACAGAAATTCCACTTATTTAGAGGCAAAAAAGCAGAAATTCTCCTTATTTTGGAGCAAAAATGAAGAAATTTCCTTTTTTTAAGGCAAAAAGTTATCCATTCTTTTTATTTATGGGCAAAAATAAAGAAATTTCCCGTATTTTGGGGCAAAATTCCAGAAATTTCCCTTATTCTTGGGCAAAATTCCAGAAATTTCACTTATTTTAGGGCAAAATTGCAGAAATTTCACTTATTTCAGTGAAAAAAGGCAGAAATTTCCCTTATTTTGGGGCAAAACGGCAGAAATTCTCCTTATTTTGAGGTAAAAAGGCTGAAATTCCCCTTATTTGGGGGCAAAAAGACAGAAATTTCCCTTATATTGGGGCAAAATTGCAGAAATTTCACATATTTCAGGGTAATAAGTCAGAAATTCCTCTTATTT
Organism: Micromys minutus; assembly: GCF_963924665.1. Classification (NCBI taxonomy): domain Eukaryota; kingdom Metazoa; phylum Chordata; class Mammalia; order Rodentia; family Muridae; genus Micromys; species Micromys minutus. The sequence continues at coordinate 2,438,015 of NW_027667806.1, read as the reverse complement.
TGGGGCAAAAAAGACAGAAATTTCCTTTGTTTTGGGGGAAATGGCAGAAATTCCACATATTTAGAGGCAAAAAGGCAAAAATTTCTCTTATTTTGGAGCAAAAATGAAGAAATTTACCTTTTTATGGCAAAAAGGTATGCATTCCCATTATTTTCGGGCAAAAAGGCAGAAATTCTCTGTATTTTGGAGCAAAATTGCAGAAATTCCCCTAATTTTGGGGCAAAAGCCAGAAATTCTTTTTATTTTGGGGCAAAAATCAGAAATTCCTCTTATTTTGGCGTAATTCCAGAAATTTCCTCTATTTTGGGGCAAAATTGCAGGAATTTACCTTATTTTGGGGCAAAATTGCAGAAATTTCCTTTTTTTGGGGCAAAATTGCAGAAATTTCACTTATTTTCAGGTGAAAAGGCTGAAATTTCCTTTATTTTGGGGCAAAAAGGAGAAATTCTCTTTATTTTGGGGCAAAATTGCAGACATTTCCCTTATTATAGAAAATAATTGCAGAAATTTCCATTATTTTAGGGCAAAATTGCAGAAATTTCACTTATTTCAGAGAAAAAAAGCAAAATTTTTTCTTATTTTGGAGCAAAAAGGCAGAAATTCCCATTATTTTGGGGGAAAAAGGAGGAAATTCACCGTATTTTGGGGTAAAATTGCAGAAATTTCACATATTTTAGGGCAAAAAGGCAGAAATTTCCCTTATTTTGGGGCAAAATTGCAGTAATTTCACTTATTTTAGGGTAATAAGTCAGAAATTCCCTTTATTTTGGGGCAAAAAAGACAGAAATTCCCTTTGTTTTGGGGGAAAAAGACAGAAATTCCACTTATTTAGAGGCAAAAAGGCAGAAATTCCCCTTATTTTGGAGCAAAAATGAAGAAATTTCCCATTTTTATGGCAAAAAGTTATGCATTCCCCTTATTTTCGGGCAAAAAGACAGAAATTCCTCGTATTTTGGATTAAAATTGCAGAAATTCCCCTAATTGTGGGGCAAAAGGCAGAAATTCTCTATATGTTTGGGCAAAAAGACGGAAATTCTCCTTATTTTGGGGCAAAACTCAGAAATTCCATTTATTTTGGGGCAAAATTCAAAAAATTTTACTTATTTTGGGGCAAAATTGCAGAAATTTCACTCATTTTGGGGCAAAATTTCAGAAATTTCACTTATTTCTGAGAAAAAAAGCAAAAATTTTTCTTATTTTTTGGGCAAAAGGCAGAAATTCCCATTATTTTGGGGCAAAAAGGCAGAAATTCACCTTATTTTGGGGTAAAATTGCAGAAATTTCACATATTTCAGGGCAAAAAGCAGAAATTTCCCTTATTTTAGGGCAAAATTGCAGAAATTTCACTTATTTTGGGGCAAAATTGCAGAAATTTCACTTATTTCAGGGAAAAAACGCAGAAATTTTCCTTATTTTGTGGCAAAAATGCAGAAATTCAAAATATTTTGTGGAAAAAATGCAGAAATTTTCCTTATTTTGAGGTAAAAAGGCTGAAATTCCTCTTATTTGGGAGCAAAAAGGCAGAAATGCCCTTATTTTCGGGCAAGAAGACAGTAATTCCCCTTATTTTGTGGCAAAAAGGCAGAAATTTCTTTTATTTTGGGGCAAAATTGCAGATATATCACTTATTTCAGGGAATAATTCAAAAATTCCTTTTTTTGGGGCAAAAAGACATAAATTCCATTTATTTTTGTGTAAAAAGTGAGAAATTTCTCTTATTTTGAGGTAAAAAGGCAGAAATTCCTCTTATTTTGGGGCAAAAATGAAAAAATTTCCCTTTTTTGTGGTAAAAGTTATACATTCCCCTTACTTTCGGGATAAAAAGCAGAAATTCCTCGTATTTTGAAGCAAAATTGCAGAAATTCTCATAATTTTCAGGCAAAAAGGCAGAAATTCCCCTAATTTTGGGGCAAAAGAAGAAATTCCCTTTATTTTGAGGCAAAAATCAGAAATTCCCCTTCTTTTGGGGCAAAATTCAAGAAATTTCCTTTATTTTGGTGCAAAATTGCAGGAATTTACCTTATTTTGGGGCAAAATTGCAGAAATTTCCATTATTTGGGGCAAAATTGCAGAACTTTCATTTATTTTCAGGTAAAAAGGCTGAAATTTCCTTAATTTTCGGGCAAAAAGTGAGAAATTCCCCTTATTTTGGGGCAAAATTGCAGAAATTTCCCTTATTATGGGAAATATTGCAGAAATTTTTCTTAATTTAAGGCAAAATTGCAGAAATTTCACTTATTTCAGAGAAAAAAAGCAAAAATTTTTCTTGTTTTGGGGCAAAAAGGCAGAAATTCCCATTATTTTGGGGCAAAAAGGCAGAAATTTCCTTTTTTTGGGGCAAAATTGCAGAAATTTCACTTATTTTCAGGTGAAAAGGCTGAAATTTCCTTTAGTTTGGGGCAAAAAGGAGAAATTCTCTTTATTTTGGGGCAAAATTGCAGACATTACCCTTATTATAGAAAATAATTGCAGAAATTTCTCTTATTTTAGGGCAAAATTGCAGAAATTTCACTTATTTCAGAGAAAAAAAGCAAAAATTTTTCTTATTTTGGGGCAAAAAGGCAGAAATTCCCATTATTTTGGGGGAAAAAGGAGGAAATTCACCGTATTTTGGGGTAAAATTGCAGAAATTTCACATATTTCAGGGCAAAAAGGCAGAAATTTCCCTTATTTTGGGGCAAAATTGCAGAAATTTCACTTATTTCAGGGTAATAAGTCAGAAAATTTCCTTATTTTGGGGCAAAAAAGACAGAAAATCCCTTTGTTTTGGTGGAAAAAGACAGAAATTCCACTTATTTAGAGGCAAAAAAGCAGAAATTCTCCTTATTTTGGAGCAAAAATGAAGAAATTTCCTTTTTTTAAGGCAAAAAGTTATCCATTCTTTTTATTTATGGGCAAAAATAAAGAAATTTCCCTTATTTTGGGGCAAAATTCCAGAAATTTCCCTTATTCTTGGGCAAAATTCCAGAAATTTCACTTATTTTAGGGCAAAATTGCAGAAATTTCACTTATTTCAGTGAAAAAAGGCAGAAATTTCCCTTATTTTGGGGCAAAACGGCAGAAATTCTCCTTATTTTGAGGTAAAAAGGCTGAAATTCCCCTTATTTGGGGGCAAAAAGACAGAAATTTCCCTTATATTGGGGCAAAATTGCAGAAATTTCACATATTTCAGGGTAATAAGTCAGAAATTCCTCTTATTTTGGGGCAAAAAAGACAGAAATTTCATTTGTTTTGGGGGAAATGGCAGAAATTCCACATATTTAGAGGCAAAAAGGCAAAAATTTCTCTTATTTTGGAGCAAAAATGAAGAAATTTACCTTTTTATGGCAAAAAGGTATGCATTCCCATTATTTTCGGGCAAAAAGGCAGAAATTCTCTGTATTTTGGAGCAAAATTGCAGAAATTCTCCTAATTTTGGGGCAAAAGCCAGAAATTCTTTTTATTTTGGGGCAAAAATCAGAAATTCCTCTTATTTTGGCGTAATTCCAGAAATTTCCTCTATTTTGGGGCAAAATTGCAGGAATTTACCTTATTTTGGGGCAAAATTGCAGAAATTTCCTTTTTTTTGGGGCAAAATTGCAGAAATTTCACTTATTTTCAGGTGAAAAGGCTGAAATTTCCTTTATTTTGGGGCAAAAAGGAGAAATTCTCTTTATTTTGGGGCAAAATTGCAGACATTTCCCTTATTATAGAAAATAATTGCAGAAATTTCCATTATTTTAGGGCAAAATTGCAGAAATTTCACTTATTTCAGAGAAAAAAAGCAAAATTTTTTCTTATTTTGGAGCAAAAAGGCAGAAATTCCCATTATTTTGGGGGAAAAAGGAGGAAATTCACCGTATTTTGGGGTAAAATTGCAGAAATTTCACATATTTTAGGGCAAAAAGGCAGAAATTTCCCTTATTTTGGGGCAAAATTGCAGTAATTTCACTTATTTTAGGGTAATAAGTCAGAAATTCCCTTTATTTTGGGGCAAAAAAGACAGAAATTCCCTTTGTTTTGGGGGAAAAAGACAGAAATTCCACTTATTTAGAGGCAAAAAGGCAGAAATTCCCCTTATTTTGGAGCAAAAATGAAGAAATTTCCCATTTTTATGGCAAAAAGTTATGCATTCCCCTTATTTTCGGGCAAAAAGACAGAAATTCCTCGTATTTTGGATTAAAATTGCAGAAATTCCCCTAATTGTGGGGCAAAAGGCAGAAATTCTCTATATGTTTGGGCAAAAAGACGGAAATTCTCCTTATTTTGGGGCAAAACTCAGAAATTCCATTTATTTTGGGGCAAAATTCAAAAAATTTTACTTATTTTGGGGCAAAATTGCAGAAATTTCACTCATTTTGGGGCAAAATTTCAGAAATTTCACTTATTTCTGAGAAAAAAAGCAAAAATTTTTCTTATTTTTTGGGCAAAAGGCAGAAATTCCCATTATTTTGGGGCAAAAAGGCAGAAATTCACCTTATTTTGGGGTAAAATTGCAGAAATTTCACATATTTCAGGGCAAAAAGCAGAAATTTCCCTTATTTTAGGGCAAAATTGCAGAAATTTCACTTATTTTGGGGCAAAATTGCAGAAATTTCACTTATTTCAGAAAAAAAACGCAGAAATTTTCCTTATTTTGTGGCAAAAATGCAGAAATTCTTAATATTTTGTGGAAAAATGCAGAAATTTTCCTTATTTTGAGGTAAAAAGGCTGAAATTCCTCTTATTTGGGAGCAAAAAGGCAGAAATGCCCTTATTTTCGGGCAAGAAGACAGTAATTCCCCTTATTTTGTGGCAAAAAGGCAGAAATTTCTTTTATTTTGGGGCAAAATTGCAGATATATCACTTATTTCAGGGAATAATTCAAAAATTCCTTTTTTTGGGGCAAAAAGACATAAATTCCATTTATTTTTGTGTAAAAAGTGAGAAATTTCTCTTATTTTGAGGTAAAAAGGCAGAAATTCCTCTTATTTTGGGGCAAAAATGAAAAAATTTCCCTTTTTTCTGGTAAAAGTTATACATTCCCCTTACTTTCGGGATAAAAAGCAGAAATTCCTCGTATTTTGAAGCAAAATTGCAGAAATTCTCATAATTTTCGGGCAAAAAGGCAGAAATTCCCCTAATTTTGGGGCAAAAGAAGAAATTCCCTTTATTTTGAGGCAAAAATCAGAAATTCCCCTTCTTTTGGGGCAAAATTCAAGAAATTTCCTTTATTTTGGTGCAAAATTGCAGGAATTTACCTTATTTTGGGGCAAAATTGCAGAAATTTCCATTATTTGGGGCAAAATTGCAGAACTTTCATTTATTTTCAGGTAAAAAGGCTGAAATTTCCTTAATTTTCGGGCAAAAAGTGAGAAATTCCCCTTATTTTGGGGCAAAATTGCAGAAATTTCCCTTACTATGGGAAATATTGCAGAAATTTTTCTTAATTTAAGGCAAAATTGCAGAAATTTCACTTATTTCAGAGAAAAAAAGCAAAAATTTTTCTTATTTTGGGGCAAAAAGGCAGAAATTCCCATTATTTTGGGGCAAAAAGGCAGAAATTTCCTTTTTTTGGGGCAAAATTGCAGAAATTTCACTTATTTTCAGGTGAAAAGGCTGAAATTTCCTTTATTTTGGGGCAAAAAGGAGAAATTCTCTTTATTTTGGGGCAAAATTGCAGACATTACCCTTATTATAGAAAATAATTGCAGAAATTTCTCTTATTTTAGGGCAAAATTGCAGAAATTTCACTTATTTCAGAGAAAAAAAGCAAAAATTTTTCTTATTTTGGGGCAAAAAGGCAGAAATTCCCATTATTTTGGGGGAAAAAGGAGGAAATTAACCGTATTTTGGGGTAAAATTGCAGAAATTTCACATATTTCAGGGCAAAAAGGCAGAAATTTCCCTTATTTTGGGGCAAAATTGCAGAAATTTCACTTATTTCAGGGTAATAAGTCAGAAAATTTCCTTATTTTGGGGCAAAAAAGACAGAAAACCCTTTGTTTTGGTGGAAAAAGACAGAAATTCCACTTATTTGGAGGCAAAAAAGCAGAAATTCTCCTTATTTTGGAGCAAAAATGAAGAAATTTCCTTTTTTTAAGGCAAAAAGTTATCCATTCTTTTTATTTATGGGCAAAAATAAAGAAATTTCCCGTATTTTGGGGCAAAATTCCAGAAATTTCCCTTATTCTTGGGCAAAATTCCAGAAATTTCACTTATTATAGGGCAAAATTGCAGAAATTTCACTTATTTCAGTGAAAAAAGGCAGAAATTTCCCTTATTTTGGGGCAAAACGGCAGAAATTCTCCTTATTTTGAGGTAAAAAGGCTGAAATTCCCCTTATTTGGGGGCAAAAAGACAGAAATTTCCCTTATATTGGGGCAAAATTGCAGAAATTTCACATATTTCAGGGTAATAAGTCAGAAATTCCCCTTATTTTGGGGCAAAAAAGAGAGAAATTTCCTTTTTTGGGGGGAAATGGCAGAAATTCCACATATTTAGAGGCAAAAAGGCAAAAATTTCTCTTATTTTGGAGCAAAAATGAAGAAATTTACCTTTTTATGGCAAAAAGGTATGCATTCCCATTATTTTCGGGCAAAAAGGCAGAAATTCTCTGTATTTTGGAGCAAAATTGCAGAAATTCCCCTAATTTTGGGGCATAAGTCAGAAATTCTTTTTATTTTGGGGCTAAAATCAGAAATTCCTCTTATTTTTGGCGTAATTCCAGAAATTTCCTCTATTTTGGGGCAAAATTGCAGGAATTTACCTTATTTTGGGGCCAAATTGCAGAAATTTCCTTTTTTGGGGGCAAAATTGCAGAAATTTCACTTATTTTCAGGTGAAAAGGCTGAAATTTCTTTATTTTGGGGCAAAAAGGAGAAATTCTCTTTATTTTGGGGCAAAATTGCAGACATTTCCCTTATTATAGAAAATAATTGCAGAAATTTCCATTATTTTAGGGCAAAATTGCAGAAATTTCACTTATTTCAGAGAAAAAAAGCAAAATTTTTTCTTATTTTGGAGCAAAAAGGCAGAAATTCCCATTATTTTGGGGGAAAAAGGAGGAAATTCACCGTATTTTGGGGTAAAATTGCAGAAATTTCACATATTTTAGGGCAAAAAGGCAGAAATTTCCCTTATTTTGGGGCAAAATTGCAGTAATTTCACTTATTTTAGGGTAATAAGTCAGAAATTCCCTTTATTTTGGGGCAAAAAAGACAGAAATTCCCTTTGTTTTGGGGGAAAAAGACAGAAATTCCACTTATTTAGAGGCAAAAAGGCAGAAATTCCCCTTATTTTGGAGCAAAAATGAAGAAATTTCCCATTTTTATGGCAAAAAGTTATGCATTCCCCTTATTTTCGGGCAAAAAGACAGAAATTCCTCGTATTTTGGATTAAAATTGCAGAAATTCCCCTAATTGTGGGGCAAAAGGCAGAAATTCCCTATATGTTTGGGCAAAAAGACGGAAATTCTCCTTATTTTGGGGCAAAACTCAGAAATTCCATTTATTTTGGGGCAAAATTCAAAAAATTTCACTTATTTTGGGGCAAAATTGCAGAAATTTCACTTATTTTGGGGCAAAATTTCAGAAATTTCACTTATTTCTGAGAAAAAAAGCAAAAATTTTTCTTATTTTGGGGCAAAAAGGCAGAAATTCCCATTATTTTGGGGGAAAAAGGAGGAAATTCACCGTATTTTGGGGTAAAATTTCAGAAATTTCACATATTTCAGGGCAAAAAGGCAGAAATTTCCCTTATTTTGGGGCAAAATTGCAGAAATTTCACTTATTTCAGGGTAATAAGTCAGAAAATTTCCTTATTTTGGGGCAAAAAAGACAGAAAATCCCTTTTATTTTGGTGGAAAAAGACAGAAATTCCACTTATTTAGAGGCAAAAAAGCAGAAATTCTCCTTATTTTGGAGCAAAAAATGAAGAAATTTCCTTTTTTTAAGGCAAAAAGTTATCCATTCTTTTTATTTATGTGCAAAAATAAAGAAATTTCCCGTATTTTGGGGCAAAATTCCAGAAATTTCCCTTATTCTTGGGCAAAATTGCAGAAATTTCACTTATTTTAGGGCAAAATTGCAGAAATTTCACTTATTTCAGTGAAAAAAGGCAGAAATTCCCCTTATTTTGAGGTGAAAAGGCTGAAATTCCCCTTATTATGGGGCAAAAAGGCAGAAAATTCCCTCTTTTGGGGACAAAATTGCAGAAATTTCACTTATTTCAGGGTAATAAGTCAGAAAATTTCCTCAATTTGTGCCAAAAAGACAGAAAATCCCTCTGTTTTGGAGGAAAAAGACAGAAATTCAACTTATTTAGAGGCAAAAAAAGCAGAAATTCCCCTTATTTTGGAGCAAAAATGAAGAAATTTCCCTTTTTTAAGGCAAAAAGGTATGCATTCTTTTTATTTACGGGCAAAACGGCAGAAATTTCCCATATTTTGGACCAAAATTGCAGAAATTCCCCTAATTGTGGGGCAAAAATGCAGAAATTCCCTATATGTTGCGGCAAAAAGACAGAAATTCTCCTTATTTTGGGGCAAAACTCAGAAATTCCACTTATTTTGGGGCAAAATTCCAGAAATTTCCCTTATTCTTGGGCAAAATTGCAGAAATTCCCCGTATTTTGGAGCAAAATTGCAGAAATTCCCCTAATTGTGGGGCAAAAATGCAGAAATTCCCTATATGTTGTGGCAAAAACACAGAAATTCTCCTTATTTTGGGGCAAAACTCAGAAATTCCACTTATTTTGGGGCAAAATTCCAGAAATTTCCTTTATTTCGGTGCAAAATTGCAGAAATTTCTCTTATTTAGGGGCAAAATTGCAGAAATTTGACTTATTTCAGGAAAAAAAGACAGAAATATTCCTTATTTTGGGGCAAAAAGGCAGAAATTCGTAATATTTTGTGGCAAAAATGCAGAAATTTCCCTTATTTTGAGGTGAAAAGGCTGAAATTCCCCTTATTTGAGGGCAAAAAGGCAGAAATTTCCCTTATTTTGGGACAAAATTGCAGAAATTTCACTTATTTCAGGGTAATAAGTCAGAAAATTTCCTTATTTTGTGGCAAAAAAGACAGAAAATCCCTTTGTTTTGGTGGAAAAAGACAGAAATTCCACTTATTTAGAGGCAAAAAAGCAGAAATTCTCCTTATTTTGGAGCAAAAATGAAGAAATTTCCTTTTTTTAAGGCAAAAAGTTATCCATTCTTTTTATTTATGGGCAAAAATAAAGAAATTTCCCGTATTTTGGGGCAATATTCCAGAAATTTCCCTTATTCTTGGGCAAAATTGCAGAAATTTCACTTATTTTAGGGCAAAATTGCAGAAATTTCACTTATTTCAGTGAAAAAAGGCAGAAATTTCCCTTATTTTGGGGCAAAACGGCAGAAATTCTCCTTATTTTGAGGTAAAAAGGCTGAAATTCCCCTTATTTGGGGGCAAAAAGACAGAAATTTCCCTTATATTGGGGCAAAATTGCAGAAATTTCACATATTTCAGGGTAATAAGTCAGAAATTCCCCTTATTTTGGGGCAAAAAAGAGAGAAATTTCCTTTGTTTTGGGGGAAATGGCAGAAATTCCACATATTTAGAGGCGAAAAGGCAAAAATTTCTCTTATTTTGGAGCAAAAATGAAGAAATTTACCTTTTTATGGCAAAAAGGTATGCATTCCCATTATTTTCGGGCAAAAAGGCAGAAATTCTCTGTATTTTGGAGCAAAATTGCAGAAATTCCCCTAATTTTGGGGCAAAAGCCAGAAATTCTTTTTATTTTGGGGCAAAAATCAGAAATTCCTCTTATTTTGGCGTAATTCCAGAAATTTCCTCTATATTGGGGCAAAATTGCAGGAATTTACCTTATTTTGGGGCAAAATTGCAGAAATTTCCTTTTTTGGGGGCAAAATTGCAGAAATTTCACTTATTTTCAGGTGAAAAGGCTGAAATTTCCTTTATTTTGGGGCAAAAAGGAGAAATTCTCTTTATTTTGGGGCAAAGTTGCAGACATTTCCCTTATTATAGAAAATAATTGCAGAAATTTCCATTATTTTAGGGCAAAATTGCAGAAATTTCACTTATTTCAGAGAAAAAAAGCAAAATTTTTTCTTATTTTGGAGCAAAAAGGCAGAAATTCCCATTATTTTGGGGGAAAAAGGAGGAAATTCACCGTATTTTGGGGTAAAATTGCAGAAATTTCACATATTTTAGGGCAAAAAGGCAGAAATTTCCCTTATTTTGGGGCAAAATTGCAGTAATTTCACTTATTTTAGGGTAATAAGTCAGAAATTCCCTTTATTTTGGGGCAAAAAAGACAGAAATTCCCTTTGTTTTGGGGGAAAAAGACAGAAATTCCACTTATTTAGAGGCAAAAAGGCAGAAATTCCCCTTATTTTGGAGCAAAAATGAAGAAATTTCCCATTTTTATGGCAAAAAGTTATGCATTCCCCTTATTTTCGGGCAAAAAGACAGAAATTCCTCGTATTTTGGATTAAAATTGCAGAAATTCCCCTAATTGTGGGACAAAAGGCAGAAATTCCCTATATGTTTGGGCAAAAAGACGGAAATTCTCCTTATTTTGGGGCAAAACTCAGAAATTCCATTTATTTTGGGGCAAAATTCAAAAAATTTCACTTATTTTGGGGCAAAATTGCAGAAATTTCACTTATTTTGGGGCAAAATTTCAGAAATTTCACTTATTTCTAAGAAAAAAGCAAAAATTTTTCTTATTTTTTGGGCAAAAGGCAGAAATTCTCATTATTTTGGGGCAAAAAAGCAGAAATTAACCTTATTTTGGGGTAAAATTGCAGAAATTTCACATATTTCAGGGCAAAAAGCAGAAATTTCCCTAATTTTAGGGCAAAATTGCAGAAATTTCACTTATTTTGGGGCAAAATTGCAGAAATTTCACTTATTTCAGGGAAGAACTCAGAAATTTTCCTTATTTTGTGGCAAAAATGCAGAAATTCTTAATATTTTGTGGAAAAAATGCAGAAATTTTCCTTATTTTGAGGTAAAAAGGCTGAAATTCCTCTTATTTGGGAGCAAAAAGGAAGAAATGCCCTTATTTTCGGGCAAGAAGAGAGTAATTCCCCTTATTTTGTGGCAAAAAGGAAGAAATTTATTTTATTTTGGGGCAAAATTGCAGATATATCACTTATTTCAGGGAATAATTCAAAAATTCCTTTTTTTGGGGCAAAAAGACATAAATTCCATTTATTTTTGGGTAAAAAGGGAGAAATTTCACTTATTTTGAGGTAAAAGGGCAGAAATTCCTCTTATTTTGGGGCAAAAATGAAGAAATTTCCCTTTTTTGTGGTAAAAGTTATACATTCCCCTTACTTTCGGGATAAAAAGCAGAAATTCCTCGTATTTTGAAGCAAAATTGCAGAAATTCTCATAATTTTCGGGCAAAAAGGCAGAAATTCCCGTAATTTTGGGGCAAAAGAAGAAATTCCCTTTATTTTGAGGCAAAAATCAGATATTCCCCTTCTTTTGGGGCAAAATTCAAGAAATTTCCTTTATTTTGGTGCAAAATTGCAGGAATTTACCTTATTTTGGGGCAATATTGCAGAAATTTCCATTATTTGGGACAAAATTGCAGAACTTTCATTTATTTTCAGGTAAAAAGGCTGAAATTTCCTTAATTTTCGGGCAAAAAGTGAGAAATTCCCCTTATTTTGGGGCAAAATTGCAGAAATTTCCTTTTTTATGGGAAATATTGCAGAAATTTTTCTTAATTTAAGGCAAAATTGCAGAAATTTCACTTATTTCAAAGAAAAAAAGCAAAAATTTTTCTTGTTTTGGGGCAAAAAGGCAGAAATTCCCATTATTTTGGGGCAAAAAGGCAGAAATTTCCTTTTTTTGGGGCAAAATTGCAGAAATTTCACTTATTTTCAGGTGAAAAGGCTGAAATTTCCTTTATTTTGGGGCAAAAAGGAGAAATTCTCTTTATTTTGGGGCAAAATTGCAGACATTACCCTTATTATAGAAAATAATTGCAGAAATTTCTCTTATTTTAGGGCAAAATTGCAGAAATTTCACTTATTTCAGAGAAAAAAAACAAAAATTTTTCTTATTTTAAGGCAAAAAGTCAGAAATTCCCATTATTTTGGGGGAAAAAGGAGGAAATTCACCGTATTTTGGGGTAAAATTGCAGAAATTTCACATATTTCAGGGCAAAAAGGCAGAAATTTCCCTTATTTTGGGGCAAAATTGCAGAAATTTCACTTATTTTAGGGTAATAAGTCAGAAAATTTCCTTATTTTGGGGCAAAAAAGACAGAAAATCCCTTTGTTTTGGTGGAAAAAGACAGAAATTCCACTTATTTAGAGGCAAAAAAGCAGAAATTCTCCTTATTTTGGAGCAAAAATGAAGAAATTTCCTTTTTTTAAGGCAAAAAGTTATCCATTCTTTTTATTTATGGGCAAAAATAAAGAAATTTCCCGTATTTTGGGGCAAAATTCCAGAAATTTCCCTTATTCTTGGGCAAAATTGCAGAAATTTCACTTATTTTAGGGCAAAATTGCAGAAATTTCACTTATTTCAGTGAAAAAAGGCAGAAATTCCCCTTATTTTGAGGTTAAAAGGCTGAAATTCCCGTTATTATGGGGCAAAAAGGCAGAAATTTCCCTTATTTGGGGACAAAATTGCAAAAATTTCACTTATTTCAGGGTAATAAGTCAGAAAATTTCCTCATTTTGGGGCAAAAAAGACAGAAAATCCCTCTGTTTTGGAGGAAAAAGACAGAAATTCAACTTATTTAGAGGCAAAAAAGCAGAAATTTTCCTTATTTTGGAGCAAAAATGAAGAAATTTACCTTTTTATGGCAAAAAGGTATGCATTCCCATTATTTTCGGGCAAAAAAACAGAAATTCGCCGTATTTTGGAGCAAAATTGCAGAAATTCCCCTAATTTTGGGGCAAAATCCAGAAATTCCCTTTATTTTGGGGCAAAAATTAGAAATTCCCCTTATTTTGGGGCAAAATTCCAGAAATTTTCTTTATTTTGGGGCAAAATTGCAGGAATTTACCTTATTTTAGGGCAAAATTTCAGAAATTTCCTTTATTTGGGGCAAAATTGCAGAAATTTCACTTATTTTCTGGTTAAATGGCTGAAATTTCCTTTATTTTGGGGCATAAAGGGAGAAATTCCCCTTATTTTGGGGCAAAATTGCAGAAATTTTCCTTATTATGCAATAAAATTGCAGAAATTTCACTTATTTTAGGGCAAAATTGCAGAAATTTCACTTATTTCAGAGAAAAAAAGAAAAAATTTTTCTTATTTTGGGGCAAAAAGGCAGAAATTCACCTTATTTTGGGGTAAAATTGCAGAAATTTCACATATTTCAGGGCAAAAAGGCAGAAATTCCTAATATTTCGTGCCAAAATTCAAAAATTTCCCTTATTTTAAGGTAAAAATGCTAAAATTCCCCTTATTTGGGGGAAAAAAGGCAGAAATTTCCCTTATTTTTGGGCAAAATTGCAGAAATTTCACTTATTTCAGGGTAATGAGTCAGAAATTCCTCTTATTTTGGGGCAAAAAAGAGAGAAATTCCCTTTGTTTTTTGGAAAAAAGACAGAAATTCCACTTATTTAGAGGCAAAAAGGCAGAAATTCCCATTATTTTGGAGCAAAAATGAAGAAATTTCCCTTTTTTGTGGCAAAAAATATACATTCCCCTTACTTTCGGGATAAAAAGCAGAAATTCCCCGTATTTTTAAGCAAAATTGCAGACATTCTCATAATTTTCGGGCAAAAAGGAAGAAATTCTCTTTATTTTGGGGCAAAAAAACAGAAAATCTTTTTTTTCGGGAGCAAACAGTCAGAAATTCTCATTATTTTGGGGCAAAATTGCAGAAATTTCCTTTACATTGGGGCAAAATGGCAGAAATTTGTCTTATTTCAGGGAAAAATACAGAAATTTTCCTTATTTTAAGGCAAAAAGGCAGAAATTCCTAATATTATGTGGCAAAAATGCCGAAATTCCCCTTATTTTGAGGTGAAAAGGCTGAAATTCCCCTTATTTTGGGGCAAAAAGGCAGAAATTTCCCTTATTTGGGGACAAAATTGCAGAAATTTCACATATTTCAGGGCAAAAAGGCAGAAATTTCTTTTATTTTGGGGCAAAATTGCAGAAATTTCACTTATTTCAGGGTAATAAGTCAGAAATTTCCATTATTTTGAGTCAAAAAAGACAGAAATTCCCTTTGTTTTGGGGGAAATGACAGAAATTCAATATATTTAGAGGCAAAAAGGCAGAAATTCCCCTTATTTTGGAGCAAAAATGAAGAAATTTCCCTTTTTTATGGCAACAAGTTATGCATTCCCCTTATATTCGGGCAAAAGGGCATAAATTCCTCGTATTTTGGAGCAAAATTGCAGAAATTCCCCTAATTGTGGGGCAAAAAGGCAGAAATTCCTTATATGTTGGGGCAAAAAGACAAAAATTCTCCTTATTTTGGGGCAAAACTCAGAAATTCCAAATTTTGGTGCAAAATTCCAGAAATTTCCCTTATATTGGGGCAAAATTGCAGAAATTACACTTATTTTGGTGCAAAATTGCAGAAATTTCACTTATTTCAGGGAAAAAAGGAAGAAATTTTTCTTATTTTGGGGCAAAAAGGCAGAAATTACTAATATTTTGTGCCAAAATTCAAAAATTCCCCTTATTTTGAGGTAAAAATGCTAAAATTTCCCTTATTTGGAGGCAAAAAGGCAGAAATTTCCCTTATTTTTGGGCAATATTGCAGAAATTTCACTTATTTCAGGGTAATGAGTCAGAAATTCCTCTTATTTTGGGGCAAAAAAGAGAGAAATTCTCTTTGTTTTTGGGTAAAAGACAGAAATTCCACTTATTTAGAGGCAAAAAGGCAGAAATTCCCCTTATTTTGTAGCAAAAATGAAGAAATTTCCCTTTTTTGTGGCAAAAAATATACATTCCCCTTACTTACGGGATAAAAAGCAGAAATTCCCCGTATTTTGAAGCAAAATTGCAGAAATTCTCATAATTTTCGGGCAAAAATGCAGAAATTCTCCTTATTTTGGGGCAAGAAGACAGAATATCTTTTATTTCGGGAGCAAACAGTCACAAATTCTCCTTATTTTGGAGCAAAATTGCAGAAATTTCCTTTACAATGGGGCAAAATTGCAGAAATTTGACTTATTTCAGGGAAAAAAGACAGAAATTTTTCTTATTTTGGGGCAAAAAGGCAGATATTCCTAATATTTTGTGGCAAAAATGCAGAAATTCCCCTTATTTTGAGGTGAAAGGGCTGAATTTCCCCTTATTTTGGGGCAAAATTCCAGAAATTTCTCTTATTCTTGGTCAAAATTGCAGAAATTTCACTTATTTTGAGGCAAAATTGCAGAAATTTCAATTATTTCAGGGAAAAAAGGCAGAAATTTTTCTTATTTTGGGGCAAAAAGGCAGAAATTCCTAATATTTTGTGGCAAAAATGCAGAAATTCCCCTTATTTTGAGGTGAAAGGGCTGAAATTCCCCTTATTTTGGGGGCAAAAAAGACAGAAATTCCCTTTGTTTTGGGGGAAATGACAGAAATTCCACTTATTTAGAGGCAAAAAGGCAGAAATTCCCCTTATTTTGAAGCAAAAATGAAGAAATTTCTATTTTTATGGCAAAAAGGTATGCATTCCCATTATTTTCGGGCAAAAAAACAGAAATTCGCCGTATTTTGGAGCAAAATTGCAGAAATTCCCCTAATTTTGGGGCAAAAGCCAGAAATTCCCTTTATTTTGGGGCAAAAATCAGAAATTCCCCTTATTTTGGGGCAAAATTCCAGAAATTTTCTTTATTTTGGGGCAAAATTGCAGGAATTTACCTTATTTTGGGGCAAAATTTCAGAAATTTCCTTTATTTAGGGCAAAATTGCAGAAATTTCACTTATTTTCTGGTAAAAAGCCTGAAATTTCCTTTATTTTGGGGCATAAAGGGAGAAATTCCCCTTATTTTGGGGCAAAATTGCAGAATTTTTCCTTATTATGCAATAAAATTGCAGAAATTTCACTTATTTTAGGGCAAAATTGCAGAAATTTCACTTATTTCAGAGAAAAAAAGCAAAAATTTTTCTTATTTTGGGGCAAAAAATCAGAAATTCACCTTATTTTGGGGTAAAATTGCAGAAATTTCACATATTTCCGGGCAAAAAGGCAGAAATTCCTAATATTTTGTGCCAAAATTCAAAAATTCCCCTTATTTTGAGGTAAAAATGCTAAAATTCCCCTTATTTGGGGGCAAAAAGGTAGAAATTTTCCTTATTTTTTGGCAAAATTGCAGAAATTTCACTTATTTCAGGGTAATGAGTCAGAAATTCCTCTTATTTTTGGGCAAAAAAGAGAGAAATTTCCTTTGTTTTTTGGAAAAAAGACAGAAATTCCACTTATTTAGAGGCAAAAAGGCAGAAATTCCCATTATTTTGGAGCAAAAATGAAGAAATTTCCCTTTTTTGTGGCAAAAAATATACATTCCCATTACTTTCGGGATAAAAAGCAGAAATTCCCCGTATTTTGAAGCAAAATTGCAGAAATTCTCATAATTTTCGGGCAAAAAGGAAGAAATTCTCTTTATTTTGGGGCAAAAAAACAGAAAATCTTTTTTTTCGGGAGCAAACAGTCAGAAATTCTCATTATTTGGGGACAAAATTGCAGAAATTTCACTTATTTCAGGGTAATAAGTCAGAAAATTTTCTTATTTTGTGGCAAAAAAGACAGAAAATCCCTCTGTTTTGGAGGAAAAAGACAGAAATTCAACTTATTTAGAGGCAAAAAAGCAGAAATTCCCCTTATTTTGGAGCAAAAATGAAGAAATTTCCCTTTTTTAAGGCAAAAAGGTATGCATTCTTTTTATTTACGGGCAAAACGGCAAAAATTTCCCGTATTTTGGAGCAAAATTGCAGAAATTCCCCTAATTGTGGGGCAAAAATGCACAAATTCCCTATATGTTGCGGCAAAAAGACAGAAATTCTCCTTATCTTGGGGCAAAACTCAGAAAATCCACTTATTTTGGGGCAAAATTCCAGAAATTTCCCTTATTCTTGGGCAAAATTGCAGAAATTTCACTTATTTTTGGGCAAAATTGCAGAAATTTCACTTATTTCAGTGAAAAAAGGCAGAAATTTCCCTTATTTTTGGGCAAAAAGGCAGAAATTCTCCTTATTTTGAGGTAAAAAGGCTGAAATTCCCATTATTTGAGGGCAAAAAGGCAGAAATTTCCATTATTTTGAAGCAAAATTGCAGAAATTTCACTTATTTCAGGAAATAAGTCAGAAATTCATTTTATTTTGGGGAAAAAAGGACAGAAATTCCCTTTATTTTGGGGGAAATGACAGAAATTCCACTTATTTAGAGGCAAAAAAGCAGAAATTTCCCTTATTTTGGAGCAAAAATGAAGAAATTTACCTTTTTATGGCAAAAAGGTATGCGTTCCCATTATTTTCGGACAAAAAGGCAGAAATTCCCCGTATTTTAGAGCAAAATTGCAGAAATTCCCCTAATTTTGTGGCAAAAGCCAGAAATTCCCTTTATTTTGGGACAAAAATCAGAAATTCCCCTTATTTTGGGGCAAAATTCAAAAAATTTCCCTTATTTTTGGGCAAAATTGCAGGAATTTACCTTATTTTGGGGCAAAATTGCAGAAATTTCCTTTATTTAGGGCAAAATTGCAGAAATTTCACTATTTTCTGGTGAAAAGGCTGAAATTTCCTTTATTTTGGGGCAAAAAGGTAGAAATTCCCCTTATTTTGGGGCAAAATTGCAGAAATTTCCCTTATTATGCAATAAAATTGCAGAAATTTCACTTATTTTAGGGCAAAATTGCAGAAATTTCACTTATTTCAGAGAAAAAAAGCAAAAATTTTTCTTATTTTGGGGTAAAAAGGCAGAAATTCCCATTATTTTGGGGCAAAAAGGCAGAAATTCACCTTATTTTGGGGTAAAATTTCAGAAATTTCACATATTTCAGGGCAAAAAGGCAGAAATTTCCCTTATTTTGGGGCAAAATTGCAGAAATTTCACTTATTTCAGGGTAATAAGTCAGAAATTCCCCTTATTTTGGGTCAAAAAAGACAGAAATTCCCTTTGTTTTGGGGGAAATGACAGAAATTCCACTTATTTAGAGGCAAAAAGGCAGAAATTCCCCTTATTTTGGAGCAAAAATGAAGAAATTTCCCTTTTTTATGGCAACAAGTTATGCATTCCCCTTATTTTCGGGCAAAAGGGCATAAATTCCCCGTGTTTTGGAGCAAAATTGCAGAAATTCCCCTAATTGTGGGGCAAAAAGGCAGAAATTCCCTATATGTTGGGGCAAAAAGATAAAAATTCTCCTTATTTTGGGACAAAACTCAGAAATTAAAATTTTGGTGCAAATTCCAGAAATTTCTTTTATTTTGGGGCAAAATTGCAGAAATTTCACTTATTTTGGGGCAAAATTGCAGAAATTTAACTTATTTCAGTGTAAAAAGGCAGAAATTTTTTTTATTTTGTGGCAAAAAGGCAGAAATTCCTAATACTTTGTGCCAAAATTCAAAAATTCCCCTTATTTTGAGGTAAAAATGCTAAAATTCCCCTTATTTGGGGGCAAAAAAGAAGAAATTTTCCTATTTTTGTGCAAAATTGCAGAAATTTCACTTATTTCACGGTAATAAGTCAGAAATTCCCCTTATTTTGGGGCAAAAATGACAGAAATTCCCTTTGTTTTGGGGGAAATGACAGAAATTCCACTTATTTAGAGGCAAAAAGGCAGAAATTTCCCTTATTTTGGAGCAAAAATGAAGAAATTTACCTGTTTATGGCAAAAAGGTATGCATTCCCATTATTTTCAGGCAAAAAGGCAGAAATTCCCCGTATATTGGAGCAAAATTGCAATAATTCCCTTAATTTTGTGGCAAAAGCCAGAAATTCCCTTTATTTTGGGGCAAAAATCAGAAATTCCCCTTATTTTGGGGCAAAATTCAAAAAATTTCCTTTATTTTTGGGCAAAATAGCAGGAATTTACCTTATTTTGGGGCAAAATTGCAGAAATTTCCCTTATTTGGGGCAAAATTGCAGAAATTTCACTTATTTTCTGGTAAAAAGGCTGAAATTTCCATTATTTGGGGGCAAAAAGGGAGAAATTCCCCTTATTTTGGGGCAAAATTGCAGAAATTTCCCTTATTATGCAATAAAATTGCAGAAATTTCACTTATTTTAGGGCAAAATTGCAGAAATTTCACTTATTTCAGAGAAAAAAAGCAAAAATTTTTTTTATGTTGGGGCAAAAAGGCAGAAATTCCCATTATTTTGTGGCAAAAAGGCAGAAATTCACCTTATTATGGGGTAAAATTTCAGAAATTTCACATATTTCAGGGCAAAAAGGCAGAAATTTCCCTTATTTTGGGGCAAAATTGCAGAATTTTCACTTATTTTGGGGCAAAATTCCAGAAATTTCCCTTATTCTTGGGCAAAATTGCAGAAATTCCCCGTATTTTGGAGCAAAATTGCAGAAATTCCCCTAATTGTGGGGCAAAAATGCAGAAATTCCCTATATGTTGTGGCAAAAACACAGAAATTCTCCTTATTTTGGGGCAAAACTCAGAAATTCCACTTATTTTGGGGCAAAATTCCAGAAATTTCCTTTATTTCGGTGCAAAATTGCAGAAATTTCTCTTATTTAGGGGCAAAATTGCAGAAATTTGACTTATTTCAGGAAAAAAAGACAGAAATATTCCTTATTTTGGGGCAAAAAGGCAGAAATTCGTAATATTTTGTGGCAAAAATGCAGAAATTTCCCTTATTTTGAGGTGAAAAGGCTGAAATTCCCCTTATTTGAGGGCAAAAAGGCAGAAATTTCCCTTATTTTGGGACAAAATTGCAGAAATTTCACTTATTTCAGGGTAATAAGTCAGAAAATTTCCTTATTTTGTGGCAAAAAAGACAGAAAATCCCTTTGTTTTGGTGGAAAAAGACAGAAATTCCACTTATTTAGAGGCAAAAAAGCAGAAATTCTCCTTATTTTGGAGCAAAAATGAAGAAATTTCCTTTTTTTAAGGCAAAAAGTTATCCATTCTTTTTATTTATGGGCAAAAATAAAGAAATTTCCTGTATTTTGGGGCAATATTCCAGAAATTTCCCTTATTCTTGGGCAAAATTGCAGAAATTTCACTTATTTTAGGGCAAAATTGCAGAAATTTCACTTATTTCAGTGAAAAAAGGCAGAAATTTCCCTTATTTTGGGGCAAAACGGCAGAAATTCTCCTTATTTTGAGGTAAAAAGGCTGAAATTCCCCTTATTTGGGGGCAAAAAGACAGAAATTTCCCTTATATTGGGGCAAAATTGCAGAAATTTCACATATTTCAGGGTAATAAGTCAGAAATTCCCCTTATTTTGGGGCAAAAAAGAGAGAAATTTCCTTTGTTTTGGGGGAAATGGCAGAAATTCCACATATTTAGAGGCGAAAAGGCAAAAATTTCTCTTATTTTGGAGCAAAAATGAAGAAATTTACCTTTTTATGGCAAAAAGGTATGCATTCCCATTATTTTCGGGCAAAAAGGCAGAAATTCTCTGTATTTTGGAGCAAAATTGCAGAAATTCCCCTAATTTTGGGGCAAAAGCCAGAAATTCTTTTTATTTTGGGGCAAAAATCAGAAATTCCTCTTATTTTGGCGTAATTCCAGAAATTTCCTCTATTTTGGGGCAAAATTGCAGGAATTTACCTTATTTTGGGGCAAAATTGCAGAAATTTCCTTTTTTGGGGGCAAAATTGCAGAAATTTCACTTATTTTCAGGTGAAAAGGCTGAAATTTCCTTTATTTTGGGGCAAAAAGGAGAAATTCTCTTTATTTTGGGGCAAAGTTGCAGACATTTCCCTTATTATAGAAAATAATTGCAGAAATTTCCATTATTTTAGGGCAAAATTGCAGAAATTTCACTTATTTCAGAGAAAAAAAGCAAAATTTTTTCTTATTTTGGAGCAAAAAGGCAGAAATTCCCATTATTTTGGGGGAAAAAGGAGGAAATTCACCGTATTTTGGGGTAAAATTGCAGAAATTTCACATATTTTAGGGCAAAAAGGCAGAAATTTCCCTTATTTTGGGGCAAAATTGCAGTAATTTCACTTATTTTAGGGTAATAAGTCAGAAATTCCCTTTATTTTGGGGCAAAAAAGACAGAAATTCCCTTTGTTTTGGGGGAAAAAGACAGAAATTCCACTTATTTAGAGGCAAAAAGGCAGAAATTCCCCTTATTTTGGAGCAAAAATGAAGAAATTTCCCATTTTTATGGCAAAAAGTTATGCATTCCCCTTATTTTCGGGCAAAAAGACAGAAATTCCTCGTATTTTGGATTAAAATTGCAGAAATTCCCCTAATTGTGGGACAAAAGGCAGAAATTCCCTATATGTTTGGGCAAAAAGACGGAAATTCTCCTTATTTTGGGGCAAAACTCAGAAATTCCATTTATTTTGGGGCAAAATTCAAAAAATTTCACTTATTTTGGGGCAAAATTGCAGAAATTTCACTTATTTTGGGGCAAAATTTCAGAAATTTCACTTATTTCTAAGAAAAAAGCAAAAATTTTTCTTATTTTTTGGGCAAAAGGCAGAAATTCTCATTATTTTGGGGCAAAAAAGCAGAAATTAACCTTATTTTGGGGTAAAATTGCAGAAATTTCACATATTTCAGGGCAAAAAGCAGAAATTTCCCTAATTTTAGGGCAAAATTGCAGAAATTTCACTTATTTTGGGGCAAAATTGCAGAAATTTCACTTATTTCAGGGAAGAACTCAGAAATTTTCCTTATTTTGTGGCAAAAATGCAGAAATTCTTAATATTTTGTGGAAAAAATGCAGAAATTTTCCTTATTTTGAGGTAAAAAGGCTGAAATTCCTCTTATTTGGGAGCAAAAAGGAAGAAATGCCCTTATTTTCGGGCAAGAAGAGAGTAATTCCCCTTATTTTGTGGCAAAAAGGAAGAAATTTATTTTATTTTGGGGCAAAATTGCAGATATATCACTTATTTCAGGGAATAATTCAAAAATTCCTTTTTTTGGGGCAAAAAGACATAAATTCCATTTATTTTTGGGTAAAAAGGGAGAAATTTCACTTATTTTGAGGTAAAAGGGCAGAAATTCCTCTTATTTTGGGGCAAAAATGAAGAAATTTCCCTTTTTTGTGGTAAAAGTTATACATTCCCCTTACTTTCGGGATAAAAAGCAGAAATTCCTCGTATTTTGAAGCAAAATTGCAGAAATTCTCATAATTTTCGGGCAAAAAGGCAGAAATTCCCGTAATTTTGGGGCAAAAGAAGAAATTCCCTTTATTTTGAGGCAAAAATCAGATATTCCCCTTCTTTTGGGGCAAAATTCAAGAAATTTCCTTTATTTTGGTGCAAAATTGCAGGAATTTACCTTATTTTGGGGCAATATTGCAGAAATTTCCATTATTTGGGACAAAATTGCAGAACTTTCATTTATTTTCAGGTAAAAAGGCTGAAATTTCCTTAATTTTCGGGCAAAAAGTGAGAAATTCCCCTTATTTTGGGGCAAAATTGCAGAAATTTCCTTTTTTATGGGAAATATTGCAGAAATTTTTCTTAATTTAAGGCAAAATTGCAGAAATTTCACTTATTTCAAAGAAAAAAAGCAAAAATTTTTCTTGTTTTGGGGCAAAAAGGCAGAAATTCCCATTATTTTGGGGCAAAAAGGCAGAAATTTCCTTTTTTTGGGGCAAAATTGCAGAAATTTCACTTATTTTCAGGTGAAAAGGCTGAAATTTCCTTTATTTTGGGGCAAAAAGGAGAAATTCTCTTTATTTTGGGGCAAAATTGCAGACATTACCCTTATTATAGAAAATAATTGCAGAAATTTCTCTTATTTTAGGGCAAAATTGCAGAAATTTCACTTATTTCAGAGAAAAAAAACAAAAATTTTTCTTATTTTAAGGCAAAAAGTCAGAAATTCCCATTATTTTGGGGGAAAAAGGAGGAAATTCACCGTATTTTGGGGTAAAATTGCAGAAATTTCACATATTTCAGGGCAAAAAGGCAGAAATTTCCCTTATTTTGGGGCAAAATTGCAGAAATTTCACTTATTTTAGGGTAATAAGTCAGAAAATTTCCTTATTTTGGGGCAAAAAAGACAGAAAATCCCTTTGTTTTGGTGGAAAAAGACAGAAATTCCACTTATTTAGAGGCAAAAAAGCAGAAATTCTCTTTATTTTGGAGCAAAAATGAAGAAATTTCCTTTTTTTAAGGCAAAAAGTTATCCATTCTTTTTATTTATGGGCAAAAATAAAGAAATTTCCCGTATTTTGGGGCAAAATTCCAGAAATTTCCCTTATTCTTGGGCAAAATTGCAGAAATTTCACTTATTTTAGGGCAAAATTGCAGAAATTTCACTTATTTCAGTGAAAAAAGGCAGAAATTCCCCTTATTTTGAGGTTAAAAGGCTGAAATTCCCGTTATTATGGGGCAAAAAGGCAGAAATTTCCCTTATTTGGGGACAAAATTGCAAAAATTTCACTTATTTCAGGGTAATAAGTCAGAAAATTTCCTCATTTTGGGGCAAAAAAGACAGAAAATCCCTCTGTTTTGGAGGAAAAAGACAGAAATTCAACTTATTTAGAGGCAAAAAAGCAGAAATTTTCCTTATTTTGGAGCAAAAATGAAGAAATTTACCTTTTTATGGCAAAAAGGTATGCATTCCCATTATTTTCGGGCAAAAAAACAGAAATTCGCCGTATTTTGGAGCAAAATTGCAGAAATTCCCCTAATTTTGGGGCAAAATCCAGAAATTCCCTTTATTTTGGGGCAAAAATTAGAAATTCCCCTTATTTTGGGGCAAAATTCCAGAAATTTTCTTTATTTTGGGGCAAAATTGCAGGAATTTACCTTATTTTAGGGCAAAATTTCAGAAATTTCCTTTATTTGGGGCAAAATTGCAGAAATTTCACTTATTTTCTGGTTAAATGGCTGAAATTTCCTTTATTTTGGGGCATAAAGGGAGAAATTCCCCTTATTTTGGGGCAAAATTGCAGAAATTTTCCTTATTATGCAATAAAATTGCAGAAATTTCACTTATTTTAGGGCAAAATTGCAGAAATTTCACTTATTTCAGAGAAAAAAAGAAAAAATTTTTCCTATTTTGGGGCAAAAAGGCAGAAATTCACCTTATTTTGGGGTAAAATTGCAGAAATTTCACATATTTCAGGGCAAAAAGGCAGAAATTCCTAATATTTCGTGCCAAAATTCAAAAATTTCCCTTATTTTAAGGTAAAAATGCTAAAATTCCCCTTATTTGGGGGAAAAAAGGCAGAAATTTCCCTTATTTTTGGGCAAAATTGCAGAAATTTCACTTATTTCAGGGTAATGAGTCAGAAATTCCTCTTATTTTGGGGCAAAAAAGAGAGAAATTCCCTTTGTTTTTTGGAAAAAAGACAGAAATTCCACTTATTTAGAGGCAAAAAGGCAGAAATTCCCATTATTTTGGAGCAAAAATGAAGAAATTTCCCTTTTTTGTGGCAAAAAATATACATTCCCCTTACTTTCGGGATAAAAAGCAGAAATTCCCCGTATTTTTAAGCAAAATTGCAGACATTCTCATAATTTTCGGGCAAAAAGGAAGAAATTCTCTTTATTTTGGGGCAAAAAAACAGAAAATCTTTTTTTTCGGGAGCAAACAGTCAGAAATTCTCATTATTTTGGGGCAAAATTGCAGAAATTTCCTTTACATTGGGGCAAAATGGCAGAAATTTGTCTTATTTCAGGGAAAAATACAGAAATTTTCCTTATTTTAAGGCAAAAAGGCAGAAATTCCTAATATTATGTGGCAAAAATGCCGAAATTCCCCTTATTTTGAGGTGAAAAGGCTGAAATTCCCCTTATTTTGGGGCAAAAAGGCAGAAATTTCCCTTATTTGGGGACAAAATTGCAGAAATTTCACATATTTCAGGGCAAAAAGGCAGAAATTTCTTTTATTTTGGGGCAAAATTGCAGAAATTTCACTTATTTCAGGGTAATAAGTCAGAAATTTCCATTATTTTGAGTCAAAAAAGACAGAAATTCCCTTTGTTTTGGGGGAAATGACAGAAATTCAATATATTTAGAGGCAAAAAGGCAGAAATTCCCCTTATTTTGGAGCAAAAATGAAGAAATTTCCCTTTTTTATGGCAACAAGTTTTGCATTCCCCTTATATTCGGGCAAAAGGGCATAAATTCCTCGTATTTTGGAGCAAAATTGCAGAAATTCCCCTAATTGTGGGGCAAAAAGGCAGAAATTCCTTATATGTTGGGGCAAAAAGACAAAAATTCTCCTTATTTTGGGGCAAAACTCAGAAATTCCAAATTTTGGTGCAAAATTCCAGAAATTTCCCTTATATTGGGGCAAAATTGCAGAAATTACACTTATTTTGGTGCAAAATTGCAGAAATTTCACTTATTTCAGGGAAAAAAGGAAGAAATTTTTCTTATTTTGGGGCAAAAAGGCAGAAATTACTAATATTTTGTGCCAAAATTCAAAAATTCCCCTTATTTTGAGGTAAAAATGCTAAAATTTCCCTTATTTGGAGGCAAAAAGGCAGAAATTTCCCTTATTTTTGGGCAATATTGCAGAAATTTCACTTATTTCAGGGTAATGAGTCAGAAATTCCTCTTATTTTGGGGCAAAAAAGAGAGAAATTCTCTTTGTTTTTGGGTAAAAGACAGAAATTCCACTTATTTAGAGGCAAAAAGGCAGAAATTCCCCTTATTTTGTAGCAAAAATGAAGAAATTTCCCTTTTTTGTGGCAAAAAATATACATTCCCCTTACTTACGGGATAAAAAGCAGAAATTCCCCGTATTTTGAAGCAAAATTGCAGAAATTCTCATAATTTTCGGGCAAAAATGCAGAAATTCTCCTTATTTTGGGGCAAGAAGACAGAATATCTTTTATTTCGGGAGCAAACAGTCACAAATTCTCCTTATTTTGGAGCAAAATTGCAGAAATTTCCTTTACAATGGGGCAAAATTGCAGAAATTTGACTTATTTCAGGGAAAAAAGACAGAAATTTTTCTTATTTTGGGGCAAAAAGGCAGATATTCCTAATATCTTGTGGCAAAAATGCAGAAATTCCCCTTATTTTGAGGTGAAAGGGCTGAATTTCCCCTTATTTTGGGGCAAAATTCCAGAAATTTCTCTTATTCTTGGTCAAAATTGCAGAAATTTCACTTATTTTGAGGCAAAATTGCAGAAATTTCAATTATTTCAGGGAAAAAAGGCAGAAATTTTTCTTATTTTGGGGCAAAAAGGCAGAAATTCCTAATATTTTGTGGCAAAAATGCAGAAATTCCCCTTATTTTGAGGTGAAAGGGCTGAAATTCCCCTTATTTTGGGGGCAAAAAAGACAGAAATTCCCTTTGTTTTGGGGGAAATGACAGAAATTCCACTTATTTAGAGGCAAAAAGGCAGAAATTTCCCTTATTTTGGAGCAAAAATGAAGAAATTTAACTTTTTATGGCAAAAAGGTATGCATTCCCATTATTTTCGGGCAAAAAAACAGAAATTCGCCGTATTTTGGAGCAAAATTGCAGAAATTCCCCTAATTTTGGGGCAAAAGCCAGAAATTCCCTTTATTTTGGGGCAAAAATCAGAAATTCCCCTTATTTTGGGGCAAAATTCCAGAAATTTTCTTTATTTTGGGGCAAAATTGCAGGAATTTACCTTATTTTGGGGCAAAATTTCAGAAATTTCCTTTATTTAGGGCAAAATTGCAGAAATTTCACTTATTTTCTGGTAAAAAGCCTGAAATTTCCTTTATTTTGGGGCATAAAGGGAGAAATTCCCCTTATTTTGGGGCAAAATTGCAGAATTTTTCCTTATTATGCAATAAAATTGCAGAAATTTCACTTATTTTAGGGCAAAATTGCAGAAATTTCACTTATTTCAGAGAAAAAAAGCAAAAATTTTTCTTATTTTGGGGCAAAAAATCAGAAATTCACCTTATTTTGGGGTAAAATTGCAGAAATTTCACATATTTCCGGGCAAAAAGGCAGAAATTCCTAATATTTTGTGCCAAAATTCAAAAATTCCCCTTATTTTGAGGTAAAAATGCTAAAATTCCCCTTATTTGGGGGCAAAAAGGTAGAAATTTTCCTTATTTTTTGGCAAAATTGCAGAAATTTCACTTATTTCAGGGTAATGAGTCAGAAATTCCTCTTATTTTTGGGCAAAAAAGAGAGAAATTTCCTTTGTTTTTTGGAAAAAAGACAGAAATTCCACTTATTTAGAGGCAAAAAGGCAGAAATTCCCATTATTTTGGAGCAAAAATGAAGAAATTTCCCTTTTTTGTGGCCAAAAATATACATTCCCATTACTTTCGGGATAAAAAGCAGAAATTCCCCGTATTTTGAAGCAAAATTGCAGAAATTCTCATAATTTTCGGGCAAAAAGGAAGAAATTCTCTTTATTTTGGGGCAAAAAAACAGAAAATCTTTTTTTTCGGGAGCAAACAGTCAGAAATTCTCATTATTTGGGGACAAAATTGCAGAAATTTCACTTATTTCAGGGTAATAAGTCAGAAAATTTTCTTATTTTGTGGCAAAAAAGACAGAAAATCCCTCTGTTTTGGAGGAAAAAGACAGAAATTCAACTTATTTAGAGGCAAAAAAGCAGAAATTCCCCTTATTTTGGAGCAAAAATGAAGAAATTTCCCTTTTTTAAGGCAAAAAGGTATGCATTCTTTTTATTTACGGGCAAAACGGCAAAAATTTCCCGTATTTTGGAGCAAAATTGCAGAAATTCCCCTAATTGTGGGGCAAAAATGCACAAATTCCCTATATGTTGCGGCAAAAAGACAGAAATTCTCCTTATCTTGGGGCAAAACTCAGAAAATCCACTTATTTTGGGGCAAAATTCCAGAAATTTCCCTTATTCTTGGGCAAAATTGCAGAAATTTCACTTATTTTTGGGCAAAATTGCAGAAATTTCACTTATTTCAGTGAAAAAAGGCAGAAATTTCCCTTATTTTTGGGCAAAAAGGCAGAAATTCTCCTTATTTTGAGGTAAAAAGGCTGAAATTCCCATTATTTGAGGGCAAAAAGGCAGAAATTTCCATTATTTTGAAGCAAAATTGCAGAAATTTCACTTATTTCAGGAAATAAGTCAGAAATTCATTTTATTTTGGGGAAAAAAGGACAGAAATTCCCTTTATTTTGGGGGAAATGACAGAAATTCCACTTATTTAGAGGCAAAAAAGCAGAAATTTCCCTTATTTTGGAGCAAAAATGAAGAAATTTACCTTTTTATGGCAAAAAGGTATGCGTTCCCATTATTTTCGGACAAAAAGGCAGAAATTCCCCGTATTTTAGAGCAAAATTGCAGAAATTCCCCTAATTTTGTGGCAAAAGCCAGAAATTCCCTTTATTTTGGGACAAAAATCAGAAATTCCCCTTATTTTGGGGCAAAATTCAAAAAATTTCCCTTATTTTTGGGCAAAATTGCAGGAATTTACCTTATTTTGGGGCAAAATTGCAGAAATTTCCTTTATTTAGGGCAAAATTGCAGAAATTTCACTATTTTCTGGTGAAAAGGCTGAAATTTCCTTTATTTTGGGGCAAAAAGGTAGAAATTCCCCTTATTTTGGGGCAAAATTGCAGAAATTTCCCTTATTATGCAATAAAATTGCAGAAATTTCACTTATTTTAGGGCAAAATTGCAGAAATTTCACTTATTTCAGAGAAAAAAAGCAAAAATTTTTCTTATTTTGGGGTAAAAAGGCAGAAATTCCCATTATTTTGGGGCAAAAAGGCAGAAATTCACCTTATTTTGGGGTAAAATTTCAGAAATTTCACATATTTCAGGGCAAAAAGGCAGAAATTTCCCTTATTTTGGGGCAAAATTGCAGAAATTTCACTTATTTCAGGGTAATAAGTCAGAAATTCCCCTTATTTTGGGTCAAAAAAGACAGAAATTCCCTTTGTTTTGGGGGAAATGACAGAAATTCCACTTATTTAGAGGCAAAAAGGCAGAAATTCCCCTTATTTTGGAGCAAAAATGAAGAAATTTCCCTTTTTTATGGCAACAAGTTATGCATTCCCCTTATTTTCGGGCAAAAGGGCATAAATTCCCCGTGTTTTGGAGCAAAATTGCAGAAATTCCCCTAATTGTGGGGCAAAAAGGCAGAAATTCCCTATATGTTGGGGCAAAAAGATAAAAATTCTCCTTATTTTGGGACAAAACTCAGAAATTAAAATTTTGGTGCAAATTCCAGAAATTTCTTTTATTTTGGGGCAAAATTGCAGAAATTTCACTTATTTTGGGGCAAAATTGCAGAAATTTAACTTATTTCAGTGTAAAAAGGCAGAAATTTTTTTTATTTTGTGGCAAAAAGGCAGAAATTCCTAATACTTTGTGCCAAAATTCAAAAATTCCCCTTATTTTGAGGTAAAAATGCTAAAATTCCCCTTATTTGGGGGCAAAAAAGAAGAAATTTTCCTATTTTTGTGCAAAATTGCAGAAATTTCACTTATTTCACGGTAATAAGTCAGAAATTCCCCTTATTTTGGGGCAAAAATGACAGAAATTCCCTTTGTTTTGGGGGAAATGACAGAAATTCCACTTATTTAGAGGCAAAAAGGCAGAAATTTCCCTTATTTTGGAGCAAAAATGAAGAAATTTACCTGTTTATGGCAAAAAGGTATGCATTCCCATTATTTTCAGGCAAAAAGGCAGAAATTCCCCGTATATTGGAGCAAAATTGCAATAATTCCCTTAATTTTGTGGCAAAAGCCAGAAATTCCCTTTATTTTGGGGCAAAAATCAGAAATTCCCCTTATTTTGGGGCAAAATTCAAAAAATTTCCTTTATTTTTGGGCAAAATAGCAGGAATTTACCTTATTTTGGGGCAAAATTGCAGAAATTTCCCTTATTTGGGGCAAAATTGCAGAAATTTCACTTATTTTCTGGTAAAAAGGCTGAAATTTCCATTATTTGGGGGCAAAAAGGGAGAAATTCCCCTTATTTTGGGGCAAAATTGCAGAAATTTCCCTTATTATGCAATAAAATTGCAGAAATTTCACTTATTTTAGGGCAAAATTGCAGAAATTTCACTTATTTCAGAGAAAAAAAGCAAAAATTTTTTTTATGTTGGGGCAAAAAGGCAGAAATTCCCATTATTTTGTGGCAAAAAGGCAGAAATTCACCTTATTATGGGGTAAAATTTCAGAAATTTCACATATTTCAGGGCAAAAAGGCAGAAATTTCCCTTATTTTGGGGCAAAATTGCAGAATTTTCACTTATTTCAGGGTAATAAGTCAGAAATTCCCCTTATTTTTGGGCAAAAAGACAGAAATTCCCATTGTTTTGGAGTAAAAAGACAGAAATTCCACTTATTTAGAGGCAAAAAGGCAGAAATTACCCTTATTTTGGAGAAAAAATGAAGAAATTTCCCTTTTTTATGGCAACAAGTTATGCATTCCCCTTATTTTCGGGCAAAAAGTCAGAAATTCCCCGTATTTTTGAGCAAAATTGCAGAAATTCCCCAAATTGTGGGGCAAAAAGGAAGAAATTCCCTATATGTTGGGGCGAAAAGACAAAAATTCTCCTTATTTTGGGGCAAAACTCTGAAATTCCAAATTTTGGTGCAAAATTCCAGAAATTACCCTTATTTTGGGGCAAAATTGCAGAAATTGCACTTATTTTGGGGCAAAATTGCAGAAATTTCACTTATTTCATGGGAAAAAGGCAGAAATTTTTCTTATTTTGGGGCAAAAAGGCAGAAATTCCTAATATTTTATGCCAAAATTAAAAAATTCCCCTCATTTTGAGGTAAAAATGCTAAAATTCCCCTTATTTGAGAGCAAAAAGGCAGAAATTTCCCTTATTTTTGGGCAAAATTGCAGAAATTTCACTTATTTCAGGGTAATGAGTCAGAAATTCCTCTTATTTTGGGGCAAAAAATGGAGAAATTCCCTTCGTTTTTTGGGAAAAGGCCCGAAATTCCACTTATTAGGGGTAAAAAGTCAGAAATTCCCCTTATTTTGGAGCAAAAATGAAGAAATTTCCCTTTTTGTGGCAAAAAAATATACATTACCCTTACACTCAAGATAAAAAGCAGAAATTCCCCGTATTTTGAAGCAAAATTGCAGAAATTCTCATAATTTTCGGGCTAAAAGGCCGAAATTCTCCTTATTTTGGGGCAAAAAGACAGAAAATCTTTTTTTTCGGGAGCAAACAGTGAGAAATTCTCCTTATTTTGGGGCAAAATTTCAGAAATTTCCTTTACATTGGGGCAAAATTGCAGAAATTTGACTTATTTCAGGGAAAAAAGACAGAAATTTTCCTTATTTTGGGGCAAAAAGGCAGAAATTCCTAATATTTTGTGGCAAAAATGCAGAAATTCCCCTTATTTTGAGGTGAAAAGGCTGAAATTCCCCTTATTTTGGGGCAAAAAAGCAGATATTTCCCTTATTTTGGGACAAAATTGCAGAAATTTCACTTATTTCAGGTTATAAGTCGGAAAATTTCCTTATTTTGGGGCAAAAAAGACCGAAAATCCCTTTGTTTTGGAGGAAAAAGACAGAAATTCCACTTATTTGAAGGCAAAAAAGCAGAAATTCCCCTTATTTTGGAGCAAAAATGAAGAAATTTCCTTTTTTAAACCAAAAAGGTATGCATTCTTTTTATTTACGGGCAAAAAGGCAGAAATTTTCCGTATTTTGGAGCAAAATTGCAGATATTCCTCTAATTATGGGGCAAAAATGCAGAAATTCCCTAGATGTTGGGGCAAAAATACTGAAATTCTCTTTATTTTGGGGCAAAACTCAGAAATTCCACTTATTTCGGGGCAAAATTCTAGGAATTTCCCTTATTCTTTGGCAAAATTGCAGAAATTTCACTTATTTTAGGGCAAAATTGCAGAAATTTCACTTATTTCAGTGAAAAAAGGCAGAAATTTCCCTTATTTTGGGGCAAAACGGCAGAAATTCTCCTTATTTTGAGGTAAAAAGGCTGAAATTCCCCTTATTTGGGGGCAAAAAGACAGAAATTTCTATTATATTGGGGCAAAATTGCAGAAATTTCACATATTTCAGGGTAATAAGTCAGAAATTCCCCTTATTTTGGGGCAAAAAAGACAGAAATTTCCTTTGTTTTGGGGGAAATGGCAGAAATTCCACATATTTAGAGGCAAAAAGGCAAAAATTTCTCTTATTTTGGAGCAAAAATGTAGAAATTTACCTTTTTATGGCAAAAAGGTATGCATTCCCATTATTTTCGGGCAAAAAGGCAGAAATTCCCATTATTTTGGAGCAAAATTGCAGAAATTCCTCTAATTTTGGGGCAAAAGCCAGAAATTCCCTTTATTTTAGGGCAGAAATCAGAAATTCCCATTATTTTGGGGCAAAATTCCAGAAATTTCCTTTATTTTGGGGCAAAATTGCAGGAATTTACCTTATTTTGGGGCAAAATTGAAGAAATTTTCTTTATTTGGGGCAAAATTGCAGAAATTTCATATATTTTCAGGTAAAAAGGCTGAAATTTCCTTTATTTTAGGGCAAAAAAAGAGAAATTCCCCTTATTTTGGGGCAAAATTGCAGAAATTTCCCTTATTATGCGATAAAATTGCAGAAATTTCACTTATTTTAGGGTAAAATTGCAGAAATTTCACTTTTTTCAGAGAAAAAAAGCAAAAATTTTTCTTATTTTGGGGCAAAAAGGCAGAAATTCCCATTATTTTGTGACAAAAAGGCAGAAATTCACCTTAATTTGGTGTAAAATTGCAGAAATTTCACATATTTCAGGGCAAAAAGGCAGAGATTTCCTTTATTTTGGGGCAAAATTGCAGAAATTTCACTGATTTCAGGGTAATAATTCGGAAATTCCCTTTATTTTGGGGCAAAAAAGACAGAAATTCTTTTTGTTTTGGAGGAAAAAGACAGAAATTCCACTTATTTAGAGGCAAAAAGGCAGAAATTCCCCTTATTTTGGAGCAAAAATGAAGAAATTTCCCTTTTTTATGGCAACAAGTTATGCATTCCCCTTATTTTCGGGCAAAAAGACAGAAATTCCCCGTAATTTGGAGCAAAATTGCAGAAATTCCCCTAATTGTGGGGCAAAAAGGCAGAAATTCCCTATATGTTGGGGCAAAAAGACAAAAATTCTTCTTATTTTGGAGCAAAACTAAGAAATTCCAAATTTTGGTGCAAAATTCCAGAAATTTCCCTTATTTTGGGTCAAAATTGCAGAAATTTTACTTATTTCAGGGTAATGAGTCAGAAATTCCTTGTATTTTGGGGTAAAAAAGAAAGAAATTCCCTTTGATTTTTGGGAAAAAGACAGAAATTCCACTTATTTAGAGGCAAAAAGGCAGAAATTCCCCTTATTTTGGAGCAAAAATGAAGAAATTTCTTTTTTTTGTGGCAAAAAATATATATTCCCCTTACTTTCGGGATAAAAAGAAGAAATTCCCCGTATTTTGAAGCAAAATTGCAGAAATTCTCATAATTTTCGGAAAAAAAGGCAGAAATTCTCTTTATTTTGGGGCAAAAAGACAGAAAATCTCCTTTTTTCGGGAGCAAACATTCAGAAATTTTCCTCATTTTGGGGAAAAATTGCAGAAATTTCCTTTACATTGGAGCAAAATTGCAGAAATTTCCCTTATTAGGGGAAAAGATTGCAGAAATTTCCCTTATTTTAGGGCAAAATTGCAGAAATTTTACTAATTTCAGAGAAAAAAATCATAAATTTTTCTTTTTTGGGGGCAAAAAGGCAGAAATTCCCATTATTTGGGGGAAAAAAACAGAAATTCACCTTATTTTGGGGTAAAATAACAGAAATTTCACATATTTCAGGGCAAAAAGGAAGAAATTTTCCTTATTCTGAGGCAAAATTGCAGAAATTTAACTTATTTCAGGGTAATAAGTCAGAAATTCCCCTTATTTTGGGGCAAAAAAGACAGAAATTCCCTTTGTTTTCGGGGAAAACGACAGAAATTCCATTATCTAGAGGAAAAGAGGCAGAAATTCCCCTTATTTTGGAGCAAAAATGAAGAAATTTCCCTTTTTATGGCAAAAAGGTATGCATTCCCATTATTTTCAGGCAAAAAGGCAGAAATTACCCGTATTTTGGAGCAAAATTGAAGAAATTCCCCTAATTTTGGGGCAAAAGGCAGAAAGTCCTTTTATTTTGAGGCAAAAATCAGAAATTCCCCTCATTTTGGGGCAAAATTCTAGAAATTTCCTTTTTTGGGGGGCAAAATTGCAGGAATTTACCTTATTTTTGGGCAAAATTGCAGATATTTCTCTTATTTGGGGCAAAAATGCAGAAATTTCACTTATTTTCAGGTAAAAAGACAGAAATTTCCTTTATTTTGGCGCAAAAAGGGAGAAATTCCCTTTATTTTGGGGTAAAATTGCAGACATTTTCCTTATTATGGGGAAAAATTGCAGAAATTTCCCTTATTTTAGGGCAAAATTGAAGAAATTTCACTTATTTCAGAGAAAAAAAGCAAAAATTTTTCTTATTTTTGGGCAAAAAGGCAGAAATTCTCATTATTTTGGGGCAAAAAGGCAGAAATTCACCTTATTTTAAGGTAAAATTGCAGAAATTTCACATATTTCAGGGCAAAAAGGCAGAAATTTCCCTTATTTTGGGGCAAAATTGCAGAAATTTTTCTTATTTTGGGGCAAAAATTCAAGAAATTTCACTTATTTCAGGGTAATGAGTCAGAAATTCCTCTTATTTTGGGGCAAAAAAGAAAGAAATTCCCTTTGTTTTTTGAAAAAAAACCCAGAAATTCCAGTTATTTAGAGGCAAAAAGCAGAAATTCCCCTTATTTTGGAGCAAAAATGAAGAAATATCCCTTTTTTGTGGCAAAAAATATACATTCCCCTTACTTTTGGGATAAAAAGCAGAAATTCCCGGTATTTTGAAGCAAAATTGCAGAAATTCTCATAATTTTCGTGCAAAAAGACAGAAATTCTCCTTATTTTGGGGCAAAAGTCAGAAAATCTCCTTTTTCGGGAGCAAACAGTCAGAAATTCTACTTATTTTGGGGTAAAATTGCAGAAATTTTTTTTACATTGGGGCAAAATTGCAGAAATTTCCCTTATTAAGGGAAAAAATTGCAGAATTTCCCTTATTTTAGGGTATAATTGCAGAAATTTTACTTATTTCAGAGAAAAAAAGCAAAAATTTTTCTTATTTTGGGGCAAAAAGGCAGAAATTCCTTATGTTTTTGGGGAAAAAGACAGAAATTCCACTTATTTAGAGGCAAAAACCCAGAAATTCTCCTTATTTTGGAGCAAAAATTAAGAAATTTCCCTTTTTTATGGCAACAAGTTATGCATTCCCCTTATTTTCAGGCAAAAAGACAGAAATTTCCTGTATTTTGGAGCAAAATTGCAGAAATTCCTCTTATTGTGGGGCAAAAAGGCAGAAATTCCCTATATGTTGGGGCAAAAAGACAAAAATTCTCCTTATTTTGGGGCAAAACTCAGAAATTCCACTTTTTTTAGTGCGAAATTCTTGAAATTTCCCTTATTTTGGGGCAAAATTGGAGAAATTTCAATTATTTTGGGGCAAAATTGCAGAAATTTCACTTATTTCAGAGAAAAAAGGCAGAAATTTTACTTATTTTGGAGCAAAAATGCAGAAATTCCTAATATTTTGTGCCAAAATTCATAAATTCCCTTTATTTTGAGGTAAAAATGCTGAAATTCCCTTTATTTGGGGGCAAAAACGCAGAAATTTCTCTTATTTTGGGGCAAATTTGCAGAAATTTCACTTATTTCAGGGTAATGAGTCAGAAATTCCTTTTATTTTGAGGCAAAAAAGGGAGAAATTCCCTTTGATTTTTGGGAAAAAGACAGAAATTCCACTTATTTAGAGGCAAAAAGGCAGAAATTCCCCTTATTTTGGAGCAAAAATGAAGAAATTTCCCTTTTTTGTGGCAAAAAATATACATTCCCCTTACTTTCGGGATAAAAAGCAGAAATTCCCCGTATTTTGAAGCAAAATTGCAGAAATTCTCCCAATTTTCGGGCAAAAAGGCAGAAATTCTCCTTATTTTGGGGCAAAAATACAGAAAATCTCCTTTTTTCGGGAGCAAACAGTAAGAAATTCTCCTTATTTTGGGGCAAAATTGCAGAAATTTCCTTTACATTGGGGCAAAATTACAGAAATTTCCCTTATTAAGGGAAAAAATTGCAGAAATTTCCCTTATTTTAGGGCAAAATTGCAGAAATTTTACTTATATCAGAGAAAAAAGCAAAAATTTTTCTTATTTTGGGGCAAAAAGGCAGAAATTTCCATTATTTTGGGGCAAAAAAACAGAAATTCACTTTATTTTGGGTAAAATTGCAGAAATTTCACATATTTCAGGGCAAAGAGGCAGAAATTTTCCTTATTTTGGGGCAAAATTGCAGAAATTTCTCTAATTTCAGGGTAATAAGTCAGAAATTCTCCTTATTTAGGGGCAAAAAAGACAGAAATTCCCTTTGTTTTTGGGGAAAAAGACAGAAATTCCACTTATCTAGAGGCAAAAAGGCAGAAATTCCCTTTATTTTGGAGCAAAAATGAAGAAATTTCCCTTTTTATGGCAAAAAGGTATGCATTCCCAGTATTTTCAGGAAAAAAGGCAGAAATTCCCCGTATTTTGGAGCAAAATTGAAGAAATTCCCCTAATTTGGGGGCAAAAGGCAGAAATTCCTTTTATTTTCGGGCAAAAATCAGAAATTCCCCTTATTTTGTGGCAAAATTCTAGAAATTTCCTTTTTGTGGGGCAAAATTGCAGAAATTTCTCTTATTTAGGGCAAAATTGCAGAAATTTCACTTATTTTCAGGTAAAAAGAATAAAATTTTTTTTATTTTGGGGCAAAAAGGGAAAAATTCCCTTTATTTTGGGGCAAAATTGCAGACATTTTTCTTATTATGGGGAAAAATTGCAGAAATTTCCTCTATTTTAGGGCAAAATTGCAGAAATTTCACTTATTTCAGAGAAAAAAAGCAAAAATTTTTTTTTATTTTGGGGCAAAATGCAGAAATTCTCATTATTTTATTGCAAAAAGGTAGAAATTCACCTTATTTTGGGTAAAATTGCAGAAATTTCTTTAATTTTGGGGCAAAATTTCAGAAATTTCACTTATTTCAGGGTAATGAGTCAGAAATTCCTTTTATTTTGGGGCACAAAAGGGAGAAATTCCCTTTCTTTTTTGGAAAGAAGACAGAAATTCCAGTTATTTAGAGGCAAAAAGCAGAAATTCTCCTTATTTTGGAACAATAATGAAGAAATTTCCCTTTATTGTGGCAAAAAATATACATTTTCCTTACTTTCGGTATAAAAAGCAGAAATTCCCTGTATTTTGAAGCAAAATTGCAGAAATTCTCATAATTTTCGGGCAAAAAGGCTGAAATTCTCCTTATTTTGGGGCAAAAAGACAGAAAATCTCCTTCTTTCGGGAGCAAATAGTCAGAAATTCTCAATATTTTGGGGCAAAATTGCAGAAATTTCCTTTACATTGGGGAAAAATTGCAGAAATTTCCATTATTATGGGAAAAAAATGCAGAAATTTCCCTTATTTTAGGGCAAAATTGCAGAAATTTTACTTATTTCAGAGAAAAAAAGCAAAAATTTTTCTTATTTTGGGGCAAAAAGGCAGAAATTCCCATTATTTTGGGGCAAAAAAACAGAAATTCACCTTATTTTGGGGTAAAATTGCAGAAATTTCACATATTTCAAGGCAAAAATGCAGAAATTTTCTTTATACTGGGGCAAAATTGCAGAAATTTCACTTATTTCAGGGTAATAAGTCAGAAATTCCCCTTATTTTGGGGCAAAAAAGACAGAAATTCCCTTTGTTTTTGGGGGAAAAAGACAGAAATTCCACTTATTTAGAGGCAAAAAGGCAGAAATTCCCCTTATTTTGGAGCAAAAATGAAGAAATTTCCCTTTTTTATGTCAACAAGTTATGCATTCCCCTTATTTTCGGACAAAAAGAGAGAAATTCCATGTATTTTGGAGAAAAAATTGCAGAAATTCCCCTAATTGAGGGGCAAAAAGGCAGAAATTTCCTATATGTTGGGACAAAAAGACAAAAATTCTCCTAATTTTGGGGCAAAACTCAGAAATTCCAAATTTTTGTGCAAAATTCCAGAAATTGCCCTTATTTTGGGGCATAATTGCAGAAATTTCACTTATTTTGGGGCAAAATTGCAGAAATTTCAGTTATTTCAGGGAAAAAAGGCAGAAATTTTACTTATTTTGGGTCAAAAAGACAGAAATTCCTAATATTTTGTGCCAAAATTCAGAAATTCCCCTTATTTTTAGGTAAAAATGCTGAAATTCCCAATATTTGGAGGCAAAAAGGCAGAAATTTCCTTTATTTTGGGGCAAAATTGCAGAAATTTCACTTATTTCAGGGTATTGAGTCAGAAATTTTTTTTATTTGGGGCAAAAAAGAGAGAAATTCCGTTTGATTTTTGGGAAAAAAACAGAAATTCCACTTATTTAAAGGCAAAAAGACAGAAATTCCCCTTATTTTGGAGCAAAAATGAAGAAATTTCTCTTTTTTGTGGCAAAAAATATACATTCACCTTACTTTCGGGATAAAAAGCAGAAATTCCCCGTATTTTGAAGCAAAATTGCAGAAATTCCCATAATTTTTGGGCAAAAAGCAGAAATTCTCGTTATTTTGGTGCAAAAAGACAGAAAATCTCCTTTTTTCGGGAGCAAACAGTCAGAAATTCTACTTATTTTGTTGCAAAATTGCAGAAATTTCCTTTACATTGGGGCAAAATTGCAGAAATTTTACTTATTTCAGAAAAAAAAGCAAAAATTTTTCTTATTTTGGGGCAAAAAGGCAGAAATTCTTATTATTTTGGGGCAAAAAAAAGAAATTCACCTTATTTTGGGGTAAAATTGCAGAAATTTCACATATTTCAGGGAAAAAAGGGAGAAATTTACCTTATCCTGGGGCAAAATTGCAGAAATTTCACTTATTTCAGGGTAATAAGTCAGAAATTCCCCTTTATTTTGGGGCAAAAAAGACAGAAATTCCCTTTGTTTTCAGGGAAAAAGACAGAAATTCCACTTATCTAGAAGCACAAAGGCAGAAATTCCCCTTATTTTGGAGTAACAATGAAGAAATTTCCCTTTTTATAGCAAAAAGGTATGCATTCCCATTATTTTCAGGCAAAAGGCAGAAATTCCCCGTATTTTGGAGCAAAATTGAAGAAATTCCCCTAATTTTGGGGCAAAAGGCAGAAATTCCCTTTATTTTGGGGCAAAAATCAGAAATTCCCCTTATTTTGGGGCCAAATTCTAGAAATTTCTTTTTTTGGGGAGCAAAATTGCAGGAATTTACCTTATTTTGGGGCAAAATTGCAGAAATTTCCTATATTTGGGTCAAAATTGGAGAAATTTCACTTATTTTCAGGTAAAAAGACTGAAATTTCCTTTATTTTGGGGCAAAAAGGGAGATATTCCCTTTATTTTTTGGCAAAATTGCAGACATTTTCCTTATTATGTGGAAAAATTGCAGAAATTTCCCTTATTTAGGGCAAAATTGCAGAAATTTCACTTATTTCAGAGAAAAAAAGCAAAAATTTTTCTTATTTTGGGGCAAAAAGGCAGAAATTCTCATTATTTTGGGGCAAAAAGGCAGAAATTCACCTTATTTTGGGGTAAAATTGCAGAAATTTCACATATTTCAGGGCAAAAAGGCAGAAATTTCCCTTATTTTGGGGCAAAATTGCAGAAATTTCACTTATTTTAGGGTAATAAGTCAGAAAATCCCCTTATTTTGGGGCAAAAAAGACAGAAATTCCCTTTGTTTTGGGGGAAAAAGACAGAAATTCCACTTATTTAGGGGCAAAAAGGCAGAAATTCTCCTTATTTTGGAGCAAAAATGAAGAAATTTCCCTTTTTTTTTGGCAACAAGTTATTTATTCCCCTTATTTTCGGGCAAAAAGACTGAAATTTCCCGTATTTTGGAGCAAAATTGCAGAAATTCCCCTAATTGTGGGGCAAAAAGGCAGAAATTCCCTATATGTTGGGGCAAAAAGACAAAAATTCTCCTTATTTTGGGGCAAAACTCAGAAATTCCACTTATTTTGGTGCAAAATTCCAGTAATTTCCCTTATTTTGGGGCAAAATTGCAGAAATTTCACTTATTTTGGGGCAAAATTGCAGAAATTTCACTTATTTCAGGGAAAAAAGGCAGAAATTTTACTTATTTTGGGGCAAAAATGCAGAATTTCCTAATATTTTGTGCCAAAATTCAGAAATTCCCTTTATTTTGAGGTTAAAATTCTGAAATTCTCATTATTTGGGGGCAAAAAGGCAGAAATTTCCCTTATCTTGGGGCAAAATGGCAGAAATTTCACTTATTTCAGAGTAATGAGTCAGAAATTCCTTTTATTTTGGGGCAAAAAAGAGAGAAATTCCCTTTGATTTTTGGGAAAAAGACAGAAATTCCACTTATTTAGAGGCAAAAAGGCAGAAATTCCCCTTATTTTGGAGCAAAAATGAAGAAATTTTCCTTTTTTGTGGCAAAAAATATACATTCCCCTTACTTTCGGGATAAAAAGCAGAAATTCCTCGTATTTTGAAGCAATATTGCAGAAATTCTCCTAATTTTCGTGCAAAAAGGCAGAAATTCTCCTCATTTTGAAGCAAAAAGACAGAAAATCTCCTTTTTTCGGGAGCAAACAGTCAGAATTTCTCCTTATTTTGGGGCAAAATTGCAGAAATTTCCTTTACATTGGGGCAAAATTGCAGAAATTTCCCTTATTAACGGAAAAAAATAGCAGAAATTTCCTTTATTTTAGGGCAAAACTGCAGAAATTTTACTTATTTCAGAGAAAAAAAGCAAAAATTTTTCTTATTTTGGGGCAAAAAGGCAGAAATTCCCATTATTTTGGGGCAAAAAAACAGAAATTCACCTTATTTTGGGGTAAAGTTGCAGAAATTTCACATATTTCAGGGCAAAATACAGAAATTTTCCTTATTCTGGGGCAAAATTGCAGAAATTTCTCTTATTTCAGGGTAATAAGTCAGAAATTCCCTTTATTTTGGGGCAAAAAAGACAGAAATTCCCTTTGTTTTGGGGGAAAAAGACAGAAATTCCACTTATCTAGAGGCACAAAGGCAGAAATTCCCCTTATTTTGGAGCAAGAATGAAGAAATTTCTCTTTTTTATGGCAACAAGTTATGCATTCCCATTATTTTCAGGCAAAAAGGCAGAAATTCCCCATATTTTGGAGCAAAATTGAAGAAATTCCCCTAATTTTGGGGCAAAAGGCAGAAATTCCCTTTATTTTGGGGCAAAAATCAAAAATTCCCCTTATTTTGGGGCAAAATTCTAGAAATTTCTTTTTTTGGGGGGCAAAATTGCAGGAATTTACCTTATTTTGGGGCAAAATTACAGAAATTTCCCTTATTTGGGGCAAAATTGCAGAAATTTCACTTAATTTTAGGTAAAAAGACTGAAATTTCCTTTATTTTGGGGCAAAAAGGAAGATATTCCCTTTATTTTTTGGCAAAATTGCAGACATTTTCCTTATTATGGGGAAAAATTGCAGAAATTTCCCTTATTTAGGGCAAAATTGCAGAAATTTCACTTATTTCAGAGAAAAAAAGCAAAAAATTTTTCTTATTTTGTGGCAAAAAGCCAGAAATTCTCATTATTTTGGGGCAAAAAGGCAGAAATTCACCTTATTTTGGGGTAAAATTGCAGAAATTTTACATATTTCAGGGCAAAAAGGCAGAAATTTCCCTTATTCTGGGGCAAAATTGCAGAAATTTCACTTATTTTAGGGTAATAAGTCAGAAAATCCCCTTATTTTGGGGCAAAAAACAGAAATTCCCTTTGTTTTGGAGGAAAAAGACAGAAATTCCACTTATTTAGAGGCAAAAATGCAGAAATTCTCCTTATTTTGGAGCAAAAATGAAGAAATTTCCCTTTTTTATGGCAACAAGTTATGCATTCCCCTTATTTTCGGGCAAAAAGACAGAAATTTCCCGTATTTTGGAGCAAAATTGCAAAAATTCTTCTAATTGTGGGGCAAAAAGGCAGAAATTCCCTATATATTGGGGCAAAAAGACAAAAATTCTCCCTATTTTGGGCCAAAACTCAGAAATTCCACTTATTTTGGTGCAAAATTACAGAAATTTCCCTTATTTTGGGGCAAAATTGCAGAAATTTCACTTATTTTGGGGCAAAATTGCAGAAATTTCACTTATTTCAGGGAAAAAAGGCAGAAATTTTACTTATTTTGGGGCAAAAATGCAGAAATTCCTAATATTTTGTGCCAAAATTCAGAAATTCCCTTTATTTTGAGGTAAAAATTCTGAAATTCCCATTATTTGGGGGCAAAAAGGCAGAAATTTCCTTTATTTTGGGGCAAACTTGCAGAAATTTCACTTATTTCAGGGTAATGAGTCAGAAATTCCTTTTATTTTGGGGCAAAAAAGAGAGAAATTCCCTTTGATTTTTGGGAAAAAGACAGAAATTCCACTTATTTAGAGACAAAAGCAGAAATTCCCCTTATTTTGGAGCAAAAATGAAGAAATTTCCCTTTTTTGTGGCAAAAAATATACATTCCCCTTAGTTTCGGGATAAAAAGCAGAAATTCCTCGTATTTTGAAGCAAAATTGCAGAAATTCTCATAATTTTCGGGCAAAAAGGCAGAAATTCTCCTTATTTTGGGGCAAAAAGACAGAAAATCTCCTTTTTTCGGGAGCAAACAGTCAGAAATTCTCCATATTTTGGGGCAAAATTGCAGAAATTTCCTTTACATTGGGGCAAAATTGCAGAAATTTCCCTTATTAAGTGAAAAAATTGCAGAAATTTCCCTTATTTTAGGGCAAAATTGCAGAAATTTTACTTATTTCAGAGAAAAAAAGCAAAAATTTTTCTTATTTTGGGGCAAAAAGGCAGAAATTCCCATTAGTTTGGGTCAAAAAAACAGAAATTCACTTTATTTTGGGGTAAAATTGCAGAAATTTCACATATTTCAGGGCAAAAAGGCAGAAATTTTCTTTATTCTGGGGCGAAATTGCAGAAATTTCACTTATTTCAGGGTAATAAGTCAGAAATTCCCCTTATTTTGGGGCAAAAAAGACATAAATTCCCTTTGT
Source organism: Micromys minutus (assembly GCF_963924665.1). Classification (NCBI taxonomy): domain Eukaryota; kingdom Metazoa; phylum Chordata; class Mammalia; order Rodentia; family Muridae; genus Micromys; species Micromys minutus. The sequence continues at coordinate 2,394,963 of NW_027667806.1, read as the reverse complement.
TTTGGGGAAAAAGACAAAATTCTACTTATCTAGAGGCAAAAAGGCAGAAATTCCCCTTATTTTGGAGCAAAAATGAAAAAATTTCCCTTTTTAATGGCAAAAAGGTATGCATTCCCATTATTTTCAGGCAAAAAGTCAGAAATTCCCCGTATTTTGGAGCAAAATTAAAGAAATTCCTCTAATTTTGGGGCAAAAGGCAGAAATTCCTCTTATTTTGGGGCAAAAATCAGAAATTCCCCTTATTTTGGGGCAAAATTCTAGAAATTTCTTTTTTTGGGGGGCAAAATTGCAGGAATTTACCTTATTTTTGGGCAAAATTGCAGAAATTTCTCTTATTTGGGGCAAAATTGCAGAAATTTCACTTATTTTCAGGTAAAAAGACTGAAATTTCCTTTATTTTGGGGCAAAAAGGGAGAAATTCCCTTTATTTTGGGGTAAAATTGCAGACATTTTCCTTATTATGGGAAAAAATTGCAGAAATTTCTTTTATTTTAGGGCAAAATTGCAGAAATTTCACTTATTTCAGAGAAAAAAAGCAAAATTTTTTTTTTATTTTGGGGCAAAAAGGCAGAAATTCTCATTATTTGTTGGCAAAACGGCAGAAATTCACCTTATTTTGGAGTAAAATTGCAGAAATTTTACATATTTCAGGGCAAAAAGGCAGAAATTTCCCTTATTTTGGGGCAAAATTGCAGAAATTTCACTTATTTTAGGGTAATAAGTCAGAAAATCCCCTTATTTTGGGGCAAAAAAGACAGAAATTCCCTTTGTTTTGGGGGAAAAAGACAGAAATTCCACTTATTTAGAGGCAAAAAGGCAGAAATTCTCCTTATTTTGGAGCAAAAATGAAGAAATTTCCCTTTTTTTTGGCAACAAGTTATTTATTCCCCTTATTTTCGGGCAAAAAGACTGAAATTTCCCGTATTTTGGAGCAAAATTGCAGAAATTCCCCTAATTGTGGGGCAAAAAGGCAGAAATTCCCTATATGTTGGGGCAAAAAGACAAAAATTCTCCTTATTTTGGGGCAAAACTCAGAAATTCCACTTATTTTGGTGCAAAATTCCAGAAATTTCCCTTATTTTGGGGCAAAATTGCAGAAATTTCACTTATTTTGGGGCAAAATTGCAGAAATTTCACTTATTTCAGGGAAAAAAGGCAGAAATTTTACTTATTTTGGGGCAAAAATGCAGAAATTCCTAATATTTTGTGCCAAAATTCAGAAATTCCCTTTATTTTGAGGTTAAAATTCTGAAATTCTCATTATTTGGGGGCAAAAAGGCAGAAATTTCCCTTATCTTGGGGCAAAATGGCAGAAATTTCACTTATTTCAGAGTAATGAGTCAGAAATTCCTTTTATTTTGGGGCAAAAAAGAGAGAAATTCCCTTTGATTTTTGGGAAAAAGACAGAAATTCCACTTATTTAGAGGCAAAAAGGCAGAAATTCCCCTTATTTTGGAGCAAAAATGAAGAAATTTTCCTTTTTTGTGGCAAAAAATATACATTCCCCTTACTTTCGGGATAAAAAGCAGAAATTCCCCATATTTTGAAGCAATATTGCAGAAATTCTCCTAATTTTCGTGCAAAAAGGCGGAAATTCTCCTTATTTTGAAGCAAAAAGACAGAAAATCTCCTTTTTTCGGAAGCAAACAGTCAGAAATTCTCCTTATTTTGGGGCAAAATTGCAGAAATTTCCTTTACATTGGGGCAAAATTGCAGAAATTTCCCTTATTAACGGAAAAAATAGCAGAAATTTCCTTTATTTTAGGGCAAAATTGCAGAAATTTTACTTATTTCAGAGAAAAAAAGCAAAAATTTTTCTTATTTTGGGGCAAAAAGGCAGAAATTCCCATTATTTTGGGGCAAAAAAACAGAAATTCACCTTATTTTGGGGTAAAGTTGCAGAAATTTCACATATTTCAGGGCAAAATACAGAAATTTTCCTTATTCTGGGGCAAAATTGCAGAAATTTCTCTTATTTCAGGGTAATAAGTCAGAAATTCCCTTTATTTTGGGGCAAAAAAGACAGAAATTCCCTTTGTTTTGGGGGAAAAAGACAGAAATTCCACTTATTTAGAGGCAAAAAGGCAGAAATTCCCCTTATTTTGGAGCAAGAATGAAGAAATTTATCTTTTTTATGGCAACAAGTTATGCATTCCCCTTATTTTCGGGCAAAAAGACAGAAATTTCCAATATTTTGGAGCAAAATTTCAGAAATTCCCCTAATTGTGGGGCAAAAAGGCAGAAATTCCCTATATGTTGTGGCAAAAAGACAAAAATTCTCCTTATTTTGGGGCAAAACTCAGAAATTCCACTTATTTTGGTGCAAAATTCCAGAAATTTCTCTAATTTTGGGGCAAAATTACCGAAATATCCTTTATTTTCGGGCAAAATTGCAGAAATTTCACTTATTATAGAGAAAAAAAGCAAAAATTTTTCTTTTTTTAGGGGAAAAAAAGCAGAAATTCCCATTATTTTGCGGCAAAAATCCAGAAATTCACTTTTTTTGGGGTAAAATTGCAGAAATTTCACATATTTCAGGGCAAAAAGGCAGAAATTTCCCTTATTTTCGGGCAAAATTGCAGAAATTTCACTTATTTTGGGGCAAAATTGCAGAAATTTCACTTATTTCAGGAAAAAAGGCAGAAATTTTCTTTATTTTGGGGCAAAAATGCAGAAATTCTTAATATTTTGTGGCAAAAATGCAGAAATTCCCCTTACTTTGAGGTAAAAAGGGTGAAATTTTCCTTATTTGGGGGCAAAAAGGCAGAAATTTCCCTAATTTTGGGGCAAAAAGACAGAATTTCCCCTTATTCTGTGGCAAAAAGGCAGAAATTTCTTTTATTTTGGGGCAAAATTTCAGAAATAACACTTATTTTAGGGCATAATTCAAAAATTTTTTTTATTTTGGGGCAAAAAGACAAATATTCCATTTATTTTTGGGTAAAAAGGGAGAAATTTCACTTATTTTGAGGTAAAAGACAGAAATTCCTATTATTTTGGGGCAAAAATGAAGAGATTTCCCTTTTTCGTTGCAAAAGGTATACATTCCCCTTACTTTCGTGATTAAAAGCAGAAATTCCCCGTATTTTGAAGCAATGTTGCAGAAATTCTCATTATTTTCAGGCAAAAAAGCAGAAATTCTCCTTATTTTGGGGCAAAAAGACAGAAAATCTTCTTTTTTTGAGAGCAAACAGTCAAAAATTCCCATTATTTTGGGTCAAAATTGCAGAAATTTCCTTTACATTGGGGCAAAATTGCAGAAATTTCCTTTATTTTGGGGCAAAAATGCAGAAATGTCATTTATTTCAGGGTAATAAGTCAGAAATTCCTTCTATTTGAGGCAAAAAAGACAGAAATTCCCTTTGTTTTGGGAGAAAAAGACAGAAATTCCACTTATTTAGAGGCAAAAAGGCAGAAATTCCTTTATTTTGGAGCAAAAATGAAGAAATTTCCCTTTTTATGGCAAAAAGGTATGCATTCCATTTTTTTTTTGGGCAAAAAGGCAGAAATTCCCCGTATTATGGAGCAAAATTGCAGAAATTCCCCTAATTTTGGGGCAAAAGGCAGAAATTCCCTTTATTTTGGAGAAAAATCAGAAATTCCCCTTATTTTGGGGCAAAATTCAAGAAATTTCCTTTATATTGGGGCAAAATTGCAGGAATTTACCTTTTTTGGGGCAAAATTGCAGAAATTTCACTTATTTTCAGGTAAAAAGGCTGAAATTTCCTTTATTTTGAGGCAAAAAGGGAGAAATTCCATTTATTTTGGGGCAAAATTGCAGACATTTCCCTTATTATAGGAAAAATTGCAGAAATTTCTCCTATTTTAGGGCAAAATTGCAGAAATTTCACTTATTTCAGAGAAAAAAAGCAAAATTTTTTTTTATTTTGGGGCAAAAAAGCAGATATTCCCATTATTTTGGGGGAAAAAGGCAGAAATTCACCTTATTTTGGGGTAAAATTGCAGAAATTTCACATATTTCAGGGCAAAAAGGCAGAAATTTCCCTTATTTTGGGGCAAAATTGCAGAAATTTCACTTATTTTAGGGTAATAAGTCAGAAAATCCCCTTATTTTGGGGCAAAAAAGACAGAAATTCCCTTTGTTTTGGGGGAAAAAGACAGAAATTCCACTTATTTAGAGGCAAAAAGGCAGAAATTCTCCTTATTTTGGAGCAAAAATGAAGAAATTTCCCTTTTTTTTGGCAACAAGTTATTTATTCCCCTTATTTTCGGGCAAAAAGACTGAAATTTCCCGTATTTTGGAGCAAAATTGCAGAAATTCCCCTAATTGTGGGGCAAAAAGGCAGAAATTCCCTATATGTTGGGGCAAAAAGACAAAAATTCTCCTTATTTTGGGGCAAAACTCAGAAATTCCACTTATTTTGGTGCAAAATTCCAGAAATTTCCCTTATTTTGGGGCAAAATTGCAGAAATTTCACTTATTTTGGGGCAAAATTGCAGAAATTTCACTTATTTCAGGGAAAAAAGGCAGAAATTTTACTTATTTTGGGGCAAAAATGCAGAAATTCCTAATATTTTGTGCCAAAATTCAGAAATTCCCTTTATTTTGAGGTTAAAATTCTGAAATTCTCATTATTTGGGGGCAAAAAGGCAGAAATTTCCCTTATCTTGGGGCAAAATGGCAGAAATTTCACTTATTTCAGAGTAATGAGTCAGAAATTCCTTTTATTTTGGGGCAAAAAAGAGAGAAATTCCCTTTGATTTTTGGGAAAAAGACAGAAATTGCACTTATTTAGAGGCAAAAAGGCAGAAATTCCCCTTATTTTGGAGCAAAAATGAAGAAATTTTCCTTTTTTGTGGCAAAAAATATACATTCCCCTTACTTTCGGGATAAAAAGCAGAAATTCCCCATATTTTGAAGCAATATTGCAGAAATTCTCCTAATTTTCGTGCAAAAAGGCGGAAATTCTCCTTATTTTGAAGCAAAAAGACAGAAAATCTCCTTTTTTCGGAAGCAAACAGTCAGAAATTCTCCTTATTTTGGGGCAAAATTGCAGAAATTTCCTTTACATTGGGGCAAAATTGCAGAAATTTCCCTTATTAACGGAAAAAATAGCAGAAATTTCCTTTATTTTAGGGCAAAATTGCAGAAATTTTACTTATTTCAGAGAAAAAAAGCAAAAATTTTTCTTATTTTGGGGCAAAAAGGCCGAAATTCCCATTATTTTGGGGCAAAAAAACAGAAATTCACCTTATTTTGGGGTAAAGTTGCAGAAATTTCACATATTTCAGGGCAAAATACAGAAATTTTCCTTATTCTGGGGCAAAATTGCAGAAATTTCTCTTATTTCAGGGTAATAAGTCAGAAATTCCCTTTATTTTGGGGCAAAAAAGACAGAAATTCCCTTTGTTTTGGGGGAAAAAGACAGAAATTCCACTTATTTAGAGGCAAAAAGGCAGAAATTCCCCTTATTTTGGAGCAAGAATGAAGAAATTTATCTTTTTTATGGCAACAAGTTATGCATTCCCCTTATTTTCGGGCAAAAAGACAGAAATTTCCAATATTTTGGAGCAAAATTTCAGAAATTCCCCTAATTGTGGGGCAAAAAGGCAGAAATTCCCTATATGTTGTGGCAAAAAGACAAAAATTCTCCTTATTTTGGGGCAAAACTCAGAAATTCCACTTATTTTGGTGCAAAATTCCAGAAATTTCTCTAATTTTGGGGCAAAATTACAGAAATATCCTTTATTTTCGGGCAAAATTGCAGAAATTTCACTTATTATAGAGAAAAAAAGCAAAAATTTTTCTTTTTTTAGGGGAAAAAAAGCAGAAATTCCCATTATTTTGGGGCAAAAATCCAGAAATTCACTTTTTTTGGGGTAAAATTGCAGAAATTTCACATATTTCAGGGCAAAAAGGCAGAAATTTCCCTTATTTTCGGGCAAAATTGCAGAAATTTCACTTATTTTGGGGCAAAATTGCAGAAATTTCACTTATTTCAGGAAAAAAGGCAGAAATTTTCTTTATTTTGGGGCAAAAATGCAGAAATTCTTAATATTTTGTGGCAAAAATGCAGAAATTCCCCTTACTTTGAGGTAAAAAGGGTGAAATTTTCCTTATTTGGGGGCAAAAAGGCAGAAATTTCCCTAATTTTGGGGCAAAAAGACAGAATTTCCCCTTATTCTGTGGCAAAAAGGCAGAAATTTCTTTTATTTTGGGGCAAAATTTCAGAAATAACACTTATTTTAGGGCATAATTCAAAAATTTTTTTTATTTTGGGGCAAAAAGACAAATATTCCATTTATTTTTGGGTAAAAAGGGAGAAATTTCACTTATTTTGAGGTAAAAGACAGAAATTCCTATTATTTTTGGGCAAAAATGAAGAGATTTCCCTTTTTCGTTGCAAAAGGTATACATTCCCCTTACTTTCGTGATTAAAAGCAGAAATTCCCCGTATTTTGAAGCAATATTGCAGAAATTCTCATTATTTTCAGGCAAAAAAGCAGAAATTCTCCTTATTTTGGGGCAAAAAGACAGAAAATCTTCTTTTTTTGAGAGCAAACAGTCAAAAATTCCCATTATTTTGGGTCAAAATTGCAGAAATTTCCTTTACATTGGGGCAAAATTGCAGAAATTTCCTTTATTTTGGGGCAAAAATGCAGAAATGTCATTTATTTCAGGGTAATAAGTCAGAAATTCCTTCTATTTGAGGCAAAAAAGACAGAAATTCCCTTTGTTTTGGGAGAAAAAGACAGAAATTCCACTTATTTAGAGGCAAAAAGGCAGAAATTCCTTTATTTTGGAGCAAAAATGAAGAAATTTCCCTTTTTATGGCAAAAAGGTATGCATTCCATTTTTTTTGGGCAAAAAGGCAGAAATTCCCCGTATTATGGAGCAAAATTGCAGAAATTCCCCTAATTTTGGGGCAAAAGGCAGAAATTCCCTTTATTTTGGAGAAAAATCAGAAATTCCCCTTATTTTGGGGCAAAATTCAAGAAATTTCCTTTATATTGGGGCAAAATTGCAGGAATTTACCTTTTTTGGGGCAAAATTGCAGAAATTTCACTTATTTTCAGGTAAAAAGGCTGAAATTTCCTTTATTTTGAGGCAAAAAGGGAGAAATTCCATTTATTTTGGGGCAAAATTGCAGACATTTCCCTTATTATAGGAAAAATTGCAGAAATTTCTCCTATTTTAGGGCAAAATTGCAGAAATTTCACTTATTTCAGAGAAAAAAAGCAAAAATTTTTTTTATTTTGGGGCAAAAAAGCAGATATTCCCATTATTTTGGGGGAAAAAGGCAGAAATTCACCTTATTTTGGGGTAAAATTGCAGAAATTTCACATATTTCAGGGCAAAAAGGCAGAAATTTCCCTATTTTGGGTCAAAAAAGACAGAAATTCCCTGTGTTTGGGGTAAAAAGTCAGAAATTCCACTAATTTAGAGGCAAAAAGGCTGAAATTCCCCTTATTTTGGAGCAAAAATGAAAAAATTTCCCTTTTTTATGGCAAAAAGTTATGCATTCCACTGATTTTCGGGCAACAAGACAGAAATTCTTTGCATTTTGGAGCAAAATTGCAGAAATTCCCCTAATTGTGGGGCATCAAGGCAGAAATTCCCTATATGTTGGGGCAAAAATACAGAAATTCTCCTTCTTTTGGGGCAAAACTCAGAAATTCCACGTATTTTGGGGCAAAATTCCAGAAATTTCCCTTATTTTGGGGAAAAATTGCAGAAATTTCCCTTATTTTAGGGCAAAATTGCAGAAATTTCACTTATTTCAGTGAAAAAAGGCAGAAATTTTCCTTATTTTGGGGAAAAATTAAGAAATTCTTAATATTTTGTGGCAAAAATGCAGAAATTCCCCTTATTTTGAGGTAAAAAGGCTGAAATTCCCCTTATTTTGAAGTAAAAAGGCTGAAATTCCCCTTATTCGGGGGCAAAAAGAATAAATTTCTCTTATTTGGGGGCAAAAAGACAGAAATTCCCCTTATTTTGTGGCAAAAAGGCAGAAATTTCTTTTATTTTGGGGCAAAATTGCAGAAATATCACTTATTTCAGTGTATAATTCAAAAATTCCTATTATTTTGTTGCAAAAAGACAGAAATTCCATTTATTTTTGTGTAAAAAAGGAGAAATTTCACTTATTTTGAGGTAAAAAGGCAGAAATTCCTCTTATTTTGGGGCAAAAATTAAGAAATTTCCCTTTTTTGTGGAAAAAGGTATACATTCCCCTTACTTTCGGGATAAAAAGTAGAAATTCCCCGGATTTTGAAGCATAATTGCAGAAATTCTTATAATTTTCGGGCAAAAAAGCAGAAATTCTCCTTATTTTGGAGCAAAAATACAGAAAATCTCCTTTTTTCGGGAGCAAACAGTCAGAAATTCCCCTTATTTTGGGGCAAAATTGCAGAAATTTCTTTTACATTCGGGCAAATTTGCAGAAATATCCCTTATTTTGGGGCAAAATTGCAGAAATTCTCCTAATTGTTGGGCAAAAAGGCAGAAATTCCCTATATGTTGGGGCAAAAAGACAGAAATTCTCCTTATTTTGGGGCAAAACTCAGAAATTCCACGTATTTTGGTGCAAAATTCCAGAAATTTCCCTTATTTTGGGGCAAAATTGCAGAAATTTTCCTTATTTTAGGGCAAAATTGCAGAAATTTCACTTATTTCAGAGAAAAAAAGCAAAAATTTTTTCTATTTTGGGGCTAAAATGCAGATATTTTACTTATTTTGGGGCAAAAAGGTAGAAATTCACCTTTTTTTAGGGTAAAATTGCAGCAATTTCACATATTTCAGGGCAAAAAGGCAGAAATTTCCCTCATTTTGGGGCAAAATTGCAAAAATTTCACTTATTTTGGGGCAAAATTGCAGAAATTTCACTTATTTCAGGGAAAAAAGGCAGAAAATTTCCTTATTTTGGAGAAAAAATTAAGAAATTCTTAAAATTTTGTGGCAAAAATGCAGAATTTTTTTTTATTTTGAGGTAAAAATGCTGAAATTCCCCTTATTTTGAGGTAAAAATGCTGAAATTCCCCTCAATTGGGTGCAAAAAGGCAGAAATTTCTCTTATTTTGGGGCAAAATTGCAGAAATATCACTTATTTCAGGGTATAATTCAAAAATTCCTTTTATTTTGTTGCAAAAAGACAGAAATTCCATTTATTTTTGGGTAAAAAAGGAGAAATTTCACTTATTTTGAGGTAAAAAGGCAGAAATTCCTCTTATTTTGGGGCAAAAATTAAGAAATTTCCCTTTTTTTAAAAAAAGGTATACATTCCCCTTACTTTTGGGATAAAAACCAAAAATTCCCCATATTTTGAAGCATAATTGCAGAAATTCTCATAATTTTCTGGCAAAAAAGCAGAAATTCTCCATATTTTGGAGCAAAAATAGAGAAAATCTTCTTTTTTCGGAAGCAGTCAGAAATTCCCCTTATTTTGGGGCAAAATTGCAGAAATTTCTTTTACATTGGGGCAAAATTGCAGAAATTTCCCTTATTTTGGGGCAAAATTGCAGAAATTCCCCTAATTGTTGGGCAAAAAGGCAGAAATTCCCTATATGTTGGGGCAAAAAGACAGAAATTCTCCTTATTTTGAGGCAAAACTCAGAAATTCCACGTATTTTGGGGCAAAATTCCAGAAATTTCCCTTATTTTGGGGCAAAATTGCAGAAATTTCTCTTATTTTAGGGCAAAATTGCAGAAATTTCACTTATTTAAGGGAAAAAAGGCAGAAATTTTCCTTATTTTGGGGAAAAAATTAAGAAATTCTTAATATTTTGTGGCAAAAATGCAGAAATTACCCTTATTTTGAGGTAAAAAGGCTGAAATTCCCCTTATTTTGAGGTAAAAAGGCTGAAATTCCTCTTATTTGGGGGCAAAAAGGCAGAAATTTCTTTTATTTTGGGGCAAAATTGCAGAAATATCACTTATTTCAGGGTATAATTCAAAAATTCCTTTTATTTTGTTGGAAAAAGACAGAAATTCCATTTATTTTTGGGTAAAAAAAGAGAAATTTCACTTATTTTGAGGTAAAAAGGCAGAAATTCCTCTTATTTTGGTGCAAAAATTAAGAAATTTCCCTTTTTTTGTGGAAAAAGGTATACATTCCCATTACTTTCGGGATAAAAAGTAGAAATTCCCCGGATTTTGAAGCATAATTGCAGAAATTCTTATAATTTTCGGGCAAACATTCAGAAATTCTCCTTATTTTGGAGCAAAAATACAGAAAATCTCCTTTTTTCGGGAGCAAACAGTCAGAAATTCCCCTTATTTTGGGGCAAAATTGCAGAAATTTCTTTTACATTCGGGCAAATTTGCAGAAATTTCCCTTATTTTGGGGCAAAATTGCAGAAATTTTCCAAATTGTTGGGCAAAAAGGCAGGAATTCCCTATATGTTGGGGCAAAAAGACAGAAATTCTCCTTATTTTGGGGCAAAACTCAGAAATTCCACGTATTTTGGGGCAAAGTTCCAGAAATTTTCCTTATTTTGGGGCAAAATTGCAGAAATTTCCTTTATTTTGGGGCAAAATTGCAGAAATTTTACTTATTTCAGGGAAAAAAAATCAAAAATTTTTTTTATTTTGGGGCAAAAAAACAGAAATTTCCATTATTTTGGGGCAATAAGGCAGAAATTCACCTTATTTTGGGGTAAAATTGCAGAAATTTCACATATTTCAGGGCAAAAAGGCAGAAATTTCTCTTAATTTAGTGCAAAATTGCAGTAATTTCACTTATTTCAGAGAAAAAAAGCAAAAATTTTTTTTATTTTGGGGCAAAAAGGCAGAAATTCCCATTATTTTGGGGGAAAAAAGCAGAAATTCACCTTCTTTTGGGGTAAAATTACAGAAATTTCACATATTTCAGGGCAAAATGGCAGAAATTTCCCTTATTTTGGGGCAAAATTGCAGATATTTCACTTATTTTAGGGTAATAAGTCAGAAATTCCCCTTATTTTGGGTTAAAAAAGACAGAAATTCCCTTTGTTTGGGGGAAAAAGACAGAAATTCCACTTATTTAGAGGCAAAATGCTGAAATTCCCCTTATTTTGGAGCAAAAATAAAGAAATTTCCCTTTTTTATTGCAAAAGTTATGCATTCTACTTATTTTCAGGCAACAAGACAGAAATTCCTTGCATTTTGGAGCAAAATTGCAGAAATTCCCCTAATTGTGGCACAAAAAGACAGAAATTCCCTATATGTTGGGGAAAAAGACAGAAATTCTCCTTCTTTTGGGGCAAAACTCAGAAATTCCACGTATTTTGGGGCAAAATTCCAGAAATTTAACTTATTTTGGGGCAAAATTGCAGAAATTTTCCTTGTTTTAGGGAAAAATTGCAGAAATTTCACTTATTTCAGAGAAAAAAAGCAACAATTTTTCCTATTTTGGGGCTAAAATGCAGAAATTCCACTTATTTTGGGGCAAAAATGCAGAAATTCACCTTATTTCAGGGTAAAATTGCAGCAATTTAATATATTTCAGGGCAAAAAGGCAGAAATTTCCCTCATTTTGGGGCAAAATTGCAGAAATTTCACTTATTTTGGTGCAAAATTGCAGAAATTTCACTTATTTCAGAAAAAAAGGCAGAAATTTTCCTTATTTTGGGGAAAAAATTAAAAAATTCTTAATATTTTGTGGCAAAAATGCAGAAATTTTCCTTATTTTGAGGTCAAAATGCTGAAATTCCCCTTATTTTGAGGTAAAAAGGCTGAAATTCCCCTTAATTGGGTGCAAAAAGGCAGAAATTTCTCTTATTTTGGGGCAAAAAGACAGAAATTCCCCTTATTTTGTAGCAAAAAGGCAAAAATTTCTTTTATTTTGAGGCAAAATTGCAGAAATATCACTTATTTCAGGGTATAATTCAAAAATTCCTTTTATTTTGTTGCAAAAAGACAGAAATTCCATTTATTTTTGGGTAAAAAAGGAGAAATTTCACTTATTTTGAGGTAAAAAGGCAGAAATTCCTCTTATTTCGGGGCAAAAATTAAGAAATTTCCCTTTTTTTTAAAAAAGGTATACATTCCCCATACTTTCGGGATAAAAAGTAGAAATTCCCCGTATTTTGAAGCATAATTTCAGAAATTCTCACAATTTTCGGGCAAAAAAGCAGAAATTCTCCTTATTTTGGAGCAAAAATACAGAAAATCTTCTTTTTTCAGAAGCAAATAGTCAGAAATTCCCATTATTTTGGGGCAAAATTGCAGAAATTTCTTTTACATTGGGGCAAAATTGCAGAAATTTCCCTTATTTTGGGGAAAAATTGCAGAAATTCCCCTAATTGTTGGGCAAAAAGGCAGAAATTCCCTATATGTTGGGGCAAAAAGACAGAAATTCTCCTTCTTTTGGGGCAAAACTCAGAAATTCCATGTATTTTGGGGCAAAATTCCAGAAATTTCCCTTATTTTGGGGCAAAATTGCAGAAATTTCCCTTATTAAAAAAAAAATTGCAGAAATTTCACTTATTTCAGGGAAAAAAGGCAGAAATTTTCCTTATTTTGGGGAAAAAATTAAGAAATTCTTAATATTTTGTTGCAAAAATGCAGAAATTCCCCTTATTTTGAGGTAAAAAGGCTGAAATTCCCCTTATTTTGAGGTAAAAAGGCTGAAATTCCCCTTATTTGGGGGCAAAAAGGCAGAAATTTTTCTTATTTTGGGGCAAAAAGACAGAAATTCCCCTTATTTTGTGGCAAAAAGGAAGAAATTTCTTTTATTTTGGGGCAAAATTGCAGAAATATCACTTATTTCAGGGTATAATTCAAAAATTCCTTTTATTTTGTTGGAAAAAGACAGAAATTCCATTTATTTTTGGGTAAAAAAAGAGAAATTTCACTTATTTTGAGGTAAAAATGCAGAAATTCCTCTTATTTGGGGGCAAAAATAAGAAATTTCCCTTTTTTGTGGAAAAAGGTATACATTCCCCTAACTTTCGGGATAAAAAGTAGAAATTCCCCGTATTTTGAAGCATAATTGCAGAAATTCTTATAATTTTCGGGCAAAAAAGCAGAAATTCTCCTTATTTTGGAGCAAAAATACAGAAAATCTCCTTTTTTCGGGAGCAAACAGTCAGAAATTCCCCTTATTTTGGGGCAAAATTGCAGAAATTTCTTTTACATTCGGGCAAATTTGCAGAAATTTCCCTTATTTTGGGGCAAAATTGCAGAAATTTTCCTAATTGTTGGGCAAAAAGGCAGGAATTCCCTATATGTTGGGGCAAAAAGACAGAAATTCTCCTTATTTTGGGGCAAAACTCAGAAATTCCACGTATTTTGGGGCAAAGTTCCAGAAATTTTCCTTATTTTGGGGCAAAATTGCAGAAATTTCCTTTATTTTGGGGCAAAATTGCAGAAATTTTAGTTATTTCAGGGAAACAAATCAAAAATTTTTCTTATTTTGGGGCAAAAAACAGAAATTTCCATGATTTTGGGGCAATAAGGCAGAAATTCACCTTATTTTGGGGTAAAATTGCAGAAATTTCACATATTTCAGGGCAAAAAGGCAGAAATTTCTCTTATTTTAGGGCAAAATTGCAGTAATTTCACTTATTTCAGAGAAAAAAAGCAAAAATTTTTTTATTTTGGGGCCAAAGTCAGAAATTCCCATTATTTTGGGGGGAAAAAGCAGAAATTCACCTTCTTTTGGGGTAAAATTACAGAAATTTCACATATTTCAGGGCAAAATGGCAGAAATTTCCCTTATTTTGGGGCAAAATTGCAGATATTTCACTTATTTTAGGGTAATAAGTCAGAAATTCCCCTTATTTCGGTTTAAAAAAGACAGAAATTCCCTTTGTTTGGGGGAAAAAGACAGAAATTCCACTTATTTAGAGGCAAAATGCTGAAATTCCTCTTATTTTGGAGCAAAAATAAAGAAATTTTCCTTTTTTATGGCAAAAAGTTATGCATTCTACTTATTTTCAGGCAACAAGACAGAAATTCCTTGCATTTTGGAGCAAAATTGCAGAAATTCCCCTAATTGTGGCACAAAAAGACAGAAATACCCTATATGTTGGGGAAAAAGACAGAAATTCTCCTTTTGGGGCAAAACTCAGAAATTCCACGTATTTTGGGGCAAAATTCCAGAAATTTCCCTTATTTTGGGGCAAAATTGCAGAAATTTTCCTTATTTTAGGGCAAAATTGCAGAAATTTCACTTATTTCAGAGAATAAAAGCAACAATTTTTCCTATTTTGGGGCTAAAATGCAGAAATTCCACTTATTTTGGGGCAAAGAGGCAGAAATTCACCATATTTCAGGGTAAAATTGCAGCAATTTAATATATTTCAGGGCAAAAAGGCAGAAATTTCCCTCATTTTGGGGCAAAATTGCAGAAATTTCACTTATTTCGGTGCAAAATTGCAGAAATTTCACTTATTTCAGAAAAAAAAGGCAGAAATTTTCCTTATTTTGGGGAAAAAATTAAGAAATTCTTAATATTTTGTGGCAAAAATGCAGAAATTTTCCTTATTTGAGGTAAAAATGCTGAAATTCCCCATATTTTGAGGTAAAAAGGCTGAAATTCCCCTTAATTGGGTGCAAAAATGCAGAAATTTCTCTTATTTTGGGGCAAAAAGACAGAAATTCCCCTTATTTTGTAGCAAAAAGGCAAAAATTTCTTTTATTTTGGGGCAAAATTGCAGAAATATCACTTATTTCAGGGTATAATTTAAAAATTCCTTTTATTTTGTTGCAAAAAGACAGAAATTCCATTTATTTTTGGGTAAAAAAGGAGAAATTTCACTTATTTTGAGGTAAAAAGGCAGAAATTCCTCTTATTTTGGGGCAAAAATTAAGAAATTTCCCTTTTTTTAAAAAAAGGTATATATTCCCCTTACTTTTGGGATAAAAAGCAAAAATTCCCTGTATTTTGAAGCATAATTGCAGAAATTCTCACAATTTTCGGGCAAAAAAGCAGAAATTCTCCTTATTTTGGAGCAAAAATACAGAAAATCTTCTTTTTTTCGGAAGCAAATAGTCAGAAATTCCCATTATTTTGGGGCAAAATTGCAGAAATTTCTTTTACATTGGGGCAAAATTGCAGAAATTTCCCTTATTTTGGGGCAAAATTGCAGAAATTCCCCTAATTGTTGGGCAAAAAGGCAGAAATTTCCTATATGTTGGGGCAAAAAGACAGAAATTCTCCTTCTTTTGGGGCAAAACTCAGATATTCCATGTATTTTGGGGCAAAATTCCAGAAATTTCCCTTATTTTGGAGCAAAATTGCAGAAATTTCCCTTATTTTAGAAAAAAATTGCAGAAATTTCACTTATTTCACAGAAAAAAAGGCAGAAATTTTCCTTATTTTGGTGAAAAAATTAAGAAATTCTTAATATTTTGTGGGAAAAATGCAGAAATTCCCCTTATTTTGAGGTAAAAAGGCTGAAATTCCCCTTATTTTGAGGTAAAAAGGCTGAAATTCCTCCTATTTGGGGGCAAAAAGGCAGAAATTTCTTTTATTTTGGGGCAAAATTGCAGAAATATCACTTATTTCAGGGTATAATTCAAAAATTTCTTTTATTTTGTTGCAAAAAGACAGAAATTCCATTTAATTTTGGGTAAAAAAGGAGAAATTTCACTTATTTTGAGGTAAAAATGCAGAAATTCCTCTTATTTTGGGGCAAAAATTAAGAAATTTCCGTTTTTGTGGAAAAAGGTATACATTCCCCTAACTTTCGGGATAAAAAGTAGAAATTCCCCGTATTTTGAAGCATAATTGCAGAAATTCTTATAATTTTCGGGCAAAAAAGCAGAAATTCTCCTTATTTTGGAGCAAAAATACAGAAAATCTCCTTTTTTCGGGAGCAAACAGTCAGAAATTCCCCTTATTTTGGGGCAAAATTGCAGAAATTTTACTTATTTCAGGGAAAAAAAGCAAAACTTTTTCTTATTTTGGGGCAAAAAAAACAGAAATTCCCATTATTTTGGGGCAATAAGGCAGAAATTCACCTTATTTTGTGGTAAAATTGCAGAAATTTCACATATTTCAGGGCAAAAAGGCAGAAATTTCTCTTATTTTAGGGCAAAATTGCAGTAATTTCATTTATTTCAGAGAAAAAAGCAAAATTTTTTTTATTTTGGGGCAAAAAGGCAGAAATTCCCATTATTTTGGGGGAAAAAGGCAGAAATTCACCTTATTTTGGGGTAAAATTACAGAAATTTCACATATTTCAGGGCAAAATGGAAGAAATTTCCCTTATTTTGGGGCAAAATTGCAGATATTTCACTTATTTTAGGCTAATAAGTCAGAAATTCCCCTTATTTTGGGTTAAAAAAGACAGAAATTCCCTTTGTTTGGGGGAAAAAGACAGAAATTCCACTTATTTAGAGGCAAAAAGACTGAAATTCCCCTTATTTTGGAGCAAAAATAAAGAAATTTCCCTTTTTTATGGCAAAAAGTTATGCATTCCACTTATTTTCGGGCAACAAGACAGAAATTCCTTGCATTTTGGAGCAAAATTGCAGAAATTCCCCTAAATGTGGGGCAAAAAGGCAGAAATTCCCTATATGTTGGGGCAAAAAGACAGAAATTCTCATTATGTTGGGGCAAAATTCAGAAATTCCACGTATTTTGGGGCAAAATTCCAGAAATTTCCCTTATTTTGGGGCAAAATTGCAGAAATTTTCCTTATTTTAGGGCAAATTTGCAGAAATTTCCCTCATTTTGTGGCAAAATTGCAGAAATTCTCCTAATTGTTGGGCAAAAAGGCAGAAATTCCCTATATGTTGGGGCAAAAAGACAGAAATTCTCTTAATTTCGGGGCAAAACTCAGAAATTTACGTATTTTGGGGCAAAATTCCAGAAATTTCCCTTATTTTGGGGCAAAATTGCAGAAATTTTCCTTATTTTAGGGCAAAATTGCAGAAATTTCACTTATTTCAGAAAAAAAAGCAAAAATTTTTCCTATTTTGGGGCTAAAATGCAGATATTTTACTTATTTTGGGGCAAAAAGGCAGAAATTCACCTTATTTTAGGGTAAAATTGCAGCAATTTCACATATTTCAGGGCAAAAAGGCAGAAATTTCTCTCATTTTGGGGCAAAATTGCAGAAATTTCACTTATTTTGGTGCAAAATTGCAGAAATTTCACTTATTTCAGAAAAAAAAGGCAGAAATTTTCCTTATTTTGGGGAAAAAATTAAAAAATTCTTAATATTTTGTGGCAAAAATGCAGAAATTTTCCTTATTTTGAGGTCAAAATGCTGAAATTCCCCTTATTTTGAGGTAAAAAGGCTGAAATTCCCCTTAATTGGGTGCAAAAAGGCAGAAATTTCTCTTATTTTGGGGCAAAAAGACAGAAATTCCCCTTATTTTGTAGCAAAAAGGCAAAAATTTCTTTTATTTTGAGGCAAAATTGCAGAAATATCACTTATTTCAGGGTATAATTCAAAAACTCCTTTTATTTTGTTGCAAAAAGACAGAAATTCCATTTATTTTTGGGTAAAAAAGGAGAAATTTCACTTATTTTGAGGTAAAAAGGCAGAAATTCCTCTTATTTTGGGGCAAAAATTAAGAAATTTCCCTTTTTTTAAAAAAAGGTATACATTCCCCTTACTTTTGGGATAAAAAGCAAAAATTCCCTGTATTTTGAAGCATAATTGCAGAAATTCTCACAATTTTCGGGCAAAAAAGCAGAAATTCTCCTTATTTTGGAGCAAAAATACAGAAAATCTTCTTTTTTCGGAAGCAAACAGTCAGAAATTCCCATTATTTTGGGGCAAAATTGCAGAAATTTCTTTTACATTGGGGCAAAATTGCAGAAATTTCCCTTATTTTGGGGAAAAATTGCAGAAATTCCCCTAATTGTTAGGCAAAAAGGCAGAAATTCCCTATATGTTGGGGCAAAAAGACAGAAATTCTCCTTCTTTTGGGGCAAAACTCAGAAATTCCATGTATTTTGGGGCAAAATTCCAGAAATTTCCCTTATTTTGGGGCAAAATTGCAGAAATTTCCCTTATTTTAGAAAAAAATTGCAGAAATTTCACTTATTTCAGGGAAAAAAGGCAGAAATTTTCCTTATTTTGGGGAAAAAATTAAGAAATTCTTAATATTTTGTTGCAAAAATGCAGAAATTCCCCTTATTTTGAGGTAAAAAGGCTGAAATTCCCCTTATTTTGAGGTAAAAAGCATGAAATTCCCCTTATTTGGGGGCAAAAAGGCAGAAATTTCTCTTATTTTGGGGCAAAAAGACAGAAATTCCCCTTATTTTGTGGCAAAAAGGCAGAAATTTCTTTTATTTTGGGGCAAAATTGCAGAAATATCACTTATTTCAGGGTATAATTCAAAAATTTCTTTTATTTGTTGCAAAAAGACAGAAATTCCATTTAATTTTGGGTAAAAAAGGAGAAATTTCACTTATTTTGAGGTAAAAATGCAGAAATTCCTCTTAATTTGGGGCAAAAATTAAGAAATTTCACTTTTTTGTGGAAAAAGGTATACATTCCCCTAACTTTCGGAATAAAAAGTAGAAATTCCCCGTATTTTGAAGCATAATTGCAGAAATTCTTATAATTTTCGGGCAAAAAAGCAGAAATTCTCCTTATTTTGGAGCAAAAATACAGAAAATCTCCTTTTTTCAGGAGCAAACAGTCAGAAATTCCCCTTATTTTGGGGCAAAATTGCAGAAATTTTACTTATTTCAGGGAAAAAAAGCAAAAATTTTTCTTATTTTGGGGGAAAAAAACAGAAATTCCCATTATTTTGGGGCAATAAGGCAGAAATTCACCTTATTTTGTGGTAAAATTGCAGAAATTTCACATATTTCAGGGCAAAAAGGCAGAAATTTCTCTTATTTTAGGGCAAAATTGCTGTAATTTCACTTATTTCAGAGAAAAAAAGCAAAAATTTTTTTATTTTGGGGCAAAAAGGCAGAAATTCCCATTATTTTGGGGGAAAAAGGCAGAAATTCACCTTATTTTGGGGTAAAATTACAGAAATTTCACATATTTCAGGGCAAAATGGCAGAAATTTCCCTTATTTTGGGGCAAAATTGCAGATATTTCACTTATTTTAGAGTAACAAGTCAGAAATTCCCCTTATTTTGGGTTTAAAAAGACAGAAATTCCCTTTGTTTGGGGGAAAAAGCCAGAAATTCCACTTATTTAGAGGCTAAAAGACTGAAGTTCCCCTTATTTTGGAGCAAAAATAAAGAAATTTCCCTTTTTTATGGCAAAAAGTTATGCATTCCACTTATTTTCGGGCAACAAGACAGAAATTCCTTGCATTTTGGAGCAAAATTGCAGAAATTCCCCTAAATGTGGGGAAAAAAGGCAGAAATTCCCTATATGTTGGGGCAAAAAGACAGAAATTCTCATTATTTTGGGGCAAAATTCAAAAATTCCACGTATTTTGGGGCAAAATTCCAGAAATTTCCCTTATTTTGGGGCAAAATTGCAGAAATTTTCCTTATTTTAGGGCAAAATTGCAGAAATTTCACTTATTTCAGAGAAAAAAAGCAAAAATTTTTCCTATTTTGGGGCTGAAATGCAGAAATTCTACTTGTTTTGGGGCAAAAGGCAGAAATTCACCTTATTTTAGGGTAAAATTGCAGCAATTTCACATATTTCAGGGCAAAAAGGCAGAAATTACCCTCATTTTGAGGGAAAATTGCAGAAATTTCACTTATTTTGGGGCAAAATTGCAGAAATTTCACTTATTTCAGGGAAAAAAGGCAGAAAATTTCCTTATTTTGGACAAAAAATTAAGAAATTCTTAAAATTTTGTGGCAAAAATGCAGAAATTTTCCTTATTTTGAGGTAAAAATGCTGAAATTCCCCTTATTTTGAGGTAAAAAGGCTGAAATTCCCCTTAATTGGGTGCAAAAAGGCAGAAATTTCTCTTATTTTGGGGCAAAAAGACAGAATTTCCCCTTATTTTGTAGCAAAAAGGCAAAAATTTCTTTTATATTGGGGCAAAATTGCAGAAATATCACTTATTTCAGGGTATAATTCAAAAATTCCTTTTATTTTGTTGCAAAAAGACAGAAATTTCATTTATTTTTGGGTAAAAAAGGAGAAATTTCACTTATTTTGAGGTAAAAAGGCAGAAATTCCTCTTATTTTGGGGCAAAAATTAAGAAATTTCCCTTTTTTTTAAAAAAGGTATACATTCCCCTTACTTTAGGGATAAAAAGCAAAAATTCCCCGTATTTTGAAGCATAATTGCAGAAATTCTCATAATTTTCGGGCAAAAAAGCATAAATTCTCCTTATTTTGGAGCAAAAATACAGAAAATCTTCTTTTTTCGGAAGCAGTCAGAAATTCCCCTTATTTTGGGGCAAAATTGCAGAAATTTCTTTTACATTGGGGCAAAATTGCAGAAATTTCCCTTATTTTGGAGCAAAATTCCAGAAATTCCCCTAATTGTTGGGCAAAAAGGCAGAAATTCCCTATATGTTGGGGCAAAAAGACAGAAATTCTCCTTCTTTTGAGGCAAAACTCAGAAATTCCACATATTTTGGGGCAAAATTCCAGAAATTTCCCTTATTTTGGGGCAAAATTGCAGAAATTTCCCTTATTTTAGGGCAAAATTGCAGAAATTTCACTTATTTCAGGGAAAAAAGGCAGAAATTTTCCTTATTTTGGGGAAAAAATTAAGAAATTCTTAATTTTTTGTGGCAAAAATGCAGAAATTCCCCTTATTTTGAGGTAAAAATGCTGAAATTCCTCTTATTTTGAGGTAAAAAGGCTGAAATTCCCCTTATTTGGGGGCAAAAAGGCATTAATTTCTCTTATTTTGGGGCAAAAAGACAGAAATTCCCTTTATTTTGTGGCAAAAAAGGCAGTAATTTCTTTATTTTGGGGCAAAATTGTAGAAATATCACTTATTTCAGGGTATAATTCAAAAATTTCTTTTATTTTGTTGCAAAAAGACAGAAATTCCATTTATTTTTGGGTAAAAAAAAAGAAATTTCACTTATTTTGAGGTAAAAATGCAGAAATTCCTCTTATTTTGGGGCAAAAATTAAGAAATTTCCCTTTTTTTAAAAAAAGGTATACATTCCCTTTACTTTTGGGATAAAAAGCAAAAATTCCCCATATTTTGAAGCATAATTGCAGAAATTCTCATAATTTTCGGGCAAAAAAGCAGAAATTCTCCTTATTTTGGAGCAAAAATACAGAAAATCTTTTTTTTTTGGAAGCAGTCAGAAATTCTCCTTATTTTGGGGCAAAATTGCAGAAATTTCTTTTACATTGTGGCAAAATTGCAGAAATTTCCCTTATTTTGGGGCAAAATTGCAGAAATTCCCCTAATTGTTGGGCAAAAAGGCAGAAATTCCCTATATGTTGGGGCAAAAAGACAGAAATTCTTCTTATTTTGAGGCAAAACTCAGAAATTCCACGTATTTTTGGGCAAAATTCCAGAAATTTCCTTTATTTTGGGGCAAAATTGCAGAAATTTCCCTTATTTTAGGGCAAAATTGCAGAAATTTCACTTATTTCAGGGAAAAAAGGCAGAAATTTTCCTTATTTTGGGGAAAAATTTAAGAAATTCTTAATATTTTGTGGCAAAAATGCAGAAATTCCCCTTATTTTGAGGTAAAAAGGCTGAAATTCCCCTTATTTTGAGGTAAAAAGGCTGAAATTCCTCCTATTTGGGGGCAAAAAGGCAGAAATTTCTTTTATTTTGGGGCAAAATTGCAGAAATATCACTTATTTCAGGGTATAATTCAAAAATTCCTTTTATTTTGTTGCAAAAAGACAGAAATTCCATTTATTTTTGGGTAAAAAAGGAGAAATTTCACTTATTTTGAGGTAAAAAGGCAGAAATTCCTCTTATTTTGGGGCAAAAATTAAGAAATTTCCCTTTTTTGTGGAAAAAGGTATACATTCCCATTACTTTCTGGATAAAAAGTAGAAATTCCCCGTATTTTGAACCATAATTGCAGAAATTCTTATAATTTTCGGGCAAAAAAGCAGAAATTCTCCTTATTTTGGAACAAAAATACAGAAAATCTCCTTTTTTCAGGAGCAAACAGTCAGAAATTCCCCTTATTTTGGGGCAAAATTGCAGAAATTTCTTTTACATTCGGGCAAATTTGCAGAAATTTCGCTTATTTTGGGGCAAAATTGCAGAAATTCTCCTAATTGTTGGGCAAAAAGGCAGAAATTCCCTATATGTTGGGGCAAAAAGACAGATATTCTCCTTATTTTGGGGCAAAACTCAGAAATTCCACATATTTTGGGGCAAAGTTCCAGAAATTTTCCTTATTTTGGGACAAAATTGCAGAAATTTCCCTTATTTTGGGGCAAAATTGCAGAAATTTTACATATTTCAGGGAAAAAAATCAAAAATTTTTCTTATTTTGGGGGAAAAAAAACAGAAATTCCCATTATTTTCGGGCAATAAGGCAGAAATTCACCTTATTTTGGGGTAAAATTGCAGAAATTTCACATATTTCAGGGCAAAAAGGCAGAAATTTCTCTTATTTTAGGGCAAAATTGCAGTAATTTCACTTATTTCAGAGAAAAAAAGCAAAAATTTTTTTATTTTGGGGCAAAAAGACAGAAATTCCCATTATTTTGGGGGAAAAAGGCAGAAATTCACCTTATTTTGGGGTAAAATTACAGAAATTTCACATATTTCAGGGCAAAATGGCAGAAATTTCCCTTATTTTGGGGCAAAATTGCAGATAATTCCCCTTATTTTGGGTTAAAAAAGACAGAAATTCCCTTTGTTTGGGGGAAAAAGACAGAAATTCCACTTATTTAGAGGCAAAATGCTGAAATTCCCCTTATTTTAGAGCAAAAATAAAGAAATTTCCCTTTTTTATGGCAAAAAGTTATGCATTCTACTTATTTTCGGGCAACAAGACAGAAATTCCTTGCATTTTGGAGCAAAATTGCAGAAATTCCTCTAATTGTGGGGCAAAAAGACAGAAATTCCCTATACGTTGGGGCAAAAAACAGAAATTCTCCTTCTTTTGGGGGAAAATTCAGAAATTACACGTATTTTGGGGCAAAATTCCAGAAATTTCCCTTATTTTGGGGCAAAATTGCAGAAATTTTCCTTATTTTAGGGCAAAATTGCAGAAAATTCACATATTTCAGAGAAAAAAAGCAAAAATTTTTCTTATTTTGGGGCTAAAATGCAGAAATTCCACTTATTTTGGGGCAAAAAGGCAGAAATTCACCTTATTTTAGGGTAAAATTGGAACAATTAAATATATTTCCGGGCAAAAAGGCAGAAATTTCCCTCATTTTGGGGCAAAATTGCAGAAATTTCACTTATTTTGGTGCAAAATTGCAGAAATTTCACTTATTTCAGAAAAAAAAGGCAGAAATTTTCCTTATTTTGGGGAAAAAATTAAGAAATTCTTAATATTTTGTGGCAAAAATGCAGAAATTCCCCTTATTTTGAGGTAAAAAGGCTGAAATTCCCCTTATTTTGAGGTAAAAAGGCTGAAATTCTTCTTATTTGGGGGCAAAAAGGCAGAAATTTCTCTTATTTTGGGGCAAAAAGACAGAAATTCCCCTTATTTTGTGGCAAAAAGGAAGAAATTTCTTTTATTTTGGGGCAAAATTGCAGAAATATCACTTATTTCAGGGTATAATTCAAAAATTTCTTTTATTTTGTTGCAAAAAAACAGAAATTCCATTTATTTTTGGGTAAAAAAGGAGAAATTTCACTTATTTTGAGGTAAAAAGGCAGAAATTCCTCTTATTTTGGGGCAAAAATTAAGAAATTTCCCTTTTTTGTGGAAAAAGGTATACATTCACCTTACTTTTGGGATAAAAAGTAGAATTTCCCCGTATTTTGAAGAATAATTGCAGAAATTCTTATAATTTTCGGGCAAAAAAGCAGAAATTCTCCTTATTTTAGAGCAAAAATACAGAAAATCTTCTTTTTTCGGCAGCAAACAGTCAAAAATTCCCCTTATTTTGGGGCAAAATTGCAGAAATATCTTTTACATTCGGGCAAATGTGCAGAAATTTCCCTTATTTTGGGGCAAAATTGCAGAAATTCTCCTAATTGTTGGGCAAAAAGAAAAAATTTCCCTATATGTAAAGGCAAAAAGACATAAATTCTTCTTATTTTGGGGCAAAACTCAGAAATTCCACGTATATTGGGGCAAAATTCCAGAAATTTTCCTTATTTTGGGGCAAAATTGCAGAAATTTCCCTTATTTTGGGGCAAAATTGCAGAAATTTTACTTATTTCAGAAAAAAAAAGCAAAAATTTTTCTTATTTTGGGGCAAAAAAAACAGAAATTCCCATTATTTTGGGGCAATAAGGCAGAAATTCACCTTATTTTGTGGTAAAATTGCAGAAATTTCACATATTTCAGGGCAAAAAGGCAGAAATTTCTCTTATTTTAGGGCAAAATTGCAGTAATTTCACTTATTTCAGAGAAAAAAAGCAAAAATTTTTTTATTTTGGCGCAAAAAGGCAGAAATTCCCATTATTTTGGGGGAAAAAGGCAGAAATTCACCTTATTTTGGGGTAAAATTACAGAAATTTCACATATTTCAGGGCAAAATGGCAGAAATTTCCCTTATTTTGGGGCAAAATTGCAGATATTTCACTTATTTTAGGGTAATAAGTCAGAAATTCCCCTTATTTTGGGTTAAAAAGACAGAAATTCCCTTTGTTTGGGGGAAAAAACAGAAATTCCACTTATTTAGAGGCAAAAAGACTGAAATTCCCCTTATTTTGGAGCAAAAATAAAAAAATTTCCCCTTTTTATGGCAAAAAGTTATGCATTCCACTTATTTTCGGGCAACAAGACAGAAATTCCTTGCATTTTGGAGCAAAATTGCAGAAATTCCCCTAAATGTGGGGAAAAAAGGCAGAAATTCCCTATATGTTGGGGCAAAATAACAGAAATTCTCCTTCTTTTGGGGCAAAACTCAGAAATTCCACGTATTTTGGGGCAAAATTCCAGAAATTTCCCTTATTTTGGGGCAAAATTGCAGAAATTTTCCTTATTTTAGGGCAAAATTGCAGAAATTTCACTTATTTCAGAGAAAAAAAGCAAAAATTTTTCCTATTTTAGGGCTAAAATGCAGAAATTCCATTTATTTTGGGGCAAAAATGCAGAAATTCACCTTATTTTAGGGTAAAATTGCAGCAATTTCACATATTTCAGGGCAAAAAGGCAGAAATTTCCCTCATTTTGGGGCAAAATTACAGAAATTTCACTTATTTTGGGGCAAAATTGCAGAAATTTCACTTATTTCAGAAAAAAAATGCAGAAATTTTCCTTATTTTGAGGTAAAAATACTGAAATTCCCCTTATTTTGAGGTAAAAAGGCTGAAATTCCGCTTAATTGGGTGCAAAAAGGCAGAAAATCCTCTTATTTTGGGGCAAAAATTAAGAAGTTTCCCTTTTTTTAAAAAAGGTATACATTCCCCTTACTTTTGAGATAAAAAGCAGAAATTTCCCGTATTTTGAAGCATAATTGCAGAAATTCTCATAATTTTCTGGCAAAAAAGCAGAAATTCTCCTTATTTTGGAACAAAAATACAGAAAATCTTTTTTCGGAAGCAAACAGTCTGAAATTGCCCTTATTTTGGGGCAAAATTGCAGAAATTTCTTTTACATTGGGGCAAAATTGCAGAAATTTCCCTTATTTTGGGGCAAAAATGCGGAAATTCCCCTAATTGTTGGGCAAAAAGGCAGAAATTCCCAATATGTTGGGGCAAAAAGACAGAAATTCTCCTTCTTTTGGGGCAAAACTCAGAAATTCCACTTATTTTGGGGCAAAATTTCAGAAATTTCCCTTATTTTGGGGCAAAATTGCAGAAATTTCCCTTATTTTAGGGCAAAATTGCAGAAATTTCACTTATTTCAGGGAAAAAAGGGAGAAATTTTCCTTATTTTGGGGAAAAAATTAAGAAATTCTTAATATTTTATGGCAAAAATGCAGAAATTCCCCTTATTTTGAAGTAAAAAGGCTGAAATTCCCTTTATTTTGAGTTAAAAAGGCTGAAATTCCCCTTATTTGGGGGCAAAAAGGCATTAATTTCTCTTATTATGGGGCAAAAAAAAACAGAAATTCCCTTTATTTTGTGGCAAAAATGGCAGAAATTTCTTTATTTTCGGGCAATATTGCAGAAATATCACTTATTTCAGGGTATAATTCAAAAATTTCTTTTATTTTGTTGCAAAAAGACAGAAATTCCATTTATTTTTGGGTAAAAAAGGAGAAATTTCACTTATTTTGAGGTAAAAATGCAGAAATTCCTCTTATTTTGGGGCAAAAATTAAGAAATTTCCCTTTTTTGTGGAAAAAGGTATACATTCCCCTAACTTTCGGGATAAAAAGTAGAAATTCCCCGTATTTTGAAGCATAATTGCAGAAATTCTTATAATTTTCGGGCAAAAAAGCAGAAATTCTCCTTATTTTGGAGCAAAAATACAGAAAATCTCCTTTTTTCGGGAGAAAACAGTCAGAAATTCCCCTTATTTTGGGGCAAAATTGCAGAAATTTTACTTATTTCAGGGAAAAAAAGCAAAAATTTTTCTTATTTTGGGGCAAAAAAACAGAAATTCCCATTATTTTGGGGCAATAAGGCAGAAATTCACATTATTTTGGGGTAAAATTGCAGAAATTTCACATATTTCAGGGCAAAAAGGCAGAAATTTCTCTTATTTTAGGGCAAAATTGCAGTAATTTCACTTATTTCAGAGAAAAAAAGCAAAAATTTTTTTATTTTGGGGCAAAAAGGCAGAAATTCCCATTATTTTGGGGGAAAAAGGCAGAAATTCACCTTATTTTGGGGTAAAATTACAGAAATTTCACATATTTCAGGGCAAAATGGCAGAAATTTCCCTTATTTTGGGGCAAAATTGCAGATATTTCACTTATTTTAGGGTAATAAGTCAGAAATTCCCCTTATTTTGGGTTAAAAAAGAAAGAAATTCCCTTTGTTTGGGGGAAAAAGACAGAAATTCCACTTATTTAGAGGCAAAAATGCTGAAATTCCCCTTATTTTGGAGCAAAAATAAAGAAATTTCTTATTTTTATGGCAAAAAGTTATGCATTCCACTTATTTTCGGGCAACAAGACAGAAATTCCTTGCATTTTGGAGCAAAATTGCAGAAATTCCCCTAATTGTGGGGCAAAAAGGCAGAAATTCCCTATATGTTGGGGCAAAAAGACAGAAATTCTCCTTCTTTTGGGGCAAAACTCAGAAATTCCACGTATTTGGGGGCAAAATTCCAGAAATTTCCCTTATTTTGGGGCAAGATTGCAGAAATTTTCTTTATTTTAGGGCAAAATTGCAGAAATTTCACTTATTTCAGGCCAAAATGCAGAAATTTTCCATATTTTGGGGCAAAATTGCAGAAATTTCCCTTATTTTGGGGCAACATTGCAGAAATTTCACTTATTTCAGAGAAAAAAAGCAAAAATTTTTCTTATTTTAAGGCAAAAAAACAGAAATTCCCATTATTTTGGGGCAAAAAGGCAGAAATTCACCTTATTTTTGGAAAAAATTGCAGAAATTTCACATATTTCAGAGCAAAAAGGCAGAAATTTCTCTTATTTTAGGACAAAATTGCAGAAATTTCACTTATTTCAGAGAAAAAAAGCAAAATTTTTTTTATTTTGGGGAAAAAAACATAAATTCCCATTATTTTGAGACAAAAATGCAGAAATTCACCATATTTTGGGGTAAAATTGCAGAAATTTCACATATTTCAGGGCAAAAATACAGAAATTTCTATTATTTTAGAGCAAAATTGCAGAAATTTCACTTATTTCAGTGAAAAAAAGCAAAAATTTTTCTTATTTTGGGGCCAAAAAACATAAATTCCCAATATTTTGGGACAAAAAGGCAGAAATTCACCTTATTTTGGGGTAAAATTGCAGAAATTTCACTAATTTTGGGACAAAAAATACAGAAATTCCTTTTGTTTTGGGGGGAAAAGACAGAAATTCAACTTAGTTAGAGGCAAAAATGCAGAAATTCCCCTAATTTTGGAGCAAAAATGAAGAAATTTTCCTTTTTATGGCAAAAAGGTATGCATTCCCATTATTTTCGGGCAAAAAGGCAGATATTCCCTGTATTTTGGAGCAAAATTGCAGAAATTCCCCTAATTTTGGGGCAAAAGGCAGAAATTTCTTTTATTTTGGGGCAAAATTGCAGAAATTTTACTTATTTCAGGGCATAATTCAAAAATTCCTTTTATTTTGGGGCAAAAAGACAGAAATTTTGTTCATTTTTGGTTAAAAAGGCAGAAATTTCAATCATTTTGAGGTAAAAAGGCAGAAATTCCTCTTATTTTGGGGCAAAAATGAAGAAATTTCCCTTTTTTGTGGCAAAAAATATACATTCCCCTTACTTTTGGGATAAAAAGCAGAAATTCCCTGTATTTTGAAGCAAAATTGCAGAAATTCTCATAATTTTCGGGCAAAAAGGCAGAAATTCTCCTTATTTTGAGGCAAAAAGACAGAAAATCTCCTTCTTTCGGGAGCAAACAGTCAGAAATTCCCCTTATTTTGGGGAAAATTGCAGAAATTTCTTTTACATTGGGGCAAAATTGCAGAAATTTCCCTTATTTTGGGGCAAAATTGCAGAAATTTCAATTATTTCAGGGTAATAAGTCAGAAATTCCCCTTATTTTGGGGCAAATAAGACAGAAATTCTCTTTGTTTTGGAGGAAAAAGACAGAAATTCCACTTATCTAGAGGCAAAAAGGCAGAAATTCTCCTTATTTTGTAGCAAAAATGAAGAAATTTCCCTTTTTATGGCAAAAAAGTATGCATTCCCATTATTTTCAGGCAAAAAGGCAGAAATTCCCCGTATTTTGGAGCAAAATTGCAGAAATTCCCCTAATTTTGGGGCAAAAGGCAGAAATTCCTTTTATTTTGGGGCAAAAATCAGAAATTCCTTTTATTTTTGGGCAAAATTCTAAAAATTTCCTTTTTTGTGGGCAAAATTGCAGGAATTTACCTTATTTTGGGGTAAAATTGCAGAAATTTCCTTTATTTAGGGCAAAATTGCAGAAATTTCACTTATTTTCAGGTAAAAAGGAAGAAATTTCCTTTATTTTGGGACAAAAAGGGAGAAATTCCCTTTATTTTGGGGCAAAATTGCAGACATTTTACTTATTATGGGGCAAAATTGCAAAAATTTCCCTTATTTTAGGGCAAAATTGCAGAAATTTCACTTATTTCAGAGAAAAAAAGCAGAAATTTTTCTTACTTTGGTGCAAAAAGGAAGAAATTCCCATTATTTTGGGGCAAAAAGGCAGAAATTCACATTATTTTGGGGTAAAGTTGCAGAAATTTCACATATTTCAGGGCAAAAAGGCAGAAATTTCCCTTATTTTGGGGCAAAATTGCAGAAATTTCACTTATTTTAGGGTAATAAATCAGAAATGCCCCTTATTTTGGGGCAAAAAAGACAGAAATTCCCTCTGTTTTGGGGGAAAAAGACAGAAATTCCACTTATTTAGAGGCAAAATGGAAGAAATTCCCCTTATTTTGGAGTAAAAATGAAGAAATTTCTTTTTTTTATGGCAACAAGTTATGCATTCCTCTTGTTTTCGGGCAAAAAGACAGAAATTCCCCGTATTTTGGAGCAAAATTGCAGAAATTCCCCTAATTGTGGGGCAAAAAGGCAGAAATTCCCTACATGTTGGGGCAAAAAGACAGAAATTCTCCTTATTTTGGGGCAAAACTCAGAAATTCCACTTATTTTGGGGAAAAATTCCAGAAATTTCCCTTATTTGGGGTCAAAATTGCAGAAATTTCACTTATTTCAGAGAAAAAATGCAAATTTTTTTTTATTTTGGGGCAAAAATGCAGAAATTCACCTTATTTTGGGGTAAAATTGCAGAAATTTCACATATTTCAGGGCAAAAAAGCAGACATTTACCTTATTTTGGGGCAAAATTGCAGAAATTTCACTTATTTTGAGGCAAAATTGCAGAAATTTCACTTATTTCATGGAAAAAAGGCAGAAATTTTCTTTATTTTGGGGCAAAAATGCTGAAATTCTTAATATTTTGTGGCAAAAATGCAGAAATTCCCCCCATTTTGAGGTAAAAAGGATGAAATTCTGCTTATTTGGGGGCAAAAATGCAGAAATTTCTCTCATTTTGGGGCAAAAAGACAGAAATTCCTTTTTTTTGTGGCAAAAAGGCAGAAATTTCTTTTATTTTAGGGCAAAATTGCAAATATATCACTTATTTCACGGCATAAATCAAAAATTCCTTTTATTTTGGGGCAAAAAGACAGAAATTCCATTTATTTTTGGGTAAAAAATGGAGAAATTTCACTTATTTTGAGGTAAAAATGCAGAAATTCCTCTTATTTTGGGGCAAAAATGAAGAAATTTCCCATTTTTGTGGCCAAAGGTATACATTCCCCTTACTTTCGGGATAAAAAGCAGAAATTTCCCGTATTTTGAAGCAAAAGTGCAAAAATTCTCATTGTTTTCGGGCAAAAAAGCAGAAATTCTCCTTATTTTGGGGCAAAAAGACAGAAAATCTCCTTTTTTCGGGAGCAAACAGTCAGAAACTCCCATTATTTTGGGGCAAAATTGCAGAAATTATCTTTAAATTGGGGCAAAATTGCAGAAATTTCCCTTATTTTGGGGCAAAATTGCTGAAATTTCACTTATTTCAGGGTAATAATTCCACTTATTTAGATTCAAAAAGGCAGAAATTTTTCTTATTTTGGAGCAAAAATGAAGAAATTTCCCTTTTTTTATAGCAAAAAGTTATGCATTCCCCTTATTTTCAGGTAAAAGGGTAGAAATTCCCCGTATTTTGGAGCATAATTGCAAAAATTCCCCTAGTTGTGGTGCAGAAAGACAGAAATTCCCTATATGTTGGGGCAAAAAGACAGAAATTCTTCTTATTTTGGGGCAAAATTCAGAAATTCCACTTATTTTGGGGCAAAATTCCAGAAATTTCCCTTATTTTGGGGCAAAATTGCAGAAATTTCACTTATTTTGGGGCAAAATTGCAAAAAATTCCCTAATTTTCGGGCAAAAGGCAGAAATTTCCTTTATTTTGGGGCAAAAATCAGAAATTCCCCTTATTTTGGGGCAAAATTCAAGAAATTTCCTTTATTCTGGGGGCAAAATTGCAGGAATTTACCTTATTTTGGAGCAAAATTGCAGAAATTTCACTTATTTGGGGCAAAATTGCAGAAATTTCACTTATTATCAGGTAAAAAGGCTGAAATTTCCTTTATTTTGGGGCAAAAAGGGAGAAATTCCCCTTACTTTGGGGCAAAATTGCAGAAATTTCCCTTATTATGAGAAAAAATTGCAGAAATTTCCTTTATTTTGGAGCAAAAATGAAGAAATTTCCCTTTTTTAGGGCAAAAAGTTATGCATTCCCCTTATTTTTGGGCAAAAAGGCAGATATTCCCCATTTTTTGGAGCAAAATTTCAGAAATTCCCCTAATTGTGGGGCAAAAAGGCAGAAATTCCCTATATGTTGGGGCAAAAAGAAAAAATTCTCCTTATTTCGGGGCAAAACTCAGAAATTCCACTTATTTTGGGGCAAAATGCCAGAAATTTCCCTTATTTTGGGGCAAAATTGCCGAAATTTCACTGATTTTGGGGCAAAATTTCAGAAATTTCACTTATTTCAAAGAAAAAAGGCAGAAATTTTCCTTATTTTGGGGCAAAAATGCAATAATTCTTAATATTTTGTGGCAAAAATGCAGAAATTCCCCTAATTTTGAGGTAAAAAATCTGAAATTCCTTTTAATTGGGGGCAAAAAGTCAGAAATTTCCCTTATTTTGGGGCAAAAAGACAGAAATTCCCCTTATTTTGTGGCAAAAAGGCAGAAATTTCTTTTATTTTGGGGCAAAATTGCAGAAATTTCACTTATTTCAGGGCATAATTCAAAAATTCCTTTTCTTTTGGGGCATAAAGAAATTCCGTTTATTTTTGGGTAAAAAGGCAGAAATTTCACTTATTTTGAGGTAAATAGGCAGAAATCCCTTTTATTTTGGGGCAAAAATGAAGAAATTACCCTTTTTTGTGGCAAAAGGTATACATTCCCCTTACTTTCAAGATAAAAAGCAGAAATTCCCCGTATTTTGAAGCAAAATTGCAGAAATTTTCATAATTTTCGGGCAAAAAGGCAGAAATTCTCCTTATTTTGGGGCAAAAAAACAGAAAATCTTTTTTTTTTTCGGGAGCAAACATACAGAAATTCCCCTTATTTTGGGGCAAAATTGCAGAAATTTCCTTTACATTGGGGCCAAATTGCAGAAATTTCCCTTATTTTGGTGAAAAATTGCAGAAATTTCACTTATTTCAGGGTAATAAGTCAGAAATTCCCCTTATTTAGGGGCAAAAAAGACAAAAATTCCCTTTGTTTTGAGGGAAAAAGACAGAAATTCCACTTATTTAGAGGCAAAAAGGCAGAAATTCCCCTTTATTTTGGAGCAAAAATGAAGAAATTTCCCATTTTATGGCAAAAAGGTATGCATTCCCATTATTTTCGGGCAAAAAGGCAGAAATTCTCCGTATTTTGGAGCAAAATTGCAGAAATTCCCCTAATTTTGGGGCAAAAGGCAGAAATTCCCTTTATTTTGGGGCACAAAGTCAGAAATTCACCTTATTTTGGGGCAAAATTCAAGAAATTTTCTTTATTTTGGGGCAAAATTGCAGGAATTTACCTTATTTGAGGGCAAAATTGCAGAAATTTCCCTTATTTGGGGCAAAATTGCAGAAATTTCACTTATTTTCAGGTAAAAAGGCTGAAATTTCCTTTATTTTGAGGCAAAAAAAAGAGAAATTCCCTTTATTTTGGGGCAAAATTGCACACATTTCCCTTATTATAGGGAAAAATTGCAGAAATTTCTCTTATTTTAGGGCAAAATTGCAGATATTTCACATATTTTAGGGTAATCAGTCAGAAATTCCCCTTATTTTGGGACAAAAAAGACAGAAATTCCCTTCGTTTGGGGGAAAAAGACAGACATTCCACTTATTTAGATGCAAAAAGGCAGAAATTCCCCTTATTTTGGAGCAAAAATGAAGATATTTCTCTTTTTTATGGCAAAAAGTTATGCATTCCACTTATTTTCGGGCAACAAGACAGAAATTCCTTGCATTTTGGAGCGAAATTGCAGAAATTCCCCTAATTGTGGGCCAAAAGGCAGAAATTCCCTATATGTTGGGGCAAATAGACAGAAATTCTCCTTCTTTTGGGGCAAAACTCAGAAATTCCACTTATTTTGGGGCAAAATTCCAGAAATTTCCCTTATTTTGGGGCAAAATTGCAGAAATTTCCCTTATTTTAGGGCAGAATTGCAAAAATTTTACTTATTACAGAGAAAAAAAGCAAAATTTTTTTTTTATTTTGGGGCTAAAAGGTAGAAATTCGAATTATTTTGAGGCAAAAATGCAGAAATTCACCTTATTTTAGGGTAAAATTGCAGAAATTTCACATATTTCAGGGCAAAAAGGCAGAAATTTCCCTTATTTTGGGGCAAAATTGCAGAAATTTCACTTATTTTGGGGCAAAATTGCAGAAATTCCCGTAATTGTTGGGCAAAAATGCAGAAATTCCCTATATGTTGGGGCAAAAAGACAGAAATTCTCCTTATTTTGGGGCAAAACTCAGAAATTCCACGCATTTTAGGGCAAAATTCCAGAAATTTCCCTAATATTGGGGCAAAATTGCAGAAATTTCCCTTATTTTGGGGCAAAATTGCAGAAATTTCACTTATTTCAGAGAAAAAAAGCAAAAATTTTTCTTATTTTGGGACAAAAGAACAGAAATTACCATTATTTTGGGGCAAAAAGGCAGAAATTCACGTTATTTTGGGGTAAAATTGCAGAAATTTCACATATTTCAGGGCAAAATACAGAAATTTCCCTTATTTTGGGGCAAAAGTGCAGAAATTTCACTAATTTTGGGGCAAAAAAGACAGAAATTCCCTTTGTTTTGGGGGAGAAAGACAGAAATTCCACTTAGTTAGAGGCAAAAAGGCAGAAATTTTCCTTATTTTGGAGCAAAAATGAAGAAATTTTCTTTTTTTATGGCAAAAAGTTATGCATTCTCCATATTTTCGGGCAAAAAGACAGAAATTCCCCGTATTTTGGAGAAAAATTGCAGAAAATCCCCTAATTGTGGGGCAGAAAGGCAGAAATTCCCTATATGTTCGGGCAAAAAGAGAGAAATTCTCCTTATTCTGAGGCAAAACTCAGAAATTCCACTTATTTTGGGGCAAAATTCCAGAAATTTCCCTTATTTTGGGGCAAAATTTCAGAAATTTCCCTTATTTTAGGGCAAAATTGGAGAAATTTCACTTATTTCAGAGCAAAAAAGCAAAAATTTTTCTTATTTTGGGAAAAAAGGCAGAAATTCCCATTATTTTGGGGCAAAAGGCAGAAATTCACCTTATTTTGGGGTAAAATTGCAGAAATTTTACATATTTCAGGACAAAAAGGCAGAAATTTCCCTTATTTTTGGGCAAAATTGCAGAAATTTCCTTTATTTTGGGGCAAAATTGCAGAAATTTCACTTATATCAGGGAAAAAAAACAGAAATTTTCTTATTTTGGGGCAAAAATGCAGAAATTCTTAATATTTTGTGGCAAAAATGCAGAAATTCCCCTTATTTTGAGGTAAAAAGGCTTAAATTCCCCATATTTGAAGGCAAAAAGGCATAAATTTCCCTTATTTTGGGGCAAAAAGAAAGAAATTTCTTTTATTTTGTGGCAAAAAGGCAGAAATTTCTTTTATTTTGGGGCAAAATTGCAGAAATATCACTTATTTCAGGGCATAATTAAAAAAATTCTTTTATTTTGTGGCAAAAAGACATAAATTCCATTTATTTTTGGGTAAAAAGGAAGAAATTTAACTTATTTTTAGGTAAAAATGCAGAAATTCCTCTTATTCTGGGGCAAAAATGAAGAAATTTCCCTTTTTTGTGGCAAAAGGTATACATTCCCCTTACTTTCGGGATAAAAAGCAGAAATTCCTTGTATTTTGAAGCAAAATTGCAGAAATTCTCATAATTTCCGGGCAAAGAGGCTGAAATTCTCTTTATTTTGGGGCAAAAAGACAGAAAATCTCCTTTTTACGAGAGCAAACAGTCAGAAATTCCCATTATTTTGGGGCAAAATTGCAGAAATTTCCTTTACATTGGGGCAAAATTGCAGAAATTTCCTTTATTTTGGGGCAAAATTGCAGAAATTTCAATTATTTCAGGGTAATAAGTCAGAAATTCCCCTTAATTGGGGCAAAAAAGACAGAAATTCCCTTTGTTTTGGGGGAAAATTGCAGAAATTCCACTTATTTAGAGGCAAAAAGGCAGAAATTCCCCTTATTTTGTAGCAAAAATGAAGAAATTTCCCTTTTAAAGGCAAAAAGGTATGCATTCCCATTATTTTCCGGCAAAAAGCCAGAAATTCCCCGTATTTTGGAGCAAAATTGAAGAAATTCCCCTAATTTTGGGGCAAAAGGCAGAAATTCCCTTTATTTTGGGGCAAAAATCAAAAATTCCCCTTATTTTGGGGCAAATTTCAAGAAATTTCCTTTATTTTGTGGCAAAATTGCAGAAATTTACCATATTTTGGGGCAAAATTGCAGAAATTTCCCTTATTTGGGGCAAAATTGCAGAAATTTCACTTATTTTCAGGTAAAAAGGCTGAAATTTCCTTTATTTTGGGGCAAAAATGGAGAAATTCCCCTTATTTTGAGGCAAAATTGCAGAAATTTCCTTTATTATGGGCAAAAATTGCAGAAATGTCCCTTATTTTAGGGCAAAATTGCAGAAATTTCACTTATTTCAGAGAAATAAAGAAAAAAATGTTTCTTATTTTGGGGCAAAAAGGCAGAAATTCCCATTATTTTGGGGCAAAAAGGCAGAAATTCACCCTATTTTGTGGTAAAATTGCAGAAATTTCACATATTTCAGGGCAAAAGGCAGAACTTTCCCTTATTTTTGGGCAAAATGGCAGAAATTTTACTTATTTCAGGGTAATAAGTCAGAAATTCCTCTTATTTTGGGGCAAAAATAACAGAAATTCCCTTTGTTTTGGGGGAAAATTGCAGAAATTCCACTTATTTAGAGGCAAAAAGGCAGAAATTCCCCTTATTTTGGAGCAAAAATTAAGAAATTTCCCTTTTTTATGGCAAAAAGTTATGCATTCCCCTTATTTTCGGGCAAAAATACAGAAATTCCCTGTATTTTGGAGCAAAATTGCAGAAAATCCCCTAATTGTGGGGCAAAAAGGCAGAAATTCCCTATATGTTGGGGCAAAAAGAGAGAAATTCTCCTTATTCTGGGGCAAAACTCAGAAATTCCACTTATTTTGGGGCAAAATTCCAAAAATTTCCCTTATTTTGGGGCAAAATTTCAGAAATTTCCCTTATTTTAGGGCAAAATTGGAGAAATTTCACTTATTTCAGAGCAAAAAAGCAAAAATTTTTCTTATTTTGGGGCAAAAAGGCAGAAATTCCCATTATTTTGGGGCAAAAGGCAGAAATTCACCTTATTTTGGGGTAAAATTGTAGAAATTTCACATATTTCAGGGCAAAAAGGCAGAAATTTTCCTTATTTTTGGGCAAAATTGCAGAAATTTCCCTTATTTTGGGGCAAAATTGCAGAAATTTCACTTATTTCAGGGAAAAAAGGCATAAATTTTCCTTATTTTGGGGCAAAAATGCAGAAATTCTTAATATTTTGTGGCAAAAATGCAGAAATTCCCCTTATTTTGAGGTAACAAGTCTGAAATTTCCCTTATTTGAAGGCAAAAAGGCATAAATTTCTTTTATTTTGGGGCAAAAAGACAGAAATTCCTCTTATTTTGTGGCAAAAAGGCAGAAATTTCTATTATTTTGGGGCAAAATTGCAGAAATATCACTTATTTCAGGGCATAATTCAAAAAATTGTTTTATTTGGGGCAAAAAGACAGAAATTCCATTTATTTTTGGGTAAAAAAAAAGAAATTTCACTTATTTTTAGGTAAAAAGGCAGAAATTCCTCTTATTCTGAGGCAAAAATGAAGAAATTTCCCTTTTTTGTGGCAAAAGGAATACATTCCCCTTACTTTCGGGATAAAAAGCAGAAATTCCTCGTATTTTGAAACAAAATTGCAGAAATTCTCATAATTTTCGGGCAAAAAGGCAGAAATTCTCATTATTTTGGGGCAAAAAGACAGAAAATCTCCTTTTTACGAGAGCAAACAGTCTGAAATTCCCTTTATTTTGGGGCAAAATTGCAAAAATTTCTTTTACATTGGGGCAAAATTGCAGAAATTTTCTATATTTTGGGGCAAAATTGCAGAAATTTCACTTATTTCAGGGTAATAAGTCAGAAATTCCTTCTCTTTGAGGCAAAAAAGACAGAAATTCTCTTTGTTTTGGGGGAAAAAGACAGAAATTCCACTTATTTAGATGCAAAAAAACAGAAATTCCCCTTATTTTGTAGCAAAAATGAAGAAATTTCCCTTTTAATGGCAAAAGTGTATGCATTCCCATTATTTTCGGGCAAAAAGCCAGAAATTTCCCGTATTTTGGAGCAAAATTGCAGAAATTCCCCTAATTTTGGGGCAAAAGGCAGAAATTCCCTTTATTTTGGGGCAAATATCAAAAATTCCCCTTATTTTTGGGCAAAATTCAAGAAATTTCCTTTATTTTGGGGCAAAATTGCAGCAATTTACTTTATTTTTGGGCAAAATTGCAGAAATTTCCCTTATTTGGGGCAAAATTGCAAAAATTTCACTTAATTTCAGGTAAAAAGGCTGAAATTTCCTTTATTTTGGGGCAAAAAGAAAGAAATTCCCTTTATTTTGGGGCAAAATTGCAGAAATTTCCTTTATTATGGGAAAAAATTGCAGAAATTTTCCTTATTTTAGGGCAAAATTGCATAAATTTCACTTATTTCAGAGAAATAAAGCAAAAATGTTTCTTATTTTGGGGCAAAAAGGCAGAAATTCCAATTATTTTGGGGCAAAAAGGCAGAAATTCACCTTATTTTTGGGTAAAATTGCAGAAATTTCACATATTTAGAGGCAAAAAGGCAGAAATTCCCCTTATTTTTGAGCAAAAATGAAGAAATTTCCCTTTTTTATGGCAAAAAGTTATGCATTCCCCTTATTTTCGGGCAAAAAGGCAGAAATTCCCTGTATTTTGGAGCAAAATTGCAGAAATTCCTTTAATTGTGGGGCAAAAGGGCAGAAATTCCCTATATAGTGGGGCAAAAAGACAGAAATTCCCTTATTTTGGGGCAAAACTCAGAAATTCCACTTATTTTGGGGCAAAATTCCAGAAATTTCCCTTATTTTGGAGCAAAATTGCAGAAATTACACTTATTTCAGGGTAATAATTCAGAAATTCCCCTTATTTTGGGGCAAAAAAGACAGAATTTCCCTTTGTTTTGGGGGAAAAATACAGAAATTCCACTTATTTAGAGGCAAAATGCAGAAATTCCCCTTATTTTGTAGCAAATATGAAGAAATTTCCTTTTTTTATGGCAACAAGTTATGCATTCCCCTTATTTTCAGGCAAAAAGACAGAAATTTCCTGTATTTTGGAGCAAAATTGCAGAAATTCCTCTTATTGTGGGGCAAAAAGGCAGAAATTCTTCTTATTTAGGGGCAAAACTCAGAAATTTCACTTATTTTGGAGCAAAAATGAAGAAATGTTTCTTTTTTAAGGCAAAAAGGTATGCATTCCCATTATTTTCAGGCAAAAAGGCAGAAATTCTCCGTATTTTGGAGCAAAATTGCAGAAATTCCCCTAATTTTGGGGCAAAAGGCAGAAATTCCCTTTATTTTGGGGCAAAAATAAGAAATTCCCCTTATTTTGGGGCAAAATTCTAGAAATTTCCTTTTTTTGGAAGGCAAAATTGCAGGAATTTACATTATATTGGGGCATAATTGTAGAAATTTCCCTTATTTGGGGCAAAATTGCAGACATTTCACTTATTTTCAGGTAAAAAGGCTGAAATTTCCTTTATTTTGGGGCAAAAAGGATGAAATTCCCTTTATTTTGGGACAAAATTGCAGACATTTCCCTTATTATGGGGAAAAATTGCAGATATTTATCTTATTTTAGGGCAAAATTGCAGAAATTTCACTTATTTCAGAGAAAAAAAGCAAAAATTTTTCTTATTTTGGGGCAAAAAGGCAGAAATTCCCATTATTGTGGGGCAAAAATGCAGAAATTCACCTTTTTTTGGGGTAAAATTGAAGAAATTTCACATATTTCAGGGCATAAAGGCAGAGAATTCCCTAATTTGGGGGCAAAATTGCAGAAATTTTACTTATTTTAGGGTAATAAGTCAGAAAATCCCCTTATTTTGGGGCAAAAAGACAGAAATTCCCTTTGTTTTGGGGGAAAAAGACAGAAATTCCACTTATTTAGAGGCAAAAAGGCAGAAATTTCCTCTTATTTTGAGGCTCAAATGATGAAATTTCCCTTTTTTTATGGCAAAAAGTTATGCATTCCCCTTATTTTCGGGCAAAAAGACAGAAATTTCCTGTATTTTGGAGCAAAATTGCAGAAATTCCTCTAATTGTGGGGCAAAAATGCAGAAATTCCCTATATGTTGGGGCAAAAAGAGAGAAATTCTCCTTATTTTGAAGCAAAACTCAGAAATTCCACTTATTTTGGGGCAAAATTCCAGAAATTTCCCTTATTTTTGGGCAAAATTGCAGAAATTTCCCTTATTTTGGGGCAAAATTGCAGAAATTTCACTTATTTCAGAGAAAAAATGCAAAAATGTTTCTTATTTTGGGGCAAAAAGGCAGAAATTCCCATTATTTTAGGGCAAAAAGGCAGAAATTCACCTTATTTTGGGGTAAAATTGCAGCAATTTCACATATTTCAGGGCAAAAAGGCAGAAATTTCCCTTATTTTGGGGCAAAATTGCAGAAATTTCCTTTATTTTGGGGCATAATTGCAGAAATTTCACTTATATCAGGGAAAAAAAACAGAAATTTTCTTATTTTGGGGCAAAAATGCAGAAATTCTTAATATTTTGTGGCAAAAATGCAGAAATTCCCCTTATTTTGAGGTAAAATGCTTAAATTCCCCATATTTGAAGGCAAAAAGGCATAAATTTCCCTTATTTTGGGGCAAAAAGAAAGAAATTTCTTTTATTTTGTGGCAAAAAGGCAGAAATTTCTTTTATTTTGGGGCAAAATTGCAGAAATATCACTTATTTCAGGGCATAATTAAAAAAATTCTTTTATTTTGTGGCAAAAAGACATAAATTCCATTTATTTTTGGGTAAAAAGGAAGAAATTTCACTTATTTTTAGGTAAAAAGGCAGAAATTCCTCTTATTCTGGGGCAAAAATGAAGAAATTTCCCTTTTTTGTGGCAAAAGGTATACATTCCCCTTACTTTCGGGATAAAAAGCAGAAATTCCTTGTATTTTGAAGCAAAATTGCAGAAATTCTCATAATTTCCGGGCAAAGAGGCTGAAATTCTCTTTATTTTGGGGCAAAAAGACAGAAAATCTCCTTTTTACGAGAGCAAACAGTCAGAAATTCCCATTATTTTGGGGCAAAATTGCAGAAATTTCCTTTACATTGGGGCAAAATTGCAGAAATTTCCTTTATTTTGGGGCAAAATTGCAGAAATTTCACTTATTTCAGGGTAATAAGTCAGAAATTCCCCTTAATTGGGGCAAAAAAGACAGAAATTCCCTTTGTTTTGGGGGAAAATTGCAGAAATTCCACTTATTTAGAGGCAAAAAGGCAGAAATTCCCCTTATTTTGTAGCAAAAATGAAGAAATTTCCCTTTTAAAGGCAAAAAGGTATGCATTCCCATTATTTTCCGGCAAAAAGCCAGAAATTCCCCGTATTTTGGAGCAAAATTGAAGAAATTCCCCTAATTTTGGGGCAAAAGGCAGAAATTCCCTTTATTTTGGGGCAAAAATCAAAAATTCGCCTTATTTTGGGGCAAATTTCAAGAAATTTCCTTTATTTTGTGGCAAAATTGCAGAAATTTACCTTATTTTGGGGCAAAATTGCAGAAATTTCCCTTATTTGGGGCAAAATTGCAGAAATTTCACTTATTTTCAGATAAAAAGGCTGAAATTTCCTTTATTTTGGGGCAAAAATGGAGAAATTCCCCTTATTTTGGGGCAAAATTGCAGAAATTTCACTTATTTCAGAGAAAAAATGCAAAAATTTTTCTTATTTTGGGGCAAAAAGGCAGAAATTCCCATTATTTTAGGGCAAAAAGGCAGAAATTCACCTTATTTTGGGGTAAAATTGCAGCAATTTCACATATTTCAGGGCAAAAAGGCAGAAATTTCCCTTATTTTGGGGCAAAATTGCAGAAATTTCCTTTATTTTGGGGCATAATTGCAGAAATTTCACTTATATCAGGGAAAAAAAACAGAAATTTTCTTATTTTGGGGCAAAAATGCAGAAATTCTTAATATTTTGTGGCAAAAATGCAGAAATTCCCCTTATTTTGAGGTAAAAAGGCTTAAATTCCCCATATTTGAAGGCAAAAAGGCATAAATTTCCCTTATTTTGGGGCAATAAGAAAGAAATTTCTTTTATTTTGTGGCAAAAAGGCAGAAATTTCTTTTATTTTGGGGCAAAATTGCAGAAATATCACTTATTTCAGGGCATAATTAAAAAAATTCTTTTATTTTGTGGCAAAAAGACATAAATTCCATTTATTTTTGGGTAAAAAGGAAGAAATTTCACTTATTTTTAGGTAAAAAGGCAGAAATTCCTCTTATTCTGGGGCAAAAATGAAGAAATTTCCCTTTTTTGTGGCAAAAGGTATACATTCCCCTTACTTTCGGGATAAAAAGCAGAAATTCCTTGTATTTTGAAGCAAAATTGCAGAAATTCTCATAATTTCCGGGCAAAGAGGCTGAAATTCTCTTTATTTTGGGGCAAAAAGACAGAAAATCTCCTTTTTACGAGAGCAAACAGTCAGAAATTCCCATTATTTTGGGGCAAAATTGCAGAAATTTCCTTTACATTGGGGCAAAATTGCAGAAATTTCCTTTATTTTGGGGCAAAATTGCAGAAATTTCACTTATTTCAGGGTAATAAGTCAGAAATTCCCCTTAATTGGGGCAAAAAAGACAGAAATTCCCTTTGTTTTGGGGGAAAA
This sequence comes from Micromys minutus, assembly GCF_963924665.1. Lineage (NCBI taxonomy): Eukaryota > Metazoa > Chordata > Mammalia > Rodentia > Muridae > Micromys > Micromys minutus. The sequence continues at coordinate 2,352,982 of NW_027667806.1, read as the reverse complement.
TTGCAGAAATTCCACTTATTTAGAGGCAAAAAGGCAGAAATTCCCCTTATTTTGTAGCAAAAATGAAGAAATTTCCCTTTTAAAGGCAAAAAGGTATGCATTCCCATTATTTTCCGGCAAAAAGCCAGAAATTCCCCGTATTTTGGAGCAAAATTGAAGAAATTCCCCTAATTTTGGGGCAAAAGGCAGAAATTCCCTTTATTTTGGGGCAAAAATTCAAAAATTCGCCTTATATTGGGGCAAATTTCAAGAAATTTCCTTTATTTTGTGGCAAAATTGCAGAAATTTACCTTATTTAGGGGCAAAATTGCAGAAATTTCCCTTATTTGGGGCAAAATTGCAGAAATTTCACTTATTTTCAGGTAAAAAGGCTGAAATTTCCTTTATTTTGGGGCAAAAATGGAGAAATTCCCCTTATTTTGAGGCAAAATTGCAGAAATTTCCTTTATTATGGGCAAAAATTGCAGAAATGTCCCTTATTTTAGGGCAAAATTGCAGAAATTTCACTTATTTCAGAGAAATAAAGAAAAAATGTTTCTTATTTTGGGGCAAAAAGGCAGAAATTCCCATTATTTTGGGGCAAAAAGGCAGAAATTCACCCTATTTTGTGGTAAAATTGCAGAAATTTCACATATTTCAGGGCAAAAGGCAGAACTTTCCCTTATTTTTGGGCAAAATGGCAGAAATTTTACTTATTTCAGGGTAATAAGTCAGAAATTCCTCTTATTTTGGGGCAAAAATAACAGAAATTCCCTTTGTTTTGGGGGAAAATTGCAGAAATTCCACTTATTTAGAGGCAAAAAGGCAGAAATTCCCCTTATTTTGGAGCAAAAATTAAGAAATTTCCCTTTTTTATGGCAAAAAGTTATGCATTCCCCTTATTTTCGGGCAAAAATACAGAAATTCCCTGTATTTTGGAGCAAAATTGCAGAAAATCCCCTAATTGTGGGGCAAAAAGGCAGAAATTCCCTATATGTTGGGGCAAAAAGAGAGAAATTCTTCTTATTCTGGGGCAAAACTCAGAAATTCCACTTATTTTGGGGCAAAATTCCAAAAATTTCCCTTATTTTGGGGCAAAATTTCAGAAATTTCCCTTATTTTAGGGCAAAATTGGAGAAATTTCACTTATTTCAGAGCAAAAAAGCAAAAATTTTTCTTATTTTGGGGCAAAAAGGCAGAAATTCCCATTATTTTGGGGCAAAAGGCAGAAATTCACCTTATTTTGGGGTAAAATTGTAGAAATTTCACATATTTCAGGGCAAAAAGGCAGAAATTTCCCTTATTTTTGGGCAAAATTGCAGAAATTTCCCTTATTTTGGGGCAAAATTGCAGAAATTTCACTTATTTCAGGGAAAAAAGGCATAAATTTTCCTTATTTTGGGGCAAAAATGCAGAAATTCTTAATATTTTGTGGCAAAAATGCAGAAATTCCCCTTATTTTGAGGTAACAAGGCTGAAATTTCCCTTATTTGAAGGCAAAAAGGCATAAATTTCCTTTATTTTGGGGCAAAAAGACAGAAATTCCTCTTATTTTGTGGCAAAAAGGCAGAAATTTCTATTATTTTGGGGCAAAATTGCAGAAATATCACTTATTTCAGGGCATAATTCAAAAAATTGTTTTATTTGGGGCAAAAAGACAGAAATTCCATTTATTTTTGGGTAAAAAAAAAGAAATTTCACTTATTTTTAGGTAAAAAGGCAGAAATTCCTCTTATTCTGAGGCAAAAATGAAGAAATTTCCCTTTTTTGTGGCAAAAGGAATACATTCCCCTTACTTTCGGGATAAAAAGCAGAAATTCCTCGTATTTTGAAACAAAATTGCAGAAATTCTCATAATTTTCGGGCAAAAAGGCAGAAATTCTCATTATTTTGGGGCAAAAAGACAGAAAATCTCCTTTTTACGAGAGCAAACAGTCTGAAATTCCCTTTATTTTGGGGCAAAATTGCAAAAATTTCTTTTACATTGGGGCAAAATTGCAGAAATTTTCTATATTTTGGGGCAAAATTGCAGAAATTTCACTTATTTCAGGGTAATAAGTCAGAAATTCCTTCTCTTTGAGGCAAAAAAGACAGAAATTCTCTTTGTTTTGGGGGAAAAAGACAGAAATTCCACTTATTTAGATGCAAAAAAACAGAAATTCCCCTTATTTTGTAGCAAAAATGAAGAAATTTCCCTTTTAATGGCAAAAGTGTATGCATTCCCATTATTTTCGGGCAAAAAGCCAGAAATTTCCCGTATTTTGGAGCAAAATTGCAGAAATTCCCCTAATTTTGGGGCAAAAGGCAGAAATTCCCTTTATTTTGGGGCAAATATCAAAAATTCCCCTTATTTTTGGGCAAAATTCAAGAAATTTCCTTTATTTTGGGGCAAAATTGCAGCAATTTACTTTATTTTTGGGCAAAATTGCAGAAATTTCCCTTATTTGGGGCAAAATTGCAAAAATTTCACTTAATTTCAGGTAAAAAGGCTGAAATTTCCTTTATTTTGGGGCAAAAAGAAAGAAATTCCCTTTATTTTGGGGCAAAATTGCAGAAATTTCCTTTATTATGGGAAAAAATTGCAGAAATTTTCCTTATTTTAGGGCAAAATTGCATAAATTTCACTTATTTCAGAGAAATAAAGCAAAAATGTTTCTTATTTTGGGGCAAAAAGGCAGAAATTCCAATTATTTTGGGGCAAAAAGGCAGAAATTCACCTTATTTTTGGGTAAAATTGCAGAAATTTCACATATTTAGAGGCAAAAAGGCAGAAATTCCCCTTATTTTTGAGCAAAAATGAAGAAATTTCCCTTTTTTATGGCAAAAAGTTATGCATTCCCCTTATTTTCGGGCAAAAAGGCAGAAATTCCCTGTATTTTGGAGCAAAATTGCAGAAATTCCTTTAATTGTGGGGCAAAAGGGCAGAAATTCCCTATATAGTGGGGCAAAAAGACAGAAATTCCCTTATTTTGGGGCAAAACTCAGAAATTCCACTTATTTTGGGGCAAAATTCCAGAAATTTCCCTTATTTTGGAGCAAAATTGCAGAAATTACACTTATTTCAGGGTAATAATTCAGAAATTCCCCTTATTTTGGGGCAAAAAAGACAGAATTTCCCTTTGTTTTGGGGGAAAAATACAGAAATTCCACTTATTTAGAGGCAAAATGCAGAAATTCCCCTTATTTTGTAGCAAATATGAAGAAATTTCCTTTTTTTATGGCAACAAGTTATGCATTCCCCTTATTTTCAGGCAAAAAGACAGAAATTTCCTGTATTTTGGAGCAAAATTGCAGAAATTCCTCTTATTGTGGGGCAAAAAGGCAGAAATTCTTCTTATTTAGGGGCAAAACTCAGAAATTTCACTTATTTTGGAGCAAAAATGAAGAAATGTTTCTTTTTTAAGGCAAAAAGGTATGCATTCCCATTATTTTCAGGCAAAAAGGCAGAAATTCTCCGTATTTTGGAGCAAAATTGCAGAAATTCCCCTAATTTTGGGGCAAAAGGCAGAAATTCCCTTTATTTTGGGGCAAAAATAAGAAATTCCCCTTATTTTGGGGCAAAATTCTAGAAATTTCCTTTTTTTGGAAGGCAAAATTGCAGGAATTTACATTATATTGGGGCATAATTGTAGAAATTTCCCTTATTTGGGGCAAAATTGCAGACATTTCACTTATTTTCAGGTAAAAAGGCTGAAATTTCCTTTATTTTGGGGCAAAAAGGATGAAATTCCCTTTATTTTGGGACAAAATTGCAGACATTTCCCTTATTATGGGGAAAAATTGCAGATATTTATCTTATTTTAGGGCAAAATTGCAGAAATTTCACTTATTTCAGAGAAAAAAAGCAAAAATTTTTCTTATTTTGGGGCAAAAAGGCAGAAATTCCCATTATTGTGGGGCAAAAATGCAGAAATTCACCTTTTTTTGGGGTAAAATTGAAGAAATTTCACATATTTCAGGGCATAAAGGCAGAGAATTCCCTAATTTGGGGGCAAAATTGCAGAAATTTTACTTATTTTAGGGTAATAAGTCAGAAAATCCCCTTATTTTGGGGCAAAAAGACAGAAATTCCCTTTGTTTTGGGGGAAAAAGACAGAAATTCCACTTATTTAGAGGCAAAAAGGCAGAAATTTCCTCTTATTTTGAGGCTCAAATGATGAAATTTCCCTTTTTTTATGGCAAAAAGTTATGCATTCCCCTTATTTTCGGGCAAAAAGACAGAAATTTCCTGTATTTTGGAGCAAAATTGCAGAAATTCCTCTAATTGTGGGGCAAAAATGCAGAAATTCCCTATATGTTGGGGCAAAAAGAGAGAAATTCTCCTTATTTTGAAGCAAAACTCAGAAATTCCACTTATTTTGGGGCAAAATTCCAGAAATTTCCCTTATTTTTGGGCAAAATTGCAGAAATTTCCCTTATTTTGGGGCAAAATTGCAGAAATTTCACTTATTTCAGAGAAAAAATGCAAAAATGTTTCTTATTTTGGGGCAAAAAGGCAGAAATTCCCATTATTTTAGGGCAAAAAGGCAGAAATTCACCTTATTTTGGGGTAAAATTGCAGCAATTTCACATATTTCAGGGCAAAAAGGCAGAAATTTCCCTTATTTTGGGGCAAAATTGCAGAAATTTCCTTTATTTTGGGGCATAATTGCAGAAATTTCACTTATATCAGGGAAAAAAAACAGAAATTTTCTTATTTTGGGGCAAAAATGCAGAAATTCTTAATATTTTGTGGCAAAAATGCAGAAATTCCCCTTATTTTGAGGTAAAATGCTTAAATTCCCCATATTTGAAGGCAAAAAGGCATAAATTTCCCTTATTTTGGGGCAAAAAGAAAGAAATTTCTTTTATTTTGTGGCAAAAAGGCAGAAATTTCTTTTATTTTGGGGCAAAATTGCAGAAATATCACTTATTTCAGGGCATAATTAAAAAAATTCTTTTATTTTGTGGCAAAAAGACATAAATTCCATTTATTTTTGGGTAAAAAGGAAGAAATTTCACTTATTTTTAGGTAAAAAGGCAGAAATTCCTCTTATTCTGGGGCAAAAATGAAGAAATTTCCCTTTTTTGTGGCAAAAGGTATACATTCCCCTTACTTTCGGGATAAAAAGCAGAAATTCCTTGTATTTTGAAGCAAAATTGCAGAAATTCTCATAATTTCCGGGCAAAGAGGCTGAAATTCTCTTTATTTTGGGGCAAAAAGACAGAAAATCTCCTTTTTACGAGAGCAAACAGTCAGAAATTCCCATTATTTTGGGGCAAAATTGCAGAAATTTCCTTTACATTGGGGCAAAATTGCAGAAATTTCCTTTATTTTGGGGCAAAATTGCAGAAATTTCACTTATTTCAGGGTAATAAGTCAGAAATTCCCCTTAATTGGGGCAAAAAAGACAGAAATTCCCTTTGTTTTGGGGGAAAATTGCAGAAATTCCACTTATTTAGAGGCAAAAAGGCAGAAATTCCCCTTATTTTGTAGCAAAAATGAAGAAATTTCCCTTTTAAAGGCAAAAAGGTATGCATTCCCATTATTTTCCGGCAAAAAGCCAGAAATTCCCCGTATTTTGGAGCAAAATTGAAGAAATTCCCCTAATTTTGGGGCAAAAGGCAGAAATTCCCTTTATTTTGGGGCAAAAATCAAAAATTCGCCTTATTTTGGGGCAAATTTCAAGAAATTTCCTTTATTTTGTGGCAAAATTGCAGAAATTTACCTTATTTTGGGGCAAAATTGCAGAAATTTCCCTTATTTGGGGCAAAATTGCAGAAATTTCACTTATTTTCAGATAAAAAGGCTGAAATTTCCTTTATTTTGGGGCAAAAATGGAGAAATTCCCCTTATTTTGGGGCAAAATTGCAGAAATTTCACTTATTTCAGAGAAAAAATGCAAAAATTTTTCTTATTTTGGGGCAAAAAGGCAGAAATTCCCATTATTTTAGGGCAAAAAGGCAGAAATTCACCTTATTTTGGGGTAAAATTGCAGCAATTTCACATATTTCAGGGCAAAAAGGCAGAAATTTCCCTTATTTTGGGGCAAAATTGCAGAAATTTCCTTTATTTTGGGGCATAATTGCAGAAATTTCACTTATATCAGGGAAAAAAAACAGAAATTTTCTTATTTTGGGGCAAAAATGCAGAAATTCTTAATATTTTGTGGCAAAAATGCAGAAATTCCCCTTATTTTGAGGTAAAAAGGCTTAAATTCCCCATATTTGAAGGCAAAAAGGCATAAATTTCCCTTATTTTGGGGCAATAAGAAAGAAATTTCTTTTATTTTGTGGCAAAAAGGCAGAAATTTCTTTTATTTTGGGGCAAAATTGCAGAAATATCACTTATTTCAGGGCATAATTAAAAAAATTCTTTTATTTTGTGGCAAAAAGACATAAATTCCATTTATTTTTGGGTAAAAAGGAAGAAATTTCACTTATTTTTAGGTAAAAAGGCAGAAATTCCTCTTATTCTGGGGCAAAAATGAAGAAATTTCCCTTTTTTGTGGCAAAAGGTATACATTCCCCTTACTTTCGGGATAAAAAGCAGAAATTCCTTGTATTTTGAAGCAAAATTGCAGAAATTCTCATAATTTCCGGGCAAAGAGGCTGAAATTCTCTTTATTTTGGGGCAAAAAGACAGAAAATCTCCTTTTTACGAGAGCAAACAGTCAGAAATTCCCATTATTTTGGGGCAAAATTGCAGAAATTTCCTTTACATTGGGGCAAAATTGCAGAAATTTCCTTTATTTTGGGGCAAAATTGCAGAAATTTCACTTATTTCAGGGTAATAAGTCAGAAATTCCCCTTAATTGGGGCAAAAAAGACAGAAATTCCCTTTGTTTTGGGGGAAAATTGCAGAAATTCCACTTATTTAGAGGCAAAAAGGCAGAAATTCCCCTTATTTTGTAGCAAAAATGAAGAAATTTCCCTTTTAAAGGCAAAAAGGTATGCATTCCCATTATTTTCCGGCAAAAAGCCAGAAATTCCCCGTATTTTGGAGCAAAATTGAAGAAATTCCCCTAATTTTGGGGCAAAAGGCAGAAATTCCCTTTATTTTGGGGCAAAAATTCAAAAATTCGCCTTATATTGGGGCAAATTTCAAGAAATTTCCTTTATTTTGTGGCAAAATTGCAGAAATTTACCTTATTTTGGGGCAAAATTGCAGAAATTTCCCTTATTTGGGGCAAAATTGCAGAAATTTCACTTATTTTCAGGTAAAAAGGCTGAAATTTCCTTTATTTTGGGGCAAAAAGGGAGAAATTCCCCTTATTTTGAGGCAAAATTGCAGAAATTTCCTTTATTATGGGCAAAAATTGCAGAAATGTCCCTTATTTTAGGGCAAAATTGCAGAAATTTCACTTATTTCAGAGAAATAAAGAAAAAATGTTTCTTATTTTGGGGCAAAAAGGCAGAAATTCCCATTATTTTGGGGCAAAAAGGCAGAAATTCACCCTATTTTGTGGTAAAATTGCAGAAATTTCACATATTTCAGGGCAAAAGGCAGAACTTTCCCTTATTTTTGGGCAAAATGGCAGAAATTTTACTTATTTCAGGGTAATAAGTCAGAAATTCCTCTTATTTTGGGGCAAAAATAACAGAAATTCCCTTTGTTTTGGGGGAAAATTGCAGAAATTCCACTTATTTAGAGGCAAAAAGGCAGAAATTCCCCTTATTTTGGAGCAAAAATTAAGAAATTTCCCTTTTTTATGGCAAAAAGTTATGCATTCCCCTTATTTTCGGGCAAAAATACAGAAATTCCCTGTATTTTGGAGCAAAATTGCAGAAAATCCCCTAATTGTGGGGCAAAAAGGCAGAAATTCCCTATATGTTGGGGCAAAAAGAGAGAAATTCTTCTTATTCTGGGGCAAAACTCAGAAATTCCACTTATTTTGGGGCAAAATTCCAAAAATTTCCCTTATTTTGGGGCAAAATTTCAGAAATTTCCCTTATTTTAGGGCAAAATTGGAGAAATTTCACTTATTTCAGAGCAAAAAAGCAAAAATTTTTCTTATTTTGGGGCAAAAAGGCAGAAATTCCCATTATTTTGGGGCAAAAGGCAGAAATTCACCTTATTTTGGGGTAAAATTGTAGAAATTTCACATATTTCAGGGCAAAAAGGCAGAAATTTCCCTTATTTTTGGGCAAAATTGCAGAAATTTCCCTTATTTTGGGGCAAAATTGCAGAAATTTCACTTATTTCAGGGAAAAAAGGCATAAATTTTCCTTATTTTGGGGCAAAAATGCAGAAATTCTTAATATTTTGTGGCAAAAATGCAGAAATTCCCCTTATTTTGAGGTAACAAGGCTGAAATTTCCCTTATTTGAAGGCAAAAAGGCATAAATTTCCTTTATTTTGGGGCAAAAAGACAGAAATTCCTCTTATTTTGTGGCAAAAAGGCAGAAATTTCTATTATTTTGGGGCAAAATTGCAGAAATATCACTTATTTCAGGGCATAATTCAAAAAATTGTTTTATTTGGGGCAAAAAGACAGAAATTCCATTTATTTTTGGGTAAAAAAAAAGAAATTTCACTTATTTTTAGGTAAAAAGGCAGAAATTCCTCTTATTCTGAGGCAAAAATGAAGAAATTTCCCTTTTTTGTGGCAAAAGGAATACATTCCCCTTACTTTCGGGATAAAAAGCAGAAATTCCTCGTATTTTGAAACAAAATTGCAGAAATTCTCATAATTTTCGGGCAAAAAGGCAGAAATTCTCATTATTTTGGGGCAAAAAGACAGAAAATCTCCTTTTTACGAGAGCAAACAGTCTGAAATTCCCTTTATTTTGGGGCAAAATTGCAAAAATTTCTTTTACATTGGGGCAAAATTGCAGAAATTTTCTATATTTTGGGGCAAAATTGCAGAAATTTCACTTATTTCAGGGTAATAAGTCAGAAATTCCTTCTCTTTGAGGCAAAAAAGACAGAAATTCTCTTTGTTTTGGGGGAAAAAGACAGAAATTCCACTTATTTAGATGCAAAAAAACAGAAATTCCCCTTATTTTGTAGCAAAAATGAAGAAATTTCCCTTTTAATGGCAAAAGTGTATGCATTCCCATTATTTTCGGGCAAAAAGCCAGAAATTTCCCGTATTTTGGAGCAAAATTGCAGAAATTCCCCTAATTTTGGGGCAAAAGGCAGAAATTCCCTTTATTTTGGGGCAAATATCAAAAATTCCCCTTATTTTTGGGCAAAATTCAAGAAATTTCCTTTATTTTGGGGCAAAATTGCAGCAATTTACTTTATTTTTGGGCAAAATTGCAGAAATTTCCCTTATTTGGGGCAAAATTGCAAAAATTTCACTTAATTTCAGGTAAAAAGGCTGAAATTTCCTTTATTTTGGGGCAAAAAGAAAGAAATTCCCTTTATTTTGGGGCAAAATTGCAGAAATTTCCTTTATTATGGGAAAAAATTGCAGAAATTTTCCTTATTTTAGGGCAAAATTGCATAAATTTCACTTATTTCAGAGAAATAAAGCAAAAATGTTTCTTATTTTGGGGCAAAAAGGCAGAAATTCCAATTATTTTGGGGCAAAAAGGCAGAAATTCACCTTATTTTTGGGTAAAATTGCAGAAATTTCACATATTTAGAGGCAAAAAGGCAGAAATTCCCCTTATTTTTGAGCAAAAATGAAGAAATTTCCCTTTTTTATGGCAAAAAGTTATGCATTCCCCTTATTTTCGGGCAAAAAGGCAGAAATTCCCTGTATTTTGGAGCAAAATTGCAGAAATTCCTTTAATTGTGGGGCAAAAGGGCAGAAATTCCCTATATAGTGGGGCAAAAAGACAGAAATTCCCTTATTTTGGGGCAAAACTCAGAAATTCCACTTATTTTGGGGCAAAATTCCAGAAATTTCCCTTATTTTGGAGCAAAATTGCAGAAATTACACTTATTTCAGGGTAATAATTCAGAAATTCCCCTTATTTTGGGGCAAAAAAGACAGAATTTCCCTTTGTTTTGGGGGAAAAATACAGAAATTCCACTTATTTAGAGGCAAAATGCAGAAATTCCCCTTATTTTGTAGCAAATATGAAGAAATTTCCTTTTTTTATGGCAACAAGTTATGCATTCCCCTTATTTTCAGGCAAAAAGACAGAAATTTCCTGTATTTTGGAGCAAAATTGCAGAAATTCCTCTTATTGTGGGGCAAAAAGGCAGAAATTCTTCTTATTTAGGGGCAAAACTCAGAAATTTCACTTATTTTGGAGCAAAAATGAAGAAATGTTTCTTTTTTAAGGCAAAAAGGTATGCATTCCCATTATTTTCAGGCAAAAAGGCAGAAATTCTCCGTATTTTGGAGCAAAATTGCAGAAATTCCCCTAATTTTGGGGCAAAAGGCAGAAATTCCCTTTATTTTGGGGCAAAAATAAGAAATTCCCCTTATTTTGGGGCAAAATTCTAGAAATTTCCTTTTTTTGGAAGGCAAAATTGCAGGAATTTACATTATATTGGGGCATAATTGTAGAAATTTCCCTTATTTGGGGCAAAATTGCAGACATTTCACTTATTTTCAGGTAAAAAGGCTGAAATTTCCTTTATTTTGGGGCAAAAAGGATGAAATTCCCTTTATTTTGGGACAAAATTGCAGACATTTCCCTTATTATGGGGAAAAATTGCAGATATTTATCTTATTTTAGGGCAAAATTGCAGAAATTTCACTTATTTCAGAGAAAAAAAGCAAAAATTTTTCTTATTTTGGGGCAAAAAGGCAGAAATTCCCATTATTGTGGGGCAAAAATGCAGAAATTCACCTTTTTTTGGGGTAAAATTGAAGAAATTTCACATATTTCAGGGCATAAAGGCAGAGAATTCCCTAATTTGGGGGCAAAATTGCAGAAATTTTACTTATTTTAGGGTAATAAGTCAGAAAATCCCCTTATTTTGGGGCAAAAAGACAGAAATTCCCTTTGTTTTGGGGGAAAAAGACAGAAATTCCACTTATTTAGAGGCAAAAAGGCAGAAATTTCCTCTTATTTTGAGGCTCAAATGATGAAATTTCCCTTTTTTTATGGCAAAAAGTTATGCATTCCCCTTATTTTCGGGCAAAAAGACAGAAATTTCCTGTATTTTGGAGCAAAATTGCAGAAATTCCTCTAATTGTGGGGCAAAAATGCAGAAATTCCCTATATGTTGGGGCAAAAAGAGAGAAATTCTCCTTATTTTGAAGCAAAACTCAGAAATTCCACTTATTTTGGGGCAAAATTCCAGAAATTTCCCTTATTTTTGGGCAAAATTGCAGAAATTTCCCTTATTTTGGGGCAAAATTGCAGAAATTTCACTTATTTCAGAGAAAAAATGCAAAAATGTTTCTTATTTTGGGGCAAAAAGGCAGAAATTCCCATTATTTTAGGGCAAAAAGGCAGAAATTCACCTTATTTTGGGGTAAAATTGCAGCAATTTCACATATTTCAGGGCAAAAAGGCAGAAATTTCCCTTATTTTGGGGCAAAATTGCAGAAATTTCCTTTATTTTGGGGCATAATTGCAGAAATTTCACTTATATCAGGGAAAAAAAACAGAAATTTTCTTATTTTGGGGCAAAAATGCAGAAATTCTTAATATTTTGTGGCAAAAATGCAGAAATTCCCCTTATTTTGAGGTAAAATGCTTAAATTCCCCATATTTGAAGGCAAAAAGGCATAAATTTCCCTTATTTTGGGGCAAAAAGAAAGAAATTTCTTTTATTTTGTGGCAAAAAGGCAGAAATTTCTTTTATTTTGGGGCAAAATTGCAGAAATATCACTTATTTCAGGGCATAATTAAAAAAATTCTTTTATTTTGTGGCAAAAAGACATAAATTCCATTTATTTTTGGGTAAAAAGGAAGAAATTTCACTTATTTTTAGGTAAAAAGGCAGAAATTCCTCTTATTCTGGGGCAAAAATGAAGAAATTTCCCTTTTTTGTGGCAAAAGGTATACATTCCCCTTACTTTCGGGATAAAAAGCAGAAATTCCTTGTATTTTGAAGCAAAATTGCAGAAATTCTCATAATTTCCGGGCAAAGAGGCTGAAATTCTCTTTATTTTGGGGCAAAAAGACAGAAAATCTCCTTTTTACGAGAGCAAACAGTCAGAAATTCCCATTATTTTGGGGCAAAATTGCAGAAATTTCCTTTACATTGGGGCAAAATTGCAGAAATTTCCTTTATTTTGGGGCAAAATTGCAGAAATTTCACTTATTTCAGGGTAATAAGTCAGAAATTCCCCTTAATTGGGGCAAAAAAGACAGAAATTCCCTTTGTTTTGGGGGAAAATTGCAGAAATTCCACTTATTTAGAGGCAAAAAGGCAGAAATTCCCCTTATTTTGTAGCAAAAATGAAGAAATTTCCCTTTTAAAGGCAAAAAGGTATGCATTCCCATTATTTTCCGGCAAAAAGCCAGAAATTCCCCGTATTTTGGAGCAAAATTGAAGAAATTCCCCTAATTTTGGGGCAAAAGGCAGAAATTCCCTTTATTTTGGGGCAAAAATTCAAAAATTCGCCTTATATTGGGGCAAATTTCAAGAAATTTCCTTTATTTTGTGGCAAAATTGCAGAAATTTACCTTATTTTGGGGCAAAATTGCAGAAATTTCCCTTATTTGGGGCAAAATTGCAGAAATTTCACTTATTTTCAGGTAAAAAGGCTGAAATTTCCTTTATTTTGGGGCAAAAAGGGAGAAATTCCCCTTATTTTGAGGCAAAATTGCAGAAATTTCCTTTATTATGGGCAAAAATTGCAGAAATGTCCCTTATTTTAGGGCAAAATTGCAGAAATTTCACTTATTTCAGAGAAATAAAGAAAAAAATGTTTCTTATTTTGGGGCAAAAAGGCAGAAATTCCCATTATTTTGGGGCAAAAAGGCAGAAATTCACCGTATTTTGTGGTAAAATTGCAGAAATTTCACATATTTCAGGGCAAAAGGCAGAACTTTCCCTTATTTTTGGGCAAAATGGCAGAAATTTTACTTATTTCAGGGTAATAAGTCAGAAATTCCTCTTATTTTGGGGCAAAAATAACAGAAATTCCCTTTGTTTTGGGGGAAAATTGCAGAAATTCCACTTATTTAGAGGCAAAAAGGCAGAAATTCCCCTTATTTTGGAGCAAAAATTAAGAAATTTCCCTTTTTTATGGCAAAAAGTTATGCATTCCCCTTATTTTCGGGCAAAAATACAGAAATTCCCTGTATTTTGGAGCAAAATTGCAGAAAATCCCCTAATTGTGGGGCAAAAAGGCAGAAATTCCCTATATGTTGGGGCAAAAAGAGAGAAATTCTTCTTATTCTGGGGCAAAACTCAGAAATTCCACTTATTTTGGGGCAAAATTCCAAAAATTTCCCTTATTTTGGGGCAAAATTTCAGAAATTTCCCTTATTTTAGGGCAAAATTGGAGAAATTTCACTTATTTCAGAGCAAAAAAGCAAAAATTTTTCTTATTTTGGGGCAAAAAGGCAGAAATTCCCATTATTTTGGGGCAAAAGGCAGAAATTCACCTTATTTTGGGGTAAAATTGTAGAAATTTCACATATTTCAGGGCAAAAAGGCAGAAATTTCCCTTATTTTTGGGCAAAATTGCAGAAATTTCCCTTATTTTGGGGCAAAATTGCAGAAATTTCACTTATTTCAGGGAAAAAAGGCATAAATTTTCCTTATTTTGGGGCAAAAATGCAGAAATTCTTAATATTTTGTGGCAAAAATGCAGAAATTCCCCTTATTTTGAGGTAACAAGGCTGAAATTTCCCTTATTTGAAGGCAAAAAGGCATAAATTTCCTTTATTTTGGGGCAAAAAGACAGAAATTCCTCTTATTTTGTGGCAAAAAGGCAGAAATTTCTATTATTTTGGGGCAAAATTGCAGAAATATCACTTATTTCAGGGCATAATTCAAAAAATTGTTTTATTTGGGGCAAAAAGACAGAAATTCCATTTATTTTTGGGTAAAAAAAAAGAAATTTCACTTATTTTTAGGTAAAAAGGCAGAAATTCCTCTTATTCTGAGGCAAAAATGAAGAAATTTCCCTTTTTTGTGGCAAAAGGAATACATTCCCCTTACTTTCGGGATAAAAAGCAGAAATTCCTCGTATTTTGAAACAAAATTGCAGAAATTCTCATAATTTTCGGGCAAAAAGGCAGAAATTCTCATTATTTTGGGGCAAAAAGACAGAAAATCTCCTTTTTACGAGAGCAAACAGTCTGAAATTCCCTTTATTTTGGGGCAAAATTGCAAAAATTTCTTTTACATTGGGGCAAAATTGCAGAAATTTTCTATATTTTGGGGCAAAATTGCAGAAATTTCACTTATTTCAGGGTAATAAGTCAGAAATTCCTTCTCTTTGAGGCAAAAAAGACAGAAATTCTCTTTGTTTTGGGGGAAAAAGACAGAAATTCCACTTATTTAGATGCAAAAAAACAGAAATTCCCCTTATTTTGTAGCAAAAATGAAGAAATTTCCCTTTTAATGGCAAAAGTGTATGCATTCCCATTATTTTCGGGCAAAAAGCCAGAAATTTCCCGTATTTTGGAGCAAAATTGCAGAAATTCCCCTAATTTTGGGGCAAAAGGCAGAAATTCCCTTTATTTTGGGGCAAATATCAAAAATTCCCCTTATTTTTGGGCAAAATTCAAGAAATTTCCTTTATTTTGGGGCAAAATTGCAGCAATTTACTTTATTTTTGGGCAAAATTGCAGAAATTTCCCTTATTTGGGGCAAAATTGCAAAAATTTCACTTAATTTCAGGTAAAAAGGCTGAAATTTCCTTTATTTTGGGGCAAAAAGAAAGAAATTCCCTTTATTTTGGGGCAAAATTGCAGAAATTTCCTTTATTATGGGAAAAAATTGCAGAAATTTTCCTTATTTTAGGGCAAAATTGCATAAATTTCACTTATTTCAGAGAAATAAAGCAAAAATGTTTCTTATTTTGGGGCAAAAAGGCAGAAATTCCAATTATTTTGGGGCAAAAAGGCAGAAATTCACCTTATTTTTGGGTAAAATTGCAGAAATTTCACATATTTAGAGGCAAAAAGGCAGAAATTCCCCTTATTTTTGAGCAAAAATGAAGAAATTTCCCTTTTTTATGGCAAAAAGTTATGCATTCCCCTTATTTTCGGGCAAAAAGGCAGAAGTTCCCTGTATTTTGGAGCAAAATTGCAGAAATTCCTTTAATTGTGGGGCAAAAGGGCAGAAATTCCCTATATAGTGGGGCAAAAAGACAGAAATTCCCTTATTTTGGGGCAAAACTCAGAAATTCCACTTATTTTGGGGCAAAATTCCAGAAATTTCCCTTATTTTGGAGCAAAATTGCAGAAATTACACTTATTTCAGGGTAATAATTCAGAAATTCCCCTTATTTTGGGGCAAAAAAGACAGAATTTCCCTTTGTTTTGGGGGAAAAATACAGAAAGTCCACTTATTTAGAGGCAAAATGCAGAAATTCCCCTTATTTTGTAGCAAATATGAAGAAATTTCCCTTTTTTATGGCAACAAGTTATGCATTCCCCTTATTTTCAGGCAAAAAGACAGAAATTTCCTGTATTTTGGAGCAAAATTGCAGAAATTCCTCTTATTGTGGGGCAAAAAGGCAGAAATTCTTCTTATTTAGGGGCAAAACTCAGAAATTTCACTTATTTTGGAGCAAAAATTAAGAAATGTTTCTTTTTTAAGGGCAAAAAGGTATGCATTCCCATTATTTTTAGGCAAAAAGGCAGAAATTCTCCGTATTTTGGAGCAAAATTGCAGAAATTCCCCTAATTTTGGGGCAAGAGGCAGAAATTCCCTTTATTTTGGGGCAAAAATAAGAAATTCCCCTTATTTTGGGGCAAAATTCTAGAAATTTCCTTTTTTTGGAAGGCAAAATTGCAGGAATTTACATTATATTGGGGCATAATTGTAGAAATTTCCCTTATTTGGGGCAAAATTGCAGACATTTCACTTATTTTCAGGTAAAAAGGCTGAAATTTCCTTTATTTTGGGGCAAAAAGGATGAAATTCCCTTTATTTTGGGACAAAATTGCAGACATTTCCCTTATTATGGGGAAAAATTGCAGATATTTATCTTATTTTAGGGCAAAATTGCAGAAATTTCACTTATTTCAGAGAAAAAAAGCAAAAATTTTTCTTATTTTGGGGCAAAAAGGCAGAAATTCCCATTATTGTGGGGCAAAAATGCAGAAATTCACCTTTTTTTGGGGTAAAATTGAAGAAATTTCACATATTTCAGGGCATAAAGGCAGAGAATTCCCTAATTTGGGGGCAAAATTGCAGAAATTTTACTTATTTTAGGGTAATAAGTCATAAAATCCCCTTATTTTGGGGCAAAAAGACAGAAATTCCCTTTGTTTTGGGGGAAAAAGACAGAAATTCCACTTATTTAGAGGCAAAAAGGCAGAAATTTCCTCTTATTTTGGAGCTCAAATGATGAAATTTCCCTTTTTTATGGCAAAAAGTTATGCATTCCCCTTATTTTCGGGCAAAAAGACAGAAATTTCCTGTATTTTGGAGCAAAATTGCAGAAATTCCTCTAATTGTGGGGCAAAAATGCAGAAATTCCCTATATGTTGGGGCAAAAAGAGAGAAATTCTCCTTATTTTGAAGCAAAACTCAGAAATTCCACTTATTTTGGGGCAAAATTGCAGAAATTTCCCTTATTTTGGGGCAAAATTGCAGAAATTTCACTTATTTCAGAGAAAAAATGCAAAAATTTTTCTTATTTTGGGGCAAAAAGGCAGAAATTCCCATTATTTTAGGGCAAAAAGGCAGAAATTCACCTTATTTTGGGGTAAAATTGCAGCAATTTCACATATTTTAGGGCAAAAAGGCAGAAATTTCCCTTATTTTGGGGCAAAATTGCAGAAATTTCACTTATTTCAAAGAAAAAAGGCAGAAATTTTCCTTATTTTGGGGCAAAAATGCAGAAATTCTTAATATTTTGTGGCAAAAATGCAGAAATTCCTTTTATTTTGAGGTAAAAAGGCTGAAATTCCCCTTATTTGAGTGCAAAAAGGCATAAATTTTCCTTATTTTGGGGCAAAAAGACAGAAATTCCCCTTATTTTGTGGCAAAAAGACAGAAATTTCTTTTATTTTGGGGCAAAATTGCAGAAATATCACTTATTTCAGGGCATAACTCAAAAATTCCTTTTATTTTGGGGCAAAAATCAAAAAATTCCATTTATTTTTGGGTAAAAAGGAAGAAATTTTACTTATTTTTATGTTAAAAGGCAGAAATTCCTCTTATTCTGGGGCAAAAATGAAGAAATTTCCCTTTTTTGTGGCAAAAGGTATACATTCCCCTTATTTTCGGGATAAAAAGCAGAAATTCCCCGTATTTTGATGCAAAATTGCAGAAATTCTCATAATTTTCGGGCAAAAAGGCAGAAATTCTCCTTATTTTGGGGCAAAAAGACAGAAAATCTCCTTTTTTTCGGCAGCAAACAGTCAGAAATTTTTTTTATTTTGGGGCAAAACTGCAGAAATTTCCTTTACATTGGTGGAAAATTGCAGAAATTTCCTTTATTTTGGGACCAAATTGCAGAAATTTCACTTATTTCAGGGTTATGAGTTAGAAATCCCCTTTATTTTGGGGCAAAAAGACAGAAATTCTCTTTTTTGGGCTAAAAAGACAGAAATTCCACTTATTTAGAGGCAAAAAGGCAGAAATTCCCATTATTTTGGGGCAATAAGGCAGAAATTCACCTTATTTTGGGGTAAAATTGCAGAAATTTCACATATTTCAGAGCAAACAGTCAGAAATTCCCATTATTTTGGGGAACATTGCAGAAATTTCACTTATTTCAGGGTAATAAGTCAGAAATTCCCCTTAATTGGGGCAAAAAAGACAGAAATTCCCTTTGTTTTGGGGGAAAATTGCAGAAATTCCACTTATTTAGAGGCAAAAAGGCAGAAATTCCCCTTATTTTGTAGCAAAAATGAAGAAATTTCCCTTTTAAAGGCAAAAAGGTATGCATTCCCATTATTTTCCGGCAAAAAGCCAGAAATTCCCCGTATTTTGGAGCAAAATTGAAGAAATTCCCCTAATTTTGGGGCAAAAGGCAGAAATTCCCTTTATTTTGGGGCAAAAATCAAAAATTCGCCTTATTTTGGGGCAAATTTCAAGAAATTTCCTTTATTTTGTGGCAAAATTGCAGAAATTTACCTTATTTTGGGGCAAAATTGCAGAAATTTCCCTTATTTGGGGCAAAATTGCAGAAATTTCACTTATTTTCAGGTAAAAAGGCTGAAATTTCCTTTATTTTGGGGCAAAAATGGAGAAATTCCCCTTATTTTGAGGCAAAATTGCAGAAATTTCCTTTATTATGGGCAAAAATTGCAGAAATGTCCCTTATTTTAGGGCAAAATTGCAGAAATTTCACTTATTTCAGAGAAATAAAGAAAAAATGTTTCTTATTTTGGGGCAAAAAGGCAGAAATTCCCATTATTTTGGGGCAAAAAGGCAGAAATTCACCCTATTTTGTGGTAAAATTGCAGAAATTTCACATATTTCAGGGCAAAAGGCAGAACTTTCCCTTATTTTTGGGCAAAATGGCAGAAATTTTACTTATTTCAGGGTAATAAGTCAGAAATTCCTCTTATTTTGGGGCAAAAATAACAGAAATTCCCTTTGTTTTGGGGGAAAATTGCAGAAATTCCACTTATTTAGAGGCAAAAAGGCAGAAATTCCCCTTATTTTGGAGCAAAAATTAAGAAATTTCCCTTTTTTATGGCAAAAAGTTATGCATTCCCCTTATTTTCGGGCAAAAATACAGAAATTCCCTGTATTTTGGAGCAAAATTGCAGAAAATCCCCTAATTGTGGGGCAAAAAGGCAGAAATTCCCTATATGTTGGGGCAAAAAGAGAGAAATTCTTCTTATTCTGGGGCAAAACTCAGAAATTCCACTTATTTTGGGGCAAAATTCCAAAAATTTCCCTTATTTTGGGGCAAAATTTCAGAAATTTCCCTTATTTTAGGGCAAAATTGGAGAAATTTCACTTATTTCAGAGCAAAAAAGCAAAAATTTTTCTTATTTTGGGGCAAAAAGGCAGAAATTCCCATTATTTTGGGGCAAAAGGCAGAAATTCACCTTATTTTGGGGTAAAATTGTAGAAATTTCACATATTTCAGGGCAAAAAGGCAGAAATTTCCCTTATTTTTGGGCAAAATTGCAGAAATTTCCCTTATTTTGGGGCAAAATTGCAGAAATTTCACTTATTTCAGGGAAAAAAGGCATAAATTTTCCTTATTTTGGGGCAAAAATGCAGAAATTCTTAATATTTTGTGGCAAAAATGCAGAAATTCCCCTTATTTTGAGGTAACAAGGCTGAAATTTCCCTTATTTGAAGGCAAAAAGGCATAAATTTCCTTTATTTTGGGGCAAAAAGACAGAAATTCCTCTTATTTTGTGGCAAAAAGGCAGAAATTTCTATTATTTTGGGGCAAAATTGCAGAAATATCACTTATTTCAGGGCATAATTCAAAAAATTGTTTTATTTGGGGCAAAAAGACAGAAATTCCATTTATTTTTGGGTAAAAAAAAAGAAATTTCACTTATTTTTAGGTAAAAAGGCAGAAATTCCTCTTATTCTGAGGCAAAAATGAAGAAATTTCCCTTTTTTGTGGCAAAAGGAATACATTCCCCTTACTTTCGGGATAAAAAGCAGAAATTCCTCGTATTTTGAAACAAAATTGCAGAAATTCTCATAATTTTCGGGCAAAAAGGCAGAAATTCTCATTATTTTGGGGCAAAAAGACAGAAAATCTCCTTTTTACGAGAGCAAACAGTCTGAAATTCCCTTTATTTTGGGGCAAAATTGCAAAAATTTCTTTTACATTGGGGCAAAATTGCAGAAATTTTCTATATTTTGGGGCAAAATTGCAGAAATTTCACTTATTTCAGGGTAATAAGTCAGAAATTCCTTCTCTTTGAGGCAAAAAAGACAGAAATTCTCTTTGTTTTGGGGGAAAAAGACAGAAATTCCACTTATTTAGATGCAAAAAAACAGAAATTCCCCTTATTTTGTAGCAAAAATGAAGAAATTTCCCTTTTAATGGCAAAAGTGTATGCATTCCCATTATTTTCGGGCAAAAAGCCAGAAATTTCCCGTATTTTGGAGCAAAATTGCAGAAATTCCCCTAATTTTGGGGCAAAAGGCAGAAATTCCCTTTATTTTGGGGCAAATATCAAAAATTCCCCTTATTTTTGGGCAAAATTCAAGAAATTTCCTTTATTTTGGGGCAAAATTGCAGCAATTTACTTTATTTTTGGGCAAAATTGCAGAAATTTCCCTTATTTGGGGCAAAATTGCAAAAATTTCACTTAATTTCAGGTAAAAAGGCTGAAATTTCCTTTATTTTGGGGCAAAAAGAAAGAAATTCCCTTTATTTTGGGGCAAAATTGCAGAAATTTCCTTTATTATGGGAAAAAATTGCAGAAATTTTCCTTATTTTAGGGCAAAATTGCATAAATTTCACTTATTTCAGAGAAATAAAGCAAAAATGTTTCTTATTTTGGGGCAAAAAGGCAGAAATTCCAATTATTTTGGGGCAAAAAGGCAGAAATTCACCTTATTTTTGGGTAAAATTGCAGAAATTTCACATATTTAGAGGCAAAAAGGCAGAAATTCCCCTTATTTTTGAGCAAAAATGAAGAAATTTCCCTTTTTTATGGCAAAAAGTTATGCATTCCCCTTATTTTCGGGCAAAAAGGCAGAAGTTCCCTGTATTTTGGAGCAAAATTGCAGAAATTCCTTTAATTGTGGGGCAAAAGGGCAGAAATTCCCTATATAGTGGGGCAAAAAGACAGAAATTCCCTTATTTTGGGGCAAAACTCAGAAATTCCACTTATTTTGGGGCAAAATTCCAGAAATTTCCCTTATTTTGGAGCAAAATTGCAGAAATTACACTTATTTCAGGGTAATAATTCAGAAATTCCCCTTATTTTGGGGCAAAAAAGACAGAATTTCCCTTTGTTTTGGGGGAAAAATACAGAAAGTCCACTTATTTAGAGGCAAAATGCAGAAATTCCCCTTATTTTGTAGCAAATATGAAGAAATTTCCCTTTTTTATGGCAACAAGTTATGCATTCCCCTTATTTTCAGGCAAAAAGACAGAAATTTCCTGTATTTTGGAGCAAAATTGCAGAAATTCCTCTTATTGTGGGGCAAAAAGGCAGAAATTCTTCTTATTTAGGGGCAAAACTCAGAAATTTCACTTATTTTGGAGCAAAAATTAAGAAATGTTTCTTTTTTAAGGGCAAAAAGGTATGCATTCCCATTATTTTTAGGCAAAAAGGCAGAAATTCTCCGTATTTTGGAGCAAAATTGCAGAAATTCCCCTAATTTTGGGGCAAGAGGCAGAAATTCCCTTTATTTTGGGGCAAAAATAAGAAATTCCCCTTATTTTGGGGCAAAATTCTAGAAATTTCCTTTTTTTGGAAGGCAAAATTGCAGGAATTTACATTATATTGGGGCATAATTGTAGAAATTTCCCTTATTTGGGGCAAAATTGCAGACATTTCACTTATTTTCAGGTAAAAAGGCTGAAATTTCCTTTATTTTGGGGCAAAAAGGATGAAATTCCCTTTATTTTGGGACAAAATTGCAGACATTTCCCTTATTATGGGGAAAAATTGCAGATATTTATCTTATTTTAGGGCAAAATTGCAGAAATTTCACTTATTTCAGAGAAAAAAAGCAAAAATTTTTCTTATTTTGGGGCAAAAAGGCAGAAATTCCCATTATTGTGGGGCAAAAATGCAGAAATTCACCTTTTTTTGGGGTAAAATTGAAGAAATTTCACATATTTCAGGGCATAAAGGCAGAGAATTCCCTAATTTGGGGGCAAAATTGCAGAAATTTTACTTATTTTAGGGTAATAAGTCATAAAATCCCCTTATTTTGGGGCAAAAAGACAGAAATTCCCTTTGTTTTGGGGGAAAAAGACAGAAATTCCACTTATTTAGAGGCAAAAAGGCAGAAATTTCCTCTTATTTTGGAGCTCAAATGATGAAATTTCCCTTTTTTATGGCAAAAAGTTATGCATTCCCCTTATTTTCGGGCAAAAAGACAGAAATTTCCTGTATTTTGGAGCAAAATTGCAGAAATTCCTCTAATTGTGGGGCAAAAATGCAGAAATTCCCTATATGTTGGGGCAAAAAGAGAGAAATTCTCCTTATTTTGAAGCAAAACTCAGAAATTCCACTTATTTTGGGGCAAAATTGCAGAAATTTCCCTTATTTTGGGGCAAAATTGCAGAAATTTCACTTATTTCAGAGAAAAAATGCAAAAATGTTTCTTATTTTGGGGCAAAAAGGCAGAAATTCCCATTATTTTAGGGCAAAAAGGCAGAAATTCACCTTATTTTGGGGTAAAATTGCAGCAATTTCACATATTTCAGGGCAAAAAGGCAGAAATTTCCCTTATTTTGGGGCAAAATTGCAGAAATTTCACTTATTTCAAAGAAAAAAGGCAGAAATTTTCCTTATTTTGGGGCAAAAATGCAGAAATTCTTAATATTTTGTGGCAAAAATGCAGAAATTCCTTTTATTTTGAGGTAAAAAGGCTGAAATTCCCCTTATTTGAGTGCAAAAAGGCATAAATTTTCCTTATTTTGGGGCAAAAAGACAGAAATTCCCCTTATTTTGTGGCAAAAAGACAGAAATTTCTTTTATTTTGGGGCAAAATTGCAGAAATATCACTTATTTCAGGGCATAACTCAAAAATTCCTTTTATTTTGGGGCAAAAATCAAAAAATTCCATTTATTTTTGGGTAAAAAGGAAGAAATTTTACTTATTTTTATGTTAAAAGGCAGAAATTCCTCTTATTCTGGGGCAAAAATGAAGAAATTTCCCTTTTTTGTGGCAAAAGGTATACATTCCCCTTATTTTCGGGATAAAAAGCAGAAATTCCCCGTATTTTGATGCAAAATTGCAGAAATTCTCATAATTTTCGGGCAAAAAGGCAGAAATTCTCCTTATTTTGGGGCAAAAAGACAGAAAATCTCCTTTTTTTCGGCAGCAAACAGTCAGAAATTTTTTTTATTTTGGGGCAAAACTGCAGAAATTTCCTTTACATTGGTGGAAAATTGCAGAAATTTCCTTTATTTTGGGACCAAATTGCAGAAATTTCACTTATTTCAGGGTTATGAGTTAGAAATCCCCTTTATTTTGGGGCAAAAAGACAGAAATTCTCTTTTTTGGGCTAAAAAGACAGAAATTCCACTTATTTAGAGGCAAAAAGGCAGAAATTCCCATTATTTTGGGGCAATAAGGCAGAAATTCACCTTATTTTGGGGTAAAATTGCAGAAATTTCACATATTTCAGAGCAAACAGTCAGAAATTCCCATTATTTTGGGGAACATTGCAGAAATTTCACTTATTTCAGGGTAATAAGTCAGAAATTCCCCTTATTTTGGGGCAAAAATAACAGAAATTCCCTTTGTTTTGGGGGAAAATTGCAAAAATTCCACTTATTTAGAGGTAAAAAGGCAGAAATTCACCTTATTTTGGAGCAAAAATGAAGAAATTTCCTTTTCTATGGCAAAAATTATGCATTCCCCTTATTTTCGGGTAAAAAGGCAGAAATTCCCCGTATTTTGGAGCAAAATTGCAGAAATTCCTTTAATTGTGGGGCAAAAGGGCAGAAATTCCCTATATGGTGGGGCAAAAAGACAGAAATTCCACTTATTTTGGGGCAAAATTCCAGAAATTTCCCTTATTTTGGAGCAAAATTGAAGAAATTTCACTTATTTTGCGGCAAAATTGCAGAAAATTCACTTATTTCAGGGAAAAATAGCAGAAATTTTCCTTATTTTTGGGCAAAAATGCAGAAATTCTTAATATTTTTTGGCATAAATGCAGGAATTCCCTTTATTTTGAGGTAAAAAGGCTGAAATTTCTTTTATTTGGGGGCAAAAAGGCAGAAATTTCCTTTATTTTGGGGCAAAGAAACAAAAATTCCCCTAATTTTGTGGCAAAAAGGCAGAAATTTCTTTTATTTTGGGGCAAAATTGCAGAAATATCACTTTTTTCGGGGCATAACTCAAAAATTCCTTTTATTTTGGGGCAAAAAGACAGAAATTCCATTTATTTTTGGGTAAAAAGGAAGAAATTTCACTTATTTTTAGGTTAAAAGACAGAAATTCCTCTTATTCTGGGGCAAAAATGAAGATATTTCCCTTTTTTGTGGCAAAAGGTATACTTTCCCCTTACTTTCGGGATAAAAAGCAGAAATTCCCCGTATTTTGAAGCAAAATTGCAGAAATTCTCATAATTTTCGGGCAAAAAGACAGAAATTCTCCTTATTTTGGGGCAAAAAGACAGAAAATCTCCTTTTTTCGGCAGCAAACAGTCAGAAATTCCCCTTATTTTGGGGCAAAATTGCAGAAATTTCCTTTACATTGGTGCAAAATTGCAGAAATTTTCTTTATTTTGGGGCAAAATTGCAGAAATTTCACTTATTTCAGGGTAATAAGTTAGAAATCCCCCTTATTTTGGGGCAAAAAAGACAGAAATTCCCTTTGTTTTAGGGGAAAAAGACAGAAATTCCACTTATTTAGAGGCAAAAAGACAGAAATTCCCATTATTTTGGGGCAAAAAGGCAGAAATTCACCTTATTTTGGGATAAGATTGCAGAAATTTCACATATTTCAGGGCAAAAAGGCACAAATTTCCCTTATTTTGGGGCAAAATTGCAGAAATTTCACTTATTTCAGGGTAATAAGTCAGAAATTCCCCTTATTTTGGGGAAAAATAACAGAAATTCCCTTTATTTTGGGGGAAAATTGCAGAAATTCCACTTATTTAGAGGCAAAAAGGCAGAAATTCCCCTTATTTTGGAGCAAAAATGAAGAAATTTCCCTTTTTTATGGCAAAAAGTTATGCATTCCCCTTATTTTCGGGCAAAAAGGCAGAAATTCCCCGTATTTTGGAGCAAAATTGCAGAAATTCCTTTAATTGTGGGTCAAAAGGGCAGAAATTCCCTATATAGTGGACAAAAAGACAGAAATTCTCCTTATTTTGGGGCAAAACTCAGAAATTCCACTTATTTTGGGGCAAAATTCCTGAAATTTCTCTTATTTTGGAGCAAAATTGCAGAAATTTCACTTATTTTGGGGCAAAATTGCAGAAATTTCACTTATTTCAGGGAAAAAAGGCAGAAATTTTCCTTATTTTGGGGCAAAAATTCAGAAATTCTTAATATTTTGTGGCAAAAATGCAGGAATTCCCTTTATTTTGAGGTAAAAAGGCTGAAATTTCTTTTATTAGGGGGCAAAAAGGCAGAAATTTCCCTTATTTTGTGGCAAAAAGGCAGAAATTTCTTTTATTTTGGAGTAAAATTGCAGAAATTTCACTTATTTCAGGGCATAATTCAAAAATTCCTTTTATTTTGAGGCAAAAAGACAGAAATTCCGTTTATTTTTGGGTCAAAAGGCAGAAATTTCACTTATTTTGAGGGAAAAAGGCAGAAATCTCTCTTATTTTGGGGCAAAAATGAAGAAATTTCCCTTTTATGTGGCAAAAGGTATACATTCCCCTTACTTTTGGGATAAAAAGCAGAAATTCCCCGAATTTTGAAGCAAAATTGCAGAAATTCTTATAATTTTCGGGCAAAAAGGCAGAAATTCTTCTTATTTTGGGGCAAAAAGACAGAAAATCTTCTTTTTTCGGGAGCAAACAGTCAGAAATTCCCCTTATTTTGGGGCAAAATTGCAGAAAATTCCTTTACATTGGGGCAAAATTGCAGAAATTTCTCTTATTTTGGGGCAAAATTGCAGAAATTTCACTTACTTCAGGGTAATAAGTCAGAAATTCCCCTTATTTTGTGGCAAAAAAGACAGAAATTCCCTTTGTTTTGGGGGAAAAAGACAGAAATTCCACTTATTTAGAGGCAAAAAGGCAGAAATTCTCCGTATTTTGGAGCAAAATTGCAGAAATTTCCCTAATTGTGGGGCAAAAAGGCAGAAATTCCCTATATGGTGGGGCAAAAAAACAGAAATTCTCATTATTTTGGGGCAAAAAGGCCGAAATTCACCTTATTTTGGGGTAAAATTGCAGAAATTTCACATATTTAAGGGCAAAAAGGCAAAAATTTCCCTTATTTTGGAGCAAAATTGCAGAAATTTCACTTATTTCAGGGAAAAAAGGCAGAAAGTTTCCTTATTTTGTGGCAAAAATGCAGAAATTCCTTATATTTTGTGGCAAAAATGCAAAATTCCCCTTATTTTGTAGTAAAAAGGCTGAAATTCCCCTCATTTGTGGGCAAAAAGGCAGAAATTCACCTTATTTTGGGGAAAAATTGCAGAAATTTCACTTATTTCAGAGTAATAAGTCAGAAATTCCCATTATTTAGGGGCAAAAAAGTCAGAAATTCCCTTTGTTTTGGGGGAAAAAGACAGAAATTCCACTCATTTAAGGCAAAAAGGCAGAAAATCCCCTTATTTTGGACCAAAAATGAAGAAATTTCACTTTCTTATGGCAAAAAGGTATGCATTCCCCTTATGTTCGGGCAAACAGGCAGAAGTTCCCCGTATTTTGGAGCAAAATTGCAGAAATTCCCCTAATTTTGGGGCAAAAGGCAGAAATTCCCCTTATTTTGGGGCAAAATTCCAGAAATTTCCTTTATTTTGGGGCAATATTGCAGAAATTTACCTTATTTTGGGGCAAAAGTGCAGAAATTTCCCTTATTTGGGGCAAAATTGCAGTAATTTTACTTATCTTCAGGTAAAAAGGCTGAAATTTCCTTTATTTTGGGGCAAAAAAGGAGAAATTCCTCTTATTTTGGGGCAAAATTGTAGAAATTTTCCTTATTATGGGGCAAAAAGGCAGAAATTCTGTAAATTTTGTGGCAAAAATGCAGAAATTCTCCTTATTTTGAGGTAAAAAGGCTGAAATTCCCCTTATTTGGGGGCAAAAAGGCAGAAATTTCCCTTATTTTGGGACAAAATTGCAGAAATTTTACTTATTTCAGGGTAATATGTCAGAAATTCCCCTTATTTTGGGGCAAAAAAGACAGAAATTTCCTTTGTTTTGGGGGAAAAAGACAGAAATTCCACTTATTTAGAGGCAAAAAGGCAGAAATTCTCCTTATTTTGGGGCAAAAATGAAGAAATTTCCCTTTTATATGGCAAAATGGTATGCATTCCCCTTATTTTCGGGGAAAAAGGCCGAAATTCACCGTATTTTGGAACAAAATTGCAGAAATTCCCCTATTTGTGGGGCAAAAAGGCAGAAATTCCCTATATGTTGGGGCAAAAAGACAGAAATTCTCCTTATTTTGGGGCAAAACTCAGAAATTCCACTTATTTTAGGTAAAATTGCAGAAATTTCATTTATTTCAGGGAAAAATGCAGAAATTTTCCTTATTTTGGGGCAAAAAGGCAGAAATTCCTAATATTTTGTGGCAAAAACACAGAAATTCCCGATATTTTCAGGTAAAAAGGCTGAAATTCCCCTTAATTGGGGGAAAAAATGCAGAAATTTCCCTTATTTTGGGTAAAAATTGCAGAAATTTCACTTATTTCAGGGTAATAATTCAGAAATTCTCCTTATTTTGGGGCAAAAAAGACAGACATTCCCTTTGTTTTGGGGGAAAAAGAAATTCCACTTATTTAGAGGCAAAAAGGCAGAAATTCCCCTTATTTTGGAGCAAAAATGAAGAAATTTCACTTTTTTATGGCAAAATGTAAGCATTCCCCTTATTTTCGGTCAAAAAGGCAGAAATTCCTCGTATTTGGGAGCAAAATTGCAGAAATTCCCCTAATTTTGAGGCAAAAGGCAAAAATTCCCATTATTTTGGGGCAAAATTCAGAAATTCCCCTTATTTTGGGGCAAAATTGCAGAAATTTCCCATATTAAGGGGAAAAATTGCAGAAATTTCCCTTATTTTAGGGCAAAATTGCAGAAATTTCACTTATTTCAGAGAAAAAAAGCAAATGTTTTTTTCTTATTTTGGGGCAAAAAACCAGAAATTCTCATTATTTTGGGGCAAAAAGGCCGAAATTCACCTTATTTTGGGGTAAAATTGCAGAAATTTCACATATTTAAGGGCAAAAAGGCAAAAATTTCCCTTATTTTGGAGCAAAATTGCAGAAATTTCACTTATTTCAGGGAAATAAATCAGAAATTTTCCTTATTTTGGGGAAAGAAAACAGAAATTCTCTTTGTTTTGGGAAAAAAGACAGAAATTCAACTTATTTAGAGGCAAAAAGGCAGAAATTCCCCTTATTTTGGAGCAAAAATGAAGAAATTTCTTTTTCTATGGCAAAAAGGTATGCATTCCCCTTATTTTCAGGCAAAAAGGCAGAAATTCCCTGTATTTTGGAGCAAAATTGCAGAAATTTCCCTAATTGTTGGGCAAAAAAGCAGAAATTCTTCGTATTTTGGAGCAAAATTGCAGAAATTCCCCTAATTGTGGGGCAATAAGGTAGAAATTCTCTATATTTTGGGGCAAAAAGACAGAAATTCTCCTTATTTTGGGGCAAAATTCAGAAATTCCACTTATTTTGGGGCAAAATTGCAGAAATTTCACTTATTTCAGGGAAAAAAGGCAGAAATTTTCATTATTTTGGGGCAAAAATGCAGAAATTCCTTATATTTTGTGGCAAATATAAAAAAATTCCCCTTATTTTGTAGTAAAAACGCTGAAATTCCCCTCATTTGGGGGCAAAAAGGCAGAAATTCACCTTATTTTGGGGCAAAATTGCAGAAATTTCACTTATTTCAGAGTAATAAGTCAGAAATTCCCATTATTTGGGGGCAAAAAAGTCAGAAATTCCTATTGTTTTGGGGGAAAAAGACAGAAATTCCACTTATTTAGAGGCAAAAAAGCAGAAATTCCCCTTATTTTGGAGCAAAAATGAAGAAATTTCACTTTTTTATGGCAAAAAGTTATGCATTCCCCTTATTTTCGGGCAAACAGGCAGAAATTTCCCATATTTTGGAGCAAAATTGCAGAAATTCCCCTAATTTTGGGGCAAAAGGCAGAAATTCCCTTTATTTTGGGGTAAAAATCAGAAATTCCCCTTATTTTGGGGCAAAATTTCAGAAATTTCCTTTATTTTGGGGCAAAATTGCAGAAATTTCCTTTATTTGGGGCAAAATTGCAGTATATTTACTTATCTTCAGGTAAAAAGGCTGAAATTCCCTTTATTTTGGGGCAAAAAAGGAGAAATTCCTCTTATTGGGGCAAAATTGTAGAAATTTTGCTTATTATGGGACAAAAAGGCAGAAATTCTGTAAATTTTGTGGCAAAAATGCAGAAATTCCCCTTATTTTGCGGTAAAAAGGCTGAAATTCCCCAAATTTGGGGGTAAAAAAAGGCAGAAATTTCCCTTATTTTGGGACAAAATTGCAGAAATTTTACTTATTTCAGGGTAATATGTCAGAAATTCCCCTTATTTTGGGGCAAATAAGACAGAAATTCCCTTTGTTTTGGGGGAAAAAGACAGAAATTCCACTTATTTAGAGGCAAAAAGGCAGAAATTCTCCTTATTTTGGGGCAAAAATGAAGAAATTTCCCTTTTATATGGCAAAAAGGTATGCATTCCCCTTATTTTCGGGGAAAAAGGCCGAAATTCACCATATTTTGGAACAAAATTGCAGAAATTCCCCTATTTGTCGGGCAAAAAGGCAGAAATTCCCTATATGTTGGGGCAAAAAGACAGAAATTTTCCTTATTTTGGGGCAAAACTCAGAAATTCCACTTATTTTAGGTAAAATTGCAGAAATTTCATTTATTTCAGGGAAAAATGCAGAAATTTTCCTTATTTTGGGGCAAAAAGGCAGAAATTCCTAATATTTTGTTGTAAAACCGCAGAAATTCCCCTTATTTTCAGGTAAAAAGGCTGAAATTCCCCTTATTTGGGGGCAAAAAGGCAGAAATTTCTCTTATTTTGGGTCAAAATTGAGAAATTTCACTTATTTCAGGGTAATAATTCAGAAATTCTCCTTATTTTGGGGCCAAAAAGACAGAAATTCCTTTTGTTTTGGGGAAAAAAGACAGAAATTCCACTTATTTAGAGGCAAAAAGGCAAAAATTCCCCTTATTTTGGAGCAAATATGAAGAAATTTCACTTTTTTATGGCAAAATGTAAGCATTCCCCTTATTTCGGTCAAAAAGGCAGAAATTCCTTGTATTTGGGAGCAAAATTGCAGAAATTCCCCTAATTTTGGGGCAAAAGGCAAAAATTCCCTTTATTTTGGGGCAAAAATCAGAAATTCCTCTTTTTTTGGGGCAAAATTCCAGAAATTTCCTTTATTTTGGGGCTAAATTTCAGAAATTTCCCTTATTTGGGGCAAAATTGCAGTAATTTCACTTATTTTAAGGTAAAAAAACTTGATATTTAATTTATTTTGGGGCAAAAATGGAAAAATTCCTTTTATTTGGGGCAAAATTGCAGTAATTTTCCTTATTTTGGGGCAAAAAAGCAGAAATTCTGTATATTTTGTGGCAAAAAGGCAGAAATTTCCCTTATTTAGAAGTAATAAGGTTTAAATTCCCTTTATTTGGGGGCAAAAAGAATGAAATTCCCCTTAATTGGGGGCAAAAAGGCAGAAATTTGACTTATTTTGGGGCATAATTGCAGAAATTTCACTTATTTCAGGGAAAAAAGGCAGAAATTTTCCTTATTTTGGGGCAAAAAGCAGAAATTCCTAATATTTTGTGGAAAAAATGCAGTAATTCCCCATATTTTGAGGTAAAAAGGCTGGAATTTTCCTTATTTGGGGGCAAAAATGCAGAAATTTGCTTATGTTGGGGCAAAATTGCAGAAATTTCACTTATTTCAGGGAAAAAAGGCAGATATTTTCTTTATTTTGGGGCAAAAAGACAGAAGTTTTCTTTGTTTTGAGAAAAAAAGACAGAAATTCCACTTATTTAGAGGCAAAAAGGAAGATATTCCCATTATTTTGGAGCAAAAATGAAGAAATTTCACTTTTTTTATGGCAAAAATATATGCATTCCCCTTATTTTCAGGCAAAAAGAAAGAAATTCCCCGTATTTTGGAGCAAAATTGCAGAAATTCCCATAATTTTGGGGCAAAAGGCAGAAATTCCGTTTATTTTGGGGTAAAAATCAGATATTCCCCTTATTTTGGGGCAAAATTCCAGGAATTTCTTTTATTTTGGGGCAAAATTGCAGAAATTTACCTTATTTTGGGCAAAATAGCAGTAATTTCACTTATATTCAGAAAAAAAGGCTGAAATTGCCTTTTTTGGGGGCAAAAAAGGAGAAATTCCCCTTATTTTGGGCAAAATTGCAAAAAATTTCCTTATGATGGGGCAAAAAGGCAGAAATTCCGTAAATTTTGTGGCAAAAATGCAGAAATTCCCCTTATTTTGAGGTAAAAAGGCTGAAATTCCCCTTATTTGGGGGCAAAAAGGCAGAAATTTTCCTTATTTTGGGACAAAATTGCAGAAATCTTACTTATTTCAGGGTAATAAGTCAGAAATTCCACTTATTTTGGGGCAAAAAAGACAGAAATTCCTTTTGTTTTTAAGGAAAACGACAGAAATTCCACTTATTTAAAGGCAAAAAAGCAGAAATTCTCATTATTTTGGAGCAAAAATGAAAAAATTTCCCTTTTATATGGCAAAAAGTTATGCATTCCCCTTATTTTCAGGCAAAAAGGCAGAAATTCCCCGTATTTTGGAGTAAAATTGCAGAAATTCCCAGAATTGTGGGGCAAAAAGGCAGAAATTCCCTATATGTTGGGGCAAAAAGTCAGAAATTCTCCTTATTTTGGGGCAATATTCAGAAATTCCACTTATTTTGTGGCAAAATTGCATAAATTTCACTTATTTCAGGGAAAAAATGCAGAAATTTCCCTTATTTTGGGGCAAAAAGGCAAAATTCCTTATATTTTGTGACAAAAATGCAGAAATTGCCCTTATTTTGAGGTAAAAAGGCTGAAATTCTCTGTATTTGGGGGCAAAAAAGCAGAAATTTCCTTTATTTTTGGGCAAAATTGCAGAAATTTACCTTATTTTGGGGCAAAATTTCAGATATTTCCCTTATTTGGGGCAAAATTGCAGAAATTTTACTTATTTTAAGGTAAAAAGGATGATATGTTATATATTTTTGGGCAAAAAGGGAGAAATTCCCCTTATTTGGGGCAAAATTGCAGTAATTTTTTTATTTTGGGGCAAAAAGGCAGAAATTCCGTATATTTTGTGGCAAAAAGGCAGAAATTTCTCTTATTTAGAGGTAATAAGGTTGAAATTCCCCTTATTTGGGGGCAAAAAGGCTGAAATTCCCCTTATTTGGGGGCAAAAAGGCAGAAATTTCCCTTATGTTGGGGCAATATTGCAGAAATTTCTCTTAATTCAGAAAAAAAAGGCCGAAATATTCTTTATTTTGGGGCAAAAAGACAGAAATTCTCTTTGTTTTGGGAAAAAAAGACAGAAATTCCACTTATTTAGAGGCAAAAAAGAAGAAATTTCGTTATTTTGGAGCAAAAATGAAGAAATTTCCCTTTTTTATGGCAAAAGGGTATGCATTCCCATTATTTTTGGGCAAAAAGGCAGAAATTCCCCTTATTTTGGGGCAAAAAGATGAAATCCCTAATTTTTGGCTAAAATTGAAGAAATTTCACTTATTTCAGGAGAAAAAGGCAGAAATTCCAATTAATGTCGGGCAAAAAGGAAGAAATGACCCGTATTTTGGAGCAAAATAGCAGAAATTCCCCTAATATTGGTGCAAAAATGCAGAAATTCCCTTTATTTTGAAGGAAAAATGCAGAAATTGTCCATATTTTGGTGCAAAAATCAGAAATTTCCCTTATTTTGAGGTAAAATGCTGAAATTCCCCTTATTTGGGGGCAAAATAGCAGAAATTTCCCTTATTATGGGGAAAAATTGCAGAAATTTCCCTTATTTTAGGGCAAAATTGCAGAAATTTCACTAATTGTGGGGCAAAAAGGCAGAAATTCTCCATATTTTGGGGCAAAACTCAGAAATTCCACTTATTTTAGGGCAAAATTCCAGAAATTTCCCTTATTTTGGGGCAAAATTGCAGAAATTTCAAATATTTCAGGGCAAAATGGCAGAAATTCCCCTTATTTTGGGGCAAAAAAATGAAATCCCTAATTTTTGGTGAAAATTGAAGAAATTTCACTTATTTCGGGACAAAAAGCCAGAAATTCCAATTAATTTCAGGCAAAAAGGCAGAAATGACCCGTATTTTGGAGCAAAATTGCAGAAATTCCCATAATATTGGTGCAAAAATGCAGAAATTCCCTTTATTATGAGGAAAAAACGGAGAAATTCTCCATATTTTGGTGCAAAAATCAGTAATTTCCTTTATTTTGAGGTAAAATTCTCAAATTCCCCAAATTTTAGGGCAAAAGGCAAAAATTTCCCTTATATTGGGGCAAATTTGCAGAAATTTCACTTATTTAGGGGTAATAAGTCAGAAATTTTCCTTATTTTGAGGCAAAAAAGAAAGAAATTCCCTTTGTTTTGGGGGAAAAACAGAAATTCCACTTATTTAGAGGCAAAAAGGCAAAAGTTCCCCTTATTTTGGAGCAAAAATGAAGAAATTTCCCTTTTTTATGGCAAAAAGGTATGCATTCTTTTTATTTTCGGGCAAAAAGGCAGAAATTCCCCAAATTTTGGGGCAAAAGGCAGAAATTCCACTTATTTTGGGGCAAAATTGCAGAAATTTCCTTTATTTTGGGGCAAAATTGCAGAAATTTCACTTATTTTGGGGCAAAATTGCAGAAATTTCACTTATTTCAAGGAAAAAAGGCAGAAATTTTCCTTATTTTGGGGCAAAAATTCAGAAATTCCTAATATTTTGTGCCAAAATTTAGAAATTCCCATTATTTTGAGGTAAAAATTCTGAAATTCCCCTTATTTGGGGGCAAGAAGGCAGAAATTTCCCTTATATTGGGGCAAAATTTCAGAAATTTCACTTATTTCAGGGTAATAAGTCAGAAATTTTCCTTATATTGGGGCAAAATAGACAGAATTTCCTTTTGTTTTGGTTGAAAAAGAAAGAAATTCCACTTATTTAGAGGCAAAAAAGCAGAAATTCCCTTTATTTTGGAGCAAAAATGAAGAAATTTACCTTTTTTATGGCTAAAAGGTATGCATTCTTCTTATTTTCGGGCAAAAAGGCAGAAATTCCCCATATTTTGGGGCAAACGGCAGAAATTCCCTTTATTTTGGGGAAAAAAGGCAAACATTTCCCTTATTTTGGGGCAAAATTGCAGAAATTTCATTTATTTCAGGGCAAAAATTCAGAAATTCCCCTTATTTTGGGGCAAAAAGCAGAAATTTCTTTTATTATGGTACAAAATTGAAGAAATTTTCCTTATTTTGGAACAAAAAGGCAGAAATTCCCCATATTTGGGGCAAAAGGCAGAAATTCTTCTTATTTTAAGGTAAAATGCAGAAATTCCCCTTATTTAGAGGTAAAATGCAGAAATTCCCCAAATATTGGGGGAAAATGCAGAAATTCCCTTAATTTTGGGGCTAAAAGGCAGAAGTTAACCGTATTTTAAAGCAAAATTGCAGAAATTCTCATAATTTTCGGGCAAAAAAGCAGAAATTCTCCTTATTTTGGGGCAAAAAGACAGAAAATCTCCTTTTTTCGAGAGCAAACAGTCAGAAATTCCGCTTATTTTGGGGCAAAATTGCAGAAATTTCTCTTACATTAGGGCAAAATTGCAGAAATTTCACTTATTTTGGGGCAAAATTGCAGAAATTTCACTTATTTCAGGGTAATAAGTCAGAAATTCTCCTTATTTTGATGCAAAAAAGACAGAAATTCCCTTTGTTTTGGGGGAAAAAGACAGAAATTCCACTTATTTAGAGGCAAAAAGGCAGAAATTCCCCTTATTTTGGAGCAAAAATGAAGAAATTTCCCTTTTTATGGCAAAAAGGTATGCATTCCCATTATTTTCGGGCAAAAAGGCAGAAATTCCCCGTATTTTGGAGCAAAATTGCAGAAATTCTCCTAATTGTGGGGCAAAAGGCAAAAATTCCCTTTATTTTGGGGCAAAAATAAGAAATTCCCCTTATTTTGGGGCAAAATTCAAGAAACTTCCTTTATTTTGGGGCAAAATTGTAGGAATTTACCTTTTTTTGGGGTAAAATTGCAGAAATTTTCCTTATTTGGGGCAAAATTGCAGAAATTTCACTTATTTTCAGGTAAAAAGGCTGAAATTTCCTTTATTTTGGGGCAAAACGGGAGAAATTGCCCTTATTTTGGGACAAAATTGCAGAAATTTCCTTTATCATGGGAAAAAATTGCAGAAATTTCCCTTATTTTAGGGCAAAATTGCAGAAATTTCACTTATTTCAGAGAAATAAAGCAAAAATTTTTCTTATTTTGGGGCAAAAAGGCAGAAATTCCCATTATTTTGGGGCAAAAAGCCAGAAATTTACCTTATTTTGGGGTAAAATTGCAGAAATTTCACATATTTCATGGCAACAAGACAGAAATTTCCCTTATTTTCGGGCAAAATTGCAGAAATTTCATTTATTTCAGGGCAAAAATTCAGAAATTCCCCTTAATTTGGGGCAAAAAGCAGAAATTTCTTTTAGTATGGTACAAAATTGAAGAAATTTTCCTTATTTTGGAACAAAAAGGGAGAAATTCCCCATATTTTGGGGCAAAAGGCAGAAATTCTTCTTATTTTGAGGTAAAATGCAGAAATTCCCTTTATTTAGAGGTAAAATGCAGAAATTCCCCAAATATTGGGGGAAAATGCAGAAATTCCCTTTATTTTGGGGCTAAAAGGCAGAAATTAACCATATTTTAAAGCAAAATTGCAGAAATTCTCATAATTTTCGGGCAAAAAAGCAGAAATTCTCCTTATTTTGGGGCAAAAAGACAGAAAATTTCCTTTTTTCGAGATCAAACAGTCAGAAATTCCCCTTATTTTGGGGCAAAATTGCAGAAATTTCTTTTACATTGGGGCAAAATTGGAGAAATTTCACTTATTTTGGGGCAAAATTGCCGAAATTTCACTTATTTCAGAGTAATAAGTCAGAAATTCTCCTTATTTTGATGCAAAAAAGACAGAAATTCCCTTTGTTTTGGGGGAAAAAGATAGAAATTCCACTTATTTAGAGGCAAAAAGGCAAAAGGTCCCCTTATTTTGGAACAAAAATGAAGAAAATTTTCTTTTTTATGGCAAAAATGTATGCATTCTTCTTATTTTCGAACAAAAAGGCAGAAATTCCCCATATTTTAGGGCAAAAAGCAGAAATTCCCCTTATTTTGGGGCAAAATTGATAAATTTCCCTAATTGTGGGGCAAAAAAACAGAAATTCCTATTATTTGGGGGCAAAATGGCAGAAATTTCCCTTATTATGGGGAAAAATTGCAGAAATTTCCCATATTTTAGGGCAAAATTGCAGAAATTTCACTAATTGTGGGGCAAAAAGGCAGAAATTCTCTATATTTTGGGGCAAAACTCAGAAATTCCCCTTATTTTGGGGCAAAATTCCAGAAATTTCCCTTATTTTGGGGCAAAATTGCAGAAATTTCACTTATTTTAGGGCAAAATTGCAGAAATTTTACTTATTTTGGGGTAAAATTGGAGAAATTTTACTTATTTCAGGGAAAAAAGGCAGAAATTTTCCTTATTTGGGGCAAAAAGGCAGAAATTCCTAATATTTTGTGCCAAAATTCAGAAATTTCTTAAATTTTGAGGTAAAAAGGCTGACATTCCCCTTATTTGGGGGCAAAAAGGTAGAAATTTCCCTTATATTGGGGCAAAATTGCAGAAATTTCACTTATTTCAAGGTAATAAGTCAAAAATTTTCCTTATTTTGGGGCAACAAAGACAGAAATTCCCTTTGTATTGGGGGAAAAAAGACAGAAATTCCACTTATTTAGAGGCAAAGAAGCAGAAATTTCGCTTATTTTGGAGCAAAAATGAAGAAATTTCCCTTTTTTATGGCAAAAAGTTATGCATTCTTCTTATTTTCGGGGAAACAGGCAGAAATTACCCATATTTTGGGGCAAAAGGCAGAAATTCCCCTTATTTTGGGGCAAAAGGCACAAATTTAACTTATTTTGAACAAAATTGCAGAAATTTCATTTATTTCAAGGCAAAAATTCAGAAATTCCCCTTATTTTGGGGCAAAAAGCAGAAATTTCTTTTATTATGGTACAAAATTGAAGAAATTTTCCTTATTTCAGAACAAAAAGGCAGAAATTCTCCATATTTTGGGGCAAAAGGCAGAAATTCTTCTTATTTTGAGGTAAAATGCAGAAATTCCCCAAATATTGGGGGTAAATGCAGAAATTCCCTTTATTTTGGGGCTAAAAGAAAGAAATTAACCATATTTTGAAGCAAAATTGCAGAAATTCTCATAATTTTCGGGAAAAATGCAAAAATTCTTATTTTGGGGCAAAAAGACAGAAAATCTCCTTTTTTCGGGAGCATAAAGTCAGAAATTTCCCTTATTTTGGGGCACAATTGCAGAAATTTCCTTTACATTGGGGCAAAATTGCAGAAATTTCCCTTATATTGAGGCAAAATTGCAAAAATTTCCTTATTTCAGAAAAAAGGCAGAATTTTTCTTATTTTGGGGCAAAAAGGCAGAAATTCCCCATATTTTGGGGCAAAAAGGAAGAAATTCCCCTTATTTTGAGGTAAAAAGGCTGAAATTCCCCTTATTTTCGGGCAAAAAGTCAGAAATTCTCCTTATTTTGGTGCAAAAAGACAGAAATTTTGTTTATTTTTAGGGAAAAGGCAGAAATTGCACTTATTTTGAATCAAAAAGGCGGAAAATTCCCATATTTTGGGGCAAAAATGAGGAAATTTCCCTTTTTTATGGCAAAAAGGTAAACATTCCCTTTATTTTCAGGCAAAAATGCAGAAATTCCCCATATTTTGGAGCAAAATTGCAGAAATTCCTCTAATTTTGGGGCAAAAGGCAGAAATTCCCTTTATTTTGGGGCAAAATGGCAGAAATTCACCTTATTTTGAAGTAAAATTGCAGAAATTTCACATATTTCATGGCAACAAGGCAGAAATTTCCCTTATTTTGGGGCAAAATTGCAGAAATTTCATTTATTTCAGGGCAAAAATTCAGAAATTCCCCTTATTTTGGGGCAAAAAGCAGAAATTTCTTTTATTATGGTACAAAATTAAAGAAATTTTCTTTATTTTGGAACAAAAAGGCAGAAATTCCCCATATTTTGGGGCAAAAGGCAGAAATTCTTCTTATTTTGAGGTAAAATGCAGAAATTCCCCTTATTTAGAGGTAAAATGCAGAAATTCATTTTGGGGCAAAAAGGCAGATATTCCCTTTTTTTGACGGCAAAAATACAGAAATTCTTCTTATTTCGGGGCAAAAATCAGAAATTTCCCTTATTTTGGGGCAAAATTTTAGAAATTGCTTTTATTTTGGTACAGAATTGCAGAAATTTTTTTTATTTTGTGGCAAAAAGGCAGAAATTTGCCATAATTTGTTGCAAGAGGGCTGAAATTCCCCGTATTTTGAGGTAAAATGCTGAAATTCCAAATATTTTGGGGTTAAAAGGCAGAAATTCCCCTCATTTTGGGGCAAAAAGGCACAAATTTCCCTTATTTTCAGGCAAAATTGCAGAAATTTCATTTATTTCAGGGCAAAAAGTCAGAAATTAATTTTATTTGGGGGCAAAAAGCAGAAGTTTCTTTTATTTTGGGACATAATTGAAGAAAATTTCCTTATTTTGGAACAAAAATTCAGAAATTTCCCATATTTTGGGCAAAAGGCAGAAATTCCCCTTATTTTGGGGTAAAAAGGCTGAAATTCCCATTATTTTGGGGCAAAAAGGCAGAAATTTCCTTTACTTTGTGGCAAAAAGGCAGAAATTCCCATTAATTGGGGCAGAAAAGCAAAAATTTTCTTTATTTGGGGGCCACAAGGCAGAAATTTCCCATATTTTGTGGCAAAAAGGCAGAAATTCCCCTAATTTGAAGGTAAAATGATGAAATTCCCCTTATTTTGGCAAAAAGGCAGAAATTCCCCTTATTTTGGGGCAAAATTGCAGAAATTTCACTTATTTCAGGGCAAAAAGTCAGAAATTTGCTTTAATTTGGGGCAAAAAGCAGAAATTCTCCTAATTTTGGGGCCAAAAACAGAAATTTCCCTTATTTTGGGGTAAAATTACGGAAATTTCAAATATTTCAGGGCAAAAAGGCAGAAATTCCACTTTATTTCTGGCAATAAGGCAAAAATTCCCCGTATTTGGGAGCAAAATTTCAGAAATTCCCCTTATATTTGTGCAAAAATGCAGAAATTCCCTTTATTTTGGTGCAATAAGGCAAAAATTCCCCGTATTTTGAAGCAAAATTGCACATATTCCCCTAATTTTGAGGGAAAATGCAGAAATTCACATTATTTTGGGGCAAAAAGACAGAAATTCTCTTTATTTTGGGGGCAAAATTCCAGAAATTTCCTTTATTTTGGGGCAAAATTGCAGAAATCTCCCTAATTTGGGGTCAAAATTACAGCAATTTCACTTATTTCAGGGAAAAAACGCAGAAATTTCTCTTATTTTGGGGCAAAATGGCAGAAATTACTTTTATTTTGGTACAAAATTGCAGAAAATTTTTTTATTTTGGGGCAAAAATACAGAAATTCCCCATATTTTAGGGCAAAAAGGAGAGATTCCCCTTATTATTAGGTAAAAGGGCTGAAATTACTTTTATTTTGGGGCAAAAAGACAGAAATTCCCCTTATTTTGTGGCAAAAAAGCAGAAATTTCCCTTATTTTGAGGCAAAATTGGAGAAATTTTATTAATTTCAGGGCAAAATTCAAAAATTCCTTTTATTTTGGGGCAAAAATACAGAAATTCCGTATATTTTTGAGTAAAAAGGCAGAAATTTCACTTATTTTGACGTAAAAAGACAGAAATTCCTCTTATTTTGGGGCAAAAATACAGAAATTCCCCTTATTTTGTGGCACAAAGGCAGAAATTTTTTTAATTTTAGGGCAAAATTGCAGAAATTTCACTAATTTCAGGGCATAATTCAAAAATTTCTTTTATTTTGGAGAAAAAAGACAGAAATTCAGTTTATTTTCGGGTAAAAAGGCAGAAAATTCACTTATTTTGAGGTAAAAAGGCAGAAATTCCTCTTATTTTGGGGCAAAAATGAAGAAATTTCCCTTTTTTGTGGCAAAAGGTATACATTACCCTTATTTTTAGGAAAAAATGCAGAAATTCTTCGTATTTTGGAGCAAAATTGCAGAAATTCCCCTAGTTGTGGGGCAAAAAGGCAGAAATTCTCTATTTGTTGGGGCAAAAAGACAGAAATTCTCCTTATTTTGGGGCAAAACTCAGAAATTCCACTTATTTTGGGGCAAAATTCCAGAAATTTTCCTTATTTTGGGGCAAAATTGCAGAAATTTCACTTATTTTGGGGCAAAATTGCAGAAATTTCACTTATTTCAGGGAAAAAAAGGCAGAAATTTTCCTTATTTTGTAGCAAAAAGCCAGAAATTCCTAATATTTTGTGGCAAAAATGCAGAAATTCCATTTATTTTGAGGTAAAAAGGCTGAAATTCCCTTTATTTGGGGGCAAAAAGGCAGAAATTTCCCTTAATTTGGGGCAAAAAGACAGAAATTCCCCTTTTTTGTGGCAAAAATGAAGAAATTTCTTTTTTTTAGGGCAAAATTGCAGAAATTTCACAAATTTCAGGGCATAATTCAAAAATTTCCTTTTATTTTGGGGCAAAAAGACAGAAATTCTGCTTATTTTGGGGTAAAAAGGAAGAAATTTCACTTACTTTGAGGTAAAAAGGAAGAAATTCCTCTTATTTTGGGGCAAAAATAAAGAAATTTCCCTTTTTTGTGGCAAAAGGTATACATTTCCCTTATTTTCGGGAAAAAAAGCAGAAATTCCCCGTATTTTGGAGCAAAATTGCAGAAATATCTTTAATTGTGGGGCAAAAAGGAAGAAATTTCCTATATGTGGGGGCAATAAGACAGAAATTCTCCTTATTTTAGGGCAAAACTCAGAAATTCCACTTATTTGGGGGCAAAATTCAAGAAATTTCTCTTATTTTGGGGCAAAATTGCAGAAATTTCACTTATTTTGGGGCAAAATTGCAGAAATTTTACTTATTTCAGGAAAGAAAGGCTGAAATTTTCCTTATTTTGGAGCAAAAATGCAGAAATTCCTAATATTTTGTGGCAAAAATGCAAAAATTCCCCTTATTTTGAGGTAAAAAGGCTCAAATTCCCCTTATTTGGAGGCAAAAAGCAGAAATTTCCCTTATTTTGGGGCAAAAATGCAGAAATTCTCCTTATTTTGGGGCAAAATTGCAGAAATTTCAATTATTTTGGAGAAAAATTTTTGAAATTTAAATTATTTCAGGGCAAAAAGTCAGAAATTACCCTTATTTGGGGGGCAAAAAGACAAAAATTCCATTTATTTTTTGAAAAAAGTCAGAAATTACACTTATTTTGTGTCAAAAAGGCGGAAAATCCCCTTATTTTGGGATAAAAATGA
This sequence comes from Micromys minutus, assembly GCF_963924665.1. NCBI lineage: Eukaryota > Metazoa > Chordata > Mammalia > Rodentia > Muridae > Micromys > Micromys minutus. The sequence continues at coordinate 2,311,592 of NW_027667806.1, read as the reverse complement.
AGAAATTTCCATTTTTATGGCAAAAAGGTATACATTTTCTTTATTTACGGGCAAAAAGGCAGGAATTCTCCGTATTTTGGAGAAAAATTGCAGAAATTCCCCTAATTTTTGGGCAAAAAGGCAGAAATTCCCCTTATTTTGGGGTAAAACTGCAGAAATTTCACTTATTTCGCGGAAAAAATGGCAGAAATTCCCCTTATTTTCTGCGAAAAAGGCAGAATATCCCCGTATTTTGGAGCAAAATTGCAGAAATTCACCTTATTTTGGCGTAAAACATGCAGTAATTTTCTTTGTTTTGGGGCAAAAAGGCAGAAATTCTCCTTATTTAAGGCAAAAGGCAGAAATTCCCCTTATTTTAGGGCAAAATTGCAGAAATTTCCCTTATTTGGGGACCAAAAACAGAAATTTCCTTTATTTTGGGGCAAAATTGCAAAAAATTCTTTATTATGGGGAAAAATTGCAGAAATTTCTTTTATTTTAAGGCAAAATTGCAGAAATTTTACATATTTCAGAGAAAAAAAGCAAAAATTTTTCATATTTTGGGGCAAAAATTCAGAAATTCCCATTATTTTTGGGCAAAAAGGTAGAAATTCACCTTATTTTGGGGTAAAATTGCAGACATTTCACATATTTCAGGGCAAAAAGGCAGAAATTCCCGTTATTTGAGGGCATAAAGGCAGAAATTCCTTTTATTTTGGGATAAAATTGCAGAAATTTCCTTTGTTTGGGGGCAAAAAGGCAGAAAATCCCCTTAATTTTGGGCAATAAGGCAGAAATTCCCTGTATTTTAAAGCAAAATTGCAGAAATTATCTAAATATTGCAGCAAAAATGCAGAAATTCCCTGTATTTGGGGCACATCGGCAGAAGTTCCCCTTATTTTCGGGAAAAGAGGCAGAAATTCCCTGTATTTTGTAGCAAAGTTGCAGAAACTCCCCTAATTTTGGGGCAAAAACTAAGAAAATCCTTTTTTGGGGGGGCAAAAATACAGAAATTCTCCTTATTTCGTGGCAAAAATCTGAAATTTCCCTTATTTTGGGGCAAAATTTTAGAAATTTCTTATATTTTGATACAGAATTGCAGAAATTTTTCCTATTTTGTGGCAAAAAGGCAGAAATTCCCAATATTTTGGTGCAAAAAGGCAGAAATTCCCCTTATTTTGAGGTAAAATGCTGAAATTCCCCATATTTTGGGATTAAAAGGCAGAAATTCCCCTCATTTTGGGGCAAAAAGGCACAAATTTTTCTTATTTTTGGGCAAAATTGCAGAAATTTCATTTATTTCAGGGCAAAAAGTCAGAAATTACTTTTATTTTGGGGCAAAAAGCAGAAATTTCTTGTATTTTGGTACAAAATTGAAGAAATTTTCCTTATTTTGGAACAAAAAGTCAGAAATTCCCCATATTTTGGGCAAAAGTCTGAAATTCCCCTTATTTTGGGATAAAAAGGCTGAAATTTCCGTTATTTTGGTGCAAAAAGGCAGAAATTCCCTTTACTTTGTGGCAAAAAGGCAGAAATTCCCATTAATTGGGGCAGAAAAGCAAAAATTTTCCTTATTTGGGGGCAATAAGGCAGAAATTCCCCATATTTTGTGGCAAAAAGGCAGAAATTCCCCTTATTTGAAGGTAAAATGCTGAAATTCCCCTTATTTTGGCAAAAAGGCAGAAATTCCCCTTATTTTGGGGCAAAATTGCAGAAATTTCACTTATTTCAGGGCAAAAAGTCAGAAATTTGCCTTAATTTGGGGCAAAAAGCAGAAATTCTCCTAATTTTGGGGCCAAAAACAGAAATTCCCCTTATTTTGGGGTAAAATTGCGGAAATTTCAAATATTTCAGGGCAAAAAGGCAGAAATTCCACTTTATTTCGGGCAATAAGGCGAAAATTCCCCGTATTTTGGAACAAAATTTAAGAAATTTCCTTTATATTGGTGCAAAAATACAGAAATTCCTTTTATTTTGGTGCAATAAGGCAAAAATTCCCCGTATTTTAAAGCCAAATTGCACATATTCCCCTAATTTTGAGGGAAAATGCAGAAATTCACATTATTTTGGGGCAAAAAGACAGAAATTCTCCTTATTTCAGGGCGAAAAGTCAAAAATACCCCTTATTTTGGGGCAAAATTTCAGAAATTTCCTTTATTTTGGGGCAAAATTGCAGAAATCTCCCTAATTTTGGGGCAAAATTACAGAAATTTCACTTATTTCAGGGAAAAAACGCAGAAATTTCTTTTATTTTGGGGCAAAATGGCAGAAATTACTTTTATTTTGGTACAAAATTGCAGAAAATTTTTTTATTTTTGGGCAAAAATACAGAAATTCCCCATATTTTAGGGCAAAAAAGAGAGATTCCCCTTATTATTAGGTAAAAAGGCTGAAATTCCTTTTATTTTGGGGCAAAAAGACAGAAATTCCCCTTATTTTATGGCAAAAAAGCAGAAATTTCCCTTATTTTGAGGCAAAATTGGAGAAATTTCATTTATTTCAGGGCAAAATTCAAAAATTCCTTTTATTTTGGGGCAAAAATACAGAAATTGCGTATATTTTTGAGTAAAAAGGCAGAAATTTCACATATTTTGACGTAAAAATTCAGAAATTCCTATTATTTTGGGGCAAAAATGAAGAAATTTCCCTTTTTTGTGGCAAAAGGTAAACATTCCACTTATTTTGGGGCAAAATTCCAGAAATTTCTTTTATTTTGGGAAAAAATTGCAGAAATTTCAATTTTTTTGGGCCAAAATTGCAGAAATTTCACTTATTTCAGGGAAAAAAGGCAGAACTTTTTCTTATTTTGGGGCAAAAAGGCAGAAATTCCTTATATTTTGTGGCAAAAAATGCAGAAATTCCCCTTCTTTTGAGGTAAAAAGGCAGAAATTTCCCTTATTTTGGGGCAAAAATACAGAAATTTCCCTTATTTTGGGGCAAAATTGCAGAAATTTCAATTATTTTGGGGAAAAATTTTTGAAATTTAACTTATTTCAGGGCAAAAAGTCGAAAATTCCCCTTTATTTTGGGGCAAAAAGCCAGAAATTCCATTTATTTTTGGAAAAAAGTCAGAAATTGCACTTATTTTGAGTCAAAAAGGCGGAAAATCCCCTTATTTGGGGGTAAAAATGAAGAAATTTCCCTTTTTTATAGCAAAAAGGTATACATTCTCTTTATTTTCGGGCAAAAAGGCAGAAATTCCCCGTATTTTGGAGCAAAATTGCAGAAATTCCCCTAATTTTGGGGCAAAAACGCAGAACTTCCCCTTATTTTGGGGTAAAACTGCAGAAATTTCACTTATTTCGCGGCAAAATGGTAGAAAATCCTTTTATTTTCGGCGAAAAAAGCAGAAAATCCCCATAATTTGGAGCAAAATTGCAGAAATTCACCTAATTTTAAGGTAAAACATGCTGTAATTTTCTTTCTTTTGGGGCAAAAAGGCAGAAATTCCCCTTATTTTGGGGCAAAAGGCAGAAATTCCATTTATTTTTGGAAAAAAGTCAGAAATTGCACTTATTTTGAGTCAAAAAGGCGTAAAATCCCCTTATTTTGGGGTAAAAATGAAGAAATTTCCCTTTTTTATAGCAAAAAGGTATACATTCTCTTTATTTTCGGGCAAAAAGGCAGAAATTCCCCGTATTTTGGAGCAAAATTGCAGAAATTCCCCTAATTTTGGGGCAAAAACGCAGAACTTCCCCTTATTTTGGGGTAAAACTGCAGAAATTTCACTTATTTCGCGGCAAAATGGTAGAAAATCCTTTTATTTTCGGCGAAAAAAGCAGAAAATCCCCATAATTTGGAGCAAAATTGCAGAAATTCACCTAATTTTAAGGTAAAACATGCTGTAATTTTCTTTCTTTTGGGGCAAAAAGGCAGAAATTCCCCTTATTTTGGGGCAAAAGGCAGAAATTCCCCTTATTTTAGTGCAAAATTTCAGAAATTTCCCTTATTTGGGGACAAAAAACAGAAATTCCCTTTATTTTGGGGCAAAATTGTAGAAAATTCCTTTATTATGGGGAAAAAATGCAGAAATTTCTTTTATTTTAAGGCAAAATTGCAGAAATTTCACTTATTTCAGAAAAAAAAAGCAAAAATTTTTCTTATTTTAGGGCAAAATGCAGAAATTCCCATTATTTTGGGGCAAAAAGGTAGAAATTCACCTTATTTTGGGGTAAAATTGCAGACATTTCACATATTTCAGGGCAAAAAGGCAGAAATTCCCCTTATTTAGGGGCAAAAAGGCAGAAATTCCCCTTATTTTGGGATAAAATTGCAGAAATTTCCCTTGTTTGGGGGCAAAAAGGCAGAAAATCCCTTTAATTTAGGGCAAAAAGGCAGAAATTCCCCCGTATTTTAGAGCAAAATTGCAGAAATTCCTCTAATATTGGGGCAAAAATGCAGAAATTCCCTTTATTTGGGGCAAATCGGCAGAAGTTTCCCTTATTTTCGGGAAAAGAGGCAGAAATTCCCTGTATTTCGAAGCAAAATTGCAGAAATTCCCCTAATTTTGGGGCAAAAGGCAGAATTTCCCTTTATTTTGGGGCAAAAATACAGAAATTCTCGTTATTTCGGGGCAAAAATCAGAAATTTCCTTTATTTTGGGGCAAAATTTTAGAAATTTCTTTTATTTTGGTACAGAATTGCAGAAATTTTTCTTATTTTGTGGCAAAAAGGCAGAAATTTTCCATATTTTGGTGCAAAAAGGCTGAAATTCCCCTTTTTTGAGGTAAAATGCTTATATTCCCCATATTTTGGGGCAAAAAGGCAGAAATTCCCCTCATTTTGGGGCAAAAAGGCACAAATTTCCCTTATTTTCGGGCCAAATTGCAGAAATTTCATTTATTTCAGGGCAAAAAGTCAGAAATTACTTTTATTTTTGGGTAAAAAGCAGAAATTTCTTTTATTTTGGTACAAAATTGAAGAAATTTTCCTTATTTTGGAACAAAAAGTCAGAAATTCCACATATTTTGGGCAAAAGGCCGAAATTCCCTTTATTTTGGGGTAAAAAGCCTTAAATTCCCGTTATTTTGGGGCAAAAAGGCAGAAATTCCCTTTACTTTGTGGCAAAAAGGCAGAAATTTCCGTTAATTGGGGCAGAAAAGCAAACATTTTTTTTATTTGGGAGCAATATGGCAGAAATTCCCCATATTTTGTGGCAAAAGTCAAAAATTTTCCTTATTTTGGGGCAAAAAGACAGAAATTCCCTTATTTTGTGGCAAAAAAGCAGAAATTTCCATTATTTTGAGGCAAAATTGGAGAAATTTTATTTATTTCAGGGCAAAATTCAAAAATTCTTTTTATTTTGGGGCAAAAATACAGAAATTCCATATATTTTTGAGTAAAAAGGCAGAAATTTCACTTATTTTGACGTAAAAAGGCAGAAATTCCTCTTATTTTGGGGAAAAATGAAGAAATTTCCCTTTTTTGTGGCAAAAGGTAAACATTCCCCTTATTTTCGGGCAAAAAAGCAGAAATTCCCAGTATTTTGGAGCAAAATTGCAGAAATTCCCCTAATTGTGGGGCAAAAAGGCAAAAATTTCCTATATGTTGGGGCAAAAAGACAGAAATTCTCCTTTTTTGGGGGCAAAATTCAGAAATTTCATTTATTTTGGGGCAAAATTCCAGAAATTTTTCTTATTTTGAGATAAAATTGCAGAAATTTCAATTTTTTTGGGCCAAAATTGCAGAAATTTCACTTATTTCAGGGAAAAAAGGCAGAAATTTTTCTTATTTTGGGGCAAAAAGGCAGAAATTCCTTATATTTTGTGGCAAAAATGCAGAAATTCCCCTTCTTTTGAGGTAAAAAGGCAGAAATTTTCCTTATTTTGGGCCAAAAAAACAGAAATTCCCCTTATTTTGGGGCAAAATTACAGAAATTTCAATTATTGTGGGGAAAAATTTTTGAAATTTAACTTATTTCAGGGCAAAAATTTGGAAATTCCCCTTATTTTGGGGCAAAAAGACAGAAATTCCATTTATTTTTGGAAAAAAGTCACAAACTGCAGTTATTTTGAGTCAAAAAAGGCGGAAAATCCCCTTTATTGGGGTAAAAATGAAGAAATTTCCCTTTTTATGGCAAAAAGGTATACATTCCCTTTATTTTCGGGCAAAAAGGCAGAAATTCCACTTATTTTGGAGCAAAATTGCAGAAATTCCCCTAATTTGGGGGCAAAAAGGCAGAAAATCCCCTTATTTTGGGGTAAAACTGCAGAAATTTCAATTATTTCGCGGCAAAAATGGCAGAAATTCCCCTTATTTTCTGCGAAAAAGGCAGAATATCCCCGTATTTTGAAGCAAAATTGCAGAAATTCACCTTATTTTGGCATAAAACATGCAGTAATTTTCTTTGTTTTGGGGCAAAAAGGCAGAAATTCTCATTATTTTAGGGCAAAAGGCAGAAATTCCCCTTATTTTAGGGCAAAATTGCAGAAATTTCCCTTATTTGGGGACCAAAAACAGAAATTTCCTTTATTTTGGGGCAAAATTGCAAAAAATTTTTTATTATGGGGAAAAATTGCAGAAATTTCTTTTATTTTAAGGCAAAATTGCAGAAATTTTACATATTTCAGAGAAAAAAAGCAAAAATTTTTCATATTTTGGGGCAAAAAGGCAGAAATTCCCATTATTTTTGGGCAAAAAGGTAGAAATTCACCTTATTTTGGGGTAAAATTGCAGACATTTCACATATTTCAGGGCAAAAAGGCAGAAATTCCCGTTATTTGAGGGCATAAAGGCAGAAATTCCTTTTATTTTGGGATAAAATTGCAGAAATTTCCTTTGTTTGGGGGCAAAAAGGCAGAAAATCCCCTTAATTTTGGGCAATAAGGCAGAAATTCCCTGTATTTTAAAGCAAAATTGCAGAAATTATCTAAATATTGCAGCAAAAATGCAGAAATTCCCTGTATTTGGGGCACATCGGCAGAAGTTCCCCTTATTTTCGGGAAAAGAGGCAGAAATTCCCTGTATTTTGTAGCAAAGTTGCAGAAACTCCCCTAATTTTGGGGCAAAAACTAAGAAAATCCTTTTTTGGGGGGGCAAAAATACAGAAATTCTCCTTATTTCGGGGCAAAAATCTGAAATTTCCCTTATTTTGGGGCAAAATTTTAGAAATTTCTTATATTTTGATACAGAATTGCAGAAATTTTTCCTATTTTGTGGCAAAAAGGCAGAAATTCCCAATATTTTGGTGCAAAAAGGCAGAAATTCCCCTTATTTTGAGGTAAAATGCTGAAATTCCCCATATTTTGGGGTTAAAAGGCAGAAATTCCCCTCATTTTGGGGCAAAAAGGCACAAATTTCCCTTATTTTCGGGCAAAATTACAGAAATTTCATTTATTTCAGGGCAAAAAGTCAGAAATTACTTTTATTTTGGGGCAAAAAGCAGAAATTTCTTGTATTTTGGTAAAAAATTGAAAAATTTTCCTTATTTTGGAACAAAAAGTCAGAAATTCCCCATATTTTGGGCAAAAGTCTGAAATTCCCCTTATTTTGGGATAAAAAGGCTGAAATTCCCGTTATTTTGGTGCAAAAAGGCAGAAATTCCCTTTACTTTGTGGCAAAAAGGCAGAAATTCCCATTAATTGGGGCAGAAAAGCAAAAATTTTCCTTATTTGGGGGCAATAAGGCAGAAATTCCCCATATTTTGTGGCAAAAAGGCAGAAATTCCCCTTATTTGAAGGTAAAATGCTGAAATTCCTCTTATTTTGGCAAAAAGGTAGAAATTCCCCATATTTTGTGGCAAAAGTCAAAAATTTTCCTTATTTTGGGGCAAAAAGACAGAAATTCCCCTAATTTTGTGGCAAAAAAGCAGAAATTTCCATTATTTTGAGGCAAAATTGGAGAAATTTTATTTATTTCAGGGCAAAATTCAAAAATTCTTTTTATTTTGGGGCAAAAATACAGAAATTCCATATATTTTTGAGTAAAAAGGCAGAATTTTCACTTATTTTCACGTAAAAAGGCAGAAATTACTCTTATTTTGGGGAAAAATGAAGAAATTTCCCTTTTTTGTGGCAAAAGGTAAACATTCCCCTTATTTTCGGGCAAAAAAGCAGAAATTCCCAGTATTTTGGAGCAAAATTGCAGAAATTCCCCTAATTGTGGGGCAAAAAGGCAGAAATTTCCTATATGTTGGGGCAAAAAGACAGAAATTCTCCTTATTTTGGGGCAAAACTCAGAAATTCCACTTATTTTGGGGCAAAATTCCATAAATTTTTCTTATTTTGGGACAAAATTGCAGAAATTTCAATTTTTTTTGGGCCAAAATTGCAGAAATTTCACTTATTTCAGGGAAAAAAGGCAGAAATTTTTCTTATTTTGGGGCAAAAAGGCAGAAATTCCTTATATTTTGTGGCAAAAATGCAGAAATTCCCTTTCTTTTGAGGTAAAAAGGCAGAAATTTCCCTTATTTTGGGGCAAAAATACAGAAATTCCCCTTATTTTGGGGCAAAATTGCAAAAATTTCAATTATTTTGGGGAAAAATTTTTGAAATTTAACTTATTTCAGGGCAAAAAGTCAGAAATTCCCCTTATTTTGGGCAAAAAGACAGAAATTCCATTTATTTTTGGAAAAATGTCAGAAATTGCACTTATTTTGAGTCAAAAAGTCAGAAAATCCCCTTATTTTGGGGTAAAAATGAAGAAATTTCCTTTTTTTAGCAAAAGGTATACATTCCCTTTATTTTCGGGCAAAAAGGCAGAAATTCCCCTTATTTTGGAGCAAAATTGCAGAAATTCCCCTAATTGTGGGGCAAAAAGGCAGAAATTTCCTATATGTTGGGGCAAAAAGACAGAAATTCTCCTTGTTTTGGGGCAAAACTCAGAAATTCCACTTATTTTGGGGCAAAATTCCAGAAATTTCTCTTATTTTGGGACAAAATTGCAGAAATTTCAATTTTTTTGGGCCAAAATTGCAGAAATTTCACTTATTTCAGGGAAAAAAGGCAGAAATTTTTCTTATTTTGGGGCAAAAAGGCAGAAATTCCTTACATTTTGTGGCAAAAATGCAGAAATTCCCCTTCTTTTGAGGTAAAAAGGCAGAAATTTCCCTTATTTTGGGGCAAAAATACAGAAATTCCCCTTATTTTGGGGCAAAATTGCAAAAATTTCAATTATTTTGGGGAAAAATTTTTGAAATTTAACTTATTTCAGGGCAAAAAGTCGGAAATTTCCCTTATTTTGGGCAAAAAGACAGAAATTCCATTTATTTTTGGAAAAATGTCAGAAATTGCACTTATTTTGAGTCAAAAAGTCAGAAAATCCCCTTATTTTGGGGTAAAAATGAAGAAATTTCCCTTTTTTTAGCAAAAGGTATACATTCCCTTTATTTTCGGGCAAAAAGGCAGAAATTCCCCTTATTTTGGAGCAAAATTGCAGAAATTCCCCTAATTTTGGGGCAAAAAGGCAGAAATTCCCCTTATTTTGGGGTAAAACTGCAGAAATTTCACTTATTTCGCGGCAAAATGGCAGAAATTCCCCTTATTTTCTGCGAAAAAGGCAGAAAATCCGCATATTTTGGAGCAAAATTGCAGAAATTCACCTAATTTTGGCGTAAAACATGCAGTAATTTTCTTTGTTTTGGGGCAAAAAGGCAGAAATTCTCCTTATTTGGGGGCAAAAGGCAGAAATTTTCCTTATTTTAGGGCAAAATTGCAGAAATTTCCCTTATTTGGGACAAAAAACAGAAATTCCCTTTATTTTGGGGCAAAATTGCAAAAAATTCCTTTATTATGGAGAAAAATTGCAGAAATTTCTTTTATTTTAAGGCAAAATTGCAGAAATTTCACATATTTCAGAGAATAAAAGCAAAAATTTTTCATATTTTGGGGTAAAAAGGCAGAAATTGCCATTATTTTGGGTCAAAAAGGTAGAAATTCACCTTATTTTGGGGTAAAATTGCAGACATTTCACATATTTCAGGGCAAAAAGGCCGAAATTCCCGTTATTTGAAGGCATAAAGGCAGAAATTCCTTTTATTTTGGGACAAAATTGCAGAAATTTCCCTTGTTTGGGGGCAAAAAGGCAGAAAATCCACTTAATTTTGGGCAAAAAGGCAGAAATTCCCCGTATTTTAAAGCAAAATTGCAGAAATTCCCTAAATATTGGGGCAAAAATGCAGAAATTCCCTTTATTTGGGTCAAATCGGCAGAAGTTCCCCTTATTTTCGGGAAAAGAGGCAGAAATTCCCTGTATTTTGAAGCAAAATTGCAGAAACTCCCCTAATTTTAGGGCAAAAAGGCAGAAATTCCCTTTTTTTGGGGGGCAAAAATACAGAAATTCTCCTTATTTCGGGGCAAAAATCAGAAATTTCCTTTATTTTGGGGCAAAATTTTAGAAATTTCTTTTATTTTAGTACAGAATTGCAGAAATTTTTCTTATTTTGTGGCAAAAAGGCAGAAATTTTCCATATTTTGGTGCAAAAAGGCTGAAATTCCCCTTATTTTGAGGTTAAATGCTGAAATTCTCCATATTTTGGGGTTAAAAGGCAGAAATTCCCCTCATTTTGGGGCAAAAAGGCACAAATATCCCTTATTTTCGGGCCAAATTGCCGAAATTTCATTTATTTCAGGGCAAAAAAGTCAGAAATTACTTTTATTTTGGGGCAAAAAGCAGAAATTTCTTTTATTTTGGTACAAAATTGAAGAAATTTTCCTTATTTTGGAACAAAAAGTCAGAAATTCCCCATATTTTGGGCAAAAGGCAGAAATTCCCTTTATTTTGGGGTAAAAAGCCTTAAATTCCCGTTATTTTGGGGCAAAAAGGCAGAAATTCCCTTTACTTTGTGGCAAAAAGGCAGAAATTCTCATTATTTGAAGCAGAAAAGCTAAAATTTTCCTTATTTGGGGGCAATAAGGCAGAAATTTTCCATATTTTGTGGCAAAAAAGGCAGAAATTCCCCTTATTTGAAGGTAAAATGCTGAAATTCCACTTATTTTGGCAAAAAGGCAGAAATTCCCCTTATTTTGGGGTAAAATTGCAGAAATTTCACTTATTTCAGGGCAAAAAGTCAGAAATTTGCCTTAATTTGGGGCAAAAAGCAGAAATTCTCCTAATTTTGGGGCCAAAAACAGAAATTCCCCTTATTTTGGGGTAAAATTGCAGAAATTTCAAATATTTCAGGGCAAAAAGGCAGAAATTCCACTTTATTTCGGGGAATAAGGCAAAAATTCCCTGTATTTTGGAGCAAAATTTCAGAAATTCCCGTTATATTTGTGCAAAAATGCTAAAATTCCTTTTTTTTGGTGCATTAAGGCAAAAATTCCCCGTATTTTGAAGCAAAATTGCACATATTCCCTTAATTTTGAGGGAAAATGCAGAAATTCACATTATTTTGGGGCAAAAAGACAGAAATTCTCCTTATTTCAGGGAAAAAAGTCAGAAATTTTCCTTATTTTGAGGCAAAATTCCAGAAATTTCCTTTATTTTGGGGCAAAATTGCAGAAATCTCCCTTATTTTGGGGCAAAATTACAGAAATTTCAATTATTTCAGGGAAAAAACGCAGAAATTTCTCTTATTTTGGGGCAAAAAGGCAGAAATTACTTTTATTTTGGTACAAAATTGCAGAAATTTTTTTTATTTTGGGGCAAAAATACAGAAATTCCCCATATTTTAGGGCAAAAAGGAGAGATTCCCCTTATTATTAGGTAAAAAGGCTGAAATTCCTTTTATTTTGTGGCAAAAACACAGAAATTCCCCTTATTTTGTGGCAAAAAGGCAGAAATTTCCCTTATTTTGAGGCAAATTTGGAGAAATTTCACTTATTTCAGGGCAAAATTCAAAAATTGCATTTATTTTGGGGCAAAAATACAGAAATTCTGTATATTTTTGAATAAAAAGGCAGAAATTTCACTTAGTTTGAGGGAAAAAAGCAGAAATTCCTCTTATTTAGGTGCAAAAATGAAGAAATTTCTCTTTTTTGTGGCAAAAGGTAAACATTCTCTTTATTTTCGGGCAAAAAAGCAGAAATTCCCTGTATTTTGGAGCAAAATTGCAGAAATTCCCCTAATTGTGGGGCAAAAAGGCAGAAATTCTCTTTATTTTGGGGCAAAACTCAGAAATTCCACTTATTTTGGGGCAAAATTCCAGAAATTTCTCTTATTTTGGGACAAAATTGCAGAAATTTCACTTATTTAAGGGAAAAAAGGCAGAAGTTTTTCTTATTTTGGGTTAAAAAGGCAAAAATTACTAATATTTTGTGGCAAAAATGCAGAAATTCCCCTTATTTTCAGGTAAAAAGGCTGAAATTACCCTTAATTGGGGGCAAAAAGGCAGAAATTTCTCTTATTTTGGGGCAAAAAGACAGAAATTCCCCTTATTTTGTGGCAAAAAGGCAGAAATTTCTTTTATTTTAGGGCAAAATTGCAAAAATTTCACTAATTTCAGGACATAATTCAAAAATTCCTTTTATTTTGGGGCAAAAAGACAGAAATTCCGTTTATTTTTGGATAAAAAGGCAGAAATTTCACTTACTTTGTGGTAAAAAAGTGAGAAATTCCTCTTATTTTGGGGCAAAAATGAAGAAATTTCCTTTTTTTGTGGCAAAAGGTATACATTCCCCTTATTTTCGGGCAAAAAAGCAGAAATTCCTCGTATTTTGGAGCAAAACTGCAGAAATTCCCCTAATTGTGGGGAAAAAGACAGAAATTCTCCTTATTTTGGGGCAAAACTCAGAAATTCCACTTATTTTGGGGCAAAATTCCAGAAATTTCCCTTATTTTGGGCAAAATAGCAGAAATTTCACTTATTTTGGGGCAAAATTGCAGAAATTTCACTTATTTCAGGGAAAAAGGCAGAAATTTTCCTTATTTTGGGGCAAAAAGGCAGAAATTCTTAATATTTTGTGGCAAAAATGCAGAAATTCCCCTTATTTTGAGGTATAAAGGCTGAAATTCCCCTTATTTAAGGGCAAAAAGGCAGAAATTCCCCTTATTTTGTGGCAAAATGCAGAAATTTTTTTTATTATGGGGCAAAATTGCAGAAATTTCACTTATTTCAGGGCATAATTTAAAAATTCCTTTTATTTTGGGGCAAAAAGACAGAAATTCCGTTTATTTTTGGGTAAAAAGGCAGAAATTTCACTTATTTTGAGGTAAAAAGGCAGAAATTCCTCTTATGTTAGGGCAAAAATGAAGAAATTCCTTTTTTTTTGTGGGAAAAGATATACATTCCTCTTACTTTCGGGATAAAAAGCAGAAATTCCCCGTATTTTGAAGCAAAATTGCAGAAATTCTCATAATTTTCGGGTAAAAAGGCAGAAATTCTCCTTATTTTGGGGCAAAAAGACAGAAAATCTCCTTCTTTTGGGAGCAAACAGTCAGAAATTTCCCTTATTTTGGGGCAAAATTGCAGAAATTTCGTTTACATTGGGGCAAAATTGCAGAAATTTCCCTTATTTTGGGGCAAAATTGCAGAAATTTCACTTATTTCAGGGTAATAAGTCAGAAATTCCCCTTATTTTGGGGCAAAAAAGACAGAAATTCCCTTTGTTTTGGGGGAAAAAATACAGAAATTTTACTTATTTAGAGGCAAAAAGGCAGAAATTTTCCTTATTTTGGAGCAAAAATGAAGAAATTTCCCTTTATATGGCAAAAAGGTATGCATTCCCATTATTTTCGGGCAAAAAGGCAATAATTCCCCGTATTTTGGAGCAAAATTGCAGAAATTCCCCTAATTTTGGGTCAAAAGGCAGAAATTCCCTTTATTTTGGGGCAAAATCAGAAATTCCCCTTATTTTGGGGCAAAATTCCAGAAATTTTTTTTATTTTGAAGCAAAATTGCAGGAATTTACCATATTTTGGGGCAAAATTGCAGAAATTTCTCATATTTGAGGCAAAATTGCAGAAATTTCACTTATTTTCAGGTAAAAAGTCAGAAATTTTCTTTATTTTGGGGCAAAAAGTGAGAAAATCCTCTTATTTTGGGGCAAAATTCCAGAAATTTCCCTTATTATGGGGAAAAATGGCAGAAATTTCCCTTATTTTAGGGCAAAATTGCAGAAATTTCACTTATTTCAGAGAAAAAAAACAAAAATTTTTCTTATTTTGGGGCAAAAAGGCAGAAATTCACCTTATTTTGGGGTAAAATTGCAGAAATTTCACATATTTCAGGACAAAAAGGCAGAAATTTCCCTTATTTTGGGGCAAAATTGCAGAAATTTCACTTATTTCAGGGAAAAAAGGCAGAAATTTTTTTTATTTGGGGGCAAAAAGACAGAAATTTCGCTTATTTTGTGGCAAAAATGCAGAAATTTCTTTTATTTTCGGGCAAATTTGCAGAAATTTTACTTATTTCAGGGCATAATTCAAAAATTCTTTTTATTTTTGGGCAAAAAGACAGAAATTCCGTTTATTTTGGGGTAAAAAGGAAGAAATTTCACTTATTATGAGGTAAAAAGGCAGAAATTCCTTTTTTTTTGAGGCAAAAATGAAGAAATTTCTCTTTTTTGTTGCAAAAGGTATACATTCCCCTTACTTTCGGGATAAAAATCAGAAATTCCCCGTATTTTGGAGCAAAATTGCAGAATTTCTGCCTATTTTGGGGCAAAAATACAGAAAATCTCCTTTTTCAGGAGCAAACAGTCAGAAATTCCCCATATTGTGGGGCAAAATTGCAGAAATTTTTTTTTACATTGGGGAAATTGCAGAAATTTCCCTTATTTTAAGGCAAAATTGCAGAAATTTCACTTATTTCAGGTTAATAAGTCAGAAATTCCTCTTATATTGGGGCAAAATTGCAAAAATTTCTTTTACATTGGGGCAAAATTGCAGAAATTTCTCTTATTTTCTGTCAAAATTGCAGATATTTCACTTATTTCAGGGTAATAAGTCAGAAATTCCCCTTATTTTGGGGCAATAAAGACAGAAATTTTCTTTGTTTTGGGGGAAAATACAGAAATTTACTTATTTAGAGGCAAAAATGCAGAAATTCCCCTTATTTTGAAGCAAAAATGAAGAAATTTCCCTTTTTATGGCAAAAAGTTATGCATTCCCATTATTTTCAGGCAATAAGGCAGAAATTCCCCATATTTTGGAGCAAAATTGCAGAAATTCCCTTAATTTTGGGGCAAAAAGCAGAAATTCCCTTTATGTTAGGGCAAAAATCAGAAATTCCCCTTATTTTGGGGCAAAATTCCAGAAATTTCCTTTATTTTGGGGCAAAATTGCAGAAATTCACCTTATTTTGGGGTAAAATTGCAGAAATTTCACATATTTCAGGGCAGAAAGGCAGAAATTTCCCTTATTTTGGGGCAAAATTGCAGAAATTTCACTTATTTCAGTGTATTAAGTCAGAAATTCCCCTTATTTTGGGGCAAAAAAGACAGAAATTCCCTTTGTTTTGGGGGAAATAGACAGAAATTCCACTTATTTAGAGGCAAAAAAGCCGAAATTCTTCTTATTTTGGAGCAAAAATGAAGAAATTTTCCTCTTTTATGGCAAAAACTTATGCATTTCCTCTATTTTCGGGCAAGATGCAGAAATTCTCTGTATTTTGAAGCAAAATTACAGAAATACCTTTAATTCTGGGGCAAAAAGGCAGAAATTCCCTATAAGTTGGGGCAAAAAGACAGAAATTCTCCTTATTTTGTGGCAAAATTCAGAAATTCCCCTTATTTCGGGGCAGAATTCCAGAAATTTCCCTTATTTTGGGGCAAAATTGCAGAAATTTCACTTATTTTGGGGCAAAATTGCAGAAATTTCACTTATTTCAGGGAAAAAAGGCAGAAATTTTCCTTATTTTGGGGCAAAAATGCAGAAATTCCCCTTATTTTGAGTTAAAAAGGCTGAAATACCCTTTATTTGGAGGCAAAAGGCAGAAATTTCCCTTATTTTGGGGCAAAAAGACAGAAATTCCCCTTATTTTGTGGCAAAAACGCAGAAATTTCTTTTATTTTAGGGCAAAATTGCAAAAATTTCACTAATTTCAGGACATAATTCAAAAATTCCTTTTATTTTGGGGCAAAAAGACAGAAATTCCGTTTATTTTTGGGTAAAAAGGCAGAAATTTCACTTACTTTGTTGTAAAAAGTTAGAAATTCCTCTTATTTTGGGGCAAAAATGAAGAAATTCCCTTTTTTGTGGCAAAAGGTATACATTCCCCTTATTCTCGGGCAAAAAAGCAGAAATTCCCCGTATTTTGGAGCAAAACTGCAGAAATTCCCCTAATTGTGTGGCAAAAAGGCAGAAATTCCCTATATGTTGGGGCAAAAAGACAGAAATTCTCCTTATTTTGGAACAAAACTCAGAAATTCCACTTATTTTGGGGCAAAATTCCAGAAATTTCCCTTATTTTGGGCAAAATAGCAGAAATTTCACTTATTTTGGGGCAAAATTGCAGAAATTTCACTTATTTCAGGGAAAAAGGCAGAAATTTTCCTTATTTTGGGGCAAAAAGGCAGAAATTCTTAATATTTTGTGGAAAAAATGCAGAAATTCCTCTTATTTTGAGGTATAAATGCTGAAATTCCCCTTATTTGGGGGCAAAAAGGAAGAAATTCCCCTTATTTTGTGGCATAAGCAGAAATTTCTTTTATTTTGGGGGAAAATTGCAGAAGTTTCACTTATTTCAGGGCATAATTCAAAAATTCCTTTTATTTTTGGGCAAAAAGACAGAAATTCCGTTTATTTTTGGGTATAAAGGCAGAAATTTCACTTGTTTTGTGGTAAAAAGGCAGAAATTCCTCTTATTTTAGGGCAAAAATGAAGAAATTCCTTTTTTTTTTGGTGGGAAAAGGTATACATTCCTCTTACTTTCGGGATAAAAAGCAGAAATTCCTCGTATTTTGAAGCAAAATTGCAGAAATTCTCATAATTTTCGCGGCAAAAAGGCAGAAATTCTCTTTATTTTGGGGCAAAAAGAAAGATAATCTCCTTTTTTCGGGAGCAAACAATCAGAAATTTTTCTTATTTTGGGGCAAAATTGCAGAAATTTCCTTTACATTGGGGCAAAATTGCAGAAATTTCCCTTATTTTGGGGCAAAATTGCAGAAATTTCACTTATTTCAGGGTAATAAGTCAGAAATTCCCCTTATTTTGGGGCAAAAAAGACAGAAATTCCCTTTGTTTTGGGGGAAAAATACAGAAATTTTACTTATTTAGAGGCAAAAAGGCAGAAATTTTCCTTATTTTGGAGCAAAAATGAAGAAATTTCCCTTTATATGGCAAAAAGGTATGCATTCCCATTATTTTCGGGCAAAAAGGCACTAATTCCCCGTATTTTGGAGCAAAATTGCAGAAATTCCCCTAATTTTGGGGCAAAAGGCAGAAATTCTCTTTATTTTGGGGCAATATCAGAAATTCCCCCTATTTTGGGGCAAAATTCCAGAAATTTCCTTTATTTTGAAGCAAAATTGCAGGAATTTACCATATTTTGGGGCAAAATTGCAGAAATTTCTCTTATTTGAGGCAAAATTGCAGAAATTTCACTTATTTTCAGGTAAAAAGTCTCAAATTTTCTTTATTTTGGGGCAAAAAGTGAGAAAATCCTCTTATTTTGGGGCAAAATTCCAGAAATGTCCCTTATTATGGGGAAAAATGGCAGAAATTTCCCTTATTTTAGGGCAAAATTGCAGAAATTTCACTTATCAGAGAAAAAAAACAAAAATTTTTCTTATTTTGGGGCAAAAAGGCAGAAATTCACCTTATTTTGGGGTTAAATTGCAGAAATTTCACATATTTCAGGACAAAAAGGCAGAAATTTCCCGTAATTTGGGGCAAAATTGCAGAAATTTCACTTATTTTAGGGAAAAAAGGCAGAAATTTTTTTTATTTGGGGGCAAAAAGACAGAAATTTCGCTTATTTTGTGGCAAAAATGCAGAAATTTCTTTTATTTTGGGGTAAATTTGCAGAAATTTTACTTATTTCAGAGCATAATTAAAAATTCTTATATTTTGGGGCAAAAAGACAGAAATTCCGTTTATTTTGGGGTAAAAAGGCAGAAATTTCACTTATTTTGAGGTAAAAAGGCAGAAATTCCTTTTTTTGAGGCAAAAATGAAGAAATTTCCCTTTTTTGTTGCAAAAGGTATACATTCCCCTTACTTTCAGGATAAAAAGCAGAAATTCCCCGTATTTTGGAGCAAAATTGCAGAAATTCTGCTTATTTTGGGGCAAAAATACAGAAAATCTCCTTTTTCAGGAGCAAACAGTCAGAAATTCCCCATATTGTGGGGCAAAATTGCAGAATTTTTTTTTTTTACATTGGGGAAATTGCAGAAATTTCCCTTATTTTAAGGCAAAATTGCAGAAATTTCACTTATTTCAGGTTAATAAGTCAGAAATTCCTCTTATATTGGGGCAAAATTGCAAAAATTTCTTTTACATTGGGGCAAAATTGCAGAAATTTCTCTTATTTTCTGTCAAAATTGCAGATATTTCACTTATTTCAGGGTAATAAGTCAGAAATTCCCCTTATTTTGGGGCAATAAAGACAGAAATTCCCTTTGTTTTCGGGGAAAAAGACAGAAATTATTTAGAGGCAAAAATGCAGAAATTCCCCTTATTTTGAAGCAAAAATGAAAAAATTTCCATTTTTATGGCAAAAAGGTATGCATTCCCATTATTTTCAGGCAATAAGGCAGAAATTCCCCGTATTTTGGAGCAAAATTGCAGAAATTCCCCTAATTTTGGGGCAAAAGGCAGAAATTCCCTATATGTTGGGGCAAAAATCAGAAATTCCCCTTATTTTGGGGCAAAATTCCAGAAATTTCCTTTATTTTGGGGCAAATTTGCAGAAATTCACCTTATTTTGTAGTAAAATTGCAGAAATTTCACATATTTCAGTGCAAAAAGGCAGAAATTTCCCTTATTTTGGGGCAAAATTGCAGAAATTTCACTTATTTCAGTGTAAGAAGTCAGAAATTCCCATTATTTTGGGGCAAAAAAGACAGAAATTCCCTTTGTTTTGGGGGAAATAGACAGAAAATCCACTTATTTAGAGGCAAAAAAGCCGAAATTCTTCTTATTTTGGAGCAAAAATGAAGAAATTTTCCTCTTTTATAGCAAAAACTTATGCATTTCCTCTATTTTTGGGCAAAATGCAGAAATTCCCCGTATTTTGGAGCAAAATTACAGAAATTCCTTTAATTCTGGGGCAAAAAGGCAGAAATTCCCTATATGTTGGGGCAAAAAGACAGAAATTCTCCTTATTTTGTGGCAAAACTCAGAAATTCCCCTTATTTTGGGGCAGAATTCCAGAAATTTCCATTAATTTGGGGCAAAATTGCAGAAATTTCACTTATTTTGGGGCAAAATTGCAGAAATTTCACTTATTTCAGGGAAAAAAGGCAGAAATTTTCCTTATTTTGGGGCAAAAATGCAGAAATTCCATTTATTTTGAGTTAAAAAGGCTGAAATTCTCTTTATTTGGGGGCAAAAAGGCAGAAATTTCCCTTATTTTGGGGCAAAAAAACAAAAATTCTCCTTATTTTGTGGCAAAAATGCAGAAATTTCTTTTACTTTGGGGCAAAATTGCAGAAATTTCACCTATTTCAGGGAATAATTCAAAAATTCCTTTTATTTTGGAGCAAAAAGTCAGAAATCCGTTTATTTTTGGGTAAAAACGCAGAAATTTCACTTATTTTGAGGTAAAAAGGCAGAAATTCCTCTTATTTTGGGGCAAAAATTAAGAAATTTCCCTTATTTTGTGGCAAAAGGTATACATTCCCCATACTTTCGGGATAAAAAGCAGAAATTCCCCGTATTTTGAAGCAAAATTGCAGAAATTCTCTCAATTTTCGTGCAAAAATGCAGAAATTTTCATTATTTTGGGGCAAAAAACAGAAAAATCTCCTTTTTCGGAAGCAAACAGTCAGAAATTCCTCTTATTTTGGGGCAAAATTGCAGAAATTTTCTTTATTTTGGGGCAAAATTGCAGAAATTCACCTTATTTTTGGGTAAAATTGCAGAAATTTCACATATTTCAGGGCAAAAAGGCAGAAATTTTCCTTATTTTGGGGCAAAATTACAGAAATTTCACTTATTTCAGTGTAAGAAGTCAGAAATTCTTCTTATTTTGGGGCAAAAAAGACAGAAATTCCCTTTGTTTTGGGGGAAATAGACAGAAATTCCACTTATTTAGAGGCAAAAAAGCCGAAATTCTTCTTATTTTGGAGAAAAAATGAAGAAATTTTCCTCTTTTATGGCAAAAACTTATGCATTTCCTCTATTTTCGGGCAAAATGCAGAAATTCCCCGTATTTTGGAGCAAAATTACAGAAATACCTTTAATTCTGGGGCAAAAAGGCAGAAATTCCCTATATGTTGGGGCAAAAAGACAGAAATTCTCCTTATTTTGTGGCAAAACTCATAAATTCCCCTTATTTTGGGGCAGAATTCCAGAAATTTCCCTTATTTTGGGGCAAAATTGCAGAAATTTCACTTATTTTGGGGCAAAATTGCAGAAATTTCACTTATTTCAGGGAAAAAAGGCAAAAATTTTCCTTATTTTGGGGCAAAAATGCAGAAATCCCCCTTATTTCGAGTTAAAAGGGCTGAAATTCCCTTTATTTTGGGGCAAAAAGGCAGAAATTTCCCTTATTTTGGGGCAAAAGAACAAAAATTCCCCTTATTTTGTGGCAAAAATGCAGAAATTTCTTTTACTTTGGGGCAAAATTGCAGAAATTTCAGCTATTTCAGGGCATAATTCAAAAATTCCTTTTATTTTGGGGCAAAAAGTCAAAATCTGTTTATTTTTGGGTAAAAAGGCAGACATTTCACTTATTTTGAGGTAAAAAGGCAGAAATTCCTCTTATTTTGGGGCAAAAGTTAAGAAATTTCTCTTTTTTTGTGGCAAAAGGTATACATTCCTTTTACTTTCAGGATAAAAAGCAGAAATTCCCTGTATTTTGAAGCAAAATTGCAGAAATTCTCTCAATTTCGTGCAAAAAGGAAGAAATTCTCCTTATTTTGGGGCAAAAAACAGAAAATTCTCCTTTCGGGAGCAAACAGTCAGAAATTTCCCTTATTTTGGGGCAAAATTGCAGAAATTTTTTTTTACATTGGGGCAAAATTGCAGAAATTTCCCTTATTTTGGGGCAAAGTTGCAGACATTTCACTTATTTCAGGGTAATAAGTCAGAAATTCCCTTTATTTTGGGGCAAAAAACACAGAAATTCCCTTTGTTTGGGTGAAAAAAGACAGAAATTCCACTTATTTAGAGGCAAAAAGGCAGAAATTCCCTTTATTTTAAAGCAAAAATGAAGAAATTTCCCTTTTTATAGCAAAAAGGTATGCATTCCTATTATTTTTGGGCAAAAAGCCAGAAATTCCCAGTATTTTAGAGCAAAATTGCAGAAATTCCCCTAATTGTTTGGCAAAAGGCAGAAATTCCCTTTATTTTGGAGCAAAAATGAAGAAGTTTCCCTTTTTATAGCAAAAAGGTATGCATTCCTATTATTTTCGGGCAAAAAGGCAGAAATTCCCCGTATTTTAGAGCAAAATTGCAGAAATTCCCCTAATTGTGGGGCAAAAGGCAGAAATTCCCTTTATTTTGGAGCAAAAATGAAGAAATTTACCTTTTTATGGTAAAAAGTTATGAATTCCCATTATTTTCGGGCAAAAAGGCAGAAATTCCCTGTATTTTAGAGCAAAATTGCAGAAATTCCCCTAATTTTGGGGCAAAAGGCAGAAATTCCCTTTATTTTGGGGCAAAAATCAGAAATTCCTCTTATTTTGGGGCAAAATTCCAGAAATTTCCTTTATTTTTGAGGCAAAATGGCAGGAATTTACCTTATTTTGGGGCAAAATTGCAGAAATTTCTCTTATTTGGGGCAAAATTAAAGAAATTTAACTTATTTTCAGATAAAAAGGCTGAAATTTCCTTTATTTTGGGATAAAAAGAGAGAAATAATCCTTATTTTGGGGCAAAATTGCAGAAATTTTCCTTATTATGGGGAAAAATTGCAGAAATTTCCCTTATTTTAGGGCAAAATTGCAGAAATTTCACTTATTTCAGAGAAAAAAATCAAAAATTTTTCTTTTTTTGGGGCAAAAAGACAGAAATTCCCATTATTTTGGGGCAAAAAGGCAGAAATTCACCTTATTTTGGGGTAAAATTGCAGAAATTTCATATATTTCAGGGCAAAAAGGCAGAAATTTCCCTTATTTTGGGGCAAAATTGCAGAATTTTCACTTATTTTAGGATAATAAGTCAGAAATTCCCCTTATTTTGGGGCAAAAGAGACAGAAATTCCCTTTGTTTTGGGGGAAAAAGACAGAAATTCCACTTATTTAGAGGCAAAAAGGCAGAAATTTCCCTTATTTTGGAGCAAAAATGAAGAAATTTCCCTTTTTATGGCAAAAAGTTATGCATTCCCATTATGTTCAGGCAAAAAGGTAGAAATTCCCTGTATTTTGGAGCAAAATTGCTGAAATTCCCCTAATTTTGGGGCAAAATGCAGGAATTCCCTTTATGCTGAGGCAAAAATCAGAAATTCCCCTTATTTTGGGGCAAAATTCCAGGAAATTCATTTATTTTGGGGAAAAATTGCAGGAATTTACCTTATTTTGGGGCAAAATTGTAGAAATTTCTCTTATTTGGTGCAAAATTGCAGAAATTTCACTTATTTTCAGGTAAAAAGGCTGAAATTTCCTTAATTTTGGGGCAAAAAGAATGAAATTCCTCTTCTTTTAGGGCAAAATTGCAGAAATTTCCCTTATTATGGGGAAAAATTGCAGAAATTTGACTTATTTCAGAGAAAAAAATCAAAAATTTTTCTTTTTTTTGGGCAAACAGGCAGAAATCTCCAATATTTTTGGGCAAAAAGGCAGAAATTGACCTTATTTTGGGGTAAAATTGCAGAAATTTCACATATTTCAGGGCAAAAAGGTAGAAATTTCCCTTATTTTGGGGCAAAATTGCAGAAATTTCACTTATTTCATGGTAATAATTCAGAAATTCCCCTTATTTTGGGGCAAAAAAAAACAGAAATTCCCTTTGTTTTGAGGGAAAAAGACAGAAATTCCACTTATTTAGAGTTAAAAATGCAGAAATTCCCGTTATTTTAGAGCAAAAATGAAGAAATTTCCCTTTTTATGGCAAAAAAGTATGCATTCCCATTATTTCGGGCAAAAAGGCAGAAATTCCCCGTATTTCGGAGCAAAATTGCAGAAATTCCCCTTATTTTAGAACAAAAGGCAGAAATTCCTTTTATTTTGGGGCAAAAATCAGAAAATCCCCTTATTTTGGGGCAAAATTCCAGAAATTTCCATTATTTGGGGTAAA
This sequence comes from Micromys minutus, assembly GCF_963924665.1. Classification (NCBI taxonomy): domain Eukaryota; kingdom Metazoa; phylum Chordata; class Mammalia; order Rodentia; family Muridae; genus Micromys; species Micromys minutus. Next base: position 2,288,396 of record NW_027667806.1, on the reverse strand, counting down.
ATTGCAGAAATTTCACTTATTTTCAGATAAAAAGGCTGAAATTTCCTTTATTTTGGGGCAAATAGGGAGAAATTCCTCTTATTTTGTGGCAAAATTGCAGAATTTTCCCTTATGGAGAAAAATTGCAGAAATTTCCCTTCTTTTAGGGCAAAATTGCAGAAATTTCACTTATTTCCGAGTAAAAAAGCAAAAATTTTTCTTATTTTGGGACAAAAAGGCAGAAATTCCCATTATTTTGGGGCAAAAAGGCAGAAATTCACTTTATTTTGGGGTAAAATTGCAGAAATTTCACATATTTTAGGGCAAAAAGTCAGAAATTTCCCCTATTTTGGGGCAAAATTGCAGAAATTTCACTTATTTCAGGGTAATAAGTCAGAAATTCCTCTTATTTTGGGGCAAAAAAGACAGAAATTCCCTTTGTTTTGGGGGAAAAAGACAGAAATTCCACTTATTTAGAGGCAAAAAAGCCGAAATTCTTCTTATTTTGGAACAAAAATGAAGAAATTTTCCTCTTTTATGCCAAAAACTTATGCATTTCCTCTATTTTCTGGCAAAATGCAGAAATTCCCCGTATTTTGGAGCAAAATTGCAGAAATTCCTCTAATTCTGGGGCAAAAAGGCAGAAATTCCCTATACGTTGGGGCAAAAAGACAGAAATTCTCCTTATTTTGGGGCAAAACTCAGAATTTCCCCTTATTTTGGGGCAAAATTGCAGAAATTTTTCTTTTTTGGTGCAAAATTGCAGAAATTTCACTTATTTTCAGGTAAAAAGGCTGAAATTTCCTTAATTTTGGGGCAAAAAGAATGAAATTCCTCTTCTTTTGGGGCAAAATTGAAGAAATTTCCCTTACTATAGGGAAAAATTGCAGAAATTTCACTTATTTCAGAGAAAAAATCAAAAATTTTTCTTTTTTGGGCAAAAAGGCAGAAATTTCCATTATTTTGGGGCAAAAAGGCAGAAATTGACCTTATTTTGGGGTAAAATTGCAGAAATTTCACATATTTCAGGGGCTTAAAGGTAGAAATTTCCCTTATTTTTTGGCAAAATTGCAGAAATTTCACTTATTTCAGGGTAATAAGTCAGAAATTCCCCTTATATTTGGGCAAAAAAGACAGAAATTCCCTTTGTTTTGAGGGAAAAAGACAGAAATTCCACTTATTTAGAGTTAAAAATGCAGAAATTCCCGTTATTTTGGAGCAAAAATGAAGAAATTTCCCTTTTTATGGCAAAAAAGTATGCATTCAAATTATTTTCGGGGAAAAAGGCAGAAATTCCCCGTATTTTGGAGCAAAATTGCAGAAATTCCGCTTATTTTAGGGCAAAAGGCAGAAATTCCTTTTATTTTGGGGGCAAAAATCAGAAAATCCCCTTATTTGGAGGAAAATTCCAGAAATTTCCATTATTTGGGGTAAAATTGCAGAAATTTCACTTATTTTCAGGTAAAAAGCCTGAAATTTCCTTTATTTTGTGGCAAATAAGGAGAAATTCCTCTTATTTTGGGGCAAAATTGCAGAATTTTCCCTTATGGGGAAAAATTGCAGAAATTTCCCTTCTTTTAGGGCAAAATTGCAGAAATTTCAATTATTTCCGAGAAAAAAAGCAAAAATTTTTCTTATTTTGGGACAAAAATGCAGAAATTCCCATTATTTTGGGGCAAAAAGGCAGAAATTCACTTTATTTTGGGGTAAAATTGCAGAAATTTCACATATTTTAGGGCAAAAAGGCAGAAATTTGCCTTATTTTGGGGCAAAATTGCAGAAATTTCACTTATTTCAGGGTAATAAGTCAGAAATTCCCCTTATTTTGTGGCAAAAAAGACAGAAATTCCCTTTGTTTTGGGGGAAAAAGACAAAAATTCCACTTATTTAGAGACAAAAAAGCCGAAATTCTTCTTATTTTGGAGCAAAAATGAAGAAATTTTCCTCTTATATGCCAAAAACTTATGCATTTCCTCTATTTTCTTGCAAAATGCAGAAATTCCCCGTATTTTGAAGCAAAATTGCAGAAATTCCTCTAATTCGGGGGCAAAAAGGAAGAAATTCCCTATATGTTGGGGCAAAAAGACAGAAATTCTCCTTATTTTGGGGCAAAACTCAGAATTTTCCCTTATTTTGGGGCAAAATTCCAGAAATTTCCCTTATTTTGGGGCAAAATTGCAGAAATTTCACTTATTTTGGTGCAAAATTGCAGAAATTTCACTTATTTCAGGGAAAAAGGCAGAAATTTTCCTTATTTTGGGGCAAAAATGCAGAAATTCCCCTTATTTTGAGGTAAAAAGGCTGAAGTTCCCCTTATTTGGGGGCAAAAAGGCAGAAATTTTCTTTATTTTGGGGCAAAAAAACAAAAATTCTTATTTTGTGGCAAAAATGCAGAAATTTCTTTTGTTTTGGGGCAAAATTGCAGAAATTTCACTTATTTCAGGGCATAATTCAAAAATTCCTTTTATTTTGGGGCAAGAAGACAGAAATTCCGTTTATTTTTTGGGTAAAAAGGCAGAAATTTCACTTATTTTGAGGTAAAAAGGCAGAAATTCCTCTTATTTTGGGGCAAAAATGAAGAAATTTCCCTTTTTTGTGGCAAAGGGTATACATTCCCCTTACTTTCGGGATAAAAAGCAGAAATTCCCCATATTTTGAATCAAAATTGCAGAAATTCTCTCAATTTTCGTGCAAAAAGGGAGAAATTCTCTTTATTTTGGGGCAAAAAGACAGATAATCTCCTTTTTCTGGAGCAAACAGTCAGAAATTCCCCTTATTTTAAGGCAAAATTGCAGAAATTTCCTTTACATCGGGGCAAAATTGAAAAAATTTCCCTTATTTTGGGGCACAGTTGCAGAAATTTCACTTATTGCAGGAGAATATGTCAAAAATTCCCCTTATTTTGGGGCAAAAAAGACAGAAATTTCCTTTGTTTTGGGGGCAAAAGACAGAAATTCCACTTATTAAGAGGCAAAAAGGCAGAAATTCCCTTTATTTTGAAGCAAAAATTAAAAAATTTCCCTTATTAATGCAAAAAGATATGCATTCCCATTATTTTCGGGCAAAAAGGCAGAAATTCCCCGTATTTTGGAGCAAAATTGCAGAAATTCCTTTAATTTTGGGGCAAAAGGCAGAAATTCCCTTTATTTTGGGGCAAAAATCAGAAATTCCCCTTATTTTGGGGCAAAATTTCAGAAATTTCCTTTATTTTTGAGACAAAATTGCAGGAATTTACCTTATTTTAAGGCAAAATTGCAGAAATTTTACTAATTTTCAGGTAAAAATGCTGAAATTTCCTTTATTTTGGGGCAAAAAGAAAGAAATTCCTTTTATTTTAAGGCAAAATTACAGAAATTTCCCTTATGTTGGGAAAAATTGCAGAAATTTCCTTTATTTTAGGGCAAAATTGCAGAAATTTCACTTATTTCAGAGAAAAAAAACAAAAATTTTTCTTATTTTGGGGCAAAAAGGCAGAAATTCACATTATTTTGGGCAAAAAGTCAGAAATTCACCTTATTTTAGGGTAAAATTGCAGAAATTTCACATATTTCAGGGCAAAAAGGCAGAAATTTCCGTTATTTTGGGGCAAAATTGCAGAAATTTCACTTATTTTAGGGTAATAAGTCAAAAATTCCCCTTATTTTCGGGCAAAAAAGACAGAAATTCCCTTTGTTTTGGGGGAAAAAAACAGAAATTCCACTTATTTAGAGGCAAAAAAGCCGAAATTCTTCTTATTTTGGAGCAAAAATGAAGAAATTTTCCTCTTTTATGAAAAAAACTTATGCATTTCCTCTATTTTCTGGCAAAATGCAGAAATTCCCCGTATTTTGAAGCAAAATTGCAGAAATTCCTCTAATTCTCGGGCAAAAAGGCAGAAATTCCCTATATGTTGGGGCAAAAAGACAGAAATTCTCCTTATTTTGGGGCAAAACTCAGAATTTCCCCTTTTTTGGGGGCAAAATTCCAGAAATTTCCCTTATTTTGAGGCAAAATTGCAGAAATTTCACTTATTTTGGGGCAAAATTGCAGAAATTTCACTTATTTCAGGGTAATAAGTCAGAAATTTTCCTCATTTTGGGGCAAATTTGCAGAAATTCCCCTTATTTTGAGGTAAAAAGGCTGAAGTTCCACTTATTTGGGGGCAAAAAGGCAGAAATTTCCCTTATTGGGGGCAAAAAAACAGAAATTCTCCTTATTTTGTGGCAAAAATGCAGAAATTTCTTTTGTTTTGGGTCAAAATTGCAGAAATTTCACTTATTTCAGGGCATAATTAAAAAATTCCTTTTATTTTGGGGCAAGAAGACAGAAATTCCGTTTATTTTTTGGGTAAAAAGGCAGAAATTTCACTTATTTTGAGGTAAAAAGGCAGAAATTCCTCTTATTTTGGGGCAAAAATGAAGATATTTCCCTTTTTTTTGGCAAAAGGTATACATTCCCCTTACTTTCGGGATAAAAAGCAGAAATTCCCCGTATTTTGAAGCAAAATTGCAGAAATTCTCTCAATTTTCATGCAAAAAGGTAGAAATTCTCCTTATTTTGGGGCAAAAAGACAGAAAATCTCCTTTTTCGGGAGCAAACAGTCAGAAATTCCCCTTATTTTGGGGCAAAATTGCAGAAATTTCCTTTACATCGGGGCAAAATTGAAAAAATTTCCCTTATTTTGGGGCAAAGTTGCAGAAATTTCACTTATTGCAGGGGAATATGTCAAAAATTCCCCTTATTTTGGGGCAAAAAAGACAGAAATTTCCTTTGTTTTGGGGGCAAAAGATAGAAATTCCACTTATTAAGAGGTAAAAAGGCAGAAATTCCCTTTATTTTGGAGCAAAAATAAAAAAATTTCCCTTTTTATGGCAAAAAGGTATGCATTCCCATTATTTTCGGGCAAAAAGGCAGAAATTCCCCGTATTTTGGAGCAAAATTGCAGAAATTCCTTTAATTTTGGGGCAAAAGTCAGAAATTCCCTTTATTTTGGGGCAAAAATCAGAAATTCCCCTTATTTTGGGGCAAAATTTCAGAAATTTCCTTTATTTTTGAGACAAAATTGCTGGAATTTACCTTATTTTGGGGCAAAATTGCAGAAATTTTACTAATTTTCAGGTAAAAAGGCTGAAATTTCCTCTATTTTGGGGCAAAAAGGGAGAAATTCCTTTTATTTTAAGGCAAAATTACAGAAATTTCCCTTATGTTGGGAAAAATTGCAGAAATTTCCTTTATTTTAGGGCAAAATTGCAGAAATTTCACTTATTTCAGAGAAAAAAACCAATAATTTTTCTTATTTTGGGGCAAAAAGGCAGAAATTCACATTATTTTTGGCAAAAAGTCAGAAATTCACCTTATTTTAGGGTAAAATTGCAGAAATTTCACATATTTCAGGGCAAAAAGGCAGAAATTTCCGTTATTTTGGGGCAAAATTGAAGGAATTTCACTTATTTCAGGGTAATAAGTCAAAAATTCCCCTTATTTTCGGGCAAAAAAGACAGAAATTCCCTTTGTTTTGAAGGAAAAAGACAGAAATTCCACTTATTTAGAGGCAAAAAAGCAGAAATTCTTCTTATTTTGGAGCAAAAATGAAGAAATTTTCCTTGTTTATTTTAAAAAATTATGCATTCCCCTTATTTTCGGGCAAAAAGGCAGAAATTCCCTGTATTTTGGAGCAAAATTGCAGAAATTCCCCTAATTGTAGGGCAAAAATGCAGAATTTCCCTATATGTTGGGGCAAAAAGACAGAAATTCTCCTTATTTTGGGGCAAAACTCAGAAATTCCCCTTATTTTGGGGCAAAATTCCAGAAATTTTTATTATTCTGGGGCAAAATTGCAGAAATTTCACGTATTGTGGAGCAAAATTGCAGAAATTATACTTATTTCAGGGAAAAAAGCAGAAATTTTCCTTATTTTGAGGCAAAAAAGGCAGAAATTTCCCTTATTTTGAGGTAAAAAGGCTGAAATTCCCTTTATTTGTGGGAAAAGAGGCAGAAATTTACCTTATTTTGGGGCAAAATTGCAGAAATTTCACTTATTTCAGGGTAATAATTAATAAATTCCCCTTATTTTGGGGCAAAAAAGACAGAAATTCCCTTTGTTTTGGAGGAAAAAGACAGAAATTCCACTTATTCAGAGGCAAAAAGGCAGAAATTCCCCTTATTTTGGAGCAAAAATGAAGAAATTTACCTTTTTATGGCAAAAAGGTATGCATTCCCCTTACTTTCAGGATAAAAAGCAGAAATTCCCCGTATTTTGAAGCAAAATTGCAGAAATTCTCATAATTTTCGGGCAAAAAGGCAGAAATTCTCCTTATTTTGGGGCAAAAACAGAAAATCTCTTTTTTTTGGGAACAAACAGTCAGAAATTCCCTTTATTTTGGGGCAAGATTGCAGAAATTTCCTTTACATTGGGGCAAAATTGCAGAAATTTTCCTTATTTTGGGGCAAAATTGCAGAAATTTCACTTATTTCAGGGTAATAAGTCAGAAATTCCTTTTATTTTGGAGCAAAAAAAAAAGAAATTCCATTTGTTTTGGGGCAAAAAGACTGAAATTCCACTTATTTATAGGCAAAAAAGCAGAAATTCCCCATATTTTGGAGCAAAAATGAAGAAATTTCTCTTTTTATGGCAAAAAGTTATGCATTCCCATTATTTTCGGGCAAAAAGGCAGAAATTCCCCGTATTTTGGAGCAAAATTGCAGAAATTCCCCTAATTTTGGGGCAAAAGGCAGAAATTCCCTTTATTTTGGGGCAAAAATCAGAAATTCCTTTTATTTTGGGTCAAATTTCAGAAATTTTTTTATTTTGGGGCAAAATTGCAGGAATTTACCTTATTTTGGGGCAAAATTGAAGAAATTTCCCTTATTTGGGGCAAAATTGCAAAATTTCACTTATTTTCAGGTAAAAAGGCTGAAATTTCCTTTATTTTGGGGCAAAAAGAGAGAAATTCCACTTATTTTGGGGCAAACTTGCAGAAATTTCCTTTTTTATGGGGAAAAATTGCAGAAATTTCCCTTATTTTAGGGCAAAATTGCAGAAATTTCACATACTTCAGAGAAAAAAAGCAAAAGTTTTTCTTATTTTGGGACAAAAAGGCAGAAATTCCCATTATTTTGGGCAAAAAGGCAGAAATTCACCTTATTTAGGGGTAAAATTGCAGAAATTTCACATATTTCAGGGCAAAAAGGAAGAAATTATCTGTATTTTGGCAAAATTGCAGAAATTCCCCTAGTTATGGGGCAAAAAGACAAAAATTCCCTATATGATGAGGCAAAAAGACAGAAATTCTCTTTATTTTGGGGCAAAACTTAGAAATTCTACTTATTTTGGGGCATAATTCCAGAAATTTCGGTTATTTGGGGGCAAAATTGCAGAAATTTCACTTATTTTGGGGCAAAATTGAATTAATTTTACTTATTTCAGAGAAAAAAGGCAGAAATTTTCCTTATTTTGGGGCAAAAAGTCAGAAATTCCTAATATTTTGTGGCAAAAATGCAGAAATTCCCCTTATTTTGAGGTAAAAAGGCTGAAATTCCCCTTATTTGGGGGCAAAGAGGAAGAAATTTCCCTAATTTTGGGGCAAAATTGAAGAAATTTCACGTATTTCAGGGTAATAATTCAGAAATTCCCCTTATTTTGGGGCAAAAAAGACAGAAATTCCCTTTGTTTTGGGGGAAAAAGACAGAAATTCCACTTATTTAGAGGCAAAAGCAGAAATTTTCCTTATTTTTGAGCAAAAATGAAGAAATTTTACTTTTTATGACAAAAAGGTATGCATTCCTATTATTTTCGGGATAAAAAGCAGAAATTCCCCGTATTTTGAAGTAAAATTGCAGAAATTCTCATAATTTTCAGGCAAAAAAGCAGAAATTCCCCTTATGTTGGGGCAAAAAGACAGAAAATCTCCTTTTTTCGGGAGAAAACAGTCAGAAATTCCTCTTATTTTGGGGCAAAATTGCAGAAAGTTCCTGTACATTTGAGCAAAATTGCAGAAATTTCCCTTATTTTGGGGCAAAATTGCAGAAATTTCACTTACTTCAGGGTAATAAGTCAGAAATTTCCCTTATTTTGGGGCAAAAAAGACAGAAATTCTCTTTGTTTTCGTTGAAAAAGACAGAAATTCCACTTATTTAGATGCAAAAAAGCAGAAATTCCTTTTATTTTGGAGCAAAAATGAAGAAATTTCCCTTTTTATGGCAAAAAGGTATGCATTCCCATTATTTTCGTGCAAAAAGGCAGAAATTCCACGTATTTTGGAGCAAAATTGCAGATATTCCCTTAATTTTGGGGCAAAAGGAAGAAATTCCCTTTATTTTGGGGCAAAATTGCAGAAATTCCCCTTATTTGTGGCAAAATTACAGAAATTTCACTTATTTTCAGGTAAAAAGTCTGAAAATTCCTTTGTTTTGGGGCAAAAAGGAAGAAATTCCCCTTATATTTGGGCAAAATTGCAGAAATCTCCCTTATTATGGGAAAAAATTGCAAAAATTTCCCTTATTTTAGCGCAAAATTGAAGAAATTTCACTTATTTCAGAGAAAAAAAGCAAAAATTTTTCTTATTTTGGGGCAAAAAGGCAGAAATTCACATTATTTTGGGGCAAAAAAGCAGAAATTCACCTTATTTAGGGGTAAAATTGCAGAAATTTCACATATTTCAGGGCAAAAAGGCAGAAATTATCCGTATTATGGAGCAAAATTGCAGAAATTCCCCTAATTGTTGTGCAAAAAGGCAGAAATTCCCTATATGTTGGGGCAAAAAGACAGAAATTCTCCTTATTTTGGGGCAAAACTCAGAAATTCCAATTATTTTGGGGCAAAATTGCAGAAATTTCACTTACTTCAGAGAAAAAAGGCAGAAATTTTTCTTATTTTGGGGCAAAAAAGCAGAAATTCATAATATTTTGTGGCAAAAACGCAGAAATTCCCCTTATTTTGAGGTAAAAAGGGTGAAATTCCCCTTATTTGTGGGCAAAAATGCAAAATTTTCCTTATTTTGGGGCAAAATTGCAGAAATTTCACTTATTTCAGGGTAATAAGTCAGAAATTCTTCTAGTTTTGGGGCAAAAAAGACAGAAATTCCCTTTGTTTTTGGGGGAAAAGACAGAAATTCCACTTATTTAGAGGCAAAAAAGCAGAAATTCCCCTTATTTTGAAGCAAAAATGAAGAAATTTCCCTTTTTTAAGGCAAAAAGGAATGCATTCTTCTTATTTTCGGGCAAAAAGGCAGAAATTCCCCGTATTTTGGAGCAAAATTGCAAAAATTCCCCTAATTGTGGGGCAAAAATGCAGAAATTCCCTATATGTTGGGGCAAAAAGACAGAAATAATCCCTATTTTGGGGTAAAACTCAGAAATTCCACTTATTTTGGAGCAAAATTCCAGAAATTTCCCTTATTCTGGGGCAAAATTGCAGAAATTTCACTTATTTTGGGCAAAATTGCAGAAATTTCACTTATTTCAGGGGAAAAAAAATTTGTTATTTTGGGGCAAAAAGGCAGAAATTCCCCTGATTTTGAGGTAAAAAGGCTGAAATTCCTTTTATTTGGGGGCAAAAAGGCAAAAATATCCCTTATTTTGGGGCGAAATAGCAGAAATTTCACTTATTTCAGGGTAATAAGTCAGAAATTCCCCTTAATTTGGGGCAAAAAAGATAGAAATTCTTTTTGTTTTTGGGGAAAAAGACAGAAATTCCACTTATTTAGAGGCAAAAAGGCAGAAATTCCTTTTATTTTGGAGCAACAAGAAAGAAATTTCCCTTTTTATGGCAAAAAGGTATGCATTTCCATTATTTTTGGGCATAAAGGCAGAAATTCCCCGTATTTTGAAGCAAAATTGCAGAAATTCTCCTAAATTTAGGGCAAAAGGCAGAAATTTCCTTTATTTTGGGACAAAAATCATAAATTCCCCTTATTTTGGGGCAAAATTCAAGAAATTTCCTTTGTTTTGGGGCAAAATTGCAGGAATTTATCTTATTTTAGGGCAAAATTTCAGAAATTTTTCTTATTTGGTGCAAAATTGCAGAAATTTCACTTATTTTCAGGTAAAAAGGCTGAAATTTCCTTTATTTTGTGGAAAAAGGGAGAAATTCCTCTAATTTTGGGGCAAAATTGCAGAAATTTCCCTTATTAATGGGAAAAATTTCAGAAATTTTCCTTTTTTTAGGGCAAAATTGCAGAAATTTCACTTATTTTAAGGTAAAAAGGCTGAAATTTCATTTATTTTGTGGCAAAAAGGGAGAAATTCCTCTAATTTTGGGGCAAAATTGCAGAAATTTCCCTTATTATTGGGAAAAATTTCAGAAATTTTCCTTATTTTAGGGCAAAATTGCAGAAATTTCACTTATTTCAGAGAAAAAAAGCAAAAATTTTTCTTATTTTGGGGCAAAATGGCAGAAATTCACATTATTTTGGGGCAAAAAGGCAGAAATTCACATTATTTTGGGGTAAAATTGCAGAAATTTCACTTATTTTGGGGCAAAATTGCAGAAATTTTACTTATTTCGGGTAAAAAAGGCAGAAATTTTTCTTATTTTGAGGCAAAAAAGGCAAAAATTTCCCTTATTTTGAGGTAAAAAGGCTGAAATTCCCTTTATTTGGGGGAAAAGAGGCAGAAATTTCCCTTATTTTGGGGCAAAATTGCAGAAATTTCACTTATTTCAGGGTAATTCGTCAGAAATTCCACTAATATTGAGGCAAAAAAGACAGAAATTCTCTTTGTTTTGGGGGAAAATGACAGAAATTCTACTTATTGAGAAGCAAAAAGGCAGAAATTCCCCTTAGTTTGGAGCAAAAATGAAGAAATTTTTTTTTTTATGGCAAAAAGTTATGCATTCTCCTTATTTTTGGGCAAAAAGGCAGAAATTCCCCGTATTTTGGAGCAAAATTGCAGAAATTCCCATAATTGTGGTGCAAAAAGGCAGAAATTCCCTATATGTTGGGGCAAAAAGACAGAAAATGTCCTTATTTTGGAGCAAAACTCAGAAATTCCACTTATTTTGGGGCAAAATTGCAGAAATTTCACTTATTTCAGAGAAAAAAGGCAGAAATTTTTCTTATTTTGGGGCAAAAAAAGCAGAAATTCCTAATATTTCGTGGCAAAAATGCAGAAATTCCCCTTATTTTGAGGTAAAAAGGGTGAAATTCCGGTTATTTGTGGGCAAAAAGGCAAAAATTTTCATTATTTTGGGGCAAAATTGCAGAAATTTCACTTATTTCAGGGTTATAAGTCAGAAATTCTTCTTGTTTTGGGGCAAAAAAGACAGAAAATCCCTTTGTTTTTGGGGAAAAAGACAGAAATTCCACATATTTAGAGGCAAAAAAGCAGAAATTCCCCTTATTTTGAAGCAAAAATGAAGAAATTTCCCTTTTTTAAGGCAAAAAGGAATGCATTCTTCTTATTTTCGGGCAAAAAGGCAGAAATTCCCCGTATTTTGGAGCAAAATTGCAAAAATTCCCCTAATTGTGGGGCAAAAATGCAGAAATTCCCTATATGTTGGGGCAAAAAGACAGAAATTCTCCCTATTTTGGGGTAAAACTCAGAAATTCCACTTATTTTGGAGCAAAATTCCAGAAATTTCCCTTATTCTGGGTCAAAATTGCAGAAATTTCACTTATTTTGGGCAAAATTGCAGAAATTTCACTTATTTCAGGGGAAAAAAAATTTGTTATTTTGGGGCAAAAAGGCAGAAATTCCCCTGATTTTTAGGTAAAAAGGCTGAAATTCCTTTTATTTGGGGGCAAAAAGGCAAAAATATCCCTTATTTTGGGGCAAAATTGCAGAAATTTCACTTATTTCAAGGTAATAAGTCAGAAATTCCCCTTAATTTGGGGCAAAAAAGATAGAAATTCCCTTTGTTTTTGGGGAAAAAGACAGAAATTCCACTTATTTAGAGGCAAAAAGGCAGAAATTCCTATTATTTTGAAGCAACAAGGAAGAAATTTCCCTTTTTATGGCAAAAAGGTATGCATTTCCATTATTTTGGGCATAAAGGCAGAAATTCCCCGTATTTTGAAGCAAAATTGCAGAAATTCTCCTAAATTTGGGGCAAAAGGCAGAAATTCCCTTTATTTTGGGAAAAAAATCATAAATTCCCCTTATTTTGGGGCAAAATTCAAGAAATTTCTTTTGTTTTGGGGCAAAATTGCAGGAATTTATCTTATTTTAGGGCAAAATTTCAGAAATTTTTCTTATTTGGTGCAAAATTGCAGAAATTTCACTTATTTTCAGGTAAAAAGGCTGAAATTTCCTTTATTTTGTGGAAAAAGGGAGAAATTCCTCTAATTTTGGGGCAAAATTGCAGAAATTTCCCTTATTATTGGGAAAAATTTCAGAAATTATCCTTATTATAGGGCAAAATTGCAGAAATCTCACTTATTTTAAGGTAAAAAGGCTGAAATTTCCTTTATTTTGTGGCAAAAAAGGGAGAAATTCCTCTAATTTTGGGGCAAAATTGCAGAAATTTCCCTTATTATTGGGAAAAATTTCAGAAATTTTCCTTATTTTAGGGCAAAATTGCAGAAATTTCACTTATATCAGAGAAAAAAAGCAAAAATTTTTTTTATTTTGGGGCAAAAAGGCAGAAATTCACATTATTTTGGGGCAAAAAGGCAGAAATTCACATTATTTTGGGGTAAAATTGCAGAAATTTCACTTATTTTGGGGCAAAATTGCAGAAATTTTACTTATTTCGGGTAAAAAAGGCAGAAATTTTCCTTATTTTGAGGCAAAAAAGGCAAAATTTTCCTTATTTTGAGGTAAAAAGGCTGAAATTCCCTTTATTTGGGGGAAAGAGGCAGAAATTTCCCTTATTTTGGGGCAAAATTGCAGAAATTTCACTTATTTCAGGGTAATTCGTCAGAAATTCCACTTATATTGAGGCAAAAAAGACAGAAATTCTCTTTGTCTTGGGGGAAAATGACAGAAATTCTACTTATTGAGAAGCAAAAAGGCAGAAATTCCCCTTAGTTTGGAGCAAAAATGAAGAAATTTCTTTTTTTTTAAGGCAAAAAGTTATGCATTCCCCTTATTTTTGGGCAAAAAGGCAGAAATTCCCCGTATTTTGGAGCAAAATTGCAGAAATTCCCATAATTGTGGTGCAAAAAGGCAGAAATTCCCTATATGTTGGGGCAAAAAGACAGAAAATGTCCTTATTTTGGAGCAAAACTCAGAAATTCCACTTATTTTGGGGCAAAATTGCAGAAATTTCACTTATTTTAAGGAAAAAAGGCAGAAATTTTCTTTATTTTTTGGCAAAAAAGCAGAAATTCATAATATTTTGTGGCAAAAATGCAGAAATTCCCTTTATTTTGAGGTAAAAAGGCTGAAATTCCCCTTATTTGTTGGCAAAAAGGCAAAAATTTCCCTTATTTTGGGGCAAAATTGCAGAAATTTCACTTTTTTCAGGGTAATAAGTCAGAAATTTTTCTTATTTTGTCGCAAAAAAGACAGAAAATCCCTTTGTTTTGGGAGAAGAAAACAGAAATTCCACTTATATAGAGGCAAAAAGCAGAAATTCCCCTTATTTTGAAGCAAAAATGAAGAAATTTTTCTTTTTAAGGCAAAAAGGTATGCATTCTTCTAATTTTCGGGCAAAAAGGCAGAAATTCCCCGTATTTTGGAGCAAAATTGGAAAAATTCTCCTAATTGTGGGGCAAAAATGCAGAAATTCCCTATATGTTTGGGCAAAAAGACAGAAATTCTCCTTATTTTGGGGCAAAACTCTGAAATTCCACTTATTTTGGGTCAAAATTCCAGAAATTTCCCTTATTCTGGGGCAAAATTGCAGAAATTTCACTTATTTTGGGCAAAATTGCAGAAATTTCTCTTATTTCATGGAAAAAAAAGAAATTTTGTTATTTTGGGGCAAAAAGGCAGAAATTCCCCTTATTTTGAGGTAAAAAGGCTGAAATTCCCCTTATTTGGGGGCAAAAAGGCAGAAATATCCCTTATTTTGGGGCAAAATTGCAGAAATTTCACTTTTTTCAGGGTAATAAGTCAGAAATTTTTCTTATTTTGTCGCAAAAAAGACAGAAAATCCCTTTGTTTTGGGAGAAGAAAACAGAAATTCCACTTATATAGAGGCAAAAAGCAGAAATTCCCCTTATTTTGAAGCAAAAATGAAGAAATTTCCATTTTTAAGGCAAAAAGGTATGCATTCTTCTAATTTTCGGGCAAAAAGGCAGAAATTCCCCGTATTTTGGAGCAAAATTGGAAAAATTCTCCTAATTGTGGGGCAAAAATGCAGAAATTCCCTATATGTTTGGGCAAAAAGACAGAAATTCTCCTTATTTTGGGGCAAAACTCTGAAATTCCACTTATTTTGGGTCAAAATTCCAGAAATTTCCCTTATTCTGGGGCAAAATTGCAGAAATTTCACTTATTTTGGGCAAAATTGCAGAAATTTCTCTTATTTCATGGAAAAAAAAGAAATTTTGTTATTTTGGGGCAAAAAGGCAGAAATTCCCCTTATTTTGAGGTAAAAAGGCTGAAATTCCCCTTATTTGGGGGCAAAAAGGCAGAAATATCCCTTATTTTGGGGCAAAATTGCAGAAATTTCACTTATTTCAGGGTAATAAGTCAGAAATTCCCCTTATTTTGGGGCAAAAAAGAAAGAAATTCCCTTTGTTTTGGGGGAAAAAGAAAGAAGTTCCACTTATTTAGAGGCAAAAAGGCAGAAATTCCCCTTATTTTGGAGCAAAAATGAAGAAATTTCCGTTTTTATGGCAAAAAGGTATGCATTCCCATTATTTTCAGGCAAAAAGGCAGAAATTCCCCGTATTTTGGAGCAAAATTACAGAAATTGCCCTAATTTTGGGGCAAAAGGCAGAAATTCCCTATATTTTGGGGCAAAAATCAGAAATTCCCCTTATTTTGGGGCAAAATTCCAGAAATTTCCTTTATTTTGGGGCAAAATTGCAAAAATTTTTCTTATTTGGCGCAAAATTGCAGAAATTTCACTTATTTTCAGGTAAAAAGGCTGAAATTTCCTTTATTTTGGGGCAAAAAGGGAGAAATTCCCCTTATTTTGGGGCAAAATTGCAGAAATTTCCGATATTATTGGGAAAAATTGCAGAAATTTTCTTTATTTTAGGGCAAAATTGCAGAAATTTCACTTATTTCATAGAAAAAAAGCAAAACTTTTTTTTATTTTGGGGCAAAAAGGCAGAAATTCCCATTAATTTGTGGCAAAAAGGCAGAAATTCACCTTATTTTGGGGTAAAATTGCAGAAATTTCACATATTTCAGAACAAAAAGGCAGAAATTTCCCTTATTTTGGGGCAAAATTGCAGAAATTTCACTTATTTCAGTGTAGTAAGTCAGAAATTCCCCTTATTTTGAGGCGAAAAAGACAGAAATTCCCTTTGTTTTGAGGAAAAAAGACAGAAATTCCACTTATTTAGAGGCAAAAAGGCAGAAATTCCCCTTATTTTAGAGCAAAAATTAATTAATTTCCCTTTTTATGGCAAAAAGTTATGCATTCCCATTATTTTCGGGCAAAAAGGCAGAAATTCCCTGTATTTTGGAGCAAAATTGCAGAAATTCCCCTAATTTTGGGGCAAAAGGCAGAAATTCCCTTTATTTTGAGGCAAAAATCAGAAATTCCCCTTATTTTGGGGCAAAATTCCAGAAATTTCCTTTATTTTGAGGCAAAATTGCAGGAATTTACATTATTTTGGGGCAAAATTGCAGAAATTTCCCTCATTTGGGTCAAAATTTCAGAAATTTCACTTATTTTAAGGTAAAAAGTCTGAAATTTCCTTTGTTTTGGGGCAAAAAGGAAGAAATTCCATTTATTTTGGGCAAAATTGCAGAAATCTCCCTTATTATGGAAAAAAATTGCAAAAATTTCTCTTATTTTAGGGCAAAATTGCAGAAATTTCACTTTTTTTTGAGAAAAAAAGCAAAAATTTTTCTTATTTTGGGGCAAAAAGGCAGAATTTCCCATTATTTTGGGGCAAAAAAGCAGAAATTCACCTTATTTAGGTGTAAAATTGCAGAAATTTCACATATTTCATGGCAAAAAGGCAGAATTCCCCGTATTTTGGAGCAAAATTGCAGAAATTCCCCTAATTTTGGGCTAAAAAGGCAGAAAATCCCTATATGTTGGGGCAAAGAGACAGAAATTTTCCTTATTTTGGGGCAAAACTTAGAAATTACACTTATTTTGTGGCAAAATTTCAGAAATTTCCCTTATTTTGGGGCAAAATTGCAGAAATTTCACTTATTTTGAGGCAAAATTGCAGAAATTTTACTTATTTCAGGGAAAAAAGGCAGAAATTTTCCTTATTTTGGGGCAAAAAGTCAGAAATTCCTAATATTTTGTGGCAAAAATGCAGAAATTCCCCTTATTTTGAGGTAAAAAGGCTGAAATTCCCCTTATTTGTTGGCAAAAAGGCAAAAATTTCCCTTAATTTGGGGCAATATTGCAGAAATTTCACTTTTTTCAGGGTAATAAGTCAGAAATTTTTCTTATTTTGGCGCAAAAAAGACAGAAAATCCCTTTGTTTTGGGAGAAGAAAACAGAAATTCCACTTATTTAGAGGCAAAAAGCAGAAATTCCCGTTATTTTGAAGCAAAAATGAAGAAATTTCCCTTTTTTAAGGCAAAAAGGTATGCATTCTTCTAATTTTCGTGCAAAAAGGCAGAAATTCCCAGTATTTTGGAGCAAAATTGGAAAAATTCTCCTAATTGTGGGGCAAAAATGCAGAAATTCCCTATATGTTTGGGCAAAAAGACAGAAATTCTCCTTATTTTGGGGCAAAACTCAGAAATTCCACTTATTTTGGGGCAAAATTCCAGAAATTTCCCTTATTCTGGGGCAAAATTGCAGAAATTTCACTTATTTTGGGCAAGATTGCAGAAATTTTTCTTATTTCATGGAAAAATAAGAAATTTTGTTATTTTGGGGCAAAAAGGCAGAAATTCCCCTTATTTTGAGGTAAAAAGGCTGAAATTCCCCTTATTTGGGGGCAAAAAGGCAGAAATATCCCTTATTTTGAAGCAAAATTGCAGAAATTTTACTTATTTCAGGGTAATAAGTCAGAAATTCCCCTTATTTTGGGGCAAAAAAGAAAGAAATTACCTTTGTTTTGGGGGAAAAAGACAGAAATTCCACTTATTTAGAGGCAACAAGGCAGAAATTCCTCTTATTTTGGAGCAAAAATGAAGAAATTTCCCTTTTTATTGCAAAAAGGTATGCATTCCCATTATTTTCAGGCAAAAAGGCAGAAATTCCCCGTATTTAGGAGCAAAATTATAGAAATTGCCCTAATTTTGGGGCAAAAATCAGAAATTCCTTTTATTTTGGGGCAAAATTCCAGAAATTTCCTTTATTTTGGGGCAAAATTGCAAAAATTTTTCTTATTTGGGGCAAAATTGCAGAAATTTCACTTATTTTCAGGTAAAAAGGCTGAAATTTCCTTTATTTTGGGGCAAAAAGGGAGAAATTACCCTTATTTTGGGGCAAAATTGCAGAAATGTTCGTTATTATTGGGAAAAATTGCAGAAATTTTCCTTATTTTAGGGCAAAATTGCAGAAATTTCACTTACTTCAGAGAAAAAAAGCAAAACTTTTTCTTATTTTGGGGCAAAAAGGCAGAAATTCCCATTATTTTGGGGCAAAAAGGCAGAAATTCACCTTATTTAGGGGTAAAATTGCAGAAATTTCACATATTTCAGGGCAAAAAGGAAGAAATTTTCTGTATTTTGGAGCAAAATTGCAGAAATTCCCCTAGTTGTGGGGCAAGAAGACAGAAATTCTCTATATGTTGGGGCAAAAAGACAAAAATTATTTTTATTTTGTGGCAAAACTTAGAAATTCCACTTATTTTGGGGCAAAATTCCAGAAATTTCCCTTATTGTGGGGCAAAATTGCAGAAATTTCACTTATTTTGGGGCAAAATTGCCGAAATTTCACTTATTTCAGGGGAAAAAGGCAGAAATTTTCCTTATTTTGGGGCAAAAAGTCAGAAATTCCTAATATTTTGTGGCAAAAATGCAGAAATTCCCCTTATATTGAGGTAAAAATGCTGAAATTCCCCTTATTTGGGGGCAAAGAGGCAGAAATTTCCCTTATTTTGGGGCAAAATTGGAGAAATATCACGTATTTCCTGGTAATAATTCAGAAATTCCCCTTATTTTGGGGCAAACAAGACAGAAATTCCCTTTGTTTTGGGGGAAAAAGACAGAAATTCCACTTATTTAGAGGCAAAAAGGCAGAAATTTCCATTATTTTGGAGCAAAAATGAAGAAATTTACCTTTTTATGGCAAAAAGGTATGCATTCCTGTTATTTTTGGGATAAAAAGCAGAAATTCCCCGTATTTAGAAGCAAAATTGCAGAAATTCTCTAATTTTCAGGCAAAAAGGCAGAAATTCTTCTTATTTTGGGGCAAAAAGACAGAAAATCTCCTTTTTTCGGGAGCAAAGAGTCAGAAATGTCCCTTATTTTAAGGCAAAATTGCAGAAATTTCCTTTACATTGGGGCAAAATTGCAGAAATTTCCCTTATTTTGGGGCATAATTGCAGAAATTTCACTTACTTCAGGGTAATAAGTCAGAAATTTCCCTTATTTTGGGGCAAAAAAGACAGAAATTATCTTTGTCTTGGGGGAAAAAGACAGAAATTCAACTTATTTAGAGGCAAACAAGCAGAAATTCCCTTTATTTTGCAGCAAAAATGAAGAAATTACCCTTTTTATAGCAAAAAGGTATGCATTCCCATTATTTTCAGGCAAAAAGGCAGAAATTCCGTGTATTTTGGAGCAAAATTGCAAAATTCCCCTAATTTTGGGGCAAAAGGCAGAAATTCCCTATATGTTGGGGCAAAAATACAGAAATTCTCCTTATTTTGGGGCAAAACTCAGAAATTCCACTTATTTTGGGGCAAAATTCCAGAAATTTCCCTTATTCTTGGGCAACATTGCAGAAATTTCACTTATTTTGGGGCAATATTGCAGAAATTTTACTTATTTCCGGGGAAAAAGGTAGAAATTTTCCTTAATTTTGGGTCAAAAAGGCAGGAATTCCCCTTATTTTGAGGTAAAAAGGCTGAAATTCCCCTTATTTGAGGGCAAAGAGTCAGAAATTTCCCTTATTTTGGGGCAAAATTACAGACATTTCATTTACTTCAGGGTAATAAGTCTGAAATTCCCCTTATTTTGGGTCAAAAAAGACAGAAATTCCCTTCGTTTTAGAGGAAAAGACAGAAATTCCACTTATTTAGAGGCAAAAAGGCAGAAATTTCCTTTATTTTGGAGCAAAAATGAAGAAATTTACCTTTTTATGGCAAAAAGGTATGCATTCCCCTTACTTTCGGGATAAAAAGCAGAAATTCCCCGTATTTTGAAGCAAAATTGCAGAAATTCTCATAATTTTCGGGCAAAAAGGCAGAAATTCTCCTTATTTTGGGGCAAGAAGACAGAAAATCTCCATTTTTCGGGAGCAAAAAGTCAGAAATTTCCCCTATTTTGGGGCAAAAGTGCAGAAATTTCCTTTACATTGGGGCAAAATTGAGGAAATTTCCCTTATTTTGGGGCAAAATTGCAGAAATTTCACTTACTTCAGGGTAATAAGTCAGAAATTTTCCTTATTTTGGGGCAACAAAGACAGAAATTCTCTTTGTTTTGGGGGAAAAAGACAGAAATTCCACTTATTTAGAGGCAAACAGGCAGAAATTCCCTTTATTTTGGAGCAAAAATGAAGAAATTTCCCTTTTTTACGGCAAAAAGTTATGCATTCCCTTTATTTTTGGGAAAGGGAAGAAATTCCCTGTATTTTGGAGAAAAATTGCAGAAATTCCCCTAATTGTGGGGCAAAAAGGCAGAAATTCCCTGTATGTTAGGGCAAAAATACAGAAATTCTCCTTATTTTGGGGCAAAACTCAGAAATTCCACTTATTTTGGGGCAAAATTCCAGAAATTTCCCTTATTCTTGGGCAACATTGCAGAAATTTCACTTATTTTGGGGCAATATTGCAGAAATTTTACTTATTTCCGGGGAAAAAGGTAGAAATTTTCCTTAATTTTGGGTCAAAAAGGCAGGAATTCCCCTTATTTTGAGGTAAAAAGGCTGAAATTCCCCTTATTTGAGGGCAAAGAGTCAGAAATTTCCCTTATTTTGGGGCAAAATTACAGACATTTCATTTATTTCAGGGTAATAAGTCTGAAATTCCCCTTATTTTGGGTCAAAAAAGACAGAAATTACCTTCGTTTTAGAGGAAAAGACAGAAATTCCACTTATTTAGAGGCAAAAAGGCAGAAATTTCCTTTATTTTGGAGCAAAAATGAAGAAATTTACCTTTTTATGGCAAAAAGGTATGCATTCCCCTTACTTTCGGGATAAAAAGCAGAAATTCCCCGTATTTTGAAGCAAAATTGCAGAAATTCTCATAATTTTCGGGCAAAAAGGCAGAAATTCTCCTTATTTTGGGGCAAGAAGACAGAAAATCTCCATTTTTCGGGAGCAAAAAGTCAGAAATTTCCCTTATTTTGGGGCAAAAGTGCAGAAATTTCCTTTACATTGGGGCAAAATTGAGGAAATTTCCCTTATTTTGGGGCAAAATTGCAGAAATTTCACTTACTTCAGGGTAATAAGTCAGAAATTTCCCTTATTTTGGGGCAACAAAGACAGAAATTCTCTTTGTTTTGGGGGAAAAAGACAGAAATTCCACTTATTTAGAGGCAAACAGGCAGAAATTCCCTTTATTTTGGAGCAAAAATGAAGAAATTACCCTTTTTATGGCAAAAAAGTTTGCATTCCCATTATTTTCAGGCAAAAAGGCAGAAATTCACCTTATTTAGGGGTAAAATTGCAGAAATTTCACATATTTCAGGGCAAAAAGGAAGAAATTTTCTGTATTTTGGAGCAAAATTGCAGAAATTCCTATAGTTGTGGGGCAAAAAGACAGAAATTCCCTATATGTTGGGGCAAAAAGACAGAAATTCTCTTTATTTTGTGGCAAAACTTAGAAATTCCACTTATTTTGGGGCAAAATTCCAGAAATTTCCCTTATTTTGGGGCAAAATTGCAGAAATTTCACTAATTTTGGGGCAAAATTGCCGAAATTTTACTTATTTCAGGGGAAAAAGGCAGAAATTTTCTTTATTTTGGGGCGAAAGGTCAGAAATTCCTAATTTTTTGTGGCAAAAATGCAGAAATTCCCCTTATATTGAGGTAAAAAGGCTGAAATTCCCCTTATTTGGGGGCAAAGAGGCAGAAATTTCCCTTATTTTGGGGCAAAATTGCAGAAATTTCACTTATTTCAGTGTAGTAAGTCAGAAATTCCCCTTATTTTGAGGCGAAAAAGACAGAAATTTCCTTTGTTTGGAGGGAAAAAGACAGAAATTCCACTTATTTAGAGGCAAAAAGGCAGAAATTCCCCTTATTTTGGAGCAAAAATGAAGAAATTTCCCTTTTTTATGGCAAAAAGTTATGCATTCCCTTTATTTTTGGGAAAGGGAAGAAATTCCCTGTATTTTGGAGCAAAATTGCAGAAATTCCCCTAATTGTGGGGCAAAAAGGCAGAAATTCTCTGTATGTTAGGGCAAAAATACAGAAATTCTCCTTATTTTGGGGCAAAACTCAGAAATTCCACTTATTTTGGGCCAAAATTCCAGAAATTTCCCTTATTCTTGGGCAACATTGCAGAAATTTCACTTATTTTGGGGCAATATTGCAGAAATTTTACTTATTTCAGGGGAAAAAGGTAGAAATTTTCCTTAATTTTGGGTCAAAAAGGCAGGAATTCCCCTTATTTTGAGGTAAAAAGGCTGAAATTCCCCTTATTTGAGGGCAAAGAGTCAGAAATTTCCCTTATTTTGGGGCAAAATTACAGACATTTCATTTATTTCAGGGTAATAAGTCTGAAATTCCCCTTATTTTGGGTCAAAAAAGACAGAAATTCTCTTTGTTTTTGGAGGAAAAGACAGAAATTCCACTTATTTAGAGGCAAAAAGGCAGAAATTTCCTTTATTTTGGAGCAAAAATGAAAAAATTTACCTTTTTATGGCAAAAAGGTATGCATTCCCCTTACTTTCGGGATAAAAAGCAGAAATTCCCCGTATTTTGAAGCAAAAATGCAGAAATTCTCATAATTTTCGGGCAAAAAGGCAGAAATTCTCCTTATTTTGGGGCAAGAAGACAGAAAATCTCCATTTTTCGGGAGCAAAAAGTCAGAAATTTCCCTTATTTTGGGGCAAAAGTGCAGAAATTTCCTTTACATTGGGGCAAAATTGCAGAAATTTCCCTTATTTTGGGCAAAATTGCAGAAATTTCACTTACTTCAGGGTAATAAGTCAGAAATTTCCCTTATTTTGGGGCAACAAAGACAGAAATTCTCTTTGTTTTGGGGGAAAAAGACAGAAATTCCACTTATTTAGAGGCAAACAGGCAGAAATTTCCTTTATTTTGGAGCAAAAATGAAGAAATTACCCTTTTTATAGCAAAAAAGTTTGCATTCCCATTATTTTCAGGCAAAAAGGCAGAAATTCACCTTATTTAGGGGTAAAATTGCAGAAATTTCACATATTTCAGGGCAAAAAGAAAGAAATTTTCTGTATTTTGGAGCAAAATTGCAGAAATTCCTATAGTTGTGGGGCAAAAAGACAGAAATTCCCTATATGTTGGGGCAAAAAGACAGAAATTCTCTTTATTTTGTGGCAAAACTTAGAAATTCCACTTATTTTTGGGCCAAATTCCAGAAATTTCCTTTATTTTGGGGCAAAATTGCAGAAATTTCACTTATTTTGGGGCAAAATTGCCGAAATTTTACTTATTTCAGGGGAAAAAGGCAGAAATTTTCTTTATTTTGGGGCGAAAGGTCAGAAATTCCTAATTTTTTGTGGCAAAAATGCAGAAATTCCCCTTATATTGAGGTAAAAAGGCTGAAATTCTCCTTATTTGGGGGCAAAGAGGCAGAAATTTCCCTTATTTTGGGGCAAAATTGCAGAAATTTCACATATTTCATTGTAGTAAGTCAGAAATTCCCCTTATTTTGAGGCGAAAAAGACAGAAATTCCCTTTGTTTGGAGGGAAAAAGACAGAAACTCCACTTATTTAGAGGCAAAAAGGCAGAAATTCCCCTTATTTTGGAGCAAAAATGAAGAAATTTCCCTTTTTTACGGCAAAAAGTTATGCATTCCCTTTATTTTTGGGAAAGGGAAGAAATTCCCTGTATTTTGGAGCAAAATTGCAGAAATTCCCCTAATTGTGGGGCAAAAAGGCAGAAATTCCCTGTATGTTAGGGCAAAAATACAGAAATTCTCCTTATTTTGGGGCAAAACTCAGAAATTCCACTTATTTTGGGGCAAAATTCCAGAAATTTCCCTTATTCTTGGGCAACATTGCAGAAATTTCACTTATTTTGGGGCAATATTGCAGAAATTTTACTTATTTCAGGGGAAAAAGGTAGAAATTTTCCTTAATTTTGGGTCAAAAAGGCAGGAATTCCCCTTATTTTGAGGTAAAAAGGCTGAAATTCCCCTTATTTGAGGGCAAAGAGTCAGAAATTTCCCTTATTTTGGGGCAAAATTACAGACATTTCATTTATTTCAGGGTAATAAGTCTGAAATTCCCCTTATTTTGGGTCAAAGAAGACAGAAATTCTCTTCGTTTTGGAGGAAAAGACAGAAATTCCACTTATTTAGAGGCAAAAAGGCAGAAATTTCCTTTATTTTGGAGCAAAAATGAAGAAATTTACCTTATTATGGCAAAAAGGTATGCATTCCCCTTACTTTCGGGATAAAAAGCAGAAATTCCCCGTATTTTGAAGCAAAATTGCAGAAATTCTCATAATTTTCGGGCAAAAAGGCAGAAATTCTCCTTATTTTGGGGCAAGAAGACAGAAAATCTCCATTTTTCGGGAGCAAAAAGTCAGAAATTTCCCTTATTTTGGGGCAAAAGTGCAGAAATTTCCTTTACATTGGGGCAAAATTGAGGAAATTTCCCTTATTTTGGGGCAAAATTGCAGAAATTTCACTTACTTCAGGGTAATAAGTCAGAAATTTCCCTTATTTTGTGGCAACAAAGACAGAAATTCTCTTTGTTTTGGGGGAAAAAGACAGAAATTCCACTTATTTAGAGGCAAACAGGCAGAAATTCCCTTTATTTTGGAGCAAAAATGAAGAAATTACCCTTTTTATGGCAAAAAAGTTTGCATTCCCATTATTTTCAGGCAAAAAGGCAGAAATTCACCTTATTTAGGGGTAAAATTGCAGAAATTTCACTTATTTTGGGGCAAAATTGCCGAAATTTTACTTATTTCAGGGGAAAAAGGCAAAAATTTTCTTTATTTTGGGGCCAAAGGTCAGAAATTCCTAATTTTTTGTGGCAAAAATGCAGAAATTCCCCTTATATTGAGGTAAAAATGCTGAAATTCCCCTTATTTGGGGGCAAAGAGGCAGAAATTTCCCTTATTTTGGGGCAAAATTGCAGAAATTTCACATATTTCATTGTAGTAAGTCAGAAATTCCCCTTATTTTGAGGCGAAAAAGACAGAAATTCCCTTTGTTTGGAGGGAAAAAGACAGAAATTCCACTTATTTAGAGGCAAAAAGGCAGAAATTCCCCTTATTTTGGAGCAAAAATGAAGAAATTTCCCTTTTTTACGGCAAAAAGTTATGCATTCCCTTTATTTTTGGGAAAGGGAAGAAATTCCCTGTATTTTGGAGCAAAATTGCAGAAATTCCCCTAATTGTGGGGCAAAAAGGCAGAAATTCCCTGTATGTTAGGGCAAAAATACAGAAATTCTCCTTATTTTGGGGCAAAACTCAGAAATTCCACTTATTTTGGGGCAAAATTCCAGAAATTTCCCTTATTCTTGGGCAACATTGCAGAAATTTCACTTATTTTGGGGCAATATTGCAGAAATTTTACTTATTTCAGGGGAAAAAGGTAGAAATTTTCCTTAATTTTGGGTCAAAAAGGCAGGAATTCCCCTTATTTTGAGGTAAAAAGGCTGAAATTCCCCTTATTTGAGGGCAAAGAGTCAGAAATTTCCCTTATTTTGGGGCAAAATTACAGACATTTCATTTATTTCAGGGTAATAAGTCTGAAATTCCCCTTATTTTGGGTCAAAGAAGACAGAAATTCTCTTCGTTTTGGAGGAAAAGACAGAAATTCCACTTATTTAGAGGCAAAAAGGCAGAAATTTCCTTTATTTTGGAGCAAAAATGAAGAAATTTACCTTATTATGGCAAAAAGGTATGCATTCCCCTTACTTTCGGGATAAAAAGCAGAAATTCCCCGTATTTTGAAGCAAAATTGCAGAAATTCTCATAATTTTCGGGCAAAAAGGCAGAAATTCTCCTTATTTTGGGGCAAGAAGACAGAAAATCTCCATTTTTCGGGAGCAAAAAGTCAGAAATTTCCCTTATTTTGGGGCAAAAGTGCAGAAATTTCCTTTACATTGGGGCAAAATTGAGGAAATTTCCCTTATTTTGGGGCAAAATTGCAGAAATTTCACTTACTTCAGGGTAATAAGTCAGAAATTTCCCTTATTTTGGGGCAACAAAGACAGAAATTCTCTTTGTTTTGGGGGAAAAAGACAGAAATTCCACTTATTTAGAGGCAAACAGGCAGAAATTCCCTTTATTTTGGAGCAAAAATGAAGAAATTACCCTTTTTATGGCAAAAAAGTTTGCATTCCCATTATTTTCAGGCAAAAAGGCAGAAATTCACCTTATTTAGGGGTAAAATTGCAGAAATTTCACTTATTTTGGGGCAAAATTGCCGAAATTTTACTTATTTCAGGGGAAAAAGGCAAAAATTTTCTTTATTTTGGGGCCAAAGGTCAGAAATTCCTAATTTTTTGTGGCAAAAATGCAGAAATTCCCCTTATATTGAGGTAAAAATGCTGAAATTCCCCTTATTTGGGGGCAAAGAGGCAGAAATTTCCCTTATTTTGGGGCAAAATTGCAGAAATTTCACATATTTCATTGTAGTAAGTCAGAAATTCCCCTTATTTTGAGGCGAAAAAGACAGAAATTCCCTTTGTTTGGAGGGAAAAAGACAGAAATTCCACTTATTTAGAGGCAAAAAGGCAGAAATTCCCCTTATTTTGGAGCAAAAATGAAGAAATTTCCCTTTTTTACGGCAAAAAGTTATGCATTCCCTTTATTTTTGGGAAAGGAAAGAAATTCCCTGTATTTTGGAGCAAAATTGCAGAAATTCCCCTAATTGTGGGGCAAAAAGGCAGAAATTCCCTGTATGTTAGGGCAAAAATACAGAAATTCTCCTTATTTTGGGGCAAAACTCAGAAATTCCACTTATTTTGGGGCAAAATTCCAGAAATTTCCCTTATTCTTGGGCAACATTGCAGAAATTTCACTTATTTTGGGGCAATATTGCAGAAATTTTACTTATTTCAGGGGAAAATGGTAGAAATTTTCCTTAATTTTGGGTCAAAAAGGCAGGAATTCCCCTTATTTTGAGGTAAAAAGGCTGAAATTCCCCTTATTTGAGGGCAAAGAGTCAGAAATTTCCCTTATTTTGGGGCAAAATTACAGACATTTCATTTATTTCAGGGTAATAAGTCTGAAATTCCCCTTATTTTGGGTCAAAAAAGACAGAAATTCTCTTCGTTTTGGAGGAAAAGACAGAAATTCCACCTATTTAGAGGCAAAAAGGCAGAAATTTCCTTTATTTTGGAGCAAAAATGAAGAAATTTACCTTTTTATGGCAAAAAGGTATGCATTCCCCTTACTTTCGGGATAAAAAGCAGAAATTCCCCGTATTTTGAAGCAAAATTGCAGAAATTCTCATAATTTTCGGGCAAAAAGGCAGAAATTCTCCTTATTTTGGGGCAAGAAGACAGAAAATCTCCATTTTTCGGGAGCAAAAAGTCAGAAATTTCCCTTATTTTGGGGCAAAAGTGCAGAAATTTCCTTTACATTGGGGCAAAATTGAGGAAATTTCCCTTATTTTGGGGCAAAATTGCAGAAATTTCACTTACTTCAGGGTAATAAGTCAGAAATTTCCCTTATTTTGGGGCAACAAAGACAGAAATTCTCTTTGTTTTGGGGGAAAAAGACAGAAATTCCACTTATTTAGAGGCAAACAGGCAGAAATTCCCTTTATTTTGGAGCAAAAATGAAGAAATTACCCTTTTTATGGCAAAAAAGTTTGCATTCCCATTATTTTCAGGCAAAAAGGCAGAAATTCACCTTATTTAGGGGTAAAATTGCAGAAATTTCACATATTTCAGGGCAAAAAGGAAGAAATTTTCTGTATTTTGGAGCAAAATTGCAGAAATTCCTATAGTTGTGGGGCAAAAAGACAGAAATTCCCTATATGTTGGGGCAAAAAGACAGAAATTCTCTTTATTTTGTGGCAAAACTTAGAAATTCCACTTATTTTGGGGCCAAATTCCAGAAATTTCCCTTATTTTGGGGCAAAATTGCAGAAATTTCACTAATTTTGGGGCAAAATTGCCGAAATTTTACTTATTTCAGGGGAAAAAGGCAGAAATTTTCTTTATTTTGGGGCGAAAGGTCAGAAATTCCTAATTTTTTGTGGCAAAAATGCAGAAATTCCCCTTATATTGAGGTAAAAAGGCTGAAATTCCCCTTATTTGGGGGCAAAGAGGCAGAAATTTCCCTTATTTTGGGGCAAAATTGCAGAAATTTCACTTATTTCAGTGTAGTAAGTCAGAAATTCCCCTTATTTTGAGGCGAAAAAGACAGAAATTCCCTTTGTTTGGAGGGAAAAAGACAGAAATTCCACTTATTTAGAGGCAAAAAGGCAGAAATTCCCCTTATTTTGGAGCAAAAATGAAGAAATTTCCCTTTTTTACGGCAAAAAGTTATGCATTCCCTTTATTTTTGGGAAAGGGAAGAAATTCCCTGTATTTTGGAGCAAAATTGCAGAAATTCCCCTAATTGTGGGGCAAAAAGGCAGAAATTCTCTGTATGTTAGGGCAAAAATACAGAAATTCTCCTTATTTTGGGGCAAAACTCAGAAATTCCACTTATTTTGGGGCAAAATTCCAGAAATTTCCCTTATTCTTGGGCAACATTGCAGAAATTTCACTTATTTTGGGGCAATATTGCAGAAATTTTACTTATTTCAGGGGAAAATGGTAGAAATTTTCCTTAATTTTGGGTCAAAAAGGCAGGAATTCCCCTTATTTTGAGGTAAAAAGGCTGAAATTCCCCTTATTTGAGGTCAAAGAGTCAGAAATTTCCCTTATTTTGGGGCAAAATTACAGACATTTCATTTATTTCAGGGTAATAAGTCTGAAATTCCTTTTATTTTGGGTCAAAAAAGACAGAAATTCTCTTTGTTTTTGGAGGAAAAGACAGAAATTCCACTTATTTAGAGGCAAAAAAACAGAAATTTCCTTTATTCTGGAGCAAAAATGAAGAAATTTACCTTTTTATGGCAAAAAGGTATGCATTCCCCTTACTTTCGGGATAAAAAGCAGAAATTCCCCGTATTTTGAAGCAAAAATGCAGAAATTCTCATAATTTTCGGGCAAAAAGGCAGAAATTCTCCTTATTTTGGGGCAAGAAGACAGAAAATCTCCATTTTTCGGGAGCAAAAAGTCAGAAATTTCCCTTATTTTGGGGCAAAAGTGCAGAAATTTCCTTTACATTGGGGCAAAATTGCAGAAATTTCCCTTATTTTGGGCAAAATTGCAGAAATTTCACTTACTTCAGGGTAATAAGTCAGAAATTTCCCTTATTTTGGGGCAACAAAGACAGAAATTCTCTTTGTTTTGGGGGAAAAAGACAGAAATTCCACTTATTTAGAGGCAAACAGGCAGAAATTTCCTTTATTTTGGAGCAAAAATGAAGAAATTACCCTTTTTATGGCCAAAAAGTTTGCATTCCCATTATTTTCAGGCAAAAAGGCAGAAATTCACCTTAATTAGGGGTAAAATTGCAGAAATTTCACATATTTCAGGGCAAAAAGAAAGAAATTTTCTGTATTTTGGAGCAAAATTGCAGAAATTCCTATAGTTGTGGGGCAAAAAGACAGAAATTCCCTATATGTTGGGGCAAAAAGACAGAAATTCTCTTTATTTTGTGGCAAAACTTAGAAATTCTACTTATTTTTGGGCCAAATTCCAGAAATTTCCTTTATTTTGGGGCAAAATTGCAGAAATTTCACTTATTTTGGGGCAAAATTGCCGAAATTTTACTTATTTCAGGGGAAAAAGGCAGAAATTTTCTTTATTTTGGGGCGAAAGGTCAGAAATTCCTAATTTTTTGTGGCAAAAATGCAGAAATTCCCCTTATATTGAGGTAAAAAGGCTGAAATTCCCCTTATTTGGGGGCAAAGAGGCAGAAATTTCCCTTATTTTGGGGCAAAATTGCAGAAATTTCACATATTTCATTGTAGTAAGTCAGAAATTCCCCTTATTTTGAGGCGAAAAAGACAGAAATTCCCTTTGTTTGGAGGGAAAAAAGACAGAAATTCCACTTATTTAGAGGCAAAAATGCAGAAATTCCCCTTATTTTGGAGCAAAAATGAAGAAATTTCCCTTTTTTACGGCAAAAAGTTATGCATTCCCTTTATTTTTGGGAAAGGGAAGAAATTCCCTGTATTTTGGAGCAAAATTGCAGAAATTCCCCTAATTGTGTGGCAAAAAGGCAGAAATTCCCTGTATGTTAGGGCAAAAATACAGAAATTCTCCTTATTTTGGGGCAAAACTCAGAAATTCCACTTATTTTGGGGCAAAATTCCAGAAATTTCCCTTATTCTTGGGCAACATTGCAGAAATTTCACTTATTTTGGGGCAATATTGCAGAAATTTTACTTATTTCAGGGGAAAATGGTAGAAATTTTCCTTAATTTTGGGTCAAAAAGGCAGGAATTCCCCTTATTTTGAGGTAAAAAGGCTGAAATTCCCCTTATTTGAGGGCAAAGAGTCAGAAATTTCCCTTATTTTGGGGCAAAATTACAGACATTTCATTTATTTCAGGGTAATAAGTCTGAAATTCCCCTTATTTTGGGTCAAAAAAGACAGAAATTCTCTTCGTTTTGGAGGAAAAGACAGAAATTCCACTTATTTAGAGGCAAAAAGGCAGAAATTTCCTTTATTTTGGAGCAAAAATGAAGAAATTTACCTTATTATGGCAAAAAGGTATGCATTCCCCTTACTTTCGGGATAAAAAGCAGAAATTCCCCGTATTTTGAAGCAAAATTGCAGAAATTCTCATAATTTTCGGGCAAAAAGGCAGAAATTCTCCTTATTTTGGGGCAAGAAGACAGAAAATCTCCATTTTTCGGGAGCAAAAAGTCAGAAATTTCCCTTATTTTGGGGCAAAAGTGCAGAAATTTCCTTTACATTGGGGCAAAATTGAGGAAATTTCCCTTATTTTGGGGCAAAATTGCAGAAATTTCACTTACTTCAGGGTAATAAGTCAGAAATTTCCCTTATTTTGGGGCAACAAAGACAGAAATTCTCTTTGTTTTGGGGGAAAAAGACAGAAATTCCACTTATTTAGAGGCAAACAGGCAGAAATTCCCTTTATTTTGGAGCAAAAATGAAGAAATTACCCTTTTTATGGCAAAAAAGTTTGCATTCCCATTATTTTCAGGCAAAAAGGCAGAAATTCACCTTATTTAGGGGTAAAATTGCAGAAATTTCACTTATTTTGGGGCAAAATTGCCGAAATTTTACTTATTTCAGGGGAAAAAGGCAAAAATTTTCTTTATTTTGGGGCCAAAGGTCAGAAATTCCTAATTTTTTGTGGCAAAAATGCAGAAATTCCCCTTATATTGAGGTAAAAAGGCTGAAATTCCCCTTATTTGGGGGCAAAGAGGCAGAAATTTCCCTTATTTTGGGGCAAAATTGCAGAAATTTCACATATTTCATTGTAGTAAGTCAGAAATTCCTCTTATTTTGAGGCGAAAAAGACAGAAATTCCCTTTGTTTGGAGGGAAAAAGACAGAAATTCCACTTATTTAGAGGCAAAAATGCAGAAATTCCCCTTATTTTGGAGCAAAAATGAAGAAATTTCCCTTTTTTACGGCAAAAAGTTATGCATTCCCTTTATTTTTGGGAAAGGGAAGAAATTCCCTGTATTTTGGAGCAAAATTGCAGAAATTCCCCTAATTGTGTGGCAAAAAGGCAGAAATTCCCTGTATGTTAGGGCAAAAATACAGAAATTCTCCTTATTTTGGGGCAAAACTCAGAAATTCCACTTATTTTGGGGCAAAATTCTAGAAATTTCCCTTATTCTTGGGCAACATTGCAGAAATTTCACTTATTTTGGGGCAATATTGCAGAAATTTTACTTATTTCAGGGGAAAATGGTAGAAATTTTCCTTAATTTTGGGTCAAAAAGGCAGGAATTCCCCTTATTTTGAGGTAAAAAGGCTGAAATTCCCCTTATTTGAGGGCAAAGAGTCAGAAATTTCTCTTATTTTGGGGCAAAATTACAGACATTTCATTTATTTCAGGGTAATAAGTCTGAAATTCCCCTTATTTTGGGTCAAAAAAGACAGAAATTCTCTTCGTTTTGGAGGAAAAGACAGAAATTCCACTTATTTAGAGGCAAAAAGGCAGAAATTTCCTTTATTTTGGAGCAAAAATGAAGAAATTTACCTTATTATGGCAAAAAGGTATGCATTCCCCTTACTTTCGGGATAAAAAGCAGAAATTCCCCGTATTTTGAAGCAAAATTGCAGAAATTCTCATAATTTTCGGGCAAAAAGGCAGAAATTCTCCTTATTTTGGGGCAAGAAGACAGAAAATCTCCATTTTTCGGGAGCAAAAAGTCAGAAATTTCCCTTATTTTGGGGCAAAAGTGCAGAAATTTCCTTTACATTGGGGCAAAATTGAGGAAATTTCCCTTATTTTGGGGCAAAATTGCAGAAATTTCACTTACTTCAGGGTAATAAGTCAGAAATTTCCCTTATTTTGGGGCAACAAAGACAGAAATTCTCTTTGTTTTGGGGGAAAAAGACAGAAATTCCACTTATTTAGAGGCAAACAGGCAGAAATTCCCTTTATTTTGGAGCAAAAATGAAGAAATTACCCTTTTTATGGCAAAAAAGTTTGCATTCCCATTATTTTCAGGCAAAAAGGCAGAAATTCACCTTATTTAGGGGTAAAATTGCAGAAATTTCACTTATTTTGGGGCAAAATTGCCGAAATTTTACTTATTTCAGGGGAAAAAGGCAAAAATTTTCTTTATTTTGGGGCCAAAGGTCAGAAATTCCTAATTTTTTGTGGCAAAAATGCAGAAATTCCCCTTATATTGAGGTAAAAAGGCTGAAATTCCCCTTATTTGGGGGCAAAGAGGCAGAAATTTCCCTTATTTTGGGGCAAAATTGCAGAAATTTCACATATTTCATTGTAGTAAGTCAGAAATTCCTCTTATTTTGAGGCAAAAAAGACAGAAATTCCCTTTGTTTGGAGGGAAAAAGACAGAAATTCCACTTATTTAGAGGCAAAAATGCAGAAATTCCCCTTATTTTGGAGCAAAAATGAAGAAATTTCCCTTTTTTACGGCAAAAAGTTATGCATTCCCTTTATTTTTGGGAAAGGGAAGAAATTCCCTGTATTTTGGAGCAAAATTGCAGAAATTCCCCTAATTGTGTGGCAAAAAGGCAGAAATTCCCTGTATGTTAGGGCAAAAATACAGAAATTCTCCTTATTTTGGGGCAAAACTCAGAAATTCCACTTATTTTGGGGCAAAATTCTAGAAATTTCCCTTATTCTTGGGCAACATTGCAGAAATTTCACTTATTTTGGGGCAATATTGCAGAAATTTTACTTATTTCAGGGGAAAATGGTAGAAATTTTCCTTAATTTTGGGTCAAAAAGGCAGGAATTCCCCTTATTTTGAGGTAAAAAGGCTGAAATTCCCCTTATTTGAGGGCAAAGAGTCAGAAATTTCTCTTATTTTGGGGCAAAATTACAGACATTTCATTTATTTCAGGGTAATAAGTCTGAAATTCCCCTTATTTTGGGTCAAAAAAGACAGAAATTCTCTTCGTTTTGGAGGAAAAGACAGAAATTCCACTTATTTAGAGGCAAAAAGGCAGAAATTTCCTTTATTTTGGAGCAAAAATGAAGAAATTTACCTTATTATGGCAAAAAGGTATGCATTCCCCTTACTTTCGGGATAAAAAGCAGAAATTCCCCGTATTTTGAAGCAAAATTGCAGAAATTCTCATAATTTTCGGGCAAAAAGGCAGAAATTCTCCTTATTTTGGGGCAAGAAGACAGAAAATCTCCATTTTTCGGGAGCAAAAAGTCAGAAATTTCCCTTATTTTGGGGCAAAAGTGCAGAAATTTCCTTTACATTGGGGCAAAATTGAGGAAATTTCCCTTATTTTGGGGCAAAATTGCAGAAATTTCACTTACTTCAGGGTAATAAGTCAGAAATTTCCCTTATTTTGGGGCAACAAAGACAGAAATTCTCTTTGTTTTGGGGGAAAAAGACCGAAATTCCACTTATTTAGAGGCAAACAGGCAGAAATTTTCTTTATTTTGGAGCAAAAATGAAGAAATTACCCTTTTTATGGCAAAAAAGTTTGCATTCCCATTATTTTCAGGCAAAAAGGCAGAAATTCACCTTATTTAGGGGTAAAATTGCAGAAATTTCACTTATTTTGGGGCAAAATTGCCGAAATTTTACTTATTTCAGGGGAAAAAGGCAAAAATTTTCTTTATTTTGGGGCCAAAGGTCAGAAATTCCTAATTTTTTGTGGCAAAAATGCAGAAATTCCCCTTATATTGAGGTAAAAAGGCTGAAATTCCCCTTATTTGGGGGCAAAGAGGCAGAAATTTCCCTTATTTTGGGGCAAAATTGCAGAAATTTCACATATTTCATTGTAGTAAGTCAGAAATTCCCCTTATTTTGAGGCGAAAAAGACAGAAATTCCCTTTGTTTGGAGGGAAAAAGACAGAAATTCCACTTATTTAGAGGCAAAAAGGCAGAAACTCCCCTTATTTTGGAGCAAAAATGAAGAAATTTCCCTTTTTACGGCAAAAAGTTATGCATTCCCTTTATTTTTGGGAAAGGGAAGAAATTCCTCGTATTTTGGAGCAAAATTGCAGAAATTCCCCTAATTGTGGGGCAAAAAGGCAGAAATTCCCTGTATGTTAGGGCAAAAATACAGAAATTCTCCTTATTTTGGGGCAAAACTCAGAAATTCCACTTATTTTGGGGCAAAATTCCAGAAATTTCCCTTATTCTTGGGCAACATTGCAGAAATTTCACTTATTTTGGGGCAATATTGCAGAAATTTTACTTATTTCAGGGGAAAATGGTAGAAATTTTCCTTAATTTTGGGTCAAAAAGGCAGGAATTCCCCTTATTTTGAGGTAAAAAGGCTGAAATTCCCCTTATTTGAGGGCAAAGAGTCAGAAATTTCCCTTATTTTGGGGCAAAATTACAGACATTTCATTTATTTCAGGGTAATAAGTCTGAAATTCCCCTTATTTTGGGTCAAAAAAGACAGAAATTCTCTTCGTTTTGGAGGAAAAGACAGAAATTCCACTTATTTAGAGGCAAAAAGGCAGAAATTTCCTTTATTTTGGAGCAAAAATGAAGAAATTTACCTTATTATGGCAAAAAGGTATGCATTCCCCTTACTTTCGGGATAAAAAGCAGAAATTCCCCGTATTTTGAAGCAAAATTGCAGAAATTCTCATAATTTTCGGGCAAAAAGGCAGAAATTCTCCTTATTTTGGGGCAAGAAGACAGAAAGTCTCCATTTTTCGGGAGCAAAAAGTCAGAAATTTCCCTTATTTTGGGGCAAAAGTGCAGAAATTTCCTTTACATTGGGGCAAAATTGAGGAAATTTCCCTTATTTTGGGGCAAAATTGCAGAAATTTCACTTACTTCAGGGTAATAAGTCAGAAATTTCCCTTATTTTGGGGCAACAAAGACAGAAATTCTCTTTGTTTTGGGGGAAAAAGACAGAAATTCCACTTATTTAGAGGCAAACAGGCAGAAATTCCCTTTATTTTGGAGCAAAAATGAAGAAATTACACTTTTTATGGCAAAAAAGTTTGCATTCCCATTATTTTCAGGCAAAAAGGCAGAAATTCACCTTATTTAGGGGTAAAATTGCAGAAATTTCACTTATTTTGGGGCAAAATTGCCGAAATTTTACTTATTTCAGGGGAAAAAGGCAAAAATTTTCTTTATTTTGGGGCCAAAGGTCAGAAATTCCTAATTTTTTGTGGCAAAAATGCAAAAATTCCCCTTATATTGAGGTAAAAAGGCTGAAATTCCCCTTATTTGGGGGCAAAGAGGCAGAAATTTCCCTTATTTTGGGGCAAAATTGGAGAAATTTCACGTATTTCAGGGTAATAATTCAGAAATTCCCCTTATTTTGGGGCAAAAAAGACAGAAATTCCCTTTGTTTTGGGGGAAAAAGACAGAAATTCCACTTATTTAGAGGCAAAAAGGCAGAAATTCCCCTTATTTTGGAGCAAAAATGAAGAAATTTCCCTTTTTTACGGCAAAAAGTTATGCATTCCCTTTATTTTTGGGAAAGGGAAGAAATTCCCTGTATTTTGGAGCAAAATTGCAGAAATTCCCCTAATTGTGGGGCAAAAAGGCAGAAATTCCCTGTATGTTAGGGCAAAAATACAGAAATTCTCCTTATTTTGGGGCAAAACTCAGAAATTCCACTTATTTTGGGGCAAAATTCCAGAAATTTCCCATATTCTTGGGCAACATTGCAGAAATTTCACTTATTTTGGGGCAATATTGCAGAAATTTTACTTATTTCAGGGGAAAATGGTAGAAATTTTCCTTAATTTTGGGTCAAAAAGGCAGGAATTCCCCTTATTTTGAGGTAAAAAGGCTGAAATTCCCCTTATTTGAGGGCAAAGAGTCAGAAATTTCCCTTATTTTGGGGCAAAATTACAGACATTTCATTTATTTCAGGGTAATAAGTCTGAAATTCCCCTTATTTTGGGTCAAAAAAGACAGAAATTCTCTTCGTTTTGGAGGAAAAGACAGAAATTCCACCTATTTAGAGGCAAAAAGGCAGAAATTTCCTTTATTTTGGAGCAAAAATGAAGAAATTTACCTTATTATGGCAAAAAGGTATGCATTCCCCTTACTTTCGGGATAAAAAGCAGAAATTCCCCGTATTTTGAAGCAAAATTGCAGAAATTCTCATAATTTTCGGGCAAAAAGGCAGAAATTCTCCTTATTTTGGGGCAAGAAGACAGAAAATCTCCATTTTTCGGGAGCAAAAAGTCAGAAATTTCCCTTATTTTGGGGCAAAAGTGCAGAAATTTCCTTTACATTGGGGCAAAATTGAGGAAATTTCCCTTATTTTGGGGCAAAATTGCAGAAATTTCACTTACTTCAGGGTAATAAGTCAGAAATTTCCCTTATTTTGGGGCAACAAAGACAGAAATTCTCTTTGTTTTGGGGGAAAAAGACAGAAATTCCACTTATTTAGAGGCAAACAGGCAGAAATTCCCTTTATTTTGGAGCAAAAATGAAGAAATTACCCTTTTTATGGCAAAAAAGTTTGCATTCCCATTATTTTCAGGCAAAAAGGCAGAAATTCACCTTATTTAGGGGTAAAATTGCAGAAATTTCACATATTTCAGGGCAAAAAGGAAGAAATTTTCTGTATTTTGGAGCAAAATTGCAGAAATTCCTATAGTTGTGGGGCAAAAAGACAGAAATTCCCTATATGTTGGGGCAAAAAGACAGAAATTCTCTTTATTTAGTGGCAAAACTTAGAAATTCCACTTATTTTGGGGCAAAATTCCAGAAATTTCCCTTATTTTGGGGCAAAATTGCAGAAATTTCACTTATTTTGTGGCAAAATTGCCGAAATTTTACTTATTTCAGGGGAAAAAGGCAGAAATTTTTTTTATTTTGGGGCGAAAAGTCAGAAATTCCTAATTTTTTTGTGGCAAAAATGCAGAAATTCCCCTTATATTGAGGTAAAAAGGCTGAAATTCCCCTTATTTGGGGGCAAAAAGGCAGAAATTCCCCTTATTTTGGAGCAAAAATGAAGAAATTTACCTTTTTATGGCAAAAAAGTATGCATTCCTGTTATTTTTTGGATAAAAAGCAGAAATTCCCCGTATTTAGAAGCAAAATTGCAGAAATTCTCTAATTTTCAGGCAAAAAGGCAGAAATTCTCCTTATTTTGGGGCAAAAAGACAGAAAATCTCCTTTTTTCGGGAGCAAACAGTCAGAAATTTCCCTTATTTTGGGGCAAAATTGCAGAAATTTCCTTTACATTGGGGCAAAATTGCAGAAATTTCCCTTATTTTGGGGCAAAATTGCAGAAATTTCACTTACTTCAGGGTAATAATTCAGAAATTTCCCTTATTTTGGGGCAAAAAAGACAGAAATTCTCTTTGTTTTGGGGGAAAAAGACAGAAATTCCACTTATTTAGAGGCAAACAGGCAGAAATTCCCTTTATTTTGGAGCAAAAATGAAGAAATTACACTTTTTATTGCAAAAAGGTATGCATTCCCATTATTTTCAGGCAAAAAGGCAGAAATTCCCTGTATTTTGGAGCAAAATTGCAGAAATTCCCCTAATTTTGGGGCAAAAAGGCAGAAATTCCCTATATGTTGGGCAGAAAAGACAGAAATTCTCTTTATTTTGGGGCAAAACTCAGAAATTCCATTTATTTTGGGGCTAAATTCCAGAAATTTCCCTTATTTTGGGTCAAAATTGCAGAAATTTCACTTATTTCAGGGCATAATTCAAAAATTCCTTTTATTTTGGGGCAAAAAGACAGAAATTCCATTTATTTTTTGGTAAAAAGGCAATAATTTCATTTACTTTGAGGTAAAAAGGCAGAAATTCCTATTATTTTGGGGCAAAAATGAAGAAATTTCCCTTTTTTTTGGTAAACGGTATACATTCCTTTTACATTCGGGATAAAAAGCAGAAATTCCCCGTATTTTGAAGCAAAATTGCAGAAATTCTCATAATTTTCGGGCAAAAAGGCAGAAATTCCCTAATTTTGGGGCAAAAGTCAGAAATTCCCTTTATTTTGGGGCAAAAATCAGAAATTCCCCTTCTTTTGGTGCAAAATTCAAGAAATTTCCTTTATTATGGGGCAAAATTTCAGGAATTTACCTTTTTTTGGGGCAAAATTGCAGAAATTTCAGTTATTTTCAGGTAAAAAGGCAGAAATTTCCTTTGTTTTGTGGCAAAAAGGAAGAAATTCCCCATATTTTGGAGCAAAATTGCAGAAATTTCCCTTATTATGGGAAATATTGCAGAAATTTCCCTTAATTTAAGGCAAAATTGCAGAAATTTCACTTATTTCACAGAAAAAAAGCAAAATTTTTTCTTATTTTGGGGCAAACAGGCAGAGATTCCCATTATTTCGGGCAAAAAAGACAGAAATTCATTTTGTTTTGGGGGAAAAAGACAGAAATTCCACTTATTTAGAGGCAAAAAGGCTGAAATTCCCCTTAT
Organism: Micromys minutus; assembly: GCF_963924665.1. NCBI lineage: Eukaryota > Metazoa > Chordata > Mammalia > Rodentia > Muridae > Micromys > Micromys minutus. The sequence continues at coordinate 2,250,059 of NW_027667806.1, read as the reverse complement.
TTTGGAGCAAAAATGAAGAAATTCACCTTTTTATAGCAAAAAGGTATGCATTCCCTTACTTTCGAGATAAAAGCAGAAATTCCCCATATTTTGAAGCAAAATTGCAGAAATTCTCATAATTTTTGGGCAAAAAGGCAGAAATTCTCCTTATTTTAGGAAAAAAAGACAGAAAATCTCCTTTCTTTGGGAACAAAAAGTCAGAAATTTCCCTTATTTTGAGGCAAAATTGCAGAAATTTCCTTTACATTGGGACAAAATTTCAGAAATTTCCCTTATTTTGGGGCAAAATTGCAGAAATTTTACTTATTTCAGGGTAATAAGTCAGAAATTCCTTTTATTTTGGGGCAAAAAAGACAGAAATTCCCTTTGTTTTGGGGGAAAAAGACAGAAATTCCACTTTTGTAGAGGCGAAAAGGCAGAAATTTCCCTTATTTTGGAGCAAAAATGAAGAAATTTCCCTTTTTATTGCAAAAAGGTATGCATTCCCATTATTTTCGGGCAAAAGGCAGAAATTCCCCGTATTTTGGAGCAAAATTGCAGAAATTCCCCTAATTGTGGGGCAAAAGGCAAAAATTCACTTTATTTGGGGGCAAAAATCAGAAATTCCCCTTATTATGGGGCAAAATTCCAGAAATTACCTTTATTTTGAGGCAAAATTGCAGGAATTTACCTTATTTTGGGGCAAAATTGCAAAAATTTCACTTATTTGGGGCAAAATTGCAGAAATTTCAGTTATTTTCAGGTAAAAAGCCTGAAATTTCCTTTATTTTGGGGCAAAAAGGGAGAAATTCCCCTTATTTTGGGGCAATATTGCAGAAATTTCCTTTATTATGAGGAAATATTGCAGAAATTTCCCTTAATTTAAGGCAAAATTGTAGAAATTTCACTTATATTAGAGAAAAAAAGCAAAAATTTTTCTTATTTTGGGGCAAAAAGGCAGAAATTCCCATTATTTTGGGGCAAAAAGGCAGAAATTCACCTTATTTTGGGGTAAAATTGCAGAAATTTCACATATTTCAGGGCAGAAAGGCAGAAATTTCCCTTAATTTGGGGCAAAAAAGACAGAAATTTTCTTTGTTTTGGGTGAAAAAGACAGAAATTCCACTTATTTAGAGGCAAAAAGGCAAAAATTCCCCTTATTTTGGAGCAAAAATGAAGAAATTTACCTTATTTATGGCAAAAAGTTATGCATTCCCTTTATTTTCGGGCAAAATGGCAGAAATTCCTCGTATTTTGGAGCAAAATGGCAGAAATTCCCCTAATTTTGGGGCAAAAATGCAGAAATATTCTATATGTTGGGGCAAAAAGGCAAAAATTCTCCTTATTTTGGGGCAAAACTCAGAAATTCCACTTATTTTGGGGCAAAATTTCAGAAATTTCCTTTATTCTGGGGCAAAATTGCAGAAATTTCACTTATTTTCCGGTAAAAATGCTGAAATTTCCTTTATTTTGGGGCAAGAAGAGAGAAATTCCCCTTATTTTGGGGTAAAAAGGCAGAAATTCCCCTTATTTTGAGGTAAAAAGCCTGAAATTCCCCTTATTTGTGGCCAAAGAGGCAGAAATTTTCCTTATTTTGGGGCAAAATTGCAGAAATTTCACTTATTTCATAGTAATAAGTAAGAAATTCCTCTTATTTTGGGGCAAAAATGATAAAAATTCCTTTTGTTTTGGGAGAAAAAGACAGAAATTCCAATTATTTAGAGGCAAAAAGCAGAAATTCCCCTTATTTTGGAGCAAAAATGAAGAAATTCACCTTTTTATGGCAAAAAGGTATGCATTCCCCTTACTTTCGGGATAAAAGCAGAAATTCCCCGTATTTTGAAGCAAAATTGCAGAAATTCTCATAATTTTCGGGCAAAAAGACAGAAATTCTTTTTTTTGGGGGCAAAAAGACAGAAAATCTCCTTTTTTTGGTAACAAACAGTCAGAAATTTCCCTTATTTTGGGGCAAAATTGCATAAATTTCCTTTACATTGGGGCAAAATTTAAGAAATTTCCTTTATTTTGGGGCAAAATTGCAGAAATTTCACTTATTTCAGGGTAATAAGTCAGAAATTCCCCTTATTTTGGGGCAAAAAAGACAGAAATTCCTTTTGTTTTGGGGGAAGAAGACAGAAATTCCACTTATTTAGAGGTAAAAAGGCAGAAATCACCTTTATTTTGGAGCAAAAATAAAGAAATTAACCTTTTTATGGCAAAAAGGTATGCATTCCTATTATTTTCGGGCAAAAAGGCAGAAATTCCTCGTATTTTGGAGCAAAAGTGCAGAAATTCCCCTAATTTTGGGGCAAAAGGCAAAAATTCTTTTTATTTTGGGGCAAAATTCAGAAATTCCCATTATTTTGGGGCAAAAATTCAGAAATTTCCGTTATTTTGAGGCAAAATTGCAATAATTTACCTTATTTTGGGGCACAATTTCAGAAATTTCCCTTATTTGGGGCAAAATTGCAGAAATTTCAGTTATTTTCAGGTAAAAAGTGTGAAATTTCCTTTATTTTGGGGCAAAAAGTGAGAAATTCCCCTTATTTTGGGGCAAAATTGCAAAAATTTCCCTTATTATGGGGAAAAATTGCAGAAATTTCCGTGATATTAGGCCAAAATTGCAGAAATTTCACTTATTTCATAGGAAAAAAGCAAAAATTTTTCTTATTTTGGGGCAAGAATGCAGAAATTCTCATTATTTTGGGGCAAAAAGTCAGAAATTCACCTTATTTTGGGGTAAAATTGCAGAAATTTCACATATTTCAGGGCAAAAAGGCAGAAAAATTCCTTTATTTTGAGGCAAAAAAGACAGAAATTCCCTTTTTTTGGAGGAAAAAGACAGAAATTCCACTTATTTAGAAGCAAAAAGGCAGAAATTCCCCTTATTTTGGAGCAAAAATAAAGAAATTTCCCTTTTTATGGCAAAAAGTTATGCATTCCCCTTATTTTCGGAAAAAAAGGCAGAAATTCCCCGTATTTTGGAGCAAAATTGCAGAAATTCCCCTAATTGTGGGGCAAAAATTCAGAAATTCCTTATATGTTGGGGCAAAAAGATAGAAATTCTCCTTATTTGGGTGCAAAACTCAGAAATTCCACTTATTTTGGGGCAAAATTCCAGAAATTCCCCTTATTTTGGGGCAAAATTGCAAAATTTCACTCATTTTAGGTCAAAATTGCAGAAATTTCACTTATTTAAGGAAAAAAAGGCAGAAATTTTCTTTATTTTGGGGCAAAAATGAAGAAATTCCTAATATTTTGTGGCAAAATGCAGAAATTCCCCTTATTTTGAGGTGAAAAGGCTGAAATTCCCCATATTTGGGGGCAAAAAGGCAGAAATTTCCCTTATTTTGGGGCAAAATTGCAGAAATTTTACTTATTTCAGGGTAATAAGTCAAAAATTTTCTTGATTTTGGGGCAAAAAAGACAGAAAATCCCTTTGTTTTGGAGGAAAAAACAGAAATTCCACTTATTTAGAGGCAAAAAAACAGAAATTCCTCTTATTTTGGAGCAAAAATGAAGAAATTTCCCTTTTTTAAGGCAAAAAGCTATGCATTCTTCTTATTTTTGTGCAAAAAGGCAGAAATTCCCTGTATTTTGGAGCAAAATTGCAGAAATTCCCCTAAATGTGAGGCAAAAACGCAGAAATTCCCTATATGTTGGGGCAAAAATACAGAAATTCTTTTTATTTTGGGGCAAAACTCTAAATTCCACTTATTTTGGGGCAAAATTCCAGAAATTTCCCTTATTCTGGGCCAAAATTGCAGAAATTTCACTTATTTTTGGGCAAAATTTCAGAAATTTCACTTATTTCAGGGAAAAAAGGAGAAATTTTCCTTATTTTTGGGCAAAAAGGCAGAAATTCCCCTTATTTTGAGGTAAAAAGCCTGAAATTCCCCTTATTTGGGGGCAAAATGAAGAAATTTCCCTTATTTTGGGGCAAAATTGCAGAAATTTCACATATTTCAGGGTAATAAGTCAGAAATTCCACTTATTTTAGGGTAAAAAAGACAGAAATTCCCTTTGTTTCTGAAAAAAAAGACAGAAATTATACTTATTTAGAGGCAAAAAGGCCGAAATTCCCCTTATTTTTGAGCAAAAATGAAGAAATTTACCTTTTTATGGCAAAAAGGTATGCATTCCCCTTACTTTCGGGATAAAAGCAGAAATTCCCTGTATTTTGAAGCAAAATTACAGAAATTTTCATAATTTTTGAGCAAAAAGGCAGAAATTTTCCTTATTTTTGGGCAAAAAGGCACAAAATCTCCTATTTTTGGAACAAACAGTCAGAAATTCCCCTTATTTTTGGGCAAAATTGCAGAAATTTCCTTTACATTGGGGCAAAATTGCAGAAATTTCGCTTATTTTGGGACAAAATTGCAGAAATTTCACTTATGTCAGGGTAATAATTGAGAAATTCTCCTTATTTTGCGGCAAAAAAACCAGAAATTCCCTTTGTTTTGGGGGAAAAAGACAGAAATTCCACTTAATTAGAGGCAAAAATGCAGAAATTCCCCTTTTTTTGGAGCAAAAATGAAGAAATTATCCTTTTTATGACAAAAAGGTATGCATAGCCATTATTTTCGGGCAAAAAGGCAGAAATTACTCATATTTTGGAGCAAAATTGCAGAAATTCCCTTAATTTTGGGGCAAAAGGCAGAAATTCCCTTTATTTTGGGGCCAAAATCAGAAATTCCCATTATTTTGGGGCAAAATTCAAGAAATTTCCTCTATTTTGGGGCATAATTGCAGGAATTTACCTTATTTTGGAGCAAAATTGCAGAAATTTCCCTTATATGGGGCAAAATTACAGAAATTTCACTTATTTTCAGGTAAAAAGGCTGAAACTTCATTTATTTTGGGGCAAAAAGGAAGAAATTCCCCTTATTATGGGTCAAAATTGCAGAAATTTCCCTTAATATGTTGAAATATTGCAGAAATTTCCCTTAATTTAAAGCAAAATTGCAGAAATTTCACTTATTTCAGTGAAAAAAAGCAAAAATTTTTCTTATTTTGGGGCCAGAAAGCAGAAATTCCCATTATTTTGGGGCAAAATGCAGAAATTCACCTTATTTTGGGGTAAAATTGCAGAATTTTCACATATTTCAGGGCAAAAAGGCAAAAATTTCCCTTATTTTGGGGCAAAAAAGACAGAAATTCCCTTTGTTTTGGGGGAAAAAGACAGAAATTCCACTTATTTAGAGGCAAAAAGGCAGAAATTCCCCTTATTTTGGAGCAAAAATGAAGAAATTTTCCTTTTTTATGGCAAAAAGTTATGCATTTCCCTTATTTTCGGGCAAAAAGGCAGATATTCCCCATATTTTGGAGCAAAATTGCAGAAATTCCCCTAATTGTGGGGCAAAAATGCAGAAATTCCTTATATGTTTGATCAAAAAGACAGAAATTCTTTTTATTTTTGGGCAAAATTCAGAAATTCCACTTATTTGGGGCAAAATTCAAGAAATTTCCCTTATTTTGGGGCAAAATTGCTGAAATTTCACTTATTTTGGGGCAAAATTGCAGAAATTCCCTTTATTTTGAGGGAAAAAGGCTGAAATTCCTCTTATTTGTGGGCAAAAAGGCAAAAATTTCTCTTATTTTGGGGCAAAAAGACAGTAATTTCCCTTATTTTGTGGCAAAAAGGTAGAAATTTCTTTTATTTTGGGTCAAAATTGCAGAAATATCACTTATTTCAGGGCCTAATTCAAAAATTCCTTTTATCTTGGGGCAAAATAAGAGAAATTCCATTTATTTTTGGTTAAAAATGGAGAAATTTCACTTATTTTGAGGTAAAAAGCAGAAATTCCTCTAATTTTGGGGCAAAAATGAAGAAATTTCCCTTTTTTGTGGCAAAAGGTATACATTCCCCTTACTTTCGGGATAAAAAGCCGAAATTGCCCGTATTTTGAAGCAAAATTGCAGACATTTTCATAATTTTCAGGCAAAAAAGCAGAAATTCTTCTTATTTTAGGGTAAAAAGACAGAAAATCTCCTTTTTTCAAGAGCAAACAGTCAGAAATTCCCCTTATTTTGGGGCACAATTGCAGAAATTTCCTTTACATTGGGGCAAAATTGCAGAAATTTCACATATTTCAGGGTAATAAGTCAGAAATTCCACTTATTTTAGGGTAAAAAAGACAGAAATTCCCTTTGTTTCTGAAAAAAAAGACAGAAATTATACTTATTTAGAGGCAAAAAGGCCGAAATTCCCCTTATTTTTGAGCAAAAATGAAGAAATTTACCTTTTTATGGCAAAAAGGTATGCATTCCCCTTACTTTCGGGATAAAAGCAGAAATTCCCTGTATTTTGAAGCAAAATTACAGAAATTTTCATAATTTTTGAGCAAAAAGGCAGAAATTTTCCTTATTTTTGGGCAAAAAGGCACAAAATCTCCTATTTTTGGAACAAACAGTCAGAAATTCCCCTTATTTTTGGGCAAAATTGCAGAAATTTCCTTTACATTGGGGCAAAATTGCAGAAATTTCGCTTATTTTGGGACAAAATTGCAGAAATTTCACTTATGTCAGGGTAATAATTGAGAAATTCTCCTTATTTTGCGGCAAAAAAACCAGAAATTCCCTTTGTTTTGGGGGAAAAAGACAGAAATTCCACTTAATTAGAGGCAAAAATGCAGAAATTCCCCTTTTTTTGGAGCAAAAATGAAGAAATTATCCTTTTTATGACAAAAAGGTATGCATAGCCATTATTTTCGGGCAAAAAGGCAGAAATTACTCATATTTTGGAGCAAAATTGCAGAAATTCCCTTAATTTTGGGGCAAAAGGCAGAAATTCCCTTTATTTTGGGGCCAAAATCAGAAATTCCCATTATTTTGGGGCAAAATTCAAGAAATTTCCTCTATTTTGGGGCATAATTGCAGGAATTTACCTTATTTTGGAGCAAAATTGCAGAAATTTCCCTTATATGGGGCAAAATTACAGAAATTTCACTTATTTTCAGGTAAAAAGGCTGAAACTTCATTTATTTTGGGGCAAAAAGGAAGAAATTCCCCTTATTATGGGTCAAAATTGCAGAAATTTCCCTTAATATGTTGAAATATTGCAGAAATTTCCCTTAATTTAAAGCAAAATTGCAGAAATTTCACTTATTTCAGTGAAAAAAAGCAAAAATTTTTCTTATTTTGGGGCCAGAAAGCAGAAATTCCCATTATTTTGGGGCAAAATGCAGAAATTCACCTTATTTTGGGGTAAAATTGCAGAATTTTCACATATTTCAGGGCAAAAAGGCAAAAATTTCCCTTATTTTGGGGCAAAAAAGACAGAAATTCCCTTTGTTTTGGGGGAAAAAGACAGAAATTCCACTTATTTAGAGGCAAAAAGGCAGAAATTCCCCTTATTTTGGAGCAAAAATGAAGAAATTTTCCTTTTTTATGGCAAAAAGTTATGCATTTCCCTTATTTTCGGGCAAAAAGGCAGATATTCCCCATATTTTGGAGCAAAATTGCAGAAATTCCCCTAATTGTGGGGCAAAAATGCAGAAATTCCTTATATGTTTGATCAAAAAGACAGAAATTCTTTTTATTTTTGGGCAAAATTCAGAAATTCCACTTATTTGGGGCAAAATTCAAGAAATTTCCCTTATTTTGGGGCAAAATTGCTGAAATTTCACTTATTTTGGGGCAAAATTGCAGAAATTCCCTTTATTTTGAGGGAAAAAGGCTGAAATTCCTCTTATTTGTGGGCAAAAAGGCAAAAATTTCTCTTATTTTGGGGCAAAAAGACAGTAATTTCCCTTATTTTGTGGCAAAAAGGTAGAAATTTCTTTTATTTTGGGTCAAAATTGCAGAAATATCACTTATTTCAGGGCCTAATTCAAAAATTCCTTTTATCTTGGGGCAAAATAAGAGAAATTCCATTTATTTTTGGTTAAAAATGGAGAAATTTCACTTATTTTGAGGTAAAAAGCAGAAATTCCTCTAATTTTGGGGCAAAAATGAAGAAATTTCCCTTTTTTGTGGCAAAAGGTATACATTCCCCTTACTTTCGGGATAAAAAGCCGAAATTGCCCGTATTTTGAAGCAAAATTGCAGACATTTTCATAATTTTCAGGCAAAAAAGCAGAAATTCTTCTTATTTTAGGGTAAAAAGACAGAAAATCTCCTTTTTTCAAGAGCAAACAGTCAGAAATTCCCCTTATTTTGGGGCACAATTGCAGAAATTTCCTTTACATTGGGGCAAAATTGCAGAAATTTCCCTTATTTTGGGGCAAAATTGCAGAAATTTCACTTATTTCAGGGTAATAAGTCAGAAATTCCCCTTATTTTGGGGAATAAAAGACAGAAATTCCCTTTGTTTTAGGGGAAAAAGACAGAAATTCCACTTAGTTAGAGGCAAAAATGCAGAAATTCCCCTTATTTTGGAGCAAAAATGAAGAAATTTCCCTTTCTATGGCAAAAAGGTATGCATTTCCATTATTTTCGGGCAAAAAGGCAGAAATTCCCCGTATTTTGGAGCAAAATTGCAGAAATTCCCCTTATTTTGGGGCAAAAGGCAGAAATTTCCTTTATTTTGGGGCAAAAATCAGAAATTCCCCTTATTTTGGGGCAAAATTCAAGAAATTTCTTTTATTTTTGGGCAAAATTGCAGGAATTTACCTTATTTTGGGGTAAAATTGCAGACATTTCCTTTATTTGGGGCAAAATTGCATAAAATTCACTTATTTTCAGGTAAAAAGTCTGAAATTTCCTTTATTTTAGGGCAAAAAAAGAGAAATTCCCCTTATTTTGGGGCAAAATTGCAGAAAATTCCCTTGTTATGGGATAAAATTGCAGAAATTTCCCTTATTTTAGAGCAAAATTGCAGAAATTTCACTTATTTCAGAGAAATAAAGCAAAAATGTTTCTTATTTTGGGGCAAAAAGGCAGAAATTCCCATTATTATAGGGCAAAAAGGCAGAAATTCACCTTATTTTGGGGTAAAATTGCAGAAATTTTACATATTTCAGGACAAAAAGGCAGAAATTTCCCTTATTTTGGGGCAAAATTGCAGAAATTTCACTTATTTCAGGGTAATAAGTCAGAAATTCCCCCTTATTTTGGGGCAAAAAATACAGAAATTCCCATTGTTTTGGACGAAAAAGACAGAAATTCCACTTATTTAGAGACAAAAAGGCAGAAATTCCCCTTATTTTGGAGGAAAAATGAAGAAATTTTCCTTTTTATGGCAAAAAGGTATGCATTCCCATTATTTTCTGGCAAAAAAGGCAGAAATTCCCCGTATTTGGAGTAAAATTGCAGAAATTCCCCTAATTTTGGGGCAAAAGGCAGAAATTCCCTTTATTTTGGGACAAAAATCAGAAATTCCCCTTATTTTGTGGCAAAATTGAAGAAATTTCCTTTATTTTGGGGTAAAATTGCAGGAATTTACTTAATTTGGGGCAAAATTGCATAAAATTCACTTATTTTCAGGTAAAAAGGTTGAAATTTCCTTTATTTTGGGGCAAAAAAAGAGAAATTCCTCTTATTTTGGGGCAAAATTGCAGAAATTTCCCTTGTTATGGGAAAAAATTGCAGAAATTTCTCTTATTTTAGGGCAAAATTGCAGAAATTTCACTTATTTCAGAGAAATAAAGCAAAAATGTTTCTTATTTTGGGGCAAAAAAGCAGAAAATCTCATTATTTTAAGGCAAAAAGGCAGAAATTCACCTTATTTTGCGGTAAAATTGCAGAAATTTCACATATTTCAGGGCAAAAAGGCAGAAATTTCCCTTTTTGGGTGGCAAAATTGCAGAAATTTCACTTATTTCAGGGTAATAAGTCAGAAATTTCCCCTTATTTTGGGGCTAAAAATACAGAAATTTCCGTTGTTTTGGGGGAAAAAGACAGAAATTCCACTTATTTAGATTCAAAAAGGCAGAAATTCCCCTTATTTTGGAGCAAAAATGAAGAAATTTCCCTTTTTTATGGCAAAAAGATATGCATTTCCCTTATTTTTGGGAAAAAAGGCAGAAATTCCCCGTATTTTGGAGCAAAATTACAGAAATTTCCCTAATTCTGGGGAAAAAAGGCAGAAATTCCCTATATGTTGGAGCAAAAAGACAGAAATTCTCCTTATTTTGGGGCAAAACTCAGAAATTCCACCTCTTTTGGGGCAAAATTCCAAAAATTTCTCTTATTTTGGGGGAAAATTGCAGAAATTTCACTTATTTTAGGGCAAAATTGCAGGAATTTCACTTATTTCAGGGAAAAAAGTCAGAAATTTTCCTTATTTTGGGGCAAAATAACAGAAATTCCTAATATTTTGTGGCAAAAATGCAGAAATTCCTCTTATTTTGAGGTAAAAAGGCTGAATTCCCCTTATTTGGGGGCAAAAAGGCAGAAATTTCCCTTATTTTGGGGCAAAATTGTAGAAATTTCACTTATTTCAGGGTAATGAGTCAGAAATTCCTCTTATTTTGGGGCAAAAAAGAGAGAAATTCCCTTTGTTTTCAAGGAAAAAGACAGAAATTCCACTTATTTAGAGGCAAAAAGGCAGAAATTCCCCTTATTTTGGAGCAAAAATGAAGAAATTTCATTTTTTATGGCAAAAAGGTATGCATTTCCATTATTTTCGGGCAAAACCGCAGAAATTCCCTGTATTTTGGAGCAAAAAGGCAGAAATTCCCCGTATTTTGGAGGAAAATTGCAGAAAATCCCCTATTTTTGGGGCAAAAATCAGAAAATCTTTTTATTTTGGGGCAAAATTCAAGAAATTCCCTTTATTTTGGGGCAAAATTGGAGGAATTTACCATATTTTTGGGCAAAATTGCAGAAATTTCCCTTATTTGGGGCAAAATTGCAGAAATTTCACTTATTTTCAGAAAAAATGGCTGATATTTTCTTTATTTTGGGGCAAAAAGGGAGAAATTTCTCTTATATTGGGGCAAAATTGCAGAAATTTCTCTTATTATGGGGAAAAATTGCAGAAATTTTCCTTATTTTAGAAAAAATTGCAGAAATTTCACTTATTTCAGAGAAAAAAAGCAAAAATTTTTCTTATTTTGGGGCAAAAAGGCAGAAATTCCCATTATTTTGGGGCAAAAAGGCAGAAATTCGACTTATTTTGGGGTAAAATTGCAGAAATTCCCCTAATTTAGGGGCAAAAGGCAGAAATTCCCTTTATTTTGGGGCAAAAATCATAAATTCCCCTTATTTTGGGGCAAAATTCAAGAAATTTCTTTTAATTTGGGGCAAAATTGCAGGAATTTACCTTATTTTGGGGCAAAATTGCAGAAATTTTTCTTATTTGGGGCAAAATTGCAGAAACTTCAATTATTTTCAGGTAAAAAGGCTGAAATTTCCTTTATTTTGGGGCAAAAAGGGAGAAATTCCCCTTATTTTGGGGCAAAATTGAAGAAATTTCCCTTGTTATTGAAAAAAATTGCAGAAATTTTCCTTATTTTAGGGCAAAATTGCAGAAATTTCACTTATTTCAGAGAAAAAACGCAAAAATTTTTCTTATTTTGGGGCAAATAGGCAGAAATTCCCATTATTTTGGGGCAAAAAGGCAGAAATTCGACTTATTTTGGGGTAAAATTGCAGAAATTTCATATATTTCAGGGCAAAAAGGCAGAAATTCCAATTATTTTGGAGCAAAAATAAAGAAATTTCCCTTTTTTATGGCAAAATGTTATGCATTCCCCTTATTTTCGGGCAAAAAGGCAGAAATTCCCTGTATTTTGGAGCAAAATTGCAGAAATTCCTCTAATTGTTGGGCTAAAATGCAGAAATTCCTATTATGTTGGGGCAAAAAGACGGAAATTCTCCTTATTTAAGGGCATAATTCAGAAATTCCACTTAATTTGGGGAAAAAATCCAAAATTTCTCTTATTTTGGGGCAAAAATTGCAGAAATTTCACTTATTTCAGGGAAAAATGGCAGAAATTTTCCTTATTTTGGGGCAAAAATGTAGAAATTCTTAATATTTTGTGGCAAAAATGCAGAAATTCCCTTTATTTTGAGGGAAAAAGGCTGAAATTTTCCTTATGTGGGGGCAAAAAGGCAGAAATTTCCCTTATTTTGGGGCAAAAAGACAGTAATTCCCCTTATTTTGTGGCAAAAAGGTAGAAATTTCTTTTATTTCGGGGCAAAATTGCAGAAATATCACTTATTTCAGGGCCTAATTCAAAAATTCCTTTTATTTTGGGGCAAAAAGAGAGAAATTCCATTTATTTTTGGTTAAAAAGGGAGAAATTTCACTTATTTTGAGGTAAAAAGCAGAAATTCCTCTTATTTTGGGGCAAAAATGAAGAAATTTCCCTTTTTTGTGGCAAAAGTATACATTCCCCTTACTTTCGGGATAAAAAGCCGAAATTCCCCGTATTTTGAAGCAAAATTGCAGAAATTTTCATAATTTTCAGGCAAAAAAGCAGAAATTCTCCTTATTTTAGGGCAAAAAGACAGAAAATCTCCTTTTTTCGGGTGCAAACAGTCAGAAATTCCCCTTATTTTGGGGCAAAATTGCAGAAATTTCCTTTACATTGTGGCAAAATTGCAGAAATTTCCCTTATTTTGGAACAAAATTGCAGAAATTTCACTTATTTCAGGGTAATAAGTCAAAAATTCGCCTTATTTTGGGGCAAAAAAGACAGAAATTCCCTTTGTTTTGGGGGAAAAAGACAGAAATTTCACTTATTTAGAGGCAAAAAGGCAGAAATTCCCATTATTTTGGAGCAAAAATGAAGAAATTTCCCTTTTTTATGGTAAAAAGTTATGCATTCCCCTTATTTTCTGGCAAAAAGGCAGAAATTCCCCGTATTTTGGAGCAAAATTGCAAAATTCCCCTAATTGTGGGGCAAAAATGCAGAAATTCCAAATATGTTGGGGCAAAAAGACAGAAATTCTCTTTATTTTGGGGCATAATTCAGAAATTCCACTTATTTTGGGCAAAAATTCCAAAATTGCTCTTATTTTGTAGCAAAATTGCAGAAATTTCACTTATTTCAGGGAAAAAATGCAGAAATTTTCTTTATTTTGGGGCAAAAATGCAGAAATTCTTAATATTTTGTGGCGAAAATGCAGAAATTCTCTTTATTTTGAGGGAAAAAGGCTGAAATTCCCCTTATTTGGGGGCAAAAAGGCAGAAATTTCCCTTATTTTGGGGCAAAAATACAGTAATTCCCCTTATTTTGTGGCATAAAGGCAGAAATTTCTTTTATTTTGGGGCAAAATTGCAGAAATATCACTTATTTCAGGGCCTAATTAAAAAATTCCTTATATTTTGGGGCAAAAAGGGTGAAATTCCATTTATTTTTGGTTTAAAAGGGAGAAATTTCACTTATTTTGAGGTAAAAAGCAAAAATACCTCTTATTTTGGGGCAAAAATGAAGAAATTTCCCTTTTTTGTGGCAAAAGGTATACATTCCCCTTACTTTCGGGATAAAAAGCCGAAATTCCCCATATTTTGAAGCAAAATTGCAGAAATTTTCATAATTTTTGGGCAAAAAAGCAAAAATTCTTATTTTAGGGCAAAAAGACAGAAAATCTCTTTTTTTCGGGAGCAAACATTCAGAAATTCCCCTTATTTTGGGGAAAAATTGCCGAAATTTCCTTTACATTGGGGCAAAATTGCAGAAATTTCCCTTATTTTGGGGCAAAATTGCAGAAATTTCACTTATTTCAGGGTAATAAGTCAGAAATTCCCCTTATTTTGGGGCAAAAAAGACAGAAATTCCCTTTGTTTTGGGGGAAAAAGACAGAAATTCCACTTAGTTAGATGCAAAAATGCAGAAATTCCCCTTATTTTGGAGCAAAAATGAAGAAATTTTCCTTTTTATGGCAAAAAGGTATGCATTCCCATTATTTTCTGGCAAAAAGGCAGAAATTCCCTGTATTTTGGAGCAAAATTGCAGAAATTCCCCTAATTTTGGGGTAAAAGGCAGAAATTTCCTTTATTTTGGGACAAAAATCAGAAATTCCCCTTATATTGGGGCAAAATTCAAGAAATTTCCTTTATTTTGGGGTAAAATTGCAGGAATTTACCTTATTTTGGGGCAAAATTGCAGAAATTTCCTTAATTTGGGGCAAAATTGCATAAAATTCACTTATTTTCAGGTAAAAAGGGTGAAATTTCCTTTATTTTGGGGCAAAAAAAGAGAAATTCAACTTATTTTGGGGAAAAATTGCAGAAATTTCCCTTTTTACGGGAAAAAATTGCAGAAATTTCCCTTATTTTAGGACAAAATTGCAGAAATTTCACTTATTTCAGAGAAATAAAGCAAAAATGTTTCTTATTTTGGGGCAAAAAGGCAGAAAATCTCATTATTTTAGGGCAAAAAGGCAGAAATTCACCTTATTTTGCGGTAAAATTGCAGAAATTTCTCATATTTCAGAACAAAAAGGCAGAAATTTCCCTTTTTTGGGGGCAAAATTGCAGAAATTTCACTTATTTCAGTGTAATAAGTCAGAAATTCCCCCTTATTTTGGGGCTAAAAATACAGAAATTCCCGTTGTTTTGGGGGAAAAAGACAGAAATTCCACTTATTTAGAGGCAAAGAGGCAGAAATTCCCCTTATTTTGGAGCAAAAATGAAGAAATTTCCCTTTTTTATGGCAAAAAGATATGCATTTCCCTCATTTTTGGAAAAAAAGGCAGAAATTCTCCGTATTTTGGAGCACAATTGCAGAAATTCCCCTAATTCTGGGGCAAAAGGCAGAAATTCCCTATATGTTGGGGCAAAAAGACAGAAATTCTCCTTATTTTGGGGCAAAACTCAGAAATTCCACTTCTTTTGGGGCAAAATTCCAGAAATTTCCCTTATTTGGGGGCAAAATTGTAGAAATTTCACTTATTTTGGGGCAAAATTGCAGAAATTTCACTTATTTCAGGGAAAAAAGTAAGAAATTTTCCTTATTTTGGGGCAAAATAACAGAAATTCCTAATATTTTGTGGCAAAAATCCAGAAATTCCTCTTATTTTGAGGTAAAAATGCTGAATTCACCTTAATTGGGGGAAAAAAGGCAGAAATTTCCCTTATTTTGGGGCAAAATTGCAGAAATTTCACTTATTTCAGGGTAATAAGTCAGAAATTCACCTTATTTTGGGGCAAAAAAGACAGAAATTCTCTTTGTTTTGGGGGAAAAAGACAGAAATTCCACTTAGAGGCAAAAATGCAGAAATTCCCCTTATTTTGGAGCAAAAATGAAGAAATTTTCCTTTTTATGGCAAAAAGGTATGCATTCCCATTATTTTCGTGTAAAAAGGCAGAAATTCCCCGTATTTTGGAGCAAAATTGAAGACATTTTCCTAATTTTGGGGCAAAAGGCAGAAATTCCCTTTATTTTGGGGCAAAAATCAGAAATTCCCCTTATTTTGGGGCAAAATTCAAAAAATTTCCTTTATTTTCGGGCAAAATTGCAGGAATTTACCTTATTTTGGGGCAAAATTGCAGAAATTTCCTTTATTTGGGGCAAAATTGCATAAAATTCATTTATTTTCAGGTAAAAAGGCTGAAAATTCCTTTATTTTGAGGCAAAAAATGTGAAATTCCCCTTATTTTGGGGAAAAATTGCAGAAATTTCCCTTGTTATGGAAAAATTGCAGAAATTTCCCTTATTTTAGGGCAAAATTGCAGAAATTTCACTTATTTCATGGTAATAAGTCAGAAATTCCCGCTTATTTTGGGGCAAAATGACAAAAATTCCCTTTGTTTTGAGGGAAAAAGACAGAAATTCCACTTATTTAGAGGCAAAAAGGCAGAAATTCCCATTATTTTGGAGCAAAAATGAAGAAATTTCCCTTTTTTTTGGCAAAAAGTTATGCATTCCCCTTATTTTCGGGCAAAGAGGCAGAAATTCCCCGTATTTTGGAGCAAAATTGCAAAATTCCCCTAATTGTGGGGCAAAAATGCAGAAATTCCCAATATGTTGCGGCAAAAAGACAGAAATTCTCTTTATTTTGGGGCATAACTCAGAAATTCCACTTATTTTGGGCAAAAATTCCAAAATTTCTCTTATTTTGGGGCAAAATTGCAGAAATTTCACTTATTTCAGGGAAAAAATGCAGAAATTTTCTTTATTTTGGGGCAAAAATGCAGAAATTCTTAATATTTTGTGGCGAAAATGCAGAAATTCCCTTTATTTTGAGAAAAAAAAGCTGAAATTCCCATTATTTGGGGGAAAAAAGGCAGAAATTTCCCTTATTTTGGGGCAAAAAGACAGTAATTCCCCTTATTTTGTGGAATAAAGGCAGAAATTTCTTTTATTTTGGGTCAAAATTGCAGAAATATCACTTATTTCAGGGCCTAATTAAAAAATTTCTTATATTTTGGGGCAAAAAGAGAGAAATTCCATTTATTTTTGGTTTAAAAGAGAGAAATTTCACTTATTTTGAGGTAAAAAGCAAAAATACCTCTTATTTTGGGGCAAAAATGAAGAAATTTCCCTTTTTTGTGGCAAAAGGTATACATTCCCCTTACTTTCGGGATAAAAAGCCGAAATTCCCCATATTTTGAAGCAAAATTGCAGAAATTTTCATAATTTTCGGGCAAAAAAGCAGAAATTCTCCTTATTTTAGGGCAAAAAGACAGAAAATCTCTTTTTTTCGGAAGCAAACAGTCAGAAATTCCCCTTATTTTGGGGAAAAATTGCAGAAATTTCCTTTACATTGGGGCAAAATTGCAGAAATTCACCTTATTTTGGGGCAAAATTGTAGAAATTTCCCTTGTTATTGAAAAAAATTGAAGAAATTTTCCTTATTTTAGGGCAAAATTGCAGAAATTTCACTTATTTCAGAGAAAAAACGCAAAAATTTTTTCTTATTTTGGGGCAAATAGGCAGAAATTCCCATTATTTTGGGGCAAAAAGGCAGAAATTCGACTTATTTTAGGGTAAAATTGCAGAAATTTCACATATTTCAGGGCAAAAAGGCAGAAATTTCCCGTATTTTGGGGCAAAATTGCAAATATTTCACTTATTTCAGGGAAATAAGTCAGAAATTCCTCTTATTTTGGGGCAAAAAAGACAGAAAATCCCTTTGTTTTGGGAGAAAAAGACAGAAATTCCACATATTTAGAGGCAAAATGCAGAAATTCCCCTTATTTTGGAGCAAGAATGAAGAAATTTTCCTTTTTATGGCAAAAAGGTATGCATTCCCATTATTTTCTGGCAAAAAGGCAGAAATTCCCCGTATTTTGTAGCAAAATTGCAGAAATTCCCCTAATTTTGGGGCAAAAGTCAGAAATTCCCTTTATTTTGGGACAAAATTCAGACATTCCCCTTATTTTGGGGCAAAAATTCAAGAAATTTCCTTTATTTTGGTTTAAAATTGCAGGAATTTACCTTATTTTGGGGCAAAATTGCAGAAATTTGCTTAATTTGGGGCAAAATTGCATAAAATTCACTTTTTTCAGGTAAAAAGGCTGAAATTTTCTTTATTTTGGGGCAAAAAAGAGAAATTCCCCTTATTTTGGGGCAAAATTGCAGAAATTTCCCTTATTTTGGGGCAAAAAGACAGTAATTCCCCTTATTTTGTGGCAAAAAGGTAGAAATTTCTTTATTTCGGTGCAAAATTGCAGAAATATCACTTATTTCAGGGCCTAATTCAAAAATTCCTTTTATTTTGGGGCAAAAAGAGAGAAATTCCATTTATTTTTGGTTAAAAAGGGAGAAATTTCACTTATTTTGAGGTAAAAAGCAGAAATTCCTCTTATTTTGGGGCAAAAATGAAGAAATTTCCCTTTTTTGTGGCAAAAGGTATACATTCCCCTTACTTTCGGGATAAAAGGCCGAAAGTCCCGTATTTTGAAGCAAAATTGCAGAAATTTTCATAATTTTCGGGCAAAAAAGCAGAAATTCTCCTTATTATAGGGCAAAAAGACAGAAAATCTCCTTTTTTCGGGAGCAAACAGTCAGAAATTCCCCTTATTTTGGGGCAAAATTGCAGAAATTTCCCTTATTTTGGGGCAAAATTGCAGAAATTTCACATATTTCATTGTAATAAGTCAGAAATTCCCCTTATTTTGGGGCAAAAAAGACAGAAATTCCCTTTGTTTTGGGGGAAAAAGACAGAAATTCCACTTAGTTAGAGGCAAAATGCAGAAATTCCCCTTATTTTGGAGCAAAAATGAAGAAATTTTCCTTTTTATGGCAAAAAGGTATGCATTCCCATTATTTTCGTGCAAAAAGGCAGAAATTCCCCGTATTTTGGAGCAAAATTGCAGAAATTGCCCTAATTTTTGGGCAAAAGGAAGAAATTCCCTTTATTTTGGGGCAAAAATCAGAAATTCCCCTTATTTTGGGGCAAAATTCAAAAAATTTCCTTTATTTTGGGGCAAAATTGCAGGAATTTACCTTATTTTGGGGCAAAATTGCAGAAATTTCCTTTATTTGGGGCAAAATTGCATAAAATTCACTTATTTTCAAGTAAAACGGCTGAAATTTCCTTTATTTTGGGGCAAAAAAAGAGAATTTCCCCTTATTTTGGGTCAAAATTGCACAAATTTCCCTTATTATGGAAAAATTGCAGAAATTTCCATTATTTTAGGGCAAAATTGCAGAAATTTCACTTATTTCAGGGTAATAAGTCAGAAATTCCCGCTTATTTTGGGGCAAAAAATACAGAAATTCCCGTTGTTTTGGGGGAATAAGATAGAAATTCCACTTATTTAGAGGCAAAAAGGCAGAAATTCCCCTTATTTTGGGGCAAAATTGCAGAAATTTCCTTTACATTGGGGCAAAATTGCAGAAATTTCCCTTATTTTGGGGCAAAATTGCAGAAATTTCACTTATTTCAGGGTAATAAGTCAGAAATTCCCCTTATTTTGGGGCAAAAAAGACAAATATTCTCTTTGTTTTGGGGGAAAAAGACAGAAATTCCACTTAGTTAGAGGCAAAAATGCAGAAATTCCCATTATTTTGGAGCAAAAATGAAGAAATTTTCATATTTATGGCAAAAAGGTATGCATTCCCATTATTTTCTGGCAAAAAGGCAGAAATTCCCCGTATTTTGTAGCAAAATTGCAGAAATTCCCCTAATTTTGGGGCAAAAGGCAGAAATTCCCTTTATTTTGGGACAAAATTCAGACATTCCCCTTATTTTGGAGCAAAATTCAAGAAATTTCCTTTATTTTGGGGTAAAATTGCAGGAATTTACCTTATTTTGGGGCAAAATTGCAGAAATTTGCTTAATTTGGGGCAAAATTGCATAAAATTCACTTATTTTCAGGTAAAAAGGCTGAAATTTTCTTTATTTTGGGGCAAAAAAAGAGAAATTCCCCTTATTTTGGGGCAAAATTGCAGAAATTTCCCTTGTTATGGGAAAAAATTGCAGAAATTTCCCTTATTTTAGGACAAAATTGCAGAAATTTCACTTATTTCAGAGAAATAAAGCAAAAATGTTTCTTATTTTGGGGCAAAAAGGTAGAAAATCTCATTATTTTATGGCAAAAAGGCAGAAATTCACCTTATTTTGCGGTAAAATTGCAGAAATTTCACATATTTTAGGGCAAAAAGGCAGAAATTTCTCTTATTTTGGGGCAAAATTGCAGAAATTTCACTTATTTCATGGTAATAAGTCAGAAATTCCTTTTATTTTGGGGCAAAATACAAAAATTCCTTTTATTTTGGGGGAAAAAGACAGAAATTGCACTTATTTAGAGGCAAAAAGGCAGAAATTCCCATTATTTTGGAGCAAAAATGAAAAAATTTCCCTTTTTTATGGCAAAAAGTTATGCATTCCCCTTATTTTCGGGCAAAAAGGCAGAATTTCCCCATATTTTGGAGCAAAATTGCAGACATTCCCCTAATTGTTCGGCAAAAATGCAGAAATTCCTAATATGTTTGGGCAAAAAGACAGAAATTCTCCTTATTTAAAGGCATAATTCAGAAATTCCACTTATTTTGGGGAAAAAAATCCAAAATTTCTCTTATTTTGGGGCAAAATTGCACAAATTTCACTTATTTCAGGGAAAAAAGGCAGAAATTTCCCTTATTTTGGGGCAAAATTGCAGAAATTTCACTTATTTCAGGGTAATAAGTCAGAAATTCCCCCTTATTTTGGGGCAAAAAATACAGAAATTCCCATTGTTTTGGACGAAAAAGACAGAAATTCCACTTATTTAGAGACAAAAAGGCAGAAATTCCCCTTATTTTGGAGGAAAAATGAAGAAATTTTCCTTTTTATGGCAAAAAGGTATGCATTCCCATTATTTTCTGGCAAAAAAGGCAGAAATTCCCCGTATTTGGAGTAAAATTGCAGAAATTCCCCTAATTTTGGGGCAAAAGGCAGAAATTCCCTTTATTTTGGGACAAAAATCAGAAATTCCCCTTATTTTGTGGCAAAATTGAAGAAATTTCCTTTATTTTGGGGTAAAATTGCAGGAATTTCCTTAATTTGGGGCAAAATTGCATAAAATTCACTTATTTTCAGGTAAAAAGGTTGAAATTTCCTTTATTTTGGGGCAAAAAAAGAGAAATTCCTCTTATTTTGGGGCAAAATTGCAGAAATTTCCCTTGTTATGGGAAAAAATTGCAGAAATTTCTCTTATTTTAGGGCAAAATTGCAGAAATTTCACTTATTTCAGAGAAATAAAGCAAAAATGTTTCTTATTTTGGGGCAAAAAAGCAGAAAATCTCATTATTTTAAGGCAAAAAGGCAGAAATTCACCTTATTTTGCGGTAAAATTGCAGAAATTTCACATATTTCAGGGCAAAAAGGCAGAAATTTCCCTTTTTGGGTGGCAAAATTGCAGAAATTTCACTTATTTCAGGGTAATAAGTCAGAAATTTCCCCTTATTTTGGGGCTAAAAATACAGAAATTTCCGTTGTTTTGGGGGAAAAAGACAGAAATTCCACTTATTTAGATTCAAAAAGGCAGAAATTCCCCTTATTTTGGAGCAAAAATGAAGAAATTTCCCTTTTTTATGGCAAAAAGATATGCATTTCCCTTATTTTTGGGAAAAAAAGGCAGAAATTCCCCGTATTTTGGAGCAAAATTACAGAAATTCCCCTAATTCTGGGGAAAAAAGGCAGAAATTCCCTATATGTTGGAGCAAAAAGACAGAAATTCTCCTTATTTTGGGGCAAAACTCAGAAATTCCACCTCTTTTGGGGCAAAATTCCAAAAATTTCTCTTATTTTGGGGGAAAATTGCAGAAATTTCACTTATTTTAGGGCAAAATTGCAGGAATTTCACTTATTTCAGGGAAAAAAGTCAGAAATTTTCCTTATTTTGGGGCAAAATAACAGAAATTCCTAATATTTTGTGGCAAAAATGCAGAAATTCCTCTTATTTTGAGGTAAAAAGGCTGAATTCCCCTTATTTGGGGGCAAAAAGGCAGAAATTTCCCTTATTTTGGGGCAAAATTGTAGAAATTTCACTTATTTCAGGGTAATGAGTCAGAAATTCCTCTTATTTTGGGGCAAAAAAGAGAGAAATTCCCTTTGTTTTCAAGGAAAAAGACAGAAATTCCACTTATTTAGAGGCAAAAAGGCAGAAATTCCCCTTATTTTGGAGCAAAAATGAAGAAATTTCATTTTTTATGGCAAAAAGGTATGCATTTCCATTATTTTCGGGCAAAACCGCAGAAATTCCCTGTATTTTGGAGCAAAAAGGCAGAAATTCCCCGTATTTTGGAGGAAAATTGCAGAAAATCCCCTATTTTTGGGGCAAAAATCAGAAAATCTTTTTATTTTGGGGCAAAATTCAAGAAATTCCCTTTATTTTGGGGCAAAATTGGAGGAATTTACCATATTTTTGGGCAAAATTGCAGAAATTTCCCTTATTTGGGGCAAAATTGCAGAAATTTCACTTATTTTCAGAAAAAATGGCTGATATTTTCTTTATTTTGGGGCAAAAAGGGAGAAATTTCTCTTATATTGGGGCAAAATTGCAGAAATTTCTCTTATTATGGGGAAAAATTGCAGAAATTTTCCTTATTTTAGAAAAAATTGCAGAAATTTCACTTATTTCAGAGAAAAAAAGCAAAAATTTTTCTTATTTTGGGGCAAAAAGGCAGAAATTCCCATTATTTTGGGGCAAAAAGGCAGAAATTCGACTTATTTTGGGGTAAAATTGCAGAAATTCCCCTAATTTAGGGGCAAAAGGCAGAAATTCCCTTTATTTTGGGGCAAAAATCATAAATTCCCCTTATTTTGGGGCAAAATTCAAGAAATTTCTTTTAATTTGGGGCAAAATTGCAGGAATTTACCTTATTTTGGGGCAAAATTGCAGAAATTTTTCTTATTTGGGGCAAAATTGCAGAAACTTCAATTATTTTCAGGTAAAAAGGCTGAAATTTCCTTTATTTTGGGGCAAAAAGGGAGAAATTCCCCTTATTTTGGGGCAAAATTGAAGAAATTTCCCTTGTTATTGAAAAAAATTGCAGAAATTTTCCTTATTTTAGGGCAAAATTGCAGAAATTTCACTTATTTCAGAGAAAAAACGCAAAAATTTTTCTTATTTTGGGGCAAATAGGCAGAAATTCCCATTATTTTGGGGCAAAAAGGCAGAAATTCGACTTATTTTGGGGTAAAATTGCAGAAATTTCATATATTTCAGGGCAAAAAGGCAGAAATTCCAATTATTTTGGAGCAAAAATAAAGAAATTTCCCTTTTTTATGGCAAAATGTTATGCATTCCCCTTATTTTCGGGCAAAAAGGCAGAAATTCCCTGTATTTTGGAGCAAAATTGCAGAAATTCCTCTAATTGTTGGGCTAAAATGCAGAAATTCCTATTATGTTGGGGCAAAAAGACGGAAATTCTCCTTATTTAAGGGCATAATTCAGAAATTCCACTTAATTTGGGGAAAAAATCCAAAATTTCTCTTATTTTGGGGCAAAAATTGCAGAAATTTCACTTATTTCAGGGAAAAAAGGCAGAAATTTTCCTTATTTTGGGGCAAAAATGTAGAAATTCTTAATATTTTGTGGCAAAAATGCAGAAATTCCCTTTATTTTGAGGGAAAAAGGCTGAAATTTTCCTTATGTGGGGGCAAAAAGGCAGAAATTTCCCTTATTTTGGGGCAAAAAGACAGTAATTCCCCTTATTTTGTGGCAAAAAGGTAGAAATTTCTTTTATTTCGGGGCAAAATTGCAGAAATATCACTTATTTCAGGGCCTAATTCAAAAATTCCTTTTATTTTGGGGCAAAAAGAGAGAAATTCCATTTATTTTTGGTTAAAAAGGGAGAAATTTCACTTATTTTGAGGTAAAAAGCAGAAATTCCTCTTATTTTGGGGCAAAAATGAAGAAATTTCCCTTTTTTGTGGCAAAAGTATACATTCCCCTTACTTTCGGGATAAAAAGCCGAAATTCCCCGTATTTTGAAGCAAAATTGCAGAAATTTTCATAATTTTCGGGCAAAAAAGCAGAAATTCTCCTTATTTTAGGGCAAAAGACAGAAAATCTCCTTTTTTCGGGTGCAAACAGTCAGAAATTCCCCTTATTTTGGGGCAAAATTGCAGAAATTTCCTTTACATTGTGGCAAAATTGCAGAAATTTCCCTTATTTTGGAACAAAATTGCAGAAATTTCACTTATTTCAGGGTAATAAGTCAAAAATTCGCCTTATTTTGGGGCAAAAAAGACAGAAATTCCCTTTGTTTTGGGGGAAAAAGACAGAAATTTCACTTATTTAGAGGCAAAAAGGCAGAAATTCCCATTATTTTGGAGCAAAAATGAAGAAATTTCCCTTTTTTATGGTAAAAAGTTATGCATTCCCCTTATTTTCTGGCAAAAAGGCAGAAATTCCCCGTATTTTGGAGCAAAATTGCAAAATTCCCCTAATTGTGGGGCAAAAATGCAGAAATTCCAAATATGTTGGGGCAAAAAGACAGAAATTCTCTTTATTTTGGGGCATAATTCAGAAATTCCACTTATTTTGGGCAAAAATTCCAAAATTGCTCTTATTTTGTAGCAAAATTGCAGAAATTTCACTTATTTCAGGGAAAAAATGCAGAAATTTTCTTTATTTTGGGGCAAAAATGCAGAAATTCTTAATATTTTGTGGCGAAAATGCAGAAATTCTCTTTATTTTGAGGGAAAAAGGCTGAAATTCCCCTTATTTGGGGGCAAAAAGGCAGAAATTTCCCTTATTTTGGGGCAAAAATACAGTAATTCCCCTTATTTTGTGGCATAAAGGCAGAAATTTCTTTTATTTTGGGGCAAAATTGCAGAAATATCACTTATTTCAGGGCCTAATTAAAAAATTCCTTATATTTTGGGGCAAAAAGGGTGAAATTCCATTTATTTTTGGTTTAAAAGGGAGAAATTTCACTTATTTTGAGGTAAAAAGCAAAAATACCTCTTATTTTGGGGCAAAAATGAAGAAATTTCCCTTTTTTGTGGCAAAAGGTATACATTCCCCTTACTTTTGGGATAAAAAGCCGAAATTCCCCATATTTTGAAGCAAAATTGCAGAAATTTTCATAATTTTTGGGCAAAAAAGCAAAAATTCTTATTTTAGGGCAAAAAGACAGAAAATCTCTTTTTTTCGGGAGCAAACATTCAGAAATTCCCCTTATTTTGGGGAAAAATTGCCGAAATTTCCTTTACATTGGGGCAAAATTGCAGAAATTTCCCTTATTTTGGGGCAAAATTGCAGAAATTTCACTTATTTCAGGGTAATAAGTCAGAAATTCCCCTTATTTTGGGGCAAAAAAGACAGAAATTCCCTTTGTTTTGGGGGAAAAAGACAGAAATTCCACTTAGTTAGATGCAAAAATGCAGAAATTCCCCTTATTTTGGAGCAAAAATGAAGAAATTTTCCTTTTTATGGCAAAAAGGTATGCATTCCCATTATTTTCTGGCAAAAAGGCAGAAATTCCCTGTATTTTGGAGCAAAATTGCAGAAATTCCCCTAATTTTGGGGTAAAAGGCAGAAATTTCCTTTATTTTGGGACAAAAATCAGAAATTCCCCTTATATTGGGGCAAAATTCAAGAAATTTCCTTTATTTTGGGGTAAAATTGCAGGAATTTACCTTATTTTGGGGCAAAATTGCAGAAATTTCCTTAATTTGGGGCAAAATTGCATAAAATTCACTTATTTTCAGGTAAAAAGGGTGAAATTTCCTTTATTTTGGGGCAAAAAAAGAGAAATTCCCCTTATTTTGGGGAAAAATTGCAGAAATTTCCCTTGTTACGGGAAAAAATTGCAGAAATTTCCCTTATTTTAGGACAAAATTGCAGAAATTTCACTTATTTCAGAGAAATAAAGCAAAAATGTTTCTTATTTTGGGGCAAAAAGGCAGAAAATCTCATTATTTTAGGGCAAAAAGGCAGAAATTCACCTTATTTTGCGGTAAAATTGCAGAAATTTCTCATATTTCAGAACAAAAAGGCAGAAATTTCCCTTTTTTGGGGGCAAAATTGCAGAAATTTCACTTATTTCAGTGTAATAAGTCAGAAATTCCCCCTTATTTTGGGGCTAAAAATACAGAAATTCCCGTTGTTTTGGGGGAAAAAGACAGAAATTCCACTTATTTAGAGGCAAAGAGGCAGAAATTCCCCTTATTTTGGAGCAAAAATGAAGAAATTTCCCTTTTTTATGGCAAAAAGATATGCATTTCCCTCATTTTTGGAAAAAAAGGCAGAAATTCTCCATATTTTGGAGCACAATTGCAGAAATTCCCCTAATTCTGGGGCAAAAGGCAGAAATTCCCTATATGTTGGGGCAAAAAGACAGAAATTCTCCTTATTTTGGGGCAAAACTCAGAAATTCCACTTCTTTTGGGGCAAAATTCCAGAAATTTCCCTTATTTTGGGGCAAAATTGTAGAAATTTCACTTATTTTGGGGCAAAATTGCAGAAATTTCACTTATTTCAGGGAAAAAAGTAAGAAATTTTCCTTATTTTGGGGCAAAATAACAGAAATTCCTAATATTTTGTGGCAAAAATCCAGAAATTCCTCTTATTTTGAGGTAAAAATGCTGAATTCACCTTAATTGGGGGAAAAAAGGCAGAAATTTCCCTTATTTTGGGGCAAAATTGCAGAAATTTCACTTATTTCAGGGTAATAAGTCAGAAATTCACCTTATTTTGGGGCAAAAAAGACAGAAATTCTCTTTGTTTTGGGGGAAAAAGACAGAAATTCCACTTAGAGGCAAAAATGCAGAAATTCCCCTTATTTTGGAGCAAAAATGAAGAAATTTTCCTTTTTATGGCAAAAAGGTATGCATTCCCATTATTTTCGTGTAAAAAGGTAGAAATTCCCCGTATTTTGGAGCAAAATTGAAGACATTTTCCTAATTTTGGGGCAAAAGGCAGAAATTCCCTTTATTTTGGGGCAAAAATCAGAAATTCCCCTTATTTTGGGGCAAAATTCAAAAAATTTCCTTTATTTTCGGGCAAAATTGCAGGAATTTACCTTATTTTGGGGCAAAATTGCAGAAATTTCCTTTATTTGGGGCAAAATTGCATAAAATTCATTTATTTTCAGGTAAAAAGGCTGAAAATTCCTTTATTTTGAGGCAAAAAAAGTGAAATTCCCCTTATTTTGGGGAAAAATTGCAGAAATTTCCCTTGTTATGGAAAAATTGCAGAAATTTCCCTTATTTTAGGGCAAAATTGCAGAAATTTCACTTATTTCATGGTAATAAGTCAGAAATTCCCGCTTATTTTGGGGCAAAAAAGACAAAAATTCCCTTTGTTTTGGGGGAAAAAGACAGAAATTCCACTT
The DNA here is from genome assembly GCF_963924665.1 of Micromys minutus. Classification (NCBI taxonomy): domain Eukaryota; kingdom Metazoa; phylum Chordata; class Mammalia; order Rodentia; family Muridae; genus Micromys; species Micromys minutus. Next base: position 2,223,471 of record NW_027667806.1, on the reverse strand, counting down.
ATTTAGAGGCAAAAAGGCAGAAATTCCCATTATTTTGGAGCAAAAATGAAGAAATTTCCCTTTTTTATGGCAAAAAGTTATGCATTCCCCTTATTTTCGGGCAAAGAGGCAGAAATTCCCCGTATTTTGGAGCAAAATTGCAAAATTCCCCTAATTGTGGGGCAAAAATGCAGAAATTCCCAATATGTTGCGGCAAAAAGACAGAAATTCTCTTTATTTTGGGGCATAACTCAGAAATTCCACTTATTTTGGGCAAAAATTCCAAAATTTCTCTTATTTTGGGGCAAAATTGCAGAAATTTCACTTATTTCAGGGAAAAAATGCAGAAATTTTCTTTATTTTGGGGCAAAAATGCAGAAATTCTTAATATTTTGTGGCGAAAATGCAGAAATTCCCTTTATTTTGAGAAAAAAAAAGCTGAAATTCCCATTATTTGGGGGAAAAAAGGCAGAAATTTCCCTTATTTTGGGGCAAAAAGACAGTAATTCCCCTTATTTTGTGGAATAAAGGCAGAAATTTCTTTTATTTTGGGTCAAAATTGCAGAAATATCACTTATTTCAGGGCCTAATTAAAAAATTTCTTATATTTTGGGGCAAAAAGAGAGAAATTCCATTTATTTTTGGTTTAAAAGAGAGAAATTTCACTTATTTTGAGGTAAAAAGCAAAAATACCTCTTATTTTGGGGCAAAAATGAAGAAATTTCCCTTTTTTGTGGCAAAAGGTATACATTCCCCTTACTTTCGGGATAAAAAGCCGAAATTCCCCATATTTTGAAGCAAAATTGCAGAAATTTTCATAATTTTCGGGCAAAAAAGCAGAAATTCTCCTTATTTTAGGGCAAAAAGACAGAAAATCTCTTTTTTTCGGAAGCAAACAGTCAGAAATTCCCCTTATTTTGGGGAAAAATTGCAGAAATTTCCTTTACATTGGGGCAAAATTGCAGAAATTCACCTTATTTTGGGGCAAAATTGAAGAAATTTCCCTTGTTATTGAAAAAAATTGAAGAAATTTTCCTTATTTTAGGGCAAAATTGCAGAAATTTCACTTATTTCAGAGAAAAAACGCAAAAATTTTTTCTTATTTTGGGGCAAATATGCAGAAATTCCCATTATTTTGGGGCAAAAAGGCAGAAATTCGACTTATTTTAGGGTAAAATTGCAGAAATTTCACATATTTCAGGGCAAAAAGGCAGAAATTTCCCGTATTTTGGGGCAAAATTGCAAATATTTCACTTATTTCAGGGAAATAAGTCAGAAATTCCTCTTATTTTGGGGCAAAAAAGACAGAAAATCCCTTTGTTTTGGGAGAAAAAGACAGAAATTCCACATATTTAGAGGCAAAATGCAGAAATTCCCCTTATTTTGGAGCAAAAATGAAGAAATTTTCCTTTTTATGGCAAAAAGGTATGCATTCCCATTATTTTCTGGCAAAAAGGCAGAAATTCCCCGTATTTTGTAGCAAAATTGCAGAAATTCCCCTAATTTTGGGGCAAAAGTCAGAAATTCCCTTTATTTTGGGACAAAATTCAGACATTCCCCTTATTTTGGGGCAAAAATTCAAGAAATTTCCTTTATTTTGGTTTAAAATTGCAGGAATTTACCTTATTTTGGGGCAAAATTGCAGAAATTTGCTTAATTTGGGGTAAAATTGCATAAAATTCACTTTTTTCAGGTAAAAAGGCTGAAATTTTCTTTATTTTGGGGCATAAAAGAGAAATTCCCCTTATTTTGGGGCAAAATTGCAGAAATTTCCCTTATTTTGGGGCAAAAAGACAGTAATTCCCCTTATTTTGTGGCAAAAAGGTAGAAATTTCTTTATTTCGGTGCAAAATTGCAGAAATATCACTTATTTCAGGGCCTAATTCAAAAATTCCTTTTATTTTGGGGCAAAAAGAGAGAAATTCCATTTATTTTTGGTTAAAAAGGGAGAAATTTCACTTATTTTGAGGTAAAAAGCAGAAATTCCTCTTATTTTGGGGCAAAAATGAAGAAATTTCCCTTTTTTGTGGCAAAAGGTATACATTCCCCTTACTTTCGGGATAAAAGGCCGAAAGTCCCGTATTTTGAAGCAAAATTGCAGAAATTTTCATAATTTTCGGGCAAAAAAGCAGAAATTCTCCTTATTTTAGGGCAAAAAGACAGAAAATCTCCTTTTTTCGGGTGCAAACAGTCAGAAATTCCCCTTATTTTGGGGCAAAATTGCAGAAATTTCCCTTATTTTGGGGCAAAATTGCAGATATTTCACATATTTCATTGTAATAAGTCAGAAATTCCCCTTATTTTGGGGCAAAAAAGACAGAAATTCCCTTTGTTTTGGGGGAAAAAGACAGAAATTCCACTTAGTTAGAGGCAAAATGCAGAAATTCCCCTTATTTTGGAGCAAAAATGAAGAAATTTTCCTTTTTATGGCAAAAAGGTATGCATTCCCATTATTTTCGTGCAAAAAGGCAGAAATTCCCCGTATTTTGGAGCAAAATTGCAGAAATTGCCCTAATTTTTGGGCAAAAGGCAGAAATTCCCTTTATTTTGGGGCAAAAATCAGAAATTCCCCTTATTTTGGGGCAAAATTCAAAAAATTTCCTTTATTTTCGGGCAAAATTGCAGGAATTTACCTTATTTTGGGGCAAAATTGCAGAAATTTCCTTTATTTGGGGCAAAATTGCATAAAATTCACTTATTTTCAAGTAAAAAGGCTGAAATTTCCTTTATTTTGGGGCAAAAAAAGAGAATTTCCCCTTATTTTGGGTCAAAATTGCACAAATTTCCCTTATTATGGAAAAATTGCAGAAATTTCCATTATTTTAGGGCAAAATTGCAGAAATTTCACTTATTTCAGGGTAATAAGTCAGAAATTCCCGCTTATTTTGGGGCAAAAAATACAGAAATTCCCGTTGTTTTGGGGGAATAAGATAGAAATTCCACTTATTTAGAGGCAAAAAGGCAGAAATTCCCCTTATTTTGGGGCAAAATTGCAGAAATTTCCTTTACATTGGGGCAAAATTGCAGAAATTTCCCTTATTTTGGGGCAAAATTGCAGAAATTTCACTTATTTCAGGGTAATAAGTCAGAAATTCCCCTTATTTTGGGGCAAAAAAGACAAATATTCTCTTTGTTTTGGGGGAAAAAGACAGAAATTCCACTTAGTTAGAGGCAAAAATGCAGAAATTCCCATTATTTTGGAGCAAAAATGAAGAAATTTTCATATTTATGGCAAAAAGGTATGCATTCCCATTATTTTCTGGCAAAAAGGCAGAAATTCCCCGTATTTTGTAGCAAAATTGCAGAAATTCCCCTAATTTTGGGGCAAAAGGCAGAAATTCCCTTTATTTTGGGACAAAATTCAGACATTCCCCTTATTTTGGAGCAAAATTCAAGAAATTTCCTTTATTTTGGGGTAAAATTGCAGGAATTTACCTTATTTTGGGGCAAAATTGCAGAAATTTGCTTAATTTGGGGCAAAATTGCATAAAATTCACTTATTTTCAGGTAAAAAGGCTGAAATTTTCTTTATTTTGGGGCAAAAAAAAGAGAAATTCCCCTTATTTTGGGGCAAAATTGCAGAAATTTCCCTTGTTATGGGAAAAAATTGCAGAAATTTCCCTTATTTTAGGACAAAATTGCAGAAATTTCACTTATTTCAGAGAAATAAAGCAAAAATGTTTCTTATTTTGGGGCAAAAAGGTAGAAAATCTCATTATTTTATGGCAAAAAGGCAGAAATTCACCTTATTTTGCGGTAAAATTGCAGAAATTTCACATATTTTAGGGCAAAAAGGCAGAAATTTCTCTTATTTTGGGGCAAAATTGCAGAAATTTCACTTATTTCATGGTAATAAGTCAGAAATTCCTTTTATTTTGGGGCAAAATACAAAAATTCCTTTTATTTTGGGGGAAAAAGACAGAAATTCCACTTATTTAGAGGCAAAAAAGCAGAAATTCCCATTATTTTGGAGCAAAAATGAAAAAATTTCCCTTTTTTATGGCAAAAAGTTATGCATTCCCCTTATTTTCGGGCAAAAAGGCAGAATTTCCCCATATTTTGGAGCAAAATTGCAGACATTCCCCTAATTGTTCGGCAAAAATGCAGAAATTCCTAATATGTTTGGGCAAAAAGACAGAAATTCTCCTTATTTAAAGGCATAATTCAGAAATTCCACTTATTTTGGGGAAAAAAATCCAAAATTTCTCTTATTTTGGAGCAAAATTGCACAAATTTCACTTATTTCAGGGAAAAAAGGCAGAAATTTTCCTTATTTTGGGGCAAAAATGTAGAAATTCTTAATATTTTGTGGCAAAAATGCAGAAATTCGCTTTATTTTGAGGGAAAAAGGCTGAAATTCCCTTTATTTGGGGGCAAAAAGGCAGAAATTTCCCTTATTTTGGGGCAAAAAGACAGTAATTCCCCTTATTTTGTGGCAAAAAGGTAGAAATTTCTTTTAATTATTGGCAAAATTGCAAAAATATCACTTATTTCAGGGCCTAATTCAAAAATTCCTTTTATTTTGGGGCAAAAAGAGAGAAATTCCATTTATTTTTGGTTAAAAAGGGAGAAATTTCACTTATTTTGAGGTAAAAAGCAGAAATTCCTCTTATTTTGGGGCAAAAATGAAGAAATTTCCCTTTTTTGTGGCAATAGGTATACATTCCCCTTACTTTCGGGATAAAAAGCCGAAATTCCCTGTATTTTGAAGCAAAATTGCAGAAATTTTCATAATTTTCGGGCAAAAAAGCAGAAATTCTCCTTATTTTAGGGCAAAAAGACAGAAAATCTCCTTTTTTCGGGAGCAAACAGTCAGAAATTCCCCTTATTTTGGGGCACAATTGCAGAAATTTCCTTTACATTGTGGCAAAATTGCAGAAATTTCCCTTATTTTGGGGCAAAATTGCAGAAATTTCACTTATTTCAGGGTAATAAGTCAGAAATTCCCCTTATTTTGGGGCAAAAAAGACAGAAATTCCCTTTGTTTTGGGGGAAAAAGACAGAAATTCCACTTAGTTAGAGGCAAAAATGCAGAAATTCCCCTTATTTTGGAGCAAAAATGAAGAAATTTTCCTTTTTATGGCAAAAAGGTATGCATTCCCATTATTTTCGTGCAAAAAGGCAGAAATTCCCCGTATTTTGGAGCAAAATTGCAGAAATTGCCCTAATTTTGGGGCAAAAGGCAGAAATTCCCTTTATTTTGGGGCAAAAATCAGAAATTCCCCTTATTTTGGGGCAAAATTCAAAAAATTTCCTTTATTTTGGGGCAAAATTGCAGGAATTTACCTTATTGTGGGGCAAAATTGCAGAAATTTCCTTTATTTGGGGCAAAATTGCATAAAATTCACTTATTTTCAAGTAAAAAGCCTGAAATTTCCTTTATTTTGGGGCAAAAAAAGAGAAATTCCCCTTATTTTGTGTCAAAATTGCACAAATTTCCCTTATTATGGAAAAATTGCAGAAATTTCCCTTATTTTAGGGCAAAATTGCAGAAATTTCACTTATTTCAGGGTAATAAGTCAGAAATTCCCGCTTATTTTGGTGCAAAAAATACAGAAATTCCCGTTGTTTTGGCGGAATAAGATAGAAATTCCACTTATTTAGAGGCAAAAAGGCAGAAATTCCCCTTATTTTGGGGCAAAATTGCAGAAATTTCCTTTACATTGGGGTAAAATTGCAGAAATTTCCCTTATTTTGGGGCAAAATTGCAGAAATTTCACTTATTTCAGGGTAATATGTCAGAAATTCCCCTTATTTTGGGGCAAAAAAGACAAATATTCTCTTTGTTTTGGGGGAAAAAGACAGAAATTCCACTTAGTTAGAGGCAAAAATGCAGAAATTCCCCTTATTTTGGAACAAAAATGAAGAAATTTTCCTATTTATGGCAAAAAGGTATGCATTCCCCTTATTTTCGGGCAAAAAGGCAGAAATTCCCCGTATTTTGTAGCAAAATTGCTGAAATTCCCCTAAATGTTGGGCAAAAATGTAGAAATTCCTAATATGTTTCGGCAAAAAGACAGAAATTTTCCTTATGTAAAGGCATAATTCAGAAATTCCACTTATTTTGGGGAAAAAATCCAAAATTTCTCTTATTTTGGGGCAAAATTGCACAAATTTCACTTATTTCAGGGAAAAAGGGCAGAAATTTTCCTTATTTTGGGGCAAAAATGTAGAAATTCTTAATATTTTGTGGCAAAAATGCAGAAATTTTCTTTATTTTGAGGGAAAAAGACTGAAATTCCCCTTATTTGGGGGCAAAAAGGCAGAAATTTCCCTTATTTTGGGGCAAAAAGACAGTAATTCCCCTTATTTTGTGGCAAAAAGGTAGAAATTTCTTTTATTTCGGGGCAAAATTGCAGAAATATCACTTATTTCAGAGCCTAATATAAAAATTCCTTTTATTTTGGGGCAAAAAGAGAGAAATTCCATTTATTTTTGGTTAAAAAGGGAGAAATTTCACTTATTTTGAGGTAAAAAGCAGAAATTCCTCTAATTTTGGGGCAAAAATGAAGAAATTTCCCATTTTGTGGCAATAGGTATACATTCCCCTTACTTTCGGGATAAAAAGCCGAAATTCCCCGTATTTTGAAGCAAAATTGCAGAAATTTTCATAATTTTCGGGCAAAAAAGCAGAAATTCTCCTTATTTTAGGGCAAAAAGACAGAAAATCTCCTTTTTTCGGGAGCAAACAGTCAGAAATTCCCCTTATTTTGGGGCAAAATTGCAGAAATTTCCCTTATTTTGGGGCAAAATTGCAGAAATTTCACATATTTCATTGTAATAAGTCAGAAATTCCCCTTATTTTGGGGCAAAAAAGACAGAAATTCCCTTTGTTTTGGGGGAAAAAGACAGAAATTCCACTTAGTTAGAGGCAAAATGCAGAAATTCCCCTTATTTTGGAGCAAAAATGAAGAAATTTTCCTTTTTATGGCAAAAAGGTATGCATTCCCATTATTTTCGTGCAAAAAGGCAGAAATTCCCCGTATTTTGGAGCAAAATTGCAGAAATTGCCCTAATTTTTGGGCAAAAGGCAGAAATTCCCTTTATTTTGGGGCAAAAATCAGAAATTCCCCTTATTTTGGGGCAAAATTCAAAAAATTTCCTTTATTTTCGGGCAAAATTGCAGGAATTTACCTTATTTTGGGGCAAAATTGCAGAAATTTCCTTTATTTGGGGCAAAATTGCATAAAATTCACTTATTTTCAAGTAAAAAGGCTGAAATTTCCTTTATTTTGGGGCAAAAAAAGAGAATTTCCCCTTATTTTGGGTCAAAATTGCACAAATTTCCCTTATTATGGAAAAATTGCAGAAATTTCCATTATTTTAGGGCAAAATTGCAGAAATTTCACTTATTTCAGGGTAATAAGTCAGAAATTCCCGCTTATTTTGGGGCAAAAAATACAGAAATTCCCGTTGTTTTGGGGGAATAAGATAGAAATTCCACTTATTTAGAGGCAAAAAGGCAGAAATTCCCCTTATTTTGGGGCAAAATTGCAGAAATTTCCTTTACATTGGGGCAAAATTGCAGAAATTTCCCTTATTTTGGGGCAAAATTGCAGAAATTTCACTTATTTCAGGGTAATAAGTCAGAAATTCCCCTTATTTTGGGGCAAAAAAGACAAATATTCTCTTTGTTTTGGGGGAAAAAGACAGAAATTCCACTTAGTTAGAGGCAAAAATGCAGAAATTCCCATTATTTTGGAGCAAAAATGAAGAAATTTTCATATTTATGGCAAAAAGGTATGCATTCCCATTATTTTCTGGCAAAAAGGCAGAAATTCCCCGTATTTTGTAGCAAAATTGCAGAAATTCCCCTAATTTTGGGGCAAAAGGCAGAAATTCCCTTTATTTTGGGACAAAATTCAGACATTCCCCTTATTTTGGAGCAAAATTCAAGAAATTTCCTTTATTTTGGGGTAAAATTGCAGGAATTTACCTTATTTTGGGGCAAAATTGCAGAAATTTGCTTAATTTGGGGCAAAATTGCATAAAATTCACTTATTTTCAGGTAAAAAGGCTGAAATTTTCTTTATTTTGGGGCAAAAAAAAGAGAAATTCCCCTTATTTTGGGGCAAAATTGCAGAAATTTCCCTTGTTATGGGAAAAAATTGCAGAAATTTCCCTTATTTTAGGACAAAATTGCAGAAATTTCACTTATTTCAGAGAAATAAAGCAAAAATGTTTCTTATTTTGGGGCAAAAAGGTAGAAAATCTCATTATTTTATGGCAAAAAGGCAGAAATTCACCTTATTTTGCGGTAAAATTGCAGAAATTTCACATATTTTAGGGCAAAAAGGCAGAAATTTCTCTTATTTTGGGGCAAAATTGCAGAAATTTCACTTATTTCATGGTAATAAGTCAGAAATTCCTTTTATTTTGGGGCAAAATACAAAAATTCCTTTTATTTTGGGGGAAAAAGACAGAAATTCCACTTATTTAGAGGCAAAAAAGCAGAAATTCCCATTATTTTGGAGCAAAAATGAAAAAATTTCCCTTTTTTATGGCAAAAAGTTATGCATTCCCCTTATTTTCGGGCAAAAAGGCAGAATTTCCCCATATTTTGGAGCAAAATTGCAGACATTCCCCTAATTGTTCGGCAAAAATGCAGAAATTCCTAATATGTTTGGGCAAAAAGACAGAAATTCTCCTTATTTAAAGGCATAATTCAGAAATTCCACTTATTTTGGGGAAAAAAATCCAAAATTTCTCTTATTTTGGAGCAAAATTGCACAAATTTCACTTATTTCAGGGAAAAAAGGCAGAAATTTTCCTTATTTTGGGGCAAAAATGTAGAAATTCTTAATATTTTGTGGCAAAAATGCAGAAATTCGCTTTATTTTGAGGGAAAAAGGCTGAAATTCCCTTTATTTGGGGGCAAAAAGGCAGAAATTTCCCTTATTTTGGGGCAAAAAGACAGTAATTCCCCTTATTTTGTGGCAAAAAGGTAGAAATTTCTTTTAATTATTGGCAAAATTGCAAAAATATCACTTATTTCAGGGCCTAATTCAAAAATTCCTTTTATTTTGGGGCAAAAAGAGAGAAATTCCATTTATTTTTGGTTAAAAAGGGAGAAATTTCACTTATTTTGAGGTAAAAAGCAGAAATTCCTCTTATTTTGGGGCAAAAATGAAGAAATTTCCCTTTTTTGTGGCAATAGGTATACATTCCCCTTACTTTCGGGATAAAAAGCCGAAATTCCCTGTATTTTGAAGCAAAATTGCAGAAATTTTCATAATTTTCGGGCAAAAAAGCAGAAATTCTCCTTATTTTAGGGCAAAAAGACAGAAAATCTCCTTTTTTCGGGAGCAAACAGTCAGAAATTCCCCTTATTTTGGGGCACAATTGCAGAAATTTCCTTTACATTGTGGCAAAATTGCAGAAATTTCCCTTATTTTGGGGCAAAATTGCAGAAATTTCACTTATTTCAGGGTAATAAGTCAGAAATTCCCCTTATTTTGGGGCAAAAAAGACAGAAATTCCCTTTGTTTTGGGGGAAAAAGACAGAAATTCCACTTAGTTAGAGGCAAAAATGCAGAAATTCCCCTTATTTTGGAGCAAAAATGAAGAAATTTTCCTTTTTATGGCAAAAAGGTATGCATTCCCATTATTTTCGTGCAAAAAGGCAGAAATTCCCCGTATTTTGGAGCAAAATTGCAGAAATTGCCCTAATTTTGGGGCAAAAGGCAGAAATTCCCTTTATTTTGGGGCAAAAATCAGAAATTCCCCTTATTTTGGGGCAAAATTCAAAAAATTTCCTTTATTTTGGGGCAAAATTGCAGGAATTTACCTTATTGTGGGGCAAAATTGCAGAAATTTCCTTTATTTGGGGCAAAATTGCATAAAATTCACTTATTTTCAAGTAAAAAGCCTGAAATTTCCTTTATTTTGGGGCAAAAAAAGAGAAATTCCCCTTATTTTGTGTCAAAATTGCACAAATTTCCCTTATTATGGAAAAATTGCAGAAATTTCCCTTATTTTAGGGCAAAATTGCAGAAATTTCACTTATTTCAGGGTAATAAGTCAGAAATTCCCGCTTATTTTGGTGCAAAAAATACAGAAATTCCCGTTGTTTTGGCGGAATAAGATAGAAATTCCACTTATTTAGAGGCAAAAAGGCAGAAATTCCCCTTATTTTGGGGCAAAATTGCAGAAATTTCCTTTACATTGGGGCAAAATTGCAGAAATTTCCCTTATTTTGGGGCAAAATTGCAGAAATTTCACTTATTTCAGGGTAATATGTCAGAAATTCCCCTTATTTTGGGGCAAAAAAGACAAATATTCTCTTTGTTTTGGGGGAAAAAGACAGAAATTCCACTTAGTTAGAGGCAAAAATGCAGAAATTCCCCTTATTTTGGAACAAAAATGAAGAAATTTTCCTATTTATGGCAAAAAGGTATGCATTCCCCTTATTTTCGGGCAAAAAGGCAGAAATTCCCCGTATTTTGTAGCAAAATTGCTGAAATTCCCCTAAATGTTGGGCAAAAATGTAGAAATTCCTAATATGTTTCGGCAAAAAGACAGAAATTTTCCTTATGTAAAGGCATAATTCAGAAATTCCACTTATTTTGGGGAAAAAATCCAAAATTTCTCTTATTTTGGGGCAAAATTGCACAAATTTCACTTATTTCAGGGAAAAAGGGCAGAAATTTTCCTTATTTTGGGGCAAAAATGTAGAAATTCTTAATATTTTGTGGCAAAAATGCAGAAATTTTCTTTATTTTGAGGGAAAAAGACTGAAATTCCCCTTATTTGGGGGCAAAAAGGCAGAAATTTCCCTTATTTTGGGGCAAAAAGACAGTAATTCCCCTTATTTTGTGGCAAAAAGGTAGAAATTTCTTTTATTTCGGGGCAAAATTGCAGAAATATCACTTATTTCAGAGCCTAATATAAAAATTCCTTTTATTTTGGGGCAAAAAGAGAGAAATTCCATTTATTTTTGGTTAAAAAGGGAGAAATTTCACTTATTTTGAGGTAAAAAGCAGAAATTCCTCTAATTTTGGGGCAAAAATGAAGAAATTTCCCATTTTGTGGCAATAGGTATACATTCCCCTTACTTTCGGGATAAAAAGCCGAAATTCCCCGTATTTTGAAGCAAAATTGCAGAAATTTTCATAATTTTCGGGCAAAAAAGCAGAAATTCTCCTTATTTTAGGGCAAAAAGACAGAAAATCTCCTTTTTTCGGGAGCAAACAGTCAGAAATTCCCCTTATTTTGGGGAAAAATTGCAAAAATTTCCTTTACATTAAGGCAAAATTGCAGAAATTTCCCTTATTTTGGGGCAAAATTGCAGAAATTTCACTTATTTCAGGGTAATAAGTCAGAAATTCCACTTATTTTGGGGCAAAAAAGACAGAAATTCCCTTTGTTTTGGGGGAAAAAGACAGAAATTCCACTTAGTTAGAGGCAAAAATGCAGAAATTCCCCTTATTTTGGAGCAAAAATGAAGAAATTTTCCTTTTTATGGCAAAAAGGTATGCATTCCCATTATTTTCGTGCAAAAAGGCAGAAATTCCCCGTATTTTGGAGCAAAATTGCAGAAATTGCCCTAATTTTGGGGCAAAAGGCAGAAATTCCCTTTATTTTGGGGCAAAAATCAGAAATTCCCCTTATTTTGGGGCAAAATTCAAAAAATTTCCTTTATTTTGGGGCAAAATTGCAGGAATTTACCTTATTGTGGGGCAAAATTGCAGAAATTTCCTTTATTTGGGGCAAAATTGCATAAAATTCACTTATTTTCAAGTAAAAAGGCTGAAATTTCCTTTATTTTGGGGCAAAAAAAAGAAATTCCCCTTATTTTGTGTCAAAATTGCACAAATTTCCCTTATTATGGAAAAATTGCAGAAATTTCCCTTATTTTAGGGCAAAATTGCAGAAATTTCACTTATTTCAGGGTAATAAGTCAGAAATTCCCGCTTATTTTGGTGCAAAAAATACAGAAATTCACGTTGTTTTGGGTGAATAAGATAGAAATTCCACTTATTTAGAGGCAAAAAGGCAGAAATTCCCCTTATTTTGGGGCAAAATTGCAGAAATTTCCTTTACATTGGGGCAAAATTGCAGAAATTTCCCTTATTTTGGGGCAAAATTGCAGAAATTTCACTTATTTCAGGGTAATAAGTCAGAAATTCCCCTTATTTTGGGGCAAAAAAGACAAATATTCTCTTTGTTTTGGGGGAAAAAGACAGAAATTCCACATAGTTAGAGGCAAAAATGCAGAAATTCCCCTTATTTTGGAGCAAAAATGAAGAAATTTTCCTATTTATGGCAAAAAGGTATGCATTCCCATTATTTTCTGGCAAAAAGGCAGAAATTCCCCGTATTTTGGAGCAAAATTGCAGAAATTCCCCTAATTTTGGGGCAAAAGGCAGAAATTCCCTTTATTTTGGGACAAAATTCAGACATTCCCTTTATTTTGGGGCAAAATTCAAGAAATTTCCTTTATTTTGGGGTAAAATTGCAGGAATTTACCTTATTTTGGGGCAAAATTGCAGAAATTTGCTTAATTTGGGGCAAAATTGCATAAAATTCACTTATTTTCAGGTAAAAAGGCTGAAATTTTCTTTATTTTGGGGCAAAAAAAGAGAAATTCCCCTTATTTTGGGGCAAAATTGCAGAAATTTCCTTTGTTATGGGAAAAACTTGCAGAAATTTCCCTTATTTTAGGACAAAATTGCAGAAATTTCACTTATTTCAGAGAAATAAAGCAAAAATGTTTCTTATTTTGGGGCAAAAAGGTAGAAAATCTCATTATTTTAGGGCAAAAAGGCAGAAATTCACCTTATTTTGCGGTAAAATTGCAGAAATTTCACATATTTCAGGGCAAAAAGGCAGAAATTTCCCTTTTTTGGGGGCAAAATTGCAGAAATTTCACTTATTTCAGGGTAATAAGTCAGAAATTCCCCCTTATTTTGGGGCTAAAAATACAGAAATTCCCGTTGTTTTGGGGAAAAAAGACAGAAATTCCACTTATTTAGAGTCAAAAAGGCAGAAATTCCCCTTATTTTGGAGCAAATATGAAGAAATTTACCTTTTTTATGGCAAAAAGATATGCATTTCCCTTATTTTTGGGAAAAAAGGCAGAAATTCCCCGTATTTTGGAGCAAAATTGCAGAAATTCCCCTAATTCTGGGGCAAAAGGCAGAAATTCCCTATATGTTGGGGCAAAAAGACAGAAATTCTCCTTATTTTGGGGCAAAACTCAGAAATTCCACTTCTTTTGGGGCAAAATTCCAGAAATTTCCCTTATTTTGGGGCAAAATTTTAGATATTTCACTTATTTTGGGGCAAAATTGCAGAAATTTCACTTATTTCAGGGAAAAAAGTCAGAAATTTTCCTTATTTTGGGGCAAAATAACAGAAATTCCTAATATTTTGTGGCAAAAATGCAGAAATTCCTCTTATTTTGAGGTAAAAAGGATGAATTCCCCTTATTTGGGGGCAAAAATGCAGAAATTTCCCTTACTTTGGGGCAAAATTGGAGAAATTTCACTTATTTCAGAGTAATGAGTCAGAAATTCCTCTTATTTTGGGGCAAAAAAGAGAGAAATTCCCTTTGTTTTGTGGAAAAAAGACAGAAATTCCACTTATTTAGAGGCAAAAAGGCTGAAATTCCCCTTATTTTGGAGCAAAAATGAAGAAATTTCATTTTTTATGGCAAAAAGGTATGCATTCCCATGATTTTTGGGCAAAAACGCAGAAATTCCCTGTATTTTGGAGCAAAAAGGCAGAAATTCCCCGTATTTTGGAGCAAAATTGCAGAAAATCCCCTAATTTTGGGGCAAAAATCAGAAACTCTCTTAATTTTGGGGCAAAATTCAAGAAATTCCCTTTATTTTGGGGCAAAATTGGAGGAATTTACCTTATTTTTGGGCAAAATTGCAGAAATTTCCCTTATTTGGGGCAAAATTGCAGAAATTTCATTTATTTTCAGGAATAAGGGCTGATATATTCTTTATTTTGGGGCAAAAAGGGAGAAATTTCTCTTATTTTGGGGCAAAATTGCAAAAATTTCTCTTATTATGGGGAAAAATTGCAGAAATTTTCTTTATTTTAGAACAAAATTGCAGAAATTTCACTTATTTCAGAGAAAAAAAGCAAAAATTTTTCTTATTTTGGGGCAAAAAGGCAGAAATTCCCATTATTTTGGGACAAAAAGGCAGAAATTCGACTTATTTTGGGGTAAAATTGCAGAAATTCCACTAATTTAGGGGCAAAAGGCAGAAATTCCCTTTATTTTGGGGCAAAAATCATAAATTCCCCTTATTTTGGGGCAAAATTCAAGAAATTTCCTTTAATTTGGGGCAAAATTGCAGGAATTTACCTTATTTTGGGGCAAAATTGCAGAAATTTCCTTTATTTGGGGCAAAATTGCATAAAATTCACTTATTTTCAAGTAAAAAGGCTGAAATTTCCTTTATTTTAGGGCAAAAAAGAGAAATTCCTCTTATTTTGGGGCAAAATTGAAGAAATTTCCCTTATTATGGAAAAATTGCAGAAATTTCCCTTATTTTAGGGCAAAATTGCAGAAATTTCACTTATTTCAGGGAAATAAGTCAGAAATTCCCGCTTATTTTGGGGCAAAAAATACAGAAATTCCCGTTGTTTTGGGGGAATAAGATAGAAATTCCACTTATTTAGAGGCAAAAAGGCAGAAATTCCCCTTATTTTGGGGCAAAATTGCAGAAATTTCTTTACATTGGGGCAAAATTGCAGAAATTTCCCTTATTTTGGGGCAAAATTGCAGAAATTTCACTTATTTCAGGGTAATAAGTCAGAAATTCCCCTTATTTTGGGGCAAAAAAGACAAATATTCTCTTTGTTTTGGGGGAAAAAGACAGAAATTCCACTTAGTTAGAGGCAAAAATTTAGAAATTCCCCTTATTTTGGAGCAAAAATGAAGAAATTTTCCTATTTATGGCAAAAAGGTATGCATTCCCATTATTTTCTGGCAAAAAGGCAGAAATTCCCCGTATTTTGTAGCAAAATTGCAGAAATTCCCCTAATTTTGGGGCAAAAGGCAGAAATTCCCTTTATTTTGGGACAAAATTCAGACATTCCCCTTATTTTGGGACAAAATTCAAGAAATTTCCTTTATTTTGGGGTAAAATTGCAGGAATTTACCTTATTTTGGGGCAAAATTGCAGAAATTTGCTTAATTTGGGGCAAAATTGCATAAAATTCACTTATTTTCAGGTAAAAAGGCTGTAATTTTCTTTATTTTGGGGCAAAAAAAGAGAAATTCCCCTTATTTTGGGGCAAAATTGCAGAAATTTCCCTTGTTACGGGAAAAACTTGCAGAAATTTCCCTTATTTGAGGACAAAATTGCAGAAATTTCACTTATTTCAGAGAAATAAAGCAAAAATGTTTCTTATTTTGGGGCAAAAAGGTAGAAAATCTCATTATTTTAGGGCAAAAATGCAGAAATTCACCTTATTTTGCGGTAAAATTGCAGAAATTTCACATATTTCAGGGCAAAAAGGCAGAAATTTCCCTTTTTGGGGGGCAAAATTGCAGAAATTTCACTTATTTCAGGGTAATAAGTCAGAAATTCCCCCTTATTTTGGGGCTAAAAATACAGAAATTCCCGTTGTTTTGGGGAAAAAAGACAGAAATTCCACTTATTTAGAGTCAAAAAGGCAGAAATTCCCCTTATTTTGGAGCAAATATGAAGAAATTTACCTTTTTTATGGCAAAAAGATATGCATTTCCCTTATTTTTGGGAAAAAAGGCAGAAATTCCCCGTATTTTGGAGCAAAATTGCAGAAATTCCCCTAATTCTGGGGCAAAAGGCAGAAATTCCCTATATGTTGGGGCAAAAAGACAGAAATTCTCCTTATTTTGGGGCAAAACTCAGAAATTCCACTTCTTTTGGGGCAAAATTCCAGAAATTTCCCTTATTTTGGGGCAAAATTTTAGATATTTCACTTATTTTGGGGCAAAATTGCAGAAATTTCACTTATTTCAGGGAAAAAAGTCAGAAATTTTCCTTATTTTGGGGCAAAATAACAGAAATTCCTAATATTTTGTGGCAAAAATGCAGAAATTCCTCTTATTTTGAGGTAAAAAGGATGAATTCCCCTTATTTGGGGGCAAAAATGCAGAAATTTCCCTTACTTTGGGGCAAAATTGGAGAAATTTCACTTATTTCAGAGTAATGAGTCAGAAATTCCTCTTATTTTGGGGCAAAAAAGAGAGAAATTCCCTTTGTTTTGTGGAAAAAAGACAGAAATTCCACTTATTTAGAGGCAAAAAGGCTGAAATTCCCCTTATTTTGGAGCAAAAATGAAGAAATTTCATTTTTTATGGCAAAAAGGTATGCATTCCCATGATTTTTGGGCAAAAACGCAGAAATTCCCTGTATTTTGGAGCAAAAAGGCAGAAATTCCCCGTATTTTGGAGCAAAATTGCAGAAAATCCCCTAATTTTGGGGCAAAAATCAGAAACTCTCTTAATTTTGGGGCAAAATTCAAGAAATTCCCTTTATTTTGGGGCAAAATTGGAGGAATTTACCTTATTTTTGGGCAAAATTGCAGAAATTTCCCTTATTTGGGGCAAAATTGCAGAAATTTCATTTATTTTCAGGAATAAGGGCTGATATATTCTTTATTTTGGGGCAAAAAGGGAGAAATTTCTCTTATTTTGGGGCAAAATTGCAAAAATTTCTCTTATTATGGGGAAAAATTGCAGAAATTTTCTTTATTTTAGAACAAAATTGCAGAAATTTCACTTATTTCAGAGAAAAAAAGCAAAAATTTTTCTTATTTTGGGGCAAAAAGGCAGAAATTCCCATTATTTTGGGACAAAAAGGCAGAAATTCGACTTATTTTGGGGTAAAATTGCAGAAATTCCCCTAATTTAGGGGCAAAAGGCAGAAATTCCCTTTATTTTGGGGCAAAAATCATAAATTCCCCTTATTTTGGGGCAAAATTCAAGAAATTTCCTTTAATTTGGGGCAAAATTGCAGGAATTTACCTTATTTTGGGGCAAAATTGCAGAAATTTCCTTTATTTGGGGCAAAATTGCATAAAATTCACTTATTTTCAAGTAAAAAGGCTGAAATTTCCTTTATTTTAGGGCAAAAAAGAGAAATTCCTCTTATTTTGGGGCAAAATTGAAGAAATTTCCCTTATTATGGAAAAATTGCAGAAATTTCCCTTATTTTAGGGCAAAATTGCAGAAATTTCACTTATTTCAGGGAAATAAGTCAGAAATTCCCGCTTATTTTGGGGCAAAAAATACAGAAATTCCCGTTGTTTTGGGGGAATAAGATAGAAATTCCACTTATTTAGAGGCAAAAAGGCAGAAATTCCCCTTATTTTGGGGCAAAATTGCAGAAATTTCTTTACATTGGGGCAAAATTGCAGAAATTTCCCTTATTTTGGGGCAAAATTGCAGAAATTTCACTTATTTCAGGGTAATAAGTCAGAAATTCCCCTTATTTTGGGGCAAAAAAGACAAATATTCTCTTTGTTTTGGGGGAAAAAGACAGAAATTCCACTTAGTTAGAGGCAAAAATTTAGAAATTCCCCTTATTTTGGAGCAAAAATGAAGAAATTTTCCTATTTATGGCAAAAAGGTATGCATTCCCATTATTTTCTGGCAAAAAGGCAGAAATTCCCCGTATTTTGTAGCAAAATTGCAGAAATTCCCCTAATTTTGGGGCAAAAGGCAGAAATTCCCTTTATTTTGGGACAAAATTCAGACATTCCCCTTATTTTGGGACAAAATTCAAGAAATTTCCTTTATTTTGGGGTAAAATTGCAGGAATTTACCTTATTTTGGGGCAAAATTGCAGAAATTTGCTTAATTTGGGGCAAAATTGCATAAAATTCACTTATTTTCAGGTAAAAAGGCTGTAATTTTCTTTATTTTGGGGCAAAAAAAGAGAAATTCCCCTTATTTTGGGGCAAAATTGCAGAAATTTCCCTTGTTACGGGAAAAACTTGCAGAAATTTCCCTTATTTGAGGACAAAATTGCAGAAATTTCACTTATTTCAGAGAAATAAAGCAAAAATGTTTCTTATTTTGGGGCAAAAAGGTAGAAAATCTCATTATTTTAGGGCAAAAATGCAGAAATTCACCTTATTTTGCGGTAAAATTGCAGAAATTTCACATATTTCAGGGCAAAAAGGCAGAAATTTCCCTTTTTGGGGGGCAAAATTGCAGAAATTTCACTTATTTCAGGGTAATAAGTCAGAAATTCCCCCTTATTTTGGGGCTAAAAATACAGAAATTCCCGTTGTTTTGGGGAAAAAAGACAGAAATTCCACTTATTTAGAGTCAAAAAGGCAGAAATTCCCTTTATTTTGGAGCAAATATGAAGAAATTTCCCTTTTTTATGGCAAAAAGATATGCATTTCCCTTATTTTTGGGAAAAAAGGCAGAAATTCCCCGTATTTTGGAGCAAAATTGCAGAAATTCCCCTAATTCTGGGGCAAAAGGCAGAAATTCCCTATATGTTGGGGCAAAAAGACAGAAATTCTCCTTATTTTGGGGCAAAACTTAGAAATTCCACTTCTTTTGGGGCAAAATTCCAAAAATTTCCCTTATTTTGGGGCAAAATTGTAGAAATTTCACTTATTTTGGGGCAAAATTGCAGAAATTTCACTTATTTCAGGGAAAAAAGTCAGAAATTTTCCTTATTTTGGGGCAAAATAACAGAAATTCCTAATATTTTGTGGCAAAAATGCAGATATTCCTCTTATTTTGAGGTAAAAAGACTGAATTCCCCTTATTTGGGGGCAAAAAGGCAGAAATTTCCCTATTTTGGGGCAAAATTGCAGAAATTTCACTTATTTCAGGGTAATGAGTCAGAAATTCCTCTTATTTTGGGGAAAAAAGAGAGAAATTCCCTTTGTTTTGTGGGAAAAAGACAGAAATTCCACTTATTTAGAGTCAAAAAGGCAGAAATTCCCCTTATTTTGGAGCAAAAATGAAGAAATTTCATTTTTTATGGCAAAAAGGTATGCATTCCCATTGTTTTCGGGCAAAAACGCAGAAATTCCCTGAATTTTGGAGCAAAAAGGCAGAAATTCCCCGTATTTTGGAGCAAAATTGCAGAAAATCCCCTAATTTTGGGGCAAAAATCAGAAACTCTCTTAATTTTGGGGCAAAATCCAAGAAATTCCCTTTATTTTGGGGCAAAATTGGAGGAATTTACCTTATTTTTGGGCAAAATTGCAGAAATTTCCCTTATTTGGGGCAAAATTGGAGAAATTTCACTTATTTTCAGGAATAAGGGCTGATATATCCTTTATTTTGGGGCAAAAAGGGAGAAATTTCTCTTATTTTGGGGCAAAATTGCAAAAATTTCTCTTATTATAGGGAAAAATTGCAGAAATTTTCTTTATTTTAAAACAAAATTGCACAAATTTCACTTATTTCAGAGAAAAAAAGCAAAAATTTTTCTTATTTTGGGGCAAAAAGGCAGAAATTCCCATTATTTTGGGGCAAAAAGCAGAAATTCGACTTATTTTGGGGTAAAATGGCAGAAATTCCCCAAATTTAGGGGCAAAAGGCAGAAATTCCCTTTATTTTGGGGCAAAAATCATAAATTCCCCTTATTTTGGGGCAAAATTCAAGAAATTTCCTTTAATTTGGGGCAAAATTGTAGGAATTTACCTTATTTTGGGGCAAAATTGCAGAAATTATTCTTAATTGGGTCAAAATTGCAGAAACTTCAATTATTTTCAGGTAAAAAGGCTGAAATTTCTTTTATTTTGGGGCAAAAAGGGAGAAATTCCCCTTATTTTGAGGCAAAATTGAAGAAATTTCCCTTGTTATTGAAAAAAATTGCAGAAATTTTCCTTATTTTAGGGCAAAATTGCAGAAATTTCACTTATTTCAGAGAAAAAACGCAAAAATTTTTCTTATTTTGGGGCAAAAAGGCAGAAATTCCCATTATTTCGGGGCAAAAAGGCAGAAATTCGACTTATTTTGGGGTAAAATTGCAGAAATTTCACATATTTCAGGGTAAAAAGGCAGAAATTTCCCTTATTTTGGGGCAAAATTGCAGAAATTTCACTTATTTCATGGTAATAAGTCAGAAATTTCTTTTATTTTGGGGCAAAAAAGACAAAAATTCCTTTTGTTTTGGGGAAAAAGACAGAAATTCCACTTATTTAGAGGCAAAAAGGCAGAAATTCCCATTATTTTGGAGCAAAAATGAAAAAATTTCCCTTTTTTATGGCAAAAAGTTATGCATTCCCCTTATTTTCGGGCAAAAAGGCAGAAATTCCCCGTATTTTGGGGAAAAATTGCAGAAATTCCTCTAATTTTTCGGCAAAAATGCATAAATTCCTAATATGTTTGGGCAAAAAGACAGAAATTCTCCTTATTTAAAGGCATAATTCAGAAATTCCACTTATTTTGGGGAAAAAATCCAAAATTTCTCTTATTTTGGGGCAAAATTGTACAGATTTCAATTATTTCAGGGAAAAAAGGCAGAAATTTTCCTTATTTTGGGGCAAAAATGTAGAAATTCTTAATATTTTGTGGCAAAAATGCAGAAATTCGCTTTATTTTGAGGGGAAAAGGCTGAAATTTCCCTTATTTGGGGGCAAAAAGGCAGAAATTTCCCTTATTTTGGGGCAAAAAGACAGTAATTCCCCTTATTTTGTGGCAACAAGGTAGAAATTTCTTTTATTTCAGGGCAAAATTGCAGAAATATCACTTATTTCAGGGCCTAATTCAAAAATTCCTTTTATTTTGGGGCAAAAAGAGAGAAATTCCATTTATTTTTGGTTAAAAAGGGAGAAATTTCACTTATTTTGAGGAAAAAGCAGAAATTCCTCTTATTTTGGGGCAAAAATGAAGAAATTTCCTTTTTTTGTGGCAAAAGGTATACATTCCCCTTACTTTCGGGATAAAAAGCCGAAATTCCCCGTATTTTGAAGCAAAATTGCAGAAATTTTCATAATTTTCGGGCAAAAAAGCAGAAATTCTCCTTATTTTAGGGCAAAAAGACAGAAAATCTCCTTTTTTCGGGAGCAAACAGTCAGAAATTCCCCTTATTTTGGGGCAAAATTGCAGAAATTTCCTTTACATTGTGGCAAAATTGCAGAAATTTCCCTTATTTTGGGACAAAATTGCAGAAATTTCACTTATTTCAGGGTAATAAGTCAGAAATTCCCCTTATTTTGGGGCAAAAAAGACAGAAATTCCCTTTGTTTTGGGGGAAAAAGACAGAAATTTTACTTAGTTAGAGGCAAAAATCCAGAAATTCCCCTTATTTTGGAGCAAAAATGAAGAAATTTTCCTTTTTATGGCAAAAAGGTATGCATTCCCATTATTTTCGTGCAAAAAGGCAGAAATTCCCCGTATTTGGAGCAAAATTGCAGAAATTGCCCTAATTTTGGGGCAAAAGGAAGAAATTCCCTTTATTTTGGGGCAAAAATCAGAAATTCCCCTTATTTTGGGGCAAAATTCAAAAAATTTCCTTTATTTGGGGCAAAATTGCATAAAATTCACTTATTTTCAAGTAAAAAGGCTGAAATTTCCTTTATTTTGGGGCAAAAAAAGAGAAATTCCCCTTATTTTGGGTCAAAATTGCAGAAATTTCCCTTATTATGGAAAAATTGCAGAAATTTCCCTTATTTTAGGGCAAAATTGCAGAAATTTCACTTATTTTGGGGTAATAAGTCAGAAATTCCCGCTTATTTTGGGGCAAAAAATACAGAAATTCCCGTTGTTTTGGGGGAATAAGATAGAAATTCCACTTATTTAGAGGCAAAAATGCAGAAATTCCCCTTATTTTGGAGCAAAAATGAAGAAATTTTCCTTTTTATGGCAAAAAGGTATGCATTACCATTATTTTCGTGCAAAAAGGCAGAAATTCCCCGTATTTTGGAGCAAAATTGCAGAAATTGCCCTAATTTTGGGGCAAAAGGCAGAAATACCCTTTATTTTGGGGCAAAAATCAGAAATTCCCCTTATTTTGGGGCAAAATTCAAAAAATTTCCCTTATTTTGGGGCAAAATTGCAGGAATTTACCTTATTTTGGGGCAAAATTGCAGAAATTTCCTTTATTTGGGGCAAAATTGCATATAATTCACTTATTTTCAAGTAAAAAAGCTGAAATTTCCTTTATTTTCGGGCAAAAAAAGAGAAATTCCTTTATTTTGGGGCAAAATTGCAGAAATTTCCCTTATTATAAAAAAATTGCAGAAATTTCCCTTATTTTAGGGCAAAATTGCAGAAATTTTACTTATTTTGGGGTAATAAGTCAGAAATTCCCGCTTATTTTGGGGCAAAAAATACAGAAATTCCCATTGTTTTGGGGGAATAAGATAGAAATTCCACTTATTTAGAGGCAAAAAGGCAGAAATTCCCCTTATTTTGGGGCAAAATTGCAGAAATTTCTTTACATTGGGGCAAAATTGCAGAAATTTCCCTTATTTTGGGGCAAAATTGCAGAAATTTCACTTATTTCAGGGTAATAAGTCAGAAATTCCCCTTATTTTGGGGCAAAAAAGACAAATATTCTCTTTGTTTTGGGGGAAAAAGACAGAAATTCGACTTAGTTAGAGGCAAAAATGCAGAAATTCCCCTTATTTTGGAGCAAAAATGAAGAAATTTACCTTTTTATGGCAAAAAGTTATGCATTCCCATTACTTTCTAGCAAAAAGGCAGAAATTCCCCGTATTTTGGAGCAAAATTGCAGAAATTCCCCTAATTTTGGGGCAAAAGGCAGAAATTCCCTTTATTTTGGGACAAAATTCAGACATTCCCCTTATTTTGGGGCAAAATTCAAGAAATTTCCTTTATTTTGGGGTAAAATTGCAGGAATTTACCTTATTTTGGGGCAAAATTGCAGAAATTTGCATAATTTGGGGCCAAAATTGCATAAAATTCACTTATTTTCAGGTAAAAAGGCTGAAATTTTCTTTATTTTGGGGCAAAAAAAGAGAAATTCCCCTTATTTTGGGGCAAAATTGCAGAAATTTCCCTTGTTATGGGAAAAAATTGCAGAAATTTCCCTTATTTTGGGGCAAAATTGCAGAAATTTCACTTATTTCAGGGTAATAAGTCAGAAATTCCCCTTATTTTGGGGCAAAAAAGACAAATATTCTTTTTGTTTTGGGGGAAAAAGACAGAAATTCCACTTAGTTAGAGGCAAAAATGCAGAAATTCCCCTTATTTTGGAGCAAAAATGAAGAAATTTTCCTTTTTATGGCAAAAAGGTATGCATTCCCATTACTTTCTGGCAAAAAGGCAGAAATTCCCCGTATTTTGGAGCAAAATTGCAGAAATTCCCCTAATTTTGGGGCAAAAGGCAGAAATTCCCTTTATTTTGGGACAAAATTCAGACATTCCCCTTATTTTGGGGCAAAATTCAAGAAATTTCCTTTATTTTGGGGTAAAATTGCAGGAATTTACCTTATTTTGGGGCAAAATTGCAGAAATTTGCATAATTTGGGGCAAAAATTGCATAAAATTCACTTATTTTCAGGTAAAAAGGCTGAAATTTTCTTTATTTTGGGGCAAAAAAAGAGAAATTCCCCTTATTTTGGGGCAAAATTGCAGAAATTTCCCCTGTTATGGGAAAAAATTGCAGAAATTTCCCTTATTTTAGGACAAAATTGCAGAAATTTCACTTATTTCAGAGAAATAAAGCAAAAATATTTCTTATTTTGGGGCAAAAAGGTAGAAAATCTCATTATTTTAGGGCAAAAAGGCAGAAATTCACATAATTTTGCGGTAAAATTGCAGAAATTTCACATATTTCAGGGCAAAAAGGCAGAAATTTCCCTTATTTTGGGGCAAAATTGCAGAAATTTCACTTTTTCAGGGTAATGAGTCAGAAATTCCTTTTATTTTGGGGCAAAAAAGAGAGAAATTCCCTTTGTTTTGTGGGAAAAAGACAGAAATTCCACTTATTTAGAGGCAAAAAGGCAGAAATTCCCCTTATTTTGGAGCAAAAATGAAGAAATTTCATTTTTTATGGCAAAAAGGTATGCATTCCCATTATTTTCAGGCAAAAACGCAGAAATTCCCTGTATTTTGGAGCAAAAAGGCAGAAATTCCCCGTATTTTGGAGCAAAATTGCAGAAAATCCCCTAATTTTGGGGCAAAAAGCAGAAACTCTCTTAATTTTGGGGCAAAATTCAAGAAATTCCCTTTATTTTGGGGCAAAATTGGAGGAATTTACCTTATTTTTGGGCAAAATTGCAGAAATTTCCCTTATTTGGGGCAAAATTGCAGAAATTTCACTTATTTTCAGGAATAAGGGCTGATATATTCTTTATTTTGGGGCAAAAAGGGAGAAATTTCTCTTATTTTGGGGCAAAATTGCAAAAATTTCTCTTATTATGGGGAAAAATTGCAGAAATTTTCTTTATTTTAGAACAAAATTGCAGAAATTTCACTTATTTCAGAGAAAAAAAGCAAAAATTTTTCTTATTTTGGGGCAAAAAGGCAGAAATTCCCATTATTTTGGGGCAAAAAGGCAGAAATTCGACTTATTTTGGGGAAAAATTGCAGAAATTCCCCTAATTTGGGGGCAAAAGGCAGAAATTCCCTTTATTTTGGGGCAAAAATCATAAATTCCCCTTATTTTGGGGCAAAATTGCAGGAATTTACCTTATTTTGGGGCAAAATTGCAGAAATTTTTCTTATTTGGGGCAAAATTGCAGAAACTTCAATTATTTTCAGGTAAAAAGGCTGAAATTTCTTTTATTTTGGGGCAAAAAGGGAGAAATTCCCCTTATTTTGGGGCAAAATTGAAGAAATTTCCCTTGTTATTGAAAAAAATTGCAGAAATTTCCCTTATTTTAGGGCAAAATTGCAGAAATTTCACTTATTTTGGGGTAATAAGTCAGAAATTCCCGCTTATTTTGGGGCAAAAAAAACAGAAATTCCCGTTGTTTTGGGGGAATAAGATAGAAATTCCACTTATTTAGAGGCAAAAAGGCAGAAATTCCCCTTATTTTGGGGCAAAATTGCAGAAATTTCCTTTACATTGGGGCAAAATTGCAAAAATTTCCCTTATTTTGGGGCAAAATTGCAGAAATTTCACTTATTTCAGGGTAATAAGTCAGAAATTCCCCTTATTTTAGGGCAAAAAAGAAAAATATTCTCTTTGTTTTGGGGGAAAAAGACAGAAATTCCACTTAGAGGCAAAAATGCAGAAATTCCCCTTATTTTGGAGCAAAAATGAAGAAATTTTCCCTTTTATGGCAAAAAGTTATGCATTCCCATTATTTTCTGGCAAAAAGGCAGAAATTCCCCGTATTTTGGAGCAAAATTGCAGAAATTCCCTTAATTTTGGGGCAAAAGGCAGAAATACCCTTTATTTTGGGACAAAATTCAGACATTCCCATTATTTTGGGGAAAAATTCAAGAAATTTCCTTTATTTTGGGGTAAAATTGGAGGAATTTACCTTATTTTGGGGCAAAATTGCAGAAATTTGCTTAATTTGGGGCAAAATTGCATAAAATTCACTTATTTTCAGGTAAAAAGGCTGAAATTTTCTTTATTTTGGGGCAAAAAAAAGAGAAATTCCCCTTATTTTGGGGCAAAATTGCAGAAATTTCCCTTGTTATAGGAAAAAATTGCAGAAATTTTCCTTATTTTAGGACAAAATTGCAGAAATTTCACTTATTTCAGAGAAATAAAGCAAAAATGTTTCTTATTTTGGGGCAAAAAGGTAGAAAATCTCATTATTTTAGGGCAAAAAGGCAGAAATTCACCTTATTTTGCGGTAAAATTGCAGAAATTTCACATATTTCAGGGCAAAAAGGCAGAAATTTCCCTTTTTGGGGGGCAAAATTGCAGAAATTTCACTTATTTCAGGGTAATAAGTCAGAAATTCCCCCTTATTTTGGGGCTAAAAATACAGAAATTCCCGTTGTTTTGGGGAAAAAAGACAGAAATTCCACTTATTTGGAGTCAAAAAGGCAGAAATTCCCCTTATTTTGGAGCAAATATGAAGAAATTTCCCTTTTTTATGGCAAAAAGATATGCATTTCCCTTATTTTTGGGAAAAAAGGCAGAAATTCCCCGTATTTTGGAGCAAAATTGCAGAAATTCCCCTAATTCTGGGGCAAAAGGCAGAAATTCCCTATATGTTGGGGCAAAAAGACAGAAATTCTCCTTATTTTGGGGCAAAACTCAGAAATTCCACTTCTTTTGGGGCAAAATTCCAGAAATTTCCCTTATTTTGTGGCAAAAATGTAGAAATTTCACTTATTTTGGGGCAAAATTGCAGAAATTTCACTTATTTCAGGGAAAAAAGTCAGAAATTTTCCTTATTTTGGGGCAAAATAACAGAAATTCCTAATATTTTGTGGCAAAAATGCAGAAATTCCTCTTATTTTGAGGTAAAAAGGCTAATTCCCCTTATTTGGGGGCAAAAAGGCAGAATTTTCCCTTATTTTGGGGCAAAATTGCAGAAATTTCACTTATTTCATGGTAATAAGTCAGAAATTTCTTTTATTTTGGAGCAAAAAAGACAAAAATTCCTTTTGTTTTGGGGAAAAAGACAGAAATTCCACTTATTTAGAGGCAAAAAGGCAGAAATTCCCATTATTTTGGAGCAAAAATGAAAAAATTTCCCTTTTTTATGGCAAAAAGTTATGCATTCCCCTTATTTTCGGGCAAAAAGGCAGAAATTCCCCGTATTTTGGGGAAAAATTGCAGAAATTCCCCTAATTTTTCGGCAAAAATGCATAAATTCCTAATATGTTTGGGCAAAAAGACAGAAATTCTCCTTATTTAAAGGCATAATTCAGAAATTCCACTTATTTTGGGGAAAAAATCCAAAATTTCTCTTATTTTGGGGCAAAATTGTACAGATTTCAATTATTTCAGGGAAAAAAGGCAGAAATTTTCCTTATTTTGGGGCAAAAATGTAGAAATTCTTAATATTTTGTGGCAAAAATGCAGAAATTCGCTTTATTTTGAGGGGAAAAGGCTGAAATTTCCCTTATTTGGGGGCAAAAAGGCAGAAATTTCCCTTATTTTGGGGCAAAAAGACAGTAATTCCCCTTATTTTGTGGCAACAAGGTAGAAATTTCTTTTATTTCAGGGCAAAATTGCAGAAATATCACTTATTTCAGGGCCTAATTCAAAAATTCCTTTTATTTTGGGGCAAAAAGAGAGAAATTCCATTTATTTTTGGTTAAAAAGGGAGAAATTTCACTTATTTTGAGGTAAAAAGCAGAAATTCCTCTTATTTTGGGGCAAAAATGAAGAAATTTCCTTTTTTTGTGGCAAAAGGTATACATTCCCCTTACTTTCGGGATAAAAAGCCGAAATTCCCCGTATTTTGAAGCAAAATTGCAGAAATTTTCATAATTTTCGGGCAAAAAAGCAGAAATTCTCCTTATTTTAGGGCAAAAAGACAGAAAATCTCCTTTTTTCGGGAGCAAACAGTCAGAAATTCCCCTTATTTTGGGGCAAAATTGCAGAAATTTCCTTTACATTGTGGCAAAATTGCAGAAATTTCCCTTATTTTGGGACAAAATTGCAGAAATTTCACTTATTTCAGGGTAATAAGTCAGAAATTCCCCTTATTTTGGGGCAAAAAAGACAGAAATTCCCTTTGTTTTGGGGGAAAAAAACAGAAATTTTACTTAGTTAGAGGCAAAAATCCAGAAATTCCCCTTATTTTGGAGCAAAAATGAAGAAATTTTCCTTTTTATGGCAAAAAGGTATGCATTCCCATTATTTTCGTGCAAAAAGGCAGAAATTCCCCGTATTTGGAGCAAAATTGCAGAAATTGCCCTAATTTTGGGGCAAAAGGAAGAAATTCCCTTTATTTTGGGGCAAAAATCAGAAATTCCCCTTATTTTGGGGCAAAATTCAAAAAATTTCCTTTATTTGGGGCAAAATTGCATAAAATTCACTTATTTTCAAGTAAAAAGGCTGAAATTTCCTTTATTTTGGGGCAAAAAAAGAGAAATTCCCCTTATTTTGGGTCAAAATTGCAGAAATTTCCCTTATTATGGAAAAATTGCAGAAATTTCCCTTATTTTAGGGCAAAATTGCAGAAATTTCACTTATTTTGGGGTAATAAGTCAGAAATTCCCGCTTATTTTGGGGCAAAAAATACAGAAATTCCCGTTGTTTTGGGGGAATAAGATAGAAATTCCACTTATTTAGAGGCAAAAATGCAGAAATTCCCCTTATTTTGGAGCAAAAATGAAGAAATTTTCCTTTTTATGGCAAAAAGGTATGCATTACCATTATTTTCGTGCAAAAAGGCAGAAATTCCCCGTATTTTGGAGCAAAATTGCAGAAATTGCCCTAATTTTGGGGCAAAAGGCAGAAATACCCTTTATTTTGGGGCAAAAATCAGAAATTCCCCTTATTTTGGGGCAAAATTCAAAAAATTTCCCTTATTTTGGGGCAAAATTGCAGGAATTTACCTTATTTTGGGGCAAAATTGCAGAAATTTCCTTTATTTGGGGCAAAATTGCATATGATTCACTTATTTTCAAGTAAAAAAGCTGAAATTTCCTTTATTTTCGGGCAAAAAAAGAGAAATTCCTTTATTTTGGGGCAAAATTGCAGAAATTTCCCTTATTATAAAAAAATTGCAGAAATTTCCCTTATTTTAGGGCAAAATTGCAGAAATTTTACTTATTTTGGGGTAATAAGTCAGAAATTCCCGCTTATTTTGGGGCAAAAAATACAGAAATTCCCATTGTTTTGGGGGAATAAGATAGAAATTCCACTTATTTAGAGGCAAAAAGGCAGAAATTCCCCTTATTTTGGGGCAAAATTGCAGAAATTTCTTTACATTGGGGCAAAATTGCAGAAATTTCCCTTATTTTGGGGCAAAATTGCAGAAATTTCACTTATTTCAGGGTAATAAGTCAGAAATTCCCCTTATTTTGGGGCAAAAAAGACAAATATTCTCTTTGTTTTGGGGGAAAAAGACAGAAATTCGACTTAGTTAGAGGCAAAAATGCAGAAATTCCCCTTATTTTGGAGCAAAAATGAAGAAATTTACCTTTTTATGGCAAAAAGTTATGCATTCCCATTACTTTCTAGCAAAAAGGCAGAAATTCCCCGTATTTTGGAGCAAAATTGCAGAAATTCCCCTAATTTTGGGGCAAAAGGCAGAAATTCCCTTTATTTTGGGACAAAATTCAGACATTCCCCTTATTTTGGGGCAAAATTCAAGAAATTTCCTTTATTTTGGGGTAAAATTGCAGGAATTTACCTTATTTTGGGGCAAAATTGCAGAAATTTGCATAATTTGGGGCAAAAATTGCATAAAATTCACTTATTTTCAGGTAAAAAGGCTGAAATTTTCTTTATTTTGGGGCAAAAAAAGAGAAATTCCCCTTATTTTGGGGCAAAATTGCAGAAATTTCCCTTGTTATGGGAAAAAATTGCAGAAATTTCCCTTATTTTGGGGCAAAATTGCAGAAATTTCACTTATTTCAGGGTAATAAGTCAGAAATTCCCCTTATTTTGGGGCAAAAAAGACAAATATTCTTTTTGTTTTGGGGGAAAAAGACAGAAATTCCACTTAGTTAGAGGCAAAAATGCAGAAATTCCCCTTATTTTGGAGCAAAAATGAAGAAATTTTCCTTTTTATGGCAAAAAGTTATGCATTCCCATTACTTTCTGGCAAAAAGGCAGAAATTCCCCGTATTTTGGAGCAAAATTGCAGAAATTCCCCTAATTTTGGGGCAAAAGGCAGAAATTCCCTTTATTTTGGGACAAAATTCAGACATTCCCCTTATTTTGGGGCAAAATTCAAGAAATTTCCTTTATTTTGGGGTAAAATTGCAGGAATTTACCTTATTTTGGGGCAAAATTGCAGAAATTTGCATAATTTGGGGCAAAAATTGCATAAAATTCACTTATTTTCAGGTAAAAAGGCTGAAATTTTCTTTATTTTGGGGCAAAAAAAGAGAAATTCCCCTTATTTTGGGGCAAAATTGCAGAAATTTCCCCTGTTATGGGAAAAAATTGCAGAAATTTCCCTTATTTTAGGACAAAATTGCAGAAATTTCACTTATTTCAGAGAAATAAAGCAAAAATATTTCTTATTTTGGGGCAAAAAGGTAGAAAATCTCATTATTTTAGGGCAAAAAGGCAGAAATTCACATAATTTTGCGGTAAAATTGCAGAAATTTCACATATTTCAGGGCAAAAAGGCAGAAATTTCCCTTATTTTGGGGCAAAATTGCAGAAATTTCACTTTTTCAGGGTAATGAGTCAGAAATTCCTTTTATTTTGGGGCAAAAAAGAGAGAAATTCCCTTTGTTTTGTGGGAAAAAGACAGAAATTCCACTTATTTAGAGGCAAAAAGGCAGAAATTCCCCTTATTTTGGAGCAAAAATGAAGAAATTTCATTTTTTATGGCAAAAAGGTATGCATTCCCATTATTTTCAGGCAAAAACGCAGAAATTCCCTGTATTTTGGAGCAAAAAGGCAGAAATTCCCCGTATTTTGGAGCAAAATTGCAGAAAATCCCCTAATTTTGGGGCAAAAAGCAGAAACTCTCTTAATTTTGGGGCAAAATTCAAGAAATTCCCTTTATTTTGGGGCAAAATTGGAGGAATTTACCTTATTTTTGGGCAAAATTGCAGAAATTTCCCTTATTTGGGGCAAAATTGCAGAAATTTCACTTATTTTCAGGAATAAGGGCTGATATATTCTTTATTTTGGGGCAAAAAGGGAGAAATTTCTCTTATTTTGGGGCAAAATTGCAAAAATTTCTCTTATTATGGGGAAAAATTGCAGAAATTTTCTTTATTTTAGAACAAAATTGCAGAAATTTCACTTATTTCAGAGAAAAAAAGCAAAAA
Source organism: Micromys minutus (assembly GCF_963924665.1). Classification (NCBI taxonomy): domain Eukaryota; kingdom Metazoa; phylum Chordata; class Mammalia; order Rodentia; family Muridae; genus Micromys; species Micromys minutus. The sequence goes on along the minus strand of NW_027667806.1, from coordinate 2,192,723 downwards.
TTTTTCTTATTTTGGGGCAAAAAGGCAGAAATTCCCATTATTTTGGGGCAAAAAGGCAGAAATTCGACTTATTTTGGGGAAAAATTGCAGAAATTCCCCTAATTTGGGGGCAAAAGGCAGAAATTCCCTTTATTTTGGGGCAAAAGTCATAAATTCCCCTTATTTTGGGGCAAAATTGCAGGAATTTACCTTATTTTGGGGCAAAATTGCAGAAATTTTTCTTATTTGGGGCAAAATTGCAGAAACTTCAATTATTTTCAGGTAAAAAGGCTGAAATTTCTTTTATTTTGGGGCAAAAAGGGAGAAATTCCCCTTATTTTGGGGCAAAATTGAAGAAATTTCCCTTGTTATTGAAAAAAATTGCAGAAATTTCCCTTATTTTAGGGCAAAATTGCAGAAATTTCACTTATTTTGGGGTAATAAGTCAGAAATTCCCGCTTATTTTGGGGCAAAAAATACAGAAATTCCCGTTCTTTTGGGGGAATAAGATAGAAATTCCACTTATTTAGAGGCAAAAAGGCAGAAATTCCCCTTATTTTGGGGCAAAATTGCAGAAATTTCCTTTACATTGGGGCAAAATTGCAAAAATTTCCCTTATTTTGGGGCAAAATTGCAGAAATTTCACTTATTTCAGGGTAATAAGTCAGAAATTCCCCTTATTTTAGGGCAAAAAAGACAAATATTCTCTTTGTTTTGGGGGAAAAAGACAGAAATTCCACTTAGAGGCAAAAATGCAGAAATTCCCCTTATTTTGGAGCAAAAATGAAGAAATTTTCCTTTTTATGGCAAAAAGTTATGCATTCCCATTATTTTCTGGCAAAAAGGCAGAAATTCCCCGTATTTTGGAGCAAAATTGCAGAAATTCCCTTAATTTTGGGGCAAAAGGCAGAAATACCCTTTATTTTGGGACAAAATTCAGACATTCCCCTTATTTTGGGGCAAAATTCAAGAAATTTCCTTTATTTTGGGGTAAAATTGGAGGAATTTACCTTATTTTGGGGCAAAATTGCAGAAATTTGCTTAATTTGGGGCAAAATTGCATAAAATTCACTTATTTTCAGGTAAAAAGGCTGAAATTTTCTTTATTTTGGGGCAAAAAAAAGAGAAATTCCCCTTATTTTGGGGCAAAATTGCAGAAATTTCCCTTGTTATAGGAAAAAATTGCAGAAATTTTCCTTATTTTAGGACAAAATTGCAGAAATTTCACTTATTTCAGAGAAATAAAGCAAAAATGTTTCTTATTTTGGGGCAAAAAGGTAGAAAATCTCATTATTTTAGGGCAAAAAGGCAGAAATTCACCTTATTTTGCGGTAAAATTGCAGAAATTTCACATATTTCAGGGCAAAAAGGCAGAAATTTTCCTTATTGGGGGGCAAAATTGCAGAAATTTCACTAATTTCAGAATAATAAGTTAGAAATTCCCCCTTATTTTGGGCCTAAAAATAAAGAAATTCCCGTTGTTTTGGGGAAAAAAGACAGAAATTCCACTTATTTGGAGTCAAAAAGGCAGAAATTCCCCTTATTTTGGAGCAAATATGAAGAAATTTCCCTTTTTTATGGCAAAAAGATATGCATTTCCCTTATTTTTGGGAAAAAAGGCAGAAATTCCCCGTATTTTGGAGCAAAATTGCAGAAATTCCCCTAATTCTGGGGCAAAAGGCAGAAATTCCCTATATGTTGGGGCAAAAAGACAGAAATTCTCCTTATTTTGGGGCAAAACTCAGAAATTCCACTTCTTTTGGGGCAAAATTCCAGAAATTTCCCTTATTTTGTGGCAAAATTGTAGAAATTTCACTTATTTTGGGGCAAAATTGCAGAAATTTCACTTATTTCAGGGAAAAAAGTCAGAAATTTTCCTTATTTTGGGGCAAAATAACAGAAATTCCTAATATTTTGTGGCAAAAATGCAGAAATTCCTCTTATTTTGAGGTAAAAAGGCTAATTCCCCTTATTTGGGGGCAAAAAGGCAGAATTTTCCCATATTTTGGGGCAAAATTGCAGAAATTTCACTTATTTCAGGATAATGAATCAGAAATTCCTCTTATTTTGGGGCAAAAAAGAGAGAAATTCCCTTTGTTTTGTGGGAAAAAGACAGAAATTACACTTATTTAGAGGCAAAAAGGCAGAAATTCCCTTTATTTTGGAGCAAAAATGAAGAAATTTCATTTTTTATGGCAAAAAGGTATGCATTCCCATTATTTTCGGGCAAAAACGCAGAAAATCCCTGTATTTTGGAGCAAAAAGGCAGAAATTCCCCGTATTTTGGAGCAAAATTGCAGAAAATCCCCTAATTTTGGGGCAAAAATCAGAAACTCTCTTAATTTTGGGGCAAAATTCAAGAAATTCCCTTTATTTTGGTGCAAAATTGGAGGAATTTACCTTATTTTTGGGCAAAATTGCAGAAATTTCCCTTATTTGGGGCAAAATTGCAGAAATTTCACTTATTTTCAGGAATAAGGGCTGATATATCCTTTATTTTGGGGCAAAAAGGGAGAAATTTCTCTTATTTTGGGGCAAAATTGCAAAAATTTCTCTTATTATGGGGAAAAATTGCAGAAATTTTCTCTATTTTAGAACAAAATTGCAGAAATTTCACTTATTTCAGAGAAAAAAAGCAAAAATTTTTCTTATTTTGGGGCAAAAAGGCAGAAATTCCCATTATTTTGGGGCAAAAAGGCAGAAATTCGACTTATTTTGGGGAAAAATTGCAAAAATTCCCCTAATTTAGGGGCAAAAGGCAGAAATTCCCTTTATTTTGGGGCAAGAATCATAAATTCCCCTTATTTTGGGGCAAAATTGCAGGAATTTACCTTATTTTGGGGCAAAATTGCAGAAATTATTCTTATTTGGGGCAAAATTGCAGAAACTTCAATTATTTTCAGGTAAAAAGGCTGAAATTTCTTTTGTTTTGGGGCAAAAGGGAGAAATTCCCCTTATTTTGGGTCAAAATTGAAGAAATTTCTTTTGTTATTGAAAAAAATTGCAGAAATTTCCCTTATTTTAGGGCAAAATTGCAGAAATTTCACTTATTTCAGAGAAAAAACGCAAAAATTTTTCTTATTTTGGGGCAAATAGGCAGAAATTCCCATTATTTTGGGGCAAAAAGGCAGAAATTCGTCTTATTTTGGGGTAAAATTGCAGAAATTTCACATATTTCAGGGCAAAAAGGCAGAAATTTCCCTTATATTGGGGCAAAATTGCAGAAATTTCACTTATTTCATGGTAATAAGTCAGAAATTCCTTTTATTTTGAGGCAAAAAAGACAAAAATTCCTTTTGTTTTGGGGGAAAAAGACAGAAATTCCACTTATTTAGAGGCAAAAAGGCAGAAATTCCAATTATTTTGGAGCAAAAATGAAGAAATTTCCCTTTTTTATGGCAAAAAGTTATGGATTCCCCTTATTTTCCGGCAAAAAGGCAGAAATTCCCCGTATTTTGGAGCAAAGTTGCAGAAATTCCCCTAATTGTGGGGCAAAAATGCAGAAATTCCTATTATGTTGGGGCAAAAAGACAGAAATTCTCCTTATTTAAAGACATAATTCAGAAATTCCACTTATTTTGGGGAAAAAATCCAAAATTTCTCTTATTTTGGGGCAAAATTGCACAAATTTCACATATTTCAGGGAAAAAAGGCAGAAATTTTCCTTATTTTTGGGCAAAAATGTAGAAATTCTTAATATTTTGTGGCAAAAATGCAGAAATTCGCTTTATTTTGAGGGAAAAAGGCTGAAATTCCCCTTATTTGGGGGCAAAAAGGCAGAAATTTCCCTTATTTTGGGGCAAAAAGACAGTAAATCCCCTTATTTTGTGGCAAAAAAATAGAAATTTCTTTTATTTCGGGGCAAAATTGCAGAAATATCACTTATTTCAGGGCCTAATTCAAAAATTCCTTTTATTTTGGGGCAAAAAGAGAGAAATTCCATTTATTTTTGGTTAAAAAGGGAGAAATTTCACTTATTTTGAGGTAAAAAGCAGAAATTCCTCTTATTTTAGGGCAAAAATGTAGAAATTTCCCTTTTTTGTGGCAAAAGGTATACATTCCTCTTACTTTCTGGATAAAAAGCCGAAATTCCCCGTATTTTGAAGCAAAATTGCAGATATTTTCATAATTTTCGGGCAAAAAAGCAGAAATTCTCCTTATTTTATGGCAAAAAGACAGAAAATCTTTTTTTTTCGGGAGCAAACAGTCAGAAATTCCCCTTATTTTGGGGCAAAATTGCAGAAATTTCCTTTACATTGTGGCAAAATTGCAGAAATTTCCCTTATTTTGGGGCAAAATTGCAGAAATTTCGCTTATTTCAGGGTAATAAGTCAGAAATTCCCCTTATTTTGGGGCAAAAAAGACAGAAATTCTCTTTGTTTTGGGGGAAAAAGAGAGAAATTCCACTTAGTTAGAGGCAAAAATGCAGAAATTCCCCTTATTTTGGAGCAAAAATGAAGAAATTTTCCTTTTTATGGCAAAAAAGGTATGCATTCCCATTATTTTCGTACAAAAAGGCAGACATTCCCCGTATTTTGGAGCAAAATTGCAGAAATTCCCCTAATTTTGGGGCAAAAGGCAGAAATTCCCTTTATTTTGGGGCAAAAATCAGAAATTCCCCTTATTTTGGGGCAAAATTCAAAAAATTTTCTTTATTTTGAGGCAAAATTGCAGGAATTTACTTTATTTTGGGGCAAAATTCAGAAATTTCCTTTATTTGGGGCATAATTGCATAAAATTCACTTATTTTCAGGTAAAAAGGCTGAAATTTCCTTAATTTGGGGGCAAAAAAAGAGAAATTCCCCTTATTTTTGGGAAAAATTGCAGAAATTTCCCTTGTTATGGAAAAATTGCAGAAATTTCCCTTATTTTAGGGCAAAATTGCAGAAATTTCACTTATTTCAGGGTAATAAGTCAGAAATTCCCGCTTATTTTGGGACAAAAAATACAGAAATTCCCGTTGTTTTGGGGGAATAAGATAGAAATTACACTTATTTAGAGGCAAAAAGGCAGAAATTCCCCTTATTTTGGAGCAAAAACGAAGAAATTTTCCTTTTTATGGCAAAAAGGTATGCATTCCCATTATTTTCGTGCAAAAAGGCAGAAATTTCCCGTATTTTGGAGCAAAATTTCAGAAATTGCCCTAATTTTGGGGCAAAAGGCAGAAATTCCCTTTATTTTGGGGCAAAAATCAGAAATTCCCTTTATTTTGGGGCAAAATTCAAAAAATTTCCTTTATTTTGGGGCAAAATTGCAGGAATTTACATTATTTTGGGGCAAAATTGTAGAAATTTCCTTTATTTGGTGCAAAATTGCATAAAATTCACTTATTTTCAAGTAAAAAAGCTGAAATTTCCTTCATTTTGGGGCAAAAAAAGAGAAATTCCCCTTATTTTGGGTCAAAATTGCAGAAATTTCCCTTATTATGGAAAAATTGCAGAAATTTCCCTTATTTTAGGGCAAAATTGCAGAAATTTCACTTATTTTGGGGTAATAAGTCAGAAATTCCCGCTTATTTTGGGGCAAAAAATACAGAAATTCCCGTAGTTTTGGGGGAATAAGATAGAAATTCCACTTATTTAGAGGCAAAAAGGCAGAAATTCCCCATATTTTGGAGCAAAAATGAAGAAATTTTCCTTTTTATGGCAAAAAGGTATGCATTCCCATTATTTTCTGGCAAAAAGGCAGAAATTCCCCGTATTTTGTAGCAAAATTGCAGAAATTCCCCTAATTTTGGGGCAAAAGGCAGAAATTCCCTTTATTTTGGGACAAAATTCAGACATTCCCCTTATTTTGGGGCAAAATTCAAGAAATTTCTTTTATTTTGGGGTAAAATTGGAGGAATTTACCTTATTTTGGGGCAAAATTGCAGAAATTTGCTTAATTTGGGGCAAAATTGCATTAAATTCACTTATTTTCAGGTAAAAAGGCTGAAATTTTCTTTATTTTGGGGCAAAAAAAAGAGAAATTCCCCTTATTTTGGGGCAAAATTGCAGAAATTTCCCTTGTTATAGGAAAAAATTGCAGAAATTTCCCTTATTTTAGGACAAAATTGCAGAAATTTCAGTTATTTCAGAGAAATAAAGCAAAAATGTTTCTTATTTTGGGGCAAAAAGGTAGAAAATCTCATTATTTTAGGCCAAAAAGGCAGAAATTCACCTTATTTTGCGGTAAAATTGCAGAAATTTCACATATTTCTGGGCAAAAAGGCAGAAATTTCCCTTTTTGGGGGGCAAAATTGCAGAAATTTCACTTATTTCAGGGTAATAAGTCAGAAATTCCCCCTTATTTTGGGGCTAAAAATACAGAAATTCCCGTTGTTTTGGGGAAAAAAGACAGAAATTTCACTTATTTAGAGTCAAAAAGGCAGAAATTCCCCTTATTTTGGAGCAAATATGAAGAAATTTCCCTTTTTTATGGCAAAAAGATATGCATTTCCCTTATTTTTGGGAAAAAAGGCAGAAATTCCCTGTATTTTGGAGCAAAATTGCAGAAATTCTCCTAATTCTGGGGCAAAAGGCAGAAATTCCATATATGTTGGGGCAAAAAGACAGAAATTCTCCTTATTTTGGGGCAAAACTCAGAAATTCCACTTCTTTTGGGACAAAATTCCAGAAATTTCCATTATTTTGGGGCAAAATTGTAGAAATTTCACTTATTTTGGGGCAAAATTGCAGAAATTTCACTTATTTCAGGGAAAAAAGTCAGAAATTTTCGTTATTTTGGGGCAAAATAACAGAAATTCCTAATATTTTGTGGCAAAAATGCAGAAATTCCTCTTATTTTGAGGTAAAAAGGCTGAATTCCCCTTATTTGGGGGCAAAAAGGCAGAAATTTCCCTTATTTTGGGGCAAAATTGCAGAAATTTCACTTATTTCAGGGTAATGAGTCAGAAATTCCTCTTATTTTGGAGCAAAAAAGAGAGAAATTCCCTTTGTTTTGTGGGAAAAAGACAGAAATTCCACTTATTTAGAGGCGAAAAGGCAGAAATTCCCCTTATTTTGGAGCAAAAATGAAGAAATTTCATTTTTTATGGCAAAAAGGTATGCATTCCCATTATTTTCGGGCAAAAACGCAGAAATTTCCTGTATTTTGGAGCCAAAAGTCAGAAATTCAACGTATTTTGGAGCAAAATTTCAGAAAATCCCCTAATTTTGTGGCAAAAATCAGAAACTCTCTTAATTTTGGGGCAAAATTCAAGAAATTCCCTTTATTTTGGTGCAAAATTGGAGGAATTTACTTTATTTTTGGGCAAAATTGCAGAAATTTCCCTTATTTGGGGCAAAATTGCAGAAATTTCACTTATTTTCAGGAATAAGGGCTGATATATCCTTTATTTTGGGGCAAAAAGGGAGAAATTTCTCTTATTTTGGGGCAAAATTGCAAAAATTTCTCTTATTATGGGGAAAAATTGCAGAAATTTTCTCTATTTTAGAACAAAATTGCAGAAATTTCACTTATTTCAGAGAAAAAAAGCAACAATTTTTCTTATTTTGGGGCAAAAAGGCAGAAATTCCCATTATTTTGGGGCAAAAAGGCAGAAATTCGACTTATTTTGGGGAAAAATTGCAGAAATTCCCCTAATTTAGGGGCAAAAGGCAGAAATTCCCTTTATTTTGGGGCAAAAATCATAAATTCCCCTTATTTTGGGGCAAAATTGCAGGAATTTACCTTATTTTGGGGCAAAATTGCAGAAATTATTCTTATTTGGGGCAAAATTGCAGAAACTTCAATTATTTTCAGGTAAAAAGGCTGAAATTTCTTTTGTTTTGGGGCAAAAGGGAGAAATTCCCCTTATTTTGGGTCAAAATTGAAGAAATTTCCCTTGTTATTGAAAAAAATTGCAGAAATTTCCCTTATTTTAGGGCAAAATTGCAGAAATTTCACTTATTTCAGAGAAAAAACGCAAAAATTTTTCTTATTTTGGGGCAAATAGGCAGAAATTCCCATTATTTTGGGGCAAAAAGGCAGAAATTCGTCTTATTTTGGGGTAAAATTGCAGAAATTTCACATATTTCAGGGCAAAAAGGCAGAAATTTCCCTTATATTGGGGCAAAATTGCAGAAATTTCACTTATTTCATGGTAATAAGTCAGAAATTCCTTTTATTTTGAGGCAAAAAAGACAAAAATTCCTTTTGTTTTGGGGGAAAAAGACAGAAATTCCACTTATTTAGAGGCAAAAAGGCAGAAATTCCAATTATTTTGGAGCAAAAATGAAGAAATTTCCCTTTTTTATGGCAAAAAGTTATGGATTCCCCTTATTTTCCGGCAAAAAGGCAGAAATTCCCCGTATTTTGGAGCAAAGTTGCAGAAATTCCCCTAATTGTGGGGCAAAAATGCAGAAATTCCTATTATGTTGGGGCAAAAAGACAGAAATTCTCCTTATTTAAAGACATAATTCAGAAATTCCACTTATTTTGGGGAAAAAATCCAAAATTTCTCTTATTTTGGGGCAAAATTGCACAAATTTCACATATTTCAGGGAAAAAAGGCAGAAATTTTCCTTATTTTTGGGCAAAAATGTAGAAATTCTTAATATTTTGTGGCAAAAATGCAGAAATTCGCTTTATTTTGAGGGAAAAAGGCTGAAATTCCCCTTATTTGGGGGCAAAAAGGCAGAAATTTCCCTTATTTTGGGGCAAAAAGACAGTAAATCCCCTTATTTTGTGGCAAAAAAATAGAAATTTCTTTTATTTCGGGGCAAAATTGCAGAAATATCACTTATTTCAGGGCCTAATTCAAAAATTCCTTTTATTTTGGGGCAAAAAGAGAGAAATTCCATTTATTTTTGGTTAAAAAGGGAGAAATTTCACTTATTTTGAGGTAAAAAGCAGAAATTCCTCTTATTTTAGGGCAAAAATGTAGAAATTTCCCTTTTTTGTGGCAAAAGGTATACATTCCTCTTACTTTCTGGATAAAAAGCCGAAATTCCCCGTATTTTGAAGCAAAATTGCAGATATTTTCATAATTTTCGGGCAAAAAAGCAGAAATTCTCCTTATTTTATGGCAAAAAGACAGAAAATCTTTTTTTTTCGGGAGCAAACAGTCAGAAATTCCCCTTATTTTGGGGCAAAATTGCAGAAATGTCCTTTACATTGTGGCAAAATTGCAGAAATTTCCCTTATTTTGGGGCAAAATTGCAGAAATTTCGCTTATTTCAGGGTAATAAGTCAGAAATTCCCCTTATTTTGGGGCAAAAAAGACAGAAATTCTCTTTGTTTTGGGGGAAAAAGAGAGAAATTCCACTTAGTTAGAGGCAAAAATGCAGAAATTCCCCTTATTTTGGAGCAAAAATGAAGAAATTTTCCTTTTTATGGCAAAAAAGGTATGCATTCCCATTATTTTCGTACAAAAAGGCAGACATTCCCCGTATTTTGGAGCAAAATTGCAGAAATTCCCCTAATTTTGGGGCAAAAGGCAGAAATTCCCTTTATTTTGGGGCAAAAATCAGAAATTCCCCTTATTTTGGGGCAAAATTCAAAAAATTTTCTTTATTTTGAGGCAAAATTGCAGGAATTTACTTTATTTTGGGGCAAAATTCAGAAATTTCCTTTATTTGGGGCATAATTGCATAAAATTCACTTATTTTCAGGTAAAAAGGCTGAAATTTCCTTAATTTGGGGGCAAAAAAAGAGAAATTCCCCTTATTTTTGGGAAAAATTGCAGAAATTTCCCTTGTTATGGAAAAATTGCAGAAATTTCCCTTATTTTAGGGCAAAATTGCAGAAATTTCACTTATTTCAGGGTAATAAGTCAGAAATTCCCGCTTATTTTGGGACAAAAAATACAGAAATTCCCGTTGTTTTGGGGGAATAAGATAGAAATTACACTTATTTAGAGGCAAAAAGGCAGAAATTCCCCTTATTTTGGAGCAAAAACGAAGAAATTTTCCTTTTTATGGCAAAAAGGTATGCATTCCCATTATTTTCGTGCAAAAAGGCAGAAATTTCCCGTATTTTGGAGCAAAATTGCAGAAATTGCCCTAATTTTGGGGCAAAAGGCAGAAATTCCCTTTATTTTGGGGCAAAAATCAGAAATTCCCTTTATTTTGGGGCAAAATTCAAAAAATTTCCTTTATTTTGGGGCAAAATTGCAGGAATTTACCTTATTTTGGGGCAAAATTGTAGAAATTTCCTTTATTTGGTGCAAAATTGCATAAAATTCACTTATTTTCAAGTAAAAAAGCTGAAATTTCCTTCATTTTGGGGCAAAAAAAGAGAAATTCCCCTTATTTTGGGTCAAAATTGCAGAAATTTCCCTTATTATGGAAAAATTGCAGAAATTTCCCTTATTTTAGGGCAAAATTGCAGAAATTTCACTTATTTTGGGGTAATAAGTCAGAAATTCCCACTTATTTTGGGGCAAAAAATACAGAAATTCCCGTAGTTTTGGGGGAATAAGATAGAAATTCCACTTATTTAGAGGCAAAAAGGCAGAAATTCCCCATATTTTGGAGCAAAAATGAAGAAATTTTCCTTTTTATGGCAAAAAGGTATGCATTCCCATTATTTTCTGGCAAAAAGGCAGAAATTCCCCGTATTTTGTAGCAAAATTGCAGAAATTCCCCTAATTTTGGGGCAAAAGGCAGAAATTCCCTTTATTTTGGGACAAAATTCAGACATTCCCCTTATTTTGGGGCAAAATTCAAGAAATTTCTTTTATTTTGGGGTAAAATTGGAGGAATTTACCTTATTTTGGGGCAAAATTGCAGAAATTTGCTTAATTTGGGGCAAAATTGCATTAAATTCACTTATTTTCAGGTAAAAAGGCTGAAATTTTCTTTATTTTGGGGCAAAAAAAGAGAAATTCCCCTTATTTTGGGGCAAAATTGCAGAAATTTCCCTTGTTATAGGAAAAAATTGCAGAAATTTCCCTTATTTTAGGACAAAATTGCAGAAATTTCAGTTATTTCAGAGAAATAAAGCAAAAATGTTTCTTATTTTGGGGCAAAAAGGTAGAAAATCTCATTATTTTAGGCCAAAAAGGCAGAAATTCACCTTATTTTGCGGTAAAATTGCAGAAATTTCACATATTTCAGGGCAAAAAGGCAGAAATTTCCCTTTTTGGGGGGCAAAATTGCAGAAATTTCACTTATTTCAGGGTAATAAGTCAGAAATTCCCCCTTATTTTGGGGCTAAAAATACAGAAATTCCCGTTGTTTTGGGGAAAAAAGACAGAAATTCCACTTATTTAGAGTCAAAAAGGCAGAAATTCCCCTTATTTTGGAGCAAATATGAAGAAATTTCCCTTTTTTATGGCAAAAAGATATGCATTTCCCTTATTTTTGGGAAAAAAGGCAGAAATTCCCTGTATTTTGGAGCAAAATTGCAGAAATTCTCCTAATTCTGGGGCAAAAGGCAGAAATTCCCTATATGTTGGGGCAAAAAGACAGAAATTCTCCTTATTTTGGGGCAAAACTCAGAAATTCCACTTCTTTTGGGACAAAATTCCAGAAATTTCCATTATTTTGGGGCAAAATTGTAGAAATTTCACTTATTTTGGGGCAAAATTGCAGAAATTTCACTTATTTCAGGGAAAAAAGTCAGAAATTTTCGTTATTTTGGGGCAAAATAACAGAAATTCCTAATATTTTGTGGCAAAAATGCAGAAATTCCTCTTATTTTGAGGTAAAAAGGCTGAATTCCCCTTATTTGGGGGCAAAAAGGCAGAAATTTCCCTTATTTTGGGGCAAAATTGCAGAAATTTCACTTATTTCAGGGTAATGAGTCAGAAATTCCTCTTATTTTGGAGCAAAAAAGAGAGAAATTCCCTTTGTTTTGTGGGAAAAAGACAGAAATTCCACTTATTTAGAGGCGAAAAGGCAGAAATTCCCCTTATTTTGGAGCAAAAATGAAGAAATTTCATTTTTTATGGCAAAAAGGTATGCATTCCCATTATTTTCGGGCAAAAACGCAGAAATTTCCTGTATTTTGGAGCCAAAAGTCAGAAATTCAACGTATTTTGGAGCAAAATTTCAGAAAATCCCCTAATTTTGGGGCAAAAATCAGAAACTCTCTTAATTTTGGGGCAAAATTCAAGAAATTCCCTTTATTTTGGTGCAAAATTGGAGGAATTTACTTTATTTTTGGGCAAAATTGCAGAAATTTCCCTTATTTGGGGCAAAATTGCAGAAATTTCACTTATTTTCAGGAATAAGGGCTGATATATTCTTTATTTTGGGGCAAAAAGGGAGAAATTTCTCTTATTTTGGGGCAAAATTGCAAAAATTTCTCTTATTATGGGGAAAAATTGCAGAAATTTTCTTTATTTTAGAACAAAATTGCAGAAATTTCACTTATTTCAGAGAAAAAAAGCAAAAATTTTTCTTATTTTGGGGCAAAAAGGCAGAAATTCCCATTATTTTGGGGCAAAAAGGCAGAAATTCGACTTATTTTGGGAAAAAATTGCAGAAATTCCCCTAATTTAGGGGCAAAAGGCAGAAATTCCCTTTATTTTGGGGCAAAAATCATAAATTCCCCTTATTTTGGGGCAAAATTGCAGGAATTTACCTTATTTTGGGGCAAAATTGCAGAAATTTTTCTTATTTGGGGCAAAATTGCAGAAACTTCAATTATTTTCAGGTAAAAAGGCTGAAATTTCTTTTATTTTGGGGCAAAAAGGGAGCAATTCCCCTTATTTTGGGGCAAAATTGAAGAAATTTCCCTTGTTATTGAAAAAAATTGCAGAAATTTCCCTTATTTTAGGGCAAAATTGCAGAAATTTCACTTATTTTGGGGTAATAAGTCAGAAATTCCCGCTTATTTTGGGGCAAAAAATACAGAAATTCCCGTTGTTTTGGGGAATAAGATAGAAATTCCACTTATTTAGAGGCAAAAAGGCAGAAATTCCCCTTATTTTGGGGCAAAATTGCAGAAATTTCCTTTACATTGGGGCAAAATTGCAGAAATTTCCCTTATTTTGGGGCAAAATTGCAGAAATTTCACTTATTTCAGGGTAATAAGTCAGAAATTCCCCTTATTTTGGGGCAAAAAAAACAAATATTCTCTTTGTTTTGGGGGAAAAAGACAGAAATTCCACTTAGAGGCAAAAATGCAGAAATTCCCCTTATTTTGGAGCAAAAATGAAGAAATTTTCCTTTTTATGGCAAAAAGGTATGCATTCCCATTATTTTCTGGCAAAAAGGCAGAAATTCCCCGTATTTTGTAGCAAAATTGCAGAAATTCCCCTAATTTTGGGGCAAAAGGCAGAAATTCCCTTTATTTTGGGACAAAATTCAGACATTCACCTTATTTTGGGGCAAAATTCAAGAAATTTCTTTTATTTTGGGGTAAAATTGGAGGAATTTACCTTATTTTGGGGCAAAATTGCAGAAATTTGCTTAATTTGGGGCAAAATTGCATAAAATTCACTTATTTTCAGGTAAAAAGGCTGAAATTTTCTTTATTTTGGGGCAAAAAAAAGAGAAATTCCCCTTATTTTGGGGCAAAATTGCAGAAATTTCCCTTGTTATAGGAAAAAATTGCAGAAATTTCCCTTATTTTAGGACAAAATTGCAGAAATTTCACTTATTTCAGAGAAATAAAGCAAAAATGTTTCTTATTTTGGGGCAAAAAGGTAGAAAATCTCATTATTTTAGGCCAAAAAGGCAGAAATTCACCTTATTTTGCGGTAAAATTGCAGAAATTTCACATATTTCAGGGCAAAAAGGCAGAAATTTCCCTTTTTGGGGGGCAAAATTGCAGAAATTTCACTTATTTCAGGGTAATAAGTCAGAAATTCCCCCTTATTTTGGGGCTAAAAATACAGAAATTCCCGTTGTTTTGGGGAAAAAAGACAGAAATTCCACTTATTTAGAGTCAAAAAGGCAGAAATTCCCCTTATTTTGGAGCAAATATGAAGAAATTTCCCTTTTTTATGGCAAAAAGATATGCATTTCCCTTATTTTTGGGAAAAAAGTCAGAAATTCCCCGTATTTTGGAGCAAAATTGCAGAAATTCCCCTAATTCTGGGGCAAAAGGCAGAAATTCCCTATATGTTGGGGCAAAAAGACAGAAATTCTCCTTATTTTGGGGCAAAACTCAGAAATTCCACTTCTTTTGGGACAAAATTCCAGAAATTTCCCTTATTTTGGGGCAAAATTGTAGAAATTTCACTTATTTTGGGGCAAAATTGCAGAAATTTCACTTATTTCAGGGAAAAAAGTCAGAAATTTTCCTTATTTTGGGGCAAAATAACAGAAATTCCTAATATTTTGTGGCAAAAATGCAGAAATTCCTCTTATTTTGAGGTAAAAAGGCTGAATTCCCCTTATTTGGGGGCAAAAAGGCAGAAATTTCCCTTATTTTGGGGCAAAATTGCAGAAATTTCACTTATTTCAGGGTAATGAGTCAGAAATTCCTCTTATTTTGGGGCAAAAAAGAGAGAAATTCCCTTTGTTTTGTGGGAAAAAGACAGAAATTCCACTTATTTAGTGGCAAAAAGGCAGAAATTCCCCTTATTTTGGAGCAAAAATGAAGAAATTTCATTTTTTATGGCAAAAAGGTATGAATTCCCATTATTTTCGGGCAAAAACGCAGAAATTCCCTGTATTTTGGAGCAAAAAGGCAGAAATTCCCCGTATTTTGAAGAAAAATTTCATAAAATCCCCTAATTTTGGGGCAAAAATCAGAAACTCTCTTAATTTTGGGGCAAAATTCAAGAAATTCCCTTTATTTTGGTGCAAAATTGGAGGAATTTACCTTATTTTTGGGCAAAATTGCAGAAATTTCCCTTATTTGGGGCAAAATTGCAGAAATTTCACTTATTTTCAGGAATAAGGGCTGATATATCCTTTATTTTGGGGCAAAAAGGGAGAAATTTCTCTTATTTTGGGGCAAAATTGCAAAAATTTCTCTTATTATGGGGAAAAATTGCAGAAATTTTCTTTATTTTAGAACAAAATTGCAGAAATTTCACTTATTTCAGAGAAAAAAAGCAAAATTTTTTCTTATTTTGGGGCAAAAAGGCAGAAATTCCCATTATTTTGGGGCAAAAAGGCAGAAATTCGACTTATTTTGGGGAAATATTGCAGAAATTCCCCTAATTTAGGGGCAAAAGGCAGAAATTCCCTTTATTTTGGGGCAAAAATCATAAATTCCCCTTATTTTGGGGCAAAATTTAAGAAATTTCCTTTAATTTGGGGCAAAATTGCAGGAATTTACCTTATATTGGGGCAAAATTGCAGAAATTTTTCTTATTTGGGGCAAAATTGCAGAAACTTCAATTATTTTCAGGTAAAAAGGCTGAAATTTCTTTTATTTTGGGGCAAAAAGGGAGAAAGTCCCCTTATTTTGGGGCAAAATTGAAGAAATTTCCCTTGTTATTGAAAAAATTGCAGAAATTTCTCTTATTTTAGGGCAAAATTGCAGAAATTTCACTTATTTCAGAGAAAAAACGCAAAAATTTTTCTTATTTTGGGGTAAATAGGCAGAAATTCCCATTATTTTGGGGCAAAAAGGCAGAAATTCGTCTTATTTTGTGGTAAAATTGCAGAAATTTCACATATTTCAGGGCAAAAAGGCAGAAATTTCCCTTATATTGGGGCAAAATTGCAGAAATTTCACTTATTTCATGGTAATAAGTCAGAAATTCCTTTTATTTTGGGGCAAAAAAGACAAAAATTCCTTTTGTTTTGGGGGAAAAAGACAGAAATTCCACTTATTTAGAGGCAAAAAGGCAGAAATTTCCCTTATTTTGGAGCAAAAATGAAGAAATTTCATTTTTTATGGCAAAAAGGTATGCATTCCCATTATTTTCGGGCAAAAAGGCAGAAATTCCCCGTATTTTGGAGAAAAAACGCAGAATTCCCCCGTATTTTGTAGCAAAATTGCAGAAAATCCCGTAATTTTGGGGCAAAAATCAGAAAATCTCTTTATTTTGGGGCAAAATTCAAGAAATTTCCTTTATTTTGGGGCAAAATTGAAGGAAGTTACCTTATTTTTTGGGAAAATTGCAGAATTTTCCCTTATTTGGGGCAAAATTGCAGAAATTTCACTTATTTTCAGGAAAAAGGGCTGATATTTCCTTTATTTTGGGGCAAAAAGGAAGAAATTCCTCTTTTTTGGGGCAAAATTGCAGAAATTTCTCTTATTATGGGGAAAAATTGCAGAAATTTTCCTTATTTTAGGGCAAAATTGCAGAAATTTCACATGTTTCAGAGAAAAAAAGCAAAAATTTTTCTTATTTTGGGGCAAAAAGGCAGAAATTCCCATTATTTTGGGGCAAAAAGGCACAAATTTGACTTATTTTGGCGTAAAATTGCAGAAATTCCCCTAATTTTGGGGCAAAAGGCAGAAATTCCCTTTATTTTGGGGCAAAAATCATAAATTCCCCTTATTTTGGGGCAAAATTCAAAAAATTTCCTTTAATTTGGGGCAAAATTGCAGGAATTTACCTTATTTTGGGGCAAAATTGCAGAAATTTTTCTTATTTGGGGTAAAATTGCAGAAACTTCAATTATTTTCAGATAAAAAGGCTGAAATTTCCTTTATTTTGGGGCAAAAAGGGAGAAATTCCCCTTATTTTGGGGCAAAATTTCAGAAATTTCCCTTGTTATTGAAAATAATTGCAGAAATTTTCCTTATTTTAGGGCAAAATTGCAGAAATTTCACTTATTTCAGAGAAAAAACGCAAAAATTTTTCTTATTTTGGGGCAAATAGGGAGATTCCCATTATTTTGGGGCAAAAAGGCAGAAATTCGACTTATTTTGGGGTAAAATTGCAAAAATTTCACATATTTCAGGGCAAAAAGGCAGAAATTTCCCTTATTTTGTGGCAAAATTGCAGAAATTTCACTTATTTCATGGTAATAAGTCAGAAATTCCCCTTATTTTGGTGCAAAAAAGACAAAAATTCCTTTTGTTTTGGGGGAAAAAGACAGAAATTCAACTTATTTAGAGGCAAAAAGGCAGAAATTCCCATTATTTTGGAGCAAAAATGAAAAAATTTCCCTTTTTTATGGCAAAATGTTATGCATTCCCCTTATTTTCGGGCAAAAAGGCAGAAATTCCCCGTATTTTGGACCAAAATTGCAGAAATTCCACTAATTGTGGGGCAAAAATGCAGAAATTCCTAATATGTTGGGGCAAAAAGACAGAAATTCTTTTTATTTAAGGGCATAATTCAGAAATTCCACTTATTTTGGGGAAAAATTCCAAAATTCCCCTTTTTTGGGGCAAAATTGCAGAAATTTCACTTATTTCAGAGAAAAAAGGCAGAAATTTTCCTTATTTTGGGGCAAAAATATAGAAATTCTTAATATTTTGTGGCAAAAATTCAGAAATTCCTTTTATTTTGAGGGAAAAAGGCTGAAATTCCCCTTATTTGGGGGCAAAAAGGCAGAAAATCCCTTATTTTGGGGCAAAAATACAGTAATTCCCCTTATTTTGTGGCAAAAGGTAGAAATTTCTTTTATTTTGGGGCAAAATTGCAGAAATATCACTTATTTCAGAGCCTAATTCAAAAATTCCTTTTATTTTGGGGCAAAAAGAGAGAAATTCCATTTATTTTTGGTTAAAAAGGGAGAAATTTCACTTATTTTAAGGTAAAAAGCAGAAATTCCTCTTATTTTGGGGCAAAAATGAAGAAATTTTCCTTTTTTGTGGCAAAAGGTATACATTCCCCTTACTTTCGGGATAAAAAGCCGAAATTCCCCGTTTTTTTAAGCAAAATTGCAGAAATTTTCATAATTTTCGGGCAAAAAAGCAGAAATTCTCCTTATTTTAGGGCAAAAAGACAGAAAATCTCCTTTTTTTCGGGAGCAAACAGTCAGAAATTCCCCTTATTTTGGGGCAAAATTCCAGAAATTTCTTTTACATTGGGGCCAAATTGCAGAAATTCCCCTTATTTTGGGGCAAAAAAGACAGAATTTTTTTTTTTGAGGAAAAGACAGAATTTCCACTTATTTAGAGGCAAAAAGACAGAAATTTCCCTGATTTTGGTGCAAAAATGAAGAAATTTACCTTTTTATGGCAAAAAGGTATGCATTCCCCTTTACTTTCGGGATAAAAAGCAGAAATTCCCCGTATTTTGAAGCAAAATTGCAGAAATTCTCATAATTTTCGGGCCAAAAAGGCAGAAATTCTCCTTATTTTGGGGAAAAATGACAGAAAATCTCCTTTTTCGGGAGCAAACAGTCAGAAATTTCTCTTGTTTTGGGGCAAAATTGCAGAAATTTCCTTTACATTGGGGCAAAATTGAGAAATTTCCCTTATTTTGGGGCAAAATTGCAGAAATTTCACTTATTTCAGGGTAATAAGTCAGAAATTCCCGTTATTTTGGAGCAAAAAAGACTTAAATTCCCTTTGTTTTGGGGGAAAAGACAGAAATTCCACTTAGTTAGAGGCAAAAATGCAGAAATTCCCCTTATTTTGGAGCAAAAATGAAGAAATTTTTCTTTTTATGGCAAAAAGGTATGCATTCCCATTATTTTCTGGCAAAAAGGCAGAAATTCCCCGTATTTTGGAGCAAAATTGCCGAAATTCCTCTAATTTTGGGGCAAAAGGCAGAAATTCCCTTTATTTTGGGGCAAAAATCAGAAATTCCCCTTATTTTTGGGGCAAAATTCAAAAAATTTCCTTAATTTTGGGGCAAAATTGCAGGAATTTACCTTTTTTGGGGGCAAAATTGCAGAAATTTCCTTTATTTGGGGCAAAATTGCATAAAATTCACTTATTTTCAGGTAAAAAGGCTGAAATTTCCTTTATTTCGGGGCAAAAAAAGAGATATTCCCCTTATTTTGGGACATATTGCAGAAATTTCCCTTGTTATGGGAAAAAAATGCAGAAATTTCTCTTATATTAGGGAAAAATTGCAGAAATTTCACTTATTTCAGAGAAATAAAGCAAAAATGTTGTTTATTTTGGGGCAAAAAGGCAGAAATTCCCATTATTTTAAGGCAAAAAGGCAGAAGTTCACCTTATTTTGCGGTAAAATTGCATAAATTTCACATATTTTAGGGCAAAAAGGCAGAAATTTCCCTTATTTTAGGGGAAAATTGCAGAAATTTCACTTATTTCAGGGTAATAAGTCAGAAATTCCCCCTTATTTTGGGACAAAAAATACAGAAATTTCCATTGTTTTGGGGGAAAGAGATAGAAATTCCACTTATTTAGAGGCAAAAAGGCAGAAATTACCCTTATTTTGGAGCAAAAATGAAGAAATTTCCCTTTTTTATGGCAAAAAGGTATGCATTTCCCTTATTTTTGGGAAAAAAGGCAGAAATTCCCCGTATTTTGGAGCAAAATTGCAGAAATTCCCCTAATTTTGGGGCAAATAGCAGAAATTCCCTATATGTTGGGGCAAAAAGACAGAAATTCTCCTTATTTTGGGGCAAAACTCAGAAATTCCACTTCTTTTGGGGCAAAATTCCAGAAATTTCCCTTATTTTGGGGCAAAATTGCAGAAAGTTCACTTATTTTGGGGCAAAATTGCAGAAATTTCACTTATTTCAGAGAAAAAAATCAGAAATTTTCCTTACTTTGGGGCAAAAAAACAGAAATTCCTAATATTTTGTTGCAAAAATGCAGAAATTCCTCTTATTTTGAGGTAAAAAGGCTGAATTCCCCTTATTTGGGGGCAAAATAGCAGAAATTTCCCTTATTTTGGGGCAAAATTGCAGAAATTTCACTTATTTCAGGGTAATGAGTCAGAAATTTCCCTTATTTTGGGGCAAAAAAGAGAGAAATTCCCTATGTTTTGTGAGAAAAAGACAGAAATTCCACTTATTTAGAGGCAAAAAGGCAGAAATTCCCCTTATTTTGTATCAAAAATGAAGAAATTTCATTTTTTATGGCAAAAAGGTATGCATTCCCATTATTTTCGGGCAAAAAGGCAGAAATTCCCCGTATTTTGGAGCAAAATTGCAGAAAATCCCCTAATTTTTGGGCAAAAATCAGAAAATCTCTTTATTTTGGGGCAAAATTCAAAAAATTTCCTTTATTTTGGGGCAAAATTGGAGCAATTTACCTTATTTTTGGGCAAAATTGCAGAAATTTCTATTATTTGGGGCAAAATTGCAGAAATTTAACTTATTTTCAGGAAAAAAGGGCTGATATTTTCTTTATTTTGAGGCAAAAAGGGAGAAATTCCTCTTATTTTGGGGCAAAATTGCAGAAATTTCTATTATTATGGGGAAAAATTGCAGATATTTTTTTCTTATTTTAGGGCAAAATTGCAGAAATTTCACTTATTTCAGAGAAAAAAAGCAAAAATTTTTCTTATTTTGAGAGCAAAAAGGCAATAATTCTCATTATTTTTGGCAAAAAGGCAGAAATTCGACTTATTTTGGGGTAAAATTGCAGAAATTCCCCTAATTTTGGGGCAAAAGGCAGAAATTCCCTTTATTTTGGGGCAAAAATCAAAAATTCCCCATATTTTGGGCAAAATTCAAGAAATTTCCTTTAATTTGGGGCAAAATTGCAGGAATTTACCTTATTTTGGGGCAAAATTGCAGAAATTTTTCTTATTTGGGGCAAAATTACAGAAACTTCATTTATTTTCAGGTAAAAAGGCTGAAATTTCCTTTATTTTGGGGCAAAAAGGGAGAAATTCCCCTTATTTTGGGGCAAAATTGAAGAAATTCCCCTTATTATTGGGAAAAATTGCAGAAATTTTCCTTATTTTAGGGCAAAATTGCAGAAATTTCACTTATTTCAGAGAAAAAACGCAAAAATTTTTCTTATTTTGGGGCAAAAAGGCAGAAATTCCCATTAATTTGTGGCAAAAAGGCAGAAATTCACCTTATTTTGGGGTAAAATTGCAGAAATTTCACATATTTCAGGGCAAAAAGGCAGAAATTTCCCTTATTTTGTGGCAAAATTGCAGAAATTTCACTTATTTCATGGTAATAAGTCAGAAATTCCCCTTATTTTGGTGCAAAAAAGACAAAAATTCCTTTTGTTTTGGGGAAAAATGACAGAAATTCAACTTATTTAGAGGCAAAAAGGCAGAAATTCCCATTATTTTTTAGCAAAAATGAAGAAATTTCCCTTTTTTATGGCAAAAAGTTATGCATTCCCCTTATTTTCGGGCAAAAAGGCAGAAATTCCCCGTATTTTGGAGCAAAATTGCAGAAATTCCCCTAATTGTGGGGCAAAAATGCAGAAATTCCTAATATGTTGGGGCAAAAAGACAGAAATTCTTTTTACTTAAAGGCATAATTCAGAAATTCCACTTATTTTGGGGAAAAATTCCAAAATTCCCCTTTTTTGGGGCAAAATTGCAGAAATTTCACTTATTTCAGGGAAAAAAGGCAGAAATTTTTCTTATTTTGTGGCAAAAATGTAGAAATTCTTAATATTTTGTGGCAAAAATGCAGAAATTCCTTTTATTTTGAGGGAAAAAGGCTGAAATTCCCCTTATTTGGGGGCAAAAAGGCAGAAATTTCCCTTATTTTGGGGCAAAAAGACAGTAATTCCCCTTATTTTGTGGCAAAAAGGTAGAAATTTCTTTTATTTTGGGGCAAAATTGCAGAAATATCACTTATTTCAGAGCCTAATTCAAAAATTCCTTTTATTTTGGGGCAAAAAGAGAGAAATTCCATTTATTTTTGGTTAAAAAGGGAGAAATTTCACTTATTTTAAGGTAAAAAGCAGAAATTCCTTTTATTTTGGGGCAAAAATGAAGAAATTTTCTTTTTTTGTGGCAAAAGGTATACATTCCCCTTACTTTCGGGATAAAAAGCCGAAATTCCCCGTTTTTTTAAGCAAAATTGCAGAAATTTTCATAATTTTCGGGCAAAAAAGCAGAAATTCTCCTTATTTTAGGGCAAAAAGACAGAAAATCTCCTTTTTTTCGGGAGCAAACAGTCAGAAATTCCCCTTATTTTGGGGCAAAATTGCAGAAATTTCTTTTACATTGGGGCCAAATTGCAGAAATTTCCCTTATTTTGGGGCAAAATTGCAGAAATTTCACTTATTTCGGGGTAATAAGTCAGAAATTCCCCTTATTTTGGGGCAAAAAAGACAGAAATTTTTTTTTGAGGAAAAGACAGTATTTCCACTTATTTAGAGGCAAAAAGACAGAAATTTCCCTGATTTTGGTGCAAAAATGAAGAAATTTACCTTTTTATGGCAAAAAGGTATGCATTCCCCTTTACTTTCGGGATAAAAAGCAGAAATTCCCCGTATTTTGAAGCAAAATTGCAGAAATTCTCATAATTTTTGGGCAAAAAGGCAGAAATTCTCCTTTTTTTGGGGAAAAATGACAGAAAATCTCCTTTTTTCGGGAGCAAACAGTCAGAAATTTCCCTTGATTTGGGGCAAAATTGCAGAAATTTCCTTTACATTGGGGCAAAATTGAGAAATTTCCCTTATTTTGGGGCAAATTTGCAGAAATTTCACTTATTTCAGGGTAATAAGTCAGAAATTCCCGTTATTTTGGAGCAAAAAAGACTTAAATTCCCTTTGTTTTGGGGGAAAAGACAGAAATTCCACTTAGTTAGAGGCAAAAATGCAGAATTCCCCTTATTTTGGAGCAAAAATGAAGAAATTTTTCTTTTTATGGCAAAAAGGTATGCATTCCCATTATTTTCTGGCAAAAAGGCAGAAATTCCCCGTATTTTGGAGCAAAATTGCAGAAATTCCTCTAATTTTGGGGCAAAAGGCAGAAATTCCCTTTATTTTGGGGCAAAAATCAGAAATTCCCCTTATTTTTGGGGCAAAATTCAAAAAATTTCCTTAATTTTGGGGCAAAATTGCAGGAATTTACCTTATTTTGGGGCAAAATTGCAGAAATTTCCTTTATTTGGGGCAAAATTGCATAAAATTCACTTATTTTCAGGTAAAAAGGCTGAAATTTCCTTTATTTTGGGGCAAAAAAAGAGATATTCCCCTTATTTTGGGGCAAAATTGCAGAAATTTCCCTTGTTATGGGAAAAAATTGCAGAAATTTCTCTTATATTAGGGCAAAATTGCAGAAATTTCACTTATTTCAGAGAAATAAAGCAAAAATGTTTTTTATTTTGGGGCAAAAAGGCAGAAATTCCCATTATTTTAAGGCAAAAATGCAGAAATTCACCTTATTTTGGGGTAAAATTGCATAAATTTCACATATTTTAGGGCAAAAAGGCAGAAATTTCCCTTATTTTGGGGCAAAATTGCAGAAATTTCACTTATTTCAGGGTAATAAGTCAGAAATTCCCCCTTATTTTGGGACAAAAAATACAGAAATTCCCGTTGTTTTGGGGGAAAGAGATAGAAATTCCACTTATTTAGAGGCAAAAAGGCAGAAATTCCCCTTATTTTGGAGCAAAAATGAAGAAATTTCCCTTTTTTATGGCAAAAAGGTATGCATTTCCCTTATTTTTGGGAAAAAAGGCAGAAATTCCCCGTATTTTGGAGCAAAATTGCAGAAATTCCCCTAATTTTGGGGCAAATTGCAGAAATTCCCTATATGTTGGGGCAAAAAGACAGAAATTCTCCTTATTTTGGGGCAAAACTCAGAAATTCCACTTCTTTTGGGGCAAAATTCCAGAAATTTCCCTTATTTTGGGGCAAAATTGCAGAAATTTTACTTATTTTGGGGCAAAATTGCAGAAATTTCACTTATTTCAGAGAAAAAAGTCAGAAATTTTCCTTACTTTGGGGCAAAAAAACAGAAATTCCTAATATTTTGTTGCAAAAATGCAGAAATTCCTCTTATTTTGAGGTAAAAAGGCTGAATTCCCCTTATTTGGGGGCAAAATAGCAGAAATTTCCCTTATTTTGGGGCAAAATTGCAGAAATTTCACTTATTTCAGAGAAAAAACGCAAAAATTTTTCTTATTTTGGGGCAAATAGGCAGATTCCCATTATTTTGGGGCAAAAAGGCAGAAATTTGACTTATTTTGTGATAAAATTGCAAAAATTTCACATATTTCAGGGCAAAAAGGCAGAAATTTCCCTTATTTTGTGGCAAAATTGCAGAAATTTCACTTATTTCATGGTAATAAGTCAGAAATTCCCCTTATTTTGGTGCAAAAAAGACAAAAATTCCTTTGGTTTTGGGGGAAAAAGACAGAAATTCCACTTATTTAGAGGAAAAAAGGCAGAAATTCCCATTATTTTGGAGCAAAAATGAAGAAATTTCCCTTTTTTATGGCAAAAAGTTGTGCATTCCCCTCATTTTCGGGCAAAAAGGCAGAAATTCCCCGTATTTTGGAGCAAAATTGCAGAAATTCCCCTAATTGTTGGGCAAAAATGCAGAAATTCCTAATATGTTGGGGCAAAAAGACAGAAATTCTTTTTATTTAAGGGCATAATTCAGAAATTCCACTTATTTTGGGGAAAAATTCCAAAATTCCCTTTTTTTGTGGCAAAATTGCAGAAATTTCACTTATTTCAGAGAAAAAAGGCAGAAATTTTCCTTATTTGGGGGCAAAATGTAGAAATTCTTAATATTTTGTGGCAAAAATGCAGAAATTCCCTTTATTTTGAAGGAAAAAGGCTGAAATTCCCCTTATTTGGGGGCAAAAGGCAGAAATTTCCCTTATTTCTGGGCAAAAAAACAGTAATTCCCCTTATTTTGTGGCAAAAAGGTAGAAATTTCTTCTATTTTGGGGCAAAATTGCAGAAATATCACTTATTTCAGAGCCTAATTCAAAAATTCCTTTTATTTTGGGGCAAAAAGAGAGAAATTCCATTTATTTTTGGTTTAAAAGGGAGAAATTTCACTTATTTTAAGGTAAAAAGCAGAAATTTCTTTTATTTTGGGGCAAAAATGAAGAAATTTTCCTTTTTTGTGGCAAAAGGTATACATTCCCCTTACTTTCGGGATAAAAAGCCGAAATTCCCCGTTTTTTTAAGCAAAATTGCAGAAATTTTCATAATTTTCGGGCAAAAAAGCAGAAATTCTCCTTAATTTAGGGCAAAAAAAAAAAGAAAATCTCCTTTTTTTCGGGAGCAAACATTCAGAAATTCCCCTTATTTTGGGGCAAAATTGCAGAAATTTCCTTTACATTGGGGCCAAATTGCAGAAATTTCCCTTATTTTGGGGCAAAATTGCAGAAATTTCACTTATTTCAGGGTAATAAGTCAGAAATTCCTCTTATTTTGGGGCAAAAAAGACAGAAATTTTTTTTTTTGAGGAAAAGACAGAATTTCCACTTATTTAGAGGCAAAAAAGACAGAAATTTCCCTGATTTTGTTGCAAAAATGAAGAAATTTACCTTTTTATGGCAAAAAGGTATGCATTCCCCTTTACTTTCGGGATAAAAGCAGAAATTCCCCGTATTTTGAAGCAAAATTGCAGAAATTCTCATAATTTTCGGGCAAAAAGGCAGAAATTCTCCTTATTTTGGGGAAAAATGACAGAAAATCTCCTTTTTTCGAGAGCAAACAGTCAGAAATTTCCCTTGTTTTGGGGCAAAATTGCAGAAATTTCCTTTACATTGGGGCAAAATTGAGAAATTTCCCTTATTTTGGGGCAAAATTGCAGAAATTTCACTTATTTCAGGGTAATAAGTCAGAAATTACCGTTATTTTGTAGCAAAAAACACAGAAATTCCCTTTGTTTTGGAGGAAAAGACAGAAATTCCACTTAGAGGAAAAATGCAGAAATTCCCCTTATTTTGGAGCAAAAATGAAGAAATTTTTCTTTTTATGGCAAAAAGGTATGCATTCCCATTATTTTCTGGCAAAAAGGCAGAAATTCCCCGTATTTTGGAGCAAAATTGCAGAAATTCCTCTAATTTTGGGGCAAAAGGCAGAAATTCCCTTTATTTTGGGGCAAAAATCAGAAATTCCCCTTATTTTTGGGGCAAAATTCAAAAAATTTCCTTAATTTTGGGGCAAAATTGCAGGAATTTACCTTTTTTTGGGGCAAAATTGCAGAAATTTCCTTTATTTGGGGCAAAATTGCATAAAATTCACTTATTTTCAGGTAAAAAGGCTGAAATTTCCTTTATTTCGGGGCAAAAAAAGAGATATTCCCCTTATTTTGGGGCAAAATTGCAGAAATTTCCCTTGTTATGGGAAAAAATTGCAGAAATTTCTCTTATTTTAGGGCAAAATTGCAGAAATTTCACTTATTTCAGAGAAATAAAGCAAAAATGTTTTTATTTTGGGGCAAAAAGGCAGAAATTCCCATTATTTTAAGGCAAAAAGGCAGAAATTCACCTTATTTTGGGGTAAAATTGCATAAATTTCACATATTTTAGGGCAAAAAGGCAGAAATTTCCCTTATTTTGGGGAAAAATTGCAGAAATTTCACTTATTTCAGGGTACTAAGTCAGAAATTCCCCCTTATTTTGGGGCAAAAAATACAGAAATTCCCGTTGTTTTGGGGGAAAAAGATACAAATTCCACTTATTTAGAGGCAAAAAGGCAGAAATTCCCCTTATTTTGGAGCAAAAATGAAGAAATTTCCCTTTTTTATGGCAAAAAGGTATGCATTTCCCTTATTTTTGGGAAAAAAGGCAGAAATTCCCCGTATTTTGGAGCAAAATTGCAGAAATTCCCCTAATTTTGGGGCAAATAGCAGAAATTCCCTATATGTTGGGGTAAAATACAGAAATTCTCCTTATTTTGGGGCAAAACTCAGAAATTCCACTTCTTTTGGGGCAAAATTCCAGAAATTTCCCTTATTTTGGGGCAAAATTGCAGAAATTTCACTTATTTTGGGGCAAAATTGCAGAAATTTCACTTATTTCAGAGAAAAAAATCAGAAATTTTCCTTACTTTGGAGCAAAAAAACAGAAATTCCTAATATTTTGTTGCAAAAATGCAGAAATTCCTCTTATTTTGAGGTAAAAAGGCTGAATTCCCCTTATTTGGGGGCAAAATAACAGAAATTTCCCTTATTTTGGGGCAAAATTGCAGAAATTTCACTTATTTCAGGGTAATGAGTCAGAAATTTCCCTTATTTTGGGGCAAAAAAGAGAGAAATTCCCTATGTTTTGTGGGAAAAAGACAGAAATTCCACTTATTTAGAGGCAAAAGCAGAAATTCCCCTTATTTTGTAGCAAAAATGAAGAAATTTCATTTTTTATGGCAAAAAGGTATGCATTTCCATTATTTTCGGGCAAAAAGTCAGAAATTCCCTGTATTTTGGAACAAAATTGCAGAAAATCCCCTAATTTTGGGGCAAAAATCAGAAAATCTCTCTAATTTGGGGAAAAATTCAAGAAATTTCCTTTATTTTGGGAAAAATTGGAGGAATTTACCTTATTTTTGGGCAAAATTGCAGAAATTTCCCTTCTTTGTGGCAAAATTGCAGAAATTTCACTTATTTTCAGGAAAAAAGGCTGATATTTCCTTTATTTTGGGGCAAAAAGGAGAAATTCCTCTTATTTTGGGGCAAAATTGCAGAAATTTCTATTATTATGGGGAAAAATTGCAGAAATTTTCCTTATTTTAGGGCAAAATTGCAGAAATTTCACTTATTTCAGAGAAAAAAAGCAAAAATTTTTCTTATTTTAGGGCAAAAAGGCAGAAATTCCCATTATTTTGGGGCAAAAAGGCAGAAATTCGACTTATGTTGGGGTAAAATTGCAGAAATTCCCCTAATTTTGGGGCAAAAGGCAGAAATTCCCTTTATTTTGGGGCAAAAATCATAAATTCCCCATATTTTGGGGCAAAATTCAAGAAATTTCCTTTAATTTGGGGCAAAATTTAAGGAATTTATCTTATTTTGGAGCAAAATTGCAGAAATTTTTCTTATTTGGGGCAAAATTGCAGAAACTTCATTTATTTTCAGGTAAAAAGGCGGAATTTCTTTTATTTTGGGGCAAAAAGGGAGAAATTCCCCTTATTTTGGGGCAAAATTGAAAAAATTCCGCTTATTATTGGGAAAAATTGCAGAAATTTTCCTTATTTTAGGGCAAAATTGCAGAAATTTCACTTATTTCAGAGAAAAAAACGCAAAAATTTTTCTTATTTTGGGGCAAAAAGGCAGATATTCCCATTAATTTGTGGCAAAAAGGCAGAAATTCACCTTATTTTTGGGTAAAATTGCAGAAATTTCACATATTTCAGGGCAAAAAGACAGAAATTCTCCTTATTTTGGGGCAAAACTCAGAAATTCCACTTATTTTGGGGCAAAAATCCAGATATTTTCCTTATTTTGGGGCAAAATTGCAGAAATTTCACTTATTTTCTGGCAAAATTGCAGAAATTTCACTTATTTCAGGGAAAAAAGGCAGAAATTTTCTTTATTTTGGGGCAAAAAGGCAGAAATTCCTAATATTTTTGGCAAAAATGCAGAAATTCCCCTTATTTTGAGGTAAAAAGGCTGAAATTCCCCTTATTTGGGGGCAAAAAGGCAGAAATTTCCCTTATTTTCGGGAAGAATTGCAGAAATTTCACTTATTTAGAGGCAAAAAGACAGAAATTCTCCTTATTTTGTGGCAAAACTTAGAAATTCCACTTCTTTTGGGGCAAAGTTCCAGAAATTTCCCTTGTTTTGGGGCAAAATTGCAGAAATTTCACTTATTTTGGAGCAACATTACAGAAATTTCACTTATTTCAGAGAAAAAAGTCAGAAATTTTCCTTACTTTGGGGCAAAAAAACAGAAATTCCTAATATTTTGTGGCAAAAATGCAGAAATTCCCCTCATTTTGAGGTAAAAAGCCTGAAATTCCCCTTATTTGGGGGTAAAGAGGCAGAAATTTCCCTTATTTTTGGGGCAAAATTGGAGAAATTTCACTTATTTCAGGGTAATAATTCAGAAATTCCCCTTATTTTGGGGCAAAAAAGACCGAAATTCCCTTTGTTTTGGGGGAAAAAGACAGAAATTTCACTTATTTAGAGGCAAAAATGCAGAAATTCCCCTTATTTTGGAGCAAAAATGAAGAAATTTACCTTTTTATGGCAAAAAGGTATGCATTCCCCTTACTTTCGGGATAAAAAGCAGAAATTCCCCGTATTTTGAAGCAAAATTGCAGAAATTCCCCTAATTTTCGATCAAAAATGCAGTAATTCTCCCTATTTTGGGGCAAAAAGACAGAAGATCTCCTTTTTTCGGGAGCAAACTGTCAGAAATTCCCCTTATTTTTGGGCAAAATTGCAGAAATTTCCTTAATATTGGGGCAAAATTGCAGAAATTTCCCTTATATTGTGGCAAAATTGCAGAAATTTCACTTTCTTCAGAGTAATAAGTCAGAAATTCCCCTTATTTTGGGGCAAAAAAGACAGAAATTCTCTTTGTTTTGGGGGAAAAAGACAGAAATTCCACTTATTCAGAGGAAAAAAGGCAGAAATTCCCTTTATTTTGGAGCAAAAATGAAGAAATTTATCTTTTTATGGCAAAAAGGTATGCATTCCCATTATTTTCAGGCAAAAAGGCAGAAATTCCCCGTATTTTGGAGCAAAATTGCAGAAATTCCCCTAATTTTGGGGCTAAAGGCAGAAATTCCCTTTATTTTGGGGCAAAAATCAGAAATTCCCCTTATTTTGGGGCAAAATTCCAGAAATTTCCTTTATTTTGGGGCAAAATTGCAGGATTTACCTTATTTTGGGGCAAAATTGCAGAAATTATCTTTATTTGTGGCAAAATTTCAGACATTTCACATATTTTCAGGTAAAAAGGCTGAAATTTCCTTTGTTTTGGGTCAAAAAGGAAGAAATTCCCCTTATTTTGGGGCAAAATTGCAGAAATCTCCCTTATTATGGGAAAAAATTGCAAAAATTTCCCTTATTTTAGGGCAAAATTGCAGAAATTTCACTTATTTCAGAGAAAAAAAGCAAAACTTTTTATTATTTTCGGGCAAAAAGGCAGAAATTCCTATTATTTAGGGGCAAAAAACAGAAATTCACCTTATTTAGGGGTAAAATTGCAGAAATTTCACATATTTCAGGGAAAAAGGCAGAAATTCCCCTTATTTTGAGGCAAAAAAGACAGAAATTCCCGTTGTTTTGAGGGAAAAAGACAGAAATTCCACTTATTTAGAGGCAAAAAGGCAGAATTTTCCCTTATTTTGGAGCAAAAATGAAGAAATTTCCCTTTTTTATGGCAAAAAGTTATGCATTCCCCTTATTTTCGGGCAAAAAGACAGAAATTCTCCGTATTTTGGAGCAAAATTGCAGAAATTCCCTTAGTTGTGGGGCAGAAAGACAGAAATTCCCTATATGTTGGGGCAAAAAGACAGAAATTCTCCTTATTTTGGGTCAAAACTCAGAAATTCCACTTATTTTGGGGCAAAATTCCAGAAATTTCTCTTATTTTGGGGCAAAATTGCAGAAATTTCACTTATTTTGGCGCAAAATCGCAGAAATTTCACTTATTTCGGGGAAAAAAGGCAGAAATTTTCTTTTTTGGGGGGCAAAAAGGCAGAAATTCCTAATATTTTTGGCAAAAATGCAGAAATTCCTCTTATTTTGAGGTAAAAAGCCTGAAATTTCCCTTATTTGTGGGCAGAAAGGCAAAATTTTCCCTTATTTTTGTGCAAAATTGCAGAAATTTCACTTATTTGAGAGTAATAAGTGAGAAATTTTTCTTATTTTGGTGCAAAAAAGAAAGAAAATCCCTTTGTTTTGAGGGAAAAAGACAGAAATTCCACCTATTTAGAGGCAAAAAAGCAGAAATTCCCCTTATTTTGAAGCAAAAATGAAGAAATTTCCCTTTTTTAAGGCAAAAAGTTATGCATTCTTATTATTTTCGGGCAAAAAGGTAGAAATTCCTTGTATTTTGGAGCAAAATTGCAGAAATTCCCCTAATTGTTGGGCAAAAATGCAGAAATTCCCTATATGTTGGGGCAAAAATACAGAAATTCTCCTTATTTTGGGGCAAAACTCAAAAATTTCACTTATTTTGGGGCAAAATTCCAGAAAATTCCCTTATTCTGGGGCAAAATTGCAGAAATTTCACTTATTTTGGGGCAAAATTGCAGAAATTTTACTTATTTCAGGGAAAAAAAGTAGAAATTTTCCTTATTTTGGGTCAAAAAGGCAGGAATTCCCCTTATTTTGAGGTAAAAAGGCTGAAATTCCCCTTATTTGAGGGCAAAGAGGCAGAAATTTCCCTTATTTTGGGGCAAAATTGCAGAAATTTCACTTATTTCAGGGTAATACGTCAGAAATTCCCCTTATTTTAGGGCAAAAAAACAGAAATTCCCTTTGTTTTGGGGGAAAAAGACAGAAATTCCACTTATTGAGAAGCAAAAAGGCAGAAATTCCCCTTATTTTGGAGCAAAAATGAAGGTTTTCCCTTTTTATAACAAAAAGTTATGCATTCCCCTTATTTTCAGGCAAAAAGGCGGAAATTCCCTGTATTTTGGAGCAAAATTGCAGAAATTACCCTAATTGTTGTGCAGAAAGGCAGAAATTCCCTATATGTTGGGGCAAAAAGAAAGAAATTCTCTTTATTTTGGGGCAAAATTCAGAAATTCCACTTATTTTGGGGCAAAATTGCAGAAATTTCACTTACTTCAGGGAAAAAAGGCAGAAATTTTCCTTAATTTGGAGCAAAAAGGCAGAAATTCCTAATTTTTTGTGGCAAAAATGCAGAAATTCCCCTTATTTTGAGGTAAAAAGGGTGAAATTCCTTTTATTTGTGGACAAAAAGGCAAAAATTTTCCTTATTTTAGGGCAAAATTGCAGAAATTTCACTTATTTCAGGGTAATAAGTGAGAAATTTTTATTATTTTGGTGCAAAAAAGACAGAAAATCCCTTTGTTTTGGGGGAAAAAGACAGAAATTCCACTTATTTAGAGGCAAAAAAGCAGAAATTCCCCTTA
Source organism: Micromys minutus (assembly GCF_963924665.1). Lineage (NCBI taxonomy): Eukaryota > Metazoa > Chordata > Mammalia > Rodentia > Muridae > Micromys > Micromys minutus. Next base: position 2,161,094 of record NW_027667806.1, on the reverse strand, counting down.
TTTTGAAGCAAAAATGAAGAAATTTCCCTTTTTTAAGGCCAAAAGGTATGCATTCTTCTTATTTTCGGGCAAAAAGGCAGAAATTCCTCGTATTTTGGGGCAAAATTGCAGAAATTCCCCTAATTGTGGGGCAAAAATGCAGAAATTTCCTATATGTTGGGGCAAAAAGACAGAAATTCTCCTTATTTTGGGGCAAAACTCAGAAATTCCACTTCTTTTGGGGCAAAATTCCAGAAATTTCCCTTATTTTGGGGCAAAATTGCAGAAATTTCACATATTTTGGGGCAAAATTGCAGAAATTTCACTTATTTCAGAGAAAAAATTCAGAAATTTTCCTTACTTTTGAGCAAAAAAACAGAAATTCCTAATATTTTGTTGCAAAAATGCAGAAATTCCCCTTATTTTGAGGTAAAAAGGCTGAATTCCCCTTATTTGGGGGCAAAATATCAGAAATTTCCCTTATTTTGGGGCATAATTGCAAAAATTTCACTTATTTCAGGGTAATGAGTCAGAAATTCCCCTTATTTTGGGGCAAAAAAGAGAGAAATTCCCTATGTTTTGTGGGAAAAAGACAGAAATTCCACTTATTTAGAGGCAAAAAGGCAGAAATTCCCCTTATTTTGGAGCAAAAATGAAGAAATTTCATTTTTTATGGCAAAAAGATATGCATTCCCATTATTTTCGGGCAAAAAGGCAGAAATTCCCCGTATTTTGGAGCAAAATTGCAGAAAATCCCCTAATTTTGGGGCACAAATCAGAAAATCTCTTTATTTGGGGCAAAATTTAAGAAATTTCCTTTATTTTGGGGCAAAATTGAAGGAATTTACCTTATTTTTAGGCAAAATTGCAGAAATTTCCCTTATTTGGGGCAAAATTGCAGAAATTTCACTTATTTTCAGGAAAAAGGGCTGATATTTCCTTTATTTTGGGTCAAAAATGGAGAAATTCCTCTTATTTTGGGGCAAAATTGCAGATATTTCTATTATTATGGGGAAAAATTGCAGAAATTTTCCTTATTTTAGGGCAAAATTGCAGAAATTTCACTTATTTCAGAGAAAAAAAGCAAAAATTTTACTTATTTTGGGGTAAAAAGGAAGAAATTCCCATTATTTTGGGGCAAAAAGGCAGAATTCGACTTATTTTGCGGTAAAATTGCAGAAATTCCCCTAATCTTGGGCCAAAAGGCAGAAATTCCCTTTATTTTGGGGCAAAAATCATAAATTCCCCATATTTTGGGGCAAAATTCAAGAAATTTCCTTTAATTTGGGGCAAAATTGCAGGAATTTAACTTATTTTGGGGCAAAATTGCAGAAATTTTTCTTATTTGGGGCAAAATTGCAGAAACTTCATTTATTTTCAGGTAAAAAGCTGAAATTTCCTTTATTTTGGAGCAAAAAGGGAGAAATTCCCCTTATTTTGGGGCAAAATTGAAGAAATTCCCCTTATTATTGGGAAAAATTGCAGAAATTTTCTTTATTTTTGGGCAAAATTGCAGAAATTTCACTTATTTCAGAGAATAAACGCAAAAATTTTTCTTATTTTGGGGCAAAAAGGCAGAAATTCCCATTAATTTGTGGCAAAAAGGCAGAAATTCACCTTATTTTGGGGTAAAATAGCAGAAATTTCACTTATTTTGGGGCAAAATTGCAGAAATTTCACTTATTTCAGGGAAAAAAGGCAGAAATTTTCTTTATTTTTGGGCAAAAAAGGCAGATATTCCTAATATTTTGTGGCAAAAATGCAGAAATTCCCCTTATTTTGAGGTAAAAAAGCTGAAATTCCCCTTATTTGGGGGCAAAAAGGCAGAAATTTCCCTTATTTTCAGGCAGAATTGAAGAAATTTCACTCATTTAGAGGCAAAAAGGTAGAAATTCTCCTTATTTTGTGGCAAAACTTAGAAATTCCACTTATTTTGGGGCAAAATTCCAGAAATTTCCCTTATTTTGGGGCAAAATTGCAGAAATTTCACTTATTTTGGGGCAAAATTGCAGAAATTTCACTTATTTCAGAGAAAAAAGGCACAAATTTTCCTTATTTTGGGGCAAAAAGTCAGAAATTCCTAATATTTTGTGGCAAAAATGCAGAAATTCCCCTTATTTTGAGGTAAAAAGCCTGAAATTCCCCTTATTTGGGGGTAAAGAGGCACAAATTTCCCTTATTTTTGGGGCAAAATTGGAGAAATTTCACTTATTTCAGGGTAATAATTCAGAAATTCCCCTTATTTTGGGGCAAAAAAGACAGAAATTCCCTTTGTTTTGGGGGAAAAAGACAGAAATTCCACTTATTTAGAGTCAAAAAGGCAGAAATTCCCCTTATTTTGGAGCAAATATGAAGAAATTTCCCTTTTTTATGGCAAAAAGATATGCATTTCCCTTATTTTTGGGAAAAAAGTCAGAAATTCCCCGTATTTTGGAGCAAAATTGCAGAAATTCCCCTAATTCTGGGGCAAAAGGCAGAAATTCCCTATATGTTGGGGCAAAAAGACAGAAATTCTCCTTATTTTGGGGCAAAACTCAGAAATTCCACTTCTTTTGGGACAAAATTCCAGAAATTTCCCTTATTTTGGGGCAAAATTGTAGAAATTTCACTTATTTTGGGGCAAAATTGCAGAAATTTCACTTATTTCAGGGAAAAAAGTCAGAAATTTTCCTTATTTTGGGGCAAAATAACAGAAATTCCTAATATTTTGTGGCAAAAATGCAGAAATTCCTCTTATTTTGAGGTAAAAAGGCTGAATTCCCCTTATTTGGGGGCAAAAAGGCAGAAATTTCCCTTATTTTGGGGCAAAATTGCAGAAATTTCACTTATTTCAGGGTAATGAGTCAGAAATTCCTCTTATTTTGGGGCAAAAAAGAGAGAAATTCCCTTTGTTTTGTGGGAAAAAGACAGAAATTCCACTTATTTAGTGGCAAAAAGGCAGAAATTCCCCTTATTTTGGAGCAAAAATGAAGAAATTTCATTTTTTATGGCAAAAAGGTATGAATTCCCATTATTTTCGGGCAAAAACGCAGAAATTCCCTGTATTTTGGAGCAAAAAGGCAGAAATTCCCCGTATTTTGAAGAAAAATTTCATAAAATCCCCTAATTTTGGGGCAAAAATCAGAAACTCTCTTAATTTTGGGGCAAAATTCAAGAAATTCCCTTTATTTTGGTGCAAAATTGGAGGAATTTACCTTATTTTTGGGCAAAATTGCAGAAATTTCCCTTATTTGGGGCAAAATTGCAGAAATTTCACTTATTTTCAGGAATAAGGGCTGATATATCCTTTATTTTGGGGCAAAAAGGGAGAAATTTCTCTTATTTTGGGGCAAAATTGCAAAAATTTCTCTTATTATGGGGAAAAATTGCAGAAATTTTCTTTATTTTAGAACAAAATTGCAGAAATTTCACTTATTTCAGAGAAAAAAAGCAAAAATTTTTCTTATTTTGGGGCAAAAAGGCAGAAATTCCCATTATTTTGGGGCAAAAAGGCAGAAATTCGACTTATTTTGGGGAAAAATTGCAGAAATTCCCCTAATTTAGGGGCAAAAGGCAGAAATTCCCTTTATTTTGGGGCAAAAATCATAAATTCCCCTTATTTTGGGGCAAAATTTAAGAAATTTCCTTTAATTTGGGGCAAAATTGCAGGAATTTACCTTATATTGGGGCAAAATTGCAGAAATTTTTCTTATTTGGGGCAAAATTGCAGAAACTTCAATTATTTTCAGGTAAAAAGGCTGAAATTTCTTTTATTTTGGGGCAAAAAGGGAGAAAGTCCCCTTATTTTGGGGCAAAATTGAAGAAATTTCCCTTGTTATTGAAAAAATTGCAGAAATTTCTCTTATTTTAGGGCAAAATTGCAGAAATTTCACTTATTTCAGAGAAAAAACGCAAAAATTTTTCTTATTTTGGGGTAAATAGGCAGAAATTCCCATTATTTTGGGGCAAAAAGGCAGAAATTCGTCTTATTTTGGGGTAAAATTGCAGAAATTTCACATATTTCAGGGCAAAAAGGCAGAAATTTCCCTTATATTGGGGCAAAATTGCAGAAATTTCACTTATTTCATGGTAATAAGTCAGAAATTCCTTTTATTTTGGGGCAAAAAAGACAAAAATTCCTTTTGTTTTGGGGGAAAAAGACAGAAATTCCACTTATTTAGAGGCAAAAGGCAGAAATTTCCCTTATTTTGGAGCAAAAATGAAGAAATTTCATTTTTTATGGCAAAAAGGTATGCATTCCCATTATTTTCGGGCAAAAAGGCAGAAATTCCCCGTATTTTGGAGAAAAAACGCAGAATTCCCCCGTATTTTGTAGCAAAATTGCAGAAAATCCCGTAATTTTGGGGCAAAAATCAGAAAATCTCTTTATTTTGGGGCAAAATTCAAGAAATTTCCTTTATTTTGGGGCAAAATTGAAGGAATTTACCTTATTTTTTGGGAAAATTGCAGAATTTTCCCTTATTTGGGGCAAAATTGCAGAAATTTCACTTATTTTCAGGAAAAAGGGCTGATATTTCCTTTATTTTGGGGAAAAAAGGAAGAAATTCCTCTTTTTTGGGGCAAAATTGCAGAAATTTCTCTTATTATGGGGAAAAATTGCAGAAATTTTCCTTATTTTAGGGCAAAATTGCAGAAATTTCACATGTTTCAGAGAAAAAAAGCAAAAATTTTTCTTATTTTGGGGCAAAAAGGCAGAAATTCCCATTATTTTGGGGCAAAAAGGCACAAATTTGACTTATTTTGGCGTAAAATTGCAGAAATTCCCCTAATTTTGGGGCAAAAGGCAGAAATTCCCTTTATTTTGGGGCAAAAATCATAAATTCCCCTTATTTTGGGGCAAAATTCAAAAAATTTCCTTTAATTTGGGGCAAAATTGCAGGAATTTACCTTATTTTGGGGCAAAATTGCAGAAATTTTTCTTATTTGGGGTAAAATTGCAGAAACTTCAATTATTTTCAGATAAAAAGGCTGAAATTTCCTTTATTTTGGGGCAAAAAGGGAGAAATTCCCCTTATTTTGGGGCAAAATTTCAGAAATTTCCCTTGTTATTGAAAATAATTGCAGAAATTTTCCTTATTTTAGGGCAAAATTGCAGAAATTTCACTTATTTCAGAGAAAAAACGCAAAAATTTTTCTTATTTTGGGGCAAATAGGCAGATTCCCATTATTTTGGGGCAAAAAGGCAGAAATTCGACTTATTTTGGGGTAAAATTGCAAAAATTTCACATATTTCAGGGCAAAAAGGCAGAAATTTCCCTTATTTTGTGGCAAAATTGCAGAAATTTCACTTATTTCATGGTAATAAGTCAGAAATTCCCCTTATTTTGGTGCAAAAAAGACAAAAATTCCTTTTGTTTTGGGGGAAAAAGACAGAAATTCAACTTATTTAGAGGCAAAAAGGCAGAAATTCCCATTATTTTGGAGCAAAAATGAAAAAATTTCCCTTTTTTATGGCAAAATGTTATGCATTCCCCTTATTTTCGGGCAAAAAGGCAGAAATTCCCCGTATTTTGGACCAAAATTGCAGAAATTCCACTAATTGTGGGGCAAAAATGCAGAAATTCCTAATATGTTGGGGCAAAAAGACAGAAATTCTTTTTATTTAAGGGCATAATTCAGAAATTCCACTTATTTTGGGGAAAAATTCCAAAATTCCCCTTTTTTGGGGCAAAATTGCAGAAATTTCACTTATTTCAGAGAAAAAAGGCAGAAATTTTCCTTATTTTGGGGCAAAAATATAGAAATTCTTAATATTTTGTGGCAAAAATTCAGAAATTCCTTTTATTTTGAGGGAAAAAGGCTGAAATTCCCCTTATTTGGGGGCAAAAAGGCAGAAAATCCCTTATTTTGGGGCAAAAATACAGTAATTCCCCTTATTTTGTGGCAAAAGGTAGAAATTTCTTTTATTTTGGGGCAAAATTGCAGAAATATCACTTATTTCAGAGCCTAATTCAAAAATTCCTTTTATTTTGGGGCAAAAAGAGAGAAATTCCATTTATTTTTGGTTAAAAAGGGAGAAATTTCACTTATTTTAAGGTAAAAAGCAGAAATTCCTCTTATTTTGGGGCAAAAATGAAGAAATTTTCCTTTTTTGTGGCAAAAGGTATACATTCCCCTTACTTTCGGGATAAAAAGCCGAAATTCCCCGTTTTTTTAAGCAAAATTGCAGAAATTTTCATAATTTTCGGGCAAAAAAGCAGAAATTCTCCTTATTTTAGGGCAAAAAGACAGAAAATCTCCTTTTTTTCGGGAGCAAACAGTCAGAAATTCCCCTTATTTTGGGGCAAAATTCCAGAAATTTCTTTTACATTGGGGCCAAATTGCAGAAATTCCCCTTATTTTGGGGCAAAAAAGACAGAATTTTTTTTTTGAGGAAAAGACAGAATTTCCACTTATTTAGAGGCAAAAAGACAGAAATTTCCCTGATTTTGGTGCAAAAATGAAGAAATTTACCTTTTTATGGCAAAAAGGTATGCATTCCCCTTTACTTTCGGGATAAAAAGCAGAAATTCCCCGTATTTTGAAGCAAAATTGCAGAAATTCTCATAATTTTCGGGCCAAAAAGGCAGAAATTCTCCTTATTTTGGGGAAAAATGACAGAAAATCTCCTTTTTCGGGAGCAAACAGTCAGAAATTTCTCTTGTTTTGGGGCAAAATTGCAGAAATTTCCTTTACATTGGGGCAAAATTGAGAAATTTCCCTTATTTTGGGGCAAAATTGCAGAAATTTCACTTATTTCAGGGTAATAAGTCAGAAATTCCCGTTATTTTGGAGCAAAAAAGACTTAAATTCCCTTTGTTTTGGGGGAAAAGACAGAAATTCCACTTAGTTAGAGGCAAAAATGCAGAAATTCCCCTTATTTTGGAGCAAAAATGAAGAAATTTTTCTTTTTATGGCAAAAAGGTATGCATTCCCATTATTTTCTGGCAAAAAGGCAGAAATTCCCCGTATTTTGGAGCAAAATTGCCGAAATTCCTCTAATTTTGGGGCAAAAGGCAGAAATTCCCTTTATTTTGGGGCAAAAATCAGAAATTCCCCTTATTTTTGGGGCAAAATTCAAAAAATTTCCTTAATTTTGGGGCAAAATTGCAGGAATTTACCTTTTTTGGGGGCAAAATTGCAGAAATTTCCTTTATTTGGGGCAAAATTGCATAAAATTCACTTATTTTCAGGTAAAAAGGCTGAAATTTCCTTTATTTCGGGGCAAAAAAAGAGATATTCCCCTTATTTTGGGACATATTGCAGAAATTTCCCTTGTTATGGGAAAAAAATGCAGAAATTTCTCTTATATTAGGGAAAAATTGCAGAAATTTCACTTATTTCAGAGAAATAAAGCAAAAATGTTGTTTATTTTGGGGCAAAAAGGCAGAAATTCCCATTATTTTAAGGCAAAAAGGCAGAAGTTCACCTTATTTTGCGGTAAAATTGCATAAATTTCACATATTTTAGGGCAAAAAGGCAGAAATTTCCCTTATTTTAGGGGAAAATTGCAGAAATTTCACTTATTTCAGGGTAATAAGTCAGAAATTCCCCCTTATTTTGGGACAAAAAATACAGAAATTTCCATTGTTTTGGGGGAAAGAGATAGAAATTCCACTTATTTAGAGGCAAAAAGGCAGAAATTACCCTTATTTTGGAGCAAAAATGAAGAAATTTCCCTTTTTTATGGCAAAAAGGTATGCATTTCCCTTATTTTTGGGAAAAAAGGCAGAAATTCCCCGTATTTTGGAGCAAAATTGCAGAAATTCCCCTAATTTTGGGGCAAATAGCAGAAATTCCCTATATGTTGGGGCAAAAAGACAGAAATTCTCCTTATTTTGGGGCAAAACTCAGAAATTCCACTTCTTTTGGGGCAAAATTCCAGAAATTTCCCTTATTTTGGGGCAAAATTGCAGAAAGTTCACTTATTTTGGGGCAAAATTGCAGAAATTTCACTTATTTCAGAGAAAAAAATCAGAAATTTTCCTTACTTTGGGGCAAAAAAACAGAAATTCCTAATATTTTGTTGCAAAAATGCAGAAATTCCTCTTATTTTGAGGTAAAAAGGTTGAATTCCCCTTATTTGGGGGCAAAATAGCAGAAATTTCCCTTATTTTGGGGCAAAATTGCAGAAATTTCACTTATTTCAGGGTAATGAGTCAGAAATTTCCCTTATTTTGGGGCAAAAAAGAGAGAAATTCCCTATGTTTTGTGAGAAAAAGACAGAAATTCCACTTATTTAGAGGCAAAAAGGCAGAAATTCCCCTTATTTTGTATCAAAAATGAAGAAATTTCATTTTTTATGGCAAAAAGGTATGCATTCCCATTATTTTCGGGCAAAAAGGCAGAAATTCCCCGTATTTTGGAGCAAAATTGCAGAAAATCCCCTAATTTTTGGGCAAAAATCAGAAAATCTCTTTATTTTGGGGCAAAATTCAAAAAATTTCCTTTATTTTGGGGCAAAATTGGAGCAATTTACCTTATTTTTGGGCAAAATTGCAGAAATTTCTATTATTTGGGGCAAAATTGCAGAAATTTAACTTATTTTCAGGAAAAAAGGGCTGATATTTTCTTTATTTTGAGGCAAAAAGGGAGAAATTCCTCTTATTTTGGGGCAAAATTGCAGAAATTTCTATTATTATGGGGAAAAATTGCAGATATTTTTTTCTTATTTTAGGGCAAAATTGCAGAAATTTCACTTATTTCAGAGAAAAAAAGCAAAAATTTTTCTTATTTTGAGAGCAAAAAGGCAATAATTCTCATTATTTTTGGCAAAAAGGCAGAAATTCGACTTATTTTGGGGTAAAATTGCAGAAATTCCCCTAATTTTGGGGCAAAAGGCAGAAATTCCCTTTATTTTGGGGCAAAAATCAAAAATTCCCCATATTTTGGGCAAAATTCAAGAAATTTCCTTTAATTTGGGGCAAAATTGCAGGAATTTACCTTATTTTGGGGCAAAATTGCAGAAATTTTTCTTATTTGGGGCAAAATTACAGAAACTTCATTTATTTTCAGGTAAAAAGGCTGAAATTTCCTTTATTTTGGGGCAAAAAGGGAGAAATTCCCCTTATTTTGGGGCAAAATTGAAGAAATTCCCCTTATTATTGGGAAAAATTGCAGAAATTTTCCTTATTTTAGGGCAAAATTGCAGAAATTTCACTTATTTCAGAGAAAAAACGCAAAAATTTTTCTTATTTTGGGGCAAAAAGGCAGAAATTCCCATTAATTTGTGGCAAAAAGGCAGAAATTCACCTTATTTTGGGGTAAAATTGCAGAAATTTCACATATTTCAGGGCAAAAAGGCAGAAATTTCCCTTATTTTGTGGCAAAATTGCAGAAATTTCACTTATTTCATGGTAATAAGTCAGAAATTCCCCTTATTTTGGTGCAAAAAAGACAAAAATTCCTTTTGTTTTGGGGAAAAATGACAGAAATTCAACTTATTTAGAGGCAAAAAGGCAGAAATTCCCATTATTTTTTAGCAAAAATGAAGAAATTTCCCTTTTTTATGGCAAAAAGTTATGCATTCCCCTTATTTTCGGGCAAAAAGGCAGAAATTCCCCGTATTTTGGAGCAAAATTGCAGAAATTCCCCTAATTGTGGGGCAAAAATGCAGAAATTCCTAATATGTTGGGGCAAAAAGACAGAAATTCTTTTTACTTAAAGGCATAATTCAGAAATTCCACTTATTTTGGGGAAAAATTCCAAAATTCCCCTTTTTTGGGGCAAAATTGCAGAAATTTCACTTATTTCAGGGAAAAAAGGCAGAAATTTTTCTTATTTTGGGGCAAAAATGTAGAAATTCTTAATATTTTGTGGCAAAAATGCAGAAATTCCTTTTATTTTGAGGGAAAAAGGCTGAAATTCCCCTTATTTGGGGGCAAAAAGGCAGAAATTTCCCTTATTTTGGGGCAAAAAGACAGTAATTCCCCTTATTTTGTGGCAAAAAGGTAGAAATTTCTTTTATTTTGGGGCAAAATTGCAGAAATATCACTTATTTCAGAGCCTAATTCAAAAATTCCTTTTATTTTGGGGCAAAAAGAGAGAAATTCCATTTATTTTTGGTTAAAAAGGGAGAAATTTCACTTATTTTAAGGTAAAAAGCAGAAATTCCTTTTATTTTGGGGCAAAAATGAAGAAATTTTCTTTTTTTGTGGCAAAAGGTATACATTCCCCTTACTTTCGGGATAAAAAGCCGAAATTCCCCGTTTTTTTAAGCAAAATTGCAGAAATTTTCATAATTTTCGGGCAAAAAAGCAGAAATTCTCCTTATTTTAGGGCAAAAAGACAGAAAATCTCCTTTTTTTCGGGAGCAAACAGTCAGAAATTCCCCTTATTTTGGGGCAAAATTGCAGAAATTTCTTTTACATTGGGGCCAAATTGCTTAAATTTCCCTTATTTTGGGGCAAAATTGCAGAAATTTCACTTATTTCGGGGTAATAAGTCAGAAATTCCCCTTATTTTGGGGCAAAAAAGACAGAAATTTTTTTTTGAGGAAAAGACAGTATTTCCACTTATTTAGAGGCAAAAAGACAGAAATTTCCCTGATTTTGGTGCAAAAATGAAGAAATTTACCTTTTTATGGCAAAAAGGTATGCATTCCCCTTTACTTTCGGGATAAAAAGCAGAAATTCCCCGTATTTTGAAGCAAAATTGCAGAAATTCTCATAATTTTTGGGCAAAAAGGCAGAAATTCTCCTTATTTTGGGGAAAAATGACAGAAAATCTCCTTTTTTCGGGAGCAAACAGTCAGAAATTTCCCTTGATTTGGGGCAAAATTGCAGAAATTTCCTTTACATTGGGGCAAAATTGAGAAATTTCCCTTATTTTGGGGCAAATTTGCAGAAATTTCACTTATTTCAGGGTAATAAGTCAGAAATTCCCGTTATTTTGGAGCATAAAAGACTTAAATTCCCTTTGTTTTGGGGGAAAAGACAGAAATTCCACTTAGTTAGAGGCAAAAATGCAGAAATTCCCCTTATTTTGGAGCAAAAATGAAGAAATTTTTCTTTTTATGGCAAAAAGGTATGCATTCCCATTATTTTCTGGCAAAAAGGCAGAAATTCCCCGTATTTTGGAGCAAAATTGCAGAAATTCCTCTAATTTTGGGGCAAAAGGCAGAAATTCCCTTTATTTTGGGGCAAAAATCAGAAATTCCCCTTATTTTTGGGGCAAAATTCAAAAAATTTCCTTAATTTTGGGGCAAAATTGCAGGAATTTACCTTATTTTGGGGCAAAATTGCAGAAATTTCCTTTATTTGGGGCAAAATTGCATAAAATTCACTTATTTTCAGGTAAAAAGGCTGAAATTTCCTTTATTTTGGGGCAAAAAAAGAGATATTTCCCTTATTTTGGGGCAAAATTGCAGAAATTTCCCTTGTTATGGGAAAAAATTGCAGAAATTTCTCTTATATTAGGGCAAAATTGCAGAAATTTCACTTATTTCAGAGAAATAAAGCAAAAATGTTTTTTATTTTGGGGCAAAAAGGCAGAAATTCCCATTATTTTAAGGCAAAAAGGCAGAAATTCACCTTATTTTGGGGTAAAATTGCATAAATTTCACATATTTTAGGGCAAAAATGCAGAAATTTCCCTTATTTTGGGGCAAAATTGCAGAAATTTCACTTATTTCAGGGTAATAAGTCAGAAATTCCCCCTTATTTTGGGACATAAATACAGAAATTCCCGTTGTTTTGGGGGAAAGAGATAGAAATTCCACTTATTTAGAGGCAAAAAGGCAGAAATTCCCCTTATTTTGGAGCAAAAATGAAGAAATTTCCCTTTTTTATGGCAAAAAGGTATGCATTTCCCTTATTTTTGGGAAAAAAGGCAGAAATTCCCCGTATTTTGGAGCAAAATTGCAGAAATTCCCCTAATTTTGGGGCAAATTGCAGAAATTCCCTATATGTTGGGGCAAAAAGACAGAAATTCTCCTTATTTTGGGGCAAAACTCAGAAATTCCACTTCTTTTGGGGCAAAATTCCAGAAATTTCCCTTATTTTGGGGCAAAATTGCAGAAATTTTACTTATTTTGGGGCAAAATTGCAGAAATTTCACTTATTTCAGAGAAAAAAGTCAGAAATTTTCCTTACTTTGGGGCAAAAAAACAGAAATTCCTAATATTTTGTTGCAAAAATGCAGAAATTCCTCTTATTTTGAGGTAAAAAGGCTGAATTCCCCTTATTTGGGGGCAAAATAGCAGAAATTTCCCTTATTTTGGGGCAAAATTGCAGAAATTTCACTTATTTCAGAGAAAAAACGCAAAAATTTTTCTTATTTTGGGGCAAATAGGCAGATTCCCATTATTTTGGGGCAAAAAGGCAGAAATTTGACTTATTTTGTGATAAAATTGCAAAAATTTCACATATTTCAGGGCAAAAAGGCAGAAATTTCCCTTATTTTGTGGCAAAATTGCAGAAATTTCACTTATTTCATGGTAATAAGTCAGAAATTCCCCTTATTTTGGTGCAAAAAAGACAAAAATTCCTTTGGTTTTGGGGGAAAAAGACAGAAATTCCACTTATTTAGAGGAAAAAAGGCAGAAATTCCCATTATTTTGGAGCAAAAATGAAGAAATTTCCCTTTTTTATGGCAAAAAGTTGTGCATTCCCCTCATTTTCGGGCAAAAAGGCAGAAATTCCCCGTATTTTGGAGCAAAATTGCAGAAATTCCCCTAATTGTTGGGCAAAAATGCAGAAATTCCTAATATGTTGGGGCAAAAAGACAGAAATTCTTTTTATTTAAGGGCATAATTCAGAAATTCCACTTATTTTGGGGAAAAATTCCAAAATTCTCTTTTTTTGTGGCAAAATTGCAGAAATTTCACTTATTTCAGAGAAAAAAGGCAGAAATTTTCCTTATTTGGGGGCAAAATGTAGAAATTCTTAATATTTTGTCGCAAAAATGCAGAAATTCCCTTTATTTTGAAGGAAAAAGGCTGAAATTCCCCTTATTTGGGGGCAAAAGGCAGAAATTTCCCTTATTTCTGGGCAAAAAGACAGTAATTCCCCTTATTTTGTGGCAAAAAGGTAGAAATTTCTTCTATTTTGGGGCAAAATTGCAGAAATATCACTTATTTCAGAGCCTAATTCAAAAATTCCTTTTATTTTGGGGCAAAAAGAGAGAAATTCCATTTATTTTTGGTTAAAAAGGGAGAAATTTCACTTATTTTAAGGTAAAAAGCAGAAATTTCTTTTATTTTGGGGCAAAAATGAAGAAATTTTCCTTTTTTGTGGCAAAAGGTATACATTCCCCTTACTTTCGGGATAAAAAGCCGAAATTCCCCGTTTTTTTAAGCAAAATTGCAGAAATTTTCATAATTTTCGGGCAAAAAAGCAGAAATTCTCCTTAATTTAGGGCAAAAAAAAAAGAAAATCTCCTTTTTTTCGGGAGCAAACATTCAGAAATTCCCCTTATTTTGGGGCAAAATTGCAGAAATTTCCTTTACATTGGGGCCAAATTGCAGAAATTTCCCTTATTTTGGGGCAAAATTGCAGAAATTTCACTTATTTCAGGGTAATAAGTCAGAAATTCCTCTTATTTTGGGGCAAAAAAGACAGAAATTTTTTTTTTGAGGAAAAGACAGAATTTCCACTTATTTAGAGGCAAAAAAGACAGAAATTTCCCTGATTTTGTTGCAAAAATGAAGAAATTTACCTTTTTATGGCAAAAAGGTATGCATTCCCCTTTACTTTCGGGATAAAAGCAGAAATTCCCCGTATTTTGAAGCAAAATTGCAGAAATTCTCATAATTTTCGGGCAAAAAGGCAGAAATTCTCCTTATTTTGGGGAAAAATGACAGAAAATCTCCTTTTTTCGAGAGCAAACAGTCAGAAATTTCCCTTGTTTTGGGGCAAAATTGCAGAAATTTCCTTTACATTGGGGCAAAATTGAGAAATTTCCCTTATTTTGGGGCAAAATTGCAGAAATTTCACTTATTTCAGGGTAATAAGTCAGAAATTACCGTTATTTTGTAGCAAAAAACACAGAAATTCCCTTTGTTTTGGAGGAAAAGACAGAAATTCCACTTAGTTAGAGGAAAAATGCAGAAATTCCCCTTATTTTGGAGCAAAAATGAAGAAATTTTTCTTTGTATGGCAAAAAGGTATGCATTCCCATTATTTTCTGGCAAAAAGGCAGAAATTCCCCGTATTTTGGAGCAAAATTGCAGAAATTCCTCTAATTTTAGGGCAAAAGGCAGAAATTCCCTTTATTTTGGGGCAAAAATCAGAAATTCCCCTTATTTTTGGGGCAAAATTCAAAAAATTTCCTTAGTTTTGGGGCAAAATTGCAGGAATTTACCTTTTTTTGGGGCAAAATTGCAGAAATTTCCTTTATTTGGGGCAAAATTGCATAAAATTCACTTATTTTCAGGTAAAAAGGATGAAATTTCCTTTATTTCGGGGCAAAAAAAGAGATATTCCCCTTATTTTGGGGCAAAATTCCAGAAATTTCCTTTATTTTGGGGCAAAATTGCAGAAATTTCCCTTATATTGTGGCAAAATTGCAGAAATTTCACTTTCTTCAGAGTAATAAGTCAGAAATTCCCCTTATTTTGGGGCAAAAAAGACAGAAATTCTCTTTGTTTTGGGGGAAAAAGACAGAAATTCCACTTATTCAGAGGAAAAAAGGCAGATATTCCCTTTATTTTGGAGCAAAAATGAAGAAATTTATCTTTTTATGGCAAAAAGGTATGCATTCCCATTATTTTCAGGCAAAAAGGCAGAAATTCCCCGTATTTTGGAGCAAAATTGCAGAAATTCCCCTAATTTTGGGGCTAAAGGCAGAAATTCCCTTTATTTTGGGGCAAAAATCAGAAATTCCCCTTATTTTGGGGCAAAATTCCAGAAATTTCCTTTATTTTGGGGCAAAATTGCAGGATTTACCTTATTTTGGGGCAAAATTGCAGAAATTATCTTTATTTGTGGCAAAATTTCAGACATTTCACATATTTTCAGGTAAAAAGGCTGAAATTTCCTTTGTTTTGGGTCAAAAAGGAAGAAATTCCCCTTATTTTGGGGCAAAATTGCAGAAATCTCCCTTATTATGGGAAAAAATTGCAAAAATTTCCCTTATTTTAGGGCAAAATTGCAGAAATTTCACTTATTTCAGAGAAAAAAAGCAAAACTTTTTATTATTTTCGGGCAAAAAGGCAGAAATTCCTATTATTTAGGGGCAAAAAACAGAAATTCACCTTATTTAGGGGTAAAATTGCAGAAATTTCACATATTTCAGGGAAAAAGGCAGAAATTCCCCTTATTTTGAGGCAAAAAAGACAGAAATTCCCGTTGTTTTGAGGGAAAAAGACAGAAATTCCACTTATTTAGAGGCAAAAAGGCAGAATTTTCCCTTATTTTGGAGCAAAAATGAAGAAATTTCCCTTTTTTATGGCAAAAAGTTATGCATTCCCCTTATTTTCGGGCAAAAAGACAGAAATTCTCCGTATTTTGGAGCAAAATTGCAGAAATTCCCTTAGTTGTGGGGCAGAAAGACAGAAATTCCCTATATGTTGGGGCAAAAAGACAGAAATTCTCCTTATTTTGGGTCAAAACTCAGAAATTCCACTTATTTTGGGGCAAAATTCCAGAAATTTCTCTTATTTTGGGGCAAAATTGCAGAAATTTCACTTATTTTGGCGCAAAATCGCAGAAATTTCACTTATTTCGGGGAAAAAAGGCAGAAATTTTCTTTTTTGGGGGGCAAAAAGGCAGAAATTCCTAATATTTTTGGCAAAAATGCAGAAATTCCTCTTATTTTGAGGTAAAAAGCCTGAAATTTCCCTTATTTGTGGGCAGAAAGGCAAAATTTTCCCTTATTTTTGTGCAAAATTGCAGAAATTTCACTTATTTGAGAGTAATAAGTGAGAAATTTTTCTTATTTTGGTGCAAAAAAGAAAGAAAATCCCTTTGTTTTGAGGGAAAAAGACAGAAATTCCACCTATTTAGAGGCAAAAAAGCAGAAATTCCCCTTATTTTGAAGCAAAAATGAAGAAATTTCCCTTTTTTAAGGCAAAAAGTTATGCATTCTTATTATTTTCGGGCAAAAAGGTAGAAATTCCTTGTATTTTGGAGCAAAATTGCAGAAATTCCCCTAATTGTTGGGCAAAAATGCAGAAATTCCCTATATGTTGGGGCAAAAATACAGAAATTCTCCTTATTTTGGGGCAAAACTCAAAAATTTCACTTATTTTGGGGCAAAATTCCAGAAAATTCCCTTATTCTGGGGCAAAATTGCAGAAATTTCACTTATTTTGGGGCAAAATTGCAGAAATTTTACTTATTTCAGGGAAAAAAAGTAGAAATTTTCCTTATTTTGGGTCAAAAAGGCAGGAATTCCCCTTATTTTGAGGTAAAAAGGCTGAAATTCCCCTTATTTGAGGGCAAAGAGGCAGAAATTTCCCTTATTTTGGGGCAAAATTGCAGAAATTTCACTTATTTCAGGGTAATACGTCAGAAATTCCCCTTATTTTAGGGCAAAAAAACAGAAATTCCCTTTGTTTTGGGGGAAAAAGACAGAAATTCCACTTATTGAGAAGCAAAAAGGCAGAAATTCCCCTTATTTTGGAGCAAAAATGAAGGAATTTCCCTTTTTATAACAAAAAGTTATGCATTCCCCTTATTTTCAGGCAAAAAGGCGGAAATTCCCTGTATTTTGGAGCAAAATTGCAGAAATTACCCTAATTGTTGTGCAGAAAGGCAGAAATTCCCTATATGTTGGGGCAAAAAGAAAGAAATTCTCTTTATTTTGGGGCAAAATTCAGAAATTCCACTTATTTTGGGGCAAAATTGCAGAAATTTCACTTACTTCAGGGAAAAAAGGCAGAAATTTTCCTTAATTTGGAGCAAAAAGGCAGAAATTCCTAATTTTTTGTGGCAAAAATGCAGAAATTCCCCTTATTTTGAGGTAAAAAGGGTGAAATTCCTTTTATTTGTGGACAAAAAGGCAAAAATTTTCCTTATTTTAGGGCAAAATTGCAGAAATTTCACTTATTTCAGGGTAATAAGTGAGAAATTTTTATTATTTTGGTGCAAAAAAGACAGAAAATCCCTTTGTTTTGGGGGAAAAAGACAGAAATTCCACTTATTTAGAGGCAAAAAAGCAGAAATTCCCCTTATTTTGAAGCAAAAATGAAGAAATTTCCCTTTTTTAAGGCCAAAAGGTATGCATTCTTCTTATTTTCGGGCAAAAAGGCAGAAATTCCTCGTATTTTGGGGCAAAATTGCAGAAATTCCCCTAATTGTGGGGCAAAAATGCAGAAATTTCCTATATGTTGGGGCAAAAAGACAGAAATTCTCCTTATTTTGGGGCAAAACTCAGAAATTCCACTTCTTTTGGGGCAAAATTCCAGAAATTTCCCTTATTTTGGGGCAAAATTGCAGAAATTTCACATATTTTGGGGCAAAATTGCAGAAATTTCACTTATTTCAGAGAAAAAATTCAGAAATTTTCCTTACTTTTGAGCAAAAAAACAGAAATTCCTAATATTTTGTTGCAAAAATGCAGAAATTCCCCTTATTTTGAGGTAAAAAGGCTGAATTCCCCTTATTTGGGGGCAAAATAGCAGAAATTTCCCTTATTTTGGGGCAAAATTGCAAAAATTTCACTTATTTCAGGGTAATGAGTCAGAAATTCCCCTTATTTTGGGGCAAAAAAGAGAGAAATTCCCTATGTTTTGTGGGAAAAAGACAGAAATTCCACTTATTTAGAGGCAAAAAGGCAGAAATTCCCCTTATTTTGGAGCAAAAATGAAGAAATTTCATTTTTTATGGCAAAAAGATATGCATTCCCATTATTTTCGGGCAAAAAGGCAGAAATTCCCCGTATTTTGGAGCAAAATTGCAGAAAATCCCCTAATTTTGGGGCACAAATCAGAAAATCTCTTTATTTGGGGCAAAATTTAAGAAATTTCCTTTATTTTGGGGCAAAATTGAAGGAATTTACCTTATTTTTAGGCAAAATTGCAGAAATTTCCCTTATTTGGGGCAAAATTGCAGAAATTTCACTTATTTTCAGGAAAAAGGGCTGATATTTCCTTTATTTTGGGTCAAAAATGGAGAAATTCCTCTTATTTTGGGGCAAAATTGCAGATATTTCTATTATTATGGGGAAAAATTGCAGAAATTTTCCTTATTTTAGGGCAAAATTGCAGAAATTTCACTTATTTCAGAGAAAAAAAGCAAAAATTTTACTTATTTTGGGGTAAAAAGGAAGAAATTCCCATTATTTTGGGGCAAAAAGGCAGAATTCGACTTATTTTGCGGTAAAATTGCAGAAATTCCCCTAATCTTGGGCCAAAAGGCAGAAATTCCCTTTATTTTGGGGCAAAAATCATAAATTCCCCATATTTTGGGGCAAAATTCAAGAAATTTCCTTTAATTTGGGGCAAAATTGCAGGAATTTAACTTATTTTGGGGCAAAATTGCAGAAATTTTTCTTATTTGGGGCAAAATTGCAGAAACTTCATTTATTTTCAGGTAAAAAGCTGAAATTTCCTTTATTTTGGAGCAAAAAGGGAGAAATTCCCCTTATTTTGGGGCAAAATTGAAGAAATTCCCCTTATTATTGGGAAAAATTTCAGAAATTTTCTTTATTTTTGGGCAAAATTGCAGAAATTTCACTTATTTCAGAGAATAAACGCAAAAATTTTTCTTATTTTGGGGCAAAAAGGCAGAAATTCCCATTAATTTGTGGCAAAAAGGCAGAAATTCACCTTATTTTGGGGTAAAATAGCAGAAATTTCACTTATTTTGGGGCAAAATTGCAGAAATTTCACTTATTTCAGGGAAAAAAGGCAGAAATTTTCTTTATTTTTGGGCAAAAAGGCAGATATTCCTAATATTTTGTGGCAAAAATGCAGAAATTCCCCTTATTTTGAGGTAAAAAAGCTGAAATTCCCCTTATTTGGGGGCAAAAAGGCAGAAATTTCCCTTATTTTCAGGCAGAATTGAAGAAATTTCACTCATTTAGAGGCAAAAAGGTAGAAATTCTCCTTATTTTGTGGCAAAACTTAGAAATTCCACTTATTTTGGGGCAAAATTCCAGAAATTTCCCTTATTTTGGGGCAAAATTGCAGAAATTTCACTTATTTTGGGGCAAAATTGCAGAAATTTCACTTATTTCAGAGAAAAAAGGCACAAATTTTCCTTATTTTGGGGCAAAAAGTCAGAAATTCCTAATATTTTGTGGCAAAAATGCAGAAATTCCCCTTATTTTGAGGTAAAAAGCCTGAAATTCCCCTTATTTGGGGGTAAAGAGGCACAAATTTCCCTTATTTTTGGGGCAAAATTGGAGAAATTTCACTTATTTCAGGGTAATAATTCAGAAATTCCCCTTATTTTGGGGCAAAAAAGACAGAAATTCCCTTTGTTTTGGGGGAAAAAGACAGAAATTTCACTTATTTAGAGGCAAAAATGCAGAAATTCCCCTTATTTTGGAGCAAAAATGAAGAAATTTACCTTTTTATGGCAAAAAGGTATGCATTCCCCTTACTTTCGGGATAAAAAGCAGAAATTCCCCGTATTTTGAAGCAAAAT
The DNA here is from genome assembly GCF_963924665.1 of Micromys minutus. Classification (NCBI taxonomy): domain Eukaryota; kingdom Metazoa; phylum Chordata; class Mammalia; order Rodentia; family Muridae; genus Micromys; species Micromys minutus. The sequence continues at coordinate 2,141,604 of NW_027667806.1, read as the reverse complement.
TGCAGAAATTCTCATAATTTTCGAGCAAAAAGGCAGAAATTCTCCCTATTTTGGGGCAAAAAGACAGAAGATCTCCGTTTTTTGGGAGGAAACTGTCAGAAATTCCCCTTATTTTTGGGCAAAATTGCAGAAATTTTCTTTTATATTGGGGCAAAATTGCAGAAATTTCCCTTATATTGTGGCAAAATTGCAGAAATTTTACTTACTTCAGGGTAATAAGTCAGAAATTCCCCTTATTTTGGGGCAAAAAAGACAGAAATTCTCTTTGTTTTGGGGGAAAAAGTCAGAAATTCCTCGTATTCAGAGACAAAGAGGCAGAAATTCCCTTTATTTTGGAGCAAAAATGAAGAAATTTACCTTTTTATGGCAAAAAGGTATGCATTCCCATTATTTTCAGGCAAAAAGGCAGAAATTCCCCGTATTTTGGAGCAAAATTGCAGAAATTCCCCTAATTTTGGGGCAAAAGGCAGATATTCCCTTTATTTTGGGGCAAAAATCAGAAATTCCCCTTATTTTGGGGCAAAATTCCAGAAATTTCCTTTATTTTGGGGCAAAATTGCAGGATTTACCTTATTTTGGGGCAAAATTGCAGAAATTATCTTTATTTGGGGCAAAATTTCATACATTTCACTTATTTTCAGGTAAAAAGGCTGAAATATCCTTTGTTTTGTGTCAAAAAGGAAGAAATTCCCATTATTTTGGGTCAAAATTGCAGAAATCTCCCTTATTATGGGATAAAATTGCAAAAATTTCCCTTATTTTAGGGCAAAATTGCAGAAATTTCACTTATTTCAGAGAAAAAAAGCAAAAATTTTTATTATTTTCGGGCAAAAATGCAGAAATTCCTATTATTTAGGGGCAAAAAAGCAGAAATTCACCTTATTTGGGGGTAAAATTGCAGAAACTTCACATATTTCAGGGAAAAAGGCAGAAATTCCCCTTATTTTGAGGCAAAAAAGACAGAAATTCCCTTTGTTTTGAGGGAAAAAGACAGAAATTCCACTTATTTAGAGGCAAAAAGGCAGAATTTTCCCTTATTTTGGAGCAAAAATGAAGAAATTTCCCTTTTTTATGGCAAAAAGTTATGCATTCCCCTTATTTTCGGGCAAAAAGACAGAAATTCCCCGTATTTTGGAGCAAAATTGCAGAAATTCCCTTAGTTGTGGGGCAGAAAGACAGAAATTCCCTATATGTTGGGGCAAAAAGACAGAAATTCTCCTTATTTTGGGGCAAAACTCAGAAATTCCACTTATTTTGGGCAAAATTCCAGAAATTTCTCTTATTTTGGGGCAAAATGGCAGAAATTTCACTTATTTTGGCGCAAAATTGCAGAAATTTCACTTATTTCGGGGAAAAAATGCAGAAATTTTCTTTTTTGGGGGGCAAAAAGGCAGGAATTCCTAATATTTTTGGCAAAAATGCAGAAATTCCCCTTATTTTGAGGTAAAAAGGCTGAAAACCCCTTATTTGTGGGCAGAAAAGCAAAAATTTCCCTAATTTTTGTGCAAAATTGCAGAAATTTCACTTATTTGAGGGTAATAAGTGAGAAATTTTTCTTATTTTGGTGCAAAAAAGAAAGAAAATCCCTTTGTTTTGGGGGAAAAAGACAGAAATTCCACCTATTTAGAGGCAAAAAAGCAGAAATTCCCCTTATTTTGAAGCAAAAATGAAGAAATTTCCCTTTTTTAAGGCAAAAAGTTATGCATTCTTCTTATTTTCAGGCAAAAAGGCAGAAATTCCTTGTATTTTGGAGCAAAATTGCAGAAATTCCCCTAATTGTTGGGCAAAAATGCAGAAATTCCCTATATGTTGGGGCAAAAAGACAGAAATTCTCCTTATTTTGGGGCAAAACTCAGAAATTCCACTTATTTTGGGGCAAAATTCCAGAAATTTCCCTTATTCTGGGGCAAAATTGCAGAAATTTCACTTATTTTGGGGCAAAATTGCAGAAATTTTACTTATTTCAGGGAAAAAAGTTGGAAATTTTCCTTATTTTGGGACAAAAATGCAGGAATTCCCCTTATTTTGAGGTAAAAAGGCTGAAATTCCCCTTATTTGAGGGCAAAGAGGCAGAAATTTTCCTTATTTTGGGGCAAAATTGCAGAAATTTCACTTATTTCAGGGTAATAAGTCAGAAATTCACCTTATTTTAGGGCAAAAAAACAGAAATTCCCTTTGTTTTGGGGGAAAAATACAGAAATTCCACTTATTGAGAAGCAAAAAGGCAGAAATTCCCCTTATTTTGGAGCAAAAATGAAGAAATTTCCCTTTTTATAACAAAAAGTTATGCATTCCCTTTATTTTCAGGCAAAAAGGCAGAAATTCACTGTATTTTGGAGCAAAATTGCAGAAATTACAATAATTGTTGTACAAAAAGGCAGAAATTCCCTATGTGTTGGGGCAAAAAGACAGAAATTCTCTTTATTTTGGGGCAAAATTCAGAAATTCCACTTATTTTGGGGCAAAATTGCAGAAATTTCACTTACTTCAGGGAAAAAAGGCAGAAATTTTCCTTAATTTGGGGCAAAAAGGCAGAAATTCCTAATATTTTGTGGCAAAAATGCAGAAATTCCATTTATTTTGAGGTAAAAAGGGTGAAATTCCTCTTATTTGTGGACAAAAAGGCAAAAATTTCCCTTATTTTTGGGCAAAATTGCAGAAATTTCACTTATTTCAGGGTAATAAGTGAGAAATTTTTATTATTTTGGTGCAAAAGAGACAGAAAATCCCTTTGTTTTGGGAGAAAAAGACAGAAATTTCACTTATTTAGAGGCAAAAAAGCAGAAATTCCCCTTATTTTGAAGCAAAAATGAAGAAATTTCCCTTTTTTAAGGCAAAAAGGTATGCATTCTTCTTATTTTCGGGCAAAAAGGCAGAAATTCCCAGTATTTTGGAGCAAAATTGCAGAAATTCCCCTAATTGTGGGGCAAAAATGCAGAAATTTCCTATATGTTGGGGCAAAAAGACAGAAATTCTCCTTATTTTGGGGCAAAACTCAGAAATTCCACTTCTTTTGGGGCAAAGTTCCAGAAATTTCCCTTATTTTGGGGCAAAATTGCAGAAATTTCACTTATTTTGGGGCAAAATTGCAGAAATTTCACTTATTTCAGAGAAAAAAGTCAGAAATTTTCCTTACTTTGGGGCAAAAAAAACAGAAATTCCTAATATTTTGTTGCAAAAATGCAGAAATTCCCCTTATTTTGAGGTAAAAAGGCTGAATTCCCCTTATTTGGGGGCAAAATAGCAGAAATTTCCCTTATTTTGGGGCAAAATTGCAAAAATTTCACTTATTTCAGGGTAATGAGTCAGAAATTCCCCTTATTTTGGGGCAAAAAAGAGAGAAATTCCCTATGTTTTGTGGGAATAAGACAGAAATTCCACTTATTTAGAGGCAAAAAGGCAGAAATTCCCCTTATTTTGGAGCAAAAATGAAGAAATTTCATTTTTTATGGCAAAAAGATATGCATTCCCATTATTTTTGGGCAAAAAGGCAGAAATTCCCCGTATTTTGTAGCAAAATTGCAGAAAATCCCCTAATTTTGGGGCACAAATCAGAAAATCTCTTTATTTGGGGCAAAATTCAAGAAATTTCCTTTATTTTGGGGCAAAATTGGAGGAATTTACCTTATTTTTAGGCAAAATTGCAGAAATTTCCCTTATTTGGGGCAAAATTGCAGAAATTTCACTTATTTTCAGGAAAAGGGCTGATATTTCCTTTATTTTGGGTCAAAAAGGGAGAAATTCCTCTTATTTTGGGGCAAAATTGCAGAAATTTCCATTATTATGGGGAAAAATTGCAGAAATTTTCCTTATTTTAGGGCAAAATTGCAGAAATTTCACTTTTTTCATAGAAAAAAAGCAAAAATTTTTCTTATTTTGGGGAAAAAAGGAAGAAATTCCCATTATTTTGGGGCAAAAGGCAGAAATTCCCTTTATTTTGGGGCAAAAATCATAAATTCCCCATATTTTGGGGCAAAATTCAAGAAATTTCCTTTAATTTGGGGCAAAAATCATAAATTCCCCATATTTTGGGTCAAATTCAAAAAATTTCCTTTAATTTGGGGAAAAATTGCAGGAATTTACCTTATTTTGGGGCAAAATTGCAGAAATTTTTCTTATTTGGGGCAAAATTGCAGAAACTTCATTTATTTTCAGGTAAAAAGGCTGAAATTTCCTTTATTTTGGGGCAAAAAGAGAGAAATTCCCCTTATTTTGGGGCAAAATTGAAGAAATTCCCCTTATTATTGGGAAAAATTGCAGAAATTTTCCTTATTTTAGGGCAAAATTGCAGAAATTTCACTTATTTCAGAGAAAAAACGCAAAAATTTTTCTTATTTTGGGGCAAAAAGGCAGAAATTCCCATTAATTTGTGGCAAAAAGGCAGAAATTCAGCTTATTTTGGGGTAAAATTGCAGAAATTTCACATATTTCAGGGCAAAAAGGCAGAAATTTCCCTTATTTTGGGGCAAAATTGCAGAAATTTTACTTATTTCAGTGTAATAAGTCAGAAATTCCCCTTATTTTAGGGCAGAAAAACAGAAATTCCCTTTGTTTTGGGGGAAAAAGATAGAAATTCCACTTATTGAGAAGCAAAAAGGTAGAAATTCCCCTTATTTTGGAGCAAAAATGAAGAAATTTCCCTTTTTATAACAAAAAGTTATGCATTCCTCTTATTTTCAGGCAAAAAGGCAGAAATTCCCTGTATTTTGGAGCAAAATTGCAGAAATTACCCTAATTGTTGTACAAAAAGGCAGAAATTCCCTATATGTTGGGGCAAAAAGACAGAAATTCTCTTTATTTTGGGGAAAAATTCAGAAATTCCACTTATTTTGGGGCAAAATTGCAGAAATTTCACTTACTTCAGAGAAAAAAGGCAGAAATTTTCCTTAATTTGGGGTAAAAAGGCAGAAATTCCTAATATTTTGTGGCAAAAATGCAGAAATTCCCCTTATTTTGAGGTAAAAAGGGTGAAATTCCTCTTATTTGTGGACAAAAAGGCAAAAATTTCCCTTATTTTTGAGCAAAATTGCAGAAATTTCACTTATTTCAGGGTAATAAGTGAGAAATTTTTATTATTTTGGTGCAAAAAAGACAGAAAATCCCTTTGTTTTGGGGGAAAAAGACAGAAATTCCACTTACTTAGAGGCAAAAAAGCAGAAATTCCCCTTATTTTGAAGCAAAAATGAAGAAATTTCCCTTTTTTAAGGCAAAAAGGTATGCATTCTTCTTATTTTCGGGAAAAAGGCAGAAATTCCTCGTATTTTGGAGCAAAATTGCAGAAATTCCCCTAATTGTGGGGCAAAAATGCAGAAATTTCCTATATGTTGGGGCAAAAAGACAGAAATTCTCCTTATTTTGGGGCAAAACTCAGAAATTCCACTTCTTTTGGGGCAAAGTTCCAGAAATTTCCCTTATTTTGGGGCAAAATTGCAGAAATTTCACTTATTTTGGGGCAAAATTGCAGAAATTTCACTTATTTCAGAGAAAAAAGTCAGAAATTTTCCTTACTTTGGGGCAAAAAAACAGAAATTCCTAATATTTTGTTGCAAAAATGCAGAAATTCCCCTTATTTTGAGGTAAAAAGGCTGAATTCCCCTTATTTGGGGGCAAAATAGCAGAAATTCCCCTTATTTTGGGGCAAAAAAGAGAGAAATTCCCTATGTTTTGTGGGAAAAAGACAGAAATTCCACTTATTTAGAGGCAAAAAGGCAGAAATTCCCCTTATTTTGGAGCAAAAATGAAGAAATTTCATTTTTTATGGCAAAAAGATATGCATTCCCATTATTTTCGGGCAAAAAGGCAGAAATTCCCCGTATTTTGGAGCAAAATTGCAGAAAATCCCCTAATTTTGGGGCACAAATCAGAAAATCTCTTTATTTGGGGCAAAATTCAAGAAATTTCCTTTATTTTGGGGCAAAATTAAAGGAATTTACCTTATTTTTAGGCAAAATTGCAGAAATTTCCCTTATTTGGGGCAAAATTGCAGAAATTTCACTTATTTTCAGGAAAAGGGCTGATATTTCCTTTATTTTGGGTCAAAAAGGGAGAAATTCCTCTTATTTTGGGGCAAAATTGCAGAAATTTCCATTATTATGGGGAAAAATTGCAGAAATTTTCCTTATTTTAGGGCAAAATTGCAGAAATTTCACTTATTTCAGAGAAAAAAAGCAAAAATTTTTCTTATTTTGGGGAAAAAAGAAAGAAATTCCCATTATTTTGGGGCAAAAGGCAGAAATTCCCTTTATTTTGGGGCAAAAATCATAAATTCCCCATATTTTGGGGAAAAATTCAAGAAATTTCCTTTAATTTGGGGCAAAAATAATAAATTCCCCATATTTTGGGGCAAAATTCAAAAAATTTCCTTTAATTTGGGGAAAAATTGCAGGAATTTACCTTATTTTGGGGCAAAATTGCAGAAATTTTTCTTATTTGGGGCAAAATTGCAGAAACTTCATTTATTTTCAGGTAAAAAGGCTGAAATTTCCTTTATTTTGGGGCAAAAAGAGAGAAATTCCCCTTATTTTGGGGCAAAATTGAAGAAATTCCCTTTATTATTGGGAAAAATTGCAGAAATTTTCCTTATTTTAGGGCAAAATTGCAGAAATTTCACTTATTTCAGAGAAAAAACGCAAAAATTTTTCTTATTTTGGGGCAAAAAGGCAGAAATTCCCATTAATTTGTGGCAAAAAGGCAGAAATTCAGCTTATTTTGGGGTAAAATTGCAGAAATTTCACATATTTCAGGGCAAAAAGGCAGAAATTTCCCTTATTTTGGGGCAAAATTGCAGAAATTTTACTTATTTCAGTGTAATAAGTCAGAAATTCCCCTTATTTTGAGGCAAAAAAACAGATATTCCCTTGTTTTGAGGGAAAAAGACAGAAATTCCACTTATTTAGGGGCAAAAAGGCAGAAATTTCCCTTATTTTGGAGCAAAAATGAAGAAATTTCCCTTTTTTATGGCAAAAAGTTATGCATTCCCTTTATTTTCGGGCAAATAGGCAGAAATTCCCCGTATTTTGGAGCATAATTGCAGAAATTCCCCTAGTTGTGGTGCAGAAAGACAGAAATTTCCTATATGTTGGGGCAAAAAGACAGAAATTCTCCTTATTTTGGGGCAAAACTCAGAACTTCCACTTATTTTGGGGCAAAATTGCAAAAATTTCCCTTATTTTTGGGCAAAATTGCAGAAATTTCACTTATTTTGGGGCAAAATTGCAGAAATTTCACTTATTTCAGGGAAAAAAGGCAGAAATTTTCTTTATTTTGGGGCAAAAAGGCAGAAATTGCTAATATTTTTTTGGCAAAAATGCAGAAATTCCCCTTATTTTGAGGTAAAAAGGCTGAAATTCCCCTTATTTGGGGGCAAAAAGGCAGAAATTTCCCTTATTTTCGGGAAGAATTGCAGAAATTTCACTTATTTAGAGGCAAAAAGACAGAAATTCTCCTTATTTTGTGGCAAAACTTAGAAATTCCACTTCTTTTGGGGCAAAGTTCCAGAATTTTCCCTTATTTTGGGACAAAATTGCAGAAATTTCACTTATTTTGGGGCAAAATTGCAGAAATTTCACTTATTTCAGAGAAAAAAGTCAGAAATTTTCCTTACTTTGGGGCAAAAAAACAGAAATTCCTAATATTTTGTTGCAAAAATGCAGAAATTCCCCATATTTTGAGGTAAAAATGCTGAATTCCCCTTATTTGTGGGCAAAATAGCAGAAATTTCCCTTATTTTGGGGCAAAATTGCAAAAATTTCACTTATTTCAGGGTAATGAGTCAGAAATTCCCCTTATTTTGGGGCAAAAAAGAGAGAAATTCCCTATGTTTTGTGGGAAAAAGACAGAAATTCCACTTATTTAGAGGCAAAAAGGCAGAAATTCCCCTTATTTCGGAGCAAAAATGAAGAAATTTCATTTTTTATGGCAAAAAGATATGCATTCCCATTATTTTCGGGCAAAAAGGCAGAAATTCCCCGTATTTTGGAGCAAAATTGCAGAAATTTCTATTATTATGGGGAAAAATTGCAGAAATTTTCCTTATTTTAGGGCAAAATTGCAGAAATTTCACTTATTTCAGAGAAAAAAAGCAAAAATTTTTCTTATTTTGTGGCAAAAAGAAGAAATTCCCATTATTTTTGGGCAAAAAGGCAGAATTCGACTTATTTTGCGGTAAAATTGCAGAAATTCCCCTAATTTTGGGGCAAAAGGCAGAAATTCCCTTTATTTTGGGGCAAAAATCATAAATTCCCCATATTTTGGGGCAAATTCAAGAAATTTCATTTAATTTGGGGCAAAATTGCAGGAATTTACCTTATTTTGGGGCATAATTGCAGGAATTTACCTTATTTTGGGGCAAAATTGCAGAAATTTTTCTTATTTGGGACAAAATTGCAGAAACTTCATTTATTTTCAGGTAAAAAGGCTGAAATTTCCTTTATTTTGGGGCAAAAAGGGAGAAATTCCTCTTATTTTGGGGCAAAATTGAAGAAATTCCCCTTATTATTGGGAAAAATTGCAGAAATTTTCCTTATTTTAGGGCAAAATTGCAGAAATTTCACTTATTTCAGAGAAAAAACGCAAAAATTTTTCTTATTTTGGGGCAAAAAGGCAGAAATTCCTATTAATTTGTGGCAAAAAGGCAGAAATTCACCTTATTTTGGGGTAAAATTGCAGAAATTTCACATATTTCAGGGCAAAAAGGCAGAAATTTCCCTTATTTTGGGGCAAAATTTCAGAAATTTTACTTATTTCAGTGTAATAAGTCAGAAATTCCACTTATTTTGAGGCAAAAAAACAGAAATTCCCTTTGTTTTGAGGGAAAAAGACAGAAATTCCACTTATTTAGAGGCAAAAAGGCAGAAATTTCCCTTATTTTGGAGCAAAAATGAAGAAATTTCCCTTTTTTATGGCAAAAAGTTATGCATTCCCTTTATTTTCGGGCAAATAGGCAGAAATTCCCCGTATTTTGGAGCATAATTGCAGAAAATCCCCTAGTTGTGGTGCAGAAAGACAGAAATTCCCTATATGTTGGGGCAAAAAGACAGAAATTCTCCTTATTTTGGGGCAAAACTCAGAAATTCCACTTCTTTTGGGGCAAAATTCCAGAAATTTCCCTTATTTTGGGGCAAAATTGCAGAAATTTCACTTATTTTGGCGCAAAATTGCAGAAATTTCACTTATTTTGGCGCAAAATTGCAGAAATTTCACTTATTTCGGGGAAAAAAGGCAGAAATTTTCTTTTTTTGGTGGCAAAAAGGCAGAAATTCCTAATATTTTTGGTAAAAATGCAGAAATTCCCCTTATTTTGAGATAAAAAGGCTGAAATTCCCCTTATTTGTGGGCAGAAAGGCAAAAATTTCCCTTATTTTTGTGCAAAATTGCAGAAATTTCACTTATTTGAGGGTAATAAGTGAGAAATTTTTCTTATTTTGGTGCAAAAAAGACAGAAAATCCCTTTGTTTTGGGGGAAAAAGACAGAAATTCCACCTATTTAGAGGCAAAAAAGCAGAAATTCCCCTTATTTTGAAGCAAAAATGAAGAAATTTCCCTTTTTTAAGGCAAAAAGTTATGCATTCTTCTTATTTTTGGGCAAAAAGGCAGAAATTCCTTGTATTTTGGAGCAAAATTGCAGAAATTCCCCTAATTGTTGGGCAAAAATGAAGAAATTCCCTATATGTTGGGGCAAAAAGACAGAAATTCTCCTTATTTTGGGGCAAAACTCAGAAATTCCACTTATTTTGGTGCCAAATTGCAGAAATTTCCCTTATTTTGGGGCAAAATTGCAGAAATTTCACTTATTTCGGGGTAATAAGTCAGAAATTCCCCTTATTTTGGGGCAAAAAAGACAGAAATTTTTTTTTGAGGAAAAGACAGTATTTCCACTTATTTAGAGGCAAAAAGACAGAAATTTTCCTGATTTTGGTGCAAAAATGAAGAAATTTACCTTTTTTTGGCAAAAAGGTATGCATTCCCCTTTACTTTCGGGATAAAAAGCAGAAATTCCCCGTATTTTGAAGCAAAATTGCAGAAATTCTCATAATTTTCGGGCAAAAAGGCAGAAATTCTCCTTATTTTGGGGAAAAATGACAGAAAATCTCCTTTTTTCGGGAGCAAACAGTCAGAAATTTCCCTTGATTTGGGGCAAAATTGCAGAAATTTCCTTTACATTGGGGCAAAATTGAGAAATTTCCCTTATTTTGGGGCAAATTTGCAGAAATTTCACTTATTTCAGGGTAATAAGTCAGAAATTCCCGTTATTTTGGAGCAAAAAAGACTTAAATTCCCTTTGTTTTGGGGGAAAAGACAGAAATTCCACTTAGTTAGAGGCAAAAATGCAGAAATTCCCCTTATTTTGGAGCAAAAATGAAGAAATTTTTCTTTTTATGGCAAAAAGGTATGCATTCCCATTATTTTCTGGCAAAAAGGCAGAAATTCCCCGTATTTTGGAGCAAAATTGCAGAAATTCCTCTAATTTTGGGGCAAAAGGCAGAAATTCCCTTTATTTTGGGGCAAAAATCAGAAATTCCCCTTATTTTTGGGGCAAAATTCAAAAAATTTCCTTAATTTTGGGGCAAAATTGCAGGAATTTACCTTATTTTGGGGCAAAATTGCAGAAATTTCCTTTATTTGGGGCAAAATTGCATAAAATTCACTTATTTTCAGGTAAAAAGGCTGAAATTTCCTTTATTTTGGGGCAAAAAAAGAGATATTCCCCTTATTTTGGGGCAAAATTGCAGAAATTTCCCTTGTTATGGGAAAAAATTGCAGAAATTTCTTTTATATTAGGACAAAATTGCAGAAATTTCACTTATTTCAGAGAAATAAAGCAAAAATATTTTTTATTTTGGGGCAAAAAGGCAGAAATTCCCATTATTTTAAGGCAAAAAGGCAGAAATTCACCTTATTTTGGGGTAAAATTGCATAAATTTCACATATTTTAGGGCAAAAAGGCAGAAATTTCCCTTATTTTGGGGCAAAATTGCAGAAATTTCACTTATTTCAGGGTAATAAGTCAGAAATTCCCCCTTATTTTGGGACAAAAAATACAGAAATTCCCGTTGTTTTGGGGGAAAGAGATAGAAATTCCACTTATTTAGAGGCAAAAAGGCAGAAATTCCCCTTATTTTGGAGCAAAAATGAAGAAATTTCCCTTTTTTATGGCAAAAAGGTATGCATTTCCCTTATTTTTGGGAAAAAAGGCAGAAATTCCCCGTATTTTGGAGCAAAATTTCAGAAATTCCCCTAATTTTGGGGCAAATTGCAGAAATTCCCTATATGTTGGGGCAAAAAGACAGAAATTCTCCTTATTTTGGGGCAAAACTCAGAAATTCCACTTCTTTTGGGGCAAAATTCCAGAAATTTCCCTTATTTTGGGGCAAAATTGCAGAAATTTCACTTATTTTGGGGCAAAATTGCAGAAATTTCACTTATTTCAGAGAAAAAAGTCAGAAATTTTCCTTACTTTGGGGCAAAAAAACAGAAATTCCTAATATTTTGTTGCAAAAATGCAGAAATTCCTCTTATTTTGAGGTAAAAAGGCTGAATTCCCCTTATTTGGGGGCAAAATAGCAGAAATTTCCCTTATTTTTGGGCAAAATTGCAGAAATTTCACTTATTTCAGAGAAAAAACGCAAAAATTTTTCTTATTTTGGGGCAAATAGGCAGATTCCCATTATTTTGGGGCAAAAAGGCAGAAATTCGACTTATTTTGGGATAAAATTGCAAAAATTTCACATATTTCAGGGCAAAAAGGCAGAAATTTCCCTTATTTTGTGGCAAAATTGCAGAAATTTCACTTATTTCATGGTAATAAGTCAGAAATTCCCCTTATTTTGGTGCAAAAAAGACAAAAATTCCTTTGGTTTTGGGGGAAAAAACAGAAATTCCACTTATTTAGAGGCAAAAAGGCAGAAATTCCCATTATTTTGGAGCAAAAATGAAGAAATTTCCCTTTTTTATGGCAAAAAGTTGTGCATTCCCCTCATTTTCGGGCAAAAAGGCAGAAATTCCCCGTATTTTGGAGCAAAATTGCAGAAATTCCCCTAATTGTTGGGAAAAATGCAGAAATTCCTAATATGTTGGGGCAAAGAGACAGAAATTCATTTTATTTAAGGGCATAATTCAGAAATTCCTCTTATTTTGGGGAAAAATTCCAAAATTCCCTTTTTTTGTGGCAAAATTGCAGAAATTTCACTTATTTCAGAGAAAAAAGGCAGAAATTTTCCTTATTTGGGGGCAAAATGTAGAAATTCTTAATATTTTGTGGCAAAAATGCAGAAATTCCCTTTATTTTGAAGGAAAAAGGCTGAAATTCCCCTTATTTGGGGGCAAAAGGCAGAAATTTCCCTTATTTTGGGGCAAAAAGACAGTAATTCCCCTTATTTTGTGGCAAAAAGTTAGAAATTTCTTCTATTTTGGGGCAAAATTGCAGAAATATCACTTATTTCAGAGCCTAATTCAAAAATTCCTTTTATTTTGGGGCAAAAAGAGAGAAATTCCATTTATTTTTGGGTAAAAAGGGAGAAATTTCACTTATTTTAATGTAAAAAGCAGAAATTTCTTTTATTTTGGGGCAAAAATGAAGAAATTTTCCTTTTTTGTGGCAAAAGGTATACATTCCCCTTACTTTCGGGATAAAAAGCCGAAATTCCCCGTTTTTTTAAGCAAAATTGCAGAAATTTTCATAATTTTCGGGCAAAAAAGCAGAAATTCTCCTTAATTTAGGGCAAAAAAAAAGAAAATCTCCTTTTTTTCGGGAGCAAACAGTCAGAAATTCCCCTTATTTTGGGGCAAAATTGCAGAAATTTCCTTTACATTGGGGCCAAATTGCAGAAATTTCCCTTATTTTGGGGCAAAATTGCAGAAATTTCACTTATTTCAGGGTAATAAGTCAGAAATTCCTCTTATTTTGGGGCAAAAAAGACAGAATTTTTTTTTTGAGGAAAAGACAGAATTTCCACTTATTTAGAGGCAAAAAAGACAGAAATTTCCCTGATTTTGGTGCAAAAATGAAGAAATTTACCTTTTTATGGCAAAAAGGTATGCATTCCCCTTTACTTTCGGGATAAAAGCAGAAATTCCCCGTATTTTGAAGCAAAATTGCAGAAATTCTCATAATTTTCGGGCAAAAAGGCAGAAATTCTCCTTATTTTGGGGAAAAATGACAGAAAATCTCCTTTTTTCGAGAGCAAACAGTCAGAAATTTCCCTTGTTTTGGGGCAAAATTGCAGAAATTTCCTTTACATTGGGGCAAAATTGAGAAATTTCCCTTATTTTGGGGCAAAATTGCAGAAATTTCACTTATTTCAGGGTAATAAGTCAGAAATTACCGTTATTTTGTAGCAAAAAACACAGAAATTCCCTTTGTTTTGGAGGAAAAGACAGAAATTCCACTTAGTTAGAGGAAAAATGCAGAAATTCCCCTTATTTTGGAGCAAAAATGAAGAAATTTTTCTTTTTATGGCAAAAAGGTATGCATTCCCATTATTTTCTGGCAAAAAGGCAGAAATTCCCCGTATTTTGGAGCAAAATTGCAGAAATTCCTCTAATTTTGGGGCAAAAGGCAGAAATTCCCTTTATTTTGGGGCAAAAATCAGAAATTCCCCTTATTTTTGGGGCAAAATTCAAAAAATTTCCTTAGTTTTGGGGCAAAATTGCAGGAATTTACCTTTTTTTGGGGCAAAATTGCAGAAATTTCCTTTATTTGGGGCAAAATTGCATAAAATTCACTTATTTTCAGGTAAAAAGGCTGAAATTTCCTTTATTTCGGGGCAAAAAAAGAGATATTCCCCTTATTTTGGGGCAAAATTGCAGAAATTTCCCTTGTTATGGGAAAAAATTGCAGAAATTTCTCTTATTTTAGGGCAAAATTGCAGAAATTTCACTTATTTCAGAGAAATAAAGCAAAAATGTTTTTATTTTGGGGCAAAAAGGCAGAAATTCCCATTATTTTAAGGCAAAAAGGCAGAAATTCACCTTATTTTGGGGTAAAATTGCATAAATTTCACATATTTTAGGGCAAAAAGGCAGAAATTTCCCTTATTTTGGGGAAAAATTGCAGAAATTTCACTTATTTCAGGGTAATAAGTCAGAAATTCCCCCTTATTTTGGGGCAAAAAATACAGAAATTCCCGTTGTTTTGGGGGAAAAAGATACAAATTCCACTTATTTAGAGGCAAAAAGGCAGAAATTCCCCTTATTTTGGAGCAAAAATGAAGAAATTTCCCTTTTTTATGGCAAAAAGGTATGCATTTCCCTTATTTTGGGGAAAAAAGGCAGAAATTCCCCGTATTTTGGAGCAAAATTGCAGAAATTCCCCTAATTTTGGGGCAAATAGCAGAAATTCCCTATATGTTGGGGTAAAAAGACAGAAATTCTCCTTATTTTGGGGCAAAACTCAGAAATTCCACTTCTTTTGGGGCAAAATTCCAGAAATTTCCCTTATTTTGGGGCAAAATTGCAGAAATTTCACTTATTTTGGGGCAAAATTGCAGAAATTTCACTTATTTCAGAGAAAAAAATCAGAAATTTTCCTTACTTTGGGGCAAAAAAACAGAAATTCCTAATATTTTGTTGCAAAAATGCAGAAATTCCTCTTATTTTGAGGTAAAAAGGCTGAATTCCCCTTATTTGGGGGCAAAATAGCAGAAATTTCCCTTATTTTGGGGCAAAATTGCAGAAATTTCACTTATTTCAGGGTAATGAGTCAGAAATTTCCCTTATTTTGGGGCAAAAAAGAGAGAAATTCCCTATGTTTTGTGGGAAAAAGACAGAAATTCCACTTATTTAGAGGCAAAAGCAGAAATTCCCCTTATTTTGTAGCAAAAATGAAGAAATTTCATTTTTTATGGCAAAAAGGTATGCATTCCCATTATTTTCGGGCAAAAAGGCAGAAATTCCCTGTATTTTGGAACAAAATTGCAGAAAATCCCCTAATTTTGGGGCAAAAATCAGAAAATCTCTCTAATTTGGGGAAAAATTCAAGAAATTTCCTTTATTTTGGGGAAAAATTGGAGGAATTTACCTTATTTTTGGGCAAAATTGCAGAAATTTCCCTTATTTGTGGCAAAATTGCAGAAATTTCACTTATTTTCAGGAAAAAAGGCTGATATTTCCTTTATTTTGGGGCAAAAAGGAGAAATTCCTCTTATTTTGGGGCAAAATTGCAGAAATTTCTATTATTATGGGGAAAAATTGCAGAAATTTTCCTTATTTTAGGGCAAAATTGCAGAAATTTCACTTATTTCAGAGAAAAAAAGCAAAAATTTTTCTTATTTTATGGCAAAAAGGCAGAAATTCCCATTATTTTGGGGCAAAAAGGCAGAAATTCGACTTATGTTGGGGTAAAATTGCAGAAATTCCCCTAATTTTGGGGGAAAAGGCAGAAATTCCCTATATTTTGGGGCAAAAATCATAAATTCCCCATATTTTGGGGCAAAATTCAAGAAATTTCCTTTAATTTGGGGCAAAATTGCAGGAATTTATCTTATTTTGGAGCAAAATTGCAGAAATTTTTCTTATTCGGGGCAAAATTGCAGAAACTTCATTTATTTTCAGGTAAAAAGGCGGAATTTCTTTTATTTTGGGGCAAAAAGGGAGAAATTCCCCTTATTTTGGGGCAAAATTGAAAAAATTCCGCTTATTATTGGGAAAAATTGCAGAAATTTTCCTTATTTTAGGGCAAAATTGCAGAAATTTCACATATTTCAGAGAAAAAAACGCAAAAATTTTTCTTATTTTGGGGCAAAAAGGCAGAAATTCCCATTAATTTGTGGCAAAAAGGCAGAAATTCACCTTATTTTTGGGTAAAATTGCAGAAATTTCACATATTTCAGGGCAAAAAGACAGAAATTCTCCTTATTTTGGGGCAAAACTCAGAAATTCCACTTATTTTGGGGCAAAATTCCAGAAATTTTCCTTATTTTGGGGCAAAATTGCAGAAATTTCACTTATTTTCTGGCAAAATTGCAGAAATTTCACTTATTTCAGGGAAAAAAGGCAGAAATTTTCTTTATTTTGGGGCAAAAAGGCAGAAATTCCTAATATTTTTTGGCAAAAATTCAGAAATTCCCCTTATTTTGAGGTAAAAAGGCTGAAATTCCCCTTATTTGGGGGCAAAAAGGCAGAAATTTCCCTTATTTTCGGGAAGAATTGCAGAAATTTCACTTATTTAGAGGCAAAAAGACAGAAATTCTTCTTATTTTGTGGCAAAACTTAGAAATTCCACTTCTTTTGGGGCAAAGTTCCAGAAATTTCCCTTATTTTGGGGCAAAATTGCAGAAATTTCACTTATTTTGGAGCAAAATTACAGAAATTTCACTTATTTCAGAGAAAAAAGTCAGAAATTTTCCTTACTTTGGGGCAAAAAAACAGAAATTCCTAATATTTTGTGGCAAAAATGCAGAAATTCCCCTCATTTTGAGGTAAAAAGCCTGAAATTCCCCTTATTTGGGGGTAAAGAGGCAGAAATTTCCCTTATTTTTGGGGCAAAATTGGAGAAATTTCACTTATTTCAGGGTAATAATTCAGAAATTCCCCTTATTTTGGGGCAAAAAAGACCGAAATTCCCTTTGTTTTGGGGGAAGAAGACAGAAATTTCACTTATTTAGAGGCAAAAATGCAGAAATTCCCCTTATTTTGGAGCAAAAATGAAGAAATTTACCTTTTTATGGCAAAAAGGTATGCATTCCCCTTACTTTCGGGATAAAAAGCAGAAATTCCCCGTATTTTGAAGCAAAATTGCAGAAATTCCCCTAATTTTCGATCAAAAATGCAGAAATTCTCCCTATTTTGGGGCAAAAAGACAGAAGATCTCCTTTTTTCGGGAGCAAACTGTCAGAAATTCCCCTTATTTTTGGGCAAAATTGCAGAAATTTCCTTTATATTGGGGCAAAATTGCAGAAATTTCCCTTATATTGTGGCAAAATTGCAGAAATTTCACTTTCTTCAGAGTAATAAGTCAGAAATTCCCCTTATTTTGGGGCAAAAAAGACAGAAATTCTCTTTGTTTTGGGGGAAAAAGACAGAAATTCCACTTATTCAGAGGAAAAAAGGCAGAAATTCCCTTTATTTTGGAGCAAAAATGAAGAAATTTATCTTTTTATGGCAAAAAGGTATGCATTCCCATTATTTTCAGGCAAAAAGGCAGAAATTCCCCGTATTTTGGAGCAAAATTGCAGAAATTCCCCTAATTTTGGGGCAAAAGGCAGAAATTCCCTTTATTTTGGGGCAAAAATCAGAAATTCCCCTTATTTTGGTGCAAAATTCCAGAAATTTCCTTTATTTTGGGGCAAAATTGCAGGATTTACCTTATTTTGGGGCAAAATTGCAGAAATTATCTTTATTTGTGGCAAAATTTCAGACATTTCACATATTTTCAGGTAAAAAGGCTGAAATTTCCTTTGTTTTGGGTCAAAAAGGAAGAAATTCCCCTTATTTTGGGGCAAAATTGCAGAAATCTCCCTTATTATGGGAAAAAATTGCAAAAATTTCCCTTATTTTAGGGCAAAATTGCAGAAATTTCACTTATTTCAGAGAAAAAAAGCAAAACTTTTTATTATTTTCGGGCAAAAAGGCAGAAATTCCTATTATTTAGGGGCAAAAAAGCAGAAATTCACCTTATTTAGGGGTAAAATTGCAGAAATTTCACATATTTCAGGGAAAAAGGCAGAAATTCCCCTTATTTTGAGGCAAAAAAGACAGAAATTCCCGTTGTTTTGAGGGAAAAAGACAGAAATTCCACTTATTTAGAGGCAAAAAGGCAGAATTTTCCCTTATTTTGGAGCAAAAATGAAGAAATTTCCCTTTTTTATGGCAAAAAGTTATGCATTCCCCTTATTTTCAGGCAAAAAAACAGAAATTCTCCGTATTTTGGAGCAAAATTGCAGAAATTCCCTTAGTTGTGGGGCAGAAAGACAGAAATTCCCTATATGTTGGGGCAAAAAGACAGAAATTCTCCTTATTTTGGGTCAAAACTCAGAAATTCCACTTATTTTGGGGCAAAATTCCAGAAATTTCTCTTATTTTGGGGCAAAATTGCAGAAATTTCACTTATTTTGGCGCAAAATCGCAGAAATTTCACTTATTTCGGGGAAAAAAGGCAGAAATTTTCTTTTTTGGGGGGCAAAAAGGCAGAAATTCCTAATATTTTTGGCAAAAATGCAGAAATTCCTCTTATTTTGAGGTAAAAAGCCTGAAATTTCCCTTATTTGTGGGCAGAAAGGCAAAAATTTCCCTTATTTTTGTGCAAAATTGCAGAAATTTCACTTATTTGAGAGTAATAAGTGAGAAATTTTTCTTATTTTGGTGCAAAAAAGAAAGAAAATCCCTTTGTTTTGAGGGAAAAAGACAGAAATTCCACCTATTTAGAGGCAAAAAAGCAGAAATTCCCCTTATTTTGAAGCAAAAATGAAGAAATTTCCCTTTTTTAAGGCAAAAAGTTATGCATTCTTATTATTTTCGGGCAAAAAGGCAGAAATTCCTTGTATTTTGGAGCAAAATTGCAGAAATTCCCCTAATTGTTGGGCAAAAATGCAGAAATTCCCTATATGTTGGGGCAAAAATACAGAAATTCTCCTTATTTTGGGGCAAAACTCAAAAATTTCACTTATTTTGGGGCAAAATTCCAGAAAATTCCTTTATTCTGGGGCAAAATTGCAGAAATTTGACTTATTTTGGGGCAAAATTGCAGAAATTTTACTTATTTCAGGGAAAAAAAGTAGAAATTTTCCTTATTTTGGGTCAAAAAGGCAGGAATTCCCCTTATTTTGAGGTAAAAAGGCTGAAATTCCCCTTATTTGAGGGCAAAGAGGCAGAAATTTCCCTTATTTGGGGGCAAAATTGCAGAAATTTCACTTATTTCAGGGTAATACGTCAGAAATTCCCCTTATTTTAGGGCAAAAAAACAGAAATTCCCTTTGTTTTGGGGGAAAAAGACAGAAATTCCACTTATTGAGAAGCAAAAAGGCAGAAATTCCCCTTATTTTGGAGCAAAAATGAAGGAATTTCCCTTTTTATAACAAAAAGTTATGCATTCCCCTTATTTTCAGGCAAAAAGGCGGAAATTCCCTGTATTTTGGAGCAAAATTGCAGAAATTACCCTAATTGTTGTGCAGAAAGGCAGAAATTCCCTATATGTTGGGGCAAAAAGAAAGAAATTCTCTTTATTTTGGGGCAAAATTCAGAAATTCCACTTATTTTGGGGCAAAATTGCAGAAATTTCACTTACTTCAGGGAAAAAAGGCAGAAATTTTCCTTAATTTGGAGCAAAAAGGCAGAAATTCCTAATTTTTTGTGGCAAAAATGCAGAAATTCCCCTTATTTTGAGGTAAAAAGGGTGAAATTCCTTTTATTTGTGGACAAAAAGGCAAAAATTTTCCTTATTTTAGGGCAAAATTGCAGAAATTTCACTTATTTCAGGGTAATAAGTGAGAAATTTTTATTATTTTGGTGCAAAAAAGACAGAAAATCCCTTTGTTTTGGGGGAAAAAGACAGAAATTCCACTTATTTAGAGGCAAAAAAGCAGAAATTCCCCTTATTTTGAAGCAAAAATGAAGAAATTTCCCTTTTTTAAGGCCAAAAGGTATGCATTCTTCTTATTTTCGGGCAAAAAGGCAGAAATTCCTCGTATTTTGGGGCAAAATTGCAGAAATTCCCCTAATTGTGGGGCAAAAATGCAGAAATTTCCTATATGTTGGGGCAAAAAGACAGAAATTCTCCTTATTTTGGGGCAAAACTCAGAAATTCCACTTCTTTTGGGGCAAAATTCCAGAAATTTCCCTTATTTTGGGGCAAAATTGCAGAAATTTCACATATTTTGGGGCAAAATTGCAGAAATTTCACTTATTTCAGAGAAAAAAGTCAGAAATTTTCCTTACTTTTGAGCAAAAAAACAGAAATTCCTAATATTTTGTTGCAAAAATGCAGAAATTCCCCTTATTTTGAGGTAAAAAGGCTGAATTCCCCTTATTTGGGGGCAAAATAGCAGAAATTTCCCTTATTTTGGGGCAAAATTGCAAAAATTTCACTTATTTCAGGGTAATGAGTCAGAAATTCCCCTTATTTTGGGGCAAAAAAGAGAGAAATTCCCTATGTTTTGTGGGAAAAAGACAGAAATTCCACTTATTTAGAGGCAAAAAGGCAGAAATTCCCCTTATTTTGGAGCAAAAATGAAGAAATTTCATTTTTTATGGCAAAAAGATATGCATTCCCATTATTTTCGGGCAAAAAGGCAGAAATTCCCCGTATTTTGGAGCAAAATTGCAGAAAATCCCCTAATTTTGGGGCACAAATCAGAAAATCTCTTTATTTGGGGCAAAATTTAAGAAATTTCCTTTATTTTGGGGCAAAATTGAAGGAATTTACCTTATTTTTAGGCAAAATTGCAGAAATTTCCCTTATTTGGGGCAAAATTGCAGAAATTTCACTTATTTTCAGGAAAAAGGGCTGATATTTCATTTATTTTGGGTCAAAAATGGAGAAATTCCTCTTATTTTGGGGCAAAATTGCAGATATTTCTATTATTATGGGGAAAAATTGCAAAAATTTTCCTTATTTTAGGGCAAAATTGCAGAAATTTCACTTATTTCAGAGAAAAAAAGCAAAAATTTTACTTATTTTGGGGTAAAAAGGAAGAAATTCCCATTATTTTGGGGCAAAAAGGCAGAATTCGACTTATTTTGCGGTAAAATTGCAGAAATTCCCCTAATCTTGGGCCAAAAGGCAGAAATTCCCTTTATTTTGGGGCAAAAATCATAAATTCCCCATATTTTGGGGCAAAATTCAAGAAATTTCCTTTAATTTGGGGCAAAATTGCAGGAATTTAACTTATTTTGGGGCAAAATTGCAGAAATTTTTCTTATTTGGGGCAAAATTGCAGAAACTTCATTTATTTTCAGGTAAAAAGCTGAAATTTCCTTTATTTTGGAGCAAAAAGGGAGAAATTCCCCTTATTTTGGGGCAAAATTGAAGAAATTCCCCTTATTATTGGGAAAAATTGCAGAAATTTTCTTTATTTTTGGGCAAAATTGCAGAAATTTCACTTATTTCAGAGAATAAACGCAAAAATTTTTCTTATTTTGGGGCAAAAAGGCAGAAATTCCCATTAATTTGTGGCAAAAATGCAGAAATTCACCTTATTTTGGGGTAAAATAGCAGAAATTTCACTTATTTTGGGGCAAAATTGCAGAAATTTCACTTATTTCAGGGAAAAAAGGCAGAAATTTTCTTTATTTTTGGGCAAAAAAGGCAGATATTCCTAATATTTTGTGGCAAAAATGCAGAAATTCCCAATATTTTGAGGTAAAAAAGCTGAAATTCCCCTTATTTGGGGGCAAAAAGGCAGAAATTTCCCTTATTTTCAGGCAGAATTGAAGAAATTTCACTCATTTAGAGGCAAAAAGGTAGAAATTCTCCTTATTTTGTGGCAAAACTTAGAAATTCCACTTATTTTGGGGCAAAATTCCAGAAATTTCCCTTATTTTGGGGCAAAATTGCAGAAATTTCACTTATTTTGGGGCAAAATTGCAGAAATTTCACTTATTTCAGAGAAAAAAGGCACAAATTTTCCTTATTTTGGGGCAAAAAGTCAGAAATTCCTAATATTTTGTGGCAAAAATGCAGAAATTCCCCTTATTTTGAGGTAAAAAGCCTGAAATTCCCCTTATTTGGGGGTAAAGAGGCACAAATTTCCCTTATTTTTGGGGCAAAATTGGAGAAATTTCACTTATTTCAGGGTAATAATTCAGAAATTCCCCTTATTTTGGGGCAAAAAAGACAGAAATTCCCTTTGTTTTGGGGGAAAAAGACAGAAATTTCACTTATTTAGAGGCAAAAATGCAGAAATTCCCCTTATTTTGGAGCAAAAATGAAGAAATTTACCTTTTTATGGCAAAAAGGTATGCATTCCCCTTACTTTCGGGATAAAAAGCAGAAATTCCCCGTATTTTGAAGCAAAATTGCAGAAATTCTCATAATTTTCGAGCAAAAAGGCAGAAATTCTCCCTATTTTGGGGCAAAAAGACAGAAGATCTCCGTTTTTTGGGAGGAAACTGTCAGAAATTCCCCTTATTTTTGGGCAAAATTGCAGAAATTTTCTTTTATATTGGGGCAAAATTGCAGAAATTTCCCTTATATTGTGGCAAAATTGCAGAAATTTTACTTACTTCAGGGTAATAAGTCAGAAATTCCCCTTATTTTGGGGCAAAAAAGACAGATATTCTCTTTGTTTTGGGGGAAAAAGACAGAAATTCCTCGTATTCAGAGGCAAAGAGGCAGAAATTCCCTTTATTTTGGAGCAAAAATGAAGAAATTTACCTTTTTATGGCAAAAAGGTATGCATTCCCATTATTTTCAGGCAAAAAGGCAGAAATTCCCCGTATTTTGGAGCAAAATTGCAGAAATTCCCCTAATTTTGGGGCAAAAGGCAGATATTCCCTTTATTTTGGGGCAAAAATCAGAAATTCCCCTTATTTTGGGGCAAAATTCCAGAAATTTCCTTTATTTTGGGGCAAAATTGCAGGATTTACCTTATTTTGGGGCAAAATTGCAGAAATTATCTTTATTTGGGGCAAAATTTCATACATTTCACTTATTTTCAGGTAAAAAGGCTGAAATTTCCTTTGTTTTGTGTCAAAAAGGAAGAAATTCCCATTATTTTGGGGCAAAATTGCAGAAATCTCCCTTATTATGGGATAAAATTGCAAAAATTTCCCTTATTTTAGGGCAAAATTGCAGAAATTTCACTTATTTCAGAGAAAAAAAGCAAAAATTTTTATTATTTTCGGGAAAAAATGCAGAAATTCCTATTATTTAGGGGCAAAAAAGCAGAAATTCACCTTATTTGGGGGTAAAATTGCAGAAACTTCACATATTTCAGGGAAAAAGGCAGAAATTCCCCTTATTTTGAGGCAAAAAAGACAGAAATTCCCTTTGTTTTGAGGGAAAAAGACAGAAATTCCACTTATTTAGAGGCAAAAAGGCAGAATTTTCCCTTATTTTGGAGCAAAAATGAAGAAATTTCCCTTTTTTATGGCAAAAAGTTATGCATTCCCCTTATTTTCGGGCAAAAAGACAGAAATTCCCCGTATTTTGGAGCAAAATTGCAGAAATTCCCTTAGTTGTGGGGCAGAAAGACAGAAATTCCCTATATGTTGGGGCAAAAAGACAGAAATTCTCCTTATTTTGGGGCAAAACTCAGAAATTCCAATTATTTTGGGCAAAATTCCAGAAATTTCTCTTATTTTGGGGCAAAATGGCAGAAATTTCACTTATTTTGGCGCAAAATTGCAGAAATTTCACTTATTTCGGGGAAAAAATGCAGAAATTTTCTTTTTTGGGGGGCAAAAAGGCAGGAATTCCTAATATTTTTGGCAAAAATGCAGAAATTCCCCTTATTTTGAGGTAAAAAGGCTGAAATTCCCCTTATTTGTGGGCAGAAAAGCAAAAATTTCCCTAATTTTTGTGCAAAATTGCAGAAATTTCACTTATTTGAGGGTAATAAGTGAGAAATTTTTCTTATTTTGGTGCAAAAAAGAAAGAAAATCCCTTTGTTTTGGGGGAAAAAGACAGAAATTCCACCTATTTAGAGGCAAAAAAGCAGAAATTCCCCTTATTTTGAAGCAAAAATGAAGAAATTTCCCTTTTTTAAGGCAAAAAGTTATGCATTCTTCTTATTTTCAGGCAAAAAGGCAGAAATTCCTTGTATTTTGGAGCAAAATTGCAGAAATTCCCCTAATTGTTGGGCAAAAATGCAGAAATTCCCTATATGTTGGGGCAAAAAGACAGAAATTCTCCTTATTTTGGGGCAAAACTCAGAAATTCCACTTATTTTGGGGCAAAATTCCAGAAATTTCCCTTATTCTGGGGCAAAATTGCAGAAATTTCACTTATTTTGGGGCAAAATTGCAGAAATTTTACTTATTTCAGGGAAAAAAGTTGGAAATTTTCCTTATTTTGGGACAAAAATGCAGGAATTCCCCTTATTTTGAGGTAAAAAGGCTGAAATTCCCCTTATTTGAGGGCAAAGAGGCAGAAATTTTCCTTATTTTGGGGCAAAATTGCAGAAATTTCACTTATTTCAGGGTAATAAGTCAGAAATTCACCTTATTTTAGGGCAAAAAAACAGAAATTCCCTTTGTTTTGGGGGAAAAATACAGAAATTCCACTTATTGAGAAGCAAAAAGGCAGAAATTCCCCTTATTTTGGAGCAAAAATGAAGAAATTTCCCTTTTTATAACAAAAAGTTATGCATTCCCTTTATTTTCAGGCAAAAAGGCAGAAATTCACTGTATTTTGGAGCAAAATTGCAGAAATTACCATAATTGTTGTACAAAAAGGCAGAAATTCCCTATGTGTTGGGGCAAAAAGACAGAAATTCTCTTTATTTTGGGGCAAAATTCAGAAATTCCACTTATTTTGGGGCAAAATTGCAGAAATTTCACTTACTTCAGGGAAAAAAGGCAGAAATTTTCCTTAATTTGGGGCAAAAAGGCAGAAATTCCTAATATTTTGTGGCAAAAATGCAGAAATTCCATTTATTTTGAGGTAAAAAGGGTGAAATTCCTCTTATTTGTGGACAAAAAGGCAAAAATTTCCCTTATTTTTGGGCAAAATTGCAGAAATTTCACTTATTTCAGGGTAATAAGTGAGAAATTTTTATTATTTTGGTGCAAAAGAGACAGAAAATCCCTTTGTTTTGGGAGAAAAAGACAGAAATTTCACTTATTTAGAGGCAAAAAAGCAGAAATTCCCCTTATTTTGAAGCAAAAATGAAGAAATTTCCCTTTTTTAAGGCAAAAAGGTATGCATTCTTCTTATTTTCAGGCAAAAAGGCAAAAATTCCTAGTATTTTGGAGCAAAATTGCAGAAATTCCCCTAATTGTGGGGCAAAAATGCAGAAATTTCCTATATGTTGGGGCAAAAAGACAGAAATTCTCCTTATTTTGGGGCAAAACTCAGAAATTCCACTTCTTTTGGGGCAAAGTTCCAGAAATTTCCCTTATTTTGGGGCAAAATTGCAGAAATTTCACTTATTTTGGGGCAAAATTGCAGAAATTTCACTTATTTCAGAGAAAAAAGTCAGAAATTGTCCTTACTTTGGGCCAAAAAAACAGAAATTCCTAATATTTTGTTGCAAAAATGCAGAAATTCCCCTTATTTTGAGGTAAAAAGGCTGAATTCCCCTTATTTGGGGGCAAAATAGCAGAAATTTCCCTTATTTTGGGGCAAAATTGCAGAAATTTCACTTATTTCAGGGTAATGAGTCAGAAATTCCCCTTATTTTGGGGCAAAAAAGAGAGAAATTCCCTATGTTTTGTGGGAAAAAGACAGAAATTCCACTTATTTAGAGGCAAAAAGGCAGAAATTCCCCTTATTTTGGAGCAAAAATGAAGAAATTTCATTTTTTATGGCAAAAAGATATGCATTCCCATTATTTTTGGGCAAAAAGGCAGAAATTCCCCGTATTTTGGAGCAAAATTGCAGAAAATCCCCTAATTTTGGGGCACAAATCAGAAAATCTCTTTATTTGGGGCAAAATTCAAGAAATTTCCTTTATTTTGGGGCAAAATTGGAGGGATTTACCTTATTTTTAGGCAAAATTGCAGAAATTTCCCTTATTTGGGGCAAAATTGCAGAAATTTCACTTATTTTCAGGAAAAGGGCTGATATTTCCTTTATTTTGGGTCAAAAAGGGAGAAATTCCTCTTATTTTGGGGCAAAATTGCAGAAATTTCCATTATTATGGGGAAAAATTGCAGAAATTTTCCTTATTTTAGGGCAAAATTGCAGAAATTTCACTTATTTCAGAGAAAAAAAGCAAAAATTTTTCTTATTTTGGGGAAAAAAGGAAGAAATTCCCATTATTTTGGGGCAAAAGGCAGAAATTCCCTTTATTTTGGGGCAAAAATCATAAATTCCCCATATTTTGGGGCAAAATTCAAGAAATTTCCTTTAATTTGGGGCAAAAATCATAAATTCCCCATATTTTGGGGCAAAATTCAAAAAATTTCCTTTAATTTGGGGAAAAATTGCAGGAATTTACCTTATTTTGGGGCAAAATTGCAGAAATTTTTCTTATTTGGGGCAAAATTGCAGAAACTTCATTTATTTTCAGGTAAAAAGGCTGAAATTTCCTTTATTTTGGGGCAAAAAGAGAGAAATTCCCCTTATTTTGGGGCAAAATTGAAGAAATTCCCCTTATTATTGGGAAAAATTGCAGAAATTTTCCTTATTTTAGGGCAAAATTGCAGAAATTTCACTTATTTCAGAGAAAAAACGCAAAAATTTTTCTTATTTTGGGGCAAAAAGGCAGAAATTCCCATTAATTTGTGGCAAAAAGGCAGAAATTCAGCTTATTTTGGGGTAAAATTGCAGAAATTTCACATATTTCAGGGCAAAAAGGCAGAAATTTCCCTTATTTTAAGGCAAAATTGCAGAAATTTTACTTATTTCAGTGTAATAAGTCAGAAATTCCCCTTATTTTAGGGCAGAAAAACAGAAATTCCCTTTGTTTTGGGGGAAAAAGATAGAAATTCCACTTATTGAGAAGCAAAAAGGTAGAAATTCCCCTTATTTTGGAGCAAAAATGAAGAAATTTCCCTTTTTATAACAAAAAGTTATGCATTCCTCTTATTTTCAGGCAAAAAGGCAGAAATTCCCTGTATTTTGGAGCAAAATTGCAGAAATTACCCTAATTGTTGTACAAAAAGGCAGAAATTCCCTATATGTTGGGGCAAAAAGACAGAAATTCTCTTTATTTTGGGGAAAAATTCAGAAATTCCACTTATTTTGGGGCAAAATTGCAGAAATTTCACTTACTTCAGAGAAAAAAGGCAGAAATTTTCCTTAATTTGGGGTAAAAAGGCAGAAATTCCTAATATTTTGTGGCAAAAATGCAGAAATTCCCCTTATTTTGAGGTAAAAAGGGTGAAATTCCTCTTATTTGTGGACAAAAAGGCAAAAATTTCCCTTATTTTTGAGCAAAATTGCAGAAATTTCACTTATTTCAGGGTAATAAGTGAGAAATTTTTATTATTTTGGTGCAAAAAAGACAGAAAATCCCTTTGTTTTGGGGGAAAAAGACAGAAATTCCACTTACTTAGAGGCAAAAAAGCAGAAATTCCCCTTATTTTGAAGCAAAAATGAAGAAATTTCCCTTTTTTAAGGCAAAAAGGTATGCATTCTTCTTATTTTCGGGAAAAAGGCAGAAATTCCTCGTATTTTGGAGCAAAATTGCAGAAATTCCCCTAATTGTGGGGCAAAAATGCAGAAATTTCCTATATGTTGGGGCAAAAAGACAGAAATTCTCCTTATTTTGGGGCAAAACTCAGAAATTCCACTTCTTTTGGGGCAAAGTTCCAGAAATTTCCCTTATTTTGGGGCAAAATTGCAGAAATTTCACTTATTTTGGGGCAAAATTGCAGAAATTTCACTTATTTCAGAGAAAAAAGTCAGAAATTTTCCTTACTTTGGGGCAAAAAAACAGAAATTCCTAATATTTTGTTGCAAAAATGCAGAAATTCCCCTTATTTTGAGGTAAAAAGGCTGAATTCCCCTTATTTGGGGGCAAAATAGCAGAAATTCCCCTTATTTTGGGGCAAAAAAGAGAGAAATTCCCTATGTTTGTGGGAAAAAGAAAGAAATTCCACTTATTTAGAGGCAAAAAGGCAGAAATTCCCCTTATTTTGGAGCAAAAATGAAGAAATTTCATTTTTTATGGCAAAAAGATATGCATTCCCATTATTTTCGGGCAAAAAGGCAGAAATTCCCCGTATTTTGGAGCAAAATTGCAGAAAATCCCCTAATTTTGGGGCACAAATCAGAAAATCTCTTTATTTGGGGCAAAATTCAAGAAATTTCCTTTATTTTGGGGCAAAATTAAAGGAATTTACCTTATTTTTAGGCAAAATTGCAGAAATTTCCCTTATTTGGGGCAAAATTGCAGAAATTTCACTTATTTTCAGGAAAAGGGCTGATATTTCCTTTATTTTGGGTCAAAAAGGGAGAAATTCCTCTTATTTTGGGGCAAAATTGCAGAAAT
Source organism: Micromys minutus (assembly GCF_963924665.1). Taxonomy (NCBI): domain Eukaryota; kingdom Metazoa; phylum Chordata; class Mammalia; order Rodentia; family Muridae; genus Micromys; species Micromys minutus. Next base: position 2,113,573 of record NW_027667806.1, on the reverse strand, counting down.
TTCCATTATTATGGGGAAAAATTGCAGAAATTTTCCTTATTTTAGGGCAAAATTGCAGAAATTTCACTTATTTCAGAGAAAAAAAGCAAAAATTTTTCTTATTTTGGGGAAAAAAGAAAGAAATTCCCATTATTTTGGGGCAAAAGGCAGAAATTCCCTTTATTTTGGGGCAAAAATCATAAATTCCCCATATTTTGGGGAAAAATTCAAGAAATTTCCTTTAATTTGGGGCAAAAATAATAAATTCCCCATATTTTGGGGCAAAATTCAAAAAATTTCCTTTAATTTGGGGAAAAATTGCAGGAATTTACCTTATTTTGGGGCAAAATTGCAGAAATTTTTCTTATTTGGGGCAAAATTGCAGAAACTTCATTTATTTTCAGGTAAAAAGGCTGAAATTTCCTTTATTTTGGGGCAAAAAGAGAGAAATTCCCCTTATTTTGGGGCAAAATTGAAGAAATTCCCTTTATTATTGGGAAAAATTGCAGAAATTTTCCTTATTTTAGGGCAAAATTGCAGAAATTTCACTTATTTCAGAGAAAAAACGCAAAAATTTTTCTTATTTTGGGGCAAAAAGGCAGAAATTCCCATTAATTTGTGGCAAAAAGGCAGAAATTCAGCTTATTTTGGGGTAAAATTGCAGAAATTTCACATATTTCAGGGCAAAAAGGCAGAAATTTCCCTTATTTTGGGGCAAAATTGCAGAAATTTTACTTATTTCAGTGTAATAAGTCAGAAATTCCCCTTATTTTGAGGCAAAAAAACAGATATTCCCTTGTTTTGAGGGAAAAAGACAGAAATTCCACTTATTTAGGGGCAAAAAGGCAGAAATTTCCCTTATTTTGGAGCAAAAATGAAGAAATTTCCCTTTTTTATGGCAAAAAGTTATGCATTCCCTTTATTTTCGGGCAAATAGGCAGAAATTCCCCGTATTTTGGAGCATAATTGCAGAAATTCCCCTAGTTGTGGTGCAGAAAGACAGAAATTTCCTATATGTTGGGGCAAAAAGACAGAAATTCTCCTTATTTTGGGGCAAAACTCAGAACTTCCACTTATTTTGGGGCAAAATTGCAAAAATTTCCCTTATTTTTGGGCAAAATTGCAGAAATTTCACTTATTTTGGGGCAAAATTGCAGAAATTTCACTTATTTCAGGGAAAAAAGGCAGAAATTTTCTTTATTTTGTGGCAAAAAGGCAGAAATTGCTAATATTTTTTTGGCAAAAATGCAGAAATTCCCCTTATTTTGAGGTAAAAAGGCTGAAATTCCCCTTATTTGGGGGCAAAAAGGCAGAAATTTCCCTTATTTTCGGGAAGAATTGCAGAAATTTCACTTATTTAGAGGCAAAAAGACAGAAATTCTCCTTATTTTGTGGCAAAACTTAGAAATTCCACTTCTTTTGGGGCAAAGTTCCAGAATTTTCCCTTATTTTGGGACAAAATTGCAGAAATTTCACTTATTTTGGGGCAAAATTGCAGAAATTTCACTTATTTCAGAGAAAAAAGTCAGAAATTTTCCTTACTTTGGGGCAAAAAAACAGAAATTCCTAATATTTTGTTGCAAAAATGCAGAAATTCCCCATATTTTGAGGTAAAAATGCTGAATTCCCCTTATTTGTGGGCAAAATAGCAGAAATTTCCCTTATTTTGGGGCAAAATTGCAAAAATTTCACTTATTTCAGGGTAATGAGTCAGAAATTCCCCTTATTTTGGGGCAAAAAAGAGAGAAATTCCCTATGTTTTGTGGGAAAAAGACAGAAATTCCACTTATTTAGAGGCAAAAAGGCAGAAATTCCCCTTATTTCGGAGCAAAAATGAAGAAATTTCATTTTTTATGGCAAAAAGATATGCATTCCCATTATTTTCGGGCAAAAAGGCAGAAATTCCCCGTATTTTGGAGCAAAATTGCAGAAATTTCTATTATTATGGGGAAAAATTGCAGAAATTTTCCTTATTTTAGGGCAAAATTGCAGAAATTTCACTTATTTCAGAGAAAAAAAGCAAAAATTTTTCTTATTTTGTGGCAAAAAGAAGAAATTCCCATTATTTTTGGGCAAAAAGGCAGAATTCGACTTATTTTGCGGTAAAATTGCAGAAATTCCCCTAATTTTGGGGCAAAAGGCAGAAATTCCCTTTATTTTGGGGCAAAAATCATAAATTTTCCATATTTTGGGGCAAATTCAAGAAATTTCATTTAATTTGGGGCAAAATTGCAGGAATTTACCTTATTTTGGGGCATAATTGCAGGAATTTACCTTATTTTGGGGCAAAATTGCAGAAATTTTTCTTATTTGGGACAAAATTGCAGAAACTTCATTTATTTTCAGGTAAAAAGGCTGAAATTTCCTTTATTTTGGGGCAAAAAGGGAGAAATTCCTCTTATTTTGGGGCAAAATTGAAGAAATTCCCCTTATTATTGGGAAAAATTGCAGAAATTTTCCTTATTTTAGGGCAAAATTGCAGAAATTTCACTTATTTCAGAGAAAAAACGCAAAAATTTTTCTTATTTTGGGGCAAAAAGGCAGAAATTCCTATTAATTTGTGGCAAAAAGGCAGAAATTCACCTTATTTTGGGGTAAAATTGCAGAAATTTCACATATTTCAGGGCAAAAAGGCAGAAATTTCCCTTATTTTGGGGCAAAATTTCAGAAATTTTACTTATTTCAGTGTAATAAGTCAGAAATTCCACTTATTTTGAGGCAAAAAAACAGAAATTCCCTTTGTTTTGAGGGAAAAAGACAGAAATTCCACTTATTTAGAGGCAAAAAGGCAGAAATTTCCCTTATTTTGGAGCAAAAATGAAGAAATTTCCCTTTTTTATGGCAAAAAGTTATGCATTCCCTTTATTTTCGGGCAAATAGGCAGAAATTCCCCGTATTTTGGAGCATAATTGCAGAAAATCCCCTAGTTGTGGTGCAGAAAGACAGAAATTCCCTATATGTTGGGGCAAAAAGACAGAAATTCTCCTTATTTTGGGGCAAAACTCAGAAATTCCACTTCTTTTGGGGCAAAATTCCAGAAATTTCCCTTATTTTGGGGCAAAATTGCAGAAATTTCACTTATTTTGGCGCAAAATTGCAGAAATTTCACTTATTTTGGCGCAAAATTGCAGAAATTTCACTTATTTCGGGGAAAAAAGGCAGAAATTTTCTTTTTTTGGTGGCAAAAAGGCAGAAATTCCTAATATTTTTGGTAAAAATGCAGAAATTCCCCTTATTTTGAGATAAAAAGGCTGAAATTCCCCTTATTTGTGGGCAGAAAGGCAAAAATTTCCCTTATTTTTGTGCAAAATTGCAGAAATTTCACTTATTTGAGGGTAATAAGTGAGAAATTTTTCTTATTTTGGTGCAAAAAAGACAGAAAATCCCTTTGTTTTGGGGGAAAAAGACAGAAATTCCACCTATTTAGAGGCAAAAAAGCAGAAATTCCCCTTATTTTGAAGCAAAAATGAAGAAATTTCCCTTTTTTAAGGCAAAAAGTTATGCATTCTTCTTATTTTTGGGCAAAAAGGCAGAAATTCCTTGTATTTTGGAGCAAAATTGCAGAAATTCCCCTAATTGTTGGGCAAAAATGAAGAAATTCCCTATATGTTGGGGCAAAAAGACAGAAATTCTCCTTATTTTGGGGCAAAACTCAGAAATTCCACTTATTTTGGTGCCAAATTGCAGAAATTTCCCTTATTTTGGGGCAAAATTGCAGAAATTTCACTTATTTCGGGGTAATAAGTCAGAAATTCCCCTTATTTTGGGGCAAAAAAGACAGAAATTTTTTTTTGAGGAAAAGACAGTATTTCCACTTATTTAGAGGCAAAAAGACAGAAATTTTCCTGATTTTGGTGCAAAAATGAAGAAATTTACCTTTTTTTGGCAAAAAGGTATGCATTCCCCTTTACTTTCGGGATAAAAAGCAGAAATTCCCCGTATTTTGAAGCAAAATTGCAGAAATTCTCATAATTTTCGGGCAAAAAGGCAGAAATTCTCCTTATTTTGGGGAAAAATGACAGAAAATCTCCTTTTTTCGGGAGCAAACAGTCAGAAATTTCCCTTGATTTGGGGCAAAATTGCAGAAATTTCCTTTACATTGGGGCAAAATTGAGAAATTTCCCTTATTTTGGGGCAAATTTGCAGAAATTTCACTTATTTCAGGGTAATAAGTCAGAAATTCCCGTTATTTTGGAGCAAAAAAGACTTAAATTCCCTTTGTTTTGGGGGAAAAGACAGAAATTCCACTTAGTTAGAGGCAAAAATGCAGAAATTCCCCTTATTTTGGAGCAAAAATGAAGAAATTTTTCTTTTTATGGCAAAAAGGTATGCATTCCCATTATTTTCTGGCAAAAAGGCAGAAATTCCCCGTATTTTGGAGCAAAATTGCAGAAATTCCTCTAATTTTGGGGCAAAAGGCAGAAATTCCCTTTATTTTGGGGCAAAAATCAGAAATTCCCCTTATTTTTGGGGCAAAATTCAAAAAATTTCCTTAATTTTGGGGCAAAATTGCAGGAATTTACCTTATTTTGGGGCAAAATTGCAGAAATTTCCTTTATTTGGGGCAAAATTGCATAAAATTCACTTATTTTCAGGTAAAAAGGCTGAAATTTCCTTTATTTTGGGGCAAAAAAAGAGATATTCCCCTTATTTTGGGGCAAAATTGCAGAAATTTCCCTTGTTATGGGAAAAAATTGCAGAAATTTCTTTTATATTAGGACAAAATTGCAGAAATTTCACTTATTTCAGAGAAATAAAGCAAAAATATTTTTTATTTTGGGGCAAAAAGGCAGAAATTCCCATTATTTTAAGGCAAAAAGGCAGAAATTCACCTTATTTTGGGGTAAAATTGCATAAATTTCACATATTTTAGGGCAAAAAGGCAGAAATTTCCCTTATTTTGGGACAAAATTGCAGAAATTTCACTTATTTCAGGGTAATAAGTCAGAAATTCCCCCTTATTTTGGGACAAAAAATACAGAAATTCCCGTTGTTTTGGGGGAAAGAGATAGAAATTCCACTTATTTAGAGGCAAAAAGGCAGAAATTCCCCTTATTTTGGAGCAAAAATGAAGAAATTTCCCTTTTTTATGGCAAAAAGGTATGCATTTCCCTTATTTTTGGGAAAAAAGGCAGAAATTCCCCGTATTTTGGAGCAAAATTTCAGAAATTCCCCTAATTTTGGGGCAAATTGCAGAAATTCCCTATATGTTGGGGCAAAAAGACAGAAATTCTCCTTATTTTGGGGCAAAACTCAAAAATTCCACTTCTTTTGGGGCAAAATTCCAGAAATTTCCCTTATTTTGGGGCAAAATTGCAGAAATTTCACTTATTTTGGGGCAAAATTGCAGAAATTTCACTTATTTCAGAGAAAAAAGTCAGAAATTTTCCTTACTTTGGGGCAAAAAAACAGAAATTCCTAATATTTTGTTGCAAAAATGCAGAAATTCCTCTTATTTTGAGGTAAAAAGGCTGAATTCCCCTTATTTGGGGGCAAAATAGCAGAAATTTCCCTTATTTTTGGGCAAAATTGCAGAAATTTCACTTATTTCAGAGAAAAAACGCAAAAATTTTTCTTATTTTGGGGCAAATAGGCAGATTCCCATTATTTTGGGGCAAAAAGGCAGAAATTCGACTTATTTTGGGATAAAATTGCAAAAATTTCACATATTTCAGGGCAAAAAGGCAGAAATTTCCCTTATTTTGTGGCAAAATTGCAGAAATTTCACTTATTTCATGGTAATAAGTCAGAAATTCCCCTTATTTTGGTGCAAAAAAGACAAAAATTCCTTTGGTTTTGGGGGAAAAAACAGAAATTCCACTTATTTAGAGGCAAAAAGGCAGAAATTCCCATTATTTTGGAGCAAAAATGAAGAAATTTCCCTTTTTTATGGCAAAAAGTTGTGCATTCCCCTCATTTTCGGGCAAAAAGGCAGAAATTCCCCGTATTTTGGAGCAAAATTGCAGAAATTCCCCTAATTGTTGGGAAAAATGCAGAAATTCCTAATATGTTGGGGCAAAGAGACAGAAATTCATTTTATTTAAGGGCATAATTCAGAAATTCCTCTTATTTTGGGGAAAAATTCCAAAATTCCCTTTTTTTGTGGCAAAATTGCAGAAATTTCACTTATTTCAGAGAAAAAAGGCAGAAATTTTCCTTATTTGGGGGCAAAATGTAGAAATTCTTAATATTTTGTGGCAAAAATGCAGAAATTCCCTTTATTTTGAAGGAAAAAGGCTGAAATTCCCCTTATTTGGGGGCAAAAGGCAGAAATTTCCCTTATTTTGGGGCAAAAAGACAGTAATTCCCCTTATTTTGTGGCAAAAAGTTAGAAATTTCTTCTATTTTGGGGCAAAATTGCAGAAATATCACTTATTTCAGAGCCTAATTCAAAAATTCCTTTTATTTTGGGGCAAAAAGAGAGAAATTCCATTTATTTTTGGGTAAAAAGGGAGAAATTTCACTTATTTTAATGTAAAAAGCAGAAATTTCTTTTATTTTGGGGCAAAAATGAAGAAATTTTCCTTTTTTGTGGCAAAAGGTATACATTCCCCTTACTTTCGGGATAAAAAGCCGAAATTCCCCGTTTTTTTAAGCAAAATTGCAGAAATTTTCATAATTTTCGGGCAAAAAAGCAGAAATTCTCCTTAATTTAGGGCAAAAAAAAAAGAAAATCTCCTTTTTTTCGGGAGCAAACAGTCAGAAATTCCCCTTATTTTGGGGCAAAATTGCAGAAATTTCCTTTACATTGGGGCCAAATTGCAGAAATTTCCCTTATTTTGGGGCAAAATTGCAGAAATTTCACTTATTTCAGGGTAATAAGTCAGAAATTCCTCTTATTTTGGGGCAAAAAAGACAGAATTTTTTTTTTGAGGAAAAGACAGAATTTCCACTTATTTAGAGGCAAAAAAGACAGAAATTTCCCTGATTTTGGTGCAAAAATGAAGAAATTTACCTTTTTATGGCAAAAAGGTATGCATTCCCCTTTACTTTCGGGATAAAAGCAGAAATTCCCCGTATTTTGAAGCAAAATTGCAGAAATTCTCATAATTTTCGGGCAAAAAGGCAGAAATTCTCCTTATTTTGGGGAAAAATGACAGAAAATCTCCTTTTTTCGAGAGCAAACAGTCAGAAATTTCCCTTGTTTTGGGGCAAAATTGCAGAAATTTCCTTTACATTGGGGCAAAATTGAGAAATTTCCCTTATTTTGGGGCAAAATTGCAGAAATTTCACTTATTTCAGGGTAATAAGTCAGAAATTACCGTTATTTTGTAGCAAAAAACACAGAAATTCCCTTTGTTTTGGAGGAAAAGACAGAAATTCCACTTAGTTAGAGGAAAAATGCAGAAATTCCCCTTATTTTGGAGCAAAAATGAAGAAATTTTTCTTTTTATGGCAAAAAGGTATGCATTCCCATTATTTTCTGGCAAAAAGGCAGAAATTCCCCGTATTTTGGAGCAAAATTGCAGAAATTCCTCTAATTTTGGGGCAAAAGGCAGAAATTCCCTTTATTTTGGGGCAAAAATCAGAAATTCCCCTTATTTTTGGGGCAAAATTCAAAAAATTTCCTTAGTTTTGGGGCAAAATTGCAGGAATTTACCTTTTTTTGGGGCAAAATTGCAGAAATTTCCTTTATTTGGGGCAAAATTGCATAAAATTCACTTATTTTCAGGTAAAAAGGCTGAAATTTCCTTTATTTCGGGGCAAAAAAAGAGATATTCCCCTTATTTTGGGGCAAAATTGCAGAAATTTCCCTTGTTATGGGAAAAAATTGCAGAAATTTCTCTTATTTTAGGGCAAAATTGCAGAAATTTCACTTATTTCAGAGAAATAAAGCAAAAATGTTTTTATTTTGGGGCAAAAAGGCAGAAATTCCCATTATTTTAAGGCAAAAAGGCAGAAATTCACCTTATTTTGGGGTAAAATTGCATAAATTTCACATATTTTAGGGCAAAAAGGCAGAAATTTCCCTTATTTTGGGGAAAAATTGCAGAAATTTCACTTATTTCAGGGTAATAAGTCAGAAATTCCCCCTTATTTTGGGGCAAAAAATACAGAAATTCCCGTTGTTTTGGGGGAAAAAGATACAAATTCCACTTATTTAGAGGCAAAAAGGCAGAAATTCCCCTTATTTTGGAGCAAAAATGAAGAAATTTCCCTTTTTTATGGCAAAAAGGTATGCATTTCCCTTATTTTGGGGAAAAAAGGCAGAAATTCCCCGTATTTTGGAGCAAAATTGCAGAAATTCCCCTAATTTTGGGGCAAATAGCAGAAATTCCCTATATGTTGGGGTAAAAAGACAGAAATTCTCCTTATTTTGGGGCAAAACTCAGAAATTCCACTTCTTTTGGGGCAAAATTCCAGAAATTTCCCTTATTTTGGGGCAAAATTGCAGAAATTTCACTTATTTTGGGGCAAAATTGCAGAAATTTCACTTATTTCAGAGAAAAAAATCAGAAATTTTCCTTACTTTGGGGCAAAAAAACAGAAATTCCTAATATTTTGTTGCAAAAATGCAGAAATTCCTCTTATTTTGAGGTAAAAAGGCTGAATTCCCCTTATTTGGGGGCAAAATAGCAGAAATTTCCCTTATTTTGGGGCAAAATTGCAGAAATTTCACTTATTTCAGGGTAATGAGTCAGAAATTTCCCTTATTTTGGGGCAAAAAAGAGAGAAATTCCCTATGTTTTGTGGGAAAAAGACAGAAATTCCACTTATTTAGAGGCAAAAGCAGAAATTCCCCTTATTTTGTAGCAAAAATGAAGAAATTTCATTTTTTATGGCAAAAAGGTATGCATTCCCATTATTTTCGGGCAAAAAGGCAGAAATTCCCTGTATTTTGGAACAAAATTGCAGAAAATCCCCTAATTTTGGGGCAAAAATCAGAAAATCTCTCTAATTTGGGGAAAAATTCAAGAAATTTCCTTTATTTTGGGGAAAAATTGGAGGAATTTACCTTATTTTTGGGCAAAATTGCAGAAATTTCCCTTATTTGTGGCAAAATTGCAGAAATTTCACTTATTTTCAGGAAAAAAGGCTGATATTTCCTTTATTTTGGGGCAAAAAGGAGAAATTCCTCTTATTTTGGGGCAAAATTGCAGAAATTTCTATTATTATGGGGAAAAATTGCAGAAATTTTCCTTATTTTAGGGCAAAATTGCAGAAATTTCACTTATTTCAGAGAAAAAAAGCAAAAATTTTTCTTATTTTATGGCAAAAAGGCAGAAATTCCCATTATTTTGGGGCAAAAAGGCAGAAATTCGACTTATGTTGGGGTAAAATTGCAGAAATTCCCCTAATTTTGGGGGAAAAGGCAGAAATTCCCTATATTTTGGGGCAAAAATCATAAATTCCCCATATTTTGGGGCAAAATTCAAGAAATTTCCTTTAATTTGGGGCAAAATTGCAGGAATTTATCTTATTTTGGAGCAAAATTGCAGAAATTTTTCTTATTCGGGGCAAAATTGCAGAAACTTCATTTATTTTCAGGTAAAAAGGTGGAATTTCTTTTATTTTGGGGCAAAAAGGGAGAAATTCCCCTTATTTTGGGGCAAAATTGAAAAAATTCCGCTTATTATTGGGAAAAATTGCAGAAATTTTCCTTATTTTAGGGCAAAATTGCAGAAATTTCACATATTTCAGAGAAAAAAACGCAAAAATTTTTCTTATTTTGGGGCAAAAAGGCAGAAATTCCCATTAATTTGTGGCAAAAAGGCAGAAATTCACCTTATTTTTGGGTAAAATTGCAGAAATTTCACATATTTCAGGGCAAAAAGACAGAAATTCTCCTTATTTTGGGGCAAAACTCAGAAATTCCACTTATTTTGGGGCAAAATTCCAGAAATTTTCCTTATTTTGGGGCAAAATTGCAGAAATTTCACTTATTTTCTGGCAAAATTGCAGAAATTTCACTTATTTCAGGGAAAAAAGGCAGAAATTTTCTTTATTTTGGGGCAAAAAGGCAGAAATTCCTAATATTTTTTGGCAAAAATTCAGAAATTCCCCTTATTTTGAGGTAAAAAGGCTGAAATTCCCCTTATTTGGGGGCAAAAAGGCAGAAATTTCCCTTATTTTCGGGAAGAATTGCAGAAATTTCACTTATTTAGAGGCAAAAAGACAGAAATTCTTCTTATTTTGTGGCAAAACTTAGAAATTCCACTTCTTTTGGGGCAAAGTTCCAGAAATTTCCCTTATTTTGGGGCAAAATTGCAGAAATTTCACTTATTTTGGAGCAAAATTACAGAAATTTCACTTATTTCAGAGAAAAAAGTCAGAAATTTTCCTTACTTTGGGGCAAAAAAACAGAAATTCCTAATATTTTGTGGCAAAAATGCAGAAATTCCCCTCATTTTGAGGTAAAAAGCCTGAAATTCCCCTTATTTGGGGGTAAAGAGGCAGAAATTTCCCTTATTTTTGGGGCAAAATTGGAGAAATTTCACTTATTTCAGGGTAATAATTCAGAAATTCCCCTTATTTTGGGGCAAAAAAGACCGAAATTCCCTTTGTTTTGGGGGAAGAAGACAGAAATTTCACTTATTTAGAGGCAAAAATGCAGAAATTCCCCTTATTTTGGAGCAAAAATGAAGAAATTTACCTTTTTATGGCAAAAAGGTATGCATTCCCCTTACTTTCGGGATAAAAAGCAGAAATTCCCCGTATTTTGAAGCAAAATTGCAGAAATTCCCCTAATTTTCGATCAAAAATGCAGAAATTCTCCCTATTTTGGGGCAAAAAGACAGAAGATCTCCTTTTTTCGGGAGCAAACTGTCAGAAATTCCCCTTATTTTTGGGCAAAATTGCAGAAATTTCCTTTATATTGGGGCAAAATTGCAGAAATTTCCCTTATATTGTGGCAAATTGCAGAAATTTCACTTTCTTCAGAGTAATAAGTCAGAAATTCCCCTTATTTTGGGGCAAAAAAGACAGAAATTCTCTTTGTTTTGGGGGAAAAAGACAGAAATTCCACTTATTCAGAGGAAAAAAGGCAGAAATTCCCTTTATTTTGGAGCAAAAATGAAGAAATTTATCTTTTTATGGCAAAAAGGTATGCATTCCCATTATTTTCAGGCAAAAAGGCAGAAATTCCCCGTATTTTGGAGCAAAATTGCAGAAATTCCCCTAATTTTGGGGCAAAAGGCAGAAATTCCCTTTATTTTGGGGCAAAAATCAGAAATTCCCCTTATTTTGGTGCAAAATTCCAGAAATTTCCTTTATTTTGGGGCAAAATTGCAGGATTTACCTTATTTTGGGGCAAAATTGCAGAAATTATCTTTATTTGTGGCAAAATTTCAGACATTTCACATATTTTCAGGTAAAAAGGCTGAAATTTCCTTTGTTTTGGGTCAAAAAGGAAGAAATTCCCCTTATTTTGGGGCAAAATTGCAGAAATCTCCCTTATTATGGGAAAAAATTGCAAAAATTTCCCTTATTTTAGGGCAAAATTGCAGAAATTTCACTTATTTCAGAGAAAAAAAGCAAAACTTTTTATTATTTTCGGGCAAAAAGGCAGAAATTCCTATTATTTAGGGGCAAAAAAGCAGAAATTCACCTTATTTAGGGGTAAAATTGCAGAAATTTCACATATTTCAGGGAAAAAGGCAGAAATTCCCCTTATTTTGAGGCAAAAAAGACAGAAATTCCCGTTGTTTTGAGGGAAAAAGACAGAAATTCCACTTATTTAGAGGCAAAAAGGCAGAATTTTCCCTTATTTTGGAGCAAAAATGAAGAAATTTCCCTTTTTTATGGCAAAAAGTTATGCATTCCCCTTATTTTCAGGCAAAAAAACAGAAATTCTCCGTATTTTGGAGCAAAATTGCAGAAATTCCCTTAGTTGTGGGGCAGAAAGACAGAAATTCCCTATATGTTGGGGCAAAAAGACAGAAATTCTCCTTATTTTGGGTCAAAACTCAGAAATTCCACTTATTTTGGGGCAAAATTCCAGAAATTTCTCTTATTTTGGGGCAAAATTGCAGAAATTTCACTTATTTTGGCGCAAAATCGCAGAAATTTCACTTATTTCGGGGAAAAAAGGCAGAAATTTTCTTTTTTGGGGGGCAAAAAGGCAGAAATTCCTAATATTTTTGGCAAAAATGCAGAAATTCCTCTTATTTTGAGGTAAAAAGCCTGAAATTTCCCTTATTTGTGGGCAGAAAGGCAAAAATTTCCCTTATTTTTGTGCAAAATTGCAGAAATTTCACTTATTTGAGAGTAATAAGTGAGAAATTTTTCTTATTTTGGTGCAAAAAAGAAAGAAAATCCCTTTGTTTTGAGGGAAAAAGACAGAAATTCCACCTATTTAGAGGCAAAAAAGCAGAAATTCCCCTTATTTTGAAGCAAAAATGAAGAAATTTCCCTTTTTTAAGGCAAAAAGTTATGCATTCTTATTATTTTCGGGCAAAAAGGCAGAAATTCCTTGTATTTTGGAGCAAAATTGCAGAAATTCCCCTAATTGTTGGGCAAAAATGCAGAAATTCCCTATATGTTGGGGCAAAAATACAGAAATTCTCCTTATTTTGGGGCAAAACTCAAAAATTTCACTTATTTTGGGGCAAAATTCCAGAAAATTCCTTTATTCTGGGGCAAAATTGCAGAAATTTGACTTATTTTGGGGCAAAATTGCAGAAATTTTACTTATTTCAGGGAAAAAAAGTAGAAATTTTCCTTATTTTGGGTCAAAAAGGCAGGAATTCCCCTTATTTTGAGGTAGAAAGGCTGAAATTCCCCTTATTTGAGGGCAAAGAGGCAGAAATTTCCCTTATTTTGGGGCAAAATTGCAGAAATTTCACTTATTTCAGGGTAATAATTCAGAAATTCCCTTTATTTTAGGGCAGAAAAACAGAAATTCCCTTTGTTTTGGGGGAAAAAGATAGAAATTCCACTTATTGAGAAGCAAAAAGGTAGAAATTCCCCTTATTTTGGAGCAAAAATGAAGAAATTTCCCTTTTTATAACAAAAAGTTATGCATTCCACTTATTTTCAGGCAAAAAGGCAGAAATTCCCTGTATTTTGGAGCAAAATTGCAGAAATTACCCTAATTGTTGGGCAAAAAGGCAGAAATTCCCTATATGTTGGGGCAAAAAGACAGAAATTCTCTTTATTTTGGGGAAAAATTCAGAAATTCCACTTATTTTGGGGCAAAATTGCAGAAATTTCACTTACTTCAGGGAAAAAAGGCAGAAATTTTCCTTAATTTGTGGCAAAAAGGCAGAAATTCCTAATATTTTGTGGCAAAAATGCAGAAATTCCCCTTATTTTGAGGTAAAAAGGGTGAAATTCCTCTTATTTGTGGACAAAAAGGCAAAAATTTCCATTATTTTTGGGCAAAATTGCAGAAATTTCACTTATTTCAGGGTAATAAGTGAGAAATTTTTATTATTTTGGTGCAAAAGAGACAGAAAATCCCTTTGTTTTGGGGGAAAAAAACAGAAATTCCACTTATTTAGAGGCAAAAAAAGCAGAAATTCCCCTTATTTTGAAGCAAAAATGAAGAAATTTCCCTTTTTTAAGGCAAAAAGGTATGCATTCTTCTTATTTTCGGGCAAAAAGGCAGAAATTCCTCGTATTTTGGAGCAAAATTGCAGAAATTCCCCTAATTGTGGGGCAAAAATGCAGAAATTTCCTATATGTTGGGGCAAAAAGACAGAAATTCTCCTTATTTTGGGGCAAAACTCAGAAATTCCACTTCTTTTGGGGCAAAGTTCCAGAAATTTCCCTTATTTTGGGGCAAAATTGCAGAAATTTCACTTATTTTGGGACAAAATTGCAGAAATTTTACTTATTTCATAGAAAAAAGTCAGAAATTTTCCTTACTTCGGGGCAAAAAAACAGAAATTCCTAATATTTTGTTGCAAAAATGCAGAAATTCCCTTTATTTTGAGGTAAAAGGGCTGAATTCCCCTTATTTGGGGGCAAAATAGCAGAAATTCCCCTTATTTTGGGGCAAAAAAGAGAGAAATTCCCTATGTTTTGTGGGAAAAAGACAGAAATTCCACTTATTTAGAGGCAAAAAGGCAGAAATTCCCCTTATTTTGGAGCAAAAATGAAGAAATTTCATTTTTTATGGCAAAAAGATATGCATTCCCATTATTTTCGGGCAAAAAGGCAGAAATTCCCCGTATTTTGGAGCAAAATTGCAGAAAATCCCCTAATTTTGGGGCACAAATCAGAAAATCTCTTTATTTGGGGCAAAATTCAAGAAATTTCCTTTATTTTGGGGCAAAATTGGAGGAATTTACCTTATTTTTAGGCAAAATTGCAGAAATTTCCCTTATTTGGGGCAAAATTGCAGAAATTTCACTTATTTTCAGGAAAAGGGCTGATATTTCCTTTATTTTGGGTCAAAAAGGGAGAAATTCCTCTTATTTTGGGGCAAAATTGCAGAAATTTCCATTATTATGGGGAAAAATTGCAGAAATTTTCCTTATTTTAGGGCAAAATTGCAGAAATTTCACTTATTTCAGAGAAAAAAAGCAAAAATTTTTCTTATTTTGGGGAAAAGAGGAAGAAATTCCCATTATTTTGGGGCAAAAGGCAGAAATTCCGTTTATTTTGGGGCAAAAATCATAAATTCCCCATATTTTGGGGCAAAATTCAAGAAATTTCCTTTAATTTGGGGCAAAAATCATAAATTCCCCATATTTTGGGGCAAAATTCAAAAAATTTCCTTTAATTTGGGGAAAAATTGCAGGAATTTACCTTATTTTGGGGCAAAATTGCAGAAATTTTTCTTATTTGGGGCAAAATTGCAGAAACTTCATTTATTTTCAGGTAAAAAGGCTGAAATTTCCTTTATTTTGGGGCAAAAAGAGAGAAATTCCCCTTATTTTGGGGCAAAATTGACGAAATTCCCTTTATTATTGGGAAAAATTGCAGAAATTTTCCTTATTTTAGGGCAAAATTGCAGAAATTTCACTTATTTCAGAGAAAAAACGCAAAAATTTTTCTTATTTTGGGGCAAAAAGGCAGAAATTCCCATTAATTTGTGGCAAAAAGGCAGAAATTCACCTTATTTTGGGGTAAAATTGCAGAAATTTCACATATTTCAGGGCAAAAAGGCAGAAATTTCCCTTATTTTGGGGCAAAATTGCAGAAATTTTACTTATTTCAGTGTAATAAGTCAGAAATTACCCTTATTTTAGGGCAGAAAAACAGAAATTCCCTTTGTTTTGGGGAAAAAGATAGAAATTCCACTTATTGAGAAGCAAAAAGGTAGAAATTCCCCTTATTTTGGAGCAAAAATGAAGAAATTTCCCTTTTTATAACAAAAAGTTATGCATTCCCCTTATTTTCAGGCAAAAAGGCAGAAATTCCCTGTATTTTGGAGCAAAATTGCAGAAATTACCCTAATTGTTGGGCAAAAAGGCAGAAATTCCCTATATGTTGGGGCAAAAAGACAGAAATTCTCTTTATTTTGGGGAAAAATTCAGAAATTCCACTTATTTTGGGGCAAAATTGCAGAAATTTCACTTACTTCAGGGAAAAAAGGCAGAAATTTTCCTTAATTTGGGGCAAAAAGGCAGAAATTCCTAATATTTTGTGGCAAAAATGCAGAAATTCCCCTTATTTTGAGGTAAAAAGGGTGAAATTCCTCTTATTTGTGGACAAAAAGGCAAAAATTTCCCTTATTTTTGGGCAAAATTGCAGAAATTTCACTTATTTCAGGGTAATAAGTGAGAAATTTTTATTATTTTGGTGCAAAAAAGACAGAAAATCCCTTTGTTTTGGGGGAAAAAGACAGAAATTCCACTTATTTAGAGGCAAAAAAGCAGAAATTCCCCTTATTTTGAAGCAAAAATGAAGAAATTTCCCTTTTTTAAGGCAAAAAGGTATGCATTCTTCTTATTTTCGGGCAAAAAGGCAGAAATTCTTCGTATTTTGGAGCAAAATTGCAGAAATTCCCCTAATTGTGGGGCAAAAATGCAGAAATTTCCTATATGTTGGGGCAAAAAGGCGGAAATTCTCCTTATTTTGGGGCAAAACTCAGAAATTCCAATTCTTTTGGGGCAAAGTTCCAGAAATTTCCCTTATTTTTAGGCAAAATTGCAGAAATTTCCCTTATTTGGGGCAAAATTGCAGAAATTTCACTTATTTTCAGGAAAAGGGCTGATATTTCCTTTATTTTGGGTCAAAAAGGGAGAAATTCCTCTTATTTTGGGGCAAAATTGCAGAAATTTCCATTATTATGGGGAAAAATTGCAGAAATTTTCCTTATTTTAGGGCAAAATTGCAGAAATTTCACTTATTTCAGAGAAAAAAAGCAAAAATTTTTCTTATTTTGGGGAAAAAAGGAAGAAATTCCCATTATTTTGGGGCAAAAGTCAGAAATTCCCTTTATTTTGGGGCAAAAATCATAAATTCCCCATATTTTGGGGCAAAATTCAAGAAATTTCCTTTAATTTGGGGCAAAAATCATAAATTCCCTATATTTTGGGGCAAAATTCAAAAAATTTCCTTTAATTTGGGGAAAAATTGCAGGAATTTACCTTATTTTGCGGCAAAATTGCAGAAATTTTCCTTATTTGGGGCAAAATTGCAGAAACTTCATTTATTTTCAGGTAAAAAGGCTGAAATTTCCTTTATTTTGGGGCAAAAAGAGAGAAATTCCCCTTATTTTGGGGCAAAATTGAAGAAATTCCCTTTATTATTGGGAAAAATTGCAGAAATTTTCCTTATTTTAGGGCAAAATTGCAGAAATTTCACTTATTTCAGAGAAAAAACGCAAAAATTTTTCTTATTTTGGGGCAAAATTGCAGAAATTTTACTTATTTCAGTGTAATAAGTCAGAAATTCCCCTTATTTTGAGGCAAAAAAAACAGAAATTCCCTTGTTTTGAGGGAAAAATACAGAAATTCCACTTATTTAGGGGCAAAAAGGCAGAAATTTCCCTTATTTTGGAGCAAAAATGAAGAAATTTCCCTTTTTTATGGCAAAAAGTTATGCATTCCCTTTATTTTCGGGCAAATAGGCAGAAATTCCCCGTATTTTGGAGCATAATTGCAGAAATTCCCCTAGTTGTGGTGCAGAAAGACAGAAATTTCCTATATGTTGGGGCAAAAAGACAGAAATTCTCCTTATTTTGGGGCAAAACTCAGAACTTCCACTTATTTTGGGGCAAAATTGCAAAAATTTCCCTTATTTTTGGGCAAAATTGCAGAAATTTCACTTATTTTGGGGCAAAATTGCAGAAATTTCACTTATTTCAGGGAAAAAAAACAGAAATTTTCTTTATTTTGTGGCAAAAAGGCAGAAATTCCTAATATTTTTTGGCAAAAATGCAGAAATTCCCCTTATTTTGAGGTAAAAAGGCTGAAATTCCCCTTATTTGGGGGCAAAAAGGCAGAAATTTCCCTTATTTTCGGGAAGAATTGCAGAAATTTCACTTATTTAGAGGCAAAAAGACAGAAATTCTCCTTATTTTGTGGCAAAACTTAGAAATTCCACTTCTTTTGGGGCAAAGTTCCAGAAATTTCCCTTATTTTGAGACAAAATTGCAGAAATTTCACTTATTTTGGGGCAAAATTGCAGAAATTTCACTTATTTCAGAGAAAAAAGTCAGAAATTTTCCTTACTTTGGGGCAAAAAAACCGAAATTCCTAATATTTTGTTGCAAAAATGCAGAAATTCCCCATATTTTGAGGTAAAAATGCTGAATTCCCCTTATTTGGGGGCAAAATAGCAGAAATTTCCCTTATTTTGGGGCAAAATTGCAAAAATTTCACTTATTTCAGGGTAATGAGTCAGAAATTCCCCTTATTTTGGGGCAAAAAAGAGAGAAATTCCCTATGTTTTGTGGGAAAAAGACAGAAATTCCACTTATTTAGAGGCAAAAAGGCAGAAATTCCCCTTATTTTGGAGCAAAAATGAAGAAATTTCATTTTTTATGGCAAAAAGATATGCATTCCCATTATTTTCGGGCAAAAAGGCAGAAATTCCCCGTATTTTGAAGCAAAATTGCAGAAAATCCCCTAATTTTGGGGCACAAATTAGAAAATCTCTTTATTTGGGGCAAAATTCAAGAAATTTCCTTTATTTTGGGGCAAAATTGGAGGAATTTACCTTATTTTTAGGCAAAATTGCAGAAATTTCCCTTATTTGGGGCAAAATTGCAGAAATTTCACTTATTTTCAGGAAAAAGGGCTGATATTTCCTTTATTTTGGGTCAAAAAGGGAGAAATTCCTCTTATTTTGAGGCAAAATTGCAGAAATTTCTATTATTATGAAGAAAAATTGCAGAAGTTTTCCTTATTTTAGGGCAAAATTGCAGAAATTTCACTTATTTCAGAGAAAAAAAGCAAAAATTTTTCTTATTTTGGGGCAAAAATGAAAGAAATTCCCATTATTTTGGGGCAAAAGGCAGAAATTCCCTTTATTTTGGGGAAAAAATCATAAATTCCCCATATTTTGGGGCAAAATTCAAGAAATTTCCTTTAATTTGGGGCAAAAATCATAAATTCCCCATATTTTGGGGCAAAATTCAAAAAATTTCTTTAATTTGGGGAAAAATTGCAGGAATTTACCTTATTTCGGGGTAAAATTGCAGAAATTTTTCTTATTTGGGGCAAAATTTCAGAAACTTCATTTATTTTCAGGTAAAAAGGCTGAAATTTCCTTTATTTTGGGGCAAAAAGAGAGAAATTCCCCTTATTTTGGGGCAAAATTGAAGAAATTCCCCTTATTATTGGGAAAAATTGCAGAAATTTTTCTTATTTTAGGGCAAAATTGCAGAAATTTCACTTATTTCATAGAAAAAACGCAAAAATTTTTCTTATTTTGGGGCAAAAATTCAGAAATTCCCATTAATTTGTGGCAAAAAGGCAGAAATTCACCTTATTTTGGGGTAAAATTGCAGAAATTTCACATATTTCAGGGCAAAAAGGCAGAAATTTCCCTTATTTTGGGGCAAAATTGCAGAAATTTTACTTATTTAAGTGTAATAAGTCAGAAATTCCCCTTATTTTGAGGCAAAAAAACAGATATTCCCTTGTTTTGAGGGAAAAAGACAGAAATTCCACTTATTTAGGGGCAAAAAGGCAGAAATTTCCCTTATTTTGGAGCAAAAATGAAGAAATTTCCCTTTTTTATGGCAAAAAGTTATGCATTCCCTTTATTTTCGGGCAAATAGGCAGAAATTCCCCGTATTTTGGAGCATAATTGCAGAAATTCCCCTAGTTGTGGTGCAGAAAGACAGAAATTTCCTATATGTTGGGGCAAAAAGACAGAAATTCTCCTTATTTTGGGGCAAAACTCAGAACTTCCACTTATTTTGGGGCAAAATTGCAAAAATTTCCCTTATTTTTGGGCAAAATTGCAGAAATTTCACTTATTTTGGGGCAAAATTGCAGAAATTTCACTTATTTCAGGGAAAAAAGGCAGAAATTTTCTTTATTTTGGGGCAAAAAGGCAGAAATTGCTAATATTTTTTGGCAAAAATGCAGAAATTCCCCTTATTTTGAGGTAAAAAGGCTGAAATTCCCCTTATTTGGGGGCAAAAAGGCAGAAATTTCCCTTATTTTCGGGAAGAATTGCAGAAATTTCAATTATTTAGAGGCAAAAAGACAGAAATTCTCCTTATTTTGTGGCAAAACTTAGAAATTCCACTTCTTTTGGGGCAAAGTTCCAGAAATTTCCCTTATTTTGGGACAAAATTGCAGAAATTTCACTTATTTTGGGGCAAAATTGCAGAAATTTCACTTATTTCAGAGAAAAAAGTCAGAAATTTTCCTTACTTTGGGGCAAAAAAACAGAAATTCCTAATATTTTGTTGCAAAAATGCAGAAATTCCCCTTATTTTGAGGTAAAAAGGCTGAATTCCCCTTATTTGGGGGCAAAATAGCAGAAATTTCCCTTATTTTTGGGCAAAATTGCAAAAATTTCACTTATTTGAGGGTAATAAGTGAGAAATTTTTTTTATTTTGGTGGAAAAAAGACAGAAAATCCCTTTGTTTTGGGGGAAAAAGACAGAAATTCCACCTATTTAGAGGCAAAAAAGCAGAAATTCCCCTTATTTAGAAGCAAAAATGAAGAAATTTCACTTTTTTAAGGCAAAAAGTTATGCATTCTTCTTATTTTCAGGCAAAAAGGCAGAAATTCCTTGTATTTTGGAGCAAAATTGCAGAAATTCCCCTAATTGTTGGGTAAAAATGCAGAAATTCCCTATATGTTGGGGCAAAAAGACAGAAATTCTCCTTATTTTGGGGCAAAACTCAGAAATTCCACTTATTTTGGGGCAAAATTCCAGAAATTTCCCTTATTCTGGGGCATAATTGCAGAAATTTCACTTATTTTGGGGCAAAATTGCAGAAATTTTATTTATTTCAGGGAAAAAAGGTAGAAATTTTTCTTATTTTGGGACAAAAAGGCAGGAATTCCCCTTATTTTGAGGTAAAAAGGCTGAAATTCCCCTTATTTGAGGGCAAAGAGGCAGAAAATTTCCTTATTATGGGGCAAAATTGCAGAAATTTCACTTATTTCAGGGTAATAAGTCAGAAATTAACCTGATTTTAGGGCAAAAAAACAGAAATTTTCTTTGTTTTGGGGGAAAAAGACAGAAATTCCACTTATTGAGAAGCAAAAAGGCAGAAATTCCCCTTATTTTGGAGCAAAAATGAAGAAATTTCCCTTTTTATAACAAAAAGTTATGCATTCCACTTATTTTCAGGCAAAAAGGCAGTAATTCCCTGTATTTTGGAGCAAAATTGCAGAAATTACCCGAATTGTTGTGCAAAAAGGCAGAAATTCCCTATATGTTGGGGCAAAAAGACAGAAATTCTCTTCATTTTGGGGCAAAATTCAGAAATTCCACTTATTTTGGGGCAAAATTGCAGAAATTTCATTTACTTCAGGGAAAAAAGGCAGAAATTTTCCTTAATTTGTGGCAAAAAGGCAGAAATTCCTAATATTTTGTGGCAAAAATGCAGAAATTCCCCTTATTTTGAGGTAAAAAGGGTGAAATTCCTCTTATTTGTGGACAAAAAGGCAAAAATTTCCCTTATTTTTGGGCAAAATTGCAGAAATTTCACTTATTTCAGGGTAATAAGTGAGAAATTTTTATTACTTTGGTGCAAAAGAGACAGAAAATCCCTTTGTTTTGGGGGAAAAAGACAGAAATTTCACTTATTTAGAGGCAAAAAAGCAGAAATTCCCCTTATTTTGAAGCAAAAATGAAGAAATTTCCCTATTTTAAGGCAAAAATGTATGCATTCTTCTTATTTTCGGGCAAAAAGGCAGAAATTCCTCGTATTTTGGAGCAAAATTGCAGAAATTCCCCTAATTGTGGGGCAAAAATGCAGAAATTTCCTATATGTTGGGGCAAAAAGACAGAAATTCTCCTTATTTTGGGGCAAAACTCAGAAATTCTACTTCTTTTGGGGCAAAATTCCAGAAAGTTCCCTTATTTTGGGGCAAAATTGCAGAAATTTCACTTATTTTGGGGCAAAATTGCAGAAATTTCACTTATTTCAGAGAAAAAAGTCAGAAATTTTCCTTACTTTGGGGCAAAAAAACAGAAATTCCTAATATTTTGTTGCAAAAATGCAGAAATTCCCCTTATTTTGAGGTATAAAGGCTGAATTCCCCTTATTTGGGGGCAAAATAGCAGAAATTTCCCTTATTTTGGGGCAAAATTGCAAAAATTTCACTTATTTCAGGGTAATGAGTCAGAAATTCCCCTTATTTTGGGGCAAAAAAGAGAGAAATTCCCTATGTTTTGTGAGAAAAAGACAGAAATTCCACTTATTTAGAGGCAAAAAGGCAGAAATTCCCCTTATTTTGGAGCAAAAATGAAGAAATTTCATTTTTTATGGCAAAAAGATATGCATTCCCATTATTTTCGGGCAAAAAGGCAGAAATTCCCCGTATTTTGGAGCAAAATTGCAGAAAATCCCCTAATTTTGGGGCACAAATCAGAAAATCTTTTTATTTGGGGCAAAATTCAAGAAATTTCCTTTATTTTGGGGCAAAATTGGAGGAATTTACCTTATTTTTAGGCAAAATTGCAGAAATTTCCCTTATTTGGGGCAAAATTGCAGAAATATCACTTATTTTCAGGAAAAAGGGCTGATATTTCCTTTATTTTGGGTCAAAAAGGGAGAAATTCCTCTTATTTTGGGGCAAAATTGCAGAAATTTCTATTATTATAGGGAAAAATTGCAGAAATTTTCCTTATTTTAGGGCAAAATTGCAGAAATTTCACTTATTTCAGAGAAAAAAATGCAAAAATTTTTCTTATTTTGGGGCAAAAACGAAGAAATTCCCATTATTTTGGGGCAAAAAGGCAGAATTCGACTTATTTTGCGGTAAAATTGCAGAAATTCCCCTAATTTTGGGGCAAAAGGCAAAAATTCCCTTTATTTTGGGGCAAAAATCATAAATTCCCCATATTTTGGGGCAAATTCAAGAAATTTCATTTAATTTGGGGCAAAATTGCAGGAATTTACCTTATTTTGGGGCAAAATTGCAGAAATTTCACTTATTTTGGCGCAAAATTGCAGAAATTTCACTTATTTCGGGGAAAAAAGGCAGAAATTTTCTTTTTTTGGTGGCAAAAAGGCAGAAATTCCTAATATTTTTGGCAAAAATGCAGAAATTCTCCTTATTTTGAGGTAAAAAGGCTGAAATTCATCTTATTTGTGGGCAGAAAGGCAAAAATTTCCCTCATTTTTGTGCAAAATTGCAGAAATTTCACTTATTTGAGGGTAATAAGTGAGAAATTTTTCTTATTTTGGTGCAAAAAAGACAGAAAATCCCTTTGTTTTCGGGGAAAAAGACAGAAATTCCACCTATTTAGAGGCAAAAAGCAGAAATTCCCCTTATTTTGAAGCAAAAATGAAAAAATTTCCCTTTTTTAAGGCAAAAAGTTATGCATTCTTCTTATTTTCGGGCAAAAAGGCCGAAATTCCTTGTATTTTGGAGCAAAATTGCAGAAATTCCCCTAAATGTTGGGCAAAAATGCAGAAATTCCCTATATGTTGTGGCAAAAAGACAGAAATTCTCCTTATTTTGGGGCAAAACTCAGAAATTCCACTTATTTTGGGGCAAAATTCCAGAAATTTCCCTTATTCTGGGGCAAAATTTCACTTATTTTGGGGCAAAATTGCAGAAATTTTACTTATTTCAGAGAAAAAAGGTAGAAATTTTCCTTATTTTGGGTCAAAAAGGCAGGAATTCCCCTTATTTTGAGGTAAAAAGGCTGAAATTCCCCTTATTTGAGGGCAAAGAGGCAGAAATTTCCCTTATTTTGGGGCAAAATTGCAGAAATTTCACTTATTTCAGGGTAATAAATCAGAAATTCCCCTTATTTTAGGGCAAAAAAACAGAAATTCCCTTTGTTTTTGGGGAAAAAGACGGAAATTCCACTTATGGAGAAGCAAAAAGGCAGAAATTCCTCTTATTTTGGAGCAAAAATGAAGAAATTTCTCTTTTTATAACAAAAAGTTATGCATTCCACTTATTTTCAGGCAAAAAGGCAGAAATTCCCTGTATTTTGGAGCAAAATTGCAGAAATTCCCCTAATTGTGGGGCAAAAATGCAGAAATTTCCTATATGTTGGGGCAAAAAGACAGAAATTCTCCTTATTTTGGGGCAAAACTCAGAAATTCCACTTCTTTTGGGGCAAAGTTCCAGAAATTTCCCTTATTTTGGGGCAAAATTGCAGAAATTTCACTTATTTCAGGGTAATAATGAGAAATTTTTATTATTTTGGTGCAAAAAAGACAGAAAATCCCTTTGTTTTGGGGGAAAAAGACAGAAATTCCACTTATTTAGAGGCAAAAAAGCAGAAATTCCCCTTATTTTGAAGCAAAAATGAAGAAATTTCCCTTTTTTAAGGCAAAAAGCTATGCATTCTTCTTATTTTCGGGCAAAAAGGCAGAAATTCCTCGTATTTTGGAGCAAAATTGCAGAAATTCCCCTAATTGTGGGGCAAAAATGCAGAAATTTCCTATATGTTGGGGCAAAAAGACAGAAATTCTCCTTATTTTGGGGCAAAACTCAGAAATTCCACTTCTTTTGGGGCAAAGTTCCAGAAATTTCCCTTATTTTGGGGCAAAATTGCAGAAATTTCACTTATTTTGGGGCAAAATTGCAGAAATTTCACTTATTTCAGAGAAAAAAATCAGAAATTTTCCTTACTTTTGGGGAAAAAAACAGAAATTCCTAATATTTTGTTGCAAAAATGCAGAAATTCCCCTTATTTTGAGGTAAAAAAGCTGAATTCCCCTTATTTGGGGGCAAAATAGTAGAAATTTCCCTTATTTTGGGGCAAAATTGCAAAAATTTCACTTATTTCAGGGTAATGAGTCAGAAATTCCCCTTATTTTGGGGCAAAAAAGAGAGAAATTCCCTATGTTTTGTGGGAAAAAGACAGAAATTCCACTTATTTAGAGGCAAAAAGGCAGAAATTCCCCTTATTTTGGAGCAAAAATGAAGAAATTTCATTTTTTATGGCAAAAAGATATGCATTCCCATTATTTTCGGGCAAAAAGGCAGAAATTCCCCGTATTTTGGAGCAAAATTGCAGAAAATCCCCTAATTTTGGGACACAAATCAGAAAATCTCTTTATTTGGGGCAAAATTCAAGAAATTTCCTTTATTTTGGGGCAAAATTGGAGGAATTTACCTTATTTTTAGGCAAAATTGCAGAAATTTCCCTTATTTGGGGCAAAATTGCAGAAATTTCACTTATTTTCAGGAAAAAGGGCTGATATTTCCTTTATTTTGGGTCAAAAAGGGAGAAATTCCTCTTATTTTGGGGCAAAATTGCAGAAATTTCTATTATTATAGGGAAAAATTGCAGAAATTTTCCTTATTTTAGGGCAAAATTGCAGAAATTTCACTTATTTCAGAGAAAAAAAGCAAAAATTTTTCTTATTTTGGGGCAAAAAGGAAGAAATTCCCATTATTTTGGGGCAAAAGGCAGAAATTCCCTTTATTTTGGGGCAAAAATCATAAATTCCCCATATTTTGGGGCAAAATTCAAGAAATTTCCTTTAATTTGGGGCAAAATTGCAGGAATTTACCTTATTTTGGGGCAAAATTGCAGAAATTTTTCTTATTTGGGGCAAAATTGCAGAAACTTCATTTATTTTCAGGTAAAAAGGCTGAAATTTCCTTTATTTTGGGGCAAAAAGGGAGAAATTCCCCTTATTTTGGGGCAAAATTGAAGAAATTCCCCTTATTATTGGGAAAAATTTCAGAAATTTTCCTTATTTTAGGGCAAAATTGCAGAAATTTCACTTATTTCAGAGAAAAAATGCAAAAATTTTTCTTATTTTGGGGCAAAAATGCAGAAATTCCCATTAATTTGTGGCAAAAAGGCAGAAATTCACCTTATTTTGGGGTAAAATTGAAGAAATTTCACATATTTCAGGGCAAAAAGGCAGAAATTTCCCTTATTTTGGGGCAAAATTGCAGAAATTTTACATATTTCAGTGTAATAAGTCAGAAATTCCACTTATTTTGAGGCAAAAAAGACAGAAATTTTTTTTGTTTTGAGGGAAAAAGACAGAAATTCCACTTATTTAGAGGCAAAAAGGCAGAAATTTCCCTTATTTTGGAGCAAAAATGAAGAAATTTCTCTTTTTTATGGCAAAAGTTATGCATTCCCCTTATTTTCGGGCAAAAAGGCAGAAATTCCCCGTATTTTGGAGCATAATTACAGAAATTCCCCTAGTTGTGGTGCAGAAAGACAGAAATTCCCTATATGTTGGGGCAAAAAGACAGAAATTCTCCTTATTTTGGGGCATAACTCAGAAATTCCAGTTATTTTGGGGCAAAATTCTAGAAATTTACCTTATTTTGGGGCAAAATTGCAGAAATTTCACTTATTTTGGGGCAAAATTGCAGAAATTTCACTTATTTCAGGGAAAAAAGGCAGAAATTTTCTTTATTTTGGGGCAAAAAGGCAGAAATTCCTAATATTTTCTGGCAAAAATGCAGAAATTCCCCTTATTTTGCGGTAAAAAGGCTGAAATTCCCCATATTTGGGTGCAAAAAGGCAGAAATTTCCCTTATTTTGGGGCAAAATTGCAGAAATTTCACTTATTTAGAGGCAAAAAGACAGAAATTCTCCTTATTTTGGGGCAAAACTTAGAAATTCCACTTATTTTGGGGCAAAATTCCAGAAATTTCCCTTATTTTGGGCCAAAATTGCAGAAATTTCACTTATTTTTGGGCAAAATTTCAGAAATTTCACTTATTTCAGAGAAAGAAGGCAGAAATTTTCTTTATTTTGGGGCAAAAAGTCAGAAATTCCTAATATTTTGTTGCAAAAATGCAGAAATTTCCCATATTTTGAGGTAAAAAGGCTGAAATTCCCTATATTTGGAGGCAAAGAGGCAGAAATTTCCCTTATTTTGGGGCAAAATGAAGAAATTCCCCTTATTATTGGGAAAAATTGCAGAAATTTTCCTTATTTTAGGGCAAAATTGCAGAAATTTCACTTATTTCAGAGAAAAAACGCAAAAATTTTTCTTATTTTAGGGCAAAAAGGCAGAAATTCCCATTAATTTGTGGCAAAAAGGCAGAAATTCACCTTAATTTGGGGTAAAATTGCAGAAATTTCACATATTTCAGGGCAAAAAGGCAGAAATTTCCCTTATTTTGGGGCAAAATTGCAGAAATTTTACTTATTTCAGTGTAATAAATCAGAAATTCCCCTTATTTTGAGGCAAAAAAACAGAAATTCCCTTGTTTTGAGGGAAAAAGACAGAAATTCCACTTATTTAGAGGCAAAAAGGCAGAAATTTCCCTTATTTTGGAGCAAAAATGAAAAAATTTCCCTTTTTTATGGCAAAAAGTTATGCATTCCCTTTATTTTCGGGCAAATAGGCAGAAATTCCCCGTATTTTGGATCATAATTGCAGAAATTCCCCTAGTTGTGGTGCAGAAAGACAGAAATTTCCTATATGTTGGGGCAAAAAGACAGAAATTCTCCTTATTTTGGGGCAAAACTCAGAACTTCCACTTATTTTGGGGCAAAATTCCAGAAATTTCCCTTATTTTGGGGCAAAATTGCAGAAATTTCACTTATTTTGGGGCAAAATTGCAGACATTTTACTTATTTCAGGGAAAAAAGGCAGAAATTTTCTTTATTTTGGGGCAAAAAGGCAGAAATTCCTAATATTTTTTGGCAAAAATGCAGAAATTCCCCTTATTTTGAGGTAAAAAGGCTGAAATTCTCCTTATTTGGGTGCAAAAAGGCAGAAATTTCCCTTATTTTTGGGAAAAATTGCAGAAATTTCACTTATTTAGAGGCAAAAAGACAGAAATTCTCCTTATTTTGTTGCAAAACTTAGAAATTCCACTTCTTTTGGGGCAAAGTTCCAGAAATTTCCCTTATTTTGGAGAAAAATTGCAGAAATTTCACTTATTTTGGGGCAAAATTGCAGAAATTTCACTTATTTCAGAGAAAAAAGTCAGAAATTGTCCTTACTTTGGGCCAAAAAAACAGAAATTCCTAATATTTTGTTGCAAATATGCCGAAATTCCCCTTATTTTGAGGTAAAAAGGCTGAATTCCCCTTATTTGGGGGCAAAATAGCAGAAATTTCCCTTATTTTTGGGCAAAATTGCAAAAATTTCACTTATTTCAGGGTAATGAGTCAGAAATTCCCCTTATTTTGGGGCAAAAAAGAGAGAAATTCCCTATGTTTTTTGGGAAATAGACAGAAATTCCACTTATTTAGAGGCAAAAAGGCAGAGATTCCCCTTATTTTGGAGCAAAAATGAAGAAATTTCATTTTTTATGGCAAAAAGATATGCATTCCCATTATTTTCGGGCAAAAAGGCAGAAATTCCCCGTATTTTGGAGCAAAATTGCAGAAAATCCCCTAATTTTGGGGCACAAATCAGAAAATCTCTTTATTTGGGGCAAAATTCAAGAAATTTCCTTTATTTTGGGGCAAAATTGGAGGGATTTACCTTATTTTTAGGCAAAATTGCAGAAATTTCCCTTATTTGGGGCAAAATTGCAGAAATTTCACTTATTTTCAGGAAAAAGGGCTGATATTTCCTTTATTTTGGGTCAAAAAGGGAGAAATTCCTCTTATTTTGGGGCAAAATTGCAGAAATTTCTATTATTATGGGGAAAAATTGCAGAAATTTTCCTTATTTTAGGGCAAAATTGCAGAAATTTCACTTATTTCAGAGAAAAAAAGCAAAAATTTGTCTTATTTTGGGGCAAAAAGGAAGAAATTCCCATTATTTTGGGGCAAAAGGCAGAAATTCCCTTTATTTTGGGGCAAAAATCATAAATTCCCCATATTTTGGGGCAAAATTCAAGAAATTTCCTTTAATTTGGGGCAAAAATCATAAATTCCCCATATTTCGGGGCAAAATTCAAAAAATTTCCTTTAATTTGGGGAAAAATTGCAGGAATTTACATTATTTTGGGGCAAAATTGCAGAAATTTTTCTTATTTGGGGCAAAATTGCAGAAACTTCATTTATTTTCAGGTAAAAAGGCTGAAATTTCCTTTATTTCGGGGCAAAAAGGAAGAAATTCCCCTTATTTTGGGGCAAAATTGAAGAAATTCCCCTTATTATTGGAAAAAATTGCAGAAATTTTCCTTATTTTAGGGCAAAATTGCAGAAATTTCACTTATTTCAGAGAAAAAACGCAAAAATTTTTCTTATTTTGGGGCAAAAAGGCAGAAATTCCCATTAATTTGTGGCAAAAAGGCAGAAATTCACATTATTTTGTGGTAAAATTGCAGAAATTTCACATATTTCACGGCAAAAAGGCAGAAATTTCCCTTATTTTGGGGCAAAATTGCAGAAATTTTACTTATTTCAGTGTAATAATTCAGAAATTCCCCTTATTTTGAAGCAAAAAAAACAGAAATTCCCTTTGTTTTGAGGGAAAAAGACAGAAATTCCACTTATTTAGAGGCAAAAAGGCAGAAATTTCCCTTATTTTGGAGCAAAAATGAACAAATTTCCTTTTTTTATGGCAAAAAGTTATGCATTCCCTTTATTTTCGGGCAAATAGGCAGAAATTCCCCGTATTTTTGAGCATAATTGCAGAAATTCCCCTAGTTGTGATGCAGAAAGACAGAAATTCCCTATATGTTGGGGCAAAAAGACAGAAATTCTCCTTATTTTGGGGCAAAACTCAGAAATTCCACTTATTTTGGGGCAAAATTCCAGAAATTTCCCTCATTTTGGGGCAAAATTGCAGAAATTTCACTTATTTTGGGGCAAAATTGCAGAGATTTCCCTTATATTGTGGCAAAATTTCAAAAATTTCACTTACTTCAGGGTAATAAGTCAGAAATTCCCCTTATTTTGGGGCAAAAAAGACAGAAATTCTCTTTGTTTTAAGAGAAAAAGACAGAAATTCCACTTATTCAGAGGCAAAAAGGCAGAAATTCCCTTTATTTTGGAGCAAAAATGAAGAAATTTCCCTTTTTATGGCAAAAAGGTATGCATTCCCATTATTTTCAGGCAAAAAGGCAGAAATTCCCCGTATTTTGGAGAAAAATGGCAGAAATTCCCCTAATTTTGGGGCAAAAAGCAGAAATTCCCTTTATTTTGGGGCAAAAATCAGAAATTCCCCTGATTTTGGGGCAAAATTCAAGAAATTTCCTTTAATTTGGGGCAAAAGTGCAGGAATTTACCTTATTTAGGGGCAAAATTGCAGTAATTTTTTTATTTGAAGCAAAATTACATAAAATTCACTTATTTTCAGGTAAAAAGGCTGAAATTTCCTTTATTTTGGGGCAAAAAAAGAGAAATTCCCTTTATTTTGGGGCAAAATAGCAGAAATTTCCCAAGTTATGGGAAAAAATTGCAGAAATTTCCCTTATTTTAGGGCAAAATTGCAGAAATTTCACTTATTTCAGAGAAATAAAGCAAAAATATTTCTTATTTTGGGGCAAAAAGGCAGAAATTCCCATTATTTTAAGGCAAAAAGGCAGAAATTCACCTTATTTTGAGGTAAAATTGCAGAAATTTCACATATTTCAGGGCAAAAAGGCAGAAATTTCCCTTATGTTGGGGCAAAATTGCAGAAATTTCACTTATTTCAGGGTAATAAGTCAGAAATTCCCTCTTATTTTGGGGCAAAAAATACAGAAATTCCGGTTGTTTTGGGGGAAAAAGATAGAAATTCCACTTATTTAGAGGCAAAAAGACAGAAATTCCCCTTATTTTGGAGCAAAAATGAAGAAATTTCCCTTTTTTATGGCAAAAAGGTATGCATTTCCCTTATTTTTGGAACAAAAGGCAGAAATTCCCCGTATTTTGGAGCAAAATTGCAGAAATTCCCCTAATTGTGGGGCAAAAGGCAGAAATTCCCTATATGTTGGGGCAATAAGACAGAAATTCTCCTTATTTTGGGGCAAAACTCAGAAATTCCACTTCTTTTGGGGAAAAATTCCAGAAATTTCCTTTATTTTGGGGCAAAATTGCAGAAATTTCACTTATTTTGTGGCAAAATTGCAGAAATTTCACTTATTTCAGGGAACAAAGTCAGAAATTTTCCTTATTTTGGGGCAAAAAAACAGAAATTCCTAATATTTTGTGGCAAAAATGCAGAAATTCCTCTTATTTTGAGGTAAAAAGGCTGAATTCCCCTTATTTGGGGGCAAAAAGGCAGAAATTTCCCTTATTTTGGGGCAAAATTGCAGAAATTTCACTTATTTCCGGGTAATGAGTCAGAAATTCTCTTTATATTGGGGCAAAAAGAGAGAAATTCCCTTTGTTTTGTCGAAAAAAGACAGAAATTCCACTTATTTAGAGGCAAAAAGGCAGAAATTTCCCTTATTTTGGAGCAAAAATGAAGAAATTTCATTTTTTATGGCAAAAAGGTATGCATTCCCATTATTTTCGGGCAAAAAGGCAGAAATTCCTCGTATTTTGGAGCAAAATTGCAGAAATCTCTAATTTTGGGGCAAAAATCAGAAAATCTCTTTATTTTGGGGCAAAATTCAAGAAATTTCCTGTATTTTGGGGCAAAATTGGAGGAATTTACCTTATTTTTGGGCAAAATTGCAGAAATTTCCCTCATTTGAGGCAAAATTGCAGAAATTTCACTTATTTTCAGGAAAAAGGGCTGATATTTCCTTTATTTTGGGGCAAAAAGGGAAAAATTCCTCTTATTTTTGGGCAAAATTGCAGAAATTTCTATTATTATGGGGAAAAATTGCAGAAATTTTCCTTATTTTAGGGCAAAATTGCAGAAATTTCATTTATTTCAGAGGAAGAAAGAAAAAATTTTTCTTATTTTGTGGCAAAAAGGCAGAAATTCCCATTATTTTGGGGCAAAAAGGCAGAAATTCGAATTATTTTGGGGTAAAATTGCAGAAATTCCCCTAATATTGGGGCAAAAGGCAGAAATTCCCTTTATTTTGGGGCAAAAATCATAAATTCCCCTTATTTTGGAGCAAAATTCAAGATATTTCCTTTAATTTGGGGAAAAATTGCAGGAATTTACCTTATTTTGGGGCAAAATTGCAGAAATTTTACTTATTTGGGGCAAAATTGCAGAAACTTCATTTATTTTCAGGTAAAAAGGCTGAAATTTCCTTTATTTTGGGGCAAAAAGGGAGAAATTCCCCTTATTTTGGGGCAAAATTGAAGAAATTCCCCTTATTATTGGGAAAAATTGCAGAAATTTTCCTTATTTTAGGGCAAAATTGCAGAAATTTCACTTATTTCAGAGCAAAAACGCAAAATTTTTTTCTTATTTTGGGGCAAAAAGGCAGAAATTCCCATTAATTTGTGGCAAAAAGGCAGAAATTCACCTTAATTTGGGGTAAAATTGCAGAAATTTCACATATTTCAGGGCAAAAAGGCAGAAATTTCCCTTATTTTGAGGCAATATTGCAGAAATTTTACTTATTTCAGTGTAATAAGTCAGAAATTCCCCTTATTTTGAGGCAAAAAAGACAGAAATGCCCTTTGTTTTGAGGGAAAAAGACAGAAATTCCACTTATTTAGAGGCAAAAAGGCAGAAATTTCCCTTATTTTGGAGCAAAAATGAAGAAATTTCCCTTTTTTATGGCAAAAAGTTTTGCATTCCCTTTATTTTCGGGCAAAAAGGCAGAAATTCCCCGTATTTTGGAGCATAATTGCAGAAATTCCCCTAGTTGTGGTGCAGAAAGACAGAAATTCCCTATATGTTGGGGCAAAAGACAGAAATTCTCCTTATTTTGGGGCAAAACTCAGAAATTCCACTTATTTTGGGGCAAAATTCCAGAAATTTCCATTATTTTGGGGCAAAATTGCAGAAATTTCACTTATTTTGGGGCAAAATTGCAGAAATTTCACTCATTTCATTGAAAAAAGTCAGAAATTTTCTTTATTTTGGGGCAAAAAAGAAGAAATTCCTAATATTTTGTGGCAAAAATGCAGAAATTCCCCTTATTTTGAGGTAAAAAGGCTGCAATTCCCCTTATTTGGGTGCATAAAGGCAGAAATTTTCTATATTTTGGGGCAAAATTGCAGAAATTTCACTTATTTAGAGGCAAAAAGACAGAAATTCTTCTTATTTTGGGGCAAAATTCAGAAATTCCACTTCTTTTGTTAAAAAATTCCAGAAATTTCCTTTATTTTGGGGCAAAATTGCAGAAATTTCACTTATTTTGGGGCAAAATTGCAGAAATTTCACTTATTTCACGGAACAAAGTCAGAAATTTTCCTTATTTTGGGGCAAAAAACAGAAATTCCTAATATTTTGTGGCAAAAATGCAGAAATTCATCTTATTTTGAGGTAACAAGGCTGAATTCCCCTTATTTGGGGGCAAAAAGGCAGAAATTTCCCTTATTTTGGGGCAAAATTGCAGAAATTTCACTTATTTCCGGGTAATGAGTCAGAAATTCTCTTTATATTGGGGCAAAAAGAGAGAAATTCCCTTTGTTTTGTCGAAAAAAGACAGAAATTCCACTTATTTAGAGGCAAAAAGGCAGAAATTTCCCTTATTTTGGAGCAAAAATGAAGAAATTTCATTTTTTATGGCAAAAAGGTATGCATTCCCATTATTTTCGGGCAAAAAGGCAGAAATTCCTCGTATTTTGGAGCAAAATTGCAGAAATCTCTAATTTTGGGGCAAAAATCAGAAAATCTCTTTATTTTGGGGCAAAATTCAAGAAATTTCCTGTATTTTGGGGCAAAATTGGAGGAATTTACCTTATTTTTGGGCAAAATTGCAGAAATTTCCCTTATTTGAGGCAAAATTGCATAAATTTCACTTATTTTCAGGAAAAAGGGCTGATATTTCCTTTATTTTGGGGCAAAAAGGGAAAAATTCCTCTTATTTTGGGGCAAAATTGCAGAAATTTCTATTATTATGGGGAAAAATTGCAGAAATTTTCCTTATTTTAGGGCAAAATTGCAGAAATTTCATTTATTTCAGAGGAAGAAAGCAAAAACTTTTTCTTATTTTGTGGCAAAAAGGCAGAAATTCCCATTATTTTGGGGCAAAAAGGCAGAAATTCGAATTATTTTGGGGTAAAATTGCAGAAATTCCCCTAATATTGGGGCAAAAGGCAGAAATTCCCTTTATTTTGGGGCAAAAATCATAAATTCCCCTTATTTTGGAGCAAAATTCAAGATATTTCCTTTAATTTGGGGAAAAATTGCAGGAATTTACATTATTTTGGGGCAAAATTGCAGAAATTTTACTTATTTGGGGCAAAATTGCAGAAACTTCATTTATTTTCAGGTAAAAAGGCTGAAATTTCCTTTATTTTGGGGCAAAAAGGGAGAAATTCCCCTTATTTTGGGGAAAAATTGAAGAAATTCCCCTTATTATTGGGAAAAATTGCAGAAATTTTCCTTATTTTAGGGCAAAATTGCAGAAATTTCACTTATTTCAGAGCAAAAACGCAAAATTTTTTCTTATTTTGGGGCAAAAAGGCAGAAATTCCCATTAATTTGTGGCAAAAAGGCAGAAATTCACCTTAATTTGGGGTAAAATTGCAGAAATTTCACATATTTCAGGGCAAAAAGGCAGAAATTTCCCTTATTTTGAGGCAATATTGCAGAAATTTTACTTATTTCAGTGTAATAAGTCAGAAATTCCCCTTATTTTGAGGCAAAAAAGACAGAAATTCCCTTTGTTTTGAGGGAAAAAGACAGAAATTCCACTTATTTAGAGGCAAAAAGGCAGAAATTTCCCTTATTTTGGAGCAAAAATGAAGAAATTTCCCTTTTTTATGGCAAAAAGTTTTGCATTCCCTTTATTTTCGGGCAAAAAGGCAGAAATTCCCCGTATTTTGGAGCATAATTGCAGAAATTCCCCTAGTTGTGGTGCAGAAAGACAGAAATTCCCTATATGTTGGGGCAAAAGACAGAAATTCTCCTTATTTTGGGGCAAAACTCAGAAATTCCACTTATTTTGGGGCAAAATTCCAGAAATTTCCATTATTTTGGGGCAAAATTGCAGAAATTTCACTTATTTTGGGGCAAAATTGCAGAAATTTCACTTATTTCAGGGAAAAAAGGCAGAAATTTTCTTTATTTGGGGGCAAAAAGGCAGAAATTCCTTATATTTTCTGGCAAAAATGCAGAAATTCCCCTTATTTTGAGGTAAAAAGGCTGCAATTCCCCTTATTTTGGGGCAAAAAGGCAGAAATTTTCTTTACATTGGGGTAAAATTGCAGAAATTTCAATTATTTAGACTCAAAAAGACAGAAAATCTTCTTATTTTGGGGCAAAACTTAGAAATTCCACTTATTTTGGGGCAAAATTCCTGAAATTTCCCCTATTTTGGGGCAAAATTGCAGAAATTTCAGTTATTTTGAGGCAAAATTGCAGAAATTTCACTTATTTCACAGAAAAAAGGCAGAAATTTTCCTTATTTTGGGGCAAAAAGTCAGAAATTCCTAATATTTTGTGGCAAAAATGCAGAAATTCCCCTTATTTTGAAGTAAAAAGGCTGAAATTACCCTTATTTGGGGGCAAAGAAGCAGAAATTTCCCTTATTTTGGGGCAAAATTGGAGAAATTTTACTTATTTCAGGGTAATAATTCAGAAATTCCCCTTATTTTGGGGCAAAAAAGACAAATTTCCTTTGTTTTGGAGGAAAAAAAACAGAAATTTCACTTATTTAGAGGAAAAAGGCAGAAATTCTCCTTATTTTGGAGCTAAAATGAAAAAATTTACCTTTTTATGGCAAAAAGGTATGCATTCCCCTTACTTTCGGGATAAAAAGCAGAAATTCCCCGTATCTTGAAGCAAAATTGCAGAAATTCTCATAATTTTCGGGCAAAAAGGCAGAAATTCTCCCAATTTTGGGGCAAAAAGACAGAAGATCTCCTTTTTTCGGGAGCAAACTATCAGAAATTCCCCTTATTTTTGGGCAAAATTGCAGAAATTTCCTTTACATTGGGGCAAAATTGCAGAAATTTCCCTTATTTTGGGGCAAAATTGCAGAAATTTAACTTACTTCAGGGTAATAAGTCAGAAATTCCCCTTATTTTGGGGCAAAAAAGTCAGAAATTCTCTTTGTTTTGGGGGAAAAAGACAGAAATTCCACTTATTTAGAGGCAAAAAGGCAGAAATTCCCTTTATTTTGGAGCAAAAATGAAGAAATTTCCCTTTTTATGGCAAAAAGTTATGCATTCCCATTATTTATAGGCAAAAAGGGAGAAATTCCCCGTATTTTAGAGCAAAATTGCAGAAATTTCCCTAATTTTGGGGCAAAAGGCAGAAATTCCCTTTATTTTGGGGCAAAATTGCAGGAATTTACCTTATTTTTGGGCAAAATTGCAGAAATTTCCCTTATTTGGGGCAAAATTTCAGAAATTTCACTTATTTTCAGGTAAAAAGGCTGAAATTTCTTTTGTTTTGTGGCAAAAAAGAAGAAATTCCCCTTATTTTGAGGCAAAATTGCAGAAATCTCCCTTATTATAGGAAAAAATTGCAAAAATTTCTCTTATTTTAAGGGAAAATTGCAGAAATTTCACTTATTTCAGAGAAAAAAAGCAAAAATTTTTCTTATTTTGGGGCAAAAAGGCAGAAATTCTCATTATTTTGGGGCAAAAAAGCAGAAATTCACCTTATTTAGGGGTAAAATTGCAGAATTTCAACATATTTCAGGGCAAAAAGGCATAAATTCCAAGTATTTTGGATCAAAATTGCAGAAATTTCCCTAGTTGTGATGCAGAAAGACAGAAATTCCCTATATGTTGGGGCAAAAAGACAGAAATTCTCCTTATTTTGGGGCAAAACTTAGAAATTCCACTTATTTTGGGGCAAAATTCCAGAAATTTTCTTTATTTTGGGGCAAAATTTCAGAAATTTCACTTATTTTGGGGCAAAATTGCAGAAATTTCACTTATTTCAGGGAAAAAAGGCAGAAATTTTCCTTATTTTGAGGCAAAATTGCAGAAATTTCACTTGTTTTAGGGTAATAAGTCAGAAATTCCCCTTATTTTGGGACAAAAAAGACAGAAATTCCCTTTGTTTTGGGGGAAAAATACAGAAATTCCACTTATTGAGAAGCAAAAAGGCAGAAATTCCCCTTATTTTGGAGCAAAAATGAAGAAATTTCCATTTTTTTATGGCAAAAAGGTATGCATTCCCCTTACTTTCGGGATAAAAAGCAGAAATTCCCAGTATTTTGAAGCAAAATTGCAGAAATTCTCATAATTTTTGGGCAAAAAGGCAGAAATTCTTCCTATTTTGGGGCAAAAAGACAGAAGATCTGCTTTTTTCGGGAGCAAACTATCAGAAATTCCCTTTATTTTTGGGCAAAATTGCAGAAATTTCCTTTACATTTGGGCAAAATTGCAGAAATTTCCCTTATTTTGGGGCAAAATTGCAAAAATTTCACTTACTTCAGGGTAATAAGTCAGAAATTCCCCTTACTTTGGGGCAAAAAAGTCAGAAATTTTCTTTGTTTTTGGGGGAAAAAGACAGAAATTCCACTTATTTAGAGGTAAAAAGGCAGAAATTCCCTTTATTTTGGAGCAAAAATGAAGACATTTCCCTTTTTATGGCAAAAAGTTATGCATTCCCATTATTTTCAAGCAAAAAGTCAGAAATTCCCCGTATTTTAGAGCAAAATTGCAGAAATTCCTCCAATTTTGGGGCAAAAGGCAGAAATTCCCTTTATTTTTGGGCAAAAATCAGAAATTCCCCTTATTTTGGGGCAAAATTCCAGAAATTTCTTTTATTTTGGGGCAAAATTGCAGGAATTTACCTTATTTTGGGGCAAAATTGCAGAAAATTTCCCTTATTTGGGACAAAATTTCAGAAATTTCACTTATTTTCAGGTAAAAAGGTGAAAATTCCTTTGTTTTGGGGCAAAAAGGAAGAAATTCCCCTTATTTTGGTGCAAAATTGCAGAAATCTCCCTTATTATAGGAAAAAATTGCAAAAATTTCCCTTATTTTAAGGGAAAATTGCAGAAATTTCACTTATTTCAGAGAAAAAAAGCAAAAATTTTTCTTATTTTGGGGCAAAAAGGCAGAAATTCTCATTATTTTGGGGCAAAAAAGCAGAAATTCACTTTAGTTAGGGGTAAAATTGCAGAATTTTCTCATATTTCAGGGCAAAAAGCCAGAAATTCCCAGTATTTTGGAGCAAAATTGCAGAAATTCCCCTAGTTGTGGGGCAAAAAGACAGAAATTCAATATATGTTGGGGCAAAAAGACAGAAATTCTCCTTATTTTGGGGCAAAATTACAGAAATTTCACTTATTTTGGGGCAAAATTGCAGAAATTTCACTTATTTCAGGGAAAAAAGGCAGAAATTTTCCTTATTCTGGGGCAAAAAGTCAGAAATTCCTAATATTTTGTGGCAAAAATGCCGAAATTTCCCTTATTTTGAGGAATAAAGGCTGGAATTCCCCTTATTTCAAAGCAAAAAGTCAGAAATTATCCTTATTTTGGGGCAAAATTGCAGAAATTTCACTTGTTTTAGGGTAATAAGTCAGAAATTCCCCTTTTTTGGGGCAAAAAAGACAGAAATTCCCTTTGTTTTGGGGGAAAAAATACAGAAATTCCACTTATTGAGAAGCAAAAAGGCAGAAATTCCCCTTATTTTGGAGCAAAAATGAAGAAATTTCCATTTTTAATGGCAAAAAATGTATGCATTCCCCTTACTTTCGAAATAAAAAGCAGAAATTCCCCGTATTTTGAAGCAAAATTGCAGAAATTCTCATAATTTTTGGGCAAAAAGGCAGAAATTCTCCCTATTTTGGGGCAAAAAGACAGAAGATCTCCTTTTTTCGGGAGCAAACTATCAGAAATTCCCCTTATTTTTGGGCAAAATTGCAGAAATTTCCTTTACATTAGGGCAAAATTTCAGAAATTTCCCTTATTTTGGGGCAAAATTGCAGAAATTTCACTTACTTCAGGGTAATAAGTCAGAAATTCCCCTTATTTTGGGGCAAAAAAGTCAGAAATTCTCTTTGTTTTGGGGGAAAAAGACAGAAATTCCACTTATTTAGAGGCAAAAAGGCAGAAATTCCCTTTATTTTGGAGCAAAAATGAAGAAATTTCCCTATATGGCAAAAAGTTATGCATTCCCATTATTTTCAGGCAAAAAGGCAGAAATTCCCCGTATTTTAGAGCAAAATTGCAGAAATTCCCCTAATTTTGGGGCAAAAGGCAGAAATTCCCTTTATTTTGGGGCAAAAATAAGAAATTCCCCTTATTTTGGGGCAAAATTCCAGAAATTTCTTTTATTTTGGGGCAAAATTGCAGGAATTACCTTATTTTGGGGCAAAATTGCAGAAATTTCCCTTATTTGGGGCAAAATTTTAGAAATTTCACTTATTTTCAGGTAAAAAGGCTGAAATTTCCTTTGTTTTGGGGCAAAAAGGAAGAAATTCCCCTTATTTTGGGGCAAAATTGCAGAAATCTCCCTTATTATAGGAAAAAATTGCAAAAATTTCCCTTATTTTAAGGGAAAATTGCAGAAATTTCACTTATTTCAGAGAAAAAAAGCAAAAATTTTTCTTATTTTGGGGCAAAAAAGCAGAAATTCACCTTATTTAGGGGTAAAATTGCAGAAATTTCACATAT
Organism: Micromys minutus; assembly: GCF_963924665.1. NCBI lineage: Eukaryota > Metazoa > Chordata > Mammalia > Rodentia > Muridae > Micromys > Micromys minutus. Next base: position 2,074,626 of record NW_027667806.1, on the reverse strand, counting down.
TTCAGAGCAAAAAGGCAGAAATTCCCAGTATTTTGGTGCAAAATTGCAGAACTTCTCCTAGTTGTGGGGCAAAAAGACAGAAATTCCCTATATGTTGGGGCAAAAAAACAGAAATTCTCCTTATTTTGGGGCAAAACTTATAAATACCACTTATTTTGGGGCAAAATTCCAGAAATTTTCCTTATTTTGGGGCAAAATTGCAGAAATTTCACTTATTTTGGGGCAAAATTGCAGAAATTTCACTTATTTCAGGGAAAAAAGGCAGAAATTTTCCTTATTTTGAAACAAAAAGTCAGAAATTCCTAATATTTTGTGGCAAAAATGCTGAAACTCCTCTTACTTTGAGGTATAAAGGCTGAAATTCCCCTTATTTCAGGGCGAAAAGTCAGAAATTTCCCTTATTTTGGGGCAAAATTGCAGAAATTTTACTTATTTTAGGGAAATAAGTCAGAAATTCCCTTTATTTTGGAGCAAAAAAGACAGAAATTCCCTTTGTTATGGAGGAAAAAGACAGAAATTCCACTTATTGAGAAGCAAAAAGGCAAAAATTCCCCTTATTTTGGAGCAAAAATGAAGCAATTTCCATTTTTTATGACAAAAAGGTATGCATTCCCCTTACTTTCGAGATAAAAAGCAGAAATTCCCCGTATTTTGAAGCAAAATTGCAGAAATTCTCATAATTTTCAGGCTAAAAGGCAGAAATTCTCCCTATTTTGGGGCAAAAAGACAGAAGATCTCCTTTTTTCCGGAGCAAACTATCAGAAATTCCCCTTATTTTTGGGCAAACTTGCAGATATTTCTTTTACATTGGGGCAAAATTGCAGAAATTTCTCTTATTTTGGGGCAAAATTGCAAAAATTTCACTTACTTCAGGGTAATAAGTCAGAAATTCCCCTTATTTTGGGGCAAAAAAGTCAGAAATTCTCTTTGTTTTGTGGGAAAAAGACAGAAATTCCACTTATTTAGAGGCAAAAAGGCAGAAATTCCCTTTATTTTGGAGCAAAAATTAAGAAATTTTGCTTTTTATGGCAAAAAGTTATGCATTCCCATTATTTTCAGGCAAAAAGGCAGAAATTCCCCGTATTTTAGAGCAAAATTGCAGAAATTCCCCTAATTTTGGAGCAAAAGGCAGAAATTCCCTTTATTTTGGGGCAAAATTGCAGGAATTTACCTTATTTTGGGGCAAAATTGCAGAAATTTCCCTTATTTGGGGCAAAATTTCAGAAATTTCACTTATTTTCAGGTAAAAAGGCTGAAATTTCCTATGTTTTGGGGCAAAAAAGAAGAAATTCCCCTTATTTTGGGGCAAAATTGCAGAAATCTCCCTTATTATAGGAAAAAATTGCAAAAATTTCCCTTATTTTAAGGGAAAATTGCAGAAATTTCACTTATTTCAGAGAAAAAAAGCAAAAATTTTTCTTATTTTGGGGCAAAAAGGCAGAAATTCTCATTATTTTGGGGCAAAAAAGCAGAAATTCACCTTATTTAGGGGTAAAATTGCAGAATTTTCTCATATTTCAGGGCAAAAAGGCAGAAATTCCAAGTATTTTGGAGCAAAATTGCAGAAATTCCCCTAGTTGTGGGGCAAAAAGACAGAAATTCCCTATATGTTGGGGCAAAAAGACAGAAATTCTCCTTATTTTGGGGCAAAATTCCAGAAATTTTCCTTATTTTGGGGCAAAATTGAAGAAATTTCACTTATTTTGGGGCAAAATTGCAGAAATTTCACTTATTTCAGGGAAAAATGGCAGAAATTTTCCTTATTTTGGGGCAAAAAGTCAGAAATTCCTAATATTTTGTGGCAAAAATGCCGAAATTCCCCTAATTTTGAGGTATAAAGGCTGAAATTCCCCTTATTTCAGGGCAAAAATTCAGAAATTTCCTTTATTTTGGGGCAAAATTGCAGAAATTTCACTTATTTTAGGGTAATAAGTCAGAAATTCCCCTAATTTGGGGGCAAAAAAGACAGAAATTCCCTTTGTTTTGGAGGAAAAAGACAGAAATTCCACATATTGAGAAGCAAAAAGGCAGAAATTCCCCTTATTTTGGAGCAAAAATGAAGAAATTTCCATTTTTTATGGCAAAAAGTTATGCATTCCCCTTATTTTCGGGCAAAAAGACAGAAATTCATCGTATTTTGGAGCAAAATTGCAGAAATTCCACTAATTGTGGTGCAAAAAGGCAGAAATTCCCTATATGTTGGGGCAAAAAGACAGAAATTCTCCATATTTTGGGGCAAAACTCAGAAATTCCACTTATTTTGGGGCAAAATTGCAGAAATTTCACTTATTTCAGGGAAAAAAGGCAGAAATTCTATTTATTTTGGGGCAAAAATGCAGAAATTCCTAATATTTTGTGGCAAAAATGCAGAAATTCCCCTTATTTTGAGGTAAAAGGCTGAAATTCCCCTTATTTGTGGGCAGAAAGGCAAAAATTTCCCTTATTTTGGGGCAAAATTGCAGAAATTTCACTTATTTCAGGGTAATAAGTCAGAAATTTTTCTTATTTTGTTGCAAAAAAGAAAGATAATCCCTCTGTTTTGGGGGGAAAAGACAGAAATTACACTTATTTAGAGGCAAAAATGCAGAAATTCCCCTTATTTTGAAGCAAAAATGAAGAAATTTACCTTTTTTAAGGCAAAAAGTTATGCATTCTTCTTATTTTCGGGCAAAAAGGCAGAAATTCCCCGTATTTTGGAGCAAAATTGCAAAAATTCCCCTAATTGTGGGGCAAAAATGCAGAAATTCCCAATATGTTGGGGCAAAAAGACAGAAATTCTCCTTATTTTGGGGCAAAACTCAGAAATTCCACTTATTTTGGGGCAAAATTCGAGAAATTTCCCTTATTCTGGGGCAAAATTGCAGAAATTTCACTTATTTTGGGCAAAATTGCAGAAATTGTCCTTATTTCATGGAAAAAAAAGAAATTTTGTTATTTTGGGGCAAAAAGGCAGAAATTCCTCTTATTTTGACGTAAAAAGTCTGAAATTGCCCTTATTTGGGGGCAAAAAGGCAGAAATTTCCCTTATTTTGGGGCAAAATTGCAGAAATTTCACTTATTTCAGGGTAATAAGTCAGAAATTTTCCTTATTTTGGGGCAAAAAAGACAGAAAATATCTTTGTTTTGGGGGAAAAAGACAGAAATTCCACTTATTTAGAGGCAAAAAAGCAGAAATTCCCTTTATTAACGAGCAAAAATGAAGAAATTTCCATTTTTTAAGGCAAAAATTTATGCATTGTTCTTATTTTCGGGAAAAAAGGCAGAAAATCCTCGTATTTTGGAGCAAAATTGCAGAAATTCCCCTAATTGTGGGGCAAAAATGCAGAAATTCCTTATATGTTGGGGCAAAAAGACAGAAATTCTCCTTATTTTGGGGCAAAACTCAGAAATTCCACTTATTTTGGGGTAAATTCCAGAAATTTCCCTTATTCTTGGGCAAAATGGCAGAAATTTCACTTATTTTGTGGCAAAATTGCAGAAATTTTATTTATTTCAGGGAAAAAAAGTTAGAAATTTTCCTTACATTGGGTCAAAAAGGCAGGAATTCCCCTTATTTTGAGGTAAGAAGGCTGAAATTCCTTTAATTTGAGGGCAAAGAGGCAGAAATTTCCCTTATTTTGGGGCAAAATTGCAGAAATTTCACTTATTTCAGGGTAATAAGTCAGAAATTCCCCTTATTTTGGGGCAAAAAAGACAGAAATTCCCTTTGTTTTGGAGGAAAAGACAGAAATTCCACTTATTTAGAGGCAAAAAGGCAGAAATTTCCCTTATTTTGGAGCAAAAATGAAGAAATTTACCTTTTTATGGCAAAAAGGTATGCATTACCCTTAATTTCGGGATAAAAAGCAGAAATTCCCCGTATTTTGAAGCAAAATTGCAGAAATTATCATAATTTTCGGGCAAAAAGGCAGAAATTCTCCTTATTTTGGGGCAAAAAGACAGAAAATCTCCTTTTTTCGGGAGCAAACAGTCAGAAATTTCCCTTATTTTGGGGGAAAATTGCAGAAATTTCTTTTACATTGAGGCAAAATTGCAGAAATTTTTTTTATTTTGGGGCAAAATTGCAGAAATTTCACTTATTTCAGGGTAATAAGTCAGAAATTCCCATTATTTTGGGGCAAAAAATACAGAAATTCCCTTTGTTTTGGGGGAAAAAGACAGAAATTCCACTTATTTAGAGGCAAAAAGGCAGAAATTCCCCTTATTTTGGAGCAAAAATGAAGAAATTTCCCTTTTTTATGGCAAAAAGTTATGCATTCCCTTTATTTTTGGGAAAAGGCAGAAATTCACCGTATTTTGTAGCAAAATTGCAGAAATTCTCCTAATTGTGGGGCAAAAAGGCAGAAATTCCCTATATGGTGGGGAAAAAAGACATAAATTCTTTTTTTTGGGGGCAAAACTCACAAATTCCACTTATTTTTGGGCAATATTCCAGAAATTTCCATTATTTTGGGGTAAAATTGCAGAAATTTCACTTATTTTAGGGCAAAATTGGAGAAATTTCACTTATTTTAGGGAAAAATGGCAGAAATTTTCTTTATTTTGGGGCAAAAATGCAGAAATTCTTAATATTTTGTGGCAAAAATTTAGAAATTCCCCTTATTTTGAGGTAAAATGGCTGATATTCCTTTTATTTGGGGGCAAAAAGGCAGAAATTTCCCTTATTTAGGGGCAAAAAGACACAAATTCCTTTTATTTTGTGGCAAAAAGGCAGAAATTCCATTTATTTTTTGCTACAAAGGCAGAAATTTCACTTACTTTGAAGTAAAAAGGCAGAAATTCCTCTTATTTTGGGGCAAAAATGAAGAAATTTCCTTTTTTGTGGTAAAAGGTATACATTCCCCATACATTCGGGATAAAAAGCAGAAATTCCCCGTATTTTGAAGCAAAATTGCAGAAATTCTCATAATTTTCGGGCAAAAAGGGAGAAATTCCCTAATTTTGGGGCAAAAGGCAGAAATTCCTTTTATTTTGGGGCAAAAATCAGAAAATCCCTTTCTTTTGGGGTATAATTTAAGAAATTTCTTTTATTTTGGGACAAAATTACAGGAATTTTCCTTATTTTGGGGCAAAATTTAAGAAATTTCCCTTATTTGGGCCAAAATTGCAGAAATTTCACTTATTTTGGGGCAAAATTGCAGAAATTTCACTTATTTCAGGGAAAAAACGCATAATTTTTTTTTATTTTGGGACAAAATGTCAGAAATTCCTAATATTTTGTGGCAAAAATGCAGAAATTCCCCTCATTTTGAGGTAAAAAGGCTGAAATTCCGTATATTTGGGAGCAAACAGTCAGAAATTTCCCTTATTTTGGGGGAAAATTGCAGAAATTTCTTTTACATTGAGGCAAAATTGCAGAAATTTTTTTTATTTTGGGGCAAAATTGCAGAAATTTCACTTATTTCAGGGTAATAAGTCAGAAATTCCCATTATTTTGGGGCAAAAAATACAGAAATTCCCTTTGTTTTGGGGGAAAAAGACAGAAATTCCACTTATTTAGAGGCAAAAAGGCAGAAATTCCCCTTATTTTGGAGCAAAAATGAAGAAATTTCCCTTTTTTATGGCAAAAAGTTATGCATTCCCTTTATTTTTGGGAAAAGGCAGAAATTCACCGTATTTTGTAGCAAAATTGCAGAAATTCTCCTAATTGTGGGGCAAAAAGGCAGAAATTCCCTATATGGTGGGGAAAAAAGACATAAATTCTTTTTTTTTGGGGCAAAACTCACAAATTCCACTTATTTTTGGGCAATATTCCAGAAATTTCCATTATTTTGGGGTAAAATTGCAGAAATTTCACTTATTTTAGGGCAAAATTGGAGAAATTTCACTTATTTTAGGGAAAAATGGCAGAAATTTTCTTTATTTTGGGGCAAAAATGCAGAAATTCTTAATATTTTGTGGCAAAAATTTAGAAATTCCCCTTATTTTGAGGTAAAATGGCTGATATTCCTTTTATTTGGGGGCAAAAAGGCAGAAATTTCCCTTATTTAGGGGCAAAAAGACACAAATTCCTTTTATTTTGTGGCAAAAAGGCAGAAATTCCATTTATTTTTTGCTACAAAGGCAGAAATTTCACTTACTTTGAAGTAAAAAGGCAGAAATTCCTCTTATTTTGGGGCAAAAATGAAGAAATTTCCTTTTTTGTGGTAAAAGGTATACATTCCCCATACATTCGGGATAAAAAGCAGAAATTCCCCGTATTTTGAAGCAAAATTGCAGAAATTCTCATAATTTTCGGGCAAAAAGGGAGAAATTCCCTAATTTTGGGGCAAAAGGCAGAAATTCCTTTTATTTTGGGGCAAAAATCAGAAAATCCCTTTCTTTTGGGGTATAATTTAAGAAATTTCCTTTATTTTGGGACAAAATTACAGGAATTTTCCTTATTTTGGGGCAAAATTTAAGAAATTTCCCTTATTTGGGCCAAAATTGCAGAAATTTCACTTATTTTGGGGCAAAATTGCAGAAATTTCACTTATTTCAGGGAAAAAACGCATAATTTTTTTTTATTTTGGGACAAAATGTCAGAAATTCCTAATATTTTGTGGCAAAAATGCAGAAATTCCCCTCATTTTGAGGTAAAAAGGCTGAAATTCCGTATATTTGGGAGCAAAGAGGCAGAAATTTCCCTTATTTTGGGGCAAAATTGTAGAAATTTCACTTATTTCAGGGTAATAATTCAGAAAATCCCCTTATTTTGGGGCAAAAAAGACAGAAATTTATTTTGTTTTGGGGGAAAAAGACAGAAATTCCACTTATTCAGAGGCAAAAAGGCAGAAATTCCCCTTATTTTTAGCAAAAATGAAGAAATTTACCTTTTTATGGCAAAAAGGTATGCATTCCCCTTACTTTCGGGATAAAAAGCAGAAATTCCCCGTATTTTGAAACCAAATTGCAGAAATTCTCATAATTTTCGGGCAAAAAGGCAGAAATTCTCCTTATTTTGGGGCAAAAAGACAGAAGATCTCCATTTTTCGGGAGCAAACATTCAGAAATTCCCCTTATTTTGGGGCAAAATTGCAGAAATTTCCTTTACATTGGGGCAAAATTGCAGAAATTTCCCTTATTTTGGGGCAAAATTGCAGAAATTTCACTAACTTCAGGGTAATAAGTCAGAAATTCCCCTTATTTTGGGGAAAAAAAGACAGAAATTCTCTTTGTTTTGGGGGAAAAAGACAGAAATTCCACTTATTTAGAGGCAAAAAGGCAGAAATTCCCTTTGTTTTGCAGCAAAAATGAAGAAATTTTCCTTTTTATGGCCAAAAGGTATGCATTCCCATTATTTTCAGGCAAAAAGGCAGAAATTCCCGTATTTTGGAGCAAAATTGCAGAAATTCCTCTAATTTTGGGGCAAAAGGCAGAAATTCCCTTTATTTTTGGGCAAAAATCAGAAATTCCCCTTATTTTGGGGCAAAATTCCAGAAATTTCCTTTATTTTGGGGCAAAATTGGAGGAATTTACCATATTTTGGGGCAAAATTGCAGAAATTTCCCTTATTTGGGGCAAAATTTCAGAAATTTCACTTATTTTCAGGTAAAAAGGCAGAAATTTCCTTTGTTTTGGGGCAAAAAAATAGAAATTCCCCTTATTTTGGGGCAAAATTGCAGAAATCTCCCTTATTATGGGAAAAAATTGAAAAAATTCTCTTATTTTAGGGAAAATTGCAGAAATTTCAATTATTTCAGAGAAAAAAAGCAAAATTTTTCTTATTTTGGGGCAAAAAGGCAGAAATTCCCATTAATTTGTGGCAAAAAGGCAGAAATTCACCTTATTTTGGGGTAAAATTGCAGAAATTTCGCATATTTCGGGGCAAAAAGGCAGAAATTTCCCTTATTTTGGGGCAAAATTGCAGAAATTTCACTTATTTCAGTGTAATAAGTCAGAAATTTCCCTTATTTTGAGGCAAAAAAGACAGAATTTTTTTTTGTTTTGAGAGAAAAAGACAGAAATTCCACTTATTTAGAGGCAAAAAGGCAGAAATTTCCCTTATTTTGGAGCAAAAATGAAGAAATTTCCCTTTTTTATGGCAAAAAGTTATGCATTCCCCTTATTTTCGGGCAAAAAGGCAGAAATTCCCCGTATTTTGGAGCATAATTGAAGAAATTCCCCTAGTTGTGCTGCAGAAAGACAGAAATTCCCTATATGTTGGGGCAAAAAGACAGAAATTCTCCTTCTTTTGGGGCATAACTCAGAAATTCCACTTATTTTGGGGCAAAATTCTAGAAATTTCCCTTATTTTGGAACAAAATTGCAGAAATTTCACTTATTTTGGGGCAAAATTGCAGAAATTTCACTTATTTCAGGGAAAAAAGGCAGAAATTATCTTTATTTTGGGGCAAAACGGCAGAAATTCCTTATATTTTCTGGCAAAAATGCAGAAATTTCCCTTACTTTGAGGTAAAAAGGCTGAAATTCCCCTTATTTTGGGGCAAAAAAACAGAAATTTCCCTTATTTTGGGGCAAAATTGCAGAAATTTCACTTATTTAGAGGCAAAAAGACAGAAATTCTCCTTATTTTAGGGCAAAACTTAGAAATTCCACTTATTTTGGGCCAAAATTCCAGAAATTTCTTTTATTTTAAGCCACAATTGCAGAAATTTCACTTATTTTGGGGCAAAATTGCAGAAATTTCACTTATTTCAGGGAAAAAAGGCAGAAATTTTCTTTATTTTGGGGCAAAAAGGCAGAAATTCCTTATATTTTCTGGCAAAAATGCAGAAATTTCCCTTACTTTGAGGTAAAAAGGCTGAAATTCCCCTTATTTTGGGGCAAAAAAACAGAAATTTCCCTTATTTTGGGGCAAAATTGCAGAAATTTCACTTATTTAGAGGCAAAAAGACAGAAATTCTCCTTATTTTAGGGCAAAACTTAGAAATTCCACTTATTTTGGGCCAAAATTCCAGAAATTTCTTTTATTTTAAGCCACAATTGCAGAAATTTCACTTATTTTGGGGCAAAATTGCAGAAATTTCACTTATTTCAGGGAAAAAAGGCAGAAATTTTCTTTATTTTGGGGCAAAAAGGCAGAAATTCCTTATATTTTCTGGCAAAAATGCAGAAATTTCCCTTACTTTGAGGTAAAAAGGCTGAAATTCCCCTTATTTTGGGGCAAAAAAACAGAAATTTCCCTTATTTTGGGGCAAAATTGCAGAAATTTCACTTATTTAGAGGCAAAAAGACAGAAATTCTCCTTATTTTAGGGCAAAACTTAGAAATTCCACTTATTTTGGGCCAAAATTCCAGAAATTTCTTTTATTTTAAGCCACAATTGCAGAAATTTCACTTATTTTGGGGCAAAATTGCAGAAATTTCACTTATTTCAGGGAAAAAAGGCACAAATTTTCCTTATTTTGGGGCAAAAAGTCAGAAATTCCTAATATTTTGTGGCAAAAATGCAGAAATTCCCCTTATTTTGTAGGTAAAAAGGCTGAAATTCCCTATATTTGGGGGCAAAGAGGCAGAAATTTCCTTTATTTTGGGGCAAAATTGGAGAAATTTCACTTATTTCAGGGTAATAACTCAGAAAATCCCCTTATTTTGGGGCAAAAAAGACAGAAATTTCCTTTGTTTTTTGGGGAAAAAGACAGAAATTCCACTTATTTAGAGGCAAAAAGGCAGAAATTCCCCTTATTTTGGAGCAAAAATGAAGAAATTTACCTTTTTATGACATAAAGGTATGCATTCCCCTTACTTTCGGGATAAAAAGCAGAAATTCCCCGTATTTTGAAACAAAATTGCAGAAATTCTCATAATTTTCGGGCAAAAAGGCAGAAATTCTCCTTATTTTGGGGCAAAAAGACAGAAGATCTCCATTTTTCGGGAGCCAACATACAGATATTCCCCTTATTTTGGGGCAAAATTGCAGAAATTTCCTTTACATTGGGGCAAAATTGCAGAAATTTCCCTTGTTTTGGGGCAAAATGGCAGAAATTTCACTTACTACAGGGTAATAAGTCAGAAATTCCCTTTATTTTGGGGCAAAAAAGACATAAATTCTCTTTGTTTTGGGGGAAAAAGACAGAAATTCCACTTATTTAGAGGCAAAAAGGCAGAAATTCCCTTTGTTTTGGAGCAAAAATGAAGAAATTTTCCTTTTTATGGCCAAAAGTTATGCATTCCCATTATTTTCAGGCAAAAAGGCAGAAATTCCCGTATTTTGGAGCAAAATTGCAGAAGTTCCTCTAATTTTGGGGCAAAAGGCAGAAATTCCCTTTATTTTGGGGCAAAAATCAGAAATTCCCCTTATTTTGGGGCAAAATTCCAGAAATTTCCTTTATTTTGGGGCAGAATTGCAGGAATTTACCTTATATTGGGGCAAAATTGCAGAAATTTGCCTTATTTGGGGCAAAATTTCAGAAATTTCACTTATTTTCAGGTAAAAAGGCTGAAATTTCCTTTGTTTTGGGGTAAAAAAGAAGAAATTCCCCTTATTTTGGGGCAAAATTGCAGAAATCTCCCTTATTATGGGAAAAAATTGCAAAAAATTCCCTTATTTTAAAGGAAAATTTCAGAAATTTCTCTTATTTCAGAGAAAAAAAGAAAAAAATTTTTCTTATTTTGGGGCAAAAAGGCAGAAATTCACCTTATTTTGGGGTAAAATTGCAGAAATTTCGCATATTTCAGGGCAAAAAGGCAGAAATTTCCCTTATTTTGGGGCAAAATTGCAGAAATTTCACTTATTTCAGTGTAATAAGTCAGAAATTCCCCTTATTTTGAGGCAAAAAAGACAGAAATTTTTTTTGTTTTGAGGGAAAAAGACAGAAATTCCACTTATTTAGAGGCAAAAAGGCAGAAATTTCCCTTATTTTGGAGCAAAAATGAAGAAATTTCCCTTTTTTATGGCAAAAGTTATGCATTCCCCTTATTTTCGGGCAAAAAGGCAGAAATTCCCTGTATTTTGGAGCATAATTAAAGAAATTCCCCTAGTTGTGGTGCAGAAAGACAGAAATTCCCTATATGTTGGGGCAAAAAGACAGAAATTCTCCTTATTTTGTGGCATAACTCAGAAATTCCACTTATTTTGGGGCAAAATTCTAGAAATTTACCTTATTTTGGGGCATAATTGCAGAAATTTTACTTATTTTGGGGCAAAATTGCAGAAATTTCACTTATTTCAGGGAAAAAAGGCAGAAATTTTCTTTATTTTGGGGCAAAAGGCAGAAATTCCTAATATTTTCTGGCAAAAATGCAGAAATTCCCCTTATTTTGAGGTAAAAAGGCTGAAATTCCCCATATTTGGGTGCAAAAAGGCAGAAATTTCCCTTATTTTGGGGCAAAATTGCAGAAATTTCACTTATTTAGAGGCAAAAAAGACAGAAATTCTTCTTATTTTGGGGCAAAACTTAGAAATTCCACTTATTTTGGGGCAAAATTCCAGAAATTTCCCTTATTTTGGGCCAAAATTGCAGAAATTTCACTTATTTTGGGGCAAAATTGCAGAAATTTCACTTATTTAGAGGCAAAAAGACAGAAATTTTCCTTATTTTGGGGCAAAACTTAGAAATTCCACTAATTTTGGGGCAAAATTCCAGAAATTTCCCTTATTTTGGGCCAAAATTGCAGAAATTTCACTTATTTTGGGGCAAAATTTCAGAAATTTCACTTATTTCAGGGAAAGAAGGCACAAATTTTCCTTATTTTGGGGCAAAAAGTCAGAAATTCCTAATATTTTCTTGCAAAAATGCAGAAATTTCCCATATTTTGAGGTAAAAAGGCTGAAATTCCCTATATTTGGGGGCAAAGAGGCAGAAATTTCCCTTATTTTTGGGCAAAATGGCAGAAATTTCACTTACTTCAGGGTAATAAGTCAGAAATTCCCCTTATTTGGGGGCAAAAAAGACAGAAATTCTCTTTGTTTTGGGGGAAAAAGACAGAAATTCCGCTTATTTACAGGCAAAAAGGCAGAAATTACCTTTGTTTTGGAGCAAAAATGAAGAAATTTTCCTTTTTATGGCCAAAAGGTATGCATTCCCATTATTTTCAGGTAAAAAGGCAGAAATTCCCGTATTTTGGAGCAAAATTCCAGAAATTCCTCTAATTTGGGGCAAAAGGCAGAAATTCCCTTTATTTTGGGGCAAAAATCAGAAATTCCCCTTATTTTGGGGCAAAATTCCAGAAATTTCCTTTATTTTGGGGCAAAATTGCAGGAATTTACCTTATATTGGGGCAAAATTGCAGAAATTTCCTTTATTTGGGGCAAAATTTCAGAAATTTCACTTATTTTCAGGTAAAAAGGCTGAAATTTCCTTTGTTTTGGGGTAAAAAAGAAGAAATTCCCCTTATTTTGGGGCAAAATTGCAGAAATCTCCCTTATTATGGGAAAAAATTGCAAAAAATTCCCTTATTTTAGAGGAAAATTGCAGAAATTTCTCTTATTTCAGAGAAAAAAAGCAAAAATTTTTCTTATTTTGGGGCAAAAAGGCAGAAATTCACCTTATTTTGGGGTAAAATTGCAGAAATTTCGCATATTTCAGGGCAAAAAGGCAGAAATTTCCCTTATTTTGGGGCAAAATTGCAGAAATTTCACTTATTTCAGTGTAATAAGTCAGAAATTCCCCTTATTTTGAGGCAAAAAAGACAGAAATTTTTTTTGTTTTGAGGGAAAAAGACAGAAATTCCACTTATTTAGAAGCAAAAAGGCAGAAATTTCCCTTATTTTGGAGCAAAAATGAAGAAATTTCTCTTTTTATGGCAAAAGTTATGCATTCCCCTTATTTTCGGGCAAAAAGGCAGAAATTCCCCGTATTTTGGAGCATAATTAAAGAAATTCCCCTAGTTGTGGTGCAGAAAGACAGAAATTCCCTATATCTTGGGGCAAAAAGACAGAAATTCTCCTTATTTTGGGGCATAACTCAGAAATTCCACTTATTTTGGGGCAAAATTCTAGAAATTTACCTTATTTTGGGGCAAAATTGCAGAAATTTCACTTATTTTGGGGCAAAATTGCAGAAATTTCACTTATTTCAGAAAAAAAAAGGCAGAAATTTTCTTTATTTTGGGGCAAAAAGGCAGAAATTCCTAATATTTTCTGGCAAAAATGCAGAAATTCCCCTTATTTTGAGGTAAAAAGGCTGAAATTCCCCATATTTGGGTGCAAAAAGGCAGAAATTTCCCTTATTTTGGGGCAAAATTGCAGAAATTTCACTTATTTAGAGGCAAAAAGACAAAAATTCTCCTTATTTTGGGGCAAAACTTAGAAATTCCACTTATTTTGGGGCAAAATTCCAGAAATTTCCCTTATTTTGGGCCAAAATTGCAGAAATTTCACTTATTTTGGGGCAAAATTGCAGAAATTTCACTTATTTAGAGGCAAAAAGACAGAAATTCTCCTTATTTTGGGGCAAAACTTAGAAATTCCACTTATTTTGGGGCAAAATTCCAGAAATTTCCCTTATTTTGGGCCAAAATTGCAGAAATTTCACTTATTTTGGGGCAAAATTTCAGAAATTCCACTTATTTCAGGGAAAGAAGGCACAAATTTTCCTTATTTTGGGGCAAAAAGTCAGAAATTCCTAATATTTTGTTGCAAAAATGCAGAAATTTCCCATATTTTGAGGTAAAAAGGCTGAAATTCCCTATATTTGGGGGCAAATAGGCAGAAATTTCCCTTATTTTTGGGCAAAATGGCAGAAATTTCACTTACTTCAGGGTAATAAGTCAGAAATTCCCCTTATTTTGGGGCAAAAAAGACAGAAATTCTCTTTGTTTTGGGGGAAAAAGACAGAAATTCCACTTATTTACAGGCAAAAAGGCAGAAATTACCTTTGTTTTGGAGCAAAAATGAAGAAATTTTCCTTTTTATGGCCAAAAGGTATGCATTCCCATTATTTTCAGGTAAAAAGGCAGAAATTCCCGTATTTTGGAGCAAAATTCCAGAAATTCTTCTAATTTGGGGCAAAAGGCAGAAATTCCCTTTATTTTGGGGCAAAAATCAGAAATTCCCCTTATTTTGGGGCAAAATTCCAGAAATTTCCTTTTTTTTGGGCAAAATTGCAGGAATTTACCTTATTTTGGGGCAAAATTGCAGAAATTTCCCTTATTTGGGGCAAAATTTCAGAAATTTAACTTATTTTAAGGTAAAAAGGCTGAAATTTCCTTTGTTTTGGGGCAAAAAGGAAGAAATTTTCCTTATTTTGGGGCAAAATTGCAGAAATCTCACTTATTATGGGAAAAAATTGCAAAAAATTTTCTTATTTTAGGGGAAAATTGCAGAAATTTCACTTATTTCAGAGAAAAAAAGCAAAAATTTTTCTTATTTTGGGGCAAAAAGGCAGAAATTCCCATTAATTTGTGGCAAAAAGGCAGAAATTCACCTTATTTTGGGGTAAAATTGCAGAAATTTCGCATATTTCAGGGCAAAAAGGCAGAAATTTCCCATATTTTGGAGCAAAATTGCAGAAATCCCCCTTGTTGTGGGGCAAAAAGACAGAAATTCCCTATATGTTGAGGCAAAAAGACAGAAATTCTCTTTTTTTTGGGGGCAAAACTTAGAAATTCCACTTATTTTGGGGCAAAATTGCAGAAATTTCCCTTATTTGGGGCAAAATTTCAAAAATTTCACTTATTTTCAGGTAAAAAGGCTGAAATTTCCTTTGTTTTGGGGCAAAAAGGAAGAAATTCCCCTTATTTTGGGGCATAATTGCAGAAATCTCCCTTATTATGGGAAAAAATTGCAATAAATTCCCTTATTTTAGGGGAAAATTGCAGAAATTTTACTTATTTCAGAGAAAAAAAGCAAAATTTTTCTTATTTTGGGGCAAAAAGGCAGAAATTCCCATTAATTTGTGGCAAAAAGGCAGAAATTCACCTTATTTTGGGGTAAAATTGCAGAAATTTCGCATATTTCGGGGCAAAAAGGCAGAAATTTCCCTTATTTTGGGGCAAAATTGCAGAAATTTCACTTATTTCAGTGTAATAAGTCAGAAATTTCCCTTATTTTGAGGCAAAAAAGACAGAATTTTTTTTTGTTTTGAGAGAAAAAGACAGAAATTCCACTTATTTAGAGGCAAAAAGGCAGAAATTTCCCTTATTTTGGAGCAAAAATGAAGAAATTTCCCTTTTTTATGGCAAAAAGTTATGCATTCCCCTTATTTTCGGGCAAAAAGGCAGAAATTCCCCGTATTTTGGAGCATAATTGAAGAAATTCCCCTAGTTGTGCTGCAGAAAGACAGAAATTCCCTATATGTTGGGGCAAAAAGACAGAAATTCTCCTTCTTTTGGGGCATAACTCAGAAATTCCACTTATTTTGGGGCAAAATTCTAGAAATTTCCCTTATTTTGGAACAAAATTGCAGAAATTTCACTTATTTTGGGGCAAAATTGCAGAAATTTCACTTATTTCAGGGAAAAAAGGCAGAAATTATCTTTATTTTGGGGCAAAACGGCAGAAATTCCTTATATTTTCTGGCAAAAATGCAGAAATTTCCCTTACTTTGAGGTAAAAAGGCTGAAATTCCCCTTATTTTGGGGCAAAAAAACAGAAATTTCCCTTATTTTGGGGCAAAATTGCAGAAATTTCACTTATTTAGAGGCAAAAAGACAGAAATTCTCCTTATTTTAGGGCAAAACTTAGAAATTCCACTTATTTTGGGCCAAAATTCCAGAAATTTCTTTTATTTTAAGCCACAATTGCAGAAATTTCACTTATTTTGGGGCAAAATTGCAGAAATTTCACTTATTTCAGGGAAAAAAGGCAGAAATTTTCTTTATTTTGGGGCAAAAAGGCAGAAATTCCTTATATTTTCTGGCAAAAATGCAGAAATTTCCCTTACTTTGAGGTAAAAAGGCTGAAATTCCCCTTATTTTGGGGCAAAAAAACAGAAATTTCCCTTATTTTGGGGCAAAATTGCAGAAATTTCACTTATTTAGAGGCAAAAAGACAGAAATTCTCCTTATTTTAGGGCAAAACTTAGAAATTCCACTTATTTTGGGCCAAAATTCCAGAAATTTCTTTTATTTTAAGCCACAATTGCAGAAATTTCACTTATTTTGGGGCAAAATTGCAGAAATTTCACTTATTTCAGGGAAAAAAGGCACAAATTTTCCTTATTTTGGGGCAAAAAGTCAGAAATTCCTAATATTTTGTGGCAAAAATGCAGAAATTCCCCTTATTTTGTAGGTAAAAAGGCTGAAATTCCCTATATTTGGGGGCAAAGAGGCAGAAATTTCCTTTATTTTGGGGCAAAATTGGAGAAATTTCACTTATTTCAGGGTAATAACTCAGAAAATCCCCTTATTTTGGGGCAAAAAAGACAGAAATTTCCTTTGTTTTTTGGGGAAAAAGACAGAAATTCCACTTATTTAGAGGCAAAAAGGCAGAAATTCCCCTTATTTTGGAGCAAAAATGAAGAAATTTACCTTTTTATGACATAAAGGTATGCATTCCCCTTACTTTCGGGATAAAAAGCAGAAATTCCCCGTATTTTGAAACAAAATTGCAGAAATTCTCATAATTTTCGGGCAAAAAGGCAGAAATTCTCCTTATTTTGGGGCAAAAAGACAGAAGATCTCCATTTTTCGGGAGCCAACATACAGAAATTCCCCTTATTTTGGGGCAAAATTGCAGAAATTTCCTTTACATTGGGGCAAAATTGCAGAAATTTCCCTTGTTTTGGGGCAAAATGGCAGAAATTTCACTTACTACAGGGTAATAAGTCAGAAATTCCCTTTAATTTGGGGCAAAAAAGACATAAATTCTCTTTGTTTTGGGGGAAAAAGACAGAAATTCCACTTATTTAGAGGCAAAAAGGCAGAAATTCCCTTTGTTTTGGAGCAAAAATGAAGAAATTTTCCTTTTTATGGCCAAAAGTTATGCATTCCCATTATTTTCAGGCAAAAAGGCAGAAATTCCCGTATTTTGGAGCAAAATTGCAGAAGTTCCTCTAATTTTGGGGCAAAAGGCAGAAATTCCCTTTATTTTGGGGCAAAAATCAGAAATTCCCCTTATTTTGGGGCAAAATTCCAGAAATTTCCTTTATTTTGGGGCAGAATTGCAGGAATTTACCTTATATTGGGGCAAAATTGCAGAAATTTGCCTTATTTGGGGCAAAATTTCAGAAATTTCACTTATTTTCAGGTAAAAAGGCTGAAATTTCCTTTGTTTTGGGGTAAAAAAGAAGAAATTCCCCTTATTTTGGGGCAAAATTGCAGAAATCTCCCTTATTATGGGAAAAAATTGCAAAAAATTCCCTTATTTTAAAGGAAAATTTCAGAAATTTCTCTTATTTCAGAGAAAAAAAGAAAAAATTTTTCTTATTTTGGGGCAAAAAGGCAGAAATTCACCTTATTTTGGGGTAAAATTGCAGAAATTTCGCATATTTCAGGGCAAAAAGGCAGAAATTTCCCTTATTTTGGGGCAAAATTGCAGAAATTTCACTTATTTCAGTGTAATAAGTCAGAAATTCCCCTTATTTTGAGGCAAAAAAGACAGAAATTTTTTTTGTTTTGAGGGAAAAAGACAGAAATTCCACTTATTTAGAGGCAAAAAGGCAGAAATTTCCCTTATTTTGGAGCAAAAATGAAGAAATTTCCCTTTTTTATGGCAAAAGTTATGCATTCCCCTTATTTTCGGGCAAAAAGGCAGAAATTCCCTGTATTTTGGAGCATAATTAAAGAAATTCCCCTAGTTGTGGTGCAGAAAGACAGAAATTCCCTATATGTTGGGGCAAAAAGACAGAAATTCTCCTTATTTTGTGGCATAACTCAGAAATTCCACTTATTTTGGGGCAAAATTCTAGAAATTTACCTTATTTTGGGGCATAATTGCAGAAATTTTACTTATTTTGGGGCAAAATTGCAGAAATTTCACTTATTTCAGGGAAAAAAGGCAGAAATTTTCTTTATTTTGGGGCAAAAGGCAGAAATTCCTAATATTTTCTGGCAAAAATGCAGAAATTCCCCTTATTTTGAGGTAAAAAGGCTGAAATTCCCCATATTTGGGTGCAAAAAGGCAGAAATTTCCCTTATTTTGGGGCAAAATTGCAGAAATTTCACTTATTTAGAGGCAAAAAAGACAGAAATTCTTCTTATTTTGGGGCAAAACTTAGAAATTCCACTTATTTTGGGGCAAAATTCCAGAAATTTCCCTTATTTTGGGCCAAAATTGCAGAAATTTCACTTATTTTGGGGCAAAATTGCAGAAATTTCACTTATTTAGAGGCAAAAAGACAGAAATTCTCCTTATTTTGGGGCAAAACTTAGAAATTCCACTAATTTTGGGGCAAAATTCCAGAAATTTCCCTTATTTTGGGCCAAAATTGCAGAAATTTCACTTATTTTGGGGCAAAATTTCAGAAATTTCACTTATTTCAGGGAAAGAAGGCACAAATTTTCCTTATTTTGGGGCAAAAAGTCAGAAATTCCTAATATTTTCTTGCAAAAATGCAGAAATTTCCCATATTTTGAGGTAAAAAGGCTGAAATTCCCTATATTTGGGGGCAAAGAGGCAGAAATTTCCCTTATTTTTGGGCAAAATGGCAGAAATTTCACTTACTTCAGGATAATAAGTCAGAAATTCCCCTTATTTGGGGGCAAAAAAGACAGAAATTCTCTTTGTTTTGGGGGAAAAAGACAGAAATTCCACTTATTTACAGGCAAAAAGGCAGAAATTACCTTTGTTTTGGAGCAAAAATGAAGAAATTTTCCTTTTTATGGCCAAAAGGTATGCATTCCCATTATTTTCAGGTAAAAAGGCAGAAATTCCCGTATTTTGGAGCAAAATTCCAGAAATTCCTCTAATTTGGGGCAAAAGGCAGAAATTCCCTTTATTTTGGGGCAAAAATCAGAAATTCCCCTTATTTTGGGGCAAAATTCCAGAAATTTCCTTTATTTTGGGGCAAAATTGCAGGAATTTACCTTATATTGGGGCAAAATTGCAGAAATTTCCTTTATTTGGGGCAAAATTTCAGAAATTTCACTTATTTTCAGGTAAAAAGGCTGAAATTTCCTTTGTTTTGGGGTAAAAAAGAAGAAATTCCCCTTATTTTGGGGCAAAATTGCAGAAATCTCCCTTATTATGGGAAAAAATTGCAAAAAATTCCCTTATTTTAGAGGAAAATTGCAGAAATTTCTCTTATTTCAGAGAAAAAAAGCAAAAATTTTTCTTATTTTGGGGCAAAAAGGCAGAAATTCACCTTATTTTGGGGTAAAATTGCAGAAATTTCGCATATTTCAGGGCAAAAAGGCAGAAATTTCCCTTATTTTGGGGCAAAATTGCAGAAATTTCACTTATTTCAGTGTAATAAGTCAGAAATTCCCCTTATTTTGAGGCAAAAAAGACAGAAATTTTTTTTGTTTTGAGGGAAAAAGACAGAAATTCCACTTATTTAGAAGCAAAAAGGCAGAAATTTCCCTTATTTTGGAGCAAAAATGAAGAAATTTCTCTTTTTATGGCAAAAGTTATGCATTCCCCTTATTTTCGGGCAAAAAGGCAGAAATTCCCCGTATTTTGGAGCATAATTAAAGAAATTCCCCTAGTTGTGGTGCAGAAAGACAGAAATTCCCTATATCTTGGGGCAAAAAGACAGAAATTCTCCTTATTTTGGGGCATAACTCAGAAATTCCACTTATTTTGGGGCAAAATTCTAGAAATTTACCTTATTTTGGGGCAAAATTGCAGAAATTTCACTTATTTTGGGGCAAAATTGCAGAAATTTCACTTATTTCAGAAAAAAAAAGGCAGAAATTTTCTTTATTTTGGGGCAAAAAGGCAGAAATTCCTAATATTTTCTGGCAAAAATGCAGAAATTCCCCTTATTTTGAGGTAAAAAGGCTGAAATTCCCCATATTTGGGTGCAAAAAGGCAGAAATTTCCCTTATTTTGGGGCAAAATTGCAGAAATTTCACTTATTTAGAGGCAAAAAGACAAAAATTCTCCTTATTTTGGGGCAAAACTTAGAAATTCCACTTATTTTGGGGCAAAATTCCAGAAATTTCCCTTATTTTGGGCCAAAATTGCAGAAATTTCACTTATTTTGGGGCAAAATTGCAGAAATTTCACTTATTTAGAGGCAAAAAGACAGAAATTCTCCTTATTTTGGGGCAAAACTTAGAAATTCCACTAATTTTGGGGCAAAATTCCAGAAATTTCCCTTATTTTGGGCCAAAATTGCAGAAATTTCACTTATTTTGGGGCAAAATTTCAGAAATTTCACTTATTTCAGGGAAAGAAGGCACAAATTTTCCTTATTTTGGGGCAAAAAGTCAGAAATTCCTAATATTTTCTTGCAAAAATGCAGAAATTTCCCATATTTTGAGGTAAAAAGGCTGAAATTCCCTATATTTGGGGGCAAAGAGGCAGAAATTTCCCTTACTTCAGGGTAATAAGTCAGAAATTCCCCTTATTTGGGGGCAAAAAAGACAGAAATTCTCTTTGTTTTGGGGGAAAAAGACAGAAATTCCACTTATTTACAGGCAAAAAGGCAGAAATTACCTTTGTTTTGGAGCAAAAATGAAGAAATTTTCCTTTTTATGGCCAAAAGGTATGCATTCCCATTATTTTCAGGTAAAAAGGCAGAAATTCCCGTATTTTGGAGCAAAATTCCAGAAATTCTTCTAATTTGGGGCAAAAGGCAGAAATTCCCTTTATTTTGGGGCAAAAATCAGAAATTCCCCTTATTTTGGGGCAAAATTCCAGAAATTTCCTTTTTTTGGGCAAAATTGCAGGAATTTACCTTATTTTGGGGCAAAATTGCAGAAATTTCCCTTATTTGGGGCAAAATTTCAGAAATTTAACTTATTTTAAGGTAAAAAGGCTGAAATTTCCTTTGTTTTGGGGCAAAAAGGAAGAAATTTTCCTTATTTTGGGGCAAAATTGCAGAAATCTCACTTATTATGGGAAAAAATTGCAAAAAATTTTCTTATTTTAGGGGAAAATTGCAGAAATTTCACTTATTTCAGAGAAAAAAAGCAAAAATTTTTCTTATTTTGGGGCAAAAATCAGAAATTCCCATTAATTTGTGGCAAAAAGGCAGAAATTCACCTTATTTTGGGGTAAAATTGCAGAAATTTCGCATATTTCAGGGCAAAAAGGCAGAAATTTCCCTTATTTTGGGGCAAAATTGCAGAAATTTCACTTATTTCAGTGTAATAAGTCAGAAATTCCCCTTATTTTGAGGCAAAAAAGACAAAATTTTTTTTTGTTTTGAGAGAAAAAGACAGAAATTCCACTTATTTAGAGGCAAAAAGATAGAAATTTCCCTTATTTTGGAGCAAAAATGAAGAAATTTCCCTTTTTTATGGCAAAAAGTTATGCATTCCCCTTATTTTCGGGCAAAAAGGCAGAAATTCCCCGTATTTTGGAGCATAATTGAAGAAATTCCCCTAGTTGTGCTGCAGAAAGAAAGAAATTCCATATTTGTTGTGGCAAAAAGACAGAAATTCTCCTTATTTTGGGGCATAACTCAGAAATTCCACTTATTTGAGGCAAAATTCTAGAAATTTCCCTTATTTTGGAACAAAATTGCAGAAATTTCACTTATTTCAGTGAAAAAAGGCAGAAATTTTCTTTATTTTGGGGCAAAATGACAGAAATTCCTTATATTTTCTGGCAAAAATGCAGAAATTTCCCTTATTTTGAGGTAAAAAGGCTGAAATTCCCCTTATTTTGGGGCAAAAAAACAGAAATTTCCCTTATTTTGGGGCAAAATTGCAGAAATTTCACTTATTTAGAGACAAAAAGACAGAAATTCTCCTTATTTTGGGGCAAAACTTAGAAATTCCACTTATTTTGGGCCAAAATTCCAGAAATTTCTTTTATTTTAAGCCACAATTGCAGAAATTTCAATATTTTGGGGCAAAATTGCAGAAATTTCACTTATTTCAGGGAAAAAAGGCACAAATTTTCCTTATTTTGGGGCAAAAAGTCAGAAATTCCTAATATTTTGTGGCAAAAATGCAGAAATTTTCCTTATTTTGTAGGTAAAAAGGCTGAAATTCCCTATATTTGGGGGCAAAGAGGCAGAAATTTCCTTTATTTTGGGGCAAAATTGAAGAAATTTCACTTATTTCAGGGTAATAACTCAGAAAATCCCCTTATTTTGGGGCAAAAAAGACAGAAATTCTCTTTGTTTTGGGGGAAAAAGACAGAAATTCCACTTATTTAGAGGCAAAAAGGCAGAAATTCCCTTTGTTTTGGAGCAAAAATGAAGAAATTTTCCTTTTTATGGCCAAAAGTTATGCATTCCCATTATTTTCAGGCAAAAAGACAGAAATTCCCGTATTTTGGAGCAAAATTGCAGAAATTCCTCTAATTTTGGGGCAAAAGGCAGAAATTCCCTTTATTTTGGGTCAAAAATCAGAAATTCCCCTTATTTTGGGGCAAAATTCCAGAAATTTCCTTTATTTTGGGGCAAAATTGCAGGAATTTACCTTATATTGGGGCAAAATTGCAGAAATTTCCTTTATTTGGGGCAAAATTTCAGAAATTTCACTTATTTTCAGGTAAAAAGGCTGAAATTTCCTTTGTTTTGGGGTAAAAAGAAAGAAATTCCCCTTATTTTGGGGCAAAATTGCAGAAATCTCCCTTATTATGGGAAAAAATTGCAAAAAATTCCCTTATTTTAGAGGAAAATTGCAGAAATTTCTCTTATTTCAGAGAAAAAAAGCAAAAATTTTTCTTATTTTGGGGCAAAAAGGCAGAAATTCACCTTATTTTGGGGTAAAATTGCAGAAATTTCGAATATTTCAGGGCAAAAAGGCAGAAATTTCCCTTATTTTGGGGCAAAATTGCAGAAATTTCACTTATTTCAGTGTAATAAGTCAGAAATCCCCCTTATTTTGAGGCAAAAAAGACAGAAATTTTTTTTGTTTTGAGGGAAAAAGACAGAAATTCCACTTATTTAGAGGCAAAAAGGCAGAAATTTCCCTTATTTTGGAGCAAAAATGAAGAAATTTCTCTTTTTTATGGCAAAAGTTATGCATTCCCCTTATTTTCGGGCAAAAAGGCAGAAATTCCCCGTATTTTGGAGCATAATTATAGAAATTCCCCTAGTTGTGGTGCAGAAAGACAGAAATTCCCTATATGTTGGGGCAAAAAGACAGAAATTCTCCTTATTTTGGGGCATAACTCAGAAATTCCACTTATTTTGGGGCAAAATTCTAGAAATTTACCTTATTTTGGGGCAAAATTGCAGAAATTTCACTTATTTTGGGGCAAAATTGCAGAAATTTCACTTATTTCAGGGAAAAAGGCAGAAATTTTCTTTATTTTGGGGCAAAAAGGCAGAAATTCCTAATATTTTCTGGCAAAAATGCAGAAATTCCCCTTATTTTGAGGTAAAAAGGCTGAAATTCCCCATATTTGGGTGCAAAAAGGCAGAAATTTCCCTTATTTTGGGGCAAAATTGCAGAAATTTCACTTATTTAGAGGCAAAAAGACAGAAATTCTCCTTATTTTGGGGCAAAACTTAGAAATTCCACTTATTTTGGGGCAAAATTACAGAAATTTCCCTTATTTTGGGCCAAAATTGCAGAAATTTCACTTATTTTGGGGCAAAATTTCAGAAATTTCACTTATTTCAGGGAAAGAAGGCACAAATTTTCCTTATTTTGGGGCAAAAAGTCAGAAATTCCTAATATTTTGTTGCAAAAATGCAGAAACTTTCCATATTTTGAGGTAAAAAGGCTGAAATTCCCTATATTTGGGGGCAAAGAGGCAGAAATTTCCCTTATTTTGGGGCAAAATTGGAGAAATTTCACTTATTTCAGGGTAATAATTCAGAAAATCCCCTTATTTTGGGGCAAAAAAGATGGAAATTTCCTTTCTTTTGGGGGAAAAAGACAGAAATTCCACTTATTTAGAGGCAAAAAGGCAGAAATTCCCCTTATTTTGGAGCAAAAATGAAGAAATTTACCTTTTTATGGCAAAAAGGTATGCATTTCCCTTACTTTCGGGATAAAAAGCAGAAATTCCCCGTATTTTGAAACAAAATTGCAGAAATTCTCAAAATTTTCGGGGAAAAAGGCAGAAATTCTCCTTATTTTGGGGCAAAAAGACAGAAGATCTCCATTTTTCGCGAGCAAACATTCAGAAATTCCCCTTATTTTGGGGCAAAATGGCAGAAATTTCACTTACTTCAGGGTAATAAGTCAGAAATTCCCCTTATTTTGGGGAAAAAAAGACATAAATTCTCTTTGTTTTGGGGGAAAAATACAGAAATTCCACTTATTTAGAGGCAAAAAGGCAGAAATTCCCTTTGTTTTGGAGCAAAAATGAAGAAATTTCCCTTTTTATGGCCAAAAGGTATGCATTCCCATTATTTTCAGGCAAAAAGGCAGAAATCCCCGTATTTTGGAGCAAAATTGCAGAAATTCCTCTAATTTTTGGGCAAAAGGCAGAAATTCCCTTTATTTTGGGGCAAAAATCAGAAATTCCCCTTATTTTGGGGCAAAATTCCAGAAATTTCCTTTATTTTGGGGCAAAATTGCAGGAATTTACCTTATATTGGGGCAAAATTGCAGAAATTTCCTTTATTTGGGGCAAAATTTCAGAAATTTCACTTATTTTCAGGTAAAAAGGCTGAAATTTCCTTTGTTTTGGGGTAAAAAGAAAGAAATTCCCCTTATTTTGGGGCAAAATTGCAGAAATCTCCCTTATTATGGGAAAAAATTGCAAAAAATTCCCTTATTTTAGAGGAAAATTGCAGAAATTTCTCTTATTTCAGAGAAAAAAAGCAAAAATTTTTCTTATTTTGGGGCAAAAAGGCAGAAATTCACCTTATTTTGGGGTAAAATTGCAGAAATTTCGCATATTTCAGGGCAAAAAGGCAGAAATTTCCCTTATTTTGGGGCAAAATTGCAGAAATTTCACTTATTTCAGTGTAATAAGTCAGAAATTCCCCTTATTTTGAGGCAAAAAAGACAGAAATTTTTTTTGTTTTGAGGGAAAAAGACAGAAATTCCACTTATTTAGAGGCAAAAAGGCAGAAATTTCCCTTATTTTGGAGCAAAAATGAAGAAATTTCTCTTTTTTATGGCAAAAGTTATGCATTCCCCTTATTTTCGGGCAAAAAGGCAGAAATTCCCCGTATTTTGGAGCATAATTAAAGAAATTCCCCTAGTTGTGGTGCAGAAAGACAGAAATTCCCTATATGTTGGGGCAAAAAGACAGAAATTCTCCTTATTTTGGGGCATAACTCAGAAATTCCACTTATTTTGGGGCAAAATTCTAGAAATTTACCTTATTTTGGGGCAAAATTGCAGAAATTTCACTTATTTTGGGGCAAAATTGCAGAAATTTCACTTATTTCAGGGAAAAAGGCAGAAATTTTCTTTATTTTGGGGCAAAAAGGCAGAAATTCCTAATATTTTCTGGCAAAAATGCAGAAATTCCCCTTATTTTGAGGTAAAAAGGCTGAAATTCCCCATATTTGGGTGCAAAAAGGCAGAAATTTCCCTTATTTTGGGGCAAAATTGCAGAAATTTCACTTATTTAGAGGCAAAAAGACAGAAATTCTCCTTATTTTGGGGCAAAACTTAGAAATTCCACTTATTTTGGGGCAAAATTACAGAAATTTCCCTTATTTTGGGCCAAAATTGCAGAAATTTCACTTATTTTGGGGCAAAATTTCAGAAATTTCACTTATTTCAGTGAAAAAAGGCACAAATTTTCCTTATTTTGGGGCAAAAAGTCAGAAATTCCTAATATTTTGTTGCAAAAATGCAGAAACTTTCCATATTTTGAGGTAAAAATGCTGAAATTCCCTATATTTGGGGGCAAAGAGGCAGAAATTTCCCTTATTTTGGGGCAAAATTGGAGAAATTTCACTTATTTCAGGGTAATAATTCAGAAAATCCCCTTATTTTGGGGCAAAAAAGATGGAAATTTCCTTTCTTTTGGGGGAAAAAGACAGAAATTCCACTTATTTAGAGGCAAAAAGGCAGAAATTCCCCTTATTTTGGAGCAAAAATGAAGAAATTTACCTTTTTATGGCAAAAAGGTATGCATTTCCCTTACTTTCGGGATAAAAAGCAGAAATTCCCCGTATTTTGAAACAAAATTGCAGAAATTCTCAAAATTTTCGGGGAAAAAGGCAGAAATTCTCCTCATTTTGGGGCAAAAAGACAGAAGATCTCCATTTTTCGGGAGCAAACATTCAGAAATTCCCCTTATTTTGGGGCAAAATTGCAGAAATTTCCTTTACATTGGGGCAAAATTGCAGAAATATCCCTTATTTTGGGGCAAAATGGCAGAAATTTCACTTACTTCAGGGTATTAAGTCAGAAATTCCCCTTATTTTGGGGAAAAAAAAGACATAAATTCTCTTTGTTTTGGGGGAAAAAGACAGAAATTCCACTTATTTAGAGGCAAAAAGGCAGAAATTCCCTTTGTTTTGGAGCAAAAATGAAGAAATTTCCCTTTTTATGGCCAAAAGGTATGCATTCCCATTATTTTCAGGCAAAAAGGCAGAAATCCCCGTATTTTGGAGAAAAAATTGCAGAAATTCCTCTAATTTTGGGGCAAAAGGCAGAAATTCCCTTTATTTTGGGGCAAAAATCAGAAATTCCCCTAATTTTGGGGCAAAATTCCAGAAATTTCCTTTATTTTGGGGCAAAATTGAAGGAATTTACCTTATATTGGGGCAAAATTGCAGAAATTTCCGTTATTTGGGGCAAAATTTCAGAAATTTCACTTATTTTCAGGTAAAAAGGCTGAAATTTCCTTTGTTTTGGGCAAAAAGGAAGAAATTCCCCTTATTTTGGGGCAAATTTGCAGAAATCTCTCTTATTATGGGAAAAAATTGCAAAAATTTTTCTTATTTTAGGGGAAAATTGCAGAAATTTCACTTATTTCAGAGAAAAAAGCAAAAATTTTTCTTATTTTGGGGCAAAAGGCAGAAATTCCCATTATTTTGGGGCAAAAAAGCAGAAAAACACCTTATTTAGGGGTAAAATTGCAGAAATTTCACATATTTCAGGGCAAAAAGGCAGAAATTCCCCATATTTTGGAGCAAAATTGCAGAAATCCCCCTTGTTGTGGGGCAAAAAGACAGAAATTCCCTATATGTTGAGGCAAAAAGACAGAAATTCTCTTTATTTTGGGGCAAAACTTAGAAATTCCACTTATTTTGGGGCAAAATTGCAGAAATTTCCCTTATTTGGGGCAAAATTTCAAAAATTTCACTTATTTTCAGGTAAAAAGGCTGAAATTTCCTTTGTTTTGGGGCAAAAAGGAAGAAATTCCCCTTATTTTGGGGCATAATTGCAGAAATCTCCCTTATTATGGGAAAAAATTGCAATAAATTCCCTTATTTTAGGGGAAAATTGCAGAAATTTTACTTATTTCAGAGAAAAAAAGCAAAATTTTTCTTATTTTGGGGCAAAAAGGCAGAAATTCCCATTAATTTGTGGCAAAAAGGCAGAAATTCACCTTATTTTGGGGTAAAATTGCAGAAATTTCGCATATTTCAGGGCAAAAAGGCAGAAATTTCCCTTATTTTGGGGCAAAATTGCAGAAATTTCACTTATTTCAGTGTAATAAGTCAGAAATTCCCCTTATTTTGAGGCAAAAAAGACAGAAATTTTTTTTTGTTTTGAGAGAAAAAGACAGAAATTCCACTTATTTAGAGGCAAAAAGGCAGAAATTTCCCTTATTTTGGAGCAAAAATGAAGAAATTTCCCTTTTTTATGGCAAAAAGGTATGCATTCCCCTTATTTTCGGGCAAAAAGGCAGAAATTCCCCGTATTTTGGAGCAAAATTGAAGAAATTTCCCTAGTTGTGGTGCAGAAAGACAGAAATTCCCTATATGTTGGGGCAAAAAGACAGAAATTCTCCTTATTTTGGGGCATAACTCAGAAATTCCACTTATTTTGGGGCAAAATTATAGAAATTTACCTTATTTTGGGGCAAAATTGCAGAAATTTCACTTATTTTGGGGCAAAATTGCAGAAATTTCACTTATTTCAGGGAAAAAAGGCAGAAATTTTCTTTATTTTGTTGCAAAAAGGCAGAAATTCCTTATATTTCTGGCAAAAATGCAGAAATTCCCCTTATTTTGAGGTAAAAAGGCTGAAATTCCCCTTATTTGGGGGCAAAAAAACAGAAATTTTCTTTATTTTGGGGCAAAATTGCAGAAATTTCACTTATTTAGAGGCAAAAAGACAGGAATTCTCCTTATTTTGGGGCAAAATTTAGAAATTCCACTTATTTTGGGGAAAAATTCCAGAAATTTCCCTTATTTTTGGCCACAATTGCAGAACTTTCACTTATTTTGGGGCAAAATTGCAGTGATTTCACTTATTTCAGGGAAAAAAAGGCACAAATTTTCCTTATTTTGGGGCAAAAAGTCAGAAATTCCTAATATTTTGTGGCAAAAATGCAGAAATTCTTCTTATTTTGAGGTAAAAAGGATGAAATTCCCTACATTTGGGGGCAAAGAGGCAGAAATTTCTCTTATTTTGGGGCAGAATTGGAGGAATTTCACTTATTTCAGGGTAATAACTCAGAAAATCCCCTTATTTTGGGGCAAAAAAGACAGAAATTTCTTTTGTTTTGGGGGAAAAAGACAGAAATTCCACTTATTTAGAGGCAAAAACGCAGAAATTCCCCTTATTTTGGAGCAAAAATGAAGAAATTTACCTTTTTATGGCTAAAAGGTATGCATTCCCCTTACTTTCGGGATAAAAAGCAGAAATTCCCCGTATTTTGAAACCAAATTGCAGAAATTCTCATAATTTTCGGGCAAAAAGGCAGAAATTCTCCTTATTTTGGGGCAAAAAGACAGAAGATCTCCATTTTTCGGGAGCAAACATTCAGAAATTCCCCTTATTTTGGGGCAAAATTGCAGAAATTTCCTTTACATTGGGGCAAAATTGCAGAAATATCCCTTATTTTGGGGCAAAATGGCAGAAATTTCACTTACTTCAGGGTAATAAGTCAGAAATTCGCCTTATTTTGGGGAAAAAAAGACATAAATTCTCTTTGTTTTGGGGGAAAAAGACAGAAATTCCACTTATTTAGAGGCAAAAAGGCAGAAATTCCCTTTGTTTTGGAGCAAAAATGAAGAAATTTCCCTTTTTATGGCCAAAAGGTATGCATTCCCATTATTTTCAGTCAAAAAGGCAGAAATCCCCGTATTTTGGAGAAAAAATTGCAGAAATTCCTCTAATTTTGGGGCAAAAGGCAGAAATTCCCTTTATTTTGGGGCAAAAATCAGAAATTCCCCTTATTTTGGGGCAAAATTCCAGAAATTTCCTTTATTTTGGGGCAAAATTGAAGGAATTTACCTTATTTTGGGGCAAAATTGCAGAAATTTCCGTTATTTGGGGCAAAATTTCAGAAATTTCACTTATTTTCAGGTAAAAAGGCTGAAATTTCCTTTGTTTTGGGGCAAAAAGGAAGAAATTCCCCTTATTTTGGGGCAAATTTGCAGAAATCTCTCTTATTATGGGAAAAAATTGCAAAAATTTTTCTTATTTTAGGGGAAAATTGCAGAAATTTCACTTATTTCAGAGAAAAAAAGCAAAACTTTTTCTTATTTTGGGGCAAAAGGCAGAAATTCCCATTATTTTGGGGCAAAAAAGCAGAAAAACACCTTATTTAGGGGTAAAATTGCAGAAATTTCACATATTTCAGGGCAAAAAGGCAGAAATTCCCCATATTTTGGAGCAAAATTGCAGAAATCCCCCTTGTTGTGGGGCAAAAAGACAGAAATTCCCTATATGTTGAGGCAAAAAGACAGAAATTCTCTTTATTTTGGGGCAAAACTTAGAAATTCCACTTATTTTGGGGCAAAATTGCAGAAATTTCCCTTATTTGGGGCAAAATTTCAAAAATTTCACTTATTTTCAGGTAAAAAGGCTGAAATTTCCTTTGTTTTGGGGCAAAAAGGAAGAAATTCCCCTTATTTTGGGGCATAATTGCAGAAATCTCCCTTATTATGGGAAAAAATTGCAAAAAATTCCCTTATTTTAGGGGAAAATTGCAAAAATTTTACTTATTTCAGAGAAAAAAAGCAAAATTTTTCTTATTTTGGGGCAAAAAGGCAGAAATTCCCATTAATTTGTGGCAAAAAGGCAGAAATTCACCTTATTTTGGGGTAAAATTGCAGAAATTTCGCATATTTCAGGGCAAAAAGGCAGAAATTTCCCTTATTTTGGGGCAAAATTGCAGAAATTTCACTTATTTCAGTGTAATAAGTCAGAAATTCCCCTTATTTTGAGGCAAAAAAGACAGAAATTTTTTTTTGTTTTGAGAGAAAAAGACAGAAATTCCACTTATTTAGAGGCAAAAAGGCAGAAATTTCCCTTATTTTGGAGCAAAAATGAAGAAATTTCCCTTTTTTATGGCAAAAAGGTATGCATTCCCCTTATTTTCGGGCAAAAAGGCAGAAATTCCCCGTATTTTGGAGCAAAATTGAAGAAATTTCCCTAGTTGTGGTGCAGAAAGACAGAAATTCCCTATATGTTGGGGCAAAAAGACAGAAATTCTCCTTATTTTGGGGCATAACTCAGAAATTCCACTTATTTTGGGGCAAAATTTTAGAAATTTACCTTATTTTGGGGCAAAATTGCAGAAATTTCACTTATTTTGGGGCAAAATTGCAGAAATTTCACTTATTTCAGGGAAAAAGGCAGAAATTTTCTTTTTTTGGGGCAAAAAGGCAGAAATTCCTAATATTTTCTGGCAAAAATGCAGAAATTCCCCTTATTTTGAGGTAAAAAGGCTGAAATTCCCCATATTTGGGTGCAAAAAGGCAGAAATTTCCCTTATTTTGGGGCAAAATTGCAGAAATTTCACTTATTTAGAGGCAAAAAGACAGAAATTCTCCTTATTTTGGGGCAAAACTTAGAAATTCCACTTATTTTGGGGCAAAATTACAGAAATTTCCCTTATTTTGGGCCAAAATTGCAGAAATTTCACTTATTTTGGGGCAAAATTTCAGAAATTTCACTTATTTCAGTGAAAAAAGGCACAAATTTTCCTTATTTTGGGGCAAAAAGTCAGAAATTCCTAATATTTTGTTGCAAAAATGCAGAAACTTTCCATATTTTGAGGTAAAAATGCTGAAATTCCCTATATTTGGGGGCAAAGAGGCAGAAATTTCCCTTATTTTGGGGCAAAATTGGAGAAATTTCACTTATTTCAGGGTAATAATTCAGAAAATCCCCTTATTTTGGGGCAAAAAAGATGGAAATTTCCTTTCTTTTGGGGGAAAAAGACAGAAATTCCACTTATTTAGAGGCAAAAAGGCAGAAATTCCCCTTATTTTGGAGCAAAAATGAAGAAATTTACCTTTTTATGGCAAAAAGGTATGCATTTCCCTTACTTTCGGGATAAAAAGCAGAAATTCCCCGTATTTTGAAACAAAATTGCAGAAATTCTCAAAATTTTCGGGGAAAAAGGCAGAAATTCTCCTCATTTTGGGGCAAAAAGACAGAAGATCTCCATTTTTCGGGAGCAAACATTCAGAAATTCCCCTTATTTTGGGGCAAAATTGCAGAAATTTCCTTTACATTGGGGCAAAATTGCAGAAATATCCCTTATTTTGGGGCAAAATGGCAGAAATTTCACTTACTTCAGGGTATTAAGTCAGAAATTCCCCTTATTTTGGAGAAAAAAAAGACATAAATTCTCTTTGTTTTGGGGGAGAAAGACAGAAATTCCACTTATTTAGAGGCAAAAAGGCAGAAATTCCCTTTGTTTTGGAGCAAAAATGAAGAAATTTCCCTTTTTATGGCCAAAAGGTATGCATTCCCATTATTTTCAGGCAAAAAGGCAGAAATCCCCGTATTTTGGAGAAAAAATTGCAGAAATTCCTCTAATTTTGGGGCAAAAGGCAGAAATTCCCTTTATTTTGGGGCAAAAATCAGAAATTCCCCTAATTTTGGGGCAAAATTCCAGAAATTTCCTTTATTTTGGGGCAAAATTGAAGGAATTTACCTTATATTGGGGCAAAATTGCAGAAATTTCCGTTATTTGGGGCAAAATTTCAGAAATTTCACTTATTTTCAGGTAAAAAGGCTGAAATTTCCTTTGTTTTGGGGCAAAAAGGAAGAAATTCCCCTTATTTTGGGGCAAATTTGCAGAAATCTCTCTTATTATGGGAAAAAATTGCAAAAATTTTTCTTATTTTAGGGGAAAATTGCAGAAATTTCACTTATTTCAGAGAAAAAAGCAAAAATTTTTCTTATTTTGGGGCAAAAGGCAGAAATTCCCATTATTTTGGGGCAAAAAAGCAGAAAAACACCTTATTTAGGGGTAAAATTGCAGAAATTTCACATATTTCAGGGCAAAAAGGCAGAAATTCCCCATATTTTGGAGCAAAATTGCAGAAATCCCCCTTGTTGTGGGGCAAAAAGACAGAAATTCCCTATATGTTGAGGCAAAAAGACAGAAATTCTCTTTATTTTGGGGCAAAACTTAGAAATTCCACTTATTTTGGGGCAAAATTGCAGAAATTTCCCTTATTTGGGGCAAAATTTCAAAAATTTCACTTATTTTCAGGTAAAAAGGCTGAAATTTCCTTTGTTTTGGGGCAAAAAGGAAGAAATTCCCCTTATTTTGGGGCATAATTGCAGAAATCTCCCTTATTATGGGAAAAAATTGCAATAAATTCCCTTATTTTAGGGGAAAATTGCAGAAATTTTACTTATTTCAGAGAAAAAAAGCAAAATTTTTCTTATTTTGGGGCAAAAAGGCAGAAATTCCCATTAATTTGTGGCAAAAAGGCAGAAATTCACCTTATTTTGGGGTAAAATTGCAGAAATTTTGCATATTTCAGGGCAAAAAGGCAGAAATTTCCCTTATTTTGGGGCAAAATTGCAGAAATTTCACTTATTTCAGTGTAATAAGTCAGAAATTCCCCTTATTTTGAGGCAAAAAAGACAGAAATTTTTTTTTGTTTTGAGAGAAAAAGACAGAAATTCCACTTATTTAGAGGCAAAAAGGCAGAAATTTCCCTTATTTTGGAGCAAAAATGAAGAAATTTCCCTTTTTTATGGCAAAAAGGTATGCATTCCCCTTATTTTCGGGCAAAAAGGCAGAAATTCCCCGTATTTTGGAGCAAAATTGAAGAAATTTCCCTAGTTGTGGTGCAGAAAGACAGAAATTCCCTATATGTTGGGGCAAAAAGACAGAAATTCTCCTTATTTTGGGGCATAACTCAGAAATTCCACTTATTTTGGGGCAAAATTCTAGAAATTTACCTTATTTTGGGGCAAAATTGCAGAAATTTCACTTATTTTGGGGCAAAATTGCAGAAATTTCACTTATTTCAGGGAAAAAAGGCAGAAATTTTCTTTATTTTGTTGCAAAAAGGCAGAAATTCCTTATATTTCTGGCAAAAATGCAGAAATTCCCCTTATTTTGAGGTAAAAAGGCTGAAATTCCCCTTATTTGGGGGCAAAAAAACAGAAATTTTCTTTATTTTGGGGCAAAATTGCAGAAATTTCACTTATTTAGAGGCAAAAAGACAGGAATTCTCCTTATTTTGGGGCAAAATTTAGAAATTCCACTTATTTTGGGGAAAAATTCCAGAAATTTCCCTTATTTTTGGCCACAATTGCAGAACTTTCACTTATTTTGGGGCAAAATTGCAGAAATTTCACTTATTTCAGGGAAAAAAAGGCACAAATTTTCCTTATTTTGGGGCAAAAAGTCAGAAATTCCTAATATTTTGTGGCAAAAATGCAGAAATTCTTCTTATTTTGAGGTAAAAAGGATGAAATTCCCTACATTTGGGGGCAAAGAGGCAGAAATTTCTCTTATTTTGGGGCAGAATTGGAGGAATTTCACTTATTTCAGGGTAATAACTCAGAAAATCCCCTTATTTTGGGGCAAAAAAGACAGAAATTTCTTTTGTTTTGGGGGAAAAAGACAGAAATTCCACTTATTTAGAGGCAAAAACGCAGAAATTCCCCTTATTTTGGAGCAAAAATGAAGAAATTTACCTTTTTATGGCTAAAAGGTATGCATTCCCCTTACTTTCGGGATAAAAAGCAGAAATTCCCCGTATTTTGAAACCAAATTGCAGAAATTCTCATAATTTTCGGGCAAAAAGGCAGAAATTCTCCTTATTTTGGGGCAAAAAGACAGAAGATCTCCATTTTTCGGGAGCAAACATTCAGAAATTCCCCTTATTTTGGGGCAAAATTGCAGAAATTTCCTTTACATTGGGGCAAAATTGCAGAAATATCCCTTATTTTGGGGCAAAATGGCAGAAATTTCACTTACTTCAGGGTAATAAGTCAGAAATTCGCCTTATTTTGGGGAAAAAAAGACATAAATTCTCTTTGTTTTGGGGGAAAAAGACAGAAATTCCACTTATTTAGAGGCAAAAAGGCAGAAATTCCCTTTGTTTTGGAGCAAAAATGAAGAAATTTCCCTTTTTATGGCCAAAAGGTATGCATTCCCATTATTTTCAGTCAAAAAGGCAGAAATCCCCGTATTTTGGAGAAAAAATTGCAGAAATTCCTCTAATTTTGGGGCAAAAGGCAGAAATTCCCTTTATTTTGGGGCAAAAATCAGAAATTCCCCTTATTTTGGGGCAAAATTCCAGAAATTTCCTTTATTTTGGGGCAAAATTGAAGGAATTTACCTTATTTTGGGGCAAAATTGCAGAAATTTCCGTTATTTGGGGCAAAATTTCAGAAATTTCACTTATTTTCAGGTAAAAAGGCTGAAATTTCCTTTGTTTTGGGGCAAAAAGGAAGAAATTCCCCTTATTTTGGGGCAAATTTGCAGAAATCTCTCTTATTATGGGAAAAAATTGCAAAAATTTTTCTTATTTTAGGGGAAAATTGCAGAAATTTCACTTATTTCAGAGAAAAAAAGCAAAACTTTTTCTTATTTTGGGGCAAAAGGCAGAAATTCCCATTATTTTGGGGCAAAAAAGCAGAAAAACACCTTATTTAGGGGTAAAATTGCAGAAATTTCACATATTTCAGGGCAAAAAGGCAGAAATTCCCCATATTTTGGAGCAAAATTGCAGAAATCCCCCTTGTTGTGGGGCAAAAAGACAGAAATTCCCTATATGTTGAGGCAAAAAGACAGAAATTCTCTTTATTTTGGGGCAAAACTTAGAAATTCCACTTATTTTCGGGCAAAATTGCAGAAATTTCCCTTATTTGGGGCAAAATTTCAAAAATTTCACTTATTTTCAGGTAAAAAGGCTGAAATTTCCTTTGTTTTGGGGCAAAAAGGAAGAAATTCCCCTTATTTTGGGGCATAATTGCAGAAATCTCCCTTATTATGGGAAAAAATTGCAAAAAATTCCCTTATTTTAGGGGAAAATTGCAAAAATTTTACTTATTTCAGAGAAAAAAAGCAAAATTTTTCTTATTTTGGGGCAAAAAGGCAGAAATTCCCATTAATTTGTGGCAAAAAGGCAGAAATTCACCTTATTTTGGGGTAAAATTGCAGAAATTTCGCATATTTCAGGGCAAAAAGGCAGAAATTTCCCTTATTTTGGGGCAAAATTGCAGAAATTTCACTTATTTCAGTGTAATAAGTCAGAAATTCCCCTTATTTTGAGGCAAAAAAGACAGAAATTTTTTTTTGTTTTGAGAGAAAAAGACAGAAATTCCACTTATTTAGAGGCAAAAAGGCAGAAATTTCCCTTATTTTGGAGCAAAAATGAAGAAATTTCCCTTTTTTATGGCAAAAAGGTATGCATTCCCCTTATTTTCGGGCAAAAAGGCAGAAATTCCCCGTATTTTGGAGCAAAATTGAAGAAATTTCCCTAGTTGTGGTGCAGAAAGACAGAAATTCCCTATATGTTGGGGCAAAAAGACAGAAATTCTCCTTATTTTGGGGCATAACTCAGAAATTCCACTTATTTTGGGGCAAAATTTTAGAAATTTACCTTATTTTGGGGCAAAATTGCAGAAATTTCACTTATTTTGGGGCAAAATTGCAGAAATTTCACTTATTTCAGGGAAAAAGGCAGAAATTTTCTTTTTTTGGGGCAAAAAGGCAGAAATTCCTAATATTTTCTGGCAAAAATGCAGAAATTCCCCTTATTTTGAGGTAAAAAGGCTGAAATTCCCCATATTTGGGTGCAAAAAGGCAGAAATTTCCCTTATTTTGGGGCAAAATTGCAGAAATTTCACTTATTTAGAGGCAAAAAGACAGAAATTCTCCTTATTTTGGGGCAAAACTTAGAAATTCCACTTATTTTGGGGCAAAATTACAGAAATTTCCCTTATTTTGGGCCAAAATTGCAGAAATTTCACTTATTTTGGGGCAAAATTTCAGAAATTTCACTTATTTCAGGGAAAGAAGGCACAAATTTTCCTTATTTTGGGGCAAAAAGTCAGAAATTCCTAATATTTTGTTGCAAAAATGCAGAAACTTTCCATATTTTGAGGTAAAAAGGCTGAAATTCCCTATATTTGGGGGCAAAGAGGCAGAAATTTCCCTTATTTTGGGGCAAAATTGCAGAAATTTCACTTATTTCAGGGTAATAATTCAGAAAATCCCCTTATTTTGGGGCAAAAAAGACAGAAAATTCCTTTGTTTTGGGGGAAAAAGACAGAAATTCCACTTATTTAGAGGCAAAAAGGCAGAAATTCCCCTTATTTTGGAGCAAAAATGAAGAAATTTACCTTTTTATGGCTAAAAGGTATGCATTCCCCTTACTTTCGGGATAAAAAGCAGAAATTCCCCGTATTTTGAAACCAAATTGCAGAAATTCTCATAATTTTCGGGCAAAAAGGCAGAAATTCTCCTTATTTTGGGGCAAAAAGACAGAAGATCTCCATTTTTCGGGAGCAAACATTCAGAAATTCCCCTTATTTTGGGGCAAAATTGCAGAAATTTCCTTTACATTGGGGCAAAATTGCAGAAATTTCCTTTACATTGGGGCAAAATTGCAGAAATTTCCCTTGTTTTGGGGCAAAATGGCAGAAATTTCAGTTATTTTCAGGTAAAAAGGCTGAAATTTCCTTTTTTTGGAGGGCTAAAAGGAAGAAATTTTCCTTATTTTGGGGCAAAATTGCAGAAATCTCACTTATTATGGGAAAAAATTGCAAAAAATTTTCTTATTTTAGGGGAAAATTGCAGAAATTTCACTTATTTCAGAGAAAAAAAGCAAAAATTTTTCTTATTTTGGGGCAAAAAGGCAGAAATTCCCATTAATTTGTGGCAAAAAGGCAGAAATTCACCTTATTTTGGGGTAAAATTGCAGAAATTTCGCATATTTCAGGGCAAAAAGGCAGAAATTTCCCTTATTTTGAGGCAAAATTGCAGAAATTTCACTTATTTCAGTGTAATAAGTCAGAAATTCCCCTTATTTTGAGGCAAAAAAGACAGAAATTTTTTTTTGTTTTGAGAGAAAAAGACAGAAATTCCACTTATTTAGAGGCAAAAAGGCAGAAATTTCCCTTATTTTGGAGCAAAAATGAAGAAATTTCCCTTTTTTATGGCAAAAAGGTATGCAATCCCCTTATTTTCGGGCAAAAAGGCAGAAATTCCCCGTATTTTGGAGCATAATTGAAGAAATTCCCCTAGTTGTGGTGCAGAAAGACAGAAATTCCCAATATGTTGGGGCAAAAATACAGAAATTCTCCTTATTTTGGGGCATATTTCAGAAATTCCACTTATTTTGGGGCAAAATTCTAGAAATTTCCCTTATTTTGGAACAAAATTGCAAAAATTTCACTTATTTTGGGGCAAAATTGCAGAAATTTCACTTATTTCAGGGAAAAAAGGCAGAAATTTTCTTTATTTTGGGGCAAAAAGGCAGAAATTCCTTATATTTTCTGGCAAAATTCAGAAATTTCCCTTATTTTGAGGTAAAAAGGCTGAAATTCCCCTTATTTTGGGGCAAAAAAACAGAAATTTCCCTTATTTTGGGGCAAAATTGCAGAAATTTCACTTATTTAGCGGCAAAAAGACAGAAATTCTCCTTATTTGGGGCAAAAGTTAGAAATTCCACTTATTTTGGGCCAAAATTCCAGAAATTTCTTTTATTTTAAGCCACAATTGCAGAAATTTCACTTATTTTGGGGCAAAATTGCAGAAATTTCACTTATTTCAGGGAAAAAAGGCACAAATTTTCCTTATTTTGGGGCAAAAAGTCAGAAATTCCTAATATTTTATGGCAAAAATGCAGAAATTCCCCTTATTTTTTAGGTAAAAAGGCTGAAATTCCCTATATTTGGGGGCAAAGAGGCAGAAATTTCCTTTATTTTGGGGCAAAATTGGAGAAATTTCACTTATTTCAGGGTAATAACTCAGAAAATCCCCTTATTTTGGGGCAAAAAAGACAGAAATTTCCTTTGTTTTTTGGGGAAAAAGACAGAAATTCCACTTATTTAGAGGCAAAAAGGCAGAAATTCCCCTTATTTTGGAGCAAAAATGAAGAAATTTACCTTTTTATGGCAAAAAGGTATGCATTCCCCTTACTTTCGGGATAAAAAGCAGAAATTCCCCGTATTTTGAAACCAAATTGCAGAAATTCTCATAATTTTCGGGCAAAAAGGCAGAAATTCTCCTTATTTTGGGGCAGAAAGACAGAAGATCTCCATT
The DNA here is from genome assembly GCF_963924665.1 of Micromys minutus. Classification (NCBI taxonomy): domain Eukaryota; kingdom Metazoa; phylum Chordata; class Mammalia; order Rodentia; family Muridae; genus Micromys; species Micromys minutus. The sequence continues at coordinate 2,036,165 of NW_027667806.1, read as the reverse complement.
TTTCGGGAGCAAACATTCAGAAATTCCCCTTATTTTGGGGCAAAATTGCAGAAATTTCCTTTACATTGGGGCAAAATTGCAGAAATTTCCTTTACATTGGGGCAAAATTGCAGAAATTTCCCTTGTTTTGGGGCAAAATGGCAGAAATTTCACTTACTTCAGTGTAATAAGTCAGAAATTCCCCTTATTTAGAGGCAAAAAGGCAGAAATTCCCTTTGTTTTGGAGCAAAAATGAAGAAATTTTCCTTTTTATGGCCAAAAGGTATGCATTCCCATTATTTTCAGGCAAAAAGGCAGAAATTCCCGTATTTTGGATAAAAATTGAAGAAATTCCTCTAATTTTGGGGCAAAAGGAAGAAATTCCCATTATTTTGGGGCAAAAAAGGAAAATACACCTTATTTAGGGGTAAAATTGCAGAAATTTCACATATTTCAGGGCAAAAAGGCAGAAATTCCCTATATTTTGGAGCAAAATTGCAGAAATCCCCTTTGTTGTGGGGCAAAAAGACAGAAATTCCCTATATGTTGAGGCAAAAAGACAGAAATTCTCCTTATTTTGGGGCAAAACTTAGAAATTCCACTTATTTTGGGGCAAAATTCCAGAAATTTTCCTTCTTTTAGGGCAAAATTGCAAAATTTCACTTATTTTGGGGCAAAATTGCAATAATTTCACTTATTTCAGGGAACAAAGGCAGAAATTTTTATTATTTTGAGGCAAAAATTCAGAAATTCCTAATATTTTGTGGCAAAATTGCTGAAATTCCCCTTATTTTGAGGTATAAAGCCTGAAATTCCTCTTATTTCAGGGCAAAATTGCAGAAATTCCCCTAGTTGTGGGGCAGAAAAACAGAAATTCCCTATATGTTGGGGCAAAAAGACAGAAATTCTCCTTATTTTGGGGCAAAACTCAGAAATTCCACTTATTTTGGGGCAAAATTGCAGAAATTTCACTTATTTCAGGGAAAAAAGGCAGAAATTTTCTTTATTTTGGGGCAAAAAGGCAGAAATTCCTAATATTTTGTGGTAAAAATGCAGAAATTCCCCTTATTTTGAGGTAAAAAGGCTGAAATTCACATTATTTGTGGGCAGAAAGGCAAAAAATTCCCTTATTTTGGGGCAATATTGCAGAAATTTCACTTATTTCAGGGTAATAAGTAAGAAATTTTTCTTATTTTGGGGCAAAAAAGAAAGAAAATCCCTTTATTTTGGGGGAAAAAGACAGAAATTCCACTTATTTAGAGGCAAAAAAGCAGATATTCCCTTTATTTTGTAGCAAAAATGAAGAAATTTCCCTTTTTTAAGGCAAAAAGTTATGCATTCTTCTTATTTTCGGGCAAAAAGGCAGAAATTTCTCGTATTTTGGAGCAAAATTGCAGAAATTCCCCTAATTGTGGGGCAAAAATGCAGAAATTCCTTTTATGTTGGGGCAAAAAGACAGAAATTCTCCTTATTTTGGGGCAAAACTCAGAAATTCCACTTATTTTGGGGCAAAATTCCAGAAATTTCCCTTATTCTGGGGCAAAATTGCAGAAATTTCACTTATTTTGTGGCAAAATTGCAGAAATTTTACTTATTTCAGGGAAAAAAGTTAGAAATTTTTCTTATTTTGTGTCAAAAAGGCAGGAATTCCCCTTATTTTGAGGTAAAAAAGCTGAAATTCCCCTTATTTGAGGGCAAAGAGAAAGAAATTTCCCTTATTTTGGGGCAAAATTGCAGAAATTTCACTTCTTTCAGGGTAATAAGTCAGAAATTCCCCTTATTTTGGGGCAAAAAGACAGAAATTCCCTTTATTTTGGAGGGAAAGACAGAAATTCCACTTATTTAGAGGCAAAAAGGCAGAAATTTCCCTGATTTTCGAGCAAAAATGAAGAAATTTACCTTTTTATGGCAAAAAGGTATGCATTCCCCTTACTTTCAGGATAAAAAGCAGAAATTCCTCGTATTTTGAAGCAAAATTGCAGAAATTCTCATAATTTTCGGGCAAAAAGGTAGAAATTCTCCTTATTTTGGGGAAAAAAGACAGAAAATCTTTTTTTTTCGGGAGCAAACAGTCAGAAATTTCCCTTATTTTGGGGCAAAATTGCAGAAATTTCCTTTACATTGGGGCAAAATTGCAGAAATTTCCCTTATTTTGGGGCAAAATTGCAGAAATTTCACTTATTTCAGGTAATAAGTCAGAAATTCCCCTTATTTTGGGGCAAAAAATACAGAAATTCCCTTTGTTTTGGAGGAAAAGACAGAAATTCCACTTATTTAGAGGCAAAAAGGCAGAAATTTCCCTTATTTTGAAGCAAAAATGAAGAAATTTACCTTTTTATGGCAAAAAGGTATGCATTCCCCTTACTTTCGGGATAAAAAGTAGAAATTCCCTGTATTTTGAAGCAAAATTGCAGAAATTCTCATAATTTTCGGGCAAAAAGATAGAAATTCTCCTTATTTTGGGCAAAAAGACAGAAAATCTCCTTTTTTCCGAAGCAAACAGTCAGAAATTTCTTTTATTATGGGGGAAAATTGCAGAAATATCTTTTACATTGGGGCAAAATTGCAGAAATTTTCTTAATTTTGGGGCAAAATTGCAGAAATTTCACTTACTTCAGGGTAATAAGTCAGAAATTCCCGTTATTTTGGGGCAAAAAAGACAGAAATTCCCTTTGTTTTGGGGGAAAAAGACAGAAATTCCACTTATTTAGAGGCAAAAAGGCAGAAATTCCCCTTATTTTGGAGCAAAAATGAAGAAATTTCCCATTTTTATGGCAAAAAGTTATGCATTTCCTTTATTTTTGGGAAAAGGCAGAAATTTCCCGTATTTGGGAGCAAAATTGCAGAAATTCCCCTAATTGTGGGGCAAAAAGGCAGAAATTCCCTATATGTTGGGGAAAAAAGTCAAAAATTCTTCTTATTTTGGGGCAAAACTCAGAAATTCCACTTATTTTTGGGCAAAATTCCAGAAATTTCCCTTATTTTTGGGAAAAATTGCAGAAATTTCACTTATTTTAGGGCAAAATTGGAGAAATTTCACTTATTTCAGGGAAAAAAGGCAGAAATTTTCCTTATTTTGGGGCAAAAATCCAGAAATTCTTAATATTTTGTAGCAAAAATGTAGAAATTCCCCTTATTTTGAGGTAAAAAGGCTGAAATTCTTTATATTTGGGGGCAAAAAGGCAGAAATTTTCTTTATTTTGTGGCAAAAAGACAGAAATTCCTTTTATTTTGTGGCAAAAAGGCAGAAATTTCATTTATTTTGGGGCAAAATTGCAGAAATTTCACTTATTTCAGGGCATAATTCAAAAATTCCTTTTATTTTGGTGCAAAAAGACAGAAATTCCATTTATTTTTTGGTACAAAGGCAGAAATTTCACTTACTTTGAAGTAAAAAGGCAGAAATTCCTCTTATTTTGGGGCAAAAATGAAGAAATTTCCTTTTTTGTGGTAAAAGGTATACATTCCCCTTACATTCGGGATAAAAATCAGAAATTCACCGTATTTTGAAGCAAAATTGCAGAAATTCTCATAATTTTCGGGCAAAAAGAGAGAAATTCCCTAATTTTGGGGCAAAAGGCAGAAATTCCTTTTATTTTGGGGCAAAAATCAGAAATTCCCTTTCTTTTGGGGTAAAATTTAAGAAATTTCCTTTATTTTGAGACAAAATTACAGGAATTTACCTTATTTTGGGGCAAAATTTAAGAAATTTCCCTTATTTGGGGCAAAATTGCAGAAATTTCACTTATTTTCAGGTAAAAAAGCTGAAATTTCCTTTATTTTGGGGCAAAAAAAAGAAATTCCCTTTATTTTGGGGCAAAATTTCAGAAATTTTCCTTATTATTGGGAAAAATTGCAGAAATATTCCTTGTTTTAGGGCAAAATTGCAGAAATTTCACTTATTTCAGAGAAAAAAAGCAAAAAATTTTTTATTTTGGGCCAAAAAGGCTGAAATTCCCATTAATTTGTGGCAAAAAGGCAGAAATTCACCTTATTTTGGGGTAAAATTGCAGAAATTTCACAAATTTTATGGCAAAAAGGCAGAAATTTCCCTTATTTTGGGGCAAAATTGCAGAAATTTCACTTATTTCAGGAAAAAAAGGCACAAATTTTCCTTATTTTGGGGCAAAAAGTCAGAAATTCCTAATATTTTGTGGCAAAAATGCAGAAATTCCCCTTATTTTGCGGTAAAAAGGCTGAAATTCCCCTTATTTGGGGGCAAAGAGGCAGAAATTTACCTTATTTTGGGGCAAAATTGGAGAAATTTCACTTATTTCAGGGTAATAATTCAGAAATTCCCCTTATTTTGGGGCAAAAAAGACAGAAATTCCCTTTGTTTTGGGGGAAAAAGACAGAAATTCCACTTATTTAGAGGCATAAAGGCAGAAATTTCCCTTATTTTGGAGCAAAAATGAAGAAATTTTTTTTTTTTATGGCAAAAAGTTTTGCATTCTTCTTATTTTCGGACAAAAAGGCAGAAATTCTCCGTATTTTGGAGTATAATTGCAGAAATTTCCCTAGTTGTGGTGCAGAAAGACAGAAATTCCCTATATGTTTGGGCAAAATTCTTCTTATTTTGGGGCAAAACTCAGAAACTCCACTTATTTTGGGGCAAAATTCTAGAAATTTCCCTTATTTTGGGGCAAAATTGCAAAAATTTCACTTATTTTGGGGCAAAATTGCAGAAATTTCACTTATTTCAGGGAAAAAAGGCAGAAATTTTCTTTATTTTGGGGTAAAAAGGCAGAAATTCCTAATATTTTCTGGCAAAAATGCAGAAATTCCCCTTATTTTGAGGTAAAAAGCCTGAAATTCCCCATATTTGGGGGCAAAAAGGCAGAAATTTCCCTTATTTTGGGGCAAAATTGCAGAAATTTCATTATTTAGAGGCAAAAAGACAGAAATTCTCCTTATTTTGGGGCAAAACTTAGAAATTCCAATTATTTTGGGGCAAAATTCCAGAAATTTCCTTTATTTTGGGGCAAAATTGCAGAAATTTCACTTATTTTGGGGCAAAATTGCAGAAATTTCACTTATTTCAGGGAAAAAAGGCACAAATTTTCTTTATTTTGGGGCAAAAAGTCAAAAATTCCTAATATTTTGTGGCAAAAATGCAGAAATTCCCCTTATTTTGAGGTAAAAAGGCTGAAATTCCCTATATTTGGGGGCAAAGAGGCAGAAATTTACCTAATTTTGGGGCAAAATTAAAGAAATTTCACATATTTCAGGGTAATAATTCAGAAACTCCTCTTATTTTGGGGAAAAAAGACAGAAATTCCCTTTGTTTTGGGGGAAAAAGACAGAAATTCCACTTATTTAGAGGCAAAAAGGCAGAAATTCCCCTTATTTTGGAGCAAAAATGAAGAAAATTACCTTTTTATGGCAAAAAGGTATGCATTCCCCTTACTTTCGGGATAAAAAGCAGAAATTCCCCGTATTTTGAAGCAAAATTGCAGAAATTCTCATAATTTTCGGGCAAAAAGGCAGAAATTCTCCTTATTTTGGGGCAAAAAGACAGAAGATCTCCTTTTTTCGGGAGCAAACATTCAGAAATTCTCGTTATTTTAAGGCAAAATTGCAGAAATTTTTTTTACATTGGGGCAAAATTGCAGAAATTTCCCTTATTTTGGGGCAAAATTGCAGAAATTTCACTTACTTCAGGGTAATAAGTCAGAAATTTTCCTTATTTTGGGGCAAAAAAGACAGAAATTCTCTTTGTTTTGGGTGAATAAGACAGAAATTCCACTTATTTTGAGGCAAAAAGGCAGAAATTCCCTTTATTTTGGAGCAAAAATGAAGAAATTTCCCTTTTTATGGCCAAAAGTTATGCATTCCCATTATTTTCAGGCAAAAAGGCAGAAATTCCCCGTATTTTGGAGCAAAATTGCAGAAATTCCCCTAATTTTGGGGCAAAAGGCAGAAATTCCCTTTATTTTGGGGCATAAATCAGAAATTCCCCTTATTTTGGGGCAAAATTCCAGAAATTTCCTTTATTTTGGGGCAAAATTGCAGGAATTTACCTTATTTTGGGGCAAAATTGCTGAAATTTCCCTTATTTGGGGCAAAATTTCAGAAATTTCACTTATTTTCAGGTAAAAAGGCTGAAATTTCCTTTGTTTTTGGGCAAAAAAAAAGAAATTCCCCTTTTTTTGGGCAAAATTGCAGAAATCTGCCTTATTATGGGAAAAAATTGCAAAAATTTCCCTTATTTTAGGGGAAAATTGCAGAAATTTCATTTATTTCAGAGAAAAAAAGCAAAAATTTTTCTAATTTTTGGGCAAAAAGGCAGAAATTCCCATTATTTTGGGGCAAAAAAGCAGAAATTCACCTTATTTAGGGGTAAAATTGCAGAAATTTCCCATATTTCAGGGCAAAAAGGTAGAAAATCCCCGTATTTTGGAGCAAAATTGCAGAAATTCCCCTAGTTGTGGGGCAAAAAAACAAAAATTCCTTATATGTTGGGGCAGAAAGATAGAAATTCTCCTTATTTTGGGGCAAAACTCAGAAATTCCACTTATTTTGGGGCAAAATTCCAGAAATTTCCCTTATTCTGGGGCAAAATTGCAGAAATTTCACTTATTTTAGGCAAAATTGCAGAAATTTCCCTTATTTCATTGAAAAAAAAAGAAATTTTGTTATTTTGGGGCAAAAAGGCAGAAATTCCCCTTATTTTGAGGTAAAAAGGCTGAAATTCCCCTTATTTGGGGGCAAAAAGGCAGAAATTTCCCTTTTTTTGGGGCAAAATTGCAGAAATTTCACTTATTTCAGGGTAATAAGTCAGAAATTTTCCTTATTTTGGGGCAAAAAAGACAGAAAATCCCTTTATTTTGGGGGAAAAAGACAGAAATTCCACTTATTTCAAGGCAAAAAAGCAGAAATTCCCTTTATTTTGGAGCAAAAATGAAGAAATTTTCCTTTTTTAAGGCAAAAAGTTATGCATTGTTCTAATTTTCGGGCAAAAAGGCAGAAATTCCTCGTATTTTGGAGCAAAATTGCAGAAATTCCCCTAATTGTGGGGCAAAAATGCAGAAATTCCTTTTATGTTGGGGCAAAAAGACAGAAATTCTCTTTATTTTGGGGCAAAACTAAGAAATTCCACTTATTTTGGGGCAAAATTCCAGAAATTTCCCTTATTCTGGGGCAAAATTGCAGAAATTTCACTTATTTTGTGGCAAATTGCAGAAATTTTACTTATTTCAGGGAAAAAAGTTAGAAATTTTCCTTATTTTGGGTCAAAAAGGCAGGAATTCCCCTTATTTTGAGGTAAAAAAGCTGAAATTCGCCTTATTTGAGGGCAAAGAGAAAGAAATTTCCCTTATTTTGGGGCAAAATTGCAGAAATTTCACTTATTTCAGGGTAATAAGTCAGAAATTCCCTTTATTTTGGGGCAAAAAAGACAGAAATTCCCTTTATTTTGCAGGGAAAGACAGAAATTCCACTTATTTAGAGGCAAACAGGCAGAAATTTCCCTGATTTTCAAGCAAAAATGAAGAAATTTACCTTTTTATGGCAAAAAGGTATGCATTCCCCTTACTTTCAGGATAAAAAGCAGAAATTCCTCGTATTTTGAAGCAAAATTGCAGAAATTCGCATAATTTTCGGGCAAAAAGGTAGAAATTCTTCTTATTTTGGGGAAAAAAGACAGAAAATCTTTTTTTTCGGGAGCAAACAGTCAGAAATTACCCTTATTTTGGGGCAAAATTGCTGAACTTTCCTTTACATTGGGGCAAAATTGCAGAAATTTCCCTTATTTTGGGGCAAAATTGCAGAAATTTCACTTATTTCAGAGAAAAAAAGCAAAAATTTTTCTTATTTTGGGGCAAAAAGGCAGAAATTCCCATTAATTTGTGGCAAAAAGGCAGAAATTCACCTTATTTTGGGGTAAAATTGCAGAAATTTCGCATATTTCAGGGCAAAAAGGCAGAAATTTCCTTTATTTTGGGGCAAAATTTCAGAAATTTCACTTATTTCAGTGTAATAAGTCAGAAATTCCCCTTATTTTGAGGCAAAAAAGACAGAAATTTTTTTTGTTTTGAGAGAAAAAGACAGAAATTCCACTTATTTAGAGGCAAAAAGGCAGAAATTCCCTTTGTTTTGGAGCAAAAATGAAGAAATTTTCATTTTTATGGCCAAAAGTTATGCATTCCCATTATTTTCAGGCAAAAAGGCAGAAATTCCCGTATTTTGGAGCAAAATTGCAGAAATTCCTCTAATTTTGGGGCAAAAGGCAGAAATTCCCTTTATTTTGGGGCAAAAATCAGAAATTCCCCTTATTTTGGGGCAAAATTCCAGAAATTTCCTTTATTTTGGGGCAAAATTGCAGGAATTTACCTTATATTGGGGCAAAATTGCAGAAATTTCCTTTATTTGAGGCAAAATTTCAGAAATTTCACTTATTTTCAGGTAAAAAGGCTGAAATTTCCTTTGTTTTGGGGTAAAAAGGAAGAAATTCCCCTTATTTTGGGGCAAAATTGCAGAAATCTCCCTTACTATGGGAAAAAATTGCAAAAAATTCCCTTATTTTAGAGGAAAATTGCAGAAATTTCTCTTATTTCAGAGAAAAAAAGCAAAAATTTTTCTTATTTTGGGGCAAAAAGGCAGAAATTCACCTTATTTTGGGGTAAAATTGCAGAAATTTCGCATATTTCAGGGCAAAAAGGCAGAAATTTCCCTTATTTTGGGGCAAAATTGCAGAAATTTCACTTATTTCAGTGTAATAAGTCAGAAATTCCCCTTATTTTGAGGCAAAAAAGACAGAAATTTTTTTTGTTTTGAGGGAAAAAGACAGAAATTCCACTTATTTAGAGGCAAAAAGGCAGAAATTTCCCTTATTTTGGAGCAAAAATGAAGAAATTTCTCTTTTTTATGGCAAAAGTTATGCATTCCCATTATTTTCGGGCAAAAAGGCAGAAATTCCCCGTATTTTGGAGCATAATTAAAGAAATTCCCCTAGTTGTGGTGCAGAAAGACAGAAATTCCCTATATGTTGGGGCAAAAAGACAGAAATTCTCCTTATTTTGGGGCATAACTCAGAAATTCCACTTATTTTGGGGCAAAATTCTAGAAATTTACCTTATTTTGGGGAAAAATTGCAGAAATTTCACTTATTTTGGGGCAAAATTGCAGAAATTTCACTTATTTCAGAAAAAAAGGCAGAAATTTTCTTTATTTTGGGGCAAAAAGGCAGAAATTTCTTATATTTTCTGGCAAAAATGCAGAAATTCCCCTTATTTTGAGGTAAAAAGGCTGAAATTTCCAATATTTGGGTGCAAAAAGGCAGAAATTTCCCTTATTTTGGGGCAAAATTGCAGAAATTTCACTTATTTAGAGACAAAAAGACAGAAATTCTCCTTATTTTGGGGCAAAACTTAGAAATTCCACTTATTTTGGGCCAAAATTCCAGAAATTTCTTTTATTTTAAACCACAATTGCAGAAATTTCACTTATTTTGGGGCAAAATTGCAGAAATTTCACTTATTTAGAGGCAAAAAGACAGAAATTCTCCTTATTTTGGGGCAAAACTTAGAAATTCCACTTATTTTGGAGCAAAATTCCAGAAATTTCCCTTATTTTGGGCCAAAATTGCAGAAATTTCACTTATTTTGGGGCAAAATTTCAGAAATTTCACTTATTTCAGGGAAAGAAGGCACAAATTTTCCTTATTTTGGGGCAAAAATTCAGAAATTCCTAATATTTTGTTGCAAAAATGCAGAAATTTCCCATATTTTGAGGTAAAAAGGCTGAAATTCCCTATATTTGGGGGCAAAGAGGCAGAAATTTCCCTTATTTTGGGGCAAAATTGGAGAAATTTCACTTATTTCAGGGTAATAATTCAGAAAATCCCCTTATTTTGGGGCAAAAAAGATGGAAATTTCCTTTCTTTTGGGGGAAAAAGACAGAAATTCCACTTATTTAGAGGCAAAAAGGGAGAAATTCCCCTTATTTTGGAGCAAAAATGAAGAAATTTACCTTTTTATGGCAAAAAGGTATGCATTTCCCTTACTTTCGGGATAAAAAGCAGAAATTCCCCGTATTTTGAAACAAAATTGCAGAAATTCTCATAATTTTCGGGGAAAAAGGCAGAAATTCTCCTTATTTTGGGGCAAAAAGACAGAAGATCTCCATTTTTCGGGAGCAAACATTCAGAAATTCCCCTTATTTTGGGGCAAAATTGCAGAAATTTCCTTTACATTGGGGCAAAATTGCAGAAATTTCCCTTATTTTGGGGCAAAATGGCAGAAATTTCACTTACTTCAGGGTAATAAGTCAGAAATTCCCCTTATTTTGGGGAAAAAAAGACAGAAATTCTCTTTGTTTTGGGGGAAAAAGACAGAAATTCCACTTATTTAGAGGCAAAAAGGCAGAAATTCCCTTCGTTTTGGAGCAAAAATGAAGAAATTTCCCTTTTTATGGCCAAAAGGTATGCATTCCCATTATTTTCAGGCAAAAAGGCAGAAATCCCCGTATTTTGGAGAAAAAATTGCAGAAATTCCCCTAATTTTGGGGCAAAAGGCAGAAATTCCCTTTATTTTGGGGCAAAAATCAGAAATTCCCCTTATTTTGGGGCAAAATTCCAGAAATTTCCTTTATTTTGGGGCAAAATTGCAGGAATTTACCTTATATTGGGGCAAAATTGCAGAAATTTCCCTTATTTGGGGCAAAATTTCAGAACTTTCACTTATTTTCAGGTAAAAAGGCTGAAATTTCCTTTGTTTTGGGGTAAAAAGGAAGAAATTCCTCTTATTTTGGGGCAAAATTGCAGAAATCTCCCTTATTATGGGAAAAAATTGCAAAAAATTCCCTTATTTTAGAGGAAAATTGCAGAAATTTCTCTTATTTCAGAGAAAAAAAGCAAAAATTTTTCTTATTTTGGGGCAAAAAGGCAGAAATTCACCTTATTTTGGGGTAAAATTGCACAAATTTCGCATATTTCAGGGCAAAAAGGCAGAAATTTTCCTTATTTTGGGGCAAAATTGCAGAAATTTCACTTATTTCCGTGTAATAAGTCAGAAATTCCCCTTATTTTGAGGCAAAAAAGACAGAAATTTTTTTTGTTTTGAGGGAAAAAGACAGAAATTCCACTTATTTAGAGGCAAAAAGGCAGAAATTTCCCTTATTTTGGAGCAAAAATGAAGAAATTTCTCTTTTTTATGGCAAAAGTTACGCATTCCCCTTATTTTCGGGCAAAAAGGCAGAAATTCCCCGTATTTTGGAGCATAATTAAAGAAATTCCCCTAGTTGTGGTGCAGAAAGACAGAAATTCCCTATATGTTGGGGCAAAAAGACAGAAATTCTCCTTATTTTGGGGCATAACTCAGAAATTCCACTTATTTTGGGGCAAAATTCTAGAAATTTACCTTATTTTGGGGCAAAATTGCAGAAATTTCACTTATTTTGGGGCAAAATTGCAGAAATTTCACTTATTTCAGGGAAAAAAGGCAGAAATTTTCTTTATTTTGGGGCAAAAAGGCAGAAATTCCTAATATTTTCTGGCAAAAATGCATAAATTCCCCTTATTTTGAGGTAAAAAGGCTGAAATTCCCCATATTTCGGTGTAAAAAGGCAGAAATTTCCCTTATTTTGGGGCAAAATTGCAGAAATTTCACTTATTTAGAGGCAAAAAGACAGAAATTCTCCTTATTTTGGGGCAAAACTTAGAAATTCCACTTATTTTGGGCCAAGATTCCAGAAATATCTTTTATTTTAAACCACAATTGCAGAAATTTCACTTATTTTGGGGCAAAATTGCAGAAATTTCACTTATTTAGAGGCAAAAAGACAGAAATTCTCCTTATTTTGGGGCAAAACTTAGAAATTCCACTTATTTTGGAGCAAAATTCCAGAAATTTCCCTTATTTTGGGCCAAAATTGCAGAAATTTCACTTATTTTGGGGCAAAATTTCAGAAATTTCACTTATTTCAGGGAAAGAAGGCACAAATTTTCCTTATTTTGGGGCAAAAAGTCAGAAATTCCTAATATTTTGTTGCAAAAATGCAGAAATTTCCCATATTTTGAGGTAAAAAGGCTGAAATTCCCTATATTTGGGGGCAAAGAGGCAGAAATTTCCCTTATTTTGGGGCAAAATTGGAGAAATTTCACTTATTTCAGGGTAATAATTCAGAAAATCCCCTTATTTTGGGGCAAAAAAGATGGAAATTTCCTTTCTTTTGGGGGAAAAAGACAGAAATTCCACTTATTTAGAGGCAAAAAGGCAGAAATTCCCCTTATTTTGGAGCAAAAATGAAGAAATTTACCTTTTTATGGCAAAAAGGTATGCATTTCCCTTACTTTCGGGATAAAAAGCAGAAATTCCCCGTATTTTGAAACAAAATTGCAGAAATTCTCATAATTTTCGGGGAAAAAGGCAGAAATTCTCCTCATTTTGGGGCAAAAAGACAGAAGATCTCCATTTTTCGGGAGCAAACATTCAGAAATTCCCCTTATTTTGGGGCAAAATTGCAGAAATTTCCTTTACATTGGGGCAAAATTGCAGAAATTTCCCTTATTTTAGGGCAAAATGGCAGAAATTTCACTTACTTCAGGGTAATAAGTCAGAAATTCCCCTTATTTTGGGGAAAAAAAAAACAGAAATTCTCTTTGTTTTGGGAGAAAAAGAAAGAAATTCCACTTATTTAGAGGCAAAAAGGCAGAAATTCCCTTCGTTTTGGAGCAAAAATGAAGAAATTTCCCTTTTTATGGCCAAAAGGTATGCATTCCCATTATTTTCAGGCAAAAAGGCAGAAATCCCCGTATTTTGGAGAAAAAATTGCAGAAATTCCCCTAATTTTGGGGCAAAAGGCAGAAATTCCCTTTATTTTGGGGCAAAAATCAGAAATTCCCCTTATTTTGGGGCAAAATTCCAGAAAATTCCTTTATTTTGGGGCAAAATTGAAGGAATTTACCTTATTTTGGGGCAAAATTGCAGAAATTTCCGTTATTTGGGGCAAAATTTCAGAAATTTCACTTATTTTTAGGTAAAAAGGCTGAAATTTCCTTTGTTTTGGGGCAAAAAGGAAGAAATTCCCCTTATTTATGGGCAAATTTGCAGAAATCTCTCTTATTATGGGAAAAAATTGCAAAATTTTTTCTTATTTTAGGGGAAAATTGCAGAAATTTCACTTATTTCAGAGAAAAAAAGCAAAAAATTTTCTTATTTTGGGGCAAAAGGCAGAAATTCCCATTATTTTGGGGCAAAAAAGCAGAAATACACCTTATTTAGGGGTAAAATTGCAGAAATTTCACATATTTCAGGGCAAAAAGGCAGAAATTCCCCATATTTTGGAGCAAAATTGCAGAAATCCTCCTTGTTGTGGGGCAAAAAGACAGAAATTCCCTATATGTTGAGGCAAAAAGACAGAAATTCTCTTTATTTTGGGGCAAAACTTAGAAATTCCACTTATTTTGGGGCAAAATTGCAGAAATTTCCCTTATTTGGGGCAAAATTTCAGAAATTTCACTTATTTTCAGGTAAAAAGGCTGAAATTTCCTTTGTTTTGGGGCAAAAAGGAAGAAATTCCCCTTATTTTGGGGAATAATTGCAGAAATCTCCCTTATTATGGGACAAAATTGCAAAAAATTCCCTTATTTTAGGGGAAAATTGCAGAAATTTTACTTATTTCAGAGAAAAAAAGCAAAATTTTTCATATTTTGGGGCAAAAAGACAGAAATTCCCATTAATTTGTGGCAAAAAGGCAGAAATTCACCTTATTTTGGTGTAAAATTGCAGAAATTTCGCATATTTCAGGGCAAAAAGGCAGAAATTTCCCTTATTTTGGGGCAAAATTGCAGAAATTTCACTTATTTCAGGGAAAAAAGGCAGAAATTTTCTTTATTTTGAGGCAAAAAGGCAGAAATTCCTTATATTTTCTGGCAAAGATGCAGAAATTCCCCTTATTTTGAGGTAAAAAGGCTGAAATTCCCTTTATTTGGGGGCCAAAAAACAGAAATTTCTCTTATTTTGGGGCAAAATTGCAGAAATTTTACTTATTTAGAGGCAAAAAGACAGGAATTTTTTTTATTTTGGGGCAAAACTTAGAAATTCCACTTATTTTGGGGCAAAATTTTAGAAATTTCCCTTATTTTGGGCCACAATTGCAGAAATTTCACTTATTTTGGGGCAAAATTGCAGAAATTTCACTTATTTCAGGGAAAAAAAGGCACAAATTTTCCTTATTTTGGGGCAAAAAGTCAGAAATTCCTAATATTTTGTGGCAAAAATGCAGAAATTCCCCTTATTTTGAGGTAAAAAGGATGAAATTCCCTACATTTGGGGGCAAAGAGGCAGAAATTTCCCTTATTTTGGGGCAAAATTGGAGGAATTTCACTTATTTCAGGGTAATAACTCAGAAAATCCCCTTATTTTGGGGCAAAAAAGACAAAAATTTCCTTTGTTTTGGGGGAAAAAGACAGAAATTCCACTTATTTAGAGGCAAAAAGGCAGAAATTCCCCTTATTTTGGAGCAAAAATGAAGAAATTTAACTTTTTATGGCAAAAAGGTATGCATTCCCCTTACTTTCGGGATAAAAAGCAGAAATTCCCCGTATTTTGAAACCAAATTGCAGAAATTCTCATAATTTTCGGGCAAAAAGGCAGAAATTCTCCTTATTTTGGGGCAAAAAGACAGAAGATCTCCATTTTTCGGGAGCAAACATTCAGAAATTCCCCTTATTTTGGGGCAAAATTGCAGAAATTTCCTTTACATTGGGGCAAAATTGCAGAAATTTCCTTTACATTGGGGCAAAATTGCAGAAATTTCCCTTGTTTTGGGGAAAAATGGCAGAAATTTCACTTACTTCAGGGTAATAAGTCAGAAATTCCCCTTATTTTGGGGTAAAAAAGACAGAAATTCTCTTTGTTTTGGGGGAAAAAGACAGAAATTCCACTTATTTAGAGGCAAAAAGGCAGAAATTCCCTTTGTTTTGGAGCAAAAATGAAGAAATTTTCCTTTTTATGGCCAAAAGGTATGCATTCCCATTATTTTCAGGTAAAAAGGCAGAAATTCCCGTATTCTGGAGCAAAATTGCAGAAATTCCTCTAATTTTGGGGCAAAAGGCAGAAATTCCCTTTATTTTGGGGCAAAAATCAGAAATTCCCCTTATTTTGGGGCAAAATTCCAGAAATTTCCTTTTTTGGGGGCAAAATTGCAGGAATTTACCTTATTTTGGGGCAAAATTGCATAAATTTCCCTTATTTGGGGCAAAATTTCAGAAATTTCACTTATTTTCAGGTAAAAAGGCTGAAATTTCCTTTTTTGGGGGGCAAAAAGGAAGAATTTTTTTTTATTTTGGGGCAAAATTGCAGAAATCTCACTTATTATGGGAAAAATTGCAAAAAATTTTCTTATTTTAGGGGAAAATTGCAGAAATTTCACTTATTTCAGAGAAAAAAAGCAAAAATTTTTCTTATTTTGGGGCAAAAAGGCAGAAATTCCCATTAATTTGTGGCAAAAAGGCAGAAATTCACCTTATTTTGGGGTAAAATTGCAGAAATTTCGCATATTTCAGGGCAAAAAGGCAGAAATTTCCCTTATTTTGGGGCAAAATTGCAGAAATTTCACTTATTTCAGTGTAATAAGTCAGAAATTCCCCTTATTTTGAGGCAAAAAAGACAGAAAATTTTTTTTGTTTTGAGAGAAAAAGACAGAAATTCCACTTATTTAGAGGCAAAAAGGCAGAAATTTCCCATATTTTGGAGCAAAAATGAAGAAATTTCCTTTTTTATGGCAAAAAGTTATGCATTCCCCTTATTTTCGGGCAAAAAGGCAGAAATTCCCCGTATTTTGGAGCATAATTGAAGAAATTCCCCTAGTTGTGCTGCAGAAAGACAGAAATTCCCTACATGTTGGGGCAAAAAGACAGAAATTCTCCTTATTTTGGGGCATAACTCAGAAATTCCACTTATTTTGGGGCAAAATTCTAGAAATTTCCCTTATTTTGGAACAAAATTGAAGAAATTCCACTTATTTTGGGGCAAAATTCTAGAAATTTCCCTTATTTTGGAACAAAATTGCAGAAATTTCACTTATTTTGGGGCAAAATTGCAGAAATTTCACTTATTTCAGGGAAAAAAGGCAGAAATTCCCCTTATTTTGAGGTAAAAAGGCTGAAATTCCCCTTATTAGGGGGCAAAAGAACAGAAATTTCCCTTATTTTGGGGCAAAATTCCAGAAATTTCCCTTATTTTGGGCCACAATTGCAGAAATTCCACTTATTTTGGGGCAAAATTCTAGAAATTTCCCTTATTTTGGAACAAAATTGCAGAAATTTCACTTATTTTGGGGCAAAATTGCAGAAATTTCACTTATTTCAGGGAAAAAAGGCAGAAATTTTCTATATTTTGGGGCAAAAAGGCAGAAATTCCTTATATTTTCTGGCAAAATTCAGAAATTTCCCTTATTTTGAGGTAAAAATGCTGAAATTCCCCTTATTTTGGGGCAAAAAAACAGAAATTTCCCTTATTTTGGGGCAAAATTGCAGAAATTTCACTTATTTAGAGGCAAAAAGACAGAAATTCTCCTTATTTTAGGGCAAAACTTAGAAATTCCACTTATTTTGGGCCAAAATTCCAGAAATTTCTTTTATTTTAAGCCACAATTGCAGAAATTTCACTTATTTTGGGGCAAAATTGCAGAAATTTCACTTATTTCAGGGTAATAACTCAGAAAATCCACTTATTTTGGGGCAAAAAAGACAGAAATTTCCTTTGTTTTTTGGGGAAAAAGACAGAAATTCCACTTATTTAGAGGCAAAAAGGCAGAAATTCCCCTTATTTTGGAACAAAAATGAAGAAATTTACCTTTTTATGGCAAAAAGGTATGCATTCCCCTTACTTTCGGGATAAAAAGCAGAAATTCCCCGTATTTTGAAACCAAATTGCAGAAATTCTCATAATTCTCGGGCAAAAAGGCAGAAATTCTCCTTATTTTGGGGCAAAAAGACAGAAGATCTCCATTTTTCGGGAGCAAATATTCAGAAATTCCCATTATTTTGGGGCAAAATTGCAGAAATTTCCTTTACATTGGGGCAAAATTGCAGAAATTTCCTTTACATTGGGGCAAAATTGCAGAAATTTCCCTTGTTTTGGGGCAAAATGGCAGAAATTTCACTTACTTCAGGGTAATAAGTCAGAAATTCCCCTTATTTTGGGGCAAAAAAGACAGAAATTCTCTTTGTTTTGGGGGAAAAAGACAGAAATTCCACTTATTTAGAGGCAAAAAGGCAGAAATTCCCTTTATTTTGGAGCAAAAATGAAGAAATGTCCCTTTTAATGGCAAAAAGGTATGCATTCCCATTATTTTCAGGCAAAAAGGCAGAAATTTCCCTATTTTGGAGCAAAATTGCAGAAATTCCTCTAATTTTGGGGCAAAAGGAAGAAATTCCCATTATTTTGGGGCAAAAAAGAAAATACACCTTATTTAGGGGTAAAATTGCAGAAATTTCACATATTTCAGGGCAAAAAGGCAGAAATTCCCCATATTTTGGAGCAAAATTGCAGAAATCCCCTTTGTTGTGGGGCAAAAAGACAGAAATTCCCTATATGTTGAGGCAAAAAGACAGAAATTCTCCTTATTTTGGGGCAAAACTTAGAAATTCCACTTTTTTTGGGGCAAAATTCCAGAAATTTTCTTTCTTTTAGGGCAAAATTGCAAAATTTCACTTATTTTGGGGCAAAATTGCAATAATTTCACTTATTTCAGGGAACAAAGGCAGAAATTTTTATTATTTTGAGGCAAAAAGTCAGAAATTCCTAATATTTTGTGGCAAAAATGCTGAAATTCCCCTTATTTTGAGGTATAAAGCCTGAAATTCCTCTTATTTCAGGGCAAAATTGCAGAAATTCCCCTAGTTGTGGGGCAGAAAAACAGAAATTCCCTATATGTTGGGGCAAAAAGACAGAAATTCTCCTTATTTTGGGGCAAAACTCAGAAATTCCACTTATTTTGGGGCAAAATTGCAGAAATTTCACTTATTTCAGGGAAAAAAGGCAGAAATTTTCTTTATTTTGGGGCAAAAAGGCAGAAATTCCTAATATTTTGTGGTAAAAATGCAGAAATTTCCCTTATTTTGAGTTAGAAAGGCTGAAATTCCCATTATTTGTGGGCAGAAAGGCAAAAAATTCCCTTATTTTGGGGCAATATTGCAGAAATTTCACTTATTTCAGGGTAATAAGTCAGAAATTTTTCTTATTTTGGGGCAAAAAAGAAAGAAAATCCCTTTGTTTTGGGAAGAAAAGACAGAAATTCCACTTATTTAGAGGCAAAAAGCAGAAATTCCCCTTATTTTGAAGCAAAAATGAAGAAATTTTCCTTTTTTAAGGCAAAAAGGTATGTATTCTTCTTATTTTCGGGCATAAAGGCAGAAATTCCCCGTATTTTGGAGCAAAATTGCAAAAATTCCCCTAATTGTGGGGCAAAAATGCAGAAATTCCCTATATGTTGGGGCAAAAAGACAGAAATTCTCCATATTTTGGGGCAAAACTCAGAAATTCCACTTATTTTGGGGCAAAATTCCAGAAATTTCCCTTATCCTGGGGCAAAATTGCAGAAATTTCACTTATTTTAGGCAAAATTGCAGAAATTTCCCTTATTTCATGGAAAAAAAAAGAAATTTTGTTATTTTGGGGCAAAAAGGCAGAAATTCCCCTTATTTTGGGGTAAAAAGGCTGAAATTCCCCTTATTTGGGGGCAAAAAGGCAGAAATTTCCCTTTTCTTGGGGCAAAATTGCAGAAATTTCACTTATTTCAGGGTAATAAGTCAGAAATTTTCCTTATTTTGGGGCAAAAAAGACAGAAAATCCCTTTATATTGGGGGAAAAAGACAGAAATTCCACTTATTTCAAGCCAAAAAAGCAGAAATTCCCTTTATTTTGGAGCAAAAATGAAGAAATTTTCTTTTTTTAAGGCAAAAAGTTATGCATTCTTCTAATTTTCGGGCAAAAAGGCAGAAATTCCTCGTATTTTGGAGCAAAATTGCAGAAATTCCCCTAATTGTGGGGCAAAAATGCAGAAATTCCTTTTATGTTGGGGCAAAAAGAAAGAAATTCTCTTTATTTTGGGGCAAAACTCAGAAATTCCACTTATTTTGGGGCAAAATTCCAGAAATTTCCCTTATTCTGGGGCAAAATTGCAGAAATTTCACTTATTTTGTGGCAAATTGCAGAAATTTTACTTATTTCAGAAAAAAAAGTTAGAAATTTTCCTTATTTTGGGTCAAAAAGGCAGGAATTCCCCTTATTTTGAGGTAAAAAAGCTGAAATTCGCCTTATTTGAGGGCAAAGAGAAAGAAATTTCCCTTATTTTGGGGCAAAATTGCAGAAATTTCACTTATTTCAGGGTAATAAGTCAGAAATTCCCTTTATTTTGGGGCAAAAAAGACCGAAATTCCCTTTATTTTTCAGGGAAAGACAGAAATTCCACTTATTTAGAGGCAAACAGGCAGAAATTTCCCTGATTTTCGATCAAAAATGAAGAAATTTACCTTTTTATGGCAAAAAGGTATGCATTCCCCTTACTTTCAGGATAAAAAGCAGAAATTCCTCATATTTTGAAGCAAAATTGCAGAAATTCTCATAATTTTCGGGCAAAAAGGTAGAAATTCTCCTTATTTTGGGGAAAAAAGACAGAAAATCTTTTTTTTTCGGGAGCAAACAGTCAGAAATTTCCCTTATTTTGGGGCAAAATTGCAGAACTTTCCTTTACATTGGGGCAAAATTGCAGAAATTTCCCTTATTTTGGGGCAAAATTGCAGAAATTTCACTTATTTCAGGGTAATAAGTCAGAAATTCCCCTTATTTTGGGGCAAAAAAGACAGAAATTCCCTTTGTTTTGGAGGAAAAGACAGAAATTCCACTTATTTAGAGGCAAAAAGGCAGAAATTTCCCTGATTTTGGAGCAAAAAAGAAGAAATTTACCTTTTTTATGGCAAAAAGGTATGCATTCCCCTTACTTTCGGGATAAAAAGTAGAAATTCCCCGTATTTTGAAGCAAAATTGCAGAAATTCTCATAATTTTCGGGCAAAAAGGTAGAAATTCTCCTTATTTTGGGGCAAAAAGACAGAAAATCTCCTTTTTTCGGAAGCAAACAGTCAAAAATTTCTTTTATTTTGGGAGAAAATTGCAGAAATTTCTTTTACATTGGGGCAAAATTGCAGAAATTTTTTTTATTTTGGGGCAAAATTGCAGAAATTTCACTTATTTCAGAGTAATAAGTCAGAAATTCCCGTTATTTTATCGCAAAAAAGACAGAAATTCCCTTTGTTTTGGGGGAAAAAGACAGAAATTCCACTTATTTAGAGGCAAAAATGCAGAAATTCCCCTTATTTTGAAGCAAAAATGAAGAAATTTCCCTTTTTTATGGCAAAAAGTTATGCATTCCCTTTATTTTTGGGAAAAGGCAGAAATTTCCCGTATTTGGGAGCAAAATTGCAGAAATTCCCCTAATTGTGGGGTAAAAAGGCAGAAATTCCCTATATGTTGGGGAAAAAAGTCAAAAATTCTTCTTATTTTGGGGCAAAACTCAGAAATTCCACTTATTTTTGGGCAAAATTCCAGAAATTTCCCTTATTTTGGGGAAAAAATTGCAGAAATTTCACTTATTTTAGGGCAAAATTGGAGAAATTTTACTTATTTCAGGGAAAAAAGGCAGAAATTTTCCTTATTTTTGGGCAAAAATCCAGAAATTCTTAATATTTTGTAGCAAAAATGTAGAAATTCCCCTTATTTTGAGGTAAAAAGGCTGAAATTCTTTATATTTGGGGCAAAAAGGCAGAAATTTCCCTTATTTTGGGGCAAAAAGACAGAAATTCCTTTTATTTTGTGGTAAAAAGGCAGAAATTTCATTTATTTTGGGGCAAAATTGCAGAAATTTCACTTATTTCAGGGCATAATTCAAAAATTCCTTTTATTTTGGGGCAAAAAGTCAAAAATTCCATTTATTTTTTGGTACAAAGGCAGAAATTTCATTTACTTTGAAGTAAAAAGGCAGAAATTCCTCTTATTTTGGGGCAAAAATGAAGAAATTTCTTTTTTTGTGGTAAAAGGTATACATTCCCCATACATTCAGGATAAAAAGCAGAAATTCCCCGTATTTTGAAGCAAAATTGCAGATTCTCATAATTTTCGGGTAAAAAGGGAGAAATTTCCTAATTTTGGGGCAAAAGGCAGAAATTCCTTTTATTTTGGGGCAAAAATCAGAAAATCCACTTCTTTTGGGGTATAATTTAAGAAATTTCCTTTATTTTTGGACAACATTACAGGAATTTACCTTATTTTGGGGCAAAATTTAAGAAATTTCCCTTATTTGGGGCAAAATTGCAGAAATTTCACTTATTTTCAGGGAAAAAAGCTGAAATTTCCTTTATTTTGGGGCAAAAAAGGAGAAATTCCCCTTATTTTGGGCAAAATTTCAGAAATTTTCCTTATTATTGAGAAAAATTGCAGAAATTTTCCTTATTTTAGGGCAAAATTGCAGAAATTTCACTTATTTCAGATAAAAAAAGCAAAAATTTTTTTATTTTGGGCCAAAAAGGCTGAAATTCCCATTAATTTGTGGCAAAAAGGCAGAAATTCACCTTATTTTGGGGTAAAATTGCAGAAATTTCACATATTTCAATGTAATAAGTCAGAAATTCCCCTTATTTTGAGGCAAAAAAGACAGAAATTTCCTTTGTTTTGAGGAAAAAGACAGAAATTCCACTTATTTGGAGGCAAAAAGGCAGAAATTTCCCTTATTTTGGAGCAAAAATGAAGAAATTTCCCTTTTTTATGGCAAAAAGTTTTGCATTCTTCTTATTTTCGGGCAAAAAGGCAGAAATTTCCCGTATTTTGGAGCATAATTGCAGAAATTCCCCTAGTTGTGGTGCAGAAAGACAGAAATTCCCTATATATTGGGGCAAAAAGACAAAAATTCTTCTTATTTTGGGGCAAAACTCAGAAATTCCACTTATTTTGGGGCAAAATTTTAGAAATTTCCCTTCCTTTGGGGCAAAATTGCACAAATTTCACTTATTTTGGGGCAAAATTGCAGAAATTTCACTTATTTCAGGGAAAAAAGTCAGAAATTTTCTTTATTTTGGGGCAAAAAGGCAGAAATTCCTAATATTTTCAAGGAAAAAGGCAGAAATTCCCCTTATTTTGAGGTAAAAAGGCTGAAATTCCCCTTATTTGGGGGCAAAAAGGCAGATATTTCCCTTATTTTGGGGCAAAATTGCAGAAATTTCATTATTTAGAGGCAAAAAGACAAAAATTCTCCTTATTTTGGGGCAATACTTAGAAATTCCACTTATTTTGGGGCAAAATACCAGAAATTTCCCTTATTTTGGGGCAAAATTGCAGAAATTTCACTTATTTTGGGGCAAAATTGCAGAAATTTCACTTATTTCAGGGAAAAAAGGCACAAATTTTCCTTATTTTGGGGAAAAATAACAGAAAATCTCCTTTTTTCGGAAGCAAACAGTCAGAAATTTCTTTTATTTTGGGGGAAAATTGCAGAAATATCTTTTACATTGGGGCAAAATTGCAGAAATTTTCTTTATTTTGGGGCAAAATTGCAGAAATTTCACTTATTTCAGGGTAATAAGTCAGAAATTCCCGTTATTTTGGGGCAAAAAAGACAGAAATTCCCTTTGTTTTGGGGGAAAAAGACAGAAATTCCACTTATTTAGAGGCAAAAAGGCAGAAATTCCCCTTATTTTGGAGCAAAAATGAAGAAATTTACCTTTTTATAGCAAAAAGGTATGCATTCCCCTTACTTTCGGGATAAAAAGCAGAAATTACCCGTATTTTGAAGCAAAATTGCAGAAATTCTCATAATTTTCGGCCAAAATTCAGAAATTCTACTTATTTTGGGGCAAAAAGACAGAAGATCTTCATTTTTCGGGAGCAAACATTCAGAAATTCCCCTTATTTTGGGGCAAAATTGCAGCTATTTCCTTTACATTGGGGCAAAATTGCAGAAATTTCCCTTATTTTGGGTCAAAATTGCAGAAATTTCACTTACTTCAGGGTAATAAGTCAGAAATTCCCCTTATTTTGGGGCAAAAAATACAGAAATTCTCTTTGTTTTGGGAAAAAAAGACAGAAATTCCACTTATTTAGAGGCAAAAAGGCAGAAATTCCCTTTATTTTGGAGCAAAAATGAAGAAATTTCCCTTTTTATGGCCAAAAGTTATGCATTCCCATTATTTTCAGGCAAAAAGGCAGAAATCCCCCGTATTTTGGAGCAAAATTGCAGAAATTCCCCTAATTTTGGGCCAAAAGGCAGAAATTCCCTTTATTTTGGGGCAAAAATCAGAAATTCCCCTTATTTTGGGGCAAAATTCCAGAAATTTCCTTTATTTTGGGGCAAAATTGAAGGAATTTACCTTATTTTGGGGCAAAATTGCAGAAATTTCCCTTATTTGGGGCAAAATTTCAGAAATTTCACTTATATTCAGGTAAAAAGGCTGAAATTTCCTTTGTTTTGGGGCAAAAAGGAAGAAATTCCCCTTATTTTGGGGCAAAATTGCAGAAATCTCCCTTATTATGGGAAAAAATTGCAAAAATTTCCCTTAGATTAGGGGAAAATTGCAGAAATTTCACTTATTTCAGAGAAAAAAAGCAAAAATTTTTCTTATTTTTGGGCAAAAATGAAGAGATTCCCATTATTTTGGAGCAAAAAAGCAGAAATTCACCTTATTTAGGGGTAAAATTGCAGAAATTTCACATATTTCAGGGCAAAAACGCAGAAAATCCCCGTATTTTGGAGCAAAATTGCAGAAATTTCCCTTATTTTGGGTCAAAATTGCAGAAATTTCACTTACTTCAGGGTAATAAGTCAGAAATTCTTCTTATATTGGGGCAAAAAAGACAGAAATTCTCTTTGTTTTAGGAAAAAAAGACAGAAATTCCACTTATTTAGAGGCAAAAAGGCAGAAATTCCCTTTATTTTGGAGCAAAAATGAAGAAATTTCCCTTTTTATGGCCAAAAGTTATGCATTCCCATTATTTTCAGGCAAAAAGGCAGAAATTCCTCGTATTTTGGAGCAAAATTGCAGAAATTTTCCTAATTTTGGGCCAAAAGGCTGAAATTCCCTTTATTTTGGGGCAAAAATCAGAAATTCCCCTTATTTTGGGGCAAAATTCCAGAAATTTCCTTTATTTTGGGGCAAAATTGAAGGAATTTACCTTATTTTGGGGCAAAATTGCAGAAATTTCCCTTATTTGGGGCAAAATTTCAGAAATTTCACTTATATTCAGGTAAAAAGGCTGAAATTTCCTTTGTTTTGGGGCAAAAAGGAAGAAATTCCCCTTATTTTGGGGCAAAATTGCAGAAATCTGCCTTATTATGGGAAAAAATTGCAAAAATTTCCCTTATTTTAGGGGAAAATTGCAGAAATTTCACTTATTTCAGAGAAAAAAAGCAAAAATTTTTCTTATTTTTGGGCAAAAATGCAGAGATTCCCATTATTTTGGAGCAAAAAAGCAGAAATTCACCTTATTTAGGGGTAAAATTGCAGAAATTTCACATATTTCAGGGCAAAAACGCAGAAAATCCCCGTATTTTGGAGCAAAATTGCAGAAATTCCCCTAGTTGTGGGGCAAAAAAACAAAAATTCCTTATATGTTGGGGCAGAAAGACAGAAATTCTCCTTATTTTGGGGCAAAACTGAGAAATTCCACTTATTTTGGGGCAAAATTCCAGAAATTTTCCTTCTTTTGGGGCAAAATTGCAAAATTTCACTTATTTTGGGGCAAAATTGCAGAAATTTCACTTATTTCAGGGAAAAAAGGCAGAAATTTTCCTTATTTTGGGGCAAAAAGTCAGAAATTCCTAATATTTTGTGGCAAAAATGCAGAAATTCCCCTTATTTTGAGGTATAAAGGCTGAAATTCTCCTTATTTCAGGGCAAAATTGCAGAAATTCCCCTAGTTGTTGGGCAAAAAGACAGAAATTCTCCTTATTTTGGGGCAAAACTCAGAAATTCCACTTATTTTGGGACAAAATTCAAGAAATTTCCCTTATTTTGGGGCAAAATTGCAGAAATTTCACTTATTTTGGGCAAAATTGCAGAAATTTCCCTTATTTCATGGAAAAAAAGAAATTTTGTTATTTTGGGGCAAAAAGGCAGAAATTCATTTTATTTTGACGTAAAAAGGCTTAAATTGCCCTTATTTGGGGGCAAAAAGGCAGAAATTTCCCTTATTTTGGGGCAAAATTGCAGAAATTTCACTTATTTCAGGGTAATAAGTCAGAAATTCCCCTTATTTTGGGGCAAAAAAGACAGAAAATCCCTTTGTTTTGGGGGAAAAAGACAGAAATTCCACTTATTTAGAGGCAAAAAAGCAGAAATTCCCTTTATTTTGAAGCAAAAATGAAGAAATTTCCCTTTTTTAAGGCAAAAAGTTATGCATTGTTCTTATTTTTGGGCAAAAAGGCAGAAATTCCTCATATTTTGGAGCAAAATTGCAGAAATTCCCCTAATTGTGGGGCAAAAATGCAGAAATTTTTTTATGTTGGGGCAAAAAGACAGAAATTCTCCTTATTTGGGGGCAAAACTCAGAAATTCCACTTATTTTGGGGCAAAATTCCAGAAATTTCCCTTATTTTGGGGAAAAATTTCAGAAATTTCACTTATTTTGTTGCAAAATTGCAGAAATTTTTCTTATTTCAATGAAAAAAGTTAGAAATTTTTCTTATTTTGGGTAAGAAAGGCAGGAATTCTTCTTATTTTGAGGTAAAATTCTGAAATTCCCCTTATTTGAGGGCAAAGAGGCAGAAATTTCCCTTATTTTGGGGCAAAATTGCAGAAATTTCACTAATTTCAGGGTAATAAGTCAGAAATTCCCCTTATTTTGGGGCAAAAAAGACAGAAATTCCCTTTATTTTGGAGGAAAAGACAGAAATTCCACTTATTTAGAGGCAAAAAGGCAGAAATTTCCCTGATTTTGGAGCAAAAATGAAGAAATTTGCCTTTTTATGGCAAAAAGGTATGCATTCCCCTTTACTTTCGGGATAACAAGCAGAAATTCCCCGTATTTTAAAGCAAAATTGCAGAAATTCTCATAATTTTCGGGCAAAAAGGCAGAAATTCTCCTTATTTTGGGGAAAAAAGACAGAAAATCTCCTTTTTTCGGGAGCAAATAGTCAGAAATTTCCCTTATTTTGGGGCAAAATTGCAGAAATTTCCTTTACATTGGGGCAAAATTGAGAAATTTTCCTTATTTTGGGTCAAAATTGCAGAAATTTCACTTATTTCAGGGTAATAAGTCAGAAATTCCCCTTATTTTGGGGCAAAAAAGACAGAAATTCCTTTTGTTTTGGGGGAAAAAGACAGAAATTCCACTTATTTAGAGGCAAAAAGGCAGAAATTCTCCTTATTTTGGAGCAAAAATGAAGAAATTTCCCTTTTTTATGGCAAAAAGTTATGCATTCCCTTTATTTTTGGGAAAAGGCAGAAATTCCCTGTATTTTGGAGCAAAATTGCAGAAATTCCCCTAATTGTGGGGCAAAAAGGCAGAAATTCCCTATATGTTGAGGAAAAAAGACAGAAATTCTCCTTACTTTGGGGCAAAACTCAGAAATTCCACATATTTTTGGGCAAAATTCCAGAAATTTCCCTTATTTTGGGGAAAAATTGCAGAAATTTCACTATTTTAGGGCAAAATTGGAGAAATTTCACTTATTTCAGAGAAAAAAGGCAGATATTTTCCTTATTTTTGGGCAAAAATGCAGAAATTCTTAATATTTTGTGGCAAAAATGTAGAAATTTCCATTATTTTGAGGTAAAAAGGCTGAAATTCCCTTTATTTGGGGGGCAAAAAGGCAGAAATTTCCCTTATTTTGGGGAAAAATTGCAGAAATTTCACTTATTTAGAGGCAAAACGACAGAAATTCTCCTTATTTTGGGGCAAAACTTAGAAATTCCACTTATTTTGGGGCAAAATTCCAGAAATTTCCCTTATTTTGGGGCATAATTGCAGAAATTTCACTTATTTTGGGGCAAAATTGCAGAAATTTTACTTATTTCAGGGAAAATTTAGAAATTTTCCTTATTTTGTGTAAAAAAGGCAGGAATTCCCCTTATTTTGACGTAAAAAGGCTGAAATTCCCCTTATTTGAGGGCAAAGAGGCAGAAATTTCCCTTATTTTGGGGCAAAATTGCAGAAATTTCACTTATTTCAGGGTAATAAGTCAGAAATTCCCCTTATTTTGGGGCAAAAAAGACAAAAATTCTCTTTATTTTGGAGGAAAAGACAGAAATTCCACTTATTTAGAGGCAAAAAGGCAGAAATTCCCCTTATTTTGGAGCAAAAATGAAGAAATTTACCTTTTTATGGCAAAAAGGTATGCATTCCCCTTACTTTCGGGATAAAAAGCAGAAATTCCCCGTATTTTGAAGCAAAATTGCAGAAATTCTCATAATTATCGGGCAAAAAGGCAGAAATTCTCCCTATTTTGGGGCAAAAACACAGAAGATCTCCTTTTTTCGGGAGCAAACAGTCAGAAATTTCCCTTATTTTGGGGCAAAATTGCAGAAATTTCACTTATTTCAGGGTAATAAGTCAGAAATTCCCCTTATTTTGGGGCAAAAAAGACAGAAATTCTCTTTGTTTTGGGGGAAAAAGACAGAAATTCCACTTACTTAGAGGCAAAAAGGCAGAAATTCCCTTTATTTTGGAGCAAAAATGAAGAAATTTCCCTTTTTATGGCAAAAAGGTATGCATTCCCATTATTTTCAGGCAAAAAGGCAGAAATTCCCCGTATTTTGGAGCAAAATTGCAGAAATTCCCCTAATTTTGGGGCAAAAGGCAGAAATTCCCTATATTTTGGGGCAAAAATCAGAAATTCCCCTTATTTTGGGGAAAATTCAAGAAATTTCCTTTGTTTTGGGGCAAAATTGCAGGAATTTACTTTATTTTGGGGCAAAATTGTAGTAATTTTTCTTATTTGGGGCAATATTTCAGAAATTTCACTTATTTTCAGGTAAAAAGGCTGAAATTTCCTTTGTATTGGGGCAAAAAGAAAGAAATTCCCCTTATTTGGGGCAAAATTGCAGAAATCTCCCTTATTATGGGAAAAAATTGCAAAAATTTTTTTTATTTTAGGGGAAAATTGCAGAAATTTCACTTATTTCAGAGAAAAGAAGCAAAATTTTTTCTTATTTTGGGGCAAAAAGGCAGAAATTCCCATTATTTTGGGGCAAAAAAGCAGAAATTTACCTTATTTAGGGGTAAAATTGCAGAAAATTCACATATTTCAGAGCAAAAAGGCAGAAATTCCCCGTATTTTGGAGCAAAATTGCAGAAATTCCCCTAGTTGTGGGGCAAAAAGACAGAAATTCCCTATATGTTAGGGCAAAAAGACAGAAATTCTCCTTATTTTGGGGCAAAACTTAGAAATTCCACTTATTTTGGGGCAAAATTCCAGAAATTTTCCTTATTTTAGGGGCAAAATTGCAAAATTTCACTTATTTTGGGGCAAAATTGCAGAAATTTCACTTATTTCAGGGAAAAAAGGCAGAAATTTTCATTTTTTTGGGGCAAAAAGTCAGAAATTCCTAATATTTTGTGGCAAAAATGCAGAAATTCCCCTTATTTTGAGGTATAAAGGCTGAAATTCCCCTTATTTCAGGACAAAAAGGCCGAAATTTCCCTTATTTTGGGGACAAAATTGCAGAAATTTCACTTATTTTAGGGTAATAAGTCAGAAATTCCCCTTATTTTGGAGCAAAAAAGACAGAAATTCCCTTTGTTTTGGGGGAAAAAGACAGAAATTCCACTTATTGAGAAGCAAACAGGCAGATATTCCACTTATTTTGGAGCAAAAATGAAGAAATTTCCCTTTTTATGGCAAAAAGTTATGCATTCCCATTATTTTCAGGGAAAAAGGTAGAAATTCCCCGTATTTTGGAGCAAAATTGCAGAAATTCCCCTAATGTTGGGGCAAAAGGCAGAAATTTCCTTTTTTTGGCAAAAATCAGAAATTCCCCTTATTTTGGGGCAAAATTCCAGAAATTTCCTTTATTTTGGGGCAAAATTGCAGGAATTTACCTTATTTTGGTGCAAAAGTTCAGAAATTTCACTAATTTTCAGTTAAAAAGGCTGAAATTTTCTTTGTTTTGGGGCAAAAAGAAAGAAATTCCCCTTATTTTGGGGCAAAATTGCAGAAATCTCCCTTATTATAGGAAAAAATGGCAAAAATTTCCCTTATTTAAGGGGAAAATTGCAGAAATTTCACTTATTTCAGAGAAAAAAAGCAAAAAATTTTCTTATTTTGGGGCAAAAAGGCAGAAATTCCCATTATTTTGGGGCAAAAAAGTAGAAATTCACATTATTTAGGGGTAAAATTGCAGAAATTTCACATATTTCAGGGCAAAAAGGCAGAAATTCCCCGTATTTTGGAGCAAAATTGCAGAAATTCCCCTAGTTGTGGGGCAAAAAGACAGAAATTCCCTATATGTTGGGGCAAAAAGAAAGAAATTCTTTTTATTTTGGGGCAAAACTTAGAAATTCTACTTATTTTGGGGCAAAATTCCAGAAATTTTCCTTATTTTGGGGCAAAATTGCAAAATTTCACTTATTTTGGGGCAAAATTGCAGAAATTTCACTTATTTCAGGGAAAAAAGGCACAAATTTTCCTTATTTTGGGGCAAAAAGTCAGAAATTCCTAATATTTTGTTGCAAAAATGCAGAAATTCCCCTTATATTGAGGTATAAAGGCTAAAATTCCTCTTATTTCAGGACAAAAAGGCCGAAATTTCCCTTATTTTGGGGAAAAAATTGCAGAAATTTCACTTATTTTAGGGTAATAAGTCAGAAATTCCCCTTATTTTGGGACAAAAAAGACAGAAATTCCCTTTGTTTTGGGAAAAAAAGACAGAAATTCCACTTATTGAGAAGCAAAAAGGCAGAAATTCCACTTATTTTGGAGCAAAAATGAAGAAATTTCCCTTTTTATGGCAAAAAGTTATGGATTCCCATTATTTTCAGGCAAAAAGGCAGAAATTCCCCGTATTTTGGAGCAAAATTGCAGAAATTCCTCTAATTTTGGGGCAAAAGGCAGAAATTCCCTTTATTTTGGGGCAAAAATCAGAAATTCCCCTTATTTGGGGGCAAAATTCCAGAAATTTCCTTTATTTTGTGGCAAAATTGCAGGAATTTACCTTATTTTGGGGCAAAATTGCAGAAATTTCTCTTATTTGGGGCAAAATTTCAGAAATTTCACTTATTTTCAGGTAAAAAGGCTGAAATTTCTTTTTTTGGGGGGCAAAAAGGAAGAAATTCCCCTTATTTTGGGGCAAAATTGCAGAAATCTCCCTTATCATGGGAAAAAATTGCAAAAATTTCCCTTATTTTAGGGGAAAATTGCAGAAATTTCACTTATTTCAGAGAAAAAAAGCAAAAATTTTTCTTATTTTGGGGCAAAAGGCAGAAATTCCCATTATTTTGGGGCAAAAAAGGAGAAATTCACCTTATTTAGGGGTAAAATTGCAGAAATTTCACATATTTCAGGGCAAAAAGGCAGAAATTCCCCGTATTTTGGAGCAAAATTGCAGAAATTCCCCTAGTTGTGGGGCAAAATAACAGAAATTCCCTATTTGTTGGGGCAAAAAGACAGAATTTCTCCTTATTTTGGGGCAAAACTTAGAAATTCCACTTATTTTGGGGCAAAATTCCAGAAATTTTTCTTATTTTGGAGCAAAATTGCAAAATTTCACTTTTTTGGGGCAAAATTGCAGAAATTTCACTTATTTCAGGGAAAAAGGCAGAAATTTTCCTTATTTTGGGGCAAAAAGTCAGAAATTCCTAATATTTTGTGGAAAAAATGCAGAAATTCCCCTTATTTTGAGGTATAAAGCCTGAAATTCCCTTTATTTCAGGGCAAAAAGGCAGAAATTTCCCTTATTTTAGGGCAAAATTGCAGAAATTTCACTTATTTTAGGGTAATAAGTCAGAAATTCTTCTTCTTTTGGGGCAAAAAAGACAGAAATTCCCTTTGTTTTCAAGGAAAAAGACAGAAATTCCACTTATTGAGAAGCAAAAAGGCAGAAATTTCTCTTATTTTGAAGCAAAAATGAAGAAATTTCCCTTTTTATGGCAAAAATATATGCATTTCCATTATTTTCAGGCAAAAAGGCAGAAATTCCCCGTATTTTGAAGCAAAATTGCAGAAATTCCCCTAATTTTGGGGCAAAAGGCAGAAATTCTCTTTATTTTGGGGCAAAAATCAGAAATTCCCCTTATTTTGGGGCAAAATTCCAGAAATTTCCTTTATTTTGGGGCAAAATTGCAGGAATTTATTTTATTTTGGGGCAAAATTGCAGAAATTTCCCTTATTTGGGGCAAAATTTCAGAAATTTCACTTATTTTCAGGTAAAAAGGCTGAAATTTCCTTTGTTTTGGGGCAAAAAGGAAGAAATTCCCCTTATTTTGGGGCAAAATTGCAGAAATCTCCCTTATTATGGGAAAAAATTGCAAAAATTTCCCTTAGATTAGGGGAAAATTGCAGAAATTTCACTGATTTCAGAGAAAAAAAGCAAAAATTTTTCTTATTTTGGGGCAAAAAAGCAGAAATTCACCTTATTTAGGGGTAAAATTGCAGAAATTTCACATATTTCAGGGCAAAAAGACAGAAATTCCCCGTATTTTGGAGCAAAATTCCAGAAATTCCCCTAGTTGTGGGGCCAAAAAACAGAAATTCCTTATATGTTGGGGCAAAAAGACAGAAATTCCCCTTATTTTGGGGCAAAACTTAGAAATTCCACTTATTGTGGGGCAAAATTCCAGAAATTTTCCTTATTTTGGGGCAAAATTGCAAAATTTCACTTATTTTGGGGCAAAATTGCAGAAATTTCACTTATTTCAGGGAAAAAAGGCAGAAATTTTCCTTATTTTAGGGCAAAAATTCAGAAATTCCTAATATTTTGTGGCAAAAATGCAGAAATTCCCCTTATTTTGAGGTATAAAGGCAGAAATTCCCCTTATTTCAGTGCAAAAATGTAGAAATTTCCCTTATTTTGGGGCAAAATTGCAGAAATTTCACTTATTTTAGGGTAATATGTCAGAAATTCCCCTTATTTTGGGGCAAAAAGACAGAAATTCCCTTTGTTTTGGGGGAAAAGACAGAAATTCCACTTATTGAGAAGC
The DNA here is from genome assembly GCF_963924665.1 of Micromys minutus. Lineage (NCBI taxonomy): Eukaryota > Metazoa > Chordata > Mammalia > Rodentia > Muridae > Micromys > Micromys minutus. Next base: position 2,004,062 of record NW_027667806.1, on the reverse strand, counting down.
AAAAAGGCAGAAATTCCCTTTATTTTGGGGCAAAAATCAGAAATTCTCCTTATTTTGGGGCAAAATTCCAGAAATTTCCTTTATTTTGGGGCAAAATTGCAGGAATTTACCTTATTTTGGGGCAAAATTGCAGAATTTCCCTTATTTGGGGCAAAATTTCAGAAATTTCACTTATTTTCAGGTAAAAAGGCTGAAATTTCCTTTGTTTTGGGGCAAAAAGAAAAAAATACCCTTATTTTGGGGCAAAATTGCAGAAATCTCCCTTATGGGAAAAAATTGCAAAAATTTCCCTTATTTTAGAGGAAAATTGAAGAAATTTCACTTATTTCAGAGAAAAAAAGCAAAAATTTTTTTTTATTTTGGGGCAAAAAGGCAGAAATTACTATTATTTTGGGACAAAAAATTAGAAATTTACCTTATTTAGGGGTAAAATTGCAGAAATTTCACATATTTCAGGGCAAAAAGGCAGAAATTCCCCGTATTTTGGAGCAAATTTGCAGAAATTCCCCTAGTTGTGGGGCAAAATAACAGAAATTCCATATATGTTGGGGCAAAAAGACAGAATTTCTTCTTATTTTGGGGCAAAACTTAGAAATTCTACTTATTTTGGGGCAAAATTCCAGAAATTTTTTATATTTTGGAGCAAAATTGCAAAATTTCACTTATTTTGGGGCAAAATTGCAGAAATTTCACTTATTTTAGGGAAAAAAGGCAGAAATTTTCCTTATTTTGGGGCAAAAAGTGAGAAATTCCTAATATTTTGTGGCAAAAATGCAGAAATTCCCCTTATTTTGAGGTATAAAGGCTGAAATTCGCCATATTTCAGGGCAAAAAGGCAGAAATTTCCCTTATTTTGAGGTAAAATTGCAGAAATTTCACTTAATTTAGGGTAATAAGTCAAAAATTCCCCTTATTTTGGGGCAAAAATACAGAAATTCCCTTTGTTTTGGGGGAAAAAGACAGAAATTCCACTTATTTAGAGGCAAAAAAGCAGAAATTCCCCTTATTTTGAAGCAAAAATGAAGAAATTTCCCTTTTTATGGCAAAAAGATATGCATTCCCATTATTTTCACGCAAAAAGGCAGAAATTCCCCGTATTTTGAAGCAAAATTGCAGAAATTCCCCTAATTTTGGGGCAAAAGGCAGAAATTCCCTTTATTTTGGGGCATAAATCAGAAATTCCCCTTATTTTGTGGCAAAATTCCAGAAATTTCCTTTATTTTGGGGCAAAATTGCAGGAATTTACCTTATTTTGGGGCAAAATTGCAGAAATTTCTCTTATTTGGGGCAAAATTTCAGAAATTTCACTTATTTTCAGGTAAAAAGGCTGAAATTTCCTTTGTTTTGGGGCAAAAAATAAGAAATTCCCCTTATTTTGGGGCAAAATTGCAGAAATCTCCCTTATTATGGGAAAAAATTGCAAAATTTTCCCTTATTTTAGGGGAAAATTGCAGAAATTTCACATATTTCAGAGAAAAAAAGCAAAAATTTTTTTTTATTTTGGGGCAAAAAAGCAGAGATTCACCTTATTTAGGGGTAAAATTGCTGAAATTTCACATATTTCAGGGCAAAAAGGCAGAAATTCCCCGTATTTTGGAGCAAAATTGCAGAAATTCCCCTAGTTGTGGGGCAAAAAGTCAGAAATTCCCTATATGTTGGGGCAAAAAGACAGAAATTCTCCTTATTTTGGGGCAAAACTTAGAAATTCCACTTATTTTGGGGCAAAATTCCAGAAATTTTCCTTATTTTGGGGCAAAATTGCAGAATTTCACTTATTTTGGGGCAAAATTGCAGAAATTTCACTTATTTCAGGGAAAAAAGGCAGAAATTTTCCTTATTTTAGGGGAAAAAGTCAGAAATTCCTAATATTTTGTGGCAAAAATGCAGAAATTCCTCTTATTTTGAGGTATAAAGGCTGAAATTCCCCTTATTTCAGGGCAAAAAGGCAGAAATTTCCCTTATTTTGGGGCAAAATTGCAGAAATTTCACTTATTTTAGGGTAATAAGTCAGAAATTCCCCTTATTTTGGGGCAAAAAGACAGAAATTCCCTTTGTTTTTGGGGAAAAGACAGAAATTCCACTTATTGAGAAGCAAAAAGGCAGAAATTCCCTTTATTTTGGGGCAAAAATCAGAAATTCCCCTTATTTTGGGGCAAAATTCCTGAAATTTCCTTTATTTTGGGGCAAAATTGCAGGAATTTACCTTATATTTGGGCAAAATTGCAGAAATTTCCCTTATTTGGGGCAAAATTTCAGAAATTTCACTTATTTTCAGGTAAAAAGGATGAAATTTCCTTTGTTTTGGGGCAAAAAAAATTACCCTTATTTTGGGGCAAAATTGCAGAAATCTCCCTTATTATGGGAAAAAATTGCAAAAATTTCCCTTATTTTAGAGGAAAATTGCAGAAATTTCACTTATTTCAGAGAAAAAAAGCAAAAATTTTTCTTATTTTGGGACAAAAGGCAGAAATTCCCATTATTTTGGGGGCAAAAAAGGAGAAATTCACCTTATTTAGGGGTAAAATTGCAGAAATTTCACATATTTCAGGGCAAAAAGGCAGAAATTCCCCGTATTTTGGAGCAAAATTGCAGAAATTCCCCTAGTTGTGGGGCAAAATAACAGAAATTCCCTATATGTTGGGGCAAAAAGACAGAATTTCTCCTTATTTTGGGGCAAAACTTAGAAATTCCACTTATTTTGGGGCAAAATTCCAGAAATTTTTCTTATTTTGGAGCAAAATTGCAAAATTTCACTTATTTTGGGGCAATATTGCAGAAATTTCACTTATTTCAGGGAAAAAAGGCAGAAATTTTCCTTATTTTGGGGCAAAAAGTCAGAAATTCCTAATATTTTGAGGCAAAAATGCAGAAATTCCCCTTATTTTGAGGTATAAAAGCTGAAATTCCTCTTATTTCAGGGCAAAAAGGCAGAAATTTCCCTTATTTTGGGGTAAAATTGCAGAAATTTTACTTATTTTAGGGTAATAAGTCAGAAATTCCCCTTATTTTGGGGCAAAAATACAGAAATTCCCTTTGTTTTCGGGAAGAAGACAGAAATTCCACTTATTTAGAGGCAAAAAAGCAGAAATTCCCCTTATTTTGAAGCAAAAATGAAGAAATTTCCCTTTTTATGGCAAAAAGATATGCATTCCTATTATTTTCAGGCAAAAAGGCAGAAATTCCCCGTATTTTGAAGCAAAATTGCAGAAATTCCCCTAATTTTGGGGCAAAAGGCAGAAATTCCCTTTATTTTGGGGCAAAAATCAGAAATTCCCCTTATTTTGGGGCAAAATTCCAGAAATTTCCTTTATTTTGGGGCAAAATTGCAGGAATTTACCTTATTTTGGGGCAAAATTGCAAAATTTCCCTTATTTGGGGCAAAATTACAGAAATTTCACTTATTTTCAGGTAAAAAGGCTGAAATTTCCTTTGTTTTGGGGCAAAAAATAAGAAATTCCCCTTATTTTGGGGTAAAATTGCAGAAATCTCCCTTATTATGGGAAAAAATTGCAAAAATTTCCCTTTTTAGGGGAAAATTGAAGAAATTTCACATATTTCAGAGAAAAAAGGAAAAAATTTTTTTTATTTTGGGGCAAAAAAGCAGAGATTCACCTTATTTAGGGGTAAAATTGCTGAAATTTCACATATTTCAGGGCAAAAAGGCAGAAATTCCCCGTATTTTGGAGCAAAATTGCAGAAATTCCCCTAGTTGTAGGGCAAAAAGTCAGAAATTCCCTATATGTTGGGGCAAAAAGACAGAAATTCTCCTTATTTTGGGGCAAAACTTAGAAATTCCACTTATTTTGGGGCAAAATTCCAGAAATTTTCCTTATTTTGGGGCAAAATTGCAGAATTTCACTTATTTTGGGGCAAAATTGCAGAAATTTCACTTATTTCAGGGAAAAAAAGCAGAAATTTTCCTTATTTTAGGGCAAAAAGTCAGAAATTCCTAATATTTTGTGGCAAAAATGCAGAAATTCCCCTTATTTTGAGGTATAAAGGCTGAAATTCCCCTTATTTCAGGGCAAAAAGGCAGAAATTTCCCTTATTTTGGGGCAAAATTGCTGAAATTTCACTTATTTTAGGGTAATAAGTCAGAAATTCCCCTTATTTTGGGGCAAAAAGACAGAAATTCCTTTTGTTTTGGGGGAAAAGACAGAAATTCCACTTATTGAGAAGCAAAAAGGCAGAAATTCCATTTATTTTGGGGCAAAAATCAGAAATTCTCCTTATTTTGGGGCAAAATTCCAGAAATTTCCTTTATTTTGGGGCAAAATTGCAGGAATTTACCTTATATTTGGGCAAAAGTGCAGAAATTTCCCTTATTTGGTGCAAAATTTCAGAAATTTCACTTATTTTCAGGTAAAAAGGCTGAAATTTCCTTTGTTTTGGGGCAAAAAAAAAAATTACCCTTATTTTGGGGCAAAATTGCAGAAATCTCCCTTATTATGGGAAAAAATTGCAAAAATTTCCCTTATTTTAGAGGAAAATTGCAGAAATTTCACTTATTTCAGAGAAAAAAAGCAAAAATTTTTCTTATTTTGGGGCAAAAGGCAGAAATTCCCATTATTTTGGGGCAAAAAAGCAGAAATTCACCTTATTTAGGGGTAAAATTGCAGAAATTTCACATATTTCAGGGCAAAAAGGCAGAAATTCCCCATATTTTGGAGCAAAATTGCAGAAATTCCCCTAGTTGTGGGGCAAAATAACAGAAATTCCCTATATGTTGGGGCAAAAAGACAGAATTTCTCCTTATTTTGGGGCAAAATTAGAAATTCCACTTATTTTGGGGCAAAATTCCAGAAATTTTTTTTATTTTGGAGCAAAATTGCAAAATTTCACTGATTTTGGGGCAAAATTGCAGAAATTTCACTTATTTCAGGGAAAAAAGGCAGAAATTTTCCTTATTTTGGGGCAAAAAGTCAGAAATTCCTAATATTTTGTGGCAAAAATGCAGAAATTCCCCTTATTTTGAGGTATAAAGGCTGAAATTCCCCTTATTTCAGGGCAAAAAGGCAGAAATTTCCCTTATTTTGGGGTAAAATGGCAGAAATTTTACTTATTTTAGGGTAATAAGTCAGAAATTCCCCTTATTTTGGGGCAAAAATACAGAAATTCCCTTTGTTTTCGGGAAGAAGACAGAAATTCCACTTATTTAGAGGCAAAAAAGCAGAAATTCCCCTTATTTTGAAGCAAAAATGAAGAAATTTCCCTTTTTATGGCAAAAAGATATGCATTCCCATTATTTTCAGGCAAAAAGGCAGAAATTCCCCGTATTTTGAAGCAAAATTGCAGAAATTCCCCTAATTTTGGGGCAAAAGGCAGAAATTCCCTTTATTTTGGGGCAAAAATCAGAAATTCCCCTTATTTTGGGGCAAAATTCCAGAAATTTCCTTTATTTTGGGGCAAAATTGCAGGAATTTACCTTATTTTGGGGCAAAATTGCAAAATTTCCCTTATTTGGGGCAAAATTACAGAAATTTCACTTATTTTCAGGTAAAAAGGCTGAAATTTCCTTTGTTTTGGGGCAAAAAATAAGAAATTCCCCTTATTTTGGGGCAAAATTGCAGAAATCTCCCTTATTATGGGAAAAAATTGCAAAAATTTCCCTTTTTAGGGGAAAATTGAAGAAATTTCACATATTTCAGAGAAAAAAGGCAAAATTTTTTTTTATTTTGGGGCAAAAAAGCAGAGATTCACCTTATTTAGGGGTAAAATTGCTGAAATTTCACATATTTCAGGGCAAAAAGGCAGAAAATCCCCGTATTTTGGAGCAAAATTGCAGAAATTCCCCTAGTTGTAGGGCAAAAAGTCAGAAATTCCCTATATGTTGGGGCAAAAAGACAGAAATTCTCCTTATTTTGGGGCAAAACTTAGAAATTCCACTTATTTTGGGGAAAAATTCCAGAAATTTTCCTTATTTTGGGGCAAAATTGCAGAATTTCACTTATTTTGGGGCAAAATTGCAGAAATTTCACTTATTTCAGGGAAAAAAGGCAGAAATTTTCCTTATTTTAGGGCAAAAAGTCAGAAATTCCTAATATTTTGTGGCAAAAATGCAGAAATTCCCCTTATTTTGAGGTATAAAGGCTGAAATTCCCCTTATTTGGGGGCAAAAAGGCAGAAATTTCCCTTATTTTGGGGCAAAATTGCAGAAATTTCACTTATTTTAGGGTAATAAGTCAGAAATTCCCCTTATTTTGGAGCAAAAAGACAGAAATTCCCTTTGTTTTGGGGGAAAAGACAGAAATTCCACTTATTGAGAAGCAAAAAGGCAGAAATTCCCTTTATTTTGGGGCAAAAATCAGAAATTCTCCTTATTTTGGGGCAAAATTCCAGAAATTTCCTTTATTTTGGGGCAAAATTGCAGGAATTTACCTTATATATGGGCAAAAGTGCAGAAATTTCCCTTATTTGGTGCAAAATTTCAGAAATTTCACTTATTTTCAGGTAAAAAGGCTGAAATTTCCTTTGTTTTGGGGCAAAAAAAAAATTACCCTTATTTTGGGGCAAAATTGCAGAAATCTCCCTTATTATGGGAAAAAATTGCAAAAATTTCCCTTATTTTAGAGGAAAATTGCAGAAATTTCACTTATTTCAGAGAAAAAAAGCAAAAATTTTTCTTATTTTGGGGCAAAAGGCAGAAATTCCCATTATTTTGGGGCAAAAAAGCAGAAATTCACCTTATTTAGGGGTAAAATTGCAGAAATTTCACATATTTCAGGGCAAAAAGGCAGAAATTCCCCGTATTTTGGAGCAAAATTGCAGAAATTCCCCTAGTTGTGGGGCAAAATAACAGAAATTCCCTATATGTTGGGGCAAAAAGACAGAATTTCTCCTTATTTTGGGGCAAAATTAGAAATTTCACTTATTTTGGGGCAAAATTCCAGAAATTTTTCTTATTTTGGAGCAAAATTGCAAAATTTCACTGATTTTGGGGCAAAATTGCAGAAATTTCACTTATTTCAGGGAAAAAAGGCAGAAATTTTCCTTATTTTGGGGCAAAAAGTCAGAAATTCCTAATATTTTGTGGCAAAAATGCAGAAATTTCCCTTATTTTGAGGTATAAAGGCCGAAATTCACCTTATTTCAGGGCAAAAAGGCAGAAATTTCCCTTAATTTGGGGTAAAATGGCAGAAATTTTACTTATTTTAGGGTAATAAGTCAGAAATTCCCCTTATTTTGGGGCAAAAATACAGAAATTCCCTTTGTTTTCGGGAAGAAGACAGAAATTCCACTTATTTAGAGGCAAAAAAGCAGAAATTCCCCTTATTTTGAAGCAAAAATGAAGAAATTTCTCTTTTTATGGCAAAAAGATATGCATTCCCATTATTTTCAGGCAAAAAGGCAGAAATTCCCCGTATTTTGAAGCAAAATTGCAGAAATTCCCCTTATTTTGGGGCAAAATTCCAGAAATTTCCTTTATTTTGGGGCAAAATTGCAGGAATTTACCTTATTTTGGGGCAAAATTGCAGAAATTTCCCTTATTTGGGGCAAAATTACAGAAATTTCACTTATTTTCAGGTAAAAAGGCTGAAATTTCCTTTGTTTTGGGGCAAAAAATAAGAAATTCCCCTTATTTTGGGCAAAATTGCAGAAATCTCCCTTATTATGGGAAAAAATTGCAAAAATTTCCCTTATTTTAGGGGAAAATTGCAGAAATTTCACTTATTTCAGAGAAAAAAAGCAAAAATTTTTTTTATTTTGGGGCAAAAAAGCAGAGATTCACCTTATTTAAGGGTAAAATTGCTGAAATTTCACATATTTCAGGGCAAAAAGGCAGAAATTCCCCGTATTTTGGAGCAAAATTGCAGAAATTCCCCTAGTTGTGGGGCAAAAAGACAGAAATTCCCTATATGTTGGGGCAAAAAGACAGAATTTCTCCTTATTTTGGGGCAAAACTTAGAAATTCCACTTATTTTGGGGCAAAATTCCAGAAATTTTTCTTATTTTGGGGCAAAATATCAAAATTTCACTTATTTTGGGGCAAAATTGCAGAAATTTCACTTATTTCAGGGAAAAAAGCCAGAAATTTTCCTTATTTTGGGGCAAAAGGTCAGAAATTCCTAATATTTTGTGGCAAAAATGCAGAAATTCCCTTTATTTTGAGGTATAAAGGCTGAAATTCCCCTTATTTCAGGGCAAAAAGGCAGAAATTTCCCTTATTTTGGGGCAAAATTGCAGAAATTTCACTTATTTTAGGGTAATAAGTCAGAAATTCACCTTATTTTGGGGCTAAAAAGACAGAAATTCCCTTTTTTTTGGGGAAAAAAGACAGAAATTCCACTTATTTAGAAGCAAAAAGGCAGAAATTCCACTTATTTTGGAGCAAAAATGAAGAAATTTCCCTTTTTATGGCAAAAAGGTATGCATTCCCATTATTTTCAGGCAAAAAGGCAGAAATTCCCCGTATTTTGGTGCAAAATTGAAGAAATTTTTCTAATTTTGGGGCAAAAGGCAGAAATTCCTTTTATTTTGGGGCAAAAATCAGATTCCCCTTATTTTGGGGCAAAATTCCAGAAATTTCCTTTATTTTGGGGCAAAATTGCAGGAATTTACCTTATTTTGGGGCAAAATTGCAGAAATTTCCCTTTTTGGGGCAAAATTTAAAAAATTTCACTTATTTTCAGGTAAAAAGGCTGAAATTTCCTTTGTTTTGGGACAAAAAGCAAGAAATTCCTCTTATTTTGGGGCAAAATTGCAGAAATCTCCCTTATTATAGGAAAAAATGGCAAAAATTTCCCTTAATTTAGGGGAAAATTGCAGAAATTTCACTTATTTCAGAGAAAGAAAGCAAAAATTTTTCTTATTTTGGAGCATAAAGGCAGAAATTCCCATTATTTTGGGGCAAAAAAGCAGAAATTCACCTTATTTAGGGGTAAAATTGCAGAAATTTCACATATTTCAGGGCAAAAAGGCAAAAATTCCCCGAATTTTGGAGCAAAATTGCAGAAATTCCCCTAGTTGTGGGGCAAAAAGACAGAAATTCCCTATATGTTGGGGTAAAAAGACAGAAATTCTTTTTATTTTGGGGCAAAACTTAGAAATTCCACTTATTTTGGGGCAAAATTCCAGAAATTTTCCTAATTTTGGGGCAAAATTGCAAAATTTCACTTATTTTGGGGCAAATTGCAGAAATTTCACTTATTTCAGGGAAAAAAGGCAGAAATTTTCATTATTTTGGGGCAAAAAGTCAGAAATTCCTAATATTTTGTGGCAAAATGCAGAAATTTTCTTTATTTTGAGGTATAAAGGCTGAAATTCCCCTTATTTCAGGGCAAAAAGGCAGAAATTTGCCTTATTTTGGGGCAAAATTGCAGAAATTTCACTTATTTTAGGGTAATAAGTCAGAAATTCCCCTTATTTTGGGCCAAAATAGACAGAAATTTCTTTTTGTTTTGGGGGAAAAAGACAGAAATTCCACTTATTGAGAAGCAAAAAGGCAGAAATTCCCCTTATTTTGGAGCAAAAATGAAGAAATTTTCCTTTTTTATGGCAAAAAGTTATGCATTCCCCTTATTTTCGGGCAAAAAGGCAGAAATTCCCCGTATTTTGGGGCAAAATTGCAGAAATTCTTCTAATTGTGGTGCAAAAAGGCAGAAATTCCCTATATGTTGGGGCAAAAAGACAGAAATTCTCCTTATTTTGGGGCAAAACTCAGAAATTCCACTTATTTTGGGGCAAAATTCCAGAAATTTCCCTTATTCTGGGAAAAATTGCAGAAATTTCACTTATTTTGTGGCAAAATTGCAGAAATTTTACTTATTTCAGACAAAAAAGTTAGAAATTTTCTTTATTTTGGGACAAAAAGGCAGGAATTCCCCTTATTTTGAGGTAAAAAGGCTGAAATTCCCCTTATTTGAGGGCAAAGAGGAAGAAATTTCCCTTATTTTGGGGCAAAATTGCAGAAATTTCACTTATTTCAGGGTAATAAGTCAGAAATTCCCCTTATTTTGGGGCAAAAAAGACAGAAATTACCTTTGTTTTGGAGGAAAAGACAGAAATTCCACTTATTTAGAGGCAAAAAGGCAGAAATTTCCATTATTTTGGAGCAAAAATGAAGAAATTTACCTTTTTATGGCAAAAAATGTATGCATTCCCCTTACTTTCGGAATAAAAAGAAGAAATTTCCCGTATTTTGAAGCAAAATTGCAGAAATTCTCATAATTTTCGGGCAAAAGGTAGAAATTCTCCTTATTTTAGGGCAAAAAGACAGTAAATCTCCTTTTTTCGGGAGCAAACAGTCAGAAATTTTCCTTATTTTGGGGAAAAATTGCAGAAATTTCTTTAACATTGGGGCAAAATTGCAGAAATTTTTTTTATTTTGGGGCAAAATTGCAGAAATTTCACTAATTTCAGGGTAATAAGTCAGAAATTCCCGTTATTTTGGGGCAAAAAAGACAGAAATTCCCTTTGTTTTGGGGGAAAAAGACAGAAATTCCACTTATTTAGTGGCAAAAGGCAGAAATTCCTCTTATTTTGAAGCAAAAATAAAGAAATTTCCCTTATTTATGGCAAAAAGTTATGCATTCCCTTTATTTTTGGGAAAAGGCAGAAATTTCCCGTATTTGGGAGCAAAATTGCAGAAATTCCCCTAATTGTGGGGCAAAAAGGCAGAAATTCCCTATATGTTGGGGAAAAAAGTCAGAAATTCTTCTTATTTTGGGGCAAAACTCAGAAATTCCACTTATTTTTGGGCAAAATTCCTGAAATTTCCCTTATATTGGGGAAAAATTTCAGAAATTTCAATTATTTTAGGGCAAAATTGGAGAAATTTTACTTATTTCCGGGAAAAAATGCAGAAATTTTCCTTATTTTGGGGCAAAAATCCAGAAATTCTTAATATTTTGTGGCAAAAATGTATAAATTCCCCTTATTTTGAGGTAAAAAGGCTGAAATTCTTTTTATTTGGGGTCAAAAAGGCAGAAATTTCCCTTATTTTGGGGCCAAAAGACAGAAATTCCTTTTATTTGGTGGCAAAATTGCAGAAATTTCATTTATTTTGGGCCAAAATTGCACAAATTTCACTTATTTCAGGGCATAATTCAAAAATTCCTTTTATTTTGGGGCAAAAACAGAAATTCCATTTATTTTTTGGTACAAAGGCAGAAATTTCACTTACTTTGAAGTAAAAAGGCAGAAATTCCTCTTATTTTGGGGCAAAAATGAAGAAATTTCCTTTTTTGTGGTAATAGGTATACATTCCTTTTACATTCGAGATAAAAAGCAAAAATTACCCGTATTTTGAAGCAAAATTGCAGAAATTCTCATAATTTTCGGGCAAAAAGGGAGAAATTCCCTAATTTTGGGGCAAAAGGCAGAAATTCCTTTATTTTGGGGCAAAAATCAGAAATTCCCCTTCTTTTGGGGTAAAATTTAAGAAATTTCCTTTATTTTGGGACAAAATTACAGGAATTTACCTGATTTTGGGGCAAAATTGAAGAAATTTCCCTTATTTGGGGCAAAATTGCAGAAATTTCACTTATTTTCATGTAAAAAAGCTGAAATTTCCTTTATTTTGGGGCAAAAATGGAGAAATTCTCTTTTGTTGGGGCAAAATTTCAGAAATTTTCCTTATTATTGGGAAAAATTGCAGAAATTTTCCTTATTTTAGGGCAAAATTGCAGAAATTTCACTTATTTCAGAGAAAAAAATGCAAAAATTATTTATTTTGGTGCAAAACGGCAGAAATTCCCATTAATTTGTGGCAAAAAGGCAGAAATTCACCTTATTATGGGGTAAAATTGCAGAAATTTCACATACTTCAGGGCAAAAAGGCAGAAATTTCCCTTATGTTGGGGCAAAATTGCAGAAATTTCACTTATTTCAGTGTAATAAGTCAGAAATTCCCCTTATTTTGAGGCAAAAAAGACAGAAATTTCCTTTGTTTTGAGGGAAAAAGACAGAAATTCCACTAATTTGGAGGCAAAAAGGCAGAAATTTCCCTTATTTTGGAGCAAAAATGAAGAAATTTCCCTTTTTTATTGCAAAAAGTTTTGCATTCTCCTTATTTTCGGGCAAAAAGGAAGAAATTCCCCCTATTTTGGAGCATAATTGCAGAAATTCCCCAAGTTGTGGTGCAGAAAGAGAGAAATTCCCTATATGTTGGGGCAAAAAGACAGAAATTCTTCTTATTTTGGGGCAAAACTCAGAAATTCCACTTATTTTGGGGCAAAATTCTAGAAATTTCCCTTATTTTGGGGCAAAATTGCAGAAATTTCACTTATTTCAGGGAAAAAAGGCAGAAATTTTCTTTATTTTGGGGCAAAAAGGCAGAAATTCCTAATATTTTCTGGCAAAATGCAGAAATTCCCCTTATTTTGAGGTAAAAAGTCTGAAATTCCCTTATTTGGGGGCAAAAAGGCAGAAATTTCCCTTATTTTGGGGCAAAATTGCAGAAATTTCACTTATTTATAGGCAAAAAGACAGAAATTCTCCTTATTTTGGGGCAAAACTTATAAATTCCACTTATTTTGGTGCAAAATTCCAGAAATTTTCCTTATTTTGGGGCAAAATTGCAGAAATTTCACTTATTTCAGGGAAAGAAAGGCACAAATTTTCCTTATTTTGAGGCAAAAAGTCAGAAATTCCTAATATTTTGTGGCAAAAATGAAGAAATTTCCCTTTATTTTGAGGTAAAAAGGCTGAAATTCCCCTTATTTGGGGGCAAAGAGGCAGAAATTTCCCTCATTTTGGGTCAAAATTGGAGAAATTTCACTTATTTCAGGGTAATAATTCAGAAATTCCCCTTATTTTGGGGCAAAAAAGACAGAAATTCCCTTTGTTTTGGGGGAAAAAGACAGAAATTCCAGTTATTTAGAGGCAAAAAGGCAGAAATTCCCCTTATTTTGGAGCAAAAATGAAGAAATTTACCTTTTTATGGCAAAAAGGTATGCATTCCCCTTACTTTTGGGATAAAAAGCAGAAATTCCCCGTATTTTGAAGCAAAATTGCTGAAATTCTCATAATTTTCGGGCAAAAAGGCAGAAATTCTCCTTATTTTGGGGCAAAAAGACAGAAGTTCTCCTTTTTTCGGGAGCAAACATTCAGAAATTCCCCTTATTTTGGGGCAAAATTGCAGAAATTTCCTTTACATTGGGGCAAAGTTGCAGAAATTTCCCTTATTTTGGGGCAAAATTGCAGAAATTTCACTTACTTCAGGGTAATAAGTCAGAAATTCCCCTTATTTTGGGGCAAAAAAGAAAGAAATTCTCTTTGTTTTGGGAGAAAAAGACAGAAATTCCACTTATTTAGAGGCAAAAAGGCAGAAATTCCCTTTATTTTGGAGCAAAAATTAAGAAATTTCCCTTTTTATGGCCAAAAGTTATGCATTCCCATTATTTTCAGGCAAAAAGACAGAAATTCCCGTATTTTGGAACAAAATTGCAGAAATTCCCCTAATTTTGGGGCAAAAGGCAGAAATTCCCTTTATTTTGGGGCAAAAATCAGAAATTCCCCTTATTTTGGGGCAAAATTCCAGAAATTTCCTTTATTTTGGGCAAAATTGCAGGAATTTACCTTATTTTGGGGCAAAATTGCAGAAATTTCCCTTATTTGGGGCAAAATTTCAGAAATTTCACTTATTTTCAGGAAAAGAGGCTGAAATTTCCTTTGTTTTGGGGCAAAAAGGAAGAAATTCCTCTTTTTTTGTGGCAAAATTGCAGAAATCTGCCTTATTATGGAAAAAAATTGCAAAAATTTCCCTTATTTTAGAGGAAAATTGCAGAAATTTCACTTATTTCAGAGAAAAAACGCAAAAATTTTTCTTATTTTGGGGCAAAAAGGCAGAAAATCCCATTATTTTGGGGCAAAAAAGCAGAAATTCACCTTATTTAGGGGTAAAATTGCAGAAATTTCACATATTTCAGGGCAAAAAGGCAGAAAATCTTTGTATTTTGGAGCAAAATTGCAGAAATTCCTCTAGTTGTGGGGCAAAAAGACAGAAATTCCCTATATGTTAGGGCAAAAAGACAGAAATTCTTCTTATTTTGGGCCAAAACTTAGAAATTCCACTTATTTTGGTGCAAAATTCCAGAAATTTTCCTTCTTTTGGGGCAAAATTGCAAAATTTCACTTATTTTGGGGCAAAATTGCAGAAATTTCACTTATTTCAGGGAAAAAAGGCAGAAATTTTCATTATTTTGGGGCAAAAAGTCAGAAATTCCTAATATTTTGTGGCAAAAATGCAGAAATTCCTTTTATTTTGAGGTATAAAGGCTGAAATTTCCCTTATTTCAGGGCAAAATTGCAGAAATTCCTCTAGTTGTGGGGCAAAAAGACAGAAATTCTCCTTATTTTGCGGCAAAACTCAGAAATTCCAATTATTTTGGGGCAAAATTCAAGAAATTTCCCTTATTCTGGGGCAAAATTGCAGAAATTTCACTTATTTTGGGCAAAATTGCAGAAATTTCCCTTATTTCATGGAAAAAAAAAGAAATTTTGTTATTTTGGGACAAAAAAGCAGAAATTCCTCTAAATTTGATGTAAAAAGGCTGAAATTGCCCTTATTTGGGGGCAAAAAGGCAGAAATTTCCCTTATTTTGGGGCAAAATTACAGAAATTTCACTTATTTCAGGGTAATAAGTCAGAAATTTTCCTTATTTTGGGGCAAAAAAGACAGAAAATCTTTTTGTTTTGGGGGAAAAAGACAGAAATTCCACTTATTTAGAGGCAAAAAGACAGAAATTTCCCTGATTTTGGTGCAAAAATGAAGAAATTTACCTTTTTATGGCAAAAAGGTATGCATTCCCCTTTACTTTCGGGATAAAAAGCAGAAATTCCCCGTATTTTGAAGCAAAATTGCAGAAATTCTCATAATTTTCAGGCCAAAAGGTAGAAATTCTCCTTATTTTGGGGAAAAAAGACAGAAAATCTTTATTTTTTTTGGGAGCAAACAGTCAGAAATTTCCCTTATTTTGGGGCAAAATTGCAGAAATTTCCTTTACATTGGGGCAAAATTGCAGAAATTTCTCTTATTTTGGGACAAAATTGCAGAAATTTCACTTATTTCAGGGTAATAAGTCAGAAATTCCCCTTATTTTGGGGCAAAAAAGACAGAAATTCCCTTTGTTTTGGAGGAAAAGACAGAAATTCCACTTATTTAGCGGCAAAAAGGCAGAAATTTCCATTATTTTGGAGCAAAAATGAAGAAATTTACCTTTTTATGGCAAAAAGGTATGCATTCCCCTTACTTTTGGGATAAAAAGCAGAAATTCCCCGTATTTTGTAGCAAAATTGCAGAAATTCTCATAATTTTCGGGCAAAAAGGTAGAAATTCTCCTTATTTTTGGGCAAAAAGACAAAAAATCTCCTTTTTTCGGGAGCAAACAGTCAGAAATTTCCCTTATTTTGGGGGAAAATTGGAGAAATTTCTTTTACATTGGGGCAAAATTGCAGAAATTTTTTTTTATTTTGGGGCAAAATTGCAGAAATTTCATTAATTTCAGGGTAATAAGTCAGAAATTCCGTTATTTTGGGGCAAAAAAGACAGAAATTCCCTTTGTTTTGGGGGAAAAAGACAGAAATTCCACTTATTTAGGGGCAAAAAGGCAGAAATTCCACTTATTTTGGAGCAAAAATGAAGAAATTTTTTTTTTATTTCAAAAAGTTATGCATTCCCTTTATTTTTGGGAAATGGCAGAAATTTCCCATATTTAGGAGCAAAATTGCAGAAATTCCCCTAATTGTGGGGCAAAAAGGCAGAAATTCCCTATATGTTGGGGAAAAAAGACAGAAATTCTTCTTATTTTGGGGCAAAACTCAGAAATTCCACTTATTTTTGGGCAAAATTCCAGAAATTTCCCTTATTTTGGGGAAAAATTGCAGAAATTTCACTTAATTTATGGCAAAATTGGAGAAATTTCACTTATTTCAGGGAAAAAAGGCAGAAATTTTCCTTATTTTGGGGCAAAAATCCAGAAATTCTTCATATTTTGTGGCAAAAATGTAGAAATTCCCCTTAGTTTGAGGTAAAAAGGCTGAAATTCTTTTTATTTGGGGGCAAAAAGGCAGAATTTCCCTTATTTTGGGGCAAAAAGACAGAAATTCCTTTTATTTTGTGGAAAGAATGCAAAAATTTAATTTATTTTGGGCAAAATTGCACAAATTTCACTTATTTCAGGGCATAATTCAAAAATTCCTTTTATTTTGGGGTAAAAAGACAGAAATTCCATTTATTTTTTGGTACAAAGGCAGAAATTTCACTTACTTTGAAGTAAAGAGGCAGAAATTCCTCTTATTTTGGGGCAAAAATGAAGAAATTTCCTTTTTTGTGGTAAAATGTATACATTCCCCTTACATTCGGGATAAAAAGCAAAAATTCCCCGTATTTTGAAGCAAAATTGCAGAAATTCTCATAATTTTCGGGCAAAAAGGGAGAAATTCCCTAATTTTGGGGCAAAAGGCAAAAATTCCTTTTATTTTGGGGCAAAAATCAGAAATTCCCTTTCTTTTGGGGTAAAATTTAAGAAATTTCCTTTATTTTAGGACAAAATTACAGGAATTTACCTTATTTTGGGGCAAAATTGAAGAAATTTCCCTTATTTGGGGCAAAATTGCAGAAATTTCACTTATTTTCTTGTAAAAAAGCTGAAATTTCCTTTATTTTGGGGCAAAAGGGAGAAATTCCCCTAATTTTGGGGCAAAATTTCAGTAATTTTCCTTATTATTGGGAAAAATTGCAGAAATTTTTCTTATTTTAGGGCAAAATTGCAGAAATTTCACTTATTTTAGAGAAAAAAAGCAAAAATTATTTATTTTGGGGCAAAAAGGCAGAAATTCCCACTAATTTGTGGCAAAAAGGCAGAAATTCACCTTATTTTGGTGTAAAATTGCAGAAATTTCACATATTTCAGGGCAAAAAGGCAGAAATTTCCCTTATGTTGGGGCAAAATTGCAGAAATTTCACTTATTTCAGTGTAATAAGTCAGAAATTCCCTTTTTTTTTAGGCAAAAAAGACAGAAATTTCCTTTGTTTTGAGGGAAAAAGACAGACATTCCACTTATTTGGAGGAAAAAAGGCAGAAATTTCCCTTATTTTGGAGCAAAAATGAAGAAATTTCCCTTTTTTATGGCAAAAAGTTTTGCATTCTCCTTATTTTCGGGCAAAAAGGCAGAAATTCCCCCTATTTTGGAGCATAATTGCAGAAATTCGCCAAGTTGTGGTGCAGAAAGACAGAAATTCCCTATATGTTGGGGCAAAAAGACAGAAATTCTTCTTATTTTGGGGCAAAACTCAGAAATTCCACTTATTTTGGGGCAAAATTCTAATAATTTCCCTTAATTTGGGGCAAAATTGCAGAAATTTCACTTATTTTGGGGCAAAATTGCAGAAATTTCACTTATTTTAGGGAAAAAAGGCAGAAATTTTCTTTATTTTGGGGCAAAAAGGCAGAAATTCCTAATATTTTCTGGCAAAATGCAGAAATTCCCCTTATTTTGAGGTAAAAAGGCTGAAATTCCCCTTATTTGGGGGCAAAAAGGCAGAAATTTCTCTTATTTTGGGGCAAAATTGCAGAAATTTCACTTATTTAGAGGCAAAAAGACAGAAATTCTCCTTATTTTGGGGCAAAACTTATAAATTCCACTTATTTTGGTGCAAAATTCCAGAAATTTTCTTTATTTTGGGGCAAAATTGCAGAAATTTCACTTATTTCAGGGAGGGAAAGGCAAAAATTTTCCTTATTTTGAGGCAAAAAGTCAGAAATTCCTAATATTTTGTGGCAAAAATGAAGAAATTTCCCTTTATTTTGAGGTAAAAAGGCTGAAATTCCCCTTATTTGGGGGCAAAGAGGCAGAAATTTCCCTCATTTTGGGTCAAAATTGGAGAAATTTCACTTATTTCAGGGTAATAATTCAGAAATTCCCCTTATTTTGGGGCAAAAAAGACAGAAATTCCCTTTGTTTTGGGGGAAAAAGACAGAAATTCCAGTTATTTAGAGGCAAAAAGGCAGAAATTCCCCTTATTTTGGAGCAAAAATGAAGAAATTTACCTTTTTATGGCAAAAAGGTATGCATTCCCCTTACTTTTGGGATAAAAAGCAGAAATTCCCCGTATTTTGAAGCAAAATTGCTGAAATTCTCATAATTTTCGGGCAAAAAGGCAGAAATTCTCCTTATTTTGGGGCAAAAAGACAGAAGTTCTCCTTTTTTCGGGAGCAAACATTCAGAAATTCCCCTTATTTTGGGGCAAAATTGCAGAAATTTCCTTTACATTGGGGCAAAGTTGCAGAAATTTCCCTTATTTTGGGGCAAAATTGCAGAAATTTCACTTACTTCAGGGTAATAAGTCAGAAATTCCCCTTATTTTGGGGCAAAAAAGAAAGAAATTCTCTTTGTTTTGGGAGAAAAAGACAGAAATTCCACTTATTTAGAGGCAAAAAGGCAGAAATTCCCTTTATTTTGGAGCAAAAATTAAGAAATTTCCCTTTTTATGGCCAAAAGTTATGCATTCCCATTATTTTCAGGCAAAAAGACAGAAATTCCCGTATTTTGGAACAAAATTGCAGAAATTCCCCTAATTTTGGGGCAAAAGGCAGAAATTCCCTTTATTTTGGGGCAAAAATCAGAAATTCCCCTTATTTTGGGGCAAAATTCCAGAAATTTCCTTTATTTTGGGCAAAATTGCAGGAATTTACCTTATTTTGGGGCAAAATTGCAGAAATTTCCCTTATTTGGGGCAAAATTTCAGAAATTTCACTTATTTTCAGGAAAAGAGGCTGAAATTTCCTTTGTTTTGGGGCAAAAAGGAAGAAATTCCTCTTTTTTTGTGGCAAAATTGCAGAAATCTGCCTTATTATGGAAAAAAATTGCAAAAATTTCCCTTATTTTAGAGCAAAATTGCAGAAATTTCACTTATTTCAGAGAAAAAACGCAAAAATTTTTCTTATTTTGGGGCAAAAAGGCAGAAAATCCCATTATTTTGGGGCAAAAAAGCAGAAATTCACCTTATTTAGGGGTAAAATTGCAGAAATTTCACATATTTCAGGGCAAAAAGGCAGAAAATCTTTGTATTTTGGAGCAAAATTGCAGAAATTCCTCTAGTTGTGGGGCAAAAAGACAGAAATTCCCTATATGTTAGGGCAAAAAGACAGAAATTCTTCTTATTTTGGGCCAAAACTTAGAAATTCCACTTATTTTGGTGCAAAATTCCAGAAATTTTCCTTCTTTTGGGGCAAAATTGCAAAATTTCACTTATTTTGGGGCAAAATTGCAGAAATTTCACTTATTTCAGGGAAAAAAGGCAGAAATTTTCATTATTTTGGGGCAAAAAGTCAGAAATTCCTAATATTTTGTGGCAAAAATGCAGAAATTCCTTTTATTTTGAGGTATAAAGGCTGAAATTTCCCTTATTTCAGGGCAAAATTGCAGAAATTCCTCTAGTTGTGGGGCAAAAAGACAGAAATTCTCCTTATTTTGCGGCAAAACTCAGAAATTCCAATTATTTTGGGGCAAAATTCAAGAAATTTCCCTTATTCTGGGGCAAAATTGCAGAAATTTCACTTATTTTGGGCAAAATTGCAGAAATTTCCCTTATTTCATGGAAAAAAAAAGAAATTTTGTTATTTTGGGACAAAAAAGCAGAAATTCCTCTAAATTTGATGTAAAAAGGCTGAAATTGCCCTTATTTGGGGGCAAAAAGGCAGAAATTTCCCTTATTTTGGGGCAAAATTACAGAAATTTCACTTATTTCAGGGTAATAAGTCAGAAATTTTCCTTATTTTGGGGCAAAAAAGACAGAAAATCTTTTTGTTTTGGGGGAAAAAGACAGAAATTCCACTTATTTAGAGGCAAAAAGACAGAAATTTCCCTGATTTTGGTGCAAAAATGAAGAAATTTACCTTTTTATGGCAAAAAGGTATGCATTCCCCTTTACTTTCGGGATAAAAAGCAGAAATTCCCCGTATTTTGAAGCAAAATTGCAGAAATTCTCATAATTTTCAGGCCAAAAGGTAGAAATTCTCCTTATTTTGGGGAAAAAAGACAGAAAATCTTTATTTTTTTTGGGAGCAAACAGTCAGAAATTTCCCTTATTTTGGGGCAAAATTGCAGAAATTTCCTTTACATTGGGGCAAAATTGCAGAAATTTCTCTTATTTTGGGACAAAATTGCAGAAATTTCACTTATTTCAGGGTAATAAGTCAGAAATTCCCCTTATTTTGGGGCAAAAAAGACAGAAATTCCCTTTGTTTTGGAGGAAAAGACAGAAATTCCACTTATTTAGCGGCAAAAAGGCAGAAATTTCCATTATTTTGGAGCAAAAATGAAGAAATTTACCTTTTTATGGCAAAAAGGTATGCATTCCCCTTACTTTTGGGATAAAAAGCAGAAATTCCCCGTATTTTGTAGCAAAATTGCAGAAATTCTCATAATTTTCGGGCAAAAAGGTAGAAATTCTCCTTATTTTTGGGCAAAAAGACAAAAAATCTCCTTTTTTCGGGAGCAAACAGTCAGAAATTTCCCTTATTTTGGGGGAAAATTGGAGAAATTTCTTTTACATTGGGGCAAAATTGCAGAAATTTTTTTTTATTTTGGGGCAAAATTGCAGAAATTTCATTAATTTCAGGGTAATAAGTCAGAAATTCCGTTATTTTGGGGCAAAAAAGACAGAAATTCCCTTTGTTTTGGGGGAAAAAGACAGAAATTCCACTTATTTAGGGGCAAAAAGGCAGAAATTCCACTTATTTTGGAGCAAAAATGAAGAAATTTTTTTTTTTATTTCAAAAAGTTATGCATTCCCTTTATTTTTGGGAAATGGCAGAAATTTCCCATATTTAGGAGCAAAATTGCAGAAATTCCCCTAATTGTGGGGCAAAAAGGCAGAAATTCCCTATATGTTGGGGAAAAAAGACAGAAATTCTTCTTATTTTGGGGCAAAACTCAGAAATTCCACTTATTTTTGGGCAAAATTCCAGAAATTTCCCTTATTTTGGGGAAAAATTGCAGAAATTTCACTTAATTTATGGCAAAATTGGAGAAATTTCACTTATTTCAGGGAAAAAAGGCAGAAATTTTCCTTATTTTGGGGCAAAAATCCAGAAATTCTTCATATTTTGTGGCAAAAATGTAGAAATTCCCCTTAGTTTGAGGTAAAAAGGCTGAAATTCTTTTTATTTGGGGGCAAAAAGGCAGAATTTCCCTTATTTTGGGGCAAAAAGACAGAAATTCCTTTTATTTTGTGGAAAGAATGCAAAAATTTAATTTATTTTGGGCAAAATTGCACAAATTTCACTTATTTCAGGGCATAATTCAAAAATTCCTTTTATTTTGGGGTAAAAAGACAGAAATTCCATTTATTTTTTGGTACAAAGGCAGAAATTTCACTTACTTTGAAGTAAAGAGGCAGAAATTCCTCTTATTTTGGGGCAAAAATGAAGAAATTTCCTTTTTTGTGGTAAAATGTATACATTCCCCTTACATTCGGGATAAAAAGCAAAAATTCCCCGTATTTTGAAGCAAAATTGCAGAAATTCTCATAATTTTCGGGCAAAAAGGGAGAAATTCCCTAATTTTGGGGCAAAAGGCAAAAATTCCTTTTATTTTGGGGCAAAAATCAGAAATTCCCTTTCTTTTGGGGTAAAATTTAAGAAATTTCCTTTATTTTAGGACAAAATTACAGGAATTTACCTTATTTTGGGGCAAAATTGAAGAAATTTCCCTTATTTGGGGCAAAATTGCAGAAATTTCACTTATTTTCTTGTAAAAAAGCTGAAATTTCCTTTATTTTGGGGCAAAAGGGAGAAATTCCCCTAATTTTGGGGCAAAATTTCAGTAATTTTCCTTATTATTGGGAAAAATTGCAGAAATTTTTCTTATTTTAGGGCAAAATTGCAGAAATTTCACTTATTTTAGAGAAAAAAAGCAAAAATTATTTATTTTGGGGCAAAAAGGCAGAAATTCCCACTAATTTGTGGCAAAAAGGCAGAAATTCACCTTATTTTGGTGTAAAATTGCAGAAATTTCACATATTTCAGGGCAAAAAGGCAGAAATTTCCCTTATGTTGGGGCAAAATTGCAGAAATTTCACTTATTTCAGTGTAATAAGTCAGAAATTCCCTTTTTTTTTAGGCAAAAAAGACAGAAATTTCCTTTGTTTTGAGGGAAAAAGACAGACATTCCACTTATTTGGAGGAAAAAAGGCAGAAATTTCCCTTATTTTGGAGCAAAAATGAAGAAATTTCCCTTTTTTATGGCAAAAAGTTTTGCATTCTCCTTATTTTCGGGCAAAAAGGCAGAAATTCCCCCTATTTTGGAGCATAATTGCAGAAATTCGCCAAGTTGTGGTGCAGAAAGACAGAAATTCCCTATATGTTGGGGCAAAAAGACAGAAATTCTTCTTATTTTGGGGCAAAACTCAGAAATTCCACTTATTTTGGGGCAAAATTCTAATAATTTCCCTTAATTTGGGGCAAAATTGCAGAAATTTCACTTATTTTGGGGCAAAATTGCAGAAATTTCACTTATTTTAGGGAAAAAAGGCAGAAATTTTCTTTATTTTGGGGCAAAAAGGCAGAAATTCCTAATATTTTCTGGCAAAATGCAGAAATTCCCCTTATTTTGAGGTAAAAAGGCTGAAATTCCCCTTATTTGGGGGCAAAAAGGCAGAAATTTCTCTTATTTTGGGGCAAAATTGCAGAAATTTCACTTATTTAGAGGCAAAAAGACAGAAATTCTCCTTATTTTGGGGCAAAACTTATAAATTCCACTTATTTTGGTGCAAAATTCCAGAAATTTTCTTTATTTTGGGGCAAAATTGCAGAAATTTCACTTATTTCAGGGAGGGAAAGGCAAAAATTTTCCTTATTTTGAGGCAAAAAGTCAGAAATTCCTAATATTTTGTGGCAAAAATGAAGAAATTTCCCTTTATTTTGAGGTAAAAAGGCTGAAATTCCCCTTATTTGGGGGCAAAGAGGCAGAAATTTCCCTCATTTTGGGTCAAAATTGGAGAAATTTCACTTATTTCAGGGTAATAATTCAGAAATTCCCCTTATTTTGGGGCAAAAAAGACAGAAATTCCCTTTGTTTTGGGGGAAAAAGACAGAAATTCCACTTATTTAGAGGCAAAAAGGCAGAAATTCCCCTTATTTTGGAGCAAAAATGAAGAAATTTACCTTTTTATGGCAAAAAGGTATGCATTCCCCTTACTTTTGGGATAAAAAGCAGAAATTCCCCGTATTTTGAAGCAAAATTGCTGAAATTCTCATAATTTTCGGGCAAAAAGGCAGAAATTCTCCTTATTTTGGGGCAAAAAGACAGAAGTTCTCCTTTTTTCGGGAGCAAACATTCAGAAATTCCCCTTATTTTGGGGCAAAATTGCAGAAATTTCCTTTACATTGGGGCAAAGTTGCAGAAATTTCCCTTATTTTGGGGCAAAATTGCAGAAATTTCACTTACTTCAGGGTAATAAGTCAGAAATTCCCCTTATTTTGGGGCAAAAAAGAAAGAAATTCTCTTTGTTTTGGGAGAAAAAGACAGAAATTCCACTTATTTAGAGGCAAAAAGGCAGAAATTCCCTTTATTTTGGAGCAAAAATTAAGAAATTTCCCTTTTTATGGCCAAAAGTTATGCATTCCCATTATTTTCAGGCAAAAAGACAGAAATTCCCGTATTTTGGAACAAAATTGCAGAAATTCCCCTAATTTTGGGGCAAAAGGCAGAAATTCCCTTTATTTTGGGGCAAAAATTAGAAATTCCCCTTATTTTGGGGCAAAATTCCAGAAATTTCCTTTATTTTGGGCAAAATTGCAGGAATTTACCTTATTTTGGGGCAAAATTGCAGAAATTTCCCTTATTTGGGGCAAAATTTCAGAAATTTCACTTATTTTCAGGAAAAGAGGCTGAAATTTCCTTTGTTTTGGGGCAAAAAGGAAGAAATTCCTCTTTTTTTGTGGCAAAATTGCAGAAATCTGCCTTATTATGGAAAAAAATTGCAAAAATTTCCCTTATTTTAGAGGAAAATTGCAGAAATTTCACTTATTTCAGAGAAAAAACGCAAAAATTTTTCTTATTTTGGGGCAAAAAGGCAGAAAATCCCATTATTTTGGGGCAAAAAAGCAGAAATTCACCTTATTTAGGGGTAAAATTGCAGAAATTTCACATATTTCAGGGCAAAAAGGCAGAAAATCTTTGTATTTTGGAGCAAAATTGCAGAAATTCCTCTAGTTGTGGGGCAAAAAGACAGAAATTCCCTATATGTTAGGGCAAAAAGACAGAAATTCTTCTTATTTTGGGCCAAAACTTAGAAATTCCACTTATTTTGGTGCAAAATTCCAGAAATTTTCCTTCTTTTGGGGCAAAATTGCAAAATTTCACTTATTTTGGGGCAAAATTGCAGAAATTTCACTTATTTCAGGGAAAAAAGGCAGAAATTTTCATTATTTTGGGGCAAAAAGTCAGAAATTCCTAATATTTTGTGGCAAAAATGCAGAAATTCCTTTTATTTTGAGGTATAAAGGCTGAAATTTCCCTTATTTCAGGGCAAAATTGCAGAAATTCCTCTAGTTGTGGGGCAAAAAGACAGAAATTCTCCTTATTTTGGGGCAAAACTCAGAAATTCCACTTATTTTGGGGCAAAATTCAAGAAATTTCCCTTATTCTGGGGCAAAATTGCAGAAATTTCACTTATTTTGGGCAAAATTGCAGAAATTTCCCTTATTTCATGGAAAAAAAAAGAAATTTTGTTATTTTGGGACAAAAAAGCAGAAATTCCTCTAAATTTGATGTAAAAAGGCTGAAATTGCCCTTATTTGGGGGCAAAAAGGCAGAAATTTCCCTTATTTTGGGGCAAAATTACAGAAATTTCACTTATTTCAGGGTAATAAGTCAGAAATTTTCCTTATTTTGGGGCAAAAAAGACAGAAAATCTTTTTGTTTTGGGGGAAAAAGACAGAAATTCCACTTATTTAGAGGCAAAAAGACAGAAATTTCCCTGATTTTGGTGCAAAAATGAAGAAATTTACCTTTTTATGGCAAAAAGGTATGCATTCCCCTTTACTTTCGGGATAAAAAGCAGAAATTCCCCGTATTTTGAAGCAAAATTGCAGAAATTCTCATAATTTTCAGGCCAAAAGGTAGAAATTCTCCTTATTTTGGGGAAAAAAGACAGAAAATCTTTATTTTTTTTGGGAGCAAACAGTCAGAAATTTCCCTTATTTTGGGGCAAAATTGCAGAAATTTCCTTTACATTGGGGCAAAATTGCAGAAATTTCTCTTATTTTGGGACAAAATTGCAGAAATTTCACTTATTTCAGGGTAATAAGTCAGAAATTCCCCTTATTTTGGGGCAAAAAAGACAGAAATTCCCTTTGTTTTGGAGGAAAAGACAGAAATTCCACTTATTTAGCGGCAAAAAGGCAGAAATTTCCATTATTTTGGAGCAAAAATGAAGAAATTTACCTTTTTATGGCAAAAAGGTATGCATTCCCCTTACTTTTGGGATAAAAAGCAGAAATTCCCCGTATTTTGTAGCAAAATTGCAGAAATTCTCATAATTTTCGGGCAAAAAGGTAGAAATTCTCCTTATTTTTGGGCAAAAAGACAAAAAATCTCCTTTTTTCGGGAGCAAACAGTCAGAAATTTCCCTTATTTTGGGGGAAAATTGGAGAAATTTCTTTTACATTGGGGCAAAATTGCAGAAATTTTTTTTTATTTTGGGGCAAAATTGCAGAAATTTCATTAATTTCAGGGTAATAAGTCAGAAATTCCGTTATTTTGGGGCAAAAAAGACAGAAATTCCCTTTGTTTTGGGGGAAAAAGACAGAAATTCCACTTATTTAGGGGCAAAAAGGCAGAAATTCCACTTATTTTGGAGCAAAAATGAAGAAATTTTTTTTTTTATTTCAAAAAGTTATGCATTCCCTTTATTTTTGGGAAATGGCAGAAATTTCCCATATTTAGGAGCAAAATTGCAGAAATTCCCCTAATTGTGGGGCAAAAAGGCAGAAATTCCCTATATGTTGGGGAAAAAAGACAGAAATTCTTCTTATTTTGGGGCAAAACTCAGAAATTCCACTTATTTTTGGGCAAAATTCCAGAAATTTCCCTTATTTTGGTGAAAAATTGCAGAAATTTCACTTAATTTATGGCAAAATTGGAGAAATTTCACTTATTTCAGGGAAAAAAGGCAGAAATTTTCCTTATTTTGGGGCAAAAATCCAGAAATTCTTCATATTTTGTGGCAAAAATGTAGAAATTCCCCTTAGTTTGAGGTAAAAAGGCTGAAATTCTTTTTATTTGGGGGCAAAAAGGCAGAATTTCCCTTATTTTGGGGCAAAAAGACAGAAATTCCTTTTATTTTGTGGAAAGAATGCAAAAATTTAATTTATTTTGGGCAAAATTGCACAAATTTCACTTATTTCAGGGCATAATTCAAAAATTCCTTTTATTTTGGGGTAAAAAGACAGAAATTCCATTTATTTTTTGGTACAAAGGCAGAAATTTCACTTACTTTGAAGTAAAGAGGCAGAAATTCCTCTTATTTTGGGGCAAAAATGAAGAAATTTCCTTTTTTGTGGTAAAATGTATACATTCCCCTTACATTCGGGATAAAAAGCAAAAATTCCCCGTATTTTGAAGCAAAATTGCAGAAATTCTCATAATTTTCGGGCAAAAAGGGAGAAATTCCCTAATTTTGGGGCAAAAGGCAAAAATTCCTTTTATTTTGGGGCAAAAATCAGAAATTCCCTTTCTTTTGGGGTAAAATTTAAGAAATTTCCTTTATTTTAGGACAAAATTACAGGAATTTACCTTATTTTGGGGCAAAATTGAAGAAATTTCCCTTATTTGGGGCAAAATTGCAGAAATTTCACTTATTTTCTTGTAAAAAAGCTGAAATTTCCTTTATTTTGGGGCAAAAGGGAGAAATTCCCCTAATTTTGGGGCAAAATTTCAGTAATTTTCCTTATTATTGGGAAAAATTGCAGAAATTTTTCTTATTTTAGGGCAAAATTGCAGAAATTTCACTTATTTTAGAGAAAAAAAGCAAAAATTATTTATTTTGGGGCAAAAAGGCAGAAATTCCCACTAATTTGTGGCAAAAAGGCAGAAATTCACCTTATTTTGGTGTAAAATTGCAGAAATTTCACATATTTCAGGGCAAAAAGGCAGAAATTTCCCTTATGTTGGGGCAAAATTGCAGAAATTTCACTTATTTCAGTGTAATAAGTCAGAAATTCCCTTTTTTTTTAGGCAAAAAAGACAGAAATTTCCTTTGTTTTGAGGGAAAAAGACAGACATTCCACTTATTTGGAGGAAAAAAGGCAGAAATTTCCCTTATTTTGGAGCAAAAATGAAGAAATTTCCCTTTTTTATGGCAAAAAGTTTTGCATTCTCCTTATTTTCGGGCAAAAAGGCAGAAATTCCCCCTATTTTGGAGCATAATTGCAGAAATTCGCCAAGTTGTGGTGCAGAAAGACAGAAATTCCCTATATGTTGGGGCAAAAAGACAGAAATTCTTCTTATTTTGGGGCAAAACTCAGAAATTCCACTTATTTTGGGGCAAAATTCTAATAATTTCCCTTAATTTGGGGCAAAATTGCAGAAATTTCACTTATTTTGGGGCAAAATTGCAGAAATTTCACTTATTTTAGGGAAAAAAGGCAGAAATTTTCTTTATTTTGGGGCAAAAAGGCAGAAATTCCTAATATTTTCTGGCAAAATGCAGAAATTCCCCTTATTTTGAGGTAAAAAGGCTGAAATTCCCCTTATTTGGGGGCAAAAAGGCAGAAATTTCTCTTATTTTGGGGCAAAATTGCAGAAATTTCACTTATTTAGAGGCAAAAAGACAGAAATTCTCCTTATTTTGGGGCAAAACTTATAAATTCCACTTATTTTGGTGCAAAATTCCAGAAATTTTCTTTATTTTGGGGCAAAATTGCAGAAATTTCACTTATTTCAGGGAGGGAAAGGCAAAAATTTTCCTTATTTTGAGGCAAAAAGTCAGAAATTCCTAATATTTTGTGGCAAAAATGAAGAAATTTCCCTTTATTTTGAGGTAAAAAGGCTGAAATTCCCCTTATTTGGGGGCAAAGAGGCAGAAATTTCCCTCATTTTGGGTCAAAATTGGAGAAATTTCACTTATTTCAGGGTAATAATTCAGAAATTCCCCTTATTTTGGGGCAAAAAAGACAGAAATTCCCTTTGTTTTGGGGGAAAAAGACAGAAATTCCACTTATTTAGAGGCAAAAAGGCAGAAATTCCCCTTATTTTGGAGCAAAAATGAAGAAATTTACCTTTTTATGGCAAAAAGGTATGCATTCCCCTTACTTTTGGGATAAAAAGCAGAAATTCCCCGTATTTTGAAGCAAAATTGCTGAAATTCTCATAATTTTCGGGCAAAAAGGCAGAAATTCTCCTTATTTTGGGGCAAAAAGACAGAAGTTCTCCTTTTTTCGGGAGCAAACATTCAGAAATTCCCCTTATTTTGGGGCAAAATTGCAGAAATTTCCTTTACATTGGGGCAAAATTGCAGAAATTTCCCTTATTTTGGGGCAAAATTGCAGAAATTTCACTTACTTCAGGGTAATAAGTCAGAAATTCCCCTTATTTTGGGGCAAAAAAGAAAGAAATTCTCTTTGTTTTGGGAGAAAAAGACAGAAATTCCACTTATTTAGAGGCAAAAAGGCAGAAATTCCCTTTATTTTGGAGCAAAAATTAAGAAATTTCCCTTTTTATGGCCAAAAGTTATGCATTCCAATTATTTTCAGGCAAAAAGACAGAAATTCCCGTATTTTGGAGCAAAATTGCAGATAGTCCCCTAATTTTGGGGCAAAAGGCAGAAATTCCCTTTATTTTGGGGCAAAAATCAGAAATTCCCCTTATTTTGGGGCAAAATTCCAGAAACTTCCTTTATTTTGGGCAAAATTGCAGGAATTTACCTTATTTTGGGGCAAAATTGCAGAAATTTCCCTTATTTGGGGCAAAATTTCAGAAATTTCACTTATTTTCAGGTAACAAGGCTGAAATTTCCTTTGTTTTGGGGCAAAAAGGAAGAAATTCCTCTTATTTTGTGGCAAAGTTGCAGAAATCTGCCTTATTATGGAAAAAAGTTGCAAAAATTTTCCTTATTTTATTGGAAAATTTCAGAAATTTCACTTATGTCAGAGAAAAAACGCAAAAATTTTTCTTATTTTGGGGCAAAAAGGCAGAAAATCCCATTATTTTGGGGCAAAAAAGCAGAAATTCACCTTATTTAGGGGTAAAATTGCAGAAATTTCACATATTTCAGGGCAAAAAGGGAGAAAATCCCTGTATTTTGGAGCAAAATTGCAGAAATTCCTCTAGTTGTGGGGCAAAAAGACAGAAATTCCCTATATGTTAGGGCAAAAAGACAGAAATTCTTCTTATTTTGGGCCAAAACTTAGAAATTCCACTTATTTTGGTGCAAAATTCCAGAAATTTTCCTTCTTTTGGGGCAAAATTGCAAAATTTCACTTATTTTGGGGCAAAATTGCAGAAATTTCACTTATTTCAGGGAAAAAAGGCAGAAATTTTCATTATTTTGGGGCAAAAAGTCAGAAATTCCTAATATTTTGTGGCAAAAATGCAGAAATTCCTTTTATTTTGAGGTATAAAGGCTGAAATTCCCCTTATTTCAGGCCAAAATTGCAGAAATTCCCCTAGTTGTGGGGCAAAAAGACAGAAATTCTCCTTATTTTGGGGCAAAACTCAGAAATTCCACTTATTTTGGGGAAAAATTCAAGAAATTTCCCTTATTCTGGGGCAAAATTGCAGAAATTTCACTTATTTTGGGCAAAATTGCAGAAATTTCCCTTATTTCATGGAAAAAAAAGAAATTTTGTTATTTTGGGGCAAAAAGGTAGAAATTCCTCTAAATTTGACATAAAAAGGCTGAAATTGCCCTTATTTGGGGGCAAAAAGGCAGAAATTTCCCTTATTTTGGGGCAAAATTACAGAAATTTCACTTATTTCAGGGTAATAAGTCAGAAATTTTCCTTATTTGGGGGCAAAAAAGACAGAAAATCTTTTTGTTTTGGGGGAAAACGACAGAAATTCCACTTATTTAGAGGCAAAAAGACAGAAATTTCCCTGATTTTGGTGCAAAAATGAAGAAATTTACCTTTTTATGGCAAAAAGGTATGCATTCCCCTTTACTTTCGGGATAAAAAGCAGAAATTCCCCGTATTTTGAAGCAAAATTGCAGAAATTCTCATAATTTTCAGGCTAAAAGGTAGAAATTCTCCTTATTTTGGGGAAAAAAGACAGAAAATCTTTTTTTTTTTCGGGAGCAAACAGTCAGAAATTTTCCTTATTTTGGGGCAAAATTGCAGAAATTTCCTTTACATTGGGGCAAAATTGCAGAAATTTCTCTTATTTTGGGACAAAATTGCAGAAATTTCACTTATTTCAGGGTAATAAGTCAGAAATTCCCCTTATTTTGGGGCAAAAAAGACAGAAATTCCCTTTGTTTTGGAGGAAAAGACAGAAATTCCACTTATTTAGAGGCAAAAAGGCAGAAATTTCCATTATTTTGGAGCAAAAATGAAGAAATTTACCTTTTTGTGGCAAAAAGGTATGCATTCCCCTTACTTTCGGGATAAAAAGCAGAAATTCCCCGTATTTTGAAGCAAAATTGCAGAAATTCTCATAATTTTCAGGCTAAAAGGTAGAAATTCTCCTTATTTTTGGGCAAAAAGACAAAAAATCTCCTTTTTTCGGGAGCAAACAGTCAGAAATTTCCCTTATTTTGGGGGAAAATTGGAGAAATTTCTTTTACATTGGGGCAAAATTGCAGAAATTTTTTTTATTTTGGGGCAAAATTGCAGAAATTTCACTAATTTCAGGGTAATAAGTCAGAAATTCCCATTTTTTTGGGGCAAAAAAGACAGAAATTCCCTTTGTTTTGGGGGAAAAAGACAGAAATTCCACTTATTTAGAGGCAAAAAGGCAGAAATTTCACTTATTTTGGAGCAAAAATGAAGAAATTTCTTTTTTTTATGGCAAAAAGTTATGCATTCCCTTTATTTTTGGGAAAAGGCAGAAATTTCCCATATTTAGGAGCAAAATTGCAGAAATTCCCCTAATTGTGGGGCAAAAAGGCAGAAATTCCCTATATGTTGGGGAAAAAAGACCGAAATTCTTCTTATTTTGGGGCAAAACTCAGAAATTCCACTTATTTTTGGGCAAAATTCCAGAAATTTCCCTTATTTTGGGGAAAAATTGCAGAAATTTCACTTAATTTATGGCAAAATTGGAGAAATTTCACTTATTTCAGGGAAAAAAGGCAGAAATTTTCCTTATTTTGGGGCAAAAATCCAGAAATTCTTAATATTTTGTGGCAAAAATGTAGAAATTCCCCTTAGTTTGAGGTAAAAATGCTGAAATTCTTTTTATTTGGGGGCAAAAAGGCAGAATTTCCCTTATTTTGGGGCAAAAAGACAGAAATTCCTTTTATTTTGTGGCAAGAATGCAGAAATTTCATTTATTTTGGGCAAAATTGCACAAATTTCACTTATTTCAGGGCATAATTCAAAAATTCCTTTTATTTTGGGGTAAAAAGACAGAAATTCCATTTATTTTTTGGTACAAAGGCAGAAATTTCACTTACTTTGAAGTAAAAAGGCAGAAATTCCTCTTATTTTGGGGCAAAAATGAAGAAATTTCCTTTTTTGTGGTAAAAGGTATACATTCCCCTTACATTCGGGATAAAAAGCAAAAATTCCCCGTATTTTGAAGCAAAATTGCAGAAATTCTCATAATTTTCGGGCAAAAAGGGAGAAATTCCCTAATTTTGGGGCAAAAGGCAAAAATTCCTTTTATTTTGGGGCAAAAATCAGAAATTCCCTTTCTTTTGGGGTAAAATTTAAGAAATTTCCTTTATTTTAGGACAAAATTACAGGAATTTACCTTATTTTGGGGCAAAATTGAAGAAATTTCCCTTATTTGGGGCAAAATTGCAGAAATTACACTTATTTTCTTGTAAAAAAGCTGAAATTTCCTTTATTTTGGGGCAAAAGGGAGAAATTCCCCTAATTTTGGGGCAAAATTTCAGTAATTTTCCTTATTATTGGGAAAAATTGCAGAAATTTTTCTTATTTTAGGGCAAAATTGCAGAAATTTCACTTATTTTAGAGAAAAAAAGCAAAAATTATTTATTTTGGGGCAAAAAGGCAGAAATTCCCATTAATTTGTGGCAAAAAGGCAGAAATTCACCTTATTTTGGTGTAAAATTGCAGAAATTTCACATATTTCAGGGCAAAAAGGCAGAAATTTCCCTTATGTTGGGGCAAAATTGCAGAAATTTCACTTATTTCAGTGTAATAAGTCAGAAATTCCCTTTTTTTTTAGGCAAAAAAGACAGAAATTTCCTTTGTTTTGAGGGAAAAAGACAGACATTCCACTTATTTGGAGGAAAAAAGGCAGAAATTTCCCTTATTTTGGAGCAAAAATGAAGAAATTTCCCTTTTTTATGGCAAAAAGTTTTGCATTCTCCTTATTTTCGGGCAAAAAGGCAGAAATTCCCCCTATTTTGGAGCATAATTGCAGAAATTCGCCAAGTTGTGGTGCAGAAAGACAGAAATTCCCTATATGTTGGGGCAAAAAGACAGAAATTCTTCTTATTTTGGGGCAAAACTCAGAAATTCCACTTATTTTGGGGCAAAATTCTAATAATTTCCCTTAATTTGGGGCAAAATTGCAGAAATTTCACTTATTTTGGGGCAAAATTGCAGAAATTTCACTTATTTTAGGGAAAAAAGGCAGAAATTTTCTTTATTTTGGGTCAAAAAGGCAGAAATTCCTAATATTTTCTGGCAAAATGCAGAAATTCCCCTTATTTTGAGGTAAAAAGGCTGAAATTCCCCTTATTTGGGGGCAAAAAGGCAGAAATTTCTCTTATTTTGGGGCAAAATTGCAGAAATTTCACTTATTTAGAGGCAAAAAGACAGAAATTCTCCTTATTTTGGGGCAAAACTTATAAATTCCACTTATTTTGGTGCAAAATTCCAGAAATTTTCTTTATTTTGGGGCAAAATTGCAGAAATTTCACTTATTTCAGGGAGGGAAAGGCAAAAATTTTCCTTATTTTGAGGCAAAAAGTCAGAAATTCCTAATATTTTGTGGCAAAAATGAAGAAATTTCCCTTTATTTTGAGGTAAAAAGGCTGAAATTCCCCTTATTTGGGGGCAAAGAGGCAGAAATTTCCCTCATTTTGGGTCAAAATTGGAGAAATTTCACTTATTTCAGGGTAATAATTCAGAAATTCCCCTTATTTTGGGGCAAAAAAGACAGAAATTCCCTTTGTTTTGGGGGAAAAAGACAGAAATTCCACTTATTTAGAGGCAAAAAGGCAGAAATTCCCCTTATTTTGGAGCAAAAATGAAGAAATTTACCTTTTTATGGCAAAAAGGTATGCATTCCCCTTACTTTTGGGATAAAAAGCAGAAATTCCCCGTATTTTGAAGCAAAATTGCTGAAATTCTCATAATTTTCGGGCAAAAAGGCAGAAATTCTCCTTATTTTGGGGCAAAAAGACAGAAGTTCTCCTTTTTTCGGGAGCAAACATTCAGAAATTCCCCTTATTTTGGGGCAAAATTGCAGAAATTTCCTTTACATTGGGGCAAAATTGCAGAAATTTCCCTTATTTTGGGGCAAAATTGCAGAAATTTCACTTACTTCAGGGTAATAAGTCAGAAATTCCCCTTATTTTGGGGCAAAAAAGAAAGAAATTCTCTTTGTTTTGGGAGAAAAAGACAGAAATTCCACTTATTTAGAGGCAAAAAGGCAGAAATTCCCTTTATTTTGGAGCAAAAATTAAGAAATTTCCCTTTTTATGGCCAAAAGTTATGCATTCCAATTATTTTCAGGCAAAAAGACAGAAATTCCCGTATTTTGGAGCAAAATTGCAGAAAGTCCCCTAATTTTGGGGCAAAAGGCAGAAATTCCCTTTATTTTGGGGCAAAAATCAGAAATTCCCCTTATTTTGGGGCAAAATTCCAGAAATTTCCTTTATTTTGGGCAAAATTGCAGGAATTTACCTTATTTTGGGGCAAAATTGCAGAAATTTCCCTTATTTGGGGCAAAATTTCAGAAATTTCACTTATTTTCAGGTAAAAAGGCTGAAATTTCCTTTGTTTTGGGGCAAAAAGGAAGAAATTCCTCTTATTTTGTGGCAAAGTTGCAGAAATCTGCCTTATTATGGAAAAAAGTTGCAAAAATTTTCCTTATTTTATAGGAAAATTTCAGAAATTTCACTTATTTCAGAGAAAAAACGCAAAAATTTTTCTTATTTTGGGGCAAAAAGGCAGAAAATCCCATTATTTTGGGGCAAAAAAGCAGAAATTCACCTTATTTAGGGGTAAAATTGCAGAAATTTCACATATTTCAGGGCAAAAAGGGAGAAAATCCCTGTATTTTGGAGCAAAATTGCAGAAATTCCTCTAGTTGTGGGGCAAAAAGACAGAAATTCCCTATATGTTAGGGCAAAAAGACAGAAATTCTTCTTATTTTGGGCCAAAACTTAGAAATTCCACTTATTTTGGTGCAAAATTCCAGAAATTTTCCTTCTTTTGGGGCAAAATTGCAAAATTTCACTTATTTTGGGGCAAAATTGCAGAAATTTCACTTATTTCAGGGAAAAAAGGCAGAAATTTTCATTATTTTGGGGCAAAAAGTCAGAAATTCCTAATATTTTGTGGCAAAAATGCAGAAATTCCTTTTATTTTGAGGTATAAAGGCTGAAATTCCCCTTATTTCAGGCCAAAATTGCAGAAATTCCCCTAGTTGTGGGGCAAAAAGACAGAAATTCTCCTTATTTTGGGGCAAAACTCAGAAATTCCACTTATTTTGGGGAAAAATTCAAGAAATTTCCCTTATTCTGGGGCAAAATTGCAGAAATTTCACTTATTTTGGGCAAAATTGCAGAAATTTCCCTTATTTCATGGAAAAAAAAAGAAATTTTGTTATTTTGGGGCAAAAAGGTAGAAATTCCTCTAAATTTGACATAAAAAGGCTGAAATTGCCCTTATTTGGGGGCAAAAAGGCAGAAATTTCCCTTATTTTGGGGCAAAATTACAGAAATTTCACTTATTTCAGGGTAATAAGTCAGAAATTTTCCTTATTTTGGGGCAAAAAAGACAGAAAATCTTTTTGTTTTGGGGGAAAACGACAGAAATTCCACTTATTTAGAGGCAAAAAGACAGAAATTTCCCTGATTTTGGTGCAAAAATGAAGAAATTTACCTTTTTATGGCAAAAAGGTATGCATTCCCCTTTACTTTCGGGATAAAAAGCAGAAATTCCCCGTATTTTGAAGCAAAATTGCAGAAATTCTCATAATTTTCAGGCTAAAAGGTAGAAATTCTCCTTATTTTGGGGAAAAAAGACAGAAAATCTTTTTTTTTTCGGGAGCAAACAGTCAGAAATTTTCCTTATTTTGGGGCAAAATTGCAGAAATTTCCTTTACATTGGGGCAAAATTGCAGAAATTTCTCTTATTTTGGGACAAAATTGCAGAAATTTCACTTATTTCAGGGTAATAAGTCAGAAATTCCCCTTATTTTGGGGCAAAAAAGACAGAAATTCCCTTTGTTTTGGAGGAAAAGACAGAAATTCCACTTATTTAGAGGCAAAAAGGCAGAAATTTCCATTATTTTGGAGCAAAAATGAAGAAATTTACCTTTTTGTGGCAAAAAGGTATGCATTCCCCTTACTTTCGGGATAAAAAGCAGAAATTCCCCGTATTTTGTAGCAAAATTGCAGAAATTCTCATAATTTTCGGACAAAAAGGTAGAAATTCTCCTTATTTTTGGGCAAAAAGACAAAAAATCTCCTTTTTTCGGGAGCAAACAGTCAGAAATTTCCCTTATTTTGGGGGAAAATTGGAGAAATTTCTTTTACATTGGGGCAAAATTGCAGAAATTTTTTTTATTTTGGGGCAAAATTGCAGAAATTTCACTAATTTCAGGGTAATAAGTCAGAAATTCCCATTTTTTTGGGGCAAAAAAGACAGAAATTCCCTTTGTTTTGGGGGAAAAAGACAGAAATTCCACTTATTTAGAGGCAAAAAGGCAGAAATTTCAATTATTTTGGAGCAAAAATGAAGAAATTTCTTTTTTTTATGGCAAAAAGTTATGCATTCCCTTTATTTTTGGGAAAAGGCAGAAATTTCCCATATTTAGGAGCAAAATTGCAGAAATTCCCCTAATTGTGGGGCAAAAAGGCAGAAATTCCCTATATGTTGGGGAAAAAAGACCGAAATTCTTCTTATTTTGGGGCAAAACTCAGAAATTCCACTTATTTTTGGGCAAAATTCCAGAAATTTCCCTTATTTTGGGGAAAAATTGCAGAAATTTCACTTAATTTATGGCAAAATTGGAGAAATTTCACTTATTTCAGGGAAAAAAGGCAGAAATTTTCCTTATTTTGGGGCAAAAATCCAGAAATTCTTAATATTTTGTGGCAAAAATGTAGAAATTCCCCTTAGTTTGAGGTAAAAATGCTGAAATTCTTTTTATTTGGGGGCAAAAAGGCAGAATTTCCCTTATTTTGGGGCAAAAAGACAGAAATTCCTTTTATTTTGTGGCAAGAATGCAGAAATTTCATTTATTTTGGGCAAAATTGCACAAATTTCACTTATTTCAGGGCATAATTCAAAAATTCCTTTTATTTTGGGGTAAAAAGACAGAAATTCCATTTATTTTTTGGTACAAAGGCAGAAATTTCACTTACTTTGAAGTAAAAAGGCAGAAATTCCTCTTATTTTGGGGCAAAAATGAAGAAATTTCCTTTTTTGTGGTAAAAGGTATACATTCCCCTTACATTCGGGATAAAAAGCAAAAATTCCCCGTATTTTGAAGCAAAATTGCAGAAATTCTCATAATTTTCGGGCAAAAAGGGAGAAATTCCCTAATTTTGGGGCAAAAGGCAAAAATTCCTTTTATTTTGGGGCAAAAATCAGAAATTCCCTTTCTTTTGGGGTAAAATTTAAGAAATTTCCTTTATTTTGGGACAAAATTACAGGAATTTACCTTATTTTGGGGCAAAATTGAAGAAATTTCCCTTATTTGGGGCAAAATTGCAGAAATTTCACTTATTTTCTTGTAAAAAAGCTGAAATTTCCTTTATTTTGGGGCAAAAAGGGAGAAATTCCCCTAATTTTGGGGCAAAATTTCAGAAATTTTCCTTATTATTGGGAAAAATTGCAGAAATTTTTCTTATTTTAGGGCAAAATTGCAGAAATTTCACTTATGTTAGAGAAAAAAAGCAAAAATTATTTATTTTGGGGCAAAAAGGCAAAAATTCCCATTAATTTGTGGCAAAAAGGCAGAAATTCACCTTATTTTGGTGTAAAATTGCAGAAATTTCACATATTTCAGGGCAAAAAGGCAGAAATTTCCCTTATGTTGGGGCAAAATTGCAGAAATTTTACTTATTTCAGTGTAATAAGTCAGAAATTCCCTTTTTTTTTAGGCAAAAAAGACAGAAATTTCCTTTGTTTTGAGGGAAAAAGACAGACATTCCACTTATTTGGAGGAAAAAAGGCAGAAATTTCCCTTATTTTGGAGCAAAAATGAAGAAATTTCCCTTTTTTATGGCAAAAAGTTTTGCATTCTCCTTATTTTCGGGCAAAAAGGCAGAAATTCCCCCTATTTTGGAGCATAATTGCAGAAATTCGCCAAGTTGTTGTGCAGAAAGACAGAAATTCCCTATATGTTGGGGCAAAAAGACAGAAATTCTTCTTATTTTGGGGCAAAACTCAGAAATTCCACTTATTTTGGGGCAAAATTCTAAAAATTTCCCTTATTTTGGGGCAAAATTGCAGAAATTTAACTTATTTTGGGGCAAAATTGCAGAAATTTCACTTATTTCAGGGAAAAAAGGCAGAAATTTTCTTTATTTTGGGGCAAAAAGGCAAAAATTCCTAATATTTTCTGGCAAAAATGCAGAAATTCCCCTTATTTTGAGGTAAAAAGGCTGAAATTCCCTTTATTTGGGGGCAAAAAGGCAGAAATTTCCCTTATTTTGGGGCAAAATAGCAGAAATTTCACTTATTTAGAGGCAAAAAGACAGAAATTCTCCTTATTTTGGGGCAAAACTTATAAATTCCACTTATTTTGGGGCAAAATTCCAGAAATTTCCTTTATTTTGGGGCAAAATTGCAGAAATTTTACTTATTTCAGGGAAAAAAGGCAGAAATTTTTTTTATTTTGTGGCAAAAAGGCAGAAATTCCTAATATTTTCTGGCAAAAATGCAGAAATTCCCCTTATTTTGAGGTAAAAAGGCTGAAATTCCCCATATTTGGGGGCAAAAAGGCAGAAATTTCCCTTATTTTGGGGCAAAATTGCAGAAATTTCACTTATTTCAGGGAAAAAAGGCAGAAATTTTTTTTATTTTGGGGCAAAAATGCAGAAATTCCTAATATTTTCTGGCAAAAATGCAGAAATTCCCCTTATTTTGAGGTAAAAAGGCTGAAATTCCCCTTATTTGGGGGCAAAAAGGCAGAAATTTCCCTTATTTTGGGGCAAAATTGCAGAAATTTCACTTATTTAGAGGCAAAAAGACAGAAATTCTTCTTATTTTGGGGCAAAACTTATAAATTCCACTTATTTTGGGGCAAAATTCCAGAAATTTCCCTTATTTTTGGGCAAAATTGCAGAAATTTCACTTATTTTGGGGCAAAATTGCAGAAATTTCACTTATTTCAGGGAAAAAAGGCACAAATTTTCCTTATTTTTGGGCAAAAAAGTCAGAAATTCCTAATATTTTGTGGCAAAAATGCAGAAATTTCCCCTTATTTTGAGGTAAAAAGGCTGAAATTCCCCTTATTTGGGGGCAAAGTGGCAAAAATTTCCCTTATTTTGGGGCAAAATTGGAGAAATTTCACTTATTTCAGGGTAATAATTCTGAAATTCCCCTTATTTTGGGGCAAAAATGAGAGAAATTACCTTTGATTTGAAAGGAAAAAGACAGAAATTCCACATATTTAGAGGCAAAAAGGCAGAAATTCCCATTATTTTGGAGCCAAAATGAAGAAATTTACCTTTTTATGGCAAAAAGGTATGCATTCCCCTTACTTTTGGGATAAAAAGCAGAAATTCCCCGTATTTTGAAGCAAAATTGCTGAAATTCTCATAATTTTCGGGCAAAAAGGCAGAAATTCTTCTTATTCTGGGGCAAAAAGACAGAAGATCTCCTTTTTTCGGGAGCAAACATTCAGAAATTTCCCTTATTTTGGGGAAAAATTGCAGAAATTTCACTTATTTCAGGGTAATAAGTCATAAATTCCCCTTATTTTGGGGCAAAAAAAAATTCTCTTTGTTGAGGGAGAAAAAGACAGAAATTCCACTTATTTAGAGGCAAAAAGGCAGAAATACCCTTTATTTTGGAACAAAAATGAAGAAATTTCTCTTTTTATGGCCAAAAGTTATGCATTCCCATTATTTTCAGGCAAAAAGGCAGAAATTCCCGTATTTTGGAGCAAAATTGCAGAAATTCCCCTAATTTTGGGGCAAAAGGCAGAAATACCCTTTATTTTGGGGCAAAAATCAGAAATTCCCCTTATTTTGGGAAAAAATTCCTGAAATTTCCTTTATTTTGGGGCAAAATTGCAGGAATTTACCTTATTTTGTGGCAAAATTGCAGAAATCTGCCTTATTATGGAAAAAAATTGCAAAAATTTCCCTTATTTTAGGGGAAAATTGCAGAAATTTCACTTATTTCAGAGAAAAAACGCAAAAATTTTTCTTATTTTGGGGCAAAAAGGCAGAAATTCCCATTATTTTGGGGCAAAAAAGCAGAAATTCACCTTATTTAGGGGTAAAATTGCAGAAACTTCACATATTTTAGGGCAAAAAGGCAGAAAATTCCCGTATTTTGGAGCAAAATTGCAGAAATTCCCCTAGTTGTGGAGCAAAAAGACAGAAATTCCCTATATGTTGGGGCAAAAAGACAGAAATTCTCTTTATTTTGGGGCAAAACTTAGAAATTCCACTTATTTTGGAGCAAAATTCCAGAAATTTTCCTTATTTTGGGGCAAAATTGCAAAATTTCACTTATTTTGGGGCAAAATTGCAGAAATTTCACTTATTTCAGGGAAAAAAGGCAGAAATTTTCCTTATTTTGGGGCAAAAAGTCAGAAATTCCTAATATTTTGTGGCAAAAATGCAGAAATTCCCCTTATTTTGAGGTATAAAGGCTGAAATTCCCCTTATTTCAGGGCAAAATTGCAGAAATTCCCCTAGTTGTGGGGTAAAAATGCAGAAATTCCCTATATGTTGGGGCAAAAAGACAGAAATTCTCCTTATTTTGGGGCAAAACTCAGAAATTCCACTTATTTTGGGGCAAAATTCAAGAAATTTCCCTTATTCTGGGGCAAAATTGCAGAAATTTCACTTATTTTGGGCAAAATTGCAGAAATTTCCCTTATTTCATGGAAAAAAAAAGAAATTTTGTTATTTTGGGGCTAAAAGGCAGAAATTCCTCTTATTTTGATGTAAAAAGGCTGAAATTGCCCTTATTTGGGGGCAAAAAGGCAGAAATTTCCTTTATTTTGGGGCAAAATTGCAGAAATTTCACTTATTTCAGAGTAATAAGTCAGAAATTTTCCTTATTTTGGGGCAAAAAAGTCAGAAAATCCCTATGTTTTTGGGGAAAAAGACAGAAATTCCACTTATTTAGAGGCAAAAAAGCAGAAATTCCCTTTATTTTGGAGCAAAAATGAAGAAATTTCTCTTTTTTAAGGCAAAAAGTTATGCATTGTTCTTATTTTCGGGCAAAAAGGCAGAAATTCCTCGTATTTTGGAGCAATATTGCAGAAATTCCCCTAATTGTGGGGCAAAAATGCAGAAATTCCTTTTATGTTGGGGCAAAAAGACAGAAATTCCCCTTATTTTGGGGCAAAACTCAGAAATTCCACTTATATTGGGGCAAAATTCCAGAAATTTCCCTTATTCTGGGGCAAAATTGCAGAAATTTCACTTATTTTGTGGCAAAATTGCAGAAATTTTACTTATTTCAGGGAAAAAAGTTAGAAATTTTCCTTATTTTGGGTAAAAATGCAGGAATTCCCCTTATTTTGAGGTAAAAAGGCTGAAATTCCTTTTATTTGAGGGCAAAGAGGCAGAAATTCCCCTTATTTTGGGCCAAAATTTCAGAAATTTGACTTATTTTCAGAAAAAAAATAGAAATTTTTCTATTTGGAAGCAAAAATACAGAAATTTCTTTTATTTTGGTACAAAATTGCAGAAATTTTTCTTATTTTGGGGCAAAAATGCAGAAATTTCCCATATTTTGGGGCAAAAATTCAGAAATTCTCCTTATTTTGAGGTTAAAAAGCTAAAATTCCCCTTATTTGGGGGCAAAAAGGCAGAAATTTCACTTATTTTGGGCCAAAATTGCGGAAATTTCACTTATTTCAGAGAAAAAAGGCAGAAATTTTTCTTATTTTGGGGAAAAAGGCAGAAATTCCTAATATT
This sequence comes from Micromys minutus, assembly GCF_963924665.1. NCBI lineage: Eukaryota > Metazoa > Chordata > Mammalia > Rodentia > Muridae > Micromys > Micromys minutus. The sequence continues at coordinate 1,962,637 of NW_027667806.1, read as the reverse complement.
TTGTGGCAAAATACAGAAATTCCCTTTATTTTGAGGTAAAAAGGGTGAAATTCCCCTTATTTGGGGGTAAAAATGCCAAAATTTCCCTTATTTTGGGGCAAAATTGCAGAAATTTCACTTATTTCAGGGTAATAAGTCAGAAATTTTTTTTATTTTGGGGCAAAAAAGACAGAAATTCCCTTTGTTTTGGAGGACAAAGACCGAAATACCACTTATTTAGAGGCAAAAAAGCAGAAATTTTCCTTATTTTGGAGCAAAAATTAAGAAATTTCCCTTTTTTATGGCAAAAAGGTATGCATTCTACTTATTTTCGGGCAAAAAGGCAAAAATTCCTTGTATTTTGGAGCAAAATTGCAGAAATTCCCCTAATTGTCGGGCAAAAAGGTAGAAATTCCATATATGTTGGGGCAAAAAGACAGAAATTCTCCTTATTTTGTGGCAAAACTCAGAAATTTCACTTATTTTGGGACAAAATTGCGGAAGTTTCAGTTATTTCAGAAAAAAAAAGCAGAAATTTTCTTATTTTGGGGCAAAAAGGCAGAAATTTCCCATATTTTGGGGCAAAAATGCAGAAATTTCCCTTATTTTGGGGTAAAAAGTCTGAAATTCCCTTATTTGGGGGCAAAAAAGCAGAAATTTCACTTATTTAAGGAAAAAAAGTCAGAAATTTTCCTTATTTTGGGGCAAAAAGACAGAAATTCCTTTTGTTTTAGAGAAAAAAGACAGAAATTCCACTTATTTAGAGGCAAAAAAGCAGAAATTCCCCTTATTTTGAGGTAAAAAGACTGAAATTCCCCTTATTTGGGGGCAAAAAGGCAGAAATTTCCTTTATTTTGGGGCAAAATTGCAGAAATTTAACTTATTTCAGGGTAATAAGTCAGAAATTTTCCTTATTTTGGGGCAAAAAAGACAGAAATTTCCTTTGTTTTGGGGGAAAAAGACAGAAATTCCACTTATTTAGAGGCAAATGCAGAAATTCCTCTTATTTTGGAGCAAAAATGAATAAATTTCCCTTTTTTAGGGCAAAAAGGTATGCATTCTTCTTATTTTCGGACAAAAAGGCAGAAATTCCCTGTATTTTGGAGCAAAATTGCAAAAATTCCCCTAATTGTGTGGCAAAAAGGCAGAAATTCCCTATATGTTGGGGCAAAAGTACAGAAATTCTCCTTATTTTGTGGCAAAACTCAGAAATACCAGTTATTTTGAGGAAAAATTCCAGAAATTTCCCTTATTTTGTGGAAAAATTGCAGAAATTTCACTTATTTTGGGCAAAATTGCAGAAATTTCAGTTATTTCAGAAAAAAAGCAGAATTTTTTTTATTTTGGGGCAAAAAGGCAGAAATTTCTTTTATTTTGGTACAAAATTGAAGAAATTTTTCTTATTTTAGGGCAAAAACGCAGAAATTTCCCATATTTTGGGGCAAAACTGCAGAAATTTCCCTTTTTTGACGTAAAAAGGCTGAAATTCCCCTTATTTGGGGGCAAAAAGGGAGAAATTTTTCTTATTTTGAGGCAAAATTGCAGCAATTTCACTTATTTCAGGGTAATAAGTCAGAAATTATCCTTATCTTGGGGCAAAAAATACAGAAATTCCCTTTGTTTTGGGGGAAAAAGACAGAAATTCCACTTATTTTGGGAAAAATTCCAGAAATTTCACTTATTTTGGGGCAAAATTGTAGAAATTTCACTTATTTTGAGGTAAAACACAGAAATTCTCCTTATTTTGTGGCAAAACTCAGAAATTCCACTTATTTTGGGGCAAAATTTCAGAGATGTCCCTTATTTTGGGGCAAAATTGCAGAAATTTCACTTATTTCAAGGAAAAAAGGCAGAAATTTTCCTTATTTTGGGGCAAAAAGGCAGAAATTCCTAATAGTTTGTTGCAAAAATGCAGAAATTCTCCTTATTTTGAGGTAAAAGGGTGAAATTTTTCTTATTTGGGGGCAAAAGGGCAGAAATTTCACTTATTTCAGGGTAATAAGTCAGAAAATTTCTTTATTTTGTTGCAAAAAGACAGAAATTTTCTTTGTTTTGGGGGAAAAAGAGAGAAACTCCACATATTTTGAGGCAAAAAGCAGAAATTCCCCTTATTTTGTAGCAAAATTACAGAAATTTCCCTTTTTTATGGCAAAGGTATGCATTCTTCTTATTTTCTGGCAAAAAGGCAGAAATTCCCTGTATTTTGGAACAAAATTGCAGAAATTAACCTAATTGTGGGGCAAAAAGGCAGAAATTCCCTATATGTTGGGGCAAAAAGACAGAAATTCTGCTTATTTTGGGGCAAAACTCAGAAATTCCACTTATTTTGGGGCAAAATTCCAGAAATTTCCCATATTTTGGGGCCAAATTGCAGAAATTTCACTTATTTTGGGGCAAAATTTCAGAAATTTCACTTATTTCAGGGAAAAAAAGCAGAAATTTTTTTATTTTGGGGAAAAAAGGCAGAAATTTCCCATATTTTGAAGCAAAAATGCAGAAATTCCCCTTATTTTGAGGTAAAAATGCTGAAATTACTTTTATTTGGGTGCAAAAAGGCAGAAATTTCTCTTATTTAGAGGCAAAATTGCAGAAATTTCACTTATTTCAGGGTAATAAATCAGAAATTTTCTTTATTTTGGGGCAAAAAAGACAGAAATTCTATTTGTTTTGGGGGAAAAAACAGAAATTCGAATTATTTAGAGGAAAAAAGCAGAAATTCTTCTTATTTTGGAGCAAAAATGAAAAAATTTCCCTTTTTTATGGCAAGAAGGTATGCATTCTTCTTATTTTCAGACAAAAAGGCAGAAATTCCCCGTATTTTGGAGCAAAATTGCAGAAATTCCTCTAATTGTGGGGCAAAAAGGCAGAAATTCCTTATATGTTGGGGCAAAAAGACAGAAATTCTCCTTATTTTGTGGCAAAACTCAGAAATTTCACTTATTTTGGGGCAAAATTGCAGAAATTTCAGTTATTTCAGAAAAAAAAGCATAAATTTTCTTATTTTGGGGCAAAAAGGCAGAAATTTCTTTTATTTTGGTACAAAATTGCAGAAATTTTTCTTATTTTGGGGCAAAAAGGCAGAAATTTCCCATATTTTGGGGCAAAAATGCAGAAATTCCCCTTATTTTGGGGTAAAAAGTCTGAAATTCCCTTATTTGGGGGCAAAAAAGCAGAAATTTCACTTATTTAAGGAAAAAAGTCAGAAATTTTCATTATTTTGGGGCAAAAAGACAGAAATTCTTTTTGTTTTAGAGAAAAAAAATCAGAAATTCCACTTATTTAGAGGCAAAAAAGCAGAAATTCCCCTTATTTTGAGGTAAAAAGGCTGAAATTCCCCTTATTTGGGGGCAAAAAGGCAGTAATTTCCTTTATTTTGGGGCAAAATTGCAGAAATTTCACTTATTTCAGGGTAATAAGTCAGAAATTTTCCTTATTTTGGGGCAAAAAAGACAGAAATTCCCTTTGTTTTGGGGGAAAAAGACAGAAATTCCACTTATTTAGAGGCAAATGCAGAAATTCCCCTTATTTTGGAGCAAAAATGAAGAAATTTCCCTTTTTTTATGGCAAAAAGGTATGCATTCTTCTTATTTTCGGACTAAAAGGCAGAAATTCCCCGTATTTTGGAGCAAAATTGCAGAAATTCCCCTAATTGTGGGGCAAAAAGGCAGAAATTTCCTATATGTTGGGGCAAAAGGACAGAAATTCTCCTTATTTTGTGGCAAACCTCAGAAATACCACTTATTTTGAAGCAAAATTCCAGAAATTTCCTTCATTTTGGGACAAAATTGCAGAAATTTCACTTATTTTGGGCAAAATTGCAGAAATTTCACTTATTTCAGAAAAAAAGCAGAATTTTTTTATTTTGGGGGAAAACGGCAGAAATTTCTTTTATTTTGGTAAAAAATTGAAGAAATTTTTCTTATTTTGGGGCAAAAACGCAGAAAGTTCCCATATTTTGGGGCAAAAATGCAGAAATTTCCTTTTTTTTGACGTAAAAAGGCTGAAATTCCCCTTATTTGGGGGCAAAAAGGGAGAAATTTTTCTTATTTTGAGGCAAAATACAGCAATTTCACTTATTTCAGGGATATAAGTCAGAAATTTTCCTTATCTTGGGGCAAAAAATACAGAAATTCCCTTTGTTTTGGGGGAAAAAGAGAGAAATTCCACTTATTTAGAGGCAAAAAAGCAGAAATTCCCCTTATTTTGAAGCAAAAATGAAGATTTCCCTTTTTTGTGGCAAAAGGTATACATTCCCCTTATTTTCGGGCTAAAAAGCAAAAATTCCCCGTATTTTGGAGCAAAATTCTAGAAATTCCCCTAATTGTGGGGCAAAAAGGCAGAAATTCCCTATATGTTAGGGCAAAAACACAGAAATTCTCCTTATTTTGTGGCAAAACTCAGAAATTCCACTTATTTTGGGGCAAAATTTCAGAGATGTCCCTTATTTTGGGGAAAAATTGCAGAAATTTCACTTATTTCAAGGAAAAAAGGCAGAAATTTTCCTTATTTTGGGGCAAAAAGGCAGAAATTCCTAATAGTTTGTTTCAAAAATGCAGAAATTCTCCTTATTTTGAGGTAAAAGGGTGAAATTTTTCTTATTTGGGGGCAAAAGGGCAGAAATTTCACTTATTTCAGGGTAATAAGTCAGAAAATTTCTTTATTTTGTTGCAAAAAGACAGAAATTTTCTTTGTTTTGGGGGAAAAAGAGAGAAACTCCACATATTTTGAGGCAAAAAGCAGAAATTCCCCTTATTTTGTAGCAAAATTACAGAAATTTCCCTTTTTTATGGCAAAGGTATGCATTCTTCTTATTTTCTGGCAAAAAGGCAGAAATTCTCTGTATTTTGGAACAAAATTGCAGTAATTAACCTAATTGTGGGGCAAAAAGGCAGAAATTCCCTATATGTTGGGGCAAAAAGACAGAAATTCTGCTTATTTTGGGGCAAAACTCAGAAATTCCACATATTTTGCGGCAAAATTCCCGAAATTGCCCTTATTTTGGGGCATAATTGCAGAAATTGCACTTATTTTGGAACAAAATTGGAGAAATTTCACTTATTTCAGAGAAAAAAGGCAGAAATTTTCCTTATTTTGGGGCAAAAAGGCAGAAATTTCCCATATTTTGGTACAAAATTGCAGAAATTTTTTCTTATTTTTGGCAAAAAGGCAAAAATTTCCCATATTTTGGGGAAAAATGCAGAAATTCCCCTTATTTTGAGGTAAAATGCTGAAATACCCCTTATTTGGGGTTAAAAAACAAAAATTTCTCTTATTTTGGGGCAAAATTGCAGAAATTTCACTTATTTCAGCGTAATAAGTCAGAAATTTTCCTTATTTTGGGGCAAAAAAGACAGAAATTCCCTTTGTTTTGAGGGAAAAAGACAGAAATTCCACTTATTTAGAGGCATAAAAGCAAAAATTCCCCTCATTTTGGACAAAAATGAAGAAAATTCCCTTTTCTATGGAAAAAGGTATGCATTATTATTATTTTCGGAAAAAAAGGCAGAAATTCCCCGTATTTTAGAGCAAAATTGCCGAAATTTCCCTAATTGTGGTGCAAAAATGCAGTAATTCCCTATATGTTGGGGCAAAAAGACAGAAATTCTCCTTATTTTAGGTCAAAACTCAGAAATTTAAATTATTTTGGGGCAAAATTGCAGTAATTTCACTTATTTCTGAAAAAAAGGCAGAAATTTTCTTATTTTGGGGCCAAAAGGCAGAAATTTCTTTTATTTTGTTTAAAATGCAGAATTTTTTTATTTTGGGGCAAAAAGGCAGAAATTTCCCATATTTTGGGGTAAAAATGCAGAAATTTCTCTTATGTTGAGGTAAAAGGCTGAAATTCCCCTTATTTGGGGGCAAAAAGGCAGAAATTTCTCTTATTTTGGGGCAAAATTGCAGAAATTTCACTTATTTCAGGGTAATAAGTCAGAAATTTAACTTATTTTGGAGCCAAAAAACAGAAATAACCTTTGTTTTTGGGGGAAAAAGACAGAAATTCCACTTTTTTAGAGGCAAAAAAGCAGAAATTCCCCTTATTTTGGAGCAAAAATGAAGAAATTTCACTTTTTAAGGGCAAAAAGGTATGCATTCTTCTTATTTTTGGGCAAAAAGGCAGAAATTCCCCTTATTTTAGAGCAAAATTTCAGAAATTTCCCAAATTGTGGGGCAAAAATGCAGAAATTCCCAATATGTTGAGGCAAAAATACAGAAATTCTCCTTATTTTTGGGCAAAACTCAGAAATTCCACTTATTTTGGGGCAAAATTCCAGAAATTTCACTTATTTTGGGGCAAAATTGTAGAAATTTCACTTATTTTGAAGCAAAATTTCAGAAATTTCACTTTTTTCAGAAAAAAAGTAGAAATTTTTTTATTTGGAAGCAAAAGGGCAGAAATTTCTTTTATTTTGGTACAAAATTGCAGAAATTTTTCTTAGTTTGGGGCAAAAAAGCAGAAATTTCCCATATTTTGGGGCAAAAATGCAGAAATTCCCCTTATTTTGAGGTAAAAAGGCTAAAATTCCCCTTATTTGTGGGCAAAAAGGCAGAAATTTCACTTATTTTGGGCCAAAATTGCAGAAATTTCACTTATTTCAGGGAAAAAATGCAGAAATTTTCCTTATTTTGTGGCAAAAATTCAGAAATTCCTAATATTTTGTGGCAAAAATGCAGAAATTCCCTTTATTTTGAGGTAGAAACGGTGAAATTCCCCTTATTTGGGGGTAAAAAGGCCGAAATTTTCTTTATTTTGGGGCAAAATTGCAGAAATTTCACTTATTTTAGGGTAATAAGTCAGAAATTTTTCTTATTTTGGGGCAAAAAAGACAGAAATTTACTCTGTTTTGGGGAAAAAATACAGATTATTACACTTATTTAGAGGCAAAAAAGCAGAAATTTTCCTTATTTTGGAGCAAAAATGAAGAAATTTCCCATTTTTATGGCAAAAAGGTATGCATTCTTCTTATTTTCTGGCAAAAAGGCAGAAATTCCCCGTATTTTGGAGCAAAATTGCAGAAATTCCCCTAATTGTCGGGCAAAAACGTAGAAATTCCCTACATGTTGGAGCAAAATGACAGAAATTCTCCTTATTTTGGGGCAAAACTCAGAAATTCCATCTATTTGGGGCAAAATTCCAGAAATTTACCTTATTTTCGGGCAAAATTGCAGAAATTTCACTTAATTTGGGGCAAAATTGCAGAAATTTCACTTATTTCGGTGAAAAAAAGGCAGAAATTTTCCTTTTTTGGGGGCAAAAAACAGAAATTCCTAATATTTTGTGGCAAAAATGCAGAAATTCCCCTTATTTTGAGGTAAAAAGGCTGAAATTCCCCTTATTTGAGGGCAAAAAGGCAGTAATTTCCCTATTTTGGGGCAAAATTGCAGAAATTTCACTTATTTCAGGATAATAAGTAAGAAATTTTCCTTATTTTGGAACAAAAAAGATAGAAATTCCCTTTGTTTGGGGGGAAAAAGACAGAAATTCCACTTATTTAGAGTCAAAAAGGCAGAAATTCCCCTTATTTTGGAGCAAAAATGAAGAAATTTCTCTTTTTTATGGCAAAAAGGTATGCATTTTTCTTATTTTCAGGCAAAAAGGCAGAAATTCCTTGTATTTTGAGCAACATTGCAGAAATTCTCCTAATTGTGTGGCAAAAAGGCAGAAATTCCCTATATGTTTGGGCAAAAAGACAGACATTCTTCTTATTTTGTAGCAAAACTATGAAATTCCACTTATTTTGGGGCAAAATTTCAGAAATTTCCATATTTTGGGGCCAAATTGCAGAAATTTCACTTATTTTGGGGCAAAATTTCAGAAATTTCACTTATTTCAAGGAAAAAAAGCAAAAATTTTCTTATTTTGGGGCAAAAATGCAGAAATTTCCCATATTTTGAAGCAAAAATGCAGAAATTTTCCGTATTTTGAGGTAAAAAGGCTGAAATTCCCATTATTTGGGGGCAAAAAGGCATAAATTTCTCTTGTTTTGAGGCAAAATTGCAGAAATTTCATTATTTCAGGGTAATAAATCAGAAATTTTCTTTATTTTGGGGCAAAAAAGAAAGAAATTCCCTTTGTTTTGGGGGAAAAAACAGAAATTCGAATTATTTAGAGTAAGAAAGCAGAAATTCTTCTTATTTTGGAGCAAAAATGAAAAAATTTCTTTTTTTTATGGCAAAAAGGTATGCATTCTTATTTTCAGACAAAAAGGCAGAAATTCCTCGTATTTTGGAGCAAAATTGCAGAAATTCCCCTTATTGTGGGGCAAAAAGGCAGAAATTTATTATATGTTGGGCCAAAAAAACAGAAATTCTCCTTATTTTGTGGCAAAACTCAGGAATTTCACTTATTTTGGGGTAAAATTGCAGAAATTTCAGTTATTTCAGAAAAAAAAGCAGAAATTTTCTTATTTTTGGGCAAAAAGGCAGAAATTTCTTTTATTTTTGGTACAAAATTGCAGAAATTTTTCTTATTTTGGGGCAAAAAGGCAGAAATTTCCCATATTTTGGTGCAAAAATGCAGAAATTCCTTTTATTTTGGGGTAAAAAGTCTGAAATTCCTTTATTTGGAGGCAAAAAAGCAGAAATTTCACTTATTTTGGGGCAAAATTGCAGAAATTTCACTTATTTCAGAGAAAAAAGTCAAAAATTTTCCTTATATTGGGGCAAAGAGACAGAAATTCCTTTTGTTTTGGGGAAAAAAGACAGAAATTCCACTTATTTAGAGGCAAAAAAGCAGAAATTCCCCTCATTTTGAAGCAAAAATGAAGAAATTTACCTTATTTATGGCAAAAAGGTATGAATTCTACTTATTTTTGGGCAAAAAGGCAGAAATTCCCCGTATTTTGGAGCAAAATTGAAGAAATTCCCCTAATTGTGGGGCAACAAGGCAGAAATTCCCTATATGTTGGGGCAAAAAGGCAGAAATTCTCCTTATTTTGGGGCAAAACTCAGAAATACCACTTATTTTGGGGCAAAATTCCAGAAATATCACTTATTTTGGGAAAAATTGCAGAAATTTCACTTATTTTGGGCAAAATTGCAGAAATTTCACTTATTTCAGAAAAAAAGCAGAAATTTTTTATTTTGGGGCAAAAAGGCAGAAATTTCTTTTATTTTGGTACAAAATTGAAGAAATTTTTTTTATTTTGGGGCAAAAACGCAGAAATTTCCAATATTTTGGGGCAAAAATGCAGAAATTTTCCTTATTTTGATGTAAAAAGGATAAAATTCCCATTATTTGGGGGCAAAGAGAGAGAAATTTTTCTTATTTTGAGGCAAAATTGCAGCAATTTCACTTATTTCAGGGTAATAAGTCAGAAATTTTCCTTATTTTGGGGCAAAATTGCAGAAATTTCACTTATTTTGGGGCAAAATTGGAGAAATTTCACTCATGTAAGGGTAATAAGTAAGAAATTTTTTTTATTTTGGGGCAAAAAAGACAGAAATTCCCTTTGTTTTGAGGGAAAAAGACAGAAATTCCACTTATTTAGAGGCAAAAAAGCAGAAATTCCCCTTATTTTGGAGCGAAAATGAAGAAATTTCCCTTTTTTGTGGCAAAAAGGTATGCATTCTTCTTATTTTCGGGCAAAAACCAGAAATTTCCCGTATTTTGGAGCAAAATTGCAGAAATTCCTCTAATTGTGGGGCAAAAAGGCAGAAATTCCCTATATTTTATGGCATAAAGACAGAAATTCTTCTTATTTTGGAGCTAAACTCAGAAATCCCACTTATTTTAAGGCAAAATTCCAGAAATTTCCTTTATTTTGGAGCAAAATTGCAGAAATTTCACTTATTTTGGGGATAAATTGCAGAAATTTCACTTATTTAAGGGAAAAAAAGCAGAAATTTACTTCTTCTGGGGCAAAAAGGCAAAAATTTCTTTTATTTTGGTACAAAATTGCAGAAAATTTTTTTATTTGGGCAAAAAGGCAGAAATTTCCCATATTTTGGGGCAAAAATGCAGAAATTCCCATTATTTTGAGGTAAAAAGGCTGAAATTCCCGTTATTTGGGGGCAAAAAGGGAGAAATTTCCCTTATTTTGGGGAAAAATTGCAGAAATTTCACTTATTTTGGGGCAAAATTGCAGAAATTTAATTTATTTCAGGGTAATAAGTCACAAATTTTCCTTATTTTGGAGCAAAAAGACAAAAATTCTATTTGTATTGAGGGACAAATATAGAAATTCCACATATTTAGAGGCATAAAAGCAAAAATTCTCTTTATTTTGGAGCAAAAATGAAGAAATTTTCCTTTTTTATGGCAAATAGTTATGCATTCTTCTTATTTTCGGGCAAAAAGGCAGAAATTTCCCTTATTTGGGGCAAAATTCCAGAAATTTCCCTTATTTCATGATAATAAGTCAGAAATTTTCCTTATTTTGCGCAAAAAAGACAGAAATTCCCTTTGTTTTGGGGGAAAAATACAGAAATTCCACTTATTTAGAGACAAAAAAGCAGAAATTCCCCTTATTTTGGGGCAAAATTGCATAAATTTCACTTACTTCAGGGTAATAAGTCAGAAATTTTCCTTATTTTTGGGCAAAAAAGACAGAAATTACCTTTGTTTTGGGGGAAAAGACAGAAATTCCACTTATTTAGAGGCAAAAAAGCAAAAATTCTTTTTATTTTGGAGCAAAAATGAAGAAATTTTCCTTTTTTATGGCAAAAAGGTATGCATTCTTATTTTCGGGCAAAAAGGCAGAAATTCCCCGTATTTTGGAGCAAAATTGCAGAAATCCCCCTAATTGTGGGACAAAAAGGCAGAAATTCCCTATATGTTGAGGCAAAAAGACAGAAATTCTCCTTATTTTAAGGCAAAACTCAGAAATTTCACTTATTTTGGGGCAAAATTCCAGAAATTTCACTTATTTTGGGGCAAAATTGTAGAAATTTCACTTATTTTGGGGCAAAATTGCAGAAATTTCACTTATTTTGGGGCAAAATTGCAGAAATTTAACTTATTTCAGGGTAATAAGTCACAAATTTTCCTTATTTTGGAGCAAAAAGACAGAAATTCTATTTGTATTGGAGGACAAAGACAGAAATTCCACATATTTAGAGGCATAAAAGCAGAAATTCCCCTTATTTTGGAACAAAAATGAAGAAATTTTCCTTTTTTATGGCAAAAAGGTATGCATTCTTCTTATTTTCGGGAAAAAAGGCAGAAATTCCCCGTATTTTGGAGCAAAATTGCAGAAATAGCCATAATTGTGGGGCAAAAATACAGAAATTCCCTATATGTTGAGGCAAAAAGACAGAAATTCTCCTTATTTTGGGTCAAAACTATGAAATTCCAATTATTTTGAGGCAAAATTCCAGAAATTTCACTTATTTTGGGGCAAAATTGTAGAAATTTCACTTATTTTGGGGAAAAATTTCAGAAATTTCACTTATTTCAGAAAAAAAGCAGAAATTTTCTTATTTGGAAGCAAATAGGCAGAAATTTCTTTTATTTTGGTACAAAATTGCAGAAATTTCCCTTATTTTGGAACAAAATTGCAGAAATTTCACATATTTTGGGGCAAAATTTCAGAAATTTCACTTATTTCAGGAAAAAAAGGCAGAAATTTTCCTTATTTTGGGGCAAAAAGGCAGAAATTCCTAATATTTTGTGGCAAAAATGCAGAAATTCCCCTTATTTTGAGGTAAAAATGCTGAAATTCCCCTTATTTGGGGGCAAAAAGGCAGAAATTTCCCTTTTTTGGGGCAAAATTGTAGAAATTTCACTTACTTCAGGGTAATAAGTCAGAAATTTTCATTATTTTGGAACAAAAAAGACAGAAATTCCCTTTGTTTTGGGGGAAAAAGAGAGAAATTCCACTTATTTAGAGTCAAAAAGGCAGAAATTCCTTTTATTTTGGAGCAAAAATGAAGAAATTTTCCTTTTTTATGGCAAAAAGGTATGTATTCTTATTTTCGGGCAAAAAGGCAGAAATTCTCCGTATTTTGGAGCAAAATTGCAGAAATTCCCCTAATTGTGGTGCAAAAAGGCAGAAATTCCTTATATGTTGGGGCAAAAAGACAGAAATTCTCCTTATTTTGGGGTAAAACTCAGAAATTCCACTTATTTTGGGGAAAAATTCCAGAAATTTCACTTATTTTGGGGCAAAATTCTAGAAATTTCACTTATTTTGGGCCAAAATTTCAGAAATTTGACTTATTTTCAGAAAAAAATATAGAAATTTTTCTATTTGGAAGCAAAAATGCAGAAATTTCTTTTATTTTGGTACAAAATTGCAGAAATTTTTCTTATTTTGGGGCAAAAAGGCAGAAATTTCCCATATTTTGGGGCAAAAATTCAGAAATTCCCCTTATTTTGAGGTAAAAAGTCTAAAATTCTCCTTATTTGGGGGCAAAAAGGCAGAAATTTCACTTATTTTGGGCCAAAATTGCAGAAATTTCACTTATTTCAGGGAAAAAATGCAGAAATTTTCCTTATTTTGGGGCAAAAAGGCAGAAATTCCTAATATTTTGTGGCAAAAATACAGAAATTCCCTTTATTTTGAGGTAAAAAGGGTGAAATTCCCCTTATTTGGGGGTAAAAAGGCCGAAATTTCCCTTATTTTGGGGCAAAATTGCAGAAATTTCACTTATTTCAGGGTAATAAGTCAGAAATTTTTTTTTATTTTGGGGCAAAAAAGACAGAAATTCCCTTTGTTTTGGAGGAAAAAGACCGAAATACCACTTATTTAGAGGCAAAAAAGCAGAAATTTTCCTTATTTTGGAGCAAAAATTAAGAAATTTCCCTTTTTTATGGCAAAAAGGTATGCATTCTACTTATTTTCGGGCAAAAAGGCAAAAATTCCTTGTATTTTGGAGCAAAATTGCAGAAATTCCCCTAATTGTCGGGCAAAAAGGTAGAAATTCCATATATGTTGGGGCAAAAAGACAGAAATTCTCCTTATTTTGGGGCAAAACTCAGAAATTCCACTTATTTGTGGCAAAATTCCAGAAATATACTTTATTTTAGGGCAAAATTGCAGAAATTTCACTTATTTTGGGGCAAAATTGCAGAAATTTCACTTATTTCAGGGAAAAAAGGCAGAAATTTTCCTTATTTTGGGGCAAAAAACAGAAATTCCCAATATTTTGTGGTAAAAATGCAGAAATTCCCCTTATTTTGAGGTAAAAAGGCTGAAATTCCCCTTATTTTGGGGCAAAAAGGCAGTAATTTCCCTTATTTTGGGGCAAAATTGCAGAAATTTCACTTATGTCAGGGTAATAAGTAAGAAATTTTCATTTTTTTGGAACAAAAAAGACAGAAATCCCCTTTGTTTTGGGGGAAAAGACAGAAATTCCACTTATTTAGAGTCAAAAAGGCAGAAATACCCCTTATTTTGGAGCAAAAATGAAGAAATTTCCCTTTTTTTATGGCAAAAAGGTATGCATTCTTCTTATTTTCAGGCAAAAAGGCAGAAATTCCCTGTATTTTGAGCAACATTGCAGAAATTCCCATAATTGTGGGGCAAAAAGGCAGAAATTCCCTATATGTTGGGGCAAAAAGACAGACATTCTTATTTTGGGGCAAAACTCAGAAATTCCACTTATTTTGGGGCAAAATTCCAAAAATTTCCCATATTTTGGGGCCAAATTGCAGAAATTTCACTTATTTTGGGGCAAAATTTCAGAAACTTCACTTATTTCAGGGAAAAAAAGCAGAAATTTTTTTATTTTGTGGCAAAAAGGCAGAAATTTCCCATATTTTGAAGCAAAAATGCAGAAATTCCCCTAATTTTGAGGTAAAAAGGCTGAAATTCCTCTCATTTGGGTGCAAAAATGCAGAAATTTCTCTTATTTTGAGGCAAAATTGCAGAAATTTCACTTATTTCAGGGTAATAAATCAGAAATTTTCTTTATTTTGGGGCAAAAAAGACAGAAATTCTATTTGTTTTGGGGGAAAAAACAGAAATTCGAATTATTTAGAGGAAAAAAGCAGAAATTCTTCTTATTTTGGAGCAAAAATGAAAAAATTTTACTTTTTTAAGGCAAAAAGGTATGCATTCTTCTTATTTTCAGACAAAAGGCAGAAATTCCCCGTATTTTGGAGCAAAATTGCAGAAATTCCTCTAATTGTGGGGTAAAAAGGCAGAAATTCCTTATATGTTGGGGCAAAAAGACAGAAATTCTCCTTATTTTGTGGCAAAACTCAGAAATTTCACTTATTTTGGGACAAAATTGCAGAAATTTCAGTTATTTCAGAAAAAAAAGCAGAAATTTTCTTATTTTGGGGCAAAAAGGCAGAAATTTTCCATATTTTGGGGCAAAAATGCAGAAATTCCCCTTATTTTGGGGTAAAAAGTCTGAAATTCCCTTATTTGGGGGCAAAAAAGCAGAAATTTCACTTATTTAAGAAAAAAAAGTCAGAAATTTTTTTTATTTTGGGGCAAAAAGACAGAAATTCCTTTTGTTTTAGAGAAAAAAGACAGAAATTCCACTTATTTAGAGGCAAAAAGCAGAAATTCCGCTTATTTTGAGGTAAAAAGGCTGAAATTCCCCTTATTTGGGGGCAAAAAGGCAGAAATTTCCTTTATTTTGGGGCAAAATTGCAGAAATTTCACTTATTTCAGGGTAATAAGTCAGAAATTTTCCTTATTTTGGGGCAAAAAAGACAGAAATTCCCTTTGTTTTCGGGGAAAAAGACAGAAATTCCACTTATTTAGAGGCAAATGCAGAAATTCCTCATATTTTGGAGCAAAAATGAAGAAATTTCCCTTTTTTATGGCAAAAAGGTATGCATTCTTTTTTTTTTTTCGGACAAAAAGGCAGAAATTCCCCGTATTTTGGAGCAAAATTGCTGAAATTCCCCTAATTGTGGGGCAAAAAGGCAGAAATTCCCTATATGTTGGGGCAAAAGGACAGAAATTCTCCTTATTTTGGGGCAAAACTCAGAAATACCACTTATTTTGAGGCAAAATTCCAGAAATTTCCCTTATTTTGTGGAAAAATTGCAGAAATTTCAATTATTTATGCAAAATTGCAGAAATTTCACTTATTTCAGAAAAAAAGCAAAATATTTTTTTATTTTGGGGCAAAAAGGCAGAAATTTCTTTTATTTTGGTACAAAATTGAAGAAATTTTTCTTATTTTGGGGCAAAAACGCAGAAATTTGCCATATTTTGGGGCAAAACTGCAGAAATTTCCCTTTTATTGACGTAAAAATGCTGAAATTTTCCTTATTTGGGGGCAAAAAGAGAGAAATTTTTCTTATTTTGAGGCAAAATTGCAGCAATTTCACTTATTTCAGGGTAATAAGTCAGAAACTTTCCTCATCTTGGGGCAAAAAATACAGAAATTCTCTTTGTTTTGGGTGAAAAAGACAGAAATTCCACTTATTTTGTGGCAAAATTCCAGAAATTTCACTTATTTTGGGGCAAAATTGTAGAAATTTCACTTATTTTGGGGCAAAATTTCAGAAATTTCACTTTTTTCAGAAAAAAAAGTAGAAATTTTTCTATTTGGAAGCAAAAAGGCAGAAATTTCTGTTATTTTGGTACAAAATTGCAGAAATTTTTCTTATTTTGGGGCAAAAAGGCAGAAATTTCCCATATTTTGGGGCAAAAATGCAGAAATTCCCCTTATTTTGAGGTAAAAAGGCTAAAATTCCCCTTATTTGGTGTCACAAAGGCAGAAATTTCACTTATTTTGGGCCAAAATGGCGGAAATTTCACTTATTTCAGGGAAAAAAGGCAGAAATTTTCCTTAATTTGGGGCAAAAAGGCAGAAATTCCTAATATTTTGTGGCAAAAATGCAGAAATTCCCTTTATTTTGAGGTAAAAAGGGTGAAATTCCCCTTATTTGGGGTTAAAAAGGCCGAAATTTCCCTTATTTTGGGGCAAAATTGCAGAAATTTCACTTATTTCAGGGTAATAAGTAAGAAATTTTCCTTATTTTGGGGCAAAAAAGACAGAAATTCCCTTTGTTTTGGGGGAAAAAGACAGAAATACCACTTATTTAGAGGCAAAAAAGCAGAAATTTTCCTTATTTTGGAGCAAAAATGAAGAAATTTCCCTTTTTTATGGCAAAAAGGTATGCATTCTTCTTATTTTCGGGCAAATAGGCAGAAATTCCCCATATTTTGGAGAAAAATTACAGAAATTCCCCTAATTGTCGGGCAAAAAGGTAGAAATTCCCTATTTGTTGGGGCAAAAAGAAAGAAATTCTCCTTATTTTGGGGCGAAACTCAGAAATTCCACTTATTTGGGGCAAAATTCCAGAAATTTACCTTATTTTAGAACAAAATTGCAGAAATTTCACTTATTTTGGGGCAAAATTGCAGAAATTTCACTTATTTCAGGGAAAAATGGCAGAAATTTTCCTTATTTTGGGGCAAAAATCAGAAATTCCTAATATTTTGTGGCAAAAATGCAGAAATTCCCCTTATTTTGAGGTAAAAAGGTTGAAATTACTCTGATTTTGGGGCAAAAAGGCAGTAATTTCCCTTATTTTGGGGCAAAATTGAAGAAATTTCAGTTATTTCAGGGTAATAAGTAAGAAATTTTTTTATTTTGGAAGAAAAAAGACAGAAATTCCCTTTGTTTTGGGGGAAAAAGTCAGAAATTCCACTTATTTAGAGACAAAAATGCAGAAATTCCCCTTATTTTGAAGTAAAAATGAAGAAATTTCCTTTTTTTATGGCAAAAAGGTATGCATTCTTCTTATTTTCAGGCAAAAAGGCAGAAATTCCCTGTATTTTGAGCAACATTGCAGAAATTCCCCTAATTGTGGGGCAAAAAGGCAGAAATTCCCTATATGTTGGGGCAAAAAGACAGACATTCTTCTTATTTTGGGGCAAAACTGAGAAATTCCACTTATTTTGGGGCAAAATTCCAGAAATTTCCCATATTTTGGGGCCAAATTGTAGAAATTTCACTTATTTTGGGGCAAAATTCAGAAATTTCATTTATTTAAGGGAAAAAAAGCAGAAATTTTTTTATTTTGGGGCAAAAAGGCAGAAATTTCCCATATTTTGAAGCAAAAATGAAGAAATTCCCCTTATTTTGAGGTAAAAAGGCTGAAATTCCCCTTATTTGGGTGCAAAAAGGCAGAAATTTCTCTTATTTAGAAGCAAAATTGCAGAAATTTCACTTATTTCAGGGTAATAAATCAGAAATTTTCTTTATTTTGGGGCAAAAAAGACAGAAATTCTATTTGTTTTGGTGGAAAAAACAGAAATTCGAATTATTTAGAGGAAAAAAGCAGAAATTCTTCTTATTTTGGAGCAAAAATGAAAAAATTTCCCTTTTTTATGGCAAAAAGGTATGCATTCTTCTTATTTTCAGACAAAAAGGCAGAAATTCCTCGTATTTTGGAGCAAAATTACAGAAATTCCTCTAATTGTGGGGCAAAAAGGCAGAAATTCCTTATATGTTGGGGCAAAAAGACAGAAATTCTCCTTATTTTGTGGCAAAACTCAGAAATTTCACTTATTTTGGGGCAAAATTGCAGAAATTTCAGTTAATTCAGAAAAAAAAGCATAAATTTTCTTATTTTGGGGCAAAAAGGCAGAAATTTCTTTTATTTTGGTACAAAATTGCAGAAATTTTTCTTATTTTGGGGCAAAAAGGCAGAAATTTCGCATATTTTGGGGCAAAAATGCAGAAATTCCCCTTATTTTGGGGTAAAAAGTCTGAAATTCCCTTATTTGGGGGCAAAAAAGCAGAAATTTCACTTATTTAAGGAAAAAAAGTCAGAAATTTTCCTCATTTTGGGGCAAAAAGACAGAAATTCCTTTTGTTTTAGAGAAAAAAGACAGAAATTCCACTTATTTAGAGACAAAAAAGCAGAAATTCTTCTTATTTTGAGGTTAAAAGGCTGAAATTTCCCTTATTTGGGGGCAAAAAGGCAGAAATTTCCTTTATTTGGGGCAAAATTGCAGAAATTTCACATATTTCAGGGTAATAAGTCAGAAATTTTCCTTATTTTGGGGCAAAAAAGACAGAAATTCCCATTGTTTTGGGGGAAAAAGACAGAAATTCAACTTATTTAGAGGCAAATGCAGAAATTCCCCTTATTTTGGAGCAAAAATGAAGAAATTTCCCTTTTTATGGCAAAAAGGTATGCATTCTTCTTATTTTAGGACAAAAAGGCAGAAATTCTCCGTATTTTGGAGCAAAATTGCAGAAATTCCCCTAATTGTGGGGCAAAAAGGCAGAAATTCCCTATATGTTGGGGCAAAAGGACAGAAATTCTCATTATTTTGTGGCAAAACTCAGAAATACCACTTATTTTGAGGCAAAATTCCAGAAATTTCCCTTATTTTGGGGCAAAATTGCAGAAATTTCACTTATTTTGGGCAAAATTGCAGAAATTTCACTTATTTCAGAAAAAAAGCAGAATTTTTTTTATTTTGGTGATAAAAGGCAGAAATTTCTTTTATTTTGGTACAAAATTGAAGAAATTTTTCTTATTTTGGGGCAAAAACGCAGAAAGATCCCATATTTTGGGGCAAAAATGCAGAAATTTCCCTTTTTTTGACGTAAAAAGGCTGAAATTCCCCTTATTTGGTAGCAAAAAAAGAGAAATTTTTCTTATTTTGAGGCAAAATACAGCAATTTCACTTATTTCAGGGTGATAAGTCAGAAATTTTCCTTATCTTGGGGCAAAAAATACAGAAATTCCCTTTGTTTTGTGGGAAAAAGACAGAAATTCCACTTATTTAGAGGCAAAAAAGCAGAAATTCCCCTTATTTTGAAGCAAAAATGAAGATTTCCCTTTTTTGTGGCAAAAGGTATACATTCCCTTTATTTTCGGGCTAAAAAGCAAAAATTCCCCGTATTTTGGAGCAAAATTCTAGAAATTCCCCTAATTGTGGGGCAAAAAGGCAGAAATTCCCTATATGTTAGGGCAAAAAGACAGAAATTCTCCTTATTTTGGGGCAAAACTCAGAAATTCCACTTATTTTGGGGCAAAATTCCAGAGATGTCCCTTATTTTGGGGCAAATTTGCAGAAATTTCACTTATTTCAGGGAAAAAAGGCAGAAATTTTCCTTATTTTGGGGAAAAAAGGCAGAAATTCCTAATATTTTGTTGCAAAAATGCAGAAATTCTCCTTATTTTGAGGTAAAAGTGTGAAATTCCTCTTATTTGGGGGCAAAAGTGCAGAAATTTCCCTTATTTTGGGGCAAAATTGCAGAAATTTCACTTATTTCAGGGTAATAAGTCAGAAAATTTCTTTATTTTGTTGCAAAAAAGACAGAAATTTTCTTTGTTTTGGGGGAAAAAGAGAGAAACTCCACATATTTAGAGGCAAAAAGCAGAAATTCCCCTTATTTTGGAGCAAAATTACAGAAATTTCCCTTTTTTATAGCAAAAAGGTATGCATTCTTCTTATTTTCGGGCAAAAAGGCAGAAATTCTCTGTATTTTGGAACAAAATTGCATAAATTAACCTAATTGTGGGGCAAAAAGGCTGAAATTCCCTATATGTTGGGGCAAAAAGACAGAAATTCTGCTTATTTTGGGGCAAAACTCAGAAATTCCACATATTTTGGGGCAAAATTCCAGAAATTTCCCTTATTTTGGGGCAAAATTGCAGAAATTGCACTTATTTTGGGACAAAATTGGAGAAATTTCACTTATTTCAGAGAAAAAAGGCAGAAATTTTCCTTATTTTGGGGCAAAAAGGCAGAAATTTCCCATATTTTGGTACAAAATTGCAGAAATTTTTTCTTATTTTTGGCAAAAAGGCAAAAATTTCCCATATTTTGGGGAAAAAATGCAGAAATTCCCCTTATTTTGAGGTAAAATGCTGAAATTCCCATTATTTGGGGTTAAAAAACAGAAATTTCTCTTATTTTGGGGCAAAATTGCAGAAATTTCACGTATTTCAGAGTAATAAGTCAGAAATTTTCCTTATTTTGGGGCAAAAAAGACAGAAATTCCCTTTGTTTTGGGGGAAAAAGACAGAAATTCCACTTATTTAGAGGCATAAAAGCAAAAAATTCCCCTCATTTTGGAGAAAAATGAAGAAAATTCCCTTTTTTATGGCAAAAAGGTATGCATTATTATTATTTTTGGACAAAAAAGGCAGAAATTCCCCGTATTTTAGAGCAAAATTGCCGAAATTCCCCTAATTGTGGCGCAAAAATGCAGTAATTCCTTATATGTTGGAGCAAAAACAGAAATTCTCCTTATTTTAGGGCAAAACTCAGAAATTTAAATTATTTTGGGGCAAAATTGCAGAAATTTCACTTATTTCAGAAAAAAAAGCAGAAATTTTCTTATTTTGGTGCCAAAAGGCAGAAATTTCTTTTATTTTGTTACAAAATGCAGAATTTTTTTTATTTTGGGGCAAAAAGGCAGAAATTTCCCATATTTTGGGGTAAAAATGCAGAAATTTCTCTTATTTTGAGGTAAAAGGCTGAAATTCCCCTTATTTGGGGGCAAAAAGGCAGAAATTTCTCTTATTTTGGGGCAAAATTGCAGAAATTTCACTTATTTCAGGGTAATAAGTCAGAAATTTAACTTATTTTGGAGCCAAAAAACAGAAATAACCTTTGTTTTTGGGGGAAAAAGACAGAAATTCCACTTTTTTAGAGGCAAAAAAGCAGAAATTCCCCTTATTTTGGAGCAAAAATGAAGAAATTTCACTTTTTAAGGGTAAAAAGGTATGCATTCTTCTTATTTTTGGGCGAAAAGGCAGAAATTCCCCTTATTTTAGAGCAAAATTGCAAAAATTTCCCAAATTGTGGGGCAAAAATGCAGAAATTCCCAATATGTTGAGGCAAAAATACAGAAATTCTCCTTATTTTTGGGCAAAACTCAGAAATTCCACTTATTTTGGGGCAAAATTCCAGAAATTTCACTTATTTTGGGGCAAAATTGTAGAAATTTCACTTATTTTGGGGCAAAATTTCAGAAATTTCACTTTTTTCAAAAAAAAAAGTAGAAATTTTTTTATTTGGAAGCAAAAGGGCAGAAATTTCTTTTATTTTGGTACAAAATTGCAGAAATTTTTCTTAGTTTGGGGCAAAAAGGCAGAAATTTCCCATATTTTGGGGCAAAAATGCAGAAATTCCCCTTATTTTGAGGTAAAAAGGCAAAAATTCCCCTTATTTGGGGGCAAAAAGGCAGAAATTTCACTTATTTTGGGCCAAAATTTCAGAAATTTCACTTATTTCAGGGAAAAAAGGCAGAAATTTTCCTTATTTTGGGGCAAAAATTCAGAAATTCCTAATATTTTGTGGCAAAAATGCAGAAATTCCCTATATTTTGAGGGAGAAACGGTGAAATTCCCCTTATTTGGGGGTAAAAAGGCCGAAATTTTCCTTATTTTGGGGCAAAATTGCAGAAATTTCACTTATTTCAGGGTAATAAGTCAGAAATTTTCCTTATTTTGGGGCAAAAAAGACAGAAATTCCCTCTGTTTTGGGGGAAAAAAACAGAAATTACACTTATTTAGAGGCAAAAAAGCAGAAATTTTCCTTATTTTGGGGCAAAAATGAAGAAATTTCCCTTTTATATGGCAAAAAGGTATGCATTCTTCTTATTTTCAGACAAAAAGGCAGAAATTCCCCGTATTTTGGAGCAAAATTGCAGAAATTCCCCTAATTGTCGGGCAAAAAGGTAGAAATTCCCTATATGTTGGAGCAAAAAGACAGAAAATCTCCTTATTTTGGGGCAAAACTCAGAAATTCCATTTATTTGGGGCAAAATTCCAGAAATTTACCTTATTTTCGGGCAAAATTGCAGAAATTTCACTTATTTCAGTGAAAAAAAGGCAGAAATTTTCTTTATTTTGCGGCAAAAAACAGAAATTCCTAATATTTTGTGGCAAAAATGCAGAAATTCTCCTTATTTTGAGGTAAAAAGGCTGAAATTCCCCTTATTTGGGGGCAAAAATGCAGTAATTTCCCTTATTTTGGGGCAAAATTGCAGAAATTTCACTTATTTCAGGGTAATAAGTAAGAAATTTTCCTTATTTTAGAACAAAAAAGACAGAAATTCCTTTTTTTGGGGGGGAAAAAGACAGAAATTCCAATTATTTAGAGTCAAAAAGGCAGAAATTCCCCTTATTTTGGAGCAAAAATGAAGAAATTTCCCTTTTTTATGGCAGAAAGGTATGCATCTTTCTTATTTTCAGGCAAAAAGGCAGAAATTCCCCGTATTTTGAGCAACATTGCAGAAATTGCCCTAATTGTGTGGCAAAAAGGCAGAAATTCCCTATATGTTTGGGCAAAAAGACAGACATTCTTCTTATTTTGTAGCAAAACTATGAAATTCCACTTATTTTGGGGCAAAATTTCAGAAATTTCCATATTTTGGGGCCAAATTGCAGAAATTTCACTTATTTTGGGGCAAAATTTCAGAAATTTCACTTATTTCAAGGAAAAAAAGCAAAAATTTTCTTATTTTGGGGCAAAAAGGCAGAAATTTCCCATATTTTGAAGCAAAAGTTCAGAAATTTTTCGTATTTTGAGGTAAAAAGGCTGAAATTCCCCTTATTTGGGGGCAAAAAGGCAGAAATTTCTCTTATTTTGAGGCAAAATTGCAGAAATTTCATTATTTCAGGGTAATAAATCAGAAATTTTCTTTATTTTGGGGCAAAAAATAAAGAAATTCCCTTTGGTTTGGGGGAAAAAACAGAAATTCGAATTATTTAGAGTAAGAAAGCAGAAATTCTCCTTATTTTGGAGGAAAATTGAAAAAATTTCCTTTTTTTATGGCAAAAAGGTATGCATTCTTCTTATTTTCAGACAAAAAGGCAGAAATTCCTCATATTTTGGAGCAAAATTGCAGAAATTCCCCTTATTGTGGGGCAAAAAGGCAGAAATTTATTATATGTTGGGGCAAAAAGACAGAAATTCTCCTTATTTCAGAAAAAAAAAGCAGAAATTTTCTTATTTTGGGGCAAAAAGGCAGAAATTTCCCATATTTTGGTGCAAAAATGTAGAAATTCTTTTTATTTTGGGGTAAAAAGTCTGAAATTCCCTTATTTAAAGGCAAAAAAGCAGAAATTTCACTTATTTTGGGGCAAAATTGCAGAAATTTCACTTATTTCAGAGAAAAAAGTCAGAAATTTTCCTTATTTTGGGGCAAAGAGACAGAAATTCCTTTTGTTTTGGGGAAAAAAGCCAGAAATTCCACTTATTTAGAGGCAAAAAAGCAGAAATTCCCCTCATTTTGAAGCAAAAATGAAGAAATTTCCCTTTTTTATGGCAAAAAGGTATGAATTCTACTTATTTTCGGGCAAAAAGGCAGAAATTTCCCGTATTTTGGAGCAAAATTGAAGAAATTCCCCTAATTGTGGGGCAAATAGGCAGAAATTTTCTATATGTTGGGGCAAAAATGCAGAAATTCTCCTTATTTTGGGGCAAAACTCAGAAATACCACTTATTTTGGGGCAAAATTCCAGAAATTTCCCTTATTTTGGAGAAAAATTGCAGAAATTTCACTTATTTTGGGCAAAATTGCAGAAATTTCACTTATTTCAGAAAAAAAGCAGAAATTTTTTATTTTGGGGCAAAAAGGCAGAAATTTCTTTTATTTTGGTACAAAATTGAAGAAATTTTTTTATTTTGGGGCAAAAACGCAGAAATTTCCCATATTTTGGGGCAAAAATGCAGAAATTTCCCTTATTTTGACGTAAAAAGGATGAAATTCCCATTATTTGGGGGCAAAGAGAGAGAAATTTTTCTTATTTTGAAGCAAAATTGCAGCAATTTCACTTATTTCAGGGTAATAAGTCAGAAATTTTCTTTATCTTGGGGCAAAAAATACAGAAATTTCCTTTGTTTTGGGAGAAAAAGACAGAAATTCCACTTACTTAGAGGCAAAAAAGCAGAAATTTTCCTTATTTTGGAGTAAAAATGAAGAAATTTCCCTTTTTTATGGCAAAAAGGTATGCATTCTTCTTATTTTCGGGCAAAAAGGCAGAAATGCCCCGTATTTTGGAGCAAAATTGCAGAAATTCCCCTAATTGTCAGGCAAAAAGGTAGAAATTCCCTATATGTTGGGGCAAAAAGACAGAAATTCTCCTTATTTTGGGGCAAAACTCAGAAATTCCACTTATTTGGGGCAAAATTCCAGAAATTTACCTTATTTTATGGCAAAATTGCAGAAATTTCACTTATTTTGGGGCAAAATTGCAGAAATTTCACTTATTTCAAGAAAAAAAGGCAAAAATTTTTCTTATTTTGGGGCAAAAAGGCAGAAATTCCTAATATTTTGTGGCAAAAATCTAGAAATTCCCCTTATTTTGAGGTAAAAAGCTGAAATTCTCCTTATTTGGGGGCAAAAAGGCAGTAATTTCCCTTATTTTGGGACAAAATTGCAGAAATCTCACTTATTTCAGGGTAATATGTCAGAAATTTTCTTTATTTTGGGGCTAAAAGGACAGAAATTTCCTTTGTTTTGGGGGAAAAAGACAGAAATTCTACTTATTTAGAGTCAAAAATGCAGAAATTCCTCTTATTTGGGGAAAAAATAAAGAAATTTCCCTTTTTTATGGCAAAAAGGTATGCATTCTTCTTATTTTTGGGCAAAAAAGCAGAAATTCCCCGTATTTTGGAGGAAAATTGTAGAAATTCCCCTAATTGTGGAACAAAAAGGCAGAAATTCCCTATATGTTGGTGCAAAAAGACAGAAATTCTCCTTATTTTCGGTCAAAACTCAGAAGTTTACTTATTTTAGGGCAAAATTCCAGAAATTTCCCTTATTTTGGGCCAAAATTGCAGAAATTTCACTTATTTCAGGGAAAAAAGGCAGAAATTTCACTTATTTCAGAAAAAAAAAAGCAGAAATTTTTTTATTTTGGGGCAAAAAGGCAGAAATTTCTTTTATTTTGGTACAAAATTGCAGAAATTTTTCTTATTTTAGAGCAAAAATGCAGAAATTTCCAATATTTTGGGGCAAAAATGCAGAAATTCTTCTTATTTTGAGGAAAAAGGCTGAAATTCCCCTTATTTGGGGGCAAAAAGGCAGAAATTTCACTTATTTTGGGGCAAAATTGCAGAAATTTCACTTATTTCAGGGTAATAAGTCAGAAATTTTCCTTATTTTGGGCAAAAAACACAGAAATTCCCTTTGTTTTGTGGGGAAAACACAGAAATTCCACTTTTTTAGAGGCAAAAAAGCAGAAATTCCTTTTATTTTTTAGCAAAAATGAAGAAATTTCCCTTTTTTGTAGCAAAAGGTATACATTCCCCTTATTTTTAGGCTAAAAAGCAGAAATTCCCCGTATTTTGGAGCATAATTGCAGAAATTCCCCTAATTGTGGAGCAAAAAGGCAGATTTTCCCTATATGTTAGTGCAAAAAGACAGAAATCCTCCTTATTTTCGGGCAAAACTCAGAAATTCCACTTATTTTGGGGCAAAATTCCAGAAATTTTCCTTATTTTGGGGCAAAATTGCAGAAATTTCACTTATTTTGGGGCAAAATTCCAGAAATTTCACTTATTTATGGGAAAAAAATCAGAAATTATTTTATTTTGGGGCAAAAAGGCAGAAATTTCTTATATTTTGGTAAAAAATTTCAGAAATTTTTCTAATTTTGGGGCAAAAGGCAGATATTTCCCATATTTTAGGGCAAAAATGCAGAAATTCCCCTTTTTTGAGGTAAAAAAGATGAAATTCCCTTATTTGGGGGCAAAAAGGCAGACATTTCCCTTATTTTGGGGCAAAATTGCAGAAATTTCACATATTTCAGGGAAAAAAGGCAGAAATTTTCCTTATTTTGGGGCAAAATTGCAGAAATTTCACTTATTTTGGGGCAAAATTGGAGAAATTTCACTTATGTCAGGGTAATAAGTCAGAAATTTTTTTTATTTTGGGGCAAAAAAGACAAAAAATCCCTTTGTTTTGGGGGAAAAAGACAGAAATTCCACTTATTTAGAGGCAAAAAAGCAGAAATTCCCCTTATTTTGGAGCAAAAATGAAGAAATTTCCCTTTTTTATGGCAAAAAGGTATGCATTCTTCTTATTTTCGGGCAAAAACCAGAAATTTCCCGTATTTTGGAGCAAAATTGCAGAAATTCCTTTAATTTTGGGGCAAAAAGGCAGAAATTCCCTATATTTTATGGCATAAAGACAGAAATTCTTCTTATTTTGGGGCAAAACTCAGAAATTCCACTTATTTTAAGGCAAAATTCCAGAAATTTCCCTTATTTTGGGGCAAAATTGCAGAAATTTCACTTATTTTGGGGCAAAATTGCAGAAATTTCACTTATTTAAGTTAAAAAAAGCAGAAATTTTCTTCTTCTGGGGCAAAAAGGCAAAAAATTCATTTATTTTGGTACAAAATTGCAGAAAATTTTTTATTTTGGGCAAAAAGGCAGAAATTTTCCATATTTTGGGGCAAAAATGCAGAAATTCCCCTTATTTTGAGGTAAAAAGGCTGAAATTCCCGTTATTTGGGGGCAAAAAGGGAGAAATTTCCCTTATTTTGGGGAAAAATTGCAGAAATTTCACTTATTTCAGGGAAAAAAGGCAGAAATTTTCCTTATTTTGGGGCAAAAATGCAGAAATTTCTAATATTTTGTGGCAAAAATGCAGACATTCCCTTTATTTTGAGGTAAAAAGAGTGAAATTCCCCTTATTTGGGGGTAAAAAGGCCGAAATTTCCCTTATTTTGGGGCAAAATTGCAGAAATTTCAAATATTTCAGGGTAATAAGTAAGAAATTTTCCTTATTTTGGGGCAAAAAAGACAGAAATTCCCTTTGTTTTGGGGGAAAAATACAGAAATACCACTTATTTAGAGGCAAAAAAGCAGAAATTTTCCTTATTTTGGAGCAAAAATGAAGAAATTTCCCTTTTTTATGGCAAAAAGGTATGCATTCTTCTTATTTTCGGGCAAAAAGGCAGAAATTCCCCGTATTTTGGAGCAAAATTGCAGAAATTCCCCTAATTGTCGGGCAAAAAGTTAGAAATTCCCTATATGTTGGGGCAAAAAGACAGAAATTCTCCTTATTTTGGGGCGAAACTCAGAAATTCCACTTATTTGGGGCAAAATTCCAGAAATTTTCCTTATTTTAGAACAAAATTGCAGAAATTTCACTTATTTTGGGGCAAAATTGCAGAAATTTCACTTATTTCAGGAAAAAAAGGCAGAAATTTTCCTTATTTTGGGGCAAAAATCAGAAATTCCTAATATTTTGTGGCAAAAATGCAGAAATTCCATTTATTTTGAGGTAAAAAGGCTGAAATTACCCTTATTTGGGGGCAAAAAGGCAGTAATTTCCCTTATTTTGGGGCAAAATTGAAGAAATTTCAGTTATTTCAGGGTAATAAGTAAGAAATTTTTTTATTTTTGAAGAAAAAAGACAGAAATTCCCTTTGTTTTGGGGGAAAAAGACAGAAATTCCACTTATTTAGAGTCAAAAATGCAGAAATTCCCCTTATTATGAAGCAAAAATGAAGAAATTTCCCTTTTTTATGGCCAAAAGGTATGCATTCTTCTTATTTTCAGGCAAAAAGGCAGAAATTCCCTGTATTTTGAGCAACATTGCAGAAATTCCCCTAATTGTGGGGCAAAAAGGCAGAAATTCCCTATATGTTGGGGCAAAAAGACAGACATTCTTCTTATTTTGGGGCAAAACTGAGAAATTCCACTTATTTTGGGGCAAAATTCCAGAAATTTCCCATATTTTGGGGCCAAATTGCAGAAATTTCACTTATTTTGGGGCAAAATTTCAGAAATTTCACTTATTTCAGGGAAAAAAAGCAGAAATTTTTTTATTTTGGGGCAAAAAGGCAGAACTTTCCCATATTTTGAAGCCAAAATTCAGAAAATCCCCTTATTTTGAGGTAAAAAGGCTGAAATTCCCCTTATTTGGGTGCAAAAAGGCAAACTTTTCTCTTATTTAGAGGCAAAATTGAAGAAATTTCACTTATTTCAGGGTAATAAATCAGAAATTTTCTTTATTTTGGGGCAAAAAAGACAGAAATTCTATTTGTTTTGGGGGAAAAAACAGAAATTGGAATTATTTAGAGGAAAAAAGCAGAAATTCTTCTTATTTTGGAGCAAAAATAAAAAAATTTCCCTTTTTTATGGCAAAAAGGTATGCATTCTTCTTATTTTCAGACAAAAAGGCAGAAATTCCCCGTATTTTGGAGCAAAATTGCAGAAATTCCTCTAATTGTGGGGCAAAAAAGCAGAAATTCCTTATATGTTGGGGCAAAAAGACAGAAATTCTCCTTATTTTGGGGCAAAACTCAGAAATTTCACTTATTTTGGGGCAAAATTGAAGAAATTTCAGTTATTTCAGAAAAAAAAGCATAAATTTTTTTATTTTGGGGCAAAAAGGCAGAAATTTCTTTTATTTTGGTACAAAATTGCAGAAATTTTTATAATTTTGGGGCAAAAAGGCAGAAATTTCCCATATTTTGGGGCAAAAATGCAGAAATTCCGCTTATTTTGGGGTAAAAAGTCTGAAATTCCCTTATTTGGGGGCAAAAAAGCAGAAATTTCACTTATTTAAGGAAAAAAAGGCAGAAATTTTCCTTATTTTGGGGCAAAAATACAGAAATTCCTTTTTTTTTAGAGAAAAAAGACAGAAATTCCACTTATTTAGAGGCAAAAAAGCAGAAATTCCCCTTATTTTGAGGTAAAAAGGCTGAAATTCCCCTTATTTGGGGGCAAAAAGGCAGAAATTTCCTTTATTTTGGGGCAAAATTGCAGAAATTTCACTTATTTCAGGGTAATAAGTCAGAAATTTTCCTTATTTTGGGGCAAAAAAGACAGAAATTCCCTTTGTTTTGGGGGAAAAAGACAGAAATTCCACTTATTTAGAGGCAAATGCAGAAATTCCCCTTATTTTGGAGCAAAAATGAAGAAATTTCCCTTTTTTATGGCAAAAAGGTATGCATTCTTCTTATTTTCGGACAAAAAGGCAGAAATTCCCCGTATTTTGGAGCAAAATTGCAGAGATTCCCCTAATTGTGAGGCAATAAGGCAGAAATTCCCTATATGTTGGGGCAAAAGGACAGAAATTCTTCTTATTTTGTGGCAAAACTCAGAAATACCACTTATTTTGAGGCAAAATTCCAGAATTTTCCTTCATTTTGGGGCAAAATTGCAGAAATTTCACTTATTTTGGGCAAAATTGCAGAAATTTCACTTATTTCAGAAAAAAAGCAGAATTTTTTTTATTTTGGGGGAAAAAGGCAGAAATTTCTTTTATTTTGGTACAAAATTGAAGAAATTTTTCTTATTTTGGGGCAAAAACGCAGAAAGTTCCCATATTTTGGGGCAAAAATGCAGAAATTTCCCTTTTTTTGACGTAAAAAGGCTGAAATTCCCCTTATTTGGGGACAAAAAGGGAGAAATTTTTCTTATTTTGAGGCAAAATACAGCAATTTCACTTATTTCAGGGTGATAAGTCAGAAATTTTCCTTATCTTGGGGCAAAAAAGACAGAAATTCCCTTTGTTTTGGGGGAAAAAGACAGAAATTCCACTAATTTAGAGGCAAAAAAGCAGAAATTCCCCTTAATTTGAAGCAAAAATGAAGATTTCCCTTTTTTGTGGCAAAAGGTATACATTCCCTTTATTTTCGGGCTAAAAAGCAGAAATTCCCCGTATTTTGGAGCAAAATTCTAGAAATTCCCCTAATTGTGGGGCAAAAAGGCAGAAATTCCCTATATGTTAGGGCAAAAGACAGAAATTCTCCTTATTTTGGGGCAAAACTCAGAAAATCCACTTATTTTGGGGCAAAATTCCAGAGATGTCCCTTATTTTGGGGCAAAATTGGAGAAATTTCACTTATTTCAGGGAAAAAGACAGAAATTTTCCTTATTTTGGGGCAAAAAGGCAGAAATTCCTAATATTTTGTTGCAAAAATGCAGAAATTCTCCTTATTTTGAGCTAAAAGGGTGAAATTCCTCTTATTTGGGGGCAAAAGTGCAGAAATTTCCCTTATTTTGGGGCAAAATTGCAGAAATTTCACTTATTTCAGGGGAAAAAGGCAGAAATTTTCCTTATTTTGGGGCAAAAAAGACAGAAATTCCCTTTGTTTTGGGGGAAAAAGACAGAAATTCCACTTATATAGAGGCATAAAACCAAAAATTCCCCTCATTTTGGACAAAAATGAAGAAAATTCCCTTTTTTATGGCAAAAAGGTATGCATTATTATTATTTTCGGACAAAAATGCAGAAATTCCCCGTATTTTAGAGCAAAATTGCCGAAATTCCCCTAATTGTGGCGCAAAAATGCAGTAATTCCCTATATGTTGGGGCAAAAAGACAGAAATTCTCCTTATTTTAGGGCAAAACTCAGAAATTTAAATTATTTTGGGGCAAAATTGCAGAAATTTCACTTATTTCAGAAAAAAAAGCAGAAATTTTCTTATTTTGGGGCCAAAAGGCAGAAATTTCTTTTATTTTGTTACAAAATGCAGAATTTTTTTTATTTTGGGGCAAAAAGGCAGAAATTTCCCATATTTTGGGGTAAAAATGCAGAAATTTCTCTTATTTTGAGGTAAAAGGCTGAAATTCCCCTTATTTGGGGGCAAAAAGGCAGAAATTTCTCTTATTTTGGGGCAAAATTGCAGAAATTTCACTTATTTCAGGGTAATAAGTCAGAAATTTAACTTATTTTGGAGCCAAAAAACAGAAATAACCTTTGTTTTTGGGGGAAAAAGACAGAAATTCAACTTTTTTAGAGGCAAAAAAGCAGAAATTCCCCTTATTTTGGAGCAAAAATGAAGAAATTTCACTTTTTAAGGGCAAAAAGGTATGCATTCTTCTTATTTTTGGGCAAAAAGGCAGAAATAACCTTATTTTAGAGCAAAATTGCAGAAATTTCCCAAATTGTGGGGCAAAAATGCAGAAATTCCCAATATGTTGAGGCAAAAATACAGAAATTCTCCTTATTTTTGGGCAAAACTCAGAAATTCCACTTATTTTGGGGCAAAATTCCAGAAATTTCACTTATTTTGGGGCAAAATTGTAGAAATTTCACTTATTTTGGGGCAAAATTTCAGAAATTTCACTTTTTTCAGAAAAAAAAGTAGAAATTTTTTTATTTGGAAGCAAAAGGGCAGAAATTTCTTTTATTTTGGTACAAAATTGCAGAAATTTTTCTTAGTTTCGGGCAAAAAGGCAGAAATTCCCCTTATTTTGGAGCACAAATGAAGAAATTTCCCTTTTTTATGGCAAAAAGTTATGCATTCCCTTTATTTTTGGGAAAAGGCAGAAATTCCCCGTATTTTCGAGCAAAATTGCAGAAATTTCCCTAATTTTTGGGCAAAATTCCAGAAATTTCCCTTATTTTGGGGAAAAATTGCAGAAATTTCACTTATTTTAGGGCAAAATTGGAGAAATTTCACTTATTTAAGGGAAAAAAGGCAGAAATTTTCCTTATTTTGGGGCAAAAAGGCAGAAATTCTTAATATTTTGTGGCTAAAATGTAGAAATTCCCCTTATTTTGAGGTAAAAAGGCTGTAATTCCTTTTATTTGGGGGCAAAAAGGCAGAAATTTCCCTTATTTTGGGGCAAAAAGACAGAAATTCCTATTATTTTGTGACAAAAAGGCAGAAATTTCATGTATTTTGGGGCAAAATTGCAGAAATTTCACTTATTTCAGGGCATAATTCAAAAATTCCTTTTATTTTGGGGCAAAAAGACAGAAATTCCATTTATTTTTTGGTACAAAGGCAGAAATTTCACTTACTTTGAAGTAAAAAGGCAGAAATTCCTCTTATTTTGGGGCAAAAATGAAGAAATTTCCTTTTTTGTGGTAAAAGGTATACATTCCCCTTACATTCGGGATAAAAAGCAGGAATATCCCGTGTTTTGAAGCAAAAATGCAGAAATTCTCATAATTTTCGGGCAAAAAGGGAGAAATTCCCTAATTTTGGGGCAAAAGGCAGAAATTCCTTTTATTTTGGGGCAAAAATCAGAAATTCCCCTTCTTTTGGGGCAAAATTCAAGAAATTTCTTTATTTTGGGGCAAAATTACAGGAATTTACCTTATTTTGGGGCAAAATTGAAGAAATTTCCCTTATTTGGAGCAAAATTGCAAAAATTTCACTTATTTTCAGGTAAAAAGGCTGAAATTTCCTTTATTTTGGGGCAAAAAGGGAGAAATTCCACTTATTTTGGAGCAAAATTGCAGAAATTTCCCTTATTATGGGGAAATATTGCAGAAATTTCCCTTAATTTAAGGCAAAATTGCAGAAATTTCACTTATTTAAGAAAAAAAAAGCAAAAATTTTTCTTATTTTGGGGCAAAAAGGCAGAAATTCCCATTATTTTGGGGCAAAAAAGACAGAAATTCACTTTGTTTTGGGAGAAAAAGACAGAAATTCCACTTATTTAGAGGCAAAAACGCAGAAATTCCCCTTATTTTGGAGCAAAAATGAAGAAATTTACCTTTTTATGGCAAAAAGTTATGCATTCCCCTTACTTTCAGGATAAAAGCAGATATTCCCCGTATTTTGAAGCAAAATTGCAGAAATTCTCATAATTTTCGGGCAAAAAGGCAGAAATTCTCCTTATTTGGGGGCAGAAAGACAGATAATCTCCTTTTTTTGGGAACAAACATTCAGAAATTTCCCTTATTTTGGAGAAAAATTGAAGAAATTTCACTTATTTCAGGGTAATAAGTCAGAAATTCCCCTTATTTTGGGGCAAAAAAGACAGAAATTCCCTTTGTTTTGGGGGAAAAAGACAGAAATTCCACTTATTTAGAGGCAAAAAGGCAGAAATTCCCTTTATTTTGGAGCAAAAATGAAGAAATTTTCCTTTTTATGGAAAAAAGGTATGCATTCCCATTATTTGCGGGCAAAAAGGCAGAAATTCCTCGTATTTTGGAGCAAAATTGCATATATTCCCCTAATTATGGGGCAAAATTCTAGAAATTTCCTTTATTGTGGGGCAAAATTGCAGGAATTTACCTTATTTTGGGGCACAATTTCAGAAATTTCACTTATTTGGGGCAAAATTGCAGAAATTTCAGTTATTTTCAGGTAAAAAGCCTGAGATTCCTTTATTTTGGGGCAAAAAAAGAAAAATTCCCCTTATTTTGGGGCAAAATTGCAGAAATTTCACTTGTTATGGGGAAATATTGCAGAAATTTTTCTTAATTTAAGGCAAAATTGCAGAAATTTCACTTATTTCAGAGAAAAAAAGCAAAAATATTTCTTATTTTGGGGCAAAAAGGCAGAAATTCCCATTATTTTGGGGCAAAAAGGCAGAAATTCACCTTATTTTGGAGTAAAATTGCAGAAATTTCACATATTTCAGGGCAAAAAGGCAGAAATTTCCCTTATTTGGGGCAAAAAAGACATAAATTCCCTTTGTTTTGGGGGAAAAAGACAGAAATTCCACTTATTTAGAGGCAAAAAGGCAAAAATTCCCCTTATTTTGGAGCAAAAATGAAGAAATTTCCCTTTTTTATGGCAAAAAGTTATGCATTCCCCTTTTTTTTGGGCAAAAAGGCAGAAATTCCCCGTATTTTGGAGCAAAATTGCAGAAATTCCCCTAATTATTGGGCAAAAATGCAGAAATTCCCTATATGTTGGGGCAAAAAGACAGAAATTCTCCTTATTTTGGGGCAAAACTCAGAAATTCCACTTATTTTGGGGCAAAATTCCAGAAATACCCTTATTTTGGGGCAAAATGGCAGATATTTCACTTATTTTAGGACAAAATTGCAGAAATTTCACTTATTTCAGGGAAAAAAGGCTGAAATTTTCCTTATTTTGGAGCAAAAAGGCAGAAATTCCTAATATTTTGTGGCAAAAATACAGAAATTCCCCTTATTTTGAGGTGAAAAAGCTGAAATTCCCCTTATTTGGGGGCAAAAAGGCAGAAATTTCCCTTATTTTGGGGCAAAATTGCAGAAATTTCACTTATTTCAGTGTAATAAGTCAGAAATTTTCTTGATTTTGGGGCAAAAAAGACAGAAAATCCCTTTGATTTTGAGGAATAAACAGAAATTCCACTTAGTTAGAGGCAAAAAAGCAGAAATTCCCCTTATTTTGGAGCAAAAATGAAGAAATTTACCTTTTTTAAGGCAAAAAGTTATGCATTCCCCTTTTTTTTGGGCAATAAGGCAGAAATTCCTCGTATTTTGGAGCAAAATTGCAGAAATTTCCCTAATTGTGGGGCAAAAATGTAGAAATTCCCTATATGTTGGGGCAAAAAAACAGAAATTCTCCTTATTTTGTGGCAAAACTCAGAAATTCCACTTATTTTGAAGCAAAATTCCAGAAATTTCATTTATTCTGGGGCAAAATTGCAGAAATTTCACTAATTTTGGGGCAAAATTGCTGAAATTTTACTTATTTCAGGGTAATAAATCAGAAATTCCCCTTATTTTGGGGCAAAAAAGACAGAAATTCCCTGTGTTTTGGGAGAAAAAGACAGAAATTCCACTTATGTAGAGGCAAAAAGGCAGAAATTCCCTTTTTTTTGGAGCAAAAATGAAGAAATTTCCCTTTTTATGGCAAAAAGGTATGCATTCCCATTATTTTCGGGCAAAAAGGCAGAAATTCCCCGTATTTTAGACCAAAATTGCAGAAATTCCCCTAATTTTGGGGCAAAAGGCAAAAATTCCCTTTATTTGGGGGCAAAAATTAAAAATTCTCCTTATTTTAGGGCAAAATTCAAGAAATTTCCTTTATTTTGGGGCAAAATTGCAGGAATTTACCTTATTTTGGGGCAAAATTGCAGAAATTTCCCTTATTTGGGGCAAAATTGCAGAAATTTCAGTTATTTTCAGGTAAAAAGGATGAAATTTCCTTTATTTCGTGGCAAAAATGGAGAAATTCCCCTTATTTTGGGGCAAAATTGCAGAAATTTCCCTTATTATGGGGAAATATTGCAGAAATTTTTCTTAATTTAAGGCAAAATTGCAGAAATTTCACTTATTTCAGAGAAAAAAAGCAAAAATTTTTCTTATTTTGGGGCAAAAAGGCAGAAATTCCCATTATTTTGGGGCAAAAAGGCAGAAATTAACCTTATTTTGGGGTAAAATTGAAGAAATTTCACATATTTCAGGGCAAAAAGGTAGAAATTTCCCTTAATTTGGGGAAAAAAGACAGAAATTTTCTTTGTTTTGGGGGAAAAAGACAGAAATTCCACTTATTTAGAGGCAAAAAGGCAAAAATTTTCCTTATTTTGGAGCAAAAATGAAGAAATTTCCCTTTTTATGGCAAAAAGTTATGCATTCCCCTTATTTTTGGGGAAAAAGGCAGAAATTCCCTGTATTTTAGAGCAAAATTGCAGAAATTCTCCTAATTGTTGGGCAAAAATGCAGAAATTCCCTATATGTTGCGGCAAAAAGAGAAATTCTCCTTATTTTGGGGCCAAACTCAGAAATTTCACTTATTTTAGTGCAAAATTGAGGAAATTTCACTTATTTCAGGGAAAAAAGGTAGATATTTTCCTTATTTTGGAGCAAAAATTCAGAAATTCCTAATATTTTGTGGCAAAAATGCAGAAATTCCTCTTATTTTGAGGTAAAAAGGCTGAAATTCCCCTTATTTGGGGGCAAAAAGGCAGAAATTTCCCTTATTTTGGGGCAAAATTGCAGAAATTTCACTTATTTCAGGGTAATAAGTCAGAAATTTTCTTGATTTTGGGCCAAAAACGACAGAAAATCCCTTTGTTTTGGAGAAAAAAACAGAAATTCCACTTATTTAGAGTCAAAAAAGCAGAAATTTCCCTTATTTTGGAGTAAAAATGAAGAAATTTCCCTTTTTTAAGGCAAAAAGTTATGCATTCCCTTTATTTTCGGGCAAAAAAGCAGAAATTCCTCGTATTTTGGAGCAAAATTGCAGAAATTCCCTTAATTTTGGGGCATAAATGCAGACATTCCCTATATGTTGGGGCAAAAAGGCAAAAATTCTCCTTATTTTGGGGCAAAACTCAGAAATTCCACTTATTTTGGGGCATAATTCCAGAAATTTCCTTTATTCTGGTGCAAAATTGCAGAAATTTCACTTATTTTCAGGTAAAAAGGCTGTAATTTCCTTTATTTAGGGCAAAAAGGGAGAAATTCCCCTTATTTTGGGGCAAAAAGGCAGAAATTCCCCTTATTTTGAGGTAAAAAGCCTGAAATTCCCCTTATTTGGGGGCAAAGAGGCAGAAATTTTCCTTATTTTGGGCCAAAATTGCAGAAATTTTACTTATTTCATAGTAATAAGTCAGAAATTCCCCTTATTTTGAGGCAAAAATGACAGAAATTCCTTTTGTTTTGGGGGAAAAAGACAGAAATTCCACTTATTTAGAGGCAAAAAACAGAAATTCCCCTTATTTCGGAGTAAAAATGAAGAAATTCACCTTTTTATGGCAAAAAGGTATGCATTTCCCTTACTTTCGGGATAAAAGCAGAAATTCCCCGTATTTTGATGCAAAATTGCAGAAATTCTCATAATTTTCGGGCAAAAGGCAGAAATTCTTTTTATTTTGGGGCAAAAAGACAGAAAATCTCCTTTTTTTGGGAACAAACAGTCAGAAATTCCTCTTATTTTGTGGCAAAATTGCATAAATTTCCTTTACATTGGGGCAAAATTGCAGAAATTTCCCTTATTTTGGGGCAAAATTGCAGAAATTTTACTTATTTCAGGGTATTATGTCAGAAATTCCCCTTATTTTGAGGCAAAAAAAATAGAAATTCCCTTTGTTTTGGAGGAAAAAGACAGAAATTCCACTTATTTAGAGGCAAAAAGGCAGAAATTCCCTTTATTTTGGAGCAAAAATGAAGAAATTTCCCTTTTTATGGCAAAAAGGTATGCATTCCCATTATTTTCGGGCAAAAAGGCAGAAATTCCCCATATTTTGGAGCAAAAGTGCAGAAATTCCTCTAATTTTGGGGCACAAGGATAAAATTCTTTTTATTTTGGGGCAAAATTCAGAAATTCCCCTTATTTTGGGGCAAAATTTCAGAAATTTCCTGTATTTTGGGGCAAAATTGCAATAATTTACCTTATTTTGGGGCACAATTTCAGAAATTTCCCTTATTTGGGGCAAAATTGCAGAAATTTCAGTTATTTTCAGGTAAAAAGGGAGAAATTCCCCTTATTTTGGGGCAAAATTGCAGAAATTTCCCTTATTAGGGGAGAAAATGCAGAAATTTCCCTTATTTTAGGCCAAAATTGCAGAAATTTCACTTATTTCAGAGGAAAAAAGCAAAAATTTTTCTTATTTTGGGGCAAAAAGGCAGAAATTCCCATTATTTTGTGGCAAAAAAGCAGAAATTCACCTTATTTTGGGGTAAAATTGCAGAAATTTCACATATTTCAGGGCAAAAATGCAGAAATTTCCCTTATTTTGGGGCAAAAAAGACAATAATTCCCTTTGTTTTGGGGGAAAAAGACAGAAATTCCACTTATTTTGAGGCAAAAAGGCAGAAATTTCCCTTATTTTGGAGCAAAAATAAAGAAATTTCCCTTTTTTATGGCAAAAAGTTATGCATTCCCCTTATTATCGGGCAAAAATACAGAAATTCCTCGTATTTTGGAGAAAAATTGCAGAAATTCCCCTAATTGTGGGGCAAAAATGCAGAAATTCCCTATATGTTGGGGCAAAAAGACAGAAATTCTCCTTATTTTGTGGCAAAACACAGAAATTCCACTTATTTTGGAGCAAAATTCCAGAAATTCCCATTATTTTGGGGCAAAATTGCAAAATTTCACTTATTTTGGGGCAAAATTGCAGAAATTTCACTTATTTCAGGGAAAAAAGGCAGAAATTTTCTTTATTTTGGGGCAAAAAGGCAGAAATTCCTAATATTTTGTAGCAAAAATGCAGAAATTCCTATTATTTTTAGGTGAAAAGTCTAAAATTCCTCTTATTTGGGGGCAAAAAGGCAGAAATTTCCCTTATTTTTGGGCAAAATTGCAGAAATTTTACTTATTTCAGGGTAATAAGTCAGAAATTTTCTTGATTTTGGGGCAAAAAAGACAGAAAATCCCTTTTTTTAGAGGAAAAAACAGAAATTCCACTTATTTAGAGGCAAAAAACCAGAAATTCCCCTTATTTTGGAGCAAAATGAAGAAATTTCCCTTTTTTAAGGCAAAAAGGTACGCATTCTTCTTATTTTCGGGCAAAAAGGCAGAAATTCCCTGTATTTTGGACAAAATTGCAGAAATTCCCCTAATTGTGGGGCAAAAATGCAGAAATTCCCTATATGTTGGTGCAAAAAGACAGAAATTCTCCTTATTTTGGGGCAAAACTCAGAAATTCCACTTATTTTGGGGCAAAATTCCAGAAATTTCCCTTATTCTGGGGCAAAATGCAGAAATTTCACTTATTTTGGGGCAAAATTGCAGAACTTTCACTTATTTCAGGGAAAAAAGGCAGAAATTTTCCTTAATTTGGGGCAAAAAGGCAAAAATTCCTTTTATTTTGAGGTAAAAAGCCTGAAATTCCCCTTATTTGGGGGCATAAATGAAGAAATTTCCCTTATTTTGGGGCAAAATTCCAGAAATTTCACTTATTTCAGGGTAATAAGTCAGAAATTCCACTTATTTTAAGGCAAAAAAGACAGAAATTTCTTTTGTTTTGGGGGAAAAATACAGAAATTCCACTTATTTAGAGGCAAAAAAGCAGAAATTCCCCTTATTTTGGAGCAAAAATGAAGAAATTTCATTTTTTATGGCAAAAAGGTATGCATTCCCCTTACTTTCGGGATAAAAGCAGAAATTCCCCGTATTTTGAAGCAAAATTGCAGAAATTCTCATAATTTTCGAGCAAAAAGACAGAAATTCTCCTTATTTTGGGGCAAAAAGGCACAAAATCTCCTTTTTTTGGGAACAAACAGTCAGAAATTTCCCTTATTTTGGGGCAAAATTGCAGAAATTTCCTTTACATTGGGGCAAAATTGCAGAAATTTCCCTTATTTTGGGGCAAAATTGCAGAAATTTCACTTATGTCAGGGTAATAAGTGAGAAATTCTCCTTATTTTGCAGCAAAAAAGACAGAAAACCCCTTGGTTTGGGGGGAAAAAGACAGAAATTCCACTTATTTAGAGGCCAAAATGCAGAAATTCCCCTTTTTTTTGGAGCAAAAATGGAGAAATTTCCTTTTTTATGGCAAAAAGGTATGCATTCCCATTAATTTCGGGCAAAAAGGCAGAAATTCCTCGTATTTTGGAGCAAAATTTCAGAAATTCGCTTAATTTTGGGGCAAAAGGCAGAAATTCCCTTTATTTTGGGAACAAAATCAGAAATTCCCATTATTTTGGGGCAAAATTCAAGAAATTTCCTCTATTTTGGGGCATAATTGCAGGAATTTTCCTTATTTTGGAGCAAAATTGCAGAAATTTCCTTTATATGAAGCAAAATAACAGGAATTTCACTTATTTTTAGGTAAAAAGGCTAAAACTTCCTTTATTTTGGTGCAAAAAAGAAGAAATACCCCTTATTATGGGTCAAAATTGCAGAAATTTCCCTTATTATGTTGAAATATTGCAGAAATTTTCCTTAATTTAAAGCAAAATTGCAGAAATTTCACTTATTTCAGAGAAAAAAAGCAAAAATTTCTCTTATTTTGGGGCAAAAACGCAGAAATTCCCATTATTTTGGGGCAAAAATGTAGAAATTCACCTTATTTTGGGGTAAAATTGCAGACATTTCACATATTTCAGGGCAAAAAGGCAGAAATTTCCTTTATTTTGGGTCAAAAAAGACAGAAATTTCCTTTGTTTTGGGGGAAAAAGACAGAAATTCCACTTATTTAGAGGCAAAGAAGCAGAAATTCCCCATATTTTGGAGCAAAATTTCAGAAATTCCACTAATTGTGGGGCAAAAATGCAGAAATTCCCTATATGTTTGGGCAAAAAGACAGAAATTCTCCTTATTTTGGGGCAAAACTCAGAAATTCCACTTATTTGGGGCAAAATTACAGAAATTTTCCTTATTTTGGGCAAAATTGCAAAAATTTCACTTATTTTAGGGCAAAATTTCAGAAATTTCACTAATTTCGGGGAAAAAAGGAAGAAATTTTCTATATTTTGGGGCAAAAAGGCAGAAATTCCTAATATTTTGTGGCAAAAATCCAGAAATTTCCCTTATTTTGGGGCAAAATTGCAGAAATTTCACTTATTTCAGGGTAATGAGTCAGAAATTCCCCATATTTTGGGGCAAAAAAGAGAGAAATTCCCTTGTTTTGTGGGAAAAAGACAGAAATTCCACTTATTTAGAGGCAAAAAGGCAGAAATTCCCCTTATTTTGGAGCAAAAATGAAGAAATTTCATTTTTTATGGCAAAAAGGTATGCATTCCCATTATTTTCGGGCAAAAAGGCAGAAATTCCCCGTATTTTGGAGCAAAATTGCAGAAATTCCCCTAATTTTGGGGCAAAAGGCAGAAATTCCCTTTATTTTGGGGCCAAAATCAGAAAATCTGTATATTTTGGAACAAAATTCAAAAAATTTCCTTTATTTTGGGGCAAAATTGAAGGAATTTCCGTTATTTTTGAACAAAATTGAAGAAATTTTCCTTATTTGAGGCAAAATTGCAGAAATTTCACTTATTTTCAGGAAAAAGTGCTGATAATTCCTTTATTTTGGGGCAAAAAGAGAGAAATTCCTCTTATTTTGGGGAAATATTGCAGAAATTTTTCTTATTATGGGGAAAAATTGCAGAAATTTTCCTTATTTAAGGGCAAAATTGCAGAAATTTCACTTATTTCAGAGAAAAAAAGCAAAAATTTTTCTTACTTTGGGTCAAAAAGGCAGAAATTCCCATTATTTTGGGGCAAAAATCATAAATTCCCCTTATTTTTGGGCAAAATTCAAGAAATTTCCTTTAATTTTGGGCAAAATTGCAGGAATTTACCTTATTTTGGGGCAAAATTGCAGAAATTTTTTTTATTTGGGGCAAAATTGCAGAAACTTCAATTATTTTCCGGTAAAAAGGCTTAAATTTCCTTTCTTTTGGGGCAAAAAGGGAGAAATTCTCCTTATTTTGGGGCAAAATTGAAGAAATTTCTCTTATTATTGGGAAAAATTGCAGAAATTTTCCTTATTTTAGGGCAAAATTTCAGAAATTTCACTTATTTCAGAGAAAAAACGCAAAAATTTTTCTTATTTTGGGGCAAAAATGCAGAAATTCCCATTAATTTGTGGCAAAAAGGCAGAAATTCACCTTATTTTGGGGTAAAATTGCAGAAATTTCACATATTTCAGGGCAAAAAAGCAGAAATTTTAATTATTTTGAAGCAAAATTGCAGAAATTTCACTTATATCAGTGTAATAAGTCAGAAATTCCCCTTATTTTGAGGCAAAAAAGACAGAAATTCCCTTTGTTTTGAGGGAAAAAGACAGAAATTCCACTTATTTAGAGGCAAAAAGGCAGAAACTTTCTTTCTTTTGGAGCAAAAATTAAGAAATTTCCCTTTTTTATGGCAAAAAGTTATGCATTCCCCTTATTTTCGGGCAAAAAGGCAAAAATTCCCTGTATTTTTGAGCATAATTGTAGAAAATCCCCTAGTTGTAGTGCAGAAAGACAGAAATTTCCTATATGTTGGTGCAAAAAGACAGAAATTCTCCTTATTTTGGGGCAAAACTCAGAAATTCCACTTATTTTGGATCAAAATTCCAGAAATTCCCCTTATTGGGGGGCAAAAAGGCAAAAATTTCCCTTATTTTGGGGCAAAATTGCAGAAATTTCACTTATTTCAGGGAAAAAAGGCAGAAATTTTTTTATTTTGAGGCAAAAAGGCAGAAATTCCTAATATTTTCTGGCAAAAATGCAGAAATTCCCCTTATTTTGAGGAAAAAAGGCTGAAATTCCTGTTATTTGGGGGCAAAAAGTCAGAAATTTCCCTTATTTTCGGGCAAAATTGCAGAAATTTCACTTATTTAGAGGCCAAAAGACAGAAATTCTCCTTATTTTGGGGCAAAACTTAGAAATTCCGCTTATTTTGGGGCAAAATTCCAGAAATTTCCCTTATTTTGGGGCAAAATTGCAGAAATTTCACTTATGTTGGGGCAAAATTGCAGAAATTTCACTTATTTCAGGGAAAAAAAGCACAAATTTTTCTTATTTTGAGGAAAAAGTCAGAAATTACTAATATTTTGTGGCAAAAATGCAGCAATTCCCCTTATTTTGAGGTAAAAAGGCTGAAATTCCCCTTATTTGGGGGCAAAGAGGCAGAAATTTCCCTTATTTTGGGGCAAAATTGGAGAAATTTTACTTATTTCACGGTAATAATTCAGAAATTCCTCTTATTTTGGGGCAAATAAGACAGAAATTCCCTTTGTTTTGGGGGAAAGAGACAGAAATTCCACTTATTTAGAGGCAAAAAGGCAGAAATTCCCCTTATTTTGGAGCAAAAATGAAGAAATATCCCTTTTTATGGCAAAAATGTATGCATTCCCCTTACTTTCGGGATAAAAAGCAGAAATTCCCTGTATTTTGAAGCAAAATTGCAGAAATTCTCATAATTTTCGGGCAAAAAGGCTGAAATTCTCCTTACTTTGGGGCAAAAAGACAGAAGATCTCCTTTTTTCAGGAGCAAACTCTCAGAAATTCCCCTTATTTTTGGGCAAAATTGCAGAAATTTCCTTTACATAGGGGCAAAATTGCAGAAATTTCTCGTATTTTGGGGCAAAATGGTAGAAATTTCACTTAGTTCAGGGTAAAAAGTCAGAAATTCCCCTTATTTTGGGGCAAAAAAGACAGAAATTCTCTTTGTTTTGGGAGAAAAAGACAGAAATTCCACTTATTTAGAGGCAAAAAGGCAGAAATTCCTTTTATTTTGGAGCAAAAATGAAGAAATTTCCCCTTTTATGGCAAAATGGTATGCATTCCCATTATTTTCAGGCAAAAAGGCAGAAATTCCCCGTATTTTGGAGCAATATTGCAGAAATTCCCCTAATTTTGGGGCAAAAGGCAGAAATTCCCTTTATTTTGGGGCAAAAATCAGAAATTCCTCTTATTTTTGGCAAAATTCCAGAAATTTCCTTTATTTTGGTGCAAAATTGCAGGAATTTACCTTATTTTGGGGGAAAATTGCAGAAATTTCTCTTATTTGGGGCAAAATTTCAGAAATTTCACTTATTTTCAGGTAAAAAGGCTGAAATTTCCTTTGTTTTGGGGCAAAAAGGAAGAAATTCCCTTTATTTTGGGGCAAAATTGCAGAAATCTCCCTTATTTGGGAAAAAAATGCAAAAAATTCCATTATTTTAGGGGAAAATTGCAGAAATTTCACTTATTTCAGAGAAAAAAAGCAAAAATTTTTTTTATTTTGGGGCAAAAAGGCAGAAATTCCCATTATTTTGGGGCAAAAAAGCAGAA
The DNA here is from genome assembly GCF_963924665.1 of Micromys minutus. Classification (NCBI taxonomy): domain Eukaryota; kingdom Metazoa; phylum Chordata; class Mammalia; order Rodentia; family Muridae; genus Micromys; species Micromys minutus. Next base: position 1,919,478 of record NW_027667806.1, on the reverse strand, counting down.
ATTCACCTTATTTAGGGGTAAAATTGCAGAAATTTCACATATTTCAGGGCAAAAAGGCAGAAATTCCCCGTATTTTGGAGCAAAATTGCAGAAATTCCCCTAGATGCGGGGCAAAAAGACAGAAATTCTATATATGTTGGGACAAAAATACAGAAATTCTCCTAATTTTGGGGCAAAACTTAGAAATTCCACGTATTTTGGTGCAAAATTCCAGAAATTTTCCTTATTTTAAGGCAAAATTGCAGAAATTTCACTTATTTTGGAACAAAATTGAAGAAATTTCACTTATTTCAGGGAATAAAGGCAGAAATTTTCTTTATTTTGGGGCAAAAAGTCAGAAATTCCTAATATTTTGTGGCAAAAATGCAGAAATTCCCCTTATTTTGAGGTATAAAGTCTGAAATTCCCCTTATTTCAGGGCAAAAAGGCAGAAATTTCCCTTATTTTGGGGCAAAATTGCAGAAATTTCACTTATTTTAGGGTAATAAGTCAGAAATTCCCCTCATTTTGGGGCAAAAAAGACAGAAATTCCCTTTGTTTGGGGGAAAAAGACAGAAATTCCACTTATTGAGAAGCAAAAAGGCAGACATTATCCTAATTTTGGAGCAAAAATGAAGAAATTTCCCTCTTTTATGGCAAAAAGTTATGCGTTCCCCTTATTTTCGGGCAAAAAGGCAGAAATTCCCCATATTTTGGAGCAAAATTGCAGAAATTCTCCTAATTGTGGTGGAAAAAGGCAGAAATTTCATATATGTTGGGGCAAAAAGACAGAAATTCTTCTTATTTTTGGGCAAAACTCAGAAATTCCACTTATTTTGGGGCAAAATTGCAGAAATTTCACTTATTTCAGGGAAAAAAGGCAGAAATTTTTTTTTATTTTGGGGCAAAAAGGCAGAAATTCCTAATTTTTTGTGGCAAAAATGCAGAAATTCCCCTTATTTGGAGGTAAAAAGGCTGAAAATCCCCTTATTTGTTGGCAGAAAGCCAAAAATATCCATTATTTTGGGGCAAAATTGCAGCAATTTCACTTATTTCAGGGTAATAAGTCAGAAATTTTTCTTATTTTGGGGCAAAAAGTACAGAAAATCCCTTTGTTTTGGGGGGAAAAGACAGAAATTCCTCTTATATAAAGGCCAAAACAGAATTTCCCCTTATTTTGAAGCAAAAATGAAGAAATTTCCTTTTTTAAGGCAAAAAAGTTTGCATTTTTCTTATTTTCGGGCCAAAAGGCAGAAATTCCCCGTATTTTGGAGCAAAATTGCAAAAATTCCTCTAATTGTGGGGCAAAAATGCAGAAATTCCCTATATGTTGGGGCAAAAAGACAGAAATTCTCCTTATTTTGGAGCAAAACTCAGAAATTCCACTTATTTTGGGGCAAAATTCCAGAAATTTCCATTATTCTGGGGCAAAAATGCAGAAATTTCACTTATTTTGGGCAAAATTGCAGAAATTTCCCTTATTTCGTGGAAAAAAATTTTTGTTATTTTGGTGCAAAAAGGCAGAAATTCCTCTTATTTTGAGGTAAAAAGGCTGAAATTCCCCTTATTTGGGGGCAAAAAGGCAAAAATTTCCCTTATTTTGGGAAATAAATTGCAGAAATTTCACTTATTTCAGGGTAATAAGTCAGAAATTTTCTTTATTTTGGGGCAAAAAAGACAGAAAATCCCTTTGTTTTGGGGGAAAAGACAGAAATTCCACTTATTTAGAGGCAAAAAAGCAGAAATTCCCTTTATTTTGGAGCAAAAATGAAGAAATTTCCCTTTTTTAAGGCAAAAAGTTATGCATTGTTCTTATTTTCGGGCAAAATGAAGAAATTCCTCGTATTTTGGAGCAAAATTGCAGAAATTCCCCTAATTGTGGGGCAAAAAGGCAGAAATTCCTTATATGTTGCGGCAAAATAACAGAAATTCTCCTTATTTAGGGGCAAAACTCAGAAATTCCACTTATTTTGGGGCAAAATATCAGAAATTTCCCTTATTCTGAGGCAAAATTGCAGAAATATCACTTATTTTGTGGCAAAATTGCAGAAATTTTACTTATTTCAGGGAAAAAAGTTAGAAATTTTTCTTATTTTGGGTCAAAAAGGCAGGAATTCCCCTTATTTTGAGGTAAAAAGGCTGAAATTCCCCTTATTTAAGGGCAAAGAGGCAGAAATTTCCCTTATTTTGGGGCAAAATTGCAGAAATTTCACTTATTTCAGGGTAATAAGTCAGAAATTCCCCTTATTTTGGGGCAAAAAAGACAGAAATTCCCTTTGTTTTGGACAAAAAGAGAGAAATTCCACTTACTTAGAGGCAAAAAGTCAGAAATTTCCCTTATTTTGGAGCAAAAATGAAGAAATTTACCTTTTTATGGCAAAAAGTTATGCATTCCCCTTACTTTCGGGATAAAAAGCAGAAATTCCACGTATTTTGAAGGAAAATTGCAGAAATTCTCATAATTTTTGGGCAAAAAGTCAGAAATTCTCTTTACTTTTGGGCAAAAAGGCAGAAAATCTCACATTTTCGGGAGAAAACCGTCAGAAATTTCCCTTATTTTGGGGCAAAATTGCAGAAATTTCCTTTACATTGGAGCAAAATTGCAGAAATTTCCCTTATTTTGGGGCAAAATTGCAGAAATTTCACTTATTTCAGGGTAATAAGTCAGAAATTCCCGATATTTTGGGGCAAAAAAGACAGAAATTCCCTTTGTTTTGTGGGAAAAAGACAGAAATTCCACTTATTTAGAGGGAAAAAAGCAGAAATTCCCCTTATTTTGGAGCAAAAATGAAGAAAATTTACTTTTTTATGGCAAAAAGTTATGCATTCCTTTTATTTTTTGGAAAAGGCAGAAATTCCCCGTATTTTGGAGCAAAATTGCAGAAATTCCCCTAATTGTGGGGCAAAAAGGCAGAAATTCCCTATATGTTGGGGAAAAAAGACAGAAATTCTCTTTATTTTGGGGCAAAACTCAGAAATTCCACTTATTTTTGGGCAAAATTCCAGAAATTTCCCTTATTTTGGGGAAAAATTGCAGAAATTTCACTTATTTTAGGGCAAAATTGGAGAAATTTCACTTACTTCAGGGAAAAAAGGCAGAAATTTTCCTTATTTTGGGGCAAAAATGCAGAAATTCTTAATATTTTGTGGCAAAAATGTAGAAATTCCCCTTATTTTGAGGTAAAAAGGCTGAAATTCCTTTTATTTGGGGGCAAAAAGGCAGAAATTTCCCTTATTTTGGGGCAAAAAGACAGAAATTCTTTTTATTTTGTGGTAAAAATGCAGAAATTTCACTTATTTCAGGGCATAATTCAAAAATTCCTTTTATTTTGGGGCAAAAAGACAGAAATTCCATTTATTTTTTGGTACAAAGGCAGAAATTTCACTTACTTTGAAGTAAAAAGGCAGAAATTCCTCTTATTTTGGGAGAAAAATGAAGAAATTTCCTTTTTTGTGGTAAAAGGTATACATTCCCCTTACATTCGGGATAAAAAGCAGAAATTCCCCGTATTTTGAAGCAAAATTGCAGAAATTCTCATACTTTTCGGGCAAAAAGGGAGAAATTCCCTAATTTTGGAGCAAAAAGCAGAAATTCCTTTTATTTTGGGGCAAAAATCAGAAATTCCCCTTCTTTTGGGGCAAAATTCAAGAAATTTCCTTTATTTTGGGGCAAAATTACAGGAATTTACCTTATTTTGGGGCAAAATTGCAGAAATGTCCCTTATTTGGGGAAAAATTGCAGAAATTTCACTTATTTTCAGGTAAAAACGCTGAAATTTCCTTCATTTTGGGGCAAAAAGGGAGAAATTCCCCTTATTTTGAGGCAAAATTGCAGAAATTTCCCTTATTATTGGGAAAAATTGCAGAAAATTTTCTTATTTTAGGGCAAAAATGCAGAAATTTCACTTATTTCAGAGAAAAAAAGCAAAAATTTTTCTTATTTTGGGGCAAAAAAGCAGAAATTCCCATTAATTTGTGGCAAAAAGGCAGAATTTCACCTTATTTTGGGGTAAAATTGCAGAAATTTCACATATTTCATTGCAAAAAGGCAGAAATTTCCCTTATTTTAGGGCAAAATTGCAGAAATTTCACTTATTTCACTGTAATAAGTCAGAAATTCCCCTTATTTTGAGGCAAAAAAGACAGAAATTCCCTTTGTTTTGAGGGAAAAAGACAGAAATTCCACTTATTTAGAGGCAAAAATGCAGAAATTTCCCTTATTTTGGACAAAAATGAAGAAATTTCCCTTTTTATGGCAAAAAGGTATGCATTCCCCTTACTTTCGGGATAAAAAGCAGAAATTCCCCGTATTTTGAAGCAAAATTGCAGAAATTCTCATAATTTTCGGGCAAAAAGGCTAAAATTCTTTTTATTTTGGGGCAAAAAGACAGAAGATCTCCTTTTTTCAGGAGCATACTGTCAGAAATTCCCCTTATTTTTGGGCAAAATTGCAGAAATTTCCTTTACATTGGGGCAAATTTGCAGAAATTTCCCTTATTTTGGGGCAAAATGGCAGAAATTTCACTTAGTTCAGGGTAATAAGTCAGAAATTCCCCTTATTTTAGGACAAAAAAGAAAGAAATTCTCTTTGTTTTGGGGGAAAAAGACAGAAATTCCACATATTTAGAGGCAAAAAGGCAGAAATTCCCTTTATTTTGGAGCAAAAATGAAGAAATTTTTCTTTTTATGGCAAAAAGGTATGCATTCCCATTATTTTCAGGCAAAAAGGCAGAAATTCCCCGTATTTTGGAGCAAAATTGCAGAAATTCCCCTAATTTTGGGGCAAAAGGCAGAAATTCCTGTTATTTTGGGGCAAAATTCCAGAAATTTCTCTTATTTGGGGCAAAATTTCAGAAATTTCACTTATTATCAGGTAAAAGGCTGAAATTTCCTTTGTTTTGGGGCAAAAAAAGGAAATTCCCCTTATTTTGGTGCAAAATTGCAGAAATCTCTCTTATTTGGGAAAAAATTGAAAAATTTCTCTTATTTTAGGGGAAAATTGCAGAAATTTCACTTATTTCAGGGTAATAAGTCAGAAATTTTTCTTATTTTGGGGCAAAACAGACAAAAATCCCTTTGTTTTGGGGGGAAAAGACAGAAATTCCTCTTATATAGATTAAAACAGAAATTCCCCTTATTTTGAAGCAAAAATGAAGAAATTTCCATTTTTTAAGGCAAAAAGGTATGCATTTTTCTTATTTTCGGGCCAAAAGGCAGAAATTCCCCGTATTTTGGAGCAAAATTGCAAAAATTCCCCTAATTTTGGGGCAAAAATGCAGATATTCCCTATATGTTGGGGCAAAAAGACAGAAATTCTCCTTATTTTGGGGCAAAACTCAGAAATTCCACTTATTTTGGGGCAAAATTCCAGAAATTTTCTTAATTCTGGGGCAAAATTGCAGAAATTTCACTTATTTTGGGCAAAATTGCAGAAATTTCCCTTATTTCATGGAAAAAAAATTTGTTATTTTGAAGCAAAAAGGCAGAAATTCCTCTTATTTTGAGGTAAAAAGGCTGAAATTCCCCTCATTTGGGGGCAAAAAGGCAGAAATTTCCCTTATTTTAGGGCAAAATTGCAGAAATTTCACTTATTTCAGGGTAATAAGTCAGAAATTTTCTTTATTTTGGGGCAAAAAGACAGAGAATCCCTTTGTATTGGGGGAAAAAGACAGAAATTCCACTTATTTAGAGGCAAAAAAGCATAAATTCCCATTATTTTGGAGCAAAAATGAAGAAATTTCCTTTTTTTAAGGCAAAAATTTATGCATTGTTCTTATTTTCGGGCAAAAAAGCAGAAATTCCTCGTATTTTGGAGAAAAATTGCAGAAATTCCCCTAATTGTGGGGCAAAAATGCAGAAATTCCTTATATGTTGTGGCAAAAAGAAAGAAATTCTCCTTATTTTGGGGCAAAACTCAGAAATTCCACTTATTTTGGGGCAAAATTTCAGAAATTTCCCTTATTCTGGGGCAAAATTGCAGAAATATCACTTATTTTGTGGCAAAATTGCAGAAATTTTACTTATTTCAGGGAAAAAAGTTAGAAATTTTTCTTATTTTGGGTCAAAAAGGCAGGAATTCCCCTTATTTTGAGGTAAAAAGGCTGAAATTCCCCTTATTTAAGGGCAAAGAGGCAGAAATTTCCCTTATTTTGGGGCAAAATTGCAGAAATTTCACTTATTTCAGGGTAATAAGTCAGAAATTCCCCTTATTTTGGGGCAAAAAAGACAGAAATTCCCTTTGTTTTGGAGGAGAAGACAGAAATTCCACTTATTTAGAGGCAAAAATGCAGAAATTTACTTTATTTTGGAGCAAAAATGAAGAAATTTCCCTTTTTTATGGCAAAAAGTTATGCATTCCCTTTATTATCGGGCAAAAAGGAAGATATTCCCCGTATTACGGAGCATAATTGCAGAAATTCCCCTAGTTGTGGTGCAGAAAGACAGAAATTTTTTATATGTTGGGGCAAAAAGACAGAAATTCTCCTTATTTTGGGGCAAAACTCAGAAATTCCACTTATTTTGGGGCAAAATTCCAGAAATTTCCCTTATTTTGGGGCAAAATTGCAGAAATTTCACTTATTTTGGGGCAAAATTGTAAATATTTCACTTATTTCAGGGAAAAAATGCAGAAATTTTCTTTATTTTGGGCAAAAAGGCAGAAATTCCTAATATTTTCTGGCAAAAATGCAGAAATTCCCTTTATTTTGAGGTAAAAATGCTGAAATTCCCCTTATTTGGGGGCAAAAAGGCAGAAATTTCCCTCATTTTGGGGAAAAATTGCAGAAATTTCACTTATTTAGAGGCAAAAAGACAGAAATTCTCCTTATTTTGGGGCAAAACTTAGAAATTCCAATTATTTTGGGGCAAAATTCCAGAAATTTCCCTTATTTTGGGGCAAAATTGCAGAAATTTCACTTATTTTGGGGCAAAATTGCAGAAATTTCACTTATTTCAGGGAAAAAAAGAAGAAATTTCTTTATTTTGGGGCAAAAAGTCAGAAATTCCTAATATTTTGTGGCAAAAATGCAGAAATTCCCTCTATTTTGAGGTAAAAAGGCTGAAATTCCCCTTATTTGGGGGCAAAGAGGCAGAAATTTCCATTATTTTGGGTCAAAATTGGAGAAAATTAACTTATTTCAGGGTAATAATTCAGAAATTCCCCTTATTTTGGGGCAAAAAAGACAGAAATTCCCTTTGTTTTGGGGGGAAAAGACAGAAATTCCACTTATTTAGAGGCCAAAATTCAGAAATTCCCCTTATTTTGGAGCAAAAATGAAGAAATTTACCTTTTTATGGCAAAAAGGTATGCATTCCCCTTATTTTGGGATAAAAAGCAGAAATTCCCCGTATTTTGAAGCAAAATTGCAGAAATTCTCATAATTTTCGGGCAAAAAGGCAGAAATTCTCCTTATTTTGGGGCAAAAAGACAGAAGATCTCCTTTTTTCGGGAGTAAACATTCTGAAATTCCCCTTATTTTGGGGCAAAATTGCAGAAATTTCCTTTACATTGGGGCAAAATTGCAGAAATTTTCCTTATTTAGGGGCAAAATTGCAGAAATTTCACTTACTTCAGAGTAATAAGTCAGAAATTCCCTTTATTATGGGGCAAAAAAGACAGAAATTCTCTTTGTTTTGGGGGAAAAAGACAGAAATTCCACTTATTTAGAGGCAAAAAGGCAGAAATTCCCTTTATTTTGGAGCAAAAATGAAGAAATGTCCCTTTTAATGGCAAAAAGGTATGCATTACCATTATTTTCAGGCAAAAAGGCAGAAATTCCCCGTATTTTGGAGCAAAATTGCAGAAATTCCCCTAATTTTGGGGCAAAATGCAGAAATTCCCTTTATTTTGGGGCAAAAATCAGAAATTCCCCTTATTTTGGGGAAAAATTGCAGAAATTTCACTTATTTTGGGGCAAAATTGCAGTATTTTCACATATTTCAGGGTAAAATGGCAGAAATTTCCCTTATTTTGGGGCAAAATTGCAGAAATTTCTCTTATTTCATTGTAATAAGTCAGAAATTCCTTTTATTTTAAGGAAAAAAAGACAGAAATTCCCTTTGTTTTGAGGGAAAAAGACAGAAATTCCATTTACTTAGAGGCAAAAATGCAGAAATTTCCCTTATTTGGAAGCATAATTGCAGAAATTCCTCTAGTTGTGGTGCACAAAGACAGAAATTCCCTATATGTTGGGGCAAAAAGACAGAAATTCTCCTTATTTTGGGGCAAAACTCATAAATTCTACTTATTTTGGGGAAAAATTCCAGAAATTTCCCTTATTTTGGGGCAAAATTGCAGAAATTTCAATTATTTTGGGGCAAAATTGCAGAAATTTCACTTATTTCAGGGAAAAAAGGCAGAAATTTTCCTTATTTTGGGGCAAAAAGGCAGAAATTCCTAATATTTTCTGGCAAAAATGCAGAAATTCCCCTTATTTTAAGGTAAAAAGGCTGAAAATCTCCTTATTTGGGGGCAAAAGGCAGAAATTTCCCTTATTTTGGGGCAAAATTGCAGAAATTTCACTTATTTATAGGCAAAAAGACAGAAATTCTTTTTATTTTGGGGCAAAACTTAGAAATTCCACTTATTTTGGGGCAAAATTCCAGAAATTTCCCTTATTTTGGGGCAAAATTGCAGAAATTTCTCTTATTTTGGGGCAAAATTGCAGAAATTTCACTTATTTCAGGGAAAAACGGCACAAATTTTCCTTATTTTGGGGCAAAAAGTCAGAAATTCCTAATATTTTGTGGCAAAAATGCAGAAATTTTCCTTATTTTGAGGTAAAAAGGCTGAAATTCCCCTTATTTGGGGGCAAAGAGGCAGAAATTTCCCTTATTTTGGGGCAAAATTAGAGAAATTTCACTTATTTCAGGGTAATAATTTAGAAATTCCCCTTATTTTGGGGCAAAAAAGACAGAAATTTCCTTTGTTTTGGGGGAAAAAGACAGAAATTCCATTTATTTAGAGGCAAAAAGGCAGAAATTCCCCTTATTTTGGAGCCAAAATGAAGAAATTTACCTTTTTATGGCAAAAAGGTATGCATTCCCCTTACTTTCGGGATTAAAAGCAGAAATTCCCCGTATTTTGAAGCAAAATTGCAGAAATTCTCATAATTTTCGGGAAAAAGGCAGAAATTCTCCTTATTTTGGGGCAAAAAGACAGAAGATCTTCTTTTTTTGGAAGCAAACATTCAGAAATTCCCGTTATTTTGGGGCAAAATTGCAGAAAATTCCTTTACATTGGGGCAAAATTGCAGAAATTTCCCTTATTTTGGGGCAAAAATTAGAAATTCCCCTTCTTTTGGGGCAAAATTCAAGAAATTTCCTTTATTTTCTAGCAAAATTACAGCAATTTACATTATTTTGGGGCAAAATGGAAGAAATGTTCCTTATTTGGGGCAAAATTGCAGAAATTTCACTTATTTTCAGGTAAAAAGGCTAAAATTTCCTTCATTTTGGGGCAAAAAGGGAGAAATTCCCCTTATTTTGGGGCAAAATTGCAGAAATTTCCCTTATTTTAGGGCAAAATTGCAGAAATTTCACTTATGTCAGAGAAAAAAAGCAAAAATTTTTCTTATTTTGGGGCAAAAAGGCAGAAATTCCCATTAATTTGTGGCAAAAAGGCAGAAATTTCCCTTATTTTTGGGCAAAATTGCAGAAATTTCACTTATTTCAGTGTAATAAGTCAGAAATTGCCCTTATTTTTAGGCAAAAAAGACAGAAATTCTCTTTGTTTTGAGGGAAAAAGACAGAAATTCCACTTATTTAGAGGCAAAAATGCAGAAATTTCCCTTATTTTGGAGCAAAAATGAAGAAATTTCCCTTTTTTATGGCAAAAAGTTATGCATTCCCCTTATTTTCGGGCAAAAAGCAGAAATTCCCCGTATTTTGGAGCATAATTGCAGAAATTCTGCTAGTTGTGGTGCATAAAGACAGAAATTCCCTATATGTTGGGGCAAAAAGACAGAAATTCTCCTTATTTTGGGGCAAAACTCAGAAATTCCACTAATTAAGGGCAAAATTCCAGAAATTTCCCTTATTTTGGGGCAAAATTGCAGAAATTTCACTTATTTTGGGGCAAAATTGTAGAAATTTCACTTATTTCAGGGAAAAGAGGCAGAAATTTTCTTTATTTTGGGGCAAAAAGGAAGATATTCCTAATATTCTCTGGCAAAAATGCAGAAATTCCCCTTATTTTGAAGTAAAAATGCTGAAATTCCCCTTATTTGGGGGCAAAAAGGCAGAAATTTCCCTTATTTTGGGGCAAAATTGCAGAAATTTCACTTATTTAGAGGCAAAAATACAGAAATTCTCCATATTTTGGGGCAAAACTTAGAAATTCCACTTATTTTGGGGCAATATTTTAGAAATTTCCCTTATTTTGGGGCAACATTGCAGAAATTTCACTTATTTTGGGGCAAAATTGCAGAAATTTCACTTATTTCAGGGAAAAAAGGCACAAATTTTCCTTATTTTGGGGCAAAAAGTCAGAAATTCCTAATATTTTGTGGCAAAAATGCAGAAATTCCCCTTATTTTGAGGTAAAAAAGCTGAAATTCTTCTTATTTGGGGGCAAAGAGGCAGAAATTTCCAATATTTTGGGGCAAAATTGGAGAAATTTCACTTATTTCAGGGTAATAATTCAGAAATTCCCCTTATTTTGGGGCAACAAAGACAGAAATTCCCTTTGTTTTGGGGGAAAAGGACAGAAATTCCACTTATTTAGAGGCAAAAAGGCAGAAATTCCCCTTATTTTGAAGCAAAAATGAAGAAATTTACCTTTTTATGGCAAAAAGATATGCATTCCTCTTACTTTTGGGATAAAAAGCAGAAATTCCCCGTATTTTGAAGCAAAATTGCAGAAATTCTCATAATTTTCGGGCAAAAAGGCAGAAATTCTCCTTATTTTGGGGCAAAAAGACAGAAGATCTCCTTTTTTCGGGAGCAAACATTGAGAAATTCCCCTTATTTTGGGGCAAAATTGCAGAAATTTCCTTTACATTGGGGCAAAATTGCAGAAATTTCCCTTATTTTTGGGCAAAATTGCAGAAATTTCACTTACTTCAGGGTAATAAGTCAGAAATTCCCCTTATTTTGGGGCAAAAAAGACAGAAATTCTCTTTGTTTTGGGGGAAAAAGACAGAAATTCCACTTATTTAGAGGTAAAAAGGCAGAAATTTCCTTTATTTTGGAGCAAAAGAAGAAATGTCCCTTTTAATGGCAAAAAAGTATGCATTCCCATTATTTTCAGGCAAAAAGGCAGAAATTCCCCGTATTTTGGAGCAAAATTGCAGAAATTCCCCTAATTTTGGGGCAAAACGCAGAAATTCCCTTTATTTTGGGGCAAAAATCAGAAATTCCCCTTATTTTGGGGCAAAATTGCAGAAATTTCCTTTACATTGGGGCAAAATTGCAGAAATTTCCCTTATTTAGGGGCAAAATTGCAGAAATTTCACTTACTTCAGGGTAATAAGTCAGAAATTCCCCTTATTTTAGGGCAAAAAAGACAGAAATTCTCTTTGTTTTGAGGGAAAAAGACAGAAATTCCACTTATTAAAGACAAAAAGGAAGAAATTCCCTTTATTTTGGAGGAAAAATGAAGAAATTTCCCTTTTTTATGGCAAAAAGCTATGCATTCCCATTATTTTCAGGCAAAAAGGCAGAAATTCCCCGTATTTTTGAGCAAAATTGCAGAAATTCCCCTAATTTTGGGGCAAAATGCAGAAATTCCCTTTATTTTCGGGCAAAATCAGAAATTCCCCTTATTTTGGGGAAAAATTGCAGAAATTTCACTTATTTTGGGGCAAAATTGCAGTAATTTCACATATTTCAGGGTAAAAAAGCAGAAATTTCCCTTATTTTGGGGCAAAATTGCAGAAATTTCACTTATTTCAGTGTAATAAGTCAGAAATTCCCCTTATTTTAAGGCAAAAAAGACAGAAATTCCCTTTGTTTTGAGGGAAAAAGACAGAAATTCCATTTACTTAGAGGCAAAAATGCAGAAATTTCCCTTATTTTGGAGCAAAAATGAAGAAATTTCCCTTTTCTATGGCAAAATGTTATGCATTCCCATTATTTTCGGGCAAAAATGCAGAAATTCCCCGTATTTTGGAGCATAATTGCAGAAATTCCTCTAGTTGTGGTGCACAAAGACAGAAATTCCCTATAAGTTGGGGCAAAAAGACAGAAATTCTCCTTATTTTGGGGCAAAACTCATAAATTCTACTTATTTTGGGGAAAAATTCCAGAAATTTCCCTTATTTTGGGGCAAAATTGCAGAAATTTCAATTATTTTGGGGCAAAATTGCAGAAATTTCACTTATTTCAGGGAAAAAAGGCAGAAATTTTCCTTATTTTGGGGCAAAAAGGCAGAAATTCCTAATATTTTCTGGCAAAAATGCAGAAATTCCCCTTATTTTGAGGTAAAAAGGCTGAAATTCCCCTTATTTGGGGGCAAAAAGGCAGAAATTTCCCTTATTTTGGGGCAAAATTGCAGAAATTTCACTTATTTACAGGCAAAAAGACAGAAATTCTCCTTATTTTGGGGCAAAACTTAGAAATTCCACATATTTTGGGGCAAAATTCCAGAAATTTCCCTTATTTTGGGGCAAAATTGCAGAAATTTCACTTATTTTGGGGCAAAATTGCAGAAATTTCACTTATTTCAGGAAAAAAAGGCACAAATTTTCCTTATTTTGGGGCAAAAAGTCAGAAATTCCTAATATTTTGTGGCAAAAATGCAGAAATTCCCCTTATTTTGAGGTAAAAAGGCTGAAATTCCCCTTATTTGGGGGCAAAGAGGCAGAAATTTCCCTTATTTTGGGGCAAAATTGGAGAAATTTCACTTATTTCAGGGTAATAATTCAGAAATTCCCCTTATTTTGGGGCAAAAAAGACAGAAATTTTCTTTGTTTTGGGGGAAAAAGACAGAAATTCCATTTATTTAGAGGCAAAATGGCAGAAATTCCCCTTATTATGGAGCAAAAATTTAGAAATTTAACTTTTTATGACAAAAAGGTATGCATTCCCCTTACTTTCGGGATTAAAAGCAGAAATTCCCCGTATTTTGAAGCAAAATTGCAGAAATTCTCAGAATTTTCGGGCAAAAAGGCAGAAATTCTCCTTATTTTGGGGCAAAAAGACAGAAGATCTCCTTTTTTTGGGAGCAAACATTCAGAAATTCCCGTTATTTTGGGGCAAAATTGCAGAAATTTCCTTTACATTGGGGCAAAATTGCAGAAATTTCCCTTATTTTGGTGCAAAAATCAGAAATTCCCCTTCTTTTGGGGCAAAATTCAAGAAATTTCCTTTATTTTGTTGCAAAATTTCAGGAATTTACCATATTTTGAGGAAAAATTGAAGAAATTTTCCTTATTTGGGGCAAAATTGCAGAAATTTCACTTATTTTCAGGTAAAAAGGCTGAAATTTCCTTCATTTTGGGGCAAAAAGGGAGAAATTCCCCTTATTTTGGGGCAAAATTGCAAAAATTTCCATTATTATTGGGAAAAATTGCAGAAATTTTCCTTATTTTAGGGCAAAATTGCAGAAATTTCACTTATTTCAGGGAAAAAAAGCAAAAATTTTTCTTATTTTGGGGAAAAAGTCAGAAATTACCATTAATTTGTGGCAAAAAGGCAGAAATTTCCCTTATTTGTAAGCAAAATTGCAGAAATTTCACTTATTTCAGTGTAATAAGTCAGAAATTTCCCTTATTTTGAGGCAAAAAAGACAGAAATTCCCTTTGTTTTGAGGGAAAATGACAGAAATTCCACTTATTTAGAGGCAAAAATGAAGAAATTTCCCTTATTTTGGAGCAAAAATGAAGAAATTTCCCTTTTTTATGGCAAAAAGTTATGCATTCCCCTTATTTTCGGGCAAAAAGGCAGAAATTCCCCGTATTTTGCAGCATAATTGCACAAATTCCCCTAGTTGTGGTGCAGAACGACAGAAATTCCCTATATGTTGGGGCAAAAAGACAGAAATTCTCCTTATTTTGGGGCAAAACTCATAAATTCCACTTATTTTGGGGCAAAATTCCAGAAATTTCCCTTATTTTGGGGCAAAATTGCAGAAATTTCACTTATTTTGGGGCAAAATTGCAGAAATTTCACTCATTTCAGGGAAAAAAAGAAGAAATTTTCTTTATTTTGGGGCAAAAAGGCAGAAATTCCTAATATTTTCTGGAAAAAATGCAGAAATTCCTTTTATTTTTAGGTAAAAAGGCTGAAATTCCTTTTATTTGGGAGCAAAAATGCAGAAATTTCCCTTATTTTGGGGCAAAATTGCAGAAATTTCACTTATTTAGAGGCAAAAATACAGAAATTCTCCTTATTTTGGGGCAAAACTTAGAAATTCCACTTATTTGGGGGCAAAATTTCAGAAATTTCCCTTATTTTGGGGCAACATTGCAGAAATTTCACTTATTTTGGGGCAAAATTGCAGAAATTTCACTTATTTCAGGGAAAAAAGGCACAAATTTTCCTTATTTTGGGGCAAAAAGTCAGAAATTCCTAATATTTTGTGGCAAAAATGCAGAAATTCCCCTTATTTTGAGGTAAAAAGGCTGAAATTCCCCTTATTTGGGGGCAAAGAGGCAGAAATTTCCATTATTTTGGGGCAAAATTGGAGAAATTTCACTTATTTCAGGGTAATAATTCAGAAATTCCCCTTATTTTGGGTCAAAAAAGACAGAAATTCCTTTTGTTTTGGGATAAAAAGACAGAAATTCCACTTATTTAGAGGCAAAAAGGCAGAAATTCCCCTTATTTTGAAGAAAAAATGAAGAAATTTACCTTTTTATGGCAAAAAGATATGCATTCCCCTTACTTTTGGGATAAAAAGCAGAAATTCCTCGTATTTTGAAGCAAATTGCAGAAATTCTCATAATTTTCGGGCGAAAAGGCAAAAATTCTCCTCATTTTGGGGCAAAAAGACAGAAGATCTCCTTTTTTTCGGGAGCAAACATTCAGAAATTCCCCTTATTTTGGGGCAAAATTGCAGAAATTTCCTTTACATTGGGGCAAAATTGCAGAAATTTCCCTTATTTTGGGGCAAAATTGCAGAAATTTCACTTACTTCAGGGTAATAAGTCAGAAATTCCCCTTATTTTGGGGCAAAAAAGACAGAAATTCTCTTTGTTTTGGGGGAAAAAGACAGAAATTCCACTTATTTAGAGGCAAAAAGGCAGAAATTCCCTTTATTTTGGAGCAAAAATGAAGAAATGTCCCTTTTAATGGCAAAAAGGTATGCATTCCCATTATTTTCAGGCAAAAAGGCAGAAATTCCCCGTATTTTGGAGCAAAATTGCAGAAATTCCCCTAATTTTGGGGCAAAATGCAGAAATTCCCTTTATTTTGGGGCAAAAATCAGAAATTCCCCTTATTTTGGGGCAAAATTGCAGAAATTTCACTTATTTCAGTGTAATAAGTCCGAAATTCCTCTTTTTTTGAGGCAAAAAAGACAGAAATTCCCTTTGTTTTGAGGGAAAAAGACAGAAATTCCACTTATTTAGAGGCAAAAATGCAGAAATTTCCCTTATTTGGAGCAAAAATGAAGAAATTTCCCTTTTTTATGGCAAAAAGTTATGCATTCCCCTTATTTTCGGGCAAAAAGGCAGAAATTCCCCGTATTTTGGAGCATAATTGCACAAATTCCCCTAGTTGTGCTGCAGAAAGACAGAAATTCCCTATATGTTGGGGCAAAAAGACAGAAATTCTCCTTATTTTGGGGCAAAACTCAGAAATTCCACTTATTTTGGGGCAAAATTCCAGAAATTTCCCTTATTTTGGGGCAAAATTGCAGAAATTTCACTTATTTTGGGGCAAAATTGCAGAAATTTCACTCATTTCAGGAAAGAAAAGAAGAAATTTTCTTTATTTTGGGGCAAAAAGGCAGAAATTCCTAATATTTTCTGGCAAAAATGCAGAAATTCCCCTTATTTTTAAATAAAAAGGCTGAAATTCCTTTTATTTGGGAGCAATAATGCGGAAATTTCCCTTATTTTGGGGCAAAATTGCAGAAATTTCACTTATTTAGAGGCAAAAATACAGAAATTCTGCTTATTTTGGGGCAAAACTTAGAAATTCCACTTATTTTGGGCAAAATTCCAGAAATTTCCCTTATTTTGGGGCAACATTGCAGAAATTTCACTTATTTTGGGGCAAAATTGCAGAAATTTCACTTATTTCAGGGAAAAAAGGCACAAATTTTCCTTATTTTGGGGCAAAAAGTCAGAAATTCCTAATATTTTGTGGCAAAAATGCAGAAATTCCCCTTATTTTGAGGTAAAAAGGCTGAAATTCCCCTTATTTGGGGGCAAAGAGGCAGAAATTTCCATTATTTTGGGGCAAAATTGGAGAAATTTCACTTATTTCAGGGTAATAATTCAGAAATTCCCCTTATTTTGGTTCAAAAAAGACAGAAATTCCCTTTGTTTTGGGGGAAAAAGACAGAAATTCCACTTATTTAGAGGCAAAAAGGCAGAAATTCCCCTTATTTTGGAGCAAAAATGAAGAAATTTACCTTTTTATGGCAAAAAGGTATGCATTCCCCTTATTTTGGGATAAAAAGCAGAAATTCCCCGTATTTTGAAGCAAAATTGCAGAAATTCTCATAATTTTCGGGCAAAAATGCAGAAATTCCCCGTATTTTGGAGCATAATTGCAGAAATTCCTCTAGTTGTGGTGCACAAAGACAGAAATTCCCTATATGTTGGGGCAAAAAGACAGAAATTCTCCTTATTTTGGGGCAAAACTCATAAATTCTACATATTTTGGGGAAAAATTCCAGAAATTTCCCTTATTTTGGGGCAAAATTGCCGAAATTTCACTTATTTTGGGGCAAAATTGCAGAAATTTCACTTATTTCAGGGAAAAAATGCAGAAATTTTCCTTATTTTGGGGCAAAAAGGCAGAAATTCCTAATATTTTCTGGGAAAAATGCAGAAATTCCCCTTATTTTGAGGTAAAAAGGCTGAAATTCCCCTTATTTGGGGGCAAAAAGGCAGAAATTTCCCTTATTTTGTGGCAAAATTGCAGAAATTTCACTTATTTACAGGCAAAAAGACAGAAATTCTCCTTATTTTGGGGCACAACTTAGAAATTCCACTTATTTTGGGGCAAAATTCCAGAAATTTGCCTTATTTTGGGGCAAAATTGCAGAAATTTCACTTATTTTGGGGCAAAATTGCAGAAATTTCACTTATTTTAGGGAAAAAAGGCACAAATTTTTCTTATTTTGGGGCAAAAAGTCAGAAATTCCTAATATTTTGTCGCAAAAATGCAGAAATTCCCCTTATTTTGAAGTAAAAAGGCTGAAATTCCCCTTATTTGGGGGCAAAGAGGCAGAAATTTCCATTATTTTGGGGCAAAATTGGAGAAATTTCACTTATTTCAGGGTAATAATTCAGAAATTCCCCTTATTTCGGGGCAAAAAAGACAGAAATTCCCTTTGTTTTGGGGGAAAAAGACAGAAATTCCATTTATTTAGAGGCAAAAAGGCAGAAATTCCCCTTATTTTGGAGCAA
This sequence comes from Micromys minutus, assembly GCF_963924665.1. Lineage (NCBI taxonomy): Eukaryota > Metazoa > Chordata > Mammalia > Rodentia > Muridae > Micromys > Micromys minutus. The sequence goes on along the minus strand of NW_027667806.1, from coordinate 1,901,977 downwards.
AAATGTAGAAATTTACCTTTTTATGACAAAAAGGTATGCATTCCCCTTACTTTCGGGATTAGAAGCAGAAATACCCCGTATTTTGAAGCAAAATTGCAGAAATTCTCATAATTTTCGGGCAAAAAGGCAGAAATTCTCCTTATTTTGGGGCAAAAAGACAGAAGATCTCCTTTTTTTGGGAGCAAACATTCAGAAATTCCCGTTATTTTGGGGCAAAATTGCAGAAATTTCCTTTACATTGGGGCAAAATTGCAGAAATTTCCCTTATTTTGGGGCAAAATTGCAGAAATTTCACTTATTTTCAGATAAAAAGGCTGAAATTTCCTTCATTTTGGGGCAAAAAGGGAGAAATTCCCCTTATTTTGGGGCAAAATTGCAGAAATTTCCCTTATTATTGGGAAAAATTGCAAAAATTTTCCTTATTTTAGGGCAAAATTGCAGAAATTTCACTTATTTCAGAGAAAAAAAGCAAAAATTTTTCTTATTTTGGGGCAAAAAGGCAGAAATTCCCATTAATTTGTGACAAAAAGGCAGAAATTTCCCTTATATTTAAGCAAAATTGCAGAAATTTCACTTATTTCAGTGTAATAAGTCAGAAATTCCCCTTATTTTGAGGCAAAAAAGACAGAAATTCCCTTTGTTTTGAGGGAAAAAGACAGAAATTCCACTTATTTAGAGGCAAAAATGCAGAAATTTCCCTTATTTTAGAGCAAAAATGAAGAAATTTCCCTTTTTTATGGCAAAAAGTTATGCATTCCCCTTATTTTCGGGCAAAAAGGCACAAATTCCCCGTATTTTGGAGCATAATTGCAGAAATTCCTCTAGTTGTGGTGCATAAAGACAGAAATTCCCTATATGTTGGGGCAAAAAGACAGAAATTCTCCTTATTTTGGGGCAAAACTCAGAAATTCCACTAATTTAGGGCAAAATTCCAGAAATTTCCCTTATTTTGGGGCAACATTGCAGAAATTTCACTTATTTTGTGGCAATATTGTAGAAATTTCACTTATTTCAGGGAAAAGAGGCAGAAATTTTCTTTATTTTGTGGCAAAAAGGCAGAAATTCCTAATATTCTCTGGCAAAAATGCAGAAATTCCCTTTATTTTGAAGTAAAAAGGCTGAAATTCCCCTTATTTGGGGGCAAAAAGGCAGAAATTCCCCTTATTTTGGGGCAAAATTGCAGAAATTTCACTTATTTAGAGGCAAAAATACAGAAATTCTCCATATTTTGGGGCAAAACTTAGAAATTCCACTTATTTTGGGGCAATATTTTAGAAATTTCCCTTATTTTGGGGCAACATTGCAGAAATTTCACTTATTTTGGGGCAAAATTGCAGAAATTTCACTTATTTCAGGGAAAAAAGGCACAAATTTTCCTTATTTTGGGGCAAAAAGTCAGAAATTCCTAATATTTTGTGGCAAAAATGCAGAAATTCCCCTTATTTTGAGGTAAAAAAGCTGAAATTCTTCTTATTTGGGGGCAAAGAGGCAGAAATTTCCAATATTTTGGGGCAAAATTGGAGAAATTTCACTTATTTCAGGGTAATAATTCAGAAATTCCCCTTATTTTGGGGCAACAAAGACAGAAATTCCCTTTGTTTTGGGGGAAAAGGACAGAAATTCCACTTATTTAGAGGCAAAAAGGCAGAAATTCCCCTTATTTTGAAGCAAAAATGAAGAAATTTACCTTTTTATGGCAAAAAGATATGCATTCCTCTTACTTTTGGGATAAAAAGCAGAAATTCCCCGTATTTTGAAGCAAAATTGCAGAAATTCTCATAATTTTCGGGCAAAAAGGCAGAAATTCTCCTTATTTTGGGGCAAAAAGACAGAAGATCTCCTTTTTTCGGGAGCAAACATTGAGAAATTCCCCTTATTTTGGGGCAAAATTGCAGAAATTTCCTTTACATTGGGGCAAAATTGCAGAAATTTCCCTTATTTTTGGGCAAAATTGCAGAAATTTCACTTACTTCAGGGTAATAAGTCAGAAATTCCCCTTATTTTGGGGCAAAAAAGACAGAAATTCTCTTTGTTTTGGGGGAAAAAGACAGAAATTCCACTTATTTAGAGGTAAAAAGGCAGAAATTTCCTTTATTTTGGAGCAAAAGAAGAAATGTCCCTTTTAATGGCAAAAAAGTATGCATTCCCATTATTTTCAGGCAAAAAGGCAGAAATTCCCCGTATTTTGGAGCAAAATTGCAGAAATTCCCCTAATTTTGGGGCAAAACGCAGAAATTCCCTTTATTTTGGGGCAAAAATCAGAAATTCCCCTTATTTTGGGGCAAAATTGCAGAAATTTCCTTTACATTGGGGCAAAATTGCAGAAATTTCCCTTATTTAGGGGCAAAATTGCAGAAATTTCACTTACTTCAGGGTAATAAGTCAGAAATTCCCCTTATTTTGGGGCAAAAAAGACAGAAATTCTCTTTGTTTTGGGGGAAAAAGACAGAAATTCCACTTATTAAAGGCAAAAAGGAAGAAATTCCCTTTATTTTGGAGGAAAAATGAAGAAATTTCCCTTTTTTATGGCAAAAAGCTATGCATTCCCATTATTTTCAGGCAAAAAGGCAGAAATTCCCCGTATTTTTGAGCAAAATTGCAGAAATTCCCCTAATTTTGGGGCAAAATGCAGAAATTCCCTTTATTTTCGGGCAAAATCAGAAATTCCCCTTATTTTGGGGAAAAATTGCAGAAATTTCACTTATTTTGGGGCAAAATTGCAGTAATTTCACATATTTCAGGGTAAAAAAGCAGAAATTTCCCTTATTTTGGGGCAAAATTGCAGAAATTTCACTTATTTCAGTGTAATAAGTCAGAAATTCCCCTTATTTTAAGGCAAAAAAGACAGAAATTCCCTTTGTTTTGAGGGAAAAAGACAGAAATTCCATTTACTTAGAGGCAAAAATGCAGAAATTTCCCTTATTTTGGAGCAAAAATGAAGAAATTTCCCTTTTCTATGGCAAAATGTTATGCATTCCCATTATTTTCGGGCAAAAATGCAGAAATTCCCCGTATTTTGGAGCATAATTGCAGAAATTCCTCTAGTTGTGGTGCACAAAGACAGAAATTCCCTATATGTTGGGGCAAAAAGACAGAAATTCTCCTTATTTTGGGGCAAAACTCATAAATTCTACATATTTTGGGGAAAAATTCCAGAAATTTCCCTTATTTTGGGGCAAAATTGCAGAAATTTCACTTATTTTGGGGCAAAATTGCAGAAATTTCACTTATTTCAGGGAAAAAATGCAGAAATTTTCCTTATTTTGGGGCAAAAAGGCAGAAATTCCTAATATTTTCTGGGAAAAATGCAGAAATTCCCCTTATTTTGAGGTAAAAAGGCTGAAATTCCCCTTATTTGGGGGCAAAAAGGCAGAAATTTCCCTTATTTTGTGGCAAAATTGCAGAAATTTCACTTATTTACAGGCAAAAAGACAGAAATTCTCCTTATTTTGGGGCACAACTTAGAAATTCCACTTATTTTGGGGCAAAATTCCAGAAATTTGCCTTATTTTGGGGCAAAATTGCAGAAATTTCACTTATTTTGGGGCAAAATTGCAGAAATTTCACTTATTTCAGGGAAAAAAGGCACAAATTTTTCTTATTTTGGGGCAAAAAGTCAGAAATTCCTAATATTTTGTCGCAAAAATGCAGAAATTCCCCTTATTTTGAAGTAAAAAGGCTGAAATTCCCCTTATTTGGGGGCAAAGAGGCAGAAATTTCCATTATTTTGGGGCAAAATTGGAGAAATTTCACTTATTTCAGGGTAATAATTCAGAAATTCCCCTTATTTCGGGGCAAAAAAGACAGAAATTCCCTTTGTTTTGGGGGAAAAAGACAGAAATTCCATTTATTTAGAGGCAAAAAGGCAGAAATTCCCCTTATTTTGGAGCAAAAATGTAGAAATTTACCTTTTTATGACAAAAAGGTATGCATTCCCCTTACTTTCGGGATTAGAAGCAGAAATACCCCGTATTTTGAAGCAAAATTGCAGAAATTCTCATAATTTTCGGGCAAAAAGGCAGAAATTCTCCTTATTTTGGGGCAAAAAGACAGAAGATCTCCTTTTTTTGGGAGCAAACATTCAGAAATTCCCGTTATTTTGGGGCAAAATTGCAGAAATTTCCTTTACATTGGGGCAAAATTGCAGAAATTTCCCTTATTTTGGGGCAAAATTGCAGAAATTTCACTTATTTTCAGATAAAAAGGCTGAAATTTCCTTCATTTTGGGGCAAAAAGGGAGAAATTCCCCTTATTTTGGGGCAAAATTGCAGAAATTTCCCTTATTATTGGGAAAAATTGCAAAAATTTTCCTTATTTTAGGGCAAAATTGCAGAAATTTCACTTATTTCAGAGAAAAAAAGCAAAAATTTTTCTTATTTTGGGGCAAAAAGGCAGAAATTCCCATTAATTTGTGACAAAAAGGCAGAAATTTCCCTTATATTTAAGCAAAATTGCAGAAATTTCACTTATTTCAGTGTAATAAGTCAGAAATTCCCCTTATTTTGAGGCAAAAAAGACAGAAATTCCCTTTGTTTTGAGGGAAAAAGACAGAAATTCCACTTATTTAGAGGCAAAAATGCAGAAATTTCCCTTATTTTAGAGCAAAAATGAAGAAATTTCCCTTTTTTATGGCAAAAAGTTATGCATTCCCCTTATTTTCGGGCAAAAAGGCACAAATTCCCCGTATTTTGGAGCATAATTGCAGAAATTCCTCTAGTTGTGGTGCATAAAGACAGAAATTCCCTATATGTTGGGGCAAAAAGACAGAAATTCTCCTTATTTTGGGGCAAAACTCAGAAATTCCACTAATTTAGGGCAAAATTCCAGAAATTTCCCTTATTTTGGGGCAACATTGCAGAAATTTCACTTATTTTGTGGCAATATTGTAGAAATTTCACTTATTTCAGGGAAAAGAGGCAGAAATTTTCTTTATTTTGTGGCAAAAAGGCAGAAATTCCTAATATTCTCTGGCAAAAATGCAGAAATTCCCTTTATTTTGAAGTAAAAAGGCTGAAATTCCCCTTATTTGGGGGCAAAAAGGCAGAAATTCCCCTTATTTTGGGGCAAAATTGCAGAAATTTCACTTATTTAGAGGCAAAAATACAGAAATTCTCCATATTTTGGGGCAAAACTTAGAAATTCCACTTATTTTGGGGCAATATTTTAGAAATTTCCCTTATTTTGGGGCAACATTGCAGAAATTTCACTTATTTTGGGGCAAAATTGCAGAAATTTCACTTATTTCAGGGAAAAAAGGCACAAATTTTCCTTATTTTGGGGCAAAAAGTCAGAAATTCCTAATATTTTGTGGCAAAAATGCAGAAATTCCCCTTATTTTGAGGTAAAAAAGCTGAAATTCTTCTTATTTGGGGGCAAAGAGGCAGAAATTTCCAATATTTTGGGGCAAAATTGGAGAAATTTCACTTATTTCAGGGTAATAATTCAGAAATTCCCCTTATTTTGGGGCAACAAAGACAGAAATTCCCTTTGTTTTGGGGGAAAAGGACAGAAATTCCACTTATTTAGAGGCAAAAAGGCAGAAATTCCCCTTATTTTGAAGCAAAAATGAAGAAATTTACCTTTTTATGGCAAAAAGATATGCATTCCTCTTACTTTTGGGATAAAAAGCAGAAATTCCCCGTATTTTGAAGCAAAATTGCAGAAATTCTCATAATTTTCGGGCAAAAAGGCAGAAATTCTCCTTATTTTGGGGCAAAAAGACAGAAGATCTCCTTTTTTCGGGAGCAAACATTGAGAAATTCCCCTTATTTTGGGGCAAAATTGCAGAAATTTCCTTTACATTGGGGCAAAATTGCAGAAATTTCCCTTATTTTTGGGCAAAATTGCAGAAATTTCACTTACTTCAGGGTAATAAGTCAGAAATTCCCCTTATTTTGGGGCAAAAAAGACAGAAATTCTCTTTGTTTTGGGGGAAAAAGACAGAAATTCCACTTATTTAGAGGTAAAAAGGCAGAAATTTCCTTTATTTTGGAGCAAAAGAAGAAATGTCCCTTTTAATGGCAAAAAAGTATGCATTCCCATTATTTTCAGGCAAAAAGGCAGAAATTCCCCGTATTTTGGAGCAAAATTGCAGAAATTCCCCTAATTTTGGGGCAAAACGCAGAAATTCCCTTTATTTTGGGGCAAAAATCAGAAATTCCCCTTATTTTGGGGCAAAATTGCAGAAATTTCCTTTACATTGGGGCAAAATTGCAGAAATTTCCCTTATTTAGGGGCAAAATTGCAGAAATTTCACTTACTTCAGGGTAATAAGTCAGAAATTCCCCTTATTTTGGGGCAAAAAAGACAGAAATTCTCTTTGTTTTGGGGGAAAAAGACAGAAATTCCACTTATTAAAGGCAAAAAGGAAGAAATTCCCTTTATTTTGGAGGAAAAATGAAGAAATTTCCCTTTTTTATGGCAAAAAGCTATGCATTCCCATTATTTTCAGGCAAAAAGGCAGAAATTCCCCGTATTTTTGAGCAAAATTGCAGAAATTCCCCTAATTTTGGGGCAAAATGCAGAAATTCCCTTTATTTTCGGGCAAAATCAGAAATTCCCCTTATTTTGGGGAAAAATTGCAGAAATTTCACTTATTTTGGGGCAAAATTGCAGTAATTTCACATATTTCAGGGTAAAAAAGCAGAAATTTCCCTTATTTTGGGGCAAAATTGCAGAAATTTCACTTATTTCAGTGTAATAAGTCAGAAATTCCCCTTATTTTAAGGCAAAAAAGACAGAAATTCCCTTTGTTTTGAGGGAAAAAGACAGAAATTCCATTTACTTAGAGGCAAAAATGCAGAAATTTCCCTTATTTTGGAGCAAAAATGAAGAAATTTCCCTTTTCTATGGCAAAATGTTATGCATTCCCATTATTTTCGGGCAAAAATGCAGAAATTCCCCGTATTTTGGAGCATAATTGCAGAAATTCCTCTAGTTGTGGTGCACAAAGACAGAAATTCCCTATAAGTTGGGGCAAAAAGACAGAAATTCTCCTTATTTTGGGGCAAAACTCATAAATTCTACTTATTTTGGGGAAAAATTCCAGAAATTTCCCTTATTTTGGGGCAAAATTGCAGAAATTTCAATTATTTTGGGGCAAAATTGCAGAAATTTCACTTATTTCAGGGAAAAAAGGCAGAAATTTTCCTTATTTTGGGGCAAAAAGGCAGAAATTCCTAATATTTTCTGGCAAAAATGCAGAAATTCCCCTTATTTTGAGGTAAAAAGGCTGAAATTCCCCTTATTTGGGGGCAAAAAGGCAGTAATTTCCCTTATTTTGGGGCAAAATTGCAGAAATTTCACTTATTTACAGGCAAAAAGACAGAAATTCTCCTTATTTTGGGGCAAAACTTAGAAATTCCACTTATTTTGGGGCAAAATTCCAGAAATTTCCCTTATTTTGGGGCAAAATTGCAGAAATTTCACTTATTTTGGGGCAAAATTGCAGAAATTTCACTTATTTCAGGAAAAAAAGGCACAAATTTTCCTTATTTTGGGGCAAAAAGTCAGAAATTCCTAATATTTTGTGGCAAAAATGCAGAAATTCCCCTTATTTTGAGGTAAAAAGGCTGAAATTCCCCTTATTTGGGGGCAAAGAGGCAGAAATTTCCCTTATTTTGGGGCAAAATTGGAGAAATTTCACTTATTTCAGGGTAATAATTCAGAAATTCCCCTTATTTTGGGGCAAAAAAGACAGAAATTCCCTTTGTTTTGGGGGAAAAAGACAGAAATTCCATTTATTTAGAGGCAAAATGGCAGAAATTCCCCTTATTATGGAGCAAAAATTTAGAAATTTAACTTTTTATGACAAAAAGGTATGCATTCCCCTTACTTTCGGGATTAAAAGCAGAAATTCCCCGTATTTTGAAGCAAAATTGCAGAAATTCTCAGAATTTTCGGGCAAAAAGGCAGAAATTCTCCTTATTTTGGGGCAAAAAGACAGAAGATCTCCTTTTTTTGGGAGCAAACATTCAGAAATTCCCGTTATTTTGGGGCAAAATTGCAGAAATTTCCTTTACATTGGGGCAAAATTGCAGAAATTTCCCTTATTTTGGTGCAAAAATCAGAAATTCCCCTTCTTTTGGGGCAAAATTCAAGAAATTTCCTTTATTTTGTGGCAAAATTACAGGAATTTACCATATTTTGAGGAAAAATTGAAGAAATTTTCCTTATTTGGGGCAAAATTGCAGAAATTTCACTTATTTTCAGGTAAAAAGGCTGAAATTTCCTTCATTTTGGGGCAAAAAGGGAGAAATTCCCCTTATTTTGGGGCAAAATTGCAAAAATTTCCATTATTATTGGGAAAAATTGCAGAAATTTTCCTTATTTTAGGGCAAAATTGCAGAAATTTCACTTATTTCAGGGAAAAAAAGCAAAAATTTTTCTTATTTTGGGGAAAAAGGCAGAAATTACCATTAATTTGTGGCAAAAAGGCAGAAATTTCCCTTATTTTGGGGCAACATTGCAGAAATTTCACTTATTTTGGGGCAAAATTGCAGAAATTTCACTTATTTCAGGGAAAAAAGGCACAAATTTTCCTTATTTTGGGGCAAAAAGTCAGAAATTCCTAATATTTTGTGGCAAAAATGCAGAAATTCCCCTTATTTTGAGGTAAAAAGGCTGAAATTCCCCTTATTTGGGGGCAAAGAGGCAGAAATTTCCATTATTTTGGGGCAAAATTGGAGAAATTTCACTTATTTCAGGGTAATAATTCAGAAATTCCCCTTATTTTGCGTCAAAAAAGACAGAAATTCCTTTTGTTTTGGGATAAAAAGACAGAAATTCCACTTATTTAGAGGCAAAAAGGCAGAAATTCCCCTTATTTTGAAGAAAAAATGAAGAAATTTACCTTTTTATGGCAAAAAGATATGCATTCCCCTTACTTTTGGGATAAAAAGCAGAAATTCCTCGTATTTTGAAGCAAATTGCAGAAATTCTCATAATTTTCGGGCGAAAAGGCAAAAATTCTCCTCATTTTGGGGCAAAAAGACAGAAGATCTCCTTTTTTCGGGAGCAAACATTCAGAAATTCCCCTTATTTTGGGGCAAAATTGCAGAAATTTCCTTTACATTGGGGCAAAATTGCAGAAATTTCCCTTATTTTGGGGCAAAATTGCAGAAATTTCACTTACTTCAGGGTAATAAGTCAGAAATTCCCCTTATTTTGGGGCAAAAAAGACAGAAATTCTCTTTGTTTTGGGGGAAAAAGACAGAAATTCCACTTATTTAGAGGCAAAAAGGCAGAAATTCCCTTTATTTGGAGCAAAAATGAAGAAATGTCCCTTTTAATGGCAAAAAGGTATGCATTCCCATTATTTTCAGGCAAAAAGGCAGAAATTCCCCGTATTTTGGAGCAAAATTGCAGAAATTCCCCTAATTTTGGGGCAAAATGCAGAAATTCCCTTTATTTTGGGGCAAAAATCAGAAATTCCCCTTATTTTGGGGCAAAATTGCAGAAATTTCACTTATTTCAGTGTAATAAGTCAGAAATTCCTCTTTTTTTGAGGAAAAAAGACAGAAATTCCCTTTGTTTTGAGGGAAAAAGACAGAAATTCCACTTATTTAGAGGCAAAAATGCAGAAATTTCCCTTATTTGGAGCAAAAATGAAGAAATTTCCCTTTTTTATGGCAAAAAGTTATGCATTCCCCTTATTTTCGGGCAAAAAGGCAGAAATTCCCCGTATTTTGGAGCATAATTGCACAAATTCCCCTAGTTGTGCTGCAGAAAGACAGAAATTCCCTATATGTTGGGGCAAAAAGACAGAAATTCTCCTTATTTTGGGGCAAAACTCAGAAATTCCACTTATTTTGGGGCAAAATTCCAGAAATTTCCCTTATTTTGGGGCAAAATTGCAGAAATTTCACTTATTTTGGGGCAAAGTTGCAGAAATTTCACTCATTTCAGGGAAGAAAAGAAGAAATTTTCTTTATTTTGGGGCAAAAAGGCAGAAATTCCTAATATTTTCTGGCAAAAATGCAGAAATTCCCCTTATTTTTAAATAAAAAGGCTGAAATTCCTTTTATTTGGGAGCAATAATGCAGAAATTTCCCTTATTTTGGGGCAAAATTGCAGAAATTTCACTTATTTCAGTGTAATAAGTCAGAAATTCCTCTTTTTTTGAGGCAAAAAAGACAGAAATTCCCTTTGTTTTGAGGGAAAAAGACAGAAATTCCACTTATTTAGAGGCAAAAATGCAGAAATTTCCCTTATTTGGAGCAAAAATGAAGAAATTTCCCTTTTTTATGGCAAAAAGTTATGCATTCCCCTTATTTTCGGGCAAAAAGGCAGAAATTCCCCGTATTTTGGAGCATAATTGCACAAATTCCCCTAGTTGTGCTGCAGAAAGACAGAAATTCCCTACATGTTGGGGCAAAAAGACAGAAATTCTCCTTATTTTGGGGCAAAACTCAGAAATTCCACTTATTTTGGGGCAAAATTCCAGAAATTTCCCTTATTTTGGGGCAAAATTGCAGAAATTTCACTTATTTTGGGGCAAAGTTGCAGAAATTTCACTCATTTCAGGGAAGAAAAGAAGAAATTTTCTTTATTTTGGGGCAAAAAGGCAGAAATTCCTAATATTTTCTGGCAAAAATGCAGAAATTCCCCTTATTTTTAAATAAAAAGGCTGAAATTCCTTATATTTGGGAGCAATAATGCAGAAATTTCCCTTATTTTGGGGCAAAATTGCAGAAATTTCACTTATTTAGAGGCAAAAATACAGAAATTCTGCTTATTTTGGGGCAAAACTTAGAAATTCCACTTATTTTGGGCAAAATTCCAGAAATTTCCCTTATTTTGGGGCAACATTGCAGAAATTTCACTTATTTTGGGGCAAAATTGCAGAAATTTCACTTATTTCAGGGAAAAAAGGCACAAATTTTCCTTATTTTGGGGCAAAAAGTCAGAAATTCCTAATATTTTGTGGCAAAAATGCAGAAATTCCCCTTATTTTGAGGTAAAAAGGCTGAAATTCCCCTTATTTGGGGGCAAAGAGGCAGAAATTTCCATTATTTTGGGGCAAAATTGGAGAAATTTCACTTATTTCAGGGTAATAATTCAGAAATTCCCCTTATTTTGGTTCAAAAAAGACAGAAATTCCTTTTGTTTTGGGGGAAAAAGACAGAAATTCCACTTATTTAGAGGCAAAAAGGCAGAAATTCCCCTTATTTTGGAGCAAAAATGAAGAAATTTACCTTTTTATGGCAAAAAGGTATGCATTCCCCTTATTTTGGGATAAAAAGCAGAAATTCCCCGTATTTTGAAGCAAAATTGCAGAAATTCTCATAATTTTCGGGCAAAAATGCAGAAATTCCCCGTATTTTGGAGCATAATTGCAGAAATTCCTCTAGTTGTGGTGCACAAAGACAGAAATTCCCTATATGTTGGGGCAAAAAGACAGAAATTCTCCTTATTTTGGGGCAAAACTCATAAATTCTACATATTTTGGGGAAAAATTCCAGAAATTTCCCTTATTTTGGGGCAAAATTGCAGAAATTTCACTTATTTTGGGGCAAAATTGCAGAAATTTCACTTATTTCAGGGAAAAAATGCAGAAATTTTCCTTATTTTGGGGCAAAAAGGCAGAAATTCCTAATATTTTCTGGGAAAAATGCAGAAATTCCCCTTATTTTGAGGTAAAAAGGCTGAAATTCCCCTTATTTGGGGGCAAAAAGGCAGAAATTTCCCTTATTTTGTGGCAAAATTGCAGAAATTTCACTTATTTACAGGCAAAAAGACAGAAATTCTCCTTATTTTGGGGCACAACTTAGAAATTCCACTTATTTTGGGGCAAAATTCCAGAAATTTGCCTTATTTTGGGGCAAAATTGCAGAAATTTCACTTATTTTGGGGCAAAATTGCAGAAATTTCACTTATTTCAGGGAAAAAAGGCACAAATTTTTCTTATTTTGGGGCAAAAAGTCAGAAATTCCTAATATTTTGTCGCAAAAATGCAGAAATTCCCCTTATTTTGAAGTAAAAAGGCTGAAATTCCCCTTATTTGGGGGCAAAGAGGCAGAAATTTCCATTATTTTGGGGCAAAATTGGAGAAATTTCACTTATTTCAGGGTAATAATTCAGAAATTCCCCTTATTTCGGGGCAAAAAAGACAGAAATTCCCTTTGTTTTGGGGGAAAAAGACAGAAATTCCATTTATTTAGAGGCAAAAAGGCAGAAATTCCCCTTATTTTGGAGCAAAAATGTAGAAATTTACCTTTTTATGACAAAAAGGTATGCATTCCCCTTACTTTCGGGATTAGAAGCAGAAATTCCCCGTATTTTGAAGCAAAATTGCAGAAATTCTCATAATTTTCGGGCAAAAAGGCAGAAATTCTCCTTATTTTGGGGCAAAAAGACAGAAGATCTCCTTTTTTTGGGAGCAAACATTCAGAAATTCCCGTTATTTTGGGGCAAAATTGCAGAAATTTCCTTTACATTGGGGCAAAATTGCAGAAATTTCCCTTATTTTGGGGCAAAATTGCAGAAATTTCACTTATTTTCAGATAAAAAGGCTGAAATTTCCTTCATTTTGGGGCAAAAAGGGAGAAATTCCCCTTATTTTGGGGCAAAATTGCAGAAATTTCCCTTATTATTGGGAAAAATTGCAAAAATTTTCCTTATTTTAGGGCAAAATTGCAGAAATTTCACTTATTTCAGAGAAAAAAAGCAAAAATTTTTCTTATTTTGGGGCAAAAAGGCAGAAATTCCCATTAATTTGTGACAAAAAGGCAGAAATTTCCCTTATATTTAAGCAAAATTGCAGAAATTTCACTTATTTCAGTGTAATAAGTCAGAAATTCCCCTTATTTTGAGGCAAAAAAGACAGAAATTCCCTTTGTTTTGAGGGAAAAAGACAGAAATTCCACTTATTTAGAGGCAAAAATGCAGAAATTTCCCTTATTTTAGAGCAAAAATGAAGAAATTTCCCTTTTTTATGGCAAAAAGTTATGCATTCCCCTTATTTTCGGGCAAAAAGGCACAAATTCCCCGTATTTTGGAGCATAATTGCAGAAATTCCTCTAGTTGTGGTGCATAAAGACAGAAATTCCCTATATGTTGGGGCAAAAAGACAGAAATTCTCTTTATTTTGGGGCAAAACTCAGAAATTCCACTAATTTAGGGCAAAATTCCAGAAATTTCCCTTATTTTGGGGCAACATTGCAGAAATTTCACTTATTTTGTGGCAATATTGTAGAAATTTCACTTATTTCAGGGAAAAAAGGCAGAAATTTTCTTTATTTTGTGGCAAAAAGGCAGAAATTCCTAATATTCTCTGGCAAAAATGCAGAAATTCCCTTTATTTTGAAGTAAAAAGGCTGAAATTCCCCTTATTTGGGGGCAAAAAGGCAGAAATTCCCCTTATTTTGGGGCAAAATTGCAGAAATTTCACTTATTTCAGTGTAATAAGTCAGAAATTCCCCTTATTTTGAGGCAAAAAAGACAGAAATTCCCTTTGTTTTGAGGGAAAAAGACAGAAATTCCACTTATTTAGAGGCAAAAATGCAGAAATTTCCCTTATTTTGGAGCAAAAATGAAGAAATTTCCCTTGTTTATGGCAAAAAGTTATGCATTCCCCTTATTTTCGGGCAAAAAGGCAGAAATTCCCCGTATTTTGGAGCATAATTGCTCAAATTCCCCTAGTTGTGGTGCAGAACGACAGAAATTCCCTATATGTTGGGGCAAAAAGACAAAATTCTCCTTATTTTGGGGCAAAACTCAGAAATTCCACTTATTTTGGGGCAAAATTCCAGAAATTTCCCTTATTTTGGGGCAAAATTGCAGAAATTTCACTTACTTTGGGCAAAATTGTAGAAATTTCACTTATTCCAGGGAAAAAAGGCAGAAATTTTCTTTATTTTGGGGCAAAAAGGCAGAAATTCCTAATATTTTCTGGCAAAAATGCAGAAATTCCCCTTATTTTTAGGTAATAAGGCTGAAATTCCTTTTATTTTGGAAAAAAAGGCAGAAATTTCCCTTATTTTGGGGCAAAATTGCAGAAATTTCACTTATTTAGAGGCAAAAATACAGAAATTCTCCTTATTTTGGGGCAAAACGTAGAAATTCCACTTATTTTCGGGCAAAATTCCAGAAATTTCCCTTATTTTGGGGCAACATTGCAGAAATTTCACTTATTTTCGGGCAAATTGCAGAAATTTCACTTATTTCAGGGAAAAAAGGCACAAATTTTCCTTATTTTGGGGCAAAAAGTCAGAAATTCCTAATATTTTGTGAGAAAAATGCAGAAATTCCCCTTATTTTGAGGTAAAAAGGCTGAAATTCCCCTTATTTGGGGGCAAAGAGGCAGAAATTTTTATTATTTTGGGGCAAAATTGGAGAAATTTCACTTATTTCAGGGTAATAATTCAGAAATTCCCCTTATTTTGGGTCAAAAAAGACAGAAATTCCTATTGTTTTGGGGGAAAAAGACAGAAATTCCACTTATTTAGAGGCAAAAAGGCAGAAATTCCCCTTATTTTGGAACAAAAATGAAGAAATTTACCTTTTTATGGCAAAAAGGTATGCATTCCTTTTATTTTGGGATAAAAAGCAGAAATTCCCCGTATTTTGAAGCAAAATTTCAGAAATTCTCATAATTTTCGGGCAAAAATGCAGAAATTCCCCGTATTTTGGAGCATAATTGCAGAAATTCCTCTAGTTGTGGTGCACAAAGACAGAAATTCCCTATATTTTGGGGCAAAAAGACAGAAATTCTCCTTATTTTGGGGCAAAACTCATAAATTCTACTTATTTTGGGGAAAAATTCCAGAAATTTCCCTTATTTTGGGGCAAAATTGCAGAAATTTCACTTATTTTGGGGCAAAATTGCAGAAATTTCACTTATTTCAGGGAAAAAATGCAGAAATTTTCCTTATTTTGGGGCAAAAAGGCAGAAATTCCTAATATTTTCTGGCAAAAATGCAGAAATTCCCCTTATTTTGAGGTAAAAAGGCTGAAATTCCCCTTATTTGGGGGCAAAAAGGCAGAAATTTCCCTTATTTTGGGGCAAAATTGCAGAAATTTCACTTATTTACAGGCAAAAAGACAGAAATTCTCCTTATTTTGGGGCACAACTTAGAAATTCCACTTATTTTGGGGCAAAATTCCAGAAATTTCCCTTATTTTGGGGCAAAATTGCAGAAATTTCACTTATTTTGGGGCAAAATTGCAGAAATTTCACTTATTTCAGGGAAAGAAGGCACAAATTTTCCTTATTTTGGGGCAAAAAGTCAGAAATTCCTAATATTTTGTGGCAAAAATGCAGAAATTCCCCTTATTTTGAGGTAAAAAGTCTGAAATTCCCCTTATTTGGGGGCAAAGAGGCAGAAATTTCCCTTATTTTGGGGCAAAATTGGAGAAATTTCACTTATTTCAGGGTAATAATTCAGAAATTCCCCTTATTTTGGGGCAAAAAAGACAGAAATTCCCTTTGTTTTGGGGGAAAAAGACAGAAATTCCATTTATTTAGAGGCAAAAAAGCAGAAATTCCCCTTATTTTGGAGCAAAAATGTAGAAATTTACCTTTTTATGACAAAAAGGTATGCATTCCCCTTACTTTCGTGATTAAAAGCAGAAATTCCCTGTATTTTGAAGCAAAATTGCAGAAATTCTCAGAATTTTCGGGCAAAAAGGCAGAAATTCTCCTTATTTTGGGGCAAAAAGACAGAAGATCTCCTTTTTTTGGGAGCAAACATTCAGATATTCCCGTTATTTTGGGGCAAAATTGCAGAAATTTCATTTACATTGGGGAAAAATTGCAGAAATTACCCTTATTTTGGGGCAAAAATCAGAAATTCCCCTTCTTTTGGGGCAAAATTCAAGAAATTTCCTTTATTTTGGGGCAAAATTACAGGAATTTACCTTATTTTGGGGCAAAATTGAAGAAATTTTCCTTATTTGGGGCAAAATTGCAGAAATTTCACTTATTTTCAGGTAAAAAGGCTGAAATTTCCTTCATTTTGGGGCAAAAAGGGAGAAATTCCCCTTATTTTGGGGCAAAATTGCAGAAATTTCTTTTATTATTGGGAAAAATTGCAGAAATTTTCCTTATTTTAGGGCAAAATTGCAGAAATTTCACTTATTTCAGAGAAAAAAAGCAAATTTTTTCTTATTTTGGGGCAAAAAGGCAGAAATTCCCATTAATTTGTGGCAAAAAGGCAGAAATTTCCCTTATATTTAAGCAAAATTGCAGAAATTTCACTTATTTCAGTGTAATAAGTCAGAAATTCCCCTTATTTTGAGGCAAAAAAGACAGAAATTCCCTTTGTTTTGAGGGAAAAAGACAGAAATTCCACTTATTTAGAGGCAAAAATGCAGAAATTTCCCTTATTTTAGAGCAAAAATGAAGAAATTTCCCTTTTTTATGGCAAAAAGTTATGCATTCCCCTTATTTTCGGGCAAAAAGGCACAAATTCCCCGTATTTTGGAGCATAATTGCAGAAATTCCGCTAGTTGTAGTGCATAAAGACTGAAATTCCCTGTATGTTGAGGCAAAAAGACAGATATTCTTTTTATTTTGGGGCAAAATTGCAGAAATTTCACTTATTTTGGGGCAAAATTGTAGAAATTTCACTTATTTCAGGGAAAAAAGGCAGAAATTTTCTTTATTTTGGGGCAAAAAGGCAGAAATTCCTAATATTCTCTGGCAAAAATGCAGAAATTCCCTTTATTTTGAAGTAAAAAGGCTGAAATTCCCCTTATTTGGGGGCAAAAAGGCAGAAATTCCCCTTATTTTGGGGCAAAATTGCAGAAATTTCACTTATTTCAGTGTAATAAGTCAGAAATTCCCCTTATTTTGAGGCAAAAAAGACAGAAATTCCCTTTGTTTTGAGGGAAAAAGACAGAAATTCCACTTATTTAGAGGCAAAAATGCAGAAATTTCCCTTATTTTGGAGCAAAAATGAAGAAATTTCCCTTGTTTATGGCAAAAAGTTATGCATTCCTCTTATTTTCGGGCAAAAAGGCAAAAATTTCCCGTATTTTGGAGCATAATTGCACAAATTCCCCTAGTTGTGGTGCAGAACGACAGAAATTCCCTATATGTTGGGGCAAAAAGACAGAAATTCTCCTTATTTTGGGGCAAAACTCAGAAATTCCACTTATTTTGGGGCAAAATTCCAGAAATTTCCCTTATTTTGGGGCAAAATTGCAGAAATTTCACTTATTTTGGGGCAAAATTGCAGAAATTTCATTTATTCCAGGGAAAAAAGGCAGAAATTTTCTTTATTTTGGGGCAAAAAGGCAGAAATTCCTAATATTTTCTGGCAAAAATGCAGAAATTCCCCTTATTTTTAGGTAATAAGGCTGAAATTCCTTTTATATGGGGGCAAAAAGGCACAAATTTCCCTTATTTTGGGGCAAAATTGCAGAAATTTCACTTATTTAGAGGCAAAAATACAGAAATTCTCCTTATTTTGGGGCAAAACTTAGAAATTCCACTTATTTTCGGGCAAAATTCCAGAAATTTCCCTTATTTTGGGGCATCATTGCAGAAATTTCACTTATTTTCGGGCAAAATTGCAGAAATTTCACTTATTTCAGGGAAAAAAGGCACAAATTTTCCTTATTTTGGGGCAAAACGTCAGAAATTCCTAATATTTTGTGGCAAAAATGCAGAAATTCCCCTTATTTTGAGGTAAAAAGGCTGAAATTCCCCTTATTTGGGGGCAAAGAGGCAGAAATTTCCATTATTTTGGGGCAAAATTGGAGAAATTTCACTTATTTCAGGGTAATAATTCAGAAATTCCCCTTATTTTGGGTCAAAAAAGACAGAAATTCCTTTTGTTTTGGGGGAAAAAGACAGAAATTCCACTTATTTAGAGGCAAAAAGGCAGAAATTCCCCTAATTTTGGAGCAAAAATGAAGAAATTTACCTTTTTATGGCAAAAAGGTATGCATTCCTTTTATTTTGGGATAAAAAGCAGAAATTCCCCGTATTTTGAAGCAAAATTGCAGAAATTCTCATAATTTTCGGGCAAAAATGCAGAAATTCCCCGTATTTTGGAGCATAATTGCAGAAATTCCTCTAGTTGTGGTGCACAAAGACAGAAATTCCCTATATGTTGGGGCAAAAAGACAGAAATTCTCCTTATTTTGGGGCAAAACTCATAAATTCTACTTATTTTGGGGAAAAATTCCAGAAATTTCCCTTATTTTGGGGCAAAATTGCAGAAATTTCACTTATTTTGGGGCAAAATTGCAGAAATTTCACTTATTTCAGGGAAAAAATGCAGAAATTTTCCTTATTTTGGGGCAAAAAGGCAGAAATTCCTAATATTTTCTGGCAAAAATGCAGAAATTCCCCTTATTTTGAGGTAAAAAGGCTGAAATTCCCCTTATTTGGGGGCAAAAGGCAGAAATTTCCCTTATTTTGGGGCAAAATTGCAGAAATTTCACTTATTTACAGGCAAAAAGACAGAAATTCTTCTTATTTTGGGGCAAAACTTAGAAATTCCACTTATTTTGGGGCAAAATTCCAGAAATTTCCCTTATTTTGGGGCAAAATTGCAGAAATTTCACTTATTTTGGGGCAAAATTGCAGAAATTTCACTTATTTCAGGGAAAAAAGGCACAAATTTTCCTTATTTTGGGGCAAAAAGTCAGAAATTCCTAATATTTTGTGGCAAAAATGCAGAAATTCCCCTTATTTTGAGGTAAAAAGGCTGAAATTCCCCTTATTTGGGGGCAAAGAGTCAGAAATTTCCCTTATTTTGGGGCAAAATTGGAGAAATTTCACTTATTTCAGGGTAATAATTCAGAAATTCCCCTTATTTTGGGGCAAAAAAGACAGAAATTCCCTTTGTTTTGGGGGAAAAAGACAGAAATTCCATTTATTTAGAGGCAAAAAGCAGAAATTCCCCTTATTTTGGAGCAAAAATGTAGAAATTTACCTTTTTATGACAAAAAGGTATGCATTCCCCTTATTTTCGGGATTAAAAGCAGAAATTCCCCGTATTTTGAAGCAAAATTGCAGAAATTCTCATAATTTTCGGGCAAAAAGGCAGAAATTCTCCTTATTTTGGGGCAAAAAGACAGAAGATCTCCTTTTTTTGGGAGCAAACATTCAGAAATTCCCGTTATTTTGGGGCAAAATTGCAGAAATTTCCTTTACATTGGGGCAAAATTGCAGAAATTTCCTTTATTTTGGGGCAAAAATCAGAAATTCCCCTTCTTTTGGGGCAAAATTAGAGGAATTTACCTTATTTTGGGGCAAAATTGAAGAAATTTTCCTTATTTGGGGCAAAATTGCAGAAATTTCACTTATTTTCAGGTAAAAAGGCTAAAATTTCCTTCATTTTGGGGCAAAAAGGGAGAAATTCCCCTTATTTTGGGGCAAAATTGCAGAAATTTCCCTTATTATTGGGAAAAATTGCAGAAATTTTCCTTATTTTAGGGCAAAATTGCAGAAATTTCACTTATTTCAGAGAAAAAAAGCAAAAATTTTTCTTATTTTAGGGCAAAAATGCAGAAATTCCCATTAATTTGTGGCAAAAAGGCAGAAATTTCCCTTATTTTTAAGCAAAATTGCAGAAATTTCACTTATTTCAGTGTAATAAGTCAGAAATTCCCCTTATTTTGAGGCAAAAAAGACAGAAATTCCCTTTGTTTTGAGGGAAAAAGACAGAAATTCCACTTATTTAGAGGCAAAAATGCAGAAATTTCCCTTATTTTAGAGCAAAAATGAAGAAATTTCCCTTTTTTATGGCAAAAAGTTATGCATTCCCCTTATTTTCGGGCAAAAAGGCACAAATTTCCCGTATTTTGGAGCATAATTGCAGAAATTCCGCTAGTTGTGGTGCATAAAGACAGAAATTCCCTGTATGTTGGGGCAAAAAGACAGAAATTCTCCTTATTTTGGGGCAAAACTCAGAAATTTCACTAATTTAGGGCAAAATTCCAGAAATATCCCTTATTTTGGTGCAATATTGCAGAAATTTCACTTATTTTGGGGCAAAATTGTAGAAATTTCACTTATTTCAGGGAAAAAAGGCAGAAATTTTCTTTATTTTGGGGCAAAAAGGCAGAAATTCCTAATATTCTCTGGCAAAAATGCAGAAATTCCCTTTATTTTGAAGTAAAAAGGCTGAAATTCCCCTTATTTGGGGGCAAAAAGGCAGAAATTCCCCTTATTTTGGGGCAAAATTGCAGAAATTTCACTTATTTCAGTGTAATAAGTCAGAAATTCCTCTTTTTTTGAGGCAAAAAAGACAGAAATTCCCTTTGTTTTGAGGGAAAAAGACAGAAATTCCACTTATTTAGAGGCAAAAATGCAGAAATTTCCCTTATTTTGGAGCAAAAATGAAGAAATTTCCCTTTTTTATGGCAAAAAGTTATGCATTCCCCTTATTTTCGGGCAAAAAGGCAGAAATTCCCCGTATTTTGGAGAATAATTGCACAAATTCCCCTAGTTGTGGTGCAGAACGACAGAAATTCCCTATATGTTGGGGCAAAAAGACACAAATTCTCCTTATTTTGGGGCAAAACTCAGAAATTCCACTTATTTTGGGGCAAAATTGCAGAAATTTCACTTATTTTGGGGCAAAATTGCAGAAATTTCACTTATTTCAGGGAAAAAAAGAAGACATTTTCTTTATTTTGGGGCAAAAAGTCAGAAATTCCTAATATTTTGTGGCAAAAATGCAGAAATTCCCCTTATTTTGAGGTAAAAAGGCTGAAATTCCCCTTATTTGGGGGCAAAGAGGCAGAAATTTCCCTTATTTTGGGGCAAAATTGGAGAAATTTCACTTATTTCAGGGTAATAATTCAGAAATTCCCCTTATTTTGGGGCAAAAAAGACAGAAATTCCCTTTGTTTTGGGGGAAAAAGACAGAAATTCCATTTATTTAGAGGCAAAATGGCAGAAATTCCCCTTATTATGGAGCAAAAATTTAGAAATTTAACTTTTTATGACAAAAAGGTATGCATTCCCCTTACTTTCGGGATTAAAAGCAGAAATTCCCCGTATTTTGAAGCAAAATTGCAGAAATTCTCAGAATTTTCGGGCAAAAAGGCAGAAATTCTCCTTATTTTGGGGCAAAAAGACAGAAGATCTCCTTTTTTTGGGAGCAAACATTCAGAAATTCCCGTTATTTTGGGGCAAAATTGCAGAAATTTCCTTTACATTGGGGCAAAATTGCAGAAATTTCCCTTATTTTGGTGCAAAAATCAGAAATTCCCCTTCTTTTGGGGCAAAATTCAAGAAATTTCCTTTATTTTGTGGCAAAATTACAGGAATTTACCATATTTTGAGGAAAAATTGAAGAAATTTTCCTTATTTGGGGCAAAATTGCAGAAATTTCACTTATTTTCAGGTAAAAAGGCTGAAATTTCCTTCATTTTGGGGCAAAAAGGGAGAAATTCCCCTTATTTTGGGGCAAAATTGCAAAAATTTCCATTATTATTGGGAAAAATTGCAGAAATTTTCCTTATTTTAGGGCAAAATTGCAGAAATTTCACTTATTTCAGGGAAAAAAAGCAAAAATTTTTCTTATTTTGGGGAAAAAGGCAGAAATTACCATTAATTTGTGGCAAAAAGGCAGAAATTTCCCTTATTTTGGGGCAACATTGCAGAAATTTCACTTATTTTGGGGCAAAATTGCAGAAATTTCACTTATTTCAGGGAAAAAAGGCACAAATTTTCCTTATTTTGGGGCAAAAAGTCAGAAATTCCTAATATTTTGTGGCAAAAATGCAGAAATTCCCCTTATTTTGAGGTAAAAAGGCTGAAATTCCCCTTATTTGGGGGCAAAGAGGCAGAAATTTCCATTATTTTGGGGCAAAATTGGAGAAATTTCACTTATTTCAGGGTAATAATTCAGAAATTCCCCTTATTTTGCGTCAAAAAAGACAGAAATTCCTTTTGTTTTGGGATAAAAAGACAGAAATTCCACTTATTTAGAGGCAAAAAGGCAGAAATTCCCCTTATTTTGAAGAAAAAATGAAGAAATTTACCTTTTTATGGCAAAAAGATATGCATTCCCCTTACTTTTGGGATAAAAAGCAGAAATTCCTCGTATTTTGAAGCAAATTGCAGAAATTCTCATAATTTTCGGGCGAAAAGGCAAAAATTCTCCTCATTTTGGGGCAAAAAGACAGAAGATCTCCTTTTTTCGGGAGCAAACATTCAGAAATTCCCCTTATTTTGGGGCAAAATTGCAGAAATTTCCTTTACATTGGGGCAAAATTGCAGAAATTTCCCTTATTTTGGGGCAAAATTGCAGAAATTTCACTTACTTCAGGGTAATAAGTCAGAAATTCCCCTTATTTTGGGGCAAAAAAGACAGAAATTCTCTTTGTTTTGGGGGAAAAAGACAGAAATTCCACTTATTTAGAGGCAAAAAGGCAGAAATTCCCTTTATTTTGGAGCAAAAATGAAGAAATGTCCCTTTTAATGGCAAAAAGGTATGCATTCCCATTATTTTCAGGCAAAAAGGCAGAAATTCCCCGTATTTTGGAGCAAAATTGCAGAAATTCCCCTAATTTTGGGGCAAAATGCAGAAATTCCCTTTATTTTGGGGCAAAAATCAGAAATTCCCCTTATTTTGGGGCAAAATTGCAGAAATTTCACTTATTTCAGTGTAATAAGTCAGAAATTCCTCTTTTTTTGAGGAAAAAAGACAGAAATTCCCTTTGTTTTGAGGGAAAAAGACAGAAATTCCACTTATTTAGAGGCAAAAATGCAGAAATTTCCCTTATTTGGAGCAAAAATGAAGAAATTTCCCTTTTTTATGGCAAAAAGTTATGCATTCCCCTTATTTTCGGGCAAAAAGGCAGAAATTCCCCGTATTTTGGAGCATAATTGCACAAATTCCCCTAGTTGTGCTGCAGAAAGACAGAAATTCCCTATATGTTGGGGCAAAAAGACAGAAATTCTCCTTATTTTGGGGCAAAACTCAGAAATTCCACTTATTTTGGGGCAAAATTCCAGAAATTTCCCTTATTTTGGGGCAAAATTGCAGAAATTTCACTTATTTTGGGGCAAAGTTGCAGAAATTTCACTCATTTCAGGGAAGAAAAGAAGAAATTTTCTTTATTTTGGGGCAAAAAGGCAGAAATTCCTAATATTTTCTGGCAAAAATGCAGAAATTCCCCTTATTTTTAAATAAAAAGGCTGAAATTCCTTTTATTTGGGAGCAATAATGCAGAAATTTCCCTTATTTTGGGGCAAAATTGCAGAAATTTCACTTATTTCAGTGTAATAAGTCAGAAATTCCTCTTTTTTTGAGGCAAAAAAGACAGAAATTCCCTTTGTTTTGAGGGAAAAAGACAGAAATTCCACTTATTTAGAGGCAAAAATGCAGAAATTTCCCTTATTTGGAGCAAAAATGAAGAAATTTCCCTTTTTTATGGCAAAAAGTTATGCATTCCCCTTATTTTCGGGCAAAAAGGCAGAAATTCCCCGTATTTTGGAGCATAATTGCACAAATTCCCCTAGTTGTGCTGCAGAAAGACAGAAATTCCCTACATGTTGGGGCAAAAAGACAGAAATTCTCCTTATTTTGGGGCAAAACTCAGAAATTCCACTTATTTTGGGGCAAAATTCCAGAAATTTCCCTTATTTTGGGGCAAAATTGCAGAAATTTCACTTATTTTGGGGCAAAGTTGCAGAAATTTCACTCATTTCAGGGAAGAAAAGAAGAAATTTTCTTTATTTTGGGGCAAAAAGGCAGAAATTCCTAATATTTTCTGGCAAAAATGCAGAAATTCCCCTTATTTTTAAATAAAAAGGCTGAAATTCCTTATATTTGGGAGCAATAATGCAGAAATTTCCCTTATTTTGGGGCAAAATTGCAGAAATTTCACTTATTTAGAGGCAAAAATACAGAAATTCTGCTTATTTTGGGGCAAAACTTAGAAATTCCACTTATTTTGGGCAAAATTCCAGAAATTTCCCTTATTTTGGGGCAACATTGCAGAAATTTCACTTATTTTGGGGCAAAATTGCAGAAATTTCACTTATTTCAGGGAAAAAAGGCACAAATTTTCCTTATTTTGGGGCAAAAAGTCAGAAATTCCTAATATTTTGTGGCAAAAATGCAGAAATTCCCCTTATTTTGAGGTAAAAAGGCTGAAATTCCCCTTATTTGGGGGCAAAGAGGCAGAAATTTCCATTATTTTGGGGCAAAATTGGAGAAATTTCACTTATTTCAGGGTAATAATTCAGAAATTCCCCTTATTTTGGTTCAAAAAAGACAGAAATTCCTTTTGTTTTGGGGGAAAAAGACAGAAATTCCACTTATTTAGAGGCAAAAAGGCAGAAATTCCCCTTATTTTGGAGCAAAAATGAAGAAATTTACCTTTTTATGGCAAAAAGGTATGCATTCCCCTTATTTTGGGATAAAAAGCAGAAATTCCCCGTATTTTGAAGCAAAATTGCAGAAATTCTCATAATTTTCGGGCAAAAATGCAGAAATTCCCCGTATTTTGGAGCATAATTGCAGAAATTCCTCTAGTTGTGGTGCACAAAGACAGAAATTCCCTATATGTTGGGGCAAAAAGACAGAAATTCTCCTTATTTTGGGGCAAAACTCATAAATTCTACATATTTTGGGGAAAAATTCCAGAAATTTCCCTTATTTTGGGGCAAAATTGCAGAAATTTCACTTATTTTGGGGCAAAATTGCAGAAATTTCACTTATTTCAGGGAAAAAATGCAGAAATTTTCCTTATTTTGGGGCAAAAAGGCAGAAATTCCTAATATTTTCTGGGAAAAATGCAGAAATTCCCCTTATTTTGAGGTAAAAAGGCTGAAATTCCCCTTATTTGGGGGCAAAAAGGCAGAAATTTCCCTTATTTTGTGGCAAAATTGCAGAAATTTCACTTATTTACAGGCAAAAAGACAGAAATTCTCCTTATTTTGGGGCACAACTTAGAAATTCCACTTATTTTGGGGCAAAATTCCAGAAATTTGCCTTATTTTGGGGCAAAATTGCAGAAATTTCACTTATTTTGGGGCAAAATTGCAGAAATTTCACTTATTTCAGGGAAAAAAGGCACAAATTTTTCTTATTTTGGGGCAAAAAGTCAGAAATTCCTAATATTTTGTCGCAAAAATGCAGAAATTCCCCTTATTTTGAAGTAAAAAGGCTGAAATTCCCCTTATTTGGGGGCAAAGAGGCAGAAATTTCCATTATTTTGGGGCAAAATTGGAGAAATTTCACTTATTTCAGGGTAATAATTCAGAAATTCCCCTTATTTCGGGGCAAAAAAGACAGAAATTCCCTTTGTTTTGGGGGAAAAAGACAGAAATTCCATTTATTTAGAGGCAAAAAGGCAGAAATTCCCCTTATTTTGGAGCAAAAATGTAGAAATTTACCTTTTTATGACAAAAAGGTATGCATTCCCCTTACTTTCGGGATTAGAAGCAGAAATTCCCCGTATTTTGAAGCAAAATTGCAGAAATTCTCATAATTTTCGGGCAAAAAGGCAGAAATTCTCCTTATTTTGGGGCAAAAAGACAGAAGATCTCCTTTTTTTGGGAGCAAACATTCAGAAATTCCCGTTATTTTGGGGCAAAATTGCAGAAATTTCCTTTACATTGGGGCAAAATTGCAGAAATTTCCCTTATTTTGGGGCAAAATTGCAGAAATTTCACTTATTTTCAGATAAAAAGGCTGAAATTTCCTTCATTTTGGGGCAAAAAGGGAGAAATTCCCCTTATTTTGGGGCAAAATTGCAGAAATTTCCCTTATTATTGGGAAAAATTGCAAAAATTTTCCTTATTTTAGGGCAAAATTGCAGAAATTTCACTTATTTCAGAGAAAAAAAGCAAAAATTTTTCTTATTTTGGGGCAAAAAGGCAGAAATTCCCATTAATTTGTGACAAAAAGGCAGAAATTTCCCTTATATTTAAGCAAAATTGCAGAAATTTCACTTATTTCAGTGTAATAAGTCAGAAATTCCCCTTATTTTGAGGCAAAAAAGACAGAAATTCCCTTTGTTTTGAGGGAAAAAGACAGAAATTCCACTTATTTAGAGGCAAAAATGCAGAAATTTCCCTTATTTTAGAGCAAAAATGAAGAAATTTCCCTTTTTTATGGCAAAAAGTTATGCATTCCCCTTATTTTCGGGCAAAAAGGCACAAATTCCCCGTATTTTGGAGCATAATTGCAGAAATTCCTCTAGTTGTGGTGCATAAAGACAGAAATTCCCTATATGTTGGGGCAAAAAGACAGAAATTCTCTTTATTTTGGGGCAAAACTCAGAAATTCCACTAATTTAGGGCAAAATTCCAGAAATTTCCCTTATTTTGGGGCAACATTGCAGAAATTTCACTTATTTTGTGGCAATATTGTAGAAATTTCACTTATTTCAGGGAAAAAAGGCAGAAATTTTCTTTATTTTGTGGCAAAAATGCAGAAATTCCCTTTATTTTGAAGTAAAAAGGCTGAAATTCCCCTTATTTGGGGGCAAAAAGGCAGAAATTCCCCTTATTTTGGGGCAAAATTGCAGAAATTTCACTTATTTCAGTGTAATAAGTCAGAAATTCCCCTTATTTTGAGGCAAAAAAGACAGAAATTCCCTTTGTTTTGAGGGAAAAAGACAGAAATTCCACTTATTTAGAGGCAAAAATGCAGAAATTTCCCTTATTTTGGAGCAAAAATGAAGAAATTTCCCTTGTTTATGGCAAAAAGTTATGCATTCCCCTTATTTTCGGGCAAAAAGGCAGAAATTCCCCGTATTTTGGAGCATAATTGCTCAAATTCCCCTAGTTGTGGTGCAGAACGACAGAAATTCCCTATATGTTGGGGCAAAAAGACAGAAATTCTCCTTATTTTGGGGCAAAACTCAGAAATTCCACTTATTTTGGGGCAAAATTCCAGAAATTTCCCTTATTTTGGGGCAAAATTGCAGAAATTTCACTTACTTTGGGCAAAATTGTAGAAATTTCACTTATTCCAGGGAAAAAAGGCAGAAATTTTCTTTATTTTGGGGCAAAAAGGCAGAAATTCCTAATATTTTCTGGCAAAAATGCAGAAATTCCCCTTATTTTTAGGTAATAAGGCTGAAATTCCTTTTATTTTGGAAAAAAAGGCAGAAATTTCCCTTATTTTGGGGCAAAATTGCAGAAATTTCACTTATTTAGAGGCAAAAATACAGAAATTCTCCTTATTTTGGGGCAAAACGTAGAAATTCCACTTATTTTCGGGCAAAATTCCAGAAATTTCCCTTATTTTGGGGCAACATTGCAGAAATTTCACTTATTTTCGGGCAAATTGCAGAAATTTCACTTATTTCAGGGAAAAAAGGCACAAATTTTCCTTATTTTGGGGCAAAAAGTCAGAAATTCCTAATATTTTGTGGCAAAAATGCAGAAATTCCCCTTATTTTGAGGTAAAAAGGCTGAAATTCCCCTTATTTGGGGGCAAAGAGGCAGAAATTTTTATTATTTTGGGGCAAAATTGGAGAAATTTCACTTATTTCAGGGTAATAATTCAGAAATTCCCCTTATTTTGGGTCAAAAAAGACAGAAATTCCTATTGTTTTGGGGGAAAAAGACAGAAATTCCACTTATTTAGAGGCAAAAAGGCAGAAATTCCCCTTATTTTGGAACAAAAATGAAGAAATTTACCTTTTTATGGCAAAAAGGTATGCATTCCTTTTATTTTGGGATAAAAAGCAGAAATTCCCCGTATTTTGAAGCAAAATTTCAGAAATTCTCATAATTTTCGGGCAAAAATGCAGAAATTCCCCGTATTTTGGAGCATAATTGCAGAAATTCCTCTAGTTGTGGTGCACAAAGACAGAAATTCCCTATATTTTGGGGCAAAAAGACAGAAATTCTCCTTATTTTGGGGCAAAACTCATAAATTCTACTTATTTTGGGGAAAAATTCCAGAAATTTCCCTT
Source organism: Micromys minutus (assembly GCF_963924665.1). Lineage (NCBI taxonomy): Eukaryota > Metazoa > Chordata > Mammalia > Rodentia > Muridae > Micromys > Micromys minutus. The sequence continues at coordinate 1,874,131 of NW_027667806.1, read as the reverse complement.
ATTTTGGGGCAAAATTGCAGAAATTTCACTTATTTTGGGGCAAAATTGCAGAAATTTCACTTATTTCAGGGAAAAAATGCAGAAATTTTCCTTATTTTGGGGCAAAAAGGCAGAAATTCCTAATATTTTCTGGCAAAAATGCAGAAATTCCCCTTATTTTGAGGTAAAAAGGCTGAAATTCCCCTTATTTGGGGGCAAAAAGGCAGAAATTTCCCTTATTTTGGGGCAAAATTGCAGAAATTTCACTTATTTACAGGCAAAAAGACAGAAATTCTCCTTATTTTGGGGCACAACTTAGAAATTCCACTTATTTTGGGGCAAAATTCCAGAAATTTCCCTTATTTTGGGGCAAAATTGCAGAAATTTCACTTATTTTGGGGCAAAATTGCAGAAATTTCACTTATTTCAGGGAAAGAAGGCACAAATTTTCCTTATTTTGGGGCAAAAAGTCAGAAATTCCTAATATTTTGTGGCAAAAATGCAGAAATTCCCCTTATTTTGAGGTAAAAAGTCTGAAATTCCCCTTATTTGGGGGCAAAGAGGCAGAAATTTCCCTTATTTTGGGGCAAAATTGGAGAAATTTCACTTATTTCAGGGTAATAATTCAGAAATTCCCCTTATTTTGGGGCAAAAAAGACAGAAATTCCCTTTGTTTTGGGGGAAAAAGACAGAAATTCCATTTATTTAGAGGCAAAAAAGCAGAAATTCCCCTTATTTTGGAGCAAAAATGTAGAAATTTACCTTTTTATGACAAAAAGGTATGCATTCCCCTTACTTTCGTGATTAAAAGCAGAAATTCCCTGTATTTTGAAGCAAAATTGCAGAAATTCTCAGAATTTTCGGGCAAAAAGGCAGAAATTCTCCTTATTTTGGGGCAAAAAGACAGAAGATCTCCTTTTTTTGGGAGCAAACATTCAGATATTCCCGTTATTTTGGGGCAAAATTGCAGAAATTTCATTTACATTGGGGAAAAATTGCAGAAATTACCCTTATTTTGGGGCAAAAATCAGAAATTCCCCTTCTTTTGGGGCAAAATTCAAGAAATTTCCTTTATTTTGGGGCAAAATTACAGGAATTTACCTTATTTTGGGGCAAAATTGAAGAAATTTTCCTTATTTGGGGCAAAATTGCAGAAATTTCACTTATTTTCAGGTAAAAAGGCTGAAATTTTTTTCATTTTGGGGCAAAAAGGGAGAAATTCCCCTTATTTTGGGGCAAAATTGCAGAAATTTCTTTTATTATTGGGAAAAATTGCAGAAATTTTCCTTATTTTAGGGCAAAATTGCAGAAATTTCACTTATTTCAGAGAAAAAAAGCAAATTTTTTCTTATTTTGGGGCAAAAAGGCAGAAATTCCCATTAATTTGTGGCAAAAAGGCAGAAATTTCCCTTATATTTAAGCAAAATTGCAGAAATTTCACTTATTTCAGTGTAATAAGTCAGAAATTCCCCTTATTTTGAGGCAAAAAAGACAGAAATTCCCTTTGTTTTGAGGGAAAAAGACAGAAATTCCACTTATTTAGAGGCAAAAATGCAGAAATTTCCCTTATTTTAGAGCAAAAATGAAGAAATTTCCCTTTTTTATGGCAAAAAGTTATGCATTCCCCTTATTTTCGGGCAAAAAGGCACAAATTCCCCGTATTTTGGAGCATAATTGCAGAAATTCCGCTAGTTGTAGTGCATAAAGACTGAAATTCCCTGTATGTTGAGGCAAAAAGACAGATATTCTTTTTATTTTGGGGCAAAATTGCAGAAATTTCGCTTATTTTGGGGCAAAATTGTAGAAATTTCACTTATTTCAGGGAAAAAAGGCAGAAATTTTCTTTATTTTGGGGCAAAAAGGCAGAAATTCCTAATATTCTCTGGCAAAAATGCAGAAATTCCCTTTATTTTGAAGTAAAAAGGCTGAAATTCCCCTTATTTGGGGGCAAAAAGGCAGAAATTCCCCTTATTTTGGGGCAAAATTGCAGAAATTTCACTTATTTCAGTGTAATAAGTCAGAAATTCCCCTTATTTTGAGGCAAAAAAGACAGAAATTCCCTTTGTTTTGAGGGAAAAAGACAGAAATTCCACTTATTTAGAGGCAAAAATGCAGAAATTTCCCTTATTTTGGAGCAAAAATGAAGAAATTTCCCTTGTTTATGGCAAAAAGTTATGCATTCCTCTTATTTTCGGGCAAAAAGGCAAAAATTTCCCGTATTTTGGAGCATAATTGCACAAATTCCCCTAGTTGTGGTGCAGAACGACAGAAATTCCCTATATGTTGGGGCAAAAAGACAGAAATTCTCCTTATTTTGGGGCAAAACTCAGAAATTCCACTTATTTTGGGGCAAAATTCCAGAAATTTCCCTTATTTTGGGGCAAAATTGCAGAAATTTCACTTATTTTGGGGCAAAATTGCAGAAATTTCACTTATTCCAGGGAAAAAAGGAAGAAATTTTCTTTATTTTGGGGCAAAAAGGCAGAAATTCCTAATATTTTCTGGCAAAAATGCAGAAATTCCCCTTATTTTTAGGTAATAAGGCTGAAATTCCTTTTATATGGGGGCAAAAAGGCACAAATTTCCCTTATTTTGGGGCAAAATTGCAGAAATTTCACTTATTTAGAGGCAAAAATACAGAAATTCTCCTTATTTTGGGGCAAAACTTAGAAATTCCACTTATTTTCGGGCAAAATTCCAGAAATTTCCCTTATTTTGGGGCATCATTGCAGAAATTTCACTTATTTTCGGGCAAAATTGCAGAAATTTCACTTATTTCAGGGAAAAAAGGCACAAATTTTCCTTATTTTGGGGCAAAACGTCAGAAATTCCTAATATTTTGTGGCAAAAATGCAGAAATTCCCCTTATTTTGAGGTAAAAAGGCTGAAATTCCCCTTATTTGGGGGCAAAGAGGCAGAAATTTCCATTATTTTGGGGCAAAATTGGAGAAATTTCACTTATTTCAGGGTAATAATTCAGAAATTCCCCTTATTTTGGGTCAAAAAAGACAGAAATTCCTTTTGTTTTGGGGGAAAAAGACAGAAATTCCACTTATTTAGAGGCAAAAAGGCAGAAATTCCCCTAATTTTGGAGCAAAAATGAAGAAATTTACCTTTTTATGGCAAAAAGGTATGCATTCCTTTTATTTTGGGATAAAAAGCAGAAATTCCCCGTATTTTGAAGCAAAATTGCAGAAATTCTCATAATTTTCGGGCAAAAATGCAGAAATTCCCCGTATTTTGGAGCATAATTGCAGAAATTCCTCTAGTTGTGGTGCACAAAGACAGAAATTCCCTATATGTTGGGGCAAAAAGACAGAAATTCTCCTTATTTTGGGGCAAAACTCATAAATTCTACTTATTTTGGGGAAAAATTCCAGAAATTTCCCTTATTTTGGGGCAAAATTGCAGAAATTTCACTTATTTTGGGGCAAAATTGCAGAAATTTCACTTATTTCAGGGAAAAAATGCAGAAATTTTCCTTATTTTGGGGCAAAAAGGCAGAAATTCCTAATATTTTCTGGCAAAAATGCAGAAATTCCCCTTATTTTGAGGTAAAAAGGCTGAAATTCCCCTTATTTGGGGGCAAAAGGCAGAAATTTCCCTTATTTTGGGGCAAAATTGCAGAAATTTCACTTATTTACAGGCAAAAAGACAGAAATTCTTCTTATTTTGGGGCAAAACTTAGAAATTCCACTTATTTTGGGGCAAAATTCCAGAAATTTCCCTTATTTTGGGGCAAAATTGCAGAAATTTCACTTATTTTGGGGCAAAATTGCAGAAATTTCACTTATTTCAGGGAAAAAAGGCACAAATTTTCCTTATTTTGGGGCAAAAAGTCAGAAATTCCTAATATTTTGTGGCAAAAATGCAGAAATTCCCCTTATTTTGAGGTAAAAAGGCTGAAATTCCCCTTATTTGGGGGCAAAGAGTCAGAAATTTCCCTTATTTTGGGGCAAAATTGGAGAAATTTCACTTATTTCAGGGTAATAATTCAGAAATTCCCCTTATTTTGGGGCAAAAAAGACAGAAATTCCCTTTGTTTTGGGGGAAAAAGACAGAAATTCCATTTATTTAGAGGCAAAAAGCAGAAATTCCCCTTATTTTGGAGCAAAAATGTAGAAATTTACCTTTTTATGACAAAAAGGTATGCATTCCCCTTATTTTCGGGATTAAAAGCAGAAATTCCCCGTATTTTGAAGCAAAATTGCAGAAATTCTCATAATTTTCGGGCAAAAAGGCAGAAATTCTCCTTATTTTGGGGCAAAAAGACAGAAGATCTCCTTTTTTTGGGAGCAAACATTCAGAAATTCCCGTTATTTTGGGGCAAAATTGCAGAAATTTCCTTTACATTGGGGCAAAATTGCAGAAATTTCCTTTATTTTGGGGCAAAAATCAGAAATTCCCCTTCTTTTGGGGCAAAATTAGAGGAATTTACCTTATTTTGGGGCAAAATTGAAGAAATTTTTCTTATTTGGGGCAAAATTGCAGAAATTTCACTTATTTTCAGGTAAAAAGGCTAAAATTTCCTTCATTTTGGGGCAAAAAGGGAGAAATTCCCCTTATTTTGGGGCAAAATTGCAGAAATTTCCCTTATTATTGGGAAAAATTGCAGAAATTTTCCTTATTTTAGGGCAAAATTGCAGAAATTTCACTTATTTCAGAGAAAAAAAGCAAAAATTTTTCTTATTTTAGGGCAAAAATGCAGAAATTCCCATTAATTTGTGGCAAAAAGGCAGAAATTTCCCTTATTTTTAAGCAAAATTGCAGAAATTTCACTTATTTCAGTGTAATAAGTCAGAAATTCCCCTTATTTTGAGGCAAAAAAGACAGAAATTCCCTTTGTTTTGAGGGAAAAAGACAGAAATTCCACTTATTTAGAGGCAAAAATGCAGAAATTTCCCTTATTTTAGAGCAAAAATGAAGAAATTTCCCTTTTTTATGGCAAAAAGTTATGCATTCCCCTTATTTTCGGGCAAAAAGGCACAAATTTCCCGTATTTTGGAGCATAATTGCAGAAATTCCGCTAGTTGTGGTGCATAAAGACAGAAATTCCCTGTATGTTGGGGCAAAAAGACAGAAATTCTCCTTATTTTGGGGCAAAACTCAGAAATTTCACTAATTTAGGGCAAAATTCCAGAAATATCCCTTATTTTGGTGCAATATTGCAGAAATTTCACTTATTTTGGGGCAAAATTGTAGAAATTTCACTTATTTCAGGGAAAAAAGGCAGAAATTTTCTTTATTTTGGGGCAAAAAGGCAGAAATTCCTAATATTCTCTGGCAAAAATGCAGAAATTCCCTTTATTTTGAAGTAAAAAGGCTGAAATTCCCCTTATTTGGGGGCAAAAAGGCAGAAATTCCCCTTATTTTGGGGCAAAATTGCAGAAATTTCACTTATTTCAGTGTAATAAGTCAGAAATTCCTCTTTTTTTGAGGCAAAAAAGACAGAAATTCCCTTTGTTTTGAGGGAAAAAGACAGAAATTCCACTTATTTAGAGGCAAAAATGCAGAAATTTCCCTTATTTTGGAGCAAAAATGAAGAAATTTCCCTTTTTTATGGCAAAAAGTTATGCATTCCCCTTATTTTCGGGCAAAAAGGCAGAAATTCCCCGTATTTTGGAGAATAATTGCACAAATTCCCCTAGTTGTGGTGCAGAACGACAGAAATTCCCTATATGTTGGGGCAAAAAGACACAAATTCTCCTTATTTTGGGGCAAAACTCAGAAATTCCACTTATTTTGGGGCAAAATTGCAGAAATTTCACTTATTTTGGGGCAAAATTGCAGAAATTTCACTTATTTCAGGGAAAAAAAGAAGACATTTTCTTTATTTTGGGGCAAAAAGGCAGAAATTCCTAATATTTTCTGGCAAAAATGCAGAAATTCCTTTTATTTTTAGGTAAAAAGGCTGAAATTCCTTTTATTTGGGGGCAAAAAGGCAGAAATTTCCCTTATTTTGGGGCAAAATTGCAGAAATTTCACTTATTTAGAGGCAAAAATACAGAAATTCTCCTTATTTTGGGGCAAAACTTAGAAATTCCACTTATTTGGGGGCAAAATTCCAGAAATTTCCCTTATTTTGGGGCAACATTGCAGAAATTTCACTTATTTTCTGGCAAAATTGCAGAAATTTCACTTATTTCAGGGAAAAAAGGCACAAATTTTCCTTTTTTTGGGGCAAAAAGTCAGAAATTCCTAATATTTTGTGGCAAAAATGCAGAAATTCCCCTTATTTTGAGGTAAAAAGGCTGAAATTCCCCTTATTTGGGGGCAAAGAGGCAGAAATTTCCATTATTTTGGGGCAAAATTGGAGAAATTTCACTTATTTCAGAGTAATAATTCAGAAATTCCCCTTATTTTGGGTCAAAAAAAACAGAAATTCCTTTTGTTTTGGGGGAAAAAGACAGAAATTCCACTTATTTAGAGGCAAAAAGGCAGAAATTCCCCTTATTTTGGAGCAAAAATGAAGAAATTTACCTTTTTATGGCAAAAAGGTATGCATTCCCCTTATTTTGGGATAAAAAACAGAAATTCCCCGTATTTTGAAGCAAAATTGCAGAAATTCTCATAATTTTCGGGCAAAAAGGCAGAAATTCTTTTTATTTTGGGGCAAAAAGACAGAAGATCTCCTTTTTTCGGGAGCAAACATTAAGAAATTCCCCTTATTTTGGGGCAAAATGCAGAAATTTCCCTTATTTTGGGGCAAAATTTCAGAAATTTCACTTACTTCAGGGTAATAAGTCAGAAATTCCCCTTATTTTGGGGCAAAAAAGACAGAAATTCTCTTTGTTTTGAGGGAAAAAGACAGAAATTCCACTTATTTAGAGGCAAAAAAACAGAAATTCCCTTTATTTTGGAGCAAAAATGAAGAAATGTCCCTTTTAATGGCAAAAAGTTATGCATTCCCATTATTTTCAGGCAAAAAGGCAGAAATTCCCCGTATTTTGGAGCAAAATTGCAGAAATTCCCCTAATTTTGGGGCAAAATGCAGAAATTCCCTTTATTTTCTGGCCAAAATCAGAAATTCCCCTTATTTTGGGGCAAAATTGCAGAAATTTCACTTATTTCAGTGTAATAAGTCAGAAATTCCTCTTTTTTTGAGGCAAAAAAGACAGAAATTCCCTTTGTTTTGAGGGAAAAAGACAGAAATTCCACTTATTTAGAGGCAAAAATGCAGAAATTTCCCTTATTTTGGAGCAAAAATGAAGAAATTTCCCTTTTTTATGGCAAAAAGTTATGCATTCCCCTTATTTTCGGGCAAAAAGGCAGAAATTCCCCGTATTTTGGGGCAAAACTCAGAAATTCCACTTATTTTGGGGCAAAATTCCAGAAATTTCCCTTATTTTGGGGCAAAATTGCAGAAATTTCACTTATTTTGGGGCAAAATTGCAGAAATTTCACTTATTCCAGGGAAAAAAGGCAGAAATTTTCTTTATTTTGGGGCAAAAAGGCAGAAATTCCTAATATTTTCTGGCAAAAATGCAGAAATTCCCCTTATTTTTAAATAAAAAGGCTGAAATTCCTTATATTTGGGAGCAATAATGCAGAAATTTCCCTTATTTTGGGGCAAAATTGCAGAAATTTCACTTATTTAGAGGCAAAAATACAGAAATTCTGCTTATTTTGGGGCAAAACTTAGAAATTCAACTTATTTTCGGGCAAAATTCCAGAAATTTCCCTTATTTTGGGGCAACATTGCAGAAATTTCACTTATTTTGGGGCAAAATTGCAGAAATTTCACTTATTTCAGGGAAAAAAGGCACAAATTTTCCTTATTTTGGGGCAAAAAGTCAGAAATTCCTAATATTTTGTTGCAAAAATGCAGAAATTCCCCTTATTTTGAGGTAAAAAGGCTGAAATTCCCCTTATTTGGGGGCAAAGAGGCAGAAATTTCCATTATTTTGGGGCAAAATTGGAGAAATTTCACTTATTTCAGGGTAATAATTCAGAAATTCCCCTTATTTTGGTTCAAAAAAGACAGAAATTCCTTTTGTTTTGGGGGAAAACGACAGAAATTCCACTTATTTAGAGGCAAAAAGGCAGAAATTCCCCTTATTTTAGAGCAAAAATGAAGAAATTTACCTTTTTATGGCAAAAAGGTATGCATTCCCCTTATTTTGGGATAAAAAGCAGAAATTCCCCGTATTTTGAAGCAAAATTGCAGAAATTCTCATAATTTTCGGGCAAAAATGCAGAAATTCCCCGTATTTTGGAGCATAATTGCAGAAATTCCTCTAGTTGTGGTGCACAAAGACAGAAATTCCCTATATGTTGGGGCAAAAAGACAGAAATTCTCCTTATTTTGGGGCAAAACTCATAAATTCCGCTTATTTTGGGGAAAAATTCCAGAAATTTCCCTTATTTTGGGGCAAAATTGCAGAAATTTCACTTATTTTGGGGCAAAATTGCAGAAATTTCACTTATTTCAGGAAAAAAAGGCAGAAATTTTCCTTATTTTGGGGCAAAAAGGCAGAAATTCCTAATATTTTCTGGCAAAAATGCAGAAATTCCCCTTATTTTGAGGTAAAAAGGCTGAAATTCCCCTTATTCGGGGGCAAAAAGGCAGAAATTTCCCTTATTTTGGGGCAAAATTGCAGAAATTTCAATTATTTAGAGGGAAAAATACAGAAATTCTCTTTATTTTGGGGCAAAACTTAGAAATTCCACTTATTTGGGGGCAAAATTCCAGAAATTTCCCTTATTTTGGGGCAACATTGCAGAAATTTTACTTATTTTCGGGCAAAATTGCAGAAATTTCACTTATTTCAGGGAAAAAAGGCACAAATTTTCCTTATCTTGGGGCAAAAAGTCAGAAATTCCTAATATTTTGTGGCAAAAATGCAGAAATTCCCCTTATTTTGAGGTAAAAAGGCTGAAATTCCCCTTATTTGGGGGCACAGAGGCAGAAATTTCCATTATTTTCGGGCAAAATTGGAGAAATTTCACTTATTTCAGGGTAATAATTCAGAAATTCCCCTTATTTTGGGTCAAAAAAGACAGAAATTCCTTTTGTTTTGGGGGAAAAAGACAGAAATTCCACTTATTTAGAGGCAAAAAGGCAGAAATTCCCTTTATTTTGAAGGAAAAAATGAAGAAATTTAATTTTTTATGGCAAAAAGATATGCATTCCCCTTACTTTTGGGATAAAAAGCAGAAATTCCCCTATTTTGAAGCAAAATTGCAGAAATTCTCATAATTTTCGGGCAAAAAGGCAGAAATTCCCCGTATTTTGGAGCATAATTGCAGAAATTCCTCTAGTTGTGGTGCACAAAGACAGAAATTCCCTATATGTTGGGGCAAAAAGACAGAAATTCTCCTTATTTTGGGGCAAAACTCATAAATTCTACTTATTTTGGGGAAAAATTCCAGAAATTTCCCTTATTTTGGGGCAAAATTGCAGAAATTTCACTTATTTTGGGGCAAAATTGCAGAAATTTCACTTATTTCAGGAAAAAAAGGCAGAAATTTTCCTGATTTTGGGGCAAAAAGGCAGAAATTCCTAATATTTTCTGGCAAAAATGCAGAAATTCCCCTTATTTTGAGGTAAAAAGGCTGAAATTCCCCTTATTTGGGGGCAAAAAGGCAGAAATTTCCCTTATTTTGGGGCAAAATTGCAGAAATTTCACTTATTTACAGGCAAAAAGACAGAAAATCTCCTTATTTTGGGGCAAAACTTAGAAATTCCTCTTATTTTGGGGCAAAATTCCAGAAATTTCCATTATTTTGGGGTAAAATTGCAGAAATTTAACTTATTTTGGGGCAAAATTGCAGAAATTTCACTTATTTCAGTGAAAAAAGGCACAAATTTTCCTTATTTTGGGGCAAAAAGTCAGAAATTCCTAATATTTTGTGGCAAAAATGCAGAAATTCCCCTTATTTTGAGGTAAAATGCTGAAATTCCCCTTATTTGGGGGCAAAGAGGCAGAAATTTCCCTTATTTTGGGGCAAAATTAGAGAAATTTCACTTATTTCAGGGTAATAATTCAGAAATTCCCCTTATTTTGGGGCAAAAAAGACAGAAATTCGCTTTGTTTTGGGGGAAAAAGACAGAAATTCCATTTATTTAGAGACAAAAAGGCAGAAATTCCCCTTAATTTGGAGCAAAAATGTAGAAATTTACCTTTTTATGACAAAAACGTATGCATTCCCCTTACTTTCGGGATTAAAAGCAGAAATTCCCCGTATTTTCAAGCAAAATTGCAGAAATTCTCATAATTTTCGGGCAAAAAGGCAGAAATTCTCTTTATTTTGGGGCAAAAAGACAGAAGATCTCCTTTTTTTGGGAGCAAACATTTAGAAATTCCCGTTATTTTGTGGCAAAATTGCAGAAATTTCCTTTACATTGGGGCAAAATTGCAGAAATTTCCCTTATTTTGGGGCAAAAATCAGAAATTCCCCTTCTTTTGGGGCAAAATTCAAGAAATTTCCTTTATTTTGGGGCAAAATTACAAAAATTTGCCTTATTATGGGGCAAAATTGAAGAAATTTTCCTTATTTGGGGCAAAATTTCAGAAATTTCACTTATTTTCAGGTAAAAAGGCTGAAATTTCCTTCATTTTGGGGCAAAAAGGGAGAAATTCCCCTTATTTTGGGGCAAAATTGCAGAAATTTCCCTTATTATTGGGAAAAATTGCAGAAATTTTCCTTATTTTAGGGCAAAATTGCAGAAATTTCACTTATTTCAGAGAAAAAAAGCAAAAATTTTTCTTATTTTGGGGAAAAAAGGCAGAAATTCCCATTAATTTGTGGCAAAAAGGCAGAAATTTCCCTTATTTTTAAGCAAAATTGCAGAAATTTCACTTATTTCAGTGTAATAAGTCAGAAATTCCCCTTATTTTGAGGCAAAAAAGACAGAAATTCCCTTTGTTTTGAGGGAAAAAGACAGAAATTCCACTTATTTAGAGGCAAAAATGCAGAAATTTCCCTTATTTTAGAGCAAAAATGAAGAAATTTCCCTTTTTTATGGCAAAAAGTTATGCATTCCCCTTATTTTCGGGCAAAAAGGCACAAATTCCCTGTATTTTGGAGCATAATTGCAGAAATTCCGCTAGTTGTGGTGCATAAAGACAGAAATTCCCTATATGTTGGGGCAAAAAGACAGAAAATCTCCTTATTTTGGGGCAAAACTCAGAAATTCCACTAATTTAGGGCAAAATTCCAGAAATTTCCCTTATTTTGGGGCAAAATTGCAGAAATTTCACTTATTTTGTGGCAAAATTGTAGAAATTTCACTTATTTCAGGGAAAAAAAGCAGAAATTTTCTTTATTTTGGGGCAAAAAGGCTGAAATTCCTAATATTCTCTGGCAAAAATGCAGAAATTCCATTTATTTTGAAGTAAAAAGGCTGAAATTCCCCTTATTTGGGGGCAAAAAGGCAGAAATTCCCCTTATTTTGGGGCAAAATTGCAGAAATTTCACTTATTATCAGGGTAATAATTCAGAAATTCCCCTTATTTTGGGGCAAAAAAGACAGAAATTCCTTTTGTTTTGGGGGAAAAAGACAGAAATTCCACTTATTTAGTGGCAAAAAGGCAGAAATTCCCCTTATTTTGAAGAAAAAATGAAGAAATTTACCTTTTTATGTCAAAAAGATATGCATTCCCCTTACTTTTGGGATTAAAAGCAGAAATTACCCATATTTTGAAGCAAAATTGCAGAAATTCTCATAATTTTCGGGCAAAAAGGCAGAAATTCTCCTTATTTAGGGGCAAAAAGACAGAAGATCTCCTTTTTTCGGGAGCAAACATTCAGAAATTCCCCATATTTTGGGGCAAAATTGCAGAAATTTCCTTTACATTGGGGCAAAATTGCAGAAATTTCCCTTATTTTGGGGCAAAATTGCAGAAATTTCACTTACTTCAGGGTAATAAGTCAGAAATTCCCCTTATTTTGGGGCAAAAATGAAGAAATGTTCCTTTTAATGGCAAAAAGATATGCATTCCCATTATTTTCAGGCAAAAAGGCAGAAATTACCCGTATTTTGGAGCAAAATTGCAGAAATTTTCCAAATTTGGGGCAAAATGCAGAAATTCCCTTTATTTTGGGGCAAAAATCAGAAATTCCCCTTATTTTGGGGCAAAATTGCAGAAATTTCACTTATTTAGAGGCAAAATACAGAAATTCTGCTTATTTTGGGGCAAAACTTAGAAATTCCACGTATTTTGGGGCAAAATTCCAGAAATTTCCCTTATTTTGGGGCAAAATTGCAGAAATTACACTTATTTTGGGGCAAAATTGCAGAAATTTCACTTATTTCAGGGAAAAAAGGAACAAATTTTCCTTATTTTGGGGCAAAAAGTCAGAAATTCCTAATATTTTGTGGCAAAATTGTAGAAATTCCTCTATTTTTGAGGTAAAAAGGCTGAAATTCCCCTTATTTGGGGGCAAAGAGGCAGAAATTTCCATTACTTTGGGGCAAAATTGGAGAAATTTCACTTATTTCAGGTTAATAATTCAGAAATTCCCCTTATTTTGGGGCAAAAATGACAGAAATTACTTTTGTTTTGTGGGAAAAAGACAGAAATTCCACTTATTTAGAGGCAAAAAGGCAGAAATTCCCCTTATTTTGGAGCAAAAATGAAGAAATTTCCCTTTTTTATGGCAAAAAGTTATGCATTCCCCTTATTTTCGGGTAAAAAGGCAGAAATTCCCCATATTATGGAGCATAATTGCAGAAATTCCCCTAGTTGTGGTGCAGAAAGACAGAAATTCCCTATATGTTTGGGCAAAAAGACAGAAATTCTTCTTATTTTGGGGCAAAACTCATAAATTCTACTTGTTTTGGGGCAAAATTCCAGAAATTTCCCTTATTTTGGGGAAAAATTGCAGAAATTTCACTTATTTTGGGGCAAAATTGCAGAAATTTCACTTATTTCAGAAAAAAAAGGCAGAAATTTTCTCTATTTTGGGGCAAAAAAACAGAAATTCCTAATATTTTCTGGCAAAAATGCAGAAATTCCCCTTATTTTGAGGTAAAAAGGCTGAAATTCCCCTTATTTGGGGGCAAAAAGGCAAAAATTTCCCTTATGTTGGGGCCAAAGTGCAGAAATATCACTTATTTCAGGGTAATAATTCAGAAATTCCCCTTATTTTGGGGCAAAAAAGACAGAAATTCCCTTTGTTTTGGGGGAAAAAGACAGAAATTCCATTTATTTAGAGGGAAAAAGGCAGAAATTCCCCTTATTTTGGAGCAAAAATGAGGAAATTTACCTTTTTATGGCAAAAAGGTATGCATTCCCCTTACTTTCGGGATAAAAAGCAGAAATTCCCCGTATTTTGAAGCAAAATTGCAGAAATTCTCATAATTTTCGGGCAAAAAGGCAGAAATTCTCCTTATTTTGGGGAAAAAAGACAGAAGATCTTTTTTTTTTGGGAGCAAACATTCAGAAATTCTCGTTATTTTGGGGCAAAATTGCAGAAATTTCCTTTACATTGGGGCAAAATTGCAGAAATTTCCCTTATTTTGGGGCAAAAATCAGAAATTCCCCTTCTTTTGGGGCAAAATTCAAGAAATTTCCTTTATTTTGGGGCAAAATTACAGGAATTTACCTTATTTTGGGGCAAAATTGAAGAAATTTACCTTATTTGGTGCAAAATTGCAGAAATTTCACTTATTTTCAGGTAAAAAGGCTGAAATTTCCTTCATTTTGGGGCAAAAAGGGAGAAATTCCCCTTATTTTGGGGCAAAAAGGCAGAAATTTCCATTAATTTGTGGCAAAAAGGCAGAAATTCACCTTATTTTGGTGTAAAATGCAGAAATTTCACATATTTCAGGGCAAAAAGGCAGCAATTTCCCTTATTTTGGGGCAAAATTGCAGAAATTTCACTTATTTCAGTGTAATAAGTCAGAAATTCCCCTTATTTTGAGGCAAAAAAGAGAGAAATTCCCTTTGTTTTGAGGGAAAAAGACAGAAATTCCACTTATTTAGAGGCAAAAATGCAGAAATTTCCCTTATTTTGGAGCAAAAATGAAGAAATTTCCCTTTTTTATGGCAAAAAGTTATGCATTCCCCTTATTTTCGGGCAAAAAGGCAGAAATTCCCCGTATTTTGGAGCATAATTGCAGAAATTCCCCTAGTTGTGGTGCAGAAAGACAGAAATTCCCTATATGTTGGGGCAAAAAGACAGAAATTCTCCTTATTTTGGGGCAAAACTCAGAAATTCCACTTATTTTGGGGCAAAATTCCAGAAATTTCCCTTATTTTGGGGCAAAATTGCAGAAATTTCACTTATTTTGGGGCAAAATTGCAGAAATTTCACTTATTTCAGGGAAAAAAGTAAGAAATTTTCTTTATTTTGGGGCAAAAAGGCAGAAATTCCTAATATTTTCTGGCAAAAATGCAGAAATTCCACTTATTTTGAGGTAAAAAGGCTGAAATTCCCCTTATTTGGGGGCAAAAAAGCAGAAATTTCCCTTATTTTAAGGCAAAATTGCAGAAATTTCACTTATTTGGAGGCAAAAAGACAGAAATTCTCCTTATTTTGGGGCAGAACTTAGAAATTCCACTTATTTTGGGGCAAAATTCCAGAAATTTCCCTTATTTTGGGGAAAAATTGCAGAAATTTCACTTATTTTGGGGCAAAATTGCAGAAATTTCACTTATTTCAGGGAAAAAAGGAACAAAATTTTCTTATTTTGGGGCAAAAAGTCAGAAATTCCTAATATTTTGTGGCAAAAATGCAGAAATTCCCCTTATTTTGAGGTAAAAAGGTTGAAATTCCCCTTATTTGGTGGCAAAGAGGCAGAAATTTCCCTTATTTTGGGGCAAAATTGGAGAAATTTCACTTATTTCAGGATAATAATTCAGAAATTCCCCTTATTTTGGGGCAAAAAAGACAGAAATTCCCTTTGTTTTGGGGGAAAAAGACAGAAATTCCATTTATTTAGAGGCAAAAAGGCAGAAATTCCCCTTATTTTGGAGCAAAAATGAAGAAATTTACCTTTATGGCAAAAAGGTATGCATTCCCCTTACTTTCGGGATAAAAAGCAGAAATTCCCCGTATTTTGAAGCAAAATTGCAGAAATTCTCATAATTTTCGGGCAAAAAGGCAGAAATTCTCCTTATTTTGGGGCAAAAAGACAGAAGATCTTTTTTTTTTGGGAGCAAACATTCATAAATTCTCGTTATTTTGGGGCAAAATTGCAGAAATTTCCTTTACATTGGGGCAAAATTGCAGAAATTTCCCTTATTTTGGGGCAAAAATCAGAAATTCCCCTTCTTTTCGGGCAAAATTCAAGAAATTTCCTTTATTTTGGGGCAAAATTACAAGGATTTACCTTCTTTTGGGGCAAAATTGAAGAAATTTACCTTATTTGGTGCAAAATTGCAGAAATTTCACTTATTTTCAGGTAAAAAGGCTGAAATTTCCTTCATTTTGGGGGAAAAAGGGAGAAATTCCCCTTATTTTAGGGCAAAATTGCAGAAATTTCCCTTATTATTGGGAAAAATTGCAGAAATTTTCCTTATTTTAGGGCAAAATTGCAGAAATTTCACTTATTTCAGAGAAAAAAAGCAAAAATTTTTCTTATTTTGGGGCAAAAAGGCAGAAATTTCCATTAATTTGTGGCAAAAAGGCAGAAATTCACCTTATTTTGGTGTAAAATGCAGAAATTTCACATATTTCAGGGCAAAAAGGCAGCAATTTCCCTTATTTTGGGGCAAAATTGCAGAAATTTCACTTATTTCAGTGTAATAAGTCAGAAATTCCCCTTATTTTGAGGCAAAAAAGAGAGAAATTCCCTTTGTTTTGAGGGAAAAAGACAGAAATTCCACTTATTTAGAGGCAAAAATGCAGAAATTTCCCTTATTTTGGAGCAAAAATGAAGAAATTTCCCTTTTTTATGGCAAAAAGTTATGCATTCCCCTTATTTTCGGGCAAAAAGGCAGAAATTCCCCGTATTTTGGAGCATAATTGCAGAAATTCCCCTAGTTGTGGTGCAGAAAGACAGAAATTCCCTATATGTTGGGGCAAAAAGACAGAAATTCTCCTTATTTTGGGGCAAAACTCAGAAATTCCACTTATTTTGGGGCAAAATTCCAGAAATTTCCCTTATTTTGGGGCAAAATTGCAGAAATTTCACTTATTTTGGGGCAAAATTGCAGAAATTTCACTTATTTCAGGGAAAAAAAGAAGAAATTTTCTTTATTTTGGGGCAAAAAGGCAGAAATTCCTAATATTTTCTGGCAAAAATGCAGAAATTCCCCTTATTTTGAGGTAAAAAGGCTGAAATTCCCCTTATTTGGGGGCAAAAAGGCAGAAATTTCCCTTATTTTGGGGCAAAGTTGGAGAAATTTCACTTATTTGGAGGCAAAAAGACAGAAATTCTCCTTATTTTGGGGCAAAACTTAGAAATTCCACTTATTTTGGGGCAAAATTCCAGAAATTTCCCTTATTTTGGGGAAAAAATTGCAGAAATTTCACTTATTTTGGGGCAAAATTGCAGAAATTTCACTTATTTCAGGGAAAGAAGGAACAAATTTTCCTTATTTTGGGGCAAAAAGTCAGAAATTCCTAATATTTTGTGGCAAAAATTCAGAAATTCCCCTTATTTTGAGGTAAAAAGGCTGAAATTCCCCTTATTTGGGGGCAAAGAGGCAGAAATTTCCCTTATTTTGGGGCAAAATTGGAGAAATTTCACTTATTTCAGGGTAATAATTCAGAAATTCCCCTTATTTTGGGGCAAAAAAGATAGAAATTCCCTTTGTTTTGGGGGAAAAAGACAGAAATTCCATTTATTTAGAGGCAAAAAGGCAGAAATTCCCCTTATTTTGGAGCCAAAATGAAGAAATTTACCTTTTTATGGCAAAAAGGTATGCATTCCCCTTACTTTCGGGATAAAAAGCAGAAATTCCCCGTATTTTGAAGCAAAATTGCAGAAATTCTCATAATTTTCAGGCAAAAAGGCAGAAATTCTCCTTATTTTGGGGCAAAAAGACAGAAGATCTTTTTTTTTGGGGGAGCAAACATTCAGAAATTCTCGTTATTTTGGGGCAAAATTGCAGAAATTTCCTTTACATTGGGGCAAAATTGCAGAAATTTCCCTTATTTTGGGGCAAAAATCAGAAATTCCCCTTCTTTTGGGGCAAAATTCAAGAAATTTCCTTTATTTTGGGGCAAAATTACAGGAATTTACCTTATTTTGGGGCAAAATTGAAGAAATTTACCTTATTTGGTGCAAAATTGCAGAAATTTCACTTATTTTCAGGTAAAAATGCTGAAATTTCCTTCATTTTGGGGCAAAAAGGGAGAAATTCCCCTTATTTTGGGGCAAAATTTCAGAAATTTCCCTTATTATTGGGAATAATTGCAGAAATTTTCCTTATTTTAGGGCAAAATTGCAGAAATTTCACTTATTTCAGAGAAAAAAAGCAAAAATTTTTCTAATTTTGGGGCAAAAAGGCAGAAATTTCCATTAATTTGTGGCAAAAAGGCAGAAATTCACCTTATTTTGGTGTAAAATGCAGAAATTTCACATATTTCAGGGCAAAAAGGCAGCAATTTCCCTTATTTTGGGGCAAAATTGCACAAATTTCACTTATTTCAGTGTAATAAGTCATAAATTCCCCTTATTTTGAGGCAAAAAAGACAGAAATTCCCTTTGTTTTGAGGGAAAAAGACAGAAATTCCACTTATTTAGAGGCAAAAATGCAGAAATTTCCCTTATTTTGGAGCAAAAATGAAGAAATTTCCCTTTTTTATGGCAAAAAGTTATGCATTCCCCTTATTTTCGGGCAAAAAGGAAGAAATTCCCGGTACTTTGGAGCATAATTGCAGAAATTCCCCTAGTTGTGGTGCAGAAAGATAGAAATTCCCTATATGTTGGGGCAAAAAGACAGAAATTCTCCTTATTTTGGGGCAAAACTCAGAAATTCCACTTATTTTGGGCCAAAATTCCAGAAATTTCCCTTATTTTGGGGCAAAATTGCAGAAATTTCACTTATTTTGGGGCAAAATTGCAGAAATTTCACTTATTTCAGGGAAAAAAGTAAGAAATTTTCTTTATTTTGGGGCAAAAAGGCAGAAATTCCTAATATTTTCTGGCAAAAATGCAGAAATTCCCCTTATTTTTAGGTAAAAAGGCTGAAAATCCCCTTATTTGGGGGCTAAAAAGCAGAAATTTCCCTTATTTTAAGGCAAAATTGCAGAAATTTCACTTATTTGGAGGCAAAAAGACAGAAATTCTCCTTATTTTGGGGCAAAACTTAGAAATTCCACTTATTTTGGGGCAAAATTCCAGAAATTTCCCTTATTTTGGGGAAAAAATTGCAGAAATTTCACTTATTTTGGGGCAAAATTGGAGAAATTTCACTTATTTCAGGGTAATAATTCAGAAATTCCCCTTATTTTGGGGCAAAAAAGACAGAAATTCCCTTTGTTTTGGGGGAAAAAGACAGAAATTCTATTTATTTAGAGGCAAAAATGCAGAAATTCCCCTTATTTTGGAGCAAAAATGAAGAAATTTACCTTTTTATGGCAAAAAGGTATGCATTCCCCTTACTTTTGGAATAAAAAGCAGAAATTCCCCGTATTTTGAAGCAAAATTGCAGAAATAATCATAATTTTCGGGCAAAAAGGCAGAAATTCTCTTATTTTGGGGCAAAAAGACAGATCTTTTTTTTTGGGAGCAAACATTCAGAAATTCTCGTTATTTTGGGGCAAAATTGCAGAAATTTCCTTTACATTGGGGCAAAATTGCAGAAATTTCCCTTATTTTAGGGCAAAAATCAGAAATTCCCCTTCTTTTGGGGCAAAATTCAAGAAATTTCCTTTATTTTGTGGCAAAATTACAGGAATTTACCTTATTTTGGGGCAAAATTGAAGAAATTTACCTTATTTGGTGCAAAATTGCAGAAATTTCACTTATTTCAGAGAAAAAAAGCAAAAATTTTTCTTATTTTGGGGCAAAAAAGCAGAAATTTCCATTAATTTTTGGCAAAAAGGCAGAAATTCACCTTATTTTGGTGTAAAATGCAGAAATATCACATATTTCAGGGCAAAAAGGCAGCAATTTCCCTTATTTTGGGGCAAAATTGCAGAAATTTCACTTATTTCAGTGTAATAAGTCAGAAATTCCCCTTATTTTGAGGCAAAAAAGACAGAAATTCCCTTTGTTTTGAGGGAAAAAGACAGAAATTCCACTTATTTAGAGGCAAAAATGCAGAAATTTCCCTTATTTTGAAGCAAAAATGAAGAAATTTCCCTTTTTTATGGCAAAAAGTTATGCATTCCCCTTATTTTCGGGCAAAAAGGCAGAAATTCCCCGTATTTTTGAAGCATAATTGCAGAAATTCCCCTAGTTGTGGTGCAGAAAGACAGAAATTCCCTATATGTTGGGGCAAAAAGACAGAAATTCTCCTTATTTTGTGGCAAAACTCAGAAATTCCACTTATTTTGGGGCAAAATTCCAGAAATTTCCCTTATTTTGGGGCAAAATTGCAGAAATTTCACTTATTTTGGGGCAAAATTGCAGAAATTTCACTTATTTCAGGGAAAAAAGTAAGAAATTTTCTTTATTTTGGGGCAAAAAGGCAGAAATTCTTAATATTTTCTGGCAAAAATGCAGAAATTCCACTTATTTTGAGGTAAAAAGGCTGAAAATCCCCTTATTTGGGGGCTAAAAAGCAGAAATTTCCCTTATTTTAAGGCAAAATTGCAGAAATTTCACTTATTTGGAGGCAAAAAGACAGAAATTCTCCTTATTTTGGGGCAAAACTTAGAAATTCCACTTATTTTGGGGCAAAATTCCAGAAATTTTCCTTATTTTGGGGAAAAAATTGCAGAAATTTCACTTATTTTGGGGCAAAATTGCAGAAATTTCACTTATTTCAGGGAAAAAAGGAACAAATTTTTCTTATTTTGGGGCAAAAAGTCAGAAATTCCTAATATTTTGTGGCAAAAATGCAGAAATTCCCCTTATTTTGAGGTAAAAAGGCTGAAATTCCCCTTATTTGGGGGCAAAGAGGCAGAAATTTCCCTTATTTTGGGGCAAAATTGGAGAAATTTCACTTATTTCAGGGTAATAATTCAGAAATTCCCCTTATTTTGGGGCAAAAAAGACAGAAATTCTCTTTGTTTTGGGGGAAAAAGACAGAAATTCCATTTATTTAGAGGCAAAAAGGCAGAAATTCCCCTTATTTTGGAGCCAAAATGAAGAAATTTACCTTTTTATGGCAAAAAGGTATGCATTCCCCTTACTTTCGGGATAAAAAGCAGAAATTCCCCGTATTTTGAAGCAAAATTGCAGTAATTCTCATAATTTTCAGGCAAAAAGGCAGAAATTCTCCTTATTTTGGGGCAAAAAGACAGAAGATCTTTTTTTTTTTTGGGGAGCAAACATTCAGAAATTCTCGTTATTTTGGGGCAAAATTGCAGAAATTTCCTTTACATTGGGGCAAAATTGCAGAAATTTCCCTTATTTTGGGGCAAAAATCAGAAATTCCCCTTCTTTTGGGGCAAAATTCAAGAAATTTCCTTTATTTTGGGGCAAAATTACAGGAATTTACCTTATTTTGGGGCAAAATTGAAGAAATTTACCTTATTTGGTGCAAAATTGCAGAAATTTCACTTATTTTCAGGTAAAAATGCTGAAATTTCCTTCATTTTGGGGCAAAAAGGGAGAAATTCCCCTTATTTTGGGGCAAAATTTCAGAAATTTCCCTTATTATTGGGAAAAATTGCAGAAATTTTCCTTATTTTAGGGCAAAATTGCAGAAATTTCACTTATTTCAGAGAAAAAAAGCAAAAATTTTTCTTATTTTGGGGCAAAAAGGCAGAAATTTCCATTAATTTGTGGCAAAAAGGTAGAAATTCACCTTATTTTGGTGTAAAATGCAGAAATTTCACATATTTCAGGGCAAAAAGGCAGCAATTTCCCTTATTTTGGGGCAAAATTGCAGAAATTTCACTTATTTCAGTGTAATAAGTCAGAAATTCCCCTTATTTTGAGGCAAAAAAGAGAGAAATTCCCTTTGTTTTGAGGGAAAAAGACAGAAATTCCACTTATTTAGAGGCAAAAATGCAGATATTTCCCTTATTTTGGAGCAAAAATGAAGAAATTTCCTTTTTTATGGCAAAAAGTTATGCATTCCCCTTATTTTCGGGCAAAAAGGCAGAAATTCCCCGTATTTTGGGGCAAAACTCAGAAATTCCACTTATTTTGGGGCAAAATTCCAGAAATTTCCCTTATTTTGGGGCAAAATTGCAGAAATTTCACTTATTTTGGGGCAAAATTGCAGAAATTTCACTTATTCCAGGGAAAAAAGGCAGCAATTTTCTTTATTTTGGGGCAAAAAGGCAGAAATTCCTAATATTTTCTGGCAAAAATGCAGAAATTCCCCTTATTTTTAGGTAAAAAGGCTGAAATTCCTTTTATTTGGGGGCAAAAACGCAGAAATTTCCCTTATTTTGGGGCAAAATTCCAGAAATTTCTCTTATTTTGGGGCAACATTGCAGAAATTTCACTTATTTTGGGGCAAAATTGCAGAAATTTCACTTATTTCAGGGAAAAAAGGCACAAATTTTCCTTATTTTGGGGCAAAAAGTCAGAAATTCCTAATATTTTGTGGCAAAATTCAGAAATTCCCCTTATTTTGAGGTAAAAAGGCTGAAATTCCCCTTATTTGGGGGCAAAGAGGCAGAAATTTCCATTATTTTGGGGCAAAATTGGAGAAATTTCACTTATTTCAGGGTAATAATTCAGAAATTCCCCTTATTTTGGTTCAAAAAAGACAGAAATTCCTTTTGTTTTGGGGGAAAAAGACAGAAATTCCACTTATTTAGAGGCAAAAAGGCAGAAATTCCTCTTATTTTGGAGCAAAAATTAAGAAATTTACCTTTTTATGGCAAAAAGGTATGCATTCTTCTTATTTTGGGATAAAAAGCAGAAATTCCCCGTATTTTGGAGCATAATTGCAGAAATTCCTCTAGTTGTGGTGCACAAAGACAGAAATTCCCTATATGTTGGGGCAAAAAGACAGAAATTCTCCTTATTTTGGGGCAAAACTCATAAATTCTACTTATTTTGGGGAAAAATTCCAGAAATTTCCCTTATTTTGGGGCAAAATTGCAGAAATTTCACTTATTTTGGGGCAAAATTGCAGAAATTTCACTTATTTCAGGGAAAAAAGGCAGAAATTTTCCTTATTTTGGGGCAAAAAGGCAGAAATTCCTAATATTTTCTGGCAAAAATGCAGAAATTCCCCTTATTTTGAGGTAAAAAGGCTGAAATTCCCCTTATTTGGGGGCAAAGAAGCAGAAATTTCCCTTATTTTGGGGCAAAATTGGAGAAATTTCACTTATTTCAGGGTAATAATTCAGAAATTCCCCTTATTTTGGGGCAAAAAAGACAGAAATTCCCTTTGTTTTGGGGGAAAAAGACAGAAATTCCATTTATTTAGAGGCAAAAAGGCAGAAATTCCCCTTATTTTGGAGCCAAAATGAAGAAATTTACCTTTTTATGGCAAAAAGGTATGCATTCCCCTTACTTTCGGGATAAAAAGCAGAAATTCCCCGTATTTTGAAGCAAAATTGCAGTAATTCTCATAATTTTCAGGCAAAAAGACAGAAATTCTCCTTATTTTGGGGCAAAAAGAAAGAAGATCTTTTTTTTTTTTTTGGGGAGCAAACATTCAGAAATTCTCGTTATTTTGGGGCAAAATTGCAGAAATTTCCTTTACATTGGGGCAAAATTGCAGAAATTTCCCTTATTTTGGGGCAAAAATCAGAAATTCCCCTTCTTTTGGGGCAAAATTCAAGAAATTTCCTTTATTTTGGGGCAAAATTACAGGAATTTACCTTATTTTGGGGCAAAATTGAAGAAATTTACCTTATTTGGTGCAAAATTGCAGAAATTTCACTTATTTTCAGGTAAAAATGCTGAAATTTCCTTCATTTTGGGGCAAAAAGGGAGAAATTCCCCTTATTTTGGGGCAAAATTTCAGAAATTTCCCTTATTATTGGGAAAAATTGCAGAAATTTTCCTTATTTTAGGGCAAAATTGCAGAAATTTCACTTATTTCAGAGAAAAAAAGCAAAAATTTTTCTTATTTTGGGGCAAAAAGGCAGAAATTTCCATTAATTTGTGGCAAAAAGGTAGAAATTCACCTTATTTTGGTGTAAAATGCAGAAATTTCACATATTTCAGGGCAAAAAGGCAGCAATTTCCCTTATTTTGGGGCAAAATTGCAGAAATTTCACTTATTTCAGTGTAATAAGTCAGAAATTCCCCTTATTTTGAGGCAAAAAAGAGAGAAATTCACTTTGTTTTGAGGGAAAAAGACAGAAATTCCACTTATTTAGAGGCAAAAATGCAGATATTTCCCTTATTTTGGAGCAAAAATGAAGAAATTTCCTTTTTTATGGCAAAAAGTTATGCATTCCCCTTATTTTCGGGCAAAAAGGCAGAAATTCCCCGTATTTTGGGGCAAAACTCAGAAATTCCACTTATTTTGGGGCAAAATTCCAGAAATTTCCCTTATTTTGGGGCAAAATTGCAGGAATTTCACTTATTTTGGGGCAAAATTGCAGAAATTTCACTTATTCCAGGGAAAAAAGGCAGCAATTTTCTTTATTTTGGGGCAAAAAGGCAGAAATTCCTAATATTTTCTGGCAAAAATGCAGAAATTCCCCTTATTTTTAGGTAAAAAGGCTGAAATTCCTTTTATTTGGGGGCAAAAACGCAGAAATTTCCCTTATTTTGGGGCAAAATTCCAGAAATTTCTCTTATTTTGGGGCAACATTGCAGAAATTTCACTTATTTTGGGGCAAAATTGCAGAAATTTCACTTATTTCAGGGAAAAAAGGCACAAATTTTCCTTATTTTGGGGCAAAAAGTCAGAAATTCCTAATATTTTGTGGCAAAATTCAGAAATTCCCCTTATTTTGAGGTAAAAATGCTGAAATTCCCCTTATTTGGGGGCAAAGAGGCAGAAATTTCCATTATTTTGGGGCAAAATTGGAGAAATTTCACTTATTTCAGGGTAATAATTCAGAAATTCCCCTTATTTTGGTTCAAAAAAGACAGAAATTCCTTTTGTTTTGGGGGAAAAAGACAGAAATTCCACTTATTTAGAGGCAAAAAGGCAGAAATTCCTCTTATTTTGGAGCAAAAATTAAGAAATTTACCTTTTTATGGCAAAAAGGTATGCATTCTTCTTATTTTGGGATAAAAAGCAGAAATTCCCCGTATTTTGGAGCATAATTGCAGAAATTCCTCTAGTTGTGGTGCACAAAGACAGAAATTCCCTATATGTTGGGGCAAAAAGACAGAAATTCTCCTTATTTTGGGGCAAAACTCATAAATTCTACTTATTTTGGGGAAAAATTCCAGAAATTTCCCTTATTTTGGGGCAAAATTGCAGAAATTTCACTTATTTTGGGGCAAAATTGCAGAAATTTCACTTATTTCAGGGAAAAAAGGCAGAAATTTTCCTTATTTTGGGGCAAAAAGGCAGAAATTCCTAATATTTTCTGGCAAAAATGCAGAAATTCCCCTTATTTTGAGGTAAAAAGGCTGAAATTCCCCTTATTTGGGGGCAAAGAGGCAGAAATTTCCCTTATTTTGGGGCAAAATTGGAGAAATTTCACTTATTTCAGGGTAATAATTCAGAAATTCCCCTTATTTTGGGGCAAAAAAGACAGAAATTCCCTTTGTTTTGGGGGAAAAAGACAGAAATTCCATTTATTTAGAGGCAAAAAGGCAGAAATTCCCCTTATTTTGGAGCCAAAATGAAGAAATTTACCTTTTTATGGCAAAAAGGTATGCATTCCCCTTACTTTCGGGATAAAAAGCAGAAATTCCCCGTATTTTGAAGCAAAATTGCAGTAATTCTCATAATTTTCAGGCAAAAAGGCAGAAATTCTCCTTATTTTGGGGCAAAAAGAAAGAAGATCTTTTTTTTTGGGGGGGGAGCAAACATTCTGAAATTCTCGTTATTTTGGGTCAAAATTGCAGAAATTTCCTTTACATTGGGGCAAAATTGCAGAAATTTCCCTTATTTTGGGGCAAAAATCAGAAATTCCCCTTCTTTTGGGGCAAAATTCAAGAAATTTCCTTTATTTTGGGGCAAAATTACAGGAATTTACCTTATTTTGGGGCAAAATTGAAGAAATTTACCTTATTTGGTGCAAAATTGCAGAAATTTCACTTATTTTCAGGTAAAAATGCTGAAATTTCCTTCATTTTGGGGCAAAAAGGGAGAAATTCCCCTTATTTTGGGGCAAAATTTCAGAAATTTCACTTATTATTGGGAAAAATTGCAGAAATTTTCCTTATTTTAGGGCAAAATTGCAGAAATTTCACTTATTTCAGAGAAAAAAAGCAAAAATTTTTCTTATTTTGGGGCAAAAAGGCAGAAATTTCCATTAATTTGTGGCAAAAAGGTAGAAATTCACCTTATTTTGGTGTAAAATGCAGAAATTTCACATATTTCAGGGCAAAAAGGTAGCAATTTCCCTTATTTTGGAGCAAAATTGCAGAAATTTCACTTATTTCAGTGTAATAAGTCAGAAATTCCCCTTATTTTGAGGCAAAAAACAGAGAAATTCCCTTTGTTTTGAGGGAAAAAGACAGAAATTCCACTTATTTAGAGGCAAAAATGCAGATATTTCCCTTATTTTGGAGCAAAAATGAAGAAATTTCCTTTTTTATGGCAAAAAGTTATGCATTCCCCTTATTTTCGGGCAAAAAGGCAGAAATTCCCCGTATTTTGGGGCAAAACTCAGAAATTCCACTTATTTTGGGGCAAAATTCCAGAAATTTCCCTTATTTTGGGGCAAAATTGCAGAAATTTCACTTATTTTGGGGCAAAATTGCAGAAATTTCACTTATTCCAGGGAAAAAAGGCAGCAATTTTCTTTATTTTGGGGCAAAAAGGCAGAAATTCCTAATATTTTCTGGCAAAAATGCAGAAATTCCCCTTATTTTTAGGTAAAAAGGCTGAAATTCCTTTTATTTGGGGGCAAAAACGCAGAAATTTCCCTTATTTTGGGGCAAAATTCCAGAAATTTCTCTTATTTTGGGGCAACATTGCAGAAATTTCACTTATTTTGGGGCAAAATTGCAGAAATTTCACTTATTTCAGGGAAAAAAGGCACAAATTTTCCTTATTTTGGGGCAAAAAGTCAGAAATTCCTAATATTTTGTGGCAAAATTCAGAAATTCCCCTTATTTTGAGGTAAAAATGCTGAAATTCCCCTTATTTGGGGGCAAAGAGGCAGAAATTTCCATTATTTTGGGGCAAAATTGGAGAAATTTCACTTATTTCAGGGTAATAATTCAGAAATTCCCCTTATTTTGGTTCAAAAAAGACAGAAATTCCTTTTGTTTTGGGGGAAAAAGACAGAAATTCCACTTATTTAGAGGCAAAAAGGCAGAAATTCCTCTTATTTTGGAGCAAAAATTAAGAAATTTACCTTTTTATGGCAAAAAGGTATGCATTCTTCTTATTTTGGGATAAAAAGCAGAAATTCCCCGTATTTTGGAGCATAATTGCAGAAATTCCTCTAGTTGTGGTGCACAAAGACAGAAATTCCCTATATGTTGGGGCAAAAAGACAGAAATTCTCCTTATTTTGGGGCAAAACTCATAAATTCTACTTATTTTGGGGAAAAATTCCAGAAATTTCCCTTATTTTGGGGCAAAATTGCAGAAATTTCACTTATTTTGGGGCAAAATTGCAGAAATTTCACTTATTTCAGGGAAAAAAGGCAGAAATTTTCCTTATTTTGGGGCAAAAAGGCAGAAATTCCTAATATTTTCTGGCAAAAATGCAGAAATTCCCCTTATTTTGAGGTAAAAAGGCTGAAATTCCCCTTATTTGGGGGCAAAGAGGCAGAAATTTCCCTTATTTTGGGGCAAAATTGGAGAAATTTCACTTATTTCAGGGTAATAATTCAGAAATTCCCCTTATTTTGGGGCAAAAAGGCAGAAATTCCTAATATTTTCTGGCAAAAATGCAGAAATTCCCCTTATTTTGAGGTAAAAAGGCTGAAATTCACCTTATTTGGGGGCAAAAAGGCAGAAATTTCCCTTATTTTGGGGCAAAATTGCAGAAATTTCACTTATTTACAGGCAAAAAGACAGAAATTCTCCTTATTTTGGGGCAAAACTTAGAAATTCCACTTATTTTGGGGCAAAATTCCAGAAATTTCCCTTATTTTGGGGCAAAATTGCAGAAATTTCACTTATTTTGGGGCAAAATTGCAGAAATTTCACTTATTTCAGGGAAAAAAGGCACAAATTTTCCTTATTTTGGGGCAAAAAGTCAGAAATTCCTAATATTTTGTGGCAAAAATGCAGAAATTCCCCTTATTTTGAGGTAAAAAGGCTGAAATTCCCCTTATTTGGGGGCAAAGTGGCAGAAATTTCCCTTATTTTGGGGCAAAATTGGAGAAATTTCACTTATATACAGGCAAAAAGACAGAAATTCTCCTTATTTTGGGGCAAAACTTAGAAATTCCACTTATTTTGGGGCAAAATTCCAGAAATTTCCCTTATTTTGGGGCAAAATTGCAGAAATTTCACTTATTTTGGGGCAAAATTGCAGAAATTTCACTTATTTCATGGAAAAAAGGCACAAATTTTCCTTATTTTGGGGCAAAAAGTCAGAAATTCCTAATATTTTGTGGCAAAAATGCAGAAATTCCCCTTTTTTTGAGGTAAAAAGGCTGAAATTTCCCTTACTTGGGGGCAAAGAGGCAGAAATTTCCCTTATTTTGGGGCAAAATTGGAGAAATTTCACTTATTTCAGGGTAATAATTCAGAAATTCCCCTTATTTTGGGGCAAAAAAGACAGAAATTCCCTTTGTTTTGGGGGAAAAAGACAGAAATTCCACTTATTTAGAGGCAAAAAGGCAGAAATTCCCCTTATTTTGAAGGAAAAAATGAAGAAATTTACCTTTTTATGGCAAAAAGATATGCATTCCCCTACTTTTGGGATAAAAAGCAGAAATTCCTCGTATTTTGAAGCAAAATTGCAGAAATTCTCATAATTTTCGGGCAAAAAGGCAGAAATTCTCCTTATTTTGGGGCAAAAAGACAGAAGATCTCCTTTTTTCGGGAGCAAACATTCAGAAATTCCCCTTATTTTGGGGCAAAATTGCAGAAATTTTCTTTACATTGGGGCAAAATTGCAGAAATTTCCCTTATTTTGGGGCAAAATTGCAGAAATTTCACTTACTTGAGGGTAATAAGTCAGAAATTCCCCTTATTTTGGGGCAAAAAAGACAGAAATTCTCTTTGTTTTGGGGGAAAAAGACAGAAATTCCACTTATTTAGAGGCAAAAAAGCAGAAATTCCCTTTATTTTGGAGCAAAAATGAAGAAATGTCCCTTTTAATGGCAAAAAGGTATGCATTCCCATTATTTTCAGGCAAAAAGGCAGAAATTCCCCGTATTTTGGAGCAAAATTGCAGAAATTCCCCTAATTTTGGGACAAAATGCAGAAATTCCCTTTATTTTGGGGCTAAAATCAGAAATTCCCCTTATTTTGGGGCAAAATTGCAGAAATTTCACTTATTTCAGTGTAATAAGTCAGAAATTCCTCTTTTTTTGAGGCAAAAAAGACAGAAATTCCCTTTGTTTTGAGGGAAAAAGACAGAAATTCCACTTATTTAGAGGCAAAAATGCAGAAATTTTTCTTATTTTGGAGCAAAAATGAAGAAATTTCCCTTTTTTATGGCAAAAAGTTATGCATTCCCCTTATTTTCGGGCAAAAAGGCAGAAATTCCCCGTATTTTGGGGCAAAACTCAGAAATTCCACTTATTTTGGGGCAAAATTCCAGAAATTTCCCTTATTTTGGGGCAAAATTGCAGAAATTTCACTTATTTTGGGGCAAAATTGCAGAAATTTCACTTATTCCAGGGAAAAAGGGCAGCAATTTTTTTTTTATTTTGGGGCAAAAAGGCAGAAATTCCTAATATTTTCTGGCAAAAATGCAGAAATTCCCCTTATTTTTAGGTAAAAAGGCTGAAATTCCTTTTATTTGGGGGCAAAAAGGCAGAAATTTCCCTTATTTTGGGGCAAAATTCCAGAAATTTCCCTTATTTTGGGGCAACATTGCAGAAATTTCACTTATTTTGGGGCAAAATTGCAGAAATTTCATTTATTTCAGGGAAAAAAGGCACAAATTTTCCTTATTTTGGGGCAAAAAGTCAGAAATTCCTAATATTTTGTGGCAAAAATGCAGAAATTCCCCTTATTTTGAGGTAAAAAGGCTGAAATTCCCCTTATTTGGGGGCAAAGAGGCAGAAATTTCCATTATTTTGGGGCAAAATTGGAGAAATTTCACTTATTTCAGGGTAATAATTCAGAAATTCCCCTTATTTTGGGGCAAAAAAGACAGAAATTCTCTTTGTTTTGGGGGAAAAAGACAGAAATTCCATTTATTTAGAGGCAAAAAGGCAGAAATTCCCCTTATTTTGGAGCCAAAATGAAGAAATTTACCTTTTTATGGCAAAAAGGTATGCATTCCCCTTACTTTCGGGATAAAAAGCAGAAATTCCCCGTATTTTGAAGCAAAATTGCAGTAATTCTCATAATTTTCAGGCAAAAAGGCAGAAATTCTCCTTATTTTGGGGCAAAAAGACAGAAGATCTTTTTTTTTTTTGGGGAGCAAACATTCACAAATTCTCGTTATTTTGGGGCAAAATTGCAGAAATTTCCTTTACATTGGGGCAAAATTGCAGAAATTTCCCTTATTTTGGGGCAAAAATCAGAAATTCCCCTTCTTTTGGGGCAAAATTCAAGAAATTTCCTTTATTTTGGGGCAAAATTACAGGAATTTACCTTATTTTGGGGCAAAATTGAAGAAATTTACCTTATTTGGTGCAAAATTGCAGAAATTTCACTTATTTTCAGGTAAAAATGCTGAAATTTACTTCATTTTGGGGCAAAAAGGGAGAAATTCCCCTTATTTTGGGGCAAAATTTCAGAAATTTCCCTTATTATTGGGAAAAATTGCAGAAATTTTCCTTATTTTAGGGCAAAATTGCAGAAATTTCACTTATTTCAGAGAAAAAAAGCAAAAATTTTTCTTATTTTGGGGCAAAAAGGCAGAAATTTCCATTAATTTGTGGCAAAAAGGTAGAAATTCACCTTATTTTGGTGTAAAATGCAGAAATTTCACATATTTCAGGGCAAAAAGGCAGCAATTTCCCTTATTTTGGGGCAAAATTGCAGAAATTTCACTTATTTCAGTGTAATAAGTCAGAAATTCCCCTTATTTTGAGGCAAAAAAGAGAGAAATTCCCTTTGTTTTGAGGGAAAAAGACAGAAATTCCACTTATTTAGAGGCAAAAATGCAGATATTTCCCTTATTTTGGAGCAAAAATGAAGAAATTTCCTTTTTTATGGCAAAAAGTTATGCATTCCCCGTATTTTCGGGCAAAAAGGCAGAAATTCCCCGTATTTTGGGGCAAAACTCAGAAATTCCACTTATTTTGGGGCAAAATTCCAGAAATTTCCCTTATTTTGGGGCAAAATTGCAGAAATTTCACTTATTTTGGGGCAAAATTGCAGAAATTTCACTTATTCCAGGGAAAAAAGGCAGCAATTTTCTTTATTTTGGGGCAAAAAGGCAGAAATTCCTAATATTTTCTGGCAAAAATGCAGAAATTCCCCTTATTTTTAGGTAAAAAGGCTGAAATTCCTTTTATTTGGGGGCAAAAACGCAGAAATTTCCCTTATTTTGGGGCAAAATTCCAGAAATTTCTCTTATTTTGGGGCAACATTGCAGAAATTTCACTTATTTTGGGGCAAAATTGCAGAAATTTCACTTATTTCAGGGAAAAAAGGCACAAATTTTCCTTATTTTGGGGCAAAAAGTCAGAAATTCCTAATATTTTGTGGCAAAATTCAGAAATTCCCCTTATTTTGAGGTAAAAAGGCTGAAATTCCCCTTATTTGGGGGCAAAGAGGCAGAAATTTCCATTATTTTGGGGCAAAATTGGAGAAATTTCACTTATTTCAGGGTAATAATTCAGAAATTCCCCTTATTTTGGTTCAAAAAAGACAGAAATTCCTTTTGTTTTGGGGGAAAAAGACAGAAATTCCACTTATTTAGAGGCAAAAAGGCAGAAATTCCTCTTATTTTGGAGCAAAAATTAAGAAATTTACCTTTTTATGGCAAAAAGGTATGCATTCTTCTTATTTTGGGATAAAAAGCAGAAATTCCCCGTATTTTGGAGCATAATTGCAGAAATTCCTCTAGTTGTGGTGCACAAAGACAGAAATTCCCTATATGTTGGGGCAAAAAGACAGAAATTCTCCTTATTTTGGGGCAAAACTCATAAATTCTACTTATTTTGGGGAAAAATTCCAGAAATTTCCCTTATTTTGGGGCAAAATTGCAGAAATTTCACTTATTTTGGGGCAAAATTGCAGAAATTTCACTTATTTCAGGGAAAAAAGGCAGAAATTTTCCTTATTTTGGGGCAAAAAGGCAGAAATTCCTAATATTTTCTGGCAAAAATGCAGAAATTCCCCTTATTTTGAGGTAAAAAGGCTGAAATTCCCCTTATTTGGGGGCAAAGAAGCAGAAATTTCCCTTATTTTGGGGCAAAATTGGAGAAATTTCACTTATTTCAGGGTAATAATTCAGAAATTCCCCTTATTTTGGGGCAAAAAAGACAGAAATTCCCTTTGTTTTGGGGGAAAAAGACAGAAATTCCATTTATTTAGAGGCAAAAAGGCAGAAATTCCCCTTATTTTGGAGCCAAAATGAAGAAATTTACCTTTTTATGGCAAAAAGGTATGCATTCCCCTTACTTTCGGGATAAAAAGCAGAAATTCCCCGTATTTTGAAGCAAAATTGCAGTAATTCTCATAATTTTCAGGCAAAAAGGCAGAAATTCTCCTTATTTTGGGGCAAAAAGAAAGAAGATCTTTTTTTTTTTTGGGGGAGCAAACATTCACAAATTCTCGTTATTTTGGGGCAAAATTGCAGAAATTTCCTTTACATTGGGGCAAAATTGCAGAAATTTCCCTTATTTTGGGGCAAAAATCAGAAATTCCCCTTCTTTTGGGGCAAAATTCAAGAAATTTCCTTTATTTTGGGGCAAAATTACAGGAATTTACCTTATTTTGGGGCAAAATTGAAGAAATTTACCTTATTTGGTGCAAAATTGCAGAAATTTCACTTATTTTCAGGTAAAAATGCTGAAATTTCCTTCATTTTGGGGCAAAAAGGGAGAAATTCCCCTTATTTTGGGGCAAAATTTCAGAAATTTCCCTTATTATTGGGAAAAATTGCAGAAATTTTCCTTATTTTAGGGCAAAATTGCAGAAATTTCACTTATTTCAGAGAAAAAAAGCAAAAATTTTTCTTATTTTGGGGCAAAAAGGCAGAAATTTCCATTAATTTGTGGCAAAAAGGTAGAAATTCACCTTATTTTGGTGTAAAATGCAGAAATTTCACATATTTCAGGGCAAAAAGGCAGCAATTTCCCTTATTTTGGGGCAAAATTGCAGAAATTTCACTTATTTCAGTGTAATAAGTCAGAAATTCCCCTTATTTTGAGGCAAAAAAGAGAGAAATTCACTTTGTTTTGAGGGAAAAAGACAGAAATTCCACTTATTTAGAGGCAAAAATGCAGATATTTCCCTTATTTTGGAGCAAAAATGAAGAAATTTCCTTTTTTATGGCAAAAAGTTATGCATTCCCCTTATTTTCGGGCAAAAAGGCAGAAATTCCCCGTATTTTGGGGCAAAACTCAGAAATTCCACTTATTTTGGGGCAAAATTCCAGAAATTTCCCTTATTTTGGGGCAAAATTGCAGAAATTTCACTTATTTTGGGGCAAAATTGCAGAAATTTCACTTATTCCAGGGAAAAAAGGCAGCAATTTTCTTTATTTTGGGGCAAAAAGGCAGAAATTCCTAATATTTTCTGGCAAAAATGCAGAAATTCCCCTTATTTTTAGGTAAAAAGGCTGAAATTCCTTTTATTTGGGGGCAAAAACGCAGAAATTTCCCTTATTTTGGGGCAAAATTCCAGAAATTTCTCTTATTTTGGGGCAACATTGCAGAAATTTCACTTATTTTGGGGCAAAATTGCAGAAATTTCACTTATTTCAGGGAAAAAAGGCACAAATTTTCCTTATTTTGGGGCAAAAAGTCAGAAATTCCTAATATTTTGTGGCAAAATTCAGAAATTCCCCTTATTTTGAGGTAAAAAGGCTGAAATTCCCCTTATTTGGGGGCAAAGAGGCAGAAATTTCCATTATTTTGGGGCAAAATTGGAGAAATTTCACTTATTTCAGGGTAATAATTCAGAAATTCCCCTTATTTTGGTTCAAAAAAGACAGAAATTCCTTTTGTTTTGGGGGAAAAAGACAGAAATTCCACTTATTTAGAGGCAAAAAGGCAGAAATTCCTCTTATTTTGGAGCAAAAATTAAGAAATTTACCTTTTTATGGCAAAAAGGTATGCATTCTTCTTATTTTGGGATAAAAAGCAGAAATTCCCCGTATTTTGGAGCATAATTGCAGAAATTCCTCTAGTTGTGGTGCACAAAGACAGAAATTCCCTATATGTTGGGGCAAAAAGACAGAAATTCTCCTTATTTTGGGGCAAAACTCATAAATTCTACTTATTTTGGGGAAAAATTCCAGAAATTTCCCTTATTTTGGGGCAAAATTGCAGAAATTTCACTTATTTTGGGGCAAAATTGCAGAAATTTCACTTATTTCAGGGAAAAAAGGCAGAAATTTTCCTTATTTTGGGGCAAAAAGGCAGAAATTCCTAATATTTTCTGGCAAAAATGCAGAAATTCCCCTTATTTTGAGGTAAAAAGGCTGAAATTCCCCTTATTTGGGGGCAAAGAGGCAGAAATTTCCCTTATTTTGGGGCAAAATTGGAGAAATTTCACTTATTTCAGGGTAATAATTCAGAAATTCCCCTTATTTTGGGGCAAAAAAGACAGAAATTCCCTTTGTTTTGGGGGAAAAAGACAGAAATTCCATTTATTTAGAGGCAAAAAGGCAGAAATTCCCCTTATTTTGGAGCCAAAATGAAGAAATTTACCTTTTTATGGCAAAAAGGTATGCATTCCCCTTACTTTCGGGATAAAAAGCAGAAATTCCCCGTATTTTGAAGCAAAATTGCAGTAATTCTCATAATTTTCAGGCAAAAAGGCAGAAATTCTCCTTATTTTGGGGCAAAAAGAAAGAAGATCTTTTTTTTTTTTTGCGGAGCAAACATTCTGAAATTCTCGTTATTTTGGGTCAAAATTGCAGAAATTTCCTTTACATTGGGGCAAAATTGCAGAAATTTCCCTTATTTTGGGGCAAAAATCAGAAATTCCCCTTCTTTTGGGGCAAAATTCAAGAAATTTCCTTTATTTTGGGGCAAAATTACAGGAATTTACCTTATTTTGGGGCAAAATTGAAGAAATTTACCTTATTTGGTGCAAAATTGCAGAAATTTCACTTATTTTCAGGTAAAAATGCTGAAATTTCCTTCATTTTGGGGCAAAAAGGGAGAAATTCCCCTTATTTTGGGGCAAAATTTCAGAAATTTCCCTTATTATTGGGAAAAATTGCAGAAATTTTCCTTATTTTAGGGCAAAATTGCAGAAATTTCACTTATTTCAGAGAAAAAAAGCAAAAATTTTTCTTATTTTGGGGCAAAAAGGCAGAAATTTCCATTAATTTGTGGCAAAAAGGTAGAAATTCACCTTATTTTGGTGTAAAATGCAGAAATTTCACATATTTCAGGGCAAAAAGGTAGCAATTTCCCTTATTTTGGGGCAAAATTGCAGAAATTTCACTTATTTCAGTGTAATAAGTCAGAAATTCCCCTTATTTTGAGGCAAAAAACAGAGAAATTCCCTTTGTTTTGAGGGAAAAAGACAGAAATTCCACTTATTTAGAGGCAAAAATGCAGATATTTCCCTTATTTTGGAGCAAAAATGAAGAAATTTCCTTTTTTATGGCAAAAAGTTATGCATTCCCCTTATTTTCGGGCAAAAAGGCAGAAATTCCCCGTATTTTGGGGCAAAACTCAGAAATTCCACTTATTTTGGGGCAAAATTCCAGAAATTTCCCTTATTTTGGGGCAAAATTGCAGAAATTTCACTTATTTTGGGGCAAAATTGCAGAAATTTCACTTATTCCAGGGAAAAAAGGCAGCAATTTTCTTTATTTTGGGGCAAAAAGGCAGAAATTCCTAATATTTTCTGGCAAAAATGCAGAAATTCCCCTTATTTTTAGGTAAAAAGGCTGAAATTCCTTTTATTTGGGGGCAAAAACGCAGAAATTTCCCTTATTTTGGGGCAAAATTCCAGAAATTTCTCTTATTTTGGGGCAACATTGCAGAAATTTCACTTATTTTGGGGCAAAATTGCAGAAATTTCACTTATTTCAGGGAAAAAAGGCACAAATTTTCCTTATTTTGGGGCAAAAAGTCAGAAATTCCTAATATTTTGTGGCAAAATTCAGAAATTCCCCTTATTTTGAGGTAAAAATGCTGAAATTCCCCTTATTTGGGGGCAAAGAGGCAGAAATTTCCATTATTTTGGGGCAAAATTGGAGAAATTTCACTTATTTCAGGGTAATAATTCAGAAATTCCCCTTATTTTGGTTCAAAAAAGACAGAAATTCCTTTTGTTTTGGGGGAAAAAGACAGAAATTCCACTTATTTAGAGGCAAAAAGGCAGAAATTCCTCTTATTTTGGAGCAAAAATTAAGAAATTTACTTTTTATGGCAAAAAGGTATGCATTCTTCTTATTTTGGGATAAAAAGCAGAAATTCCCCGTATTTTGGAGCATAATTGCAGAAATTCCTCTAGTTGTGGTGCACAAAGACAGAAATTCCCTATATGTTGGGGCAAAAAGACAGAAATTCTCCTTATTTTGGGGCAAAACTCATAAATTCTACTTATTTTGGGGAAAAATTCCAGAAATTTCCCTTATTTTGGGGCAAAATTGCAGAAATTTCACTTATTTTGGGGCAAAATTGCAGAAATTTCACTTATTTCAGGGAAAAAAGGCAGAAATTTTCCTTATTTTGGGGCAAAAAGGCAGAAATTCCTAATATTTTCTGGCAAAAATGCAGAAATTCCCCTTATTTTGAGGTAAAAAGGCTGAAATTCACCTTATTTGGGGGCAAAAAGGCAGAAATTTCCCTTATTTTGGGGCAAAATTGCAGAAATTTCACTTATTTACAGGCAAAAAGACAGAAATTCTCCTTATTTTGGGGCAAAACTTAGAAATTCCACTTATTTTGGGGCAAAATTCCAGAAATTTCCCTTATTTTGGGGCAAAATTGCAGAAATTTCACTTATTTTGGGGCAAAATTGCAGAAATTTCACTTATTTCAGGGAAAAAAGGCACAAATTTTCCTTATTTTGGGGCAAAAAGTCAGAAATTCCTAATATTTTGTGGCAAAAATGCAGAAATTCCCCTTATTTTGAGGTAAAAAGGCTGAAATTCCCCTTATTTGGGGGCAAAGTGGCAGAAATTTCCCTTATTTTGGGGCAAAATTGGAGAAATTTCACTTATATACAGGCAAAAAGACAGAAATTCTCCTTATTTTGGGGCAAAACTTAGAAATTCCACTTATTTTGGGGCAAAATTCCAGAAATTTCCCTTATTTTGGGGCAAAATTGCAGAAATTTCACTTATTTTGGGGCAAAATTGCAGAAATTTCACTTATTTCATGGAAAAAAGGCACAAATTTTCCTTATTTTGGGGCAAAAAGTCAGAAATTCCTAATATTTTGTGGCAAAAATGCAGAAATTCCCCTTTTTTTGAGGTAAAAAGGCTGAAATTTCCCTTACTTGGGGGCAAAGAGGCAGAAATTTCCCTTATTTTGGGGCAAAATTGGAGAAATTTCACTTATTTCAGGGTAATAATTCAGAAATTCCCCTTATTTTGAGGCAAAAAAGACAGAAATTCCCTTTGTTTTGGGGGAAAAAGACAGAAATTCCACTTATTTAGAGGCAAAAAGGCAGAAATTCCCCTTATTTTGAAGGAAAAAATGAAGAAATTTACCTTTTTATGGCAAAAAGATATGCATTCCCCTACTTTTGGGATAAAAAGCAGAAATTCCTCGTATTTTGAAGCAAAATTGCAGAAATTCTCATAATTTTCGGGCAAAAAGGCAGAAATTCTCCTTATTTTGGGGCAAAAAGACAGAAGATCTCCTTTTTTCGGGAGCAAACATTCAGAAATTCCCCTTATTTTGGGGCAAAATTGCAGAAATTTTCTTTACATTGGGGCAAAATTGCAGAAATTTCCCTTATTTTGGGGCAAAATTGCAGAAATTTCACTTACTTGAGGGTAATAAGTCAGAAATTCCCCTTATTTTGGGGCAAAAAAGACAGAAATTCTCTTTGTTTTGGGGGAAAAAGACAGAAATTCCACTTATTTAGAGGCAAAAAGGCAGAAATTCCCTTTATTTTGGAGCAAAAATGAAGAAATGTCCCTTTTAATGGCAAAAAGGTATGCATTCCCATTATTTTCAGGCAAAAAGGCAGAAATTCCCCGTATTTTGGAGCAAAATTGCAGAAATTCCCCTAATTTTGGGACAAAATGCAGAAATTCCCTTTATTTTGGGGCCAAAATCAGAAATTCCCCTTATTTTGGGGCAAAATTGCAGAAATTTCACTTATTTCAGTGTAATAAGTCAGAAATTCCTCTTTTTTTGAGGCAAAAAAGACAGAAATTCCCTTTGTTTTGAGGGAAAAAGACAGAAATTCCACTTATTTAGAGGCAAAAATGCAGAAATTTTTCTTATTTTGGAGCAAAAATGAAGAAATTTCCCTTTTTTATGGCAAAAAGTTATGCATTCCCCTTATTTTCGGGCAAAAAGGCAGAAATTCCCCGTATTTTGGGGCAAAACTCAGAAATTCCACTTATTTTGGGGCAAAATTCCAGAAATTTCCCTTATTTTGGGGCAAAATTGCAGAAATTTCACTTATTTTGGGGCAAAATTGCAGAAATTTCACTTATTCCAGGGAAAAAAGGCAGCAATTTTTTTTTATTTTGGGGCAAAAAGGCAGAAATTCCTAATATTTTCTGGCAAAAATGCAGAAATTCCCCTTATTTTTAGGTAAAAAGGCTGAAATTCCTTTTATTTGGGGGCAAAAAGGCAGAAATTTCCTTATTTTGGGGCAAAATTCCAGAAATTTCCCTTATTTTGGGGCAACATTGCAGAAATTTCACTTATTTTGGGGCAAAATTGCAGAAATTTCATTTATTTCAGGGAAAAAAGGCACAAATTTTCCTTATTTTGGGGCAAAAAGTCAGAAATTCCTAATATTTTGTGGCAAAAATGCAGAAATTCCCCTTATTTTGAGGTAAAAAGGCTGAAATTCCCCTTATTTGGGGGCAAAGAGGCAGAAATTTCCATTATTTTGGGGCAAAATTGGAGAAATTTCACTTATTTCAGGGTAATAATTCAGAAATTCCCCTTATTTTGGGGCAAAAAAGACAGAAATTCTCTTTGTTTTGGGGGAAAAAGACAGAAATTCCATTTATTTAGAGGCAAAAAGGCAGAAATTCCCCTTATTTTGGAGCCAAAATGAAGAAATTTACCTTTTTATGGCAAAAAGGTATGCATTCCCCTTACTTTCGGGATAAAAAGCAGAAATTCCCCGTATTTTGAAGCAAAATTGCAGAAATTCTCATAATTTTCGGGCAAAAATGCAGAAATTCCCCGTATTTTAGAGCATAATTGCAGAAATTCCTCTAGTTGTGGTGCACAAAGACAGAAATTCCCTATATGTTGGGGCAAAAAGACAGAAATTCTCCTTATTTTGGGGCAAAACTCATAAATTCTACTTATTTTGGGGAAAAATTCCAGAAATTTCCCTTATTTTGGGGCAAAATTGCAGAAATTTCACTTATTTTGGGGCAAAATTGCAGAAATTTCACTTATTTCAGGGAAAAAAGGCAGAAATTTTCCTTATTTTGGGGCAAAAATGCAGAAATTCCTAATATTTTATGGCAAAAATGCAGAAAATCCCCTTATTTTGAGGTAAAAAGGCTGAAATTCACCTTATTTGGGGGCAAAAAGGCAGAAATTTCTCTTATTTTGGGGCAAAATTGCAGAAATTTCACTTATTTACAGGCAAAAAGACAGAAATTCTCCTTATTTTGGGGCAAAACTTAGAAATTCCACTTATTTTGGGGCAAAATTCCAGAAATTTCCCTTATTTTGGGACAAAATTGCAGAAATTTCACTTATTTTGGGGCAAAATTGCAGAAATTTCACTTATTTCAGGGAAAAAAGGCACTAATTTTCCTTATTTTGGGGCAAAAAGTCAGAAATTCCTAATATTTTGTGGCAAAAATGCAGAAATTCCCCTTATTTTGAGGTAAAAAGGCTGAAATTCCCCTTATTTGGGGGCAAAGAGGCAGAAATTTCCCTTATTTTGGGGCAAAATTGGAGAAATTTCACTTATTTCAGGGTAATAATTCAGAAATTCCCCTTATTTGGGGGCAAAAAAGACAGAAATTCCCTTTGTTTTGAGGGAAAAAGACAGAAATTCCATTTATTTAGAGGCAAAAAGGCAGAAATTCCCCTTATTTTGGAGCAAAAATGTAGAAATTTACCTTTTTATGACAAAAAGGTATGCATTCCCCTTACTTTCGGGATTAAAAGCAGAAATTCCCCGTATTTTGAAGCAAAATTGCAGAAATTCTCATAATTTTCGGGCAAAAAGGCAGAAATTCTCCTTATTTTGGGGC
This sequence comes from Micromys minutus, assembly GCF_963924665.1. Taxonomy (NCBI): domain Eukaryota; kingdom Metazoa; phylum Chordata; class Mammalia; order Rodentia; family Muridae; genus Micromys; species Micromys minutus. The sequence continues at coordinate 1,834,460 of NW_027667806.1, read as the reverse complement.
AAAAAGACAGAAGATCTCCTTTTTTTGGGAGCAAACATTCAGAAATTCCCGTTATTTTGGGGCAAAATTGCAGAAATTTCACTTATTTTGGGGCAAAATTGCAGAAATTTCACTTACTTGAGGGTAATAAGTCAGAAATTCCCCTTATTTTGGGGCAAAAAAGACAGAAATTCTCTTTGTTTTGGGGGAAAAAGACAGAAATTCCACTTATTTAGAGGCAAAAAGGCAGAAATTCCCTTTATTTTGGAGCAAAAATGAAGAAATGTCCCTTTTAATGGCAAAAAGGTATGCATTCCCATTATTTTCAGGCAAAAAGGCAGAAATTCCCCGTATTTTGGAGCAAAATTGCAGAAATTCCCCTAATTTTGGGACAAAATGCAGAAATTCCCTTTATTTTGGGGCCAAAATCAGAAATTCCCCTTATTTTGGGGCAAAATTGCAGAAATTTCACTTATTTCAGTGTAATAAGTCAGAAATTCCTCTTTTTTTGAGGCAAAAAAGACAGAAATTCCCTTTGTTTTGAGGGAAAAAGACAGAAATTCCACTTATTTAGAGGCAAAAATGCAGAAATTTTTCTTATTTTGGAGCAAAAATGAAGAAATTTCCCTTTTTTATGGCAAAAAGTTATGCATTCCCCTTATTTTCGGGCAAAAAGGCAGAAATTCCCCGTATTTTGGGGCAAAACTCAGAAATTCCACTTATTTTGGGGCAAAATTCCAGAAATTTCCCTTATTTTGGGGCAAAATTGCAGAAATTTCACTTATTTTGGGGCAAAATTGCAGAAATTTCACTTATTCCAGGGAAAAAAGGCAGCAATTTTTTTTTATTTTGGGGCAAAAAGGCAGAAATTCCTAATATTTTCTGGCAAAAATGCAGAAATTCCCCTTATTTTTAGGTAAAAAGGCTGAAATTCCTTTTATTTGGGGGCAAAAAGGCAGAAATTTCCCTTATTTTGGGGCAAAATTCCAGAAATTTCCCTTATTTTGGGGCAACATTGCAGAAATTTCACTTATTTTGGGGCAAAATTGCAGAAATTTCATTTATTTCAGGGAAAAAAGGCACAAATTTTCCTTATTTTGGGGCAAAAAGTCAGAAATTCCTAATATTTTGTGGCAAAAATGCAGAAATTCCCCTTATTTTGAGGTAAAAAGGCTGAAATTCCCCTTATTTGGGGGCAAAGAGGCAGAAATTTCCATTATTTTGGGGCAAAATTGGAGAAATTTCACTTATTTCAGGGTAATAATTGAGAAATTCCCCTTATTTTTGTTCAAATAAGACAGAAATTCCTTTTGTTTTGGGGGAAAAAGACAGAAATTCCACTTATTTAGAGGCAAAAAGGCAGAAATTCCCCTTATTTTGGAGCAAAAATGAAGAAATTTACCTTTTTATGGCAAAAAGGTATGCATTTATCTTATTTTGGGATAAAAAGCAGAAATTCCCCGTATTTTGAAGCAAAATTGCAGAAATTCTCATAATTTTCGGGCAAAAATGCAGAAATTCCCCGTATTTTGGAGCATAATTGCAGAAATTCCTCTAGTTGTGGTGCACAAAGACAGAAATTCCCTATATGTTGGGGCAAAAAGACAGAAATTCTCCTTATTTTGGGGCAAAACTCATAAATTCTACTTATTTTGGGGAAAAATTCCAGAAATTTCCCTTATTTTGGGGCAAAATTGCAGAAATTTCACTTATTTTGGGGCAAAATTGCAGAAATTTCACTTATTTCAGGGAAAAAAGGCAGAAATTTTCCTTATTTTGGGGCAAAAATGCAGAAATTCCTAATATTTTATGGCAAAAATGCAGAAAATCCCCTTATTTTGAGGTAAAAAGGCTGAAATTCACCTTATTTGGGGGCAAAAAGGCAGAAATTTCCCTTATTTTGGGGCAAAATTGCAGAAATTTCACTTATTTACAGGCAAAAAGACAGAAATTCTCCTTATTTTGGGGCAAAACTTAGAAATTCCACTTATTTTGGGGCAAAATTCCAGAAATTTCCCTTATTTTGGGGCAAAATTGCAGAAATTTCACTTATTTTGGGGCAAAATTGCAGAAATTTCACTTATTTCAGGGAAAAAGGCACTAATTTTCCTTATTTTGGGGCAAAAAGTCAGAAATTCCTAATATTTTGTGGCAAAAATGCAGAAATTCCCCTTATTTTGAGGTAAAAAGGCTGAAATTCCCCTTATTTGGGGGCAAAGAGGCAGAAATTTCCCTTATTTTGGGGCAAAATTGGAGAAATTTCACTTATTTCAGGGTAATAATTCAGAAATTCCCCTTATTTGGGGGCAAAAAGACAGAAATTCCCTTTGTTTTGAGGGAAAAAGACAGAAATTCCATTTATTTAGAGGCAAAAAGGCAGAAATTCCCCTTATTTTGGAGCAAAAATGTAGAAATTTACCTTTTTATGACAAAAAGGTATGCATTCCCCTTACTTTCGGGATTAAAAGCAGAAATTCCCCGTATTTTGAAGCAAAATTGCAGAAATTCTCATAATTTTCGGGCAAAAAGGCAGAAATTCTCCTTATTTTGGGGCAAAAAGACAGAAGATCTCCTTTTTTTGGGAGCAAACATTCAGAAATTCCCGTTATTTTGGGGCAAAATTGCAGAAATTTCACTTATTTTGGGGCAAAATTGTAGAAATTTCACTTATTTCAGGGAAAAAAGACAGAAATTTTCTTTATTTTGGGGCAAAAAGGCAGAAATTCCTAATATTCTCTGGCAAAAATGCAGAAATTCCCTTTATTTTGAAGTAAAAATGCTGAAATTTCCCTTATTTGGGGGCAAAAAGGCAGATATTCCCCTTATTTTGGGGCAAAATTGCAGAAATTTCACTTATTTCAGGGTAATAAGTCAAAAATTTCCCTTATTTTGAGGCAAAAAAGACAGAAATTCCCTTTGTTTTGAAGGAAAAAGACAGAAATTCCACTTATTTAGAGGCAAAAATGCAGAAATTTCCCTTATTTTGGAGCAAAAATGAAGAAATTTCCCTTTTTTATGGCAAAAAGTTATGCATTCCCCTAATTTTCGGGCAAAAAGGCAGAGATTCCCCGTATTTTGGAGCATAATTGCACAAATTCCTCTAGTTGTGGTGCAGAACGACAGAAATTCCCTATATGTTGGGGCAAAAAGACAGAAATTCTCCTTATTTTGGGGCAAAACTCAGAAATTCCACTTATTTTGGGGCAAAATTCCAGAAATTTCCCTTATTTTGGGGCAAAATTGCAGAAATTTCACTTATTTTGGGGCAAAATTGCAGAAATTTCACTTATTTCAGGGAAAAAAAGAAGACATTTTCTTTATTTTGGGGCAAAAAGGCAGAAATTCCTAATATTTTCTGGCAAAAATGCAGAAATTCCCCTTATTTTTAGGTAAAAAGGCTGAAATTCCTTTTATTTGGGGGCAAAAAGGCAGAAATTTCCCTTATTTTGGGGCAACATTGCAGAAATTTCACTTATTTTGGGGCAAAATTGCAGAAATTTCACTTATTTCAGGGAAAAAAGGCACAATTTTCCTTATTTTGGGGCAAAAAGTCAGAAATTCCTAATATTTTGTGGCAAAAATGCAGAAATTCCCCTTATTTTGAGGTAAAAAGGCTGAAATTCCCCTTATTTGGGGGCAAAGTGGCAGAAATTTCCATTATTTTCGGGCAAAATTGGAGAAATTTCACTTATTTCAGGGTAATAATTCAGAAATTCCCCTTATTTTGGGTCAAAAAAGACAGAAATTCCTTTTGTTTTGGGGGAAAAAGACAGAAATTCCACTTATTTAGAGGCAAAAAGGCAGATATTCCCCTTATTTTGGAGCAAAAATAAAGAAATTTCCCTTTTTTATGGCAAAAAGATATGCATTCCCCTTACTTTTGTGATAAAAAGCAGAAATTCCCCGTATTTTGAAGCAAAATTGCAGAAATTCTCATAATTTTCGGGCAAAAAGGCAGAAATTCTCCTTATTTTTGGGCAAAAAGACAGAAGATCTCCTTTTTTCGGGAGCAAACATTCAGAAATTCCCCTTATTTTGGGGCAAAATTGCAAAATTTTCTTTACATTGGGGCAAAATTGCAGAAATTTCCCTTATTTTGGGGCAAAATTGCAGAAATTTCACTTACTTCAGGGTAATAAGTCAGAAATTCCCCTTATTTTGGGGCAAAAAAGACAGAAATTCTCTTTGTTTTGGGGGAAAAAGTCAGAAATTCCACTTATTTAGAGGCAAAAAGGCAGAAATTCCCTTTATTTTGGAGCAAAAATGAAGAAATGTCCCTTTTAATGGCAAAAGGTATGCATTCCCATTATTTTCAGGCAAAAAGGCAGAAATTCCCCGTATTTTGGAGCAAAATTGCAGAAATTCCCCTAATTTTGGGGCAAAATGCAGAAATTCCCTTTATTTTGGGGCAAAAATCAGAAATTCCCCTTATTTTGGGGCAAAATTTCAGAAATTTCACTTATTTCAGTGTAATTAGTCAGAAATTCCTCTTTTTTTGAGGCAAAAAAGACAGAAATTCCCTTTGTTTTGAGGGAAAAAGACAGAAATTCCACTTATTTAGAGGCAAAAATGCAGAAATTTCCCTTATTTTGGAGCAAAAATGAAGAAATTTCCCTTTTTCATGGCAAAAAGTTATGCATTCCCCTTATTTTCGGGCAAAAAGGCAGAAATTGCCCGTATTTTGGAGCATAATTGCACAAATTCCCCTAGTTGTGGTGCAGAAAGACAGAAATTCCCTATATGTTGGGGCAAAAAGACAGAAATTCTCCTTATTTTGGGGCAAAACTCAGAAATTCCACTTATTTTGGGGCAAAATTCCAGAAATTTCCCTTATTTTGGGGCAAAATTCCAGAAATTTCACTTATTTTGGGGCAAAATTGCAGAAATTTCACTTATTCCAAGGAAAAAAGGCAGAAATTTTCCTTATTTTGGGGCAAAAAGGCAGAAATTCCTAATATTCTCTGGCAAAAATGAAGAAATTCCCTTTATTTTGAAGTAAAAAGGCTGAAATTCCCCTTATTTGGGGGCAAAAAGGCAGAAATTCCCCTTATTTTGGGGCAAAATTGCAGAAATTTCACTTATTTCAGTGTAATAAGTCAGAAATTCCCCTTATTTTGAGGCAAAAAAGACAGAAATTCCCTTTGTTTTGAGGGAAAAAGACAGAAATTCCACTTATTTAGAGGCAAAAATGCAGAAATTTCCCTTATTTTGGAGCAAAAATGAAGAAATTTCCCTTTTTTATGGCAAAAAGTTATGCATTCCCCTTATTTTCGGGCAAAAAGGCAGAAATTTCCCGTATTTTGGAGCGTAATTGCAGAAATTCCGCTAGTTGTGGTGCATAAAGACAGAAATTCCCTATATGTTGGGGCAAAAAGACAGAAATTCTCCTTATTTTGAGGCAAAACTCAGAAATTCCACTAATTTAGGGCAAAATTCCAGAAATTTCCCTTATTTTGGGGCAAAATTGCAGAAATTTCACTTATTTTGGGGCAAAATTGTAGAAATTTCACTTATTTCAGGGAAAAAAGGCAGAAATTTTCTTTATTTTGGGGCAAAAAGGCAGAAATTCCTAATATTCTCTGGCAAAAATGCAGAAATTCCCTTTATTTTGAAGTAAAAAGGCTGAAATTCCCCTTATTTGGGGGCAAAAAGGCAGAAATTCCCCTTATTTTGGGGCAAAATTGCAGAAATTTCACTTATTTCAGCGTAATAAGTCAGAAATTCCTCTTTTTTTTGAGGCAAAAAAGACAGAAATTCCCTTTGTTTTGATGGAAAAAGACAGAAATTCCACTTATTTAGAGGCAAAAATGCAGAAATTTCCCTTATTTTGGATCAAAAATGAAGAAATTTCCCTTTTTAATGGCAAAAAGTTATGCATTCCCCTTATTTTCGGGCAAAAAGGCAGAAATTCCCCGTATTTTGGAGCATAATTGCACAAATTCCACTAGTTGTGGTGCAGAACGACAGAAATTCCCTATATGTTGGGGCAAAAAGACAGAAATTCTCCTTATTTTGGGGCAAAACTCAGAAATTCCACTTATTTTGGGGCAAAATTCCAGAAATTTCCCTTATTTTGGGGCAACATTGCAGAAATTTCACTTATTTTCGGGCAAAATTGCAGAAATTTCACTTATTTCAGGGAAAAAAGGCACAAATTTTCCTTATTTTGGGGCAAAAAGTCAGAAATTCCTAATATTTTGTGTTAAAAATGCAGAAATTCCCCTTATTTTGAGGTAAAAAGGCTGAAATTCCCCTTATTTGGGGGCAAAGAGGCAGAAATTTCCATTATTTTGGGGCAAAATTGGAGAAAATTCACTTTTTTCAGGGTAATAATTCAGAAATTCCCCTTATTTTGGGTCAAAAAAGACAGAAATTCCTTTTGTTTTGGAGGAAAAAGACAGAAATTCCACTTATTTAGAGGCAAAAAGGCAGAAATTCCTCTTATTTTGAAGAAAAAATGAAGAAATTTACCTTTTTATGGCAAAAAGATATGCATTCCCCTTACTTTTGGGATAAAAAGCAGAAATTCCCCGTATTTTGAAGCAAAATTGCAGAAATTCTCATAATTTTCGGGCAAAAAGGCAGAAATTCTCCTTATTTTGGGGCAAAAAGACAGAAGATCTCCTTTTTTCGGGAGCAAACATTCAGAAATTCCCCTTATTTTGGGGCAAAATTGCAGAAATTTCCTTTACATTGGGGCAAAATTGCAGAAATTTCCCTTATTTTGGGGCAAAATTGCAGAAATTTCACTTACTTCAGGTTAATAAGTCAGAAATTCCCCTTATTTTGGGGCAAAAAATACAGAAATTCTCTTTGTTTTGGGGGAAAAAGACAGAAATTCCACTTATTTAGAGGCAAAAAGGCAGAAATTCCCTTTATTTTGGAGCAAAAATGAAGAAATGTCCCTTTTAATGGCAAAAAGGTATGCATTCCCATTATTTTCAAGCAAAAAGGCAGAAATTCCCCGTATTTTGGAGCAAAATTGTAGAAATACCCCTAATTTTGGGGCAAAATGCAGAAATTCCCTTTATTTTGGGGCAAAAATCAGAAATTTCCCTTATTTTGGGGCAAAATTGCAGAAATTTCACTTATTTCAGTGTAATAAGTCAGAAATTCCTCTTTTTTTGAGGCAAAAAAGACAGAAATTCCCTTTGTTTTGAGGGAAAAAGACAGAAATTCCACTTATTTAGAGGGAAAAATGCAGAAATTTTTCTTATTTTGGAGCAAAAATGAAGAAATTTCCCTTTTTTATGGCAAAAAGTTATGAATTCCCCTTATTTTCGGGCAAAAAGGCAGAAATTGCCCGTATTTTGGAGCATAATTGCAAAAATTCCCCTAGTTGTGGTGCAGAAAGACAGAAATTCCCTATATGTTGGGGCAAAAAGACAGAAATTCTCCTTATTTTGGGGCAAAACTCAGAAATTCCACTTATTTTGGGGCAAAATTCCAGAAATTTCATTTATTTTGGGGCAAAATTGCAGAAATTTCACTTATTTTGGGGCAAAATTGCAGAAATTTCACTTATTTCAGGGAAAAAAAGGCAGAAATTTTCCTTATTTTGGGGCAAAAAGGCAGAAATTCCTAATATTTTCTGGGAAAAATGCAGAAATTCCCCTTATTTTTAGGTAAAAATGCTGAAATTCCTTTTATTTGGGCCAAAAAGGCAGAAATTTCCCTTATTTTGGGGCAAAATTGCAGAAATTTCACTTATTTAGAGGCAAAAATACAGAAATTCTGCTTATTTTGGGGCAAAACTTAGAAATTCCACTTATTTTCGGGCAAAATTCCAGAAATTTCCCTTATTTTGGGGCAACATTGCAGAAATTTCACTTATTTTGGGGCAAAATTGCAGAAATTTCACTTATTTCAGGGAAAAAAGGCACAAATTTTCCTTATTTTGGGGCAAAAAGTCTGAAATTCCTAATATTTTGTGGCAAAAATGCAGAAATTCCCCTTATTTTGAGGTAAAAAGGCTGAAATACCCCTTATTTGGGGGCAAAGAGGCAGAAATTTCCCTTATTTTGGGGCAAAATTGGAGAAATTTCACTTATTTCAGGGTAATAATTCAGAAATTCCCCTTATTTTGGTTCAAAAAAGACAGAAATTCCTTTTGTTTTGGGGGAAAAAGACAGAAATTCCACTTATTTAGAGGCAAAAAGGCAGAAATTCCCCTTATTTTGGAGCAAAAATGAAGAAATTTACCTTTTTATGGCAAAAAGGTATGCATTCCCCTTATTTTGGGATAAAAAGCAGAAATTCCCCGTATTTTGAAGCAAAATTGCAGAAATTCTCATAATTTTCGGGCAAAAATGCAGAAATTCCCCGTATTTTGGAGCATAATTGCAGAAATTCCTCTAGTTGTGGTGCACAAAGACAGAAATTTCCTATATGTTGGGGCAAAAGGACAGAAATTCTCCTTATTTTGGGGCAAAACTCATAAATTCTACTTATTTTGGGGAAAAATTGCAGAAATTTCACTTATTTTGGGGCAAAATTGCAGAAATTTCACTTATTTTGGGGCAAAATTGCAGAAATTTCACTTATTTCATAGAAAAAAGGCAGAAATTTTCCTTATTTTGGGGCAAAAAGGCAGAAATTCCTAATATTTTCTGGCAAAAATGCAGAAATTCCCCTTATTTTTGGGTAAAAAGGCTGAAATTCCCCTTATTTGGGGGCAAAAAGGCAGAAATTTCCCTTATTTTGGGGCAAAATTGGAGAAATTTCACTTATTTCAGGGTAATAATTCAGAAATTCCCCTTATTTTGGGGCAAAAAAGACAGAAATTCCTTTTGTTTTGGGGGAAAAAGACAGAAATTCCACTTATTTAGAGGCAAAAAGGCAGAAATTCCCCTTATTTTGAAGAAAAAATGAAGAAATTTACCTTTTTATGTCAAAAAGATATGCATTCCTCTTACTTTTGGGATAAAAAGCAGAAATTACCCATATTTTGACGCAAAATTGCAGAAATTCTCATAATTTTTGGGCAAAAAGGCAGAAATTCTCCTTATTTTGGGGCAAAAAGACAGAAGATCTCCTTTTTTCGGGAGCAAACATTCAGAAATTCGCCTTATTTTGGGGCAAAATTGCAGAAATTTCCGTTACATTGGGGCAAAATTGCAGAAATTTCCCTTATTTTGGGGCAAAATTGCAGAAATTTCACTTACTTCAGGGTAATAAGTCAGAACTTCCCCTTATTTTGGGGCAAAAATGAAGAAATGTCCCTTTTAATGGCAAAAAGGTATGCATTCCCATTATTTTCAGGCAAAAAGGCAGAAATTCCCCATATTTTGGAGCAAAATTGCACAAATTCCCCAAATTTGGGGCAAAATGCAGAAATTCCCTTTATTTTGGGGCAAAAATCAGAAATTCCCCTTATTTTGGGGCAAAATTGCAGAAATTTCACTTATTTCAGTGTAATAAGTCAGAAATTCCTCTTTTTTTGAGGCAAAAAAGACAGAAATTCCCTTTGTTTTGAGGGAAAAAGACAGAAATTCCACTTATTTAGAGGCAAAAATGCAGAAATTTCCCTTATTTTGGAGCAAAAATGAAGAAATTTCCCTTTTTTATGGCAAAAAGTTATGCATTCCCCTTATTTTCGGGCAAAAAGGCAGAAATTCCCCGTATTTTGGAGCATAATTGCACAAATTCCCCTAGTTGTGGTGCAGAAAGACAGAAATTCCCTATATGTTGGGGCAAAAAGACAGAAATTCTCCTTATTTTGGGGCAAAATTCAGAAATTCCACTTATTTTGGGGCAAAATTCCAGAAATTTCCCTTATTTTGGGGCAAAATTGCAGAAATTTCACTTATTTTGGGGCAAAATTGAAGAAATTTCTCTTATTTCTGGAAAAAAAGGCAGAAATTTTCTTTATTTTGTGGCAAAAAGGCAGAAATTCCTAATATTTTCTGGCAAAAATGCAGAAATTCCCCTTATTTTTACGTAAAAAGGCTGAAATTTCTTATATTTGGGGGCAAAAGGCAGAAATTTCCCTTATTTTGGGGTAAAATTGCAGAAATTTCACTTATTTAGAGGCAAAATACAGAAATTCTGCTTATTTTGGGGCAAAACTTAGAAATTCCACGTATTTTGGGGCAAAATTCCAGAAATTTCCCTTATTTTGGGGCAAAATTGCAGAAATTTCACTTATTTTGGGGCAAAATTGCAGAAATTTCACTTATTTCAGGGAAAAAAGGAACAAATTTTCCTTATTTTGGGGCAAAAAGTCAGAAATTCCTAATATTTTGTGGCAAAATTGTAGAAATTCCCCTTATTTTGAGGTAAAAAGGCTGAAATTCCCCTTATTTGGGGGCAAAGAGGCAGAAATTTCCATTACTTTGGGGCAAAATTAGAGAAATTTCACTTATTTCAGGGTAATAATTCAGAAATTCCCCTTATTTTGGGGCAAAAATGACAGAAATTCCTTTTGTTTTGTGGGAAAAAGCCAGAAATTCCACTTATTTAGAGGCAAAAAGGCAGAAATTCCCCTTATTTTGGAGCAAAAATGAAGAAATTTCCCTTTTTTATGGCAAAAAGTTATGCATTCCCCTTATTTTCGGGTAAAAAGGCAAAAATTCCCCATATTATGGAGCATAATTGCAGAAAATCCCCTAGTTGTGGTGCAGAAAGACAGAAATTCCCTATATGTTTGGGCAAAAAGACAGAAATTCTTCCTATTTTGGGGCAAAACTCAGAAATTCTGCTTATTTTGGGGCAAAATTCCAGAAATTTCCCTTATTTTGGGGAAAAATTGCAGAAATTTCACTTATTTTGGGGCAAAATTGCAGAAATTTCACTTATTTCAGAAAAAAAAGGCAGAAATTTTCTCTATTTTGGGGCAAAAAAACAGAAATTCCTAATATTTTCTGGCAAAAATGCAGAAATTCCCCTTATTTTGAGGTAAAAAGGCTGAAATTCCCCTTATTTGGGGACAAAAAGGCAGAAATTTCCCTTATTTTGGGGCAAAATTGCAGAAATTTCACTTATTTTGGGGCAAAATTGCAAAAATTGCACTTATTTCATGGAAAAAAGGCACAAATTTTCCTTATTTTGGGGCAAAAAGTCAGAAATTCCTAATATTTTGTGGCAAAAATGCAGAAATTCCACTTATTTTAAGGTAAAAAGGCTGAAATTCCCCTTATTTGGGGGCAAAAAAGCAGAAATTTCCCTTATTTTAAGGCAAAATTGCAGAAATTTCACTTATTTGGAGCCAAAAAGACAGAAATTCTCCTTATTTTGGGGCAGAACTTAGAAATTCCACTTATTTTGGGGCAAAATTCCAGAAATTTCCCTTATTTTGGGGAAAAATTGCAGAAATTTCACTTATTTTGGGGCAAAATTGCAGAAATTTCACTTATTTCAGGGAAAAAAGGAACAAATTTTCCTTATTTTGGGGCAAAAAGTCAGAAATTCCTAATATTTTGTGGCAAAAATGCAGAAATTCCCCTTATTTTGAGGTAAAAAGGCTGAAATTCCCCTTATTTGGTGGCAAAGAGGCAGAAATTTCCCTTATTTTGGGGCAAAATTGGAGAAATTTCACTTATTTCAGGATAATAATTCAGAAATTCCCCTTATTTTGGGGCAAAAAAGACAGAAATTCCCTTTGTTTTGGCGGAAAAAGACAGAAATTCCATTTACTTAGAGGCAAAAAGGCAGAAATTCCCCTTATTTTGGAGCCAAAATGAAGAAATTTACCTTTTTATGGCAAAAAGGTATGCATTCCCCTTACTTTCGGGATAAAAAGCAGAAATTCCCCGTATTTTGAAGCAAAATTGCAGAAATTCTCATAATTTTCAGGCAAAAAGGCAGAAATTCTCCTTATTTTGGGGCAAAAAGACAGAAGATCTTTTTTTTTGGGGGAGCAAACATTCAGAAATTCTCGTTATTTTGGGGCAAAATTGCAGAAATTTCCTTTACATTGGGGCAAAATTGCAGAAATTTCCCTTATTTTGGGGCAAAAATCAGAAATTCCCCTTCTTTTGGGGCAAAATTCAAGAAATTTCCTTTATTTTGGGGCAAAATTACAGGAATTTACCTTATTTTGGGGCAAAATTGAAGAAATTTACCTTATTTGGTGCAAAATTGCAGAAATTTCACTTATTTTCAGGTAAAAAGGCTGAAATTTCCTTCATTTTGGGGCAAAAAGGGAGAAATTCCCCTTATTTTGGGGCAAAATTTCAGAAATTTCCCTTATTATTGGGAATAATTGCAGAAATTTTCCTTATTTTAGGGCAAAATTGCAGAAATTTCACTTATTTCAGAGAAAAAAAGCAAAAATTTTTCTAATTTTGGGGCAAAAAGGCAGAAATTTCCATTAATTTGTGGCAAAAAGGCAGAAATTCACCTTATTTTGGTGTAAAATGCAGAAATTTCACATATTTCAGGGCAAAAAGGCAGCAATTTCCCTTATTTTGGGGCAAAATTGCACAAATTTCACTTATTTCAGTGTAATAAGTCAGAAATTCCCCTTATTTTGAGGCAAAAAAGACAGAAATTCCCTTTGTTTTGAGGGAAAAAGACAGAAATTCCACTTATTTAGAGGTAAAAATGCAGAAATTTCCCTTATTTTGGAGCAAAAATGAAGAAATTTCCCTTTTTTATGGCAAAAAGTTATGCATTCCCCTTATTTTCGGGCAAAAAGGCAGAAATTCCCCGTATTTTGGAGCATAATTGCACAAATTCCCCTAGATGTGGTGCAGAAAGACAGAAATTCCCTATATGTTGGGGCAAAAAGACAGAAATTCTCCTTATTTTGGGGCAAAACTCAGAAATTCCACTTATTTTGGGGCAAAATTCCAGAAATTTCCCTTATTTTGGGGAAAAATTGCAGAAATTTCACTTATTTTGGGGCAAAATTGCAGAAATTTCACTTATTTCAGAAAAAAAAGGCAGAAATTTTCTCTATTTTGGGGCAAAAAAACAGAAATTCCTAATATTTTCTGGCAAAAATGCAGAAATTCCCCTTATTTTGAGGTAAAAAGGCTGAAATTCCCCTTATTTGGGGACAAAAAGGCAGAAATTTCCCTTATTTTGGGGCAAAATTGCAGAAATTTCACTTATTTTGGGGCAAAATTGCAGAAATTGCACTTATTTCATGGAAAAAAGGCACAAATTTTCCTTATTTTGGGGCAAAAAGTCAGAAATTCCTAATATTTTGTGGCAAAAATGCAGAAATTCCCCGTATTTTGAGGTAAAAAGGCTGAAATTCCCCTTATTTGGCGGCAAAGAGGCAGTAATTTCCCTTATTTTGGGGCAAAATTGGAGAAATTTCACTTATTTCAGGGTAATAATTCAGAAATTCCCCTTATTTTGGGGCAAAAAAGACAGAAATTCCCTTTGTTTTGGGGGAAAAAGACAGAAATTCCATTTATTTAGAGGCAAAAAGGCAGAAATTCCCCTTATTTTGGAGCAAAAATGAAGAAATTTACCTTTTTATGGCAAAAAGGTATGCATTCCCCTTACTTTCGAGGTAAAAAGCAGAAATTCCCCGTATTTTGAAGCAAAATTGCAGAAATTCTCATAATTTTCGGGCAAAAAGGCAGAAATTCTCCTTATTTTGGGGCAAAAAGACAGAAGATCTTTTTTTTTTTTGGGAGCAAACATTCAGAAATTCTCGTTATTTTGGGGCAAAATTGCAGAAATTTCCTTTACATTGGGGCAAAATTGCAGAAATTTCCCTTATTTTGGGGCAAAAATCAGAAATTCCCCTTCTTTTGGGGCAAAATTCAAGAAATTTCCTTTATTTTGGGGCAAAATTACAGGAATTTACCTTATTTTGGGGCAAAATTGAAGAAATTTACCTTATTTGGTGCAAAATTGCAGAAATTTCACTTATTTTCAGGTAAAAAGGCTGAAATTTCCTTCATTTTGGGGCAAAAAGGGAGAAATTCCCCTTATTTTGGGGCAAAATTTCAGAAATTTCCCTTATTATTGGGAATAATTGCAGAAATTTTCCTTATTTTAGGGCAAAATTGCAGAAATTTCACTTATTTCAGAGAAAAAAAGCAAAAATTTTTCTTATTTTGGGGCAAAAAGGCAGAAATTTCCATTAATTTGTGGCAAAAAGGCAGAAATTCACCTTATTTTGGTGTAAAATGCAGAAATTTCACATATTTCAGGGCAAAAAGGCAGCAATTTCCCTTATTTTGGGGCAAAATTGCACAAATTTCACTTATTTCAGTGTAATAAGTCAGAAATTCCCCTTATTTTGAGGCAAAAAAGACAGAAATTCCCTTTGTTTTGAGGGAAAAAGACAGAAATTCCACTTATTTAGAGGCAAAAATGCAGAAATATCCCTTATTTTGGAGCAAAAATGAAGAAATTTCCCTTTTTTATGGCAAAAAGTTATGCATTCCCCTTATTTTCGGGCAAAAAGGCAGAAATGCCCCGTATTTTGGAGCATAATTGCAGAAATTCCCCTAGTTGTGGTGCAGAAAGACAGAAATTCCCTATATGTTGGGGCAAAAAGACAGAAATTCTCCTTATTTTGGGGCAAAACTCAGAAATTCCACTTATTTTGGGGCAAAATTCCAGAAATTTCCCTTATTTTGGGGCAAAATTGCAGAAATTTCACTTATTTTGGGGCAAAATTGCAGAAATTTCACTTATTTCAGGGAAAAAAGTAAGAAATTTTCTTTATTTTGGGGCAAAAAGGCAGAAATTCCTAATATTTTCTGGCAAAATTCAGAAATTCCACTTATTTTGAGGTAAAAAGGCTGAAATTCCCCTTATTTGGGGGCAAAAAAGCAGAAATTTCCCTTATTTTAAGGCAAAATTGCAGAAATTTCACTTATTTGGAGGCAAAAAGACAGAAATTCTCCTTATTTTGGGGCAGAACTTAGAAATTCCACTTATTTTTGGGCAAAATTCCAGAAATTTCCCTTATTTTGGGGAAAAATTGCAGAAATTTCACTTATTTTGGGGCAAAATTGCAGAAATTTCACTTATTTCAGGGAAAAAAGGAACAAATTTTCCATATTTTGGGGCAAAAAGTCAGAAATTCCTAATATTTTGTGGCAAAAATGCAGAAATTCCCCTTATTTTGAGGTAAAAAGGCTGAAATTCCCCTTATTTGGTGGCAAAGAGGCAGAAATTTCCCTTATTTTGGGGCAAAATTGGAGAAATTTCACTTATTTCAGGATAATAATTCAGAAATTCCCCTTATTTTGGGGCAAAAAAGACAGAAATTCCCTTTGTTTTGGGGGAAAAAGACAGAAATTCCATTTATTTAGAGGCAAAAAGGCAGAAATTCCCCTTATTTTGGAGCAAAAATGAAGAAATTTACCTTTATGGCAAAAAGGTATGCATTCCCCTTACTTTCGGGATAAAAAGCAGAAATTCCCCGTATTTTGAAGCAAAATTGCAGAAATTCTCATAATTTTCGGGCAAAAAGGCAGAAATTCTCCTTATTTTGGGGCAAAAAGACAGAAGATCTTTTTTTTTTTTGGGAGCAAACATTCAGAAATTCTCGTTATTTTGGGGCAAAATTGCAGAAATTTCCTTTACATTGGGGCAAAATTGCAGAAATTTCCCTTATTTTGGGGCAAAAATCAGAAATTCCCCTTCTTTTGGGGCAAAATTCAAGAAATTTCCTTTATTTTGGGGCAAAATTACAGGAATTTACCTTATTTTGGGGCAAAATTGAAGAAATTTACCTTATTTGGTGCAAAATTGCAGAAATTTCACTTATTTTCAGGTAAAAAGGCTGAAATTTCCTTCATTTTGGGGCAAAAAGGGAGAAATTCCCCTTATTTTGGGGCAAAATTGCAGAAATTTCCCTTATTATTGGGAAAAATTGCAGAAATTTTCCTTATTTTAGGGCAAAATTGCAGAAATTTCACTTATTTCAGAGAAAAAAAGCAAAAATTTTTCTTATTTTGGGGCAAAAAGGCAGAAATTTCCATTAATTTGTGGCAAAAAGGCAGAGATTCACCTTATTTTGGTGTAAAATGCAGAAATTTCACATATTTCAGGGCAAAAAGGCAGCAATTTCCCTTATTTTGGGGCAAAATTGCAGAAATTTCACATATTTCAGTGTAATAAGTCAGAAATTCCCCTTATTTTGAGGCAAAAAAGACAGAAATTCCCTTTGTTTTGAGGGAAAAAGACAGAAATTCCACTTATTTAGAGGCAAAAATGCAGAAATTTCCCTTATTTTGGAGCAAAAATGAAGAAATTTCCCTTTTTTATGGCAAAAAGTTATGCATTCCCCTTATTTTCGGGCAAAAAGGCAGAAATTTCCCGTATTTTGGAGCATAGTTGCAGAAATTCCCCTAGTTGTGGTGCAGAAAGACAGAAATTCCCTATATGTTGGGGCAAAAAGACAGAAATTCTCCTTATTTTGGGGCAAAACTCAGAAATTCCAATTATTTTGGGGCAAAATTCCAGAAATTTCCCTTATTTTGGGGCAAAATTGCAGAAATTTCACTTATTTTGGGGCAAAATTGCAGTAATTTCACTTATTTCAGGGAAAAAAAGAAGAAATTTTCTTTATTTTGGGGCAAAAAGGCAGAAATTCCTAATATTTTCTGGCCAAAATGCAGAAATTCCCCTTATTTTGAGGTAAAAAGGCTGAAATTCCCCTTATTTGGGGGCAAAAAGGCAGAAATTTCCCTTATTTTGGGGCAAAATTGGAGAAATTTCACTTATTTGGAGGCAAAAAGACAGAAATTCTCCTTATTTTGGGGCAAAACTTAGAAATTCCACTTATTTTGGGGCAAAATTCCAGAAATTTCCCTTATTTTGGGGAAAAAATTGCAGAAATTTCACTTATTTTGGGGCAAAATTGCAGAAATTTCACTTATTTCAGGGAAAAAAGGAACAAATTTTCCTTATTTTGGGGCAAAAAGTCAGAAATTCCTAATATTTTGTGGCAAAAATGCAGAAATTCCCCTTATTTTGAGGTAAAAAGGCTGAAATTCCCCTTATTTGGGTGCAAAGTGGCAGAAATTTCCCTTATTTTGGGGCAAAATTGGAGAAATTTCACTTATTTCAGGGTAATAATTCAGAAATTCCCCTTATTTTGGGTCAAAAAAGACAGAAATTCCCTTTGTTTTGGGGGAAAAAGACAGAAATTCCATTTACTTAGAGGCAAAAAAGCAGAAATTCCCCTTATTTTGGAGCCAAAATGAAGAAATTTACCTTTATATGGCAAAAAGGTATGCATTCCCCTTACTTTCGGGATAAAAAGCAGAAATTCCCCGTATTTTGAAGCAAAATTGCAGAAATTCTCATAATTTTCAGGCAAAAAGGCAGAAATTCTCCTTATTATGGGGCAAAAAGACAGAAGATCTTTTTTTTTTGGGAGCAAACATTCAGAAATTCTCGTTATTTTGGGGCAAAATTGCAGAAATTTCCTTTACATTGGGGCAAAATTGCAGAAATTTCCCTTATTTTGGGGCAAAAATCAGAAATTCCCCTTCTTTTGGGGCAAAATTCGAGAAATTTCCTTTATTTTGGGGCAAAATTACAGGAATTTACCTTATTTTGGGGCAAAATTGAAGAAATTTACCTTATTTGGTGCAAAATTGCAGAAATTTCACTTATTTTCAGGTAAAAAGGCTGAAATTTCCTTCATTTTGGGGCAAAAAAGGAGAAATTCCCCTTATTTTGGGGCAAAATTTCAGAAATTTCCCTTATTATTGGGAATAATTGAAGAAATTTTCCTTATTTTAGGGCAAAATTGCAGAAATTTCACTTATTTCAGAGAAAAAAAGCAAAAATTTTTCTAATTTTGGGGCAAAAAGGCAGAAATTTCCATTAATTTGTGGCAAAAAGGCAGAAATTCACCTTATTTTGGTGTAAAATGCAGAAATTTCACATATTTCAGGGCAAAAAGGCAGCAATTTCCCTTATTTTGGGGCAAAATTGCACAAATTTCACTCTTTTCAGTGTAATAAGTCATAAATTCCCCTTATTTTGAGGCAAAAAAGACAGAAATTCCCTTTGTTTTGAGGGAAAAAGACAGAAATTCCACTTATTTAGAGGCAAAAATGCAGAAATTTCCCTTATTTTGGAGCAAAAATGAAGAAATTTCCCTTTTTTATGGCAAAAAGTTATGCATTCCCCTTATTTTCGGGCAAAAAGGAAGAAATTCCCCGTATTTTGGAGCATAATTGCACAAATTCCCCTAGTTGTGGTGCAGAAAGACAGAAATTCCCTATATGTTGGGGCAAAAAGTCAGAAATTCTCCTTATTTTGGGGCAAAACTCAGAAATTCCACTTATTTTGGGCCAAAATTCCAGAAATTTCCCTTATTTTGGGGCAAAATTGCAGAAATTTCACTTATTTTGGGGCAAAATTGCAGAAATTTCACTTATTTCAGAGAAAAAAGTAAGAAATTTTCTTTATTTTGGGGCAAAAAGGCAGAAATTCCTAATATTTTCTGGCAAAAATGCAGAAATTCCCCTTATTTTGAGATAAAAAGGCTGAAAATCCCCTTATTTGGGGGCTAAAAAGCAGAAATTTCCCTTATTTTAAGGCAAAATTGCAGAAATTTCACTTATTTGGAGGCAAAAAGACAGAAATTCTCCTTATTTTGGGGCAAAACTTAGAAATTCCACTTATTTTGGGGCAAAATTCCAGAAATTTCCCTTATTTTGGGGAAAAAATTGCAGAAATTTCACTTATTTTGGGGCAAAATTGGAGAAATTTCACTTATTTCAGGGTAATAATTCAGAAATTCCCCTTATTTTGGGGCAAAAAAGACAGAAATTCTCTTTGTTTTGGGGGAAAAAGACAGAAATTCTATTTATTTAGAGGCAAAAAGGCAGAAATTCCCCTTATTTTGGAGCAAAAATGAAGAAATTTACCTTTTTATGGCAAAAAGGTATGCATTCCCCTTACTTTTGGGATAAAAAGCAGAAATTCCCCGTATTTTGAAGCAAAATTGCAGAAATTCTCATAATTTTCGGGCAAAAAGGCAGAAATTCTCTTATTTTGGGGCAAAAAGACAGATCTTTTTTTTTGGGAGTTAACATTCAGAAATTCTCGTTATTTTGGGGCAAAATTGCAGAAATTTCCTTTACATTGGGGCAAAATTGCAGAAATTTCCCTTATTTAAGGGCAAAAATCAGAAATTCCCCTTCTTTTGGGGCAAAATTCAAGAAATTTCCTTTATTTTGGGGCAAAATTACAGGAATTTACCTTATTTTGGGGCAAAATTGAAGAAATTTACATTATTTGGTGCAAAATTGCAGAAATTTCACTTATTTTCAGGTAAAAAGGCTGAAATTTCCTTCATTTTGGGGCAAAAAGGGAGAAATTCCCCTTATTTTGGGGCAAAATTGCAGAAATTTCCCTTATTATTGGGAAAAATTGCAGAAATTTTCCTTATTTTAGGGCAAAATTGCAGAAATTTCACTTATTTCAGAGAAAAAAAGCAAAAATTTTTCTTATTTTGGGGCAAAAAGGCAGAAATTTCCATTAATTTGTGGCAAAAAGGCAGAAATTCACCTTATTTTGGTGTAAAATGCAGAAATTTCACATATTTCAGGGCAAAAAGGCAGCAATTTCCCTTATTTTGGGGCAAAATTGCAGAAATTTCACTTATTTCAGTGTAATAAGTAAGAAATTCCCCTTATTTTGAGGCAAAAAAGAGAGAAATTCCCTTTGTTTTGAGGGAAAAAGACAGAAATTCCACTTATTTAGAGGCAAAAATGCAGAAATTTCCCTTATTTTGGAGCAAAAATGAAGAAATTTCCCTTTTTTATGGCAAAAAGTTATGCATTCCCCTTATTTTCGGGCAAAAAGGCTGAAATTTCTCGTATTTTGGAGCATAATTGCAGAAATTCCCCTAGTTGTGGTGCAGAAAGACAGAAATTCCCTATATGTTGGGGCAAAAAGACAGAAATTCTCCTTCTTTTGGGGCAAAACTCAGAAATTCCACTTATTTTGGGGCAAAATTCCAGAAATTTCCCTTATTTTGGGGCAAAATTGCAGAAATTTCACTTATTTTGGGGCAAAATTGCAGAAATTTCACTTATTTCAGGGAAAAAAGTAAGAAATTTTCTTTATTTTGGGGCAAAAAGGCAGAAATTCCTAATATTTTCTGGCAAAAATGCAGAAATTCCCCTTATTTTGAGGTAAAAAGGCTGAAAATCCCCTTATTTGGGGGCTAAAAAGCAGAAATTTCCCTTATTTTAAGGCAAAATTGCAGAAATTTCACTTATTTGGAGGCAAAAAGACAGAAATTCTTTTTATTTTGGGGCAAAACTTAGAAATTCCACTTATTTTGGGGCAAAATTCCAGAAATTTTCCTTATTTTGGGGAAAAAATTGCAGAAATTTCAGTTATTTTGGGGCAAAATTGCAGAAATTTCACTTATTTCAGGGAAAAAAAGAACAAATTTTCCTTATTTTGGGGCAAAAAGTCAGAAATTCCTAATATTTTGTGGCAAAAATGCAGAAATTCCCCTTATTTTGAAGTAAAAAGGCTGAAATTCCCCTTATTTGGGGGCAAAGAGGCAGAAATTTCCCTTATTTTGGGGCAAAATTGGAGAAATTTCACTTATTTCAGGGTAATAATTCAGAAATTCCCCTTATTTTGGGGCAAAAAACACAGAAATTCCCTTTGTTTTGGGGGAAAAAGACAGAAATTCCATTTATTTAGAGGCAAAAAGGCAGAAATTCCCCTTATTTTGGAGCCAAAATGAAGAAATTTACCTTTTTATGGCAAAAAGGTATGCATTCCCCTTACTTTCGGGATAAAAAGCAGAAATTCCCCGTATTTTGAAGCAAAATTGTAGAAATTCTCATAATTTTCAGGCAAAAAGGCAGAAATTCTCCTTATTTTGGGGCAAAAAGACAGAAGATCTTTTTTTTTTTTGGGAGCAAACATTCAGAAATTCCTGTTATTTTGGGGCAAAATTGCAGAAATTTCCTTTACATTGGGGCAAAATTGCAGAAATTTCCCTTATTTTGGGGCAAAAATCAGAAATTCCCCTTCTTTTGGGGCAAAATTCAAGAAATTTCCTTTATTTTGGGGCAAAATTACAGGAATTTACCTTATTTTGGGGCAAAATTGAAGAAATTTACCTTATTTGGTGCAAAATTGCAGAAATTTCACTTATTTTCAGGTAAAAAGGCTGAAATTTCCTTCATTTTGGGGCAAAAAGGGAGAAATTCCCCTTATTTTGGGGCAAAATTTCAGAAATTTCCCTTATTATTGGGAAAAATTGCAGAAATTTTCCTTATTTTAGGGCAAAATTGCAGAAATTTCACTTATTTCAGAGAAAAAAAGCAAAAATTTTTCTTATTTTGTGGCAAAAAGGCAGAAATTTCCATTAATTTGTGGCAAAAAGGTAGAAATTCACCTTATTTTGGTGTAAAATGCAGAAATTTCACATATTTCAGGGCAAAAAGGCAGCAATTTCTCTTATTTTGGGGCAAAATTGCAGAAATTTCACTTATTTCAGTGTAATAAGTCAGAAATTCCCCTTATTTTGAGGCAAAAAAGAGAGAAATTCCCTTTGTTTTGAGGGAAAAAGACAGAAATTCCACTTATTTAGAGGCAAAAATGCAGAAATTTCCCTTATTTTGGAGCAAAAATGAAGAAATTTCCCTTTTTTATGGCAAAAAATTATGCATTCCCCTTATTTTCGGGCAAAAAGGCAGAAATTTCTCGTATTTTGGAGCATAATTGCAGAAATTCCCCTAGTTGTGGTGCAGAAAGACAGAAATTCCCTATATGTTGGGGCAAAAAGACAGAAATTCTCCTTATTTTGGGGCAAAACTCAGAAATTCCAATTATTTTTGGGCAAAATTCCAGAAATTTCCCTTATTTTGGGTCAAAATTGCAGAAATTTCACTTATTTTGGGGCAAAATTGCAGAAATTTCACTTATTTCAGGGAAAAAAAGAAGAAATTTTCTTTATTTTGGGGCAAAAAGGCAGAAATTCCTAATATTTTCTGGCAAAAATGCAGAAATTCCCCTTATTTTGAGGTAAAAAGGCTGAAATTCCCCTTATTTGGGGGCAAAAAGGCAGAAATTTCCCTTATTTTGGGGCAAAATTGGAGAAATTTCACTTATTTGGAGGCAAAAAGACAGAAATTCTCCTTATTTTGGGGCAAAACTTAGAAATTCCACTTATTTTGGGGCAAAATTCCAGAAATTTCCCTTATTTTGGGGAAAAAATTGCAGAAATTTCACTTATTTTGGGGCAAAATTGCAGAAATTTCACTTATTTCAGGGAAAAAAGGAACAAATTTTCCTTATTTTGGGGCAAAAAGTCAGAAATTCCTAATATTTTGTGGCAAAAATGCAGAAATTCCCCTTATTTTGAGGTAAAAAGGCTGAAATTCCCCTTATTTGGGGGCAAAGAGGCAGAAATTTCCCTTATTTTGGGGCAAAATTGGAGAAATTTCACTTATTTCAGGGTAATAATTCAGAAATTCCCCTTATTTTGGGGCAAAAAAGACAGAAATTCCCTTTGTTTTGGGGGAAAAAGACAGAAATTCCATTTATTTAGAGGCAAAAAGGCAGAAATTCCCCTTATTTTGGAGCCAAAATGAAGAAATTTAACTTTTTATGGCAAAAAGGTATGCATTCCCCTTACTTTCGGGATAAAAAGCAGAAATTCCCCGTATTTTGAAGCAAAATTGCAGAAATTCTCATAATTTTCAGGCAAAAAGTCAGAAATTCTCCTTATTTTGGAGCAAAAAGACAGAAGATCTTTTTTTTTGGAGCAAACATTCAGAAATTCTCGTTATTTTGGGGCAAAATTGCAGAAATTTCATTTACATTGGGGCAAATTGCAGAAATTTCCCTTATTTTGGGGCAAAAATCAGAAATTCCCCTTCTTTTGGGGCAAAATTCAAGAAATTTCCTTTATTTTGGGGCAAAATTACAGGAATTTACCTTATTTTGGGGCAAAATTGAAGAAATTTACCTTATTTGGTGCAAAATTGCAGAAATTTCACTTATTTTCAGGTAAAAAGGCTGAAATTTCCTTCATTTTGGGGCAAAAAGGGAGAAATTCCCCTTATTTTGGGGCAAAATTTCAGAAATTTCCCTTATTATTGGGAAAAATTGCAAAAATTTTCCTTATTTTAGGGCAAAATTGCAGAAATTTCACTTATTTCAGAGAAAAAAAGCAAAAATTTTTCTTATTTTGGGGCAAAAAGGCAGAAATTTCCATTAATTTGTGGCAAAAATGCAGAAATTCCCCTTATTTTGAGGTAAAAAGGCTGAAATTCCCCTTATTTGGGGGCAAAGAGGCAGAAATTTCCCTTATTTTGGGGCAAAATTGGAGAAATTTCACTTATTTCAGGGTAATAATTCAGAAATTCCCCTTATTTTGGGGCAAAAAAGACAGAAATTCCCTTTGTTTTGGGGGGAAAAGACAGAAATTCCATTTATTTAGAGGCAAAAAGGCAGAAATTCCCCTTATTTTGGAGCCAAAATGAAGAAATTTACCTTTTTATGGCAAAAAGGTATGCATTCCCCTTACTTTCGGGATAAAAAGCAGAAATTCCCCGTATTTTGAAGCAAAATTGCAGAAATTCTCATAATTTTCAGGCAAAAAGGCAGAAATTCTCCTTAATTTGGGGCAAAAAGACAGAAGATCTTTTTTTTTTTTGGGAGCAAACATTCAGAAATTCCCGTTATTTTGGGGCAAAATTGCAGAAATTTCCTTTACATTGGGGCAAAATTGCAGAAATTTCCCTTATTTTGGGGCAAAAATCAGAAATTCCCCTTCTTTTGGGGCAAAATTCAAGAAATTTCCTTTATTTTGGGGCAAAATTACAGGAATTTACCTTATTTTGGGGCAAAATTGAAGAAATTTACCTTATTTGGTGCAAAATTGCAGAAATTTCACTTATTTTCAGGTAAAAAGGCTGAAATTTCCTTCATTTTGGGGCAAAAAGGGAGAAATTCCCCTTATTTTGGGGCAAAATTTCAGAAATTTCCCTTATTATTGGGAAAAATTGCAGAAATTTTCCTTATTTTAGGGCAAAATTGCAGAAATTTCACTTATTTCAGAGAAAAAAAGCAAAAATTTTTCTTATTTTGGGGCAAAAAGGCAGAAATTTCCATTAATTTGTGGCAAAAATGTAGAAATTCACCTTATTTTGGTTTAAAATGCAGAAATTTCACATATTTCAGGGCAAAAAGGCAGCAATTTCCCTTATTTTGGGGCAAAATTGCAGAAATTTCACTTATTTCAGTGTAATAAGTCAGAAATTCGCCTTATTTTGAGGCAAAAAAGAGAGAAATTCCCTTTGTTTTGAGGGAAAAAGACAGAAATTCCACTTATTTAGAGGCAAAAATGCAGAAATTTCCCTTATTTTGGAGCAAAAATGAAGAAATTTCCCTTTTTTATGGCAAAAAGTTATGCATTCCCCTTATTTTCGGGCAAAAAGGCAGAAATTTCCCGTATTTTGGAGCATAATTGCAGAAATTCCCCTAGTTGTGGTACAGAAAGACAGAAATTCCCTATATGTTGGGGCAAAAAGACAGAAATTCTCCTTATTTTGGGGCAAAACTCAGAAATTCCACTTATTTTGGGGCAAAATTCCAGAAATTTCCCTTATTTTGGGGCAAAATTGCAGAAATTTCACTTATTTTGGGGCAAAATTGCAGAAATTTCACTTATTTCAGGGAAAAAAGGCACAAATTTTCTTTATTTTGGGGCAAAAAGGCAGAAATTCCTAATATTTTCTGGCAAAAATGCAGAAATTCCCCTTATTTTGAGGTAAAAAGGCTGAAAATCCCCTTATTTGGGGGCTAAAAAGCAGAAATTTCCCTTATTTTAAGGCAAAATTGCAGAAATTTCACTTATTTGGAGGCAAAAAGACAGAAATTCTCCTTATTTTGGGGCAAAACTTAGAAATTCCACTTATTTTGGGGCAAAATTCCAGAAATTTTCCTTATTTTGGGGAAAAAAATGCAGAAATTTCAGTTATTTTGGGGCAAAATTGCAGAAATTTCACTTATTTCAGGGAAAAAAAGAACAAATTTTCCTTATTTTGGGGCAAAAAGTCAGAAATTCCTAATATTTTGTGTCAAAAATGCAGAAATTCCCCTTATTTTGAGGTAAAAAGGCTGAAATTCCCCTTATTTGGGGGCAAAGGGGCAGAAATTTCCCTTATTTTGGGGCAAAATTGGAGAAATTTCACTTATTTCAGGGTAATAATTCAGAAATTCCCCTTATTTTGGGGCAAAAAAGACAGAAATTCCCTTTGTTTTGGGGGAAAAAGACAGAAATTCCATTTATTTAGAGGCAAAAAGGCAGAAATTCCCCTTATTTTGGAGCAAAAATGAAGAAATTTACTTTTTTATGGCAAAAAGGTATGCATTCCCCTTACTTTCGGGATAAAAAGCAGAAATTCCCCGTATTTTGAAGCAAAATTGCAGAAATTCTCATAATTTTCAGGCAAAAAGGCAGAAATTCTCCTTATTTTGGGGCAAAAAGACAGAAGATCTTTTTTTTTTTTGGGAGCAAACATTCAGAAATTCTCGTTATTTTGGGGCAAAATTGCAGAAATTTCCTTTACATTGGGGCAAAATTGCAGAAATTTCCCTTATTTTGGGGCAAAAATCAGAAATTCCCCTTCTTTTGGGGCAAAATTCGAGAAATTTCCTTTATTTTGGAGCAAAATTACAGGAATTTACCTTATTTTGGGGCAAAATTGAAGAAATTTACCTTATTTGGTGCAAAATTGCAGAAATTTCACTTATTTTCAGGTAAAAAGGCTGAAATTTCCTTCATTTTGGGGCAAAAAGGGAGAAATTCCTCTTATTTTGGGGCAAAATTGCAGAAATTTCCCTTATTATTGGGAAAAATTGCAGAAATTTTCCTTATTTTAGGGCAAAATTGCAGAAATTTCACTTATTTCAGAGAAAAAAAGCAAAAATTTTTCTTATTTTGGGGCAAAAAGACAGAAATTTCCATTAATTTGTGGCAAAAAGGCAGAAATTCACCTTATTTTGGTGTAAAATGCAGAAATTTCACATATTTCAGGGCAAAAAGGCAGCAATTTCCCTTATTTTGGGGCAAAAATCAGAAATTCCCCTTCTTTTGGGGCAAAATTCAAGAAATTTCCTTTATTTTGGGGCAAAATTACAGGAATTTACCTTATTTTGGGGCAAAATTGAAGAAATTTACCTTATTTGGTGCAAAATTGCAGAAATTTCACTTATTTTCAGGTAAAAGTGCTGAAATTTCCTTTATTTTGGGCCAAAAAGGGAGAAATTCCCCTTATTTTGGGGCAAAATTTCAGAAATTTCCCTTATTATTGGGAAAAATTGCAGAAATTTTCCTTATTAAGGCAAAATTGCAGAAATTTCACTTATTTCAGAGAAAAAAAGCAAAAATTTTTCTTATTTTGGGGCAAAAAGGCAGAAATTTCCATTAATTTGTGGCAAAAAGGCAGAAATTCACCTTATTTTGGTGTAAAATGCAGAAATTTCACATATTTCAGGGCAAAAAGGCAGCAATTTCCCTTATTTTGGGGCAAAATTGCAGAAATTTCACTTATTTCAGTGTAATAAGTCAGAAATTCCCCTTATTTTGAGGCAAAAAAGACAGAAATTCCCTTTGTTTTGAGGGAAAAAGACAGAAATTCCACTTATTTAGAGGCAAAAATGCAGAAATTTCCCTTATTTTGGAGCAAAAATGAAGAAATTTCCCTTTTTTATGGCAAAAAGTTATGCATTCCCCTTATTTTCGGGCAAAAAGGCAGAAATTCCCCGTATTTTGGAGCATAATTGCAGAAATTCCCCTAGTTGTGGGGCAGAAAGACAGAAATTCCCTATATGTTGGAGCAAAAAGACAGAAATTCTCCTTATTTTGGGGCAAAACTCAGAAATTCCACTTATTTTGGGGCAAAATTCCAGAAATTTCCCTTATTTTGGGGCAAAATTGCAGAAATTTCACTTATTTTGGGGCAAAATTGCAGAAATTTCACTTATTTCAGGGAAAAAAGGCACAAATTTTCTTTATTTTGGGGCAAAAAGGCAGAAATTCCTAATATTTTCTGGCAAAAATGCAGAAATTCCCCTTATTTTGAGGTAAAAAGGCTGAAAATCCCCTTATTTGGGGGCTAAAAAGCAGAAATTTCCCTTATTTTAAGGCAAAATTGCAGAAATTTCACTTATTTGGAGGCAAAAAGACAGAAATTCTCCTTATTTTGGGGCAAAACTTAGAAATTCCACTTATATTGGGGCAAAATTTCAGAAATTTCCCTTATTTTGGGGAAAAAATTGCAGAAATTTCACTTATTTTGGGGCAAAATTGCAGAAATTTCACTTATTTCAGGGAAAAAAGGAACAAATTTTCCTTATTTTGGGGCAAAAAGTCAGAAATTCCTAATATTTTGTGGCAAAAATGCAGAAATTCCCCTTATTTTGAGGTAAAAAGGCTGAAATTCCCCTTATTTGTGGGCAAAGAGGCAGAAATTTCCCTTATTTTGGGGCAAAATTGGAGAAATTTCACTTATTTCAGGGTAATAATTCAGAAATTCCCCTTATTTTGGGGCAAAATACAGAAATTCCCTTTGTTTTGGGGGAAAAAGACAGAAATTCCATTTATTTAGAGAAAAAAAGGCAGAAATTCCCCTTATTTTGGAGCCAAAATGAAGAAATTTACTTTTTTATGGCAAAAAGGTATGCATTCCCCTTACTTTCAGGATAAAAAGCAGAAATTCCCCGTATTTTGAAGCAAAATTGCAGAAATTCTCATAATTTTCAGGCAAAAAGGCAGAAATTCTCCTTATTTTGGGGCAAAAAGACAGAAGACCTTTTTTTTTTTTGGGAGCAAACATTCAGAAATTGTCGTTATTTTGGGGGAAAATTGCAGAAATTTCCTTACAATGGGGCAAAATTGCAGAAATTTCCCTTATTTTGGGGCAAAAATCAGAAATTCCCCTTCTTTTGGGGCAAAATTCAAGAAATCCTTTATTTTGGGGCAAAATTACAGGAATTTACCTTATTTTGGGGCAAAATTGAAGAAATTTACCTTATTTGGTGCAAAATTGCAGAAATTTCGCTTATTTTCAGGTAAAAAGGCTGAAATTTCCTTCATTTTGGGGCAAAAAGGGAGAAATTCCCCTTATTTTGGGGCAAAATTGCAGAAATTTCCCTTATTATTGGGAAAAATTGCAGAAATTTTCCTTATTTTAGGGCAAAATTGCAGAAATTTCACTTATTTCAGAGAAAAAAAGCAAAAATTTTTCTTATTTTGGGGCAAAAAGGCAGAAATTTCCATTAATTTGTGGCAAAAAGGCAGAAATTCACCTTATTTTGGTGTAAAATGCAGAAATTTCACATATTTCAGGGCAAAAAGGCAGCAATTTCCCTTATTTTGGGGCAAAATTGCAGAAATTTCACTTATTTCAGTGTAATAAGTCAGAAATTCCCCTTATTTTGAGGCAAAAAAGACAGAAATTCCCTTTGTTTTGAGGGAAAAAGACAGAAATTCCACTTATTTAGAGGCAAAAATGCAGAAATTTTTCTTATTTTGGAGCAAAAATGAAGAAATTTCCCTTTTTTATGGCAAAAAGTTATGCATTCCCCTTATTTTCGGGCAAAAAGGCAGAAATTCCCCGTATTTTGGAGCATAATTGCAGAAATTCCCCTAGTTGTGGGGCAGAAAGACAGAAATTCCCTATATGTTGGGGCAAAAAGACAGAAATTCTCCTTATTTTGGGGCAAAACTCAGAAATTCCACTTATTTTGGGGCAAAATTCCAGAAATTTCCCTTATTTTGGGGCAAAATTGCAGAAATTTCACTTATTTTGGGGCAAAATTGCAGAAATTTCACTTATTTCAGGGAAAAAAGTAAGAAATTTTCTTTATTTTGGGGCAAAAAGGCAGAAATTCCTAATATTTTCTGGCAAAAATGCAGAAATTCCCCTTATTTTGAGGTAAAAAGGCTAAAAATCCCCTTATTTGGGGGCTAAAAAGCAGAAATTTCCCTTATTTTAAGGCAAAATTGCAGAAATTTCACTTATTTGGAGGCAAAAAGACAGAAATTCTCCTTATTTTGGGGCAAAACTTAGAAATTCCACTTATTTTGGGGCAAAATTCCAGAAATTTCCCTTATTTTGGGGAAAAAATTGCAGAAATTTCACTTATTTTGGGGCAAAATTGCAGAAATTTCACTTATTTCAGGGAAAAAAGGAACAAATTTTCCTTATTTTGGGGCAAAAAGTCAGAAATTCCTAATATTTTGTGGCAAAAATGCAGAAATTCCCCTTATTTTGAGGTAAAAAGGCTGAAATTCCCCTTATTTGGGGGCAAAGAGGCAGAAATTTCCCTTATTTTGGGGCAAAATTGGAGAAATTTCACTTATTT
The DNA here is from genome assembly GCF_963924665.1 of Micromys minutus. Lineage (NCBI taxonomy): Eukaryota > Metazoa > Chordata > Mammalia > Rodentia > Muridae > Micromys > Micromys minutus. Next base: position 1,805,192 of record NW_027667806.1, on the reverse strand, counting down.
CAGGGTAATAATTCAGAAATTCCCCTTATTTTGGGGCAAAAAAGACAGAAATTCCCTTTGTTTTGGGGGGAAAATACAGAAATTCCATTTATTTAGAGGCAAAAAGGCAGATATTCCCCTTATTTTGGAGCCAAAATGAAGAAATTTACCTTTTTATGGCAAAAAGGTATGCATTCCCCTTACTTTTGGGATAAAAAGCAGAAATTCCCCGTATTTTGAAGCAAAATTGCAGAAATTCTCATAATTTTCAGGCAAAAAGGCAGAAATTCTCCTTATTTTGGGGCAAAAAGACAGAAGATCTTTTTTTTTGGGAGCAAACATTCAGAAATTCTCATTATTTTGGGTCAAAATTGCAGAAATTTCCTTTACATTGGTGCAAAATTGCAGAAATTTCCCTTATTTTGGGGCAAAAATCAGAAATTCCCCTTCTATTGGGGCAAAATTCGAGAAATTTCCTTTATTTTGGGGCAAAATTACAGGAATTTACCTTATTTTGGGGCAAAATTTAAGAAATTTACCTTATTTGGTGCAAAATTGCAGAAATTTCACTTATTTTCAGGTAAAAAGGCTGAAATTTCCTACATTTTGGGGCAAAAAGGGAGAAATTCCCCTTATTTTGGGGCAAAATTGCAGAAATTTCCCTTATTATTGGGAAAAATTGCAGAAATTTCACTTATTTTGGGGCAAAATTGCAGAAATTTCACTTATTTCAGGGAAAAAAGGAACAAATTTTCCTTATTTTGGGGCAAAAAGTCAAAAATTCCTAATATTTTGTGGCAAAAATGCAGAAATTCCCCTTATTTTGAGGTAAAAAGGCTGAAATTTCCCTTATTTGGGGGCAAAGAGGCAGAAATTTCCCTTATTTTGGGGCAAAATTGGAGAAATTTCACTTATTTCAGGGTAATAATTCAGAAATTCCCCTTATTTTGGGGCAAAAAAGACAGAAATTCCCTTTGTTTTGGGGGAAAAAGACAGAAATTCCATTTATTTAGATTCAAAAAGGCAGAAATTCCCCTTATTTTGGAGCCAAAATGAAGAAATTTACCTTTTTATGGCAAAAAGGTATGCATTCCCCTTACTTTCGGGATAAAAAGCAGAAATTCCCCGTATTTTGAAGTAAAATTGCAGAAATTCTCATAATTTTCAGGCAAAAAGGCAGAAATTCTCCTTATTTTGGGGCAAAAAGACAGAAGATCTTTTTTTTTTGGGAGCAAACATTCAGAAATTCTCGTTATTTTGGGGCAAAATTGCAGAAATTTCCTTTACATTGGGGCAAAATTGCAGAAATTTCCCTTATTTTGGGGCAAAAATCAGAAATTCCCCTTCTTTTGGGGCAAAATTCGAGAAATTTCCTTTATTTTGGGGCAAAATTACAGGAATTTACCTTATTTTGGGGCAAAATTTAAGAAATTTACCTTATTTGGTGCAAAATTGCAGATATTTCACTTATTTTCAGGTAAAAAGGCTGAAATTTCCTTCATTTTGGGGCAAAAAGGGAGAAATTCCCCTTATTTTGGGGCAAAATTGCAGAAATTTCCCTTATTATTGGGAAAAATTGCAGAAATTTTCCTTATTTTAGGGCAAAATTGCAGAAATTTTACTTATTTCAGAGAAAAAAAGGAAAAATTTTTCTTATTTTGGGGCAAAAAGGCAGAAATTTCCATTAATTTGTGGCAAAAAGGCAGAAATTCACCTGATTTTGGTGTAAAATGCAGAAATTTCACATATTTCAGGGCAAAAAGGCAGCATTTTCCCTTATTTTGGGGCAAAAATCAGAAATTCCCCTTCTTTTGGGGCAAAATTCAAGAAATTTCCTTTATTTTGGGGCAAAATTACAGGAATTTACCTTATTTTGGGGCAAAATTGAAGAAATTTACCTTATTTGGTGCAAAATTGCAGAAATTTCACTTATTTTCAGGTAAAAGTGCTGAAATTTCCTTTATTTTGGGCCAAAAAGGGAGAAATTCCCCTTATTTTGGGGCAAAATTTCAGAAATTTCCCTTATTATTGGGAAAAATTGCAGAAATTGTCCTTATTTTAGGGCAAAATTGCAGAAATTTCACTTATTTCAGAGAAAAAAAGCAAAAATTTTTCTTATTTTGGGGCAAAAAGGCAGAAATTTCCATTAATTTGTGGCAAAAAGGCAGAAATTCACCTTATTTTGGTGTAAAATGCAGAAATTTCACATATTTCAGGGCAAAAAGGCAGCAATTTCCCTTATTTTGGGGCAAAATTGCAGAAATTTCACTTATTTCAGTGTAATAAGTCAGAAATTCCCCTTATTTTGAGGCAAAAAAGACAGAAATTCCCTTTGTTTTGAGGGAAAAAGACAGATATTCCACTTATTTAGAGGCAAAAATGCAGAATTTCCCTTATTTTGGAGCAAAAATGAAGAAATTTCCCTTTTTTATGGCAAAAAGTTATGCATTCCCCTTATTTTCGGGCAAAAAGGCAGAAATTCCCTGTATTTTGGAGCATAATTGCAGAAATTCCCCTAGTTGTGGGGCAGAAAGACAGAAATTCCCTATATGTTGGAGCAAAAAGACAGAAATTCTCCTTATTTTGGGGCAAAACTCAGAAATTCCACTTATTTTGGGGCAAAATTCCAGAAATTTCCCTTATTTTGGGGAAAAATTGCAGAAATTTCACTTATTTTGGGGCAAAATTGCAGAAATTTCACTTATTTCAGGGAAAAAAGGCACAAATTTTCTTTATTTTGGGGCAAAAAGGCAGAAATTCCTAATATTTTCTGGCAAAAATGCAGAAATTCCCCTTATTTTGAGGTAAAAAGGCTAAAAATCCCCTTATTTGGGGGCTAAAAAGCAGAAATTTCCCTTATTTTAAGGCAAAATTGCAGAAATTTCACTTATTTGGAGGCAAAAAGACAGAAATTCTCCTTATTTTGGGGCAAAACTTAGAAATTCCACTTATTTTGGGGCAAAATTCCAGAAATTTCCCTTATTTTGGGGAAAAAATTGCAGAAATTTCACTTATTTTGGGGCAAAATTGCAGAAATTTCACTTATTTCAGGGAAAAAAGGAACAAATTTTCCTTATTTTGGGGCAAAAAGTCAGAAATTCCTAATATTTTGTGGCAAAAATGCAGAAATTCCCCTTATTTTGAGGTAAAAAGGCTGAAATTCCCCTTATTTGGGGGCAAAGAGGCAGAAATTTCCCTTATTTTGGGGCAAAATTGGAGAAATTTCACTTATTTCAGGGTAATAATTCAGAAATTCCCCTTATTTTGGGGCAAAAAAGACAGAAATTCCCTTTGTTTTGGGGGGAAAATACAGAAATTCCATTTATTTAGAGGCAAAAAGGCAGATATTCCCCTTATTTTGGAGCCAAAATGAAGAAATTTACCTTTTTATGGCAAAAAGGTATGCATTCCCCTTACTTTTGGGATAAAAAGCAGAAATTCCCCGTATTTTGAAGCAAAATTGCAGAAATTCTCATAATTTTCAGGCAAAAAGGCAGAAATTCTCCTTATTTTGGGGCAAAAAGACAGAAGATCTTTTTTTTTTGGGAGCAAACATTCAGAAATTCTCGTTATTTTGGGGCAAAATTGCAGAAATTTCCTTTACATTGGGGCAAAATTGCAGAAATTTCCCTTATTTTGGGGCAAAAATCAGAAATTCCCCTTCTTTTGGGGCAAAATTCAAGAAATTTCCTTTATTTTGGGGCAAAATTACAGGAATTTACCTTATTTTGGGGCAAAATTGAAGAAATTTACCTTATTTGGTGCAAAATTGCAGAAATTTCACTTATTTTCAGGTAAAAAGGCTGAAATTTCCTTCATTTTGGGGCAAAAAGGGAGAAATTCCCCTTATTTTGGGGCAAAATTGCAGAAATTTCCCTTATTATTGGGAAAAATTGCAGAAATTTCACTTATTTTGGGGCAAAATTGCAGAAATTTCACTTATTTCAGAGAAAAAAAGCAAAAATTTTTCTTATTTTGCGGCAAAAAGGCAGAAATTTCCATTAATTTGTGGCAAAAAGGCAGAAATTCACATTATTTTGGTGTAAAATGCAGAAATTTCACATATTTCAGGGCAAAAAGGCAGCAATTTCCCTTATTTTGGGGCAATATTGCAGAAATTTCACTTATTTCAGTGTAATAAGTCAGAAATTCCCCTTATTTTTAGGCAAAAAAGACAGAAATTCCCTTTGTTTTGAGGGAAAAAGACAGAAATTCCACTTATTTAGAGGCAAAAATGCAGAAATTTCCCTTATTTTGGAGCAAAAATGAAGAAATTTCCCTTTTTTATGGCAAAAAGTTATGCATTCCCCTTATTTTCGGGCAAAAAGGCAGAAATTCCCCGTATTTTGGAGCATAATTGCAGAAATTCCCCTAGTTGTGGGGCAGAAAGACAGAAATTCCCTATATGTTGGGGCAAAAAGACAGAAATTCTCCTTATTTTGGGGCAAAACTCAGAAATTCCACTTATTTTGCGGCAAAATTCCAGAAATTTCCCTTATTTGGGGCAAAATTGCAGAAATTTCACTTATTTTGGGGCAAAATTGCAGAAATTTCACTTATTTCAGGGAAAAAAGTAAGAAATTTTCTTTATTTTGGGGCAAAAAGGCAGAAATTCCTAATATTTTCTGGCAAAAATGCAGAAATTCCCCTTATTTTGAGGTAAAAAGATTAAAAATCCCCTTATTTGGGGGCTAAAAAGCAGAAATTTCCCTTATTTTAAGGCAAAATTGCAGAAATTTCACTTATTTGGAGGCAAAAAGACAGAAATTCTCCTTATTTTGGGGCAAAACTTAGAAATTCCACTTATTTTGGGGCAAAATTCCAGAAATTTCCCTTATTTTGGGGAAAAAATTGCAGAAATTTCACTTATTTTGGGGCAAAATTGCAGAAATTTCACTTATTTCAGGGAAAAAAGGAACAAATTTTCCTTATTTTGGGGCAAAAAGTCAGAAATTCCTAATATTTTGTGGCAAAAATGCAGAAATTCCCCTTATTTTGAGGTAAAAAGGCTGAAATTCCCCTTATTTGGGGGCAAAGAGGCAGAAATTTCCCTTATTTTGGGGCAAAATTGGAGAAATTTCACTTATTTCAGGGTAATAATTCAGAAATTCCCCTTATTTTGGGGCAAAAAAGACAGAAATTCCCTTTGTTTTGGGGGGAAAATACAGAAATTCCATTTATTTAGAGGCAAAAAGGCAGATATTCCCCTTATTTTGGAGCCAAAATGAAGAAATTTACCTTTTTATGGCAAAAAGGTATGCATTCCCCTTACTTTTGGGATAAAAAGCAGAAATTCCCCGTATTTTGAAGCAAAATTGCAGAAATTCTCATAATTTTCAGGCAAAAAGGCAGAAATTCTCCTTATTTTGGGGCAAAACTCAGAAATTCCACTTATTTTGGGGCAAAATTCCAGAAATTTCCCTTATTTTGGGGCAAAATTGCAGAAATTTCACTTATTTTGGGGCAAAATTGCAGAAATTTCACTTATTTCAGGGAAAAAAGGCACAAATTTTCTTTATTTTGGGGCAAAAAGGCAGAAATTCCTAATATTTTCTGGCAAAAATGCAGAAATTCCCCTTATTTTGAGGTAAAAAGGCTAAAAATCCCCTTATTTGGGGGCTAAAAAGCAGAAATTTCCCTTATTTTAAGGCAAAATTGCAGAAATTTCACTTATTTGGAGGCAAAAAGACAGAAATTCTCCTTATTTTGGGGCAAAACTTAGAAATTCCACTTATTTTGGGGCAAAATTCCAGAAATTTCCCTTATTTTGGGGAAAAAATTGCAGAAATTTCACTTATTTTGGGGCAAAATTGCAGAAATTTCACTTATTTCAGGGAAAAAAGGAACAAATTTTCCTTATTTTGGGGCAAAAAGTCAGAAATTCCTAATATTTTGTGGCAAAAATGCAGAAATTCCCCTTATTTTGAGGTAAAAAGGCTGAAATTCCCCTTATTTGGGGGCAAAGAGGCAGAAATTTCCCTTATTTTGGGGCAAAATTGGAGAAATTTCACTTATTTCAGGGTAATAATTCAGAAATTCCCCTTATTTTGGGGCAAAAAAGACAGAAATTCCCTTTGTTTTGGGGGGAAAATACAGAAATTCCATTTATTTAGAGGCAAAAAGGCAGATATTCCCCTTATTTTGGAGCCAAAATGAAGAAATTTACCTTTTTATGGCAAAAAGGTATGCATTCCCCTTACTTTTGGGATAAAAAGCAGAAATTCCCCGTATTTTGAAGCAAAATTGCAGAAATTCTCATAATTTTCAGGCAAAAAGGCAGAAATTCTCCTTATTTTGGGGCAAAAAGACAGAAGATCTTTTTTTTTTGGGAGCAAACATTCAGAAATTCTCGTTATTTTGGGGCAAAATTGCAGAAATTTCCTTTACATTGGGGCAAAATTGCAGAAATTTCCCTTATTTTGGGGCAAAAATCAGAAATTCCCCTTCTTTTGGGGCAAAATTCAAGAAATTTCCTTTATTTTGGGGCAAAATTACAGGAATTTACCTTATTTTGGGGCAAAATTGAAGAAATTTACCTTATTTGGTGCAAAATTGCAGAAATTTCACTTATTTTCAGGTAAAAAGGCTGAAATTTCCTTCATTTTGGGGCAAAAAGGGAGAAATTCCCCTTATTTTGGGGCAAAATTGCAGAAATTTCCCTTATTATTGGGAAAAATTGCAGAAATTTCACTTATTTTGGGGCAAAATTGCAGAAATTTCACTTATTTCAGAGAAAAAAAGCAAAAATTTTTCTTATTTTGCGGCAAAAAGGCAGAAATTTCCATTAATTTGTGGCAAAAAGGCAGAAATTCACATTATTTTGGTGTAAAATGCAGAAATTTCACATATTTCAGGGCAAAAAGGCAGCAATTTCCCTTATTTTGGGGCAATATTGCAGAAATTTCACTTATTTCAGTGTAATAAGTCAGAAATTCCCCTTATTTTGAGGCAAAAAAGACAGAAATTCCCTTTGTTTTGAGGGAAAAAGACAGAAATTCCACTTATTTAGAGGCAAAAATGCAGAAATTTCCCTTATTTTGGAGCAAAAATGAAGAAATTTCCCTTTTTTATGGCAAAAAGTTATGCATTCCCCTTATTTTCGGGCAAAAAGGCAGAAATTCCCCGTATTTTGGAGCATAATTGCAGAAATTCCCCTAGTTGTGGGGCAGAAAGACAGAAATTCCCTATATGTTGGGGCAAAAAGACAGAAATTCTCCTTATTTTGGGGCAAAACTCAGAAATTCCACTTATTTTGGGGCAAAATTCCAGAAATTTCCCTTATTTGGGGCAAAATTGCAGAAATTTCACTTATTTTGGGGCAAAATTGCAGAAATTTCACTTATTTCAGGGAAAAAAGTAAGAAATTTTCTTTATTTTGGGGCAAAAAGGCAGAAATTCCTAATATTTTCTGGCAAAAATGCAGAAATTCCCCTTATTTTGAGGTAAAAAGATTAAAAATCCCCTTATTTGGGGGCTAAAAAGCAGAAATTTCCCTTATTTTAAGGCAAAATTGCAGAAATTTCACTTATTTGGAGGCAAAAAGACAGAAATTCTCCTTATTTTGGGGCAAAACTTAGAAATTCCACTTATTTTGGGGCAAAATTCCAGAAATTTCCCTTATTTTGGGGAAAAAATTGCAGAAATTTCACTTATTTTGGGGCAAAATTGCAGAAATTTCACTTATTTCAGGGAAAAAAGGAACAAATTTTCCTTATTTTGGGGCAAAAAGTCAGAAATTCCTAATATTTTGTGGCAAAAATGCAGAAATTCCCCTTATTTTGAGGTAAAAAGGCTGAAATTCCCCTTATTTGGGGGCAAAGAGGCAGAAATTTCCCTTATTTTGGGGCAAAATTGGAGAAATTTCACTTATTTCAGGGTAATAATTCAGAAATTCCCCTTATTTTGGGGCAAAAAAGACAGAAATTCCCTTTGTTTTGGGGGGAAAATACAGAAATTCCATTTATTTAGAGGCAAAAAGGCAGATATTCCCCTTATTTTGGAGCCAAAATGAAGAAATTTACCTTTTTATGGCAAAAAGGTATGCATTCCCCTTACTTTTGGGATAAAAAGCAGAAATTCCCCGTATTTTGAAGCAAAATTGCAGAAATTCTCATAATTTTCAGGCAAAAAGGCAGAAATTCTCCTTATTTTGGGGCAAAAAGACAGAAGATCTTTTTTTTTTGGGAGCAAACATTCAGAAATTCTCGTTATTTTGGGGCAAAATTGCAGAAATTTCCTTTACATTGGGGCAAAATTGCAGAAATTTCCCTTATTTTGGGGCAAAAATCAGAAATTCCCCTTCTTTTGGGGCAAAATTCAAGAAATTTCCTTTATTTTGGGGCAAAATTACAGGAATTTACCTTATTTTGGGGCAAAATTGAAGAAATTTACCTTATTTGGTGCAAAATTGCAGAAATTTCACTTATTTTCAGGTAAAAAGGCTGAAATTTCCTTCATTTTGGGGCAAAAAGGGAGAAATTCCCCTTATTTTGGGGCAAAATTGCAGAAATTTCCCTTATTATTGGGAAAAATTGCAGAAATTTCACTTATTTTGGGGCAAAATTGCAGAAATTTCACTTATTTCAGAGAAAAAAAGCAAAAATTTTTCTTATTTTGCGGCAAAAAGGCAGAAATTTCCATTAATTTGTGGCAAAAAGGCAGAAATTCACATTATTTTGGTGTAAAATGCAGAAATTTCACATATTTCAGGGCAAAAAGGCAGCAATTTCCCTTATTTTGGGGCAATATTGCAGAAATTTCACTTATTTCAGTGTAATAAGTCAGAAATTCCCCTTATTTTGAGGCAAAAAAGACAGAAATTCCCTTTGTTTTGAGGGAAAAAGACAGAAATTCCACTTATTTAGAGGCAAAAATGCAGAAATTTCCCTTATTTTGGAGCAAAAATGAAGAAATTTCCCTTTTTTATGGCAAAAAGTTATGCATTCCCCTTATTTTCGGGCAAAAAGGCAGAAATTCCCCGTATTTTGGAGCATAATTGCAGAAATTCCCCTAGTTGTGGGGCAGAAAGACAGAAATTCCCTATATGTTGGGGCAAAAAGACAGAAATTCTCCTTATTTTGGGGCAAAACTCAGAAATTCCACTTATTTTGCGGCAAAATTCCAGAAATTTCCCTTATTTGGGGCAAAATTGCAGAAATTTCACTTATTTTGGGGCAAAATTGCAGAAATTTCACTTATTTCAGGGAAAAAAGTAAGAAATTTTCTTTATTTTGGGGCAAAAAGGCAGAAATTCCTAATATTTTCTGGCAAAAATGCAGAAATTCCCCTTATTTTGAGGTAAAAAGATTAAAAATCCCCTTATTTGGGGGCTAAAAAGCAGAAATTTCCCTTATTTTAAGGCAAAATTGCAGAAATTTCACTTATTTGGAGGCAAAAAGACAGAAATTCTCCTTATTTTGGGGCAAAACTTAGAAATTCCACTTATTTTGGGGCAAAATTCCAGAAATTTCCCTTATTTTGGGGAAAAAATTGCAGAAATTTCACTTATTTTGGGGCAAAATTGCAGAAATTTCACTTATTTCAGGGAAAAAAGGAACAAATTTTCCTTATTTTGGGGCAAAAAGTCAGAAATTCCTAATATTTTGTGGCAAAAATGCAGAAATTCCCCTTATTTTGAGGTAAAAAGGCTGAAATTCCCCTTATTTGGGGGCAAAGAGGCAGAAATTTCCCTTATTTTGGGGCAAAATTGGAGAAATTTCACTTATTTCAGGGTAATAATTCAGAAATTCCCCTTATTTTGGGGCAAAAAAGACAGAAATTCCCTTTGTTTTGGGGGGAAAATACAGAAATTCCATTTATTTAGAGGCAAAAAGGCAGATATTCCCCTTATTTTGGAGCCAAAATGAAGAAATTTACCTTTTTATGGCAAAAAGGTATGCATTCCCCTTACTTTTGGGATAAAAAGCAGAAATTCCCCGTATTTTGAAGCAAAATTGCAGAAATTCTCATAATTTTCAGGCAAAAAGGCAGAAATTCTCCTTATTTTGGGGCAAAAAGACAGAAGATCTTTTTTTTTTGGGAGCAAACATTCAGAAATTCTCGTTATTTTGGGGCAAAATTGCAGAAATTTCCTTTACATTGGGGCAAAATTGCAGAAATTTCCCTTATTTTGGGGCAAAAATCAGAAATTCCCCTTCTTTTGGGGCAAAATTCAAGAAATTTCCTTTATTTTGGGGCAAAATTACAGGAATTTACCTTATTTTGGGGCAAAATTGAAGAAATTTACCTTATTTGGTGCAAAATTGCAGAAATTTCACTTATTTTCAGGTAAAAAGGCTGAAATTTCCTTCATTTTGGGGCAAAAAGGGAGAAATTCCCCTTATTTTGGGGCAAAATTGCAGAAATTTCCCTTATTATTGGGAAAAATTGCAGAAATTTCACTTATTTTGGGGCAAAATTGCAGAAATTTCACTTATTTCAGGGAAAAAAGGAACAAATTTTCCTTATTTTGGGGCAAAAAGTCAAAAATTCCTAATATTTTGTGGCAAAAATGCAGAAATTCCCCTTATTTTGAGGTAAAAAGGCTGAAATAACCCTTATTTGGGGACAAAGAGGCATGAAATTTCCCTTATTTTGGGGCAAAATTGGAGAAATTTCACTTATTTCAGGGTAATAATTCAGAAATTCCCCTTATTTTGGGGCAAAAAAGACAGAAATTCCCTTTGTTTTGGGGGAAAAAGACAGAAATTCCATTTATTTAGAGGCAAAAAGGCAGAAATTCCCCTTATTTTGGAGCCAAAATGAAGAAATTTACTTTTTTATGGCAAAAAGGTATGCATTCCCCTTACTTTCGGGATAAAAAGCAGAAATTCCCCGTATTTTGAAGCAAAATTGCAGAAATTCTCATAATTTTCAGGCAAAAAGGCAGAAATTCTCCTTATTTTGGGGCAAAAAGACAGAAGATCTTTTTTTTTTTTTGGGAGCAAACATTCAGAAATTCTCGTTATTTTTTAGGAAAATTGCAGAAATTTCCTTTACATTGGGGCAAAATTGCAGAAATTTCCCTTATTTTGGGGCAAAAATCAGAAATTCCCCTTCTTTTGGGGCAAAATTCAAGAAATTTCCTTTATTTTGGGGCAAAATTACAGGAATTTACCTTATTTTGGGGCAAAATTGAAGAAATTTACCTTATTTGGTGCAAAATTGCAGAAATTTCACTTATTTTCAGGTAAAAAGGCTGAAATTTCCTTCATTTTGGGGCAAAAGGAAGAAATTCCCCTTATTTTGGGGTAAAATTGCAGAAATTTCCCTTATTATTGGGAAAAATTGCAGAAATTTTCCTTATTTTAGGGCAAAATTGCAGAAATTTCACTTATTTCAGAGAAAAAAAGCAAAAATTTTTCTTCTTTTGGAGCAAAAAGGCAGAAATTTCCATTAATTTGTGGCAAAAAGGCAGAAATTCACCTTATTTTGGTGTAAAATGCAGAAATTTCACATATTTCAGGGCAAAAAGGCAGCAATTTCCCTTATTTTGGGGCAAAATTGCAGAAATTTCACTTATTTCAGTGTAATAAGTCAGAAATTCCCCTTATTTTGAGGCAAAAAGCACAGAAATTCCCTTTGTTTTGAGGGAAAAAGACAGAAATTCCACTTATTTAGAGGCAAAAATGCAGAAATTTCCCTTATTTTGGAGCAAAAATGAAGAAATTTCCCTTTTTTATGGCAAAAAGTTATGCATTCTCCTCATCTTCGGGCAAAAAGGCAGAAATTCCCCGTATTTTGGAGCATAATTGCAGAAATTCCCCTAGTTGTGGTGCAGAATGACAGAAATTCCCTATATGTTGGGGCAAAAAGACAGAAATTCTCCTTATTTTGGGGCAAAACTCAGAAATTCCACTTATTTTGGGCCAAAATTCCAGAAATTTCCCTTATTTTGGGGCAAAATTGCAGAAATTTCACTTATTTTGGGGAAAAAAAGAAGAAATTTTCTTTATTTGGGGCAAAAAGGCAGAAATTCCTAATATTTTCTGGCAAAAATGCAGAAATTCCCCTTATTTTGAGGTAAAAAGGCTGAAATTCCCCTTATTTGGGGGCAAAAAGGCTGAAATTTCCCTTATTTTAAGGCAAAATTGCAGAAATTTCACTTATTTGGAGGCAAAAAGACAAAAAATTCTCCTTATTTTGGGGCAAAACTTAGAAATTCCACTTATTTTGGGGCAAAATTCCAGAAATTTCCCTTATTTTGGGGAAAAAATTGCAGAAATTTCACTTATTTTGGGGCAAAATTGCAGAAATTTCACTTATTTCAGGGAAAAAAGGAACAAATTTTCCTTATTTTGGGGCAAAAAGTCAGAAATTACTAATATTTTGTGGCAAAAATGCAGAAATTCCCCTTATTTTGAGGTAAAAAGGCTGAAATTCCCCTTATTTGGGGGCAAAGAGGCAGAAATTTCCCTTATTTTGGGGCAAAATTGGAGAAATTTCACTTATTTCAGGGTAATAATTCAGAAATTCCCCTTATTTTGGGGCAAAAAAGACAGAAATTCCCTTTGTTTTGGGGGAAAAAGACAGAAATTCCATTTATATAGAGGCAAAAAGGCAGAAATTCCCCTTATTTTGGAGCAAAAATTAAGAAATTTACTTTTTTATGGCAAAAAGGTATGCATTCCCCTTACTTTCGAGATAAAAAGCAGAAATTCCCCGTATTTTGAAGCAAAATTGCAGAAATTCTCATAATTTTCAGGCAAAAAGGCAGAAATTCTCCTTATTTTGGAGCAAAAAGACAGAAGATCTTTTTTTTTTGGGAGCAAACATTCAGAAATTCTCGTTATTTTGGGGCAAAATTGCAGAAATTTCCTTTACATTGGGGCAAAATTGCAGAAATTTCCCTTATTTTGGGGCAAAAATCAGAAATTCCCCTTCTTTTGGGGCAAAATTCAAGAAATTTCCTTTATTTTGGGGCAAAATTACACGAATTTACCTTATTTTGGGGCAAAATTGAAGAAATTTACCTTATTTGGTGCAAAATTGCAGAAATTTCACTTATTTTCATATAAAGGCTGAAATTTCCTTCATTTTGGGGCAAAAAGGGAAAAATTCCCCTTATTTTAAGGCAAAATTGCAGAAATTTCACTTATTTGGGGGCAAAAAGACAGAAATTCTCCTTATTTTGGGGCAAAACTTAGAAATTCCACTTATTTTGGGGCAAAATTCCAGAAATTTCCCTTATTTTGGGGAAAAAATTGCAGAAATTTCACTTATTTTCGGGCAAAATTGCAGAAATTTCACTTATTTCAGGGAAAAAAGGAACAAATTTTCTTTATTTTGGGGCAAAAAGTCAGAAATTCCTAATATTTTGTGGCAAAAATGCAGAAATTCCCCTTTTTTTGAGGTAAAAAGGCTGAAATTTCCCTTACTTGGGGGCAAAGAGGCAGAAATGTCCCTTATTTTGGGGCAAAATTGGAGAAATTTCACTTATTTCAGAGTAATAATTCAGAAATTTCCCTTGTTTTGTGGCAAAAAAGACAGAAATTCCCTTTGTTTTGGGAGAAAAAGACAGAAATTCCATTTATTTAGAGGCAAAAAGGCAGAAATTCCTTTTATTTTGGAGCAAAAATGAAGAAATTTACCTTTTTATGGCAAAAAGGTATGCATTCCCCTTACTTTCGGGATAAAAAGCAGAAATTCCCCGTATTTTGTAGCAAAATTGCAGAAATTCTCATAATTTTCAGGCAAAAAGTCAGAAATTCTCCTTATTTTGGAGCAAAAAGACAGAAGATCTTTTTTTTTTGGGAGCAAACATTCAGAAATTCTCGTTATTTTGGGGCAAAATTGCAGAAATTTCCTTTACATTGGGGCAAAATTGCAGAAATTTCCCTTATTTTGGGGCAAAAATCAGAAATTCCCCTTCTTTTGGGGCAAAATTCAAGAAATTTCCTTTATTTTGGGGCAAAATTACAGGAATTTACCTTATTTTGGGGCAAAATTGAAGAAATTTACCTTATTTGGTGCAAAATTGCAGAAATTTCACTTATTTTCAGGTAAAAAGGCTGAAATTTCCTTCATTTTGGGGCAAAAAGGGAGAAATTCCCCTTATTTTGGGGCAAAATTTCAGAAATTTCCCTTATTATTGGGAAAAATTGCAGAAATTTCACTTATTTTGGGGCAAAATTGCAGAAATTTCACTTATTTCAGGGAAAAAAGGAACAAATTTTCCTTATTTTGGGGCAAAAAGTCAAAAATTCCTAATATTTTGTGGCAAAAATGCAGAAATTCCCCTTATTTTGAGGTAAAAAGGCTGAAATTCCCCTTATTTGGGGGCAAAGAGGCAGAAATTTCCCTTATTTTGGGGCAAAATTGGAGAAATTTCACTTATTTCAGGGTAATAATTCAGAAATTCCCCTTATTTTGGGGCAAAAAAGACAGAAATTCCCTTTGTTTTGGGGGAAAAAGACAGAAATTCCATTTATTTAGAGGCAAAAAGGCAGAAATTCCCCTTATTTTGGAGCCAAAATGAAGAAATTTACTTTTTTATGGCAAAAAGGTATGCATTCCCCTTACTTTCGGGATAAAAAGCAGAAATTCCCCGTATTTTGAAGCAAAATTGCAGAAATTCTCATAATTTTCAGGCAAAAAGGCAGAAATTCTCCTTATTTTGGGGCAAAAAGACAGAAGATCTTTTTTTTTTTGGGAGCAAACATTCAGAAATTCTCGTTATTTTTTAGGAAAATTGCAGAAATTTCCTTTACATTGGGGCAAAATTGCAGAAATTTCCCTTATTTTGGGGCAAAAATCAGAAATTCCCCTTCTTTTGGGGCAAAATTCAAGAAATTTCCTTTATTTTGGGGCAAAATTACAGGAATTTACCTTATTTTGGGGCAAAATTGAAGAAATTTACCTTATTTGGTGCAAAATTGCAGAAATTTCACTTATTTTCAGGTAAAAAGGCTGAAATTTCCTTCATTTTGGGGCAAAAGGAAGAAATTCCCCTTATTTTGGGGTAAAATTGCAGAAATTTCCCTTATTATTGGGAAAAATTGCAGAAATTTTCCTTATTTTAGGGCAAAATTGCAGAAATTTCACTTATTTCAGAGAAAAAAAGCAAAAATTTTTCTTATTTTGGGGCAAAAAGGCAGAAATTTCCATTAATTTGTGGCAAAAAGGCAGAAATTCACCTTATTTTGGTGTAAAATGCAGAAATTTCACATATTTCAGGGCAAAAAGGCAGCAATTTCCCTTATTTTGGGGCAAAATTGCAGAAATTTCACTTATTTCAGTGTAATAAGTCAGAAATTCCCCTTATTTTGAGGCAAAAAGCACAGAAATTCCCTTTGTTTTGAGGGAAAAAGACAGAAATTCCACTTATTTAGAGGCAAAAATGCAGAAATTTCCCTTATTTTGGAGCAAAAATGAAGAAATTTCCCTTTTTTATGGCAAAAAGTTATGCATTCTCCTCATCTTCGGGCAAAAAGGCAGAAATTCCCCGTATTTTGGAGCATAATTGCAGAAATTCCCCTAGTTGTGGTGCAGAAACACAGAAATTCCCTATATGTTGGGGCAAAAAGACAGAAATTCTCCTTATTTTGGGGCAAAACTCAGAAATTCCACTTATTTTGGGCCAAAATTCCAGAAATTTCCCTTATTTTGGGGCAAAATTGCAGAAATTTCACTTATTTTGGGGCAAAATTGCAGAAATTTCACTTATTTCAGGGAAAAAAGGAAGAAATTTTCTTTATTTGGGGCAAAAAGGCAGAAATTCCTAATATTTTCTGGCAAAAATGCAGAAATTCCCCTTATTTTGAGGTAAAAAGGCTGAAATTCCCCTTATTTGGGGGCAAAAAGGCTGAAATTTCCCTTATTTTAAGGCAAAATTGCAGAAATTTCACTTATTTGGAGGCAAAAACACAAAAAATTCTCCTTATTTTGGGGCAAAACTTAGAAATTCCACTTATTTTGGGGCAAAATTCCAGAAATTTCCCTTATTTTGGGGAAAAAATTGCAGAAATTTCACTTATTTTGGGGCAAAATTGCAGAAATTTCACTTATTTCAGGGAAAAAAGGAACAAATTTTCCTTATTTTGGGGCAAAAAGTCAGAAATTCCTAATATTTTGTGGCAAAAATGCAGAAATTCCCCTTATTTTGAGGTAAAAAGGCTGAAATTCCCCTTATTTGGGGGCAAAGAGGCAGAAATTTCCCTTATTTTGGGGCAAAATTGGAGAAATTTCACTTATTTCAGGGTAATAATTCAGAAATTCCCCTTATTTTGGGGCAAAAAAGACAGAAATTCCCTTTGTTTTGGGGGAAAAAGACAGAAATTCCATTTATTTAGAGGCAAAAAGGCAGAAATTCCCCTTATTTTGGAGCAAAAATGAAGAAATTTACTTTTTTATGGCAAAAAGGTATGCATTCCCCTTACTTTCGAGATAAAAAGCAGAAATTCCCCGTATTTTGAAGCAAAATTGCAGAAATTCTCATAATTTTCAGGCAAAAAGGCAGAAATTCTCCTTATTTTGGAGCAAAAAGACAGAAGATCTTTTTTTTTTGGGAGCAAACATTCAGAAATTCTCGGTATTTTGGGGCAAAATTGCAGAAATTTCCTTTACATTGGGGCAAAATTGCAGAAATTTCCCTTATTTTGGGGCAAAAATCAGAAATTCCCCTTCTTTTGGGGCAAAATTCAAGAAATTTCCTTTATTTTGGGGCAAAATTACACGAATTTACCTTATTTTGGGGCAAAATTGAAGAAATTTACCTTATTTGGTGCAAAATTGCAGAAATTTCACTTATTTTCATATAAAGGCTGAAATTTCCTTCATTTTGGGGCAAAAAGGGAAAAATTCCCCTTATTTTAAGGCAAAATTGCAGAAATTTCACTTATTTGGGGGCAAAAAGACAGAAATTCTCCTTATTTTGGGGCAAAACTTAGAAATTCCACTTATTTTGGGGCAAAATTCCAGAAATTTCCCTTATTTTGGGGAAAAAATTGCAGAAATTTCACTTATTTTCGGGCAAAATTGCAGAAATTTCACTTATTTCAGGGAAAAAAGGAACAAATTTTCTTTATTTTGGGGCAAAAAGTCAGAAATTCCTAATATTTTGTGGCAAAAATGCAGAAATTCCCCTTTTTTTGAGGTAAAAAGGCTGAAATTTCCCTTACTTGGGGGCAAAGAGGCAGAAATGTCCCTTATTTTGGGGCAAAATTGGAGAAATTTCACTTATTTCAGAGTAATAATTCAGAAATTTCCCTTGTTTTGTGGCAAAAAAGACAGAAATTCCCTTTGTTTTGGGAGAAAAAGACAGAAATTCCATTTATTTAGAGGCAAAAAGGCAGAAATTCCTTTTATTTTGGAGCAAAAATGAAGAAATTTACCTTTTTATGGCAAAAAGGTATGCATTCCCCTTACTTTCGGGATAAAAAGCAGAAATTCCCCGTATTTTGTAGCAAAATTGCAGAAATTTTCATAATTTTCAGGCAAAAAGTCAGAAATTCTCCTTATTTTGGAGCAAAA
The DNA here is from genome assembly GCF_963924665.1 of Micromys minutus. Taxonomy (NCBI): domain Eukaryota; kingdom Metazoa; phylum Chordata; class Mammalia; order Rodentia; family Muridae; genus Micromys; species Micromys minutus. The sequence goes on along the minus strand of NW_027667806.1, from coordinate 1,787,744 downwards.
AGACAGAAGATCTTTTTTTTTTGGGAGCAAACATTCAGAAATTCTCGTTATTTTGGGGCAAAATTGCAGAAATTTCCTTTACATTGGGGCAAAATTGCAGAAATTTCCCTTATTTTGGGGCAAAAATCAGAAATTCCCCTTCTTTTGGGGCAAAATTCAAGAAATTTCCTTTATTTTGGGGCAAAATTACAGGAATTTACCTTATTTTGGGGCATAATTGAAGAAATTTACCTTATTTGGTGCAAAATTGCAGAAATTTCACTTATTTTCAGGTAAAAAGGCTGAAATTTCCTTCATTTTGGGGCAAAAAGGGAGAAATTCCCCTTATTTTGGGGCAAAATTGCAGAAATTTCCCTTATTATTGGGAAAAATTGCAGAAATTTTCCTTATTTTAGGGCAAAATTGCAGAAAGTTCACTTATTTCAGAGGAAAAAAGCAAAAATTTTTCTTATTTTGGGGCAAAAAGGCAGAAATTTCCATTAATTTGTGGCAAAAAGGCAGAAATTCACCTTATTTTGGTGTAAAATGCAGAAATTTCACATATTTCAGGGCAAAAAGGCAGCAATTTCGCTTATTTTGGGGCAAAATTGCAGAAATTTCACATATTTCAGTGTAATAAGTCAGAAATTCCCCTTATTTTGAGGCAAAAAAGACAGAAATTCCCTTTGTTTTGAGGGAAAAAGACAGATATTCCACTTATTTAGAGGCAAAAATGCAGAAATTTCCCTTATTTTGGAGCAAAAATGAAGAAATTTCCCTTTTTTATGGCAAAAAGTTATGCATTCCCCTTAATTTCGAACAAAAAGGCAGAAATTTCCCGTATTTTGGAGCATAATTGCAGAAATTCCCCTAGTTGTGGTGCAGAAAGACAGAAATTCCCTATATGTTGGGGCAAAAAGACAGATATTCTCCTTATTTTGGGGCAAAACTCAGAAATTCCACTTATTTTGGGCCAAAATTCAAGAAATTTCCCTTATTTTGGGGCAAAATTGCAGAAATTTCACTTATTTTAGGGCAAAATTGCAGAAATTCTCTTATTTCAGGGAAAAAAAGAAGAAATTTTCTTTATTTTGGGGCAAAAAGGCAAAAATTCCTAATATTTTCTGGCAAAAATGCAGAAATTCCCCTTATTTTGAGGTAAAAAGTCTGAAATTCCCCTTATTTGGGGGCAAAAAGGAAGAAATTTCACTTATTTCAGGGAAAAAAGGAACAAATTTTCCTTATTTTGGGGCAAAAAGTCAGAAATTCCTAATATTTTGTGGCAAAAATGCAGAAATTCCCCTTTTTTTGAGGTAAAAAGGCTGAAATTTCCCTTACTTGGGGGCAAAGAGGCAGAAATTTCCCTTATTTTGGGGAGAAATTGGAGAAATTTCACTTATTTCAGGGTAATAATTCAGAAATTCCCCTTATTTTGTGGCAAAAAAGACAGAAATTCCCTTTGTTTTGGGAGAAAAAGACAGAAATTCAATTTATTTAGAGGCAAAAAGGCAGAAATTCCTTTTATTTTGGAGCAAAAATGAAGAAATTTACCTTTTTATGGCAAAAAGGTATGCATTCCCCTTACTTTCGTGATAAAAAGCAGAAATTCCCCGTATTTTGTAGCAAAATTGCAGAAATTCTCATAATTTTCAGGCAAAAAGTCAGAAATTCTCCTTATTTTGGAGCAAAAAGACAGAAGATCTTTTTTTTTGGGAGCAAACATTCAGAAATTCTCGTTATTTTGGGGCAAAATTGCAGAAATTTCCTTTACATTGGGGCAAAATTGCAGAAATTTCCCTTATTTTGGGGCAAAAATCAGAAATTCCCCTTCTTTTGGGGCAAAATTCAAGAAATTTCCTTTATTTTGGGGCAAAATTACAGGAATTTACCTTATTTTGGGGCAAAATTGAAGAAATTTACCTTATTTGGTGCAAAATTGCAGAAATTTCACTTATTTTCAGGTAAAAAGCCTGAAATTTCCTTCATTTTGAGGCAAAAAGGGAGAAATTCCCCTTATTTTGGGGCAAAATTGCAGAAATTTCCCTTATTATTGGGAAAAATTGCAGAAATTTTCCTTATTTTAGGGCAAAATTGCAGAAATTTCACTTATTTCAGAGAAAAAAAGCAAAAATTTTTCTTATTTTGGGGCAAAAAGGCAGAAATTTCCATTAATTCGTGGCAAAAAGGCAAAAATTCACTTTATTTTGATGTAAAATGCAGAAATTTCACATATTTCAGGGCAAAAAGGCAGCAATTTCCCTTATTTTGGGGCAAAATTGCAGAAATTTCACTTATTTCAGTGTAATAAGTCAGAAATTCCCCTTATTTTGAGGCAAAAAAGACAGAAATTCCCTTTGTTTTGAGGGAAAAAGACAGAAATTCCACTTATTTAGAGGCAAAAATGCAGAAATTTCCCTTATTTTGGAGCAAAAATGAAGAAATTTCCCTTTTTTATGGCAAAAAGTTATGCATTCCCCTTATTTTCGGGCAAAAAGGCAGAAATTTCCCGTATTTTGGAGCATAATTGCAGAAATTCCCCTAGTTGTGGTGCAGAAAGACAGAAATTCCCTATAAGTTGGGGCAAAAAGACAGAAATTCTCCTTATTTTGGGGCAAAACTCAGAAATTCCACTTATTTTGGGCCAAAATTCCAGAAATTTCCCTTATTTTGGGGCAAAATTGCAGAAATTTCACTTATTTTGGGGCAAAATTGCAGAAATTTCACTTATTTCAGGGAAAAAAAAAATTTTCTTTATTTTGGGGCAAAAAGGCAAAAATTCCTAATATTTTCTGGCAAAAATGCAGAAATTCCCCTTATTTTGAGGTAAAAAGGCTGAAATTCCCCTTATTTGGGGGCAAAAAGGCAGAAATTTCCCTTATTTTGGGGCAAAATTGCAGAAATTTCACTTATTTGGAGGCAAAAAGACAGAAATTATCCTTATTTTGGGGCAAAACTTAGAAATTCCACTTATTTTGCGGCAAAATTTTAGAAATTTCCCTTATTTTGGGGAAAATATTGCAGAAATTTCACTTATTTTGGGGCAAAATTGCAGAAATTTCACTTATTTCAGGGAAAAAAGGAACAAATTTTCCTTATTTTGGGGCAAAAAGTCAAAAATTCCTAATATTTTGTGGCAAAAATGCAGAAATCCCCCTTATTTTGAGGTAAAAAGGCTGAAATTTCCCTTATTTGTGGGCAAAGAGGCAGAAATTTCCCTTATTTTGGGGCAAAATTGGAGAAATTTCACTTATTTCAGGGTAGTAATTCAAAAATTCCCCTTATTTTGTGGCAAAAAAGACAGAAATTCCCTTTGTTTTGGGGGAAAAAGACAGAAATTCCATTTATTTGGAGGCAAAAAGGCAGAAATTCCCCTTATTTTGGAGCAAAAATGAAGAAATTTACCTTTTTATGGCAAAAAGGTATGCATTCCCCTTACTTTCGGGATAAAAAGCAGAAATTCCCCGTATTTTGTAGCAAAATTGCAGAAATTCTCATAATTTTCAGGCAAAAAGTCAGAAATTCTCCTTATTTTGCAGCAAAAAGACAGAAGATCTTTTTTTTTTTTGGGAGCAAACATTCAGAAATTCTCGTTATTTTGGGGCAAAATTGCAGAAATTTCCTTTACATTGGGGCAAAATTGCAGAAATTTCCCTTATTTTGGGGCAAAAATCAGAAATTCCCCTTCTTTTGGGGCAAAATTCAAGAAATTTCCTTTATTTTGGGGCAAAATTACAGGAATTTACCTTATTTTGGGGCAAAATTGAAGAAATTTACCTTATTTGGTGCAAAATTGCAGAAATTTCACTTATTTTCAGGTAAAAAGGCTGAAATTTCCTTCATTTTGGGGCAAAAAGGGAGAAATTCCCCTTATTTTGGGGCAAAATTGCAGAAATTTCCCTTATTATTGGGAAAAATTGCAGAAATTTTCCTTATTTTAGGGCAAAATTGCAGAAATTTCACTTATTTCAGAGAAAAAAAGCAAAAATTTTTCTTATTTTGGGGCAAAAAGGCAGAAATTTCCATTAATTTGTGGCAAAAAGGCAGAAATTCACCTTATTTTGGTGTAAAATGCAGAAATTTCACATATTTCAGGGCAAAAAGGCAGCAATTTCCCTTATTTTGGGGCAAAATTGCAGAAATTTCACTTATTTCAGTGTAATAAGTCAGAAATTCCCCTTATTTTGAGGCAAAAAGCACAGAAATTCCCTTTGTTTTGAGGGAAAAAGACAGAAATTCCACTTATTTAGAGGCAAAAATGCAGAAATTTCCCTTATTTTGGAGCAAAAATGAAGAAATTTCCCTTTTTTATGGCAAAAAGTTATGCATTCTCCTTATCTTCGGGCAAAAAGGCAGAAATTCCCCGTATTTTGGAGCATAATTGCAGAAATTCTCCTAGTTGTGGTGCAGAAAGACAGAAATTCCCTATATGTTGGGGCAAAAAGACAGAAATTCTCCTTATTTTGGGGCAAAACTCAGATTCCACTTATTTTGGGCCAAAATTCCAGAAATTTCCCTTATTTTGGGGCAAAATTGCAGAAATTTTACTTATTTTGGGGCAAAATTGCAGAAATTTCACTTATTTCAGGGAAAAAAAGAAGAAATTTTCTTTATTTTGGGGCAAAAAGGCAGAAATTCCTAATATTTTCTGGCAAAAATGCAGAAATTCCCCTTATTTTGAGGTAAAAAGGCTGAAATTCCCCTTATTTCGGGGCAAAAAGGCAGAAATTTCCCTTATTTTAAGGCAAAATTGCAGAAATTTCACTTATTTGGAGGCAAAAAGACAGAAATTCTCCTTATTTTGGGGCAAAACTTAGAAATTCCACTTATTTTGGGGCAAAATTCCAGAAATTTCCCTTATTTTGGGGAAAGAATTGCAGAAATTTCACTTATTTTGGGGCAAAATTGCAGAAATTTCACTTATTTCAGGGAAAAAAAGAAGAAATTTTCTTTATTTTGGGGCAAAAAGGCAGAAATTCCTAATATTTTCTGGCAAAAATGCAGAAATTCCCCTTATTTTGAGGTAAAAAGGCTGAAATTCCCCTTATTTGGGGGCAAAAAGGCAGAAATTTCCCTTATTTTGGGGCAAAATTGCAGAAATTTCACTTATTTGGAGGCAAAAAGACAGAAATTATCCTTATTTTGGGGCAAAACTGAGAAATTCCACTTATTTTGGGGCAAAATTTTAGAAATTTCCCTTATTTTGTGGAAAAAATTGCAGAAATTTCACTTATTTCAGTGTAATAATTCAAAAATTCCCCTTATTTTGAGGCAAAAAGGACAGAAATTCCCTTTGTTTTGAAAAAAAAGACAGAAATTCCACTTATTTAGAGGCAAAAATGCAGAAATTTCCCTTATTTTGGAGCAAAAATGAAGAAATTTCCCTTTTTTATGGCAAAAAGTTATGCATTCCCCTTATTTTCGGGCAAAAAGGCAGAAATTCCCCGTATATTGGAGCATAATTGCAGAAATTCCCCTAGTTGTGGGGCAGAAAGACAGAAATTCCCTATATGTTGGGGCAAAAAGACAGAAATTCTCCTTATTTTGGGGCAAAACTCAGAAATTCCACTTATTTTGGGGCAAAATTCCAGAAATTTTTCTTATTTTGGGGCAAAATTGCAGAAATTTCACTTAGTTTGGGGCAAAATTGCAGAAATTTCACTTATTTCAGGGAAAAAAAGAAGAAATTTTATTTATTTTGGGGCAAAAAGGCAGAAATTCCTAATATTTTCTGGCAAAAATGCAGAAATTTCCCTTATTTTGAGGTAAAAAGGCTGAAATTTTCCTTATTTGGGGGCAAAAAAGCAGAAATTTCCCTTATTTTAAGGCAAAATTGTAGAAATTTCACTTATTTGGAGGCAAAAAGACAGAAATTCTCCTTATTATGGGGCAAAACTTAGAAATTCCACTTATTTTGGGGCAAAATTCCAGAAATTTCCCTTATTTTCCTTATTTTGGGGCAAAAAGTCAGAAATTCCTAATATTTTGTGGCAAAAATGCAGAAATTCCCCTTATTTTGAGGTAAAAAGGCTGAAATTCCCCTTATTTGGGGGCAAAAAGGCAGAAATTTCCCTTATTTTGTGGCAAAATTGGAGAAATTTCACTTATTTCAGGGTAATAATTCAGAAATTCCCCTTATTTTGGGGCAAAAAAGACAGAAATTCCCTTTGTTTTGGGGGAAAAAGACAGAAATTCCATTTATTTAGAGGCAAAAAGGCAGAAATTCCCCTTATTTTGGAGCAAAAATGAAGAAATTTACTTTTTTATGGCAAAAAGGTATGCATTCCCCTTACTTTCGGGATTAAAAGCAGAAATTCCCCGTATTTTGAAGCAAAATTGCAGAAATTCTCATAATTTTCAGGCAAAAAGGCAGAAATTCTCCTTATTTTGAAGCAAAAAGACAGAAGATCTTTTTTTTTTGGGAGCAAACATTCAGAAATTCTCGTTATTTTGGGGCAAAATTGCAGAAATTTCCTTTACATTGGGGCAAAATTGCAGAAATTTCCCTTATTTTGGGGCAAAAATCAGAAATTCCCCTTCTTTTGGGGCAAAATTCAAGAAATTTTCTTTATTTTGGGGCAAAATTACAGGAATTTACCTTATTTTGGGGCAAAATTGAAGAAATTTACCTTATTTGGTGCAAAATTGCAGAAATTTCACTTATTTTCAGGTAAAAAGGCTGAAATTTCCTTCAGTTTGGGGCAAAAAGGGAGAAATTCCCCTTATTTTGGGGCAAAATTGCAGAAATTTCCCTTATTATTGGGAAAAATTGCAGAAATTTTCCTTATTTTAGGGCAAAATTGCAGAAATTTCACTTATTTCAGAGAAAAAAAGCAAAAATTTTTCTTATGTTGGGGCAAAAAGGCAGAAATTTCCATTAATTTGTGGCAAAAAGGCAGAAATTCACCTTATTTTGGTGTAAAATGCAGAAATTTCACATATTTCAGGGCAAAAAGGCAGCAATTTCCCTTATTTTGGGGCAAAATTGCAGAAATTTCACTTATTTCAGTGTAATAAGTCAGAAATTCCCCTTATTTTGAGGCAAAAAAGACAGAAATTCCCTTTGTTTTGAGGGAAAAAGACAGAAATTCCACTTATTTAGAGGCAAAAATGCAGAAATTTCCCTTATTTTGGAGCAAAAATGAAGAAATTTCCCTTTTTTATGGCAAAAAGTTATGCATTCCCCTTATTTTCGGGCAAAAAGGCAGAAATTCCCCGTATTTTGGAGCATAATTGCAGAAATTCCCCTAGTTGTGGTGCAGAAAGACAGAAATTTCCTATATGTTGGGGCAAAAAGACAGAAATTCTCCTTATTTTGGGGCAAAACTCAGAAATTCCACTTATTTTGGGGCAAAATTCCAGAAATTTCCCTTATTTTGGGGCAAAATTGCAGAAATTTCACTTATTTTGGGGCAAAATTGCAAAAATTTCACTTATTTCAGGGAAAAAAAGAAGAAATTTTCTTTATTTTGGGGCAAAAAGGCCGAAATTCCTAATATTTTCTGGCAAAAATGCAGAAATTCCCCTTATTTTGAGGTAAAAAGGCTGAAATTCCCCTTATTTGGGGGCAAAAAGGCAGAAATTTCCCTTATTTTGGGGCAAAATTAGAGAAATTTCACTTATTTCAGGGTAATAATTCAGAAATTCCCCTTATTTTGGGGCAAAAAAGATAGAAATTCCCTTTGTTTTGGGGGAAAAAGACAGAAATTCCATTTATTTAGAGGCAAAAAGGCAGAAATTCCCCTTATTTTGGAGCAAAAATGAAGAAATTTACTTTTTTATGGCAAAAAGGTATGCATTCCCCTTACTTTCGGGATAAAAAGCAGAAATTCCCCGTATTTTGAAGCAAAATTGCAGAAATTCTCATAATTTTCAGGCAAAAAGGCAGAAATTCTCCTTATTTTGGAGCAAAAAGACAGAAGATCTTTTTTTTTTGGGAGCAAACATTCAGAAATTCTCGTTATTTTGGGGCAAAATTGCAGAAATTTCCTTTACATTGGGGCAAAATTGCAGAAATTTCCCTTATTTTGGGGCAAAAATCAGAAATTCCCCTTCTTTTGGGGCAAAATTCAAGAAATTTCCGTTATTTTGGGGCAAAATTACAGGAAATTACCTTATTTTGGGGCAAAATTGAAGAAATTTACCTTATTTGGTGCAAAATTGCAGAAATTTCACTTATTTTCATATAAAGGCTGAAATTTCCTTCATTTTGGGGCAAAAAGGGAGAAATTCCCCTCATTTTAAGGCAAAATTGCAGAAATTTCACTTATTTGGAGGCAAAAAGACAGAAATTCTCCTTATTTTTGGGCAAAACTTAGAAATTCCACTTATTTTGGGGCAAAATTCCAGAAATTTCCCTTATTTTGGGGAAAAAATTGCAGAAATTTCACTTATTTTGGGGCAAAATTGCAGAAAATTCACTTATTTCATGGAAAAAAGGAACAAATTTTCCTTATTTTCGGGCAAAAAGTCAGAAATTCCTAATATTTTGTGGCAAAAATGCAGAAATTCCCCTTATTTTGAGGTAAAAAGGCTGAAATTCCCCTTATTTAGGGGCAAAGAGGCAGAAATTTTCCTTATTTTGGGGCAAAATTGGAGAAATTTCACTTATTTCAGGGTAATAATTCAGAAATTCCCCTTATTTTGGGGCAAAAAAGACAGAAATTCCCTTTGTTTTTGGGGAAAAAGACAGAAATTCCATTTATTTAGAGGCAAAAAGGCAGAAATTCCCCTTATTTTGGAGCAAACATGAAGAAATTTACCTTTTTATGGCAAAAAGGTATGCATTCCCCTTACTTTCGGGATAAAAAGCAGAAATTCCCCGTATTTTGAAGCAAAATTGCAGAAATTCTCATAATTTTCGGGCAAAAAGGCAGAAATTCTCCTTATTTTGGGGCAAAAAGACAGAAGATCTTTTTTTTTTGGGAGCAAACATTCAGAAATTCTCGTTATATTGGGGAAAATTGCAGAAATTTCTTTTACATTGGGGCAAAATTGCAGAAATTTCCCTTATTTTGGGGCAAAAATCAGAAATTCCCCTTCTTTTGGGGCAAAATTCAAGAAATTTCCTTTATTTTGGGGCAAAATTACAGGAATTTACCTTATTTTGGGGCAAAATTGAAGAAATTTACCTTATTTGGTGCAAAATTGCAGAAATTTCACTTATTTTCAGGTAAAAAGGCTGAAATTTCCTTCATTTTGGGGCAAAAAGTGAGAAATTCCCCTTATTTTGGGGCAAAATTGCAGAAATTTCCCTTATTATTGGGAAAAATTGCAGAAATTTTCCTTATTTTAGGGCAAAATTGCAGAAATTTCACTTATTTCAGAGAAAAAAAGCAAAAATTTTTCTTATTTTGGGGCAAAAAGGCAGAAATTTCCATTAATTTGTAGAAAAAGGCAGAAATTCACCTTATTTTGGTGTAAAATGCAGAAATTTCACATATTTCAGGGCAAAAAGGCAGCAATTTCCCTTATTTTGGGGCAAAATTGCAGAAATTTCACTTATTTCAGTGTAATAAGTCAGAAATTTCCCTTATTTTGAGGCAAAAAGGACAGAAATTCCCTTTGTTTTGAGGGAAAAAGACAGAAATTCCACTTATTTAGAGGCAAAAATGCAGAAATTTCCCTTATTTTGGAGCAAAAATGAAGAAATTTCCCTTTTTTATGGCAAAAAGTTATGCATTCCCCTTATTTTCGGGCAAAAAGGCAGAAATTTCCCGTATTTTGGAGCATAATTGCAGAAATTCCCCTAGTTGTGGTGCAGAAAGACAGAAATTCCCTATATGTTGGGGCAAAAAGACAGAAATTCTCCTTATTTTGGGGCAAAACTCAGAAATTCCACTTATTTTGGGGCAAAATTCCAGAAATTTCCCTTATTTTGGGGCAAAATTGCAGAAATTTCACTTATTTTGGGGCAAAATTGCAGAAATTTTACTTATTTCAGGGAAAAAAGAAGAAATTTTATTTATTTTGGGGCAAAAAGGCAGAAATTCCTAATATTTTCTGGCAAAAATGCAGAAATTCCCCTTATTTTGAGGTAAAAAGGCTGAAATTTTCCTTATTTGGGGGCAAAAAAGCAGAAATTTCCCTTATTTTAAGGCAAAATTGCAGAAATTTCACTTATTTGGAGGCAAAAAGACAGAAATTCTCCTTATTTTGGGGCAAAACTTAGAAATTCCACTTATTTTGGGGCAAAATTCCAGAAATTTCCCTTATTTTGGGGAAAAAATTGCAGAAATTTCACTTATTTTGGGGCAAAATTGCAGAAATTTCACTTATTTCAGGGAAAAAAAGAACAAATTTTCCTTATTTTGGGGCAAAAAGTCAGAAATTCCTAATATTTTGTGGCAAAAATGCAGAAATTCCCCTTATTTTGAGGTAAAAAGGCTGAAATTCCCCTTATTTGGGGGCAAAGAGGCAGAAATTTCCCTTATTTTGGGGCAAAATTGGAGAAATTTCACTTATTTCAGGGTAATAATTCAGAAATTCCCCTTATTTTGGGGCAAAAAAGACAGAAATTCCCTTTGTTTTGGGGGAAAAAGACAGAAATTCCATTTATTTAGAGGCAAAAAGGCAGAAATTCCCCTTATTTTGGAGCAAAAATGAAGAAATTTACTTTTTTATGGCAAAAAGGTATGCATTCCCCTTACTTTCGGGATTAAAAGCAGAAATTCCCCGTATTTTGAAGCAAAATTGCAGAAATTCTCATAATTTTCAGGCAAAAAGGCAGAAATTCTCCTTATTTTGGAGCAAAAAGACAGAAGATCTTTTTTTTTGGGAGCAAACATTCAGAAATTCTCGTTATTTTGGGGCAAAATTGCAGAAATTTCCTTTACATTGGGGCAAAATTGCAGAAATTTCCCTTATTTTGGGGCAAAAATCAGAAATTCCCCTTCTTTTGGGGCAAAATTCAAGAAATTTCCCTTATTTTGGGGCAAAATTGCAGAAATTTCACTTACTTCAGGGTAATAAGTCAGAAATTCCCCTTATTTTGGGGCAAAAAATACAGAAATTCTCTTTGTTTTGGGGGAAAAAGACAGAAATTCCACTTATTTAGAGGCAAAAAGGCAGAAATTCCCTTTATTTTGGAGCAAAAATGAAGAAATGTCCCTTTTAATGGCAAAAGGTATGCATTCCCATTATTTTCAGGCAAAAAGGCAGAAATTCCCCGTATTTTGGAGCAAAATTGCAGAAATTCCCCTAATTTTGGGGCAAAATGCAGAAATTCCCTTTATTTTGGGGCAAAAATCAGAAATTCCCCTTATTTTGGGGCAAAATTGCAGAAATTTCACTTATTTCAGTGTAATTAGTCAGAAATTCCTCTTTTTTTGAGGCAAAAAAGACAGAAATTCCCTTTGTTTTGAGGGAAAAAGACAGAAATTCCACTTATTTAGAGGCAAAAATGCAGAAATTTCCCTTATTTTGGAGCAAAAATGAAGAAATTTCCCTTTTTTATGGCAAAAAGTTATGCATTCCCCTTATTTTCGGGCAAAAAGGCAGAAATTCCCCGTATTTTGGAGCATAATTGCAGAAATTCCCCTAGTTGTGGTGCAGAAAGACAGAAATTTCCTATATGTTGGGGCAAAAAGACAGAAATTCTCCTTATTTTGGGCCAAAACTCAGAAATTCCACTTATTTTGGGGCAAAATTCCAGAAATTTCCCTTATTTTGGGGCAAAATTGCAGAAATTTCACTTATTTTGGGGCAAAATTGCAAAAATTTCACTTATTTCAGGGAAAAAAAGAAGAAATTTTCTTTATTTTGGGGCAAAAAGGCCGAAATTCCTAATATTTTCTGGCAAAAATGCAGAAATTCCCCTTATTTTGAGGTAAAAAGGCTGAAATTCCCCTTATTTGGGGGCAAAAAGGCAGAAATTTCCCTTATTTTGGGGCAAAATTGGAGAAATTTCACTTATTTTAGGGTAATAATTCAGAAATTCCCCTTATTTTGGGGCAAAAAAGATAGAAATTCCCTTTGTTTTGGGGGAAAAAGACAGAAATTCCATTTATTTAGAGGCAAAAAGGCAGAAATTCCCCTTATTTTGGAGCAAAAATGAAGAAATTTACTTTTTTATGGCAAAAAGGTATGCATTCCCCTTACTTTCGGGATAAAAAGCAGAAATTCCCCGTATTTTGAAGCAAAATTGCAGAAATTCTCATAATTTTCAGGCAAAAAGGCAGAAATTCTCCTTATTTTGGAGCAAAAAGACAGAAGATCTTTTTTTTTTGGGAGCAAACATTCAGAAATTCTCGTTATTTTGGGGCAAAATTGCAGAAATTTCCTTTACATTGGGGCAAAATTGCAGAAATTTCCCTTATTTTGGGGCAATAATCAGAAATTCCCCTTCTTTTGGGGCAAAATTCAAGAAATTTCCGTTATTTTGGGGCAAAATTACAGGAATTTACCTTATTTTGGGGCAAAATTGAAGAAATTTACCTTATTTGTTGCAAAATTGCAGAAATTTCACTTATTTTCATATAAAGGCTGAAATTTCCTTCATTTTGGGGCAAAAAGGGAGAAATTCCCCTCATTTTAAGGCAAAATTGCAGAAATTTCACTTATTTGGAGGCAAAAAGACAGAAATTCTCCTTATTTTGGGGCAAAACTTAGAAATTCCACTTATTTTGGGGCAAAATTCCAGAAATTTCCCTTATTTTGGGGAAAAAATTGCAGAAATTTCACTTATTTTTGGGCAAAATTGCAGAAAATTCACTTATTTCATGGAAAAAAGGAACAAATTTTCCTTATTTTCGGGCAAAAAGTCAGAAATTCCTAATATTTTGTGGCAAAAATGCAGAAATTCCCCTTATTTTGAGGTAAAAAGGCTGAAATTCCCCTTATTTAGGGGCAAAGAGGCAGAAATTTTCCTTATTTTGGGGCAAAATTGGAGAAATTTCACTTATTTCAGGGTAATAATTCAGAAATTCCCCTTATTTTGGGGCAAAAAAGACAAAAATTCCCTTTGTTTTTGGGGAAAAAGACAGAAATTCCATTTATTTAGAGGCAAAAAGGCAGAAATTCCCCTTATTTTGGAGCAAACATGAAGAAATTTACCTTTTTATGGCAAAAAGGTATGCATTCCCCTTACTTTCGGGATAAAAAGCAGAAATTCCCCGTATTTTGAAGCAAAATTGCAGAAATTCTCATAATTTTCGGGCAAAAAGGCAGAAATTCTCCTTATTTTGGGGCAAAAAGACAGAAGATCTTTTTTTTTTTTGGGAGCAAACATTCAGAAATTCTCGTTATTTTGGGGAAAATTGCAGAAATTTCTTTTACATTGGGGCAAAATTGCAGAAATTTCCCTTATTTTGGGGCAAAAATCAGAAATTCCCCTTCTTTTGGGGCAAAATTCAAGAAATTTCCTTTATTTAGGGGCAAAATTACAGGAATTTACCTTATTTTGGGGCAAAATTGAAGAAATTTACTTTATTTGGTGCAAAATTGCAGAAATTTCACTTATTTTCAGGTAAAAAGGCTGAAATTTCCTTCATTTTGGGGCAAAAAGGGAGAAATTCCCCTTATTTTGGGGCAAAATTGCAGAAATTTCCCTTATTATTGGGAAAAATTGCAGAAATTTTCCTTATTTTAGGGCAAAATTGCAGAAATTTCACTTATTTCAGAGAAAAATGCAAAAATTTTTCTTATTTTGGGGCAAAAAGGCAGAAATTTCCATTAATTTGTGGCAAAAAGGCAGAAATTCACCTTATTTTGGTGTAAAATGCAGAAATTTCACATATTTCAGGGCAAAAAGGCAGCAATTTCCCTTATTTTGGGGCAAAATTGCAGAAATTTCACTTATTTCAGTGTAATAAGTCAGAAATTCCCCTTATTTTGAGGCAAAAAAGACAGAAATTCCATTTATTTGAGGGAAAAAGACAGAAATTCCACTTATTTAGAGGCAAAAATGCAGAAATTTCCCTTATTTTAGAGCAAAAATGAAGAAATTTCCCTTTTTTATGGCAAAAAGTTATGCATTCCCCTTATTTTCAGGCAAAAAGGCAGAAATTCCCCGTATTTTGGAGCAAAATTGCAGAAATTCCCCTAATTTTGGGGCAAAATGCAGAAATTCCCTTTATTTTGGGGCAAAAATCAGAAATTCCCCTTATTTTGGGGCAAAATTGCAGAAATTTCACTTATTTCAGTGTAATAAGTCAGAAATTCCCCTTATTTTGAGGCAAAAAAGACAGAAATTCCCTTTGTTTTGAGGGAAAAAGAAAGAAATTCCACTTATTTAGAGGCAAAAATGAAGAAATTTCTTTTATTTTGGAGCAAAAATGAAGAAATTTCCCTTTTTTATAGCAAAAAGTTATGCATTCCCCTTATTTTCGGGCAAAAAGGCAGAAATTCCCCGTATTTTGGAGCATAATTGCACAAATTCTTTTAGTTATTGTGCAGAAAGACAGAAATTCCCTATATGTTGGGGCAAAAAGACAGAAATTCTCCTTATTTTGGGGCAAAACTCAGAAATTCTACTTATTTTGGGGCAAAATTCCAGAAATTTCCCTTATTTTGGGGCAAATTGCAGAAATTTCACTTATTTTGGGGCAAAATTGCAGAAATTTCACTTATTTCAGGGAGAAAAGGCAGAAATTTTCCTTATTTTGGGCAAAAAGGCAGAAATTCCTAATATTTTCTGGCAAAAATGCAGAAATTCCCTTTATTTTGAGGTAAAAAGGCTGAAATTCCCCTTATTTGGGGGCAAAAAGGCCGAAATTTCCCTTATTTTAAGGCAAAATTGCAGAAATTTCACTTATTTGGAGGCAACAAGACAGAAATTCTCCTTATTTTGGGGCAAAACTTAGAAATTCCACTTATTTTGGGGCAAAATTCCAGAAATTTCCCTTATTTTGGGGCAAAATTGCAGAAATTTCACATATTTCAGGGCAAAAAGGCAGAAATTTCCCTTATTTTGGGGCAAAATTGCTGAAATTTCACTTATTTCAGTGTAATAAGTCAGAAATTCCCCTTATTTTGAGGCAAAAAAGACAGAAATTCCCTTTGTTTTGAGGGAAAAAGACAGAAATTCCATTTATTTAGAGGCAAGAATGCAGAAATTTCCCTTATTTTTGAGCAAAAATGAAGAAATTTCCCTTTTTTATGGCAAAAAGTTATGCATTCCCCTTATTTTTGGGCAAAAAGGCAGAAATTCCCCGTATTTTGGAGCATAATTGGAGAAATTCCCCTAGTTGTGGTGCAGAAAGACAGAAATTCCCGATATGTTGGGGCAAAAAGACAGAAATTCTCCTTATTTTGGGGCAAAACTCAGAAATTCCACTTATTTCGGGGCAAAATTCCAGAAATTTCCCTTATTTTGGGGCAAAATTGCAGAAATTTCACTTATTTTGGGGCAAAATTGCAGAAATTTCACTTATTTCAGGGAAAAAAGGCCGAAATTTTCCTTATTTTGGGGCAAAAAGGCAGAAATTCCTAATATTTTCTGGCCAAAATGCAGAAATTCCCCTTATTTTGAGGTAAAAATTCTGAAATTCCCCTTATTTGGGGGCAAGAAGGCAGAAATTTCCCTTATTTTGGGGCAAAATTGCAGAAATTTCACTTATTTCAGGGTAATGAGTCAGTAATTTTCCTTATTTTGCGGCAAAAATTACAGATAATCCCTTTGTTTTGGGGGAAAAAGACAGAAATTCCACTTATTTAGAGGCAAAAAAGCAGAAATTCCCTTTATTTTGGAGCAAAAATGAAGAAATTTCCCTTTTTTAAGGCAAAAAGTTATGCATTGTTTATATTTTCAGGCAAAAAGGCAGAAATTCCTCATATTTTGGAGCAAAATTGCAGAAATTCCCCTAATTGTGGGGCAAAAATGCAGAAATTCCTTATATGTTGGGGCAAAAAAACAGAAATTCTCCTTATTTTGGTGCAAAACTCAGAAATTCCACTTATTTTGGGGCAAAATTCCAGAAATTTCCCTTATTCTGGAACAAAATTGCAGAAATTTCACTTATTTTGTGGCAAAATTGCAGAAATTTTACTTATTTCAGGGAAAAAGTTAGAAATTTTCCTTATTTTGGGTCAAAAAGGCAGGAATTCCCCTTATTTTGAGGTAAAAAGGCTGAAATTCCCCTTATTTGAGAGCAAAAAGGCAGAAATTTCTCTTATTTTGGGGAAAATTGCAGAAATTTAACTTATTTCAGGGTAATAAGTAAGAAATTCCCCTATTTTGGGGCAAAAAAAAACAGAAATTCCCTGTGTTTTGGAGGAAAAGACAGAAATTCCACTTATTTAGAGGCAAAAAGGCAGAAATTTCCCTTATTTTGGAGCAAAAATGAAGAAATTTACCTTTTTATGGCAAAAAGGTATGCATTCCCCTTACTTTCGGGATAAAAAGCAGAAATTCCCCGTATTTTGAAGCAAAATTGCAGAAATTCTCATAATTTTCGGGCAAAAAGGCAGAAATTCTCCTTATTTTGGGGCAAAAAGACAGAAAATCTACTATTTTCGGGAGCAAACAGTCAGAAATTTCCCTTATTTTGGGGCAAAATTGCAGAAATTTCCTTTACATTGGGGCAAAATTGCAGAAATTTCCCTTATTTTGGGGCAAAATTGAAGAAATTTCCCTTATTTGGGGCAAAATTGCAGAAATTTCACTTATTTTCAGGTAAAAAGGCTGAAATTTCCTTTATTTTGGGGCAAAAAAGGAGAAATTCCCCTTATTGTGGAGCAAAATTGCAGAAATTTCCCTTATTATGGGGAAATATTGCAGAAATTTGACTTATTTCAGAGAAAAAAAGCAAAATTTTTTCTTATTTTGGGGCAAAAAGGCAGAAATTCCCATTATTTTGGGGCAAAAAATAGAGAAATTCACTTTGTTTTTGGGGAAAAAGACAGAAATTCCACTTATTTAGACGCAAAAAGGCAGAAATTCCCCTTATTTTGGAGCAAAAATGAAGAAATTTACCTTTTTATGGCAAAAAAGTTTGCATTCCCCTTACTTTCGAGATAAAAGCAGAAATTCCCCGTATTTTGAAGCAAAATTGCAGAAATTCTCATAATTTTCGGGCAAAAAGGCAGAAATTCTTTTTATTTGGGGGCAAAAAGACAGAAAATCTTCTTTTTTTGGGAACAAACTGTCAGAAATTTCCCTTATTTTGGGGCAAAATTGCAGAAATTTAATTTACATTGGGGCAATATTTCAGAAATTTGCCTTCTTTTGGGGGAAAATTGCAGATATTTCACTTATTTCAGGGTAATAAGTCAGAAATTCCCCTTATTTTGGGGCAAAAAAGACAGAAATTCCCTTTGTTTTGGGGGAAAAAGACAGAAATTCCACTTATTTAGAGGCAAAAAGGCAGAAATTCCCTTTATTTTGGAGCAAAAATGAAGAAATTTCCCTTTTTATGGATAAAGGTATGCATTCCCATTATTTTCAGGCAAAAAGGCAGAAATTCCCGTATTTTGGAGCAAAATTGCAGAAATTCTTCTAATTGGGCAAAAATGCAGAAATTCACTATATGTTGGGGCAAAAAGACAGAAATTCTCTTTATTTTGGGGCAAAACTCAGAAATTCTACTTATTTGGGGGCAAAATTCCAGAAAATCCCCTTGTTTTGGGAAAAATTGCAAAAATTTCACTTATTTTAGGGCAAAATTGCAGAAATTTCACTTATTTCAGAGAAAAAAGGCAGAAATTTTCATTATTTTGGGTCAAAAAGGCAAAAATTCCTAATATTTTGTGGCAAAAATGCAGAAATTCCCCTTATATTGAGGTGAAAAGGCTGAAATTCCCCTTATTTGGGGGCAAAAAGGCAGAGATTTCCCTAATTTTGGGGCAAAATTTCAGAAATTTTACTTATTTCAGGGTAATAAGTCAGAAATTTTCCTGATTTTGGGGCAAAAAAAACCAGAAAATCCCTTTATTTTGGAGGAAAAAACAGAAATTCCACTTAGTTAGAGGCAAAAAAGCAGAAATTCCCCTTATTTTGGAGCAAAAAAGAAGAAATTTCTCTTTTTTAAGGCAAAAAGTTATGCATTCTTCTTATTTTGGGGCAAAAAAGGCAGAAATTCCCCGTAATTTGGAGCAAAATAGCAGAAATTCCCCTAATTGTGGGTCAAAAATGCAGAAATTCCCTATATGTTGGGGCAAAAAAAGAAATTCTCCTTATTTTGGGGCAAAACTCAGAAATTCCACATATTTTGGGGCAAAATTCCAGAAATTTCCCTTATTTTGGGGCAAAATTGCAGAAATTTCACTTATTTTGGGGCAAAATTGGAGAAATTTTACTTTTTTCAGGGAAAAAAGGCAGAAATTTTCCTTATTTTGGGGCAAAAATGCAGAAATTCCCCTTATTTTGAGGTAAAAAGCCTGAAATTTCCCTTATTTGGGGGCAAATAGGCAGAAATTTCCCTTATTTTGGGGCAAAATTGCAGAAATTTCACTTATTTCAGGGTAATAAGTCAGAAATTCCCCTTATTTTGGGGTAAAAAAGACAGAAATTTCCTTTATTTTGGGGAAAAAAAGACAGAAATTCCACTTATTTAGTGGCAAAAAGGCAGAAATTCCCCCTTATTTTGGAGCAAAAATGAAGAAATTTACCTTTTTATGTCAAAAAGGTATGCATTCCAATTACTTTCGGGATAAAAGCAGAAATTCCCCGTATTTTGAAGCAAAATTGCAGAAATTCTCATAATTTTCGGGCAAAAATGCAGAAATTCTCCTTTTTTTGGGGCAAAAAGGCACAAAATCTCCTTTTTTTGGGAACAAACAGTCAGAAATTCCTCTTATTTTGGGGCAAAATTGCAGAAATTTCCTCTACATTGTGGCAAAATTGCAGATATTTCCCTTTATTTTGGGGCAAAATTGAAGAAATTTCACTTATGTCAGAGTAATAAGTCAGAAATTCTTCGTATTTTGGGGCAAAAAAGACAGAAATTACCTTTGTTTTGGAGGAAAACGACAGAAATTCCACTTATTTAGAGGCAAAAAGGCAGTAATTCCCCGTATTTTGCAGTAAAATTGCAGAAATTCCCCTAATTTTGGGGCAAAAGGCAAAAATTCCCTTTATTTTGGGGCAAAAATCAGAAATTCCCCTTATTTTAGGGCAAAATTCCAGAAATATCTTTTATTTTGGGGCATAATTGCAGAAATTTACCTTATTTAAGGGCAAAATTGCAAAAATTTCCCTTATTTGGGGCAAAATTGCAGAAATTTCAGTTATTTTCAAGTAAAAAGGCTGAAATTTCCTATATTTTGGGTCAAAAAGCGAGAAATTCTCCTTATTTTGGGGCAAAATTGCAGAAATTTCCCTTATTATGGGATAAAATTGCAGAAATTTCCCTTATTTTAGGGCAAAATTGCAGAAATTTCACTTATTTCAGAGAAAAAAAGCAAAAATTTTTTTTATTTTGGGGCAAAAAGGCAGAAATTCCCATTATTTTGGGGCAAAAATGCAGAATATCACCTTATTTTGGGGTAAAATTGCAGAAATTTCACATATTTCAGGGCAAAAAGTCAGAAATTTCTTTTATTTTGGGGCAAAATTCCTGAAATTCCCCTTGTTTTGGGAAAAATTGCAAAAATTTCACTTATTTTAGGGCAAAATTGCACAAATTTCACTTATTTCAGAGAAAAAAGGCAGAAATTTTCCTTATTTTGGGTCAAAAAGGCAGAAATTCCTAATATTTTGTGGCAAAAATGCAGAAATTCCCCTTATATTGAGGTGAAAATGCTGGAATTCCCCTTATTTGGGGGCAAAAAGGCAGAGATTTCCCTTATTTTGGGGCAAAATTTCAGAAATTTCACCTATTTCAGGGTAATAAGTCAGAAATTCCTTTTATTTTGGGGTAAAAAAGACAGAAATTTCCTTCGTTTTGGGGGAAAAAGACAGAAATTCCACGTATTTAGAGGCAAAAAGGCAGAAATTCCCCTTATTTTGGAGCAAAGATGAAGAAATTTACCTTTTTATGTCAAAAAGGTATGCATTCCACTTACTTTCAGGATAAAAGCAGAAATTCCCTGTATTTTGAATCAAAATTGCAGAAATTCTCATAATTTTCGGGCAAAAAGGCAGAAATTCTCCTTTTTTGGGGGCAAAAAGGCACAAAATCTCCTTTTTTTGGGAACAAACAGTCAGAAATTCCTCTTATTTTGGGGCAAAATTGCAGAAATTTCCTTTACATTGTGGCAAAATTGCAGAAATTTCCCTTATTTTGGGGCCAAATTGAAGAAATTTCACTTATGTCAGGGTAATAAGTCAGAAATTCTCTGTATTTTGGAGCAAAAAAGACAGAAATTACCTTTGTTTTGGGGGAAAAAGACAGAAATTCCACTTATTTAGAGGCAAAAAGGCAGTAATGCCCCGTATTTTGCAGCAAAATTGCAGAAATTCCCCTAATTTTGGGGCAAAAGTCAAAAATTCCCTTTATTTTGGGGCAAAAATCAGAAATTCCTCTTATTTTGGGGCAAAATTCCAGAAATTTCTTTTATTTTGGGGCAAAATTGCAGAAATTTACCTAATTTTAGGGCAAAATTGCAAAAATTTCCTTTTTTTGTGGCAAAATTGAAGAAATTTCAGTTATTTTCAAGTAAAAAGGCTGAAATTTCCTATATTTTGGGGCAAAAAGGGACAAATTCTCCTTATTTTGGGGCAAAATTGCAGAAATTTCCCTTATTATGGGATAAAATTACAGAAATTTCCCTTATTTTAGGGCAAAATTGCAGAAATTTCACTTATTTCAGAGAAAAAAAGCAAAAATTTTTTTTATTTTGGGGCAAAAGGCAGAAATTCCCATTATTTTGGGGCAAAAATGCAGAAATTCACCTTATTTTGGGGTAAAATTGCAGAAATTTCACATATTTCAGGGCAAAAAAACAGAAATTTCTTTTATTTTGGGGCAAAATTGCAGAAATTTTACATATTTCAGGGTAATAAGTCAGAAATTCCCCTTATTTTGGGGCCAAAAAGACAGAAATTCCTTTTGTTTTGGGGCAATAAGGCAGAAATTCCACATATTGAGAAGCAAAAAGGCAGAAATTCCCCTAATTTTGGAGCAAAAATGAAAAAAATTCCCTTTTTTATGGCAAAAGTTTATGCATTCCCTTTATTTTCGGGCAAAAAGGCAGAAATTCCCCGTATTTTGGGGCAAAATTGCAGAAATTCTCCTAATTGTGGTGCAAAAAGGCAGAAATTCCCTATATATTGGGGCAAAAAGACAGAAATTCTCCTTATTTGGGGCAAAACTCAGAAATTCCACTTATTTTGGGGCAAAATTGCAGAAATTTCACTTATTTTGGGGCAAAATTGCAGAAATTTCACTTATTTCAGGGAAAAAAGGCAGATTCTCCTTATTTTGGGGAAAAAGGCAGAAATTCCTAATATTTTGTGGCAAAAATGCAGAAATTCCCCTTATTTTGAGGTAAAAATGCTGAAATTCTCCTTTTTTGGGGGCAAAAAGGCAGAAATTTCTCTAAATTTGGGGCAAAATTGCAGAAATTTCACGTATTGCAGGCTAATAAGTCAGAAATTTTTCTTATTTTGGGGCAAAAATGACAGAAAAATACGTTGTTTCAGAAGAAAAAGACAGAAATTCCACTTATTTAGAGGCAAAAAGGCAGAAATTCCCTTTTTTTGAGGCAAAAATGAAGAAATTTCCCTTTTTATGGCAAAAAGGTTTGCATTCCCATTATTTTCGGGCAAAAAGGCAGATATTCCCCGTATTTTAAAGCAAAATTGCAGAAATTCCCTTAATTTTGGGGCCAAAATCAGAAATTCCCCTTATTTTGGGGCAAAATTCAAGAAATTTCCTTTATTTTGGGGCAAAATAGCAGGAATTTACCTTATATTGGAGCAAAATTGCAGAAATTTCCCTTATATGTGGCAAAATTGCAGAAATTTCACTTATTTTCAGGTAAAAATGCTGAAATTTTCTTTATTTTGGGGCAAAAAGAGAGAAATTCCCCTTATTATGGGGCAAAATTGCAAAAATTTCCCTTATTATAAGGAAATGTTGCAGAAATTTCTCTTAATTTAAAGCAAAATTGCAGATATTTCACTTATTTAAGAGAAAAAAAGCAGAAATTTTTCTTATTTTGAGGCAAAAAGGCAGAAATTACCATTATTTTGGAGAAAAATGCAGAAATTCACCTTAATTTGGGGTAAAATTACGGAATTTTCACATATTTCAGGGCAAAAAGTCAGACATTTCCCTTATTTTGGGGCAAAAAATACAGAAATTCCCTTTGTTTTGTGGGAAAAAGACAGAAATTCCACTTATTTAGAGGCAAAAATGCAGAAATTCCCCTTATTTTGGAGCAA
The DNA here is from genome assembly GCF_963924665.1 of Micromys minutus. Taxonomy (NCBI): domain Eukaryota; kingdom Metazoa; phylum Chordata; class Mammalia; order Rodentia; family Muridae; genus Micromys; species Micromys minutus. The sequence goes on along the minus strand of NW_027667806.1, from coordinate 1,765,504 downwards.
AAATGAAGAAATTTCCATTTTTTATGGCAAAAAGTTATGCATTTCCCTTATTTTTGGGAAAAAAGGCAGAAATTTCCCGTATTTTGGAGCAAAATTGCAGAAATTCCCCTAATTGTTGGGCAAAAAGGCAGAAATTCCCAATATGTTGGTGCAAAAAGACAGAAATTCTCCTTATTTTGGGGCAAAACTCAGAAATTCCACTTCTTTTGGGGCAAAATTCCAGAAATTTCCCTTATTTTGGGGCAAAATTGCAGAAATTTCACTTATTTTGTGGCACAATTTCAGAAATTTCACTTATTTCAGGGAAAAAAGGCAGAAATTTTTATTATTTTGCGGCAAAAAAACAGAAATTCCTAATATTTTGTGGCAAAAATGCAGAAATTTTTCTTATTTTGAGGTAAAAAGGCTGAATTCCCCTTATTTGGAGGCAAAAAGGCAGAAATTTCCCTTATTTTGAGGCAAAATTGCAGAAATTTCACTTATTTCAGGGTAATGAGTCAGAAATTTCCCTTATTTAGGGGCAAAAAAAAGAGAAATTCCCTTTGTTTTGTGGGTAAAAGACAGAAATTCCACTCATTTAGAGGCAAAAAGACAGAAATTCCCCTTATTTTGGAGCAAAAATGAAGAAATTTAATTTTTTATGGCAAAAAGTTATGCATTCCCATTATTTTCGGGCAAAAGGCAGAAATTCCCCGGATTTTTTTAGCAAAATTGTAGAAATTCCCCTAATTTTGGGGCAAAAGGCAGAAATTCCCTTTATTTTGGGGCAAAAATCAGAAAATCCCTTTATTTTGGGGCAAAATTCAAGATATTTCCTTTATTTTGGGGCAAAATTGGAAGAATTTACCTTATTTTGGGGCAAAATTGCAGAAATTTCCCTTATTTGGGGCAAAATTGCAGAAATTTCACTTATTTTCAGGAATAAAGGCTGAAATTTCCTTTATTTTGGGGCAAAAGAAAGAATTTCTTCTTATTTTGGGGCAAAATTGCAGAAATTTCTCTTATTATAGGGAAAAATTGCAGAAATTTTCTTTATTTTAGGGCAAATTGCAGAAATTTCACTTATTTCAGAGAAAAAAAGGCAAAATTTTTCTTATTTTGGGGCAAAAATGCAGAAATTCCCATTATTTTGGGGCAAAAAGGCAGAAATTCGACTTATTTTGGGGTAAAATTGCAGAAATTTCACATATTTCAGGTCAAAAAATCAGAAATTTCCCTTTTTTGGGGGCAAAATTGCAGAAATTTCACTTATTTCATGAAAATAAGTCAGAAATTTCCCTTATTTTGAGGCAAAAAAGACAGAAATTCCCTTTGTTTTGGGGGAAAAAGACAGAAATTCCACTTAGTTAGAGGCAAAAATGCAGAAATTCCGCTTATTTTGGGGCAAAATTGCAGAAATTTCCCTTATTATGGGATAAAATTACAGAAATTTCCCTTATTTTAGGGCAAAATTGCAGAAATTTCACTTATTTCAGAGAAAAAAAGCAAAAATTTTTTTTATTTTGGGGCAAAAGGCAGAAATTCCCATTATTTTGGGGCAAAAATGCAGAAATTCACCTTATTTTGGGGTAAAATTGCAGAAATTTCACATATTTCAGGGCAAAAAAACAGAAATTTCTTTTATTTTGGGGCAAAATTGCAGAAATTTTACATATTTCAGGGTAATAAGTCAGAAATTCCCCTTATTTTGGGGCCAAAAAGACAGAAATTCCTTTTGTTTTGGGGCAATAAGGCAGAAATTCCACATATTGAGAAGCAAAAAGGCAGAAATTCCCCTAATTTTGGAGCAAAAATGAAAAAAATTCCCTTTTTTATGGCAAAAGTTTATGCATTCCCTTTATTTTCGGGCAAAAAGGCAGAAATTCCCCGTATTTTGGGGCAAAATTGCAGAAATTCTCCTAATTGTGGTGCAAAAAGGCAGAAATTCCCTATATATTGGGGCAAAAAGACAGAAATTCTCCTTATTTGGGGCAAAACTCAGAAATTCCACTTATTTTGGGGCAAAATTGCAGAAATTTCACTTATTTTGGGGCAAAATTGCAGAAATTTCACTTATTTCAGGGAAAAAAGGCAGATTCTCCTTATTTTGGGGAAAAAGGCAGAAATTCCTAATATTTTGTGGCAAAAATGCAGAAATTCCCCTTATTTTGAGGTAAAAATGCTGAAATTCTCCTTTTTTGGGGGCAAAAAGGCAGAAATTTCTCTAAATTTGGGGCAAAATTGCAGAAATTTCACGTATTGCAGGCTAATAAGTCAGAAATTTTTCTTATTTTGGGGCAAAAATGACAGAAAAATACGTTGTTTCAGAAGAAAAAGACAGAAATTCCACTTATTTAGAGGCAAAAAGGCAGAAATTCCCTTTTTTTGAGGCAAAAATGAAGAAATTTCCCTTTTTATGGCAAAAAGGTTTGCATTCCCATTATTTTCGGGCAAAAAGGCAGATATTCCCCGTATTTTAAAGCAAAATTGCAGAAATTCCCTTAATTTTGGGGCCAAAATCAGAAATTCCCCTTATTTTGGGGCAAAATTCAAGAAATTTCCTTTATTTTGGGGCAAAATAGCAGGAATTTACCTTATATTGGAGCAAAATTGCAGAAATTTCCCTTATATGTGGCAAAATTGCAGAAATTTCACTTATTTTCAGGTAAAAATGCTGAAATTTTCTTTATTTTGGGGCAAAAAGAGAGAAATTCCCCTTATTATGGGGCAAAATTGCAAAAATTTCCCTTATTATAAGGAAATGTTGCAGAAATTTCTCTTAATTTAAAGCAAAATTGCAGATATTTCACTTATTTAAGAGAAAAAAAGCAGAAATTTTTCTTATTTTGAGGCAAAAAGGCAGAAATTACCATTATTTTGGAGAAAAATGCAGAAATTCACCTTAATTTGGGGTAAAATTACGGAATTTTCACATATTTCAGGGCAAAAAGTCAGACATTTCCCTTATTTTGGGGCAAAAAATACAGAAATTCCCTTTGTTTTGTGGGAAAAAGACAGAAATTCCACTTATTTAGAGGCAAAAATGCAGAAATTCCCCTTATTTTGGAGCAAAAATGAAGAAATTTCCATTTTTTATGGCAAAAAGTTATGCATTTCCCTTATTTTTGGGAAAAAAGGCAGAAATTTCCCGTATTTTGGAGCAAAATTGCAGAAATTCCCCTAATTGTTGGGCAAAAAGGCAGAAATTCCCAATATGTTGGTGCAAAAAGACAGAAATTCTCCTTATTTTGGGGCAAAACTCAGAAATTCCACTTCTTTTGGGGCAAAATTCCAGAAATTTCCCTTATTTTGGGGCAAAATTGCAGAAATTTCACTTATTTTGTGGCACAATTTCAGAAATTTCACTTATTTCAGGGAAAAAAGGCAGAAATTTTTATTATTTTGCGGCAAAAAAACAGAAATTCCTAATATTTTGTGGCAAAAATGCAGAAATTTTTCTTATTTTGAGGTAAAAAGGCTGAATTCCCCTTATTTGGAGGCAAAAAGGCAGAAATTTCCCTTATTTTGAGGCAAAATTGCAGAAATTTCACTTATTTCAGGGTAATGAGTCAGAAATTTCCCTTATTTAGGGGCAAAAAAAAGAGAAATTCCCTTTGTTTTGTGGGTAAAAGACAGAAATTCCACTCATTTAGAGGCAAAAAGACAGAAATTCCCCTTATTTTGGAGCAAAAATGAAGAAATTTAATTTTTTATGGCAAAAAGTTATGCATTCCCATTATTTTCGGGCAAAAGGCAGAAATTCCCCGGATTTTTTTAGCAAAATTGTAGAAATTCCCCTAATTTTGGGGCAAAAGGCAGAAATTCCCTTTATTTTGGGGCAAAAATCAGAAAATCCCTTTATTTTGGGGCAAAATTCAAGATATTTCCTTTATTTTGGGGCAAAATTGGAAGAATTTACCTTATTTTGGGGCAAAATTGCAGAAATTTCCCTTATTTGGGGCAAAATTGCAGAAATTTCACTTATTTTCAGGAATAAAGGCTGAAATTTCCTTTATTTTGGGGCAAAAGAAAGAATTTCTTCTTATTTTGGGGCAAAATTGCAGAAATTTCTCTTATTATAGGGAAAAATTGCAGAAATTTTCTTTATTTTAGGGCAAATTGCAGAAATTTCACTTATTTCAGAGAAAAAAAGGCAAAATTTTTCTTATTTTGGGGCAAAAATGCAGAAATTCCCATTATTTTGGGGCAAAAAGGCAGAAATTCGACTTATTTTGGGGTAAAATTGCAGAAATTTCACATATTTCAGGTCAAAAAATCAGAAATTTCCCTTTTTTGGGGGCAAAATTGCAGAAATTTCACTTATTTCATGAAAATAAGTCAGAAATTTCCCTTATTTTGAGGCAAAAAAGACAGAAATTCCCTTTGTTTTGGGGGAAAAAGACAGAAATTCCACTTAGTTAGAGGCAAAAATGCAGAAATTCCGCTTATTTTGGAGCAAAAATGAAGAAATTTCCCTTTTTTATGGCAAAAAGTTATGCATTCCCCTTATTTTTGGGCAAAAAGGCAGAAATTCCCCGTATTTTGGAGCAAAATTGCAAAAATTCCCCTAATTGTGGGGCAAAAAGGCAGAAATTCCCAATATGTTGGGGCCATAAGACAGAAATTCTCCTTATTTTGCGGCAAAACTCATAAATTCCACTTATTTTGGCACAACATTCCAAAATTTCGCTTATTTTGGGGCAAAATTGCAGAAATTTCACTTATTTTGGGGCAAAATTGCAGAAATTTCACTTTTTTCAGGGAAAAAAGGCAGAAATTTACCTTATTTTGGGGCAAAAATGCAGAAATTCTTAATATTTTGTGGTAAAAATGCAGAAATTCCCCTTATTTTGAGGTAAAAAGGCTGAAATACCTTTTATTTGGGGGCAAAAAGGCAGAAATTTCCTTTATTTTGGGGCAAAAAGACAGAAATTCCCCTTATTTTGTGGCAAAAAGGCAGAAATTTCTTTTATTTCGGGGCAAAATTGCAGAAATTTCACTTATTTCAGGGCATAATTTACAAATTCCTTTTATTTTGGGGCAAAAAGAGAGAAATTCTGTTTATTTTTGGGTAAAAAGGCAGAAATTTCTATTATTTTGAGGTAAAAAGGCAGAAATTCCTCTTATTTTGGGGTAAAAATGAGGAAATTTCCCTTTTTTGTGGCAAAAGTTATACATTTTCCTTACTTTCGTAATAAAAAGCAGAAATTCCCTGTATTATGAAGTAAAATTGCAGAAATTCTCATAATTTTCAGGCAAAAAAGCAGAAATTCTCTTTATTTTTGGGCAAAAGACAGAAAATCTCCTGTTTTCGGCAGCAAACAGTCAGAAATTCCCCTTATTTTGGGGCAGAATTGCAGAAATTACCTTTACATTGTGGCAAAATTGCAGAAATTTCCTTTATTTTGGGGCAAAATTGCAGAAATTTCACTTATTTCAGGGTAATAAGTCTGAAATTCCCCTTAATTTGGGGCAGAAAAGACAGAAATTCCTTTTGTTTGGGGGGAAAAAGACAGAAATTCCACTTATTTAGAGGCAAAAATGCAGATATTACCCTTATTTTTGAGCAAAAATGAAAAAATTTCCCTTTTTTATGGCAAAAGGTTATGCATTCCCTTTATTTTCGGGCAAAAAGGCAGAAATTCCCTGTATTTTGGAGCAAAATTGCAGAAATTTCACTTGTTTCAGAGAAAAAAAGCAAAATTTTTTCTTATTTTGGGGCAAAAAGGTAGATATTCCCATTATTTTGGGGCAAAAGAGCAGAAATTCACCTTATTTTGGGGTAAAATTGCAGAAATTTCACATATTTCAGGGCAAAAGACAGAAATTTCCCTTTTTTGGGGCAAAATTGCAGAAATTTCACTTATTTCAGGGTAATAAGTCAGAAATTTTCCTTATTTTGGGGCAAAAACGACAGAAATTCTCTTTGTTTTGGGAAAAAAGACAGAAATTCCACTTATTTAGAGGCAAAAAGGCAGAAATTACCCTTATTTTTGAGCAAAAATGAAAAAATTTCCCTTTTTTATGGCAAAGGTTATGCATTCCCTTTATTTTCGGACAAAAAGGCAGAAATTCCCTGTATTTGGGAGCAAAATTGCAGAAATTTCCCTAATTGTGGTGCAAAAAGGCAGAAATTCCCTATATGTTGGGGCAAAAAGACAGAAATTCTCCTTATTTGGGGCAAAACTCAGAAATTCCACTTATTTTGGGGCAAAATTGCAGAAATTTCCAATATTTTGGGGCAAAATTGCAGAAATTTCACTTATTTCAGGGAAAAAAAGCAGAAATTTTCTTTATTTTGGGGAAAAAGGCTAAAATTCCTAATATTTTGTGGCAAAATTGCAGAAATTCCCCTTATTTTGAGGTAAAAATGCTGAAATTCCCCTTATTTGGGGGCAAAAAGGCAGAAATTTACCTTATTTTGGGGCAAAATTGCAGAAATTTCACTTATTTCAGGGTAATAAGTCAGAAATTTTTCTTATTTCGGGGCAAAATACAGAAAGTCCCTTTGTTTTGGGGGAAAAAGACAGATATTCCACTTATTTAGAGGCAAAAAGGCAGAAATTCCCCTTTTTTTGGAGCAAAAATGAAGAAATTTCCCTTTTTATGGCAAAAAGGTATGCATTCCCATTATTTTTGGGCAAAAAGGCAGAAATTTCCAGTATTTTGGAACAAAATTGCAGAAATTCCCTTAATTTTGGAGCAGAAGGCAGAAATTCCCTTTATTTTGAGGCCAAAATCAGAAATTCTCCATATTTTGGGGCAAAATTCCAGAAATTTCCTTTATTTTGGGGCAAAATTGCAGGAATTTACCTTATTTTGTAGCAAAGTTGCAGAAATTTCCCTTATATGGGGCAAAATTGCAGAAATTTCACTTATATTCAGGTAAAAAGGCTGAAATTCCTTATATTTGGGGGCAAAAAGGCAGAAATTTCCCTTATTTTGGGGCAAAAAGACAGAAATTCTCCTTATTTTGTAGCAAAAAGGCAGAAATTTCTTTTATTTTGGGGCCAAATTGCAGAAATTTCACTTATTTCAGGGCATAATTCAAAAATTCCTTTTATTTTGGGGCAAAAAGACAGAAAATCCATTTATTTTTGGATAAAAAGGCAGAAATTTCACTTATTTTGAGGTAAAAAGGCAGAAATTCCTCTTATTTTGGGGCAAAAATGAAGAAATTTCACTTTTTTGTGGCAAAAGGTATACCTTCCCCTTACTTTCGGGATAAATAGCAGAAATTTCCCATATTTTGAAGCAAAATTGCAGAAATTCTCCTAATTTTCGGGCAAAAAGACAGAAATTCTCCTTATTTTGGGGCAAAAAGACAGAAAATCTTCTTTTTTCGGGAGCAAACTCTCAGAAATTCCTATTATTTTTGGGCAAAATTGCAGAAATTTCCTTTACATTGGGGCAAAATTGCAGAAATTTCCCTTATTTTAGGGCAAAATTGCAAAAATTTCACTTATTTCAGGGTAATAAGTAAGAAATTCCCCTTATTATGGGGCAAAAAAGACAGAAATTCCCTTTGTTTTGGGGGAAAAAGACAGAAATTACACTTATTTAGAGGCAAAAAGGCAGAAATTCCTCTTATTTGAAGCAAAAATGAAGAAATTTCTCTTTTTATGGCAAAAAGGTATGCATTGCCATTATTTTCAGGCAAAAAGGCAGAAATTCCCCGTATTTTGGAGCAAAATTGCAGAAATTTCCCTAATTTTGGGGCAAAAGGCAAAAATTTCCTTTATTTTGAGTCAAAAATCAGAAATTCTTCATGTTTTGGGGCAAAATTCTAGAAATTTCCTTTTTTTGGGGGAAAATTACAGGAATTTACCTTATTTTAAGGCAAAATTGCAGAAATTTCCCTTATTTGGGGCAAAATTGCAAAAATTTCACTTATTTTCAGGTAAAAAGGCTGAAATTTCCTTTATTTTAAGGCAAAAAGAGAAATTCCCTTTATTTTGGGGAAAAAAGGCAGAAATTCACCGTATTTTGGGATAAAATTGCAGAAATTTCACATATTTCAGGGCAAAAAGGCAGAAATTTCCCTTATTTTGCTGCAAAATTGCAGAAATTTCACTTATTTAAAAGTAATAAATCAGAAATTCCACTTATTTTGGGGCAAAAAAGACAGAAATTCCCTTTGTTTTGGGGGAAAAAGACAGAAATTCCACTTATTTAGAGGCAAAAAGGCAGAAATTCCCCTTATTTTGAAGCAAAAATGAAGAAATTTCCCTTTTTATGGCAAAAAGGAATGCATTCCCCTTACTATTGGGAAAAAGCAGAAATTCCCCGTATTTTGAAACAAAATTTAAGAAATTCTCAAAATTTTCGGCCACAAAGGAAGAAATTCTCTATATTTTGTGGCAAAAAGGCAGAAATTTCTTTTATTTTGGGGCCAAATTGCAGTAATTTCACTTATTTCAGGGCATAATTCAAAAATTCCTTTTATTTTGGGGCAAAAAGACAGAAAATCTGTTTATTTTGGGGGAAAAACACAGAAATTCCACTTATTTAGAGGCAAAAAGGCAGAAATTCCCTTTATTTCGGAGCAAAAATGAAGAAATTTCCCTTTTTATGGCAAAAAGGTATGCCTTCCCATTATTTTCGGGCAAAAAGGCAGAAATTCCCTGTATTTGGAGCAAAATTGCAGAAATTCCCCTAATTTTGGAACAAAAGGCAGAAATTCCCTTTATTTTGGGGCAAAAATCAGAAATTCCCTTTATTTTGGAAAAAAAATTCCTAAAATTTCCTTTACACTGGGGCAAAATTGCAGAAATTTCCCTTATTTGGGGCAAAAGTGCAGAAATTTCAGTTATTTTCAGGTAAAAAGGCTGAAATTTCCTTTATTTTGGGGCAAAAAGGGAGAAATTCCCCTTATTTATGGGCAAAATTGCAGAAATTTCTCTTATTATGGGATAAAATTGCAGAGATTTCCCTTATTTTTGGGCAAATTTGCAGAAATTTCACTTATTTCAGAGAAAAAAAGCAAAAATTTTTCTTATTTTGGGGCAAAAAGGCAGAAATCCCCATTATTTTGGGGCAAAAAGGCAGAAATTCACCTTATTTTGGGGTAAAATTGCAGAAATTTCCCATATTTCAGGTCAAAAAGGCAGAAATTTTTTTTATTTTGGGGCAAAATTGCAGAAATTTTACATATTTCAGGGTAATAAGTCAGAAATTCCCCTTATTTTGGGGCAAAAAAGACAGAAATTCCCTTTGATTTGAGGCAAAAGAGAAGAAATTCCACTTATTGAGAAGCAAAAAGGCAGAAATTCCCCTAATTTTGGAGCAAAAATAAAGAAATTTCTCTTTTTTATGACAAAAGGTTATGCATTCCCTTTATTTTCAGGCAAAAAGGCAGAAATTCTCCGTATTTTGGAGGAAAATTGCAGAAATTCCCCTAATTGTGGTGCAAAAATGCAGAAATTCCCTATATGTTGGGGCAAAAAGACAGAAATTCTCCTTATTTGGGGCAAAACTCAGAAATTCCACTTATTTTGGGGCAAAATTGCAGAAATTTCACTTATTTTGGGGCAAAATTGCAATAATTTCTCTTATTTCAGGGTAAAAAGGCAGGAATTTTCCTTATTTTAGGGAAAAAGGCAGAAATTCCTAATATTTTGTGGCAAAAATGCAAAAATTCCCCCTATTTTGAGGTAAAAATGCTGAAATTCCCCTTATTTGAGGGCAAAAAGACAGAAATTCCCCTTATTTTGGGGCAAAAAAGACAGAAATTCCCATTGTTTTGGGGGAAAAAGACAGAAATTCAACTTATTTAGAGGCAAAAAGGCAGAAATTCCCCTTTTTTTGGAAAAAAATGAAGAACTTTCCCTTTTTATGGCAAAAAGGTATGCATTCCCATTATTTTCGGGCAATAGGGCAGAAATTCCCCGTATTTTGGAGCAAAATTGCAGAAAATCCCTTAATTTTGGGGCAAAAGGTAGAAATTCCCTTTATTTTGGGGCCAAAATCAGAAATTCCCCTTATTTTGGGGCAAAATTCAAGAAATTTCCTTAATTTTGGGGCAAAATTGCAGGAATTTACCTTATTTTGGAGCAAAATTGCAGAAATTTCCATTATATGGGGCAAAATTACAGAAATTTCACTCATTTTCAGCTAAAAAGGCTGAAATTTCCTTTATTTTGGGGCAAAAAAAGGAGAAATTCCCCTTATTTTTGAGCAAAATTGTAGAAATTTCTCTTATTATGGAGAAATATTGCAGAAATTTCCATTAATTTATAGCAAAATTGCAGAAATTTTACTTATTTCAGAGAAAAAAAGCAAAAATTTTTTTTATTTTGGAGCAAAAAGGCTTAATTTCCAATATTTTGCGGCAAAAAGGAAGAAATTCACCTTATTTTGGGGTAAAATTGCAGAAATTTCACATATTTCAGGGTAAAAAGGCAGAAATTTCTCATATTTTGTGGCAAAAAATACAGAAATTCCCTTTGTTTTAAGGCAAAAAGAAAGAAATTCCACTTATTTAGAGGCAAAAAGGCAGAAATTCCCATTATTTTGGAGCAAAAATGAAGAAATTTCTCTTTTTTATGGCAAAAAGTTATGCATTCCCCTTATTTTCGGGCAAAAAGGCAGAAATTCCCCATATTTTGGAGCAAACTTGCAGATATTCCCCTAATTGTGGGGCAAAAATGCTGAAATTCCCCATATGTTAGGGCAAAAATACAGAATTTCTCCATATTTTGGGGCAAAACTAAGAAATTCCAATTCTTTTGGGGCAAAATTCCCGAAATTTCCCTTATTTTGGGGCAAAATTTCAGAAATTCCTCTCAATTTGAGGTAAACAGGCTGAAATTCCCCTTATTTGGGGCAAAATTGCAGAAATTTCACTTATTTCAGGATAATGAGTCAGATTTCCCATTATTTTGGGGCAAAAAAGAAAGAAATTCCCTTTGTTTTGTGGGAAAAAGACAGAAATTCCACTTATTTAGCGGCAAAAAGTCAGAAAATCCCCTTATTTTTGAGCAAAAATGAAGAAATTTCATTTTTTACAGCAAAAAGGTATGCATTTCCATTATTTTCGGGCAAAAAGGCAGAAATTCCTTGTATTTTGGAGCAAAATTGCAGAAATTCCCCTAATTTTGGGGCAAAAGGCAGAAATTCCCTTTATTTTGGGGCAAAAATCAGAATCCCTTTATTTTGGGGCAAAATTCAAGAAATTTCCTTTATTTTGGGGCAAAATTGCAGGAATTTACCTTATTTTGGGGCAAAATTGCAGAAATTTCCCTTATTTGGGGCAAAATTGCAGAAATTTCACTTATTTTCAGAAAAAAAGGCTAAAATTTCCTTTATTTTGGGGCAAAAAATGAGAAATTCCCCTTATTTTGGGGCAAAATGGCAGAAATTTCCCTTATTATGGGGAAAAATTGCAGAAATTTTCCTTATTTTAGGGCAAAATTGCAGAAATTTAACTTATTTCAGAGAAAAAAAGCAAAAATTTTTCTTATTTTTGTGCAAAAAGGCAGAAATTCCCATTATTTTGGGGCAAAAATGCAGAAATTCGACTTATTTTGTGGTAAATTTGAAGAAATTTCACATATTTCAGGGCAAAAAGGCAGAAATTTCCCTTATTTTGAGGCAAAATTGCAGAAATTTCAATTATTTCACGGTAATAAATCAGAAATTCCCCTTATTTTGGGGCAAAAAAGACAGAAATTCCCTTTGTTTTGGGGGAAAAAGACAGAAATTCCACTTATTTAGAGGCAAAAAGGCAGAAATTCCCTTTATTTTGGAGCAAAAATGAAGAAATTTCCCTTTTTTATGGCAAAAAGTTATGCATTCCTCTTATTTTCGGGCAAAAAGGCAGAAATTCCCTGTATTTTGGAGCAAAATTGCAGAAATTCCCCTAATTTTGAGGCAGAAAGGCAGAAATTCCCAATATGTTGGGGCAAAAAGACAGAAATTCTCCTTATTTTGGGGCATAACTCAGACATTCGACTTATTTTGGGGCAAAATTCCAAAATTTCGCATATTTTGGAGCAAAATTGCAGAAGTTTCTCTTATTTTGGGGCAAAATTGCAAAAATTTCACATATTTCAGGGAAAAAAGGCAGAAATTTTCCTTATTTTAAGGCAAAAATGCAGAAATTCTTAATATTTTGTGGCAAAAATGCAGAAATTCCCCTTTTTTTGAGGTAAAAAGGCTGAAATTCTGTTTATTTTTGGGTAAAAAAGCAGAAATTTCACTTATTTTGAGGTAAAAATGCAGAAATTTCTCTTATTTTGGGGAAAAATGAAGAAATTTCTCTTTTTTGTGGCAAAAGGTATACATTCCCCTTACTTTCGAATTAAAAAGCAGAAATTCCCCGTATTTTGAAGAAAAATTGCAGAAATTCTCCTAATTTTTGGGCAAAAAGACAGAAATTCTCCTTATTTTGGAGCAAAAAAAAAAAGACAGAAAATCTTCTTTTTTCGGGAGCAAATTGTCAGAAATTTCCCTTATTTTGGGGCAAAATTGCAGATATTTCCTTTACATTGGGGCAAAATTGCAGAAATTTCACTTATTTTAGGGTAATAAGTAAGAAATTCCTCTTATTTTGGGGCAAAAAAGACAGAAATTCTCTTTGTTTTGGAAGAAAAAGACCGAAATTCCACTTATTTAGAGGCAAAAAAGCAGAAATTACCGTTATTTTTGAGCAAAAATAAAAAAATTTTCCATTTTTAGGGCAAAAAGTAATGCATTACCCTTATTTTCGGGCAAAAAGACTGAAATTCTCCGTATTTTGGAGCAAAATTGCAGAAATTCCCCTAATTGTGGGGTAAAAAGGCAGAAATTCCCGATATATTGGGGCAAAAACACAGAAATTCTTCTTATTTTAAGGCAAAACTCAGAAATACCACTTATTTTGGGGCAAAATTCCAGAAATTTCCCTTATTTTGGGGCAAAATTGCAGAAATTTCCTTTAATTTGGGGCAAAAGTGCAGAAATTTCACTTATTTCAGAGAAAAAAAAAACAAAAATTTTTCTTATTTTGGACAAAAAGGCAGAAATTCCCATTATTTTAGGGCAAAAATGCAGAAATTCACCTTATTTTGGGGGTAAAATTGCAGAAATTTCACATATTTCAGGGCAAAAAGGCAGAAATTTCTTTTATTTTGGGGCAAAATTGTAGAAATTTCACTTATTTTGGGGCAAAATTGCAGAAATTTCACTTATTTGAGGGAAAAAAGGCAGAAATTTTCCTTAATTTGGGGCAAAAATGCAGAAATTCTTAATATTTTGTGGCATAAATGCAGAAATTCCCTCTTATTTTGAGGTAAAAACGCTGAAATTCCCCTTATTTGGGGGCAAAAAGGCAGAAATTTCCCTTATTTTGGGGTATAATTGCAGAAATTTCACTTATTTCAGTGTAATATGTCAGAAATTCCCCTTATTTTGGGGCAAAATAGAGAGAAATTCCATTTGTTTTGTGGGAAAAAGACAGAAATTCCACTTATTTAGAGGCAAAAAGGCAGAAATTCCATTTATTTTGGAGCAAAAATGAAGAAATTTCATTTTTTTTGGCAAAAAGGTATGCATTCCCATTATTGTCGGGCAAAAAGGCAGAAATTCTCTGTATTTTGGAGCAAAATTGCAGAAATTCCTCTAATTTCGGGGCAAAAGGCAGAAATTCCCTTTATTTTGGGGCAAAAATCAGAAAATCCCTCTATTTTGGGGCAAAATTCAAGAAATTTTCTTTATTTTGGGCCAAAATACAGGAATTTACCTTATTTTGGAGCAAAATTGCAGAAATTTCCCTTATTTGGGGCAAAATTGCAGAAATTTCCCTTATTTTGGGCCAAAATTGCAGAAATTTCACTTATTTCAGTGTAATAAGTCAGAAATTCCCCTTATTTTGAGGCAAAAAAGAAAGAAATTCCCTTTGTTTTGGGGGGAAAAGAGAAATTTCACTTAGTTAGAGGCAAAAATGCAGAAATTCCCCTTATTTTGGAGCAAAAATGAAGAAATTTTCCTTTTTATGGCAAAAAGATATGCATTTCCATTATTTTCGGGCAAAAAAGCAGAAATTCCCCGTATTTTGGAGCAAAATTGCAGAAATTCCCAAATTTTGGGGCATAAGGCAGAAATTCCCCTTATTTTGGGGCAAAATTCAAAAATTTCCTTTATTTTGGCGCAAAATTGAAAGAATTTATCTTATTTTGGTGCAAAATTGCAGAAATTTCCCTTATTTGGGGCAAAATTGCAGAAAATTCACTTATTTTCAGGTAAAAAAGCTGAAATTTCCTCTATTTTGAGACAAAAAGGGAGAAATTCCCCTTATTTTGGGGCAAAATTGCAGAAATTTCCCTTGTTATGGGAAAAATTGCAGAAATTTCCCTTATTTTAGGGCAAAATTGCAAAAATTTCACTTATTTCTGAGAAAGAAAGCAAAAACTGTTTCTTATTTTGGGGCAAAAAGGCAGAAATTCCCATTATTTTAGGGCAAAAAGGCAGAAATTCACCTTATTTAGGGGTAAAATTGCAGAAATTTCACATATTTCAGGGCAAAAAGGAAGAAATTTCCCTTATTTTGGGACAAAATTGCAGAAATTTCACATATTTCAGGGCAAAAAAGCAGAAATTTCCCTTATTTTGGGGCAAAAATACAGAAATTCCCGTTGTTTTGGGGGAAAAAGACAGAAATTCCACTTATTTAGAGGAAAAAGGCAGAAATTCCCCTTATTTTGGAGCAAAAATGAAGAAATTTCCCTTTTTTGTGGCAAAAAGTTATGCATTTCTCTTATTTTTGAGAAAAAAGGCAGAAATTCCTCAAATTTTGGAGCAAAATTGCAGAAATTCCCCTAATTGTGGGGCAACAAGGCAGAAATTCCCTATATGTTGGGGTAAAAAGACAGAAATTCTGCTTATTTTTGGGCAAAACTCAGAAATTCCACTTCTTTTGGGGCATAATTCCAGAAATTTCCCTTATTTTGACGAAAAATTGCAGAAATTTCACTTATTTTGGGGCAAAATTGCAGAAATTTCACTTATTTCAGGCAAAAGATGCAGAAATTTTCCTTATTTTTGGGCAAAAAACCAGAAATTCCTAATATTTTGTGGCAAAAATGCAGAAATTCCTTTTATTTTGAGGTAAAAAGGCTGAATTCCCCTTATTTGGGGGCAAAAAGGCAGAAATTTCCCTTATTTTGGGGCAAAATTGCAGAAATTTCACTTATTTCAGGGTAATAATTCAGAAATTCCCCTTATTTTTGGGCAAAAAAGACAGAAATTCCCTTTGTTTTTGGGGAAAAAGACAGAAATTCCACTTATTTAGAGGCAAAAAGGCAGAAATTCCCCTTATTTTGGAGCAAAAATGAAGAAATTTCATTTTTTATGGCAAAAAAGTATGCATTCCAATTATTTTCCGGAAAAAAGGCAGAAATTCCCCGTATTTTGGAGCAAAATTGCAGAAATTTCCCTAATTTTTGGGCCAAAGGCAGAAATTCCCTTTATTTTGGGGCAAAAATCAGAAAATCCCTTCATTTTGGGGCAAAATTCAAAAAATTTCCTTAATTTTGGAGCAAAATTGAAGGAATTTACCTTATTGTGTGGAAAAATTGCAGAAATTTTCCTTATTTTAGGGCAAAATTGCAGAAATTTCACTTATTTCAGAGAAAAAAAGCAAAAATTTTTCTTATTTTGGGGCAAAAAGGCAGAAATTCGACTTATATTGGGGTAAAATTTCAGAAATT
Source organism: Micromys minutus (assembly GCF_963924665.1). Lineage (NCBI taxonomy): Eukaryota > Metazoa > Chordata > Mammalia > Rodentia > Muridae > Micromys > Micromys minutus. The sequence goes on along the minus strand of NW_027667806.1, from coordinate 1,749,839 downwards.
TCACATATTTCAGGGCAAAAATGCAGAAATTTTTCTTATTTTTGGGCAAAATTGCAGAAATTTCACTTATTTCATGGTAATAAGTAAGAAATTCCCCTTATTTTGGGGCAAAAAAGACAGAAATTCCCTTTGTTTTGGGGGAAAAAGACAGAAATTCCACTTATTTAGAGGCAAAAAGGCAGAAATTCCCCTTATTTTGGAGCAAAAATGAAGAAATTTCCCTTTTTTATGGCAAAAAGTTATGCATTCCCCTTATTTTCGGGCAAAAAGGCAGAAATTCTCTGTATTTTGGAGCAAAATTGCAGAAATTCCTATAATTGTGGGGTAAAAAGGCAGAAATGTTCAATATGTTGGGGCAAAAAGACAGAAATTCTCCTTATTTTGAGGAATAACTCAGAAATTCCACATATTTTGGTGCAAAATTCCAAAATTTCGCTTATTTTGGGGCAAAATTGCAGAAATTTCACTTATTTTGGGGCAAAATTGCAGAAATTTCACTTATTTTAGGGAAAAAAGGCAGAAATTTTTTTTTATTTTGGGGCAAAAATGCAGAAATTCTTAATATTTTGTGGCAAAAATGCAGAAATTCCCCTTATTTTGTGGTAAAAAGGCTGAAATTCCTTTTATTTGGGGGCAAAAAGGCAAAAATTTCCCTTATTTTGGGGCAAAAAGACAGAAATTCCGTTTATTTTTGGGTAAAAAGGCAGAAATTTCACTTATTTTGGGGTAAAAGGCAGAAATTCCTCTTATTTTGGGGCAAAAATGAAGAAATTTCTCCTTTTTGTGGCAAAAGGTATACATTCCCCTTACTTTCGGGATAAAAAGCAGAAATTCCCCGTATTTTGAAGCAAAATTGCAGAAATTCTCCTAACTTTCGGGCAAAAAGACAGAAATTCTCCTTATTTTGTGTCAAAAACACAGAAAATCTTCTTTTTTCGGGATCAAACTGTCAGAAATTCCCCTTATTTTTGGGGCAAAATTGCAGAAATTTCCTTTATTTTGGGGCAAAATTGCAGGAATTTACCTTATTTTGGGGCAAAATTGCAGAAATTTCACTTATTTCAGGGTAATAAGTCAGAAATTCCCCTTATTTTGGGGCAAAAAAGAAAGAAATTCCCTTTGTTTTGGGGGAAAAAGACAGAAATTCCACTTATTTAGAGGCAAAAAGGCAGAAATTCCCCTTATTTTGGAGCAAAAATGAAGAAATTTCTCTTTTTATGGCAAAAAGGTATGCATTCCCATTATTTTCAGGCAAAAAGGCAGAAATTCCCCGTATTTTGGAGCAAAATTGCAGAAATTCCCCTAATTTTGGGACAAAAGAAGAAATTCCCTTTATTTTAGGGCAAAAATCAGAAATTCCCCATATTTTGGGGGAAATTCTAGAAATTTCCATTTTTGGGGGGCAAAATTACAGGAATTTACCTTATTTTGGGGCAAAATTGCAGAAATTTCCCTTATTTGGGGCAAAATTGCAGAAATTTCACGTATTTTCAGGTAAAAAGGCTGAAATTTCCTATATTTTGGGGCAAAAAGAAAGAAATTCCCTTTATTTTGGGGCAAAATTGCAAACATTTCCCTTATTATAGAAAAAAATTGCAGAAATTTCCCTTATTTTAGGGCAAAATTGCAGAAATTTCACTTATTTCAGAAAAAAAAAGCAAAATTTTTTCTTATTTTGGGGCAAAAAAGCAGAAATTCCCATAATTTTAGAAAAAAAGGCAGAAATTCATCGTATTTTAAGGTAAAATTGCAGAAATTTCACATATTTTAGGGCAAAAAGGCAAAAATTTCCCTTATTTTGTGGCAAAATTGCAGAAATTTCACTTATTTTAGGGTAATAAGTCAAAAATTCCCCTCATTTTGGTGCAAAAAAGACAGAAATTTGCTTTGTTTGGGGGAAAAACAAAGAAATTCCATTTATTAAGAGGCAAAAAGGAAGAAATTCTCCTTATTTTGGAGCAAAAATGAAGAAATTCCCCTAATTGTGGGGCAAAAAGGCAGAATTTCCCTATATGTTGGGGCAAATAGACAGAAATTCTCCTTATTTTGGGGCAAAACTAAGAAATTCCACTTATTTGGAAGAAAAATTCCAGAAATTTCCTTAATTTTGGGGCAAAATTGCAAAAATTTCACTTATTTTGGGGCAAAATTGCAGAAATTTCACTTATTTCTGATAAAAAAAGCAAAAATTTTTCTCATTTTTGGTGCAAAAGGCAGAAATTCCCATTATTTTGGGGCAAAAAAGCAGAAATTCACCTTATTTTTGGGTAAAATTGCAGAAATTTCACATATTACAGGGAAAAAAGCAGCAATTTCCTTTATTTTGGGGCAAAATTGGAGAAATTTCACTTATTTCAGGGAAAAAAGGCAGAAAATTTCCTTATTTTAGGGTAAAAATGCATAAATTCTTAATATTTTGTGGCAAAAATGCAGAAATTCCCCTTATTTTGAGGTAAAAAGGCTGAAATTCCCCTTATTTGGGGGCAAAAAGGCAGAAATTTCCCTTATTTTGGGGCAAAAAGACAGTAATTCCCCTTATTTTGTGGCAAAAACGCAGAAATTTCTTTTATTTTGGGGCAAAATTGCAGAAATATCACTTATTTCAAGGAATAATTCAAAAATTCCATTTATTTTGGGGCAAAAAGACAGAAATTCTCCATATTTTGGGGCAAAACTCAGAAATTCCACTTATTTTGGGGCAAAATTCCAGAAATTTCCCTTATTTTGGGGCAAAATTGCAGAAATTTCACTTATTTTGTCGCAAAATTGCAGAAATTTCACTTATTTCAGGAAAAAAGGCAGAAATTTTCTTTATTTTGAGGCAAAAATGCAGAAATTCTTAAAATTTTGTGGCAAAAATGCAGAAATTCCCCTTATTTTGAGGAAAAAGGGCAAAATTCTTATTATTAGGGGGCAAAAAAGCAGAAATTTCCCTTATTTTGGGGCAAAAAGATAAAAATTCCCCTTATTTTGTGGCAAAAAGGCAGAAATTTCTTTTATTTTGGGGCAAAATTGCAGAAATTTCACTTATTTCAGGGCATTATTCAAAAATTCCTTTAATTTTGGGGCAAAAAGACAGAAATTTCGTTTATTTTTGGGTATTAAGGCAGAAATTTCCCTTATTTTGATGTAAAAAGGCAGAAATTCCTCTTATTTTGGGGCAAAAAATGAAGAAATTTTCCTTTTTTGTGGTAAAAGGTATACATTCCCCTTACTTTCGGGATAAAAAGCAGAAATTCCCCGTATTTTGAAGCAAAATTTCAGAAATTCTCATAATTTTCAGGTAAAAAGGCAGAAATTCCCCTAATTTTGGGGCATAAGAAGAAATTCCCTTTATTTTGACACAAAAATCAGAAATTCCCCATCTTTTGGAGCAAAATTCAAGAAATTTCCTTTATTTTGGGGCAAAATTGCAGGAATTTACCTTATTTTGGGGCAAAATTGCAGAAATTTCCATTATTTGGGGCAAAATTGCAAAAATTTCACTTATTTTCAGGTAAGCCTGAAATTTCCTTTTTTTTCGGGCAAAAAGGGAGAAATTCCCCTTATTTTGGGGCAAAATTGCAGAAATTTCCCTTATTATGGGAAATATTGCAGAAATTTTTCTTAATTTAAGGCAAAATTGCAGAAATTTCACTTATTTCAGAGAAAAAAAAGCAAAAATTTTTCTTATTTTTGGGCAAAAAGGCAGAAATTCTTATTATTTTGGGGCAAAAAGGCAGAAATTCACCTTATTTTGGGGTAAAATTGCAGAAATTTTAAATATTTCAGGGAAAAAGGCAGAAATTTTCCTTATTTTGGGGCAAAAAAGACAGAAATTCCCTTTGTTTTAGGCAAAAAAAGACAGAAATTCTACGTATTTAGAGGCAAAAAGGCAGAAATTCCCTTTGTTTGGAGCAAAAATGAAGAAATTTTCATTTTTATGGGAAAAAGTTATGCATTCTCCTTATTTTCGGGCAAAAAGGCAGAAATTCCCCGTATTTTGGAGCAAAATTGCTAAAATTCCCCTAATTGTGGGGCAAAAATGCAGAAATTCCCTATATGTTGGGGCACAAAGACAGAAATTCTCCTTATTATGGGGCAAAACTCAGAAATTCCACATATTTTGGGGCAAAATTCCAAAAATTTCCCTTTTTGGGGCAAAATTGCAGAAATTTCACTTATTTTGGGGCAAAATTGCAGAATATTGACTTATTTCAGGAAAAAAAGACAGAAATTTTCCTTATTTTGGGGCAAAAAAGCAGAAATTCCTAATATTTTGTGGCAAAAATGCAGAAATTCCCCTTATTTTGAGGTGAAAAGTTTGAAATTCCTTTTATTTGGGGGCAAAAAGGTAGAAATTTCCCTTATTTTGGGACAAAATTGCAGAAATTTCACTTATTTCAGGATAATAAGTCAGAAAATTTCCTTATTTTGGGGCAAAAAATATAGAAAATCCCTTTGTTTTGGAGGAAAAAGACAGAAATTCCACTTATTTAGAGGCAAAAAAGCAGAAATTCCCCTTATTTTGGAGCAAAAAAGAAGAAATTTCCCTTTTTTAAGGCAAAAAGGTATGCATTGTTTTTGTTTACAGGCAAAATGGCAGAAATTTCCCGTATTTTGGAGCAAAATTGCAGAAATTCCATTAATTGTGGGGCAAAAATGCAGAAATTCCTTATATGTTGGGGCAAAAAGACAGAAATTCTCCTTATTTTGCGGCAAAACTCAGAAATTCCACTTATTTTGGGGCAAAATTCCAGAAATTTCCCTTATTCTTGGGCAAAATTGCAGAAATTTCCCTTATTTTGGGGCAAAAAGCAGAAATTCTCCTTATTTTGAGGTAAAAAGGCTGAAATTCCCTTTATTTGGGTGCAAAAAGGCAGAAATTTCTCTTATTTTGGGGCAAAATTGCAGAAATTTCCCTTATTCTTGGGCAAAATTGCAGAAATTTCCCTTTTTTTGGAGCAAAATTGCAGAAATTTCACTTATTTCTATGAAAAAAGGCAGAAATTTCCCTTATTTTGGGGCAAAAAGCAGAAATACTCCTTATTTTGAGGTAAAAAGGCTGAAATTCCCTTTATTTGGGGGCAAAAAGGCAGAAATTTCCCTTATTTTGGGGCAAAATTGCAGAAATTTCACTTATTTCAGGGTAATAAGTCAGAAATTCCCTTTATTTTGGGGCAAAAAAAACCCAGAAATTCCCTTTTTTTTGCGGAAATGACAGAAATTCCACTTATTTAGAGGAAAAAGGCAGAAATTTCCCTTATTTTGGAGCAAAAATGAAGAAATTTACCTTTTTATGGCAAAAAGGTATGCATTCCCATTTTTTTCGGGCAAAAAGGCAGAAATTCCCTGTATTTTGGAGCAAAATTGCAGAAATTCCCCTAATTTTGGGGCAAAAGCCAGAAATTCCCTTTATTTTGGGGCAAAAATCAGAACTTCCCATTATTTTGGGGCAAAATTCCAGAAATTTTCTTTATTTTGGGGCAAAATTGCAGGAATTTACCTTATTTTGGGGCAAAATTGCAGAAATTTTCTTTATTTGGGGCAAAATTGCAGAAATTTCACTTATTTTCAGGTAAAATGGCTGAAATTTCCTTTATTTTGGGGCAAAAAGGAGAAATTCCCTTTTTTTGGGGGCAAAATTGCAGACATTTCCCTTATTATAGAATAATAATTGCAGAAATTTCCCTTTTTTTAGGGCAAAATTGCAGAAATGTCACTTATTTCAGAGAAAAAAATTTTTTTCTTATTTTAGGGCAAAAAGGCAGAAATTCCCATTATTTTGGGGGAAAAAGGAAGAAATTCACCGTATTTTGGGGTAAATTTGCAGAAATTTCACATATTTCAGGGCAAAAAGGCAGAAATTTCCCTTATTTTAGGGTAATAAATCAGAAATTCCCTTTATTTTGGGGCAAATAAGACAGAAATTTCCTTTGTTTTGGAGGAAAAAGACAGAAATTCCACTTATTTAGAGGCAAAAAGGCAGAAATTCCCCTTATTTTGGAGCAAAAATGAAGAAATTTTCCATTTTTATGGCAAAAAGTTATGCATTCCCTTTATTTTCGGGCAAAAAGACAGAAATTCCTCGTATTTTGGAGCAAAATTGCAGAAATTCCCCTAATTGTGGGGCAAAAAGGCAGAAATTCCTTATATGTTATGGCAAAAAGACAGAAATTCTCCTTATTTTGGGGCAAAACTCAGAAATTTCATTTATTTTGGGGCAAAATTCAAGAAATTTCACTTATTTTGGGGCAAAATTGCAGAAATTTCACTTATTTTGGGCAAAATTGCAGAAATTTCACTTATTTCTGAGAAAAAAAGCAAAAATTTTTCTTAATTTTTGGGCAAAAGGCAGAAATTCCCATTATTTTGGGGCAAAAAGGCAGAAATTCACCTTATTTTGGGGTAAAATTGCAGAACTTCACATATTTCAGGGCAAAAAGCAGAAATTTCTCTTATTTTGAGGCAAAATTGCAGAAATTTCACTTATTTTGGGGCAAAATTGCAGAAATTTCACTTATTTCAGGGAAAAAAGGCAGAAATTTACCTTATTTTGGGGCAAAAATGCAGAAATTCTTAATATTTTGTGGCAAAAATGCAGAAATTCCCCTTATTTTGAGGTAAAAAGGCTGAAATTCTTCTTATTTGGGGGCAAAAAGGCAGAAATTTCTTTTATTTTGGGGCAAGAAGACAATAATTCCCCTTATTTTGTGGCAAAAACGCAGAAATTTCTTTTATTTTGGGGCAAAATTGCAGATATATCACTTATTTCAGGGAATAATTCAAAAATTCCTTTTATTTTGTTGCAACAAGACAGAAATTCCATTTATTTTTGGGTAAAAAGGGAGAAATTTCACTTATTTTGAGGTAAAAAGGCAGAAATTCCTCTTATTTTGGGGCAAAAATTAAGAAATTTCCCCTTTTTTGTGGTAATAGTTATACATTCCCCTTACTTTCGGGATAAAAAGCAGAAATTCCCCGTATTTTGAAGCAAAATTGCAGAAATTCTCATAATTTTCGGGCAAAAAGGCAAAATTCCCTTAATTTTAAGGCAAAAGAAGAAATTCCCTTTATTTTGGGGCAAAAATCAGAAATTCCCCTTTTTTTGGGGCAAAATTCAAGAAATTTCCTTTATTTTGGTGCAAAATTGCAGCAATTAACCTTATTTTGGGGCAAAATTGCAGAAATTTCCATTATTTGTGGCAAAATTGCAGAAATTTCACTTATTTTCAGGTAAAAAGGCTGAAATTACCCTAATTTTCGGGCAAAAAGTGAGAAATTCCTCTTATTTTGGGGCAAAATTGCAGAAATTTCCCTTATTTTGGGAAATATTGCAGAAATTTCCCTTAATTTGAGGCAAAATTGCAGAAATTTCACTTATTTCAGAGAAAAAAAGCAAAAATTTTTCTTATTTTGGGGCAAAAAGGCAGAAATTCCCCTTAATTTGGAGCGAAATGAAAAAATTTCCCTTTTTTATGGGAAAAAGTTATGCATTCCCCTTATTTTCGGGCAAAAAGGCAGAAATTCCCCATATTTTGGAGCAAAATTGCAGAAATTCCCTTAATTGTAAGGCAAAAATGCAGAAATTCCCTATATGTTAGGGCAAAAAGACAGAAATTCTCCTTATTTTTGGGCAAAACTCAGAAATTCCACTTATTTTGGGGCAAAATTCCAAAAATTTCCCTTATTTTTGGGCAAAATTGCAGAAATTTCACTTATTTTGGGGCAAAATTGCAGAAATTTCACTTATTTCAGGGAAAAAAGACAGAAATTTTCCTTATTTTGAGGCAAAAAAGAAGAAATTCCTAATATTTTGTGGCAAAAATGCAGAAATTCCCCTTATTTTGAGGTTAAAAGGCTGAAATTCCCCTTATTTGGGTGCAAAAAGGCACAAATTTCCCTTATTTTGGAACAAAATTGCAGAAATTTCACATATTTCAGGGTAATAAGGCAGAAATTCCCTTTATTTTGGCGCAAAAAAGACAGAAAATCCATTTGTTTTGGAGGGAAAAGACAGAAATTTCACTTATTTAGAGGCAAAAAAGCAGAAATTCCCCTTATTTTGGAGTAAAAATGAAGAAATTTCATTTTTTTATGGGAAAAAGTTATGCATTCCCCTTATTTTCGGGCAAAAAGGCAGAAATTCCTAGTATTTTGGAGCAAAATTGCAGAAATTCCCCTAATTATGGGGCAAAAATGCAGAAATTCCCTATATGTTGGGGCAAAAAGACAGAAATTCGATTTATTTTGTGGCAAAACTCAGAAATTCCACTTATTTTGGGGCAAAATTCCAAAAATTACCCTTATTTTGAGGCAAAATTGCAGAAATTTCACTTATTTTGGGGCAAAATTGCAGAAATTTGACTTATTTCAGGGAAAAAAGACAGAAATTTTCCTTATTTTGGGGCAAAAAGGCAGAAATTCCTAATATTTTTTGGCAAAAATGCAGAAATTCCCCTTATTTTGAGGTGAAAGGGCTCAAATTCCACTTATTTGGGGGCAAAAAGGCAGAAATTTCACTTACTTTGGGAGAAAATTCCAGAAAATTCATTTATTTCAGGGTAATAAGTCAGAAAATTTCCTTATTTTGGGGCATAAAAAACAGAAAATCCCTTGTTTTAGAGGAAAAAGACAGAAATTCCACTTATTTAGAGGCAAAAAAGCAAAAATTCCCCTTATTTTGGAGCAAAAATGAAGAAATTTCCCTATTTTAAGACAAAAAGGTATGCATTCTTTTTATTTACGGGCAAAAAGACAGAAATTTCTCATATTTTGGAGCAAAATTGCAGAAATTCCCCTAATTGTGGGGCAAAAATGCAGAAATTTTCTATATGTTGGAGCAAAATACAGAAATTCTCCTTATTTTTGGGCAAAACTCAGAAATTCCACTTATTTTGGGGCAAAATTTCAGAAATTTCCCTTATTCTTGGGCAAAAAGGCAGAAATTTCCTTTATTATGGGGCAAAATTGCAGAAATTTCACTTATTTCAGGGTAATAAGTTAGAAATTCCCCTATTTTGGGGCAAAAAAGACAGAAATTTCCTTTGTTTTGGGGGAAATGACAGAAATTCCACTTATTTAGAGGCAAAAAGGCAGAAATTTCCCTTGTTTTGGAGCAAAAATGAAGAAATTTAACTTTTTATGGCAAAAAGGTATGCATTCCCATTATTTTCGGGCAAAAAGGCAGAAATTCGCCGTATTTTGGAGCAAAATTGCAGAAATTCCCCTAATTTTGTGGCAAAAGCCAGAAATTCCCTTTACTTTGGGGCAAAATTCAGAAATTCCCCTTATTTTGGGGCAAAATTCCAGAAATTTCCTTTATTTTGGGGCAAAATTGCAGGAATTTACCTTATTTTGGGGCAAAATTGCAGAAATTTCACTTATTTCAGTGTAATAAGTCAGAAATTCCCCTTATTTTGGGGCAAAAAAGACAGAAATTCCCTTTGTTTTGGGGGAAATGACAGAAATTCCACTTATTTAGAGGCAAAAAGGCAGAAATTTCCCTTATTTTGGAGCAAAAATGAAGAAATTTACCTTTTTATGGCAAAAAGGTATGCATTCTTATTATTTTCGGGCAAAAAGGCAGAAATTCGCCGTATTTTGGAGCAAAATTGCAGAAATTCCCCTAATTTTGTGGCAAAAGCCAGAAATTCCCTTTATTTTGGGGCAAAAATCAGAAATTCCCCTTATTTTGGGGCAAAATTCCTGAAATTTCCTTTATTTTGGGGCAAAATTGCAGGAATTCACCTTATTTTGGGGCAAAATTGCAGAAATTTCCTTTATTTGGGGCAAAATTGCAGAAATTTCACTTATTTCCTGGTAAAAAGGCTGAAATTTCCTTTATTTTGGGGCAAAAAGGGAGAAATTCCCCTTATTTTGGGGCAAAATTGCAGAAATTTCCCTTATTATGCAATAAAATTGCAGAAATTTCACTTATTTTACGGCAAAATTGCAGAAATTTCACTTATTTCAGAGAAAAAAGCAAAAATTTTTCTTATTTTGGGCCAAAAAGGCAGAAATTCCCATTATTTTGGGGCAAAAAGGCAGAAATTCACCTTATTTTGGGGTAAAATTGCAGAAATTTCACATATTTCAGGGCAAAAAGGCAGAAATTTCCCTTATTTTGGGGCAAAATTGCAGAAATTTCACTTATTTCAGGGTAATGAGTCAGAAATTCCCCTTATTTTGGGTCAAAAAAGACAGAAATTCCCTTTGTTTAGGGTGAAATGACAGAAATTCCACTTATTAGAGTCAAAAAGGCAGAAATTCCCTTATTTTGGAGCAAAAATGAAGAAGTTTACCTTTTTTATGGCAACAAGTTATGCATTCCCCTTATTTTCGGGCAAAAAGACAGAAATTCCCGTATTTTGGAGCAAAATTGCAGAAATTCCCCTAATTGTGGGGCAAAAAGGCAGAAATTCCCTATATGTTGGGGAAAAAAAACAAAAATTCTCCTTATTTTAGGGCAAAACTCACAAATTCTAAAATTTAGTTCAAAATTCCAGAAATTTCCCTCTTTTTTGGGGCAAAATTGCAGAAATTTCACTTATTTTGGGGCAAAATTGCAGAAATATCACTTATTTCAGGGAAAAAAGCAGAAATTTTTCTTATTTTGGGGCAAAAAGGAAGAAATTCCTAATATTTTGTGCCAAAATCCAAAAATTCCCTTTATTTTGAGGTAAAAATGCTAAAATTCCATTTATTTAGGGGCCAAAAGCAGAAATTTCCCTTATTTTTGGGCAAAATTGCAGAAATTTCACTTATTTCAGGGTAATGAGTCAGAAATTCCTCTTATTTTGGGGCAAAAAAGAGAGAAATTCCCTTTGTTTTGGGGGAAATGACAGAAATTCTACTTATTTAGAGGCAAAAATGCAGAAAGTTCCCTTATTTTGGAGCCAAAATTAAGAAATTTACCTTTTTATTGCAAAAAGGTATGCATTCCCATTATTTTCAGTCAAAAACGCAGAAATTTGCCGTATTTTGGAGCAAAATTGCAGAAATTCCTCTAATTTTGGGGCAAAAGCCAGAAATTCCCTTTATTTTGGGGCAAAAATCAGAAATTCATCTTATTTTGGGGCAAAATTCCAGAAATTTTTTTTATATGGGGGCAAAATTGCAGGAATTTACATTATTTTGGGGCAAAATTGCAGAAATTTCCTTTATTTGGGGCAAAATTGCAGAAATTTCACTTATTTTCTGGTAAAAAGGCCGAAATTTCCTTTATTTTGGGGCAAAAAAAGAGAAATTCCCCTTATTTTGGGGCAAAATTGCAGAAATTTCCCTTATTATGCAATAAAATTGCAGAAATTTCACTTATTTAAAGGCAAAATTGCACAAATTTCACTTATTTCAGAAAAAAAAGCAAAAATTTTTCTTATTTTGGGGCAAAAAGGCAGAAATTCCCATTATTTTGGGGCAAAAAGGCAGAAATTCACCTTATTTTGGGGTAAAATTGCAGAAATTTCAAATATTTCAGGGCAAAAAGGCAGAAATTTCCCTTATTTTGGGGCAAAATTACAGAAATTTCACTTATTTCATGGTAATAAGTAAGAAATGCCCCTTATTTTGGGTCAAAAAAGACAGAAATTCCCATTGTTTTGGGGGAAATTACAGAAATTCCACTTATTTTGAGGCAAAAAGGCAGAAATTCCTCTTATTTTGGAGCAAAAATGAAGAAATTTCCCTTTTTTATGGCAACAAGTTATGCATTCCCCTTATTTTCGGGCAAAAAGACAGAAATTCCCCGTATTTTGGAGCAAAATTGCAGAAATTCCCCTAATTGTGGGGCAAAAAGGCAGAAATTCCCTATATGTTGGGGCAAAAAGACAAGAATTCTCCTTATTTTGGGGCAAAACTCAGAAATCCCAAATTTTTGTGCAAATTCCAGAAATTTCTTTTATTTTGGGGCAAAATTGCAGAAATTTCACTTATTTTGGGGCAAAATTGCAGAAATTTCACTTATTTCAGGGTAAAAAGGCAGAAATTTTACTTATTTTGGGGCAAAAAGGCAGAAATTCCTAATATTTTGTGCCAAAATTCAAAAATTCCCCTTATTTTGAGGTATAAATGCTGAAATTCCCCTTATTTGGGGGCAAAAGGCAGAAATTTCCCTTATTTTTGGGCAAAATTGCAGAAATTTCACTTATTTCAAGGTAATGAGTCAGAAATTCCTCTTATTTTGGGGCAAAAAAAAGAAAAATTCCCTTTGTTTTTTGGGAAAAAAACAGAAATTCCACTTATTTAGAGGCAAAAAGGCAGAAATTCCCCTTATTTTGTAGCAAAAATAAAGATATTTCTCTTTTTTGTGGCAAAAAATATACATTCCCCTTAATTTCGGGATAAAAAGCAGAAATTCCCCGTATTATGAAGCAAAATTGCAGAAATTCTCATAATTTTCGGGCAAAAAGGGAGAAATTCTCCTTATTTTGGGGCAAAATTTCAGAAATTTCCTTTACAATGGGGCAAAATTGCAGAAATTTGACTTATTTCAGGGAAAAAAGACAGAAATTTTCCTTATTTTGGGGCAAAAAGGCAGAAATTCCTAATATTTTGTGGCAAAAATGCAGAAATTCCCCTTATTTTGAGGTGAAAAGGCTGAAATTCCCCTTATTTTGGGGCAAAAAGGCAGAAATTTCCCTTATTTAGGGACAAACTTGCAGAAATTTCACTTATTTCAGGGTAATAAGTCAGAAAATTTCCTTATTTAGGGGCAAAAAAGACAGAAAATCCCTTTGTTTTGGAGGAAAAAGACAGAAATTCCTCCTATTTAAAGGCAAAAAAGCAGAAATTCCCATTATTTTGGAGCAAAAGTGAAGAAATTTCCCTTTTTTAAGGCAAAAAGGTATGCATTCTTTTTATTTACGGGCAAAAAGGCAGAAATTTCCCATATTTTGGAGCAAAATTGCAGAAATTCCCATAATTGTGGGGCAAAAATGCAGAAATTCCCTATATGTTGGGGCAAAAAGACAGAAATTCTCTTTATTTTGGGGCAAAACTTAGAAATTCCACTTACTTTGGGGCAAAATTCCAGAAATTTCCCTTATTCTTGGGCAAAATTGCAGAAATTTCACTTATTTTGGGGCAAAATTGCAGAAATTTCACTTCTTTCAGTGAAAAAAGGCAGAAATTTTTCTTATTTTGGGGCAAAAAGGCAGAAATTCTCCTTATTTTGAGGTAAAAAGGCTGAAATTCCCCTTATTTGAGGGCAAAAAGGGAGAAATTTCCCTTTTTTGGGGCAAAATTGCAGAAATTTCACTTATTTCAGAATAATAAGTCAGAAATTCCCCTTATTTGGGGGCCAAAATGTCAGAAATTCCCTTTGTTTTGGGAGAAATGACAGAAATTCCACTTATTTAGAGGCAAAAAGGCAGAAATTTCCCTTATTTTGGAGCAAAAATGAAGAAATTTACCTTTTTATGGCAAAAAGGTATGCATTCCCATTATTTTCGGGCAAAAAGGCAGAAATTCCCTGTATTTTGGAGCAAAATTGCAGAAATTCCCCTAATTTTGGGGCAAAAGCCAGAAATTCCCTTTATTTTGGGGCAAAAATTAGAAATTCCCCTCATTTTGGGGCAAAATTCCAGAAATTTTCTTTATTTTGGGGCAAAATTGCAGGAATTTACCTTATTTTGGGGCAAAATTGCAGAAATTTTCTTTATTTGGGGCAAAATTGCAGAAATTTCACTTATTTTCTGGTAAAAAGGCTGAAACTTCCTTTATTTTGGGGCAAAAAGAGAGAAATTCTCCTTATTTTGGGGCAAAATTGCAGAAATTTCCTTTATTATGCGATAAAATTGCAGAAATTCCACTTATTTTAGGGCAAAATTGCAGAAATTTCACTTATTTCAGAGAAAAAAAGCAAAAATTTTTCTTATTTTGGGGCAAAAATGCAGAAATTCCCATTATTTTGGGGCAAAAACGCAGAAATTCAATTTATTTTGGGATAAAAATGCAGAAATTTCACATATTTCAGGGCAAAAAGGCAGAAATTTCCCTTATTTTGGGGCAAAATTGCAGAAATTTCACTTATTTCAGGGTAATAAGTCAGAAATTCCCCTTATTTTGGGGCAAAAAAGACATAAATTCCCTTTGTTTTGGAGGAAAAAGACAGAAATTCCATTATTTAGAAGCAAAAAGGCAGAAATTCCCCTTATTTTGGAGCAAAAATGAAGAAATTTCCCTTTTTTATGGCAACAAGTTATGCATTCCCCTTATTTCCGGGCAAAAAGACAAAAATTCTCCGTATTTTTGAGCAAAATTGCAGAAATTCCCATAATTGTGGGGCAAAAAGGCAGAAATTCCCTATATGTTTGGGGAAAAAGACAAAAATGCTCTTTATTTTGGGGCAACCCTCAGAAATTCCAAATTTTGGTGCAAAATTCCAGAAATTACCCTTATTTTGCGGCAAAATTGCAGAAATTTCACTTATTTCAGGGTAATGAGTCAGAAATTCCTCTTATTTTGGGGCAAAAAAGAGAGAAATTCCCTTTGTTTTTTGTGAAAAAGACAGAAATTCCATTTATTAGGGGCAAAAAGGCAGAAATTCCCCTTATTTTGGAGCAAAAATGAAGAAATTTCCCTTTTTTGTGGCAAAAAATATACATTATCTTACTTTCGGGATAAAAAGCAGAAATTCCCCGTATTTTGAAGCAAAATTGCAGATATTCTCATAATTTTCGGGCAAAAAGGCAGAAATTCTCCTTATTTTTGGGCAAAATTGCAGAAATTTCCTTTACATTGGGGCAAAATTGCAGAAATTTGACTTATTTCAGGGAAAAAAGACAGAAATTTTCCTTATTTTTGGGCAAAAAGGCAGAAATTCCTAATATTTTGTGGCAAAAATGCAGAAATTCCCCTTATTTTGAGGTGAAAAGGCTGAAATTCCCTTTATTTTGGGGCAAAAAGGCAGAAATTTCCCTTATTTTGTGACAAAATTGCAGAAATTTCACTTATTTCAGGGTAATAAGTCAGAAAATTTCCTTATTTTGGGGCAAAAAAGACAGAAAATCCTTTTGTTTTGGAGGAAAAAGACAGAAATTCCACTTATTTAGAGGCAAAAAAGCAGAAATTCCCCTTATTTTGGAGTAAAAATGAAAAAATTTCCCTTTTTAAACCAAAAAGGTATGCATTCTTTTTATTTACGGGCAAAAAGGCAGAAATTTCCTGTATTTTGGAGCAAAATTGCAGAAATTCCCCTAATTTTGGGGCAAAAATGCAAAAATTCCATATATGTTGGGGCAAAAAGTCAGAAATTCTCTTTATTTTGTGGCAAAACTTAGAAATTCCACTTATTTTGGGGCAAAATTCCAGAAATTTCCCTTATTCTTGGGCAAAATTGCAGAAATTTCCCTTATTTTGGGGCAAAAAGCAGAAATTCTCCTTATTTTGAGGTAAAAAGGCTGAAATTCCCTTTATTTGGGTGCAAAAAGGCAGAAATTTCTCTTATTTTGGGTCAAAATTGCAGAAATTTCCCTTATTCTTGGGCAAAATTGCAGAAATTTCCCTTTTTTTGGAGCAAAATTGTAGAAATTTCACTTATTTCAATGAAAAAAGGCAGAAATTTACCTTATTTTGGGGCAAAAAGCAGAAATACTCCTTATTTTGATGTAAAAAGGCTGAAATTCCCTTTATTTGGGGGCAAAAAGGCAGAAATTTCCCTTATTTTGGGGCAAAATTGCAGAAATTTCACTTATTTCAGGGTAATAAGTCAGAAATTCCCTTTATTTTGGGGCAAAAAAAACCCAGAAATTCCCTTTTTTTTGCGGAAATGACAGAAATTCCACTTATTTAGAGGAAAAAGGCAGAAATTTCCCTTATTTTGGAGCAAAAATGAAGAAATTTACCTTTTTATGGCAAAAAGGTATGCATTCCCATTTTTTTCGGGCAAAAAGGCAGAAATTCCCTGTATTTTGGAGCAAAATTGCAGAAATTCCCCTAATTTTGGGGCAAAAGCCAGAAATTCCCTTTATTTTGGGGCAAAAATCAGAAATTCCCATTATTTTGGGGCAAAATTCCAGAAATTTTCTTTATTTTGGGGCAAAATTGCAGGAATTTACCTTATTTTGGGGCAAAATTGCAGAAATTTTCTTTATTTGGGGCAAAATTGCAGAAATTTCACTTATTTTCAGGTAAAATGGCTGAAATTTCCTTTATTTTGGGGCAAAAAGGAGAAATTCCCTTTTTTTGGGGGCAAAATTGCAGACATTTCCCTTATTATAGAATAATAATTGCAGAAATTTCCCTTTTTTTAGGGCAAAATTGCAGAAATGTCACTTATTTCAGAGAAAAAAATTTTTTTCTTATTTTAGGGCAAAAAGGCAGAAATTCCCATTATTTTGGGGGAAAAAGGAGGAAATTCACCGTATTTTGGGGTAAAATTGCAGAAATTTCACATATTTCAGGGCAAAAAGGCAGAAATTTCCCTTATTTTAGGGTAATAAATCAGAAATTCCCTTTATTTTGGGGCAAATAAGACAGAAATTTCCTTTGTTTTGGAGGAAAAAGACAGAAATTCCACTTATTTAGAGGCAAAAAGGCAGAAATTCCCCTTATTTTGGAGCAAAAATGAAGAAATTTTCCATTTTTATGGCAAAAAGTTATGCATTCCCTTTATTTTCGGGCAAAAAGACAGAAATTCCTCGTATTTTGGAGCAAAATTGCAGAAATTCCCCTAATTGTGGGGCAAAAAGGCAGAAATTCCTTATATGTTATGGCAAAAAGACAGAAATTCTCCTTATTTTGGGGCAAAACTCAGAAATTTCATTTATTTTGGGGCAAAATTCAAGAAATTTCACTTATTTTGGGGCAAAATTGCAGAAATTTCACTTATTTTGGGGCAAAATTGCAGAAATTTCACTTATTTCTGAGAAAAAAAGCAAAAATTTTTCTTATTTTTTGGGCAAAAGGCAGAAATTCCCATTATTTTGGGGCAAAAAGGCAGAAATTCACCTTATTTTGGGGTAAAATTGCAGAAATTCACATATTTCAGGGCAAAAAGCAGAAATTTCTCTTATTTTGAGGCAAAATTGCAGAAATTTCACTTATTTTGGGGCAAAATTGCAGAAATTTCACTTATTTCAGGGAAAAAAGGCAGAAATTTACCTTATTTTGGGGCAAAAATGCAGAAATTCTTAATATTTTGTGGCAAAAATGCAGAAATTCCCCTTATTTTGAGGTAAAAAGGCTGAAATTCTTCTTATTTGGGGGCAAAAAGGCAGAAATTTCTTTTATTTTGGGGCAAGAAGACAGTAATTCCCCTTATTTTGTGGCAAAAACGCAGAAATTTCTTTTATTTTGGGGCAAAATTGCAGATATATCACTTATTTCAGGGAATAATTCAAAAATTCCTTTTATTTTGTTGCAACAAGACAGAAATTCCATTTATTTTTGGGTAAAAAGGGAGAAATTTCACTTATTTTGAGGTAAAAAGGCAGAAATTCCTCTTATTTTGGGGCAAAAATTAAGAAAATTCCCCTTTTTTGTGGTAATAGTTATACATTCCCCTTACTTTCGGGATAAAAAGCAGAAATTCCCCGTATTTTGAAGCAAAATTGCAGAAATTCTCATAATTTTCGGGCAAAAAGGCAAAATTCCCTTAATTTTAAGGCAAAAGAAGAAATTCCCTTTATTTTGGGGCAAAAATCAGAAATTCCCCTTTTTTTGGGGCAAAATTCAAGAAATTTCCTTTATTTTGGTGCAAAATTGCAGCAATTAACCTTATTTTGGGGCAAAATTGCAGAAATTTCCATTATTTGTGGCAAAATTGCAGAAATTTCACTTATTTTCAGGTAAAAAGGCTGAAATTTCCCTAATTTTCGGGCAAAAAGTGAGAAATTCCTCTTATTTTGGGGCAAAATTGCAGAAATTTCCCTTATTTTGGGAAATATTGCAGAAATTTCCCTTAATTTGAGGCAAAATTGCAGAAATTTCACTTATTTCAGAGAAAAAAAGCAAAAATTTTTCTTATTTTGGGGCAAAAAGGCAGAAATTCCCCTTAATTTGGAGCGAAATGAAAAAATTTCCATTTTTTATGGGAAAAAGTTATGCATTCCCCTTATTTTCGGGCAAAAAGGCAGAAATTCCCCATATTTTGGAGCAAAATTGCAGAAATTCCCTTAATTGTAAGGCAAAAATGCAGAAATTCCCTATATGTTAGGGCAAAAAGACAGAAATTCTCCTTATTTTTGGGCAAAACTCAGAAATTCCACTTATTTTGGGGCAAAATTCCAAAAATTTCCCTTATTTTTGGGCAAAATTGCAGAAATTTGACTTATTTTGGGGCAAAATTGCAGAAATTTCACTTATTTCAGGGAAAAAAGACAGAAATTTTCCTTATTTTGAGGCAAAAAAGAAGAAATTCCTAATATTTTGTGGCAAAAATGCAGAAATTCCCCTTATTTTGAGGTTAAAAGGCTGAAATTCCCCTTATTTGGGTGCAAAAAGGCACAAATTTCCCTTATTTTGGAACAAAATTGCAGAAATTTCACATATTTCAGGGTAATAAGGCAGAAATTCCCTTTATTTTGGCGCAAAAAAGACAGAAAATCCATTTGTTTTGGAGGGAAAAGACAGAAATTCCACTTATTTAGAGGCAAAAAAGCAGAAATTCCCCTTATTTTGGAGTAAAAATGAAGAAATTTCATTTTTTTATGGGAAAAAGTTATGCATTCCCCTTATTTTCGGGCAAAAAGGCAGAAATTCCTAGTATTTTGGAGCAAAATTGCAGAAATTCCCCTAATTGTGGGGCAAAAATGCAGAAATTCCCTATATGTTGGGGCAAAAAGACAGAAATTCTCTTTATTTTGTGGCAAAACTCAGAAATTCCACTTATTTTGGGGCAAAATTCCAAAAATTTCCCTTATTTTGAGGCAAAATTGCAGAAATTTCACTTATTTTGGGGCAAAATTGCAGAAATTTGACTTATTTCAGGGAAAAAAGACAGAAATTTTCCTTATTTTGGGGCAAAAAGGCAGAAATTCCTAATATTTTTTGGCAAAAATGCAGAAATTCCCCTTATTTTGAGGTGAAAGGGCTCAAATTCCACTTATTTGGGGGCAAAAAGGCAGAAATTTCACTTACTTTGGGACAAAATTCCAGAAAATTCACTTATTTCAGGGTAATAAGTCAGAAAATTTCCTTATTTTGGGGCATAAAAAACAGAAAATCCCTTGTTTTAGAGGAAAAAGACAGAAATTCCACTTATTTAGAGGCAAAAAAGCAAAAATTCCCCTTATTTTGGAGCAAAAATGAAGAAATTTCCCTATTTTAAGACAAAAAGGTATGCATTCTTTTTATTTACGGGCAAAAAGACAGAAATTTCTCATATTTTGGAGCAAAATTGCAGAAATTCCCTTAATTGTGGGGCAAAAATGCAGAAATTTTCTATATGTTGGAGCAAAATACAGAAATTCTCCTTATTTTTGGGCAAAACTCAGAAATTCCACTTATTTTGGGGCAAAATTTCAGAAATTTCCCTTATTCTTGGGCAAAAAGGCAGAAATTTCCTTTATTATGGGGCAAAATTGCAGAAATTTCACTTATTTCAGGGTAATAAGTTAGAAATTCCCCTATTTTGGGGCAAAAAAGACAGAAATTTCCTTTGTTTTGGGGGAAATGACAGAAATTCCACTTATTTAGAGGCAAAAAGGCAGAAATTTCCCTTGTTTTGGAGCAAAAATGAAGAAATTTAACTTTTTATGGCAAAAAGGTATGCATTCCCATTATTTTCGGGCAAAAAGGCAGAAATTCGCCGTATTTTGGAGCAAAATTGCAGAAATTCCCCTAATTTTGTGGCAAAAGCCAGAAATTCCCTTTACTTTGGGGCAAAATTCAGAAATTCCCCTTATTTTGGGGCAAAATTCCAGAAATTTCCTTTATTTTGGGGCAAAATTGCAGGAATTTACCTTATTTTGGGGCAAAATTGCAGAAATTTCACTTATTTCAGTGTAATAAGTCAGAAATTCCCCTTATTTTGGGGCAAAAAAGACAGAAATTCCCTTTGTTTTGGGGGAAATGACAGAAATTCCACTTATTTAGAGGCAAAAAGGCAGAAATTTCCCTTATTTTGGAGCAAAAATGAAGAAATTTACCTTTTTATGGCAAAAAGGTATGCATTCTTATTATTTTCGGGCAAAAAGGCAGAAATTCGCCGTATTTTGGAGCAAAATTGCAGAAATTCCCCTAATTTTGTGGCAAAAGCCAGAAATTCCCTTTATTTTGGGGCAAAAATCAGAAATTCCCCTTATTTTGGGGCAAAATTCCTGAAATTTCCTTTATTTTGGGGCAAAATTGCAGGAATTCACCTTATTTTGGGGCAAAATTGCAGAAATTTCCTTTATTTGGGGCAAAATTGCAGAAATTTCACTTATTTCCTGGTAAAAAGGCTGAAATTTCCTTTATTTTGGGGCAAAAAGGGAGAAATTCTCCTTATTTTGGGGCAAAATTGCAGAAATTTCCCTTATTATGCAATAAAATTGCAGAAATTTCACTTATTTTACGGCAAAATTGCAGAAATTTCACTTATTTCAGAGAAAAAAGCAAAAATTTTTCTTATTTTGGGCCAAAAAGGCAGAAATTCCCATTATTTTGGGGCAAAAAGGCAGAAATTCACCTTATTTTGGGGTAAAATTGCAGAAATTTCACATATTTCAGGGCAAAAAGGCAGAAATTTCCCTTATTTTGGGGCAAAATTGCAGAAATTTCACTTATTTCAGGGTAATGAGTCAGAAATTCCCCTTATTTTGGGTCAAAAAAGACAGAAATTCCCTTTGTTTAGGGTGAAATGACAGAAATTCCACTTATTAGAGGCAAAAAGGCAGAAATTCCCTTATTTTGGAGCAAAAATGAAGAAGTTTACCTTTTTTATTGCAACAAGTTATGCATTCCCCTTATTTTCGGGCAAAAAGACAGAAATTCCCGTATTTTGGAGCAAAATTGCAGAAATTCCCCTAATTGTGGGGCAAAAAGGCAGAAATCCCCTATATGTTGGGGAAAAAAAACAAAAATTCTCCTTATTTTAGGGCAAAACTCACAAATTCTAAAATTTAGTTCAAAATTCCAGAAATTTCCCTCTTTTTTGGGGCAAAATTGCAGAAATTTCACTTATTTTGCGGCAAAATTGCAGAAATTTCACTTATTTCAGGGAAAAAAGCAGAAATTTTTCTTATTTTGGGGCAAAAAGGAAGAAATTCCTAATATTTTGTGCCAAAATCCAAAAATTCCCTTTATTTTGAGGTAAAAATGCTAAAATTTCATTTATTTATGGGCCAAAAGCAGAAATTTCCCTTATTTTTGGGCAAAATTGCAGAAATTTCACTTATTTCAGGGTAATGAGTCAGAAATTCCCCTTATTTTGGGTCAAAAAAGACAGAAATTCCCTTTGTTTAGGGTGAAATGACAGAAATTCCACTTATTAGAGGCAAAAAGGCAGAAATTCCCTTATTTTGGAGCAAAAATGAAGAAGTTTACCTTTTTTATTGCAGCAAGTTATGCATTCCCCTTATTTTCGGGCAAAAAGACAGAAATTCCCGTATTTTGGAGCAAAATTGCAGAAATTCCCCTAATTGTGGGGCAAAAAGGCAGAAATTCCCTATATGTTGGGGAAAAAAAACAAAAATTCTCCTTATTTTAGGGCAAAACTCACAAATTCTAAAATTTAGTTCAAAATTCCAGAAATTTCCCTCTTTTTTGGGGCAAAATTGCAGAAATTTCACTTATTTTGCGGCAAAATTGCAGAAATTTCACTTATTTCAGGGAAAAAAGCAGAAATTTTTCTTATTTTGGGACAAAAAGGAAGAAATTCCTAATATTTTGTGCCAAAATCCAAAAATTCCCTTTATTTTGAGGTAAAAATGCTAAAATTTCATTTATTTATGGGCCAAAAGCAGAAATTTCCCTTATTTTTGGGCAAAATTGCAGAAATTTCACTTATTTCAGGGTAATGAGTCAGAAATTCCTCTTATTTTGGGGCAAAAAAGAGAGAAATTCCCTTTGTTTTGGGGGAAATGACAGAAATTCCACTTATTTAGAGGCAGAAAGGCAGAAATTTCCCTTATTTTGGAGCCAAAATGACGAAATTTACCTTTTTATTGCAAAAAGGTATGCATTCCCATTATTTTCAGTCAAAAACGCAGAAATTTGCCGTATTTTGGAGCAAAATTGCAGAAATTCCTCTAATTTTGGGGCAAAAGCCAGAAATTCCCTATATTTTGGGGCAAAAATCAGAAATTCATCTTATTTTGGGGCAAAATTCCAGAAATTTTTTTTATTTGGGGGCAAAATTGAAGGAATTTACCTTATTTTGGGGCAAAATTGCAGAAATTTCCTTTATTTGGGGCAAAATTGCAAAAATTTCACTTATTTTCTGGTAAAAAGGCCGAAATTTCCTTTATTTTGGGGCAAAAAAAGAGAAATTCCCCTTATTTTGGAGCAAAATTGCAGAAATTTCCCTTATTATGCAATAAAATTGCAGAAATTTCACTTATTTAAGGGCAAAATTGCAGAAATTTCACTTATTTCAGAAAAAAAAGCAAAAATTTTTCTTATTTTGGGGCAAAAAGGCAGAAATTCCCATTATTTTGGGGCAAAAAGGCAGAAATTCACCTTATTTTGGGGTAAAATTGCAGAAATTTCAAATATTTCAGGGCAAAAAGGCAGAAATTTCCCTTATTTTGGGGCAAAATTACAGAAATTTCACTTATTTCATGGTAATAAGTAAGAAATGCCCCTTATTTTGGGTCAAAAAAGACAGAAATTCCCATTGTTTTGGGGGAAATTACAGAAATTCCACTTATTTTGAGGCAAAAAGGCAGAAATTCCTCTTATTTTGGAGCAAAAATGAAGAAATTTCCCTTTTTTATGGCAACAAGTTATGCATTCCCCTTATTTTCGGGCAAAAAGACAGAAATTCCCCGTATTTTGGAGCAAAATTGCAGAAATCCCCTAATTGTGGGGCAAAAAGGCAGAAATTCCCTATATGTTTGGGGAAAAAGACAAGAATTCTCTATATTTTGGGGCAAAACTCAGAAATCCCAAATTTTTGTGCAAATTCCAGAAATTTCTTTTATTTTGGGGCAAAATTGCAGAAATTTCACTTATTTTGGGGCAAAATTGCAGAAATTTCACTTATTTCAGGGTAAAAAGGCAGAAATTTTACTTATTTTGGGGCAAAAAGGCAGAAATTCCTAATATTTTGTGCCAAAATTCAAAAATTCTCCTTATTTTGAGGTATAAATGCTGAAATTCCCCTTATTTGGGGGCAAAAGGCAGAAATTTCCCTTATTTTTGGGCAAAATTGCAGAAATTTCACTTATTTCAAGGTAATGAGTCAGAAATTCCTCTTATTTTGGGGCAAAAAAAAGAAAAATTCCCTTTGTTTTTTTGGGAAAAAAACAGAAATTCCACTTATTTAGAGGCAAAAAGGCAGAAATTCCCCTTATTTTGTAGCAAAAATAAAGATATTTCTCTTTTTTGTGGCAAAAAATATACATTCCCCTTAATTTCGGGATAAAAAGCAGAAATTCCCCGTATTATGAAGCAAAATTGCAGAAATTCTCATAATTTTCGGGCAAAAAGGGAGAAATTCTCCTTATTTTGGGGCAAAATTTCAGAAATTTCCTTTACAATGGGGCAAAATTGCAGAAATTTGACTTATTTCAGGGAAAAAAGACAGAAATTTTCCTTATTTTGGGGCAAAAAGGCATAAATTCCTAATATTTTGTGGCAAAAATGCAGAAATTCCCCTTATTTTGAGGTAAAAAGGCTGAAATTCCCCTTATTTTGGGGCAAAAAGGCAGAAATTTCCCTTATTTAGGGACAAACTTGCAGAAATTTCACTTATTTCAGGGTAATAAGTCAGAAAATTTCCTTATTTAGGGGCAAAAAAGACAGAAAATCCCTTTGTTTTGGAGGAAAAAGACAGAAATTCCTCCTATTTAAAGGCAAAAAAGCAGAAATTCCCATTATTTTGGAGCAAAAGTGAAGAAATTTCCCTTTTTTAAGGCAAAAAGGTATGCATTCTTTTTATTTACGGGCAAAAAGGCAGAAATTTCCCATATTTTGGAGCAAAATTGCAGAAATTCCCATAATTGTGGGGCAAAAATGCAGAAATTCCCTATATGTTGGGGCAAAAAGACAGAAATTCTCTTTATTTTGGGGCAAAACTTAGAAATTCCACTTACTTTGGGGCAAAATTCCAGAAATTTCCCTTATTCTTGGGCAAAATTGCAGAAATTTCACTTATTTTGGGGCAAAATTGCAGAAATTTCACTTCTTTCAGTGAAAAAAGGCAGAAATTTTTCTTATTTTGGGGCAAAAAGGCAGAAATTCTCCTTATTTTGAGGTAAAAAGGCTGAAATTCCCCTTATTTGAGGGCAAAAAGGGAGAAATTTCCCTTTTTTGGGGCAAAATTGCAGAAATTTCACTTATTTCAGGGTAATAAGTCAGAAATTCCCCTTATTTGGGGGCCAAAATGTCAGAAATTCCCTTTGTTTTGGGAGAAATGACAGAAATTCCACTTATTTAGAGGCAAAAAGGCAGAAATTTCCCTTATTTTTGGAGCAAAAATGAAGAAATTTACCTTTTTATGGCAAAAAGGTATGCATTCCCATTATTTTCGGGCAAAAAGGCAGAAATTCCCTGTATTTTGGAGCAAAATTGCAGAAATTCCCCTAATTTTGGGGCAAAAGCCAGAAATTCCCTTTATTTTGGGGCAAAAATCAGAAATTCCCCTCATTTTGGGGCAAAATTCCAGAAATTTTCTTTATTTTGGGGCAAAATTGCAGGAATTTACCTTATTTTGGGGCAAAATTGCAGAAATTTTCTTTATTTGGGGCAAAATTGCAGAAATTTCACTTATTTTCTGGTAAAAAGGCTGAAACTTCCTTTATTTTGGGGCAAAAAGAGAGAAATTCTCCTTATTTTGGGGCAAAATTGCAGAAATTTCCTTTATTATGCGATAAAATTGCAGAAATTCCACTTATTTTAGGGCAAAATTGCAGAAATTTCACTTATTTCAGAGAAAAAAAGCAAAAATTTTTCTTATTTTGGGGCAAAAATGCAGAAATTCCCATTATTTTGGGGCAAAAACGCAGAAATTCAATTTATTTTGGGATAAAAATGCAGAAATTTCACATATTTCAGGGCAAAAAGGCAGAAATTTCCCTTATTTTGGGGCAAAATTGCAGAAATTTCACTTATTTCAGGGTAATAAGTCAGAAATTCCCCTTATTTTGGGGCAAAAAAGACATAAATTCCCTTTGTTTTGGAGGAAAAAGACAGAATTTCCATTATTTAGAAGCAAAAAGGCAGAAATTCCCCTTATTTTGGAGCAAAAATGAAGAAATTTCCCTTTTTTATGGCAACAAGTTATGCATTCCCCTTATTTCCGGGCAAAAAGACAAAAATTCCCCGTATTTTTGAGCAAAATTGCAGAAATTCCCATAATTGTGGGGCAAAAAGGCAGAAATTCCCTATATGTTTGGGGAAAAAGACAAAAATGCTCTTTATTTTGGGGCAACCCTCAGAAATTCCAAATTTTGGTGCAAAATTCCAGAAATTACCCTTATTTTGCGGCAAAATTGCAGAAATTTCACTTATTTCAGGGTAATGAGTCAGAAATTCCTCTTATTTTGGGGCAAAAAAGAGAGAAATTCCCTTTGTTTTTTGTGAAAAAGACAGAAATTCCATTTATTAGGGGCAAAAAGGCAGAAATTCCCCTTATTTTGGAGCAAAAATGAAGAAATTTCCCTTTTTTGTGGCAAAAAATATACATTATCTTACTTTCGGGATAAAAAGCAGAAATTCCCCGTATTTTGAAGAAAAATTGCAGATATTCTCATAATTTTCAGGCAAAAAGGCAGAAATTCTCCTTATTTTTGGGCAAAATTGCAGAAATTTCCTTTACATTGGGGCAAAATTGCAGAAATTTGACTTATTTCAGGGAAAAAAGACAGAAATTTTCCTTATTTTTGGGCAAAAAGGCAGAAATTCCTAATATTTTGTGGCAAAAATGCAGAAATTCCCCTTATTTTGAGGTGAAAAGGCTGAAATTCCCTTTATTTTGGGGCAAAAAGGCAGAAATTTCCCTTATTTTGTGACAAAATTGCAGAAATTTCACTTATTTCAGGGTAATAAGTCAGAAAATTTCCTTATTTTGGGGCAAAAAAGACAGAAAATCCTTTTGTTTTGGAGGAAAAAGACAGAAATTCCACTTATTTAGAGGCAAAAAAGCAGAAATTCCCCTTATTTTGGAGTAAAAATGAAAAAATTTCCCTTTTTAAACCAAAAAGGTATGCATTCTTTTTATTTACGGGCAAAAAGGCAGAAATTTCCTGTATTTTGGAGCAAAATTGCAGAAATTCCCCTAATTTTGGGGCAAAAATGCAAAAATTCCATATATGTTGGGGCAAAAAGACAGAAATTCTCTTTATTTTGTGGCAAAACTTAGAAATTCCACTTATTTTGGGGCAAAATTCCAGAAATTTCCCTTATTCTTGGGCAAAATTGCAGAAATTTCACTTATTTTTGGGCAAAATTGCAGAAATTTCACTTATTTCAGTGAAAAAAGGCAGAAATTTCCCTTATTTTGGGGCAAAACGGCAGAAATTCTCCATATTTTGAGGTAAAAAGGCTGAAATTCCCCTTATTTGGGGGCAAAAAGGAAGAAATTTCCCTTATTTTGGGGCAAAATTGCAGAAATTTCACTTATTTCAGGGTAATAAGTCAGAAATTCCCCTTATTTTGGGGCAAAAAAGAACAAAATTCACTTTGTTTCAGGGGAAATGGCAGAAATTCCACTTACTTAGAGGCAAAAAGGCAGAAATTTCCCTTATTTTGGAGCAAAAATGAAGAAAATTACCTTTTTATGGCAAAAAGTTATGCATTCCCATTATTTTCGGGCAAAAAGGCAGAAATTCCCCTTATTTTGGAGCAAAATTGCAGAAATCCCCTAATTTTGGGGCAAAAGCCAGAAATTCCCTTTATTTTGGGGCAAAAATCAGAAATTTCCCTTATTTTGGGGCAAAATTCCAGAAATTTCCCTTATTTTGGGGCAAAATTGCAGGAATTTACCTTATTTTGAGGCAAAATTGCAGAAATTTCCATTATTTGGGGCAAAATTGCAGATATTTCACTTATTTTCAGGAAAATAAGCTGAAATTTCCTTTATTTTGGGGCAAAAAGGGAGAAATTCCCCTTATTTTGGGGCAAAATTGCAGAAATTTCCTCTATTATGCGATAAAATTGCAGAAATTTCACTTCTTTTAGGGTAAAATTGCAGAAATTTCACTTATTTCAGAGAAAAAAAGCAAAAATTTTTCTTATTTTGGGGCCAAAAGGCAGAAATTCCCATTATTTTGTGGTAAAAAGGCAGAAATTAACCTTAATTTGGTGTAAAATTGCAGAAATTTCACGTATTTCAGGGCAAAAAGGCAGAAATTTTCATTATTTTGGGGCAAAATTGCAGAAATTTCACTTATTTCAGGGTAATAAGTCAGAAATTCCCCTTATTTTGGGGCAAAAAAGACAGAAATTCCCTTTGTTTTGGGGGAAAAAGACAGAAATTCCACTTATTTAGAGACAAAAAGGCAGAAATTCTTCTTATTTTGGAGCAAAAATGAAGAAATTTCCCTTTTTTATGGCAACAATTTATGCATTCCCCTCATTTTCTGGCAAAATACAGAAATTCCCCGTAATTTGGAGAAAAATTGCAGAAATTCCATTAATTGTGGGGAAAAAGGCAGAAATTCCCTATATGTTGGGGCAAAAAGACAAAAATTCTTCTTATTTTGGGGCAAAACTCAAAAATTCCAAAAATGGTGCAAAATTCCAGAAATTTCCCTTATTTTGGGGCAAAATTGCAGAAATTTCACTTATTTCAGGGTAATGAGTCAGAAATTTTTTTTATTTTGAGGCAAAAAAGAGAAATTCCCTTTGATTTTTGGGAAAAAGACAGAAATTCCACTTATTTAGAGGCAAAAAGGCAGAAATTCCCATTATTTTGGAGCAAAAATAAAGAAATTTCCTTTTTTTGTGGCAAAAAATATACATTCACCTTACTTTCGGAATAAAAAGCAGAAATTCCCCGTATTTTGAAGCAAAATTGCAGAAATTCTCATAATTTTCGGGAACATAAAGGCAGAAATTCTCTTTATTTTGGAGCAAAAAGACAGAAAATCTCCTTTTTTCGGGAGCAAACAGTCAGAAATTTTCCTTATTTTGGGGCAAAATTGCAGAAATTTCCTTTACATTGGAGCAAAATTGCAGAAATTTCCCTTATTAAGGGAAAAAATTGGAGAAATTTCCTTTATTTTAAGGCAAAATTGCAGAAATTTTACTTATTTCAGAGAAAAAAAGCAAAAATTTTTCTTATTTTGGGGAAAAAAGGCAGAAATTCCCATTATTTTGGGGCAAAAAAACAGAAATTCACCTTATTTTGTGGTAAAATTGCAGAAATTTCACATATTTCAGGGCAAAAAGGAAGAAATTTTCCTTATCAGGGGCAAAATTGCAGAAATTTCACTTATTTCAGGGTAATAAGTCAGAAATTCCCCTTATTTTTGGGCAAAAAAGACAGAAATTCCCTTTGTTTTCGGAGAAAAAGACAGAAATTCCACTTATCTAGAGGCAAAAAGGCAGGAATTCTGTTTATTTTGGAGCAAAAATGAAGAAATTTCCCTTTTTATGGCAAAAAGGTATTCATTCCCATTATTTTCAGGCAAAAAGGCAGAATTCCCCGTATTTTAAAGCAAAACAGAAGAAATTCCCCTAATTTTGGGGCAAAAGGCAGAAATTCCTTTTATTATGGGGCAAAAATCAGAAATTCCCCTCATTTTGGGGCAAAATTCTAGAAATTTCCTTTTTTTGGGGGCAAAACTGCAGGAATTTACCTTATTTTGAGGCAAAATTGCAGAAATTTCCCCTATTTGGGGCAAAAATGCAGAAATTTCACTTATTTTCAGGTAAAAAGGCTGAAATTTCCTTTATTTTGGGGCAAAAAGGGAGAAATTCCCTATATTTTGGGGCAAAATTGCAGACATTTACCTAATTATGGGGAAAAATAGCAGAAATTTCCCTTATTTTAGGGCAAAATTGCAGAAATTTCACTTATTTCAGAGAAAAAAAGCAAAATTTTTTCTTATTTTGGGGCAAAAAGGCAGAAATTCTCATTATTTTGTGGCAAAAAGGCAGAAATTCACTTTATTTTGGGTTAAAATTGCAGAAATTTCACATATTTCAGGGCAAAAGGCAGAAATTTCCCTTATTTTGGGGCAAAATGGCAGAAATTTCCCTTATTTTGGGGCAAAATTGCAGAAATTTCACTTATTTCTGGGTAATAAGTCAAAAATTCCCCTTATTTTGGGGCAGAAAAGACAGAAATTCCCTTTGTTTTGGGGGAAAAAGACAGAAATTCCACTTATCTACAGGCAAAAAGGCAGAAATTCCCCTTTTTTGGAGCAAAAATGAAGAAATTTCCCTTTTTTTGTGGCAAAAAATATACATTCCCCTTACTTTCGGGATAAAAAGCAGAAATTCCCCGCATTTTGAAGGAAAATTGCAGAAATTCTTATAATTTTCGGGCAAAAAGCCAGAAATTCTTTTTATTTTGGGGCAAAAAGACAGAAAATCTCTTTTTTTCGGGAGCAAACAGTCAGAAATTCTACTTATTTTGGGGCAAAATTGCAGAAATTTCCTTTACATTGGGGCAAAATTGCAGAAATTTCCCTTATTATGAAAAAAAATTGCAGAAATTTACCATATTTTAGGGCAAAATTGCAGAAATTTTACTTATTTCAGAGAAAAAAAGCAAAAATTTTTCTTATTTTGGGCAAAAAAGGCAGAAATTCCCATTATTTTGCTGCAAAAAAACAGAAATTCACCTTATTTTGGGGTAAAATTGCAGAAATTTAACATATTTCAGGGCAAAAAGGCAGAAATTTACCTTATCCTGGGGCAAAATTGCAGAAATTTCACTTATTTCAGGGTAATAAGTCAGAAATTCCCCTTATTTTGGGGCAAAAAAGACAGAAATTCGCTTTGTTTTCGGGGAAAAAGACAGAAATTCCACTTATCTAGAGGCAAAAAGGCAGAAATTCCCCTTATTTTGGAGCAACAATGAAGAAATTTCCCTTTTTATTGCAAAAAGGTATGCATTTCCATTATTTTCAGGCAAAAAGACAGAAATTCCCAGTATTTTGGAGCAAAATTGAAGAAATTCCCCTAATTTTGAGGCAAAAGGCAGAAATTCCCTTTATTTTGGGGCAAAAATCAGAAATTCCCCATATTTTGGGGCAAAATTCTAGAAATTTCCTTTTTTGGGGGCAAAATAGCAGGAATTTACCTTATTTTGGGGCAAAATTGCAGAAATTTCCCTTATTTGGGGCAAAATTGCAGAAATTTCATTTATTTTCAGGTAAAAAGAATGAAATTTCCTTTATTTTGGGGCAAAAATGGAGAAATACCCTTTATTTTAGGGCAAAATTGCAGACATTTTCCTTATTATGGGGAAAAATTGCAGAAATTTCCCTTATTTTAGGGCAAAATTGCAGAAATTTCACTTATTTCAGAGAAAAAAAGCAAAAATTTTTTTTATTTTTGGGCAAAAAAGGCAGAAATTCACCTTATTTTGGGGTAAAATTGCAGAAATTTCACATATTTCAGGGCAAAAAGGCAGAAATTTCCTTTATCCTGGGGCAAAATTGCAGAAATTTCACTTATTTTAGGGGAATAAGTCAGAAAATCCTCTTATTTTGGGGCAAAAAAGACAGAAATTTACTTTGGTTTGGGGAAAAAAGACAGAAATTCCACTTATTTAGAGGCAAAAAGGCAGAAATTCTTATTTTGGAGCAATAATGAAGAAATTTTCCTTTTTTATGGCAACAAGTTATACATTCCCCTTATTTTCGGGCAAAAAGACAGAAATTTCCCGTATTTTGGAGCAAAATTGCAGAAATTCCCCTAATTGTGGGGCAAAAAGGCAGAAATTCCCTATATGTTGGGGCAAAAAGACAAAAATTCTCCTTATTTTGGGGCAAAACCCAGAAATTCCACTTATTTTGGTGCAAAATTCCAGAAATTTCCCTTATTTGAGGGCAAAATTGCAGAAATTTCACTTATTTTGGGGCAAAATTGCAGAAATTTCACTTATTTCAGGGAAAAAAGGCAGAAATTATACTTATTTTGGGGCAAAAATTCAGAAATTCCTAATATTTTGTGCCAAAATTCAGAAATTCCCTTTATTTTGAGGTAAAAATTCTGAAATTCCCCTTATTTGGGGGCAAGAAGGCAGAAATTTCCTTTATTTTGGGGCAAAATTGCAGAAATTTCACTTATTTCAGGGTAATGAGTTAGAAATTCCCTTTATTTTGGGGCAAAAAAGAGAGAAATTCCCTTTGATTTTTAGGAAAAAGACAGAAATTCCACTTATTTAGAGGCAAAAAGGCAGAAATTCCCCTTATTTTGGAGCAAAAATGAAGAAATTTCCCTTTTTTGTGGCAAAAAATATACATTTCCCTTACTTTTGGGATAAAAAGCAGAAATTCCCCGTATTTTGAAGCAAAATTGCAGAAATTCTCATAATTTTTGGGAAAAAGGCAGAAATTCTCCTTATTTTGGGGCAAAAAGACAGAAAATCTCCTTTTTTCGGGAGCAAACAGTCAGAAATTCTCCTTATTTTAGGGTAGAATTGCAGAAATTTCCTTTACATTGGGGCAAAATTGCAGAAATTTTTCTTATTAAGGGAAAAATTGCAGAAATTTCCCTTATTTTAGGGCAAAATTGCAGAAACTTTACTTATTTCAGAGAAAAAAAGCAAAAATTTTTCTTATTTTGGGGCAAAAAGGCAAAAATTCCCATTATTTTGGGGCAAAAAAACAGTAATTCAACTTATTTTGGGGTAAAATTGCAGAAATTTCACATATTTATGGGCAAAAAGTCAGAAATTTTCCTTATTCTGGGGCAAAATTTCAGAAATTTCACTTATTTCAGGGTAATAAGTCAGAAATTCCCCTTATTTTGGGGCAAAAAAGACAGAAATTCCCTTTGTTTTGGGGGAAAAATACAGAAATTCCACTTATCTACAGGCAAAAAGGCAAAAATTCCTCTTATTTTGGAGCAAAAATGAAGAAATTTCCCTCTTTATGGCAAAAAGGTATGCATTCCCATTATTTTTAGGCAAAAAAGCAGAAATTCCCCGTATTTTGGAGCAAAATTAAAGAAATTCCCCTAATTTTGGGGCAAAAGGCAGAAATTTCCTTTATTTTGGGGCAAAAATCAGAAATTCCCCTTATTTTGGTGCAAAATTCAAGAAATTTTTTTTATTTTGTGGCAAAATTGCAGGAATTTACCTTATTTTGGGGCAAAATTGCAGAAATTTCCCTTATTTGGGGCAAAATTGCAGAAATTTCACTTACTTTCAGGTAAAAAGACTGAAATTTCCTTTATTTTGGGGCAAAAATGGAGAAATACCCTTTATTTTAGGGCAAAATTGCAGACATTTTCCTTATTATGGGGAAAAATTGCAGAAATTTCCCTTATTTTAGGGCAAAATTGCAGAAATTTCACTTATTTCAGAGAAAAAAAGCAAAATTTTTTTTTAATTTGGGGCAAAAAGGCAGAAATTCTCATTATTTTGGGGCAAAAAGGCAGAAATTCACCTTATTTTGGGGTAAAATTGCAGAAATTTCACATATTTCAGGGCAAAAAGGCAGAAATTTCCCTTATCCTGGGGCAAAATTGCAGAAATTTCACTTATTTTAGGGTAATAAGTCAGAAAATCCTCTTATTTTGGGGCAAAAAAGACAGAAATTCCCTTTGGTTTGGGGGAAAAAGACAGAAATTCCACTTATTTAGAGGCAAAAAGGCAGAAATTCTTATTTTGGAGCAAAAATGAAGAAATTTTCCTTTTTTATGGCAACAAGTTATGCATTCCCCTTATTTTCAGGCAAAAAGACAGAAATTTCCCGTATTTTGGAGCAAAATTGCAGAAATTCCCCTAATTGTGGAGCAAAAAGGCAGAAATTCCCTATATGTTGGGGCAAAAAGACAAAAATTCTCCTTATTTTGGGGCAAAACTCAGAAATTCCACTTATTTTGGTGCAAAATTCCAGAAATTTCCCTTATTTTGGGGCAAAATTGCAGAAATTTCACTTATTTTGGGGCAAAATTGCAGAAATTTCACTTATTTCAGGGAAAAAAGGCAGAAATTATACTTATTTTGGGGCAAAAATTCAGAAATTCCTAATATTTTGTGCCAAAATTCAGAAATTCCCTTTATTTTGAGGTAAAAATTCTGAAATTCCCCTTATTTGGGGGCAAGAAGGATGAAATTTCCCTTATTTTGGGGCAAAATTGCAGAAATTTCACTTATTTCAGGGTAATGAGTCAGAAATTCCTTTTGTTTTGGGGCAAAAAATAGAGAAATTACCTTTGATTTTTAGGAAAAAGACAGAAATTCCACTTATTTAGAGGCAAAAAGGCAGAAATTCCCCTTATTTTGGAGCAAAAATGAAGAAATTTCCCTTTTTTGTGGCAAAAAATATACATTTCCCTTACTCTTGGGATAAAAAGCAGAAATTCCCCGTATTTTGAAGCAAAATTGCAGAAATTCTCATAATTTTTGGGAAAAAGGCAGAAATTCTCCTTATTTTGGGGCAAAAAGACAGAAAATCTCCTTTTTTCGGGAGCAAACATTCAGAAATTCTCCTTATTTTGGGGCAGAATTGCAGAAATTTCCTTTACATTGGGGCAAAATTGCAGAAATTTCCCTTATTAAGGGAAAAATTGCAGAAATTTCCCTTATTTTAGGGCAAAATTGCAGAAACTTTACTTATTTCAGAGAAAAAAAGCAAAAATTTTTCTTATTTTGGGACAAAAAGGCAGAAATTCCCATTATTTTGGGGCAAAAAAACAGTAATTCAACTTCTTTGGGGTTAAATTGCAGAAATTTCACATATTTATGGGCAAAAAGGCAGAAATTTTCCTTATTCTGGGGCAAAATTTCAGAAATTTCACTTATTTCAGGGTAATAAGTCAGAAATTCCCTTTATTTTGGGGCAAAAAAGACAGAAATTCCCTTTGTTTTGGGGGAAAAAGACAGAAATTCCACTTATCTACAGGCAAAAAGGCAGAAATTTCCCTTATTTTGGAGCAAAAATGAAGAAATTTACATTTTTATGGCAAAAAGGTATGCATTCCCATTATTTTCAGGCAAAAAAGCAGAAATTCCCCGTATTTTGGAGCGAAATTGAAGAAATTCCCCTAATTTTGGGGCAAAAGGCAGAAATTCTTTTATTTTGGGGCAAAAATCAGAAATTCCCCTTATTTTGGGACAAAATTCTAGAAATTTCCTATTTTGGGGGGCAAAATTGCAGGAATTTACCTTATTTTTGGCCAAAATTGCAGAAATTTCCCTTATTTGGGGCAAAATTGCAGAAATTTCACTTATTTTCAGGTAAAAAGACTGAAATTTCCTTTATTTTGGGGCAAAAAAAGAGAAATTCTCTTTATTTTGGGGCAAAATTGCAGACATTTTCCTTATTATGGGGAAAAATTGCAGAAATTTCCCTTATTTTAGGGCAAAATTGCAGAAATTTCACTTATTTCATAGAAAAAAAGAAATTTTTTTTTTTTTTATTTTGGGGCAAAAAGGCAGAAATTCTCATTATTTTGTGTCAAAAAGGCAGAAATTCACCTTATTTTGGGGTAAAATTGCAGAAATTTTACATATTTCAGGGCAAAAATGCAGAAATTTCCCTTATTTTGGGGCAAAATTGCAGAAATTTCACTTATTTTAGGGTAATAAGTCAGAAAATTTCCTTATTTTGGGGCAAAAAATACAGAAATTCCCTTTGTTTTGGGGGAAAAAGACAGAAATTCCACTTATTTAGAGGCCAAAATGCAGAAATTCCCCTTATTTTGGAGCAAAAATGAAGAAATTTCCCTTTTTTATGGCAACAAGTTATGCATTCCCCTTATTTTCGGGCATAAAAACAGAAATTCCCTGTATTTTGGAGCAAAATTGCAGAAATTCCCCTAATTGTGGAGCAAAAAGGCAGAAATTCCCTATATGTTGGGGCAAAAAGACAAAAATTCTCCTTATTTTGTGGCAAAACTCAGAAATATCACTTATTTTGGTGCAAAATTCCAGAAATTTCCATTATTTTGGGGCAAAATTGCCGAAATTTCCTTTATTTTGGGGCAAAATTGCAGAAATTTTACTTATTTTAGAGAAAAAAAGCAAAAATTTTTCTTATTTTAGGGGAAAAAAGGCAGAAATTCCCATTATTTTGGGGCAAAAATGCAGAAATTCACTTTTTTTAAGGTAAAATTGCAGACATTTCAAATATTTCAGGGCAAAAAGGCAGAAATTTCCCTTATTTTCTGGCAAAATTGCAGAAATTTCACTTATTTTGAAGCAAAATTACAGAAATTTCACTTATTTCAGGAAAAAAGGCAGAAATTTTTTTTATTTTGGGGCAAAAATGCAGAAATTCTTAATATTTTGTGGCAAAAATGCAGAAATTCCCATTACTTTGAGGTAAAAAGGCTGAAATTCCCCTTATTTGGGGGCAAAAAGGCAGAAATTTCTCTTATTTTGTGGCAAAAACACAGAAATTCCCCTTATTTTGTGGCAAAAAGGCAGAAATTTCTTTTATTTTGGGGCAAAATTGCAGAAATATCACTTATTTTAGGGCATAATTCAAAAATTCCTTTTATTTTGGGGCAAAAAGAAAAAAATTCCATTTATTTTTGAATAAAATGGGAGAAATTTCACTTATTTTGAGGTAAAAAGGCAGAAATTTCTCTTATTTGGGGGCAAAAATGAAGAGATTTCCCTTTTTTGTTGCAAAAGGTATACATTCCCCTTACTTTTGTGATTAAAAGCAGAAATTCCCCGTATTTTGAAGCACAATTGCAGAAATTCTCATTATTTTCGGGCAAAAAAGCAGAAATTCTCCTTATTTTAGGGCAAAAAGACAGAAAATCTCTTTTTTTTAAGAGCAAACAGTCAGAAATTCCCATTATTTTAGGTCAAAATTGCAGAAATTTCCTTTACATAGGGGCTAAATTGCAGAAATTTCTTTGATTTTGGGGCAAAATTGCAGGAATTTCATTTATTTCAGGGTAATAAGTCAGAAATTGCTTCTATTTGGGGCAAAAAAAACCAAAAATTCCCTTTGTTTTGGGAGAAAAAGACAGAAATTCCACTTATTTAGAGGCAAAAAGACAGAAATTCCCTTTATTAGGAGCAAAAATGAAGAAATTTCGCTTTTAATGGCAAAAAGGTATATATTCCCATTATTTTTGGGCAAAAAGGCAGAAATTCCCCATATTTTGAAGCAAAATTGCAGAAATTCCCCTAATTTTGGGGCAAAAGGCAGAAATTCCCTTTATTTTGTGGCAAAAATCAGAAATTCCCCTTATTTTGGGGCAAAATTCAAGAAATTTCCTTTATTTTGGGGCAAAATTGCAGGAAATTACCTATTTTGGGGCAAAATTGCAGAAATTTCTCTTATTTGGAGCAATATTGCAGAAATTTCACTTATTTTCAGGTAAAAAGGCTGAAATTTCCTTTATTTTGAGGCAAAAAGGGAAAAATTCCCTTTATTTTGGGGCAAAATTGCAGACATTTCCCTTATTATAGGAAAAATTGCAGAAATTTCTCTTATTTTAGGGCAAAATTGCAGAAATTTCAATTATTTCAGAGAAAAACGCAAAAATTTTTTTATTTTGGGGCAAAAAGGCAGAAATTCCCATTATTTTGAGGGAAAAAGGCAGAAATTCACCTTATTTTGGGGTAAAATTGCAGAAATTTTACATATTTCAGGGCAAAAAGGCAGAAATTTCCCTTATTTTGGGGCAAAATTGCAGATATTTCACTTAATTTAGGGTAATAAGTCAGAAATTCCCCTTATTTTGGGGCAAAAAAGACAGAAATTCCCTGTGTTTGGGGAAAAAGAGAGAAATTCCCCTTATTTAGAGGCAAAAAGGCTGAAATTCCCTATATGTTGGGGCAAAAAGACAGAAATTCTCCTTCTTTTGGGGCAAAACTCAGAAATTCTACTTATTTTAGGGCAAAATTCCAGAAATTTCCCTTATTTTGGGGTAAAATTGCAGAAATTTCCCTTATTTTAGGGCAAAATTGCAGAAATTTTACTTATTTCAGAGAAAAAAAGCAAAAATTTTTCCTATTTTGGGGCTAAAATGAGGAAAATTCCAATTATTTTGGGGCAAAAAGGCAGAAATTCACCTTATTTTAGGGTAAAATTGCAGCAATTTCACATATTTCAGGGCAAAAAGGCAGGAATTTCCCTTATTTTGGGGCAAAATTGCAGAAATTTCATTTATTATAGGATAAAATTGTAGAAATTTCACTTATTTCAGGGAAAAAGGCAGAAATTTTCTTTAATTTGGGGAAAAAATTAAGAAATTCTTAAT
This sequence comes from Micromys minutus, assembly GCF_963924665.1. Lineage (NCBI taxonomy): Eukaryota > Metazoa > Chordata > Mammalia > Rodentia > Muridae > Micromys > Micromys minutus. Next base: position 1,712,426 of record NW_027667806.1, on the reverse strand, counting down.
ATTTTGTGGCAAAAATGCAGAAATTCCCCTTATTTTGAGGTAAAAAGGCTGAAATTCCCCTTATTTTGAGGTAAAAAGGCTGAAATTCCCCTTATTTGGGGGCAAAAAGGCAGAAATTTCTCTTATTTTTGGGCAAAAAGACAGAAATTCCCCTTATTTTGTGGCAAAAATGTAGAAATTTCTTTTATTTTGGGGCAAAATTGCAGAAATATCACTTATCTCAGGGTATAATTCAAAAATTCCTTTTATTTTGTTGCAAAAAGACAGAAATTCCATTTATTTTTGGGTGAAAAAAAAGAAATTTCACTTATTTTGAGCTAAAAAGGCAGAAATTCCTCTTATTTTGGGGCAAAAATTAAGAAATTTCCCTTTTTTGTGGAAAAAGGTATACATTCCCCTTACTTTCAGGATAAAAAGCAGAAATTCCCCATATTTTGAAGCATAATTGCAGAAATTCTCATAATTTTCAGGCAAAAAAGGAGAAATTCTCCTTATTTTGGAGCAAAAATACAGAAAATCTCCTTTTTTCGGGAGCAAACAGTCAGAAATTCCCTTTATTTTGGGGCAAAATTGCAGAAATTTCCTTTACATTGGGGCAAAATTGCAGAAATTTCCCTAAGTTTGGGGCAAAATTGCAGATATTTCCCTAATTGTTGGGCAAAAAGCCAGATTCCCTATATGTTGGGGCAAAATACAGAAATTCTTCATATTTTATGGCAAAACTCAGAAATTCCACGTATTTTGGGGCAAAATTCCAAAAATTTCTCTTATTTTGGGGCAAAATTGCAGAAATTTCCCTTATTTTGGGGCAAAATTGCAGAAATTTCACTTATTTCAGAGAAAAAAAGCAAAAATTTTTCTTATTTTGGGGCAAAAAAACAGAAATTCCCATTATTTTGGGGCAAAAAGGCAGAAATTCACCTTATTTTGGGGTAAAATTGCATAAATTTCACATATTTCAGGGCAAAAAGGCAGAAATTTCTCTTATTTTAGAACAAAATTGCAGAAATTTCACTTATTTCAGAGAAAAAAAGCAAAATTTTTTTTATTTTGGGGCAAAAAGGCAGAAATTTCCCTTATTTTGGGGCAAAATTGCAGAAATTTCATTTATTTTGGGGCAAAATTGTAGAAATTTCACTTATTTCAGGGAAAAAAGCAGAAATTTTCCTTATTTAGGGGAAGAAATTAAGAAATTCTTAATATTTTGTGGCAAAAATGCAGAAATTCCCCTTATTTTGAGGTAAAAAGGGTGAAATTCCCCTTATTTTGAGGTAAAAATGCTGAAATTCCCCTTATTTGTGGGCAAAAGGCAGAAATTTCTCTTATTTTGGGGAAAAAAGACAGAAATTCCCCTTATTTTGTGGCAAAAAGGTAGAAATTTCTTTTTTTTGAGGCAAAATTGCAGAAATATCACTTATTTCAGGGTATAATTCAAAAATTCCTTTTATTTTTTTGCAAAAAGACAGAAATTCCATTTATTTTTGGGTAAAAAAGGAAAAATTTCACTTATTTTAAGGTAAAAAGGCAGAAATTCCTCTTATTTTGGGGCAAAAATTAAGAAATTTCCCTTTTTTGTGGAAAAAGGTATATATTCCCCTTACTTTCGGGATAAAAAGCAGAAATTCCCCGTATTTTGAAGCATAATTGCAGAAATTCTCATAATTTTGGGGCAAAAAATCAGAAATTCTCCTTATTTTGGAGCAAAAATACAGAAAATCTCCCTTTTTCGGGAGCAAACAGTCAGAAATTCCCCTTATTTTGGGGCAAAATTGCAGAAATTTCCTTTACATTGGGGCAAAATTGCAGAAATTTCCTTTATTTTGGGGCAAAATTGCAGAAATTCCCCTAATTGTTGGGCAAAAAGGCAGAAATTCTCTATATGTTGGGGCAAAATACAGAAATTCTCCTTATTTTAAGGCAAAACTCAGAAATTCCACGTATTTTGGGGCAAAATTCCAGAAATTTCCCTTATTTTGGGGCAAAATTGCAGAAATTTCACTTATTTCAGAGAAAAAAAGCAAAAATTTTTCTTATTTTGGGGCAAAAAAACAGAAATTCCCATTATTTTAAGGTAAAAAGGCAGAAATTCACCTTATTTTGGGGTAATATTGCAGAAATTTCACATATTTCAGGGCAAAAAGGGAGAAATTTCTCTTATTTTAGGGCAAAATTGCAGAAATTTCACTTATTTCAGAGAAAAAAGGCAAAATTTTTTTTATTTTGGCGCAAAAAAGCAGAAATTCCCATTATTTTGGGGGAAAAATGTAGAAATTCACCTTATTTTATGGTAAAATTACAGAAATTTTACTTATTTCAGGGCAAAAAGGCCGAAATTTCCCTCATTTTGGGGCAAAATTGCAGATATTTCACTTATTTTAGGGTAATAAGTAAAAAATTCCCCATATTTTGGGGCAAAATAGACAGAAATTCCCTTTGGTGGGGGAAAAAGACAGAAATTCCACTTATTTAGAGGCAAAAATGCTGAAATTCCCCTTATTTTGGAGCAAAAATAAAGAAATTTCCCTTTTTTATGACAAAAAGTTATGCATTCCACTTATTTCCGGGAAACAAGACAGAAATTCCTTGCATTTTGGAGCAAAATTGCAGAAATTCCCCTAATTGTGGGGCAAAAAGGCAGAAATTCCCTATATGTTGGGGCAAAAAGACAGAAATTCTCCTTATTTTGGGGCAAAACTCAGAAATTCCACATATTTTGGTGCAAAATTCCAGACATTTCCTTTATTTTGGGGCAAAATTGCCAAAATTTTAATTATTTTGGGGCAAAATTGCAGAAATTTCACTTATTTTAGAGAAAAAAGCAAAAATTTTTCTTATTTTGGGGCAAAAGGCATAAATTCCCATTATTTTGGGGCAAAAATGCAAAAATTCACTTTTTGGGGGTAAAATTGCAGAAATTTCACATATTTCAGGGCAAAAAGTCAGAAATTTCCCTTATCCTGGGGCAAAATTGCAGAAATTTCACTTATTTGGGACAAAATTGCAGAAATTTCACTTATTTCAGGAAAAAAGGCAGACATTTTCCTTATTTTGGGGCAAAAATGCAGAAATTCTTAATATTTTGTGGCAAAAATGCAGAAATTCCCCTTACTTTGAGGTAAAAAGGCTGAAATTCCCCTTATTTTGGAACAAAAATGGAGAAATTTTCCTTATTTTGGGGCAAAAGGACAGAAAATCCCCTTATTTTTTGGCAAAAATGCAGAAATTCCCATTATTATGGGGGAAAAGGCAGAAATTCACCTTATTTTGGGGTAAAATTGTAGAAATTTCACATATTTCTGGGCAAAAAGGCAGAAATTTCTCTTATTTTAGGGCAAAATTGCAGAAATTTTACTTATTTCAGAGAAAAAAAGCAAAAATTTTTTTATTTTGGGGCAAAAAAACAGAAATTCCCATTATTTTGAGGGAAAAAGGCAGAAATTCACCTTATTTTGGGGTAAAATTACAAAAATTTCACATATTTCAGGGCAAAAAGGCAGAAATTTCCCTTATTTAGGCACAAAATTGCAGAGATTTCACTTATTTTAGGGTAATAAGTCAGAAATTCCCCTTATTTTGGGGCAATAAAAACCAGAAATTACCTTTGTTTGGGGGAAAAAGACAGAAATTCCACTTATTTATAGGCAAAAAGGCTGAAATTCCCATTATTTTGGAGCAAAAATAAAGAAATTTTCCTTTTGTATGGCAAAAAGTTATGCATTCCACTTATTTTCGGGCAACAAGACAGAAATTCCTTGCATTTTGCAGCAAAATTGCAGAAATTCCCCTAATTGTGGGGCAAAAAGGCAGAAATTCCCAATATGTTGGGGCAAAAAGACAGAAATTCTCCTTCTTTTGGGGCAAAACTCAGAAATTCCACTTATTTTGGGGCAAAATTCCAGAAATTTCCCTTATTTTGGGGCAAAATTGCAGAAATTTCCTTTATTTTGGGGCAAAATTGCAGAAATTCCCCTAATTGTTGGGCAAAAAGGCAGAAATTCCCATAATTGTTGGGCAAAAAGGCAGAAATTCCCTATATGTTGGGGCAAAAAGACAGAAATTCTCCTTATTTTGAGGCAAAACTCAGAAATTCCACGTATTTTGGGGCAAAATTGCAGAAATTTCACTTATTTCAGAGAAAAAAAGCAAAAATTTTTTTTATTTTGGGGCAAAAAACCAGAAATTCCCATTATTTTGGGGCAAAAAGGCAGAAATTAACCTTATTTTGGGGTAAAATTGCAGAAATTTCACATATTCCTGGGCAAAAAGGCAGAAATTTCTCTTATTTTAGGGCAAAATTGCAGAAATTTCACTTATTTCAGAGAAAAAAAGCAAAATTGTTTTTTATTTTGGGGCAAAAAGGCAGAAATTCCCATTATTTTGGGGAAAAAAGGCAGAAATTCACCTTATTTTGGGGTAAAATTACAGAAATTTCACATATTTCAGGGCAAAAAGGCAGAAATTTCCCTCATTTTGGGGCAAAATTGCAGATATTTTACATGTTTTAGAGTAATAAGTCAGAAATTCCCCATATTTTGGGGCAAAAAAGACCGAAATTCCCTTTGTTTGGGGGAAAAAGACAGAAATTCTACTTATTTAGAGGCAAAAAGGCTGAAATTCCCCTTATTTTGGAGCAAAAATAAAGAAATTTCCCTTTTGTATAGCAAAAAGGTATGCATTCCACTTATTTTCAGACAACAAGACAGAAATTCCTTGCATTTTGGAGCAAAATTGCAGAAATTCCCCTAATTGTGGGGCAAAAAGGCAGAAATTCCCTATATGTTGGGGCAAAAAGACAGAAATTCTCCTTCTTTTGGTGCAAAACTCAGAAATTCCACTTATTTTGGGGCAAAATTCCAGAAATTTCCCTTATTTTGGGGCAAAATTGCAGAAATTTCCCTTATTTTAGGGCAAAATTGCAGAAATTTCACTTATTTCAGAGAAAAAAAGCAAAAGTTTTTCCTATTTTGGGGCTAAAATGCAGAAATTCCACTTATTTTAGGGCAAAAAGGCAGAAATTCACCTTATTTTAGGGTAAAATTGCAGCAATTTCACACATTTCAGGGCAAAAAGGCAGAAATTTTTCTTATTTTGGGGCAAAATTGCAGAAATTTCACTTATTTTGGGGCAAAATTGCAGATATTTCACTTATTTCAGAGAATAAAGGCAGAAATTTTCCTTATTTTGGGGAATAAAATGCAGAAACTCCCCTTATTTTGAGGTAAAAAGGCTGAAATTCCCCTTATTTTGAGTTAAAAAGGCTGAAATTCCCCTTATTTTGAGGTAAAAAGGCTGAAATTCCCCTTATTTGGGTGCAAAAAGGCAGAAATTTCTCTTATTTTGTGGCAAAAAAACAGAAATTCTCCTTATTTTGTAGCAAAAAGGCAGAAATTTCTTTTATTTTGGGGCAAAATTGCAGAAATATCACTTATTTCAGGGTATAATTCAAAAATTCCTTTTATTTTGTTGCAAAAAGACAGAAATTCTATTTATTTTTGGGTAAAAAAGGAGAAATTTCACTTATTTTGAGGTAAAAAGGCAGAAATTCCTCTTATTTTGGGGCAAAAATTAAGAAATTTCCCTTTTTTGTGGAAAAAGGTATACATTCCCCTTACTTTCAGGATAAAAAGCAGAAATTCCCCGTATTTTGAAGCATAATTGCAGAAATTCTCATAATTTTCGGGCAAAAAAGCAGAAATTCTCCTTATTTTGGAGCAAAAATACAGAAAATCTCCTTTTTTCGGGAGCAAACAGTCAGAAATTCCCTTTATTTTGGGGCAAAATTGCAGAAATTTCCTTTACATTGGGGCAAAATTGCAGAAATTTCCCTTATTTTGGGGCAAAATTGCAGAAATTCCCCTAATTGTTGGGCAAAAAGGCAGAAATTCCCTATATGTTGGGGCAAAAAGACAGAAATTCTCCTTATTTTGGGGCAAAACTCAGAAATTCAACGTATTTTGGGGCAAAATTCCAGAAATTTCTTTTATTTTGGGGCAAAATTGCAGAAATTTCACTTATTTCAGAAAAAAAAAGCAAAATTTTTTCTTATTTTGAGGCAAAAAAACAGAAATTCCCATTATTTTGGGGCAAAAAGGCAGAAATTCACCTTATTTTGGGGTAAAATTGCAGAAATTTCACATATTTCAGGGCAAAAAGGCAGAAATTTCTCTTATTTTGAGGCAAAATTGCAGAAATTTCACTTATTTCAGAGAAAAAAAGGAAAAATTTTTTATATTTTTTGGCAAAAAGGCAGAAATTCCCATTATTTTGGGGGAAAAAGGCAGAAATTCACCTTATTTTGGGGTAAAATTACAGAAATTTCACATATTTCAGGGCAAAAAGGCAGAAATTTCCCTCATTTTGGGGCAAAATTGCAGATATTTTACATATTTTAGGGTAAAAAGTCAGAAATTCCCCATATTTTGGGGCAAAATAGACAGAAATTTTCTTTCTTTGGGGGAAAGAGAAAGAAATTCCACTTATTTAGAGGCAAAAAGGCTGAAATTCCCCTTATTTTGGAGCAAAAATAAAGAAATTTCCCTTTTGTATGGCAAAAAGTTATGTATTCCCCTTATTTTCGGGCAACAAGACAGAAATTCCTTGCATTTTGGAGCAAAATTGCAGAAATTCCCCTAATTGTGGGGCAAAAAGGCAGAAATTCCCTATATGTTTGGGCAAAAAGACAGAAATTCTCCTTCTTTTGGTGCAAAACTCAGAAATTCCACTTATTTTGGGGCAAAATTCCAGAAATTTCCCTTATTTTGGGGCAAAATTGCAGAAATTTCCCTTATTTTAGGGTAAAATTGCAGAAATTTCACTTATTTCAGAGAAAAAAAGCAAAAGTTTTTCCTATTTTGGGGCTAAAATGCAGAAATTCCACTTATTTTAGGGCAAAAAGGCAGAAATTCACCTTATTTTAGGGTAAAATTGCAGCAATTTCACACATTTCAGGGCAAAAAGGCAGAAATTTTTCTTATTTTGGGGCAAAATTGCAGAAATTTCACTTATTTTGGGGCAAAATTGCAGAAATTTCACTTATTTCAGGGAATAAAGGAAGAAATTTTCCTTATTTTGGGGAAAAATGAAGAAATTCTTATTATTTTGTGGCAAAAATGCAGAACTTCCCCTTATTTTGAGGTAAAAAGGCTGAAATTCCCCTTATTTTGAGGTAAAAAGGCTGAAATGCCCCTTATTTGGGTGCAAAAAGGCAGAAATTTCTCTTTTTTTGGGGCAAAAAGACAGAAATTCTCCTTATTTTGTAGCAAAAAGGCAGAAATTTCTTTTATTTTGGGGCAAAATTGCAGAAATATCACTTATTTCAGGGTATAATTCAAAAATTCCTTTTATTTTGTTGCAAAAAGACAGAAATTCTATTTATTTTTGGGTAAAAAAGGAGAAATTTCACTTATTTTGAGGTAAAAAGGCAGAAATTCCTCTTATTTTGGGGCAAAAATTAAGAAATTTCCCTTTTTTGTAGAAAAAGGTATACATTCCCCTTACTTTCAGGATAAAAAGCAGAAATTCCCCGTATTTTGAAGCATAATTGCAGAAATTCTCATAATTTTCGGGCAAAAAAGCAGAAATTCTCCTTATTTTGGAGCAAAAATACAGAAAATCTTTTTTTTTTCGGAAGCAAACTGTCAGAAATTCCCCTTATTTTGGGGCAAAATTGCAGAAATTTCCTTTACATTGGGGCAAAATTGCAGAAATTTCCCTTATTTTGGGGCAAAATTGCAGAAATTCCCCTAATTGTTGGGCAAAAATGCAGAAATTCCCTATATGTTGGGGCAAAAAGAAAGAAATTCTCCATATTTTGGGGCAAAACTCAGAAATTCCACGTATTTTGGGGCAAAATTCCAGAAATTTCCCTTATTTTGGGGCAAAATTGCAGAAATTTCACTTATTTCAGAGAAAAAAAGCAAAAATTTTTTTTATTTTGGGGCAAAAAAACAGAAATTCTCATTATTTTGGGGCAAAAAGGCAGAAATTCACCTTATTTTGGGGTAAAATTGCAGAAAGTTCACATATTTCAGGGCAAAAATGCAGAAATTTCTCTTATTTTAGGGCAAAATTGCAGAAATTTCACTTATTTCAGAGAAAAAAAGGAAAATTTTTTTTTATTTAGGGCAAAAAGGCAGAAATTCCCATTATTTTGGGGGAAAAAGGCAGAAATTCACCTTATTTTGGGGTAAAATTACAGAAATTTCACATATTTCAGGGCAAAAAGGCAGAAATTTCCCTCATTTTGGGGCAAAATTGCAGATATTTCACTTAATTTGGGGCAAAATTGCAGATATTTCACTTATTTTAGGGTAATAAGTCAGAAATTCCCCTTATTTTGGGGCAAAAAAGACAGAAATTCCATTTGTTTGGGGGAAAAAGACAGAAATTCCACTTATTTAGAGGCAAAGAAGCTGAAATTCCCCTTATTTTGGAGCAAAAATAAAGAAATTTCCCTTTTGTATGGAAAAAGTTATGCATTCCACTTATTTTCGGGCAACAAGACAGAAATTCCTTGCATTTTGGAGCAAAATTGCAGAAATTCCCCTAATTGTGGGGCAAAAAGGCAGAAATTCCCTATATGTTGGGGCAAAAAGACAGAAATTCTCCTTCTTTTGGGGCAAAACTCAGAAATTCCACTTATTTTGGGGCAAAATTCCAGAAATTTCCCTTATTTTGGGGCAAAATTGCAGAAATTTCCCTTATTTTAGGGCAAATTTGCAGAAATTTTACTTATTTCAAAGAAAAAAAGCAAAAGTTTTTCCTATTTTGGGGCTAAAATGCAGAAATTCCACTTATTTTAGGGCAAAAAGGCAGAAATTCACCTTATTTTAGGGTAAAATTGCAGCAATTTCAAACATTTCAGAGCAAAAAGGCAGAAATTTTTCTTATTTTGGGGCAAAATTGCAGAAATTTCACTTATTTTGGGGCAAAATTGCAGAAATTTCACTTATTTCAGGGAATAAAAGCAGAAATTTTCCTTATTTTGGGGAAAAATGAAGAAATTCTTATTATTTTGTGGCAAAAATGCAGAAATTCCCCTTATTTTGAGGTAAAAAGGCTGAAATTCCCCTTATTTTGAGGTAAAAAGGCTGAAATTCCCCTTATTTTGAGGTAAAAAGGCTGAAATTCCCCTTATTTGGGTGCAAAAATGCAGAAATTTCTCTCATTTTGGGGCAAAAAGACAGAAATTCTCCTTATTTTGTAGCAAAAAGGCATAAATTTCTTTTATTTTGGGGCAAAATTGCAGAAATATCACTTATTTCAGGGTATAATTCAAAAATTCCTTTTATTTTGTTGCAAAAAGACAGAAATTCCATTTATTTTTGGGTAAAAAAGGAGAAATTTCACTTATTTTGAGGTAAAAAGGCAGAAATTCCTCTTATTTTGGGGCAAAAATTTAAAAATTTCCCTTTTTTGTGGAAAAAGGTATACATTCCCCTTACTTTCAGGATAACAACAGAAATTCCCCATATTTTGAAGCATAATTGCAGAAATTCTCATAATTTTCGGGCAAAAAAGCAGAAATTCTCCTTATTTTGGAGCAAAAATACAGAAAATCTCCTTTTTTCGGAAGCAAACAGTCAGAAATTCCCCTTATTTTGGGGCAAAATTGCAGAAATTTCCTTTACATTGGGGCAAAATTGCAGAAATTTCCCTTATTTTGGGGCAAAATTGCAGAAATTCCCCTAATTGATGGGCAAAAAGGCAGAAATTCCCTATATGTTGGGGCAAAAAGACAGAAATTCTCCTTATTTTGGGGCAAAACTCAGAAATTCCACGTATTTTGGGGCAAAATTCCAGAATTTTCCCTTATTTTGGGGAAAAATTGCAGAAATTTCACTTATTTCAGGGAAAAAAAGCAAAAATTTTTTTTTATTTTGGGGCAAAAAAACAGAAATTCCCATTATTTTGGGGCAAAAAGGCAGAAATTCACCTTATTTTGGGGTAAAATTGCAGAAATTTCACATATTTCAGGGGAAAAAGGCAGAAATTTCTCTTATTTTAGGGCAAAATTGATGAAATTTCACTTATTTCAGAGAAAAAAAGCAAAAAATTTTTTTATTTTGTGGCAAAAAGGCAGAAATTCCCATTATTTTGGGGGAAAAAGGCAGAAATTCACCTTATTTTGGGATAAAATTACAGAAATTTCATATATTTCAGGGCAAAAAGGCAGAAATTTCCCTCATTTTGGGGCAAAATTGCAGATATTTCACATATTTTAGGGTAATAAGTCAGAAATTCCCCATATTTTGGGGCAAAATAGACAGAAATTCCCTTTGTTTGGGGGAAAAAGACAGAAATTCAACTTATTTAGAGGCAAAAAGGCTGAAATTCCCCTTATTTTGGAGCAAAAATAAAGAAATTTCCCTTTTGTATGGCAAAAAGTTATGCATTCCACTTATTTTCGGGCAACAAGACAGAAATTCCTTGCATTTTGGAGCAAAATTGCAGAAATTCCCTTAATTGTGGGGCAAAAAGGCAGAAATTCCCTATATGTTGGGGCAAAAAGACAGAAATTCTCTTTCTTTTGGGGCAAAACTCAGAAATTCCACTTATTTTGGGGCAAAATTCCAGAAATTTCCCTTATTTTGGGGCAAAATTGCAGAAATTTCCCTTATTTTAGGGCAAAATTGCAGAAATTTCACTTATTTCAGAGAAAAAAAGCAAAAGTTTTCCTATTTTGGAGCTAAAATGCAGAAATTCCACTTATTTTAGGGCAAAAAGGCAGAAATTCACCTTATTTTAGGGTAAAATTGCAGCAATTTCACACATTACAGGGCCAAAAGGCAGAAATTTTTCTTATTTTGGGGCAAAATTGCAGAAATTTCACTTATTTTGGGGCAAAATTGCAGAAATTTCACTTATTTCAGGGAATAAAGGCAGAAATTTTCCTTATTTTGGGGAAAAAATGAAGAAATTCTTAATATTTTGTGGCAAAAATGCAGAAATTCCCATTATTTTGAGGTAAAAAGACTGAAATTCCCCTTATTTTGAGGTAAAAAGGCTGAAATTCCCCTTATTTGGGTGCAAAAACGCAGAAATTTCTCTTATTGTGGGGCAAAAAGACAGAAATTCTCCTTATTTTGTAGCAAATAGGCAGAAATTTCTTTTATTTTGGGGGCAAAATTGCAGAAATATCACTTATTTCAGGGTATAATTCAAAAATTCCTTTTATTTTATTGCAAAAAGACAGAAATTCCATTTATTATTGGGTAAAAAAGGAGAAATTTCACTTATTTTGAGGTAAAAAGGCAGAAATTCCTCTTATTTTGGGGCAAAAATTAAGAAATTTCCCTTTTTTGTGGAAAAAGGTATACATCCCCCTTACTTTCAGGATAAAAAGCAGAAATTCCCCGTATTTTGAAGCATAATTGCAGAAATTCTCATAATTTTCGGGCAAAAAAGCAGAAATTCTCCTTATTTTGGAGCAAAAATACAGAAAATCTCCTCTTTTCGGAAGCAAACAGTCAGAAATTCCCTTTATTTTGGGGCAAAATTGCAGAAATTTCCTTTACATTGGGGCAAAATTGCAGAAATTTCCCTTATTTTGGGGCAAAATTGCAAAAATTCCCCTAATTGTTGGGCAAAAAGGCAGAAATTCCCTATATGTTGGGGCAAAAAGACAGAAATTCTCTTTATTTTGGGGCAAAACTCAGAAATTCCACGTATTTTGGGGCAAAATTCCAGCAATATACCTTATTTTGGAGCAAAATTGCAGAAATTTCCCTTATTTTGGGGCAAAATTGCAGAAATTTCACTTATTTCAGAGAAAAAAAGCAAAAATTTTTTTATTTTGGGGCAAAAAAACAGAAATTCCCATTATTTTGGGAGAAAAAGGCAGAAATTCACCTTATTTTGGCGTAAAATTACAGAAATTTCACATATTTCAGGGCCAAAAGGGAGAAATTTCCCTCATTTTGGGGCAAAATTGCAGATATTTCACATATTTTAGGGTAATAAGTCAGAAATTCCCCATATTTTGGGGCAAAATAGACATAAATTCCCTTTCTTTGGGGGAAAAAGAAAGAAATTCCACTTATTTAGAGGCAAAAAGTGTGAAATTCCCCTTATTTTGGAGCAAAAATAAAGAAATTTCTTTCTTGTATGGCAAAAAGTTATGCATTCCACTTATTTTCGGGCAACAAGACAGAAATTCCTTGCATTTTGGAGCAAAATTGCAGAAATTCCCCTAATTGTGGGGCAAAAAGGCAGAAATTTCCTATATGTTGGGGCAAAAAGACAGAAATTCTCCTTCTTTTGGGGCAAAACTCAGAAATTCCACTTATTTTGGGGCAAAATTCCAGAAATTTCCCTTATTTTGGGGCAAAATTGCAGAAATTTCCCTTATTTTAGGGCAAAATTGCAGAATTTCACTTATTTCAGAGAAAAAAAGCAAAAGTTTTTCCTATTTTGGGGCTAAAATGCAGAAATTCCACTTATTTTAGTGCAAAAAGGCAGAAATTCACCTTATTTTAGGGTAAAATTGCAGCAATTTCACACATTTCAGAGCAAAAAGGCAGAAACAATCAGAAATTCCCCTTATTTTGGGGCAAAATTGCAGAAATTTCCTTTACATTGGGGCAAAATTGCAGAAATTTCCCTTATTTTGGGGCAAAATTGCAGAAATTCCTCTAATTGTTGGGCAAAAAGGCAGAAATTCCCTATATGTTTGGGCAAAAAGACAGAAATTCTCCTTATTTTGGGGCAAAACTCAGAAATTCCACGTAATTTGGGGCAAAATTCCAGAAACTTCCCTTATTTTGGGGCAAAATTGAAGAAATTTCACTTATTTCAGAGAAAAAAAGCAAAAATTTTTCTTATTTTGGGGTAAAAAAACAGAAATTCCCATTATTTTGGGGAAAAAAGGCAGAAGTTCACCTTATTTTGGGGTAAAATTGCAGAAATTTCACATATTTCAGGGGAAAAAGGCAGAAATTTCTCTTATTTTAGGGCAAAATTGCAGAAATTTCACTTATTTCAGAGAAAAAAAGCAAAAAATTTTTTTATTTTGGGGCAAAAATGCAGAAATTCCCATTATTTTGGGGGAAAAAGGCAGAAATTCCCATTATTTTGGGGGAAAAATGCAGAAATTTCATATATTTCAGGGCAAAAAGGCAGAAATTTCCCTCATTTTGGGGCAAAATTGCAGATATTTCACATATTTTAGGGTAATAAGTCAGAAATTCCCCATATTTTGGGGCAAAATAGACAGAAATTCCCTTTGTTTGGGGGAAAAAGACAGAAATTCCACTTATTTAGAGGCAAAAAGGCTGAAATTCCCCTAATTTTGGAGCAAAAATAAAGAAATTTCCCTTTTTTATGGCAAAAAGTTATGCATTCCACTTATTTTCGGGCAACAAGACAGAAATTCCTTGCATTTTGGAGCAAAATTGCAGAAATTCCCCTAATTGTGGGGCAAAAAGGCAGAAATTCCCTATATGTTGGGGCAAAAAGACAAAAATTCTCCTTATTTTGGGGCAAAACTCAGAAATTCCACGTATTTTGGTGCAAAATTCCAGCAATTTACATTATTTTGGAGCAAAATTGCACAAATTTCCCTTATTTTGGGGCAAAATTGCAGAAATTTCACTTATTTCAGAGAAAAAATGCAAAAATTTTTCCTATTTTCGGGCTAAAATTTAGAAATTCCAATTATTTTGGGGCAAAAGACAGAAATTCACCTTATTTTAGGGTAAAATTGCAGCAATTTCACATATTTCAGGGCAAAAAGGCAGAAATTCCCCTTATTTTGGGGCAAAATTGCAGAAATTTCCTTTACATTGGGGCAAAATTGCAGAAATTTCCCTTATTTTGGGGCAAAATTGCAGAAATTCCCCTAATTGTTGGGCAAAAAGACAGAAATTCTCCTTATTTTGGGGCAAAACTCAGAAACTCCACGTATTTTGGAGCAAAATTCCAGAAATTTCCCTTATTTTGGGGCAAAATTGCAGAAATTTCCCTTATTTTGGGGCAAAATTGCAGAAATTTCACATATTTCAGAGAAAAAAAGCAAAAATTTTTCTTATTTTGGGGCAAAAAAACAGAAATTCCCATTATTTTGGGGCAAAAAGGCAGAAATTCACCTTATTTTGGGGTAAAATTGCAGAAATTTCACATATTTCAGGGCAAAAAGACAGAAATTTCTCTTATTTTGGGGCAAAATTGCAGAAATTTCACTAATTTTGGGGCAAAAAAGACAGAAATTCCCTTTGTTTTGGGGGAAAAAGACAGAAATTCTACTTAGTTAGAATCAAAAAGGCAGAAATTCCCCTTATTTTGGAGCCAAAATGAAGAAATTTCCCTTTTTTTATGGCAACAAGTTTTGCATTCCCCTTATTTTCGGGCAAAAAGACAGAAAATCCCTGTATTTTGGAGCAGAATTGCAGAAATTCCCCTAATTGTGGGGCCAAAAGGCAGAAATTCCCTATATGTTGGGGCAAAAAGACAAAAATTCTCCTTATTTAGGGGCAAAACTCAGAAATTCCACTTATTTTGGTGCAAAATTCCAGAAATTTCCCTTATTTTGGGGCAAAATTGCCGAAATTTCCTTTATTTTGGGGCAAAATTGCAGAAATTTTACTTATTTCAGGAAAAAAGGCAGAAATTTTCCTTATTTTGGGGCAAAAATGCAGAAATTCTTAATATTTTGTGGCAAAAATGCAGAAATTCCCTCTACTTTGAGGTAAAAAGGCTGAAATTCTCCTTATTTGGGAACAAAAATGGAGAAATTTCCCATATTTTGGGGCTAAAATACAGAAAATCCCCTTATTTTGTGGCAAAAAGGCAGAAATTCCCATTATTATAAAAGAAAATGCAGAAATTCACCTTATTTTGGGGTAAAATTACAGAAATATCACATATTTCAGGGCAAAAAGGCAGAAATTTCCCTCATTTTGGGGCAAAATTGCAGATATTTCACATATTTTAGGGTAATAAGTCAGAAATTCCCCATATTTTGGGGCAAAATAGACAGAAATTCCCTTTGTTTGGGGGAAAAAGACAGAAATTCCACTTATTTAGAGGCAAAAATTGTGAAATTCCCCTTATTTTGGAGCAAAAATAAAGAAATTTCCCTTTTTTATGGCAAAAAGTTTGCATTCCACTTATTTTCGGGCAACAAGACAGAAATTCCTTGCATTTTGGAGCAAAATTGCAGAAATTCCACTAATTGTGGGGCAAAGAGGCAGATATTCCCTATATGTTGGGGCAAAAAGACAGAAATTCTCCTTCTTTTGGGGCAAAACTCAGAAATTCCACTTATTTTGGGGCAAAATAACAGAGATTTCCATAATTTTGGGGCAAAATTGCAGAAATTTCCAATATTTTAGGGCAAAATTGCAAAAATTTCACTTATTTCATAGAAAAAAAGCAAAAATTTTTCCTATTTTGGGGCTAAAATGCAGAAATTCCACTTATTTTGGGGCAAAAAGGCAGAAATTCACTTTATTTTAGTATAAAATTGCAGCAATTTCACATATTTTAGGGCAAAAAGGCAGAAATTTCCTTTATTTTGGGGAAAATTGCAGAAATTTCACTTAATTTGGGGAAAAATTGCAGAAATTTCACTTATTTCAGGGAAAAAAGGCAGAAATTTTCCTTATTTTGGGGAAAAAATTAAGAAATTCTTAATATTTTGTGGCAAAAATGCAGAAATTCCCCTTATTTTGAGGTAAAAAGGCTGAAATTCCCCTTATTTTGAGGTAAAAATGCTGAAATTTCCCTTATTTGGGTGCAAAAATGCAGAAATTTCTCTTATTTTGGGGCAAAAAGACAGAAATTCCCCTTATTTTGTAGCAAAAATGCAGAAATTTCTTTTATTTTTGGGCAAAATTGCAGAAATATCACTTATTTCAGGGTATAATTCAAAAATTCCTTTTATTTCGTTGCAAAAAGACAGAAATTCCATTTATTTTTGGGTAAAAAAGGAGAAATTTCACTTATTTTGAGGTAAAAAGGCAGAAATTCCTCTTATTTTGAGTCAAAAATTAATAAATTTCCCTTTTTTGTGGAAAAAGATATACATTCCCCTTACTTTCGGGATAAAAAGCAGAAATTCCCCGTATTTTGAAGCATAATTGCAGAAATTCTCATAATTTTCGGGCAAAAAAGCAGAAATTCTCCTTATTTTGGAGTAAAAATACAGAAAATCTACTTTTTTCGGAAGCAAACAGTCAGAAATTCCCATTATTTTGGGGCAAAATTTCAGAAATTTCCTTTACATTTGGGCAAAATTGCAGAAATCTCCCTTATTTTGGGGCAAAATTGAAGAAATTCCCCTAATTGTTTGGCAAAAAGGCAGAAATTCCCTATATGTTGAGGAAAAAAGACAGAAATTCTCCTTATTTCGGGGCAAAACTCAGAAATTCTACGTATTTTGGGGCAAAATTCCAGCAATTTACCTTATTTTGGGGCAAAATTGCAGAAATTTCACTTATTTCAAAGAAAAAAAGCAAAAATTTTTCTTATTTTGGGGCAAAAAAACAGAAATTCCCATTATTTCGGGGCAAAACGGCAGAAATTCACCTTATTTTGGGGTAAAATTGCAGAAATTTCACATATTTCAGGGCAAAAAGGCAGAAATTTCTCTTATTTTAGGGCAAAATTGCAGAAATTTCACTTATTTTAGAGAAAAAAACAAAAATTTTTTTATTTTGAGGCAAAAAGGCAGAAATTCCCATTATTTTGTAGAAAAAAGGCAGAAATTCACCTTATTTTGGGGTAAAATTACAGAAATTTCACATATTTCAGGGCAAAAAGGCAGAAATTACCCTTATTTTGGGGCAAAATTGCAGATATTTCACTTATTTTAGGGTAATAAGTCAGAAATTCCCCTTATTTTGGGGCAAAAAAGACAGAAATTCCCTTTGTTTGGGTAAAAAAGACAGAAATTCCACTTATTTAGAGGCAAAAAGGCTGAAATTCCCCTTATTTTGGAGCAAAAATAAAGAAATTTCCCTTTTTTATGGCAAAAAGTTATGCATTCCACTTATTTTCAGGCAACAAGACAGAAATTCCTTGCATTTTAGAGCAAAATTGCAGAAATTCCCCTAATTGTGGGGCAAAAAGGCAGAAATTCCCTATATGTTGGGGCAAAAAGACAGAAAATCTCCTTCTTTTGGGGCAAAACTCAGAAATTCCACTTATTTTGGGGCAAAATTCCAGAAATTTCCCTTATTTTGGTGCAAAATTTAAGAAATTTTCCTTATTTTAGGGCAAAATTGCAGAAATTTCACTTATTTAAGAGAAAAAAAGCAAAAATTTTTCCTATTTTGGGGCTAAAATGCAGAAATTCCAATTATTTTGGGCCAAAAGACAGAAATTCACCTTATTTTAGGGTAAAATTGCAGCAATTTCACATATTTCAGGGAAAAAAGGCAGAAATTCCCCTTATTTTGGGGCAAAATTGCAGGAATTTCCTTTACATTGGGGCAAAATTTCAGAAATTTCCCTTATTTTGGGGCAAAATTGCAGAAATTCCCCTAATTGTTGGGCAAAAAGACAGAAATTCTCCTTATTTTGGGGCAAAACTCAGAAATTCCACGTATTTTGGGGCAAAATTCCAGAAATTTCCCTTATTTTGGGGCAAAATTGCAGAAATTTCCCTTATTTTGGGGCAAAATTGCAGAAATTTCAATTATTTCAGAGAAAAAAAACAAAAATTTTTCTTATTTTGGGGCAAAAAAACAGAAATTCCCATTATTTTGGGGAAAAAAGGCAGAAATTCACCTTATTTTGGGGTAAAATTGCAGAAATTTCACATATTTCAGGGCAAAAAGACAGAAATTTCCCTTATTTTGGGGCAAAATTGCAGAAATTTCACTAATTTTGGGGCAAAAAACCAGAAATTCCCTTTGTTTTGGGAGAAAAAGACAGAAATTCTACTTAGTTAGAGGCAAAAAGGCAGAAATTCCCCTTATTTTGGAGCCAAAATGAAGAAATTTCCCTTTTTTTATGGCAACAAGTTTTGCATTCCCCTTATTTTCGGGCAAAAAGACAGAAAATCCCTGTATTTTGGAGAAAAATTGCAGAAATTCCCCTAATTGTGGGGCAAAAAGGCAGAAATTCCCTATATGTTGGGGCAAAAAGACAAAAATTCTTTTTATTTTGGGGCAAAACTCAGAAATTCCACTTATTTTGGTGCAAAATTTCATAATTTTCCCTTATTTTGGGGAAAAATTGCCGAAATTTCCTTTATTTTGGGGCAAAATTGCAGAAATTTCAGTTATTTTAGAGAAAAAAAGCAAAAATTTTTCTTATTTTGGGGCAAAAAAGCATAAATTCCCATTATTTTGGGGCAAAAATGCAAAAATTAATTTTTTTATTGGTAAAATTGCAGAAATTTCACATATTTCAGGGCAAAAAGGAAGAAATTTCCCTTATTTTCGGGCAAAATTGCAGAAATTTCACTTATTTTGGGGCAAAAGTGCAGAAATTTCACTTATTTCAGGAAAAAAGGCAGAAATTTTCCTTATTTTGGGGCAAAAATGCGGAAATTCTTAATATTTTGTTGCAAAAATGCAGAAATTCCCCTTACTTTGAGGTAAAAAGGCTGAAATTCTTCTTATTTGGGAACAAAAATTGAGAAATTTCCCTTATTTTGGGGCAAAAAGACAGAAAATCCCCTTATTTTGTAGCAAAAAAGCAGAAATTCCCATTATTATGGGGTAAAAGGCAGAAATTCACCTTATTTTGGGGTAAAATTGCAGAAATTTCACATATTTCAGGGCAAAAATGCAGAAATTTCTCTTATTTTAGGGCAAAATTGCAGAAATTTCACTTATTTCAGAGAAAAAAAGCAAAAATTTTTTTATTTTGGGGCAAAAATACAGAAATTCCCATTATTATGGGGGAAAAAGGCAGAAATTCACCTTATTTTGGGGTAAAATTACAGAAATTTCACATATTTCAGGGCAAAAAGGCAGAAATTTCCCTTATTTTGGGGCAAAATTGCAGATATTTCACTTATTTTAGAGTAATAAGTCTGAAATTCCCCTTATTTTGGGGCAAAAAAGACAGAAATTCCCTTTGTTTGGGGGAAAAAGACAGAAATTCCACTTATTTAGAGGAAAAAAGGCTGAAATTCCCCTTATTTTGGAGCAAAAATAAAGAAATTTCCCTTTTTTATGGCAAAAAGTTATGAATTCCACTTATTTTCGGGCAACAAGACAGAAATTCCTTGCATTTTGGAGCAAAATTGCAGAAATTCCCCTAATTGTGAGGCAAAAATGCAGAAATTCCCTATATGTTGGGGCAAAAAGACAGAAATTCTTTTTCTTTTTGGGCAAAACTCAGAAATTCCACTTATTTTGGGGCAAAATTCCAGAAATTTCCCTTATTTTGGGGCAAAATTGCAGAAATTTCCCTTATTTTAGGGCAAAATTGCAGAAATTTCACTTATTTCAGAGAAAAAAAGCAAAAATTTTTCTTATTTTGGGGATAAAATGCAGAAATTCCACTTATTTTAGGGCAAAAGTCAGAAATTCACCTTATTTTAGGGTAAAATTGCAGCAATTTCACATATTTCAGGGCAAAAAGGCAGAAATTTCCCTTATTTTGGGGCAAAATTACAGAAATTTCACTTAATTTGGGGCAAAATTGCAGAAATTTCACTTATTTCAGGGAAAAAGGCAGAAATTTTCCTTATTTTAGGGAAAAAATTAAGAAATTCTTAATATTTTGTGGCAAAAATGCAGAAATTCCTATTATTTTGAGGTAAAAAGGCTGAAATTCCCCTTATTTTGAGGTAAAAAGGCTGAAATTCCCCTTATTTGGGTGCAAAAAGGAAGAAATTTCTCTTATTTTTGGGCAAAAGGAAAGAAATTCCCCTTATTTTGTAGCAAAAAGGCAGAAATTTCTTTTTTTTTTGGGCAAAATTGCAGAAATATCACTTATTTCAGGGTATAATTCAAAAATTCCTTTTATTTCGTTGCAAAAAGACAGAAATTCCATTTATTTTTGGGTAAAAAAGGAGAAGTTTCACTTATTTTGAGGTAAAAAGGCAGAAATTCCTCTTATTTTGGGGCAAAAATTAAGAAATTTCCCTTTTTTGTGGAAAAAGATATACATTGCCCTTACTTTCGGGATAAAAAGCAGAAATTACCTGTATTTTGAAGCATAATTGCAGAAATTCTCATAATTTTCGGGCAAAAAAGCAGAAATTCTCCTTATTTTGGAGCAAAAATATAGAAAATCTCCTTTTTTCGGAAGCAAACAGTCAGAAATTCCTTTTATTTTGGGGCAAAATTGCAGAAATTTCCTTTACATTGGGGCAAAATTGCAGAAATTTCCCTATTTTGGGGCAAAATTGCAGAAATTCCCCTAATTGTTGGGTAAAAATGCAGAAATTCCCTATATGTTGTGGCAAAAAGACAGAAATTCTCCTTATTTTGGGGCAAAACTCAGAAATTCCACGTATTTTGGGGCAAAATTCCAGAAATTTACCTTATTTTGGGGCAAAATTGCAGAAATTCCCCTAATTGTTGGGCAAAAAGACAGAAATTCTCCTTATTTTGGGGCATAACTCAGAAATTCCACGTATTTTGGGGCAAAATTCCAGAAATTTTCCTTTTTTGGGGGCAAAATTGCAGAAATTTCCCATATTTCAGAGAAAAAAAGCAAAAATTTTTCTTATTTTGGGGCAAAAAGGCAGAAATTCTCATTATTTTGTGTCAAAAAGGCAGAAATTCACCTTATTTTGGGGTAAAATTGCAGAAATTTTACATATTTCAGGGCAAAATTGCAGAAATTTCCCTTATTTTGGGGTAAAATTGCAGAAATTTCACTAATTTTGGGGCAAAAAAGACAGAAATTCCCTTTGTTTTGGGGGAAAAAGACAGAAATTCCACTTAGTTAGAGGGAAAAAGGCAGAAATTCCCCTTATTTTGGAGCAAAAATGAAGAAATTTCCCTCTTTTTATGGCAACAATTTTGCATTCCCCTATTTTCGGGCAAAAGGACAGAAAATCCCTGTATTTTGGAGCAAAATTGCAGAAATTCCCCTAATTGTGAGGCAAAAAGGCAGAAATTCCCTATATGTTGGGGCAAAAAGACAAAAATTCTCCTGATTTTGGGGCAAAACTCAGAAATTCCACTTATTTTGGTGCAAAATTCCAGAAATTTTCTTTATTTTGGGGCAAAATTTCCAAAATTTCCTTTATTTTGGGGCAAAATTGCAGAAATTTCACTTATTTTAGAGAAAAAAAGCAAAAATTTTTCTTATTTTGGGGCAAAAAGGCATAAATTCCCATTATTTTGGGGCAAAAATGCAAAAATTCACTTTTTGGGGGGTAAAATTGCAGAAATTTCACATATTCAAGGCAAAAAGGCAGAAATTTCCCTTATTTCGGGCCAAATTGCAGAAATTTCACTTATTTTGTGGCAAAATTGCAGAAATTTCACTTATTTCAGGAAAAAAGGCAGAAATTTTCCTTATTTTGGGGCAAAAATGCAGAAATTCTTAATATTTTGTGGCAAAAATGCAGAAATTCCCCTTACATTGAGGGAAAAAGGCTGAAATTCCCCTTATTTGGGAACAAAAATGGAGAAATTTCCCTTATTTTGGGGCAAAAAGACAGAAAATCCCCTTATTTTATGGCAAATAGGCAGAAATTCCCATTATTTTGAGGTAAAAAGGCTGAAATTCCCCTTATTTGGGGGCAAAAAGGCAGAAATATCTCTTATTTTGGGGCAAAAAGACAGAAATTCCCCTAATTTTGTAGCAAAAAGGCAGAAATTTCTTTTATTTTGGGGCAAAATTCAGAAATATCACTTATTTCAGGGTATAATTCAAAAATTCCTTTTATTTTGTTCCAAAAAGACAAAAATTCCATTTATTTTTGGGTAAAAAAGGAGAAATTTCACTTATTTTGAGGTAAAAAGGCAGAAATTCCTCTTAGTTTGGGGCAAAAATTAAGAAATTTCCCTCTTTTGTGGAAAAAGGTATACATTCCTCTTACTTTCAGGATAAAAAGCAGAAATTCCCCATATTTTGAAGCATAATTGCAGAAATTCTCATAAATTTCGGGCAAAAAAGCAGAAATTCTCCTTATTTTGGACCAAAAATACAGAAAATCTCCTCTTTTCGGGAGCAAACAGTCAGAAATTCCCCTTATTTTGGGGCAAAATTGCAGAAATTTCCTTTACATTGGGGCAAAATTGCAGAAATTTCCCTTATTTTGGGGCAAAATTGCAGAAATTCCCCTAATTGTTGGGCAAAAAGACAGAAATTCTCCTTATTTTAGGGCATAACTCAGAAATTCCACGTATTTTGGGGCAAAATTCCAGAAATTTCCCTTTTTTTGGGGCAAAATTGCAGAAATTTCCCATATTTCAGAGAAAAAAAGCAAAAATTTTTCTTATTTTGGGGCAAAAAAAAAGAAATTCCCATTATTTTGGGGAAAAAAGGCAGAAATTCACCTTATTTTGGGGTAAAATTGCAGAAATTTCACATATTTCAGGGCAAAAAGACAGAAATTTCCCTTATTTTGGGGTAAAATTGCAGAAATTTCACTAATTTTGGGGCAAAAAAGACAGAAATTCCCTTTGTTTTGGGGGAAAAAGACAGAAATTCCACTTAGTTAGAGGGAAAAAGGCAGAAATTCCCCTTATTTTGGAGCAAAAATGAGGAAATTTCCCTTTTTTTATGGCAACAATTTTGCATTCCCCTATTTTCGGGCAAAAGAACAGAAAATCCCTGTATTTTGGAGCAAAATTGCAGAAATTCCCCTAATTGTGAGGCAAAAAGGCAGAAATTCCCTAATTGTTGGGGCAAAAAGACAAAAATTCTCCTTATTTTGGGGCAAAACTCAGAAATTCCACTTATTTTGGTGCAAAATTCCAGAAATTTTCCTTATTTTGGGGCAAAATTGCCAAAATTTCCTTTATTTTGGGGCAAAATTGCAGAAATTTCACTTATTTTAGAGAAAAAAAGCAAAAATTTTTCTTATTTTGGGGCAAAAAGGCATAAATTCCCATTATTTTGGGTCAAAAATGCAAAAATTCACTTTTTTGGGGGTAAAATTGCAGAAATTTCAGATATTCAAGGCAAAAAGGCAGAAATTTCCCTTATTTCGGGCAAAATTGCAGAAATTTCACTTATTTTGGGGCAAAATTGCAGAAATTTCACTTATTTCAGGAAAAAAGGCAGAAATTTTCTTTATTTTGGGGCAAAAATGCAGAAATTCTTAATATTTTGTGGCAAAAATGCAGAAATTCCCCTTACTTTGAGGTAAAAAGGCTGAAATTCCCCATATTTGGGAACAAAAATGGAGAAATTTCCCTTATTTTGGGGCAAAAAGACAGAAAATCCCCTTATTTTGTGGCAAAAAGGCAGAAATTCCCATTATTTTGGGGGAAAAGGCAGAAATTCACCTTATTTTGGGGTAAAATTGCAGAAATTTCACATATTTCAGGGCAAAAAGGCAAAAATTTCTCTTATTTTAGGGCAAAATTTCAGAAATTTCACTTATTTCAGAGAAAAAAAGCAAAAATTTTTTTATTTTGTGGCAAAAAAACAGAAATTCCCATTATTTTGGGGGAAAATTACAGAAATTTCACATATTTCAGGGCAAAAAGGCAGAAATTTCCCTTATTTTGGGGCAAAATTGCAGATATTTCACTTATTTTAGGGTATAAGTCAGAAATTCTTCTTATTTTGGGGCAAAAAAGACAGAAATTCCCTTTGTTTGGGGGAAAAAGACAGAAATTCCACTTATATAGAGGCAAAAATGCTGAAATTCCCCTTATTTTGGAGCAAAAATAAAGAAATTTCCCTTTTTTATAACAAAAAGTTATGCATTCCACTTATTTTCGGGCAACAAGACAGAAATTCCTTGCATTTTGGAGCAAAATTGCAGAAATTCCCCTAACTGTGGGGCAAAAAGGCAGAAATTCTCTATATTTTGGGGCAAAAAGACAGAAATTCTCCTTCTTTTGGGGCAAAACTCAGAAATTCCACTTATTTTGGGGCAAAATTCCAGAAATTTCCTTTATTTTGGGGCAAAATTGCAGAAATTTCCCTTATTTTAGGGCAAAATTGCAGAAATTTCACTTATTTCAGAGAAAAAAAGCAAAAATTTTTCCTATTTTGGGGTTAAATGCAGAAATTCCAATTATTTTCGGGCTAAAAGGCAGAAATTCACCTTATTTTAGGGTAAAATTGTAACAATTTCACATATTTCAGGGCAAAAAGGCATAAATTTCCCTTATTTTGGGGATAAATAGCAGAAATTTCACTTATTTGAGGGAAAGTTGCAGAAATTTCACTTATTTCAGGGAAAAAAGGCAGAAATTTTCCTTATTTTGGGGAATAAATTAAGAAATTCTTAATATTTTGTGGCAAAAATGCAGAATTTCCCTTTATTTTGAGGTAAAAAGGCTGAAATTCCCCTTATTTTGAGTTAAAAAGGCTGAAATTTCCCTTATTTGGGGGAAAAAAGGCAGAAATTTCTCTTATTTTGGGGCAAAAAGACAGAAATTCCCCTTATTTTGTAGCAAAATGGCAGAAATTTCTTTTATTTTGGGGCAAAATTGCAGAAATATCACTTATTTCAGAGTATAATTCAAAAATTCCTTTTATTTTGTTGCAAAAAGACAGAAATTCCATTTATTTTTGGGTAAAAAAGTAGAAATTTCACTTATTTTGAGGTAAAAAGGCAGAAATTCCTCTTATTTTGGGGCAAAAATTAAGAAATTTCCCTTTTTTGTGGAAAAAGGTATACATTCCCCTTACTTTCGGGATAAAAAGCAGAAATTCCCTGTATTTTGAAGCATAATTGCAGAAATTCTCATAATTTTCGGGCAATAAAAGCAGAAATTCTACATATTTTGGAGCAAAAATACAGAAAATCTCTTTTTTCGGGAGAAAACTGTCAGAAATTCCCCTTATTTTGGAGCAAAATTGCAGAAATTTCCTTTACATTGGGGTAAAATTGCAGAAATTTCCCTTATTTTGGGGCAAAATTTCAGAAATTCCCCTAATTTGGGGCAAAAAGGCAGAAATTTCCTATATGTTGGGGCAAAAAGACAGAAATTCTCCTTATTTTGGGGCAAAACTCAGAAATTCCACGTATTTTGGGGCAAAATTCCAGAAATTTCCCTTATTTTGGGGCAAAATTGCAGAAATTTTCCTTATTTTGGGGCAAAATTGCAGAAATTTCACTTATTTCAGAGAAAAAAAGCAAAAATTTTTCTTATTTTGGGGCAAAAAAACAGAAATTCCCATTATTTTGGGGCAAAATGGCAGAAATTCCCCTTATTTTGAAGTAAAATTGCAGAAATTTCACATATTTCAGGGCAAAAAGACAGAAATTTCCCTTATTTTGGGGCAAAATTGCAAAATTTCACTAATTTTGGGGCAAAAATGACAGAAATTCTTTTTGTTTTGGGGGAAAAAGACAGAAATTCCACTTAGTTAGAGGCAAAAAGGCAGAAATTCCCCTTATTTTGTAGCAAAAATAAAGAAATTTCCCTTTTTTTTATGGCAACAATTTTGCATTCCCCTTATTTTCGGGCAAAAAGACAGAAATTCCCTGTATTTTGGAGCCAAATTGCAGAAATTTCCCTAATTGTGGGGCAAAAAGGCAGAAATTCCCTATATGTTGGGGCAAAAAGACAAAAATTCTCCTTATTTTGGGGCAAAACTCAGAAATTCCACTTATTTTGGTGCAAAATTCCAGAAATTTCCCTTATTTTGGGGCAAAATTGCCGAAATTTCCTTTATTTTGGGGCAAAATTGCAGAAATTTCACTTATTTTAGAGAAAAAAAGCAAAAATTTTTCTTATTTTGGGGGAAAAAAACAGAAATTCCCATTATTTTGGGGCAAAAAGGCAGAAATTCACTTTTTTTGGGGGAAAATTGCAGAAATTTCACATATTTCAGGGCAAAAAGGCAGAAATTTCCCTTATTTTCGGGAAAAATTGCAGAAATTTCACTTATTTTGGGGCAAAATTTCAGAAATTTCACTTATTTCAGGGAAAAAAGGCAGAAATTTTCCTTATTTTGGGGAAAAATTAAGAAATTCTTAATATTTTGTGGCAAAAATGCAGAAATTTCCCTTATTTTGAGGTTTAAAGGCTGAAATTCCCCTCATTTAGAGGTGAAAAGGCTGAAATTCCCCTTATTTTGAGGTAAAAAGTCTGAAATTCCCCTTACTTGGGTGCAAAAAGGCAGAAATTTCTCTTATTTTGGGGCAAAAAGACAAGAATTCACCTTATTTTGTAGCAAAAAGGCAGAAATTTTTATTATTTTTGGGCAAAATTGTAGAAATATCACTTATTTAATGGTATAATTAAAAAATTCGTTTTATTTTGCTGTAAAAAGACAGAAATTCCATTTATTTTTGGGTAAAAAAGGAGAAATTTCACTTATTTTGAGGTAAAAAGGCAGAAATTCCTCTTATTTTGGGGCAAAAATTAAGAAATTTCCTTTTTTGGGGAAAAAGGTATACATTCCCCTTACTTTAGAGATAAAAAGCAGAAATTCCCCGTATTTTGAAGCATAATTGCAGAAATTCTCATAATTTTCGGGCAAAAAAGCAGAAATTCTCTTTATTTTGGAGCAAAAATACAGAAAATCTCCTTTTTTCGGAAGCAAAGAGTCAGAAATTCCCCTTATTTTGGAGAAAAATTGCAGAAATTTCCTTTACATTGGGGCAAAATTGCAGAAATTGCGCTTATTTTGGGGCAAAATTGCAGAAATTTCCCTAATTGTTGGGAAAAAGGCAGAAATTTTCTATATGTTGGGGCAAAAAGACAGAAATTCTCTTTATTTGGCGCAAAACTCAGAAATTCCACGTATTTTGGGGCAAAATTGCAGAAATTTCCCTTATCTTGGGGCAAAATTGCAGAAATTTCCCTTATTTTGGGGCAAAATTGCAGAAATTTCCTTTATTTTAGGGCAAAATTGCAGAAATTTCACTTATTTCAGAGAAAAAAAGCAAAATTTTTTTTTATTTTGGGGCTAAAAGGCAGAAATTCCAATTATTTTGGGGCAAAAACGCAGAAATTCACCTTATTTTAGGGTAAAATTGCAGAAATTTCACATATTTCAGGGCAAAAAGGCAGAAATTTCCCTTATTTTGGTGCAAAATTGCAGACATTTCACTTATTTTGGGGCAAAATTGCTGAAATTTCCCTTATTTCAGGGAAAAAAGGCAGAAATTTTCCTTATTTTGGGGAAAAATTAAGAAATTCTTAATATTTTGTGGCAAAAATGCAGAAATTCCCCTTATTTTGAGTTTAAAAGGCTGAAATTCCCCTTATTTTGAGGTAAAAAGGCTGAAATTCCCCTTATTTTGAGGTAAAAAGGCTGAAATTCCCCTTACTTGGGTGCAAAAAGGCAGAAATTTCTCCTATTTTGGGGCAAAAAGACAGAAATTCTCCTTATTTTGTAGCAAAAAGGCAGAAATTTTTATTATTTTGGGGCAAAATTGTAGAAATATCACTTATTTCAGGGTATAATTCAAAAATTCCTTTTATTTTGTTGCAACAAGACAGAAATTCCATTTATTTTTGGGTAAAAAAGGAGAAATTTCACTTATTTTGAGGTAAAAAGGCAGAAATTCCTCTTATTTTGGGGCAAAAATTAAGAAAATTCCCTTTTTTTGTGGAAAAAGGTATACATTCCCCCTACGTTCGGGATAAAAATCAGAAATTCCCCGTATTTTGAAGCATAATTGCAGAAATTCTCATAATTTTCGGGCAAAAAAGCAGAAATTCTCTTTATTTTGGAGCAAAAATACAGAAAATCTCCTTTTTTCGGAAGCAAACAGTCAGAAATTCCCCTTATTTTGGAGCAAAATTGCAGAAATTTCCTTTACATTGGGGCAAAATTGCAGAAATTTCCCTTATTTTGGGGCAAAATTGCAGAAATTTCCCTAATTGTTGGGAAAAAAGGCAGAAATTCCCTATATGTTGGGGCAAAAAGACAGAAATTCTCCTTATTTTGGGGCAAAGCTCAGAAATTCCACGTATTTAGGGGCAAAATTCAAGAAATTTCTTTTATTTTGGTGCAAAATTGCAAAAATTTCCCTTATTTTGGAGCAAAATTGCAGAAATTTCACTTATTTCAGAGAAAAAAAGCAAAAATTTTTCTTATTTTAGTGCAAAAAAACAGAAATTCCTATTATTTTGGGGCAAAAAGGCAGAAATTTCTCTTATTTTAGGGCAAAATTGCAGAAATTTCATTTATTTCAGAGAAAAAAAGCAAAAATTTTTTTATTTTGGGGCAAAAAGGCAGAAATTCCCATTATTTTGGGGGAAAAAGGCAGAAATTCACCTTATTTTGGGGTAAAATTGCAGAAATTTCACATATTTCAGTGCAAAAATGCAGAAATTTCCCTTATTTTGGGGCAAAATTGCAGATATTTCACTTATTTTAGTGTAATAAGTCAGAAATTCCCCTTATTTTGGGGCAAAAAAGACAGAAATTCCCTTTGTTTGTGTAAAAAAGACAGAAATTCCACTTATTTAGAGGCAAAAAGCCTGAAATTCCCATTATTTTGGAGCAAAAATGAAGATATTTTCCTTTTTTATGGCAAAAAGATATGCATTCCACTTATTTTCGGGCAACAAGACATAAATTCCTTGCATTTTGGAGCAAAATTGCAGAAATTCGCCTAATTGTGGGGCAAAAAGGCAGAAATTCACCTTATTTTAGGGTAAAATTGCAGCAATTTCACATATTTCAGGGCAAAAAGGCAGAAATTTCCCTTATTTTGGGGCAAAATTGCAGAAATTTCAGTAATTTTGGGGCAAAATTGCAGAAATTTCAATTATTTCAGGGAAAAAAGGCAGAAATTTTCCTTATTTTGGGGAAAAATTAAGAAATTCTTAATATTTTGTGGCAAAAATGCAGAAATTCCCCTTATTTTGAGGTAAAAAGGCTGAAATTCCCCTTATTTTGAGGTAAAAAGGCTGAAATTCCCCTTATTTGGGTGCAAAAAGGCAGAAATCTCTCTTATTTTGGGGCAAAAAAACAGAAATTCCCCTTATTTTGTAGCAAAAAGGCAGAAATTTTTATTATTTTGGGGCAAAATTGCAGAAATATCACTTATTTCAGGGTATAATTCAAAAATTTCTTTTATTTTGTTGCAAAAAAAGAGAAATTCCATTTATTTTTGGGTAAAAAAGGAGAAATTTCACTTATTTTGAGGTAAAAAGGCAGAAATTCCTCTTATTTTGGGGCAAAAATTAAGAAATTTCCCTTTTTTTGTGGAAAAAGGTATACATTCCCCTTACTTTCGGGATAAAAAGCAGAAATTCCCCGTATTTTGAAGCATAATTGCAGAAATTCTCATAATTTTCGGGCAAAAAAGCAGAAATTCTCCTTATTTTGGAGCAAAAATACAGAAAATCTCCTTTTTTCGGAAGCAAACAGTCAGAAATTCCCCTTATTTTGGGGTAAATTCCAGAAATTTCCTTTACATTGGGGCAAAATTGCAGAAATTTCCCTTATTTTGGGGCAAAATTGCAGAAATTTCCCTAATTGTTGGGAAAAAAGGCAGAAATTCCCTATATGTTGGGGCAAAAAGACAGAAATTCTCCTTATTTTGGGGCAAAACTCAGAAATTCCACGTATTTTGGGGCAAAATTCCAGAAATTTCCATTATTTTGGTGCAAAATTGCAGAAATTTCCCTTATTTTGGGGCAAAATTGCAGAAATTTCACTTATTTCAGAGAAAAAAGCAAAAATTTTTCTTATTTTAGGGCAAAAAAACAGAAATTCCCATTATTTTGGGGCAAAAAGGCAGAAATTCACCTTATTTTGGGGTAAAATTGCAGAAATTTCACAAATTTCTTGGCAAAAAAGCAGAAATTTCTCTTATTTTAGGGCAAAATTGCAGAAATTTCACTTATTTCAGAGAAAAAAAGCAAAAATTTTTTTATTTTGGGGCAAAAAGGCAGAAATTCCCATTATTTTGGGGGGAAAAGGCAGAAATTCACCTTATTTTGGGGTAAAATTGCAGAAATTTCACATATTTCAGAGCAAAAAGGCAGAAATTTCCCTTATTTTGGGGCAAAATTGCAGATATTTCACTTATTTTATGGTAATAAGTCAGAAATTCCCCTTATTTTGGGGCAAAAAAGACAGAAATTCCCTTTGTTTGTGTAAAAAAGACAGAAATTCCACTTATTTAGAGGCAAAAAGGCTGGAATTCCCCTTATTTTGGAGCAAATATGAAGATATTTCCCTTTTTTATGGCAAAAAGTTATGCGTTCCACTTATTTTCGGGCAACAAGACAGAAATTCCTTGCATTTTTGAGCAAAATTGCAGAAATTCCCCTAATTGTGGGGCAAAAATGCAGAAATTCCCTATATGTTGGGGCAAAAAGACAGAAATTCTCGTTCTTTTGGGGCAAAACTCAGAAATTTCCCTTATTTTGCGGCAAAATTGCAAAAATTTCCCTTATTTTAGGGCAAAATTGCAGAAATTTCACTTATTTCAAAGAAAAAAAGCAAAAATTTTTCTTATTTTGGGGCTAAAATGCAGAAATTCCAATTATTTTGGGGTAAAAATGCAGAAATTCACCTTATTTTAGGGTAAAATTGCAGAAATTTCACATATTTCAGGGCAAAAAGTCAGAAATTTCCCTTATTTTGGGGCAAAATTGCAGACATTTCACTTATTTTGGGGCAAAATTGCAGAAATTTCCCTTATTTTGGGGGCAAAATTGCAGAAATTTCCCTAATTGTTTGGAAAAAAGGCAGAAATTCCCTATATGTTGGGGCAAAAAGACAGAAATACTCCTTATTTTGGGTCAAAACTCAGAAATTCCACGTACTTTGGGGCAAAATTCAAGAAATTTCCCTTATTTTGGGGCAAAATTGCAGAAATTTCCCTTATTTTGGGGCAAAATTGCAGAAATTTCACTTATTTCAGAGAAAAAAGCAAAAATTTTTCTTATTTTGTGGCAAAAAAACAGAAATTCCCATTATTTTAGAACAAAAAGGCAGAAATTCACCTTATTTTGGGGTAAAATTGCAGAAATTTCACAAATTTCATGGCAAAAAGGCAGAAATTTCTCTTATTTTAGGGCAAAATTGCAGAAATTTCACTTATTTCAGAGAAAAAAAGCAAAATTTTTTTTATTTCAGGGCAAAAAGGCAGAAATTCCCATTATTTTGGGAAAAAAAGGCAGAAATTCACCTTATTTTGGGGTAAAATTGCAGAAATTTCACATATTTCAGGGCAAAAAGGCAGAAATTTCCTTTATTTTGGGGCAAAATTGCAGATATTTCACTTATTTTAGGGTAATAAGTCAGAAATTCCCCTTATTTTGGGGCAAAAAATACAGAAATTCCCTTTGTTTGTGTAAAAAAGATAGAAATTCCACTTATTTAGAGGCAAAAAGGCTGAAATTCCCCTTATTTTGGAGCAAAAATGAAGATATTTCCCTTTTTTATGGCAAAAAGTTATGCATTCCACTTATTTTCGGGCAACAAGACAGAAATTCCTTGCATTTTGGAGCAAAATTGCAGAAATTCCCCTAATTGTGGGGCAAAAAGGCAGAAATTCACCTTATTTTAGGGTAAAATTGCAGCAAATTCACATATTTCAGGGCAAAAAGGCAGAAATTTCCCTTATTTTGGGGCGAAATTGCAGAAATTTCACTTATTTTGGGGCAAAATTGCAGAAATTTCAATTATTTCAGGGAAAAAAGGCAGAAATTTTCCTTTTTTTGGGGAAAAAATTAAGAAATTCTTAATATTTTGTAGCAAAAATGCAGAAATTCCCCTTATTTTGAGGTAAAAAGGCTGAAATTCCCCTTATTTTGAGGTAAAAAGGCTGAAATTCCCCTTATTTGGGTGCAAAAAGGCAGAAATTTCTCTTATTTTGGAACAAAAAGACAGAAATTCCCCTTATTTTGTAGCAAAAAGGCAGAATTTTTTATTATTTTGGGGCAAAATTGCAGAAATATCACTTATTTCAGGGTATAATTCAAAAATTTCTTTTATTTTGTTGCAAAAAAAGAGAAATTCCATTTATTTTTGGGTAAAAAAGGAGAAATTTCACTTATTTTGAGGTAAAAAGGCAGAAATTCCTCTTATTTTGGGGCAAAAATTAAGAAATTTCCCTTTTTTTGTGGAAAAAGGTATACATTCCCCTTACTTTCGGGATAAAAAGCAGAAATTCCCCGTATTTTGAAGCATAATTGCAGAAATTCTCATAATTTTCGGGCAAAAAAGCAGAAATTCTCCTTATTTTGGAGCAAAAATACAGAAAATCTCCTTTTTTCGGAAGCAAACAGTCAGAAATTCCCCTTATTTTGGGGTAAATTCCAGAAATTTCCTTTACATTGGGGCAAAATTGCAGAAATTTCCCTTATTTTGGGGCAAAATTGCAGAAATTTCCCTAATTGTTGGGAAAAAAGGCAGAAATTCCCTATATGTTGGGGCAAAAAGACAGAAATTCTCCTTATTTTGGGGCAAAACTCAGAAATTCCACGTATTTTGGGGCAAAATTCCAGAAATTTCCATTATTTTGGTGCAAAATTGCAGAAATTTCCCTTATTTTGGGGCAAAATTGCAGAAATTTCACTTATTTCAGAGAAAAAAGCAAACATTTTTCTTATTTTAGGGCAAAAAAACAGAAATTCCCATTATTTTGGGGCAAAAAGGCAGAAATTCACCTTATTTTGGGGTAAAATTGCAGAAATTTCACAAATTTCTTGGCAAAAAAGCAGAAATTTCTCTTATTTTAGGGCAAAATTGCAGAAATTTCACTTATTTCAGAGAAAAAAAGCAAAAATTTTTTTATTTTGGGGCAAAAAGGCAGAAATTCCCATTATTTTGGGGGGAAAAGGCAGAAATTCACCTTATTTTGGGGTAAAATTGCAGAAATTTCACATATTTCAGAGCAAAAAGGCAGAAATTTCCCTTATTTTGGGGCAAAATTGCAGATATTTCACTTATTTTATGGTAATAAGTCAGAAATTCCCCTTATTTTGGGGCAAAAAAGACAGAAATTCCCTTTGTTTGTGTAAAAAAGACAGAAATTCCACTTATTTAGAGGCAAAAAGGCTGGAATTCCCCTTATTTTGGAGCAAATATGAAGATATTTCCCTTTTTTATGGCAAAAAGTTATGCGTTCCACTTATTTTCGGGCAACAAGACAGAAATTCCTTGCATTTTTGAGCAAAATTGCAGAAATTCCCCTAATTGTGGGGCAAAAATGCAGAAATTCCCTATATGTTGGGGCAAAAAGACAGAAATTCTCGTTCTTTTGGGGCAAAACTCAGAAATTTCCCTTATTTTGCGGCAAAATTGCAAAAATTTCCCTTATTTTAGGGCAAAATTGCAGAAATTTCACTTATTTCAAAGAAAAAAAGCAAAAATTTTTCTTATTTTGGGGCTAAAATGCAGAAATTCCAATTATTTTGGGGTAAAAATGCAGAAATTCACCTTATTTTAGGGTAAAATTGCAGAAATTTCACATATTTCAGGGCAAAAAGTCAGAAATTTCCCTTATTTTGGGGCAAAATTGCAGACATTTCACTTATTTTGGGGCAAAATTGCAGAAATTTCCCTTATTTTGGGGGCAAAATTGCAGAAATTTCCCTAATTGTTTGGAAAAAAGGCAGAAATTCCCTATATGTTGGGGCAAAAAGACAGAAATACTCCTTATTTTGGGTCAAAACTCAGAAATTCCACGTACTTTGGGGCAAAATTCAAGAAATTTCCCTTATTTTGGGGCAAAATTGCAGAAATTTCCCTTATTTTGGGGCAAAATTGCAGAAATTTCACTTATTTCAGAGAAAAAAGCAAAAATTTTTCTTATTTTGTGGCAAAAAAACAGAAATTCCCATTATTTTAGAACAAAAAGGCAGAAATTCACCTTATTTTGGGGTAAAATTGCAGAAATTTCACAAATTTCATGGCAAAAAGGCAGAAATTTCTCTTATTTTAGGGCAAAATTGCAGAAATTTCACTTATTTCAGAGAAAAAAAGCAAAATTTTTTTTATTTCAGGGCAAAAAGGCAGAAATTCCCATTATTTTGGGAAAAAAAGGCAGAAATTCACCTTATTTTGGGGTAAAATTGCAGAAATTTCACATATTTCAGGGCAAAAAGGCAGAAATTTCCTTTATTTTGGGGCAAAATTGCAGATATTTCACTTATTTTAGGGTAATAAGTCAGAAATTCCCCTTATTTTGGGGCAAAAAATACAGAAATTCCCTTTGTTTGTGTAAAAAAGATAGAAATTCCACTTATTTAGAGGCAAAAAGGCTGAAATTCCCCTTATTTTGGAGCAAAAATGAAGATATTTCCCTTTTTTATGGCAAAAAGTTATGCATTCCACTTATTTTCGGGCAACAAGACAGAAATTCCT
Organism: Micromys minutus; assembly: GCF_963924665.1. Taxonomy (NCBI): domain Eukaryota; kingdom Metazoa; phylum Chordata; class Mammalia; order Rodentia; family Muridae; genus Micromys; species Micromys minutus. Next base: position 1,678,097 of record NW_027667806.1, on the reverse strand, counting down.
TGCATTTTGGAGCAAAATTGCAGAAATTCCCCTAATTGTGGGGCAAAAAGGCAGAAATTCACCTTATTTTAGGGTAAAATTGCAGCAAATTCACATATTTCAGGGCAAAAAGGCAGAAATTTCCCTTATTTTGGGGCGAAATTGCAGAAATTTCACTTATTTTGGGGCAAAATTGCAGAAATTTCAATTATTTCAGGGAAAAAAGGCAGAAATTTTCCTTTTTTTGGGGAAAAAATTAAGAAATTCTTAATATTTTGTAGCAAAAATGCAGAAATTCCCCTTATTTTGAGGTAAAAAGGCTGAAATTCCCCTTATTTTGAGGTAAAAAGGCTGAAATTCCCCTTATTTGGGTGCAAAAAGGCAGAAATTTCTCTTATTTTGGAACAAAAAGACAGAAATTCCCCTTATTTTGTAGCAAAAAGGCAGAATTTTTTATTATTTTGGGGCAAAATTGCAGAAATATCACTTATTTCAGGGTATAATTCAAAAATTCCGTTTATTTTCTTGCAAAAAGACAGAAATTCCATTTATTTTTGGGTAAAAAAGAAGAAATTTCACTTATTTTGAGGTAAAAAGGCAGAAATTCCTCTTATGTTGGGGCAAAAATTAAGAAATTTCCCTTTTTTTGTGGAAAAAGGTATACATTCCCCTTACTTTCGGGATAAAAAGCAGAAATTCCCCGTATTTTGAAGCATAATTGCAGAAATTCTCATAATTTTCGGGCAAAAAAGCAGAAATTCTCCTTATTTTGGAGCAAAAATACAGAAAATCTCCTTTTTTCGGAAGCAAACAGTCAGAAATTCCCCTTATTTTGGAGCAAAATTGCAGAAATTTCCTTTACATTGGGGCAAAATTGCAGAAATTTCCCTTATTTTGGGGCAAAATTGCAGAAATTTCCCTAATTGTTGGGAAAAAAGGCAGAAATTCCCTATATGTTGGGGCAAAAAGACAATAATTCTCCTTATTTTGGGGCAAAACTCAGAAATTCCACGTATTTTGGGGCAAAATTCAAGAAATTTCCCTATTTTTGGGGCAAAATTGCAGAAATTTCCCTTATTTTGGGGCAAAATTGCAGAAATTTCACTTATTTTGGGGCAAAATTGCAGAAATTTCACTTATTTCAGAGAAAAAAAGCAAAAATTTTTCTTATTTTAGGGCAAAAAACAGAAATTCCCATTATTTTGGGGCAAAAAGGCAGAAATTCACCTTATTGTGGGGTAAATTTGCAGAAATTTCACAAATTTCAGGGCAAAAGGCAGAAATTTCTCTTATTTTAGGGCAAAATTGCAGAAATTTCACTTATTTCAGAGAAAAAAAACAAAAATTTTTTTATTTTTGGGCAAAAAGGCAGAAATTCCCATTATTTTGTGAAAAAAAGGCAGAAATTCACCTTATTTTGGGGTAAAATTGCAGAAATTTCACATATTTCAGGGCAAAAAGGCAGAAATTTCCCTTATTTTGGGGCAAAATTGCAGATATTTCACTTATTTTAGGGTAATAAGTCAGAAATTCCCCTTATTTTGGGGCAAAAAGACAGAAATTCCCTTTGTTTGTGTAAAAAAGACAGAAATTCCACTTATTTAGAGGCAAAAAGGCTGAAATTCCCCTTATTTTGGAGCAAAAATGAAGATATTTCCCTTTTTTATGGCAAAAAGTTATGCATTCCACTTATTTTCGGGCAACAAAACAGAAATTCCTTGCATTTTGGAGCAAAATTGCAGAAATTTTCCTAATTGTGGGGCAAAAAGGCAGGAATTCACCTTATTTTAGGGTAAAATTGAGGCAATTTCACATATTTCAGGGCAAAAAGGCAGAAATTTCCCTATTTTGGGGCAAAATTGCAGAAATTTCACTTATTTTGGGGCAAAATTGCAGAAATTTCAATTATTTCAGGGAAAAAAGGCAGAAATTTTCCTTATTTTGGGGAAAAAATTAAGAAATTCTTAATATTTTGTGGCAAAAATGCAGAAATTCCCCTTATTTTGAGGTAAAAAGGCTGAAATTCCCCTTATTTTGAGGTAAAAAGGCTGAAATTCCCCTTATTTGGGTGCAAAAAGGCAGAAATTTTTCTTATTTTGGGGGAAAAAGACAGAAATTCCCCTTATTTTGTAGCAAAAAGGCAGAAATTTTTATTATTTTGGGGCAAAATTGCAGAAATATCACTTATTTCAGGGTATAATTCAAAAATTCCTTTTATTTTGTTGCAAAAAGACAGAAATTCCATTTATTTTTGGGTAAAAAAGGAGAAATTTCACTTATTTTGAGGTAAAAAGGCAGAAATTCCTCTTATTTTGGGGCAAAAATTAAGAAATTTCCGTTTTTTTGTGGAAAAAGGTATACATTCCCCTTACTTTCGGGATAAAAAGCAGAAATTCCCCGTATTTTGAAGCATAATTGCAGAAATTCTCATAATTTTCGGGCAAAAAAGCAGAAATTCTCCTTATTTTGGAGCAAAAATACAGAAAATCTCCTTTTTTCGGAAGCAAACAATCAGAAATTCCCCTTATTTTGGAGCAAAATTGCAGAAATTTCCTTTACATTGGGGCAAAATTGCAGAAATTTCCCTTATTTTGGGGCAAAATTGCAGAAATTTCCCTAATTGTTGGGAAAAAAGGCAGAAATTCCCTATATGTTGGGGCAAAAACAGAAATTCTCCTTATTTTGGGGCAAAACTCAGAAATTCCACGTATTTTGGGGCAAAATTGCAGAAATTTCCCTTATTTTGGGGCAAAATTGCAGAAATTTCACTTATTTCAGAGAAAAAAGCAAAATTTTTTCTTATTTTAGGGCAAAAAAACAGAAATTCCCATTATTTTGGAGCAAAAAGGCAGAAATTCACCTTATTTTTGGGTAAAATTGCAAAAATTTCACAAATTTCAGGGCAAAAAGCCAGAAATTTCCCTTATTTTCGGGCAAAATTGCAGAAATTTCACTTATTTTGGGGCAAAATTGCAGAAATTTGACGTATTTCAGGAAAAAAGACAGAAATTTTCCTTATTTTGGGGCAAAAATGCAAAAATTCTTAATATTTTGTGGCAAAAATGCAGAAATTCCCCTTACTTTGAGGTAAAAATGCTGAAATTCCCCTTATTTGGGGGCAAAAAGGCAGAAATTTCCCTTATTTTGGGGCAAAAAGACAGAAATTCCCCTTATTTTGTGGCAAAAAGTCAGAAATTTCTTTTTTTGGGGGGGCAAAATTGCAGAAATATCACTTTTTTCAGGGCATAATTCCAAAATTCCTTATATTTTGAGGCAAAAAGACGAAAATTCCATTTATTTTTGGGTAAAAAGGGAGAAATTTCACTTATTTTGAGGTAAAAAGACAGAAATTCCTCTTATTTTGGGGCAAAAATTAAGAAATTACCCTTTTTTGTTGCAAAAGGTATACATTCCCCTTACTTTCGTGATTAAAAGCAGAAATTCCCCGTATTTTGAAGCAAAATTGCAGAAATTCTCATTATTTTCGGGCAAAAAAGCAGAAATTCTGTTTATTTTGGGGCAAAAAGACAGAAAATCTCCTTTTTTTGAGAGCAAACAGTCAGAAATTACCATTATTTTGGGTCAAAATTGCAGAAAATTCCTTTACATTGGGGCAAAATTGCAGAAATTCCCTTATTTTGGGGCAAAATTGCAGAAATTTCATTTATTTCAGGGTAATAAGTCAGAAATTCTTTCTATTTGGGGCAAAAAAGACAGAAATTCCCTTTGTTTTGGGAGAAAAAGACAGAAATTCCACTTATTTAGAGGCAAAAAGGCAGAAATTCCCTTAATTTTGAAGCAAAAATGAAGAAATTTCCCTTTTTATGGCAAAAAGGTATGCATTCCCATTATTTTTGGACAAAAAGGCAGAAATTCCCCGTATTTTGGAGCAAAATTGCAGAAATTCCCCTAATTTTGGGACAAAAGGCAGAAATTCCCTTTATTTTGGGGCAAAAATCAGAAATTCTCCTTATTTTGGGGCAAAATTCAAGAAATTTCCCTTATTTTGGGGCAAAATTCAAGAAATTTCCTTTATTTTGGGGCAAAATTGCAGGAATTTACCTTTTTTGGGGGCAAAATTGCAGAAATTTCATTTATTTCAGGGTAATAAGTCAGAAATTCTTTCTATTTGGGGCAAAAAAGACAGAAATTCCCTTTGTTTTGGGAGAAAAAGACAGAAATTCCACTTATTTAGAGGCAAAAAGACAGAAATTCCATTTATTTTTGGGTAAAAAAGGAGAAATTTCACTTATTTTGAGGTAAAAAGACAGAAATTCCTCTTATTTTGGGGCAAAAATTAAGAAATTTCCCTTTTTTTGTGGAAAAAGGTATACATTCCCCTTACTTTCGGGATAAAAAGCAGAAATTCCCCGTATTTTGAAGCATAATTGCAGAAATTCTCATAATTTTCGGGCAAAAAAGCAGAAATTCTCTTTATTTTGGAGCAAAAATACAGAAAATCTCCTTTTTTTGGAAGCAAACAGTCAGAAATTCCCCTTATTTTGGAGCAAAATTGCAGAAATTTCCTTTACATTGGGGCAAAATTGCAGAAATTTCCCTTATTTTGGGGCAAAATTGCAGAAATTTCCCTAATTGTTGGGGAAAAAGGCAGAAATTCTCTATATGTTGGGGCAAAAAGACAGAAATTCTCCTTATTTTGGGGCAAAACTCAGAAATTCCACGTTTTTTGGGGCAAAATTCAAGAAATTTCCCTTATTTTGGGGCAAAATTGCAGAAATTTCCCTTATTTTGGGGCAAAATTGCAGAAATTTCACTTATTTCAGAGAAAAAAGCAAAAATTTTTCTTATTTTAGGGCAAAAAAACAGAAATTCCCATTATTTTGGGGGAAAAAGGCAGAAATTTACCTTATTTTGGGGTAAAATTGCAGAAATTTCACATATTTCAGGGCAAAAAGGAAGAAATTTCCCTTATTTTGGGGCAAAATTGCAGATATTTCACTATTTTAGGGTAATAAGTCAGAAATTCCCCTTATTTTGGGGCAAAAAAGACAGAAATTCCCTTTGTTTGTGTAAAAAAGACAGAAATTCCACTTATTTAGAGGCAAAAAGGCTGAAATTCCCCTTATTTTGGAGCAAAAATGAAGATATTTCCATTTTTTATGGCAAAAAGTTATGCATTCCACTTATTTTCGGGCAACAAGACTTAAATTCCTTGCATTTTTTAGCAAAATTGCAGAAATTCCCCTAATTGTGGGGCAAAAAGGCAGAAATTCCCTATATGTTGGGGCAAAAAGACAGAAATTCTCGTTCCATGGGGCAAAACTCAGAAATTCCACTTATTTTGGGGTAAATTCCAGAAATTTCCCTTTTTTGGGGCAAAATTGCAGAAATTTCCCTTATTTTGGGGCAAAATTGCAGAAATTTCCCTAATTGTTGGGAAAAAAGGAAGAAATTCCCTATATGTTGGGGCAAAAAGACAGAAATTCTCCGTATTTTGGGGCAAAATTGCAGAAATTTCCCTTATTTTGGGGCAAAATTGCAGAAATTTCCCTTATTTTGGGGCAAAATTACAGAAATTTCACTTATTTCAGAGAAAAAAAGCAAAAATTTTTCTTATTTTAGGGATAAAAAACAGAAATTCCCATTATTTTGGGGCAAAAAGGCAGAAATTCACCTTATTTTGGGGTAAATTTGCAGAAATTTCACAAATATCAGGGCAAAAAGGCAGAAATTTCTCTTATTTTAGGGCAAAATTGCAGAAATTTCACTTATTTCAGAGAAAAAAAGCAAAAATTTTTTTATTTTGGGGCAAAAAGGCAGAAATTCCCATTATTTTGGGGGAAAAATGCAGAAATTCACCTTATTTTGGGGTAAAATTGCAGAAATTTCACATATTTCAGGGCAAAAAGGCAGAAATTTCCCTTATTTTGGGGCAAAATGCAGATATTTCACTTATTTTAGGGTAATAAGTCAGAAATTCCCCTTATTTTGGGGCAAAAAATACAGAAATTCCCTTTGTTTGTGTAAAAAAGATAGAAATTCCACTTATTTAGAGGCAAAAAGGCTGAAATTCCCCTTATTTTGGAGCAAAAATGAAGATATTTCCCTTTTTTATGGCAAAAACTTATGCATTCCACTTATTTTCGGGCAACAAGACAGAAATTCCTTGCATTTTGGAGCAAAATTGCAGAAATTCCCCTAATTGTGGGGCAAAAAGGCAGAAATTCCCTATATGTCGGGGCAAAAAGACAGATATTGTCGTTCTTTTGGGGAAAACTCAGAAATTCCACTTATTTTGGGGCAAAATTCCAGAAATTTCCCTTATTTTGGGGCAAAATTGCAGAAATTTCCCTTATTTTAGGGCAAAATTGCAGAAATTTCACTTATTTCAGAGAAAAAAAGCAAAAATTTTTCTTATTTTGGGGCTAAAATCCAGAAATTCCAATTATTTTGGGGCAAAAATGCAGAAATTCACCTTATTTTAGGGTAAAATTGCAGAAATTTCACATATTTCAGGGCAAAAAGGCAGAAATTTCCCTTATTTTGGGGGATAATTGCAGACATTTCACTTATTTTGGGGCAAAATTGCAGAAATTTCACTTATTTCAGGGAAAAAAGGCAGAAATTTTTCTTATTTTGGGGAAAAATTAAGAAATTCTTAATATTTTGTGGCAAAAATGCAGAAATTCCCCTTATTTTGATGTTAAAAGGCTTAAATTCCCCTTATTTTGAGGTAAAAAGTCTGAAATTCCCCTTATTTTGAGGTAAAAATGCTGAAATTCCCCTTACTTGGGTGCAAAAAGGCAGAAATTTCTCCTATTTTGGGGCAAAAAGACAGAAATTCCCCTTATTTTGTAGCAAAAATGCAGAAATTTTTATTATTTTGGAGCAAAATTGTAGAAATATCACTTATTTCAGGGTATAATTCAAAAATTCCATTTTATTTTTTTGCAACAATACAGAAATTCCATTTATTTTTCGGTAAAAAAGGAGAAATTTCACTTATTTTGAGGTAAAAAGGCAGAAATTCCTCTTATTTTGGGGCAAAAATTAAGAAATTTCCCTTTTTTTGTGGAAAAAGGTATACATTCCCCTTACTTTCGGGATAAAAAGCAGAAATTTCCCGTATTTTGAAGCATAATTGCAAAAATTCTCATAATTTTCGGGCAAAAAAGCAGAAATTCTCATTATTTTGGAGCAAAAATACAGAAAATCTCCTTTTTTCGGAAGCAAACAGTCAGAAATTCCCCTTATTTTGGAGAAAAATTGCAAAAATTTCCTTTACATTGGGGCAGAATTGCAGAAATTTCCCTTATTTTGGGGCAAAATTGCAGAAATTTCCCTAATTGTTGGGGAAAAAGGCAGAAATTCCCTACATGTTGGGGCAAAAAGACAGAAATTCTCCTTATTTTGGGGCAAAACTCAGAAATTCCACGTATTTTGGGGCAAAATTCAAGAAATTTCCCTTATTTTGGGGCAAAATTGCAGAAATTTCACTTATTTCAGAGAAAAAAGCAAAAATTTTTTTATTTTGGGGCAAAAAGGCTGAAATTCCCATTATTTTGGGGGAAAAAGGCAGAAATTCACCTTATTTTGGGGTAAAATTGCAGAAATTTCACATATTTCAGGGCAAAAAGGCAGAAATTTCCCTTATTTTGGGGCAAAATTGCAGATATTTCACTTATTTTAGGGTATTAAGTCAGAAATTCCCCTTATTTTGGGGCAAAAAAGACAGAAATTCCCTTTGTTTGTGTAAAAAAGACAGAAATTCCACTTATTTAGAGGCAAAAAGGCTGAAATTCCCCTTTTTTGGAGCAAAAATGAAGATATTTCCATTTTTTATGACAAAAAGTTATGCATTCCACTTATTTTCGGGCAACAAGACAGAAATTCTTTGCATTTTTGAGCAAAATTGCAGAAATTCCTTATATGTTGGGGCAAAAAGACAGAAATTCTCGTTCTTTTGGGGAAAAACTCAGAAATTCCACTTATTTTGGGGCAATATTCCAGAAATTTCCTTTATTTTGGGGCAAAATTGCAGAAATTTCCCTTATTTTAGGGCAAAATTGCAGAAATTTCACTTATTTTGGGGCAAAATTGCAGAAATTTCACTTATTTCAGGGAATAAAGGCAGAAATTTTTCTTATTTTGGGGAAAAAAATTAAGAAATTCTTAATATTTTGGGGCAAAAATGCAGAAATTCCCCTTATTTTGAGGTTAAAAGGCTGAAATTCCCCTTATTTTGAGGTAAAAAAATTGAAATTCCCCTTATTTGGGGGCAAAAAGCCAAAAATTTCTCTTATTTTGGGGCAAAAAGACAGAAATTCCCCTTATTTTGTGGCAAAAAGGCAGAAATTTCTTTTATTTTGGGGCAAAATTGGAGAAATATCACTTATTTCAGGGTATAATTCAAAAATTCCTTTTATTTTGTTGCAAAAAGACAGAAATTCCATTTATTTTTTGGTAAAAAGGGAGAAATTTCACTTATTTTGAGGTAAAAAGGCAGAAATTCCTCTTATTTTGGGGCAAAAATTAAGAAATTTCCCTTTTTTGTGGAAAAAGGTATACATTCCCCTTACTTTCGGTATAAAAAGCAGAAATTCCCCGTATTTTGAAGCATACTTGCAGAAATTCTCATAATTTTCAGGCAAAAAGCAGAAATTCTCCTTATTTTGGAGCAAAAATACAGAAAATCTCCTCTTTTCGGGAGCAAACTGTCAGAAATTCTCCTTATTTTGGGGCAAAATTGCAGAAATTTCTTTTACATTGGGGCAAAATTGCAGAAAAATTCTTTTATTTTAGGGCAAAATTGCAGAAATTTCACTTATTTCAGAGAAAAAAAGCAAAAATTTTTTTATTTTGGGGCAAAAAGGCAGAAATTCCCATTATTTTGGGGGAAAAATGCAGAAATTCACCTTATTTTGGGGTAAAATTGCAGAAATTTCACATATTTCAGGGCAAAAAGGAAGAAATTTCCCTTATTTTGGGGCAAAATTGCAGATATTTCACTATTTTAGGGTAATAAGTCAGAAATTCCCCTTATTTTGGGGCAAAAAAGACAGAAATTCCCTTTGTTTGTGTAAAAAGGACAGAAATTCCACTTATTTAGAGGAAAAAAGGCTGAAATTCCCCTTATTTTGGAGCAAAAATGAAGATATTTCCATTTAGTATGGCAAAAACTTATGCATTCCACTTATTTTCGGGCAACAAGACAGAAATTCCTTGCATTTTGGAGCAAAATTGCAGAAATTCCCCTAATTGTGGGGCAAAAAGTCAGAAATTCCCTATATGTCGGGGCAAAAAGACAGATATTGTCGTTCTTTTGGGGAAAACTCAGAAATTCCACTTATTTTGGGGCAAAATTCCAGAAATTTCCCTTATTTTGGGGCAAAATTGCAGAAATTTCCCTTACTTTAGGGCAAAATTGCAGAAATTTCATTTATTTCAGACAAAAAAAGCAAAAATTTTTCTTATTTTGGGGCTAAAATCCAGAAATTCCAATTATTTTGGGGCAAAAATGCAGAAATTCACCTTATTTTAGGGTAAAATTGCAGAAATTTCACATATTTCAGGGCAAAAAGTCAGAAATTTCCCTTATTTTGGGGGATAATTGCAGACATTTCACTTTTTTTGGGGCAAAATTGCAGAAATTTCACTTATTTCAGGGAAAAAAGGCAGAAATTTTTCTTATTTTGGGGAAAAATTAAGAAATTCTTAATATTTTGTGGCAAAAATGCAGAAATTCCCCTTATTTTGATGTTAAAAGGCTTAAATTCCCCTTATTTTGAGGTAAAAAGTCTGAAATTCCCCTTATTTTGAGGTAAAAATGCTGAAATTCCCCTTACTTGGGTGCAAAAAGGCAGAAATTTCTCCTATTTTGGGGCAAAAAGACAGAAATTCCCCTTATTTTGTAGCAAAAATGCAGAAATTTTTATTATTTTGGAGCAAAATTGTAGAAATATCACTTATTTCAGGGTATAATTCAAAAATTCCATTTTATTTTTTTGCAACAATACAGAAATTCCATTTATTTTTCGGTAAAAAAGGAGAAATTTCACTTATTTTGAGGTAAAAAGGCAGAAATTCCTCTTATTTTAGGGCAAAAATTAAGAAATTTCCCTTTTTTTGTGGAAAAAGGTATACATTCCCCTTACTTTCGGGATAAAAAGCAGAAATTTCCCGTATTTTGAAGCATAATTGCAGAAATTCTCATAATTTTCGGGCAAAAAAGCAGAAATTCTCATTATTTTGGAGCAAAAATACAGAAAATCTCCTTTTTTCGGAAGCAAACAGTCAGAAATTCCCCTTATTTTGGAGAAAAATTGCAAAAATTTCCTTTACATTGGGGCAGAATTGCAGAAATTTCCCTTATTTTGGGGCAAAATTGCAGAAATTTCCCTAATTGTTGGGGAAAAAGGCAGAAATTCCCTACATGTTGGGGCAAAAAGACAGAAATTCTCCTTATTTTGGGGCAAAACTCAGAAATTCCACGTATTTTGGGGCAAAATTCAAGAAATTTCCCTTATTTTGGGGCAAAATTGCAGAAATTTCACTTATTTCAGAGAAAAAAGCAAAAATTTTTTTATTTTGGGGCAAAAAGGCTGAAATTCCCATTATTTTGGGGGAAAAAGGCAGAAATTCACCTTATTTTGGGGTAAAATTGCAGAAATTTCACATATTTCAGGGCAAAAAGGCAGAAATTTCCCTTATTTTGGGGCAAAATTGCAGATATTTCACTTATTTTAGGGTATTAAGTCAGAAATTCCCCTTATTTTGGGGCAAAAAAGACAGAAATTCCCTTTGTTTGTGTAAAAAAGACAGAAATTCCACTTATTTAGAGGCAAAAAGGCTGAAATTCCCCTTTTTTGGAGCAAAAATGAAGATATTTCCATTTTTTATGACAAAAAGTTATGCATTCCACTTATTTTCGGGCAACAAGACAGAAATTCTTTGCATTTTTGAGCAAAATTGCAGAAATTCCTTATATGTTGGGGCAAAAAGACAGAAATTCTCGTTCTTTTGGGGAAAAACTCAGAAATTCCACTTATTTTGGGGCAATATTCCAGAAATTTCCTTTATTTTGGGGCAAAATTGCAGAAATTTCCCTTATTTTAGGGCAAAATTGCAGAAATTTCACTTATTTTGGGGCAAAATTGCAGAAATTTCACTTATTTCAGGGAATAAAGGCAGAAATTTTTCTTATTTTGGGGAAAAAAATTAAGAAATTCTTAATATTTTGGGGCAAAAATGCAGAAATTCCCCTTATTTTGAGGTTAAAAGGCTGAAATTCCCCTTATTTTGAGGTAAAAAAACTGAAATTCCCCTTATTTGGGGGCAAAAAGCCAAAAATTTCTCTTATTTTGGGGCAAAAAGACAGAAATTCCCCTTATTTTGTGGCAAAAAGGCAGAAATTTCTTTTATTTTGGGGCAAAATTGGAGAAATATCACTTATTTCAGGGTATAATTCAAAAATTCCTTTTATTTTGTTGCAAAAAGACAGAAATTCCATTTATTTTTGGGTAAAAAAGGAGAAATTTCACTTATTTTGAGGTAAAAAGACAGAAATTCCTCTTATTTTGGGGCAAAAATTAAGAAATTTCCCTTTTTTGTGGAAAAAGGTATACATTCCCCTTACTTTCGGGATAAAAAGCAGAAATTCCCCGTATTTTAAAGCATACTTGCAGAAATTCTCATAATTATCAGGAAAAAAAGCAGAAATTCTCCTTATTTTGGAGCAAAAATACAGAAAATATCCTCTTTTCGGGAGCAAACTGTCAGAAATTCCCCTTATTTTGGGGCAAAATTGCAGAAATTTCTTTTACATTGGGGCAAAATTGCAGAAATTTCCCTTATTTTGGGGCAAAATTGCAGAAATTCCCCTAATTGTTGGGCAAAAAGGCAGAAATTCCCTATATGTGGGGGCAAAAAGACAGAAATCTCCTTATTTTGGGGTAAAACTCAGAAATTCCACGTATTTTGGGGCAAAATTCCAGAAATTTCCCTTATTTTGGGGCAAAATTGTAAAAATTTCCCTTATTTTGGGGCAAAATTGCAGAAATTTCATTTATTTCAGAGAAAAAAAGCAAAAATTTTTCTTATTTTGGGGCAAAAAAACAGAAATTCCATTTTTTGGGGCAAAAAGGCAGAAATTCACCTTATTTTGGGGTAAAATTGCAGAAATTTCACATATTTCAGGGAATAAAGGCAGAAATTTTTCTTATTTTGGGGAAAAAAATTAAGAAATTCTTAATATTTTGGGGCAAAAATGCAGAAATTCCCCTTATTTTGAGGTTAAAAGGCTGAAATTCCCTTTATTTTGAGGTAAAAAAACTGAAATTCCCCTTATTTGGGGGCAAAAAGCCAAAAATTTCTCTTATTTTGGGGCAAAAAGACAGAAATTCCCCTTATTTTGTGGCAAAAAGGCAGAAATTTCTTTTATTTTGGGGCAAAATTGGAGAAATATCACTTATTTCAGGGTATAATTCAAAAATTCCTTTTATTTTGTTGCAAAAAGACAGAAATTCCATTTATTTTTTGGTAAAAAGGGAGAAATTTCACTTATTTTGAGGTAAAAAGGCAGAAATTCCTCTTATTTTGGGGCAAAAATTAAGAAATTTCCCTTTTTTGTGGAAAAAGGTATACATTCCCCTTACTTTCGGGATAAAAAGCAGAAATTCCCCGTATTTTGAAGCATACTTGCAGAAATTCTCATAATTTTCAGGCAAAAAGCAGAAATTCTCCTTATTTTGGAGCAAAAATACAGAAAATCTCCTCTTTTCGGGAGCAAACTGTCAGAAATTCTCCTTATTTTGGGGCAAAATTGCAGAAATTTCTTTTACATTGGGGCAAAATTGCAGAAATTTCCCTTATTTTGGGGCAAAATTGCAGAAATTCCCCTAATTGTTGGGCAAAAAGGCAGAAATTCCCTATATGTTGGGGCAAAAATACAGAAATCTCCTTATTTTGGGGTAAAACTCAGAAATTCCACGTATTTTGGGGCAAAATTCCAGAAATTTCCCTTATTTTGGGGCAAAATTGCAGAAATTTCCCTTATTTTGGGGCAAAATTGCAGAAATTTCCATTTTTTTAGGGCAAAATTGCAGAAATTTCACTTATTTCAGAGAAAAAAAGCAAAAATTTTTCTTATTTTGGGGCTAAAAGGCAGAAATTCCAATTATTTTGGGGCAAAAATGCAGAAATTCAACTTATTTTAGGGTAAAATTGCAGAAATTTCACATATTTCAGGGCAAAAAGGCAGAAATTTCCCTTATTTTGGGGCAAAATTGCAGACATTTCACTTATTTTGGGGCAAAATTGCAGAAATTTCACTTATTTCAGGGAAAAAAGGCAGAAATTTTCCTTATTTTGGGGAAAAATTAAGAAATTCTTAATATTTTGTGGCAAAAATGCAGAAATTCCCCTTATTTTCAGGTTAAAAGGGTGAAATTCCCTTTATTTTGAGGTAAAAAGGCTGAAATTCCCCTTATTTTGAGGTAAAAATGCTGAAATTCCCCTTACTTGGGTGCAAAAAGGCAGAAATTTCTCTTATTTTGGGGCAAAAAGACAGAAATTCCCCTTATTTTGTAGCAAAAAGGCAGAAATTTTTATTATTTTGGGGCAAAATTGTAGAAATATCACTTATTTCAGGGTATAATTCAAAAATTCCTTTTACTTTGTTGCAACAAGACAGAAATTCCATTTATTTGTGGGTAAAAAAGGAGAAATTTCACTTATTTTGAGGTAAAAAGGCAGAAATTCCTCTTATTTTGGGGCAAAAATTAAGAAATTTCCCTTTTTTTGTGGAAAAAGGTATACATTCCCATTACTTTCAGGATAAAAAGCAGAAATTCCCTGTATTTTGAAGCATAATTGCAGAAATTCTCATAATTTTTGGGCAAAAAAGCAGAAATTCTCCTTATTTTGGAGCAAAAATACAGAAAATCTCCTTTTTTCGGAAGCAAACAATCAGAAATTCCCCTTATTTTGGAGCAAAATTGCAGAAATTTCCTTTACATTGGGGCAAAATTGCAGAAATTTCCCTTAATTTGGGGCAAAATTGCAGAAATTTCCCTAATTGTTGGGAAAAAAGGCAGAAATTCCCTATATGTTGGGGCAAAAAGACCGAAATTCTCCTTATTTTGGGGCAAAACTCAGAAATTCCACTTATTTTGGTGCAAAATTCCAGAAATTTCTCTTATTTTTGGGGAAAATTGCCGAAATTTCCTTTATTTTGGGGCAAAATTGCAGAAATTTCACTTATTTTAGAGAAAAAAAGCAAAAATTTTTCTTATTTTGGGGCAAAAAGTCAGAAATTCCCATTATTTTGGAGGAAAAAGGCAGAAATTCACCTTATTTTGGGGTAAACTTGCAGAAATTTCACATATTTCAGGGCAAAAAAGCAGAAATTTCCATTATTTTGGGGCAAAATTGCAGATATTTCACTTATTTTAGGGTAATAAGTCAGAAATTCCCCTTATTTTGGGGCAAAAAATACAGAAATTCCCTTTGTTTGTGTAAAAAAGACAGAAATTCCACTTATTTAGAGGCAAAAAGGCTGAAATTCCCCTTATTTTGGAGCAAAAATAAAGATATTTCCCATTTTTATGGCAAAAAGTTATGCATTCCACTTATTTTCGGGCAACAAGACAGAAATTCCTTGCATTTTGGAGCAAAATATCAGAAATTCCCCTAATTGTGGGGCAAAAAGGCAGAAATTCACCTTATTTTGAGGTAAAAAGGCTGAAATTCCCCTTATTTGGGTGCAAAAAGGCAGAAATTTCTCTTATTTTGGGGCAAAAAGACAGAAATTCCCGTTATTTTGTAGCAAAAAGGCAGAAATTTTTATTATTTTGGGGCAAAATTGCAGAAATATCACTTATTTCAGGGTATAATTCAAAAAATCCTTTTATTTTGTTGCAAAAAGACAGAAATTCCATTTATTTTTGTGTAAAAAAAGGAGAAATTTCACTTATTTTGAGGTAAAAAGGCAGAAATTCCTCTTATTTTGGGGCAAAAATTAAGAAATTTCCCTTTTTTTGTGGAAAAAGGTATACATTCCTTTTACTTTCGGAATAAAAAGCAGAAATTACCCGTATTTTGAAGCATAATTGCAGAAATTCTCATAATTTTTTGGCAAAAAAGCAGAAATTCTCCTTATTTTGGAGCAAAAATACAGAAAATCTCCTTTTTTCGGAAGCAAACAATCAGAAATTCCCCTTATTTTGGAGCAAAATTGCAGAAATTTCCTTTACATTGGGGCAAAATTGCAGAAATTTCCCTTATTTTGGGGCAAAATTGCAGAAATTTCCCTAATTGTTGGGAAAAAGGCAGAAATTCCCTATATGTTGGGGCAAAAATACAGAAATTCTGCTTATTTTGGGGCAAAACACAGAAATTCCACGTATTTTGAGGCAAAATTGCAGAAATTTCCCTTATTTTGGGGCAAAATTGCAGAAATTTCCCTTATTTTGGGGCAAAATTGCAGAAATTTCCTTTATTTTAGGGCAAAATTGCAGAAATTTCACTTATTTCAGAGAAAAAAAGCAAAAATTTTTCTTATTTTGGGGCTAAAAGGCAGAAATTCCAATTATTTTGGGGCAAAAATGCAGAAATTCAACTTATTTTAGGGTAAAATTGCAGAAATTTCACATATTTCAGGGCAAAAAGGCAGAAATTTCCCTTATTTTGGGGCAAAATTGCAGACATTTCACTTATTTTGGGGCAAAATTGCAGAAATTTCACTTATTTCAGGGAAAAAAGGCAGAAATTTTCCTTATTTTGGGGAAAAATTAAGAAATTCTTAATATTTTGAGGCAAAAATGCAGAAATTCCCCTTATTTTCAGGTTAGAAGGGTGAAATTCCCTTTATTTTGAGGTAAAAAGGCTGAAATTCCCCTTATTTTGAGGTAAAAATGCTGAAATTCCCCTTACTTGGGTGCAAAAAGGCAGAAATTTCTCTTATTTTGGGGCAAAAAGACAGAAATTCCCCTTATTTTGTAGCAAAAAGGCAGAAATTTTTATTATTTTGGGGCAAAATTGTAGAAATATCACTTATTTCAGGGTATAATTCAAAAATTCCTTTTACTTTGTTGCAACAAGACAGAAATTCCATTTATTTGTGGGTAAAAAAGGAGAAATTTCACTTATTTTGAGGTAAAAAGGCAGAAATTCCTCTTATTTTGGGGCAAAAATTAAGAAATTTCCCTTTTTTTGTGGAAAAAGGTATACATTCCCATTACTTTCAGGATAAAAAGCAGAAATTCCCTGTATTTTGAAGCATAATTGCAGAAATTCTCATAATTTTTGGGCAAAAAAGCAGAAATTCTCCTTATTTTGGAGCAAAAATACAGAAAATCTCCTTTTTTCAGAAGCAAACAATCAGAAATTCCCCTTATTTTGGAGCAAAATTGCAGAAATTTCCTTTACATTGGGGCAAAATTGCAGAAATTTCCCTTAATTTGGGGCAAAATTGCAGAAATTTCCCTAATTGTTGGGAAAAAAGGCAGAAATTCCCTATATGTTGGGGCAAAAAGACCGAAATTCTCCTTATTTTGGGGCAAAACTCAGAAATTCCACTTATTTTGGTGCAAAATTCCAGAAATTTCTCTTATTTTTGGGGAAAATTGCCGAAATTTCCTTTATTTTGGGGCAAAATTGCAGAAATTTCACTTATTTTAGAGAAAAAAAGCAAAAATTTTTCTTATTTTGGGGCAAAAAGTCAGAAATTCCCATTATTTTGGAGGAAAAAGGCAGAAATTCACCTTATTTTGGGGTAAACTTGCAGAAATTTCACATATTTCAGGGCAAAAAAGCAGAAATTTCCATTATTTTGGGGCAAAATTGCAGATATTTCACTTATTTTAGGGTAATAAGTCAGAAATTCCCCTTATTTTGGGGCAAAAAATACAGAAATTCCCTTTGTTTGTGTAAAAAAGACAGAAATTCCACTTATTTAGAGGCAA
Source organism: Micromys minutus (assembly GCF_963924665.1). Lineage (NCBI taxonomy): Eukaryota > Metazoa > Chordata > Mammalia > Rodentia > Muridae > Micromys > Micromys minutus. The sequence goes on along the minus strand of NW_027667806.1, from coordinate 1,661,196 downwards.
AAAGGCTGAAATTCCCCTTATTTTGGAGCAAAAATAAAGATATTTCCCATTTTTATGGCAAAAAGTTATGCATTCCACTTATTTTCGGGCAACAAGACAGAAATTCCTTGCATTTTGGAGCAAAATATCAGAAATTCCCCTAATTGTGGGGCAAAAAGGCAGAAATTCACCTTATTTTGAGGTAAAAAGGCTGAAATTCCCCTTATTTGGGTGCAAAAAGGCAGAAATTTCTCTTATTTTGGGGCAAAAAGACAGAAATTCCCGTTATTTTGTAGCAAAAAGGCAGAAATTTTTATTATTTTGGGGCAAAATTGCAGAAATATCACTTATTTCAGGGTATAATTCAAAAAATCCTTTTATTTTGTTGCAAAAAGACAGAAATTCCATTTATTTTTGTGTAAAAAAAGGAGAAATTTCACTTATTTTGAGGTAAAAAGGCAGAAATTCCTCTTATTTTGGGGCAAAAATTAAGAAATTTCCCTTTTTTTGTGGAAAAAGGTATACATTCCTTTTACTTTCGGAATAAAAAGCAGAAATTACCCGTATTTTGAAGCATAATTGCAGAAATTCTCATAATTTTTTGGCAAAAAAGCAGAAATTCTCCTTATTTTGGAGCAAAAATACAGAAAATCTCCTTTTTTCGGAAGCAAACAATCAGAAATTCCCCTTATTTTGGAGCAAAATTGCAGAAATTTCCTTTACATTGGGGCAAAATTGCAGAAATTTCCCTTATTTTGGGGCAAAATTGCAGAAATTTCCCTAATTGTTGGGAAAAAGGCAGAAATTCCCTATATGTTGGGGCAAAAATACAGAAATTCTGCTTATTTTGGGGCAAAACACAGAAATTCCACGTATTTTGAGGCAAAATTGCAGAAATTTCCCTTATTTTGGGGCAAAATTGCAGAAATTTCCCTTATTTTGGGGCAAAATTGCAGAAATTTCCTTTATTTTAGGGCAAAATTGCAGAAATTTCACTTATTTCAGAGAAAAAAAGCAAAAATTTTTCTTATTTTGGGGCTAAAAGGCAGAAATTCCAATTATTTTGGGGCAAAAATGCAGAAATTCACCTTATTTTAGGGTAAAATTGCAGAAATTTCACATATTTCAGGGCAAAAAGGCAGAAATTTCCCTTATTTTGGGGCAAAATTGCAGACATTTCACTTATTTGGGGGCAAAATTGCAGAAATTTCACTTATTTCAGGGAAAAAAGGCAGAAATTTTCCTTATTTTGGGGAAAAATTAAGAAATTCTTAATATTTTGGGGCAAAAATGCAGAAATTCCCCTTATTTTGAGGTTAAAAGGCTGAAATTCCCCTTATTTTGAGGAAAAAAACTGAAATTCCCCTTATTTGGGGGCAAAAAGCCAGAAATTTCTCTTATTTTGGGGCAAAAAGACAGAAATTCCCCTTATTATGTGGCAAAAAGGCAGAAATTTCTTTTATTTTGGGGCAAAATTGCAGAAATATCACTTATTTCAGGGTATAATTCAAAAATTCCTTTTATTTTGTTGCAAAAAGACAGAAATTCCATTTATTTTTGGGTATAAAAGGAGAAATTTCACTTATTTTGAGGGAAAGAGGTAGAAATTCCTCTTATTTTGGGGCAAAAATTTAAAAATTTCCCTTTTTTGTGGAAAAAGGTTTACATTTCCCTTACTTTCGGGATAAAAAGCAGAAATTCCCCGTATTTTGAAGCATACTTGCAGAAATTCTCATAATTTTCGGGCAAAAAAACAGAAATTCTCTTTATTTTGGAGCAAAAATACAGAAAATCTCCACTTTTCGGGAGCAAACTGTCAGAAATTCCCCTTATTTTGGGGCAAAATTGCAGAAATTTCCTTGACATTGGGGCAAAATTGCAGAAATTTCCCTTATTTTGGAGAAAAATTGCAGAAATTCCCCTAATTGTTGGGCAAAAAGGCAGAAATTCCCTATATGTCGGGGCAAAAAGACAGAAATTCTCCTTATTTTGGGGCAAACTCAGAAATTCCACGTATTTTGGGGCAAAATTCCAGAAATTTTCCTTATTTTGGGGCAAAATTGCAAAAATTTCCCTTATTTTGTAACAAAATTGAAGAAATTTCACTTATTTCAGAGAAAAAAAGCAAAAATTTTTCTTATTTTGTGGCAAAAAAACAGAAATTCCCATTTTTTTGGCCAAAAGGCAGAAATTCACCTTATTTTGGGGTAAAATTGCAGAAATTTCACATATTTCAGGGCAAAAAGACAGAAATTTCCCTTATTTTGGGGCAAAATTGCAGAAATTTCACTAATTTTGGGGCAAAAAAGACAGAAATTCCCTTTGTTTTGGGGGAAAAAGACAGAAATTCCACTTAGTTAGAAGCAAAAAGGCAGAAATTCCCCTTATTTTGGAGAAAAAATGAAGAAATTTCCCTTTTTTTATGGCAACAAGTTTTGCATTCCCTTTATTTTCGGGCAAAAGGACAGAAATTCCCTGTATTTTGGAGCAAAATTGCAGAAATTCCCCTAATTGTGGGGCAAAAAGGCAGAAATTCTCTATATGTTGGGGCAAAAAGACAAAAATTCTCCTTATTTTGGGGCAAAACTCAGAAATTCCACTTATTTTGGTGCAAAATTCCAGAAATTTCCCTTATTTTTGGGCAAAATTGCCGAAATTTCCTTTATTTTGGGGCAAAATTGCAGAAATTTCACTTATTTTAGAGAAAAAAAGCAAATTTTTTCTTATTTGGGGGCAAAAAGCATAAATTCCCATTATTTTGGGGTAAAAATGCAGAAATTCACTTTTTTTGGGGTAAAATTGCAAAAATTTTATATATTTCAGGGCAAAAAGGCAGAAATTTCCATTATTTTCGGGCAAAATTGCAGAAATTTCACTTATTTTGGGGCAAAATTGCAGAAATTTCACTTATTTCAGGAAAAAAGGCAGAAATTTTCCTTATTTTGGTGCAAAAATGCAGAAATTTTTAATATTTTGTGGCAAAAATGCAGAAATTCCCCTTACTTTGAGGTAAAAAGGCTGAAATTCCCCTTATTTGGGAACAAAAAGGCAGAAATTTACCTTATTTTGTGGCAAAAAGACAGAAATTCCCCTTATTTTGGGGCAAAAAAGACAGAAATTCCCTTCGTTTGGGGGAAAAAGACAGACATTCCACTTATTTAGAGGCAAAAAGGCTGAAATTCCCCTTATTTTGGAGCAAAAATGAAGATATTTCCCTTTTTTATGGCAAAAAGTTATGCATTCCACTTATTTTCGGGCAACAAGACAGAAATTCCTTGCATTTTTGAGCAAAATTGCAGAAAATCCCCTAATTGTGGGGCAAAAAGGCAGAAATTCCCTATATGTTGGGGCAAAAAGACAGAAATTCTCATTCTTTTGGGGCAAAACTCAGAAATTCCACTTATTTTGGGGCAAAATTCCAAAAATTACCCTTATTTTGGTGCAAAATTGCAGAAATTTCCCTTATTTTAGGGCAAAATTGCAGAAATTTCACTTATTTCAGAGAAAAAAAGCAAAAATTTTTCTTATTTTGGGGCTAAAAGGCAGAAATTCCAATTATTTTGGGGCAAAAATGCAGAAATTCACCTTAATTTAGGGTAAAATTGCAGAAATTTCACATATTTCAGGGCAAAAAGGCAGAAATTTCCCTTATTTTGGGGCAAAATTGCAGATATTTCACTTATTTTGGGGCAAAATAGCAGAAATTTCACTTATTTCAGGGAAAAAAGGAAGAAATTTTCCTTATTTTGGGGAAAAAATTAAGAAATTCTTAATATTTTGTGGCAAAAATGCGGAAATTCCCCTTATTTTGAGGTTAAATGGCTGAAAGTCCCCTTATTTTGAGGTAATAAGACTGAAATTCCCCTTATTTGGGGGCAAAAAGGCAGAAATTTCTCCTATTTTGGGGCAAAAAGACAGAAATTCCCCTTATTTTGTGGCAAAAATGCAGAAATTTCTTTTATTTTGGGGCAAAATTGCAGAAATATCACTTATTTCAGGGTATAATTCAAAAATTCCTTTTATTTTTTTGCAACAATACAGAAATTCCATTTATTTTTGGGTAAAAAAGGAGAAATTTCACTTATTTTGAGGTAAAAAGGCAGAAATTCCTCTTATTTTGGGGCAAAAATTAAGAAATTTCCCTTTTTTGTTGAAAAAGGTATACATTCCCCTTACTTTCGGAATAAAAAGCAGAAATTCCCCGTATTTTGAAGCATAGTTGCAGAAATTCTCATAATTTTCGGGCAAAAAAGCAGAAATTCTCCTTATTTTGGAGCAAAAATACAGAAAATCTCCTTTTTTCGGGAGCAAACAGTCAGAAATTCCCCTTATTTTGGGGCAAAATTGCAGAAATTTCCTTTACTTTGGGGCAAAATTGCAGAAATTTCCCTTATTTTGGAGCAAAATTGCAGAAATTTCCCTAATTGTTGGGGAAAAAGGCAGAAATTCCCTATATGTTGGGGCAAAAAGACAGAAATTCTCCTTATTTTAGGGCAAAACTCAGATATTCCACGTATTTTGGGGCAAAATTCAAGAAATTTCCCTTATTTTGGGGCAAAATTGCAGAAATTTCCCTTATTTTGGGGCAAAATTTCAGAAATTTCCATTATTTTGGGGCAAAATTGCAGAAATTTCCCTTTTTTTTAGGGCAAAATTGCAGAAATTTCACTTATTTCAGAGAAAAAAGCAAAAATTTTTCTTATTTTGGGGCAAAAATTCAGAAATTCTCATTATTTTGGGGGAAAAAGGCAGAAATTCACCTTATTTTGGGGTAAAATTGCAGAAATTTCACATATTTCAGGGCAAAAAGGCAGAAATTTCCCTTATTTTGGGGCAAAATTGCAGATATTTCACTTATTTTAGGGTAATAAGTCAGAAATTCCCCTTATTTTTGGGGCATAAAAGACAGAAATTCCATTTGTTTGTGTAAAAAAGACAGAAATTCCACTTATTTAGAGGCAAAAAGGCTGAAATTCCCCTTATTTTGGAGCAAAAATGAAGATATTTCCCTTTTTTATGGCAAAAAGTTATGCATTCCACTTATTTTTGGGCAACAAAACAGAAATTCCTTGCATTTTTGAGCCAAATTGCATAAATTCCCCTAATTGTGGGGCAAAAAGGCAGAAATTCCCTATATGTTGGGGCAAAAAGACAGAAATTCTCGTTTTTTTTGGGGCAAAACTCAGAAATTCCACTTATTTTGTGGCAAAATTCCAGAAATTTCCCTTATTTTGGGGCAAAATTGCAGAAATTTCCCTTATTTTAGGGCCAAATTGCAGAAATTTCACTTATTTCAGAAAAAAAAGCAAAAATTTTTCTTATTTTGGGGCTAAAAGGCAGAAATTCCAATTATTTTGGGGCAAAAATGCAGAAATTCACCTTATTTTAGGGTAAAATTGCAGAAATTTCACATATTTCAGGGCAAAAAGGCAGAAATTTCCCTTATTTTGGGGAAAAATTGCAGAAATTTCACTTATTTTGGGGCAAAATTGCAGAAATTTCACTTATTTCAGGGAATAAAGGCAGAAATTTTCTTTATTTTGGAGAAAAAATTAAGAAATTCTTAATATTTTGGGGCAAAAATGCAGAAATTCCCCTTATTTTGAGGTTAAAAGGCTGAAATTCCCCTTATTTTGAGTTAAAAAACTGAAATTCCCCTTATTTGGGGGCAAAAAGGCAGAAATTTCTCTTATTTTGGGGCAAAAAGACAGAAATTCCCCTTATTTTGTGGCCAAAAGGCAGAAATTTCTTTTATTTTGGGGCAAAATTGCAGAAATATCACTTATTTCAGGGTATAATTCAAAAATTCCTTTTATTTTGTTGCAAAAAGACAGAAATTCCATTTATTTTTGGGTAAAAAAGGAGAAATTTCACTTATTTTGAGGTAAAAAGGCAGAAATTCCTCTTATTTTGGGGCAAAAATTAAGAAATTTCCCTTTTTTGTGGAAAAAGGTATACATTCCCCTTACTTTCGGGATAAAAAGCAGAAATTCCCCGTATTTTGAAGCATACTTGCAGAAATTCTCATAATTTTCGGGCAAAAAAACAGAAATTCTCCTTATTTTGGAGCAAAAATACAGAAAATCTCCTCTTTTCGGGAGCAAACTGTCAGAAATTCCCCTTATTTTGGGGCAAAATTGCAGAAATTTCCTTTACATTGGGGCAAAATTGCAGAAATTTCCCTTATTTTAGGGAAAAATTGCAGAAATTCCCCTAATTGTTGGGCAAAAAGGCAGAAATTCCCTATATGTTGGGGCAAAAAGACAGAAATTCTCCTTATTTTGGGGCAAAACTCAGAAATTCCACATATTTTGGGGCAAAATTCCAGAAATTTCCCTTATTTTGGGGCAAAATTGCAAAAATTTCCCTTATTTTGTAACAAAATTGCAGAAATTTCACATATTTCAGAGAAAAAAAGCAAAAATTTTTCTTATATTGGGGCAAAAAAACAGAAATTCCCATTTTTTTGGGCAAAAAGTCAGAAATTCACCTTATTTTGGGGTAAAATTGCAGAAATTTCACATATTTCAGGGCAAAAAGACAGAAATTTCCCTTATTTTGGGGCAAAATTGTAGAAATTTCACTAATTTTGGGGCAAAAAAGACAAAAATTCCCATTGTTTTGGGGGAAAAAGACAGAAATTCCACTTAGTTAGAAGCAAAAAGGTAGAAATTCCCCTTATTTTGGAGAAAAAATGAAGAAATTTCCTTTTTTTTATGGCAACAAGTTTTGCATTCCCTTTATTTTCGGGCAAAAGGACAGAAATTCCCTGTATTTTGGAGCAAAATTGCAGAAATTCCCCTAATTGTGGGGCAAAAAGGCAGAAATTCCCTATATGTTGGGGCAAAAAGACAAAAATTCTCCTTATTTTGGGGCAAAACTCAGAAATTCCACTTATTTTGGTGCAAAATTCCAGAAATTTCCCTTATTTTTGGGCAAAATTGCCGAAATTTCCTTTATTTTGGGGCAAAATTGCAGAAATTTCACTTATTTATAGAAAAAAAGCAAAAATTTTTCTTATTTTGGGGCAAAAAGCATAAATTCCCATTATTTTGGGGTAAAAATGCAGAAATTCACTTTTTTTGGGGTAAAATTGCAAAAATTTTACATATTTCAGGGCAAAAAGGCAGAAATTTCCATTATTTTTTTTGGGCAAAATTGCAGAAATTTCACTTATTTTGGGGCAAAATTGCAGAAATTTCACTTATTTCAGGAAAAAAGGCAGAAATTTTCCTTATTTTGGGGCAAAAATGCAGAAATTTTTAATATTTTGTGGCAAAAATGCAGAAATTCCCCTTACTTAAAGGTCAAAAGGCTGAAATTCCCCTTATTTGGGAACAAAAAGGCAGAAATTTCCCTTATTTTGGGGCAAAAAGACAGAAATTCCCCTTATTTTGGGGCAAAAAAGACAGAAATTCCCTTCGTTTGGGGGAAAAAGACAGACATTCCACTTATTTAGAGGCAAAAAGGCTGAAATTCCCCTTATTTTGGAGCAAAAATGAAGATATTTCCCTTTTTTACGGCAAAAAGTTATGCATTCCACTTATTTTCGGGCAACAAGACAGAAATTCCTTGCATTTTTGAGCAAAATTACAGAAATTTCCCTAATTGTGGGGCAAAAAGGCAGAAATTCCCTATATGTTGGGGCAAAAAGAAAGAAATTCTCGTTCTTTTGGGGCAAAACTCAGAAATTCCACTTATTTTGGGGCAAAATTCCAAAAATTTCTCTTATTTTGGAACAAAATTGCAGAAATTTCTCTTATTTTAGGGCAAAATTGCAGAAATTTCACTTATTTCAGAGAAAAAAAGCAAAAATTTTTCTTATTTTGGGGCTAAAAGGCAGAAATTCCAATTATTTTGGGGCAAAAATGCAGAAATTCACCTTATTTTAGGGTAAAATTGCAGAAATTTCACATATTTCAGGGCAAAAAAGCAAAAATTTCCCTTATTTTGGGGCAAAATTGCAGATATTTCACTTATTTTGGGGCAAAATTGCAGAAATTTCACTTATTTCAGGGAAAAAGGGCAGAAATTTTCCTTATTTTGGGGAAAAAATTAAGAAATTCTTAATATTTTGTGGCAAAAATGCAGAAATTCCCCTTATTTTGAGGTTAAATGGCTGAAAGTCCCCTTATTTTGAGGTAATAAGACTGAAATTCCCCTTATTTGGGGGCAAAAAGGCAGAAATTTCTCCTATTTTGGGGCAAAAAGACAGAAATTCCCCTTATTTTGTGGCAAAAATGCAGAAATTTCTTTTATTTTGGGGCAAAATTGCAGAAATATCACTTATTTCAGGGTATAATTCAAAAATTCCTTTTATTTTGTTGCAAAAAGACAGAAATTTCATTTATTTTTGTGTAAAAAAGAGAAATTTCACTTATTTTGAGGTAAAAAGGCAGAAATTCCTCTTATTTTGGGGCAAAAATTTAAAAATTTCCCTTTTTTGTGGAAAAAGGTATACATTCCCCTTACTTTCGGGATAAAAAGCAGAAATTCCCCATATTTTGAAGCATAATAGCAGAAATTCTCATAATTTTCGGGCAAAAAATCAGAAATTCTCCTTATTTTGGAGCAAAAATACAGTAAATCTCCAATTTTTGGGAGCATACAGTCAGAAATTCGACCTATTTTGGTGCAAAATTGCAGAAATTTCATTTACATTGGGGCGAAATTGCAGAAATTTCCCTTATTTTGGGGAAAAATTGCAGAAATTCCCCTAATTGTTGGGCAAAAAGGCAGAAATTCCCTATATGTTGGGGCAAAAAGACAGAAATCTCCTTATTTTGGGGTAAAACTCAGAAATTCCACGTATTTTGGGCAAAATTCCAAAAATTTCCCTTATTTTGGGGCAAAATTGCAAAAATTTCCCTTATTTTGGAGCAAAATTGCAGAAATTTCACTTATTTCAGAGAAAAAAAGCAAAAATTTTTTTTATTTTGGGGCAAAAAGACAGAAATTCTCCTTATTTTAGGGCAAAACTCAGATATTCCACGTATTTTGGGGCAAAATTCAAGAAATTTCCCTTATTTTGGGGCAAAAATGCAGAAATTTCCCTTATTTTGGGGCAAAATTTCAGAAATTTCCATTATTTTGGGGCAAAATTGCAGAAATTTCCCTTTTTTTTAGGGCAAAATTGCAGAAATTTCACTTATTTCAGAGAAAAAAGCAAAAATTTTTCTTATTTTGGGGCAAAAATTCAGAAATTCTCATTATTTTGGGGGAAAAAGGCAGAAATTCACCTTATTTTGGGGTAAAATTGCAGAAATTTCACATATTTCAGGGCAAAAAGGCAGAAATTTCCCTTATTTTGGGGCAAAATTGCAGATATTTCACTTATTTTAGGGTAATAAGTCAGAAATTCCCCTTATTTTTGGGGCATAAAAGACAGAAATTCCATTTGTTTGTGTAAAAAAGACAGAAATTCCACTTATTTAGAGGCAAAAAGGCTGAAATTCCCCTTATTTTGGAGCAAAAATGAAGATATTTCCCTTTTTTATGGCAAAAAGTTATGCATTCCACTTATTTTTGGGCAACAAAACAGAAATTCCTTGCATTTTTGAGCCAAATTGCATAAATTCCCCTAATTGTGGGGCAAAAAGGCAGAAATTCCCTATATGTTGGGGCAAAAAGACAGAAATTCTCGTTTTTTTTGGGGCAAAACTCAGAAATTCCACTTATTTTGTGGCAAAATTCCAGAAATTTCCCTTATTTTGGGGCAAAATTGCAGAAATTTCCCTTATTTTAGGGCCAAATTGCAGAAATTTCACTTATTTCAGAAAAAAAAGCAAAAATTTTTCTTATTTTGGGGCTAAAAGGCAGAAATTCCAATTATTTTGGGGCAAAAATGCAGAAATTCACCTTATTTTAGGGTAAAATTGCAGAAATTTCACATATTTCAGGGCAAAAAGGCAGAAATTTCCCTTATTTTGGGGAAAAATTGCAGAAATTTCACTTATTTTGGGGCAAAATTGCAGAAATTTCACTTATTTCAGGGAATAAAGGCAGAAATTTTCTTTATTTTGGAGAAAAAATTAAGAAATTCTTAATATTTTGGGGCAAAAATGCAGAAATTCCCCTTATTTTGAGGTTAAAAGGCTGAAATTCCCCTTATTTTGAGTTAAAAAAACTGAAATTCCCCTTATTTGGGGGCAAAAAGCCAGAAATTTCTCTTATTTTGGGGCAAAAAGACAGAAATTCCCCTTATTTTGTGGCAAAAAGGCAGAAATTTCTTTTATTTTGGGGCAAAATTGCAGAAATATCACTTATTTCAGGGTATAATTCAAAAATTCCTTTTATTTTGTTGCAAAAAGACAGAAATTCCATTTATTTTTGGGTAAAAAAGGAGAAATTTCACTTATTTTGAGGTAAAAAGGCAGAAATTCCTCTTATTTTGGGGCAAAAATTAAGAAATTTCCCTTTTTTGTGGAAAAAGGTATACATTCCCCTTACTTTCGGGATAAAAAGCAGAAATTCCCCGTATTTTGAAGCATACTTGCAGAAATTCTCATAATTTTCGGGCAAAAAAACAGAAATTCTCCTTATTTTGGAGCAAAAATACAGAAAATCTCCTCTTTTCGGGAGCAAACTGTCAGAAATTCCCCTTATTTTGGGGCAAAATTGCAGAAATTTCCTTTACATTGGGGCAAAATTGCAGAAATTTCCCTTATTTTAGGGAAAAATTGCAGAAATTCCCCTAATTGTTGGGCAAAAAGGCAGAAATTCCCTATATGTTGGGGCAAAAAGACAGAAATTCTCCTTATTTTGGGGCAAAACTTAGAAATTCCACATATTTTGGGGCAAAATTCCAGAAATTTCCCTTATTTTGGGGCAAAATTGCAAAAATTTCCCTTATTTTGTAACAAAATTGCAGAAATTTCACATATTTCAGAGAAAAAAAGCAAAAATTTTCCTTATATTGGGGCAAAAAAACAGAAATTCCCATTTTTTTGGGCAAAAAGTCAGAAATTCACCTTATTTTGGGGTAAAATTGCAGAAATTTCACATATTTCAGGGCAAAAAGACAGAAATTTCCCTTATTTTGGGGCAAAATTGTAGAAATTTCACTAATTTTGGGGCAAAAAAGACAAAAATTCCCATTGTTTTGGGGGAAAAAGACAGAAATTCCACTTAGTTAGAAGCAAAAAGGTAGAAATTCCCCTTATTTTGGAGAAAAAATGAAGAAATTTCCCTTTTTTTATGGCAACAAGTTTTGCATTCCCTTTATTTTCGGGCAAAAGGACAGAAATTCCCTGTATTTTGGAGCAAAATTGCAGAAATTCCCCTAATTGTGGGGCAAAAAGGCAGAAATTCCCTATATGTTGGGGCAAAAAGACAAAAATTCTCCTTATTTTGGGGCAAAACTCAGAAATTCCACTTATTTTGGTGCAAAATTCCAGAAATTTCCCTTATTTTTGGGCAAAATTGCCGAAATTTCCTTTATTTTGGGGCAAAATTGCAGAAATTTCACTTATTTTAGAGAAAAAAAGCAAAAATTTTTCTTATTTTGGGGCAAAAAGCATAAATTCCCATTATTTTGGGGTAAAAATGCAGAAATTCACTTTTTTTGGGGTAAAATTGCAAAAATTTTACATATTTCAGGGCAAAAAGGCAGAAATTTCCATTATTTTTTTTGGGCAAAATTGCAGAAATTTCACTTATTTTGGGGCAAAATTGCAGAAATTTCACTTATTTCAGGAAAAAAGGCAGAAATTTTCCTTATTTTGGGGCAAAAATGCAGAAATTTTTAATATTTTGTGGCAAAAATGCAGAAATTCCCCTTACTTAAAGGTCAAAAGGCTGAAATTCCCCTTATTTGGGAACAAAAAGGCAGAAATTTCCCTTATTTTGGGGCAAAAAGACAGAAATTCCCCTTATTTTGGGGCAAAAAAGACAGAAATTCCCTTCGTTTGGGGGAAAAAGACAGACATTCCACTTATTTAGAGGCAAAAAGGCTGAAATTCCCCTTATTTTGGAGCAAAAATGAAGATATTTCCCTTTTTTACGGCAAAAAGTTATGCATTCCACTTATTTTCGGGCAACAAGACAGAAATTCCTTGCATTTTTGAGCAAAATTACAGAAATTTCCCTAATTGTGGGGCAAAAAGGCAGAAATTCCCTATATGTTGGGGCAAAAAGAAAGAAATTCTCGTTCTTTTGGGGCAAAACTCAGAAATTCCACTTATTTTGGGGCAAAATTCCAAAAATTTCTCTTATTTTGGGGCAAAATTGCAGAAATTTCTCTTATTTTAGGGCAAAATTGCAGAAATTTCACTTATTTCAGAGAAAAAAAGCAAAAATTTTTCTTATTTTGGGGCTAAAAGGCAGAAATTCCAATTATTTTGGGGCAAAAATGCAGAAATTCACCTTATTTTAGGGTAAAATTGCAGAAATTTCACATATTTCAGGGCAAAAAAGCAAAAATTTCCCTTATTTTGGGGCAAAATTGCAGATATTTCACTTATTTTGGGGCAAAATTGCAGAAATTTCACTTATTTCAGGGAAAAGGGGCAGAAATTTTCCTTATTTTGGGGAAAAAATTAAGAAATTCTTAATATTTTGTGGCAAAAATGCAGAAATTCCCCTTATTTTGAGGTTAAATGGCTGAAAGTCCCCTTATTTTGAGGTAATAAGACTGAAATTCCCCTTATTTGGGGGCAAAAAGGCAGAAATTTCTCCTATTTTGGGGCAAAAAGACAGAAATTCCCCTTATTTTGTGGCAAAAATGCAGAAATTTCTTTTATTTTGGGGCAAAATTGCAGAAATATCACTTATTTCAGGGTATAATTCAAAAATTCCTTTTATTTTGTTGCAAAAAGACAGAAATTCCATTTATTTTTGTGTAAAAAAGAGAAATTTCACTTATTTTGAGGTAAAAAGGCAGAAATTCCTCTTATTTTGGGGCAAAAATTTAAAAATTTCCCTTTTTTGTGGAAAAAGGTATACATTCCCCTTACTTTCGGGATAAAAAGCAGAAATTCCCCATATTTTGAAGCATAATAGCAGAAATTCTCATAATTTTCGGGCAAAAAATCAGAAATTCTCCTTATTTTGGAGCAAAAATACAGTAAATCTCCAATTTTTGGGAGCATACAGTCAGAAATTCGACCTATTTTGGTGCAAAATTGCAGAAATTTCATTTACATTGGGGCGAAATTGCAGAAATTTCCCTTATTTTGGGGAAAAATTGCAGAAATTCCCCTAATTGTTGGGCAAAAAGGCAGAAATTCCCTATATGTTGGGGCAAAAAGACAGAAATCTCCTTATTTTGGGGTAAAACTCAGAAATTCCACGTATTTTGGGCAAAATTCCAAAAATTTCCCTTATTTTGGGGCAAAATTGCAAAAATTTCCCTTATTTTGGAGCAAAATTGCAGAAATTTCACTTATTTCAGAGAAAAAAAGCAAAATTTTTTTTTATTTTGGGGCAAAAAGACAGAAATTCTCCTTATTTTAGGGCAAAACTCAGATATTCCACGTATTTTGGGGCAAAATTCAAGAAATTTCCCTTATTTTGGGGCAAAATTGCAGAAATTTCCCTTATTTTGGGGCAAAATTTCAGAAATTTCCATTATTTTGGGGCAAAATTGCAGAAATTTCCCTTTTTTTTAGGGCAAAATTGCAGAAATTTCACTTATTTCAGAGAAAAAAGCAAAAATTTTTCTTATTTTGGGGCAAAAATTCAGAAATTCTCATTATTTTGGGGGAAAAAGGCAGAAATTCACCTTATTTTGGGGTAAAATTGCAGAAATTTCACATATTTCAGGGCAAAAAGGCAGAAATTTCCCTTATTTTGGGGCAAAATTGCAGATATTTCACTTATTTTAGGGTAATAAGTCAGAAATTCCCCTTATTTTTGGGGCATAAAAGACAGAAATTCCATTTGTTTGTGTAAAAAAGACAGAAATTCCACTTATTTAGAGGCAAAAAGGCTGAAATTCCCCTTATTTTGGAGCAAAAATGAAGATATTTCCCTTTTTTATGGCAAAAAGTTATGCATTCCACTTATTTTTGGGCAACAAAACAGAAATTCCTTGCATTTTTGAGCCAAATTGCATAAATTCCCCTAATTGTGGGGCAAAAAGGCAGAAATTCCCTATATGTTGGGGCAAAAAGACAGAAATTCTCGTTTTTTTTGGGGCAAAACTCAGAAATTCCACTTATTTTGTGGCAAAATTCCAGAAATTTCCCTTATTTTGGGGCAAAATTGCAGAAATTTCCCTTATTTTAGGGCCAAATTGCAGAAATTTCACTTATTTCAGAAAAAAAAGCAAAAATTTTTCTTATTTTGGGGCTAAAAGGCAGAAATTCCAATTATTTTGGGGCAAAAATGCAGAAATTCACCTTATTTTAGGGTAAAATTGCAGAAATTTCACATATTTCAGGGCAAAAAGGAAGAAATTTCCCTTATTTTGGGGCAAAATTGCAGAAATTTCACTTATTTTGGGGCAAAATTGCAGAAATTTCACTTATTTCAGGGAATAAAGGCAGAAATTTTCTTTATTTTGGAGAAAAAATTAAGAAATTCTTAATATTTTGGGGCAAAAATGCAGAAATTCCCCTTATTTTGAGGTTAAAAGGCTGAAATTCCCCTTATTTTGAGTTAAAAAAACTGAAATTCCCCTTATTTGGGGGCAAAAAGCCAGAAATTTCTCTTATTTTGGGGCAAAAAGACAGAAATTCCCCTTATTTTGTGGCAAAAAGGCAGAAATTTCTTTTATTTTGGGGCAAAATTGCAGAAATATCACTTATTTCAGGGTATAATTCAAAAATTCCTTTTATTTTGTTGCAAAAAGACAGAAATTCCATTTATTTTTGGGTAAAAAAGGAGAAATTTCACTTATTTTGAGGTAAAAAGGCAGAAATTCCTCTTATTTTGGGGCAAAAATTAAGAAATTTCCCTTTTTTGTGGAAAAAGGTATACATTCCCCTTACTTTCGGGATAAAAAGCAGAAATTCCCCGTATTTTGAAGCATACTTGCAGAAATTCTCATAATTTTCGGGCAAAAAAACAGAAATTCTCCTTATTTTGGAGCAAAAATACAGAAAATCTCCTCTTTTCGGGAGCAAACTGTCAGAAATTCCCCTTATTTTGGGGCAAAATTGCAGAAATTTCCTTTACATTGGGGCAAAATTGCAGAAATTTCCCTTATTTTAGGGAAAAATTGCAGAAATTCCCCTAATTGTTGGGCAAAAAGGCAGAAATTCCCTATATGTTGGGGCAAAAAGACAGAAATTCTCCTTATTTTGGGGCAAAACTCAGAAATTCCACATATTTTGGGGCAAAATTCCAGAAATTTCCCTTATTTTGGGGCAAAATTGCAAAAATTTCCCTTATTTTGTAACAAGATTGCAGAAATTTCACATATTTCAGAGAAAAAAAGCAAAAATTTTTCTTATATTGGGGCAAAAAAACAGAAATTCCCATTTTTTTGGGCAAAAAGTCAGAAATTCACCTTATTTTGGGGTAAAATTGCAGAAATTTCACATATTTCAGGGCAAAAAGACAGAAATTTCCCTTATTTTGGGGCAAAATTGTAGAAATTTCACTAATTTTGGGGCAAAAAAGACAAAAATTCCCATTGTTTTGGGGGAAAAAGACAGAAATTCCACTTAGTTAGAAGCAAAAAGGTAGAAATTCCCCTTATTTTGGAGAAAAAATGAAGAAATTTCCCTTTTTTTATGGCAACAAGTTTTGCATTCCCTTTATTTTCGGGCAAAAGGACAGAAATTCCCTGTATTTTGGAGCAAAATTGCAGAAATTCCCCTAATTGTGGGGCAAAAAGGCAGAAATTCCCTATATGTTGGGGCAAAAAGACAAAAATTCTCCTTATTTTGGGGCAAAACTCAGAAATTCCACTTATTTTGGTGCAAAATTCCAGAAATTTCCCTTATTTTTGGGCAAAATTGCCGAAATTTCCTTTATTTTGGGGCAAAATTGCAGAAATTTCACTTATTTTAGAGAAAAAAAGCAAAAATTTTTCTTATTTTGGGGCAAAAAGCATAAATTCCCATTATTTTGGGGTAAAAATGCAGAAATTCACTTTTTTTGGGGTAAAATTGCAAAAATTTTACATATTTCAGGGCAAAAAGGCAGAAATTTCCATTATTTTTTTTGGGCAAAATTGCAGAAATTTCACTTATTTTGGGGCAAAATTACAGAAATTTCACTTATTTCAGGAAAAAAGGCAGAAATTTTCTTTATTTTGGGGCAAAAATGCAGAAATTTTTAATATTTTGTGGCAAAAATGCAGAAATTCCCCTTACTTAAAGGTCAAAAGGCTGAAATTCCCCTTATTTGGGAACAAAAAGGCAGAAATTTCCCTTATTTTGGGGCAAAAAGACAGAAATTCCCCTTATTTTGGGGCAAAAAAGACAGAAATTCCCTTCGTTTGGGGGAAAAAGACAGACATTCCACTTATTTAGAGGCAAAAAGGCTGAAATTCCCCTTATTTTGGAGCAAAAATGAAGATATTTCCCTTTTTTACGGCAAAAAGTTATGCATTCCACTTATTTTCGGGCAACAAGACAGAAATTCCTTGCATTTTTGAGCAAAATTACAGAAATTTCCCTAATTGTGGGGCAAAAAGGCAGAAATTCCGTATATGTTGGGGCAAAAAGAAAGAAATTCTCGTTCTTTTGGGGCAAAACTCAGAAATTCCACTTATTTTGGGGCAAAATTCCAAAAATTTCTCTTATTTTGGGGCAAAATTGAGAAATTTCTCTTATTTTAGGGCAAAATTGCAGAAATTTCACTTATTTCAGAGAAAAAAAGCAAAAATTTTTCTTATTTTGGGGCTAAAAGGCAGAAATTCCAATTATTTTGGGGCAAAAATGCAGAAATTCACCTTATTTTAGGGTAAAATTGCAGAAATTTCACATATTTCAGGGCAAAAAAGCAAAAATTTCCCTTATTTTGGGGCAAAATTGCAGATATTTCACTTATTTTGGGGCAAAATTGCAGAAATTTCACTTATTTCAGGGAAAAAGGGCAGAAATTTTCCTTATTTTGGGGAAAAAATTAAGAAATTCTTAATATTTTGTGGCAAAAATGCAGAAATTCCCCTTATTTTGAGGTTAAATGGCTGAAAGTCCCCTTATTTTGAGGTAATAAGACTGAAATTCCCCTTATTTGGGGGCAAAAAGGCAGAAATTTCTCCTATTTTGGGGCAAAAAGACAGAAATTCCCCTTATTTTGTGGCAAAAATGCAGAAATTTCTTTTATTTTGGGGCAAAATTGCAGAAATATCACTTATTTCAGGGTATAATTCAAAAATTCCTTTTATTTTGTTGCAAAAAGACAGAAATTCCATTTATTTTTGTGTAAAAAAGAGAAATTTCACTTATTTTGAGGTAAAAAGGCAGAAATTCCTCTTATTTTGGGGCAAAAATTTAAAAATTTCCCTTTTTTGTGGAAAAAGGTATACATTCCCCTTACTTTCGGGATAAAAAGCAGAAATTCCCCATATTTTGAAGCATAATAGCAGAAATTCTCATAATTTTCGGGCAAAAAATCAGAAATTCTCCTTATTTTGGAGCAAAAATACAGTAAATCTCCAATTTTTGGGAGCATACAGTCAGAAATTCGACCTATTTTGGTGCAAAATTGCAGAAATTTCATTTACATTGGGGCGAAATTGCAGAAATTTCCCTTATTTTGGGGAAAAATTGCAGAAATTCCCCTAATTGTTGGGCAAAAAGGCAGAAATTCCCTATATGTTGGGGCAAAAAGACAGAAATCTCCTTATTTTGGGGTAAAACTCAGAAATCCCACGTATTTTGGGCAAAATTCCAGAAATTTCCCTTATTTTGGGGCAAAATTGCAAAAATTTCCCTTATTTTGGAGCAAAATTGCAGAAATTTCACTTATTTCAGAGAAAAAAAGCAAAAATTTTTCTTATTTTGGGGCAAAAAAACAGAAATTCCCATTATTTTGGGGCAAAAAGGCAGAAATTCACTTTATTTTGGGGTAAAATTGCAGAAATTTCACATATTTCAGGGCAAAAAGACAGAAATTTCCCTTATTTTGGGGCAAAACTGCAGAAATTTCACTTATTTTGGGGCAAAAAAGACAGAAATTCCCTTTGTTTTGGGGGAAAAAGACAGAAATTCCACTTAGTTAGAGGCAAAAATGCAGAAATTCCCCTAATTTTGGAGCAAAAATGAAGAAATTTCCCTTTTTTTATGGCAAAAAGGTATGCATTCCCATTATTTTCAGGCAAAAAGACAGAAATTCCCCGTATTTTGGAGCAAAATTGCAGAAATTCCCCTAATTTTGGAGCAAAAGGCAGAAATTCCCTTTATTTTGGGGCAAAAATCAGAAATTCCACTTATTTTGTGGCAAAAAGGCAGAAATTTCTTTTATTTTGGGGCAAAATTGCAGAAATTTCACATATTTCAGGGCATAATTCAAAAATTCCTTCTATTTTGGGGCAAAAAGACAGAAATTCCGTTTATTTTTGGGTAAAAAGGCAGAAATTTCACTCATGTTGAGGTAAAAAGGCAGAAATTCCTCTTATTTTGGGGCAAAAATGAAGAAATTTCCTTTTTTTGTGGCAAAAAAATATACATTCCCCTTACTTTCGGGATAAAAAGCAGAAATTCCTTGTATTTTGAAGCAAAATTGCAGAAATTCTCATAATTTTCGGGCAAAAAAGAAGAAATTCTCCTTATTTTGGGGCAAAAAGACAGAAAATCTCCTTCTTTCGGGAGCAAACAGTCAAAAATTCCCCTTATTTTGGGGCAAAATTGCAGAAATTTCCTTTACATTGGGGCAAAATTGCAGAAATTTCCCTTATTTTGGGGCAACATTGCAGAAATTTCAATTATTTCAGGGTAATAAGTCAGAAATTTTCATTATTTTGGGGCAAAATTGCAGAAATTTCACTTATTTCAGAGAAATAAAAGCAGAAATTTTTCTTACTTTGGGGCAAAAAGGCAGAAATTCCCATTATTTTGGGGCAAAAAGGCAGATATTCACATTATTTTGGGGTAAAATTGCAGAAATTTCACATATTTTAGGGCAAAAAGGCAGAAATTTCCCTTATTTTGGGGCAAAATTGCAGAAATTTCACTTATTTTAGGGTAATAAATCAGAAATTCCCATTATTTTGGGGCAAAAAAGACAGAAATTCCTTTTGTTTTTGGGGAAAAAGACAGAAATGTCACTTATTTAGAGGCAAAAAGGAAGAAATTCCCCTTATTTTGGAGCATAGATGAAGAAATTTCCCTTTTTATGGCAACAAGTTATGCATTCCCCTTGTTTTCGGGCAAAAAAGACAGAAATTCCTTGTATTTTGGAGCAAAATTGCAGAAATTCCCCTAATTGTGGGGCAAAAAGGCAGAAATTCCCAGTATGTTGGGGCAAAAAGACAGAAATTCTCCTTATTTTGGGGCAAAACTCAGAAATTCCACTTATTTTGGGGCAAAATTGCAGAAATTTCCCTTATTTTGGGGCAAAATTGCAGAAATTTCACTTATTTCAGAGAAAAAATGCAAAAATTTTCCTTATTATGGGGCAAAAAGGCAGAAATTCCCATTCTTTTGGGGCAAAAATGCAGAAATTCACCTTATTTTGGGGTAAAATTGCAGAAATTTCACATATTTCAGGGCAAAAAAGCAGAAATTTCCCTTATTTTGGGGCAAAATTGCAGATATTTCACTTATTTTGGGGCAAAATTGCAGAAATTTTACTTATTTCATGGAAAAAAGGCAGAAATTTTCTTTATTTTGGGGCAAAAATGCAGAAATTCTTAATATTTTGTGGCAAAAATGCAGAAATTTCCCTTATTTTGAGGTAAAAAAGATGAAATTATTCTTATTTGGGGGCAAAAAGGCAGAAATTTCCCTTATTTTGTGGCAAAAAGACAGAAATTCCCCTTATTTTGTGGCAAAAATGCAGAAATTTCTTTTATTTTAGGGCAAAATTGCAGAAATATCACTTATTTCACGGCATAAATCAAAATTCCTTTTATTTTGGGGCAAAAAGACAGAAATTCCATTTATTTTTGCGTAAAAATGGAGAAATTTCAGTTATTTTGAGGTAAAAAGGCGGAAGGTCCTCTTATTTTGGGGCAAAATGAAGAAATTTCCCTTTTTTGTGTCAAAAATTCCCCTTACTTTCGGGATTTAAAGCAGAAATTCCCCGTATTTTGAAGCAAAATTGCAGAAATTCTCATTATTTTCGGGCAAAAAAGCAGAAATTCTCCTTATTTTGGGGCAAAAGGCAGAAAATCTCCTCTTTTCGGGAGCAAACAATCAGAAATTCCCAATATTTTGGGGCAAAATTGCAGAAATTATCTTTACATTGGGGCAAAATTGCAGAAATTTCCCTTATTTTCGGGCAAAATTGCAGAAATTTCACTTATTTCAGGGTAATAAGTCAGAAATTCCCCTTATTTTGGGTCAAAAAAGACAGAAATTCCCTTTGTTTTGGGGGAAAAAGACAGAAATTCCACTTATTTAGAGGCAAAAAGGCAGAAATTCCCCTTATTTTGGAGCAAAAATGAAGAAATTTCCCTTTTTATGGCAAAAAAGTATGCATTCCCATTATTTTCGGGCAAAAAGGCAGAAATTCCCCGTATTTTGGAGCAAAATTACAGAAATTGCCCTAATTTTGGGGCAAAAGGCTGAAATTCCCTTTATTTTGGGGCAAAAATCAGAAATTCCCCTTATTTTGGGGAAAAATTCAAGAAATTTCTTTTATTTTGGTGCAAAATTGCAGAAATTTTTCTTACTTGGTGCAAAATTGCAGAAATTTCACTTATTTTCAGGTAAAAAGGCTGAAATTTCCTTTATTTTGGGCCCAAAAGGGAGAAATTCCCCTTATTTTGGGGCAAAATTGCAGAAATTTCCCTTATTATTTGAAAAAATTGCAGAAATTTTCCTTATTTTAGGGCAAAATTGCAGAGATTTCTCTTATTTCAGAGAAAAAAAGCAAAAATTTTTCTTATTTTGGGGCAAAAAGGCAGAAATTCCCATTAATTTGTGGCAAAAAGGCAGAAATTCACCTTATTTTGGGGTAAAATTGCAGAAATTTCACATATTTCAGGGCAAAAAGCAGAAATTTCCCTTATTTTGGGGCAAAATTACAGATATTTCACTTATTTATGTGTAATAAGTCAGAAATTCCCCTTATTTTGAGGAAAAAATACAGAAATTTCCTTTGTTTTGAGGGAAAAAGACAGAAATTCCACTTATTTAGAGGCATTAAGGCAGAAATTTCCCTTATTTTGGAGCAAAAATGAAGAAATTTCCCTTTTTATGGCAACAAGTTATGCATTCCCCTTATTTTCGGTCAAAAAGGAAGAAATTCCCCGTATTTTGGAGCATAATTGCAGAAATTCCCCTAGTTGTGGTGCAGAAAGACAGAAATTCCCTATATGTTGGGGCAAAAAGACAGAAATTCTCCTTATTTTGTGGCAAAACTCAGAAATTCCACTTATTTTGGGGCAAAATTCCAGAAATTTCCCTATCTTGGGGAAAAAATTGCAGAAATTTCCTTTATTTTGGGGCAAAATTGCCGAAATTTCACTTATTTTAGAGAAAAAAAGCAAAAATCTTTCTTATTTTGGGGCAAAAAAGCAGAAATTCCCATTATTTTGGGGCAAAAATGCAGAAATTCACTTTTTTTGGGGTTAAATTGCAGAAATTTCAAAATATTTCAGGGCAAAAAGTCAGAAAGTTCCCATATTTTGGGCAAAATTGCAGAAATTTCACTTATTTTGGGGCAAAATTGCAGAAATTTCACTTATATCAGGAAAAAAGGCAGAAATTTTCCTTATTTTGGGGAAAAGTGCAGAAATTCTTAATATTTTGTGGCAAAAATGCAGAAATTCCCCTTACTTTGAGGTAAAAAGGCTGAAATTCCCCTTATTTGGGGGCAAAAAGGCAGAAATTTCCCTTATTTTCGGGCAAAAAGACAGAATTACCCCTTATTTTGTGGCAAAAAGGCAGAAATTTCTTTTATTTTGGGGCAAAATTGCAGAAATATCACTTATTTCAGGGCATAATTCAAAAATTACTTTTGATTTGGGGCAAAAAGACAAAAATTCCATTTATTTTTGGGTAAAAAGGGAGAAATTTCACTTATTTTGATGTAAAAATGCAGAAATTCCTCTTATTTTGGGGCAAAAATAAAGAAATTTCCCTTTTCTGTTGCAAAAGGTATACATTCCCCTTACTTTCGTGATTAAAAGCAGAAATTCCCTGTATTTTGAAGCAAAATTGCAGAAATTCTCATTATTTTCGGGCAAAAAAGCAGAAATTCTCCTTATTTTGGGGCAAAAAGACAGAAAATCTCCTTTTTTTGAGAGCAAACAGTCAGAAATTCCCATTATTTTGGGTCAAAATTGCAGAAATTTCCTTTACATTGGGGCAAAATTGCAGAAATTTCCCTTATTTTGGGGCAAAATTCCAGAAATTTCATTTATTTCAGGGTAATAAGTCAGAAATTCCTTCTATTTGGGGCAAAAAGTCAGAAATTCCCTTTGTTTTGGGAGAAAAAGACAGAAATTCCACTTATTTAGAGGCAAAAAGGCAGAAATTCCCTTTATTTTGGAGCAAAAGTGAAGAAATTTCCCTTTTTATGGCAAAAAGGTATGCATTCCCATTATTTTTGGGCAAAAAGGCAGAAATTCCTCGTATTTTGGAGCAAAATTGCAGAAATTCCCCTAATTTTGGGGCAAAAGGCAGAAATTCCCTTTATTTTGGGGCAAAAATCAGAAATTCCCCTTATTTTGGGGCAAAATTCAAGAAATTTCCTTTATTTTGGGGCAAAATTGCAGGAATTTACCTTTTTTTGGGGCAAAATTGCAGAAATTTCCCTTATTTGGGGCAAAATTGCAGAAATTTCACTTATTTTCAGGTTAAAAGGCTGAAATTTCCTTTATTTTGAGGCAAAAAGGGAGAAATTCCCTTTATTTTGGGGCAAAATTGAAGACATTTCCCTCATTATAGAAAAAAATTGCAGAAATTTCCCTTATTTTAGGGCAAAATTGCAGAAATTTCACTTATTTCAGTGAAATAAAGAAAAAATGTTTCTTATTTTGGGGCAAAAAGGCAGAAATTCCCATTATTTTGGGGCAAAAAGGCAGAAATTCACCTTATTTTGGGGTAAAATTGCAGAAATTTCACATATTTCAGGGCAAAAAGGCAGAACTTTCCCTTATTTGGGGGCAAAATTGCAGAAATTTCACTTATTTCAGGGTAATAAGTCAGACATTCCCCTTATTTTGGGGCAAAAATCAGAAATTCCCCTTATTTTGGGGCAAAATTCAAGAAATTTCCTTTATTTTGGGGCAAAATTGCAGGAATTTACCTTTTTTTGGGGCAAAATTGCAGAAATTTCCCTTATTTGGGGCAAAATTGCAGAAATTTCACTTATTTTCAGGTTAAAAGCCTGAAATTTCCTTTATTTTGAGGCAAAAAGGGAGAAATTCCCTTTATTTTGGGGCAAAATTGAAGACATTTCCCTTATTATAGAAAAAAATTGCAGAAATTTCTCTTATTTTAGGGCAAAATTGCAGAAATTTCACTTATTTCAGAGAAATAAAGCAAAAATGTTTCTTATTTTGGGGCAAAAAGGCAGAAATTCACCTTATTTTGGGGTAAAATTGCAGAAATTTCACATATTTCAGGGCAAAAAGGCAGAACTTTCCCTTATTTTGGGGCAAAATTGCAGAAATTTCACTTATTTCAGGGTAATAAGTCAGAAATTCCCCTTATTTTGGGGCAAAAATGACAGAAATTCCCTTTGTTTTGGGGGAAAATTGCAGAAATTCCACTTATTTAGAGGCAAAAAGGCAGAAATTCCCCTTATTTTGGAGCAAAAATGAAGAAATTTCCCTTTTTAATGGCAAAAAGTTATGCATTCCACTTATTTTCGGGCAAAAAGACAGAAATTTCCCGTTTTTGGAGCAAAATTGCAGAAAATCCCCTAATTGTGGGGCAAAAAGGCAGAAATTCCCTATATGTTGGGGCAAAAAGAGAGAAATTCTACTTATTCTGGGGAAAAACTCAGAAATTCCACTTATTTTGGGGCAAAATTCCAGAAATTTCCATTATTTTGGGGCAAAATTTCAGAAATTTCCCTTATTTTAGGGCAAAATTGCAGAAATTTCACTTATTTCAGAGCAAAAAAGCAAAAATTTTTCTTATTTTGGGGCAAAAAGGCAGAAATTCCCATTATTTTGGGGCAAAAGGCAGAAATTCACCTTATTTTGGGGTATAATTGCATAAATTTCACATATTTCAGGGCAAAAAGGCAGAACTTTCCCTTATTTTGGGGCAAAATTGCAGAAATTTCACTTATTACAGGGAGAAAAGCAGAAATTTTTCTTATTTTGGGGCAAAAATTTAGAAATTCTTAATATTTTGTGGCAAAAATGCAGGAATTCCCTTAATTTTGAGGTAAAAAGGCTGAAATTTCTTTTATTTGGGTGCAAAAAGGCAGAAATTTCCCTTATTTTGGGGCAAAAAGACAGAAATTCCCCTTATTTTGTAGCAAAAAGGCAGAAATTTCTTTTATTTTGGGGCAAAATTGCAGAAATTTCACTTATTTTAGGGCATAATTCAAAAATTCCTTTTATTTTGGGGCAAAAAGAGAAATTCCGTGAATTTTTGGGTAAAAAGGCAGAAATTTCACTTATTTGAGGTAAAAAGGCAGAAATCCCTCTTATTTTGCGGCAAAAATGAAGAAATTACCCTTTTTTTGTGGCAAAAGGTATACATGCCCCTTACTTGCGGGATAAAAAGCAGAAATTCCCCGTATTTTGAAGCAAAATTGCAGAAATTCTCCTTATTTTGGGGCAAAAAACAGAAAATCTTCTGTTTTCGGGAGCAAACAGAAATTCCCCTTATTTTGGGGCAAAATTGTAGAAATTTCCTTTACATTGAGGCAAAATTGCAGAAATTTCCCTTATTTTGGTGAAAAATTGCAGAAATTTCACTTATTTCAGGGTAATAAGTCAGAAATTCCTTTTATTTTGGGACAAAAAAGACAGAAATTCCCTTTGTTTTGGGGGAAAAAGACAGAAATCCCACTTATTTAGAGGCAAAAAGGCAGAAATTCCCCTTATTTTAAAGCAAAAATGATGAAATTTCACTTTTTATGGCAAAAATGTATGCATTCCCATTATTTTCAGGCAAAAAGGCAGAAATTCCCCGTATTTTGGAGCAAAATTGCAGAAATTCCCCTAATTTTGGGGCAAAAGGCAGAAATTCCCTTTATTTTGGGGCACAAAGGCAGAAATTCACCTTATTTGGGGTAAAATTGAAGAATTTTCACATATTTTAGGGCAAAAAGGCAGAAATTTTCCTTATTTCCGGGCAAAATTGCAGAAATTTCACTTATTTTAGGGTAATAAGTCAGACAATCCCCTTATTTTGGGGCAAAAAAGACAGAAATTCCCTTTGTTTTGGGGGAAAAAGACAGAAATTCCACTTATTTAGAGGCAAAAAGGCAGAAATTCCCCTTATTTTGGAGCAAAAATAAAAAAATTTCGTTTTTTTATGGCAAAAAGTTATGCATTCCCCTTATTTTCGGGCAAAAAGACAAAAATTCCCCGTATTTTGGAGCAAAATTGCAGAAAATCCCCTAATTGTGGGGCAAAAAGGCAGAAATTCCCTATATGTTTGGGCAAAAAGAGAGAAATTCTCTTTATTCGGGGGCAAAACTCAAAAATTCCACTTATTTTGTGGCAAAATTCCAGAAATTTCCCGTATTTTGGGGCAAAATTTCAGAAATTTCCCTTAATTTAGGGCAAAATTGCAGAAATTTCACTTATTTCAGAGCAAAAAAGCAAAAATTTTTTTTTATTTTCGGGCAAAAAGGCAGAAATTCCCATTATTTTGGGGCAAAAGGCAGAAATTCACCTTATTTTAGGGTAAAATTGCAGAAATTTCACATATTTCAGGGCAAAAAGGCAGAAATTTCCCTTATTTTTGGCAAAATTGCAGAAATTTTCCTTATTTTGAGGCAAAATTGCAGAAATTTCACTTATTTCAGGGAAAAAAGGCAGAAATTTTCCTTATTTTGGGGCAAAAATGCAGAAATTCTTAATATTTTGTGGTAAAAATGCAGAAATTCCCCTTATTTTGAGGTAAAAAGGCTGAAATTCCCCTAATTTGAAGGCAAAAAGGCATAAATTTCCCTTATTTTGGGGCAAAAAGACAGAAATTCCCCTTATTTTGTGGCAAAAAGGCAGAAATTTCTTTTATTTTGGGGCAAAATTGCAGAAATATCACTTATTTCAGGGTATAATTCAAAAAATTCTTTTATTTTGGGGCAATAAGACAGAAATTCCATTTATTTTTGGGTAAAAAGGAAGAAATTTTACTTATTTTTAGGTAAAAAGGCAGAAATTCCTGGTATTCTGAGGCAAAAATGAAGAAATTTCCATTTTTTGTGGCAAAAGGTATACATTCCCTTTACTTTCGGGATAAAAAGCAGAAATTCCCCGTATTTTGAAACAAAATTGCAGAAATTCTCATAATTTTCGGGCAAAAAGGCAGAAATTCTCCTTATTTTGTGGCAAAAATACAGAAAATCTCCTTTTTACGAGAGCAAACAGTCAGAAATTCTTCTTATTTTGGGGGAAAATTGCAGAAATTTCCTTTATTTTGGGGCAAAATTGCAGAAATTTCACTTATTTCAGGGTAATAAGTCAGAAATTCCCCTTAATTGGGGCAAAAAAGACAGAAATTCCCTTTGTTTTGGGGGAAAAAGACAGTAATTCCACTTATTTAGAGGCAAAAAACAGAAATTCCCCTTATTTTGTAGCAAAAATAAAGAAATTTCCCTTTTAATGGAAAAAAGGTATGAATTCCCATTATTTTCGGGCAAAAAGCCAGAAATTCCCCGTATTTTGGAGCAAAATTGCAGAAATTCCCCTAATTTTGGGGCAAAAGGCAGAAATTCCCTTTATTTTGGGGCAAAAATCAAAAATTCCCTTTATTTTGTAATTAAATTCAAGAAATTTCCCTTATTTTGAGGCAAAATTGCAGGAATTTACCTTATTTTGCGGCAAAATTGCAGAAATTTCCCTTATTTGGGGCAAAATTGCAAAAATTTCACTTATTTTCAGGTAAAAAGGCTGAAATTTCCTTTATTTTGGGGCAAAAAGGGAGAAATTCCCATTATTTTGGGGCAAAATTGCAGAAATTTCCTTTATTATGGGAAAAATTGCAGAAATTTCCCTTATTTTAGGGCAAAATTGCAGAAATTTCACTTATTTCAGAGAAATAAAGCAAAAATGTTTCTTATTTTGGGGCAAAAAGGCAGAAATTCCCATTATTTTGGGGCAAAAAGGCAGAAATTCACCTTATTTTGGGGTAAAATTGCAGAAATTTCACATATTTCAGGGAAAAGGCAGAACTTTCCCTTATTTTGGGGCAAAATTGCAGAAATTTCACTTATTTCAGGGTAATAAGTCAGAAATTCCCTTTATTTTGGGGCAAAAATAACAGAAATTCCCTTTGTTTTAGGGGAAAATTGCAGAAATTCCACTTATTTAGAGGCAAAAAGAAAGAAATTCCCCTTATTTTGGAGCAAAAATGAAGAAATTTCCTTTGTTTTGTGGGGAAAAGACAGAAATTCCACTTATTTAGAGGCAAAAAAGCAGAAATTCCCCTTATTTTGGAGCAAAAATTAAGAAATTTCCCTTTTTTATGGCAAAAAGTTATGCATTCCCCTTATTTTCGGTCAAAAAAACAGAAATTCCCCGTATTTTGGAGCAAAATTGCAGAAATTCCTTTAATTGTGGGGCAAAAAGGCAGAAATTCCCTATATGTTTGGGCAAAAAGACAGAAATTTTCCTTATTTTGGGGCAAAACTCAGAAATTCCACTTATTTTGGTGCAAAATTCCAGAAATTTCCTTTATTTTGGAACAAAATTGCAGAAATTTCACTTATTTTGGGGCAAAATTGCAGAAATTTCCTTTATTATGGGAAAAAATTGCAGAAATTTCCCTTATTTTAGGGCAAAATTGCAGAAATTTCACTTATTTCAGAGAAATAAAGCAAAAATGTTTCTTATTTTGGGGCAAAAAGGCAGAAATTCCCATTATTTTGGGGCAAAAAGGCAGAAATTCACCTTATTTTGGGGTAAAATTTCAGAAATTTCACATATTTCAGGGCAAAAAGGCAGAAATTTCCCATATTTTAGGGCAAAATTGCAGAAATTTCACTTATTTCAGGGTAATAAGTCAGAAATTCCCCTTATTTTGGGGCAAAAATAACAGAAATTCCCTTTGTTTTAGGGGAAAATTGCAGAAATTCCACTTATTTAGAGGCAAAAAAGGAAAAAATTCCCCTTATTTTGGAGCAAAAATGAAGAAATTTCCCTTTTTTATGGCAAAAAGTTATGCATTCCCCTTATTTTCGGGCAAAAAGACAGAAATTTCCCGTATTTTGGAGCAAAATTGCAGAAAATCCCCTAATTGTGGGGCAAAAAGGCAGAAATTCCCTATATGTTTGGGCAAAAAGAGAAAAATTCTCCTTATTCTGGGGCAAAACTCAGAAATTCCACTTATTTAGGGGCAAAATTCCAGAAATTTCCCTTATTTTGGGGCAAAATTTCAGAAATTTCCTTTATTTTAGGGCAAAATTGCATAAATTTCACTTATTTCAGAGCAAAAAAGCAAAAATTTTTCTTATTTTGGGGCAAAAAGGCAGAAATTCCCATTTTTTGGGGCAAAAGACAGAAATTCACCTTATTTTAGGGTAAAATTGCAGAAATTTCACATATTTCAGGGCAAAAAGGCAGAAATTTCCCTTATTTTTGGGCAAAATTGCAGAAATTTTCCTTATTTTGGGGCAAAATTGCAGAAATTTCACTTATTTCAGGGAAAAAAGGCAGAAATTTTCCTTATTTTGGGGCAAAAATGCAGAAATTCTTAATATTTTGTGGCAAAAATGCAGAAATTCCCCTTATTTGAGGTAAAAAGGCTGAAATTCCCCTTATTTGAAGGCAAAAAGGCATAAATTTCCCTTATTTTGGGGCAAAAAGACAGAAATTCCCCTTATTTTGTTGCAAAAAGGCAGAAATTTCTTTTATTTTGGGGCAAAATTGCAGAAATATTACTTATTTCAGGGCATAAGTCAAAAAATTCTTTTATTTTGGGGCAAAAAGACAGAAATTCCATTTATTTTTGGGTAAAAAGGAAGAAATTTCACTTATTTATAGGTAAAAAGGCAGAAATTCCTCTTATTCTGGGGCAAAAATGAAGAAATTTCCATTTTGTGGCAAAAGGTATACATTCCCTTTACTTTCGGGATAAAAAGCAGAAATTCCCCGTATTTTGAAACAAAATTGCAGAAATTCTCATAATTTTCGGGCAAAAAGGCAGAAATTCTTCTTATTTTGGGGCAAAAAGACAGAAAAACTCCTTTTTACGATAGCAAACAGTCAGAAATTCCCCTTATTTTGGGGCAAAATTGCAGAAATTTCTTTTACATTCGGGCAAAATTGCAGAAATTTCCTTTATTTTGGGTCAAAATTGCAGAAATTTCATTTATTTCAGGGTAATAAGTCAGAAATTCCCCTTAATTGGGGCAAAAAAGACAGAAATTCCCTTTGTTTTGGGGGAAAAAGAGAGAAATTCCACTTATTTAGAGGCAAAAAGGCAGAAATTCCCCTTATTTTGTAGCAAAAATGAAGAAATTTCCCTTTTAATGGCAAAAAGGTATGCATTCCCATTATTTTCTGGCAAAAAGCCAGTAATTCCCTGTATTTTGGAGCAAAATTGCAGAAATTCCCCTAATTTTGGGGCAAAAGGCAGAAATTCCCTTTATTTTGAGGCAAAAATCAAAAATTCCCCTTATTTTGTGGCAAAATTCAAGAAATTTCCTTTATTTTGGGGCAAAATTGCAGGAATTTACCTTATTTTGTGGCAAAATTGCAGAAATTTCTTTTATTTGGGGCAAAATTGCAAAAATTTCACTTATTTTCAGGTAAAAAGGCTGAAATTTCCTTTATTTTGGGGCAAAAAGGGTGAAATTCCCCTTATTTTGGGGCAAAATTGCAGACATTTTCTTTATTATGGGGGAAAAATTGCAGAAATTTCCCTTATTTTAGGGCAAAATTGCAGAAATTTCACTTATTTCAGAGAAATAAAGCAAAAATGTTTCTTATTTTGGGGCAAAAAGGCAGAAATTCCCATTATTTTGGGGCAAAAAGGCAGAAATTCACCTTATTTTGGGGTAAAATTTCAGAAATTTCACATATTTCAGGGCAAAAAGGCAGAAATTTCCCATATTTTAGGGCAAAATTGCAGAAATTTCACTTATTTCAGGGTAATAAGTCAGAAATTCCCCTTATTTTGGGGCAAAAATAACAGAAATTCCCTTTGTTTTAGGGGAAAATTGCAGAAATTCCACTTATTTAGAGGCAAAAAAGGAAAAAATTCCCCTTATTTTGGAGCAAAAATGAAGAAATTTCCCTTTTTTATGGCAAAAAGTTATGCATTCCCCTTATTTTCGGGCAAAAAGACAGAAATTTCCCGTATTTTGGAGCAAAATTGCAGAAAATCCCCTAATTGTGGGGCAAAAAGGCAGAAATTCCCTATATGTTTGGGCAAAAAGAGAAAAATTCTCCTTATTCTGGGGCAAAACTCAGAAATTCCACTTATTTAGGGGCAAAATTCCAGAAATTTCCCTTATTTTGGGGCAAAATTTCAGAAATTTCCTTTATTTTAGGGCAAAATTGCATAAATTTCACTTATTTCAGAGCAAAAAAGCAAAAATTTTTCTTATTTTGGGGCAAAAAGGCAGAAATTCCCATTTTTTGGGGCAAAAGACAGAAATTCACCTTATTTTAGGGTAAAATTGCAGAAATTTCACATATTTCAGGGCAAAAAGGCAGAAATTTCCCTTATTTTTGGGCAAAATTGCAGAAATTTTCCTTATTTTGGGGCAAAATTGCAGAAATTTCACTTATTTCAGGGAAAAAAGGCAGAAATTTTCCTTATTTTGGGGCAAAAATGCAGAAATTCTTAATATTTTGTGGCAAAAATGCAGAAATTCCCCTTATTTGAGGTAAAAAGGCTGAAATTCCCCTTATTTGAAGGCAAAAAGGCATAAATTTCCCTTATTTTGGGGAAAAAGACAGAAATTCCCCTTATTTTGTTGCAAAAAGGCAGAAATTTCTTTTATTTTGGGGCAAAATTGCAGAAATATTACTTATTTCAGGGCATAAGTCAAAAAATTCTTTTATTTTGGGGCAAAAAGACAGAAATTCCATTTATTTTTGGGTAAAAAGGAAGAAATTTCACTTATTTATAGGTAAAAAGGCAGAAATTCCTCTTATTCTGGGGCAAAAATGAAGAAATTTCCATTTTGTGGCAAAAGGTATACATTCCCTTTACTTTCGGGATAAAAAGCAGAAATTCCCCGTATTTTGAAACAAAATTGCAGAAATTCTCATAATTTTCGGGCAAAAAGGCAGAAATTCTTCTTATTTTGGGGCAAAAAGACAGAAAAACTCCTTTTTACGATAGCAAACAGTCAGAAATTCCCCTTATTTTGGGGCAAAATTGCAGAAATTTCTTTTACATTCGGGCAAAATTGCAGAAATTTCCTTTATTTTGGGTCAAAATTGCAGAAATTTCATTTATTTCAGGGTAATAAGTCAGAAATTCCCCTTAATTGGGGCAAAAAAGACAGAAATTCCCTTTGTTTTGGGGGAAAAAGAGAGAAATTCCACTTATTTAGAGGCAAAAAGGCAGAAATTCCCCTTATTTTGGAGCAAAAATGAAGAAATTTCCCTTTTAATGGCAAAAAGGTATGCATTCCCATTATTTTCTGGCAAAAAGCCAGTAATTCCCTGTATTTTGGAGCAAAATTGCAGAAATTCCCCTAATTTTGGGGCAAAAGGCAGAAATTCCCTTTATTTTGAGGCAAAAATCAAAAATTCCCCTTATTTTGTGGCAAAATTCAAGAAATTTCCTTTATTTTGGGGCAAAATTGCAGGAATTTACCTTATTTTGTGGCAAAATTGCAGAAATTTCTTTTATTTGGGGCAAAATTGCAAAAATTTCACTTATTTTCAGGTAAAAAGGCTGAAATTTCCTTTATTTTGGGGCAAAAAGGGTGAAATTCCCCTTATTTTGGGGCAAAATTGCAGACATTTTCTTTATTATGGGGAAAAAATTGCAGAAATTTCCCTTATTTTAGGGCAAAATTGCAGAAATTTCACTTATTTCAGAGAAATAAAGCAAAAATGTTTCTTATTATGGGGCAAAAATGCAGAAATTCCCATTTTTTTGGGGCAAAAATGCAGAAATTCACCTTATTTTGGGGTAAAATTGCAGAAATTTCACATATTTCAGGGCAAAAAGGCAGAACTTTCCCTTATTTTGGGGCAAAATTGCAGAAATTTCACTTATTTCAGGGTAATAAGTCAGAAATTCCCCTTATTTTGGGGCAAAAATGACAGAAATTCCCTTTGTTTTGGGGGAAAATTGCAGAAATTCCACTTATTTAGAGGCAAAAAGGCAGAAATTCCCCTTATTTTGGAGCAAAAATGAAGAAATTTCCCTTTTTAATGGCAAAAAGTTATGCATTCCCCTTATTTTCGGGCAAAAAGACAGAAATTTCCCGTATTTTGGAGCAAAATTGCAGAAAATCCCCTAATTGTGGGGCAAAAAGGCAGAAATTCCCTATATGTTGGGGCAAAAAGAGAGAAATTCTCCTTATTCTGGGGCAAAACTCAGAAATTCCACTTATTTTGGGGCAAAATTCCAGAAATTTCTCTTATTTTGGGGCAAAATTTCAGAAATTTCCCTTATTTTAGGTCAAAATTGCATAAATTTCACTTATTTCAGAGTAAAAAAGCAAAAATTTTTCTTATTTTGGGGCAAAAAGGCCGAAATTCCCATTATTTTGGGGCAAAAGGCAGAAATTCACCTTATTTTTGTGCAAAATTGCAGAAATTTCCCTTATTTTGGGGCAAAATTGCAGAAATTTCACTTATTTCAGGGAAAAAAGGCAGAAATTATCCTTATTTTGGAGCCATAATGCAGAAATTCTTAATATTTTGTGGCAAAAATGCAGAAATTCCCCTTATTTTGAGGTAAAAAGGCTGAAATTCCCCTTATTTGAAGGCAAAAAGGCATAAATTTCCCTTATTTTGGGGCAAAAAGACAGAAATTCCCCTTATTTTGTGGAAAAAATGCAGAAATTTCTTTTATTTTGGGGCAAAATTGCAGAAATATCACTTATTTTAGGGCATAATTCAAAAAATTCTTTTATTTTGGGGCAAAAAGACCGAAATTCCATATATTTTTGGGTAAAAAGGAAGAAATTTCACTTATTTTTAGGTAAAAAGGCAGAAATTCCTCTTATTCTGGGGCAAAAATGAAGAAATTTCCCTTTTTTGTGGCAAAAGGTATACATTCCCTTTACTTTCGGAATAAGAAGCAGAAATTCCCCGTATTTTGAAACAAAAATGCAGAAATTCTCATACTTTTCGGACAAAAAGCAAGAAATTTTCCGTATTTTGGAGCAAAATTGCAGAAATTCCCCTAATTTTGGGGCAAAAGTCAGAAATTCCCTTTATTTTGGGGCAAAAATCAAAAATTCCCCTTATTTTGTGGCAAAATTCAAGAAATTTCCTTTATTTTGGGGCAAAATTGCAGGAATTTACCTTTTTTTGCGGCAAAATTGCAGAAATTTCCTTTATTTGGGGCAAAATTGCAAAAATTTCACTTATTTTCAGGTAAAAAGGCTGAAATTTCCTTTATTTTGGGGCAAAAAGGGAGAAATTCCCTTTATTTTTGGGGCAAAATTGCAGAAATTTTCTTTTATTATGGGAAAAAATTGCAGAAATTTCCCTTATTTTAGGGCAAAATTGCAGAAATTTCACTTATTTAAGAGAAATAAAGAAAAAATGTTTCTTATTTTGGGGCAAAAAGGCAGAAATTCCCATTATTTTTGGGCAAAAAGGTAGAAATTCACCTTATTTTGGGGTAAAATTGCAGAAATTTCACATATTTCAGGGCAAAAAGGCAGAAATTTCCCTTCTTTTGGGGCAAAAAGGCAGAAAATCTCCTTTTTTCGGCAGAAAACAGTCAGAAATTCCCCTTATTTTGGGGCAAAATTGAAGTAATTTCCATTACATTGGTGCAAAATTGAAGAAATTTCCTTTATTTTGGGGTAAAATTGCAGAAATTTCACTTATTTCAGGGTAATAAGTCAGAAATTCCCTTTATTTTGGGGCAAAAATAACAATAATTCCCTTTTTTTGGGGGAAAATTGCAGAAATTCCACTTATTTAAAGGCAAAAAGGCAGAAATTCCCCTTATTTTGGAGCAAAAATGAAGAAATTTACCTTTTTTATGGCCAAAAGTTATGCATTCCCCTTATTTTCGGGCAAAAAGGCAGAAATTCCCCGTATTTTGGAGCAAAATTGCAGAAATTCCCCTAATTGTGGGGCAAAAAGGCAGAAATTCCCTATATGTTGGGGCAAAAAGAGAGAAATTCTCCTTATTTTGGGGCACAACTCAGAAATTCCACTTATTTTGGGGCAAAATTCCAGAAATTTCCCTTATTTTTGGGGCAAAATTGCAGAAATTTCCCTTATTTTGGGGCAAAATTGCAGAAATTTCACTTATTTCAGAAAAAAAAAGCAAAAATTTTTCTAATTTTGGGGCAAAAAGGCAGAAATTCTTAATATTTTGTGGCAAAAATGCAGAAGTTCCCCTTATTTTGAGGTAAAAAGGCTGAAATTCACCTTATTTGAGGGCAAAAAGGCATAAATTTCCCTTATTTTAGGGCAAAAAGACAGAATTTCCCCTTATTTTGTGGCAAAAAGGCAGAAATTTCCTTTATTTTGGGGCAAAATTGCAGAAATATCACTTATTTCAGGGCATAACTCAAAAATTCCTTTTATTTTGGGGCAAAAAGACAGAAATTCCATTTATTTTTGGGTAAAAAGGAAGAAATTTCACTTATTTTTATGTTAAAAGGCAGAAATTCCTCTTAATCTGTGGCAAAAATGAAGAAATTTCCCTTTTTTGTGGCAAAAGGTATACATTCCCCTCACTTTCGAGATAAAAAGCAGAAATTCCCCGTATTTTGAAGCAAAATTGCAGAAATTCTCATGATTTTCGGGCAAAAAGGCAGAAATTCTCCTTATTTTGGGGCAAAAAGACAGAAAATCTCCTTTTTTCGGCAGAAAACAGTCAGAAATTCCCCTTATTTTAGGGCAAAATTGAAGTAATTTCCTTTACATTGGTGCAAAATTGAAGAAATTTCCTTTATTTTGGGGCAAAATTGAAGAAATTTCACTTATTTAAGGGTAATGAGTCAGAAATTCCCCTTATTTTGGGGCAAAAATAACAGAAATTCTTTTTTTTGGGGGGAAAATTGCAGAAATTCCACTTATTTAGAGGCAAAAAGGCAGAAATTCCCCTTATTTTGGAGCAAAAATGAATAAATTTACCTTTTTTATGGCCAAAATTTATGCATTCCCCTTATTTTCGGGCAAAAAGGCAGAAATTCCCCGTATTTTGGAGCAAAATTGCAGAAATTCCTTTAATTGTGGGGCGAAAGGGCAGAAATTCCCTATATAGTGGGGCAAAAAGACAGAAATTCTCCTTATTTTGGGGCAAAACTCAGAAATTCCACTTATTTTGGGGCAAAATTCCAGAAAATTCCCTTATTTTGGAGCAAAATTGCAGAAATTTCACTTATTTTGTGGCAAAATGCAGAAATTTCACTTATTTCAGGGTAAAAGGCAGAAATTTTCCTTATTTTGTGGCAAAAATGCAGGAATTCCCTTTATTTTGAGGTAAAAAGCCTGAAATTTCTTTTATTTGGGGGCAAAAAGGCAGAAATTTCCCTTATTGTGGGGCAAAAAGACAGAAATTCCTCTTATTTTGTGGCAAAAAGGCAGAAATTTTCTTTTATTTTTGGGCAAAATTTTAGAAATTTCACTTATTTCAGGGCATAATTCAAAAATACCTTTTATTTTGAGGCAAAAAGACAGAAATTCCGTTTATTTTTGGGTCAAAAGGCCGAAATTTCACTTATTTTAAGGGAAAAAGGCAGAAATTCCTCTTATTTTGGGGCAAAAATGAAGAAATTTCCCTTTTTTGTGGCAAAAGGTATACATTCCACTTACTTTTGGGATAAAAAGCAGAAATTCCCCGTATTTTGAAGCAAAATTGCAGAGATTCTCATAATTTTTGGGCAATAAGGCAGAAATTCTCCTTATTTTGGGGCAAAAAGACATAAAATCTTCTTTTTTCGGGAGGAAACAGTCAGAAATTCTCCTTATTTTGGGGCAAAATTGCAGAAATTTCCTTTACATTGGGGCAAAATTGCAGAAATTTCCCTTATTTTGGGGCAAAATCGCAGAAATTTCACTTATTTCAGGGTAATAAGTCAGAAATTCCCCTTATTTTGGGGCAAAAAAGACAGAAATTCCCTTTGTTTTGGGGGAAAAATACAGAAATTCCACTTATTTAGAGGCAAAAATGCAGAAATTCCCCTTATTTTGTAGCAAAAATGAAGAAATTTCCCTTTTTATGGCAAAAAGGTATGCATTCCCATTATTTTCAGGCAAAAAGGCAGAAATTCCCCGTATTTTATAGCAAAAGGCAGAAATTCCCTTTATTTTGGGGCAAAAATCAGAAATTCCCCTTATTTTGGGGCAAAATTCTAGAAATTTCTTTTTTTTGGAAGGCAAAATTGCAGGAATTTACATTATATTGGGGCAAAATTGCAGAAATTTCCCTTACTTGGGGCAAAATTGCAGAAATTTCACTTATTTTCAGGTAAAAAGGCTGAAATTTCCTTTATTTTGGGGCAAAAAGGATGAAATTCTCTTTATTTTAGGGCAAAATTGCAGACATTTCCCTTATTATGGGGAAAAATTGAAGAAATTTATCTTATTTTAGGGCAAAATTGCAGAAATTTCACTTATTTTAGTGAAAAAAGCAAAATTTTTTCTTAATTTGGGGCAAAAAGGCAGAAATTCGCATTATTTTGGGGCAAAAATGCAGGAATTCACCTTATTTTGGGGTAAAATTGAAGAAATTTCACATATTTCAGGGCATAAATGCAGAGAATTCCCTTATTTGGGGGCAAAATTGCAGAAATTTCACTTATTTCAGGGAAATAAGTCAGAAATTACCCTTATTTTGGGACAAAAAGACAGAAATTCCCTTTGTTTTGGGGGGAAAAGACAGAAATTCCACTTATTTAGAGGCAAAAAGGCAGAAATTTCCTCTTATTTTGGAGCTCAAATGATGAAATTTTTTTTTTTATGGCAAAAAGTTATGCATTCCCCTTATTTTCGAGCAAAAAGACAGAAATTCCCCGTATTTTGGAGCAAAATTGCAGAAATTCCTCTAATTGTGGGGCAAAAAGGCAGAAATTTCACTTATTTTAGAGAAAAATCAAAAATTTTACTTAATTTGGGGCAAAAAGGCAGAAATTCCCTTATTTTGGGGCAAAATTACAGTAATTTCCTTTACATTGGTGCAAAATTGCACAAATTTCCTTTATTTTGGGGCAAAATTGCAGAAATTTCACTTATTTCAGGGTAATAAGTCAGAAATTCCCCTAATTTGGGGGCAAAAATAACAGAAATTCCCTGTATTTTGGGGGAAAATTGCAGAAATTCCACTTATTTAGAGGCAAAAAGGCAGAAATTCCCCTTATTTTGGAGCAAAAATGAAGAAATTTCCCTTTTTTATGGCAAAAAGTTATGCATTCCCCTTATTTTCGGGCAAAAAGGCAGAAATTCCCTGTATTTTGGAGCAAAATTGCAGAAATTCCTTTAATTTTGGGGCAAAAGGGCAGAAATTCCCTATATAGTGGGGCAAAAAGACAGAAATTCTCCTTATTTTGGGGCAATACTCAGAAATTCCACTTATTTTGGGGCAAAATTCCAGAAATTTCCCTTATTTTGGAGCAAAATTGCAGAAATTTCACTTATTTCGGGGCAAAATTGCAGAAATTTCACTTCTTTCTGTGAAAAAAGGCAGAAATTTTCGTTATTTTGGGGCAAAAATGCAGAAATTCTTAATATTTGGTGGCAAAAATGCAGGAATTCCCTTTATTTTGAGGTAAAAAGCCTGAAATTTCTTTTATTTGGGGGCAAAAAGTCAGAAATTTCCCTTATTTTGGGGCAAAAAGACAAAAATTCCTCTTATTTTGTGGCAAAAAGGCAGAAATTTCTATTATTTTGGGGCAAAATTGCAGAAATTTCACTTATTTCAGGGCATAATTCAAAAATTCCTTTTATTTTGAGACAAAAGGACAGAAATTCCGTTTATTTTTGGGTCAAAAGGCCGAAATTTCACTTATTTTGAGGGAAAAAGGCAGAAATTCCTCTTATTTTGGGGCAAAAATGAAGAAATTTCCCTTTTTTGTGGCAAAAGGTATACATTCCCCTTACTTTTGGGATAAAAAGCAGAAATTCCCCGTATTTTGAAGCAAAATTGCAGATATTCTCATAATTTTCTAGCAAAAAGGCAGAAATTCTCTTTATTTTGGGGCAAAAAGACAGAAAATCTTCTTTTTTCGGGAGCAAACAGTCAGAAATTCCCCTTATTTTGGGGCAAAATTGCAGAAATTTCACTTATTTCAGAAAAAAAAAGCAAAAATTTTTCTAATTTTGGGGCAAAAAGGCAGAAATTCTTAATATTTTGTGGCAAAAATGCAGAAGTTCCCCTTATTTTGAGGTAAAAATGCTGAAATTCACCTTATTTGAGGGCAAAAAGGCATAAATTTCCCTTATTTTAGGGCAAAAAGACAGAATTTCCCCTTATTTTGTGGCAAAACGGCAGAAATTTCCTTTATTTTGGGGCAAAATTGCAGAAATATCACTTATTTCAGGGCCTAACTCAAAAATTCCTTTTATTTTGGGGCAAAAAGACAGAAATTCCATTTATTTTTGGGTAAAAAGGAAGAAATTTCACTTATTTTTATGTTAAAAGGCAGAAATTCCTCTTATTCTGGGGCAAAAATGAAGAAATTTCCCTTTTTTGTGGCAAAAGGTATACATTCCCCTCACTTTCGAGATAAAAAGCAGAAATTCCCCGTATTTTGAAGCAAAATTGCAGAAATTCTCATGATTTTCGGGCAAAAAGGCAGAAATTCTCCTTATTTTGGGGAAAAAGACAGAAAATCTCCTTTTTTCGGCAGAAAACAGTCAGAAATTCCCCTTATTTTAGGGCAAAATTGAAGTAATTTCCTTTACATTGGTGCAAAATTGAAGAAATTTCCTTTATTTTGGGGCAAAATTGAAGAAATTTCACTTATTTCAGGGTAATGAGTCAGAAATTCCCCTTATTTTGGGGCAAAAATAACAGAAATTCTTTTTTTTGGGGGGGAAAATTGCAGAAATTCCACTTATTTAGAGGCAAAAAGGCAGAAATTCCCCTTATTTTGGAGCAAAAATGAATAAATTTACCTTTTTTATGGCCAAAATTTATGCATTCCCCTTATTTTCGGGCAAAAAGGCAGAAATTCCCCGTATTTTGGAGCAAAATTGCAGAAATTCCTTTAATTGTGGGGCGAAAGGGCAGAAATTCCCTATATAGTGGGGCAAAAAGACAGAAATTCTCCTTATTTTGGGGCAAAACTCAGAAATTCCACTTATTTTGGGGCAAAATTCCAGAAAATTCCCTTATTTTGGAGCAAAATTGCAGAAATTTCACTTATTTTGTGGCAAAATGCAGAAATTTCACTTATTTCAGGGTAAAAGGCAGAAATTTTCCTTATTTTGTGGCAAAAATGCAGGAATTCCCTTTATTTTGAGGTAAAAAGCCTGAAATTTCTTTTATTTGGGGGCAAAAAGGCAGAAATTTCCCTTATTGTGGGGCAAAAAGACAGAAATTCCTCTTATTTTGTGGCAAAAAGGCAGAAATTTTCTTTTATTTTTGGGCAAAATTTTAGAAATTTCACTTATTTCAGGGCATAATTCAAAAATACCTTTTATTTTGAGGCAAAAAGACAGAAATTCCGTTTATTTTTGCGTCAAAAGGCCGAAATTTCACTTATTTTGAGGGAAAAAGGCAGAAATTCCTCTTATTTTGGGGCAAAAATGAAGAAATTTCCCTTTTTTGTGGCAAAAGGTATACATTCCACTTACTTTTGGGATAAAAAGCAGAAATTCCCCGTATTTTGAAGCAAAATTGCAGAGATTCTCATAATTTTTGGGCAATAAGGCAGAAATTCTCCTTATTTTGGGGCAAAAAGACATAAAATCTTCTTTTTTCGGGAGGAAACAGTCAGAAATTCTCCTTATTTTGGGGCAAAATTGCAGAAATTTCCTTTACATTGGGGCAAAATTGCAGAAATTTCCCTTATTTTGGGGCAAAATCGCAGAAATTTCACTTATTTCAGGGTAATAAGTCAGAAATTCCCCTTATTTTGGGGCAAAAAAGTCAGAAATTCCCTTTGTTTTGGGGGAAAAATACAGAAATTCCACTTATTTAGAGGCAAAAATGCAGAAATTCCCCTTATTTTGTAGCAAAAATGAAGAAATTTCCCTTTTTATGGCAAAAAGGTATGCATTCCCATTATTTTCAGGCAAAAAGGCAGAAATTCCCCGTATTTTATAGCAAAAGGCAGAAATTCCCTTTATTTTGGGGCAAAAATCAGAAATTCCCCTTATTTTGGGGCAAAATTCTAGAAATTTCTTTTTTTTGGAAGGCAAAATTGCAGGAATTTACATTATATTGGGGCAAAATTGCAGAAATTTCCCTTATTTGGGGCAAAATTGCAGAAATTTCACTTATTTTCAGGTAAAAAGGCTGAAATTTCCTTTATTTTGGGGCAAAAAGGATGAAATTCTCTTTATTTTAGGGCAAAATTGCAGACATTTCCCTTATTATGGGGAAAAATTGAAGAAATTTATCTTATTTTAGGGCAAAATTGCAGAAATTTCACTTATTTTAGTGAAAAAAGCAAAATTTTTTCTTAATTTGGGGCAAAAAGGCAGAAATTCGCATTATTTTGGGGCAAAAATGCAGGAATTCACCTTATTTTGGGGTAAAATTGAAGAAATTTCACATATTTCAGGGCATAAATGCAGAGAATTCCCTTATTTGGGGGCAAAATTGCAGAAATTTCACTTATTTCAGGGAAATAAGTCAGAAATTACCCTTATTTTGGGACAAAAAGACAGAAATTCCCTTTGTTTTGGGGGGAAAAGACAGAAATTCCACTTATTTAGAGGCAAAAAGGCAGAAATTTCCTCTTATTTTGGAGCTCAAATGATGAAATTTTTTTTTTTATGGCAAAAAGTTATGCATTCCCCTTATTTTCGAGCAAAAAGACAGAAATTCCCCGTATTTTGGAGCAAAATTGCAGAAATTCCTCTAATTGTGGGGCAAAAAGGCAGAAATTTCACTTATTTTAGAGAAAAATCAAAAATTTTACTTAATTTGGGGCAAAAAGGCAGAAATACCCTTATTTTGGGGCAAAATTACAGTAATTTCCTTTACATTGGTGCAAAATTGCACAAATTTCCTTTATTTTGGGGCAAAATTGCAGAAATTTCACTTATTTTAGGGCATAATTCAAAAAATTCTTTTATTTTGGGGCAAAAAGACCGAAATTCCATATATTTTTGGGTAAAAAGGAAGAAATTTCACTTATTTTTAGGTAAAAAGGCAGAAATTCCTCTTATTCTGGGGCAAAAATGAAGAAATTTCCCTTTTTTGTGGCAAAAGGTATACATTCCCTTTACTTTCGGAATAAGAAGCAGAAATTCCCCGTATTTTGAAACAAAAATGCAGAAATTCTCATACTTTTCGGACAAAAAGCAAGAAATTTTCCGTATTTTGGAGCAAAATTGCAGAAATTCCCCTAATTTTGGGGCAAAAGTCAGAAATTCCCTTTATTTTGGGGCAAAAATCAAAAATTCCCCTTATTTTGTGGCAAAATTCAAGAAATTTCCTTTATTTTGGGGCAAAATTGCAGGAATTTACCTTTTTTTGCGGCAAAATTGCAGAAATTTCCTTTATTTGGGGCAAAATTGCAAAAATTTCACTTATTTTCAGGTAAAAAGGCTGAAATTTCCTTTATTTTGGGGCAAAAAGGGAGAAATTCCCTTTATTTTTGGGGCAAAATTGCAGAAATTTTCTTTTATTATGGGAAAAAATTGCAGAAATTTCCCTTATTTTAGGGCAAAATTGCAGAAATTTCACTTATTTAAGAGAAATAAAAAAAAAATGTTTCTTATTTTGGGGCAAAAAGGCAGAAATTCCCATTATTTTTGGGCAAAAAGGTAGAAATTCACCTTATTTTGGGGTAAAATTGCAGAAATTTCACATATTTCAGGGCAAAAAGGCAGAAATTTCCCTTCTTTTGGGGCAAAAAGGCAGAAAATCTCCTTTTTTCGGCAGAAAACAGTCAGAAATTCCCCTTATTTTGGGGCAAAATTGAAGTAATTTCCATTACATTGGTGCAAAATTGAAGAAATTTCCTTTATTTTGGGGCAAAATTGCAGAAATTTCACTTATTTCAGGGTAATAAGTCAGAAATTCCCTTTATTTTGGGGCAAAAATAACAATAATTCCCTTTTTTTGGGGGAAAATTGCAGAAATTCCACTTATTTAAAGGCAAAAAGGCAGAAATTCCCCTTATTTTGGAGCAAAAATGAAGAAATTTACCTTTTTTATGGCCAAAAGTTATGCATTCCCCTTATTTTCGGGCAAAAAGGCAGAAATTCCCCGTATTTTGGAGCAAAATTGCAGAAATTCCCCTAATTGTGGGGCAAAAAGGCAGAAATTCCCTATATGTTGGGGCAAAAAGAGAGAAATTCTCCTTATTTTGGGGCACAACTCAGAAATTCCACTTATTTTGGGGCAAAATTCCAGAAATTTCCCTTATTTTTGGGGCAAAATTGCAGAAATTTCCCTTATTTTGGGGCAAAATTGCAGAAATTTCACTTATTTCAGAAAAAAAAAGCAAAAATTTTTCTAATTTTGGGGCAAAAAGGCAGAAATTCTTAATATTTTGTGGCAAAAATGCAGAAGTTCCCCTTATTTTGAGGTAAAAAGGCTGAAATTCACCTTATTTGAGGGCAAAAAGGCATAAATTTCCCTTATTTTAGGGCAAAAAGACAGAATTTCCCCTTATTTTGTGGCAAAAAGGCAGAAATTTCCTTTATTTTGGGGCAAAATTGCAGAAATATCACTTATTTCAGGGCATAACTCAAAAATTCCTTTTATTTTGGGGCAAAAAGACAGAAATTCCATTTATTTTTGGGTAAAAAGGAAGAAATTTCACTTATTTTTATGTTAAAAGGCAGAAATTCCTCTTAATCTGTGGCAAAAATGAAGAAATTTCCCTTTTTTGTGGCAAAAGGTATACATTCCCCTCACTTTCGAGATAAAAAGCAGAAATTCCCCGTATTTTGAAGCAAAATTGCAGAAATTCTCATGATTTTCGGGCAAAAAGGCAGAAATTCTCCTTATTTTGGGGCAAAAAGACAGAAAATCTCCTTTTTTCGGCAGAAAACAGTCAGAAATTCCCCTTATTTTAGGGCAAAATTGAAGTAATTTCCTTTACATTGGTGCAAAATTGAAGAAATTTCCTTTATTTTGGGGCAAAATTGAAGAAATTTCACTTATTTCAGGGTAATGAGTCAGAAATTCCCCTTATTTTGGGGCAAAAATAACAGAAATTCTTTTTTTTGGGGGGAAAATTGCAGAAATTCCACTTATTTAGAGGCAAAAAGGCAGAAATTCCCCTTATTTTGGAGCAAAAATGAATAAATTTACCTTTTTTATGGCCAAAATTTATGCATTCCCCTTATTTT
Source organism: Micromys minutus (assembly GCF_963924665.1). NCBI lineage: Eukaryota > Metazoa > Chordata > Mammalia > Rodentia > Muridae > Micromys > Micromys minutus. The sequence continues at coordinate 1,617,443 of NW_027667806.1, read as the reverse complement.
CGGGCAAAAAGGCAGAAATTCCCCGTATTTTGGAGCAAAATTGCAGAAATTCCTTTAATTGTGGGGCGAAAGGGCAGAAATTCCCTATATAGTGGGGCAAAAAGACAGAAATTCTCCTTATTTTGGGGCAAAACTCAGAAATTCCACTTATTTTGGGGCAAAATTCCAGAAAATTCCCTTATTTTGGAGCAAAATTGCAGAAATTTCACTTATTTTGTGGCAAAATGCAGAAATTTCACTTATTTCAGGGTAAAAGGCAGAAATTTTCCTTATTTTGTGGCAAAAATGCAGGAATTCCCTTTATTTTGAGGTAAAAAGCCTGAAATTTCTTTTATTTGGGGGCAAAAAGGCAGAAATTTCCCTTATTGTGGGGCAAAAAGACAGAAATTCCTCTTATTTTGTGGCAAAAAGGCAGAAATTTTCTTTTATTTTTGGGCAAAATTTTAGAAATTTCACTTATTTCAGGGCATAATTCAAAAATACCTTTTATTTTGAGGCAAAAAGACAGAAATTCCGTTTATTTTTGGGTCAAAAGGCCGAAATTTTACTTATTTTAAGGGAAAAAGGCAGAAATTCCTCTTATTTTGGGGCAAAAATGAAGAAATTTCCCTTTTTTGTGGCAAAAGGTATACATTCCCCTTACTTTTGGGATAAAAAGCAGAAATTCCCCGTATTTTGAAGCAAAATTGCAGAGATTCTCATAATTTTTGGGCAATAAGGCAGAAATTCTCCTTATTTTGGGGCAAAAAGACATAAAATCTTCTTTTTTCGGGAGGAAACAGTCAGAAATTCTCCTTATTTTGGGGCAAAATTGCAGAAATTTCCTTTACATTGGGGCAAAATTGCAGAAATTTCCCTTATTTTGGGGCAAAATCGCAGAAATTTCACTTATTTCAGGGTAATAAGTCAGAAATTCCCCTTATTTTGGGGCAAAAAAGACAGAAATTCCCTTTGTTTTGGGGGAAAAATACAGAAATTCCACTTATTTAGAGGCAAAAATGCAGAAATTCCCCTTATTTTGTAGCAAAAATGAAGAAATTTCCCTTTTTATGGCAAAAAGGTATGCATTCCCATTATTTTCAGGCAAAAAGGCAGAAATTCCCCGTATTTTATAGCAAAAGGCAGAAATTCCCTTTATTTTGGGGCAAAAATCAGAAATTCCCCTTATTTTGGGGCAAAATTCTAGAAATTTCTTTTTTTTGGAAGGCAAAATTGCAGGAATTTACATTATATTGGGGCAAAATTGCAGAAATTTCCCTTACTTGGGGCAAAATTGCAGAAATTTCACTTATTTTCAGGTAAAAAGGCTGAAATTTCCTTTATTTTGGGGCAAAAAGGATGAAATTCTCTTTATTTTAGGGCAAAATTGCAGACATTTCCCTTATTATGGGGAAAAATTGAAGAAATTTATCTTATTTTAGGGCAAAATTGCAGAAATTTCACTTATTTTAGTGAAAAAAGCAAAAATTTTTCTTAATTTGGGGCAAAAAGGCAGAAATTCGCATTATTTTGGGGCAAAAATGCAGGAATTCACCTTATTTTGGGGTAAAATTGAAGAAATTTCACATATTTCAGGGCATAAATGCAGAGAATTCCCTTATTTGGGGGCAAAATTGCAGAAATTTCACTTATTTCAGGGAAATAAGTCAGAAATTACCCTTATTTTGGGAAAAAAGACAGAAATTCCCTTTGTTTTGGGGGGAAAAGACAGAAATTCCACTTATTTAGAGGCAAAAAGGCAGAAATTTCCTCTTATTTTGGAGCTCAAATGATGAAATTTTTTTTTTATGGCAAAAAGTTATGCATTCCCCTTATTTTCGAGCAAAAAGACAGAAATTCCCCGTATTTTGGAGCAAAATTGCAGAAATTCCTCTAATTGTGGGGCAAAAAGGCAGAAATTTCACTTATTTTAGAGAAAAATCAAAAATTTTACTTAATTTGGGGCAAAAAGGCAGAAATTCCCTTATTTTGTGGCAAAATTACAGTAATTTCCTTTACATTGGTGCAAAATTGCACAAATTTCCTTTATTTTGGGGCAAAATTGCAGAAATTTCACTTATTTCAGGGTAATAAGTCAGAAATTCCCCTAATTTTGGGGCAAAAATAACAGAAATTCCCTGTATTTTGGGGGAAAATTGCAGAAATTCCACTTATTTAGAGGCAAAAAGGCAGAAATTCCCCTTATTTTGGAGCAAAAATGAAGAAATTTCCCTTTTTTATGGCAAAAAGTTATGCATTCCCCTTATTTTCGGGCAAAAAGGCAGAAATTCCCCGTATTTTGGAGCAAAATTGCAGAAATTCATTTAATTTTGGGGCAAAAGGGCAGAAATTCCCTATATAGTGGGGCAAAAAGACAGAAATTCTCCTTATTTTGGGGCAAAACTCAGAAATTCCACTTATTTTGGGGCAAAATTCCAGAAATTTCCCTTATTTTGGAGCAAAATTGCAGAAATTTCACTCATTTCGGGGCAAAATTGCAGAAATTTCACTTCTTTCTGTGAAAAAAGGCAGAAATTTTCCTTATTTTGGGGCAAAAATGCAGAAATTCTTAATATTTGGTGGCAAAAATGCAGGAATTCCCTTTATTTTGAGGTAAAAAGCCTGAAATTTCTTTTATTTGGGGGCAAAAAGTCAGAAATTTCCCTTATTTTGGGGCAAAAAGACAGAAATTCCTCTTATTTTGTGGCAAAAAGGCAGAAATTTCTATTATTTTGGGGCAAAATTGCAGAAATTTCACTTATTTCAGGGCATAATTCAAAAATTCCTTTTATTTTGAGGCAAAAAGACAGAAATTCCGTTTATTTTTTGGTCAAAAGGCCGAAATTTCACTTATTTTGAGGGAAAAAGGCAGAAATTCCTCTTATTTTGGGGCAAAAATGAAGAAATTTCCCTTTTTTGTGGCAAAAGGTATACATTCCCCTTACTTTTGGGATAAAAAGCAGAAATTCCCCGTATTTTGAAGCAAAATTGCAGATATTCTCATAATTTTCTAGCAAAAAGGCAGAAATTCTCTTTATTTTGGGGCAAAAAGACAGAAAATCTTCTTTTTTCGGGAGCAAACAGTCAGAAATTCCCCTTATTTTGGGGCAAAATTGCATAAATTTTCTTTACATTGGGGCAAAATTGTAGAAATTTCCCTTACTTTGGGGCAAAATCACAGAAATTTCACTTATTTCAGGGTAATAAGTCAGAAATTCCCCTTATTTTGGGGCAAAAAAGACAGAAATTCCCTTTGTTTTGGGGGAAAAAGACAAAAATTCCACATGTTTAGAGGCAAAAAGGCAGAAATTCCCCTTATTTTGGAGCAAAAATGAAGAAATTTCTCTTTTTTATGGCAAAAAGTTATGCATTCCCCTTATTTTCGGGCAAAAAGGCAGAAATTCCCCGTATATTAGAGCAAAATTGCAGATATTCCTTTAATTGTGGGGCAAAAGGGCAGAAATTCCCTATATAGTGGGGCAAAAGACAGAAATTCTCCTTATTTTGGGGCAAAATGCCAGAAATTTCCCTTATTTTGGAGCAAAATTGCAGAAATTCCACTTATTTTGGGGCAAAATTGCAGAAATTTCACTTATTTCAGAGAAAAAAGGCAGAAATTTTCTTTATTTTGGGGCAAAAATGCAGAAATTCTTAATATTTTGTGGCAAAAATGCAGGAATTCCCTTTATTTTGAGGTAAAAAGGCTGAAATTTCTTTTATTTGGGGGCAAAAAGGCAGAAATTTCTTTTATTTTGGGGCAAAAAGACAGAAATTTCCCTTATTTTGTGGCAAAAAGGCAGAAATTTCTTTTATTTTGGGGCAAAATTGCAGAAATTTCACTTATTTCAGGGCATAATTCAAAAATTCCTTTTATTTTGAGGCAAAAAGACAGAAATTCCGTTTATTTTTGGGTCAAAAGGCAGAAATTTTACTTATTTTGAGGGTAAAAGGCAGAAATTCCTCTTATTTTGGGGCAAAAAAGAAGAAATTTCCCTTTTTTGTGGCAAAAGGTATACATTCCCCTAACTTTCGGGATAAAAAGCAGAAATTCCCCGTATTTTGAAGCAAAATTGCAGAAATTCTCATAATTTTCGGGCAATATGGCAGAAATTCTCCTTATTTTGGGGCAAAAAGACAGAAAATCTCTGTTTTTTGGCAGCAGACAGTCTGAAATTCCCCTTATTTTGGGGCAAAATTGCAGAAAGTTCCTTTACATTGTGGCCAAATTGCAGAAATTTCCCTTATTTTGGAGCAAAATTGCAGAAATTTCACTTATTTCAGGGTAATAAGTCAGAAATTCCCCTTATTTTAAGGAAAAAAAGACAGAAATTCCCTTTGTTTTGTGGGAAAAAGACAGAAATTCCACTTATTTAGAGGCAAAAAGGCAGAAATTCCCCTTATTTTGAGCAAAAATGAAGAAATTTTTCTTTTTATGGCAAAAAGGTATGCATTCCCATTATTTTCAGGCAAAAAGGCAGAAATTCCCCGTATTTTGGAGCAAAATTGCAGAAATTCCCTTAATTTTGGGGCAAAAGGCAGAAATTCCCTTTATTTTGGGGTAAAAATCAGAAATTCCCCTTATTTTGGTGCAAAATTCTAGAAATTTTATTTTTTTGGTGGGCAAAATTGCAGGAATCTACATTATTTTTAAGCAACATTGTAGAAATTTCCCTTATTTTGGGGCAAAATTGCAGAAATTTCACATATTTTCAGGTAAAAAAATCTGAAATTTCCTTTAATTTGGGGCAAAAAGAAAGAAATTCCCCTTATTTTGGGGCAAAATTGCAGAAATTTCCCTTATTATAAGAAAAAATTGCAGAAATTTCCTTTATTTTAAAGCAAAATTGCACAAATTTCACTTATTTCAGAGAAAAAAAGCAAAAATTTTTCTTATTTTTGGGCAAAAAGGCAGAAATTTCCATTATTTTGGGGCAAAAACGCAGAAATTCACCTTATTTTGGGGTAAAATTGCAGAAATTTCACATGTTCAGGGCAAAAAGGCAGAAATTTCCCTTATTTTGGGCAAAATTGCAGAAAGTTCACTTATTTCAGGGTAATAAGTCAGAAATTCCCCTTATTTTCGGGCAAAAAAGACAGAAATTTCCTTTGTTTTGTGGGGAAAAGACAGAAATTCCACTTATTTAGAGGCAAAAAAGCAGAAATTCCCCTTATTTTGGAGCAAAAATTAAGAAATTTCCCTTTTTTATGGCAAAAAGTTATGCATTCCCCTTATTTTCGGGCAAAAAGGCAGAAATTCCCCGTATTTTGGAGCAAAATTGCAGAAATTTCCCTAATTGTGGGGCAAAAAGGCAGAAATTCCCTATATGGTGGGGCAAAAAGACAGAAATTCTCCTTATTTTGGGGCAAAACTCAGAAATTCCACTTATTTTGGGGCAAAATTCCAGAAATTTCCCTTATTTTGGAGCAAAATTGCAGAAATTTCACTTATTTTGGGGCAAAATTGCAGAAATTTCACTTATTTCAGGGAAAAAATGCAGAAATTTTCCTTATTTTGGGGTAAAAATGCAGAAATTCTTAATATTTTGTGGCAAAAATGCAAAAATTCCCCTAATTTTGAGGTAAAAAGGCTTCAATTCCTATTATTTGGGGGCAAAAATGCAGAAATTTCCCTTATTTTGGGGCAAAAAGAGAGAAATTCCCCTTATTTTGTGGCAAAAAGGCAGAAATTTCTTTTATTTTGGGGCAAAATTGCAGAAACTTCACTAATTTCAGGGCAAAATTTTAAAATTCCTTGTATTTTGGGGCAAAAAATCAGGAATTCCGTTTATTTTGGGGTAAAAAGGCAGAAATTTCTTTTATTTTGAGGTAAAAAGGCAGAAATTCCTTTTATTTTGGGGCAAAAATGAAGAAATTTCACTTTTTTATGGCAAAAAGTTATGCATTCCCCTTATTTTCGGGCAAACAGGCAGAAATTCCCTGTATTTTGGAGCAAAATTGCAGATTCCCCTAATTTTGGGGCAAAAGGCAGAAATTCCCTTTATTTTGGGGTAAATATCAGAAATTCCCCTTATTTTGGGGCAAAATTCCAGAAATTTCCTTTATTTTGGGGCAATATTGCAGAAATTTACCTTATTTTGGGGCAAAATTGCAGAAATTTCCCTTATTTGGGGCAAAATTGCAGTAATTTCACTTATCTTCAGGTAAAAAGGCTGAAATTTCCTTTATTTTGGGGCAAAAATCAGAAATTCCTTTTATTTTGGGGCAAAATTCTAGAAATTTCCTTTTTTTGGAAGGCAAAATTGCAGGAATTTACATTATTTTGAGGCAAAATTGCAGGAATTTACATTATATTGGGGAAAAATTGCAGGAATTTACATTATATTGGGGCAAAATTGCAGAAATTTCCCTTATTTGGGGTAAAATTGCAGAAATTTCACTTATTTTCAGGTAAAAAGGCTGAAATTTCCTTTATTTTGGGGCAAAAAGGATGAAATTCTCTTTATTTTGGGGCAAAATTGCAGACATTTCCCTTATTATGGGGAAAAAATGCAGAAATTTATCTTATTTTAGGGCAAAATTGCAGAAATTTCACTTATTTAAGAGAAAAAAAGCTAAAATTTTTTTTATGTTCGGGCAAAAAGGCAGAAATTCACCGTATTTTGGAGCAAAATTGCAGAAATTCCTTTAATTGTGGGGCAAAAGGGCAGAAATTCCCTATATAGTGGGGCAAAAAGACAGAAATTCTCCTTATTTTGGGGCAAAACTCAGAAATTCCACTTATTTTGGGGCAAAATTCCAGAAATTTCCCTTATTTTGGAGCAAAATTGCAGAAATTTCACTTATTTTGGGGCAAAATTGCTGAAATTTCACTTCTTTCTGGGAAAAAAGGCAGAAATTTTCCTTATTTTGGGGCAAAAATGCAGAAATTCTTAATATTTGGTGGCAAAAATGCAGGAATTCCCTTTATTTTGAGGTAAAAAGGCTGAAATTTCTTTTATTTGGGGGCAAAAAGGCAGAAATTTCCCTTCTTTGGGGCAAAAAGACAGAAATTCCCCTTATTTTGTTTCAAAAAGGCAGAAATTTCTTTTATTTTGGGGCAAAATTGCAGAAATTTCACTTATTTCAGGGCATAATTCAAAAATTCCTTATATTTTGTGGCAAAAAGACAGAAATTCCGTTTATTTTTGGGTCAAAAGGCAGAAATTTCACTTATTTTGAGGGGAAAAGGCAGAAATTCCTCTTATTTTGGGGCAAAAATGAAGAAATTTCCCTTTTTTGTGGCAAAAGGTATACATTCCCCTTACTTTTGGGATAAAAAGCAGAAATTCCCCGTATTTTTAAGCAAAATTGCAGAAATTCTCATAATTTTCGGGCAATATGGCAGAAATTCTCCTTATTTTGGGGCAAAAAGACAGAAAATCTTTTTTCGGGAGCAAACAGTCAGAAATTCCCCTTATTTTGGGGCAAAATTACAAAAATTTCCTTTACATTGGGGCATAATTGCAGAAATTTCCCTTATTTTGAGGAAAAATTGCAGAAATTTCACCTATTTCATGGTAATAAGTCAGAAATTCCCCTTATTTTGGGGAAAAAAGACAGAAATTCCCATTGTTTTGGGGGAAAAAGACAGAAATTCACTTATTTAGAGGCAAAAAGGAAGAAATTCCCCTTATTTTGGAGTAAAAATGAAGAAATTTTGCTTTTTATGGCAAAAAGGTATGCATTCCCATTATTTTCAGGCAAAAAGGCAGAAATTCCCTGTATTTTGGAGCAAAATTGCAGAAATTCCCCTAATTTTGGGGCAAAAAGGCAGAAATTCCCAATATGTTGGGGCAAAAAGAGAAAAATTCTCCTTATTTTGGGGCAAAACTCAGAAATTCCACTTATTTTGGTGCAAAATTCCAGAAATTTCCTTTATTTTGGGGCAAAATTGCAGAAATTTCCCTTATAATGCGGCAAAATTGCAGAAATTTCACTTATTTCAGAGAAAAAAAGAAAAAATTTTTCTTATTTTTGGGCAAAAAGGCTGAAATTCCCATTATTTTGGGGCAAAAACGCAGAAATTCACCTTATTTTGGGGTAAAATTGCAGAAATTTAATATATTTCAGAGCAAAAAGGCAAAAAATTTCCTTATTTTGGGGCAATATTGCAGAAATTTCACTTATTTCAAAGTAATAAGTCAGAAATTCCCCTTATTTTGGGGCAAAAAAGACAGAAATTCTCTTTTTTGGGGGGAAAAATACAGAAATTCTACTTATTTAGAGGCAAAAAGGCAGAAATTCCTCTTATTTTGTAGCAAAAATGAAGAAATTTCCCTTTTTAGGGCAAAAAGGTATGCATTCCCATTATTTTCAGGAAAAAAGGCAGAAATTCCCCGTATTTTGGAGCAAAATTGCAGAAATTCCCCTAATTGTTGGGCAAAAAGGCAGAAATTCTTCTTATTTTGGAGCAAAATTGAAGAAATTCCCCTAATTGTGGGGCAATAAGGTAGAAATTCTCTATATTTTGGGGCAAAAAGACAGAAATTCTCCTTATTTTGGGGCAAAACTCAGAAATTCCACTTATTTTGGGGCAAAATTGCAGAAATTTCACTTATTTCAGGGAAAAAAGGCAGAAATTTTCCTTATTTTGGGGAAAAAATGCAGAAATTCTTAATATTTTGTGGCAAAAATGCAAAAATTCCCCTTATTTTGTGGTAAAAAGTCTGAAATTCCCCTCATTTGGGGGCAAAAAGGCAAAAATTCACCATATTTTGGGGCAAAATTGCAGAAATTTCACTTATTTCTGAGTAATAAGTCAGAAATTCCTATTATTTGGAGTGCAAAAAAGTCAGAAATTCCCTTTGTTTTGGGGAAAAAAGACAGAAATTCAACTTATTTAGAGGCAAAAAGGCAGAAATTCCCCTTACTTTTGAGCAAAAATGAAGAAATTTCACTTTTTTATGGCAAAAAGGTATGCATTCCCCTTATTTTCGGGCAAACAGGCAGAAATTCCCTGTATTTTGGAGCAAAATTGCAGAAATTTCCCTAATTTTGGGGCAAAAGGCAGAAATTCCCTTTATTTTGGGGTAAAAATCAGAAATTCCCCTTATTTTGGGGCAAAATTCCAGAAATTTCCTTTATTTTGGGGCAATATTGCAGAAATTTACCTTATTTTGGGGCAAAATTGCAGAAATTTCCCTTATTTGGGGCAAAATTGCAGTAATTTCACTTATCTTCAGGTAAAAAGGCTGAAATTTCCTTTATTTTGGGGCAAAAAAGGAGATATTCCTCTTATTTTGGGGCAAAATTGTATAAATTTTCTTTATTATGGGGCAAAAATGCAGAAATTCTGTAAATTTTGTGGCAAAAATGCAGAAATTCCCCTTATTTTGAGGTAAAAAGGCTGAAATTCCCCTTATTTGGGGGCAAAAAAGCAGAAATTTTTCTTATTTTGGGACAAAATTGCAGAAATTTTGCTTATTTCAGGGTAATAAGTCAGAAATTCCCCTTATTTTGGGGCAAAAAAGACAGAAATTCCCTTTGTTTTGGGAGAAAAAGACAGAAATTCCACTTATTTAGAGGCAAAAAGGCAGAAATTCCCCTTATTTTGAAGTAAAAATGAAGAAATTTCCCTTTTTTATGGCAACAAGTTATGCATTCCCCTTGTTTTCGGGCAAAAAGACAGAAATTCCCCGTATTTTGGAGCAAAATTGCAGAAATTCCCCTAATTTTGGGGCAAAAGGCAGAAATTCCCTTTATTTTGGGGTAAAAATCAAAAATTCCCCTTATTTTACGGCAAAATTCAAGAAATTTTCTTTTTTGGGGGTGCAAAATTGCAGGAATCTACATTATTTTGGGGCATAATTGCAGAAATTTCCCTTATTTGGGGCAAAATTGCAGAAATTTCACATATTTTCAGGTAAAAAGGCTGAAATTTCCTTTAATTTGGGGCAAAAAGAAAGAAATTCCCCTAATTTTGGGGCAAAATTGCAGAAATTTCCCTTATTATGGGGAAAAATTGCAGAAATTTCCTTTATTTTAAGGCAAAATTGCACAAATTTCACTTATTTCAGAGAAAAAAAGAAAAAATTTTTCTTATTTTTGGGCAAAAAGGCAGAAATTCCCATTATTTTGGGGCAAAAACGCAGAAATTCACCTTATTTTGGGGTAAAATTGCAGAAATTTCATATATTTCAGAGCAAAAAGGCAAAAATTTTCCTTATTTTGGGGCAAAATTGCAGAAATTTCACTTATTTCAGAGTAATAAGTCAGAAATTCCCCTTATTTTGGGGCAAAAAAGACAGAAATTCTATTTTTTTGGGGGAAAAATACAGAAATTCCACTTATTTAGAGGCAAAAAGGCAGAAATTCCTCTTATTTTGTAGCAAAAATGAAGAAATTTCCCTTTTTAGGGCAAAAAGGTATGCATTCCCAATATTTTCAGGCAAAAAGGCAGAAATTCCCCGTATTTTGGAGCAAAATTGCAGAAATTCCCCTAATTGTTGGGCAAAAAGGCAGAAATTCTTCTTATTTTGGAGCATAATTGAAGAAATTCCTCTAATTGTGGGGCAATAAGGTAGAAATTCTCTATATTTTGGGGCAAAAAGACAGAAATTCTCCTTATTTTGGGGCAAAACTCAGAAATTCCACTTATTTTGGGGCAAAATTGCAGAAATTTCACTTATTTCAGGGAAAAAGGCAGAAATTTTCCTTATTTTGGGGCAAAAATGCAGAAATTCTTAATATTTTGTGGCAAAAATGCAAAAATTCCCCTTATTTTGTGGTAAAAAGTCTGAAATTCCCCTCATTTGGGGGCAAAAAGGCAGAAATTCACCTTATTTTGGGGCAAAATTGCAGAAATTTTACTTATTTCTGAGTAATAAGTCAGAAATTCCTATTATTTGGGGGCAAAAAAGTCCGAAATTCCCTTTGTTTTGGGAAAAAAAGACAGAAATTCAACTTATTTAGAGGCAAAAATGCAGAATTTCCTTTTATTTTTGAGCAAAAATGAAGAAATTTCACTTTTTTATGGCAAAAAGGTATGCATTCCCCTTATTTTCGGGCAAACAGGCAGAAATTCCCTGTATTTTGGAGCAAAATTGCAGAAAATCCCCTAATTTTGGGGCAAAAGGCAGAAATTCCCTTTATTTTGGGGTAAAAATCAGAAATTCCCCTTATTTTGGGGCAAAATTCTAGAAATTTCCTTTATTTTGGGGCAATATTGCAGAAATTTACCTTATTTTGGGGCAAAATTGCAGAAATTTCCCTTATTTGGGGCAAAATTGCAGTAATTTCACTTATCTTCATGTAAAAAGGCTGAAATTTCCTTTATTTTGGGACAAAAAAGGAGAAATTCCTCTTATTTTGGGGCAAAATTGTATAAATTTTCTTTATTATGGGGCAAAAAGGCAGAAATTCTGTAAATTTTGTGGCAAAAATGCAGAAATTCCCCTTATTTTGAGGTAAAAAGGCTGAAATTCCCCTTATTTGGGAGCAAAAAAGCAGAAATTTCCCTTATTTTGGGACAAAATTGCAAAAATTTTACTTATTTCAGGGTAATAAGTCAGAAATTCCCCTCATTTTGGGGCAAAAAAGACAGAAATTCCCTTTTTTTTGGGGGGAAAAAGACAGAAATTCCACTTATTTAGAGGCAAAAAGGAAGAAATTCCCCTTATTTTGGAGTAAAAATGAATAAATTTCCCTTTATATGGCAACAAGTTATGCATTCCCCTTGTTTTCGGGCAAAAAGACAGAAATTCCCCATATTTTGGAGCAAAATTGCAGAAATTCCCCTAATTGTCGGGCAAAAAGGCAGAAATTCCCTATATGTTGGGGCAAAAAAAGAGAAATTCTCCTTATTTTGGGACAAAACTCAGAAATTCCACTTATTTTGGTGCAAAATTCCAGAAATTTCCCTTATTTTGGGGCAAAATTGCAGAAATTTTCCTTATTTTGGGGCAAAATTGCAGAAATTTCACTTATTTCAGAGAAAAAACGCAAAAATTTTTCTTATTTTGGGCAAAAAGGCAGAAATTCTCATTATTTTAGGGCAAAAAGGCAGAAATTCACCTTATTTTAGAGTAAAATTGCAGAAATTTCACATATTTCAGGGCAAAAAGGCAGAAATTTCCTTTATTTTGGGGCAAAATTGCAGAAATTTCCCTTATTTTGGGGCAAAATTGCAGAAATTTCACTTATTTCAAAAAAAAGGCAGAAATTTTCCTTATTTTGGGGCAAAAATGCAGAAATTCTTAATATTTTGTGGCAAAAATGCAGAAATTCCCCTTATTTTGAGGTAAAAAGGCTGAAATTCCCCTTATTTGAGGGCAAAAAGGCATAAATTTCCCTTATTTTGGGGCAAAAAGACTGAAATTCCCCTTATTTTGTGGCAAAAATGCAGAAATTTCTTTTATTTTGGGGCATAATTGCAGAAATATCACTTATTTCAGGGCATAACTCAAAAATTCCTTTTATTTTGGGGCAAAAAGACAGAAATTCTATTTATTTTTGGGTAAAAAGGAAGAAATTTCACTTATTTTTATGTTAAAAGGCAGAAATTCCTCTTATTCTGGGGCAAAAATGAAGAAATTTCCCTTTTTTGTGGCAAAAGGTATACATTCCCCTTACTTTCGGAATAAAAAGCAGAAATTCCCCATATTTTGAAGCAAAATTGCAGAAATTCTCATAATTTTCGGGCAAAAAGGCAGAAATTCCCCTTATTTTGGGGCAAAATTACAGTAATTTCCTTTACATTGGTGCAAAATTGCAGAAATTTTATTTATTTTGGGGCAAAATTGCAGAAATTTCACTTATTTCAGGGTAATAAGTCAGAAATTCCCCTTATTTTGGGGCAAAAATAACAGAAATTCCCTGTATTTTGGAGGAAAATTGCAGAAATTCCACTTATTTAGAGGCAAAAAGGCAGAAATTCCCCTTATTTTGGAGCAAAAATGAATAAATTTCCCTTTTTTATGGCAAAAAGTTATGCATTCCCCTTATTTTCGGGCAAAAAGGCAGAAATTCCCTGTATTTTGGAACAAAATTGCAGAAATTTTTTTAATTGTGGGGCAAAAGGGCAGAAATTCCCTATATAGTGGGGCAAAAAGACAGAAATTCTCCTTATTTTGGGGCAAAACTCAGAAATTCCACTTATTTTGGGGCAAAATTCCAGAAATTTCCCTTATTTTGGAGCAAAATTGCAGAAATTTCACTTATTTTGGGGCAAAATTGCAGAAATTTCACTTATTTCTGGGAAAAAAGGCAGAAATTTTCCTTATTTTGCGGCAAAAATGCAGAAATTCTTAATATTTGGTGGCAAAAATGCAGGAATTCCCTTTATTTTGAGGTAAAAAGGCTGAAATTTCTTTTATTTAGAGGCAAAAAGGCAGAAATTTCCCTTATTTTGGGGCAAAACTACAGAAATTCCCCTTATTTTGTTTCAAAAAGGCAGAAATTTCTTTTATTTTGAGGCTAAATTGCAGAAATTTCACTTATTTCAGGGCATAATTCAAAAATTCCTTTTATTTTGAGGCAAAAAGACAGAAATTCTGTTTATTTTTGGGTCAAAAGGCAGAAATTTCACTTATTTTGAGGGAAAAAGGCAGAAATTCCTCTTATTTTGGGGCAAAAATGACGAAATTTTCCTTTTTTGTGGCAAAAGGTATACATTCCCCTTACTTTCGGGATAAAAAGCAGAAATTCCCCGTATTTTTAAGCAAAATTGCAGAAATTCTCATAATTTTCGGGCAAAAAGGCAGAAATTCTCCTTATTTTGGGGCAAAAAGACAGAAAATCTTCTTTTTTCGGGAGCAAACAGTCAGAAATTCCCCTTATTTTTGGGCATAATTGCAAAAATTTCCTTTACATTGAAGCATAATTGCAGAAATTTCCCTTATTTTGGGGAAAAATTGCAGAAATTTCACCTATTTCAGGGTAATAAGTTAGAAATTCCCCTTATTTTGGTGAAAAAAGACAGAAATTCCCTTTGTTTTGGGGGGAAAAGACAGAAATTCCACTTATTTAGAGGCAAAAAGGCAGAAATTCCCTTTATTTTGGAGCAAAAATGAAGAAATTTCCCTTTTTATGGCAAAAAGGTATGCATTCCCATTATTTTCAGGCAAAAAGGCAGAAATTCCCCGTATTTTGGAGCAAAATTGCAGAAATTCCCCTAATTTTGGGGCAAAAGGCAGAAATTCCCTTTATTTTGAGGTAAAAATCAGAAATTCCCCTTATTTTTGGGCAAAATTCTAGAAATTTTCTTTTTTAGGTGGCAAAATTGCAGGAATCTAAATTATTTTGGGGCATAATTGAAGAAATTTCGCTTATTTGGGGCAAAATTGCAGAAATTTCACATATTTTCAGGTAAAAAGGCTGAAATTTCTTTTAATTTGGGGCAAAAAAATAGAAATTCCCCTTATTTTGGGGCAAAATTGCAGAAATTTCCCTTATTATGGGGAAAAATTGCAGAAATTTCCTTTATTTTAAGGCAAAATTGCACAAATTTTACTTATTTCAGAGAAAAAAAGAAAAAATTTTTCTTATTTTTGGGCAAAAAGGCAGAAATTCCCATTATTTTGGGGCAAAAACGCAGAAATTCACCTTATTTGGGGGTAAAATTGCAGAAATTTCACATATTTTGGGGCAAAAAGGCAGAAATTTCCCTTATTTTGGGGCAAAATTGCAGAAATTTCACTTATTTCAGGCTAATAAGTCAGAAATTTCCCTTATTTTGGGGCAAAAAAGACAGAAATTTCCTTTGTTTTGGGGAAAAAAGACAGAAATTCCACTTATTTAGAGGCAAAAATGCAGAAATTCCCCTTATTTTGGAGCAAAAATGAAGAAATTTCCCTTTTTTATGGCAAGAAGTTATGCATTCCCCTTATTTTCGGGCAAAAAGGCAGAAATTCCCCGTATTTTGGAGCAAAATTGCAGAAATTTTCCTAATTGTGGGGCAAAAAGGCAGAAATTCCCTATATGGTGGGGCAAAAAGACAGAAATTCTCCTTATTTTGGGGCAAAACTCAGAAATTCCACTTATTTTGGGGCAAAATTCCAGAAATTTCCCTTATTTTGGAGCAAAATTGCAGAAATTTCACTTATGTTGGGGCAAAATTGCAGAAATTTCACTTATTTCAGGGAAAAAAGGCACAAATTTTCCTTATTTTGGGGTAAAAATGCAGAAATTCTTAATATTTTGTGGCAAAAATGCAGAAATTCCCCTAATTTTAAGGTAAAAAAGCTGAAATTCCTATTATTTGGGGGCAAAAATGCAGAAATTTCCCTTATTTTGTGGCAAAAAGACAGAAATTCCCCTTATTTTGTGGCAAAAATGCAGAAATTTCTTTTATTTTGTGGCAAAATTGCAGAAATTTCACTTATTTCAGGGCATAATTTAAAAATTCCTTTTATTTTGTGGCAAAAAAACAGAAATTTCGTTCATTTTGGGGTAAAAAGGCAGAAATTTCTTTTATTTTGAGGTAAAAAGGCAGAAATATCTTTTATTTTAGGGCAAAAATGAAGAAATTTTCCTTTTTTGTGGCAAAAGGTATACATTCCCCTTACTTTCGGGATAAAAAGCAGAAATTCCCCGTATTTTGAAGCAAAATTGCAGAAATTCTCATAATTTTCAGGCAAAAAGGCAGAAATTCTCCTTATTTTGGGGCAAAAAGACAGAAAATCTCCTTTTTTGGGCAGCAAAGAGTCAGAAATTCCTTTACATTGAGGCAAAATTGCAGAAATTTCCTTTACATTGGTGCAAAATTGCAGAAATTTCCTTTATTTCTGGGCAAAATTGCAGAAATTTCACTTATTTCAGGGTAATAAGTCAGAAATTCCCCTTATTTTGGGGCAAAAAAGACAGAAATTCCCTTTGTTTTGGGGGAAAAAGACAGAAATTCCACTTATTTAGAGGCAAAAATGCAGAAATTCCCCTTATTTTGGAGCAAAAATGAAGAAATTTAACTTTTTATGGCAAAAAGGTATGCATTCCCATTATTTTCAGGCAAAAAGGCAGAAATTCCCCGTATTTTGGAGCAAAATTGCAGAAATTCCCCTTATTTTGGGGCAAAATTCCAGAAATTTCTTTTTTTGGGGGCAAAATTGCAGGAATTTACTTTATTTTGGAGCTAAATTGCAGAAATTTTTCTTATTTGGGGCAAAATTGCAGAAATTTCACTTATTTTCAGGTAAAAAGACTGAAATTTCCTTTATTTTGGGGCAAAAAGGAAGAAATTCCTCTTATTTTGGGGCAAAAAAGACAGAAATTCCCTTTGTTTTGGGGGAAAAAGACAGAAATTCCCCTTATTTCTGGGCAAAATTGCAGAAATTTCCCTTATTATGGGGAAAAATTGCAGAAATTTCCCTTATTTTAGGGCAAAATTGCAGAAATTTCACTTATTTCAGAGAAAAAAAGCAAAATTTTTTCATATATTGGGGCAAAAAAGCAGAAATTCCCATTATTTTGGGGCAAAAAGGCCGAAATTCACCTTATTTTGGGGTAAAATTGCAGAAATTTCACATATTTCAGGGCAAAAAGGCAAAAATTTCCCTTATTTTGGGGCATAATTGCAGAAATTTCACTTATTTTAGGGTGATAAGTTAGAAATTTTTCTTATTTTGGGGCAAAAAGACAGAAATTCTCTTTGTTTTGGGAAAAAAGACAGAAATTCCACTTATTTAGAGGCAAAAAGGCATAAATTCCCCTTATTTTGGAGCAAAAATGAAGAAATTTCCTTTTTCTATGGCAAAAAGGTATGCATTCCCCTTATTTTCAGGCAAAAAGGCAGAAATTCCCTGTATTTTGGAGCAAAATTGCAGAAATTCCCCTAATTGTTGGGCAAAAAGGCCGAAATTAACCGTATTTTGGAGCAAAATTGCAGAAATTCCCCTGTTTGTGGGGCAAAAAGGCAGAAATTCTCTATATGTTGGGGCAAAATGACAGAAATTCTTTTTATTTTGGGGCAAAACTCAGAAATTCCACTTATTTTAGGTAAAATTGCAGAAATTTCATTTATTTCAGGGAAAAATGCAGAAATTTTCCTTATTTTGGGGCAAAAAGGCAGAAATTCCTAATATTTTGTGGCAAAAACGCAGAAATTCCCCTTATTTTGAGATAAAAAGGCTGAAATTCCTTTTATTTGGGGGAAAAAATGCATAAATTTCCCTTATTTTGGGTCAAAATTGAAGAAATTTCAATTATTTCAGGGTAATAATTTAGAAATTCTCCTTATTTTGGGGTAAAAAAGACAGAAATTCTTTTTGTTTTGGGGTAAAAAGAGAGAAATTCCACTTATTTAGAGGCAAAAAGGAAGAAATTCCCATTATTTTGGAGCAAAAATGAAGAAATTTCACTTTTTTATGGCAAAAACGTATGCATTCCCCTTATTTTCAGGCAAAAAGGAAGAAATTCCCCGTATTTTGGAGCAAAATTGCAGAAATTCCCCTAATTTTGGGGCAAAAGGCAGAAATTCCCTTTATTTTGGGGTAAAAATCAGAAATTCCCCTTATTTTGGGGCAAAATTCCAGGAATTTCCTTTATTTTGGGGCAAAATTGCAGAAATTTACCTTATTTTGGGCAAAATTGCAGTAATTTCACTTATATTCAGGAAAAAAGGCTGAAATTGCCTTTTTGGGGGCAAAAAAGGAGAAATTCCCCTTATTTTGGGCAAAATTGCAGAAATTTTCCTTATGATGGGGCAAAAAGGCAGAAATTCCGTAAATTTTGTGGCAAAAATGCAGAAATTCCTTTTATTTTGAGGTAAAAAGGCTGAAATTCCCCTTATTTGGGGGCAAAAAGGCAGAAATTTCCCTTAGTTTGGGACAAAATTGCAGAAATTTTACTTATTTCAGGGTAATAAGTCAGAAATTCCCCTTATTTTGGGGCAAAAAAGACAGAAATTCCTTTTGTTTTTAAGGAAAAAGAAAGAAATTCCACATATTTAGAGGCAAAAACGCAGAAATTCTCCTTATTTTGGAGCAAAAATGAAGAAATTTCCCTTTTATATGGCAAAAAAATATGCATTCCCCTTATTTTCAGGCAAAAAGGCAGAAATTCCCCGTATTTTGGAGCAAAATTGCAGAAATTCCTCTAATTGTGGGGCAAAAAGGCAGAAATTCCCTATATGTTAGGGCAAAAAGACAGAAATTCTCCTTATTTTGGGGCAAAACTCAGAAATTCCACTTATTTTGGGGCAAAATTGCATAAATTTCACTTATTTCTGGGAAAAAATGCAGAAATTTTTCTTATTTTGGGGCAAAAAGGCAGAAATTCCTTATATTTTGTGGCAAAAATGCAGAAATTCCCCTTATTTTGAGGTAAAAAGGCTGAAATTCTCTTTATTTGGGGACAAAAAGGCAGAAATTTCCTTTATTTTTGGGCAAAATTGCAGAAATTTACTTTATTTTGGGGCAAAATTTCAGAAATTTCCCTTATTTGGGGCAAAATTGCAGAAATTTCACTTATTTTTAGGTAAAAAGGATGATATTTAATATATTTTGGGGCAAAAAGGGAGAAATTCCCCTTATTTGGGGCAAAATTGCAGTAATTTTCCTTATTTTGGGGCAAAAAGTCAGAAATTCCGTATATTTTGTGGCAAAAGGCAGAAATTTCCCTTATTTAGAGGTAATAAGGTTGAAATTCCCCTTATTTGTGGGCAAAAAGGTTGAAATTCCCCTTTATTTGGGGGCAAAAAGGCAGAAATTTCACTTATTTTGGGGAAAAATTGCAGAAATTTCAATTATTTCAGGGAAAAAAGGCAGAAATTTTCCTTATTTTGGGGCAAAAAGGCAGAAATTCCTAATATTTTGTTGCAAAAATGCAGAAATTCCCCATATTTTGAGGTAAAAAGGATGGAATTCCCCTTATTTGGGGGCAAAAAGGCAGAAATTTCCCTTATGTTGGGGCAAAATTGCAGAAATTTCACTTATTTCAGAAAAAAAAGGCCGAAATGTTCTTTATTTTGGGGCAAAAAGACAGAAATTCTCTTTGTTTTGGGAAAAAATCAGAAATTCCACTTATTTAGAGGCAAAAAAGAAGAAATTTCGTTATTTTGGAGCAAAAATGAAGAAATTTCCCCTTTTTATGGCAAAAAGGTATGCATTCCCCTTATTTTCGGGCAAAAAGGCAGAAATTCCCCTTATTTTGGGGCAAAAAGATGAAATCCCTAATTTTTGGCTAAAATTGAAGAAATTTCACTTATTTCGGGAGAAAAAGGCAGAAATTCCAATTAATTTCGGGCAAAAAGGAAGAAATGACCCGTATTTAGGAGCAAAATTGCAGAAATTCCCCTAATATTGGTGCAAAAATGCAGAAATTCTCTTTATTTTGTGGGAAAAAGGCAGAAATTGTCCATATTTTGGTGCAAAAATCAGAAATTTCCCTTATTTAGAGGTAAAATGCTGAAATTCCCCATATTTTGGGCCAAAAGGCAAAAATTTCCCTTATTTTGGAGTAAATTTGCAGAAATTTCACTTATTTGATGGTAATAAGTAAGAAATTTTCCTTATTTTGGTGCAAAAAAGACAGAAATTCCCTTTGTTTTAGGGGAAAAAGACAGAAATTCCACTTATTTAGATGCAAAAAGGCAAAAGTTCCCCTTATTTTGGAGCAAAAATGAAGAAATTTTCCTTTTTTATGGCAAAAAGGTATGCATTCTTATTATTTTCGAACAAAAAGGCAGAAATTCCCCATATTTCGGGGCAAAAAGCAGAAATTCCCGTTATTTTGGGGCAAAATTGCAGAAATTTCCCTAATTGTGTGGCAAAAAAACAGAAATTCTTTTTATTTGGGGGCAAAATAGCAGAAATTTCCCTTATTATGGGGAAAAATTGCAGAAATTTCCCTTATTTTAGGGCAAAATTGCAGAAATTTCACTAATTGTGGGGCAAAAAGGCAGAAATTCTCCATATTTTGGGGCAAAACTCAAAAATTCCACTTATTTTGGGGCAAAATTCTAGAAATTTCCCTTATTTTGGGGCAAAATTGCAGAAATTTCACTTATTTTGGGGCAAAATTGCAGAAATTTCACTTATTTCAGGGAAAAAAAGGCAGATTTTCCTTATTTTGGGACAAAAATGCAGAAATTCCTAATATTTTGTGCCAAAAATCAGAAATTCCTTATATTTTGAGGTAAAAAGGCTAAAATTCCCCTTATTTGGGGGCAAAAACGTAGAAATTTCTTTTATATTGGGGCAAAATTGCAGAAATTTCACTTATTTCAAGGTAATAAGTCAGAAATTTTTCTTATTTTGGGGCAAAAAAGACAGAAATCCCCTTGTTTTGAGAGAAAAAGACAGAAATTCCACTTATTTAGAGGCAAAGAAGCAGAAATTTCCCTTATTTTGGAGCAAAAATAAAGAAATTTCCCTTTTTTATGGCAAAAAGTTATGCATTCTTCTTATTTTCAGGCAAAAAGGCAGAAATTCCCCATATTTTGGGGCAAAAGGAAGAAATTCCCTTTATTTTGGGGCAAAAAGGCAAAAATTTCCCTTATTTTGGGGCAAAATTGCAGAAATTTCATTTATTTCAGGGCAAAAATTCAGAAATTCCCCTATTTTGGGGCAAAAAGCAGAAATTTCTTTTATTATGGTACAAAATTGAAGAAATTTTCCTTATTTTGGAACAAAAAGGCAGAAATTCCCATATTTTGGTGCAAAAGGCAGAAATTCTTCTTATTTTGAGGTAAAATGCAGAAATTCCCCTTATTTGGAGGTAAAATGCAGAAATTCCCCAAATATTGGGGGAAAATGCAGAAATTCCCTTTATTTTGTGGCTAAAAGGCAGAAATTAACCGTATTTTAAAGCAAAATTGCAGAAATTCTCATAATTTTCGGGCAAAAAAGCAGAAATTCTCCTTATTTTGGGGCAAAAAGACAGAAAATCTCCTTTTTTTGAGAGCAAACAGTCAGAAATTCCCCTTATTTTGGGGCAAAATTGCAGAAATTTCCTTTACATTGGGGCAAAATTGCAGAAATTTCCCTTATTTTGAGGCAAAATTGCAGAAATTTCACTTATTTCAGAAAAATGGCAGAAATTTTCTTATTTTGGGGCAAAAAAGCAGAAACTTCTTTTATTTTGGTACAAAATTGCAGAAATTTTTTTATTTTGGGGCAAAAAGGCAGAAATTCCCTATATTTTGGGGCAAAAAGGAAGAAATTCCCCTTATTTTGAGGTAAAAAGGCTGAAATTCCCCTTATTTTCGGGCAAAAAGTCAGAAATTCCCCTTATTTTGATGCAAAAAGACAGAAATTTTTTTTTATTTTTAGGGAAAAGGCAGAAATTGCACTTATTTTGAGTCAAAAAGGCGGAAAATCCCCATATTTTGGGGCAAAAATGAAGAAATTTCCCTTTTTTATGGCAAAAAGGAAAACATTCCCTTTATTTTCGGGCAAAAAGGCAGAAATTCCCCATATTTTGGAGCAAAATTGCAGAAATTCCCCTAATTTTGGGGCAAAGGGCAGAAATTCTTTATATTTTGGGGCAAAAATTAGAAATTCCCCTTATTTTGGGGCAAAATTCCAGAAATTTTCTTTATTTTGGGGCAAAATTGCAGGAATTTACCTTTTTTTGGAACAAAATTGCAGAAATTTCTCTTATTTGGGGCAAAATTGCAGAAATTTCTCTTATTTTGGGGCAAAATTGCAGAAATTTTTTTTGGGGGCAAAAAGGCAGAAATTCCGTATATTTTGTTGCAAAAGGCAGATATTTCCTTTATTTTGAGGTAATAAGGTTGAAATTCCCCTTATTTTGGGGCAAAAAGGCAGAAATTCACCTTATTTTGGGGTTAAATTGCAGAAATTTCAAATATTTCAGGGCAAAATGGCAGAAGTTCCCCTTATTTTGGGGCAAAAAGATGAAATCCCTAATTTTTGGCGAAAATTGAAGAAATTTCACATATTTGGGGACAAAAAGCCAGAAATTCTAATTAATTTCGGGCAAAAAGGCGGAAATGACCCGTATTTTGGAGCAAAATTGCAGAAATTTCCCTAATATTGGTGCAAAAATGCAGAAATTTCCTTTATTATGGGGCAAAAAGGCAGAAATTTTCCATATTTTGGTGCAAGAATCAGAAATTTCTCTTATTTTGAGGTAAAATTCTCAAATTCCCCAAATTTTAGGGCAAAAGGCAAAAATTTCCATTATTTTGGGGCAAATTTGCAGAAATTTCACTTATTTCAGCGTAATAAGTCAGAAATTTTCCTTATTTTGAGGCAAAAAAGACAGAAATTCCCTTTGTTTTGAGGGAAAAACAGAAATTCCACTTATTTAGAGGCAAAAAGGAAAAAGTTCCCCTTATTTTGGAGCAAAAATGAAGAATTTCCCTTTTATATGGCAAAAAAATATGCATTCCCCTTATTTTCAGGCAAAAAGGCAGAAATTCCCCTTATTTTGGAGCAAAAATGAAGAAATTTCACTTTTTTATGGCAAAATGTAAGCATTCCCCTTATTTTCGATCAAAAAGGCAGAAATTCCCTGTATTTGGGAGCAAAATTGCAGAAATTCCCCTAATTTTGGGGCAAAAGGCAGAAATTCCCTTTATTTTGGGGCAAAAATCAGAAATTCCCCATATTTTAGGGCAAAATTCCAGAAATTTTCTTTATTTTAGGGCAAAATTTCAGAAATTTCCCTTACTTGGGGCAAAATTGCAGAAATTTCACTTATTTTATAGTAAAAAATTGATATTTAATTTATTTTTGGGCAAAAAGAGAGAAATTCCCCTTATTTGGGGCAAAATTGCAGTAATTTTCCTTATTTTGGGGAAAAAGGCAGAAATTCTGTATATTTTGTGGCAAAATGGCAGAAATTTCCCTTATTTAGAGGTAATAAGGTTGAAATTCCCTTTATTTGGGGGCAAAAAGGCTGAAATTCCCCTTATTTGGGGGCAAAAAGGCAGAAATTTTACTTATTTTGGGGCAAAATTGCAGAAATTTCATTTATTTCAGGGTAAAACATCAGAAATTTTCCTTATTTTGGGGCAAAAAGCAGAAATTCCTAATATTTTGTGGAAAAAATGCAGAAATTCCCCATATTTTGAGGTAAAAAGGCTGGAATTCCCTTTATTTGGGGGCAAAACGGCAGAAATTTCCCTTATGTTGGGGCAAAAGTGCAGAAATTTCACTTATTTCAGGGAAAAAAGGCAGAAATTTCTTTTATTTTGGGGCAAAAAGACAGAAGTTATCTTTGTTTTGTGAAAAAAAAGACAGAAATTCCACTTATTTAGAGGCAAAAAAGAAGAAATTCCCATTATTTTGGAGCAAAAATGAAGAAATTTCACTTTTTTATGGCAAAAACGTATGCATTCCCCTTATTTTCAGGCAAAAAGAAGAAATTCCCCGTATTTTGGAGCAAAATTGCAGAAATTCCCCTAATTTTGGGGCAAAAGGCAGAAATTCCCTTTATTTTGGGGTAAAAATCAGAAATTCCCCTTATTTTGGGGCAAAATTCCAGGAATTTCCTTTAATTTGGGGCCAAATTTCAGAAATTTACCTTATTTTGGGTAAAATTGCAGTAATTTCACTTATATTCTGGAAAAATGGCTGAAATTGCCTTTTTGGGTGCAAAAAAGGAGAAATTCCCCTTATTTTGGGCAAAATTGCAGAAATTTTCCTTATGATGGAGCAAAAAGGCAGAAATTCCGTAAATTTTGTGACAAAAATGCAGAAATTCCCCTTATTTTGAGGTAAAAAGGCTGAAATTCCCCTTATTTGGGGGCAAAAAGGCAGAAATTTCTCTTATTTTGAGACAAAATTGCAGAAATTTTACTTATTTCAGGGTAATAAGTCAGAAATTCCCCTTATTTTGGGGCAAAAAAGACAGAAATTCCTATTGTTTTTAAGGAAAAAGACAGAAATTTCACTTATTTAGAGGCAAAAATGCAGAAATTCTCCTTATTTTGAAGCAAAAATGAAGAAATTTCCATCTTATATGGCAAAAAAATATGCATTCCCCTTATTTTCAGGCAAAAAGTCAGAAATTCCCCTTATTTTGGTGCAAAAAGACAGAAATTTTGTTTATTTTTAGGGAAAAGGCAGAAATTGAACTTATTTTGAGTCAAAAAGGCGGAAAATCCCCATATTTTGGGGCAAAAATGAAGAAATTTCCCTTTTTTATGGCAAAAAGGAAAACATTCCCTTTATTTTCGGGCAAAAAGGCAGAAATTCCCCATATTTTGGAGCAAAATTGCAGAAATTCCCCTAATTTTGGGGCAAAAGGCAGAAATTCCCTATATTTTGGGACAAAAATCAGAAATTCCCCTTATTTTGGGGCAAAATTCCAGAAATTTTCTTTATTTTGGGGCAAAATTGCAGGAATTTACCTTATTTTGGAACAAAATTGCAGAAATTTCTCTTATTTGGGGCAAAATTGCAGAAATTTCTCTTATTTTCAGGTAAAAAGTCTGAAATTTCCTTTATTTTGCGCAAAAAGGGAAAAATTCCTCTTATTTTGGGGCAAAATTGCAGAAATTTTCCTTATTTTGGGGCAAAAAGGCAGAAATTCCGTATATTTTGTGGAAAAAAGGCAGAAATTTCCTTTATTTTGAGGTAATAAGGTTGAAATTCCCCTTATTTTGGAGCAAAAAGGCAGAAATTCCCCTTATTTTGGGGTTAAATTGCAGAAATTTCAAATATTTCAGGGCAAAATGGCAGAAATTCCCCTTATTTTGGGGCAAAAAGATGAAATCCCTAATTTTTGGCGAAAATTGAAGAAATTTCACTTATTTCGGGACAAAAAGCCAGAAATTCCAATTAATTTCGGGCAAAAAGGCAGAAATGACCCGTATTTTGGAGCAAAATTGCAGAAATTCCCCTAATATTGGTGCAAAAATGCAGAAATTCCCTTTATTATGGGGCAAAAAGGCAGAAATTCTCCATATTTTGGTGCAAAAATCAGAAATTTCCCTTATTTTGAGGTAAAATTCTCAAATTCCCCAAATTTTAGGGCAAAAGGCAAAAATTTCCATTATTTTGGGGCAAATTTGCAGAAATTTCACTTATTTCAGCGTAATAAGTCAGAAATTTTCCTTATTTTGAGGCAAAAAAGACAGAAATTCCCTTTGTTTTGAGGGAAAAACAGAAATTCCACTTATTTAGAGGCAAAAAGGCAAAAGTTCCCCTTATTTTGGAGCAAAAATGAAGAAATTTCCCTTTTATATGGCAAAAAATATGCATTCCCCTTATTTTCAGGCAAAAAGGCAGAAATTCCCCTTATTTTGGAGCAAAAATGTAGAAATTTCACTTTTTTATGGCAAAATGTAAGCATTCCCCTTATTTTCGTTCAAAAAGGCAGAAATTCCCCGTATTTGGGAGCAAAATTGCAGAAATTCCCCTAATTTTGGGGCAAAAGGCAGATATTCCCTTTATTCTGGGGCAAAAATCAGAAATTCCCCATATTTTGGGGCAAAATTCCAGAAATTTTCTTTATTTTGGGGCAAAATTTCAGAAATTTCTCATATTTGGGGCAAAATTGCAGAAATTTCACTTATTTTATAGTAAAAAAGTTGATATTTAATTTATTTTGGGGCAAGAAGGGAGAAATTCCCCTTATTTGGGGCAAAATTGCAGTAATTTTTCTTATTTTGGGGCAAAAAGACAGAACTTCTGTATATTTTGTGGCAAAAAGACAGAAATTTCCTTTATTTAGAGGTAATAAGGTTGAAATTCCCTTTATTTGGGGGCAAAAAGCTGAAATTCCCGTTATTTGGGGGCAAAAAGGCAGATATTTCACTTATTTTGGGGCAAAATTGCAGAAATTTCATTTATTTCAGGGAAAAAAGTCAGAAATTTTCCTTATTTTGGGGCAAAAAGCAGAAATTCCGAATATTTTGTGGAAAAAATTCAGAAATTCCCCATATTTTGAGGTAAAAAGGCTGAAATTCCCCTTATTTGGGGGCAAAATTGCAGAAATTTCACTTATTTCAGAGAAAAAAGGCAGAAATTTTCTTTATTTTGGGGCAAAAAGACAGAAGTTTTCTTTGTTTAGGGAAAAAAAGACAGAAATTCCACTTATTTAGAGGCAAAAAGGAAGAAATTCCCATTATTTTGGAGCAAAAATGAAGAAATTTCACTTTTTTATGGCAAAAACGTATGCATTTTCCTTATTTTCAGGCAAAAAGAAGAAATTCCTCGTATTTTGGAGCAAAATTGCAGAAATTCCCCTAATTTTGGGAGAAAAAGCAGAAATTCCCTTTATTTTGGGGTAAAAATCAGAAATTCCCCTTATTTTGGGGCAAAATTGCAGAAATTTACCTTATTTTGGGCAAAATTGCAGTAATTTCACTTATATTCAGGAAAAAAGGCTGAAATTGCCTTTTTGGGGGCAAAAATAGAGAAATTCCCCTTATTTTGGGCAAAATTGCAGAAATTTTCCTTATGACGGGGCAAAAATGAAGAAATTCCGTATATTTTGTGGCAAAAAGGGAGAAATTTCTTTTATTTAGAGGTAATAAGGTTGAAATTCCCCTTATTTGGGGGCAAAAAGGCTGAAATTCCCCTTTATTTGGGGGTAAAAAGGCAGAAATTTCACTTATTTTGGGAAAAAATTGCAGAAATTTCAATGATTTCAATGAAAAAAGGCAGAAATTTTCCTTATTTTGGGGCAAAAAGGCAGAAATTCCTAATATTTTGTTGCAAAAATGCAGAAATTCCCCATATTTTGAGGTAAAAAGGATGGAATTCCCCTTATTTCGGGGCAAAAAGGCAGAAATTTCCCTTATGTTGGGGCAAAATTGCAGAAATTTCACTTATTTCAGAAAAAAATGGCCGAAATGTTCTTTATTTTGGGGCAAAAAGACAGAAATTCTCTTTGTCTTGGGAAAAAAGAGAGAAATTCCACTTATTTAGAGGCAAAAAAGAAGAAATTTTGTTATTTTGGAGCAAAAATTAAGAAATTTCCCTTTTTTATGGCAAAAAGGTATGCATTCCTCATATTTTCGGGCAAAAAGACAGAAATTCCCCTTATTTTGGGGCAAAAAGATGAAATCCCTAATTTTTGGCTAAAATTGAAGAAATTTCACTTCTTTCGGGAGAAAAAGGCAGAAATTCCAATTAATTTTGGGCAAAAAGGAAGAAATGACTCATATTTAGGAGCAAAATTGCAGAAATTTTCCTAATATTGGTGCAAAAATGCAGAAATTCCCTTTATTTTGGGGGAAAAAGGCAGAAATTGTCCATATTTTGGTGCAAAAATCAGAAATTTCCCTTATTTTGAGGTAAAATGCTGAAATTCCCCATATTTTGGGCCAAAAGGCAAAAATTTCCCTTATTTTGGGGCAAATTTGCAGAAATTTCACTTATTTGATGGTAATAAGTAAGAAATTTTCCTTATTTTGGGGCACAAAAGACAGAAATTCCCTTTGTTTTAGGGGAAAAAGACAGAAATTCCAATTATTTAGAGGCAAAAATACAAAAGTTCCCCTTATTTTGGAGCAAAAATGAAGAAATTTTCCTTTTTTATGGCAAAAAGGTATGCATTCTTCTTATTTTCGAACAAAAAGGCAGAAATTCCCATTATTTTGGGGCAAAAAGCAGAAATTTCCCTTATTTTGGGGCAAAATTGCAGAAATTTCCCTAATTGTGTGGAAAAAAAAACAGAAATTCCCTTTATTTGAAGGCAAAATAGCAGAAATTTCCCTTATTATGGAGAAAAATTGCAGAAATTTCCCTTTTTTTAGGGCAAAATTGCAGAAATTTCACTAATTGTGGGGCAAAAGGCAGAAATTCTCAATATTTTGGGGCAAAACTCAGAAATTCCACTTATTTTGGGGCAAAATTCTAGAAATTTCCCTTATTTTGGGGCAAAATTGCAGAAATTTCACTTATTTTGGGGCAAAATTGCAGAAATTTCACTTATTTCATGGAAAAAAGGCAAATTTTCCTTATTTTGGGGCAAAAACGCAGAAATTTCTAATATTTTGTGCCAAAATTCAGAAATTCCTTATATTTTGAGGTAAAAAGGCTGAAATTCCCCTTATTTGGGGGCAAAAAGGTAGATATTTCCCTTATATTGGGGCAAAATTGCAGAAACTTCACTTATTTCAAGGTAATAAGTCAGAAATTTTTCTTATTTTGGGGCAAAAAAGACAGAAATTCCCTTTGTCTTGGGGGAAAAAGACAGAAATTCCACTTATTTAGAGGCAAAGAAGCAGAAATTTCACTTATTTTGGAGCAAAAATGAAGAAATTTCCCTTTTTTATGGCAAAAAGGTATGCATTCTTCTTACTTTCTGGGAAAAAGGCAGAAATTCCCCATATTTTGGGGCAAAAGGAAGAAATTCCCTTTATTTTTGGGCAAAAAGGCAAAAATTTCCTTTTTATTTGGGGCAAAATTGCAGAAATTTCATTTATTTCAGGACAAAAGTTCAGAAATTTACCTATTTTGGGGCAAAAAGCAGAAATTTCTTTTATTATGGTACAAAATTGAAGAAATTTTCCTTATTTTGGAACAAAAAGGCAGAAATTCCCATATTTTGGTGCAAAAGGCAGAAATTCTTCTTATTTTGAGGTAAAATGCAGAAATTCCCCTTATTTGGAGGTAAAATGCAGAAATTCCCCAAATATTGGGGGAAAATGCAGAAATTCCCTTTATTTTGGGGCTAAAAGGCAGAAATTGACCGTATTTTAAAGCAAAATTGCAGAAATTCTCATAATTTTCGGGCAAAAAAGCAGAAATTCTCCTTAATTTGGGCAAAAAGACAGAAAATCTCCTTTTTTCGAGAGCAAACAGTCTGAAATTCCCCTTTTTTGGGGCAAAATTGCAGAAATTTCCTTTACATTGGGGCAAAATTGCAGAAATTTCCCTTATTTTGAGGCAAAATTGCAGAAATTTCACTTATTTCAGAAAAAAGGCAGAAATTTTCTTATTTTGGGGCAAAAAGGCAGAAATTTCTTTTATTTTGGTACAAAATTGCCGAAATTTTTCTTATTTTGGGGCAAAAAGGCAGAAATTCCCCCATATTTTGGGGCAAAATGAAGAAATTCCCCTTATTTTGAGGTAAAAAGTCTGAAATTCCCCTTATTTTTGGGCAAAAAGTCAGAAATTCCCCTTATTTTGGTGCAAAAAGACAGAAATTTTGTTTATTTTTACGGAAAAGGCAGAAATTTCACTTATTTTGAGTCAAAAAGGCGGAAAATCCCCATATTTTGGGGCAAAAATGAAGAAATTTCCCTTTTTTATTGCAAAAAGGAAAACATTCCCTTTATTTTCGGGCAAAAAGGCAGAAATTCCCCATATTTTGGAGCAAAATTGCAGAAATTCCCCTAATTTTGGGGCAAAAGGCAGAAATTCCCTATATTTTGGGGCAAAAATCAGAAATTCCCCTTATTTTGTGGCAAAATTCCAGAAATTTTCTTTATTTTGGGGCAAAATTGCAGGAATTTACCTTTTTTTGGAACAAAATTGCAGAAATTTCTCTTATTTGGGGAAAAATTGCAGAAATTTCTCTTATTTTCAGGTAAAAAGTCTGAAATTTCTTTTATTTTGCACAAAAAGGGATAAATTCCTCTTATTTTGGGGCAAAATTGCAGAAATTTTCCTTATTTTGGGGCAAAAGGGCAGAAATTCCATATATTTTGTAGCAAAAAGGCAGAAATTTCCTTTATTTTGAGGTAATAAGTTTGAAATTCCCCAAATTTTCGGGCAAAAAGGCTGAAATTCACCTTATTTTGGGGTTCAATTGCAGAAATTTCAAATATTTCAGGGCAAAATGGCAGAAATTCCCCTTATTTTGGGGCAAAAAGATGAAATCCCTAATTTTTGGCGAAAATTGAAGAAATTTCACATATTTCGGGACAAAAAGCCAGAAATTCCAATTAATTTCGGGCAAAAAGGCAGAAATGACCCGTATTTTGGAGAAAAATTGCAGAAATTCCACTAATATTGGTGCAAAAATGCAGAAATTCCCTTTATTATGGGGCAAAAAGGCAGAAATTCTCCATATTTTGGTGCAAAAATCAGAAATTTCCCTTATTTTGAGGTAAAATTCTCAAATTCCCCAAATTTTAGGGCAAAAGGCAAAAATTTCCATTATTTTGGGGCAAATTTGCAGAAATTTCACTTATTTCAGCGTAATAAGTCAGAAATTTTCCTTATTTTGAGGTAAAAAAGACAGAAATTCCCTTTGTTTTGAGGGAAAAACAGAAATTCCACTTATTTAGAGGCAAAAAGGCAAAAGTTCCCCTTATTTTGGAGCAAAAATGAAGAATTTCCCTTTTATATGGCAAAAAAATATGCATTCCCCTTATTTTCAGGCAAAAAGGCAGAAATTCCCCTTATTTTGGAGCAAAAATGAAGAAATTTCACTTTTTTATGGCAAAATGTAAGCATTCCCCTTATTTTCGGTCAAAAAGGCAGAAATTCCCCGTACTTGGGAGCAAAATTCCAGAAATTCCCCTAATTTTGGGGCAAAAGGCACAAATTTTCTTTATTTTGGGGCAAAATTTCAGAAATTTCCCTTTTTTGGGGCAAAATTGCAGAAATTTCACTTATTTTATAGTAAAAAAGTGGATATTTAATTTATTTTGGGGCAAAAAGGGAGAAATTCCCCTTATTTGGGGCAAAATTGCAGTAATTTTCCTTATTTTGGAGCAAAAAGGCAGAAATTCTGTATATTTTGTGGCAAAAAGTCCGAAATTTCTTTTATTTAGAGGTAATAAGGTTGAAATTCCCTTTATTTGGGGGCAAAAAGGCTGAAATTCCCCTTATTTGGGGGCAAAAAGGCAGAAATTTCACTTATTTTGGGGCAAAATTGCAGAAATTTCATTTATTTCAGGGAAAAAAGTCAGAAATTTTCCTTATTTTGGGGCAAAAAGCAGAAATTCCTAGTATATTGTGGAAAAAATGCAGAAATTCCCCATATTTTGAGGTAAAAAGGCTGGAATTCCCTTTATTTGGGGGCAAAAAGGCAGAAATTACCCTTATGTTGGGGCAAAATTGCAGAAATTTCACTTATCTCAGGGAAAAAAGGCAGAAATTTTCTTTATTTTGGGGCAAAAAGACAGAAGTTTTTTTTTGTTTAGGGAAAAAAAGAAATTCCACTTATTTAGAGGCAAAAAGGTAGAAATTCCCATTATTTTGGAGCAAAAATGAAGAAATTTCACTTTTTATGGCAAAAACGTATGCATTTTCCTTATTTTCAGGCAAAAAGAAGAAATTCCCCGTATTTTGGAGCAAAATTGCAGAAATTCCCCTTATTTTGGGACAAAAGGCAGAAATTCCCTTTATTTTGGGGTAAAAATCAGAAATTCCCCTTATTTTGGGGCAAAATTCCAGGAATTTCCTTTATTTTGGGGCAAAATTGCAGAAATTTACCTTATTTTGGGCAAAATTGCAGTAATTTCACTTATATTCAGGAAAAAAGGCTGAAATTGCCTTTTTGGGGGCAAAAATAGAGAAATTCCCCTTATTTTGGGCAAAATTGCAGAAATTTTCCTTATGATGGGGCAAAAGGCAGAAATTCCGTAAATTTTGTGGCAAAAATGCAGTAATTCTTCTTATTTTGAGGTAAAAAGGCTGAAATTCCCCTTATTTGGGGGCAAAAAGGCAGAAATTTCCCTTATTTTGGGACAAAATTGCAGAAATTTTACTTATTTCAGGGTAATAAGTCAGAAATTCCCCTTATTTTGGGGCAAAAAAGACAGAAATTCCTTTTGTTTTTAAAGAAAAAGACAGAAATTCCACTTATTTAGAGGCAAAAAGGCAGAAATTCTCCTTATTTTGGAGCAAAAATGAAGAAATTTCCATTTTATATGGCAAAAAAATATGCATTCCCCTTATTTTCAGGCAAAAAGGCAGAAATTCCCTGTATTTTGGAGCAAAATTGCAGAAATTCCTCTAATTGTGGGGCAAAAAGGCAGAAATTCCCTATATGTTGGGCCAAAAAGACAGAAATTCTCCTTATTTTGGGGCAAAACTCAGAAATTCCACTTATTTTTGGGCAAAATTGCATAAATTTCACTTATTTCTGGGAAAAATGCAGAAATTTTCCTTAATCTGGGACAAAAAGGCAGAAATTCCTTATATTTTGTGGCAAAAATGCAGAAATTCCCCTTATTTTGAGGTAAAAAGGCTGAAATTCTCCTTATTTGGGGACAAAAAGGCAGAAATTTCCCTTATTTGGGGCAAAGTTGAAGAAATTTCACTTATTTTTAGGTAAAAAGGATGATATTTAATATATTTTGGGGCAAAAAGGGAGAAATTCCCCTTATTTGGGGCAAAATTGCAGTAATTTTCCTTATTTTGGGGCAAAAAGGCAGAAATTCCATATATTTTGTGGCAAAAAGGCAGAAATTTCCCTTATTTAGAGGTAATAAGGTTGAAATTCCCCTTATTTGTGGGCAAAAAGGTTGAAATTCCCCTTTATTTGGGGGCAAAAAGGCAGAAATCTCACTTATTTTGGGGAAAAATTGCAGAAATTTTAATTATTTCAGGGAAAAAAGGCAGAAATTTTCCTGATTTTGAGGCAAAAAGGCAGAAATTCCTAATATTTTGTTGCAAAAATGCAGAAATTTCCCATATTTTGAGGTAAAAAGGATGGAATTCCCCTTATTTGGGGGCAAAAAGGCAGAAATATCCCTTATGTTGGGGCAAAATTGCAGAAATTTCACTTATTTCAGAAAAAAAGGCCGAAATGTTCTTTATTTTGGGGCAAAAATACAGAAATTCTCTTTTTTTTGGGAAAAAATCAGAAATTCCACTTATTTAGAGGCAAAAAGAAGAAATTTCGTTATTTTGGAGCAAAAATGAAGAAATTTCCCCTTTTTATGGCAAA
Source organism: Micromys minutus (assembly GCF_963924665.1). NCBI lineage: Eukaryota > Metazoa > Chordata > Mammalia > Rodentia > Muridae > Micromys > Micromys minutus. Next base: position 1,584,764 of record NW_027667806.1, on the reverse strand, counting down.
AAGGTATGCATTCCCCTTATTTTCGGGCAAAAAGGCAGAAATTCCCCTTATTTTGGGGCAAAAAGATGAAATTCCTAATTTTTGGCTAAAATTGAAGAAATTTCACTTATTTCGGGAGAAAAAGGCAGAAATTCCAATTAATTTCGGGCAAAAAGGAAGAAATGACCCGTATTTAGGAGCAAAATTGCAGAAATTCCCCTAATATTGGTGCAAAAATGCAGAAATTCCCTTTATTATGGAGCAAAAAGGCAGAAATTGTCCATATTTTGGTGCAAAAATCAGAAATTTCCCTTATTTTGAGGTAAAATGCTGAAATTCCCCATATTTTGGGCCAAAAGGCAAAAATTTCCCTTATTTTGGAGTAAATTTGCAGAAATTTCACTTATTTGATGGTAATAAGTAAGAAATTTTCCTTATTTTGGTGCAAAAAAGACAGAAATTCCCTTTGTTTTAGGGGAAAAAGACAGAAATTCCACTTATTTAGATGCAAAAAGGCAAAAGTTCCCCTTATTTTGGAGCAAAAATGAAGAAATTTTCCTTTTTTATGGCAAAAAGGTATGCATTCTTATTATTTTCGAACAAAAAGGCAGAAGTTCCCCATATTTCGGGGCAAAAAGCAGAAATTCCCCTTATTTTGGGGCAAAATTGCAGAAATTTCCCTAATTGTGTGGCAAAAAAACAGAAATTCTCTTTATTTGGGGGCAAAATAGCAGAAATTTCCCTTATTATGGGCAAAAATTGCAGAAATTTCCCTTATTTTAGGGCAAAATTGCAGAAATTTCACTAATTGTGGGGCAAAAAGGCAGAAATTCTCCATATTTTGGGGCAAAACTCAAAAATTCCACTTATTTTGGGGCAAAATTCTAGAAATTTCCCTTATTTTGGGGCAAAATTGCAGAAATTTCACTTATTTTGGGGCAAAATTGCAGAAATTTCACTTATTTCAGGGAAAAAAGGCAGATTTTCCTTATTTTGGGGCAAAAATGCAGAAATTCCTAATATTTTGTGCCAAAATTCAGAAATTCCTTATATTTTGAGGTAAAAAGGCTAAAATTCCCCTTATTTGGGGGCAAAAAGGTAGAAATTTCTTTTATATTGGGGCAAAATTGCAGAAATTTCACTTATTTCAAGGTAATAAGTCAGAAATTATTCTTATTTTGGGGCAAAAAAGACAGAAATCCCCTTGTTTTGGGGGAAAAAGACAGAAATTCCACTTATTTAGAGGCAAAGAAGCAGAAATTTCACTTATTTTGGAGCAAAAATAAAGAAATTTCCCTTTTTTATGGCAAAAAGTTATGCATTCTTCTTATTTTCAGGCAAAAAGGCAGAAATTCCCCATATTTTGGGGCAAAAGGAAGAAATTCCCTTTATTTTGGGGCAAAAAGGCAAAAATTTCCCTTATTTTGGGGCAAAATTGCAGAAATTTCATTTATTTCAGGGCAAAAATTCAGAAATTCCCCTATTTTGGGGCAAAAAGCAGAAATTTCTTTTATTATGGTACAAAATTGAAGAAATTTTCCTTATTTTGGAAAAAAAGGCAGAAATTCCCATATTTTGGTGCAAAAGGCAGAAATTCTTCTTATTTTGAGGTAAAATGCAGAAATTCCCCTTATTTGGAGGTAAAATGCAGAAATTCCCCAAATATTGGGGGAAAATGCAGAAATTCCCTTTATTTTGGGGCTAAAAGGCAGAAATTAACCGTATTTTAAAGCAAAATTTCAGAAATTCTCATAATTTTCGGGCAAAAAAGCAGAAATTCTCCTTATTTTGGGGCAAAAAGACAGAAAATCTCCTTTTTTTGAGAGCAAACAGTCAGAAATTCCCCTTATTTTGGGGCAAAATTGCAGAAATTTCCTTTACATTGGGGCAAAATTGCAGAAATTTCCCTTATTTTGAGGCAAAATTGCAGAAATTTCACTTATTTCAGAAAAATGGCAGAAATTTTCTTATTTTGGGGCAAAAAAGCAGTAACTTCTTTTATTTTGGTACAAATTTGCAGAAATTTTCTTTATTTTGGGGCAAAAAGGCAGAAATTCCCTATATTTTGGGGCAAAAAGGAAGAAATTCCCCTTATTTTGAGGTAAAAAGGCTGAAATTCCCCTTATTTTCGGGGCTAAAAGTCAGAAATTCCCCTTATTTTGATGCAAAAAGACAGAAATTTTTTTTATTTTTAGGGAAAAGGCAGAAATTGCACTTATTTTGAGTCAAAAAGGCGGAAAATCCCCATATTTTGGGGCAAAAATGAAGAAATTTCCCTTTTTTATGGCAGAAAGGAAAACATTCCCTTTATTTTCGGGCAAAAAGGCAGAAATTCCCTATATTTTGGAGCAAAATTGCAGAAATTCCCCTAATTTTGGGGCAAAAGGCAGAAATTCTCTATATTTTGGGACAAAAATCAGAAATTCCCCTTATTTTGGGGCAAAATTCCAGAAATTTTCTTTATTTTGGGGCAAAATTGCAGGAATTTAACTTTTTTTGGAACAAAATTGCAGAAATTTCTCTTATTTGGGGCAAAATTGCAGAAATTTCTCTTATTTTCAGGTAAAAAGTCTGAAATTTCCTTTATTTTGCGCAAAAAGGGAGAAATTCCTCTTATTCTGGGCAAAATTGCAGAAATTTTTTTTGGGGGCAAAAAGGCAGAAATTCCGTATATTTTGTTGCAAAAGGCAGATATTTCCTTTATTTTGAGGTAATAAGGTTGAAATTCCCCTTATTTTGGGGCAAAAAGGCAGAAATTCACCTTATTTTGGGGTTAAATTGCAGAAATTTCAAATATTTCAGGGCAAAATGATAGAAGTTCCCCTTATTTTGGGGCAAAAAGATGAAATCCCTAATTTTTGGCGAAAATTGAAGAAATTTCACTTATTTCGGGACAAAAAGCCAGAAATTCTAATTAATTTCGGGCAAAAAGGCGGAAATGACCCGTATTTTGGAGCAAAATTGCAGAAATTCCCCTAATATTGGTGCAAAAATGCAGAAATTTCCTTTATTATTGGGCAAAAAGGCAGAAATTTTCCATATTTTGGTGCAAGAATCAGAAATTTCCCTTATTTTGAGGTAAAATTCTCAAATTCCCCAAATTTTAGGGCAAAAGGCAAAAATTTCCATTATTTTGGGGCAAATTTGCAGAAATTTCACTTATTTCAGCGTAATAAGTCAGAAATTTTCCTTATTTTGAGGTAAAAAAGACAGAAATTCCCTTTGTTTTGAGGGAAAAACAGAAATTCCACTTATTTAGAGGCAAAAAGGCAAAAGTTCCCCTTATTTTGGAGCAAAAATGAAGAATTTCCCTTTTATATGGCAAAAAAATATGCATTCCCCTTATTTTCAGGCAAAAAGGCAGAAATTCCCCTTATTTTGGAGCAAAAATGAAGAAATTTCACTTTTTTATGGCAAAATGTAAGCATTCCCCTTATTTTCGATCAAAAAGGCAGAAATTCCCTGTATTTGGGAGCAAAATTGCAGAAATTCCCCTAATTTTGGGGCAAAAGGCAGAAATTCCCTTTATTTTGGGGCAAAAATCAGAAATTCCCCATATTTTGGGGCAAAATTCCAGAAATTTTCTTTATTTTAGGGCAAAATTTCAGAAATTTCCCTTATTTGGGGCAAAATTGCAGAAATTTCACTTATTTTATAGTAAAAAATTGATATTTAATTTATTTTGGGGCAAAAAGGGAGAAATTCCCCTTATTTGGGGCAAAATTGCAGTAATTTTCCTTATTTTGGGGCAAAAAGGCAGAACTTCTGTATATTTTGTGGCAAAATGGCAGAAATTTCTTTTATTTAGAGGTAATAAGGTTGAAATTCCCTTTATTTGGGGGCAAAAAGGCTGAAATTCCCCTTATTTGGGGGCAAAAAGGCAGAAATTTCACTTATTTTGGGGCAAAATTGCAGAAATTTCATTTATTTCAGGGAAAAACATCAGAAATTTTCCTTATTTTGGGGCAAAAAGCAGAAATTCCTAGTATATTGTGGAAAAAATGCAGAAATTCCCCATATTTTGAGGTAAAAAGGCTGGAATTCCCTTTATTTGGGGGCAAAAAGGCAGAAATTACCCTTATGTTGGGGCAAAATTGCAGAAATTTCACTTATCTCAGGGAAAAAAGGCAGAAATTTCTTTTATTTTGGGGCAAAAAGCCAGAAGTTATCTTTGTTTTGTGAAAAAAAAGACAGAAATTCCACTTATTTAGAGGCAAAAAAGAAGAAATTCCCATTATTTTGGAGCAAAAATGAAGAAATTTCACTTTTTTATGGCAAAAACGTATGCATTCCCCTTATTTTCAGGCAAAAAGAAGAAATTCCCCGTATTTTGGAGCAAAATTGCAGAAATTCCCCTAATTTTGGGGCAAAAGGCAGATATTCCCTTTATTCTGGGGCAAAAATCAGAAATTCCCCATATTTTGGGGCAAAATTCCAGAAATTTTCTTTATTTTGGGGCAATATTTCAGAAATTTCTCTTATTTGGGGCAAAATTGCAGAAATTTCACTTATTTTATAGTAAAAAAGTTGATATTTAATTTATTTTGGGGCAAAAAGGGAGAAATTCCCCTTATTTGGGGCAAAATTGCAGTAATTTTTCTTATTTTGGGGCAAAAAGACAGAAATTCTGTATATTTTGTGGCAAAAAGACAGAAATTTCCTTTATTTAGAGGTAATAAGGTTGAAATTCCCTTTATTTGGGGGCAAAAAGGCTGAAATTCCCCTTATTTGGGGGCAAAAAGGCAGAAATTTCACTTATTTTGGGGCAAAATTGCAGAAATTCCATTTATTTCAGGGAAAAAAGTCAGAAATTTTCCTTATTTTGGGGCAAAAAGCAGAAATTCCTAATATTTTGTGGAAAAAATGAAGAAATTCCCCATATTTTGAGGTAAAAAGGCTGGAATTCCCCTTATTTGGGGGCAAAAAGGCAGAAATTTCCCTTATGTTGGGGCAAAATTGCAGAAATATCACTTATTTCAGAGAAAAAAGGCAGAAATTTTCTTTATTTTGGGGCAAAAAGACAGAAGTTTTCTTTGTTTAGGGAAAAAAAGACAGAAATTCCACTTATTTAGAAGCAAAAAGGAAGAAATTCCCATTATTTTGGAGCAAAAATGAAGAAATTTCACTTTTTTATGGCATAAACGTATGCATTTTCCTTATTTTCAGGCAAAAAGAAGAAATTCCTCGTATTTTGGAGCAAAATTGCAGAAATTCCCCTAATTTTGGGAGAAAAAGCAGAAATTCCCTTTATTTTGGGGTAAAAATCAGAAATTCCCCTTATTTTGGGCCAAAATTCCAGGAATTTCCTTTATTTTGGGGCAAAATTGCAGAAATTTACCTTATTTTGGGCAAAATTGCAGTAATTTCACTTATATTCAGGAAAAAAGGCTGAAATTGCCTTTTTGGGGGCAAAAATAGAGAAATTGCCCTTATTTTGGGCAAAATTGCAGAAATTTTCCTTATTTTGGGGCAAAAATGCAGAAATTCCGTATATTTTGTGGCAAAACGGGAGAAATTTCTTTTATTTAGAGGTAATAAGGTTGAAATTCCCCTTATTTGGGGGCAAAAAGGCTGAAATTCCCCTTTATTTGGGGGTAAAAAGGCAGAAATTTCACTTATTTTGGGGAAAAATTGCAGAAATTTCAATTATTTCAATGAAAAAAGGCAGAAATTTTCCTTATTTTGGGGCAAAAAGGCAGAAATTCCTAATATTTTGTTGCAAAAATGCAGAAACTCCCCATATTTTGAGGTAAAAAGGATGGAATTCCCCTTATTTGGGGGCAAAAAGGCAGAAATTTCCCTTATGTTGGGGCAAAATTGCAGAAATTTCACTTATTTCAGAAAAAAAAGGCCGAAATGTTCTTTATTTTGGGGCAAAAAGACAGAAATTCTCTTTGTCTTGGGAAAAAAGAGAGAAATTCCACTTATTTAGAGGCAAAAAAGAAGAAATTTCGTTATTTTGGAGCAAAAATTAAGAAATTTTCCTTTTTTATGGCAAAAAGGTATGCATTCCTCTTATTTTCGGGCAAAAAGACAGAAATTCCCCTTATTTTGGGGCAAAAAGATGAAATCCCTAATTTTTGGCTAAAATTGAAGAAATTTCACTTATTTCGGGAGAAAAAGGCAGAAATTCCAATTAATTTTGGGTAAAAAGGAAGAAATGACACGTATTTAGGAGCAAAATTGCAGAAATTTTCCTAATATTGGTGCAAAAATGCAGAAATTCCCTTTATTTTGGGGGAAAAAGGCAGAAATTGTCCATATTTTGGTACAAAAATCAGAAATTTCCCTTATTTTGAGGTAAAATGCTGAAATTCCCCATATTTTGGGCCAAAAGGCAAAAATTTCCCTTATTTTGGGGCAAATTTGCAGAAATTTCACTTATTTGATGGTAATAAGTAAGAAATTTTCCTTATTTTGGGGCAAAAAAGACAGAAATTCCCTTTGTTTTAGGGGAAAAAGACAGAAATTCCAATTATTTAGAGGCAAAAAGGCAAAAGTTCCCCTTATTTTGGAGCAAAAATGAAGAAATTTTCCTTTTTTATGGCAAAAAGGTATGCATTCTTCTTATTTTCGAACAAAAAGGCAGAAATTCCCATTATTTTGGGGCAAAAAGCAGAAATTTCCCTTATTTTGGGGCAAAATTGCAGAAATTTCCCTAATTGTGTGGAAAAAAAAACAGAAATTCCCTTTATTTGAAGGCAAAATAGCAGAAATTTCCCTTATTATGGAGAAAAATTGCAGAAATTTCCCTTTTTTAGGGCAAAATTGCAGAAATTTTACTAATTGTGGGGCAAAAAGGCAGAAATTCTCAATATTTTGGGGCAAAACTCAGAAATTCCACTTATTTTGGGGCAAAATTCTAGAAATTTCCCTTATTTTGGGGCAAAATTGCAGAAATTTCCCTTATTTTGAGGCAAAATTGCAGAAATTTCACTTATTTCAGAAAAAAGGCAGAAATTTTCTTATTTTGGGGCAAAAAGGCAGAAATTTCTTTTATTTTGGTACAAAATTGCCGAAATTTTTCTTATTTTGGGGCAAAAAGGCAGAAATTCCCCCATATTATGGGGCAAAATGAAGAAATTCCCCTTATTTTGAGGTAAAAAGTCTGAAATTCCCCTTATTTTTGGGCAAAAAGTCAGAAATTCCCCTTATTTTGGTGCAAAAAGACAGAAATTTTGTTTATTTTTAGGGAAAAGGCAGAAATTTCACTTATTTTGAGTCAAAAAGGCGGAAAATCCCCATATTTTGGGGCAAAAATGAAGAAATTTCCCTTTTTTATGGCCAAAAGGAAAACATTCCCTTTATTTTCGGGCAAAAAGGCAGAAATTCCCCATATTTTGGAGCAAAATTGCAAAAATTCCCCTAATTTTGGGGCAAAAGGCAGAAATTCCCTATATTTTGGGGCAAAAATCAGAAATTCCCCTTATTTTGTGGCAAAATTCCAGAAATTTTCTTTATTTTGGGGCAAAATTGCAGGAATTTACCTTTTTTTGGAACAAAATTGCAGAAATTTCTCGTATTTGGGGAAAAATTGCAGAAATTTCTCTTATTTTCAGGTAAAAAGTCTGAAATTTCCTTTATTTTGCGCAAAAAGGGAGAAATTCCTCTTATTTTGGGGCAAAATTGCAGAAATTTTCCTTATTTTGGGGCAAAAGGGCAGAAATTCCATATATTTTGTGGCAAAAAGGCAGAAATTTCCTTTATTTTGAGGTAATAAGGTTGAAATTCCCCTTATTTGGGGGCAAAAAGGCTTAAATTCCCCTTTATTTGGGGGTAAAAAGGCAGAAATTTCACTTATTTTGGGGAAAAATTGCAGAAATTTCAATTATTTCAATGAAAAAAGGCAGAAATTTTCCTTATTTTGGGGCAAAAAGGCAGAAATTCCTAATATTTTGTTGCAAAAATGCAGAAATTCCCCATATTTTGAGGTAAAAAGGATGGAATTCCCCTTATTTGGGGGCAAAAAGGCAGAAATTTCCCTTATGTTGGGGCAAAATTGCAGAAATTTCACTTATTTCAGAAAAAAAAGGCCGAAATGTTTTTTATTTTGGGGCAAAAAGACAGAAATTCTCTTTGTCTTGGGAAAAAAGAGAGAAATTCCACTTATTTAGAGGCAAAAAAGAAGAAATTTCGTTATTTTGGAGCAAAAATTAAGAAATTTTCCTTTTTTATGGCAAAAAGGTATGCATTCCTCTTATTTTCGGGCAAAAAGACAGAAATTCCCCTTATTTTGGGGCAAAAAGATGAAATCCCTAATTTTTGGCTAAAATTGAAGAAATTTCACTTATTTCGGGAGAAAAAGGCAGAAATTCCAATTAATTTTGGGTAAAAAGGAAGAAATGACACGTATTTAGGAGCAAAATTGCAGAAATTTTCCTAATATTGGTGCAAAAATGCAGAAATTCCCTTTATTTTGGGGGAAAAAGGCAGAAATTGTCCATATTTTGGTACAAAAATCAGAAATTTCCCTTATTTTGAGGTAAAATGCTGAAATTCCCCATATTTTGGGCCAAAAGGCAAAAATTTCCCTTATTTTGGGGCAAATTTGCAGAAATTTCACTTATTTGATGGTAATAAGTAAGAAATTTTCCTTATTTTGGGGCAAAAAAGACAGAAATTCCCTTTGTTTTAGGGGAAAAAGACAGAAATTCCAATTATTTAGAGGCAAAAAGGCAAAAGTTCCCCTTATTTTGGAGCAAAAATGAAGAAATTTTCCTTTTTTATGGCAAAAAGGTATGCATTCTTCTTATTTTCGAACAAAAAGGCAGAAATTCCCATTATTTTGGGGCAAAAAGCAGAAATTTCCCTTATTTTGGGGCAAAATTGCAGAAATTTCCCTAATTGTGTGGAAAAAAAAACAGAAATTCCCTTTATTTGAAGGCAAAATAGCAGAAATTTCCCTTATTATGGAGAAAAATTGCAGAAATTTCCCTTTTTTAGGGCAAAATTGCAGAAATTTTACTAATTGTGGGGCAAAAAGGCAGAAATTCTCAATATTTTGGGGCAAAACTCAGAAATTCCACTTATTTTGGGGCAAAATTCTAGAAATTTCACTTATTTTGGGGCAAAATTGCAGAAATTTCACTTATTTTGGGGCAAAATTGCAGAAATTTCACTTATTTCATGGAAAAAAGGCAAATTTTCCTTATTTTGGGGCAAAAACGCAGAAATTTCTAATATTTTGTGCCAAAATTCATAAATTCCTTATATTTTGAGGTAAAAAGGCTGAAATTCCCCTTATTTGGGGGCAAAAAGGTAGATATTTCCCTTATATTGGGGCAAAATTGCAGAAACTTCACTTATTTCAAGGTAATAAGTCAGAAATTTTTCTTATTTTGGGGCAAAAAAGACAGAAATTCCCTTTGTTTTGGGGGAAAAAGACAGAAATTCCACTTATTTAGAGGCAAAGAAGCAGAAATTTCGCTTATTTTGGAGCAAAAATGAAGAAATTTCCCTTTTTTATGGCAAAAAGGTATGCATTCTTCTTATTTTCGGGGAAAAAGGCAGAAATTCCCCATATTTTGGGGCAAAAGGAAGAAATTCCCTTTATTTTTGGGCAAAAAGGCAAAAATTTCCCTTATATTGGGGCAAAATTGCAGAAATTTCATTTATTTCAGGGCAAAAGTTCAGAAATTCCCCTATTTTGGGGCAAAAAGCAGAAATTTCTTTTATTATGGTACAAAATTGAAGAAATTTTCCTTATTTTGGAACAAAAAGGCAGAAATTCCCATATTTTGGTGCAAAAGGCAGAAATTCTTCTTATTTTGAGGTAAAATGCAGAAATTCCCCTTATTTGGAGGTAAAATGCAGAAATTCCCCAAATATTGGGGGAAAATGCAGAAATTCCCTTTATTTTGGGGCTAAAAGGCAGAAATTGACCGTATTTTAAAGCAAAATTGCAGAAATTCTCATAATTTTCGGGCAAAAAAGCAGAAATTCTCCTTAATTTGGGCAAAAAGACAGAAAATCTCCTTTTTTCGAGAGCAAACAGTCTGAAATTCCCCTTATTTTGGGGCAAAATTGCAGAAATTTCCCTTATTTTGAGGCAAAATTGCAGAAATTTCACTTATTTCAGAAAAAAGGCAGAAATTTTCTTATTTTGGGGCAAAAAGGCAAAAATTTCTTTTATTTTTGTACAAAATTGCCGAAATTTTTCTTATTTTGGGGCAAAAAGGCAGAAATTCCCCCATATTTTGGGGCAAAATGAAGAAATTCCCCTTATTTTGAGGTAAAAAGTCTGAAATTCCCCTTATTTTTGGGCAAAAAGTCAGAAATTCCCCTTATTTTGGTGCAAAAAGACAGAAATTTTGTTTATTTTTAGGGAAAAGGCAGAAATTTCACTTATTTTGAGTCAAAAAGGCGGAAAATCCCCATATTTTGGGGCAAAAATGAAGAAATTTCCCTTTTTTATGGCCAAAAGGAAAACATTCCCTTTATTTTCGGGCAAAAAGGCAGAAATTCCCCATATTTTTGAGCAAAATTGCAAAAATTCCCCTAATTTTGGGGCAAAAGGCAGAAATTCCCTATATTTTGGGGCAAAAATCAGAAATTCCCCTTATTTTGTGGCAAAATTCCAGAAATTTTCTTTATTTTGGGGCAAAATTGCAGGAATTTACCATTTTTTGGAACAAAATTGCAGAAATTTCTCTTATTTGGGGAAAAATTGCAGAAATTTCTCTTATTTTCAGGTAAGAAGTCTGAAATTTCCTTTATTTTGCGCAAAAAGGGAGAAATTCCTTTTATTTTGGGGCAAAATTGCAGAAATTTTCCTTATTTTGGGGCAAAAGGGCAGAAATTCCATATATTTTGTGGCAAAAAGGCAGAAATTTCCTTTATTTTGAGGTAATAAGGTTGAAATTTCCCAAATTTTGGGGCAAAAAAGGCAGAAATTCACCTTATTTTGGGGTTCAATTGCAGAAATTTCAAATATTTCAGGGCAAAATGGCAGAAATTCCCCTTATTTTGGGGCAAAAAGATGAAATCCCTAATTTTTGGCGAAAATTGAAGAAATTTCACATATTTCGGGACAAAAAGCCAGAAATTCCAATTAATTTCGGGCAAAAAGGCAGAAATGACCCGTATTTTGGAGAAAAATTGCAGAAATTCCCCTAATATTGGTGCAAAAATGCAGAAATTTCCTTTATTATGGGGCAAAAAGGCAGAAATTCTCCATATTTTGGTGCAAATATCAGAAATTTCCCTTATTTTGAGGTAAAATTCTCAAATTCCCCAAATTTTAGGGCAAAAGGCAAAAATTTCCATTATTTTGGGGCAAATTTGCAGAAATTTCACTTATTTCAGCGTAATAAGTCAGAAATTTTCCTTATTTTGAGGCAAAAAAGACAGAAATTCCCTTTGTTTTGAGGGAAAAACAGAAATTCCACTTATTTAGAGGCAAAAAGGCAAAAGTTCCCCTTATTTTGGAGCAAAAATGAAGAAATTTCCCTTTTATATGGCAAAAAAATATGCATTCCCCTTATTTTCAGGCAAAAAGGAAGAAATTCCCCTTATTTTGGAGCAAAAATGAAGAAATTTCACTTTTTTATGACAAAATGTAAGCATTCCCCTTATTTTCGATTAAAAAGGCAGAAATTCCCTGTATTTGGGAGCAAAATTGCAGAAATTCCCCTAATTTTGGGACAAAAAGCAGAAATTCCCTTTATTTTGGTGTAAAAATCAGAAATTCCCCATATTTTGGGGCAAAATTCCAGAAATTTTCTTTATTTTAGGGCAAAATTTCAGAAATTTCCCTTATTTGGGGCAAAATTGCAGAAATTTCACTTATTTTATAGTAAAAAGTTGATATTTAATTTATTTTGGGTCAAAAAGGGAGAAATTCCCCTTATTTGGGGCAAAATTGCAGTAATTTTCCTTATTTTGGGGCAAAAAGGCAGAAATTCTGTATATTTTGTGGCAAAAAGGCAGAAATTTCCCTTATTTAGAGGTAATAAGGTTGAAATTCCCTTTATTTGGGGGCAAAAAGGCTGAAATTCCCTTATTTGGGGGCAAAAAGGCAGAAATTTCAATTATTTTGGGGCAAAATTGCAGAAATTTCATTTATTTCAGGGAAAAAAGTCAGAAATTTTTCTTATTTTGGGGCAAAAAGCAGAAATTCCTAATATTTTGTGGAAAAAATGCAGAAATTCCCCATATTTTGAGGTAAAAAGGCTGGAATTCCCTTTATTTGGGGGCAAAAAGGCAGAAATTTCCCTTATGTTGGGGGAAAATTGCAGAAATTTCACTTATCTCAGGGAAAAAAGGCAGAAATTTCCTTTTTTTAGGGGCAAAAAGACAGAAGTTTTCTTTGTTTTGTGAAAAAAAGACAGAAATTCCACTTATTTAGAGGCAAAAAGGAAGAAATTCCCATTATTTTGGAGCAAAAATGAAGAAATTTCACTTTTTTATGGCAAAAACGTATGCATTCCCCTTATTTTCAGGCAAAAAGAAGAAATTATCCGTATTTTGGAGCAAAATTGCAGAAATTCCCCTAATTTTGGGGCAAAAGGCAGAAATTCCCTTTATTTTGGGGTAAAAATCAGAAATTCCCCTTATTTTGGGGCAAAATTCCAGGAATTTCCTTTATTTTGGGGCAAAATTGCAGAAATTTACCTTATTTTGGGCAAAATTGCAGAAATTTTCCTTATGATGGAGCAAAAAGGCAAAAATTCCATAAATTTTATTGCAAAAATGCAGAAATTCCTTTTATTTTGAAGTAAAAAGGCTGAAATTCCCCTTATTTGGGGGCAAAAAGGCAGAAATTTCCCTTATTTTGGGACAAAATTGCAGAAATTTTACTTATTTCAGGGTAATAAGTCATAAATTCCCCTTATTTTGGGGCAAAAAAGACAGAAATTCCTTTTGTTTTTAAGGAAAAAGACAGAAATTCCACTTATTTAGAGGCAAAAAGGCAGAAATTCTCCTTATTTTGGAGCAAAAATGAAGAAATTTCTCTTTTATATGGCAAAAAATATGCATTCCCCTTATTTTCAGGCAAAAAGTCAGAAATTCCCCTTATTTTGGTGCAAAAAGACAGAAATTTTGTTTATTTTTAGGGAAAAGGCAGAAATTGAACTTATTTTGAGTCAAAAAGGCAGAAAATCCCCATATTTTGGGGCAAAAAGGAAGAAATTTCCCTTTTTTATGGCAAAAAGGAAAACATTCCCTTTATTTTCGGGCAAAAAGGCAGAAATTCCCCATATTTTGGAGCAAAATTGCAGAAATTCCCCTAATTTTGGGGCAAAAGGCAGAAATTCCCTATATTTTGGGGCAAAAATCAGAAATTCCCCTTATTTTGGGGCAAAATTCCAGAAATTTTCTTTATTTTGGGGCAAATTTGCAGAAATTTCACTTATTTCAGCGTAATAAGTCAGAAATTTTCCTTATTTTGAGGCAAAAAAGACAGAAATTCCCTTTGTTTTGAGGGAAATACAGAAATTCCCCTCATTTTCAGGCAAAAAGGCAGAAATTCCTTTTATTTTGGAGCAAAAATGAAGAAATTTCTCTTTTATATGGCAAAAAATATGCATTCCCCTTATTTTCAGGCAAAAAGTCAGAAATTCCCCTTATTTTGGTGCAAAAAGACAGAAATTTTGTTTATTTTTAGGGAAAAGGCAGAAATTGAACTTATTTTGAGTCAAAAAGGCAGAAAATCCCCATATTTTGGGGCAAAAAGGAAGAAATTTCCCTTTTTTATGGCAAAAAGGAAAACATTCCCTTTATTTTCGGGCAAAAAGGCAGAAATTCCCCATATTTTGGAGCAAAATTGCAGAAATTCCCCTAATTTTGGGGCAAAAGGCAGAAATTCCCTATATTTTGGGGCAAAAATCAGAAATTCCCCTTATTTTGGGGCAAAATTCCAGAAATTTTCTTTATTTTGGGGCAAATTTGCAGAAATTTCACTTATTTCAGCGTAATAAGTCAGAAATTTTCCTTATTTTGAGGCAAAAAAGACAGAAATTCCCTTTGTTTTGAGGGAAATACAGAAATTCCCCTCATTTTCAGGCAAAAAGGCAGAAATTCCTTTTATTTTGGAGCAAAAATGAAGAAATTTCACTTTTTCATGGCAAAATGTAAGCATTCCCCTTATTTTCGGTCAAAAAGGCAGAAATTCCCCGTATTTGGGAGCAAAATTCCAGAAATTCCCCTAATTTTGGGGCAAAAGGCACAAATTCCCTTTATTTTGGGGCAAAAATCAGAAATTCCCCATATTTTTGGGCAAAATTCCAGAAATTTTCTTTATTTTGGGGCAAAATTTCAGAAATTTCCCTTTTTTGGGGCAAAATTGCAGAAATTTCACTTATTTTATAGTAAAAAATTGATATTTAATTTATTTTGGGGCAAAAAGGGAGAAATTCCCCTTATTTGGGGCAAAATTGCAGTAATTTTCCTTATTTTGGAGCAAAAAGGCAGAAATTCTGTATATTTTGTGGCAAAAAGTCCGAAATTTCTTTTATTTAGAGGTAATAAGGTTGAAATTCCCTTTATTTGGGGGCAAAAAGGCTGAAATTCCCCTTATTTGGGGGCAAAAAGGCAGAAATTTCACTTATTTTGGGGCAAAATTGCAGAAATTTCATTTATTTCAGGGAAAAAAGTCAGAAATTTTCCTTATTTTGGGGCAAAAAGCAGAAATTCCTAGTATATTGTGGAAAAAATGCAGAAATTCCCCATATTTTGAGGTAAAAAGGCTGGAATTCCCTTTATTTGGGGGCAAAAAGGCAGAAATTACCCTTATGTTGGGGCAAAATTGCAGAAATTTCACTTATCTCAGGGAAAAAAGGCAGAAATTTTCTTTATTTTGGGGCAAAAAGACAGAAGTTTTTTTTTGTTTAGGGAAAAAAAGACAGAAATTCCACTTATTTAGAGGCAAAAAGGTAGAAATTCCCATTATTTTGGAGCAAAAATGAAGAAATTTCACTTTTTATGGCAAAAACTTATGCATTTTCCTTATTTTCAGGCAAAAAGAAGAAATTCCCCGAATTTTGGAGCAAAATTGCAGAAATTCCCCTTATTTTGGGACAAAAGGCAGAAATTCCCTTTATTTTGGGGTAAAAATCAGAAATTCCCCTTATTTTGGGGCAAAATTGCATAAATTTCACTTATTTCAGGGAAAAATGCAGAAATTTTCCTTATTTTGGGCCAAAAAGGCAGAAATTCCTTATATTTTCTGGCAAAAATGCAGAAATTCCCCTTATTTTGAGGTAAAAAGCTGAAATTCTCCTTATTTGGGGGCAAAAAGGCAGAAATTTCACTTATTTTGGGAAAAATTGCAGAAATTTACCTTATTTTGGGGCAAAATTTCAGAAATTTCCCTTATTTGGGGCAAAATTGCAGAAATTTCACTTATTTTAAGGTAAAAAGGATAATATTTAATTTATTTTGGGGCAAAAAGGGAGAAATTTCTCTTATTTGGGGCAAAATTGCAGTAATTTTCCTTATTTGGGGGCAAAAATGCAGAAATTCCGTATATTTTGTGGCAAAAAGGGAGAAATTTCTTTTATTTAGAGGTAATAAGGTTGAAATTCCCCTTATTTGGGGGCAAAAAGGCTGAAATTCCCCTATATTTGGGGGCAAAACGGCAGAAATTTCACTTATTTTGGGGAAAAATTGCAGAAATTTCAATTATTTCAGGGAAAAAAGGCAGAAATTTTCCTTATTTTGGGGCAAAAAGGCAGAAATTCCTAATATTTTGTTGCAAAAATGCAGAAATTCCCCATATTTTGAGGTAAAAAGGCTGGAATTCCCCTTATTTGGGGGCAAAAAGGCAGAAATTTCCTTTATGTTGGGGCAAAATTGCAGAAATTTCACTTATTTCAGAAAAAAAATGCCGAAATGTTCTTTATTTTGGGGCAAAAAAACAGAAATTCTCTTTGTTTTGGGAAAAAAAGATAGAAATTCCACTTATTTAGAGGCCAAAAAGAAGAAATTTCGTTATTTTGGAGCAAAAATGAAGAAATTTCCCTTTTTTATGGCAAAAAGGTATGCATTCCCCTTATTTTCGGGCAAAAAGGCAGAAATTCCCCTTATTTTGGGGCAAAAAGATGAAATCTCTAATTTTTGGATAAATTGAAGAAATTTCACTTATTTCGGGAGAATAAGGCAGAAATTCCAATTAATTTCGGGCAAAAAAGAAGAAATGACCCGTATTTAGGAGCAAAATTGTAGAAATTCCCCTAATATTGGTGCAAAAATGCAGAAATTCCCTTTATTTTGGGGGAAAAAGGCAGAAATTGTCCATATTTTGGTGCAAAAATCAGAAATTTCCCTTATTTTGGGGTAAAATGCTGAAATTCCCCATATTTTGGGCCAAAAGGCAAAAATTTCCCTTATTTTGGGGCAAATTTGCAGAAATTTCACTTATTTGATGGTAATAAGTAAGAAATTTTCCTTATTTTGGGGCAAAAAAGACAGAAATTCCCTTTGTTTTAGGGGAAAAAGACAGAAATTCCAATTATTTAGAGGCAAAAAGGAAAAAGTTCCCCTTATTTTGGAGCAAAAATGAAGAAATTTTTCTTTTTTATGGCAAAAAGGTATGCATTCTTCTTATTTTCGAACAAAAAGGCAGAAATTCCCATTATTTTGGGGCAAAAAGCAGAAATTTCCCTTATTTTGGGGCATAATTGCAGAAATTTCCCTAATTGTGTGGAAAAAAAACAGAAATTCCCTTTATTTGAAGGCAAAATAGCAGAAATTTCCTTTTTAGGGGGAAAATTGCAGAAATTTCCCTTTTTTTAGGGCAAAATTGCAGAAATTTCACTAATTGTGGGGCAAAAAGGCAGAAATTCTCAATATTTTGGGGCAAAACTCAGAAATTCCACTTATTTTGGGGCAATATTCTAGAAATTTCGCTTATTTTGGGGCAAAATTGCAGAAATTTCACTTATTTTGGGGCAAAATTGCAGAAATTTCACTTATTTCATGGAAAAAAGGCAGATTTTCCTTATTTTGGGGCAAAAACGCAGAAATTCCTAATATTTTGTGCCAAAATTCAGAAATTCCTTATATTTTGAGGTAAAAAGGCTGAAATTCCCCTTATTTGGGGGCAAAAAGGTAGAAATTTCCCTTATATTAGGGCAAAATTGCAGAAATTTCACTTATTTCAAGGTAATAAGTCAGAAATTTTTCTTATTTTGGGGCAAAAAAGACAGAAATTCCCTTTGTTTTGTGGGAAAAAGACAGAAATTCCACTTATTTAGAGGCAAAGAAGCAGAAATTTCGCTTATTTTGGAGCAAAAATGAAGAAATTTCCCTTTTTTATGGCAAAAAGGTATGCATTCTTCTTATTTTTGGGCAAAAAGGCAGAAATTCCCCATATTTTGAGGCAAAAAAAAGAAATTTCTTTTATTTTTGGGCAAAAAGGCAAAAATTTCCCTTATTTTGGGGCAAAATTGCAGAAATTTCATTTATTTCAGGGCAAAAATTCAGAAATTCCCCTTATTTTGGGGCAAAAAGCAGAAATTTCTTTTATTATGGTACAAAATTGAAGAAATTTTCCTTAATTTGGAACAAAAAGGCAGAAATTCCCATATTTTGGTGCAAAAGACAGAAATTCTTCTTATTTTGAGGTAAAATGCAGAAATTCCCCTTATTTGGAGGTAAAATGCAGAAATTCCCCAAATAATGGGGGAAAATGCAGAAATTCCCTTTATTTTGGGGCTAAAAGGCAGAAATTAACCGTATTTTAAAGCAAAATTGCAGAAATTCTTATAATTTTCGGGCAAAAAATCAGAAATTCTCCTTAATTTGGGCAAAAAGACAGAAAATCTCCTTTTTTCGAGAGCAAACAGTCTGAAATTCCCCTTATTTTGGGGCAAAATTGCAGAAATTTCCTCTACATTGGGGCAAAATTGCAGAAATTTCCCTTATTTTGAGGCAAAATTGCAGAAATTTCACTTATTTCAGAAAAAAGGCAGAAATTTTCTTATTTTGGGGCAAAAAGGCAGAAATTTCTTTTATTTTGGTACAAAATTGCCGAAATTTTCCTTATTTTGGGACAAAAAGGCAGAAATTCCCCATATTTTGGGGCAAAAAGAAAGAAATTCCCCTTATTTTGAGGTAAAAATTCTGAAATTCCCCTTATTTTCGGGCAAAAAGTCAGAAATTCCGCTTATTTTGGTGCAAAAAGACAGAAATTCTGTTTATTTTTAGGGAAAAGGCAGAAATTGCACTTATTTTGAGTCAAAAAGGCGGAAAATCCTCATATTTTGGGGCAAAAATGAAGAAATTTCCCTTTTTTATGGCAAAAAAGAAGACATTCCCTTTATTTTCGGGCAAAAAGGCAGAAATTCCCCATATTTTGGAGCAAAATTGCAGAAATTCCCCTAATTTTGGGGCAAAAGAAAGAAATTCCCTTTATTTTGGGGCAAAAATCATAAATTCTTCTTATTTTGGGGCAAAATTCCAGAAATTTTCTTTATTTTGGGGAAAAATTGCAGGAATTTACATTTTTTGGAACAAAATTGCAGAAATTTCTCTTATTTGGGGCAAAATTGTAGAAATTTCTTTTATTTTCAGGTAAAAAGTCTGAAATTTCCTTTATTTTGGGCAAAAAGGGAGAAATTCCTCTTATTTTGGGGCAAAATTGCAGAAATTTTCCTTATTTTGGGGCAAAAAGGCAGAAATTCCGCATATTTTGTGGCAAAAAGGCAGAAATTTTCTTTATTTTGAGATAATAAGGTAGAAATTCCCCTTATTTTGGGGCACAAAGGCAGAAATTCCCCTTATTTGGGGGTAAAATTGCAGAAATTTCAAATATTTCAGGGCAAAATGGCGGAAATTCCCATTATTTTGGGGCAAAAAGATGAAATCCTAATTTTTGGTGAAAATTGAAGAAATATCACTTATTTCGGGACAAAAAGCCAGAAATTCCAATTAATTTCAGGCAAAAAG
Source organism: Micromys minutus (assembly GCF_963924665.1). Lineage (NCBI taxonomy): Eukaryota > Metazoa > Chordata > Mammalia > Rodentia > Muridae > Micromys > Micromys minutus. Next base: position 1,565,897 of record NW_027667806.1, on the reverse strand, counting down.
GCAGAAATGACCCGTATTTTGGAGCAAAATTGCAGAAATTCCCCTAATATTGGTGCAAAAATGCAGAAATTCCCTTTATTATGGGGCAAAAAGGCAGAAATTCTCCATATTTTGGTGCAAAAATCAGAAATTTCCCTTATTTTGAGGTAAAATTCTCAAATTCCCCAAATATAGAGCAAAAGGCAAAAATTTCCAATATTTTGGGGCAAATTTGCAGAAATTTCACTTATTTCAGCGTAATAAGTCAGAAATTTTCCTTATTTTGAGGCAAAAAAGACAGAAATTCCCTTTGTTTTGAAGGAAAAACAGAAATTCCACTTATTTAGAGGCAAAAAGGCAAAAGTTCCCCTTATTTTGGAGCAAAAATGAAGAAATTTCCCTTTTTTATGGCCAAAAGGTATGCATTCTTTTTATTTTCGGGCAAAAAGGCAGAAATTCCCCAAATTTTGGGGCAAAAGGCAGAAAATCCACTTATTTTGGGGCAAAAGTGCAGAAATTTCCCTCATTTTGGGGCAAAATTGCAGAAATTTCACTTATTTTGGTGCAAAATTTCAGAAATTTCACTTATTTCAAGAAAAAAAGGCAGAAATTATCCTTATTTTGGGGCAAAAAGGCAGAAATTCCTAATATTTTGTGCCAAAATTTAGAAATTCCCATTATTTTGAGGTAAAAAGTCTGAAATTCCCCTTATTTGGGGGCAAAAAGGCAGAAAATTCCCTTATATTGGGGCAAAATTTCAGAAATTTCACTTATTTCAGGGTAATAAGACAGAAATTTTTTTATTTTGGGGCAAAAAAGACAGAAATTTTTTTTGTTTTGGGGGAAAAAGAAAGAAATTCCACATATTTAGAGGCAAAAAAGCAGAATTTCCCCTTATTTAGGAGCAAAAATGAAGAAATTTACCTTTTTTATGGCAAAAAGGTATGCATTCTTCTTATTTTCGGGCAAAAAGGCAGAAATTTCCCATATTTTAGGGCAAAAAACAGAAATTCCCTTTATTTTGGGGCAAAAAGGCAAAAATTTCCCTCATTTTGGGGCAAACTTGCAGAAATTTCATTTATTTCAGGGCAAAAATTCAGAAATTCCCCTTATTTTGGGGTAAAAAGCAGAAATTTCTTTTATTATGGTACAAAATTGAAGAAATTTTTTTTATTTTGGAAGAAAAAGGCAGAAATTCCCCATATTTTGGGGCAAAAGGCATAAATTCTTCTTATTTTGAGGTAAAATGCAGAAATTCCCCTTATTTAGAGGTAAAATACAGAAATTCCCCAAATATTGGGGGAAAATGCAGAAATTCCCTTTATTTTGGGGCTAAAAGGCAGAAATTAACCGTATTTTAAAGCAAAATTGCAGAAATTCTCATAATTTTCGGGCAAAAAAGGAGAAATTCTACTTATTTTGGGGCAAAAAGACAGAAAATCTCCTTTTTTCGAGAGCAAACAGTCAAAAATTCCCTATATTTTGGGGCAAAATTGCAGAAATTTCTTTTACATTAGGGCAAAATTGCAGAAATTTCCCTTATTTTGGGGCAAAATTGCATAAATTTCACTTATTTCAGGGTAATAAGTCAGAAATTCTCCTTATTTTGATGCAAAAAAGACGGAAATTTCCTTTGTTTTGTTGGAAAAAGACAGAAATTCAACTTATTTAGAGGCAAAAAGGTAGAAATTACCCTTATTTTGGAGCAAAAATGAAGAAATTTCCCTTTTTATGGCAAAAAGGTGTGAATTCCCATTATTTTCGGGCAAAAAGGCAGAAATTCCCCGTATTTTGGAGCAAAATTGCAGAAATTCCCCTAATTTTTCGGCAAAAAGCAAAAATTCCCTTTATTTTGGGGCAAAAATCAGAAATTCCCTTTATTTTGGGGCAAAATTCAAGAAATTTTCTTTATTTTGGGGCAAAATTGCAGCAATTTACCTTATTTTAGGGCAAAATAGCAGAAATTTCACTTATTTCAAGGTAATAAGTCAGAATTTCTCCTTATTTTTATGCAAAAAAGACAGAAATTCCCTTTGTTTTGTAGGAAAAAGACAGAAATTCCACTTATTTAGAGGCAAAAAGGCAGAAATTCCCCTAATTTTGGGGCAAAAGGCAGAAATTTTCTTTATTTTGGGGAAAAATCAGAAATTCCCCTTATTTTGGGAAAATTCAAGAAATTTCCTATATTTTGGGGCAAAATTGCAGGAATTTACCTTATTTTAGGGCAAAATTGCAGAAATTTCTTTTATTTGGGGCAAAATTGCAGAAATTTCACTTATTTTCAGGTAAAAAGGCTGAAATTTCCTTTATTTTGGGGCACAAATGGAGAAATTCCCATTATTTTGGGGCAAAATTGCAGAAATTTCCTTTATTATGGGAAAAAATTGCAGAAATTTCCCTTATTTCACGGCAAAATTGCAGAAATTTCACTTAATCAGGGTAATAACTCAGAAATTCCCCTTATTTTGGAGCAAAAATGAATAAATTTCCATTTTTATGGCAAAAGGGTATGCATTCCCATTATTTTCGGGCAAAAAGGCAGAAATTCCCCTTATTTTGGAGCAAAATTGAAGAAATTCCCCTAATTTTGGGGCAAAAGGCAGAAATTCCCTTTATTTTGGGGCAAAAATCAGAAATTCCCCTTATTTTGGGGCAAAATTCAAGAAATTTTCTTTATTTTGGGGCAAAATTGCAGGAATTTAACTTATTTTGGGGCAAAATTGCAGAAATTTCCCTTATTTGGGGCAAAATTGCAGAAATTTCACTTATTTTCAGGTAAAAAGGCTGAAATTTCCTTTATTTTGGGGCAAAAAGGGGGAAATTCCCCTTATTTTGGGGCAAAATTGCAGAAATTTCCTTTATTATGGGAAAAAAATTGCAGAAATTTCCCTTATTTTAATGCAAAATTACAGAAGTTTCACTTATTTAAGAGAAATAAAGCAAAAATTTTTCTTATTTTGGGGCAAAAAGGCAGAAATTCCCATTATTTTGGGGCAAAAAGGCAGAAATTCACCTTATTTTGGGGTAAAATTGCAGAAATTTCAAATATTTCAGGGCCTAATGAGGGAAATTCCCCTTATTTTGGGGCAAAAATATGAAATCCCTAATTTTTGGCGAAAATTGAAGAAATTTCACTTATTTCGGGACAAAAAGCCAGAAATTCCAATTAATTTCGGGCAAAAAGGCAGAAATGACCCGTATTTTGGAGCAAAATTGCAGAAATTCCCCTAATATTGGTGCAAAAATGCAGAAATTCCCTTTATTATGGGGCAAAAATGCAGAAATTCTCCATATTTTGGTGCAAAACTCAGAAATTTCTTTTATTTTGAGGTAAAATTCTCAAATTCCGCAAATTTTAGGGCAATAGAAAAAAATTTCCTTTATTTTGGGGCAAATTTGCCGAAATTTCACTTATTTCAGGGTAATAAGTCAGAAATTTTCCTTATTTTGAGGCAAAAAAGACAGAAATTCCCTTTGTTTTGGGGGAAAAACAGAAATTTCACTTATTTAGAGGCAAAAAGGCAAAAGTTCCCCTTATTTTGGAGCAAAAATGAAGAAATTTCCCTTTTTTATGGCAAAAAGTTATGCATTCTTTTTATTTTCGGGCAAAAAGGCAGAAATTCCCCAAATTTTGGGGCAAAAGGCATAAATTCCACTTATTTTGGGGCAAAATTGCAGAAATTTCCCTTATTTTGGGGCAAAATTGCAGAAATTTCACTTATTTCAAGGAAAAAAGGCAGAAATTTTCCTTATTTTGGGGCAAAAAGGCAGAAATTCCTAATATTTTGTGCCAAAATTTAGAAATTCCCATTACTTTGAGATAAAAAGTCTGAAATTCTCCTTATTTGGGGGCAAAAAGGCAGAAATTTCCCTTATATTGGGGCAAAATTTCAGAAATTTCACTTATTTCAGGGTAATAAGTCAGAAATTTTCTTCATTTTGGGGCAAAAAAGACAGAAATTCCTTTTGTTTTGGGGGAAAAATAAGAAATTCCACTTATTTAGAGGCAAAAAAGCAGAAATTCCCCTTATTTTGGAGCAAAAATGAAGAAATTTACCTTTTTTATGGCAAAAAGGTATGCATTCTTTTTATTTTCGGGCAAAAAGGCAGAAATTCCCCATATTTTGGGGCAAAAGGCAGAAATTCCCTTTATTTTGGGGCAAAAAGGCAAAAATTTCCCTTATTTTAGGGCAAAATTGCAGAAATTTCATTTATTTCAGGGCAAAAATTCAGAAATTCCCCTTATTTTGGGGCAAAAAGCAGAAATTTCTTTTATTATGATACAAAATTGAAGAAATTTTCCTTATTTTGGAACCAAAATGCAGAAATTCCCAATATTTTGGGGCAAAAGGCATAAATTCTTCTTATTTTGAGGTAAAATGCAGAAATTCCCCTTATTTAAAGGTAAAATGCAGAAATTCCCCAAATATTGGGGGAAAATGCAGAAATTCCCTTTATTTTGGGGCTAAAAGGCAGAAATTAACCGTATTTTAAAGCAAAATTGCAGAAATTCTCATAATTTTCAGGCAAAAGACCAGGAATTCTACTTATTTTGGGGCAAAAAGACAGAAAATCTTTTTTCAAGAGCAAACAGTCAGAAATTCCCCTTATTTTGGGGCAAAATTGCAGAAATTTCTTTTACATTAGGGCAAAATTGCAGAAATTCCCCTAATTTTGGTGCAAAAGGCAGAAATTCCCTTTATTTTGGGGCAAAAATCAAAAATTCCCCTTATTTTGGGGCAAAATTCAAGAAATTTCTTTTATTTTGGGGCAAAATTGAAGGAATTTACCTTATTTTGTGGCAAAAAATTCAGAAATTTCCCTTATTTGGGGCAAAATTGCAGAAATTTTACTTTTTTTCAGGTAAAAAGGCTGAAATTTCCTTTTTTGGGGGCAAAAAGGTAAAAAATTCCCATTATTTTGGGGCAAAATTGCAAAAATTTCCTTTATTATGGGAAAAAATTGCAGAAATTTCCATTATTTTAAGGCAAAATTGCAGAAATTTCCCTTATTTTGGGGCAAAATTGGAGAAATTTCACTTATTTTGGGGCAAAATTGCAGAAATTTCACTTATTTCAAGGAAAAAAGGCAGAAATTTTCCTTATTTTGGGGCAAAAAAGCAGAAATTCCTAATATTTTGTGCCAAAATTTAGAAATTCCCATTACTTGGAGGTAAAAAGTCTGAAATTCCCCTTATTTGGGGGCAAAAAGGCAGAAATTTCCCTTATATTGGGGCAAAATTTCAGAAATTTCACTTATTTCAGGGTAATAAGTCAGAAATTTTCCTTATTTTGGGGCAAAAAAGACAGAAATTCCTTTTGTTTGGGGGGAAAAATAAAGAAATTCCACTTATTTAGAGGCAAAAAAGCAGAAATTCCCCTTATTTTGGAGCAAAAATGAAGAAATTTACCTTTTTTATGGCAAAAAGGTATGCATTCTTCTTATTTTCGGGCAAAAAGGCAGAAATTCCCCATATTTTGGGGCAAAAGGCAGAAATTCCCTTTATTTTGGGGCAAAAAGGCAAAAATTTCCCTTATTATAGAACAAAATTGCAGAAATTTCATTTATTTCAGGGCAAAAATTCAGAAATTCCCCTTATTTTGGGGCAAAAAGCAGAAATTTTTATTATGGTACAAAATTGAAGAAATTTTCCTTATTTTGGAAGAAAAAGGCAGAAATTCCCTTTATTTTGGGGCAAAAATCAGAAATTCCCCTTATTTTGGGGCAAAATTCAAGAAATTTTTTTTATTTTGGGGCAAAATTGCAGGAATTTACCTTATTTTGGGGCAAAATTGCAAAAATTTCCCTTATTTGGGGCAAAATTGCAGAAATTTCACTTATTTTCAGGTAAAAAGGCTGAAATTTCCTTTATTTTGGGGCAAAAAGTGGGAAATTCCCCTTATTTTGGGGCAAAATTGCAGAAATTTCCTTTATTATGGGAAAAAATTGCAGAAATTTCTAGTATTTTAATGCAAAATTGCAGAAATTTCACTTATTTCAGAGAAATAAAGCAAAAATTTTTCTTATTTTGGGGCAAAAAGGCAGATATTCCCTTTATTTTGGGGCAAAAAGGCAGAAATTCACCTTTTTTTGGGGTATAATTGCAGAAATTTCAAATATTTCAGGGCCTAATGTGGGAAATTCCCCTTTATTTTGGGGCAAAAATATGAAATCCATAATTTTTGGCGAAAATTGAAGAAATTTCACTTATTTCGGGACAAAAAGCCAGAAATTCCAATTAATTTCGGGCAAAAAGGCAGAAATGACCCGTATTTTGGAGCAAAATTGCAGAAATTCCCCTAATATTGGTGCAAAAATGCAGAAATTCCCTTTATTATGGGGCAAAAATGCAGAAATTCTCCATATTTTGGTGCAAAAATCAGAAATTTCCCTTATTTTGAGGTAAAATTCTCAAATTCCCCAAATTTTAGGGCAATAGAAAAAAATTTCCCTTATTTTGGGGCAAATTTGCCGAAATTTCACTTATTTCAGGGTAATAAGTCAGAAATTTTCCTTATTTTGAGGCAAAAAAGACAGAAATTCCCTTTGTTTTGGGGGAAAAACAGAAATTCCACTTATTTAGAGGCAAAAAGGCAAAAGTTCCCCTTATTTTGGAGCAAAAATGAAGAAATTTCCCTTTTTTATAGCAAAAAGTTATGCATTCTTTTTATTTTCGGGCAAAAAGGCAGAAATTCCCCAAATTTTGGGGCAAAAGGCATAAATTCCACTTATTTTGGGGCAAAATTGCGGAAATTTCCCTTATTTTGGGGCAAAATTGGAGAAATTTCACATATTTTGGGGCAAAATTGCAGAAATTTCACTTATTTCAAGGAAAAAAGGCAGAAATTTTCCTTATTTTGGGGCAAAAAGGCAGAAATTCCTAATATTTTGTGCCAAAATTTAGAAATTCCCATTACTTTGAGGTAAAAAGTCTGAAATTCCCCTTATTTGGGGGCAAAAAGGCAGAAATTTCCCTTATATTGGGGCAAAATTTCAGAAATTTCACTTATTTCAGGGTAATAAGTCAGAAATTTTCTTCATTTTGGGGCAAAAAAGACAGAAATTCCTTTTGTTTTGGGGGAAAAATAAGAAATTCCACTTATTTAGAGGCAAAAAAGCAGAAATTCCCCTTATTTTGGAGCAAAAATGAAGAAATTTACCTTTTTTATGGCAAAAAGGTATGCATTCTTCTTATTTTCGGGCAAAAAGGCAGAAATTCCCCATATTTTGTGGCAAAAGGCAGAAATTCCCTTTATTTTGGGGCAAAAAGGCAAAAATTTCCCTTATTTTAGGGCAAAATTGCAGAAATTTCATTTATTTCAGGGCAAAAATTCAGAAATTCCCCTTATTTTGGGGCAAAAAGCAGAAATTTCTTTTATTATGGTACAAAATTGAAGAAATTTTCCTTATTTTGGAACCAAAAGGCAGAAATTCCCAATATTTTGGGGCAAAAGGCATAAATTCTTCTTATTTTGAGGTTAAATGCAGAAATTCCCCTTATTTAGAGGTAAAATGCAGAAATTCCCCAAATATTGGGGGAAAATGCAGAAATTCCCTTTATTTTGTGGCTAAAAGGCAGAAATTAACTGTATTTTAAAGCAAAATTGCAGAAATTCTCATAATTTTCAGGCAAAAGACCAGAAATTCTACTTATTTTGGGGCAAAAAGACAGAAAATCTTTTTTCAAGAGCAAACAGACAGAAATTCCCCTTATTTTGGGGCAAAATTGCAGAAATTTCTTTTACATTAGGGCAAAATTGCAGAAATTCCCCTAATTTTGGTGCAAAAGGCAGAAATTCCCTTTATTTTGGGGCACAAATCAAAAATTCCCCTTATTTTGTGGCAAAATTCAAGAAATTTCTTTTATTTTGGGGCAAAATTGAAGGAATTTACCTTATTTTGTGGCAAAAAATTCAGAAATTTCCCTTATTTGGGGCAAAATTGCAGAAATTTTACTTTTTTTCAGGTAAAAAGGCTGAAATTTCCTTTAGTTTGGGGCAAAAAGGTAAAAAATTCCCCTTATTTTGGGGCAAAATTGCAAAAATTTCCTTTATTATGGGAAAAAATTGCAGAAATTTCCATTATTTTAAGGCAAAATTGCAGAAATTTCCCTTATTTTGGGGCAAAATTGCAGAATTTTCACTTATTTCAAGGAAAAAAGGCAGAAATTTTCCTTATTTTGGGGGCAAAAAAGCAGAAATTCCTAATATTTTGTGCCAAAATTTAGAAATTCCCATTACTTTGAGGTAAAAAGTCTGAAATTCCCCTTATTTGGGGGCAAAAAGGCAGAAATTTCCCTTATATTGGGGCAAAATTTCAGAAATTTCACTTATTTCAGGGTAATAAGTCAGAAATTTTCCTTATTTTGGGGCAAAAAAGACAGAAATTCCTTTTGTTTTGGGGGAAAAATAAAGAAATTCCACTTATTTAGAGGCAAAAAAGCAGAAATTCCCCTTATTTTGGAGCAAAAATGAAGAAATTTACCTTTTTTATGGCAAAAAGGTATGCATTTTTCTTATTTTCGGGCAAAAAGGCAGAAATTCCCCATATTTTGGGGCAAAAGGCAGAAATTCCCTTTATTTTGGGGCAAAAAGGCAAAAATTTCCCTTATTTTAGGGCAAAATTGCAGAAATTTCATTTATTTCAGGGCAAAAATTCAGAAATTCCCCTTATTTTGGGGCAAAAAGCAGAAATTTCTTTTATTATGGTACAAAATTGAAGAAATTTTCCTTATTTTGGAACCAAAAGGCAGAAATTCCCAATATTTTGGGGCAAAAGGCATAAATTCTTCTTATTTTGAGGTAAAATGCAGAAATTCCCCTTATTTAGAGGTAAAATGCAGAAATTCCCCAAATATTGGGGGAAAATGCAGAAATTCCCTTTATTTTGTGGCTAAAAGGCAGAAATTAACTGTATTTTAAAGCAAAATTGCAGAAATTCTCATAATTTTCAGGCAAAAGACCAGAAATTCTACTTATTTTGGGGCAAAAAGACAGAAAATCTTTTTTCAAGAGCAAACAGACAGAAATTCCCCTTATTTTGGGGCAAAATTGCAGAAATTTCTTTTACATTAGGGCAAAATTGCAGAAATTCCCCTAATTTTGGTGCAAAAGGCAGAAATTCCCTTTATTTTGGGGCAAAAATCAAAAATTCCCCTTATTTTGTGGCAAAATTCAAGAAATTTCTTTTATTTTGGGGCAAAATTGAAGGAATTTACCTTATTTTGTGGCAAAAAATTCAGAAATTTCCCTGATTTGGGGCAAAATTGCAGAAATTTTACTTTTTTTCAGGTAAAAAGGCTGAAATATCCTTTAGTTTGGGGCAAAAAGGTAAAAAATTCCCCTTATTTTGGGGCAAAATTGCAAAAATTTCCTTTATTATGGGAAAAAATTGCAGAAATTTCCATTATTTTAAGGCAAAATTGCAGAAATTTCCCTTATTTTGGGGCAAAATTGCAGAAATTTCACTTATTTCAAGGAAAAAAGGCAGAAATTTTCCTTATTTTGGGGCAAAAAAGCAGAAATTCCTAATATTTTGTGCCAAAATTTAGAAATTCCCATTACTTTGAGGTAAAAAGTCTGAAATTCCCCTTATTTGGGGGCAAAAAGGCAGAAATTTCCCTTATATTGGGGCAAAATTTCAGAAATTTCACTTATTTCAGGGTAATAAGTCAGAAATTTTCCTTATTTTGGGGCAAAAAAGACAGAAATTCCTTTTGTTTTGGGGGAAAAATAAAGAAATTCCACTTATTTAGAGGCAAAAATCAGAAATTCCCCTTATTTTGGAGCAAAAATGAAGAAATTTACCTTTTTTATGGCAAAAAGGTATGCATTTTTCTTATTTTCGGGCAAAAAGGCAGAAATTCCCCATATTTTGGGGCAAAAGGCAGAAATTCCCTTTATTTTGGGGCAAAAAGGCAAAAATTTCCCTTATTTTAGGGCAAAATTGCAGAAATTTCATTTATTTCAGGGCAAAAATTCAGAAATTCCTCTTATTTTGGGGCAAAAAGCAGAAATTTCTTTTATTATGGTACAAAATTGAAGAAATTTTCCTTATTTTGGAACCAAAAGGCAGAAATTCCCAATATTTTGGGGCAAAAGGCATAAATTCTTCTTATTTTGAGGTAAAATGCAGAAATTCCCCTTATTTAGAGGTAAAATGCAGAAATTCCCCAAATATTGGGGGAAAATGCAGAAATTCCGTTTATTTTGGGGCTAAAAAGTAGAAATTAACCGTATTTTAAAGCAAAATTGCAGAAATTCTCATAATTTTCAGGCAAAAGAGCAGAAATTCTACTTATTTTGGGGCAAGAAGACAGAAAATCTCCTTTTTTCGAGAGCAAACAGTCAGAAATTCCCCTTATTTTGGGGCAAAATTGCAGAAATTTCTTTTACATTAGGGCAAAATTGCAGAAATTCCCCTAATTTTGGGGCAAAAGGCAGAAATTCCCTTTATTTTGGGGCAAAAATCAAAAATTCCCCTTATTTTGGGGCAAAATTCAAGAAATTTCTTTTATTTTGGGGCAAAATTGAAGGAATTTACCTTATTTTGGGGCAAAATTGCAGAAATTTCCCTTATTTGGGACAAAATTGCAGAAATTTTACTTTTTTTCAGGTAAAAAGGCTGAAATTTCCTTTATTTTGGGGTAAAAAGGAAAAAATTCCCCTTATTTTGGGGCAAAATTGCAAAAATTTCCTTTATTATGGGAAAAAATTGCAAAAATTTCCCTTATTTTAGGGCAAAATTGCAGAAATTTCACTTATTTCAGAGAAATAAAGCAAAAATTTTTCTTATTTTGGGGCAAAAGGACAGAAATTCCCATTATTTTGGGGCAAAAAGGCAAAAATTCACCTTATTTTGGGGTAAAATTGCAGAAATTTCACATATTTCATGGCAAAAGGCAGAAATTTCCCTTATTTTGGTGCAAAATTGCAGAAATTTCATTTATTTCAGGGCAAAAATTCAGAAATTCCCCTTATTTTGGGGCAAAAAGCAGAAATTTCTTTTATTATGGTACAAAATTGAAGAAATTTTCCTTATTTTAGAACAAAAGCAGAAATTCCCCATATTTTGGAGCAAAAGGCAGAAATTCTTCTTATTTTGAGGTAAAATGCAGAAATTCCCCTTATTTAGAGGTAAAATGCAGATATTCCCCAAATATTGGAGGAAAATGCAGAAATTCCCTTTATTTTGGGGCTAAAAGTCAGAAATTAACCGTATTTTAAAAGAAAATTGCAGAAATTCTCATAATTTTCGGGCAAAAAAGCAGAAATTCAACTTATTTTGGGGCAAAAAGACAGAAAATCTTCTTTTTTTCGAGAGCAAACAGTCAGAAATTCACCTTATTTTGGGGCAAAATTGCAGAAATTTTTTTTACATTTGGCCAAAATTGCAGAAATTTCCCTTATTTTGGGGCAAAATTGCAGAAATTTCACTTATTTCAGGGTAATAAGTCAGAAATTCTCCTTATTTTGATGCAAAAAAGACAGAAATTCCCTTGTTTTGGGGGAAAAAGACAGAAATTCCACTTATTTAGAGGCAAAAATGCAGAAATTCCCCTTATTTTGGAGCAAAAATGAAGAAATTTCCCTTTTTATGGCAAAAAAGTATGCATTCCCATTATTTTCGGGCAAAAAGGCAGAAATTCCCAGTATTTTGGAGCAAAATTGCAGAAATTCCCCTAATTTTGGGGCAAAAAGCAGAAATTCCCCTTATTTTGGGGCAAAATTGCAGAAATTTCCCTAATTGTGGGGCAAAAAAACAGAAATTCCCCTTATTTGGGGGCAAAATGGCAGAAATTTCCCTTATTATGGGTAAAAATTGCAGAAATTTCCCTTATTTTAGGGCAAAATTGCAGAAATTTCACTAATTGTGGTGCAAAAAAGCAGAAATTCTCCATATTTTGGGGCAAAATTCAGAAATTCCACTTATTTTGGGGCAAAATTCTAGAAATTTCCCTTATTTTGGGGCAAAATTGCAGAAATTTCACTTATTTTGGGGCAAAATTGCAGAAATTTCACTTATTTCAAAGAAAAAAGGCAGAAATTTTCATTATTGTGGGGCAAAAAGGCAGAAATTCCTAATATTTTGTGCCAAAATTTAGAAATTCCTTATATTTTGAGGTAAAAATGCTGAAATTCCCCTTATTTGGGAGCAAAAAGGTAGAAATTTCCCTTATATTGGGGCAAAATTGCAGAAATTTCTCTTATTTCAAGGTAATAAGTCAGAAATTTTCCTTATTTTGGGGCAATAAAGACAGAAATTCCCTTTGTTTTGGGGGAAAAAGACAGAAATTCCACTTATTTAGAGGCAAAGAAGCAGAAATTTCGCTTATTTTTGAGCAAAAATGAAGAAATTTCCCTTTTTTGTGGCAAAAAGGTATGCATTCTTCTTATTTTCGGGTAAACAGGCAGAAATTCACCATATTTTGGGGCAAAAGGCAGAAATTCCCATTGTTTTGAGGCAAAAGGCACAAATTTAACTTATTTTTGGGCAAAATTGCAGAAATTTCATTTATTTCAAGGCAAAAAGTCAGAAATTTCCCTTATTTTGGGGCAAAAAGCAGAAATTTCTTTTATTATGGTACAAAATTGAAGAAATTTTCCTTATTTCGGAACAAAAAGGCAGAAATTCCCCAAATTTGGGGCAAAAGGCAGAAATTCTTCTTATTTTGAGGTAAAATGCAGAAATTCCCTTTATTTGGAGGTAAAATGCAGAAATTCCCCAAATATTGTGGGAAAATGCAGAAATTCCCTTTATTTTGGGGCTAAAATGAAGAAATTAACCGTATTTTGAAGCAAAATTGCAGAAATTCTCATAATTTTCTGGCAAAAAGGCAAAAATTCTTATTTTGGGCAAAAAGACAGAAAATCTGTTTTTTTCGGGAGCATAAAGTCAGAAATTTCCCTTATTTTGGGGCAAAATTGCATAAATTTCCGATACATTGGGGCAAAATTGCAGAAATTTCCCTTATTTTTAGGCATAATTGCAGAAATTTCACTTATTTCAGAAAAAAGGCAGAAATTTTCTTATTTTGGAGCAAAAAAACAGAAATTCCCCATATTTTGGGGCAAAAAGGAAGAAATTCCCTTTATTTTGAGGTAAAAAGGCTGAAATTCCCCTTATTTTCGGGCAAAAAGTCAGAAATTTCCCTTATTTTGGTGCAAAAAGACAGAAATTTTCTTTATTTTTAGGGAAAAGGCAGAACTTGAACTTATTTTGAATCAAAAAGGCGGAAAATCCCCATTTTTTGGGGCAAAAATGAGGAAATTTCCCTTTTTTATGGCAAAAAGGTAAACATTCCCTTTATTTTCGGGCAAAAAGGCAGAAATTCCCTATATTTTGGAGCAAAATTGCAGAAATTCCCCTAATTTTGGGGCAAAAGGCAGAAATTCACTTTATTTTGGGGTAAAAATCACAAATTCCCCTTATTTTGGGGCCAAATTCCAGAAACATTTTTTATTTTGGGGCAAAATTGCAGAAATTTACCTTATTTTGGGGCAAAATTGCAGAAATTTCACTTATTTCAGGGTAATAAGTCAGAAATTCTCCTTATTTTGATGCAAAAAAGACAGAAATTCCCTTTGTTTTGGGGGAAAAAGACAGAAATTCCACTTATTTAGAGGCAAAAAGGAAGAAATTCCCCTTATTTTGGAGTAAAAATGAAGAAATTTCCCTTTATATGGCAACAAGTTATGCATTCCCCTTGTTTTCGGGCAAAAAGACAGAAATTCCCCCTATTTTAGAGCAAAATCGCAGAAATTCCCTAAATTTGGGGGCAAAAAGCAGAAATTCTCCTTATTTTGGGGCAAAATTGCAGAAATTTCCCTAATTGTGGGGCAAAAAAACAGAAATTCCCCTTATTTGGGGGCAAAATAAAAGAAATTTCCATTATTATGGGGAAAAATTGCAGAAATTTCCCTTATTTTACGGCAAAATTGCAGAAATTTTATTAATTGTGGGGCAAAAAGGCAGATATTCTCCATATTTTGGGGCAAAATTCAGAAATTCCACTTATCTTGGGGCAAAATTCCAGAAATTTCCCTTATTTTGGGGCAAAATTGCAGAAATTTCACTTATTTTGGGGCAAAATTACAGAAATTTCACTTATTTCAGTGAAAAGAGGGAGAAATTTTCTTTATTTTGGTGCAAAAAGGCAGAAATTCCTAATATTTTGTGCCAAATTTTATAAATTCCTTATATTTTGAGGTAAAAAGGCTGAAATTCCCCTTATTTGTGGGCAAAAAGGTAGAAATTTCCCTTATATTGGGGCAAAATTGCAGAAATTTCACTTATTTCAAGGTAATAAGTCAGAAATTTTCCGTATTTTGGGGCAAAAAAGACAGAAATTCCCTTTGTTTTGGGGGAAAAAGACAGAAATTCCACTTATTTAGAGGCAAAGAAGCAGAAATTTCGCTTATTTTGGAGCAAAAATGAAGAAATTTCCCTTTTTTATGGCAAAAACTTATGCATTCTTCTTATTTTCAGGGAAACAGGCAGAAATTCCCCATATTTTGGGACAAAAGGCAGAAATTCCCATTATTTTGGGGCAAAAGGCACAAATTTAATTTATTTTTGGGCAAAATTGCAGAAATTTCATTTATTTCAAGGCAAAAAGTCAGAAATTCCCTTTATTTTGGGGCAAAAAGCAGAAATTTCTTTTATTATGGTACAAAATTGAAGAAATTTTCCTTATTTCGGAACAAAAAGGCAGAAATTCCCCATATTTTGGGGCAAAAGGCAGAAATTCTTCTTATTTTGAGGTAAAATGCAGAAATTCCCCTTATTTAGAGGTAAAATGCAGAAATTCCCCAAATATTGGGGAAAAATGCAGAAATTCTCTTTATTTTGGGGCTAAAAGAAAGAAATTAACCGTATTTTGAAGCAAAATTGCAGAAATTCTCATAATTTTTGGGCAAAAAGGCAAAAATTCTTATTTTAGGGCAAAAAGACAGAAAATCTCCTTTTTTCGGGAGCGTAAAGTCAGAAATTTCCCTTATTTTGGGGCAAAATTGCAGAAATTTCCTTTACATTTGGGCAAAATTGCAGAAATTTCCCTTATTTTGAGGCAAAATTGCAGAAATTTCACTTATTTCAGAAAAAAGGCAGAAATTTTCTTATTTTGGGGCAAAAAGGCAGAAATTTCCCATATTTTGGGGCAAAAAGGAAGAAATTCCCCTTATTTTGAGGTAAAAAGGCTGAAATTCCCCTTATTTTCAGGCTAATTCAGAAATTCCCTTTTTTGGTGCAAAAAGACAGAAATTTTGTTTATTTTTAGGGAAAAGGCAGAAATTGCACTTATTTTAAATCAAAATAACAAAAAATCCCCATATTTTGGGGCAAAAATGAAGAAATTTCCCTTTTTTATGGCAAAAAGGTAAACATTCTCTTTATTTTCGGGCAAAAAGGCAGAAATTCCCCATATTTTGGAGCAAAATTGCAGAAATTCCCCTAGTTTTTGGGCAAAAGGCAGAAATTCCCTTTATTTTGGGTCAAAAATCAGAAATTCCCCTTATTTTGGGGCAAAATTCCAGAAATTTTCTTTATTTTGGGGCAAAATTGCAGGAATTTACCTTATTTTGGAACAAAATTGCAGAAATTTCTTATATTTGGGGCAAAATTGCAGAAATTTCTCTTATTTTCAGGTAAAAAGTCTGAAATTTTCTTTATTTTGCTCAAAAAGTGAGAAATTCCTCTTATTTTGGGGCAAAATTGCAGAAATTTTCCTTATTTTGGGGCAAAAAGGAAGAAATTCCGTATATTTTGTGGCAAAAAGGCAGAAATTTCCTTTATTTTGAGGTAATAAGGTTGAAATTCCCCTTATTTTGGGGCAAAGAGGCAGAAATTCCCCTTATTTTGGGGTAAAATTGCAGAAATTTCAAATATTTCAGGGCAAAATGGCAGAAATTCCCCTTATTTTGGGGCAAAAAGATGAAATCCCTAATTTTTGGCGAAAATTGAAGAAATTTCACTTATTTCGGGACAAAAAGCCAGAAATTCCAATTAATTTCGGGCAAAAAGGCCGAAATGACCCGTATTTTGGAGCAAAATTGCAGAAATTCCCCTAATATTGGTGCAAAAATGCAGAAATTCCCTTTATTATGGGGCAAAAAGGCAGAAATTCTCCATATTTTGGTGCAAAAATCAGAAATTTCTCTTATTTTAAGGTAAAAATCTCAAATTCCCCAAGTTTTAGGGCAAAAGGCAAAAATTTCCCTTATTTTGGGGCAAATTTGCAGAAATTTCACTTATTTCAGGGTAATAAGTCAGAAATTTTCCTTATTTTGAGGAAAAACACAGAAATTCCCTTTGTTTTGGGGGAAAAACAGAAATTCCACTTATTTAGAGGCAAAAAGGCAAAAGTTCCCCTTATTTTGAGCAAAAATGAAGAAATTTCCCTTTTTTATAGCAAAAAGGTATGCATTCTTTTTATTTTCGTGCAAAAAGGCAGAAATTCCCCAAATTTTGGGGCAAAAGGCATAAATTCCACTTATTTTGGGGCAAAATTGCAGAAATTTTCTTTATTTTGGGGCAAAATTGGAGAAATTTCACTTATTTTGGGGCAAAAAGGCAGAAATTCCTAATATTTTGTGCCAAAATTTAGAAATTCCAATTACTTTGAGGTAAAAAGTCTGAAATTCCCCTTATTTGGGGGCAAATGGCAGAAATTTCCTTTATATTGGGGCAAAATTTCAGAAATTTCACTTATTTCAGGGTCATAAGTAAGAAATTTTCCTTATTTTGGGGCAAAAAAGACAAAAATTCC
This sequence comes from Micromys minutus, assembly GCF_963924665.1. NCBI lineage: Eukaryota > Metazoa > Chordata > Mammalia > Rodentia > Muridae > Micromys > Micromys minutus. The sequence goes on along the minus strand of NW_027667806.1, from coordinate 1,549,153 downwards.
TTTTGTTTTTGAAGAAAAAGAAAGAAATTCCACTTATTTAGAGGCAAAAAAGCAGAAATTCCCCTTATTTTGGAGCAAAAATGAAGAAATTTACCTTTTTTATGGCAAAAAGGTATGCATTCTTCTTATTTTCGGGCAAAAAGGCAGAAATTCGCCATATTTTGGGGCAAAAGGAAGAAATTCTCTTTATTTTGGGGCAAAAAAGCAAAAATTTCTCTTATTTTGGGGCAAAATTGCAGAAATTTCATTTATTTCAGGGCAAAAATTTAGAAACTCCCCTTATTTTGGGGCAAAAAGCAGAAATTTCTTTTATTATGGTACAAAATTGAAGAAATTTTCCTTATTTTGGAACAAAAAGGCAGAAATTCCCCATATTTTGCGGCAATAGTCAGAAATTGTTTTTATTTTGAGGTAAAATGTAGAAATTCCCCTTATTTAGAGGTAAAATGCAGAAATTCCCCAAATATTGGGGGAAAATGCAGAAATTCCCTTTATTTTGGGGCTAAAAGGCAGAAATTAACCGTATTTTAAAGCAAAATTGCAGAAATTCGCATAATTTTCGGGCAAAAAAGCAGAAATTCTCCTTATTTTGGGGCAAAAAGACAGAAAATCTCCTTTTTTCGAGAGCAAACAGTCAGAAATTCCCCTTATTTTGGGGCAAAATTGCAGAAATTTCTTTTACATTGGGGCAAAATTGCAGAAATTTTCCTTATTTTGGGGCAAAATTGCAGAAATTTCACTTATTTCAGGGTAATAAGTCAGAAATTCTTCTTATTTTGATGCAAAAAAGACAGAAATTCTCTTTGTTTTGGGGGAAAAAGACAGAAATTCCACTTATTTAGAGGCAAAAAGGCAGAAATTCCCCTTATTTTGGAGCAAAAATTAAGAAATTTCCCTTTTTATCGCAAAAAGGTATGCATTCCCATTATTTTCAAGCAAAAAGGCAGAAATTCCCCGTATTTTGGAGCAAAATTGTAGAAATTCCCCTAATTTTGAAGCAAAAGGCAGAAATTCCCTAATTTTGGGGCAAAAATCAGAAATTCCCCTTATTTTGGGGCAAAATTCAAGAAATTTCCTTTATTTTGGGGCAAAATTGCAGGAATTTACCTTATTTTGGGGCAAAATTGCAGAAATTTCCCTCATTTGGGGTAAAATTGCAGAAATTTCACTTATTTTCAGGTACAAAGGCTGAAATTTCCTTTATTTTGGGGCAAAAAGGAAGAAATTCCCCGTATTTTGGGGCAAAATTGTAGAAATTCCCCTAATTTTGGGGCAAAAGGCAGAAATTCCCTTTATTTTGGGGCAAAAATCAGAAATTCCCCTTATTTTGGGGCAAAATTCAAGAAATTTCCTTTATTTTGGGGCAAAATTGCAGGAATTTACCTTATTTTGGGGCAAAATTGCAGAAATTTCCCTTATTTGGGGTAAAATTGCAGAAATTTCACTTATTTTCAGGTACAAAGGCTGAAATTTCCTTTATTTTGGGGCAAAAAGGAAGAAATTCCCCTTATTTTAGGGCAAAATTGCAGAAATTTCACTTATTTCAGAGAAATAAAGCAAAAATTTTTCTTATTTTGGGGCAAAAAGGCAGAAATCCCCATTATTTTGGCGCAAAATGGCAAAAATTAACCTTATTTTGGGGTAAAATGGCAGAAATTTCACATATTTCATGGCAAAAAGGCAGAAATTTTCCTTATTTTGGGGCAAAATTGCAGAAATTTCATTTATTTCAGGGCAAAAATTCAGAAATTCCCATTATTTTGGGGCAAAAAGCAGAAATTTCTTTTATTATGGTATAAAATTGTAGAAATATTTCATTATTTTGGAACAAAAAGGCAGAAATTCCTCATATTTTGGGGCAAAAGGCAGAAATTCTTCTTATTTTGAGGTAAAATGCAGAAATTCCCCTTATTTAGAGGTAAAATGCAAAAATTCCCCAAATATTGGGGGAAAATGCAGAAATTCCCTTCATTTTGGGGCTAAAAAGCAGAAATTAACCGTATTTTAAAGCAAAATTGCAGAAATTCTCATAATTTTCGGGCAAAAAAGCAGAAATTCTCCTTATTTTGGGGCAAAAAGACAGAAAATCTCCTTTTTTTGAGAGCAAACAGTCAGAAATTCCCCTTATTTTGGGGCAAAATTGCAGAAATTTCTTTTACATTGGGGAAAAATTGCAGAAATTTCCCTTATTTTGGGGCAAAATTGCAGAAATTTCACTTATTTCAGGGTAATAAGTCAGAAATTCTCCTTATTTTGATGCAAAAAAGACAGAAATTCCCTTTGTTTTGGGGGAAAAAGACAGAAATTCCACTTATTTAGAGGCAAAAAGGCAGAAATTCCCCTTATTTTGGAGCAAAAATGAAGAAATTTCCCTTTTTATGGCAAAAAGGTATGCATTCCCATTATTTTCAGGCAAAAAGGCAGAAATTCCCCGTATTTTGGAGCAAAATGCAGAAATTCCCCTAATTTTGGGCAAAAGACAGAAATTCCCTTTATTTTGGGGCAAAAATCAGAAATTCCCCTTATTTTGGGGCAAAATTCAAGAAATTTCCTTTATTTTGGGGCAAAATTACAGGAATTTACCTTATTTTGGGGCAAAATTGCAGTAATTTCCTTTATTTGGGGCAAAATTGCAGAAATTTCACTAATTTTCAGGTAAAAAGGCTGAAATTTCCTTTATTTTGGGGCAATAAAGGAGAAATTCCCCTTATTTTGGGACAAAATTGCAGAAATTTCCTTTATTAGGGGAAAAAATTGCAGAAATTTCCCTTATTTTAGGGCAAAATTGCAGAAATTTCACTTATTTCAGAGAAATAAAGCAAAAATTTTTCTTATTTTGGGGCAAAAAGGCAGAAATTCCCCATATTTTGGGGCAAAAGGCAGAAATTCTTCTTATTTTGAGGTAAAATGCAGAAATTCCCCTTATTTAGAGATAAAATGCAGAAATTCCCCAAATATTGGGGGAAAATGCAGAAATTCTCTTTATTTTGGGGCAAAAAAGCAGAAATTCTCCTAATTTTGGGGCAAAAGGACAGAAAATCTCCTTTTTTCGAGAGCAAACAGTCAGAAATTCCCCTTATTTTGGGGCAAAATTGCAGAAATTTCTTTTACATTGGGGCAAAATTGCAGAAATTTCCTTTATTTTGGGGCAAAATTGCAGAAATTTCACTTATTTCAGGGTAATAAGTCAGAAATTCTCCTTATTTTGATGCAAAAAAGACGGAAATTCGCTTTGTTTTGGGGGAAAAGGACAGAAATTCCACTTATTTAGAGGCAAAAAGGCAGAAATTCCCCTTATTTTAGAGCAAAAATGAAGAAATTTCCCTTTTTATGGCAAAAAGGTATGCATTCCCATTATTTTCAGGCAAAAAGGCAGAAATTCCCCGTATTTTGGAGCAATATTGCAGAAATTCCCCATATTTTGGGGCAAAAGGCAGAAATTCTTCTTATTTTGAAGTAAAATGCAGAAATTCCCCTTATTTAGAGGTAAAATGCAGAAATTCCCCAAATATTGGGGGAAAATGCAGAAATTCCCTTTATTTTGGGGCTAAAAGGCAGAAATTAACCGTATTTTAAAGCAAAATTGCAGAAATTGTCATAATTTTCGGGCAAAAAAGCAGAAATTCTCCTTATTTTGGGGCAAAAAGACAGAAAATCTCCTTTTTTCAAGAGCAAACAGTCAGAAATTCCCCTTATTTTGGGGCAAAATTGCAGAAATTTCTTTTACATTGGGGCAAAATTGCAGAAATTTCCCTTATTTTGGGGCAAAATTGCAGAAATTTCACTTATTTCAGGGTAATAAGTCAGAAATTCTCCTTATTTTGATGCAAAAAAGGCAGAAATTCCCTTTGCTTTGGGGGAAAAAGACAGAAATTCCACTTATTTAGAGGCAAAAAGGCAGAAATTCCCTTATTTTGGAGCAAAAATGAAGAAATTTCCCTTTTTATGGCAAAAAGGTATGCATTCCCATTATTATCGGGCAAAAAGGCAGAAATTCCACTTATTTTGGAGAAAAATTGTAGAAATTCCCCTAATTTTGGGGCAAAAGGCAGAAATTCCCTTTATTTTGGGGCAAAAATCTGAAATTCCCCTTATTTTGGGGCAAAATTCAAGAAATTTCCTTTATTTTGGGGCAAAATTGCAGGAATTTACCTTATTTTGGGGCAAAATTGCAGAAATTTCCCTTATTTGGGGCAAAATTGCAGAAATTTCACTTATTTTCAGGTAAAAAGGCTGAAATTTCCTTTATTTTGGGGCAAAAAGGAAGAAATTCCCCTTATTTTGGGGCAAAATTGCAGAAATTTCCTTTATTATGGGAAAAAATTGCAGAAATTTCCCTTATTTTAGGGCAAAATTGCAGAAATTTCACTTATTTCAGAGAAATAAAGCAAAAATTTTTCTTATTTTGGGGCAAAAATGCAGAAATTCCCATTATTTTCAAGCAAAAAGGCAGAAATTCACCTTATTTTGGGGTAAAATTGCAGAAATTTCACATAATTCATGGCAAAAAGGCAGAAATTCCTAATATTTTGTGGCAAAAATGCAGAAATTCCCCTTATTTTGAGGTAAAAATGCTGGAATTTCCCTTATTTAGGGGCAAAAAGGCAGAAATTTCCCTTATGTTGGGGCAAAATTGCAGAAATTTCACTTATTTCAGGAAAAAAAGGCAGAAATGTTCTTTATTTTGTGGCAAAAAGACAGAAATTCTCTTTGTTTTGGGAAAAAATCAGAAATTCCACTTATTTAGAGGCAAAAAAGAAGAAATTTCGTTATTTTGGAGCAAAAATGAAGAAATCTCTCTTTTTTATGGCAAAAAGGTATGCATTCCTCTTATTTTCAGGCAAAAAGGCAGAAATTCCCCTTATTTTGGGGCAAAAAGATGAAATTCCTAATTTTTGGCTAAAATTGAAGAAATTTCTCTTATTTCGGGAGAAAAAGGCAGAAATTCCAATTAATTTCGGGCAAAAAGAAAGAAATGACCCGAATTTTGGAGCAAAATTGCAGAAATTATCCTAATATTGGTGCAAAAATGCAGAAATTCCCTTTATTTTGGGGCAAAAAGGCAGAAATTGTCCATATTTTGGTGCAAAAATCAGAAATTTCCTTTATTTTGAGGTAAAATGCTGAAATTCCCCATATTTTGGGCCAAAAGGCAAAAATTTCCCTTATTTTGGGGCAAATTTGCAGAAATTTCACTTATTTGAGGGTAATAAGTAAGAAATTTTCCTTATCTTGGGGCAAAAAAGACAGAAATTCCATTTGTTTTAGGGGAAAAAGACAGATATTCCACTTATTTAGAGGGAAAAAGGCAAAAGTTCCCCTTATTTTGGAGCAAAAATGAAGAAATTTTCCTTTTTTATGGCAAAAAGGTATGCATTCTTCTTATTTTTGAACAAAAAGGCAGAAATTCCCCATATTTTGGGGCAAAAAGCAGAAATTCCCCTTATTTTGGGGCAAAATTGCAGAAATTTCCCTAATTGTGGGGCAAAAAAACAGAAATTCCCCTTATTTCGGGGCAAAATTGCCCAAATTTCCCTTATTTTAGGGCAAAATTGCAGAAATTTCACTAATTGTGGGGCAAAAAGGCAGAAATTTTTAATATTTTGGGGCAAAACTCAGAAATTCCACTTATTTATGTGCAAAATTCCAGAAATTTCCCTTATTTTGGGGCAAAATTGCAGAAATTTCACTTATTTTGGGGAAAAATTGCAGAAATTTCACTTGTTTCAGGGAAAAAAGGCAGAAATTTTCTTTATTTTGGGGCAAAAAGGCAGAAATTCCAAATATTTTGTGCCAAAATTCAGAAATTCCTTATATTTTGAGGTAAAAAGGCTTAAATTCCCCTTATTTGGGGAGAAAAAGGTAAAAATTTTCCTTATATTGGGGCAAAATTGCAGAAATTTCACTTATTTCAAGGTAATAATTCAGAAATTTTCCTTATTTTGGTGCAAAAAAGACAGAAATTCCCTTTGTTTTGGGGGGAAAGACAGAAATTCCACTTATTTAGAGGCAAAGAAGCAAAAATTTCGCTTATTTTGGAGCAAAAATGAAGAAATTTCCCTTTTTTATGGCAAAAAGTTATGCATTCTTCTTATTTTCGGGGAAACAGGCAGAAATTTCCCATATTTTGGGGCAAAAGGCAGAAATTCCCATTATTTTGGGGAAAAAGGCACAAATTTAACTTATTTTTGGGCAAAATTGCAGAAATTTCATTTATTTCAAGGCAAAAAGTCAGAAATTCCCATTATTTTGGGGCAAAAAGCAGAAATTTCTTTTATTATGGTACAAACAGAAAAATTTTCCTTATTTTAGAACAAAAAGGCAGAAATTCCCCATATTTTGGGGCAAAAGGCAGAAATTCTTTCTATTTTGAGGTTAAATGCAGAAATTCCCCAAATATTGGGGGAAAATGCAGAAATTCTCTTTATTTTGGGGCTAAAAGGAAGAAATTAACTGTATTTTGAAGCAAAATTGCAGAAATTCTCATAATTTTCGGGCAAAAAGGCAGAAAATCTTATTTTGGGGCAAAAAAACAGAAAATCTCCTTTTTTCGGGAGCATAAAGTCAGAAATTTCCGTTATTTTGGGGCAAAATTGCAGAAATTTTCTGTACATTGGGGCAAAATTGCAGAAATTTCCCTTATTTTGAGGCAAAATTGCAGAAATTTTACTTATTTCAGAAAAAAGGCAGAAATTTTCTTATTTTGGAGCAAAAAGGCAGAAATTTCTTTTATTTTGGTACAAAATTGCAGAAATTTTTCTTATTTTGAGGCAAAAACGCAGAAATTGCTCATATTTTGGGGCAAAAATAAAGAAATTCCCCTTATTTTGAGGTAAAAAGGCTGAAATTCCCCTTATTTTCGGGCAAAAAGTCAGAAATTCCCCTTATTTTGGTGCAAAAAGACAGAAATTTTGTTTATTTTTAGGGAAAAGGCAGAAATTGCACTTATTTTGAGTCAAAAATGCGGAAAATCCACATATTTTGGGGCAAAAATGAAGAAATTTCCCTTTTTTATGGCAAAAAGGAAAACATTCCCTTTATTTTCGGGCAAAAAGGCAGAAATTCCCCATATTTTGGAACAAAATTGCAGAACTTCCCCTAATTTTGGGGCAAAAGTCAGAAATTCCCTATATTTTGGGGCAAAAATCAGAAATTCCCCTTACTTTGGGGCAAAATTCCAGAAATTTTCTTTATTTTGGGGCAAAATTGCAGGAATTTACCATGTTTTGGAACATAATTGCAGAAATTTCTCTTATTTGGGGCAAAATTGCAGAAATTTCTCTTATTTTCAGGTAAAAAGTCTGAAATTTCCTTTATTTTGGGCAAAAAGTAAGAAATTCCTCTTATTTTGGGGCAAAATTGCAGAAATTTTCCTTATTTTGTGGCAAAAAGGCAGAAATTCCGTATATTTTGTGGCAAAAAGGCAGAAATTTCCATTATTTTGAGGTAATAAGGTTGAAATTCACCTTATTTTGGGGCAAAAAGGCAGAAATTCCCCTTATTTTGGGGTAAAATTGCAGAAATTTCAGATATTTCAGGGCAAAATGGCAGAAATTCCACTTATTTTGGGGCAAAAAATGAAATCCCTAATTTTTGGCGAAAATTGAAAAAATTTCACTTATTTCGGGACAAAAAGCCAGAAATTACAATTAATTTCAGGCAAAAAGGAAGAAATGACTCATATTTGGAGCAAAATTGCAGAAATTCCTTTAATATTGGTGCAAAAATGCAGAAATTCCCTTTATTATGGGGCAAAATTCAGAAATTCTCCATATTTTGGTGCAAAAATCAGAAATTTCCCTTATTTTGAAGTAAAATTCTCAAATTCCCCAAATTTTAGGGCAAAAGGCAAAAATTTCCCTTATTTTGGGGCAAATTTGCAGAAATTTCACTTATTTCAGGGTAATAAGTCAGAAATTTTCCTGATTTTGAGGCAAAAAATACAGAAATTCCCTTTGTTTTGGGAGAAAAACAGAAATTCCAGTTATTTAGAGGCAAAAAGGCAAAAGTTCCCCTTATTTTGGAGCAAAAATGAAGAAATTTCCCTTTTTTATGGCAAACAGGTATGCATTCTTTTTATTTTTGGGCAAAAAGGCAGAAATTCCCCAAATTTTGGGGCAAAAGGCAGAAATTCCACTTATTTTGGGGCAAAATTGCAGAAATTTGTCTTATTTTGGGGCAAAATTGCAGAAATTTCACTTATTTTGGGGCAAAATTGCAGAAATTCCCCATATTTTGGGGCAAAAGGCAGAAATTCTTCTTATTTTGAGGTAAAATTCAGAAATTCCCCTTATTTAGAGGTAAAATGCAGAAATTCCCCAAATATTGGGGGAAAATGCAGAAATTCCCTTCATTTTGGGGCTAAAAGGCAGAAATTAACCATATTTTAAAGCAAAATTGCAGAAATTCTCATAATTTTCGGGCAAAAAAGCAGAAATTCTCCTTATTTTGGGGCAAAAAGACAGAAAATCTCCTTTTTTCGAGAGCAAACAGTCAGAAATTCCCCTTATTTTGGGGCAAAATTGCAGAAATTTCTTTTACATGGGGCAAAATTGCAGAAATTTCCCTTATTTTGGGGCAAAATTGCAGAAATTTCACTTATTTCAGGGTAATAAGTCAGAAATTCTCCTTATTTTGATGCAAAAAAAGACAGAAATTCCCTTTGTTTTGGGGGAAAAAGACAGAAATTCCACTTATTTAGAGGCAAAATGGCAGAAATTCCCCTTATTTTGGAGCAAAAAAGAAGAAATTTCCCTTTTTATGGCAAAAAGGTATGCATTCCCATTATTTTCAGGCCAAAAGGCAGAAATTCCCCGTATTTTGGAGCAAAATTGCAGAAATTCCCCTAATATTGGGCAAAAGACAGAAATTCCCTTTATTTTGGGGCAAAAATCAGAAATTCCCCTTATTTTGGGGCAAAATTCAAATAATTTCCTTTATTTTGGGGCAAAATTACAAGAATTTACCTTATTTTGAGGCAAAATTGCAGTAATTTCCTTTATTTGGGGCAAAATTGCAGAAATTTCACTAATTTTCAGGTAAAAAGGCTGAAATTTCCTTTATTTTGGGGCAAAAAAGGAGAAATTCTCCTTATTTCGAGGCAAAATTGCAGAAATTTTTTTTATTATGGGAAAAAATTGCAGAAATTTCCCTTATTTTAGGGCAAAATTGCAGAAATTTTACTTATTTCAGAGAAATAAAGCAAAAATCTTTCTTATTTTTGGGCAAAAATGCAGAAATTCCCATTATTTTCGGGCAAAAAGGCAGAAATTCACCTTATTTTGGGGTAAAGTTGCAGAAATTTCACATATTTCATGGCAAAAAGGCAGAAATTTCCCTTATTTTAGGGCAAAATTGCAGAAATTTCACTTATTTCAGAGAAATAAAGCAAAAATTTTTCTTATTTTGGGGCAAAAAGGCAGAAATTCCCTATATTTTGGGGCAAAAGGCAGAAATTCTTCTTATTTTGAGGTAAAATGCAGAAATTCCCCTTATTTAGAGATAAAATGCAGAAATTCCCCAAATATTGGGGGAAAATGCAGAAATTCTCTTTATTTTGGGGCTAAAGGTCAGAAATTAACCGTATTTTAAAGCAAAATTGCAGAAATTCTCATAATTTTCGGGCAAAAAAGCAGAAATTCTCCTTATTTTGGGGCAAAAGGACAGAAAATCTTCTTTTTTCGAGAGCAAACAGTCAGAAATTCCCCTTATTTTGGGGCAAAATTGCAGAAATTTCTTTTACATTGGGGCAAAATTGCAGAAATTTCCTTTATTTTGGGGCAAAATTGCAGAAATTTCACTTATTTCAGGGTAATAAGTTAGAAATTCTCCTTATTTTGATGCAAAAAAGACGGAAATTCCCTTTGTTTTGTGGGAAAAAGACAGAAATTCCACTTATTTAGAGGCAAAAAGGCAGAAATTCCTCTTATTTTGGAGCAAAAATGAAGAAATTTCCCTTTTTATGGCAAAAAGGTATGCATTCCCATTATTTTCGGGCAAAAAGGCAGTAATTTCCCGTATTTTGGAGCAAAATTGCAGAAATTCCCCTAATTTTGGGGCAAAAGGCAGAAATTCCTTTTATTTTGGGGCAAAAATCATTAATTCCCATTATTTTGGGGCAAAATTCAAGAAATTTCCTTTATTTTGGGGCAAAATTGCAGGAATTTACCTTATTTTGGGGCAAAATTGCAGAAATTTCCCTTATTTGGGGCAAAATTGCAGAAATTTCACTTATTTTCAGGTAAAAAGGCTGAAATTTCCTTTATTTTGGAGCAAAAAAGGAGAAATTCCCCTTATTTTGGGGCAAAATTGCAGAAATTTCCTTTATTATGGGAAAAAATTGCAGAAATTTTCCTTATTTTAGGGCAAAATTGCAGAAATTTCACTTATTTCAGAGAAATAAAGCAAAAATTTTTCTTATTTTGGGGCAAATAGACTGAAATTCCCATTATTTTGGGTCAAAAATGCAGAAATTCACCATCTTTTGGGGTAAAATTGCAGAAATTTCACATATTTCATGGCAACAAGGCAGAAATTTCCCTTATTTTGGGGCAAAATTGCAGAAATTTCATTTATTTCAGGGCAAAAATTCAGAAATTCCTTTTATTTTGGGGCAAAAAGCAGAAATTTCTTTTATTATGGTACAAAATTGAAGAAATTTTCCTTATTTTGGAACAAAAAGGCAGAAATTCCCCATATTTTGGGGCAAAAGTCAGAAATTCTTCTTTTTTTGAGGTAAAATGCAGAAATTCCCCTTATTTAGAGGTAAAATGCAGAAATTCCCCAAATATTGGGGGAAAATGCAGAAATTCCCTTTATTTTGGGGCTAAATTTCAGAAATTAACCGTATTTTGAAGCAAAATTGCAGAAATTCTCATAATTTTCAGGCAAAAAAGCAAAAATTCTCCTTATTTTGGGGCAAAAAGACAGAAAATCTCCTTTTTTCGAGAGCAAACATTCAGAAATTTCCCTTATTTTGGGGCAAAATTGCAGAAATTTCACTTATTTCAGGGTAATAAGTCAGAAATTCTCATTATTTTGATGCAAAAAAGACAGAAATTCCCTTTGTTTTGGGGGAAAAAGACAGAAATTCCACTTATTTAGAGGCAAAAATGCAGAAATTCCCCTTATTTGGGAGCAAAAATGAAGAAATTTCCCTTTTTATGGCAAAAAGGTATGCATTCCCATTATTTTCGGGCAAAAAGGCAGAAATTCCCCGTATTTTTGAACAAAATCGCAGAAATTCCCCTAATTTTGGGGCAAAAGGCAGAAATTCCCTTTATTTTGGGGCAAAAATCAGAAATTCCCCTTATTTTGGGGCAAAATTCAAGAAATTTCCTTTATTTTGGGGCAAAATTGCAGGAATTTACCTTATTTTGGGGCAAAATTGCAGAAATTTCCTTTATTTGGGTCAAAATTGCAAAAATTTCACTTATTTTCAGATAAAAATGCTGAAATTTCCTTTATTTTGGGGCAAAAAGTGAGAAATTCCCCTTATTTTGAGGCAAAATTGCAAAAATTTCCTTTATTATGGGAAAAAATTGCAGAAATTTCCCTTATTTTAGGGCAAAATTGCAGATATTTCACTTATTTCAGAGTAATAAGAAAAAATTTTTCTTATTTTGGGGCAAAAAAGCAGAAATTCCCATTATTTTGGGGCAAAAAGGCAGAAATTCACCTTATTTTGGGGTAAAATTGCAGAAATTTCACATATTTCATGGCAACAAGGCACAAATTTAACTTATTTTTAGGCAAAATTGCAGAAATTTCATTTATTTCAGGGCAAAAAGTCAGAAATTCCCCTTATTTTGGGACAAAAATCAGAAATTTCTTTTATTATGGTACAAAATTGAAGAAATTTTCCTTATTTTGGAACAAAAAGGCAGAAATTCCCCATATTTTGGGGCAAAAGGCAGAAATTCTTCTTATTTTGAGGTAAAATGCAGAATTTCCCCTTATTTAGAGGTAAAATGCAGAAATTCCCCAAATATTGGGGGAAAATGCAGAAATTCCCTTTATTTTTGGGCTAAAAAGAAGAAATTAACCATATTTTGAAACAAAATTGCAGAAATTCTCATAATTTTCAGGCAAAAAGGCAGAAATTCTTATTTTGGGGCAAAAAGACAGTAAATCTCGTTTTTTCGGGAGCATAAAGTCAGAAATTTCCCTTCTTTTTGGGCAAAATTGCAGAAATTTCCTTTACATTGGGGCAAAATTGCAGAAATTTCCCTTATTTTGAGGCAAAATTGCAGAAATTTCACTTATTTCAGAAAAAAGGCAGAAATTTTATTATTTTGGGGCAAAAATGCAGAAATTTCTTTTATTTTGGTACAAAATTGCAGAAATTTTTCTTATTTTGGGGCAAAAAGGCAGAAATTCCCCATATTTTGGGGCAAAAAGGAAGAAATTCCTGTTATTTTGAGATAAAAAGGCTGAAATTCCCCTTATTTTCGGGCAAAATGTCAGAAATTCCCCTTATTTTGGTGCAAAAAGACAGAAATTTTGTTTATTTTTAGGGAAAAGGCAGAAATTGCACTTATTTTGAGTCAAAAAGGCGGAAAATCCCCATATTTTGGGGCAAAAATGAAGAAATTTCCTTTTTTTATGGCAAAAGGGTAAACATTCCCTTTATTTTCGGGCAAAAAGGCAGAAATTCCCCATATTTTGGAGCAAAATTGCAGAAATTCCCCTAATTTTGGAGCAAAAGGCAGAAATTCCCTTTATTTTGGGGCAAAAATCAGAAATTCACCTTATTTTGGGACAAAATTTCAGAAATTTTCTTTATTTTGGGGCAAAATTGCAGGAATTTACCTTATTTTAGAACAAAATTACAGAAATTTCTCTTATTTGGTGCAAAATTGCAGAAATTTCTCTTATTTTCAGGTAAAAAGTCTGAAATTTTCTTTATTTTGGGCAAAAAGAGAGAAATTCCTTTTATTTTGGGGCAAAAAGGCAGAAATTCCCCTTATTTTGGGGTAAAATTGCAGAAATTTCAAATATTTCAGGGCCTAATGAGGGAAATTCCCCTTATTTTGGGGCAAAAATATGAAAACCCTAATTTTTGGCGAAAATTGAAGAAATTACACATATTTCGGGACAAAAAGCCAGAAATTCCAATTAATTTCGGGCAAAAAGGCAGAAATGACCCGTATTTTGGAGCAAAATTGCAGAAATTCCCCTAATATTGGTGCAAAAATGCAGAAATTTCCTTTATTATGGGGCAAAAAGGCAGAAATTTTCCATATTTTGGTGCAAGAATCAGAAATTTCCCTTATTTTGAGGTAAAATTCTCAAATTCCCCAAATTTTAGGGCAAAAGGCAAAAATTTCCATTATTTTGGGGCAAATTTGCAGAAATTTCACTTATTTCAGCGTAATAAGTCAGAAATTTTCCTTATTTTGAGGTAAAAAAGACAGAAATTCCCTTTGTTTTGAGGGAAAAACAGAAATTCCACTTATTTAGAGGCAAAAAGGCAAAAGTTCCCCTTATTTTGGAGCAAAAATGAAGAAATCTCCCTTTTTTATGGCAAAAAGGTATGCATTCTTTTTATTTTTGGGCAAAAAGGCAGAAATTCCCCAAATTTTGGGGCAAAAGGCAGAAATTCCACTTATTTTGGGGCAAAATTGCAGAAATTTCCCTTATTTTGGGGCAAAATTGCAGAAATTTCCCTTATTTTGGGGCAAAATTGCAGAAATTTCACTTATTTTGGGGCAAAATTGCAGAAATTTCACTTATTTCAAGGTAATACGTCAGAAATTCTCCTCATTTTGGGGCAAAAAAGACAGAAATTCCCTTTGTTTTGAGGGAAAAAGACAGAAATTCCACTTATTTACAGGCAAAGAAGCAGAAATTTCGCTTATTTTGGAGAAAAGATGAAAAAATTTCCCTTTTTTATGGCAAAAAGGTATGCATTCTTCTCATTTTCGGGGAAACAGGCAGAAATTCCCCATATTTTGGGGCAAAAGGCAGAAATTCCCATTATTTTGGGGCAAAAAGGCACAAATTTAACTTATTTTTAGGCAAAATTGCAGAAATTTCATTTATTTCAGGGCAAAAAGTCAGAAATTCCCCTTATTTTGGGGCAAAAATCAGAAATTTCTTTTATTATGATACAAAATTGAAGAAATTTTCCTTATTTTGGAACAAAAAGGCAGAAATTCCCCATATTTTGGGGCAAAAGGCAGAAATTCTTCTTATTTTGAGGTAAAATGCAGAAATTCCCCTTATTTAGAGGTAAAATGCAGAAATTCCCCAAATATTGGGGGAAAATGCAGAAATTCCCTTTATTTTTAGGCTAAAAAGAAGAAATTAACCATATTTTGAAACAAAATTGCAGAAATTCTCATAATTTTCAGGCAAAAAGGCAGAAATTCTTATTTTGGGGCAAAAAGACAGTAGATCTCGTTTTTTCGGGAGCATAAAGTCAGAAATTTCCCTTATTTTGGGGCAAAATTGCAGAAATTTCCTTTACATTGGGGCAAAATTGCAGAAATTTCCCTTATTTTGAGGCAAAATTGCAGAAATTTCACTTATTTCAGAAAAAAGGCAGAAATTTTCTTATTTTGGGGCAAAAATGCAGAAATTTCTTTTATTTTGGTACAAAATTGCAGAAATTTTTCTTATTTTGGGGCAAAAAGGCAGAAATTCCCCATATTTTGGGGCAAAAAGGAAGAAATTCCTGTTATTTTGAGATAAAAAGGCTGAAATTCCCCTTATTTTCGGGCAAAATGTCAGAAATTCCCCTTATTTTGGTGCAAAAAGACAGAAATTTTGTTTATTTTTAGGGAAAAGGCAGAAATTGCACTTATTTTGAGTCAAAAATGTGGAAAATACCCATATTTTGGGGCAAAAATGAAGAAATTTCCCTTTTTTATGGCAAAAGGGTAAACATTCCCTTTATTTTCGGGCAAAAAGGCAGAAATTCCCCATATTTTGGAGCAAAATTGCAGAAATTCCCCTAATTTTGGAGCAAAAGGCAGAAATTCCCTTTATTTTGGGGCAAAAATCAGAAATTCCCCTTATTTTGGGACAAAATTTCAGAAATTTTCTTTATTTTGGGGCAAAATTGCAGGAATTTACCTTATTTTAGAACAAAATTACAGAAATTTCTCTTATTTGGTGCAAAATTGCAGAAATTTCTCTTATTTTCAGGTAAAAAGTCTGAAATTTTCTTTATTTTGGGCAAAAAGGGAGAAATTCCTTTTATTTTGGGGCAAAAAGATGAAAACCCTAATTTTTGGCGAAAATTGAAGAAATTACACTTATTTCGGGACAAAAAGCCAGAAATTCCAATTAATTTCGGGCAAAAAGGCAGAAATGACCCGTAATTTGGAGCAAAATTGCAGAAATTCCCCTAATATTGGTGCAAAAATGCAGAAATTAACTTTATTATGGGGCAAAAAGGCAGAAATTCTCCATATTTTGGTGCAAAAATCAGAAATTTCCCTCATTTTGAGGTAAAATTCTCAAATTCCCCAAATTTTAGGGTAAAAGGCAAAAATTTCCCTTATTTTGGGGCAAATTTGCAGAAATTGTACTTATTTCAGGGTAATAAGTCAGAAATTTTCCTTATTTTGAGGCAAAAATTACAGAAATTCCCTTTGTTTTGGGGGAAAAACAGAAATTCCACTTATTTAGAGGCAAAAAGGCAAAAGTTCCCCTTATTTTGGAGCAAAAATGAAGACATTTCCCTTTTTTATGGCAAAAAGGTATGCATTCTTTTTATTTTCGGGCAAAAAGGCAGAAATTCCCCAAATTTTGGGGCAAAAGGCAGAAATTCCACTTATTTTGGGGCAAAATTGCAGAAATTTCCCTTATTTTTGGTCAAAATTGCAGAAATTTCACTTATTTTGGGGCAAAATTGCAGAAATTTCACTTATTTCAAGGAAAAAAAGCAGAAATTTTCCTTATTTTGGGGCAAAAAGGCAGAAATTCCTAATATTTTGTGCCAAAATTTAGAAATTCCCATTATTTTGAGGTAAAAAGTCTGAAATTCCCCTCATTTGGGGGCAAAAAGGAAGAAATTTCCCTTATATTGGGGCAAAATTTCAAAAATTTCACTTATTTCAGGGTAATAAGTAAGCAATTTTTCTTATTTTGGGGCAAAAAAGACAGAAATTTCTTTTGTTTTGGGGGAAAAAGAAAGAAATTCCACTTATTTAGAAGCAAAAAAGCAGAAATTCCCCTTATTTTGGAGCAAAAATGAAGAAATTTCTCTTTTTTATGGCAAAAAGGTATGCATTCTTCTCATTTTCGGGGAAACAGGCAGAAATTCCCCATATTTTGGGGCAAAAGGCAGAAATTCCCATTATTTTGGGGCAAAAAGGCACAAATTTAACTTATTTTTGGGCAAAATTGCAGAAATTTCATTTATTTCAGGGCAAAAAGTCAGAAATTCCCCTTATTTTGGGGCAAAAAGCAGAAATTTCTTTTATTATGGTACAAAATTGAAGAAATTTTCCTTATTTTAGAACAAAAAGGCAGAAATTCCCCATATTTAGGGGCAAAAGGCAGAAATTCTTCTTATTTTGAGGTAAAATGCAGAAATTCCCCTTATTTAGAGGTATAATGCAGAAATTCCCCAAATATTGGGGGAAAATGCAGAAATTCCCTTTATTTTGGCGCTAAAAGGAAGAAGTTAACCGTATTTTGAAGCAAAATTGCAGAAATTCTCATAATTTTTGGGCAAAAAAGCAGAAATTCTCCTTATTTTGAGGCAAAAAGACAGAAAATCTCCTTTTTTCGAGAGCAAACAGTCAGAAATTCCCCTTATTTTGGGGCAAAATTGCAGAAATTTCATTTATTTCAGGGCAAAAAGTCAGAAATTCCCCTTATTTTAGGGCAAAAAGCAGAAATTTCTTTTATTATGGTACAAAATTGAAGAAATTTTTTTTATTTTGGAACAAAAAGGCAGAAATTCCCCATATTTTGGGGCAAAAGGCAGAAATTCTTCTTATTTTGAGGTAAAATGCAGAAATTCCCCTTTATTTAGAGGTAAAATGCAGAAATTCCCCAAATATTGGGGGAAAATGCAGAAATTCCCTTTATTTTGGGGCTAAAAGGCAGAAATTAACCGTATTTTAAAGCAAAATTGCAGAAATTCTCATAATTTTTGGGCAAAAAAGCAGAAATTCTCCTTATTTTGAGGCAAAAAGACAGAAAATCTCCTTTTTCGAGAGCAAACAGTCAGAAATTCCCCTTATTTTGGGGCAAAATGGCAGAAATTTTTTTTACATTGGGTCAAAATTGCATAAATTTCCTTTATTTTGGGGCAAAAAGGCAGAAATTCCCATTATTTTTGGGCAAAAAGGCAGAAATTCACCTTATTTTGTGGTAAAATTGCAGAAATTTCACATATTTCATGGCAAAAAGGCAGAAATTTCCCTTATTTTGGGGCAAAATTGCAGAAATTTCACTTATTTCAGGGTAATAAGTCAGAAATTACCATTATTTTGGGGCAAAAATACAGAAATTCCCTTTGTTTTGAGGGAAAATTGCAGAAATTCCACTTATTTAGAGGAAAAAATGCAGAAATTCCCTTTAATTTGTAGCAAAAATGAAGAAATTTCTCTTATTTATGGCAAAAAGTTATGTATTCCCCTTATTTTCGAGCAAAAAGGCAGAAATTCCCCGTATTTTGGAGCAAAATTGCAAATATTCCCCTAATTGTGGGGCAAAAAGGCAGAAATTCCCTATATGGTGGGGAAAAAACAGAAATTCTCCTTATTTTGGGGCAAAACTCAGAAATTTCACTTATTTTGGGGCAAAAATCCAGAAATTTCCCTTATTTTGGAGCAAAATTACAGAAATTCCACTTATTTTGGGGCAAAATTGCAGAAATTTCACTTATTTCAGGAAAAAAAGGCAGAAATTTTTCTTATTTTGGGGCAAACATGCAGAAATTCTTAATAATTTGTGACAAAAATGCAGAAATTCCCTTTATTTTGAGGTAAAAAGGCTGAAATTCCTTTTATTTGGAAGCAAAAAGGGAGAAATTTCCCTTATTTTTTGGAAAAAGGCAGAAATTTATTTTGGGGCAAAATTGCAGAAATTTCACTTATTTCAGGGCATAATTTAAAAATTTCTTTTATTTTGGGGCAAAAAGACAGAAATTCCCTTTATTTTTGGGTAAAAAGGCAGAAATTTCTCTTATTTAGAGGTAAAAAGGCAGAAATTCCTCTTATTTTGGGGCAAAAATGAAGAAATTTCCCTTTTTTGTGGCAAAAGGTATACATTCCTCTTACTTTCGGGATAAAAAGCAGAAATTCCCCGTATTATGAACTAAAATTGCAGAAATTCTCATAATTTTCGGGCAAAAAACCAGAAATTCTCCTCATTTTGTGACAAAAAGACAGAAAATCTTCTTTTTTTGGCAGCAAACAGTCAGAAATTCCCTTTATTTTGGGGCAAAATTGCCGAAATTTCCTTTACATTGGTGTAAAATTGCAGAAATTCCCTTTATTTTGGGGTAAAAATCAGAAATTCCCTTTATTTTGAGGCAAAATTCCAGAAATTTCTTTTTTTGGGGGCAAAATTGCAGGAATTTACCTCATTTTGGGGCTAAATTGCAGAAATTTCCTTTATTTGGGGCAAAATTGCAGAAATTTCACTTATTTTCAGGGAAAAAGGCTGAAATTTCCTTTATTTTGGGGCAAACAGGAAGAAATTCCCCTTATTTTGGGGCAAAAAAGACAGAAATTCCCTTTGTTTTGGGGGAAAAAGACAGAAATTCCCCTTATTTTGGGGAAAAATTTCAGAAATTTCCCTTATTATGGGGAAAAATTGCAGAAATTTCCTTTATTTTAGGGCAAAATTGCAGAAATTTCACTTATTTCAGATTAAAAAAGCAAAAGTTTTTTCTTATTTTGGGTCAAAAAGGCAGAACTTCCCATTATTTTGGGGCAAAATGCAGAAATTCACCTTATTTTGGGGTAAAATTGCAGAAATTTCATAGATTTCAGGGCAAAAAGGCAGAAATTTTCCTTATTTTGGGGCAAAATTGCAGAAATTTCACTTATTTCAGGGTAATAAGTCAGAAATTTTCCTTATTTTGGGGCAAAAAATACAGAAATTCTCTTTGTTTTGTGAAAAAAGACAGAAATTCCACTTATTTAGAGGCAAAAAGGCAGAAATTCCCCTTATTTTGGAGCAAAAATGAAGAAATTTCCCTTTTCTATGGCAAAAAGGTATGCATTCCCCTTATTTTCAGGAAAAAAGGTAGAAATTCCCTGCATTTTGGAGCAAAATTGAAGAAATTCCCCTAATTGTGGGGCAAAAAGGCAGAAATTCCCCGTATTTTGGAGCAAAATTGCACAAATTCCCCTAATTGTGAGGAAAAAAGGCAAAAATTCCCTATATGTTGGGGCAAAAAGACAGAAATTCTCCTTATTTTAGGGCAAAACTCAGAAATTTCTCTTATTTTGGGGCAAAATTGCAGAAATTTCACTTATTTCAGGGAAAAAAGGCAGAAATTTTCCTTATTTTGGGGCAAAAAGGCAGAAATTCCTAATATTTTGTGGCAAAAATGCAGAAATTCCCCTTATTTTGAGGTAAAAAGGCTGAAATTCCCCTTTATTGAAGGCAAAAAGGCAGAAATTCACCTTATTTTGAGGCAAAAAGACAGAAAATCTCCTTTTTTCGAGAGCAAACAGTCAGAAATTCCCCTTATTTTGGGGCATAATTGCAGAAATTTTTTTTCCTTGGGGCAAAATTGCAGAAATTTCCTTTATTTTGGGGCAAAATTGCAGAAATTTCACTTATTTCAGGGTAATAAGTCAGAAATTCTCCTTATTTTGATGCAAAAAGACAGAAATTCCCTTTGTTTTGGGGGAAAAAGACAGAAATACCACTTATTTAGAGGCAAAAAGGCAGAAATTCCCCTTATTATGGAGCAAAAATAAAGAAATTTCTCTTTTTATGGCAAAAAGTTATGCATTCCCATTATTTTCGGGCAAAAAGGCAGAAATTTCCCGTATTTTGGAGCAAAATTGTAGAAATTCCCCTGATTTTGGGGCAAAAGGCAGAAATTCCCTTTATTTTGGTGCAAAAATCAGAAATTCCCCTTATTTTGGGGCAAAATTCTAGAAATTTCCTATATTTTGGGGCAAAATTGCAGGAATTTACCTTATTTTGGGGCAAAATTGCAGAAAATTCCCTTATTTGGGGAAAAATTGAAGAAATTTCACTTATTTTCAGATAAAAAGGCTGAAATTTCCTTTATTTTGGGGCAAAAAGGGAGAAATTCCCCTAATTTTGGGGCAAAATTGCAGAAATTTCCCTTATTATGGGAAAAAATTGCAGAAATTTACCTCATTTTAGGGCAAAATTTCAGAAATTTCACTTATTTCAGAGAAATAAAGCAAAAATTTTTTTTATTTTGGGGCAAAAAGGCAGAAATTCCCATTATTTTGGGGCAAAAAGGCAGAAATTCACCTTATTTTGGGGTAAAATTGCAGAAATTTCACATATTTCATGGCAAAAAGGCAGAAATTTCCGTTATTTTGGGGCAAAATTGCAGAAATTTCACTTATTTCAGGGTAATAAGTCAGAAATTTCCATTATTTTGGGGCAAAAAAGACAGAAATTCCCTTTCTTTTGGGGGAAAATTGCAGAAATTCCACTTATTTAGAGGAAAAAAGGCAGAAATTCCCTTTAATTTGAAGCAAAAATGAAGAAATTTCCCTTTTTTATGGCAAAAAGTTATGCATTCCCCTTATTTTCTGGCAAAAGGGCAGATATTCCCAGTATTTTGGAGCAAAATTGCAAAAATTCTCCTAATTGTGGGGCAAAAAGACAGAAATTCCCTATATGGTGGGACAAAAAACAGAATTTCTACTTATTTTGGGGCAAAACTCAGAAATTCCACTTATTTTGGGGCAAAATTCCAGAAATTTCCCTTATTTTGGAGCAAAATTGCAGAAATTCCACTTATTTTGGGGCAAAATTGCAGAAATTTCACTTATTTCAGGGAAAAGGGTGAAATTTTCTTTATTTTGGGGCAAACATGCAGAAATTCTTAATATTTTGTGGCAAAAATGCAGAAATTCCCCTTATTTTGAGGTAAAAAGGCTGAAATTCCTTTTATTTGGAAGCAAAAAGGCAGAAATTTCCCTTATTTTTTGGCAAAAAGGCAGAAATTTCTTTTATTTTGGGGCAAAATTGCAGAAATTTCACTTATTTCAGGGCATAATTCAAAAATTCCTTTTATTTTGGGGCAAAATTCAGAAATTCCATTTATTTTTGTGTAAAAAGGCAGAAATTTCACTTATTTTGAGGTAAAAAACAGAAATTCCTCTTATTTTGGAGCAAAAATGAAGAAATTCCCCTAATTTTGGGGCAAAAGGCAGAAATTCCCTTTATTTTGGGGCAAAAATCAGAAATTCCCCTTATTTTGGGGCAAAATTAAAGAAATTTCCTATATTTTGGGGCAAAATTGCAGGAATTTACCTTATTTTGGGGCAAAATTGCAGAAATTTCCCTTATTTGGGGCAAAATTGCAGAAATTTCACTTATTTTCAGGTAAAAAGGCTGAAATTTCCTTTATTTTGGGGCAAAAAGGGAGAAATTCCCCTAATTTTGGGGCAAAATTGCAGAAATTTCCCTTATTATGGGAAAAAATTGCAGAAATTTACCTCATTTTAGGGCAAAATTTCAGAAATTTCACTTATTTCAGAGAAATAAAGCAAAAATTTTTTTTTATTTTGGGGCAAAAAGGCAGAAATTCCCATTATTTTGGGGCAAAAAGGCAGAAATTCACCTTATTTTGGGGTAAAATTGCAGAAATTTCACATATTTCATGGCAAAAAGGCAGAAATTTCCGTTATTTTGGGGCAAAATTGCAGAAATATCACTTATTTCAGGGTAATAAGTCAGAAATTTCCATTATTTTGGGGCAAAAAAGACAGAAATTCCCTTTCTTTTGGGGGAAAATTGCAGAAATTCCACTTATTTAGAGGAAAAAAGGCAGAAATTCCCTTTAATTTGAAGCAAAAATGAAGAAATTTCCCTTTTTTATGGCAAAAAGTTATGCATTCCCCTTATTTTCTGGCAAAAGGGCAGATATTCCCAGTATTTTGGAGCAAAATTGCAAAAATTCTCCTAATTGTGGGGCAAAAAGACAGAAATTCCCTATATGGTGGGACAAAAAACAGAATTTCTACTTATTTTGGGGCAAAACTCAGAAATTCCACTTATTTTGGGGCAAAATTCCAGAAATTTCCCTTATTTTGGAGCAAAATTGCAGAAATTCCACTTATTTTGGGGCAAAATTGCAGAAATTTCACTTATTTCAGGGAAAAGGGTGAAATTTTCTTTATTTTGGGGCAAACATGCAGAAATTCTTAATATTTTGTGGCAAAAATGCAGAAATTCCCCTTATTTTGAGGTAAAAAGGCTGAAATTCCTTTTATTTGGAAGCAAAAAGGCAGAAATTTCCCTTATTTTTTGGCAAAAAGGCAGAAATTTCTTTTATTTTGGGGCAAAATTGCAGAAATTTCACTTATTTCAGGGCATAATTCAAAAATTCCTTTTATTTTGGGGCAAAATTCAGAAATTCCATTTATTTTTGTGTAAAAAGGCAGAAATTTCACTTATTTTGAGGTAAAAAACAGAAATTCCTCTTATTTTGGAGCAAAAATGAAGAAATTCCCCTAATTTTGGGGCAAAAGGCAGAAATTCCCTTTATTTTGGGGCAAAAATCAGAAATTCCCCTTATTTTGGGGCAAAATTAAAGAAATTTCCTATATTTTGGGGCAAAATTGCAGGAATTTACCTTATTTTGGGGCAAAATTGCAGAAATTTCCCTTATTTGGGGCAAAATTGCAGAAATTTCACTTATTTTCAGGTAAAAAGGCTGAAATTTCCTTTATTTTGGGGCAAAAATGCAGAAATTTCCCTTATTTTGGGGCAAAATTGCAGAAATTTCACTTATTTCAGGGTAATAAGTCAGAAATTCCCATTATTTTGGGGCAAAAAAGACAGAGATTCCCTTTCTTTTCGGGGAAAATTGCAGAAATTCCACTTATTTAGAGGAAAAAAGGCAGAAATTCCCTTTAATTAGGAGCAAAAATGAAGAAATTTCCCCTTTTTATGGCAAAAAGTTATGCATTCCCCTTATTTTCGGGCAAAAGGGCAGAAATTCCCAGTATTTTGGAGCAAAATTGCAAAAATTCCCCTAATTGTGGGGCAAAAAATCAGAAATTCCCTATATGGTGGGGCAAAAAACAGAAATTCTCCTTATTTTAGGGCAAAACTCAGAAATTCCACTTATTTTGGGGCAAAATTCCAGAAATTTCCCTTAATTTGGGGCAAAATTGCAGAAATTCCACTTATTTTGGGGCAAAATTGCAGAAATTTCACTTATTTCAGGGAAAAAAGGGAGAAATTTTCCTTATTTTGGGGCAAACATGCAGAAATTCTTAATATTTTGTGGAAAAATTCAGAAATTCTCCTTATTTTGAGGGAAAAAGGCTGAAATTCCTTTTATTTGGAAGCAAAAAGGCAGAAATTTCCCTTATTTTTTGGCAAAAAGGCAGAAATTTTTTATATTTTGGGGCAAAATTGCAGAAATTTCACTTATTTCAGGGCATAATTCAAAAATTCCTTTTATTTTGGGGCAAAAAGACAGAAATTCCATTTATTTTTGTGTAAAAAGGCAGAAATTTCACTTATTTTGAGGTAAAAAAGCAGAAATTCCTCTTATTTTGCGGCAAAAATGAAGAAATTTTCCTTTTTTGTGGCAAAAGGTATACATTCCCCTTACTTTCGGGATAAAAAGCAGAAATTCCCCGTATTTTGAAGCAAAATTGCAGAAATTCTCATAATTTTCGGGCAAAAAGGCAGAAATTCTTCTTATTTTGGGGCAAAAAGAAAGAAAATCTTCTTTATTCGGGAGCAAACAGTCAGAAATGCCCCTCATTTTGGGTAAAATTTTCAGAAATTTCACTTTTTTCAGGGTAATAAGTCAGAAATTTCCCTTATTTTGGTGCAAAAAAGACAGAAATTCCCTTTGTTTTGGGGGAAAAAGACAGAAATTCCACTTATTTAGAGGCAAAAAGGCAGAAATTCCCCTTATTTTGAAGCAAAAATGAAGAAATTTCCCTTTTTATGGCAAAAAGTTATGCATTCCCATTATTTTCAGGCAAAAAGGCAGAAATTCCCCATATTTTCGAGCAAAATTGCAGAAATTCCCCTAATTTTGGAGCAAAAGGCAGAAATTCCCTTTAATTTGGGGCAAAAATCAGAAATTCCCCTTATTTGGGGCAAAATTGCAGAAATTTCACTTATTTTCAGGTAAAAAGGCTGAAATTTCATTTATTTTGGGGCAAAAAGGGAGAAATTCCCTTTATTTTGGGCAAAATTTCAGACATTTCTCTTATTATGTGGAAAAATTGCAGAAATTTCCTTTATTTAAGGCAAAATTGCAAAAATTTCACTTATTTCAGAAAAAAAAGCAAAAATTTTTCTTATTTTGGGGCAAAAAGGCAGAAATTATTATTATTTTGGGGCAAAAAGGGAGAAATTCACCTTATTTTGGGGTAAAATTGAAGAAATTTCACATATTTCAGGGCAAAAAGACAGAAATTTCCCTTATTTTGGGGCAAAATTGCAGAAATTTTAATTATTTTAGGGTAATAAGTCAGAAAGTCCCCTTATTTTGGGGCAAAAAGACAGAAATTCCCTTTGTTTTGGGGGAAAAAGACAGAAATTCCACTTATTTAGAGGCAAAAATGCAGAAATTCCCCTTATTTTGGAGCAAAAATGAAGAAATTTCCCTTTTCTATGGCAAAAAGGTATGCATTCACCTTATTTTCAGGAAATAAGGTAGAAATTCCCTGCATTTCGGAGCAAAATTGCAGAAATTCCCCTAATTGTGGGTCAAAAAGCAGAAATTCCCCGTATTTTGGAGCAAAATTGCAGAAATTCCCCTAATTGTGGGGAAAAAAGGCTAAAATTCCCTATATGTTGGGGCAAAAAGACAGAAATTCTCCTTATTTTGGGGCAAAACTCAGAAATTCCACTTATTTTGGGGCAAAATTGCAGAAATTTCACTTATTTCAGGGAAAAAGGCAGAAATTTTCCTTCTTTTGGGGCAAAAAGGCAGAAATTCCTAATATTTTGTGGCAAAAATGCAGAAATTCCCCTTATTTTGAGGTAAAAAGGCTGAAATTCCACTTATTTGAAGGCAAAAAGGCAGAAATTCACCTTATTTTGAGGCAAAAAGACAGAAAATCTCCTTTTTTCGAGAGCAAACAGTCAGAAATTCCCCTTATTTTGGGGCAAAATTGCAGAAATTTTTTTTACATTGCGGCAAAATTGCAGAAATTTCCTTTATTTTGGGGCAAAATTGCAGAAATTTCACTTATTTCAGAATAATAATTCAGAAATTCTCCTTATTTTGATGCAAAAAAGACAGAAATTCCCTTATTTTGGGGGAAAAAGACAGAAATTCCACTTATTTAGAGGCAAAAAGGCAGAAATTCCCCTTATTTTGGAGCAAAAATGAAGAAATTTCTCTTTTTATGGCAAAAAGGTATGCATTCCCATTATTTTCGGGCAAAAAGTAAGAAATTCCCCGTATTTTGGAGCAAAAATGAAGAAATTCCCCTAATTTTGGGGCAAAAGGCAGAAATTCCCTTTATTTTGGGGCAAAAATCAGAAATTCCCCTTATTTTGGGGCAAAATTAAAGAAATTTCCTATATTTTGGGGCAAAATTGCAGGAATTTACCTTATTTTGGGGCAAAATTGCAGAAATTACCCTTATTTGGGGCAAAATTGCAGAAATTTCACTTATTTTCAGGTAAAAAGGCTGAAATTTCCTTTATTTTGGGGCAAAAAGGCAGAAATTCCCCTTATTTTGGGGCAAAATTGCAGAAATTTCACTTATTTCAGGGTAATAAGTCAGAAATTCCCATTATTTTGGGGCAAAAAAGACAGAAATTCCCTTTTTTTGGGGGGAAAATTGCAGAAATTCTACTTATTTAGAGGAAAAAAGGCAGAAATTCCCTTTAATTAGGAGCAAAAATGAAGAAATTTCCTTTTTTTATGGCAAAAAGTTATGCATTCCCCTTATTTTCGGGCAAAAAGGCAGAAATTCCCAGTATTTTGGAGCAAAATTGCAAAAATTCCCCTAATTGTGGGGCAAAAAGGCAGAAATTCCCTATATGGTGGGACAAAAAACAGAAATTCTACTTATTTTGGGGCAAAACTCAGAAATTCCACTTATTTTGGGGCAAAATTCCAGAAATTTCCCTTATTTTGGAGCAAAATTGCAGAAATTCCACTTATTTTGGGGCAAAATTGCAGAAATTTCACTTATTTCAGGGAAAAAAGGGAGAAATTTTTCTTATTTTGGGGCAAACATGCAGAAATTCTTAATATTTGGGGCTAAAATGCAGAAATTCTCCTTATTTTGAGGTAAAAAGGCTGAAATTCCTTTTATTTGGAAGCAAAAAGGCAGAAATTTCCCTTATTTTTTGGCAAAAAGGCAGAAATTTCTTTTATTTTGGGGCAAAATTGCAGAAATTTCCCTTATTTTGGGGCAAAATTACAGAAATTTTACTTATTTTAGAGAAAAAAAGCAAAAATTTTTCTTATTTTGGGGCACAAAGGCAGAAATTTCTATTATTTTGGGGCAAAAAGGCAAAAATTCACCTTATTTTGGGGTAAAATTGAAAAAATTTCATATATTTCAGGGCAAAAAGCAGAAATTTTCCTTATTTTGGGGCAAAATTGCAGAAATTTTCCTTATTTTGTGGCAAAATTGCAGAAATTTCACTTATTTCAGGGAAAAAAGGCAGAAATTTTTCCTTATTTTAGGGCAAAAATGCAGAAATTCTTAATATTTTGTGGTAAAAATGCAGAAATTCTCCTAATTTTGAGGTAAAAAGGCAAAAATTCCCCTTATTTGAGGGCAAAAAGGCATAAATTTCCATTATTTTGGGGCGAAAATATAGAAATTTCTCTTATTTTGTGGCAAAAAAGCAGAAATTTCTTTTATTTTGGGGCAAAATTGCAGAAATATCACTTATTTCAGGGCATAATTCAAAAATTCCTTTTATTTTGGGGCAAAAAGACAGAAATTCCATTTATTTTTGGGTAAAAAGGAAGAAATTTCACTTATTTTTAGGTAAAAATGCAGAAATTCCTCTTATTCTCGGGCAAAAATGAAGAAATTTCCCTTTTTTTGTGGCAAAAGATATACATTCCCCTTACTTTCGGGATAAAAAGCAGAAATTCCCCGTATTTTGAAGCAAAATTGCAGAAATTCTCATAATTTTCAGGCAAAAAGGCAGAAATTCTCCTTATTTTGGGGCAAAAAGACAGAAAATCTCCTTTTTTGGGCAGCAAACAGTCAGAAATTCCTTTACATTGAGGCAAAATTGCAGAAATTTCCTTTACATTGGTGCAAAATTGCTGAAATTTCCTTTATTTTGGGGCAAAAAAGACAGAAATTCTCTTTGTTTTGGGGGAAAAAGACAGAAATTCCACTTATTTAGAGGCAAAAAGGCAGAAATTCTTATTTTAGAGCAAAAATAAAAAAAATTCCCTTTTTATGGCAAAAAGGTATGCATCCCCATTATTTTCAGGCAAAAAGGTAGAAATTCCCGTATTTTGGAGCAAAATTGCAGAAATTCCCCTATTTTTGTGGCAAAAGGCAGAAATTCCTTTATATTGAAGCAAATATCAGAAATTCCCCTTATTTTGTGGCAAAATTCAAGAAATTTCCTTTATTTTGGGGCAAAATTTCAGGAATTTACCTTATTTTGGGGCAAAATTGCAGAAATTTCCCTTATTTGGGGCAAATTTGCAGAAATTTCACTTATTTTCAGGTAAAAATGCTGAAATTTTCTTTATTTTGGGGCAAAAAGTGAGAAATTCCCCTTATTTTGGGGCAAAATTGCAGAAATTTCCTTTATTATGGGAAAAAATTGCAGAAATTTCCCTTATTTTAGGGCAAAATTGCAGAAATTTCACTTATTTCAGGGTAATAAGTCAGAAATTCCTTTTATTTTGGGGCAAAAAAGACAGAAAATCCCTTTCTTTTGGGGGAAAATTGCAGAAATTCCAATTATTTAGAGGAAAAAAGGCAGAAATTCCCCTTATTTAGGAGCAAAAATTAAGAAATTTCCCTTTTTTATGGCAAAAAGTTATGCATTCCCCTTATTTTCGGGCAAAAAGGCAGAAATTCCCCGTATTTTGGAGCAAAATTGCAGAAATTGCCCTAATTGTGGGGCAAAGATTCAGAAATTCCCTATATGGTGGGGCAAAAAACAGAAATTCTCCTAATTTTGGGGCAAAACTCAGAAATTCCACTTATTTGGGGGCAAAATTTCAGAAATTTTCTTTATTTTAAAGCAAAATTGCAGAAATTTTACTTATTTTGGGGCAAAATTCAAGAAATTTCCCTTATTTTGGGGCAAAATTGCAGAAATTTCCTTTATTTTGGGGCAAAATTACAAAAATTTCACTTATTTCAGAGAAAAAAAGCAAAAATTTTTCTTATTTTTGGGTACAAAGGCAGAAATTTCCATTATTTTGGGGCAAAAAGGCAAAAATTCACCTTATTTTGGGGTAAATTGAAAAAATTTCATATATTTCAGGGCAAAAAGGCAGAAATTTCCCTTATTTTGAAGCAAAATTGCAGAAATTTTCCTTATTTTGGGGCAAAATTGCAGAAATTTCACTTATTTCAGGGAAAAAAGGCAGAAATTTTTATTATTTTAGGGCAAAAATGCAGAAATTCTTATTATTTTGTGGTAAAAATGCAGAAATTCCCCTAATTTTGAGGTAAAAAGGCTGAAATTCCCCTTATTTGAGGGCAAAAAGGCATAAATTTCCATTATTTTGGGGCGAAAATATAGAAATTCCCCTTATTTTGTGGCAAAAAAGCAGAAATTTCTTTTATTTTGGGGCAAAATTGCAGAAATATCACTTATTTCAGGGCATAATTCAAAAATTCCTTTTATTTTGGGGCAAAAAGACAGAAATTCCATTTATTTTTGGGTAAAAAGGAAGAAATTTCACTTATTTTTAGGTAAAAAGGCAGAAATTCCTCTTATTCTGGGACAAAAATGAACAAATTTCTCTTTTTTGTGGCAAAAGGTATACATTCCCCTTACTTTCGGGATAAAAAGCAGAAATTCCCCGTATTTTGAAGCAAAATTGCAGAAATTCTCATAATTTTTGGGCAAAAAGGCAGAAATTCTCCTTATTTTGGGGCAAACAGACAGAAAATCTCCTTTTTTCGGCAGCAAACAGTCAGAAATTCCCCTTATTATGGGACAAAATTCAGAAATTTCCTTTACATTGGTTCAAAATTGGAGAAATTTCCTTTATTTTGGGGCAAAAAAGACAGAAATTCTCTTTGTTTTGGGGGAAAAAGACAGAAATTCCACTTATTTAGAGGCAAAAAGGCAGAAATTCTTATTTTAGAGCAAAAATAAAAAAATTTCCCTTTTTATGGCAAAAAGGTATGCATCCCCATTATTTTCAGGCAAAAAGGCAGAAATTCCCCGTATTTTGAGGCAAAATTGCAGAATGTCCCCTATTTTTGTGGCAAAAGGCAGAAATTCCTTTATTTTGAAGCAAATATCAGAAATTCCCCTTATTTTGTGGCAAAATTCAAGAAATTTCCTTTATTTTGGGGCAAAATTGCAGGAATTTACCTTATTTTGGGGCAAAATTGCAGAAATTTCTCTTATTTGGGGCAAATTTGCAGAAATTTCACTTATTTTCAGGTAAAAAGGCTGAAATTTCCTTTATTTTGGGGCAAAAAGTGAGAAATTCCCCTTATTTTGGGGCAAAATTGCAGAAATTCCCCTAATTTTGTGGCAAAAGGCAGAAATTCCGTTATTTTGGGGCAAATATCAGAAATTCCCCTTATTTTGGGGCAAAATTCAAGAAATTTCCTTTATTTTGGGGCAAAATTGCAGAAATTTCACTTATTTTGGTGCAATATTCCAGAAATTTCCCTTATTTTGGTTCAAAATTGCAGAAATTTCCTTTATTTTGGGGCAAAATTACAAAAATTTCACTTATTTCAGAGAAAAAAAGCGAAAATTTTTCTTATTTTTGGGCACAAAGGCAGAAATTTCCATTATTCTGGGGCAAAAATGCAAAAATTCACCTTATTTTGGGGTAAAATTGAAAAAATTTCATATATTTCAGGGCAAAAAGGTAGAAATTTCTTTTATTTTGGGGCAAAATTGCAGAAATTTTCCTTATTTTGGGGCAAAATTGCAGAAATTTCACTTATTTCAGGGAAAAAAGGCAGAAATTTTTCTTATTTTAGGGCAAAAATGCAGAAATTCTTAATATTTTGTGGTAAAAATGCAGAAATTCCCCTAATTTTGAGGTAAAAAGGCTGAAATTCCCCTTATTTGAGGGCAAAAAGGCATAAAGTTCCATTATTTTGGGGCGAAAATATAGAAATTCCCCTTATTTTGTGGCAAAAAAGCAGAAATTTCTTTTATTTTGGGGCAAAATTGCAGAAATATCACTTATTTCAGGGCATAATTCAAAAATTCCTTTTATTTTGGGGCAAAAAGACAGAAATTCCATTTATTTTTGGGTAAAAAGGAAGAAATTTAACTTATTTTTAGGTAAAAATGCAGAAATTCCTCTTATTCTGGGGCAAAAATGAAGAAATTTCCCTTTTTTGTGGCAAAAGGTATACATTCCCCTTACTTTCGGGATAAAAAGCAGAAATTCCCCGTATTTTGAAGCAAAATTGCAGAAATTCTCATAATTTTCGGGCAAAAAGGCAGAAATTCTCCTTATTTTGGGGCAAAAAGACAGAAAATCTCCTTTTTTCGGCAGCAAACAGTCAGAAATTCCCCTTATTCTGGGACAAAATTCAGAAATTTCCTTTACATTGGTTCAAAATTGCAGAAATTTCCTTTATTTTGGGGCAAAAAAGACAGAAATTCTCTTTGTTTTGTGGGAAAAAGACAGAAATTCCACTTATTTAGAGGCAAAAAGGCAGAAATTCTTATTTTGGGCAAAAATGAAAAAATTTTCCTTTTTATGGCAAAAAGGTATGCATCCCCATTATTTTCAGGCAAAAAGGCAGAAATTCCCCATATTTTGGAGCAAAATTGCAGAAATTCCCCTAATTTTGTGGCAAAAGGCAGAAATTCCTTTATTTTGGGGCAAATATCAAAAATTCCCCTTATTTTGGGGCAAAATTCAAGAAATTTCCTTTATTTTGGGGCAAAATTACAGGAATTTACCTTATTTTGGCACAAAATTTCAGAAATTTCCCTTATTTGGGGCAAAATTGCAGAAATTTCCCTTATTCAGTTAAAAAGGCTGTAATTTCCTTTATTTTTGGGCAAAAAGTGAGAAATTCCCCTTACTTTGGGGCAAAATTGCAGAAATTTCCTTTATTATGGGAAAAAATTGCAGAAATTTCCCTTATTTTAGGGCAAAATTGCAGAAATTTCACTTATTTCATGGTAATAAGTCGGAAATTCCTTTTATTTTGGGGCAAAAAAGACAGAAAATCCCTTTGTTTTGGGGAAAAATTGCAGAAATTCCACTTATTTAGAGGAAAAAAGGCAGAAATTCCCCTTATTTAGGAGCAAAAATTAAGAAATTTCCCTTTTTTATGGCAAAAAGTTATGCATTCCCCTTATTTTCGGGCAAAAAGGCAGAAATTCCCTGTATTTTGGAGCAAAATTGCAGAAATTGCCCTAATTGTGGGGCAAAAATTCAGAAATTCCCTATATGGTGAGGCAAAAAACAGAAATTCTCCATATTTTGGGGCAAAACTCAGAAATTCCACTTATTTGGGGGCAAAATTTCAGAAATTTTCTTTATTTTGGAGCAAAATTGCAGAAATTTCACTTATATTGGGGCAAAATTCCAGAAATTTCCCTTATTTTGGGGCAAAATTGCAGAAATTTCCTTCATTTTGGGGCAAAATTACAAAAATTTCACTTATTTCAGAGAAAAAAAGCAAAAATTTTTCTTATTTTTGGGCACAAAGGCAGAAATTTCCATTATTTTGGGGCAAAAAGGCAAAAATTCACCTTATTTTGGGGTCAAATTGAAAAAATTTCATATATTTCATGGCAAAAAGGCAGAAATTTCCCTTATTTTGGGGCAAAATTGCAGAAATTTCACTTATTTCAGGGAAAAAAGGCAGAAATTTTCCTTATTTTAGGGCAAAAATGCAGAAATTCTTAATATTTTGTGGTAAAAATGCAGAAATTCTCCTAATTTTGAGGTAAAAAGGCTGAAATTCCCCTTATTTGAGGGCAAAAAGGCATAAATTTCCATTATTTTGGGGCGAAAATATAGAAATTCCCCTTATTTTGTGGCAAAAAAGCAGAAATTTCTTTTATTTTTGGGCAAAATTGCAGAAATATCACTTATTTCAGGGCATAATTCAAAAATTCCTTTTATTTTGGGGCAAAAAGACAGAAATTCCATTTATTTTTGGGTAAAAAGGAAGAAATTTAACTTATTTTTAGGTAAAAATGCAGAAATTCCTCTTACTCTGGGGCAAAAATGAAGAAATTTCCCTTTTTTGTGGCAAAAGGTATACATTCCCCTTACTTTTGGGATAAAAAGCAGAAATTCCCCGTATTTTGAAGCAAAATTGCAGAAATTCTCATAATTTTCGGGCAAAAATGCAGAAATTCTCCTAATTTTGGGGAAAAAGACAGAAAATCTCCTTTTTTCGGCAGCAAACAGTCAGAAATTCCCCTTATTCTGGTACAAAATTCAGAAATTTCCTTTACATTGGTTCAAAACTGCAGAAATTTCCTTTATTTTGGGGCAAAAAAGACAGAAATTCTCTTTGTTTTGGGGGAAAAATACAGAAATTCCACTTATTTAGAGGCAAAAAGGCAGAAATTCTTATTTTGGGCAAAAATGAAAAAATTTTCCTTTTTATGGCAAAAAGGTATGCATCCCCATTATTTTCAGGCAAAAAGGCAGAAATTCCCCATATTTTGGAGCAAAATTGCAGAAATTCCCCTAATTTTGTGGCAAAAGGCAGAAATTCCTTTATTTTGGGGCAAATATCAGAAATTCCCCTTATTTTGGGGCAAAATTCAAGAAATTTCCTTTATTTTGGGGCAAAATTGCAGGAATTTACCTTATTTTGGCACAAAATTTCAGAAATTTCCCTTATTTGGGGCAAAATTGCAGAAATTTCACTTATTCAGGTAAAAAGGCTGAAATTTCCTTTATTTTGGGGCAAAAAGTGAGAAATTCCCCTTATTTTGGGGCAAAATTGCAGAAATTTCCTTTATTATGGGAAAAAATTGTAGAAATTTCCTTTATTTTAGGGCAAAATTGCAGAAATTTCATTTATTTCAGGGTAATATGTCAGAAATTCCTTTTATTTTGGGGCAAAAAAGACAGAAAATCCCTTTGTTTGTGGGGAAAATTGCAGAAATTCCACTTATTTAGTGGAAAAAACACAGAATTTCCCCTTATTTAGGAGCAAAAATTAAGAAATTTCCCTTTTTTATGGCAAAAAGTTATGCATTCCCCTTATTTTCGGGCAAAAAGGCAGAAATTCCCCGTATTTTGGAGCAAAATTGCAGAAATTGCCCTAATTGTGGGGCAAAACTTCAGAAATTCCCTATATGGTGGGGCAAATAACAGAAATTCTCCTTATTTTGGGGCAAAACTCAGAAATTCCACTTATTTGGGGGCAAAATTTCAGAAATTCCCTTATTTTGGACCAAATTGCAGAAATTTCACCTATTTTGGGGCAAAATTGCAGAAATTTCACTTATTTCAGGGAAAAAAGGCAGAAATTTTCCTTATTTTTGGGCAAAAGTGCAGACATTTCCCTTATTATGGGGAAAAATTGCAGAAATTTCTTTTATTTTAGGGCAAAATTGCAGAAATTTCACTTATTTCAGAGAAAAAAAGCAATAATTTTTCTTATTTTGGGGCAAAAAGGCAGAAATTCCCATTATTTTGGGGCAAAAAGGCAGAAATTCACCTTATTTTGGGGTAAAATGAAGAAATTTCACATATTTCAGGGCAAAAAGGCAGAAATTTCCCTTATTTTGGGGCAAAATTGCAGAAATTTTAATTATTTTAGGGTAATAAATCAGAAAATCCTCTTATTTTGGGGCAAAAAGACAGAAATTCTCTTTGTTTTGGCGGAAAAAGACTGAAATTCCACTTATTTAGAGGCAAAAAGGCAGAAATACCCCTTATTTTGGAGCACAAATGAAGAAATTTCCCTTTTTTATGGCAAAAAGTTATGCATTCCCCTTATTTTCGGGCAAAAAGACAGAATTTCCCCGTATTTTGGAGCAAAATTGCAGAAATTCCCACAATTGTGAGGCAAAAAGGCAGAAAATCCCTATATGTTGGGGCAAAAAGAGAGAAATTCTCCTTATTTTGTGACAAAACTCAGAAATTCCACTTATTTTGGGGCAAAATTCCAGAAATTTCCCTTATTTTGGGGCAAAATTGCAGAAATTTCACTTATTTCAAAGAAAAAAAAGCAAAAATTTTTCTTATTTTGGGGCAAAAAGGCAGAAATTCCCATTATTTTGGTGCAAAAATTCAGAAATTCACCTTATTTTGGGGTAAAATTGAAGAAATTTCACATATTTCAGGGCAAAAAGGCAAAAATTTCCCTTATTTTGGGGCAAAATTGCAGAAATTTCACTTATTTCAGGGCATAATTTAAAAATTCCTTTTATTTTGGGGCAAAAAAACAGAAATTCCGTTTATTTTTGGGTAAAAAGGCTAAAATTTCTCTTATTTTGAGGTAAAAAGGCAAAAATTCCTCTTATTTTAGGGCAAAAATGAAGAAATTTCCCTTTTTTGTGGCAAAGGTATACATTCCTTTTACTTTCGGGATAAAAAGCAGAAATTCCCCGTATTTTGAAGCAATATTGCAGAAATTCTCATAATTTTCGGGCAAAAAGGCAGAAATTCCCCTTATTTTGGGGCAAAAAGAAAGAAAATCTTCTTTTTTCAGGAGCAAACAGTCTGAAATTCCCCTTATTTTGGGGAAAAATTGCAGAAATTTCAATTATTTCAGGGTAATAAGTCAGAAATTCCCCTTATTTTGGGGCAAAAAAGACAGAAATTCCCTTTGTTTTGGGGGAAAAAGACAGAAATTCCACTTATTTAGAGGCAAAAAGGCAGAAATTCCCCTTATTATGGAGCAAAAATGAAGAAATTTCCCTTTTTATGGCAAAAAGGTATGCATTCCCATTATTTTCAGGCAAAAAGGCAGAAATTCCCCGTATTTTGGAGCTAAATTGCAGAAATTCCCCTAATTTTGGAGCAAAAGGCAGAAATTCCCTTTAATTTGGGGCAAAAATCAGAAATTCCCCTTATTTGTGGCAAAATTGCAGAAATTTCACTTATTTTCAGGTAAAAAGGCTGAAATTTCATTTATTTTGTAGCAAAAAGGAGAAATTCCCTTTATTTTGGGGCAAAATTGCAGACATTTCCCATATTATGTGGAAAAATTTCCCTTATTTTAGGGCAAAATTGCAAAAATTTCACTTATTTCAAAAAAAAAAGCAAAAATTTTTCTTATTTTGGGGCAAAAATGCAGAAATTATTATTATTTTGGGGCAAAAAGGCAGAAATTCACCTTATTTTGGGGT
Source organism: Micromys minutus (assembly GCF_963924665.1). Classification (NCBI taxonomy): domain Eukaryota; kingdom Metazoa; phylum Chordata; class Mammalia; order Rodentia; family Muridae; genus Micromys; species Micromys minutus. The sequence continues at coordinate 1,513,552 of NW_027667806.1, read as the reverse complement.
AAAATTGAAGAAATTTTACATATTTTAGGGCAAAAATGCAGAAATTTCCCTTATTTTGGGGCAAAATTGCAGAAATTTTAATTATTTTAAGGTAATAAGTCAGAAAGTCCCTTTATTTTGGGGCAAAAAGACAGAAATTCTCTTTGTTTTGGGGGAAAAAGACACAAATTCCACTTATTTAGAGGCAAAAAGGCAGAAATTCCCCTTATTTTGGAGCACAAATGAAGAAATTTTTTTTTATGGCAAAAAGTTATGCATTCCAATTATTTTTCGGCATAAAGACAGAAATTCCCCGTATTTTATAGCAAAATTGCAGAAATTCCCCTAATTGTGGGGCAAAAAGGCAGAAATTCCCTATATGTTGGGGCAAAAAGAGAGAAATTGTCCTTATTTTGGGGCAAAACTCAGAAATTCCACTTATTTTGGGGCAAAATTCCAGAAATTTCCCTTATTTTGGGGCAAAATTGCAGAAATTTCCCTTATTTTGGGGCAAAATTAAAGAAATTTCACTTATTTCAGAGAAAAAAAGCAAAAATTTTTCTTGTTTTGGGGCAAAAAGGCAGAAATTCCCATTATTTTGGGGCAAAAAGGCAGAAATTCACCTTATTTTGGGGTAAAATTGAAAAAATTTCATATATTTCAGGGCAAAAAGGCAGAAATTTCCCTTATTTTGGGGCAAAATTGCAGAAATTTCCCTTATTTTGTGGCAAAATTGCAGAAATTTCACTTATTTCAGGGAAAAAGGGGAGAAATTTTCCTTATTTTAGGGCAAAAATGCAGAAATTCTTAATATTTTGTGGCAAAAATGCTGAAATTCCCCTTATTTTTAGGTAAAAACGCTGAAATTCCCCTTATTTCAGGGCAAAAAGGCATAAATTTCCATTATTTTGGGGCAAAAAGATAGAAATTCCCCTTATTTTGTGGCAAAAAGTAAGAAATTTCTTTTATTTTGGGGCAAAATTGCAGAAATATCAATAATTTCAGGGCATAATTCAAAAATTTCATTTATTTTGGGGCAAAAAGACAGAAATTCCATTTATTTTTGGGTAAAAAGGAAGAAATTTCACTTATTTTTAGGTAAAAATGCAGAAATTCCTCTTATTCTCGGGCAAAAATGAAGAAATTTCCCTTTTTTTGTGGCAAAAGATATACATTCCCCTTACTTTCGGGATAAAAAGCAGAAATTCCCCGTATTTTGAAGCAAAATTGCAGAAATTCTCATAATTTTCAGGCAAAAAGGCAGAAATTCTCCTTATTTTGGGGCAAAAAGACAGAAAATCTCCTTTTTTGGGCAGCAAACAGTCAGAAATTCCTTTACATTGAGGCAAAATTGCAGAAATTTCCTTTACATTGGTGCAAAATTGCTGAAATTTCCTTTATTTTGGGGCAAAAAAGACAGAAATTCTCTTTGTTTTGGGGGAAAAAGACAGAAATTCCACTTATTTAGAGGCAAAAAGGCAGAAATTCTTATTTTAGAGCAAAAATAAAAAAAATTCCCTTTTTATGGCAAAAAGGTATGCATCCCCATTATTTTCAGGCAAAAAGGTAGAAATTCCCGTATTTTGGAGCAAAATTGCAGAAATTCCCCTATTTTTGTGGCAAAAGGCAGAAATTCCTTTATATTGAAGCAAATATCAGAAATTCCCCTTATTTTGTGGCAAAATTCAAGAAATTTCCTTTATTTTGGGGCAAAATTTCAGGAATTTACCTTATTTTGGGGCAAAATTGCAGAAATTTCCCTTATTTGGGGCAAATTTGCAGAAATTTCACTTATTTTCAGGTAAAAATGCTGAAATTTCCTTTATTTTGGGGCAAAAAGTGAGAAATTCCCCTTATTTTGGGGCAAAATTGCAGAAATTTCCTTTATTATGGGAAAAAATTGCAGAAATTTCCCTTATTTTAGGGCAAAATTGCAGAAATTTCACGTATTTCAGGGTAATAAGTCAGAAATTCCTTTTATTTTGGGGCAAAAAAGACAGAAAATCCCTTTCTTTTGGGGGAAAATTGCAGAAATTCCAATTATTTAGAGGAAAAAAGGCAGAAATTCCCCTTATTTAGGAGCAAAAATTAAGAAATTTCCCTTTTTTATGGCAAAAAGTTATGCATTCCCCTTATTTTCGGGCAAAAAGGCAGAAATTCCCCGTATTTTGGAGCAAAATTGCAGAAATTGCCCTAATTGTGGGGCAAAGATTCAGAAATTCCCTATATGGTGGGGCAAAAAACAGAAATTCTCCTAATTTTGGGGCAAAACTCAGAAATTCCACTTATTTGGGGGCAAAATTTCAGAAATTTTCTTTATTTTAAAGCAAAATTGCAGAAATTTTACTTATTTTGGGGCAAAATTCAAGAAATTTCCCTTATTTTGGGGCAAAATTGCAGAAATTTCCTTTATTTTGGGGCAAAATTACAAAAATTTCACTTATTTCAGAGAAAAAAAGCAAAAATTTTTCTTATTTTTGGGTACAAAGGCAGAAATTTCCATTATTTTGGGGCAAAAAGGCAAAAATTCACCTTATTTTGGGGTAAATTGAAAAAATTTCATATATTTCAGGGCAAAAAGGCAGAAATTTCCCTTATTTTGAAGCAAAATTGCAGAAATTTTCTTTATTTTGGGGCAAAATTGCAGAAATTTCACTTATTTCAGGGAAAAAAGGCAGAAATTTTTATTATTTTAGGGCAAAAATGCAGAAATTCTTATTATTTTGTGGTAAAAATGCAGAAATTCCCCTAATTTTGAGGTAAAAAGGCTGAAATTCCCCTTATTTGAGGGCAAAAAGGCATAAATTTCCATTATTTTGGGGCGAAAATATAGAAATTCCCCTTATTTTGTGGCAAAAAAGCAGAAATTTCTTTTATTTTGGGGCAAAATTGCAGAAATATCACTTATTTCAGGGCATAATTCAAAAATTCCTTTTATTTTGGGGCAAAAAGACAGAAATTCCATTTATTTTTGGGTAAAAAGGAAGAAATTTCACTTATTTTTAGGTAAAAAGGCAGAAATTCCTCTTATTCTGGGACAAAAATGAACAAATTTCTCTTTTTTGTGGCAAAAGGTATACATTCCCCTTACTTTCGGGATAAAAAGCAGAAATTCCCCGTATTTTGAAGCAAAATTGCAGAAATTCTCATAATTTTTGGGCAAAAAGGCAGAAATTCTCCTTATTTTGGGGCAAACAGACAGAAAATCTCCTTTTTTCGGCAGCAAACAGTCAGAAATTCCCCTTATTATGGGACAAAATTCAGAAATTTCCTTTACATTGGTTCAAAATTGGAGAAATTTCCTTTATTTTGGGGCAAAAAAGACAGAAATTCTCTTTGTTTTGGGGGAAAAAGACAGAAATTCCACTTATTTAGAGGCAAAAAGGCAGAAATTCTTATTTTAGAGCAAAAATAAAAAAATTTCCCTTTTTATGGCAAAAAGGTATGCATCCCCATTATTTTCAGGCAAAAAGGCAGAAATTCCCCGTATTTTGAGGCAAAATTGCAGAATGTCCCCTATTTTTGTGGCAAAAGGCAGAAATTCCTTTATTTTGAAGCAAATATCAGAAATTCCCCTTATTTTGTGGCAAAATTCAAGAAATTTCCTTTATTTTGGGGCAAAATTGCAGGAATTTACCTTATTTTGGGGCAAAATTGCAGAAATTTCTCTTATTTGGGGCAAATTTGCAGAAATTTCACTTATTTTCAGGTAAAAAGGCTGAAATTTCCTTTATTTTGGGGCAAAAAGTGAGAAATTCCCCTTATTTTGGGGCAAAATTGCAGAAATTCCCCTAATTTTGTGGCAAAAGGCAGAAATTCCGTTATTTTGGGGCAAATATCAGAAATTCCCCTTATTTTGGGGCAAAATTCAAGAAATTTCCTTTATTTTGGGGCAAAATTGCAGAAATTTCACTTATTTTGGTGCAATATTCCAGAAATTTCCCTTATTTTGGTTCAAAATTGCAGAAATTTCCTTTATTTTGGGGCAAAATTACAAAAATTTCACTTATTTCAGAGAAAAAAAGCGAAAATTTTTCTTATTTTTGGGCACAAAGGCAGAAATTTCCATTATTCTGGGGCAAAAATGCAAAAATTCACCTTATTTTGGGGTAAAATTGAAAAAATTTCATATATTTCAGGGCAAAAAGGTAGAAATTTCTTTTATTTTGGGGCAAAATTGCAGAAATTTTCCTTATTTTGGGGCAAAATTGCAGAAATTTCACTTATTTCAGGGAAAAAAGGCAGAAATTTTTCTTATTTTAGGGCAAAAATGCAGAAATTCTTAATATTTTGTGGTAAAAATGCAGAAATTCCCCTAATTTTGAGGTAAAAAGGCTGAAATTCCCCTTATTTGAGGGCAAAAAGGCATAAAGTTCCATTATTTTGGGGCGAAAATATAGAAATTCCCCTTATTTTGTGGCAAAAAAGCAGAAATTTCTTTTATTTTGGGGCAAAATTGCAGAAATATCACTTATTTCAGGGCATAATTCAAAAATTTCATTTATTTTGGGGCAAAAAGACAGAAATTCCATTTATTTTTGGGTAAAAAGGAAGAAATTTCACTTATTTTTAAGTAAAAACGCAAAATTCTCTTATTCTGGGGCAAAAATGAAGAAATTTCCTTTTTTTGTGGCAAAAGGTATACATTCCCCTTACTTTCGGGATAAAAAGCAGAAATTCCCCGTATTTTGAAGCAAAATTGCAGAAATTCTCATAATTTTCAGGCAAAAAGGCAGAAATTCTCCTTATTTTGGGGCAAAAAGACAGAAAATCTCCTTTTTTCGGCAGCAAATAGTCAGAAATTCCCCTTATTCTGGGAAAAAATTCAGAAATTTCCTTTACATTGGTGCAAAATTGCAGAAATTTCTTTTATTTTGGGGCAAAAAAGACAGAAATTTTCTTTGTTTTGGGGGAAAAAGACAGAAATTCCACTTATTTAGAGGCAAAAAGGCATAAATTCTCCTTATTTTAGAGCAAAAATGAAAAAATTTCCCTTTTTATGGCAAAAAGGTATGCATCCCCATTATTTTCAGGCAAAAAGGCAGAAATTCCCCGTATTTTGGAGCAAAATTGCAGAAATTCCCCTAATTTGGCAGCAAAAGGCAGAAATTCCTTTATTTTGGGGCAAATATCAGAAATTCCCCTTATTTTGGGGCAAAATTTAAGAAATTTCCTTTATTTTGGGGCAAAATTGAAGGAATTTACCTTATTTTGGGGCAAAATTGCAGAAATTTCCCTTATTTGGGGCAAAATTGCAGAAATTTCACTTATTTTCAGGTAAAAAGGCTGAAATTTCCTTTATTTTGGGGCAAAAAGTGAGAAATTCCCCTTATTTTGGGGCAAAATTGCAGAAATTTCCCTTATTATGGGAAAAAATTGCAGAAATTTCCTTTATTTTAGGGAAAAATTACAGAAATTTCACTTATTTCAGAGAAATAAAGCAAAAATTTTTCGTATTTTGTGGCAAAAAGGCAGAAATTCCCATTATTTTGGGGCAAAAAGGCAGAAATTCACCTTATTCTGGAGTAAAATTGCAGAAATTTCACATATTTCAGGGCAAAAAGGCAGAAATTTCCCTTTTTTGGGGGCAAAAATGCAGAAATTCCCCTTATTTTGAGGTAAAAAGGCTGAAATTCCCTTTATTTGGTGGCAAAAAGGCAGAAATTCACCTTATTTTGGGGCAAAATTTCAGAAATTTCACTTATTTCAGAGTAATAAGTCAGAAATTCCCATTATTTGGGGGCAAAAAGGTCAGAAATTCCCTTTGTTTTGGGGGAAAATGACAGAAATTCCACTTATTTAGAGGCACAAAATGCAGAAATTCCACTCATTTTGGAGCAAAAATGAAGAAATTTCACTTTTTTATGGCAAAAAGGTATGCATTCCCCTTATTTTCGGGCAAAAAGGCAGAAATTCCCCGTGTTTTGGAGCAAAATTGCAGTAATTTCACTTATTTTCAGTTAAAAAGGCTGAAATTTCCTTTATTTTGGAGCAAAAAAGGAGAAATTCCTTTTATTTTGGGGCAAAATTGCAGAAATTTTCTTTATTATGGGGCAAGAAGCAGAAATTCTGTAAATTTTGTGGCAAAAATGCAGAAATTCCCCTTATTTTGAGGTAAAAAGGCTGAAATTCCCCTTATTTGGGGGCAAAAAGGCAGAAATTTCCCTTATTTTGGGACAAAATTGCAGAAATTTTACTTATTTCAGGGTAATAAGTCAGAAATTCCCCTTATTTTGGGGCAAAAGTGACATAAATTCCCTTTGTTTTGGGGGAAAAAGACAGAAATTCCACATATTTAGAGGTAAAAAGGCAAAAATTCTCCTTATTTTGGGGCAAAAATGAAGAAATTTCTATTTTATATGGCAAAAAGGTATGCATTCCCCTTATTTTCGGGGAAAAGGGCAGAAATTCCCCGTATTTTGGTGCAAAATTGCAGAAATTCCCCTATTTGTGGGGCAAAAAGGCAGAAATTCCCTATATGTTGGGGCAAAAAGACAGAAATTCTCCTTATTTTGGGGCAAAACTCAGAAATTCCACTTATTTTGGAGCAAAATTGCAGAAATTTCACTTATTTCAGGGAAAAATGCAGATATTTTCCTTATTTTGGGGCAAAAAGGCAGAAATTCCTAATATTTTGTGGCAAAAACGCAGAAATTTCCCTTATTTTGAGGTAAAAAGGCTGAAATTCCCCTTATTTGGGTACAAAAAGGCAGAAATTTCCCTTATTTTTGGTCAAAATTGCAGAAATTTCACTTATTTCAGGGTAATAAGTCAGAAATTTTCCTTATTTTGGGGCAAAAGAGACAAAAATTCCTTTTGTTTTGGGGGAAAAAAAAGAAATTCCACTTATTTAGAGGCAAAAAGGCAGAAATTCCCGTTATTTTGGAGCAAAAATGAAAAAATTTCACTTTTTTATGGCAAAAAGGTAAGCATTCCCCTTATTTTCGGTCAAAAAGGAAGAAATCCCCCGTATTTTGGAGCAAAATTGCAGAAATTCCCCTAATTTTGGGGCAAAAGGTAGAAATTCCCTTTATTTTGGGGCAAAAATCAGAAATTCCCCTTATTTTGGGGCAAAATTCCAGAAATTTTCTATATTTTGGGGCAAAATTGCAGTAATTTACCTTATTTTGGGGCAAAATTTCAGAAATTTTCCTTATTTGGGGCCAAATTCCAGAAATTTCACTTATTTTAAGGTAAAAAGGATGATATTTAATTCATTTTGGGGCAAAACGGGAGAAATTCTCCTTATTTGGGGCAAAATTGCAGTAATTTTTCTTATTTTAGGTCAAAAAGTCAGAAATTCGGTATATTTTGTTGCAAAAAGGGAGAAATTTTTCTTATTTAGAGGTAATAAGTTTGAAATTCCCCTTATTTGGGCCAAAAAGTCTAAAATTCCCCATATTTGGGGGCAAAAAGGCAGAAATTTCACTTATTTTGGAGAAAAATTGCAGAAATTTCAATCATTTCAGGGAAAATAGGCAGAAATTTTTCTTATTTTGGGGCAAAAAGGCAGAAATTCCCCTTATTTTGAGGTAAAAAGCCTGGAATTCCCCTTATTTGGGGGCAAAAAGGTAAAAATTTCCCTTATGTTGGGGCCAAAGTGCAGAAATATCACTTATTTCAGGGAAAAAATGCAGAAATTTTCTCTATTTTGGGGCAAAAAAGAGAGAAATTCTCTTTGTTTTGGGAAAAAAGACAGAAATTCCACTTATTTAGAGGCAAAAAGGAAGAAATTTTGTTATTTTGGAGCAAAAATGAAGAAATTTCCCTTTTTTATGGCAAAAAGGTATGCATTCCCCTTATTTTCAGGCAAAAAAGCAGAAATTCCCCTTATTTTGGGGCAAAAAAATGAAATCCCTAATTTTTTGCTAAAATTGAAGAAATTTCACTTATTTCGGGACAAAAAGGCAGAAATTCCAATTAATTTCGGGCAAAAAGAAAGAAATGACCCGTATTTTAGAGCAAAATTGCAGAAATTCCCCTAATATTGGTGCAAAAATGCAGAAATTCCCTTTATTTTGGGGTAAAAAGGAAGAAATTCTCCATATTTTGGTGCAAAAATCAGAAATTTCCCTTATTTTGAGGTAAAATGCTGAAATTCCCCATATTTTGGGCCAAAAGGCAGAAATTTCCCTTATTTTGGGGCAAATTTGCAGAAATTTCACTTATTATGGAAAAAAATTGCAGAAATTTCCCTTATTTAAGGCAAAATTGCAGAAATTTCACTAATTGTGGGGCAAAAAGGAAGAAATTCTCTATATTTTGGGGCAAAACTCAGAAATTCCACTTATATTAGGGCAAAATTCCAGAAATTTCCCTTATTTTGGGGCAAAATTGCAGAAATTTCACTTATTTTGAAACAAAATTGCAGAAATTTCACTTATTTCAGGGAAAAAAGGCAGAAATTTCTCTTATTTTAGGGCAAAAAGGCAGAAATTTCTTTTATTTTGGTACAAAATTTAGAAATTCCCTATATTTTGAGGTAAAAAGGCTGAAATTCCCCTTATTTGGGGGCAATAAGGTAGAAATTTCCCTTATATTGGGGCAAAATTGCAGAAATTTCACTTATTTCAAGGTAATAAGTCAGAAATTTTCCTTATTTTGGGGCAAAAAATACAGAAATTCCCTTTGTTTTGGGGGAAAAAGATAGAAATTCCACTTATTTAGAGGCAAAGAAGCAGAAATTTTCTTTATTTTGGAGCAAAAATGAAGAAATTTCCCTTTTTTATGGCAAAAAGTTATGCATTCTTCTTATTTTCAGGCAAAAAGGCAGAAATTCCTCATATTTTGGGGCAAAAGGCAGAAATTCCCATTATTTTGGGGCAAAAGGGCACAAATTTAAGTTATTTTTGGGCAAAATTGCAGAAATTTCATTTATTTCAGGGCAAAAAGTCTGAAATTCCACTTATTTTGGGGCAAAAAGCAGAAATTTCTTTTATTATGGTACAAAATTGAAGAAATTTTTCTTATTTTGGAACAAAAAGGCAGAAATTTCCCATATTTTGGGGCAAAAGGCAGTAATTCTTCTTATTTTGAGGTAAAATGCAGAAATTCCCCTTATTTAGAGGTAAAATGCAGAAATTCCCCATATATTGGTGGAAAATGCAGAAATTCCCTTTATTTTGGGGCTAAAAGGAAGAAATTAACCGTATTTTGAAGCAAAATTGCAAAAATTCTCATAATTTTCAGGCAAAAAGGCAGAAATTCTTATTTTGGGGCAAAAAGACAGAAAATCTCCTTTTTTCGGGAGCATAAAGTCAGAAATTTTTCTTATTTTGGGGCAAAATTGCGGAAATTTCCTTTACATTGGGGCAAAATTGCAGAAATTTCTCTTATTTTGGGGCAAAATTGCAGAAATTTCACTTATTTCAGAAAAAAGGCAGAAATTTTTTTATTTTGGGGCATAAAGACAGAAATTTCTTTTATTTTGGTACAAAATTGCAGAAAGTTTTCTTATTTTGGGGCAAAAAGACAGAAATTCCCCATATTTAGGGGCAAAAAAGACAGAAATTCCCTTTGTTTTGGGGGAAAAAGACAGAAATTCCACTTATTTAGAGGCAAAAAGGCAGAAATTCTTATTTTAGAGCAAAAATGAAAAAATTTTCCTTTTTATGGCAAAAAGGTATGCATCCCCATTATTTTCAGGCAAAAAGGCAGAAATTCCCCATATTTTGGAGCAAAATTGCAGAAATTCCCCTAATTTTGTGGCAAAAGGCAGAAATTCCTTTATTTTGGGGCAAATATCAGAAATTCCCCTTATTTTGGGGCAAAATTCAAGAAATTTCCTTTATTTTGGGGCAAAATTGCAGGAATTTACCTTATTTTGGCGCAAAATTTCAGAAATTTCCCTTATTTGGGGCAAAATTGCAGAAATTTCACTTATTCAGGTAAAAAGGCTGAAATTTCCTTTATTTTGGGGCAAAAAGATAGAAATTCCCCTTATTTTGGAGCAAAAATGAAGAAATTTCCCTTTTCTATGGCAAAATGGTATGCATTTCCCTTATTTTCAGGAAAAGAGGCAGAAATTCCCTGCATTTTGGAGCAAAATTGCAGAAATTCCCCTAATTGTGGGTCAAATAGGCAGAAATTCCTCGTATTTTGGAGCAAAATTGCAGAAATTCCCCTAATTGTGGGGCAAAAAGGCTAAAATTTCCTATATGTTGGGGCAAAAAGACAGAAATAATCCTTATTTTAGGGCAAAACTCAGAAATTCCACTTATTGTGGGGCAAAATTGCAGAAATTTCACTTATTTCAGGGAAAAAAGCAGAAATTTTACTTATTTTCTGGCAAAAAGCAGAAATTCCTAATATTTTGTAGCAAAAATGCAGAAATTCCCCTTATTTTGAGGTAAAAAGGCTGAAATTCCCTTTATTTGGTGGCAAAAAGGCAGAAATTCACCTTATTTTGGGGCAAAATTTCAGAAATTTCACTTATTTCAGAGTAATAAGTCAGAAATTCCCATTATTTGGGGGCAAAAAGGTCAGAAATTCCCTTTGTTTTGGGGGAAAATGACAGAAATTCCACTTATTTAGAGGCACAAAATGCAGAAATTCCACTCATTTTGGAGCAAAAATGAAGAAATTTCACTTTTTTATGGCAAAAAGGTATGCATTCCCCTTATTTTCGGGCAAAAAGGCAGAAATTCCCCGTGTTTTGGAGCAAAATTGCAGTAATTTCACTTATTTTCAGTTAAAAAGGCTGAAATTTCCTTTATTTTGGAGCAAAAAAGGAGAAATTCCTTTTATTTTGGGGCAAAATTGCAGAAATTTTCTTTATTATGGGGCAAGAAGCAGAAATTCTGTAAATTTTGTGGCAAAAATGCAGAAATTCCCCTTATTTTGAGGTAAAAAGGCTGAAATTCCCCTTATTTGGGGGCAAAAAGGCAGAAATTTCCCTTATTTTGGGACAAAATTGCAGAAATTTTACTTATTTCAGGGTAATAAGTCAGAAATTCCCCTTATTTTGGGGCAAAAGTGACATAAATTCCCTTTGTTTTGGGGGAAAAAGACAGAAATTCCACATATTTAGAGGTAAAAAGGCAAAAATTCTCCTTATTTTGGGGCAAAAATGAAGAAATTTCTATTTTATATGGCAAAAAGGTATGCATTCCCCTTATTTTCGGGGAAAAGGGCAGAAATTCCCCGTATTTTGGTGCAAAATTGCAGAAATTCCCCTATTTGTGGGGCAAAAAGGCAGAAATTCCCTATATGTTGGGGCAAAAAGACAGAAATTCTCCTTATTTTGGGGCAAAACTCAGAAATTCCACTTATTTTGGAGCAAAATTGCAGAAATTTCACTTATTTCAGGGAAAAATGCAGATATTTTCCTTATTTTGGGGCAAAAAGGCAGAAATTCCTAATATTTTGTGGCAAAAACGCAGAAATTTCCCTTATTTTGAGGTAAAAAGGCTGAAATTCCCCTTATTTGGGTACAAAAAGGCAGAAATTTCCCTTATTTTTGGTCAAAATTGCAGAAATTTCACTTATTTCAGGGTAATAAGTCAGAAATTTTCCTTATTTTGGGGCAAAAGAGACAAAAATTCCTTTTGTTTTGGGGGAAAAAAAAGAAATTCCACTTATTTAGAGGCAAAAAGGCAGAAATTCCCGTTATTTTGGAGCAAAAATGAAAAAATTTCACTTTTTTATGGCAAAAAGGTAAGCATTCCCCTTATTTTCGGTCAAAAAGGAAGAAATCCCCCGTATTTTGGAGCAAAATTGCAGAAATTCCCCTAATTTTGGGGCAAAAGGTAGAAATTCCCTTTTTTTGGGGCAAAAATCAGAAATTCCCCTTATTTTGGGGCAAAATTCCAGAAATTTTCTATATTTTGGGGCAAAATTGCAGTAATTTACCTTATTTTGGGGCAAAATTTCAGAAATTTTCCTTATTTGGGGCCAAATTCCAGAAATTTCACTTATTTTAAGGTAAAAAAGATGATATTTAATTCATTTTTGGGCAAAACGGGAGAAATTCTCCTTATTTGGGGCAAAATTGCAGTAATTTTTCTTATTTTAGGTCAAAAAGTCAGAAATTCGGTATATTTTGTTGCAAAAAGGGAGAAATTTTTCTTATTTAGAGGTAATAAGTTTGAAATTCCCCTTATTTGGGCCAAAAAGTCTAAAATTCCCCATATTTGGGGGCAAAAAGGCAGAAATTTCACTTATTTTGGAGAAAAATTGCAGAAATTTCAATCATTTCAGGGAAAATAGGCAGAAATTTTTCTTATTTTGGGGCAAAAAGGCAGAAATTCCCCTTATTTTGAGGTAAAAAGGCTGGAATTCCCCTTATTTGGGGGCAAAAAGGCAAAAATTTCCCTTATGTTGGGGCCAAAGTGCAGAAATATCACTTATTTCAGGGAAAAAATGCAGAAATTTTCTCTATTTTGGGGCAAAAAAGAGAGAAATTCTCTTTGTTTTGGGAAAAAAGACAGAAATTCCACTTATTTAGAGGCAAAAAGGAAGAAATTTCGTTATTTTGGAGCAAAAATGAAGAAATTTCCCTTTTTTATGGCAAAAAGGTATGCATTCCCCTTATTTTCAGGCAAAAAAGCAGAAATTCCCCTTATTTTGGGGCAAAAAAATGAAATCCCTAATTTTTTGCTAAAATTGAAGAAATTTCACTTATTTCGGGACAAAAAAGCAGAAATTCCAATTAATTTCGGGCAAAAAGAAAGAAATGACCCGTATTTTAGAGCAAAATTGCAGAAATTCCCCTAATATTGGTGCAAAAATGCAGAAATTCCCTTTATTTTGGGGTAAAAAGGCAGAAATTCTCCATATTTTGGTGCAAAAATCAGAAATTTCCCTTATTTTGAGGTAAAATGCTGAAATTCCCCATATTTTGGGCCAAAAGGCAGAAATTTCCCTTATTTTGGGGCAAATTTGCAGAAATTTCACTTATTATGGGGAAAAATTGCAGAAATTTCCCTTATTTAAGGCAAAATTGCAGAAATTTCACTAATTGTGGGGCAAAAAGGAAGAAATTCTCTATATTTTGGGGCAAAACTCAGAAATTCCACTTATTTTGGGGCAAAATTCCAGAAATTTCCCTTATTTTGGGGCAAAATTGCAGAAATTCCACTTATTTTGAAACAAAATTGCAGAAATTTCACTTATTTCAGGGAAAAAAGGCAGAAATTTCTCTTATTTTAGGGCAAAAAGGCAGAAATTTCTTTTATTTTGGTACAAAATTTAGAAATTCCCTATATTTTGAGGTAAAAAGGCTGAAATTCCCCTTATTTGGGGGCAATAAGGTAGAAATTTCCCTTATATTGGGGCAAAATTGCAGAAATTTCACTTATTTCAAGGTAATAAGTCAGAAATTTTCCTTATTTTGGGGCAAAAAATACAGAAATTCCCTTTGTTTTGGGGGAAAAAGATAGAAATTCCACTTATTTAGAGGCAAAGAAGCAGAAATTTTCTTTATTTTGGAGCAAAAATGAAGAAATTTCCCTTTTTTATGGCAAAAAGTTATGCATTCTTCTTATTTTCAGGCAAAAAGGCAGAAATTCCTCATATTTTGGGGCAAAAGGCAGAAATTCCCATTATTTTGGGGCAAAAGGGCACAAATTTAACTTATTTTTGGGCAAAATTGCAGAAATTTCATTTATTTCAGGGCAAAAAGTCTGAAATTCCACTTATTTTGGGGCAAAAAGCAGAAATTTCTTTTATTATGGTACAAAATTGAAGAAATTTTTCTTATTTTGGAACAAAAAGGCAGAAATTCCCCATATTTTGGGGCAAAAGGCAGTAATTCTTCTTATTTTGAGGTAAAATGCAGAAATTCCCCTTATTTAGAGGTAAAATGCAGAAATTCCCCATATATTGGTGGAAAATGCAGAAATTCCCTTTATTTTGGGGCTAAAAGGAAGAAATTAACCGTATTTTGAAGCAAAATTGCAAAAATATTCATAATTTTCAGGCATAAAGGCAGAAATTCTTATTTTGGGGCAAAAAGACAGAAAATCTCCTTTTTTCAGGAGCATAAAGTCAGAAATTTTTCTTATTTTGGGGCAAAATTGCGGAAATTTCCTTTAAATTGGGGCAAAATTGCAGAAATTTCTCTTATTTTGGGGCAAAATTGCAGAAATTTCACTTATTTCAGAAAAAAGGCAGAAATTTTTTTATTTTGGGGCATAAAGACAGAAATTTCTTTTATTTTGGTACAAAATTGCAGAAAGTTTTCTTATTTTGTGGCAAAAAGACAGAAATTCCCCATATTTAGGGGCAAAAAAGACAGAAATTCCCTTTGTTTTGGGGGAAAAAGACAGAAATTCCACTTATTTAGAGGCAAAATTGCAGAAATTCCCCTAATTTTGTGGCAAAAGTCAGATATTCCTTTATTTTGGGGCAAATATCAGAAATTCCCCTTATTTTGGGGCAAAATTCAAGAAATTTCCTTTATTTTGGGGCAAAATTGCAGGAATTTACCTTATTTTGGCGCAAAATTTCAGAAATTTCCCTTATTTGGGGCAAAATTTCAGAAATTTCACTTATTCAGGTAAAAAGGCTGAAATTTCCTTTATTTTGGGGCAAAAAGAGAGAAATTGCCCTTATTTTTGGGCAAAATTGCAGAAATTTCCTTTATTATGGGAAAAAATTGCAGAAATTTTCCTTATTTTAGGGCAAAATTGCAGAAATTTCACTTATTTCAGGGTAATAAGTCAGAAATTCCTTTTATTTTGGGGCAAAAAAGACAGAAAATCCCTTTGTTTAGGGGGAAAATTGCAGAAATTCCACTTATTTAGAGGAAAAAAGGCAGAAATTCCCCTTATTTAGGAGCAAAAATTAAGAAATTTCCCTTTTTTATGGCAAAAAGTTATGCATTCCCCTTATTTTCGGGCAAAAAGGCAGAAATTCCCCGTATTTTGGAGCAAAATTGCAGAAATTGCCCTAATTGTGGGGCAAAAATTCAGAAATTCCCTATATGGTGGGGTAAATAACAGAAATTCTCTTTATTTTGGGGCAAAACTCAGTAATTCCACTTATTTGGGGGCAAAATTTCAGAAATTCCCTTATTTTGGAGCAAAATTGCAGAAATTTCACTTATTTTGGGGCAAAATTGCAGAAATTTCACTTATTTCAGGGAAAAAAGGCAGAAATTTTCCTTATTTTGGGGCAAAAGTGCAGACATTTCCCTTATTATGAGGAAAAATTGCAGAAATTTCTTTTATTTTAGGGCAAAATTGCAGAAATTTCACTTATGTCAGAGAAAAAAAGCAATAATTTTTCCTATTTTGGGGCAAAAAGGCAGAATTTCCCATTATTTTGGGGCAAAAAGGCAGAAATTCACCTTATTTTGGGGTAAAATTGAAGAAATTTCACATATTTCAGGGCAAAAAGGCAGAAATTTCCCTTATTTTGGGGCAAAATTGCAGAAATTTTAATTATTTTAGGGTAATAAATCAGAAAATCCTCTTAGTTTGGGGCAAAAAGACAGAAATTCCCTTTGATTTGGCGGAAAAAGACTGAAATTCCACTTATTTAGAGGCAAAAAGGCAGAAATTCCCCTTATTTTGGAGCACAAATGAAGAAATTTCCCTTTTTTATGGCAAAAAGTTATGCATTCCCCTTATTTTCGGGCAAAAAGACAGAATTTCCCCGTATTTTGGAGCAAAATTGCAGAAATTCCCCAAATTGTGGGGCAAAAAGGCAGAAAATCCCTATATGTTGGGGCAAAAAGAGAGAAATTCTCCTTATTTTGTGACAAAACTCAGAAATTCCACTTATTATGGGGCAAAATTCCAGAAATTTCCCTTATTTTGGGGCAAAATTGCAGAAATTTCACTTATTTCAGAGAAAAAAAAGCAAAAATTTTTCTTATTTTGGGGAAAAAAGGCAGAAATTCCCATTATTTTGGTGCAAAAAGGCAGAAATTCACCTTATTTTGGGGTAAAATTGAAGAAATTTCACATATTTCAGGGCAAAAAGGCAAAAATTTCCCTTATTTTGGGGCAAAATTGCAGAAATTTCACTTATTTCAGGGCATAATTTAAAAATTTTTTTTTGGGGGCAAAAAAACAGAAATTCTGTTTATTTTTGGGTAAAAAGGCTAAAATTTCTCTTATTTTGAGGTAAAAAGTCAAAAATTCCTCTTATTTTAGGGCAAAAATGAAGAAATTTCCCTTTTTTGTGGCAAAGGTATACATTCCTTTTACTTTCGGGATAAAAAGCAGAAATTCCCCGTATTTTGAAGCAAAATTGCAGAAATTCTCATAATTTTCGGGCAAAAAGGCAGAAATTCCCCTTATTTTGGGGCAAAAAGAAAGAAAATCTTCTTTTTTCGGGAGCAAACAGTCTGAAATTCCCCTTATTTTGGGGAATAATTGCAGAAATTTCACTTATTTCAGGGTAATAAGTCAGAAATTCCCCTTATTTTGGGGCAAAAAAGACAGAAATTCCCTTTGTTTTGGGGGAAAAAGACAGAAATTCCACTTATTTAGAGGCAAAAAGGCAGAAATTCCCCTTATTTTGGAGCAAAAATGAAATTTCCCTTTTTATGGCAAAAAGGTATGCATTCCCATTATTTTCAGGCAAAAAGGCAGAAATTCCCCGTATTTTGGAGCAAAATTGCAGAAATTCCCCTAATTTTGGAGCAAAAGGCAGAAATTCCCTTTAATTTGGGGCAAAAATCAGAAATTCCCCTTATTTGGGGCAAAATTGCAGAAATTTCACTTATTTTCAGGTAAAAAGGCTGAAATTTCATATATTTTGAGGCAAAAAGGAGAAATTCCCTTTAGTTTGGGGCAAAATTGCAGACATTTCCCATATTATGTGGAAAAATTTCCCTTCTTTTAGGGCAAAATTGCAAAAATTTCACTTATTTCAAAAAAAAAGCAAAAATTTTTTTTATTTTGGGGCAAAAATGCAGAAATTATTATTATTTTGGGGCAAAAAGGCAGAAATTCACCTTATTTTGGGGTAAAATTGAAGTAATTTTACATATTTTAGGGCAAAAATGCAGAAATTTCCCTTATTTTGGGGCAAAATTGCAGAAATTTTAATTATTTTAAGGTAATAAGTCAGAAAGTCCCTTTATTTTGGGGCAAAAAGACAGAAATTCTCTTTGTTTTGGGGGAAAAAGACAGAAATTCCACTTATTTAGAGGCAAAAAGGCAGAAATTCCCCTTATTTTGGAGCACAAATGAAGAAAATTTTTTTTTATGGCAAAAAGTTATGCATTCCAATTATTTTTGGGCATAAAGACAGAAATTCCCCGTATTTTATAGCAAAATTGCAGAAATTCCCCTAATTGTGGGGCAAAAAGGCAGAAATTCCCTATATGTTGGGGCAAAAAGAGAGAAATTCTCCTTATTTTGGGGCAAAACTCAGAAATTCCACTTATTTTGGGGCAAAATTCCAGAAATTTCCCTTATTTTGGGGCAAAATTGCAGAAATTTGACTTATTTTGGGGCAAAATTGCAGAAATTTCCCTTATTTTGTGGCAAAATTGCAGAAATTTTACTTATTTCATGGAAAAAGGGGAGAAATTTTCCTTATTTTAGGGCAAAAATGCAGAAATTCTTAATATTTTGTGGCAAAAATGCTGAAATTCCCCTTATTTTTAGGTAAAAACGCTGAAATTCCCCTTATTTCAGGGCAAAAAGGCATAAATTTCCATTATTTTGGGGCAAAAAGATAGAAATTCCCCTTATTTTGTGGCAAAAAGTAAGAAATTTCTTTTATTTTGGGGCAAAATTGCAGAAATATCAATTATTTCAGGGCATAATTCAAAAATCCCTTTTATTTTGGGGCAAAAAGACAGAAAATCCATTTATTTTTGGGTAAAAAGGAAGAAATTTCACTTATTTTTAAGTAAAAACGCAAAATTCTCTTATTCTGGGGCAAAAATGAAGAAATTTCCTTTTTTTGTGGCAAAAGGTATACATTCCCCTTACTTTCGGGATAAAAAGCAGAAATTCCCCGTATTTTGAAGCAAAATTGCAGAAATTCTCATAATTTTCAGGCAAAAAGGCAGAAATTCTCCTTATTTTGGGGCAAAAAGACAGAAAATCTCCTTTTTTCGGCAGCAAATAGTCAGAAATTCCCCTTATTCTGGGAAAAAATTCAGAAATTTCCTTTACATTGGTGCAAAATTGCAGAAATTTCTTTTATTTTGGGGCAAAAAAGACAGAAATTTTCTTTGTTTTGGGGGAAAAAGACAGAAATTCCACTTATTTAGAGGCAAAAAGGCATAAATTCTCCTTATTTTAGAGCAAAAATGAAAAAATTTCCCTTTTTATGGCAAAAAAAAAATTCCCCATTATTTTCAGGCAAAAAGGCAGAAATTCCCCGTATTTTGGAGCAAAATTGCAGAAATTCCCCTAATTTGGTGGCAAAAGGCAGAAATTCCTTTATTTTGGGGCAAATATCAGAAATTCCCCTTATTATGGGGCAAAATTTAAGAAATTTCCTTTATTTTGGGGCAAAATTGCAGGAATTTACCTTATTTTGTGGCAAAATTGCAGAAATTTCCCTTATTTGGGGCAAAATTGCAGAAATTTCACTTATTTTCAGGTAAAAAGGCTGAAATTTCCTTTATTTTGGGGCAGAAAGTGAGAAATTCCCCTTATTTTGGGGCAAAATTGCAGAAATTTCCTTTATTATGGGAAAAAATTGCAGAAATTTCCTTTATTTTAGGGAAAAATTGCAGAAATTTCACTTATTTCAGAGAAATAAAGCAAAAATTTTTCTTATTTTGGGGCAAAAAGGCAGAAATTCCCATTATTTTGGGGCAAAAAGGCAGAAATTCACCTTATTTTGGGGTAAAATTGCAGAAATTTCACATATTTCAAGGCAAAAAGGCAGAAATTTCCCTTTTTTGGGGGCAAAATTGCAGAAATTTCACTTATTTCAGGGTAATAAGTCAGAAATTCCTTTTATTTTGTGGCAAAAAAGACAGAAAATCCCTTTGTTTTGGGGAAAATTGAAGAAATTCCACTTATTTAGAGGAAAAAAGGCAGAAATTCCCCTTATTTAGGAGCAGAAATTTAGAAATTTCCCTTTTTTATGGCAAAAAGTTATGCATTCCCCTTATTTTCGGGCAAAAAGGCAGAAATTCCCCGTATTTTGGAGCAAAATTGCAGAAATTGCACTAATTGTGGGGCAAAAATGCAGAAATTCACTATATGGTGGGGCAAAAAACAGAAATTCTCCTTATATTGGGGCAAAACTCAGAAATTCCACTTATTTGGGGGCAAAATTTCAGAAATTTCCCTTATTTTGGAGCAAAATTGCAGAAATTTCACTTATTTTGGGGCAAAAAGGCAGAAATTCCTATTATTTTGGTGCAAAAAGGCAGAAATTTCCCTTATTTTGGGGCAAAATTGCAGAAATTTCACTTATTTCAGGGCATAATTTAAAAATTCCTTTTATTTTGGGGCAAAAAAACAGAAATTCCGTTTATTTTTGTGTAAAAAGGCTAAAATTTCTCCTATTTTGAGGTAAAAAGGCAGAAATTCCTCTTATTTTAGGGCAAAAATGAAGAAATTTCCCTTTTTTGTGGCAAAAAGTATACATTCCTTTTACTTTCGGGATAAAAAGCAGAAATTCCCCGTATTTTGAAGCAAAATTGCAGAAATTCTCATAATTTTCGGGCAAAAAGGCAGAAATTCTCCTTATTTTGGGGCAAAAAGACAGAAAATCTTCTTTTTTCGGGAGAAAACAGTCAGAAATTCCCCTTATTTTGGGGCAAAATTGCAGAAATTTCCCTTATTTTGGTGAAAAATTGCAGAAATTTCACTTATAAGTCAGAAATTCCCCTTATTTTAGGGCAAAAAAGAGAGAAATTCCATTTGTTTTGGGGGAAAAAAAGACAGAAATTCCACTTATTTTGAGGCAAAAAGGCAGAAATTCCCTTTATTTTGGAGCAAAAATGAAGAAATTTCTTTTTTTATGGTAAAAAAGTATGCATTCCCATTATTTTCAGGCAAAAAGGCAGAAATTCCCCATATTTTGGAGCAAAATTGCAGAAATTCCCCTAATTTTGGGGCAAAAGGCAGAAATTCCCTTTATTTTGGGGCAAAAATCAGAAATTTCCCTTATTTTGGGGCAAAAAAGACAGAAATTTCCTTTCTTTTGGGGGGAAAAGACAGAAATTCCACTTATTTAGAGGCAAAAAGGCAGAAATTCCCCTTATTTTGGAGCAAAAATGAAGAAATTTCTCTTTTTTTATGGCAAAAACGTATGCATTCCCATTATTTTCAGGCAAAAAGGCAGAAATTCCCTGTATTTTGGAGCAAAATTGCAGAAATTCCCTATATGGTGGGGAAATAAGACAGATATTCTCCTTATTTTGGGGCAAAACTCAAAAATTCCACTTATTTTGAGGCAAAATTCAAGAAATTTCCCTTATTTTGGAGCAAAATTGCAGAAATTTCACTTATTTTGGGGCAAAATTGAAGAAATTTCACTTATTTCAGGGTAAAAAAGCAGAAATTATCCTTATTTTGGGGCAAAAATGCAGAAATTCCCCTTATTTTGAGGTAAAAAGGCTGAAATTCCTTTTATTTGAGGGCAAAAAGGCAGAAATTTCCCTTATTTTGGGGCAAAAAGACAGAAATTCCCCTTATTTTGTGGCAAAAAGGCAGAAATTTCTTTTATTTTGGGGCAAAATTGCAGAAATATCACATATTTCAGAGCATAATTTAAAAATTTCTTTTATTTTGGGGCAAAAAGACAGAAAATCTCTTTTTTCGGCAGCAAACAGTCAGAAATTCCCCTTATTTTGGGGCAAAATTGCAGAAATTTCCTTTACATTGGTGAAAAATTGCAGAAATTTCCTTTATTTTGGGGCAAAATTGCAGAAATTTCATTTATTTCAAGGTAATAAGTCAGAAATTGCCCTTATTTTGGGACAAAAAAGACAGAAATTCCCTTTGTTTTGGGGGAAAAAGACAGAAATTCCTCTTATTTAGAGGCAAAAAGGCAGAAATTCCCCTTATTTTGGAGCAAAAATGAAAAAATTTCCCTTTTTTTGGCAAAAAACTATGCATTCCCATTATTTTCAGGCAAAAAGGCAGAAATTCCTTGTATTTTGGAGCAAAATTGCAGTAATTCCCCTAATTTTTGGGCAAAAGGCAGAAATTCCCTTTATTTTGGAGTAAAAATCAGAAATTCCCTTTATTTTGAGGCAAAATTCCAGAAATTTCTTTTTTTTGGGGGGCAAAATTGCAGGAATTTATCTTATTTTGGGGCTAAATTGCAGAAATTTCTCTTATTTGGGGCAAAATTGCAGAAATTTCACTTATTTTCATTTAAAAAGGCTGAAATTTCCTTTATTTTGGGACAAAAGGGAAGAAATTCCCTTCATTTTGGGGCAAAAAAGACAGAAATTCCCTTTGTTTTGGGGTAAAAAACAGAAATTCCCCTTATTTTGGGAAAAAATTTCAGAAATTTTCCTTATTATAAGGAAAAATTGCAGAAATTTTCTTTATTTTAGGGCAAAATTGCAGAAATTTCACTTATTTCAGATTAAAAAAGCAAAAGTTTTTTCTTATTTTGGGGCAAAAAGGCAGAAATTCCCATTATTTTGGGGCAAAATGCAGAAATTCACCTTATTTTGGGGCAAAATTGCAGAAATTTCACTTATTTCAGGGTAATAAGTCAGAAATTTTCCTAATTTTGGGGCAAAAAAGACAGAAATTCTCTTTGTTTTGTGAAAAAAGACAGAAATTCCACTTATTTAGAGGCAAAAAGGCAGAAATTCCCCTTATTTTAGAGCAAAAATGAAGAAATTTCCCTTTTCTATGGCAAAATGGTATGCATTTCCCTTATTTTCAGGAAAAAAGGCAGAAATTCCCTGCATTTTGGAGCAAAATTGCAGAAATTCCCCTAATTGTGGGTCAAAAAGGCAGAAATTCCTCGTATTTTGGAGCAAAATTGCAGAAATTCCCCTAATTGTGGGGCAAAAAGGCAAAAATTTCCTATATGTTGGGGCAAAAAGACAGAAATAATTCTTATTTTAGGGCAAAACTCAGAAATTCCACTTATTTTGGGGCAAAATTGCAGAAATTT
Source organism: Micromys minutus (assembly GCF_963924665.1). Lineage (NCBI taxonomy): Eukaryota > Metazoa > Chordata > Mammalia > Rodentia > Muridae > Micromys > Micromys minutus. The sequence goes on along the minus strand of NW_027667806.1, from coordinate 1,491,562 downwards.
CACTTATTTCAGGGAAAAAAGCAGAAATTTTACATATTTTCTGGCAAAAAGCAGAAATTCCTAATATTTTGTGGCAAAAATGCAGAAATTCCCCTTATTTTGAGGTAAAAAGGCTGAAATTCCCTTTATTTGGTGGCAAAAAGGCAGAAATTCACCTTATTTTGGGGCAAAATTTCAGAAATTTCACTTATTTCAGAGTAATAAGTCAGAAATTCCCATTATTTGGGGGCAAAAATGTCAGAAATTCCCTTTGTTTTGGGGGAAAATGACAGAAATTCCACTTATTTAGAAGCACAAAATGCAGAAATTCCACTCATTTTGGAGCAAAAATGAAGAGATTTCACTTTTTTATGGCAAAAAGGTATGCATTCCCCTTATTTTCGGGCAAAAAGGCAGAAATTCCCCGTGTTTTGGAGCAAAATTGCAGTAATTTCACTTATTTTCAGTTAAAAAGGCTGAAATTTCCTTTATTTTGGAGCAAAAAAGGAGAAATTCCTTTTATTTTGGGGCAAAATTGCAGAAATTTTCTTTATTATGGGGCAAGAAGCAGAAATTCTGTAAATTTTGTGGCAAAAATGCAGAAATTCCCCTTATTTTGAGGTAAAAAGGCTGAAATTCCCCTTATTTGGGGGCAAAAAGGCAGAAATTTCCCTTATTTTGGGACAAAATTGCAGAAATTTTACTTATTTCAGGGTAATAAGTCAGAAATTCCCCTTATTTTGGGGCAAAAGTGACATAAATTCCCTTTGTTTTGGGGGAAAAAGACAGATATTCCACATATTTAGAGGTAAAAAGGCAGAAATTCTCCTTATTTTGGGGCAAAAATGAAGAAATTTCTTTTTTATATGGCAAAAAAGGTATGCATTCCCCTTATTTTCGGAGAAAGGGGCAGAAATTCCCCGTATTTTGGTGCAAAATTGCAGAAATTCCTCTATTTGTGGGGCAAAAAGGCAGAAATTCCCTATATGTTGGGGCAAAAAGACAGAAATTCTCCTTATTTTGGGGCAAAACTCAGAAATTCCACTTATTTTGGAGCAAAATTGCAGAAATTTCACTTATTTCAGGGAAAAATGCAGATATTTTCCTTATTTTGGGGCAAAAATGCAGAAATTCCTAATATTTTGTGGCAAAAACGCAGAAATTTCCTTTATTTTGAGGTAAAAAGGCTGAAATTCCCCTTATTTGGGTACAAAAAGGCAGAAATTTCCTTTATTTTTGGTCAAAATTGCAGAAATTTCACTTATTTCAGGGTAATAAGTCAGAAATTTTCCTTATTTTGGGGCAAAAGAGACAAAAATTCCTTTTGTTTTGGGGGAAAAAAAGAAATTCCACTTATTTAGAGGCAAAAAGGCAGAAATTCCCCTTATTTTGGAGCAAAAATGAAAAAATTTCACTTTTTTATGGCAAAAAGGTAAGCATTCTTCTTATTTTCAGTCAAAAAGGAAGAAATCCCCCGTATTTTGGAGCAAAATTGCAGAAATTCCCCTAATTTTGGGGCAAAAGGTAGAAATTCCCTTTATTTTGGGGCAAAAATCAGAAATTCCCCTTATTTTGGGGCAAAATTTTAGAAATTTTCTATATTTTGGGGCAAAATTGCAGTAATTTACCTTATTTTGGGGCAAAATTTCAGAAATTTTCCTTATTTGGGGCCAAATTCCAGAAATTTCACTTATTTTAAGGTAAAAAGGATGATATTTAATTTATTTTGGGGCAAATAGGGAGAAATTCTCCTTATTTGGGGCAAAATTGCAGTAATTTTTCTTATTTTAGGTCAAAAAGTCAGAAATTCGGTATATTTTGTTGCAAAAAGGGAGAAAATTTTCTTATTTAGAGGTAATAAGTTTGAAATTCCCCTTATTTGGGCCAAAAAGTCTAAAATTCCCCATATTTGGGGGCAAAAAGGCAGAAATTTCACTTATTTTGGAGAAAAATTGCAGAAATTTCAATCATTTCAGGGAAAATAGGCAGAAATTTTTCTTATTTTGGGGCAAAAAGGCAGAAATTCCTAATATTTTGTGGCAAAAATGCAGAAATTCCCCTTATTTTGAGGTAAAAAGGCTGGAATTCCCCTTATTTGGGGGCAAAAAGGCAAAAATTTCCCTTATGTTGGGGCCAAAGTGCAGAAATATCACTTATTTTAGGGAAAAAAATGCAGAAATTTTCTCTATTTTGGGGCAAAAAAGAGAGAAATTCTCTTTGTTTTGGGAAAAAAAGACAGAAATTCCACTTATTTAGAGGCAAAAAGGAAGAAATTTCGTTATTTTGGAGCAAAAATGAAGAAATTTCCCTTTTTTATGGCAAAAAGGTATGCATTCCCCTTATTTTCAGGCAAAAAGGCAGAAATTCCCCTTATTTGGGGGCAAAAAAATGAAATCCCTAATTTTTGGCTAAAATTAAAGAAATTTCACTTATTTCGGGACAAAAAGCCAGAAATTCCAATTAATTTCGGGCAAAAAGGAAGAAATGACCCGTATTTTAGAGCAAAATTGCAGAAATTCCCCTAATATTGGTGCAAAAATGCAGAAATTCCCTTTATTTTGGGGTAAAAAGGCAGAAATTCTCCATATTTTGGTGCAAAAATCAGAAATTTCCCTTATTTTGAGGTAAAATGCTGAAATTCCTCATATTTTGGGCCAAAAGGCAGAAATTTCCCTTATTTTGGGGAAAATTTGCAGAAATTTCAATTATTATGGAGAAAAATTGCAGAAATTTCCCTTATTTAAGGCAAAATTGCAGAAATTTCACTAATTGTGGGGCAAAAAGGAAGAAATTCTCTATATTTTGGGGCAAAACTCAGAAATTCCACTTATTTTGGGGCAAAATTCCAGAAATTTCCCTTATTTTGGGGCAAAATTGCAGAAATTTCACTTATTTTGAAACAAAATTGCAGAAATTTCACTTATTTCAGGGAAAAAAGGCAGAAATTTCTCTTATTTTAGGGCAAAAAGGCAGAAATTTCTTTTATTTTGGTACAAAATTTAGAAATTCCCTATATTTTGAGGTAAAAAGGCTGAAATTCCCCTTATTTGGGGGCAAAAAGGTAGAAATTTCCCTTATATTGGGGCAAAATTGCAGAAATTTCACTTATTTCAAGGTAATAAGTCAGAAATTTTCCTTATTTTGGGGCAAAAAATACAGAAATTCCCTTTGTTTTGGGGGAAAAAGATAGAAATTCCATTTATTTAGAGGCAAAGAAGCAGAAATTTTCTTTATTTCGGAGCAAAAATGAAGAAATTTCCTTTTTTTATGGCAAAAAGTTATGCATTCTTCTTATTTTCAGGCAAAAAGGCAGAAATTCCTAATATTTTGGGGCAAAAGGCAGAAATTCCCATTATTTTGGGGCAAAAGGGCACAAATTTAACTTATTTTTGGGCAAAATTGCAGAAATTTCATTTATTTCAGGGCAAAAAGTCTGAAATTCCACTTATTTTGGGGCAAAAAGCAGAAATTTCTTTTATTATGGTACAAAATTGAAGAAATTTTTCTTATTTTGGAACAAAAAGGCAGAAATTCCCCATATTTTGGGGCAAAAGGCAGTAATTCTTCTTATTTTGAGGTAAAATGCAGAAATTCCCCTTATTTAGAGGTAAAATGCAGAAATTCCCCATATATTGGTGGAAAATGCAGAAATTCCCTTTATTTTGGGGCTAAAAGGAAGAAATTAACCGTATTTTGAAGCAAAATTGCAAAAATTCTCATAATTTTCAGGCAAAAAGGCAGAAATTCTTATTTTGGGGCACAAAGACAGAAAATCTCCTTTTTTCGGGAGCATAAAGTCAGAAATTTTTCTTATTTTGGGGCAAAATTGCGGAAATTTCCTTTACATTGGGGCAAAATTGCAGAAATTTCTCTTATTTTGGGGCAAAATTGCAGAAATTTCACTTATTTCAGAAAAAAGGCAGAAATTTTTTTATTTTGGGGCATAAAGACAGAAATTTCTTTTATTTTGGTACAAAATTGCAGAATGTTTTCTTATTTTGGGGCAAAAAGACAGAAATTCCCCATATTTAGGGGCAAAAAAGACAGAAATTCCCTTTGTTTTGGGGGAAAAAGACAGAAATTCCACTTATTTAGAGGCAAAAAGGCAGAAATTCTTATTTTAGAGCAAAAATGAAAAAATTTTACTTTTTATGGCAAAAAGGTATGCATCCCCATTATTTTCAGGCAAAAAGGCAGAAATTCCCCATATTTTGGGGCAAAAGGCAGTAATTCTTCTTATTTTGAGGTAAAATGCAGAAATTCCACTTATTTAGAGGTAAAATGCAGAAATTCCCCATATATTGGTGGAAAATGCAGAAATTCCCTTTATTTTGGGGCTAAAAGGAAGAAATTAACCGTATTTTGAAGCAAAATTGCAAAAATTCTCATAATTTTCAGGCAAAAAGGCAGAAATTCTTATTTTGGGGCACAAAGACAGAAAATCTCCTTTTTTCGGGAGCATAAAGTCAGAAATTTTTCTTATTTTGGGGCAAAATTGCGGAAATTTCCTTTACATTGGGGCAAAATTGCAGAAATTTCTCTTATTTTGGGGCAAAATTGCAGAAATTTCACTTATTTCAGAAAAAAGGCAGAAATTTTTTTATTTTGGGGCATAAAGACAGAAATTTCTTTTATTTTGGTACAAAATTGCAGAAAGTTTTCTTATTTTGGGGCAAAAAGACAGAAATTCCCCATATTTAGGGGCAAAAAAGACAGAAATTCCCTTTGTTTTGGGGGAAAAAGACAGAAATTCCACTTATTTAGAGGCAAAAAGGCAGAAATTCTTATTTTAGAGCAAAAATGAAAAAATTTTACTTTTTATGGCAAAAAGGTATGCATCCCCATTATTTTCAGGCAAAAAGGCAGAAATTCCCCATATTTTGGGGCAAAAGGCAGTAATTCTTCTTATTTTGAGGTAAAATGCAGAAATTCCCCTTATTTAGAGGTAAAATGCAGAAATTCCCCATATATTGGTGGAAAATGCAGAAATTCCCTTTATTTTGGGGCTAAAAGGAAGAAATTAACCGTATTTTGAAGCAAAATTGCAAAAATTCTCATAATTTTCAGGCAAAAAGGCAGAAATTCTTATTTTGGGGCAAAAAGACAGAAAATCTCCTTTTTTCGGGAGCATAAAGTCAGAAATTTCTCTTATTTTGGGGCAAAATTGCAGAAATTTCACTTATTTCAGAAAAAAGGCAGAAATTTTTTTATTTTGGGGCATAAAGACAGAAATTTCTTTTATTTTGGTACAAAATTGCAGAAAGTTTTCTTATTTTGGGGCAAAAAGGCAGAAATTCCCCATATTTTGGGGCAAAAAGGCAGAAATTCCCCTTATTTTGAGGTAAAAAGGCTGAAATTCCCCTTATTTTTGGGCAAAAAATCCGAAATTCCCTTTATTTTGGTGCAAAAAGACAGAAATTTTGTTTATTTTTAGGGACAAGGCACAAATTGCACTTATTTTGAGTCAAAAAGGTGGAAAATCCCCTTATTTTGGGGCAAAAATGAAGAAATTTCCCTTTTTTATGGCAAAAAGGTAAACATTCCCTGTATTTTCAAGCAAAAAGGCAGAAATTCCCCATATTTTGGAGCAAAATTGCAGAAATTCCCCTAATTTTGGGGCAAAAGGCAGAAATTCCCTCTATTTTGGGGCAAAAATCAGAAATTCCTTTTATTTTGGGGCAAAATTCAAGAAATTTTCATTATTTTGGGGCAAAATTGCAGGAATTTATCTTATTTTGGGGCAAAATTGCAGAAATTTCTTTTATTTGGGGCAAAATTGCAGAAATTTCTCTTATTTTCAGGTAAAAAGTCTGAAAATTCCTTTATTTTGGGCAAAAAGGAAGAAATTCCCCTTATTTTGGGGCAAAACTGCAAAAAATTTCCTTATTTTGGGGCAAAAAGGCAGAAATTCCTTATATTTTGTGGCAAAAAGGCAGAAATTTCCATTATTTTGAGGTAATAAGGTTGAAATTCCCCTTATTTTGGGGCAAAAAGGCAGAAATTCTTTTTATTTTGAGGTAAAATTGCCGAAATTTCAAATATTCCAGGTCAAAATGGCAGAAATTCCCCTTATTTTGGGGAAAAAGAATGAAATCCCTAATTTTTGGCGATAATTGAAGAAATTTCACTTATTTCATTACAAAAAGCCAGAAATTCCAATTAATTTTGGGCAAAAAGGCAGAAATGACCCGTATTATGGAGCAAAATTGCAGAAATTCCCCTAATATTGGTGCAAAAATGCAGAAATTCCCTTTATTATGAGGCAAAAATGCAGAAATTCTCCATATTTTGGTGCAAAAATCAGAAATTTCCCTTATTTTGAGGTAAAATTCTCAAATTCCCCAAATTTTAGGGCAAAAGGCAAAAATTTCCCTTATTTTGGGGCAAATTTGGAGAAATTTCACTTATTTCAGCATAATAAGTCCGAAATTTTCCTTATTTTGAGGCAAAAGAGACAGAAATTCCCTTTGTTTTGGGGGAAAAACAGAAATTCCACTTATTTAGAGGCAAAAAGGCAAAAGTTATCCTTATTTTGGAGCAAAAATGAAGAAATTTCCCTTTTTTATGGCAAAAAAGTTTGCATTCTTCTTATTTTTGGGCAAAAAGGCAGATATTCCCCAAATTTTGGGGCAAAAGGCAGAATTTCCCCTTATTTTGGGGCAAATTGCAGAAATTTCCCTTATTTTGGGGCAAAAATGAAGAAATTTCCCTTTTTTATGGCAAAAAGTTATACATTCCCCTTATTTTCGGGTAAAAAGGCAGAAATTCCTCGTATTTTGGAGCAAAATTGCAGAAATTCCCCTAATTGTGGGGCAAAAAGGCAGAAATATTCCTTATTTTGGGGCAAAGTCAGAATTTTCACTTATTTTGGGGCAAAATTCAGAAAACTTTCCTTATTTTGGGGCAAAATTGCAGAAATGTCACTTATTTTGGGGCAAAAGTGCAGAAATTTCACTTATTTCAGGGAAAGAAGGCAGACATTTTCTTTATTTGGGGCAAAAAGGCAGAAATTCCTAATATTTTGTGCCAAAATTCAGAAATTCCTTTTATTTTGAGGTAAAAAGGCTGAAATTCCCCTTATATTGGGGCAAAATTTCAGAAATTTCACTTATTTCAGGGTAATAAGTCAGAAATTTTCCTTATTTTGGGGCAAAAAAGACGGAAATTCCCTTTGTTTTGGGGGAAAAAGACAAAAATTCCACTTATCTAGAGGCAAAAAAGCAGAAATTCCCTTTATTTTGGAGCAAAAATAAAAAAAATTTCCTTTTTTTATGGCAAAAACGTATGCATTCTTCTTATTTTCAGGCAAATAGGCAGAAATTACCCATACTTTGGGGCAAAAGGCGGAAATTCCTCTTATTTTGGGGCAAAAAGGCTCAAATTTCCCTTATTTTTGGGCAAAATTGCAGAAATTTCATTTATTGTAGGGCAAAAAGTCAGAAATTTCCCTTATTTTGGGGCAAAAAGCAGAAATCTTTTTTTATTATGGTACAAAATTGAAGAAATTTTCCTTATTTTGGAACAAAAAGACAGAAATTCCCCATATTTTGGGGCAAGAGGCAGAAATTCTTCTTATTTTGAGGTAAAATGCAGAAATTCCCCTTATTTAGAGATAAAATGCAGAAATTCACCAAATATTTGGGGAAAATGCAGAAATTCCCTTTATTTTGGGGCTAAAAGGCAGAAATTCCCAGTATTTTGAAGCAAAATTGGAGAAATTCTCATAATTTTTGGGCAAAAAGGCAGAAATTCTCCTTATTTTGGGGCAAAAAAACAGAAAATCTTTTTTTTCGGGAGCATAAAGTCAGAAATGCCTTTTATTTTGGGGCAAAATTGCAGAAATTTCACTTATTTCAGAAAAAATGCAGAAATTTTCTTATTTTGGGGCAAAAAGGCAGAAATTTCTTTTATTTTGGTACAAAATTGCAGAAATTTTTCTTATTTTGGGGCAAAAAGGCAGAAATTACCCATATTTTGGGGCAAAACGGCAGAAATTCCCCTTATTTTGAGGTAAAAAGGCTGAAATTCCCTTTAATTTCGGGCAAAAAGTCAGAAATTCCCCTTATTTTGGTGCAAAAAGACAGAAATTTCATTTATTTTTGGGGAAAAGTCAAAAAGGCGGAAAATCTCCTTATTTTGGGGCAAAAATGAAGAAATTTCCCTTGTTTATGGCAAAAAGGTAAACATTCCCTTTATTTTTGGGCAAAAAGCCAAAAATTCCCCATATTGTGGAGCAAAATTGCAGAAATTTCCCTAATTTTGGGGCAAAAAAGCAGAAATTCCTCTTATTTTGGGGTAAAACTGCAGAAATTTCACTTATTTCGCAGCAAAATGGCAGAAATTCCCCTTATTTTCTGCGAAAAAAGCAGAAAATCCCCGTATTTTGGAGCAAAATTGCAGAAATTCACCTAATTTTGGGGTAAAAAATACAGTAATTTTTATTATTTTGAGGCAAAACGGCAAAAATTCTCATTATTTTGGGGCAAAAGGCAGAAATTCCTTTTATTTTATTGCAAAATTGCAGAAATTTCCCTTATTTGGGGGCAAAAAAACAGAAATTCCCCTTATTTTTGGGCAAAATTGCAGAAATTTCTCTTCTTATGGGAAAAAATTGCAGAAATTTCCCTTATTTTAGGGCAAATTTGCAGAAATTTCACTTATTTCAGAGAAAAAAAGCAAAAATTTTTCTTATTTTGGGGCAAAAAGGCAGAAATTCCCATTATTTTGGGGCAAAAATGCAGGAATTCACCTTATTTTGGGCTAAAATTGCAGAAACTTCACATATTTCAGGGCAAAAAGACAGAAATTTCCCTTATTTTGGGGCAAAAATGAAGAAATTTCCCTGGGCAAAAAGCAGAAATTTTTTTTATATTGGTACAAAATTGAAGAAATTTTCCTTATTTTGAAACAAAAAGGCAGAAATTCCCCATATTTTGGGGCAAAAGGCAGAAATTCCCCTTATTTTGAGGTAAAAAGGCTGAAATTCCCCTTCTTTTGGGGCAAAAAGGCCGAAATTCTTTTTATTTTGGGGTAAAATTGCAGAAATTTCAAATATTTCAGGGCAAAATGGCAGAAATTCTGCTTTTTTTGGGGCAAAAAAATGAAATCCCTAATTTTTGGCTAAAATTGCAGATATTTCACTTACCTCGAAACAAAAAGGCAGAAATTCCACTTAATTTCGGGCAAAAAGGCAGAAATGACCCGTATTTTGGAGCAAAAAGGTGAAATTCCCCTTAATTTGAGGTAAAATGCTGAAATTCCTCATATTTTGGGGCAAAAGGCAGAAATTCTCCTCATTTTGGGGCAAAAAGGCACAAATTTCATTTATTTTTGGGCAAAATTGCAGAAATTTCATTTATTTTTGGGTAAAAAGTCAGAAATTCCCCTTTTTTTGGGGCAAAAAGCAGAAATTTCTTTTATTATGGTACAAAATTGAAGAAATTTTCCTTATTTTGGAACAAAAAGGAAGAAATTCCCCATATTTTGAGGCAAAATGCAGAAATTCCCTTTATTTTGGGGCTAAAAGGCAGAAATTCCCCGTATTTTGAAGCAAAATTGCAGAAATTCTCATAATTTTAGGGCAAAAAGGCTGAAATTCTCCTCATTTAGGGCAAAATTGCAGAATTTTCCTTTACTTTAGGAAAAAATTGCAGAAGTATTTTCTTATTATGGGGCAAAATTGCAGAAATTTCACTTATTTCAGGGAAAAAAGGCTGAAATTTCTCTTATTTTGGGGCAAACTTTTAGAAATTTCTTTTATTTTGATACAGAATTGCAGAAATTTTTCTTATTTTGTGGCAAATGCAGAAATTCCCCATATTTTGGTGCAAAAAGTCTGAAATTCCTCTTATTTTGAGGTAAAATGCTGAAATTTTCCATATTTTGGGGTTAAAAGGCAGAAATTCCCCTCATTTTGGGGCAAAAAGGCACAAATTTCCCTTATTTTCAGGCAAAATTGCCGAAATTTCATTTATTTCAGGGCAAAAAGTCAGAAATTACTTTTATTTTGGGGCAAAAAGCAGAAATTTCTTTTATTTTGGTACAAAATTGAAGAAATTTTCCTAATTTTGGAACAAAAAGGGAGAAATTCCCCATATTTTGGGGCAAAATGCAGAAATTCCTTTTATTTAGAGGTAAAATGCAGATATTCCCCTAATATTGGGGGAAAATGCAGTAATTCCCTTTATTTTGGGGCTAAAAGGCAGAAATTCCCCGTATTTTGTAGCAAAATTACAGAAATTCTCATAATTTTAAGGCAAAAAGGCTGAAATTTTCCTTATTTTGGTGCAAAAAGAAAGAAAATCTCTGTTTTTCGAGGGCAAAATGTCAGATTCCCCTTATTTGGGACAAAATTGCAGAAATTTCCTTTACTTTAATAAAAAATTGCAGAAATTTCCTTTATTATGGGGCAAAATTTCAGAAATTTCACTTATTTCAGGAAAAAAAGAAAGAAATTTTTCTTATTTTGGGGCAAAAAGGCAGAAATTACCTATACTTTGGGGCAAAAGGCAGAAATTCTCATTATTAGGTAAAAAGGCTGAATTTCCCCTTATTTTGGGGCAAAAAGACAGAAATTCCCCTTATTTTGTGGCAAAAAGGCAGAAATTTCCTTTATTTTGGGGAAAAATTGCAGAAATTTCACTTATTTCAGAACAAAATTCAAAAATTCCTTTATTTTGGGGCAAAAATACAGAAATTCCGTATATTTTTCGGTAAAAAGGCAGAAATTTTACTTATTTTAAGGTAAACAGGCAGAAATTCCTCTTATTTTGAGGCAAAAATGAAGAAATTTTTCTTTTTTGTTGCAAAAGTTAAAAATTCCTCTTATTTTCGGGCAAAAAAGCAGAAATTCCTCGTATTTTGGAGCAAAATTGCGGAAATTCCCCTAATTGTGGGGCAAAAAGGCAGAAATTTTCTATATGTTGGGGCAAAAAAACAGAATTTCTCCTTATTTTGGGGCAAAACTCAGAAATTCCACTTATTTGCGGGCAAAATTCCAGAAATTTCCCTTATTTTGGGGCAAAATTGCAGAAATTTCAATTATTTTGGGGCAAAATTGCAAAAATTTCACTTATTTCAGGGAAAAAAGGTAGAAAGTTTTCTTATTTTGGGGCAAAAAGTCAGAAATTCCTAATATTTTGTGGCAAAAATGCAGAAATTCCTTTTATTTTGTGGCAAAAAGTCAGAAATTTCCCTTATTTTGGGGCAAAATTGCAGAAATTTCACTTATTTCAGGGCATAATTCAAAAATTCCTTTTATTTTGGGGCAAAAAGACAGAAATTCCGTTTATTTTTCGGAAAAGGGTAGAAATTTCACTTATTTTGAGGTAAAAAGGCAGAAATTCCTCTTATTTTGGGGCAAAAATGAAGAAATTTCTTTTTTTTGTGGCAAAAGGTATACATTCCCCTTATTTCCGGGAAAAAAGCAGAAATTCCCAGTATTTTGGAGCAAAATTGCAGAAATTCCCCTAGTTGTGGGGCAAAAAGTCAGAAATTCTCTATTTGTTGGGGCAAAAAGGCAGAATTTCTCCTTATTTTGGGGTAAAACTCGGAAATTCCACTTATTTTGGGGCAAAATTCCAAGAATTGCCCTAATTTTGGGGCAAAATTGCAGAAATTTCATTTATTTTGGGGCGAAATTGCAGAAATTTCACTTATTTCAGGGAAAAAAGGCAGAAATTTTTCTAATTTTGGAGCAAAAAGCAGATTTCATAATATTTTGTGGCAAAAATGCAGAAATTCCCCTTATTTTGAGGTAAAAATGCTGAAATTCCGCTAATTTGGGGGCAAAAAGGCAGAAATTTCCCTTATTTTGAAGCAAAAAGACAGAAATTCCCCTTATTTTGGGGCAAAATTGTAGAAATTTCAATTCTTTTAGGGAAAAATTTTAGAAATTTAAATTATTTCAGGGCAAAAAGTCAGAAATTCCCCTAATTTTGGGGCAAAAAGACAGAAATTCTGTTTATTTTTGGGGAAAAGTTAGAAATTGCACTTATTTTGAGTCAAAAAGGAGGAAAATCCCCTTATTTTGGGGTAAAAATGAAGAAATTTCCCTTTTTATGGCAAAAAGGTATACATTCCCTTTATTATTTTCGGGCAAAAAGGCAGAAATTCCCCGTATTTTGGAGCAAAATTGCAGAAATTCCCCTAATTTTGGGGCAATAAGGCAGAAATTCCCCTTATTTTGGGGTAAAACTGCAGAAATTTCACTTATTTCAGGGCAAAATGGCAGAAATTCCCCTTATTTTTGGAGAAAAAGGCAGAAAATCCTTGTATTTTTGAGCAGAATTGCAGAAATTAACCTAATTTTGGGGTAAAACATGCCGTAATTTTCTTTGTTTTGGGGCAAAATGCAGAAATTCCCCTTATTTTGGGGCAAAAGGCAGAAATTCCCTTTATTTTAGGGCAATATTGCAGAAATTTCTCTGATTTGGGGACATAAAACAGAAATTTCATTTATTTAGGGGCAAAATTGCAGAAAATTTCTTTATTATGGGGAAAAATTGCAGAAATTTCTTTTATTTTAAGGCAAAATTGCAGAAATTTCACTTATTTCAGAGAAAAAAAGCAAAAATTTTTCTTATTTGAGACAAAAAGGCAGAAATTCCCATTATTTTGGGGCAAAAAGGCAGAAATACACCTTATTTTGGGGTAAAATCGCAGACATTTCACATAATTCAGGGCAAAAAGAAAGAAATTTCCCTTATTTGGGGGTATAAGGCAGAAATTCCCATTATTTTGAGATAAAATTGCAGAAATTTCCCTTGTTTGGGGGCAAAAAGGCAGAAAATCCCCTTAATTTTGGGCAAAAAGGCAGAAATTCCCCGTATTTTGGAGCAAAATTGCAGAAATTCCCCTAATATTGGGGCAAAAATGCAGAAATTCCCTTTATTTGGGGCAAATCGGCAGAAGTTCCCTTTATTTTCGGGAAAAAAGGCAGAAATTCCCTGTATTTTGAAGCAAAATTGCAGAAACTCCCCTAATTTTGAGGCAAAAAGGCAGAAATTCCTTTTATTTTGGGGCAAAAATACAGAAATTCTCATTATTTTGGGGCAAAAATCAGAAATTTCCCTTATTTTGTGGCAAAATTTTAAAAATTTCTTTTATTTTTGTACAGAATTGCAGAAATTTTTCTTATTTTGTGGCAAAAAGGCAGAAATTCTCCATATTTTGGTGCAAAAAGGCTGAAATTCCCCTTATTTTGAGGTAAAATGCTGAAATTCCAGATATTTTCGGGTTAAAAGGCAAAAATTCCCCTCATTTTGGGGCAAAAAGGCACAAATTTCCCTTATTTTCGGGCAAAATTGAAGAAATTTCATTTATTTAAGAACAAAAAGTCAGAAATTACTTTTATTTTTGGGCAAAAAGCAGAAATTTCTTTTATTTTGGTACAAAATTGAAGAAATTTTCCTTATTTTGGAACAAAAAGTCAGAAATTCCCCATATTTTGGGCAAAAGGAAGAAATTCCCCTTATTTTGAGGTAAAAAGGCTGAAATTCCCGTTATTTTGGGGCAAAAGGCAGAAATTCCCTTTATTTTGTGGCAAAAAGGCAGAAATTTCCGTTAATTGGGGCAGAAAAGCAAAAATTTTCCTTATTTGGGGGCAATAAGGCAGAAATTCCCCATATTTTGTGGCAAAAAGGCACAAATTCCCCTTATTTGGAGGTAAAATTCTGAAATTCTCCTTATTTTGGCAAAAAGCAGAAATTCCCCTTATTTTGGGGAAAATTGCAGAAATTTCACTTATTACAGGGCAATAAGTCAGAAATTTGCCTTATTTTGGGGCAAAAAGCAGAAATTCTCCTAATTTTGGAGCGAAAAAGAGAAATTCCCCTTATTTTGGTGTAAAATTTCGGAAATTTCAAATATTTCAGGGCAAAAAGGCAGAAATTCCACTTTATTTTGGGCAATAAGGCAGAAATTTTCCGTATTTTTCAGCAAAATTTCAGAAATTCGGCTTATATTGGTGCAAAAATGCAGAAATTCCCTTTATTTTGGTGCAATAAGGCTGAAATTCCCCGTATTTTGAAGCAAAATTGCACATATTCCACTAATTTTGAGGGAAAATGCAGAAATTCACATTATTTTGGGGCAAAAAGACAGAAATTCTCCTTATTTCAGGGCAAAAAGTCAGATATTCCCATTATTTCGGGGCAAAATTCCAGAAATGTACTTTATTTTGGGGCAAAATTGCAGAAATCTCCCTTATTTTGGGGCAAAATTTCAGAAATTTCACTTATTTCAGGGATAAAACGCAGAAATTTCTCTTATTTTGGGGCAAAAAGGCAGAAATTACTTTTATTTTGGTACAAAATTGCAGAAAATTTCTTTATTTTGGGAGAAAAATACAGAAATTCTCCATAATTTAGGGCAAAAAGGCAGACATTCCCCTTATCATTAGGTAACAAGGCTGAAATTCCCCTTATTTTGGGGCAAAAAGAAATAAATTCCCCTTATTTTGTGACAAAAATGCAGAAATTTCCCTTACTTTGGGGCAAAATTGCAGAAATTTCACTTATTTCAGGGCAAAATTCAAAAATTCCTTTTACTTTCGGGCAAAAATACAGAAATTCCGTATATTTTTGGGTAAAAAGGCAGAAATTTCACTTATTTTGAGGAAAAAGCAGAAATTCCTCTTATTTTGGGGCAAAAATGAAGAAATTTTCCTTTTTTGTGGCAAAAGAAAAACATTCCCCTTATTTTCGGGCAAAAAAGCAGAAATTCCCCGTATTTTAAAGCAAAATTGCAGAAATTCCCGAAATTGTGGGACAAAAAGGCAGAAATTCCCTATATGTTGGGGCAAAAAGACAGAAATTCTCCTTATTTTGGGGAAAAACTAAGAAATTCCACTTATTTTGGGGCAAAATTCCAGAAATTTTCCTTATTTTGGGGCAAAATTGCAGAAATTTCAATTATTTTGGGGCAAAATTGCAGAAATTTCACTTATTTCAGGAAAAAAAGGCAGAAATTTACCTTATTTTAGAGAAAAAAGCAGAAATTCCTAATATTTTGTGGCAAAAACGCAAAAATTCCCCTTATTTTGTGGCAAAAAGGCAGAAATTTCTTTTATTTTAGGGCAAAATTGCAGAAATTTCACCTATTTCAGGATATAATTCAAAAATTCCTTCTATTTTGAGGCAAAAAGACGAAATTTCCATTTATTTTTGGGTAAAAAGGCAGAAATTTCACATATTTTGAGGTAAAAAGGCAGAAATTCCTTTTATTTTGGGGCAAAAAAGAAGAAATTTCCTTTTTTTGTGGCAAAAGGTATACATTCCCCTTATTTTCGGGAAAAAAGCAGAAATTCCCAGTATTTTGGAGCAAAATTGCAGAAATTCTTCTAGTTGTGGGGCAAAAAGTCAGAAATTCCCTATTTGTTGGGGCAAAAAGACAGAAATTCTCTTCATTTTGGGGCAAAACTCAGAAATTCCACTTATTTTGGGGTAAAATTCCAGAAATTTCTCTTATTTTGGGGCAAAATTGCAGAAATTTCACTTATTTTGGGGCAAAATTGCAGAAATTTCACTTATTTCAGGGAAAAAAGGCAGAAATTTTTCTAATTTTGGAGCAAGAAGGCAGAAATTCCTAATATTTTGTGGCAAAAATGCAAAAATTCCCCTTATTTTGAGGTAAAAAGGCTGAAAGTCCCCTTATTTGGGGGCAAAAAGGCAAAAATTTCCCTTATTTTTGGGCAAAAAGACAGAAATTCATCTTATTTTGGGGCAAAATTGCAGAAATTTCAATTATTTTGTGGAAAAATTTTAGAAAATTAACTTATTTCAGGGCAAAAAGTCAGAAAATCTTCTTATTTTGGGGCAAAAAGACAGAAATTCCGTTTATTTTTGGGGAAAAGTCAGAAACTGCACTTATTTTGAGTCAAAAAAGCGGAAAATCTTCTTATTTTGGTGTAAAAATGAAGAAATTTCCCTTTTTAGGGCAAAAAGGTATACATTCTCTTTATTTTCGGGCAAAAAGGCAGAAATTCCCCGTATTTTGGAGCAAAATTGCAGAAATTCCCCTAATTTTGGGGCAAAAAGGCAGAAATTCCTTTTATTTTGGGGTAAAACTGCAGAAATTTCACTTATTTCACGGCAAAATGACAGAATTTCCTTTTATTTTCAGCGAAAAAGGCAGATAATCCTTGTATTTTGGAACAGAATTGCAGAAATTCACCTAATTTTGGGGTAAAACATGCAGTAATTTTCTTTGTTTTGGGGCAAAAAGGCAGAAATTCCCCTTATTTTGGGGCAAAAGTCAGAAATTCCCCTTATTTTGGGGTAAAACTGCAGAAATTTCACTTATTTTGCGGCAAAATGGCAGAAATTCCCCTTATTTTCGGCGAATAAGGCAGAAAATCCCTGTATTTTGGAGCAAAATTCCAGAAATTCACCTAATTTTGGGGTAAAACATGCAGTAATTTTCTTTGTTTTGAGGCAAAAAGGCAGAAATTCCCTTTATTTTGGGGCAAATGCAGAAATTCCCCTTAATTTAGAGCAATATTGCAGAAATTTCCCCTATTTGGGGACAAAAAATAGAAATTTCCTTTATTTTGGGGCAAAATTGCAGAAAATTCCTTTATTATGGGGAAAAATTGCAGAATTTTTTTTTAATTTAAAGCAAAATTGCAGAAATTTCCCCTATTTGGGGACAATAAATAGAAATTTCCTTTATTTTGGGGCAAAAAGGCAGAAATTCACCTTATTTTGGGGTAAAATTGCAGACATTTCACATATTTCAGGGCAAAAAGGCAGAAATTCCCCTTATTTGGGGGCAAAAAGGCAGAAATTCCCCTTATTTTGGGATAAAATTGCAGAAATTTTTCTTGTTTGGTGGCAAAAAGGCAGAAAATCCCCTTAATTTCGGGCAAAAAGGCAAAAATTCCGCGTATTTTGGAGCAAAATTGATGAAATTCCCCTAATATTGGGGCAAAAATGAAGAAATTCCCTTTATTTGGGGCAAATCAGCAGAAGTTCCTTTTATTTTCGAGAAAAGAGGCAGAAATTCCCTGTATTTTGAAGCAACATTGCAGAAACTCCCCTAATATTGGGGCAAAAATGCAGAAATTCCCTTTATTTGGGGCAAATCAGCAGAAGTTCCTCTTATTTTAGGGAAAAGAGGGAAAAATTCTCTGTATTTTGAAGCAAAATTGCAGAAACTTTCCTAATTTTGGGGCAAAAAGGCAGAAATTCCCTTTATTTTGGGGCAAAAATACAGAAATTCTCCTTATTTCGGGGCAAAAATCAGAAATTTCCCTTATTTTGGGGTAAAATTTTAGAAATTTCTTTTATTTTGGTACAGAATTGAAGAAATTTTTCTTATTTTGTGGCAAATGCAGAAATTCCACATATTTTGGTGCAAAAAGGCTGAAATTCCCATTATTTTGAGGTAAAATGCTGAAATTCCCTATATTTTGGGGTTAAAAGGCAAAATTTCCCCTCATTTTGGGGCAAAAAGGCACAAATTTCCCTTATTTTCGGGCAAAATTGCAGAAATTTCATTTATTTCAGGGCAAAAAGTCAGAAATTACTTTTATTTTGGGGTAAAAAGCAGAAATTTCTTTTATTTTGGTACAAAATTGAAGAAATTCCCCTTATTTTGGAACAAAAAGGCAGAAATTCCCCATATTTTGGGGCAAAATGCAGAAATTCCCCTTATTTAGAGGTAAAATGCAGATATTCTCCTAATATTGGGGAAAAATTCAGAAATTCCCTTTATTTTGGGGCTAAAAGGCAGAAATTCCCCGTATTTTGAAGCAAAATTGCAGAAATTCTCATAATTTTAAAGCAAATGGGCTGAAATTCTCCTTATTTTGGTGAAAAAAGAAAAGAAAATCTCTGTTTTTCAAGGGCAAAAAGTCAGAAATTCCCATTATTTGGGACAAAATTGCAGAAATTTCCTTTACTTTAAGGAAAAATTGCAGAAATTTCCCTTATTATGGGGCAAAATTGCAGAAATTTCACTTATTTCAGGGAAAAAAGCCACAAATTTCTCTTATTTTGGGGCAAAAGGCAGAAATTTCTTTTATTTTGGTACAAAATTGCAGAAATTTTTCTTATTTTGGGGCAAATAGGCAGAAATTACCTATACTTTGAGGCAAAAGGCAGAATTCCCCTTAATTTGTGGCAAAAAGGCAGAAATTTCCTTTATTTTGGGGCAAAATTGCAGAAATTTCACTTATTTCAGGGCAAAATTCAAAAATTCCTTTTATTTTGGGGCAAAATACAAAAATTCCATATATTTTTGGGTAAAAAGGCAGAAATTATACTCATTTTAAGGTAAAAAGGCAGAAATTCCTCTTATTTTGGGGCAAAAATGAAGAAATTTCCCTTTTTTGTCGGAAAAGGTAAACATTCCCCTTATTTTCGGGCAGAAAAGCAGAAATTCCCCGTATTTTGGAGCAAAATTGCAGAAATTTTCCTAATTGTGTGGCAAAAAGGCAGAAATTCCTTATATGTTGGGGCAAAAAGACAGAATTTCTCCTTATTTTGGGGCAAAACTCAGAAATTCCACTTATTTTGGGGCAAAATTCCAGAAATTTCCCTTATTTTGGGGCAAAATTGCAGAAATTTCAATTATTTTGGGGCAAAATTGCAGAAATTTCACTTTTTTCAGGGAAAAAAGGCAGAAATTTTTCTTATTTTGGGGCAAAAAGGCAGAAATTCCTAATATTTTGTGGCAGAAATGCAGAAATTCCTTTTATTTTGTGGCAAAAAGGCAGAAATTTCCCTTATTTTGGGGCAAAATTGCAGAAATTTCACTTATTTCAGGGCATAATTCAAAAATTCCTTTTATTTTGCGGCAAATAGAAAGAAATTCCCTTTAATTTTCGGTAAAAAGGCAGAAATTTCACTTATTTTGAGGTAAAAAGGCAGGAATTCCTCTTTTTTTGGGGCAAAAATGAAGAAATTTCCCTTTTTTGTGGGAAAAGGTATACATTCCATTTATTTTCGAGAAAAAAAGCAGAAATTTTAAGTATTTTGGAGCAAAATTGCAGAAATTCACCTAATTGTGGAGCAAAAAGGCAGAAATTCCCTATTTGTTGGGGCAAAAATACAGAATTCCTCCTTATTTTGGGGCAAAACTCAGAAATTCCACTTATTTTGGGGCAAAATTCCAGAAATTTCCCTTATTTTGGGGCAAAATTGCAGAAATTTCAATTATTTTGGGACAAAATTGCAGAAATTTCACTTATTTCAGGGAAAAAAGGCAGAAATTTTCCTAATTTTGGAGGAAAAATTCAGAACTTCCCTTTATTTTGAGGTAAAAAGGCTGAATTCCCCTTATTTGGGGGCAAAAAGGCAGAAATTTCCCTTATTTTGGGGCAAAAAGACAGAAATTCCCCATATTTTGGAGCAAAATTGCAGAAATTCCTCTAATTTTAGGGCAAAAAGGCAGAAATTCCCCTTACTTTGGGGTAAAACTGCAAAAATTTCACTTATTTCACGGCAAAATGGCAAAAATTCCCCTTATTTTTGGCGAAAAATGCAGAAAAATCTTGTATTTTGGAGCAGAATTGCAGAAATTAACCTAATTTTGGGGTAAAACATGCAGTAATTTTCTTTGTTTTGGGGCAAAAAGGCAGAAATTCCTTTTATTTTGGGGCAAAAAGCAGAAATTCCCCTTATTTTAGGGCAATATTGCAGAAATTTCCCTTATTTGGGGACAAAAAACAGAAATTCCGTTTATTTTGGGGCAAAATTGCAGAAAATTTTTTTATTATGGGGAAAAATTGCAGAAATTCCTTTTATTTTAAGGCAAAATTGCAGAAATTTCACTTATTTCAGAAAAAAAAACAAAAATTTTTATTATTTCTGGGCAAAAAGGCAGAAATTCCCATTATTTTGAGGCAAAAAGACAGAAATTCACCTTATTTTGGGGTAAAATGTCAGACATTTCACATATTTCAGGGCAAAAAGGCAAAAATTACCCTTATTTGGGAGTATAAAGGCAGAAATTCCCATTATTTTGAGATAAAATTGCAGAAATTTCCCTTGTTTGGGGGCAAAAAGGCAGAAAATCCCTTTAATTTCGGGCAAAAAGGCAGAAATTCCCCGTATTTTGGAGCAAAATTGCAGAAATTCCCCTAATATTGGGGCAAAAATGCAGAAATTCCCTTTATTTGGGGCAAATCAGCAGAAGTTCCTTTTATTTTCGGGAAAAGAGGCAGAAATTCCCTGTATTTTGAAGCAAAATTGCAGAAACTCCCCTAATTTTTGGGCAAAAAGGCAGAAATTCCTATTATTTTGGGGCAAAAATACAGAAATTCTCCTTATTTCGGGGCAAAAATCAGAAATTTCCCTTATTTTGGGGCAAAATTTTAGAATTTTCTTTTATTTTGGTACAGAATTGCAGAAATTTTTTTTATTTTGTGGCAAGAAGGCAGAAATTTTTTATATTTTGTGGCAAAAAGGCACAAATTTTTCTTTATTTTAGGGCAAAATTGCAGAAATTTCATTTATTTCAGGACAAAAAGTCAGAAATTCCTTTTATTTTGGGGCAAAAATCAGAAATTTCTTTTATTTTGGTACAAAATTGAAGAAATTTTCCTTGTTTTGGAACAAAAAGGCAGAAATTCCCCATATTTTGGGGCAAAAGGCAGAAATTCCCCTTATTTGAGGTAAAAATGCTGAAATTCCCCTTATTTTGGGGCAAAAAGGCAGAAATGCCCTTTACTTTGTGGCAAAAAGGCAGAAATTCCTGTTAATTGGGGCAGAAAAGCAGAAATTTTCCTTATTTGGAGGCAATAAGGCAGAAATTCCCCATATTTTGTGGCAAAATAGAAGAAATTCACCTTATTTTGGGGCAAAATTTCAGAAATTTCACTTATTTCATGGCAAAAAGTCAGAAATTTGCCTTATTTTGGGGCAAAAAGCAGAAATTCTCCTAATTTTAGGGCCAAAAAGAGAAATTCCCCTTATTTTGGTGTAAAATTGCAGAAATTTCAAATATTTCAGGGCAAAAAGGCAGAAATTCCACTTTATTTTGGGCAATAAGGCAGAAATTCTCAGTATTATGTAGCAAA
This sequence comes from Micromys minutus, assembly GCF_963924665.1. Classification (NCBI taxonomy): domain Eukaryota; kingdom Metazoa; phylum Chordata; class Mammalia; order Rodentia; family Muridae; genus Micromys; species Micromys minutus. The sequence continues at coordinate 1,470,561 of NW_027667806.1, read as the reverse complement.
ATTTCAGAAATTTCACTTATATTGGTGCAAAAATGCAGAAATTCCCTTTATTTTGGTGCAATAAGGCAGAAATTCCCCGTATTTTGGAGCAAAATTGCACATATTCCACTAATTTTGAGGGAAAATGCAGAAATTCACATTATTTTGGGGCAAAAACAAAGAAATTCTCCTTATTTCAGGGCAAAAAGTCAGATATTCCCCTTATTTTGGGGCAAAATTCAAGAAATGTCCTTTATTTTGGGGCAAAATTGCTGAAATCTCCTATATTTTTGGGCAAAATTACAGAAATTTCACTTATTTCAGGGAAAAAACGCAGAAATTTCTCTTATTTTGGGGCAAAAAGGCAGAAATTACTTTTATTTTGGTACAAAATTGCAGAAAATTTCTTTATTTTGGGAGAAAAATACAGAAATTCTCCATATTTTAGGGCAAAAAGGCAGACATTCCCCTTATCATTAGGTAACAAGGCTGAAATTTCCTTTATTTTGGGGCAAAAAGACAGAAATTCCCCTTATTTTGTGGCAAAAAGGCAGAAATTTGCCTAATTTTGGGGCAAAATTGCAGAAATTTCAATTATTTCAGGGCAAAATTCAAAAATTCCTTTTATTTTCGGGCAAAAATACAGAAATTCCGTATATTTTTGGGTAAAAAGGCAGAAATTTCAATTATTTTGAGGAAAAAAGGCAGAAATTCCTCTTATTTTGGGGCAAAAATGAAGAAATTTCCCTTTTTTGTGGCATAAGGTAAACATTCCCCTTATTTTCGGGCAAAAAAGCAGAAATTTCCCGTATTTTAAAGCAAAATTGCAGAAATTTTCCTAATTGTGGGGCAAAAAGGCAGAAATTCCATATATGTTGTGGCAAAAACACAGAAATTCTCCTTATTTTGGGGCAAAACTCAGAAATTCCACTTATTTAGGGGCAAAATTCCAGAAATTTCCCTTATTTTGGGGCAAAATTGCAGAAATTTCAATTATTTTGGGGCAAAATTGCACAAATTTCACTTATTTCAAGGAAAAAGGCAGACATTTTTCTTATTTTGGGGAAAAAGGCAGAAATTCCTAATATTTTGTGGCAAAAACGCAGAAATTCCCTTTATTTTGTGGCAAGAAGGCAGAAATTTCCCTTATTTTGGGGCAAAATAGCAGAAATTTTACTTATTTCAGGGCATAATTCAAAAATTCCTTTTATTTTGGGGCAAAAAGACAGAAATTCCTTTTATTTTTGGGTAAAAAGGCAGAAATTCCTCTTATTTTGGGGCAAAAAGGAAGAAATTTCCCCTTTTTGTGGCAAAAGGTATACATTCCCCTTATTTTCGGGAAAAAAAGGCAGAAATTCCCTGTATTTTGGAGCAAAATTGCAGAAATTCCCCTAATTGTGGGGCAAAATGGCAGAAATTCCCTATATGTTGGGGCAAAAAGACAGAAATTCTCCTTATTTTGGGGCAAAACTCAGAAATTCCCCTTATTTTGGGGCAAAATTCCAGAAATTTCTTTTATTTTGGGGCAAAATTGCAGAAATTTCACTTATTTCAGGGAAAAAAGGCAGAAATTTTCCTTATTTTCGGGCAAAAAGGCAGAAATTTCTAATATCTTGTGGCAAAAATGCAGAAATTCTCCTTATTTTGAGGTAAAAAGGCTGAAATTCCCCTTATTTGGGGGCAAAAAGGCAGAAATTTCCCTTATTTTGGGGCAAAATTGCAGAAATTTCACTTATTTCAGGGTAATAAGTCAGAAATTCCCCTTATTTTGGGGCAACAAAGACAGAAAATCCCTTTGTTTTGGGGGAAAAGACAGACATTCCACATATTTAGAGGCAAAAAGCAGAAATTCCCCTTATTTTGGAGCAAAAATGAAGAAATTTCTTTTTTGTAAGGCAAAAAGGTATGCATTCTTATTATTTTCGGGCAAAAAGGCAGAAATTCCCCGTATTTTGGGGCAAAATTGCAGAAATTCCCATAATAGTTGGGCAAAAATGCAGAAATTCCCTATATGTTGGGGAAAAAAGACAGAAATTCTCTATATTTTGGGGCAAAACTCAGAAATTCCACTTATTTTGGGGCAAAATTGCAGAAATTTCTCTTATTTTGGGGCAAAATTGCAGAAATTTCACTTATTTTGGGGCAAAATTTCAGAAATTTCACTTATTTTAGGGAAAAAAGGCAGAAATTTTCCTTATTTTGGGGCGAAAAGGCAGAAATTCCTAATATTTTGTGGCAAAAATGCAGAAATTCCCATTATTTTGAGGTAAAAAGGCTAAAATTCCCCTTTTTAGGGGGCAAAAAGGCAGAAATTTTTCTTATTTAGGGGCAAAATTGCAGAAATTTCACTTATTTCAGGGTAATAAGTCAGAAATTCCCTTTATTTTGGGGCAAAAAAGACAGAAATTCCCTTTGTTTTGGGGGAAAAAGACAGAAATTCCACTTATTTAGAGGCAAAAAGGCAGAAATTCCCCTTATTTAGGAGCAAAAATGAAGAAATTTCATTTTTTATGGCAAAAAGGTATGCATTCCCATTATGTTCGAGCAAAAAAGCAGAAATTTCCTGTAATTTGTAGCTAATTTGCAGAAATTCTCCTAATTTTGGGGCAAAAGGCAGAAATTCCCTTTATTTTGGGGCAAAAATCAGAAATTACCCTTATTTTGGGGCTAAATTCAAGAAGTTTCCTTTATTTTGGGGCAAAATTGCAGGAATTTACCTTATTTTAAGGGAAAATTGCAGAAATTTCCTTTATTTGGGGCAAAATTGCAGAAATTTCACTTATTTCCAGGTAAAAAGGCTGAAATTTCTTTTATTTTGGGGCAAAAAGGAGAAATTCCCTTTATTTTGGGGCAAAATTGCAGAAATTTCCCTTATTATGGGGAAAAATTGCAGAAATTTCCCTTATTTCAGGGCAAAATTGCAGAAATTTCACTTATTTCAGAGAAAAAAAGCAAAGATTTTTGTTATTTTGGGGCAAAAAGGCAGAAAATCCCATTATTTTGGGGCAAAAAGGCAGAAATTCACCTTATTTTGGGGTAAAAACCAGAAATTACACATATTTCAGGGCAAAATGGCAGAAATTTCCCTTGTTTCGGGGCAAAATTGCAGAAATTTTACTTATTTCATGGTAATAAGTCAGAAATTTTTCTTATTTTGGGGCAAAAAAGACATAAATTCTTTTTGTTTTGGGAAAAAAAGACAGAAATTCCACTTATTTAGAGGCAAAAAAACCGAAATTCTTCTTATTTTGGAGCAAAAATGAAGAAATTTTCCTCTTTTATGGCAAAAAGTTATTCATCCCCCTTATTCTCGGGCAAAAAGGCAGAAATTCCCTGTATTTTGGAGCAAAATTGCAGAAATTCCCCTAATAGTGGGGCAAAAAAGCAGAAATTCCCTATATGTTGGGGCAAAAAGACAGAAATTCTCCTTATTTTGGGGCAAAACTTAGAAATACCCTATATTTTGGGGTAAAATTGCAGAAATTTCACTTATTTTGGGGCAAAATTGCAGAAATTTCACTTATTTCAGGGAAAAAAAGGCAGAAATTTTCCTTATTTTGGGGCAAAAAGGCAGAAATTCTTAATATTTTGTGGCAAAAATGCAGAAATTCTTCTTATTTTGAGGTAAAAAGGCTGAAATCCTCCTTTTGGGGGCAAAAAAGCAGAAATTTTCCTTATTTTAAGGCAAAATTGCAGAAATTTCACTTATTTCAGGATAAAGAGTCAGAAATTCCCCTTATTTTGTAGCAAAAAAGGCAGAAATTCCCCTTATTTTGGAGCAAAAATGAAGAAATTTCCCTTTTTATGGCAAAAAGGTATGCATTCCCATTATTTTCTGGCAAAAAGGCAGAAATTCCTTGTATTTTGGAGCAAACTTGCAGAAATTCCCCTAATTTTGGGGCAAAAGGCAGAAATTCCCTTTATTTTAGGGCAAAAATCAGAAATTCCCCTTATTTTGGGGCACAATTCCAGAATTTTCCTTTATTTTGGGGCAAAATTGCAGGAATTTACCTTATTTTGGGGCAAAATTGCAGAAATTTCCTTTAATTAAGGCAAAATTGCAGAAATTTCACTTATTTCAGAGAAAAAAAGATAAAATGTTTGTTATTTTGGGGCAAAAAGGCAGAAATTCCCATTATTTTGGGGCAAAAAGGCAGAAATTCACCTTATTTTGGGGTAAAATTGCAGAAATTTCACGTATTTCAGGGCAAAAAGGCAGAAATTTCCCTTGTTTTCTGGCAAAATTGCAGAAATTTTACTTATTTTATGGTAATAAGTCAAAAATTTTTCTTATTTTGGGGCAAAAAAGACAGAAATTCCCTTTGTTTTTGGAAAAAAAGACAGAAATTCCACTTATTTAGAGGCAAAAAAGCAGAAATTCTTCTTATTTTGGAGCAAAAATGAAGAAATTTTTTTTTATGGCAAAAAGTTATGCATTCCCCTTATTTTCGGGCAAAAAGGCAGAAATTCCTTGTATTTTGGAGCAAAATTGCAGAAATTCCCCTAATTGTGGGGCAAAAAGTCAGAAATTCCCTATATGTTGGGGCAAAAAGACAGAAATTATCCTTATTTTGGGGCAAAACTCAGAAATTCCCCTCATTTTGGGGCAAAATTCCAGAAATTTCCCTTATTTTGGTGCAAAATTGCAGAAATTTCACTTATTTTGGGGCAAAATTTCAGAAATTTCACTTATTTTAGGGAAAAAAGGCAGAAATTTTCCTTATTTTGGGGGAAAAATGAAGAAATTCTTAATATTTTGTGGCAAAAATGCAAAAAAATCTCTTATTTTGATGTAAAAAGGATGAAATCCTCCTTATTTGGGGGCAAAAAGGCAGAAATTTTTTTTATTTTGGGGCAAAATTGCAGAAATTTCACTTATTTCAGGGTAATAAGTCAGAAATTCCCTTTATTTTGGGGCAAAAAAGACAGAAATTCCCTTTGTTTTGGGGGAAAAAGACAGAAATTCCACTTATTTAGAGGCAAAAAGGCAGAAATTCCCCTTATTTAGGAGCAAAAATGAAGAAATTTCATTTTTTATGGCAAAAAGGTATGCATTCCCATTATGTTCGAGCAAAAAAGCAGAAATTTCCTGTATTTTGGAGCTAATTTGCAGAAATTCTCCTAATTTTGGGGCAAAAGGCAGAAATTCCCTTTATTTTGGGGCAAAAATCAGAAATTACCCTTATTTTGGGGCTAAATTCAAGAAGTTTCCTTTATTTTGGGGCAAAATTGCAGGAATTTACCTTATTTTAAGGGAAAATTGCAGAAATTTCCTTTATTTGGGGCAAAATTGCAGAAATTTCACTTATTTCCAGGTAAAAAGGCTGAAATTTCTTTTATTTTGGGGCAAAAAGGAGAAATTCCCTTTATTTTGGGGCAAAATTGCAGAAATTTCCCTTATTATGGGGAAAAATTGCAGAAATTTCCCTTATTTCAGGGCAAAATTGCAGAAATTTCACTTATTTCAGAGAAAAAAAGCAAAGATTTTTGTTATTTTGGGGCAAAAAGGCAGAAAATCCCATTATTTTGGGGCAAAAAGGCAGAAATTCACCTTATTTTGGGGTAAAAACCAGAAATTACACATATTTCAGGGCAAAATGGCAGAAATTTCCCTTGTTTCGGGGCAAAATTGCAGAAATTTTACTTATTTCATGGTAATAAGTCAGAAATTTTTCTTATTTTGGGGCAAAAAAGACATAAATTCTTTTTGTTTTGGGAAAAAAAGACAGAAATTCCACTTATTTAGAGGCAAAAAAACCGAAATTCTTCTTATTTTGGAGCAAAAATGAAGAAATTTTCCTCTTTTATGGCAAAAAGTTATTCATCCCCCTTATTCTCGGGCAAAAAGGCAGAAATTCCCTGTATTTTGGAGCAAAATTGCAGAAATTCCCCTAATAGTGGGGCAAAAAAGCAGAAATTCCCTATATGTTGGGGCAAAAAGACAGAAATTCTCCTTATTTTGGGGCAAAACTTAGAAATTCCCTATATTTTGGGGTAAAATTGCAGAAATTTCACTTATTTTGGGGCAAAATTGCAGAAATTTCACTTATTTCAGGGAAAAAAAGGCAGAAATTTTCCTTATTTTGGGGCAAAAAGGCAGAAATTCTTAATATTTTGTGGCAAAAATGCAGAAATTCTTCTTATTTTGAGGTAAAAAGGCTGAAATCCTCCTTTTGGGGGCAAAAAAGCAGAAATTTTCCTTATTTTAAGGCAAAATTGCAGAAATTTCACTTATTTCAGGATAAAGAGTCAGAAATTCCCCTTATTTTGTAGCAAAAAAGGCAGAAATTCCCCTTATTTTGGAGCAAAAATGAAGAAATTTCCCTTTTTATGGCAAAAAGGTATGCATTCCCATTATTTTCTGGCAAAAAGGCAGAAATTCCTTGTATTTTGGAGCAAACTTGCAGAAATTCCCCTAATTTTGTGGCAAAAGGCAGAAATTCCCTTTATTTTAGGGCAAAAATCAGAAATTCCCCTTATTTTGGGGCACAATTCCAGAATTTTCCTTTATTTTGGGGCAAAATTGCAGGAATTTACCTTATTTTGGGGCAAAATTGCAGAAAATTCCTTTAATTAAGGCAAAATTGCAGAAATTTCACTTATTTCAGAGAAAAAAAGATAAAATGTTTGTTATTTTGGGGCAAAAAGGCAGAAATTCCCATTATTTTGGGGCAAAAAGGCAGAAATTCACCTTATTTTGGGGTAAAATTGCAGAAATTTCACGTATTTCAGGGCAAAAAGGCAGAAATTTCCCTTGTTTTCTGGCAAAATTGCAGAAATTTTACTTATTTTATGGTAATAAGTCAGAAATTTTTCTTATTTTGGGGCAAAAAAGACAGAAATTCCCTTTGTTTTTGGAAAAAAAGACAGAAATTCCACTTATTTAGAGGCAAAAAAGCAGAAATTCTTCTTATTTTGGAGCAAAAATGAAGAAATTTTTTTTTATGGCAAAAAGTTATGCATTCCCCTTATTTTCGGGCAAAAAGGCAGAAATTCCTTGTATTTTGGAGCAAAATTGCAGAAATTCCCCTAATTGTGGGGCAAAAAGTCAGAAATTCCCTATATGTTGGGGCAAAAAGACAGAAATTATCCTTATTTTGGGGCAAAACTCAGAAATTCCCCTCATTTTGGGGCAAAATTCCAGAAATTTCCCTTATTTTGGTGCAAAATTGCAGAAATTTCACTTATTTTGGGGCAAAATTTCAGAAATTTCACTTATTTTAGGGAAAAAAGGCAGAAATTTTCCTTATTTTGGGGGAAAAATGAAGAAATTCTTAATATTTTGTGGCAAAAATGCAAAAATTTCTCTTATTTTGATGTAAAAAGGATGAAATCCTCCTTATTTGGGGGCAAAAAGGCAGAAATTTTTTTTATTTTGGGGCAAAATTGCAGAAATTTCACTTATTTCAGGATAATGAGTCAGAAATTCACCTTATTTTGCAGCAAAAACGGCAGAAATTCCCCTTATTTTGGAGCAAAAATGAAGAAATTTCCCTTTTTATGGCAAAAAGGTATGCATTCCCATTATTTTCTGGCAAAAAGGCAGAAATTCCCCGTATTTTGGAGCAAAATTGCAGAAATTCCCCTAATTTGGGGGCAAAATTCCAGAATTTTCCTTTATTTTGAGGCAAAAATCAGAAATTCCCCTTATTTTGGGGCACAATTCCAGAAATTTCCTTTATTTTGGGGCAAAATTGCAGGAATTTACCTTATTTTGGGGCAAAATTGCAGAAATTTCTCTTATTTAAGGCAAAATTGCAGAAATTTCACTTATTTTCAGGTACAAAGGCTGAAATTTCCTATATTTTGGGTCAAAAAGGGAGAATTTCCCTTTATTTTGGGGCAAAATTGCAGAAATTTTTCTTATTATGGGGAAAAATTGCAGAAATTTCCCTTACTTTAGGGCAAAATTGCAGAAATTTCACTTATTTCAGAGAAAAAAAGCAAAAATTTTTGTTATTTTGGGGCAAAAAGGCAGAAATTCCCATTATTTTGGGGCAAAAAGGCAGAAATTCACCTTATTTTGGGGTAAAATTGCAGAAATTTCACATATTTCAGGGCAAAAAGGCAGAAATTTCCTTTGTTTTGGGGCAAAATTGCAGAAATATTACTTATTTCATGGTAATAAGTCAGAAATTTATCTTATTTTGGGGCAAAAAAAAGAGAAATTCCCTTTGTTTTGGGAAAAAAAGACAGAAATTCCACTTATTTAAAGGCAAATAGCAGAAATTCTTCTTATTTTGGAGCAAAAATGAAGAAATTTTCCTCTTTTATGGCAAAAAGTTATGAATTCCCCTTATTTTCGGGCAAAAAGGCAGAAATTCCCTGTATTTTGGAGCAAAATTGCAGAAATTCCCCTAATTTTGGGGCAATAAGGCAGAAATTCCCTATATGTTGGGGCAAAAAGACAGAAATTCTCCTTATTTTGGGGCAAAACTCAGAAATTCCCTTTATTTTGGGGCAAAATTCCAGAAATTTCCCTTATTTTTGGGCAAAATTGCAGAAATTTCACTTATTTTGGGGCAAAATTGCAGAAATTTCACTTATTTCAGGGAAAAAAGGCAGAAATTTTCCTTATTTTTGGACAAAAATGAAGAAATTCTTAATATTTTGTGGCAAAAATGCAGAAATTCCTCTTATTTTGAGGTAAAAAGGCTGAAATCCTCCTTATTTGGGGGCAAAAAGGCAGAAATTTGTCTTATTTTGGGGCAAAATTGCAGAAATTTCACTTATTTCAGGATAATGAGTCAGAAATTCCCCTTATTTTGTAGCAAAAAAGGCAGAAATTCCCCTTATTTTGGAGCAAAAATGAAGAAATTTCCCTTTTTATGGCAAAAAGGTATGCATTCCCATTATTTTTGGGCAAAAAGGCAGAAATTCCCCGTATTTTGGAGCAAAATTGCAGAAATTCCCCTAATTTTGGGGCAAAAGGCAGAAATTCCCTTTATTTTGGGGCACAATTCCAGAAATTTCCTTTATTTTGTGGCAAAATTGCAGGAATTTACGTTATTTTGGGGCAAAATTGCAGAAATTTCCCTTATTTAAATCAAAATTGCAGAAATTTCACTTATTTCCAGGTAAAAAGGCTGAAATTTCATTTATTTTGGGTCAAAAACTGAGAAATTCCCCTTATTTTGGGGCAAAATTGCAGAAATTTCACTTATTTCATGGTAATAAGTCAGAAATTCTTCTTATTTTGGGGCAAAAGAGACAGAAATTCCCTTTGTTTTGGGGGAAAAAGACAGAAATTCCACTTATTTAGAGGCAAAAAAGCAGAAATTCTTCTTATTTTGGAGCAAAAATGAAGAAATTTTTCTCTTTTATGGCAAAAAGTTATGCATTCCCCTTATTTTCGGGCAAAAAGGCAGAAATTCATCGTATTTTGGAGCAAAATTTCAGAAATTCCCCTAATTGTGATGCAAAAAGGCAGAAATTCCCTATATGTAGGTGAAAAAGAGAAAAATTCTCCTTATCTTGGGGCAAAATTCCAGAAATTTCCATTATTTTGGGGCAAAATTGCAGAAATTTCACTTATTTTGGGGCAATATTGCAGAAATTTCACTTATTTCAGGGGAAAAAGGCAGACATTTTCCTTATTTTGGGGCAAAAAGGCAGAAATTCCTAATATTTTGTGGCAAAAATGCAGAAATTTTTCTTATTTTGAGGTAAAAATGCTAAAATTCCCCTTATTTTGTGGCAAAATGCAGAAATTTTTCTCATTTTGAGGTAAAAATGCTAAAATTCCCCTTATTTGGAGGCAAAAAGGCAGAAATTTCCCTTATTTTGGGGCAAAATTGAAGAAATTTCACTTATTTGGTGCAAAATTGCAGAAATTTCACTTATTTTTAGGTTAAAAGGCTGAAATTTCCTTTATTTTGGGGCAAAAAGGGAGAAATTCCCCTTATTTTGGGGTAAAATTGCAGAAATTTCTCTTATTATGGTGAAAAATTGCAGAAATTTCCTATATTTTAGGGCAAAATTACAGATATTTCACTTATTTCAGAGAAAAAAAAGCAAATTTTTTTCTTATTTTGAGACAAAAAGGCAGAAATTCACATAATTTTTGGGCAAAAAGGCAGAAATTCTCCTTATTTTAAGGCAAAAACACAGAAAATCAACTTTTTTCGGGAGCAAACAGTCAGAAATTCCCCTTATTTTGGGGCAAAAAAGACAGAAAATCCCTTTGTTTTTGGGGAAAAAGACAGACATTCCACATATTTAGATGCAAAAAAGCAGAAATTCCCCTTATTTTGGAGCAAAAATGAAGAAATTTCTTTTTTTTAAGGCAAAAAGGTATGCATTCTTCTTATTTTCGGGCATAAAGAAAGAAATTCCCCGTATTTTGGAGAAAAATTGCAGAAATTCCCCTAATTGTGGGGCAAAAATGCAGAAATTCCCTATATGTTGGGGCAAAAAGACAGAAATTCTCCTTATTTTGGGGCAAAACTCAAAAATTCCATTTATTTTGGGGCAAAATCCAGAAATTTCACTTATTTTGGGGCAAAATTGCAGGAATGTCACTTATTTCAGGGAAAAAAGGCAGAAATTTTTCTTATTTTGGGGCAAAAAGGCAGAAACTCCTAATATTTTGTGGCACAAATGCAAAAATTCCCCTTATTTGAGGTAAAAAGGCTGAAATCCTCCTTATTAGGGGGCAAAAAGGCAGAAATTTTCCTTATTTTGTGGAAAAATTGCAAAATTTTCACTTATTTCAGGATAATGAGTCAGAAATTCCCCTTATTTTGTGGCAAAAAAGGCAGAAATTCCCCTTATTTTGGAGCAAAAATGAAGAAATTTCCCTTTTTATGGCAAAAAGGTATGCATTCCCATTATTTTCGGGCAAAAAGGCAGAAATTCCCCGTATTTTAGAGCAAAATTGCAGAAATTCCCCTAATTTTGGGGAAAAGGCAGAAATTCCCTTTATTTTTGGGCAAAAATCAGAAATTCCCCTTATTTTGGGCAAAATTCCAGAAATTTTTTTTATTTTGGGGCAAAATTGCAGGAATTTACCTTATTTTGGGGCAAAATTGCAGAAATTTCCCTTATTTAAGGCAAAATTGCAGAAATTTCACTTATTTTCAGGTAAAAAGGCTGAAATTTCCTTTATTTTTGGGTCAAAATGGAGAAATTCCCCTTATTTTGGGGCAAAATTTTAGAAATTTCTCTTATGGGGAAAAATTGCAGAAATTTCCCTTGTTTTAGGGCAAAATTGCAGAAATTTCACTTATTTCAGAGAAAAAAAGCAAAATTTTTTCTTATTTTAGGACAAAAAGTCAGAAATTCCCATAATTTTGGGGCAAAAGGAAGAAATTCACCTTATTTTGGGGTAAAATTGCAGAAATTTCACATATTTCAGGGCAAAAAAACAGAAATTTTCCTTATTTTGGGGCAAAATTGCAGAAATTTCACTTATTTCAGGGTAATAAGTCAGAAATTATTCTTATTTTGTGGCAAAAGAGACAGAAATTCTCTTTGTTTTGGATGAAAATTACAGAAATTCCACTTATTTAGAGGCAAAAAAGCAGAAATTCTTATTTTGGAGCAAAAATGAAGAAATTTTTCTCTTTTATGGCAAAAATTATGCATTCCCCTTATTTTCGGGCAAAAAGGCAGAAATTCCTCGTATTTTGGAGCAAAATTTCAGAAATTCCCCTAATTGTGATGCAAAAAGTCAGAAATTCCCTATATGTTGGGGCCAAAATACAGAAATTCTCCTTATTTTGGGGCAAAATTCCAGAAATTTCAATTATTTTGGGGCAAAATTGCAGAAATTTCACTTATTTTGGGGCAAAATTGCAGAAGTTTCACTTATTTTGGGGAAAAAAGGCAGAAATTTTACTTATTTTGGGGCAAAAAGGCAGAAATTCCTAATATTTTGTGGCAAAAATGCAGAAATTCCCCTTATTTTGAGGTAAAAAGGCTAAAATTCCCCTTATTTGGGGGCAAAATTTCAGAAATTTCACTTATTTGGTGCAAAATTGCAGAAATTTCACTTATTTTTAGGTAAAAAGGCTGAAATTTCCTTTATTTTGGGGCAAAATGGGAGAAATTCCCCTTATTTTGGGGTAAAATTGCAGAAATTTCTCTTATTATGAAAAAATTGCAGAAATTTCCCTTATTTTAGGGCAAAATTGAAGAAATTTCACTTATTTCAGAGAAAAAAAGCAAAAATTTTTCTTATTTTGGGGCAAAAAGTTAGAAATCCCCATTACTTTGGGGCAAAAAGGCAGAAATTCACCTTATTTTGGGGTAAAATTGCCGAAATTTCACATATTTCAGAAAAAAGTCAGAAATTTTCCTAATTTTGGGGAAAAATTGCAGAAATTTCACTTATTTCAGGGTAATAAGTCAGAAATTCCCCTTATATTGGAACAAAAAAGACAGAAATTCCCTTTGTTTTGTGGGAAAAAGACAGAAATTCCACTTATTTAGAGGCAAAAATGCAGAAATTCCCTTTATTTTGGAGCAAAAATAAAGAAATTTCCCTTTTTTATGGCAAAAAGTTATGCATTCCCCTTATTTCCGGGCAAAAATGCAGAAAATCCTCGTATTTTGGAGAAAAATTGCAGAAATTTTTCTAATTGTGGGGCAAAAAGGCAGAAATTCCCTATATGTTGGGGCAAAAAACAGAAATTCTCTTTATTTTGGGGCAAAACTCAGAAATTCCATTTATTTTGGGGCAAAATTGCAGAAATTTCACTTATTTTGGGGCAAAATTTCAGAAATTTCACTTATTTGAGGGAAAAAAGGCAGAAATTTTCCTTATTTTGTGGCAAAAACGGAGAAATTCCTAATATTTTGTGGCAAAAATGCAGAAATTCTCCTTATTTTGAGGTAGAAAGGCTAAAATTCCCCTTATTTGGGGGCAAAAAAACAGAAATTTCCCTTATTTTGGGGCAAAATTGCAGAAATTTCACTTATTTGGTGCACAATTGCAGAAATTTCATTTATTTTTAGGTAAAAAGGCTGAAATTTCCTTTATTTTGGGGTAAAAAATGAGAAATTCCCCTTATTTAGAAGTAAAATTGCAGAAATTTTTCATATTATGGGAAAAAATTGCAGAAATTTCCCTTATTTTAGGGCAAAATTGCAAAAATTTCACTTATTTCAGAGAAAAAAAGCAAAATTTTTTTTTATTTTGGGGCAAAAAGGCAGAAATTCCCATTACTTTGGGTCAAAAATGCAGAAATTCACCTTATTTTGGGGTAAAATTGCAGAAATTTCACATATTTCAGAAAAAAAGTCAGAAATTTTCCTTATTTTGTGGTAAAATTGCAGAAATTTCACTTATTTCAGGGTAATAAGTCAGAAAATCCCCTTATATTGAAACAAAAAAGACAGAAATTCCCTTTGTTTTGTGGGAAAAAGACAGAAATTCCACTTATTTAGAGGCAAAAAGGCAGAAATTCCCCTTATTTTGGAGCAAAAATGAAGAAATTTTCCTTTTTTATGGCAAAAAGGTATGCATTCCCCTTATTTTTGGGCAAAAATGCAGAAATTCCTCGTATTTTGGAGAAAAATTGCAGAAATTCTTCTAATTGTGGGGCAAAAAGGAAGAAATTCCCTATATGTTGTGTCAAAAAACAGAAATTCTCCTTATTTTGGGGCAAAACTCAGAAATTCCATTTATTTTGGGGAAAAAATTCCAGAAATTTCCCTTATTTTTGGGCAAAATTACAGAAATTTCACTTATTTTGGGGCAATATTGCAGAAATTTCACTTATTTCAGGGAAAAAAGGCAGAAATTTTCCTTATTTTGGGGCAAAAATGCAGAAATTCTTAATATTTTGTGGCAAAAATGCAGAAATTCCTCTTATTTTGAGGTAAAAATGCTGAAATTCTCCTTATTTGGGGGCAAAAACGCTGAAATTTCCCTTGTTTTGGGGCAAAAAAACAGAAATTCCCCTTATTTTGTGGCAAAAGGCAGAAATTTCTTTTATTTTGGGGCAAAATTGCAGAAATTTCACTTATTTAAAGGCATAATTCAAAAATTCCTTTTATTTTGGGGCTAAAAGACAGAAATTCCGTTTATTTTTGGGTAAAAAGGCAGAAATTTCACATATTTTGAGATAAAAATGCAGAAATTCCTCTTATTTTGGGGCAAAAATTAAGAAATTTCCCTTTTTTGTGGCAAAAGGTATACATTCCCCTTACTTTTGGGATATAAAGCAGAAATTCCCCGTATTTTGAAGCAAAATTGCAAAAATTCTCATAATTTTCGGGCAAAAAGGCAGAAATTCTCCTTATTTTAAGGCAAAATGACAGAAAATCTCCTATTTTCAGGAGCAAACAGTCAGAAATTCCCCTTATTTTGGGGCAAAATTGCAGAGTTTCCCATATTATGGGGCAAAATTGCATACATTTCACTTATTTCAGGGTAATAAATAAGAAATTTCCCTTATTTGGGGGCAAAAAAGACAGAAATTACCTTTGTTTTGTGGGAAAAAGACAGAAATTCCACTTATTTAGAGGCAAAAAGGCAGAAATTCCCCTTATTTTGGAGCACAAATGAAGAAATTTTCCTTTTTTATGGCAAAAAGGTATGCATTCCCCTTATTTTTGGGCAAAAATGCAGAAATTCCTCGTATTTTGGAGAAAAATTGCAGAAATTCTTCTAATTTTGGAGCAAAAAGGAAGAAATTCCCTATATGTTGGGGCAAAAAACAGAAATTCTCTTTATTTTGGGGCAAAACTCAGAAATTCCATTTATTTTGGGGAAAAAATTCCAGAAATTTCCCTTATTTTTGGGCAAAATTACAGAAATTTCGCTTATTTTGGGGCAAAATTGTAGAAATTTCACTTATTTCAGAGAAAAAAGGCAGAAATTTTCCTTATTTTGGGGCAAAAATGCAGAAATTCTTAATATTTTGTGGCAAGAATGCAGAAATTCCCCTTATTTTGTGGCAAAAAGGCAGAAATTTCTTTTATTTTGGGGCAAAATTGCAGAAATTTCACTTATTTAAAGGCATAATTCAAAAATTCCTTTTATTTTGGGGCTAAAAGACAGAAATTCCGTTTATTTTTGGGTAAAAAGGCAGAAATTTCACATATTTTGAGGTAAAAATGCAGAAATTCCTCTTATTTTGTGGCAAAAATTAAGAAATTTCCCTTTTTTGTGGCAAAAGGTATACATTCCCCTTGCTTTTGGAATATAAAGCAGAAATTCCCCGTATTTTGAAGCCAAATTGCAAAAATTCTCATAATTTTCGGGCAAAAAGGCAGAAATTCTCCTTATTTTAAGGCAAAATGACAGAAAATCTCCTATTTTCAGGAGCAAACAGTCAGAAATTCCTCTTATTTTGGGGCAGAATTGCAGAAATTTCCCATATTATGGGGCAAAATTGCAGACATTTCACTTATTTCAGGGTTATAAATCAGAAATTTCCCTTATTTGGGGGCAAAAAAGACAGATATTACCTTTGTTTTGGGGGAAAAAGACAGAAGTCCACTTATTTAGAGACAAAAAGGCAGAAATTCCCCTTATTTTGAGGTAAAATGGCTGAAATTCCCCTTATTAGGGGGCAAAAAGGCAGAAATTTTTCTAATTTAGAGGCAAAATTGCATAAATTTCACTTATTTCAGGGTAATAAGTCAGAAATTCCTTTTTGGGGGCAAAAAAGACAGAAATTCACTTTGTTTTGGGAGAAAAAGACCGAAATTCCACTTATTTAGAGGCAAAAAGGCAGAAATTCCCCTTATTTTGGAGCAAAAATGAAGAAATTTCTCTTTTTATGGCAAAAAGGTATGCATTCCCATTATTTTCCGGCAAAAAGGCAGAAATTCCCCGTATTTTGAAGCAAAATTGCAGAAATTCCCGTAATTTTTAAGCAAAAGGCAGAAATTCCCTTTATTTTGGCGCAAAAATTAGAAATTACCCTTATTTTGGGGGTAAATTCAAGAAATTTCCATTATTTTGGGGCAAAATTGCAGGAATTTACCTTATTTTGGGCCAAAATTGCAGAAATTTCCCTTATTTCGGGCAAAATTGCAGAAATTTCACTTATTTTCAGGTAAAAAGGCTGAAATTTCCTTTATTTTGGGGCAAAAAAGAGAAATTCCCCTTATTTTGGGGCAAAATTGCAGAAATTTCCCTTATTATGGGGAAAAATTGCAGAAATTTCCTTTATTTTAGGGCAAAATTGCAGAAATTTCACTTATTTCAGAGAAAAAAAACAAAATTTTTTTTTATTTTGGGGCAAAAAGGCAGAACTTCCCATTATTTTGGGGCAAAAAGGCAGAAATTCACCTTATTTTGGGGTAAAATTGCAGAAATTTCACATATATCAGGGCAAAAAGGCAGAAATTTTTCTTATTTTGGGGCAAAATTGCAGAAATTTTATTTATTTCGGGGTAATAGATCAGAAATTCTTCTTATTTTGAGGCAAAAAAGACAGAAATTCCCTTTGTTTTGGGAAAAAAGACAGAAATTCCACTTATTTAGAGGGAAAAAAGCAGAAATTCTTCTTATTATGGAGCAAAAATGAAGAAATTTTCCTCTTTTATGGCAAAAAGTTATGCATTCCCCTTATTTTCGGGCAAAAAGGCAGAAATTCCCCATATTTTGGAAAAAAATTGCAGAAATTCCCCTAATTGTGGGGCAAAAATGCAGAAATTCTCTATATCTTGGGGCAAAAAGAGAGAAACCTTCTTTATTTTTAGGGAAAACTAAGAAATTCGACTTATTTTGAGGCAAAATTCCAGAAATTTCTTTTATTTTGAGGCAAAATTGTAGAAATTTCACTTATTATGGGGCAAAATTGCAGAAATTTCACTTATGTCAGGGAAAAAAGGCAGAAATTTTCCTTATTTTTGGGCAAAAGGCAGAAATTCCCTTTATTATGGCGCAAAAATCAGAAATTACCCTTATTTGGGGGGTAAATTCAAGAAATTTCCATTATTTTGGGGCAAAATTGCAGGAATTTACCTTATTTTGGGGCAAAATTGCAGAAATTTCCCTTATTTGGGGCAAAACTGCAGAAATTTCACTTATTTTCAAGTAAAAAGGCTGAAATTTCCTTTATTTTGGGGCAAAAAGGAGAAATTCCCCTTATTTTGGGGCAAAATTGCAGAAATTTCCCTTATTATGGGGAAAAATTGCAGAAATTTCACTTATTTCAGGGAAAAAAGGAAGAAATTTTCCTTATTTTGGGGCAAAAATGCAGAAATTCTTAATATTTTGTGGCAAAAATGCAGAAATTCCTCTTATTTTGAGGTAAAAATGCTGAAATTCCTTTTATTTGGGGTTAAAAACGCAGAAATTTCCCTTGTTTTGGTGCAAAAAGACAGAAATTCCCCTTATTTTGTGGCAAAAAGGCAGAAATTTCTTTTATTTTGGGGCAAAATTGCAGAAATTTCACTTATTTAAAGGCATAATTCAAAAATTCCTTTTATTTTGGGGCTAAAAGACAGAAATTCCGTTTATTTTCGGGTAAAAAGGCAGAAATTTCACATATTTTGAGGTAAAAATGCAGAAATTCCTCTTATTTTGGGGCAAAAATTAAGAAATTTCCCTTTTTTGTGGCAAAAGGTATACATTCCCCTTACTTTTGGGATATAAAGCAGAAATTCCCCGTATTTTGAAGCAAAATTGCAAAAATTCTCATAATTTTCGGGCAAAAAGGCAGAAATTCTCCTTATTTTAAGGCAAAATGACAGAAAATCTCCTATTTTCAGGAGCAAACAGTCAGAAATTCCCCTTATTTTAAGGCAGAATTGCAGAAATTTCCCATATTATGGGGCAAAATTGCAGACATTTCACTTATTTCAGGGTTATAAATCAGAAATTTCCCTTATTTGGGGGCAAAAAAGACAGAAATTACCTTTGTTTTGGGGGAAAAAGACAGAAGTCCACTTATTTAGATACAAAAAGGCAGAAATTCCCCTTATTTTGAGGTAAAATGGCTGAAATTCCCCTTATTAGGGGGCAAAAAGGCAGAAATTTTTCTTATTTAGAGGCAAAATTGCATAAATTTCACTTATTTCAGGGTAATAAGTCAGAAATTCCTTTTTTGGGGGCAAAAAAGACAGAAATTCACTTTGTTTTGGGAGAAAAAGACCGAAATTCCACTTATTTAGAGGCAAAAAGGCAGAAATTCCCCTTATTTTGGAGCAAAAATGAAGAAATTTCTCTTTTTATGGCAAAAAGGAATGCATTCCCATTATTTTCCGGCAAAAAGGCAGAAATTCCCCGTATTTTGAAGCAAAATTGCAGAAATTCCCGTAATTTTTAAGCAAAAGGCAGAAATTCCCTTTATTTTAGCGCAAAAATTAGAAATTACCCTTATTTTGGTGGTAAATTCAAGAAATTTCCATTATTTTGGGGCAAAACTGCAGGAATTTACCTTATTTTGGGGCAAAATTGCAGAAATTTCCCTTATTTGGGGCAAAATTGCAGAAATTTCACTTATTTTCAGGTAAAAAGGCTGAAATTTCCTTTATTTTGGGGCAAAAAGGAGAAATTCCCCTTATTTTGGGGCAAAATTGCAGAAATTTCCCTTATTATGGGGAAAAATTGCAGAAATTTCCTTTATTTTAGGGCAAAATTGCAGAAATTTCACTTATTTCAGAGAAAAAAAGCAAATTTTTTTTTTATTTTGGGGCAAAAAGGCAGAACTTCCCATTATTTTGGGGCAAAAAATAGAAATTCACCTTATTTTGGGGTAAAATTGCAGAAATTTCACATATATCAGGGCAAAAAGGCAGAAATTTTTCTTATTTTGGGGCAAAATTGCAGAAATTTTATTTATTTCGGGGTAATAGGTCAGAAATTCTTCTTATTTTGAGGCAAAAAAGACAGAAATTCCCTTTGTTTTGGGAAAAAAGACAGAAATTCCACTTATTTAGAGGGAAAAAAGCAGAAATTCTTCTTATTATGGAGCAAAAATGAAGAAATTTTCCTCTTTTATGGCAAAAAGTTATGCATTCCCCTTATTTTCGGGCAAAAAGGCAGAAATTCCCCATATTTTGGAAAAAAATTGCAGAAATTCCCCTAATTGTGGGGCAAAAATGCAGAAATTCTCTATATGTTGGGGCAAAAAGAGAGAAATCTTCTTTATTTTTAGGGAAAACTAAGAAATTCGACTTATTTTGAGGCAAAATTCCAGAAATTTCTTTTATTTTGAGGCAAAATTGTAGAAATTTCACTTATTATGGGGCAAAATTGCAGAAATTTCACTTATGTCAGGGAAAAAAGGCAGAAATTTTCCTTATTTTTGGGCAAAAAGGCAGAAATTCCTAATATTTTGTGACAAAAATGCAGAAATTCCCCTTATTTTGAGGTAAAAAGGCTGAAATCCTCCTTACTTGGGGGCAAAAAGGCAGAAATTTTCCTTATTTTGGAACAAAATTGCAGAAATTTCACTTCTTTCAGGGTAATGAGCCAGAAATTCCCCTTATTTTGCAGCAAAAAAGGCAGAAATTCCTATTATTTTGGAGCAAAAATGACGAAATTTCCCTTTTTATCACAAAAAGGTATGCATTCCCATTATTTTCTAGCAAAAAGGCAGAAATTCCCCGTATTTTGGAGCAAATTTGCAGAAATTCTTCTAATTTGGGGGCAAAAGGCAGAAATTCCCTTTATTTTGGGGCAAAAATCAGAAATTCTCCTTATTTTGGGGCAAAATTCCAGAAATTTCCTTTATTTTGGGGAAAATTGCAGGAATTTACCTTATTTTGGGGCAAAATTGCAGAAATTTTTCTTATTTGGGGCAAAATTGCAGAAATTTCACTTATTTTCAGGTAAAAAGGCTGAAATTTCCTTTATTTTGGGGCAAAAAGGGAGAAATTCCCCTTATTTGGGGGCAAAATTGCAGAAATTTCCCTTATTATGGGGAAAAATTGCAGAAATTTCCCTTATTTTAGGGCAAAATTGCAGAAATTTCACTTATTTCAGAGAAAAAGAGCAAAAATTTTTCTTATTTTAGAGCAAAAAGGCAGAAATTCCCATTATTTTGGGGCAAAAAGGCAGAAATTCCTAATATTATGTGGCAAAAATGCAGAAATTCCCCTTATTTTGAGGTAAAAAGGCTGAAATTCCCCTTATTTGGGGGCAAAAAGGCAGAAATTTCCCATATTTTGGGGCAAAATTGCAGAAATTTCACTTATTTCAGGGTAATAAGTCAGAAATTTTTTATTTTGGGGCAAAAAAGACAGAAAATCTTTTTGTTTTGGAGGAAAAAGACAGAAATTCCACTTATTTAGAGACAAAAAAGCAGAAATTCCCCTTATTTTGGAGCAAAAATGAAGAAATTTCACTTTTTCAAGGCAAAAAGGTATGCATTCTTCTTATTTTCGGGCAAAAATGCAGAAATTCCCCGTATTTGGAGCAAAATTGCAAAAATTTCCCTAATTGTGGAGCAAAAATGCAGAAATTCTTCATATGTTAAGGGAAATTCTCCTTATTTTGGGGCAAAACTCAGAAATTCCACTTATTTTGGGGCAAAATTATAAAAATTTCCCTTATTCTGGGGCACAATTGCAGAAATTTCCCTTATTTTGGGGCAAAATTGCAGAAATTTTCATTATTTTGGGGCAAAAAGGCAGAAATTCACCTTATTTTGGGGTAAAATTGCAGAAATTCCACATATTTCAAGGCAAAAAGCAGAAATATCCATTATTTTGGGGCAAAAACAGAAATTCCTAATATTTTGTGGCAAAAATGCAGAAATTCCCCTTATTTTGAGGTAAAAATGCTGAAAATCCCCTTATTTGGTGGCAAAAAGGCAGAAATTTCCCTTATTTTGGAACAAAATTACAGAAATTTCACTTATTTCAGGGTAATAAGTCAGAAATTCCCCTTAATTTGGGGCAAAAAAGACAGAAAATCCCTTTGTTTTGGGGGAAAAAGACAGACATTCTACATATTTAGAGGCAAAAAGCAGAAATTCCCCTTATTTTGGAGCAAAAATGAAGAAATTTCTTTTTTTTAAGGCAAAAAGGTATGCATTCTTATTATTTTCGGGCAGAAAGGCAGAAATTCCACGTATTTTGGAGCAAAATTGCAGAAATTCCCCTAATTGTGGGGCAAAAAGGCAGAAATTCCCTATATGTTGGGGAAAAAAGACAGAAATCCACTTTATTTTGGGGCAAAACTCAGAAATTCCACTTATTTTGGGGCAAAATTCCAGAAATTTCCCTTATTTTGGGGCAAAATTGCAGAAAATTAACTTATTTTGGGGCATAATTGCAGAAATTTCACTTATTTCAGGGAAAAAAGGCAGAAATTTTCCTTCTTTTGGGGCGAAAAGGCAGAAATTCCCCTTATTTTGAGGTAAAAAGGCTGAAATTTCCCCTATTAGGGGGCAAAAAGGCAGAAATTTTTCTTATTTAGGGGCAAAATTGCAGAAATTTCACTTATATCAGGGTAATAAGTCAGAAATTCCTTTTATTTTGGGGCAAAAACAACAGAAATTCCCTTTGTTTTGGGAGAAAAAGACAGAAATTCCACTTATTTAGAGGCAAAAATGCAGAAATTTCTTTTATTTTGGAGCAAAAATGAAGAAATTTTCTTTTTTATGGCAAAAAGGTATGCATTCCCATTATTTTCGGGCAAAAAGGCAGAAATTCCCCGTATTTTTAAGCAAAATTGCAGAAATTCCTCTAATTTTTGGGCAAAAGGCAGAAATTCCCTTTATTTTGGGCCAAAAATCAGAAATTACCTTTTTTTGTGGGGTAAATTCAAGAAATTTCTTTTATTTTGGGGCAAAATTGCGGGAATTTACCTTTTTTTGGGGGTAAAATTGCAGAAATTTCACTTATTTGGGGCAAAATTGCAGAAATTTTACTTATGTTCAGGTAAAAAGGCTGATATTTCCTTTATTTTGGGGCAAAAAGGAGAAATTCCCCTTATTTTGGGGCAAAATTGCAGAAATTTCCTTTATTATGGGGAAAAATTGCAGAAATTTCCTTTATTTTAGGGCAAAATTGCAGAAATTTCACTTATTTCAGAGAAAGAAAGCAAAAATTTTTCTTATTTTGGGCAAAAAGGTAGAAATTCCCATTATTTTGGGGCAAAGAGGCAAAAATTCACCATATTTTGGGGTAAAATTGCAGAAATTTCACATATTTCAGGGCAAAAAGGCAGAAATTTCCCTTATTTTGGGGCAAAATTGCAGAAATTTTACTTATTTCAGAGTAATAAGTCAGAAATTCTTCTTATTTTGGAGCAAAAATGAAGAAATTTTTCTCTTTTAAGGAAAAAAGTTATGCATTCCCCTCATTTTCGGGCAAAAAGGCAGAAATTCCCCGTATTTTAGAGAAAAATTGCAGAAATTCATCTAATTGCGGGGCAAAAATGCAGAAATTCCATATATGTTGGGGCAAAAAGACAGAAATTCTCCTTATTTTGGGGCAAAACTCAGAAATTTCCCTTATTTTGGGGCAAATTGTAGAAATTTCACTTATTTTGGGGCAAAATTGCAGATATTTCACTTATTTCAGGGAAAAAAGGCAGAAATTTTCCTTATTTTGGGGCAAAAAGGCAGAAATTCCTAATGTTTTGTGGCAAAAATGCAGAAATTCCCCTTATTTTGAGGTAAAAATGCTGAAATACTCCTTATTTGGGGGCAAAAAGCAGAAATTTCCCTTATTTGGGCCAAAATTTCAGAAATTTCACTTATTTCAGGGCAATGAGTCAAAAATTCCCTTTATTTTGTAGCAAAAAAGGAAGAAATTCCCCTTATTTTGGAGCAAAAATGAAGAAATTTCCCTTTTTATGGCAAAAAGGTATGCATTCCCAATATTTTCGGGCAAAAAGGCAGAAATTCCCCGTATTTTGGAGCATATTTGCAGAAATTCTCCAATTTTGGGGCAAAAGGCAGAAATTCCCTTTATTTTGTGCAAAAATCAGAAATTCCCCTTATTTTGGGGCAAAATTCCAGAATTTTCCTTTATTTTGGGGCAAAATTGCAGGAATTTACCTTATTTTGGGGGAAAATTGCAGAAATTTCCCTTATTTGGTGCAAAATTGCAGAAATTTCACTTATTTTCAGGTAAAAAGCCTGAAATTTCCTTTATTTTGGGGCAAAAAGAGAGAAATTCCCCTTATTTTGGGGCAAAATTACAGAAATTTCCCTTATTATGGGGAAAAATTGCAGAAATTTCCCTTATTTTAGGGCAAAATTGCAGAAATTTCACTTATTTCAGAGAAAAAAAGCAAAAATTTTTGTTATTTTGGGGCAAAAAGGAAGAAATTCCCATTATTTTGGGGCAAAAAGGCAGAAATTCCTAATATTTTGTGGCAAAAATGCAGAAATTCCCATTATTTTGAGGTATAAAGGCTGAAATTCCCCTTATTTGGGGGCAAAAAGGCAGAAATTTCCCATATTTTGGGGCAAAATTGCAGAAATTTCACTTATTTCAGGGTAATAAGTCAGAAATTTTTCTTATTTTGGGGCAAAAAAGACATAAAATCTTTTTGTTTTGGGGGAAAAAGACAGAAATTCCACTTATTTAGAGGCAAATGCAGAAATTCCCCTTATTTTAGAGCAAAAATGAAGAAATTTCTTTTTTTTAAGGCAAAATTGTATGCATTCTTCTTATTTTCGGGCAAAAAGGCAGAAATTCCCCGTATATTGGAGCAAAATTGCAGAAATTCCCCTAATTGTGGGGCAAAAATGCAGAAATTCCCTATATGTTAAGGCAAAAAGACAGAAATTCTCCTTATTTTGATGCAAAACTCAAAAATTCCACTTATTTTGGGACAAAATTCCAGAAATTTCCTATATTCTGGGGCAAAATTGCAGAAATTTCACTTATTTCAGGGAAAAAAGGCAGAAATTTTCCTTATTTTGGAACAAAAAGGCAGAAATTCTCCTTATTTTGTGGTAAAAAGGCTGAAATTCCCCATATTTGGGGGGTAAAAAGGCAGAAATTTCCATTATTTTGGGGCAAATTTGCAGAAATTTCACTTATTTCAGGGTAATAAGTCAGAAATTCCCCTTATTTTCGGGCAAAAAAGACAGAAATTCACTTTGTTTTTGGGGGAAAAGACAGAAATTCCACATATTTAGAGGCAAAAAGGAAGAAATTCCCCTTATTTTGGAGCAACAATGAAGAAATTTCCCTTTTTTGTGGCTAAAATTATGCATTCCCCTTATTTTTGGGCAAAAGGGCGGAAAAATCCCCGTGTTTTGGAGCAAAATTGCAGAAATTCCCCTAGTTGTGGGACAAAAACTGAAAAATTCCCATTATGTTGGGGCAAAAAGACAGAAATTCTCCTTAATTTGGTGCAAAACTCAGAAATTCAAATTATTTTGGGGCAAAATTCAAGAAATTTCTTTTATTTTGTGGCAAAATTGCAGAAATTTCACTTATTTTGGGGCAAAATTGCAGAAATTTCACTTATTTCAAAGAAAAAAGGCAGAAATTTTTCTTAATTTGGGGCAAAAAGGCAGAAATTCCTAATATTTTGTGGCAAAAATGCAGAAATTCCCCTTATTTTGAAGTAAAAAGGGTGAAATTCCCCTTATTTGGGGGCAAAAAGGCAGAAATTTCCCTTATTTTGGGGCAAAAATACAGAAATTTCACTTATTTCAGGGTAATAAGTCAGAAATTCCCCTTATTTTGGGGCAAAAAAGACAGAAAATCCCTTTGTTTTGGGGGAAATAGACAGACATTCCACATATTTAGAGGCAAAAAAAGCAGAAATTTCCATTAATTTGGAGCAAAAAAGAAGAAATTTCTTTTTTTAAGGCAAAAAGGTATGCATTCTTCTTATTTTCGGTCAAAAAGGCAGAAATTCCCCGCATTTTGGAGCAAAATTGCAGAAATTCCCCTAATTGTGGGGCAAAAATGCAGAAATTCCCTATATGTTGGGGCAAAAAGACAGAAATTCTATTATTTTGAGGCAAAACTCTGAAATTCCACTTATTTTGGGGCAAAATTCCAGAAATTTCCCTTACTTTGGGGCAAAATTGCAGAAATTTCACTTATTTTGGGGCAAAATTGCAGAAATTTCACTTATTTTAGAGAAAAAAGGCAGAAATTTTCCTTATTTTGGGTCGAAAAGGCAGAAATTCCTTATATTTTGTAGCAAAAATGCAGAAATTCCCCTTATTTTTAGGTAAAAAGGCTGAAATTCCCATTATTAGGGGGGAAAAAGCCGAAATTTTTCTTATTTAAGGGCAAAATTGCAGAAATTTCACATATTTCAGGGTAATAAGTCAGAAATTCCCTTTATTTTGGGGCAAAAAAGACAGAAATTCCCTTTGTTTTGGGAGAAAAAGACAGAAATTCCACTTATTTAGAGGCAAAAATGCAGAAATTCCCTTTATTTTGGAGCAAAAATGAAGAAATTTCCCTTTTTTATGGCAAAAAGGTATGCATTCCCATTATTTTCATGCAAAAATGCAGAAATTCCCCTTATTCTGGGGCAAAATTCAAGAAAATTCCTTTATTTTGGGGCAAAATTGAAGGAATTTACCTTATTTTAGGGCAAATTTGCAGAAATTTCCCTTATTTGGGGCAAAATTGAAGAAATTTCACTTATTTTTAGGTAAGAGCCTCTAATTTTCTTTATTTTGGGGCAAAAAGGGAGAAATTCCCCTTATTTTGTGGCAAAATTGCAGACATTTCTCTTATTATGGAGAAAAATTGCAGAAATTTCCCTTATTTAAGGCAAAATTGCAGAAATTTCACTTATTTCAGGGTAATAAGTCAGAAATTCCCCTTATTTTGGGGCAAAAAAGACAGAAATTCCTTTTGTTTTGGGAAAAAAAGACAGAAATTCCACTTATTTAGAAGCAAAAAGGCAGAAATTCCCCTTATTTTGGAGCAAAAATGAAGAAAGTTTTCTCTTTTATGGCAAAAAGTTATGCATTCCTCATATTTTCGGGCAAAAAGTCAGAAATTCCCTATATGTTAGGGCAAAAAGACAGAAATTCTCCTTATTTTTGGGCAAAATTCAGAAATTCCCTTTATTTTGGGGCAAAATTTCAGAAATTTCCCTTATTTTGGGGCAAAATTGCAGAAATTTCACATATTTAAGGCAAAATTGCAGAAATTTCACTTATTTCAGGGGAAAAATGCAGAAATTTTCCTTATTTTGGGGCAAAAATACAGAAATTTCTAATATTTTGTGGCAAAAATGAAGAAATTCCTCTTATTTTGTGGTAAAAAGGCTGAAATGCCCCTTATTTGGGGGCGAAAAGGCAGAAATTTCCCTTATTTTGGGGCAAAATTGCAGAAATTTCACTTATTTCAGGGTAATAAGTCAGAAATTTCCTTTATTTTGTGGCAAAAAAGACAGAAATTCACTTTGTTTTGGGGGAAAAAGACAGAAATTCCACTTATTTAGAGGCAAAATGCAGAAATTCTTCTTATTTGGAGCAAAAATGAAGAAATTTTTCTCTTTTATGGCAAAAAGTTATGCAAAAAGGCAGAAATTCCTCGTATTTTGGAGCAAAATTTCAGAAATGCCCCTAATTGTGATGCAAAAAGGCAGAAATTCCCTATATGTTGGGGCAAAAAGACAGCAATTCTCCTTATTTTGGGGAAAAATTCCAGAAATTTCCCTTATTTTGGGGCAAAATTGCAGAAATTTCACTTATTTTGGGGCAAAATTGCAGAAATTTCACTTATTTCAGAGAAAAAAGGCAGAAATTTTCCTTATTTTGGGGAAAATGCAGAAATTCTTTATATTTTGTGGCAAAAATGCAGAAATTCCCCTTATTTTGAGAGAAAAAGGCTGAAATTCCCTTTATTTGGGGGCGAAAAGGCAGAAATTTCTCTTATTTTGCGGCAAAAAGACAGAAATTCCCCTTATTTTTTGGCAAAAAGGCAGAAATTTCTTTTATTTTGGGGCAAAATTGCAGAAATTTCACTTATTTCAGGGCATAATTCAAAAATTCCTTTTATTTTGGGGCAAAAAGACAGAAATTCCGTTTATTTTTGGGTAAAAAGGAAGAAATTTCACTTATTTTGAGGTAAAAAGGCAGAAATTCCTCTTATTTTGAGGCAAATATGAAGAAATTTTCTTTTTTTGTGGCAAAAGGTATACATTCCCCTTACTTTCGCGATAAAAACAGAAATTTCCCATATTTTGAAGTAAAATTGCAGAAATCCTCATAAATTTCGGGCAAAAAGGCATAAATTCTCCTTATTTAGGGGCACAGAAACAGAAAATCTCCTTTTTTTTCGGGAGCAAACAGTCAGAAATTTCCCTTATTTTGGGGCAAAATTGCAGAAATTTCCCTTATTTTGGGGCAAATTTGCAGAAATTTCACTTATTTCAGGGTAATAAGTCAGAAATTCCCCTTATTTTGGGGCAAAAAAGAGAGAAATCCCCTTTGTTTTGGGAGAAAAAGACAGAAATTTCACTTATTTAGAGGCAAGAAGGCAGAAATTCTCTTTATTTTGGACAAAAATTAAGAAATTTCACTTTTTTATGGCAAAAAGTTATGCATTCCTATTATTTTCGAGCAAAAATGGAGAAATTCTCCGTATATTGGAGCAAAATTGCAGAAATTCCCCTAATTTTGGGGCAAAAGCAGAAATTCCCTTTATTTTGGGGCAAAAATCAGAAATTCCCCTTATTCTGTGGCAAAATTCAAGAAAATTCCTTTATTTTGGGGCAAAATTGCAGGAATTTTCCTCATTTTGAGCAAAATTTCAGAAATTTCCCTTATTTGGGGCAAAAGTGAAGAAATTTCACTTATTTTCAGATAAAGAGCCTGAAATTTCCTTTATTTGGGGGCAAAAATGAAGAAATTCCCCTTATTTTGGGGTAAAGTTGCAGACATTTTTCTTATTATGGGGAAAAATTGCAGAAATTTCCCTTATTTTAGGGCAAAATTGCAGAAATTTCACTTATTTCAAATAAAAAAAGCAAAAATTTTTCTTATTTTGGGGCAAAACGGCAGAAATTCCCATAATTTTAAGGCAAAAAGGCAGAAATTCACCTTATTTTGGAGTAAAATTGCAGAAATTTCACATATTTCAGGGCAAAATGGCAGAAATTTTCCTTATTTTGAGGCAAAATTGCAGAAATTTCACTTATTTTAGGGTAATAAGTAAGAAATTTCCCTTATTTTGTGGTAAAAAAGACAGAAATTTCCATTGTTTTGGGGGAAAAAGACAGAAATTCCACTTATTTAGAGGCAAAAAGGCAGAAATTCCCCTTATTTTGGACCAAAAATGAAGAAATTTCTCTTATTATGGCAAAAAGTTATGCATTCCTCTTATTTTCGGGCAAAAAGACAGAAATTCCCCGTATTTTGAAGCAAAATTCTCAAAATTCCCCTAATTGTGGGGCAAAAAGGCAGAAATTATCTATATGTTGGGGCAAAAAGACAGAAATTCTCCTTATTTTTTGGCAAAATCAGAAATTCCACTTATTTTGGGGCAAAATTCCAAAAATTTCCCATATTTTGGGGCAAAATTGCAGAAATTTCACTTATTTTGGGGCAAAATTGCAGAAATTTCACTTATTTTGGGGCAAAATTGCAGAAATTTCACTAATTTCAGGGACAAAAGACAGAAATTTCGCTAATTTTGGGGCAAAATTGCCAAAATTTCACTTATTTCAGAGAAAAAATGCAAAAATTTTTTTTATTTTGGGGCAAAAAGGCAGAAATTTCCATTATTTTGGGGCAAAAAGGCAGATATTGACCTTATTTTGGGGTAAAATTGCAGAAATTTCACATATTTCAGGGTAAAAAGGCTGAAATTTCCACTTTTTAGGGTCAAAGTTGCAGAAATTTCACTTATTTCAGGGTAATAATTCAGAAATTCCCCTTATTTTGGGGCAAAAAAGACAGAAATTCCCTTTGTTTTGGGAAAAATAGACAGAAATTCCACTTATTTAGAGGCAAAAAGGCAGAAATTCCCCTTATTTTGGAGGAAAAATGAAGAAATTTTCTTCTTTTATGGCAAAAAGTTATGCATTCCCCTTATTTTCGGGCAAAAAGGCAGAAATTCCCTGTATTTCGGAGCAAAATTGCAGAAATTCCCCAATTGTGGGGCAAAAAAAAGAAATTCTCTATATGTTGGGGCAGAAAGACAGAAATTCTCCTTATTTTGGGGCAAAACTCAGAATTTCCCCTTATTTTGGGGCAAAATTCCAGAAATTTCCCTTATTTTGGGGCAAAATTGCAGAAATTTCACTTATTTTGGGGCAAAATTGCAGAAATTTCACTTATTTCAGGGAAGAAAGCAGAAATTTTCATTATTTTGGGGCAAAAATGCAGAAATTCTTAATATTTTGTCGCAAAATGCAGAAATTCCCCTTATTTTGAGTCAAAAAGGCTGAAATTCCCCTTATTTGGGGGCAAAAAGGCAGAAATTTCTTTTATTCTGGGGCAAAAGACTGAAATTCCTCTTATTTTGTGGCAAAAAGGCAGAAATTTCTTTAATTTGGGGCAAAATTGCAGAAATTTCACTTGTTTCAGGGCATAATTCAAAAATTCCTTTTATTTTGGGGCAAAATAACAGAAACTCCATTTATTTTTGGGTAAAAAGGAAGAAATTTCACTTATTTTGAGGTAAAAAGGCAGAAATTCCTCTTATTTTGGGGCAAAAATAAAGAATTTTTCTTTTTTTGTGGCAAAAGGTATACATTCCCCTTACTTTCGGGATAAAAAGCAGAAATTCCCCATATTTTGAAGCAAAATTGCAGAAATTCTCATAATTTTCGGGCAAAAAGGCAGAAATTCTCCTTATTTTGGGGCACAGAAACAGAAAATCTCCTTTTTTCGGGACCAAACAGTCAGAAATTCCCCTTATTTTGGGGCAAAATTGCAGAAAGTTCCATTATTTTGGGGCAAATTTGCAGAAAATTCACTTATTTCAGGGTAATAAGTCAGAAATTCCCCTTATTTTGGGGCAAAAAGACAGAAATACCCTTTGTTTTGGGAGAAAAAGACAGAAATTCCACTTATTTAGAGGCAAAAAGGCAGAAATTCCCCTTATTTTGGAGCAAAAATGAAGAAATTTCCCTATTTTATGGAAAAAAGGTATGCCTTTCCATTATTTTCAGGCAAAAATGCAGAAATTCCCTGTATATTGGAGCAAAATTGAAGAAATTCCCCTAATTTTGGGGCAAAAGGCAGAAATTCCCTTTATTTTGGGGCAAAAATCAGAAATTCCCCTTATTCTGGGGCAAAATTCAAGAAAATTCCTTTATTTTGGGGCAAAATTGCAGGAATTTACCTTATTTTGGGGCAAAATTTCAGAAATTTCCCTTATTTGGGGCAAAATTGAAGAAATTTCACTTATTTTCAGGTAAAGAGCCTGAAATTTCCTTTTTTTTTTGGGCAAAAAGGGAGAAATTCCCCTTATTTTGGGGCAAAATTTCAGACATTTCTCTTAGTATGGAGAAAAATTGCAGAAATTTCCCTTATTTTAGGGAACAATTGCAGAAATTTCACTTATTTCAGAGAAAAAAAGCAATTTTTTTTTATTTTTGGGCAAAAAAGCAGAAATTCCCATTATTTTGAGGCAAAAAGACAGAAATTCACCTTATTTTGGGGTAAAATTGCAGAAATTTCACATATTTCAGGGCAAAAAGGCAGAAATTTCCATTATTTTGGGGCAAAAAGGCAGAAATTTCCAATATTTTGTGGCAAAAATGCAGAAATTCCCTTTATTTTGAGGTAAAAAGGCTGAAATTCCTCTTATATGGAAGCAAAAATGCAGAAATTTTTCTTAATTTGGGGCAAAATTGCAGAAATTTCACTTATTTCAGAGAAAAAAAGCAAAAATTTTTTCTATTTTGGGGCACAAAGGCAGAAATTCCCATTATTTTGGGGCAAAAAGGCAGAAATTCACTTTATTTTGGAGTAAAATTGCCGAATTTTCACATATTTCAGGGCAAAAATGGAGAAATTTCCCTTAATTTGGGGCAAAATTGCAGATATTTCACTTTTTCAGGGTAATAAGTCAGAAATTTTCCTTATTTTGGAGCAAAAAAGACAGAAAATCCCTTTGTTTTGGGAGAAAAAAACAGACATTTTACTTATTTAGAGGCAAAAAAGCAGAAATTCCCCTTATTTTGGAGCAAAAATAAAAAAATTTCCCTTTTTTTATGGTAAAAATTATGCATTCCCCTTATTTTCGGGCAAAAATGCAGAAATTCCCAGTATTTTGGAGCAAAATTTCAGAAATTTCCCTAATTGTGGGGCAAAAAGGCAGAAATTCCCTATATGTTGGGGCAAAAAGACAGAAATTCTCCTTATTTTGGGGCAAAACTCAGAAATTCACTTATTTTGGGGCAAAATTGCAGAAATTTCCCTTAATTTGGGGCAAAATTGCAGAAATTTCACTTATTTTGGGGCAAAATTGGAGAAATTTCATTTATTTCAGGAAAAAAAAGACAGAAATTTTCTTTATTTTGGGGCAAAAAGGCAGAAATTTCTAATATTTTGTGGCAAAAATGCAGAAATTCCCCTTATTTTGAGGTAAAAAGGATGAAATTCCCCTTATATGGGGGCAAAAAGGCAGAAATTTCCTTTAATTTGGGGCAAAATTTCAGAAATTTCACTTATTTCAGACAAAAAAAGCAAAAATTTTTCTTATATTGGGGCAAAAGGCAGAAATTCCCATTATTTTGGGGCAAAAAGGCAGAAATTCACCTTATTTTTGAGTAAAATTGCAGAAATTTCACATATTTCAGGGCAAAAAGGGAGAAATTTCCCTTATTATGGCAAAAAGTTATGCATTCCCCTTATTTTCGGTCAAAAAGGCAGAAATTCCCCGTATTTTGGAGCAAAATTGCAGAAATTCTTCTAATTGTGGGGCAAAAAGGCAGAAATTCTCTATATGTTGGGGCAAAAAGACAGAAATTTCCTTATTTTGGGGCAAAACTCAGAAATTCCACTTATTTGCTGGCAAAATTCCAGAAATTTCCCTTATTTTGGGGCAAAATTACAGAAATTTCACTTATTTTGGGGCAAAATTGCATAAATTTAACTTATTTTGGGGGCAAAATTGCAGAATTATCACTTATTTCAGGGAAAAAAGGCAGAAATTATTTTTATTTTGGGGCAAAAAGGCAGAAATTCCTAATATTTTGTGGCAAAAATGCAAAAATTCCCCTTATTTTGAAGTAAAAAGGCTGAAATTCTCCTTATTTGGGGGCAAAAAGGCAGAAATTTCCCTTATTTTGGGGCAAAACTGCAGAAATTTCAGTTATTTCAGGGTAATAAGTCAGAAATTTTTCTTATTTTGGAGCAAAAAAGACAGAAAATCTCTTTGTTTTGGGAGAAAAAGACAGACATTCCACTTATTTAGAGGCAAAAAAGCAGAAATTCTCCTTATTTTGGAGCAAAAATGAAGAAATTTTTTTAAGGCAAAAAGGTATGCATTCTTCTTATTTTCGGGCAAAAATGCAGAAATTTCCCGTATTTTGGAGCAAAATTGCAGAAATTCCCTTAATTGTGGGCAAAAAGCATTCATTCCCTATATGTTGGGGCAAAAAGGCAGAAATTCCCCGTATTTTGGAGCAAAATTGCAGAAATTCCCCTAATTGTGGGGCAAAAAGGCAGAAATTCCCTATATGTTGGGGCAAACAGACAGAAATTCTTTTTATTTTGGGGCAAGACACAGAAATTCTACTTATGTTGGGGCGAAATTGCAAAAATTTCCCTTATTTTGGGGCAAAATTGCAGAAATTTCATTTATTTCAGGGAAAAAAGCAGAAATTTTCCTTATTTTGTGACAAAAAGGTAGAAATTTCTAATATTTTGTGGCAAAAATGCAGAAATTCCCCTTATTTTGAGGTAAAAAGGCTGAAGTTCCCCTTATATGGGGGAAAAAAGGCCGAAATTTCCCTTAATTTGGGGCAAAATTGCAGAAATTTTACTTATTTCAGAGAAAAAAAGCAAAAATTTTTCTTATTTTGGGGAAAAAAGGCAGAAATTCCCATTATTTTGGGGCAAAAATGCAGAAATTCGCCTTATTTTGGGGTAAAATTGCAGAATTTTCTCATATTTCAGGGCAAAAAAAGAGAAATTTCCCTTATTTTGGGGCAAAATTGCAGAAATTTCACTTATTTCAGGGTAATAAGTCAGAAATTTTCATTATTTTGGAGCAAAAAAGACAGAAAATCCCTTTGTTTTGGGGGAAAAAGACAGACATTCTACTTATTTAGAGGCAAAAAAGCAGAAATTTCCCTTATTTTGGAGCAAAAATAAAGAAATTTTTTTTAAGGCAAAAAGGTATGCATTCTTCTTATTTTCGGGCAAAAGCAGAAATTCCCCGTATTTTGGAGCAAAATTGCAGAAATTCCCCTAATTGTGGGGCAAAAATGCAGAAATTCCCTATATGTTGGGGCAAAAAGACAGAAATTCTCCTTATTTTGAGGCAAAACTCAGAAATTCCACTTATTTTGGGGCAAAATTCCAGAAATTTCCTTTATTTTGGGGCAAAATTGCAGAAATTTCACTTATTTTGGGGCGAAATTGCAGAAATTTCACTTATTTTGGGGCAAAATTGCAGAAATTTCACTTATTTCAGAGACAAAAGGCAGAAATTTTGCTAATTTTGGGGCAAAATTGCCAAACTTTCACTTATTTCAGAGAAAAAAAAGCAAAAATTTTTCTTATTTTGGGGCAAAAAGGCAGAAATTCCCATTATTTTGGGGCAAAAAGGCAGATATTGACCTTATTTTGGGGTAAAATTGCAGAAATTTCACATATTTCAGGGCAAAAAGGCAGAAATTTCCCTTATTTAGGGGTAAAATTGCAGAAATTTCACATATTTCAGGGCAAAAAGGCAGAAATTTCCCTTATTTTGGGACAAAATTGCAGAATTTCACTTATTTCAGTGTAATAAGTCAGAAATTCTTCTTACTTTGGGGCCAAAAAGACAGAAATTCCCTTTGTTTTGGGGGAAAAATACAGAAATTCAACTTATTTAGAGGCAAAAAAGCAGAAATTCTTCTTCATTTGGAGCAAAAATGAAGAAATTTTCCTCTTTTATGGCAAAAAGTTATGCATTCCTCTTATTTTCGGGCAAAAAGGCAGAAGTTCCCCGTATTTTGTAGCAAAATTGCAGAAATTCCCCTAATTGTGAAGCAAAAAGGCAGAAATTCCCTATATGTTGGGGCAAAAAGACAGAAATTCTCCTTATTTTGGTGCAAAACTCAGAATTTTCTCTTATTTTGGGGCAAAATTCCAGAAATTTCACTTATATTGGGGCAAAATTGCAGAAATTTGCCATATTTTGGGGCAAAATTGCAGAAATTTCACTTATTTCAGGGAAAAAAGGCAGAAATTTTTCTTATTTTGGGGCAAACATGCAGAATTTCTTAATATTTGGTGGCAAAAATGCAGAAATTCTCTTTCTTTTGTGGTAAAAAGGCTGAAATTCCCCTTATATGGGGGCAAAAAACCAGAAATTTCCCTTATTTTGGGGAAAAAAAACAGAAATTCCCCTTATTTTGTGGCAAAAAGGCAGAAATTTTTTTTATTTTGTGGCAAAATTGCAGAAATTTCACTTATTTCAGAGCATAATTCAAAAATTCCTTTTATTTTGGGGCAAAATACAGAAATTCTATTTATTTTTGGGTAAAAAGGCAGAAATTTCACTTATTTTGAGGTAAAAAGGCAGAAATTCCTCTTATTTTGGGGCAAAAATGAAGAAATTTCCCTTTTTTGTGGCAAAAGGTATACATTCCCCTTACTTTCAGGATAAAAAGCAGAAATTCCCCGTATTTTGAAGCAAAATTGCAGAAATTCTCATAATTTTCGGGCAAAAAGGCAGAAATTCTCCTTATTTTAAGGCAAAAAGGCAGAAAATCTCCTTTTTTCGGGAGCAAAAGGTCAGAAATTCCCCATATTTTGGGGCAAAATTGCAGAAATTTCCTTTACATTGGGGCAAAATTGCAGAAATTTCCTTTACATTGGGGCAAAATTGCAGAAATTTCACTGATTTCAGTGAAAAAAAGCAAAAATTTTTCTTATTTTGGGGAGAAAAGGCAGAAATTCCAATTATTTTGGGGCAAAAATGCAGAAATTCACCTTATTGTGGGGTAAAATGGCAGAATTTTCTCATATTTCAGGGCAAAAAGGGAGAAATTTCCCTTATTTTGGGGCAAAATTACAGAAATTTCACTTATTTCAGGGTAATAAGTCAGAAATTTTCCTTATTTTGGAGGAATAAAGACAGCAAATCCCTTTGTTTTGGGGGAAAAAGACAGACATTAAAATTATTTAGAGGCAAAAAAGCAGAAATTCCTCTTATTTTGGAGCAAAAATAAAGAAATTTCTTTTTTTTAAAGCAAAAAGGTATGCATTCTTCTTATTTTCGGGCAAAAGCAGAAATTCCCCGTATTTTGGAGCAAAATTGCAGAAATTCCTCTAATTGTGGGGCAAAAATGCAGAAATTCCCATATGTTGGGGCAAAAAGACAGAAATTCTCCTTATTTTGGGGAAAAACTCAGAAATTCCAGGTATTTGGGGGCAAAATTCCAGAAATTTTACTTATTTTGGGGCAAAATTGCAGAAATTACACTTATTTTGGGGCGAAATTGCAGAAATTTCACTCATTTCAGGGAAAAAAGGCAGAAATTTTTCCTTATTTTGGGGCAAAAAGGCAGAAAATTCTAATATTTTGTGGCAAAAATGCAGAAATTCTCCTTATTTTGAGGTAAAAAATTCTGAAATTCTCCTTATTTGGGGGCAAAAATGCAGAAAATTCTTTAATTTGGGGGCAAAATTGCAGAAATTTTACTTATTTCAGGGTAATGAGTCAGAAATTCCCCTTATTTTGAAGCAAAAAATACAGAAATTCCCTTTGTTTTGGGGGAATAAGACAGAAATTCCACTTATTTAGAGGCAAAAAGGCAGAAATTCCCCTTATTTTGGAGCAAAAATGAAGAAATTTCCCTTTTTATGGCAAAAAGGTATGCATTCCCATTATTTTCGGGCAAAATGGCAGAAATTCCCCGTATTTTGGAGCAAAATTGCAGAAATTCCCCTAATTTTGGGGCGAAAGGCAGATATTCCCTTTATTTTGGGGCAAAAATCAGAAATTCCCCTTATTTTAGGGCAAAATTCCAGAAATTTCCTTCATTTTGGGGCAAAATTGCAGGAATTTATCTTATTTTGAGGCAAACTTGCCGAAATTTCACTTATTTGAGGCAAAATTGCAGAAATTTTACTTATTTTCAGGTAAAAAGGCTGAAATTTCCTTTATTTTGGGGAAAAAGGAGAAATTCTCTTTATTTTGGGGCAAAATTGCAGAAATTTCCCTTATTATGGGAAAAAATTGCAGAAATTTCCCATATTTTAGGGCAAAATTGCAAAAATTTCACTTATTTCTTAGAAAAAAAAGAAAAATTTTTCTTATTTTGGGGCAAAAAGTAAGAAATTCCCATTATTTTGGGTCAAAAAGACAGAAATTCACCTTATTTTGGGGTAAAATTGAAGAAATTTCACATATTTCAGGGCAAAAAGGCAGATATTTCCCTTATTTTGGGACAAAATTGCACAATTTTACTTATTTCAGAGTAATAAGTCAGAAATTCTTTTTATTTTGGGGCAAAAAAGACAGAAATTCCCTTTGTTTTGGGGGAAAAAGACAGAAATTCCACTTATTTAGAGGCAAAAAAGCAGAAATTCTTCTTATTTTGGAGCAAAAATGAAGAAATTTTCCTCTTTTATGGCAAAAAGTTATGCATTCCTCTTATTTTCGGGCAAAAAGGCAGAAGTTCCCCGTATTTTGTAGCAAAATTGCAGAAATTCCCCTAATTGTGAAGCAAAAAGGCAGAAATTCCCTATATGTTGAGGCAAAAAGACAGAAATTCTCCTTATTTTGGTGCAAAACTCAGAATTTTCTCTTATTTTGGGGCAAAATTCCAGAAATTTCACTTATTTTGGGGCAAAATTGCAGAAATTTCACTTATTTCAGGGAAAAAAGGCAGAAATTTTTCTTATTTTGGGGCAAAAATGCAGAATTTCTTAATATTTGGTGGCAAAAATGCAAAAATTCTCTTTCTTTTGTGGTAAAAAGGCTAAAATTCCCCTTATATGGGGGCAAAAAACCAGAAATTTCCCTTATTTTGGGGCAAAAAGACAGAAATTCCCCTTATTTTGTGGCAAAAAGGCAGAAATTTCTTTTATTTTGGGGCAAAATTGCAGAAATTTCACTTATTTCAGGGCATAATTCAAAAATTCCTTTTATTTTGGGGCAAAATACAGAAATTCTATTTATTTTTGGGTAAAAAGGCAGAAATTTCACTTATTTTCAGGTAAAAAGGCAGAAATTCCTTTTATTTTGCGGCAAAAATGAAGAAATTTCCCTTTTTTGTGGCAAAAGATATACATTCCCCTTACTTTCTGGATAATAAGCAAAAATTCCCCGTATTTTGAAGCAAAATTTCAGTAATTCTCATAATTTTTGGGCAAAAATGCAGAAATTCTCCTTATTTTGGGGTAAAAAGACAGAAAATCTCCTTTTTTTGGGAGCAAACAGTCAGAAATTCCTTTTATTTTGTGGCAAAAAGGCAGAAATTTCTTTTATTTTGAGGCAAAATTGCAGAAATTTCACTTATTTCAGGGCATAATTCAAAAATTCCTTTTATTTTGGGGCAAAAAGACAGAAATTTTGTTTATTTTTGGGTAAAAAGGCAGAAATTTCACTTATATTGGGGTAAAAAGGCAGAAATTCTTCTTATTTTGGGGCAAAAATGAAGAAATTTCCCTTTTTTTGTGGCAAAGGGTATACATTCCCCTTACTTTCAGGATAAAAAGCAGAAATTCCCCGTATTTTGAAGCAAAATTGCAGAAATTCTCATAATTTTCGGGCAAAAAGGCAGAAATTCTCCTTATTTTAAGGCAAAAAGGCAGAAAATCTCCTTTTTTCGGGAGCAAAGGGTCAGAAATTCCCCATACTTTGGGGCAAAATTGCAGAAATTTTCTTTACATTGGGGCAAAATTGCAGAAATTTCCTTTACATTGGGGCAAAATTGCAGAAATTTCACTTATTTCAGAGAAAAAAAGCAAAAATTTTTCGTATTTTGGGGCAAAACGGCAGAAATTCTCATTATTTTGGGGCAAAAAAGGCAGAAATTCACCTTATTTTGGGGTAAAATTGCCGAAATTTCACATATTTCAGGGCAAAAGACAGAAATTTCCCTTATTTTGGGGCAAAATTACAGAAAATTCACTTATTTTAGGGTAATGAGTCAGAAATTCCCCTTATTTTGGGGCAAAAAAACAGAAATTTTCTTGTTTTGCGGGAAAAAGACAGAAATTCCACTTATTTAGAGGCAAAAAGGCAGAAATTCCCCTTATTTTGGAGCAAAAATAAAGAAATTTCCCTTTTTTTATGGCAAAAATTATGCATTCCCCTTAATTTCGGGCAAAAAGCAGAAATTCCCCGTATTTTGGAGCAAAATTGCAGAAATTCCCCTAATTGTAGGGCAATAAGGCAGAAATTCCCTATATGTTGGGGCAAAAAGACAGAAATTCTCTTTATTTTTGGGCAAAACTCAGAAATTCCACTTATTTTGGGGCAAAATTGCAAAAATTTCCCTTATTTTCGGGCAAAATTGTAGAAATTTCACTTATTTTGGGGCAAAATTTCAGAAATTTCATTTATTTCAGGGAAAAAAGGCAGAAATTTTCCTTATTTTGTGACAAAAAGGTAGAAATTTCTAATATTTTGTGGCAAAAATGCAGAAATTCCCCTTATTTTGAGGTAAAAAGGCTGAAGTTCCCCTTATATGGGGGCAAAAAGGCCGAAATTTCCCTTAATTTGGGGCAAAATTGCAGAAATTTCACTTATTTCAGAGAAAAAAAGCAAAAATCATTCTTATTTTGGGGCAAAAAGGCAGAAATTCCCATTATTTTGTGGCAAAAATGCAGAAATTCACTTTATTTTGGAGTAAAATTCCAGAAATTTCACATATTTAAGGGCAAAAATGGAGAAATTTCCCTTATTTTGTGGCAAAATTGCAGAAATTTCACTTATTTCAGGGTAATAAGTCAGAAATTTTCCTTATTTTGGAGGAAAAAAGACAGCAAATCCCTTTGTTTTAGGGGAAAAAGAAAGACATTCCACTTATTTAGAGGCAAAAATGCAGAAATTCCCCTTATTTTGGAGCAAAAATGAAGAAATTTCTTTTTTTAAGGCAAAAAGTTATGCATTCTTCTTATTTTCGGGCAAAAAGGCAGAAATTCCCCGTATTTTGGAGCAAAAAGCAGAAATTCCCCTAATTGTAGGGCAAATATGCAGAAATTCCAATATGTTGGGGCAAAAAGACAGAAATTCTCATTATTTTGAGGCAAAACTCAGAAATTCCACTTATTTTGGGGCAAAATTCCAGAAATTTCCCTTATTTTGGGGCAAAATTGCAGAAATTTCACTGATTTTGGGGCGAAATTGCAGCAATTTCACTTATTTCAGGGAAAAAAGGCAGAAATTTTTCCTTATTTTGGGGCAAAAAGGAAGAAATTTCTAATATTTTGTGGCAAAAATGCAGAAATTCCCCTTATTTTGAGGTAAAAATGCTGAAATTCTCCTTATTTGGGGGCAAAAATGCAGAAAATTCTTCTATTTGGGGGCAAAATTGCAGAAATTTCACTTATTTCAGGGTAATGAGTCAGAAATTCCCCTTATTTTGGAGCAAAAAATACAAAAATTCCCTTTGTTTTGGGGGAATAAGACAGAAATTCCACTTATTTAGAGGCAAAAAGGCAGAAATTCCCTTTATTTTGGAGCAAAAATGAAGAAATTTCCCTTTTTATGGCAAAAAGGTATGCATTCCCATTATTTTCATGCAAAAAGGCAGAAATTCCCCGTATTTTGGAGCAAAATTGCAGAAATTCCCCTAATTTTGAGGCGAAAGGCAGAAATTCCCTTTATTTTGGGGCAAAAATCAGAAATTCCCCTTATTTTAGGGCAAAATTCCAGAAATTTCCTTTATTTTGGGGCAAATTTGCAGGAATTTACCTTATTTTGGGGCAAAATTGCAGAAATTTCACTTATTTGAGGCAAAATTGCAGAAATTTCACTTATTTTCAGGTAAAAAGGTTGAAATTTCCTTTATTTTGGAGAACAAAGGAGAAATTCTCTTTATTTTGGGGCAAAATTGCAG
This sequence comes from Micromys minutus, assembly GCF_963924665.1. Taxonomy (NCBI): domain Eukaryota; kingdom Metazoa; phylum Chordata; class Mammalia; order Rodentia; family Muridae; genus Micromys; species Micromys minutus. The sequence continues at coordinate 1,430,549 of NW_027667806.1, read as the reverse complement.
AAATTTCCCTTATTATGGGGAAAAATTGCAGAAATTTCCCATATTTTAGGGCAAAATTGCAAAAATTTCACTTATTTCAGAGAAAAAAAAACAAAAATTTTTCTTATTTTGGGGCAAAAAGGAAGAAATTCCCATTATTTTGGGGCAAAAAGGCAGAAATTCACCTTATTTTGGGGTAAAATTGAAGAAATTTCACATATTTCAGGGGAAAAAGGCAGAAATTTCCCTTATTTTGGGGCAAAATTGCAGAATTTCACTTATTTCAGAGTAATAAGTCAGAAATTCTTCTTATTTTGGGGCAAAAAAGACAGAAATTCCCTTTGTTTTGGGGGAAAAAGACAGAAATTCCACTTATTTAGAGGCAAAAAAGCAGAAATTCTTCTTATTTTGGAGCAAAAATGAAGAAATTTTCCTCTTTTATGACAAAAAGTTATGCATTCCTCTTATTTTCGGGCAAAAAGGCAGAAGTTCCCCGTATTTTGTAGCAAAATTGCAGAAATTCTCCTAATGGTGAAGCAAAAAGGCAGAAATTCCCTATATGTTGGGGCAAAAAGACAGAAATTCTTCTTATTTTGGTGCAAAACTCAGAATTTTCTCTTATTTTGGGGCAAAATTCCAGAAATTTCACTTATTTTGGGGCAAAATTGCAGAAATTTCCCATATTTTGGGGCAAAATTGCAGAAATTTCACTTATTTCAGGGAAAAAAGGCAGAAATTTCCCTTATTTTGGGGCAAAAATGCAGAATTTCTTAATATTTGGTGGCAAAAATGCAGAAATTCTCTTTCTTTTGAGGTAAAAAGGCTGAAATTCCCCTTATATGGGGGCAAAAATACAGAAATTTCCCTTATTTTGGGGCAAAAAGAAAGAAATTCCCCTTATTTTGTGGCAAAAAGGCAGAAATTTCTTTTATTTTGGGGCAAAATTGCAGAAATTTCACTTATTTCAGGGCATAATTCAAAAATTCCTTTTATTTTGGGGCAAAATACAGAAATTCCATTTATTTTTGGGTAAAAAGGCAGAAATTTCACTTATTTTGAGGTAAAAAGGCAGAAATTCCTCTTATTTTGGGGCAAAAATGAAGACATTTCCCTTTTTTGTGGCAAAAGATATACATTCTTAATACTTTCTGGATAATAAGCAGAAATTCCCCGTATTTTGAAGCAAAATTGCAGTAATTCTCATAATTTTCGGGCAAAAAGGCAGAAATTCTCCTTATTTTGGTGTAAAAAGACAGAAAATCTCCTATTTTTGGGAGCAAACTGTCAGAAATTCCTCTTATTTTGTGGCAAAAAGGCAGAAATTTCTTTTATTTTGAGGCAAAATTGCAGAAATTTCACTTATTTCAGGGCAAAAATGGAGAAATTTCCCTTATTTTGGGGCAAAATTGCAGAAATTTCACTTATTTCAGGGTAATAAGTCAGAAATTTTCCTTATTGTGGAGCAAAAAAGACAGAAAATTCCTTTGCTTTGGGGGAAAAAGACAGACATTCCACTTATTTAGAGGCAAAAAAGCAGAAATTCCCCTTATTTTGGAGCAAAAATGAAGAAATTTCTTTTTTTTTAAGGCAAAAATGTATGCATTCTTCTTATTTTCGGGCAAAAAGGCAGAAATTCCCCGTATTTTGGGGCAAAATTGCAGAAATTCCCCTATTTGTGGGGCAAAAATGCAGAAATTCCCTATATGTTGGGGCAAAAAGACAGAAATTCTCCTTATTTTGGGGCAAAACTTAGAAATTCCACTTATTTTGGGTCAAAATTCCAGAAATTTCCCTTATTTTGGGGCAAAATTGCAGAAATTTCACTTATTTTGAGGCGAAATTGCAGAAATTTCACTTATTTCAGGAAAAAAAGGCAGAAATTTTTCTTTATTTTGGGGCAAAAAGGCAGAAATTTCTAATATTTTGTGGCAAAAATGCAGAAATTCCCCTTATTTTGAGGTAAAAAAACTGAAATTCTCCTTATTTGGGGGCAAAAATGCAGAAAATTCTCTTATTTGGGGGCAAAATTGCAGAAATTTCAGTTATTCAGGTTAATGAGGCAGAAATTCCCCTTTTTTGGAGCAAAAAATACAGAAATTCCCTTTGTTTTGGGGGAATAAGACAGAAATTCCACTTATTATGAGGCAAAAAGGCAGAAATTCCCTTTATTTTGGAGCAAAAATGAAGAAATTTCCCTTTTTATGGCAAAAAGGTATGCATTCCCATTATTTTCGGGCAAAAAGGCAGAAATTCCCCGTATTTTGGAGCAAAATTGCAGAAATTCCCCTAATTTTGGGGCGAAAGTCAGAAATTCCCTTTATTTTGGGGCAAAAATCAGAAATTCCCCTTATTTTAGGGCAAAATTCCAGAAATTTCCTTTATTACGGGGCAAAATTGTAGGAATTTACCTTATTTTGGAGCAAAATTGCAGAAATTTCACTTATTTGATGCAAAATTGCAGAAATTTCTCTTATTTTCAAGTAAAAAGGCTGAAATTTCCTTTGTTTTGAGGAACAAAGGAAAAATTCTCTTTATTTTGGGGCAAAATTGCAGAAATTTCCCTTATTATGGGGAAAAATTGCAGAAATTTCCCATATTTTAGGGCAAAATTGCAAAAATTTCACTTACTTCAGAGAAAAAAAACAAAAATTTTTCTTATTTTGGGGCAAAAAGGAAGAAATTCCCATTATTTTGGGGCAAAAAGGCCGAAATTAACCTTATTTTGGGGTAAAATGTCAGAAATTTCACATATTTCAGGGGAAAAATGCCGGAAATTTCCCTCATTTTGGGGCAAAATTGCAGAATTTCACTTATTTCAGGGTAATAAGTCAGAAATTCTTCTTATTTTTGGGCAAAAAAGACAGAAATTCCCTTTGTTTTGGGGGAAAAAGACAGAAATTCCACTTATTTAGAGGCAAAAAAGCAGAAATTCTTCTTATTTTGGAGCAAAAATGAAGAAATTTTCCTCTTTTATGGCAAAAAGTTATGCATTCCTCTTATTTCCGGGCAAAAAGGCAGAAGTTCCCCGTATTTTGTAGCAAAATTGCAGAAATTCCCCTAATGGTGAAGCAAAAAGGCAGAAATTCCCTATATGTTGGGGCAAAAAGACAGAAATTCTCCTTAATTTGGTGTAAAACTCAGAATTTTCTCTTATTTTGGGGCAAAATTCCAGAAATTTCACTTATTTTGGGGCAAAATTGCAGAAATTTCCCTTATTTTGGAGCAAAATTGCATAAATTTCACTTATTTCAGGGAAAAAAGGCAGAAATTTCCCTTATTTTGGGGCAAAAATGCAGAATTTCTTAATATTTGGTGGCAAAAATGCAGAAATTCTCTTTCTTTTGAGGTAAAAAGGCTTAAATTCCCCTTATATGGGGGCAAAAAAACAGAAATTTCCCTTATTTTGGGGCAAAAAGACAGAAATTCCCCTTATTTGGTGGCAAAAAGGCAGAAATTTCTTTTATTTTGGGGCAAAATTGCAGAAATTTCACTTATTTCAGGGCATAATTCAAAAATTCCTTTTATTTTGGGGCAAAATACAGAAATTCCATTTATTTTTGGGTAAAAAGGCAGAAATTTCACTTATTTTGAGGTAAAAAGGCAGAAATTCCTCTTATTTTGAGGCAAAATGAAGAAATTTCCCTTTTTTGTGGCAAAAGATATACATTCTTCTTACTTTCTGGATAATAAGCAGAAATTCCCCGTATTTTGAAGCAAAATTGCAGTAATTCTCATAATTTTATGGGCAAAAAGGCAGAAATTCTCCTTATTTTGAGGTAAAAAGGCAGAAAATCTCCTTTTTTTGGGAGCAAACTGTCAGAAATTCCTCTTATTTTGTGGCAAAAAGACAGAAATTTCTTTTATTTTGAGGCAAAATTGCAGAAATTTCACTTATTTCAGGGCATAATTCAAAAATTCCTTTTATTTTGGGGCAAAAAGACAGAAATTTTGTTTATTTTTGGGTAAAAAGGCAGAAATTTCACTTATATTGAGGTAAAAAGGCAGAAATTCCTCTTATTTTGGGGCAAAAATGAAGAAATTTCCCTTTTTTTGTGGCAAAAGGTATACATTCCCCTTACTTTCAGGATAAAAAGCAGAAATTCCTCGTATTTTGAAGCAAAATTGCAGAAATTCTCATAATTTTCGGGCAAAAAGGCAGAAATTCTCCTTATTTTGGGGCAAAAAGGCAGAAAATCTCCTTTTTTCGGGAGCAAAAGGTCAGAAATTCCCCATATTTTGGGGCAAAATTGCAGAAATTTCCTTTACATTGGGGCAAAATTGCAGAAATTTCCTTTACATTGGGGCAAAATTGCAGAAATTTCACTTATTTCAGAGAAAAAAAGCAAAAATTTTTCATATTTTGGGGCAAAATGCCAGAAATTCCCATTATTTTGGGGCAAAAAAGGCAGAAATTCACCTTATTTTGGGGTAAAATTGCAGAAATTTTACATATTTCAGGGCAAAAAGGCAGAAATTTCCCTAATTTTGGGGCAAAATTACAGAAAATTCACTTATTTTAGGGTAATAAGTCAGAAATTCCCCTTTTTTTGGGGCAAAAAAACCAGAAATTTTCTTTGTTTTGAGGGAAAAAGACAGAAATTCCACTGATTTAGAGGCAAAAAGGCAGAAATTTCCCTTATTTTAGAGCAAAAATAAAGAAATTTCCCTTTTTTTATGGCAAAAATTATGCATTCCCTTTAATTTCGGGCAAAAAGGCAGAATTTCCCCGTATTTTGGAGCAAAATTGCAGAAATTCCCCTAATTGTGGGGCAAAAAGGCAGAAATTCCCTATATGTTGGGGCAAAAAGACAGAAATTCTCCTTATTTTGGGGCAAAACTCAGAAATTTCACTTATTTTGGGGCAAAATTGCAAAAATTTCCCTTATTTTGGGGCAAAATTGCAGAAATTTCACTTATTTTGGGGCAAAATTTCAGAAATTTCATTTATTTCAGGGAAAAAAGGCAGAAATTTTCCTTATTTTGTGACAAAAAGGTAGAAATTTCTAATATTTTGTGGCAAAAATGCAGAAATTCCCCTTATTTTGAGGTAAAATGGCTGAAGTTCCCCTTATATGGGGGCAAAAAGGCCGAAATTTTCCTTAATTTGTGGCAAAATTGCAGAAATTTCACTTATTTCAGAGAAAAAAGCAAAAAATTTTCTTATTTTTGGGCAAAAAGGCAGAAATTCCCATTATTTTAGGGAAAAAATGCAAAAATTCTTCTTATTTTGGGGTAAAATTGCAGAAATTTCACATATTTCAGGGCAAAAATGGAGAAATTTCCCTTATTTTGGGGCAAAATTGCAGAAATTTCACTTATTGCAGGGTAATAAGTCAGAAGTTTTCCTATTTTGGAGCAAAAAAGACAGAAAATCCCTTTCTTTTGGGGGAAAAAGACAGACATTCCACTTATTTAGAGGCAAAAAAGCAGAAATTCCCCTTATTTTGGAGCAAAAATGAAGAAATTTCTTTTTTTAAGGCAAAAATGTATGCATTCTTCTTATTTTCGGGCAAAAAGGCAGAAATTCCCCGTATTTTGGGGCAAAATTGCAGAAATTCCCCTATTTGTGGGGCAAAAATGCAGAAATTCCCTATATGTTGGGGCAAAAAGACAGAAATTCTCCTTATTTTGGGGCAAAACTTAGAAATTCCACTTATTTTGGGTCAAAATTCCAGAAATTTCCCTTATTTTGGGGCAAAATTGCAGAAATTTCACTTATTTTGAGGCGAAATTGCAGAAATTTCACTTATTTCAGGAAAAAAAGGCAGAAATTTTTCTTTATTTTGGGGCAAAAAGGCAGAAATTTCTAATATTTTGTGGCAAAAATGCAGAAATTCCCCTTATTTTGAGGTAAAAAAACTGAAATTCTCCTTATTTGGGGGCAAAAATGCAGAAAATTCTCTTATTTGGGGGCAAAATTGCAGAAATTTCAGTTATTCAGGTTAATGAGGCAGAAATTCCCCTTTTTTGGAGCAAAAAATACAGAAATTCCCTTTGTTTTGGGGGAATAAGACAGAAATTCCACTTATTATGAGGCAAAAAGGCAGAAATTCCCTTTATTTTGGAGCAAAAATGAAGAAATTTCCCTTTTTATGGCAAAAAGGTATGCATTCCCATTATTTTCGGGCAAAAAGGCAGAAATTCCCCGTATTTTGGAGCAAAATTGCAGAAATTCCCCTAATTTTGGGGCGAAAGTCAGAAATTCCCTTTATTTTGGGGCAAAAATCAGAAATTCCCCTTATTTTAGGGCAAAATTCCAGAAATTTCCTTTATTACGGGGCAAAATTGTAGGAATTTACCTTATTTTGGAGCAAAATTGCAGAAATTTCACTTATTTGATGCAAAATTGCAGAAATTTCTCTTATTTTCAAGTAAAAAGGCTGAAATTTCCTTTGTTTTGAGGAACAAAGGAAAAATTCTCTTTATTTTGGGGCAAAATTGCAGAAATTTCCCTTATTATGGGGAAAAATTGCAGAAATTTCCCATATTTTAGGGCAAAATTGCAAAAATTTCACTTACTTCAGAGAAAAAAAACAAAAATTTTTCTTATTTTGGGGCAAAAAGGAAGAAATTCCCATTATTTTGGGGCAAAAAGGCCGAAATTAACCTTATTTTGGGGTAAAATGTCAGAAATTTCACATATTTCAGGGGAAAAATGCCGGAAATTTCCCTCATTTTGGGGCAAAATTGCAGAATTTCACTTATTTCAGGGTAATAAGTCAGAAATTCTTCTTATTTTTGGGCAAAAAAGACAGAAATTCCCTTTGTTTTGGGGGAAAAAGACAGAAATTCCACTTATTTAGAGGCAAAAAAGCAGAAATTCTTCTTATTTTGGAGCAAAAATGAAGAAATTTTCCTCTTTTATGGCAAAAAGTTATGCATTCCTCTTATTTCCGGGCAAAAAGGCAGAAGTTCCCCGTATTTTGTAGCAAAATTGCAGAAATTCCCCTAATGGTGAAGCAAAAAGGCAGAAATTCCCTATATGTTGGGGCAAAAAGACAGAAATTCTCCTTAATTTGGTGTAAAACTCAGAATTTTCTCTTATTTTGGGGCAAAATTCCAGAAATTTCACTTATTTTGGGGCAAAATTGCAGAAATTTCCCTTATTTTGGAGCAAAATTGCATAAATTTCACTTATTTCAGGGAAAAAAGGCAGAAATTTCCCTTATTTTGGGGCAAAAATGCAGAATTTCTTAATATTTGGTGGCAAAAATGCAGAAATTCTCTTTCTTTTGAGGTAAAAAGGCTTAAATTCCCCTTATATGGGGGCAAAAAAACAGAAATTTCCCTTATTTTGGGGCAAAAAGACAGAAATTCCCCTTATTTGGTGGCAAAAAGGCAGAAATTTCTTTTATTTTGGGGCAAAATTGCAGAAATTTCACTTATTTCAGGGCATAATTCAAAAATTCCTTTTATTTTGGGGCAAAATACAGAAATTCCATTTATTTTTGGGTAAAAAGGCAGAAATTTCACTTATTTTGAGGTAAAAAGGCAGAAATTCCTCTTATTTTGAGGCAAAATGAAGAAATTTCCCTTTTTTGTGGCAAAAGATATACATTCTTCTTACTTTCTGGATAATAAGCAGAAATTCCCCGTATTTTGAAGCAAAATTGCAGTAATTCTCATAATTTTATGGGCAAAAAGGCAGAAATTCTCCTTATTTTGAGGTAAAAAGGCAGAAAATCTCCTTTTTTTGGGAGCAAACTGTCAGAAATTCCTCTTATTTTGTGGCAAAAAGACAGAAATTTCTTTTATTTTGAGGCAAAATTGCAGAAATTTCACTTATTTCAGGGCATAATTCAAAAATTCCTTTTATTTTGGGGCAAAAAGACAGAAATTTTGTTTATTTTTGGGTAAAAAGGCAGAAATTTCACTTATATTGAGGTAAAAAGGCAGAAATTCCTCTTATTTTGGGGCAAAAATGAAGAAATTTCCCTTTTTTTGTGGCAAAAGGTATACATTCCCCTTACTTTCAGGATAAAAAGCAGAAATTCCTCGTATTTTGAAGCAAAATTGCAGAAATTCTCATAATTTTCGGGCAAAAAGGCAGAAATTCTCCTTATTTTGGGGCAAAAAGGCAGAAAATCTCCTTTTTTCGGGAGCAAAAGGTCAGAAATTCCCCATATTTTGGGGCAAAATTGCAGAAATTTCCTTTACATTGGGGCAAAATTGCAGAAATTTCCTTTACATTGGGGCAAAATTGCAGAAATTTCACTTATTTCAGAGAAAAAAAGCAAAAATTTTTCATATTTTGGGGCAAAATGCCAGAAATTCCCATTATTTTGGGGCAAAAAAGGCAGAAATTCACCTTATTTTGGGGTAAAATTGCAGAAATTTTACATATTTCAGGGCAAAAAGGCAGAAATTTCCCTAATTTTGGGGCAAAATTACAGAAAATTCACTTATTTTAGGGTAATAAGTCAGAAATTCCCCTTTTTTTGGGGCAAAAAAACCAGAAATTTTCTTTGTTTTGAGGGAAAAAGACAGAAATTCCACTGATTTAGAGGCAAAAAGGCAGAAATTTCCCTTATTTTAGAGCAAAAATAAAGAAATTTCCCTTTTTTTATGGCAAAAATTATGCATTCCCTTTAATTTCGGGCAAAAAGGCAGAATTTCCCCGTATTTTGGAGCAAAATTGCAGAAATTCCCCTAATTGTGGGGCAAAAAGGCAGAAATTCCCTATATGTTGGGGCAAAAAGACAGAAATTCTCCTTATTTTGGGGCAAAACTCAGAAATTTCACTTATTTTGGGGCAAAATTGCAAAAATTTCCCTTATTTTGGGGCAAAATTGCAGAAATTTCACTTATTTTGGGGCAAAATTTCAGAAATTTCATTTATTTCAGGGAAAAAAGGCAGAAATTTTCCTTATTTTGTGACAAAAAGGTAGAAATTTCTAATATTTTGTGGCAAAAATGCAGAAATTCCCCTTATTTTGAGGTAAAATGGCTGAAGTTCCCCTTATATGGGGGCAAAAAGGCCGAAATTTTCCTTAATTTGTGGCAAAATTGCAGAAATTTCACTTATTTCAGAGAAAAAAGCAAAAAATTTTCTTATTTTTGGGCAAAAAGGCAGAAATTCCCATTATTTTAGGGAAAAAATGCAAAAATTCTTCTTATTTTGGGGTAAAATTGCAGAAATTTCACATATTTCAGGGCAAAAATGGAGAAATTTCCCTTATTTTGGGGCAAAATTGCAGAAATTTCACTTATTGCAGGGTAATAAGTCAGAAGTTTTCCTATTTTGGAGCAAAAAAGACAGAAAATCCCTTTCTTTTGGGGGAAAAAGACAGACATTCCACTTATTTAGAGGCAAAAAAGCAGAAATTCCCCTTATTTTGGAGCAAAAATGAAGAAATTTCTTTTTTTAAGGCAAAAATGTATGCATTCTTCTTATTTTCGGGCAAAAAGGCAGAAATTCCCCGTATTTTGGGGCAAAATTGCAGAAATTCCCCTAATTGTGAGGCAAAAATGCAGAAAATCCCTATATGTTGGGGCAAAAAGACAGAAATTCTCCTTATTTTGGGGCAAAACTCAGAAATTCCACTTATTTTGGGGCAAAATTCCAGAAATTTCCCTTATTTTGGGGCAAAATTGCAGAAATTTCACTTATTTTGAGGCGAAATTGCAGAAATTTCACTTATTTCAGGAAAAAAAGGCAGAAATATTTCTTTATTTTGGGGCAAAAAGGCAGAAATTTCTAATATTTTGTGGCAAAAATGCAGAAATTCCCCTTATTTTGAGGTAAAAAGGCTGAAATTCTCATTATTTGGGGGCAAAAATGCAGAAAATTCTTTTATTTGAGGGCAAAATTGCAGAAATTTTACTTATTTTAGGGTAATGAGTCAGAAATTCCCCTTATTTTGGAGCAAAAAATACAGAAATTCCATTTGTTTTGGGGGAATAAGACAGAAATTCCACTTATTTAGAGGCAAAAAGTCAGAAATTCCCCTTATTTTGAAGCAAAAATGAAGAAATTTCCTTTTTTATGGCAAAAAGGTATGCATTCCCATTATTTTCGGGCAAAAAGGCAGAAATTCTCCGTATTTTGGAGCAAAATTGCAGAAATTCCCCTAATTTTGGAGCGAAAGGCAGAAATTCCCTTTATTTTGGGGCAAAAATCAGAAAATCGCCTTATTTTAAGTCAAAATTCCAGAAATTTCCTTTATTTTGGGGCAAAATTGCAGGAATTTACCTTATTTTGGGGCAAAATTGCAGAAATTTCACTTATTTGAGGCAAAATTGCAGAAATTTCACTTATTTTCAGGTAAAAAGGCTGAAATTTCCTTTATTTTAGGGAAAAAGGAGAAATTCTCTTTATTTTGGGGCAAAATTGCAGAAATTTCCCTTATTATCAGGAAAAATTGCAGAAATTTTCATTATTTTAGGGCAAAATTGCAAAAATTTCACTTATTTCAGAGAAAAAAAACAAAAATTTTTCTTATTTTTGGGCAAAAAGGAAGAAATTCCCATTATTTTGGGGCAAAAAGGCAGAAATTCACCTTATTTTGGAGTAAAATTGCAGAAATTTCACATATTTCAGAACAAAAAGGCAGAAATTTCTTTTATTTTGGGCCAAAATTGCAGAATTTCACGTACTTCAGGGTAATAAGTCAGAAATTCTTCTTATTTTGGGGCAAAAAAGACAGAAATTCCCTTTGTTTTGGGGGAAAAAGACAGAAATTCCACTTATTTAGAGGCAAAAAAGCAGAAATTCTTCTTATTTTGGAGCAAAAATGAAGAAATTTTCCTCTTTTATAGCAAAAAGTTATGCATTCCTCTTATTTTCGGGCAAAAAGGCAGAAGTTCCCCGTATTTTGTAGCAAAATTGCAGAAATACCCCTAATTGTGAAGCAAAAAGGCAGAAATTCCCTAAATGTTGGGGCAAAAAGACAGAAATTCTCCTTATTTTGGTGCAAAACTCAGAATTTTCTCTTATTTTGGGGCAAAATTACAGAAATTTTCCTTATTTTGGGGCCAAATTGCAGAAATTTCCCATATTTTGGGGCAAAATTGCAGAAATTTCACTTATTTCAGGAATAAAGGCAGAAATTTCCCTTATTTTGGGGCAAAAATCCAGAATTTCTTAATATTTGGTGGCAAAAATGCAGAAATTCTCCTTCTTTTGAGGTAAAAAGGCTGAAATTCCCTTTATATGGGGGCAAAAAAACAGAAATTTCCTTTATTTTGGGGCAAAAAGACAGAAATTCCCCTTATTTTTTGGCAAAAAGGCAGAAATTTCTTTTATTTTGGGGCAAAATTGCAGAAATTTCACTTATTTCAGAACATAATTCAAAAATTCCTTTTATTTTGGGGCAAAATACAGAAATTCCCTTTATTTTTGGATAAAAAGGCAGAAATTTCACTTATTTTGAGGTAAAAAGGCAGAAATTCCTTTTACTTTGGGGCAAAAATGAAGAAATTTCCCTTTTTTGTGGCAAAAGATATACATTCTTCTTACTTTCTGGATAATAAGCAGAAATTCCCTGTATTTTGAAGCAAAATTGCAGTAATTCTCATAATTTTCAGGAAAAAAGGCAGAAATTCTCCTTATTTTGGGGTAAAAAGACAGAAAATCTCCTTTTCTCAGGAGCAAACAGTAAGAAATTCCTCTTATTTTGTGGCAAAAAGGCAGAAATTTCTTTTATTTTGAGGCAAAATTGCAGAAATTTCACTTATTTCAGGGCATAATTCAAAAATTCCTTTTATTTTGGGGCAAAAGGACAGAAATTTTGTTTATTTTTGGGTAAAAAGGCAGAAATTTCACTTATATTGAGGTAAAAAGGCAGAAATTCCTCTTATTTTGGGGCAAAAATGAAGAAATTTCCCTTTTTTTGTGGCAAAAGGTATACATTCCCCTTACTTTCAGAATAAAAAGCAGAAATTTCCCGTATTTTGAAGCAAAATTGCAGAAATTCTCATAATTTTCGGGCAAAAAGCAGAAATTCTACTTATTTTGGGTCAAAAAGGCAGAAAATCTCCTTTTTTCGGGAGCAAAAGGTCAGAAATTCCCCATATTTTGGGGCAAAATTGCAGAAATTTCCTTTACATTGGGGCAATATTGCAGAAATTTCCTTTACATTGGGGCAAAATTGCAGAAATTTCACTTATTTCAGAGAAAAAAAGCAAAAATTTTTCATATTTTGGGGCAAAACAGCAGAAATTCCCATTATTTTGGGGCAAAAAAGCAGAAATTCACCTTATTTTGGGGTAAAATTGCAGAAATTTCACATATTTCAGAACAAAAAGGCAGAAATTTCCTTTATTTTGGGGCAAAATTACAGAAAATTCACTTATTTTAGGGTAATAAGTCAGAAATTCCCCTTATTTTGGGGGAAAAAAACAGAAATTCCATTTGTTTTGGGGGAAAAAGACAGAAATTCCACTTATTTAGAGGCAAAAAGGCAGAAATTCCCCTTATTTTGGAGCAAAAATAAAGAAATTTCCCTTTTTTTATGGCAAAAATTATGCATTCCCCTTAATTTCGGGCAAAACGGCAGAAATTCCCCGTATTTTGGAGCAAAATTGCAGAAATTCCCCTAATTGTGGGGAAAAAATGCAGAAATTCCCTATATGTTGGGGCAAAAAGACAGAAATTCTCCTTATTTTGGGGCAAAACTCAGAAATTCCACTTATTTTGGGGCAAAATTGCAAAAAATTCCCTTATTTTGGGGCAAAATTGCTGAAATTTCACTTATTTTGGGGCAAAATTGCAGAAATTTCATTTATTTCAGGGAAAAAAGGCAGAAATTTTTCTTATTTTGTGACAAAAAGATAGAAATTTCTAATATTTTGTTGCAAAAATGCAGAAATTCCCCTTATTTTGAGGTAAAAAGGCTGAAGTTCCCCTTATATGGGGGCAAAAAGGCCGAAATTTCCCTTAATTTGGGGCAAAATTGCAGAAATTTCACTTATTTCAGGGAAAAAAAGCAAAAATTTTTCTTATTTTGGGGAAAAAAGGCAGAAATTCCCATTATTTTGGGGCAAAAATGCAGAAATTCACCTTATTTTGGGGGAAGATTGCAGAAATTTCACATATTTCAGGGCAAAAAGGGAGAAATTTCCCTTATTTTGGGGCAAAATTGCAGAAATTTCACTTATTTCAGGGTAATAAATCAGAAATTTTCTTTATTTTGGAGCAAAAAAGACAGAAAATCCCTTTGTTTTGGGGGAAAAGGACAGACATTCCACTTATTTAGAGGCAAAAATGCAGAAATTCCCCTTATTTTGGAGCAAAAATGAAGAAATTTCTTTTTTTTAAGGCAAAAAAGTATGCATTCTTCTTATTATCAGGAAAAGGCAGAAATTCCCCGTATTTTGGAGCAAAATTGCAGAAATTCCCCTAATTGTGGGGCATAAAGGCAGAAATTCCCTATATGTTGTGGCAAAAAGACAGAAGTTCTCCTTATTTTGGGGCAAAACTCAGAAATTCCACGTATTTTGGGGCAAAATTAGAGAAATTTCCCTTATTTTAGGGCAAAATTGCAGAAATTTCACTTATTTTGGGGCGAAATTGCAGAAATTTCACTTATTTCAGGAAAAAAAAGCAGAAATTTTTCCTTCTTTTGGTGCAAAAAATTCAGAAATTTCTAATATTTTGTTGCAAAAATGCAGAAATTCCCCTTATTTTGAGGTAAAAAGGCTGAAATTCTCCTTATTTGAGGGTAAAAATGCAGAAAATTCTTTTATTTGGGGGCAAAATTGCAGAAATTTCACTTATTTCAGGGTAATGAGTCAGAAATTCCCCTTATTTTGGAGAAAAAAATACAGAAATTCCATTTGTTTTGGGGGAATAAGACAGAAATTCCACTTATTTAGAGGCAAAAAGGCAGAAATTCCCCTTATTTTGGAGCAAAAATGAAGAAATTTCCCTTTTTATGGCAAAAAGGTATGCATTCCCATTATTTTCGGGCAAAAAGGCAGAAATTCTCCGTATTTTGGAGCAAAATTGCAGATATTTCCCTAATTTTGGGGCGAAAGTCAGAAATTTCCATTATTTTGGGGCAAAAATCAAAAATTCCCCTTATTTTGTGGCAAAATTCCAGAAATTTCCTTTATTTTGGGGCAAAATTGCAGGAATTTACCTTATTTTGGGGCAAAATTTCAGAAATTTCCCTTATTTGGTGCAAAATTGCAGAAATTTCACTTATTTTTAGGTAAAAAGGCTGAATTTTCCTTTATTTTGGGGCAAAAATGGAGAAATTCCCCTTATTTTGGGCCAAAAATGCAGAATTTCTTAATATTTGGTGGCAAAAATGCAGAAATTCTCCTTCTTTTGAGGTAAAAAGGCTGAAATTCCCCTTATATGGGAGCAAAAAAACAGAAATTTCCCCTATTTTGTGGCAAAAACACAGAAATCCCCCTTATTTTGTGGCAAAAAGGCAGAAATTTTTTTTATTTTGGGGCAAAATTGCAGAAATTTCACTTATTTCAGGGCATAATTCAAAAATTCCTCTTATTTTGGGGCAAAATACAGAAATTCCGTTTATTTTTGGGTAAAAAGGAAGAAATTTCACTTATTTTGAGGTAAAAAGGCAGAAATTCCTCTTATTTTGGGGCAAAAATGAAGAAATTTTCCTTTTTTGTGGCAAAAGATATACATTCCCCTTACTTTCGGGATAATAAGCAGAAATTCCCCGTATTTTGAAGCAAAATTGCAGAAATTCTCATAATTTTCGGGCAAAAAGGCAGAAATTCTTCTTATTTTGGGGCAAAAAGACAGAAAATCTCCTTTTTTCGGGAGCAAACAGTCAGAAATTCCCCTTATTTTGGGGCAAAATTGCAGAAATTTCTTTTACATTGGGGCAAAATTGCAGAAATTTCCTTTACATTGGGGCAAAATACAGAAATTTAACTTATTTCAGAGAAAAAAAGCAAAAATTTTTCGTATTTTGGGGCAAAAGGCAGAAATTCTCATTATTTTGGGGCAAAAAGTCAGAAATTCACCTTATTTTGGGGTAAAATTGCAGAAATTTCACAGATTTCAGAACAAAAAGGCAGAAATTTCCCCTATTTTGGGGCAAAATTGCAGACATTTCACTTATTTCAGAGTAATAAGTCAGAAATTCCCCTTATTTTCGGGCAAAAAAGACAGAAATTCCCTTTGTTTTGGGGGAAAAAAGACAGAAATTCCACTTATTTAGAGGCAAAAAGGCAGAAATTCCCCTTATTTTGGAGCAAAGATGAAGAAATTTTCCTTTTTTATGGCAAAAAGTTATGTATATCCCGTATTTTTGGGAAAAATAGCAGAAATTCCCCGTATTTTGGAGCAAAATTGAAGAAATTCCCCTAATTGTGGGGCAAAAAGGCAGAAATTCACTATATGTTGGGGCAAAAAGACAGAAATACTTTTTATTTTGGGGCAAAACTCAGAAATTCCACTTATTTTGGGGCAAAATTTCAAAAATTTCCCTTATTTTGGGGCAAAATTGCAGAAATTTCACTTATTTTGGGGCAAAATTTCAGAAATTTCATTTATTTCAGGGAAAAAAGGCAGAAATTTTCCTTATTTTATGACAAAAAGGTAGAAATTTCTAATATTTTGTGGCAAAAATGCAGAAATTCCCCTTATTTTGAGGTAAAATGGCTGAAGTTCCCCTTATATGGGGGCAAAAAGGCCGAAATTTTCCTTAATTTGTGGCAAAATTGCAGAAATTTCACTTATTTCAGAGAAAAAAAGCAAAAAATTTTCTTATTTTTGGGCAAAAAGGCAGAAATTCCCATTATTTTAGGGCAAAAATGCAAAAAATTCTTCTTATTTTGGGGTAAAATTGCAGAAATTTCACATATTTCAGGGCAAAAATGGAGAAATTTCCCTTATTTTGTGGCAAAATTGCAGAAATTTCACTTATTGCAGGGTAATAAGTCAGAAGTTTTCCTTATTTTGGAGCAAAAAAGACAGAAAATCCCTTTCTTTTGGGGGAAAAAGACAGACATTCCACTTATTTAGAGGCAAAAAAGCAGAAATTCCCCTTATTTTGGAGCAAAAATGAAGAAATTTCTTTTTTTTTAAGGCAAAAATGTATGCATTCTTCTTATTTTCGGGCAAAAAGGCAGAAATTCCCCGTATTTTGGGGCAAAATTGCAGAAATTCCCCTAATTGTGAGGCAAAAATGCAGAAATTCCCTATATGTTGGGGCAAAAAGACAGAAATTCTCTTTATTTTGGGGCAAAACTCAGAAATTCCACTTATTTTGGGGCAAAATTCCAGCAATTTCCCTTATTTTGGGGCAAAATTGCAGAAATTTCACTTATTTTGAGGCGAAATTGCAGAAATTTCACTTATTTCAGGAAAAAAAGGCAGAAATATTTCTTTATTTTGGGGCAAAAAGGCAGAAATTTCTAATATTTTGTCGCAAAAATGCAGAAATTCCCCTTATTTTGAGGTAAAAAGGCTGAAATTCTCCTTATTTGGGGGCAAAAATGCAGAAAATTCTTTTATTTGGGGGCAAAATTGCAGAAATTTCACTTATTTTAGGGTAATGAGTCAGAAATTCCCCTTATTTTGGAGCAAAAAATACAGAAATTCCATTTGTTTTGGGGGAATAAGACAGAAATTCCACTTATTTAGAGGCAAAAAGTCAGAAATTCCCCTTATTTTGAAGCAAAAATGAAGAAATTTCCTTTTTTATGGCAAAAAGGTATGCATTCCCTTTATTTTCGGGCAAAAAGGCAGCAATTCTCCGTATTTTGGAGCAAAATTGCAGAAATTCCCCTAATTTTGGAGCGAAAGGCAGAAATTCTCTTTATTTTGGGGCAAAAATCAGAAATTCGCCTTATTTTAAGTCAAAATTCCAGAAATTTCCTTTATTTTGGGGCAAAATTGCAGGAATTTACCTTATTTTGGGGCAAAATTGCAGAAATTTCACTTATTTGAGGCAAAATTGCAGAAATTTCACTTATTTTCAGGTAAAAAGGCTGAAATTTCCTTTATTTTAGGGAAAAAAGGAGAAATTCTCTTTATTTTGGGGCAAAATTGCAGAAATTTCCCTTATTATCAGGAAAAATTGCAGAAATTTTCATTATTTTAGGGCAAAATTGCAAAAATTTCACTTATTTCAGAGGAAAAAAACAAAAATTTTTCTTATTTTTGGGCAAAAAGGAAGAAATTCCCATTATTTTGGGGCAAAAAGGCAGAAATTCACCTTATTTTGGGGTAAAATTGCAGAAATTTCACATATTTCAGAACAAAAAGGCAGAAATTTCTTTTATTTTGGGCCAAAATTGCAGAATTTCACGTACATCAGGGTAATAAGTCAGAAATTCTTCTTATTTTGGGGCAAAAAAGACAGAAATTCCCTTTGTTTTGGGGGAAAAAGACAGAAATTCCACTTATTTAGAGGCAAAAAAGCAGAAATTCTTCTTATTTTGGAGCAAAAATGAAGAAATTTTCCTCTTTTATAGCAAAAAGTTATGCATTCCTCTTATTTTCGGGCAAAAAGGAAGAAGTTCCCCGTATTTTGTAGCAAAATTGCAGAAATACCCCTAATTGTGAAGCAAAAAGGCAGAAATTCCCTAAATGTTGGGGCAAAAAGACAGAAATTCTCCTTATTTTGGTGCAAAACTCAGAATTTTCTCTTATTTTGGGGCAAAATTCGAAAAATTTCACTTATTTGGGGGCCAAATTGCAGAAATTTCCCATATTTTGGGGCAAAATTGCAGAAATTTCACTTATTTCAGGGAAAAAAGGCAGAAATTTCCCTTATTTTGGGGCAAAAATGCAGAATTTCTTAATATAAGGTGGCAAAAATGCAGAAATTCTCCTTCTATTGAGGTAAAAAGGCTGAAATTCCCTTTATATGGGGGCCAAAAAACAGAAATTTCCTTTATTTTGGGGCAAAAAGACAGAAATTCCCCTGATTTTTTGGCAAAAAGGCAGAAATTTCTTTTATTTTGGGGCAAAATTGCAGAAATTTCACTTATTTCAGAACATAATTCAAAAATTCCTTTTATTTTGGGGCAAAATACAGAAATTCCGTTTATTTTTGGATAAAAAGGCAGAAATTTCACTTATTTTGAGGTAAAAAGGCAGAAATTCCTTTTACTTTGGGGCAAAAATGAAGAAATTTCCCTTTTTTGTGGCAAAAGATATACATTCTTCTTACTTTCTGGATAATAAGCAGAAATTCCCTGTATTTTGAAGCAAAATTGCAGTAATTCTCATAATTTTCAGGAAAAAAGGCAGAAATTCTCCTTATTTTGGGGTAAAAAGACAGAAAATCTCCTTTTCTCGGGAGCAAACGGTAAGAAATTCCTCTTATTTTGTGGCAAAAAGGCAGAAATTTCTTTTATTTTGAGGCAAAATTGCAGAAATTTCACTTATTTCAGGGCATAATTCAAAAATTCCTTTTATTTTGGGGCAAAAGGACAGAAATTTTGTTTATTTTTGGGTAAAAAGGAAGAAATTTCACTTATATTGAGGTAAAAAGGCAGAAATTTCTCTTATTTTGGGACAAAAATGAAGAAATTTCCCTTTTTTTGTGGCAAAAGGTATACATTCCCCTTACTTTCAGGATAAAAAGCAGAAATTCCCCGTATTTTGAAGCAAAATTGCAGAAATTCTCATAATTTTCGGGCAAAAAGCAGAAATTCTACTTATTTTGGGTCAAAAAGGCAGAAAATCTCCTTTTTTCGGGAGCAAAAGGTCAGAAATTCCCCATATTTTGGGGCAAAATTACAGAAATTTCCTTTACATTGGGGCAAAATTGCAGAAATTTCCTTTACATTGGGGCAAAATTGCAGAAATTTCACTTATTTCAGAGAAAAAAAGCAAAAATTTTTCATATTTTGGGGCAAAACGGCAGAAATTACCATTATTTTGGGGCAAAAAAGGCAGAAATTCACCTTATTTTGGGGTAAAATTGCAGAAATTTCACATATTTCAGGGCAAAAAGGCAGAAATTTCCCTTATTTTGGGGCAAAATTACAGAAAATTCACTTATTTTAGGGTAATAAGTCAGAAATTCCCCTTATTTTGGGGGAAAAAAACAGAAATTCCCTTTGTTTTGGGGGAAAAAGACAGAAATTCCACTTATTTAGAGGCAAAAGCAGAAATTCCCCTTATTTTGGAGCAAAAATAAAGAAATTTCCCTTTTTTTATGGCAAAAATTATGCATTCCCCTTAATTTCGGGCAAAACGGCAGAAATTCCCCGTATTTTGGAGCAAAATTGCAGAAATTCCCCTAATTGTGGGGAAAAAATGCAGAAATTCCCTATATGTTGGGGCAAAAAGACAGAAATTCTCCTTATTTTGTGGCAAAACTCAGAAATTCCACTTATTTTGGGGCAAAATTGCAAAAAATTCCCTTATTTTGGGGCAAAATTGCTGAAATTTCACTTATTTTGGGGCAAAATTGCAGAAATTTCATTTATTTCAGGGAAAAAAGGCAGAAATTTTCCTTATTTTGTGACAAAAAGATAGAAATTTCTAATATTTTGTGGCAAAAAAGCAGAAATTCCCCTTATTTTGAGGTAAAAAGGCTGAAGTTCCCCTTATATGGGGGCAAAAAAACCAAAAATTTCCTTAATTTGGGGCAAAATTGCAGAAATTTCACTTATTTCAGAGAAAAAAAGCAAAAATTTTTCTTATTTTGGGGAAAAAAGGCAGAAATTCCCATTATTTTGGGGCAAAAATGCAGAAATTCACCTTATTTTGGGGTAAGATGGCAGAAATTTCACATATTTCAGGGCAAAAAGGGAGAAATTTCCCTTATTTTGGGGCAAAATTGCAGAAATTTCACTTATTTCAGGGTAATAAATCAGAAATTTTCTTTATTTTGGAGCAAAAAAGACAGAAAATCCTTTTGTTTTGGGGGAAAAGACAGACATTCCAATTATTTAGAGGCAAAAATGCAGAAATTCCCCTTATTTTGGAGCAAAAATGAAGAAATTTCTTTTTTTTAAGGCAAAAAAGTATGCATTCTTCTTATTTTCGGGAAAAGAAAAATTCCCCGTATTTTGGAGCAAAATTGCAGAAATTCCCCTAATTGTGGTGCTAAAATGCAGAAATTCCCTATATGTTGTGGCAAAAAAACAGAAATTCTCCTTCTTTTGGGGCAAAACTCAGAAATTCCAGGTATTTTGGGGCAAAATTCCAGAAATTTCCCTTATTTTGGGACAAAATTGCAGAAATTTCACTTATTTTGGGGCGAAATTGCAGAAATTTCACTTATTTCAGGGAAAAAAAGCAGAAATTTTTCCTTCTTTTGGTGCAAAAAATTCAGAAATTTCTAATATTTTGTGGCAAAAATGCAGAAATTCCCCTTATTTTGAGGTAAAAAGGCTGAAATTCTCCTTATTTGAGGGCAAAAATGCAGAAAATTCTTTTATTTGGGGGCAAAATAGCAGAAATTTCACTTATTTCAGGGTAATGAGTCAGAAATTCCCCTTATTTTGGAGCAAAAAATACAGAAATTCCATTTGTTTTGGGTGAATAAGACAGAAATTCCACTTATTTAGAGGCAAAAAGGCAGAAATTCCCCTTATTTTGGAGCAAAAATGAAGAAATTTCCCTTTTTATGGCAAAAAGGTATGCATTCCCATTATTTTCGGGCAAAAAGGCAGAAATTCCCCGTATTTTGGAGCAAAATTGCAGATATTTCCCTAATTTTGGGGCAAAAGTCAGAAATTCCCATTATTTTGAGGCAAAAATCAAAAATTCCCCTTATTTTGCGGCAAAATTCCAGAAATTTCCTTTATTTTGGGGCAAAATTGCAGGAATTTACCTTATTTTGGGGCAAAATTTCAGAAATTTCCCTTATTTGGTGCAAATTGCAGAAATTTCACTTATTTTTAGGTAAAAAGGCTGAAATTTCCTTTATTTTGGGGCAAAAATGGAGAAATTCCCCTTATTTTGGGGTAAAATTGCAGAAATTTCTCTTATTTTGGGAAAAAATTGCAGAAATTGTCCTTATTTTAGGGCAAAATTGCAGAAATTTCACTTATTTCAGAGAAAAAAAGCAAAAGTTTTTCTTATTTTTGGGCAAAAAGGCAGAAATTCCCATTATTTTGGGGCAAAAAGGCAGAAATTCACCTTATTTTGGGGTAAAATTGCAGAAATTTCACATATTTCAGGGCAAAAGGGCAGAAATTTCCCTTATTTTGGGGCAAAATTGAAGAATTTCACTTATTTCAGGGTAATAAGTCAGAAATTCTTCTTATTTTGGGGCAAAAAAGACAGAAATTCCCTTTGTTTTGGGGGAAAAAGACAGAAATTCCACTTATTTAGAGGCAAAAAAGCAGAAATTCTTCTTATTTTTGAGCAAAAATGAAGAAATTTTCCTCTTTAATGGCAAAAAGTTATGCATTCCTCTTATTTTCGGGCAAAAATGCAGAAATTCCCCGTATTGTGAAGCAAAATTGCAGGAATTCCCCTAATTGTGAAGCAAAAAGGCAGAAATTCCCTATATGTTGGGGCAAAAAGACAGAAATTCTCCTTATTTTGGTGCAAAACTCAGAATTTTCTCTTATTTTGGGGCAAAATTCCAGAAATTTCACTTATTTTGGGGCAAAATTGCAGAAATTTCCCTTATTTTGGAGCAAAATTGCATAAATTTCACTTATTTCAGGGAAAAAAGGCAGAAATTTCCCTTATTTTGGGGCAAAAATGCAGAATTTCTTAATATTTGGTGGCAAAAATGCAGAAATTCTCCTTCTTTTGAGGTAAAAAGGCTGAAATTCCCCTTATATGGGGGCAAAAAAACAGAAATTTCCCCTATTTTGGGGCAAAAAGACAGAAATTCCCCTTATTTTGTGGCAAAAAGGCAGAAATTTCTTTTATTTTGGGGCAAAATTGCAGAAATTTCACTTATTTCAGGGCATAATTCAAAAATTCCTTTTATTTTGGGGCAAAATACAGAAATTCCGTTTATTTTTGTGTAAAAAGGCAGAAATATCACTTATTTTGAGGTAAAAAGGCAGAAATTCCTTTTATTTTGGGGCAAAAATGAAGAAATTTCCCTTTTTTGTAGCAAAAGATATACATTCCCCTTACTTTCTGGATAATAAGCAGAAATTCCCTGTATTTTGAAGCAAAATTGCAGTAATTCTCATAATTTTCGGGCAAAAAGGCAGAAATTCTCCTTATTTTGGGGTAAAAAGACAGAAAATCTCCTTTTCTCGGGAGCAAACAGTAAGAAATTCCTCTTATTTTGTGGCAAAAAGGCAGAAATTTCTTTTATTTTGAGGCAAAATTGCAGAAATTTCACTTATTTCAGGGCATAATTCAAAAATTCCTTTTATTTTGGGGCAAAAGGACAGAAATTTTGTTTATTTTTGGGTAAAAAGGCAGAAATTTCACTTTTATTGAGGTAAAAAGGCAGAAATTCCTCTTATTTTGGGGCAAAAATGAAGAAATTTCCCTTTTTTTGTGGCAAAAGGTATACATTCCCCTTACTTTCAGGATAAAAAGCAGAAATTCCCCGTATTTTGAAGCAAAATTGCAGAAATTCTCATAATATTCGGGCAAAAAGGCAGAAATTCTCCTTAATTTAAGGCAAAAAGGCAGAAAATCTCCTTTTTTCGGAAGCAAAAGGTCAGAAATTCCCCATATTTTGGGTCAAAATTGCAGAAATTTGCTTTACATTGGGGCAAAATTGCAGAAATTTCTTTTACATTGTGGCAAAATTGCAGAAATTTCACTTATTTCAGAGAAAAAAAGCAAAAATTTCTCGTATTTTGGGGCAAAACGGCAGAAATTCCCATTATTTTGGGGCAAAAAAGGCAGAAATTCACCTTATTTTGGGGTAAAATTGCAGAAATTTCACATATTTCAGGGCAAAAAGGCAGAAATTTTTTTTATCCTTGGGCAAAATTGCATAAATTTCACTTATTATAGGGTAATAAGTCAGAAATTCCCCTTATTTTGGGGCAAAAAAAACAGAAATTTTCTTTGTTTTGGGGAAAAAAGACAGAAATTCCACTGATTTAGAGGCAAAAAGGCAGAAATTCCCCTTATTTTGGAGCAAAAATAAAGAAATTTCCCTTTTTTTATGGCAAAAATTATGCATTCCCCTTAATTTCGGGCAAAAAGGCAGAAATTCCCCGTATTTTGGAGCAAAATTGCAGAAATTCCCCTAATTGTGGGGCAAAAAGGCAGAAATTTCCTATATGTTGGGGCAAAAAGACAGAAATTCTCCTTATTTTGGGGCAAAACTCAGAAATTCCACTTATTTTAGGGCAAAATTGCAAAAATTTCCCTTATTTTGGGGCAAAATTGCAGAAATTTCATTTATTTCAGTGAAAAAAGCCAAAAATTTTCCTTATTTTGTGACAAAAAGGTAGAAATTTCTAATATTTTGTGGCAAAAATGCAGAAATTCCCCTTATTTTGAGGTTAAAAGGCTGAAGTTCCCCTTATATGGGGGCAAAAAGGCCGAAATTTCCCTTAATTTGGGGCAAAATTGCAGAAATTTCACTTATTTCAGAGAAAAAAAGCAAAAATTTTTCTTATTTTGGGGAGAAAAGGCAGAAATTCCCATTATTTTGGGGCAAAAATGCAGAAATTCACCTTATTGTGGGGTAAAATGGCAGAATTTTCTCATATTTCAGGGCAAAAAGGGAGAAATTTCCCTTATTTTGGGGCAAAATTGCAGAATTTTCACTTATTTCAGGGTAATAAGTCAGAAATTTTCCTTATTTTGGAGGAAAAAATACAGCAAATCCCTTTGTTTTGGGGGAAAAAGACAGACATTCCAACTATTTAGAGGCAAAAAAGCAGAAATTCCTCTTATTTTGGAGCAAAAATAAAGAAATTTCTTTTTTTTAAAGCAAAAAGTTATGCATTCTTCTTATTTTCGGGCAAAAGCAGAAATTCCCCGTATTTTGGAGCAAAATTGCAGAAATTCCTCTAATTGTGGGGCAAAAATGCAGAAATTCCCATATGTTGGGGCAAAAAGACGGAAATTCTCCTTATTTTGGGGAAAAACTCAGAAATTCCAGGTTTGTGGGGGCAAAATTCCAGAAATTTTACTTATTTTGGGACAAAATTGCAGAAATTTCACTTATTTTGGGGCGAAATTGCAGAAATTTCACTCATTTAAGGGAAAAAAGGCAGAAATTTTTCCTTATTCTGGGGCAAAAAGGCAGAAATTTCTAATATTTTGTGGCAAAAATGCAGAAATTCCCCTTATTTTGAGGTAAAAAGGCTGAAATTATCCTCATTTGGGGGCCAAAATTCAGAAAATTCTTTTATTTGGGGGCAAAATTGCAGAAATTTCACTTATTTCAGGGTAATGAGTCAGAAATTCCCCTTATTTTGGAGCAAAAAATACAGAAATTCCATTTGTTTTGGGGGAATAAGACAGAAATTCCACTTATTTAGAAGCAAAAAGGCAGAAATTCCCCTTATTTTGGATCAAAAATGAAGAAATTTCCCTTTTTATGGCAAAAAGGTATGCATTCCCATTATTTTCGGGCAAAAAGGCAGAAATTCCCCGTATTTTGGAGCAAAATTGCAGATATTTCCCTAATTTTGGGGCAAAAGTCAGAAATTCCCTTTATTTTGGGGCAAAAATCAAAAATTCCCCTTATTTTGCGGCAAAATTCAAGAAATTTCCTTTATTTTGTGGCAAAATTGCATGAATTTACCTTATTTTGGGGCAAAATTTCAGAAATTTCCCTTATTTGGTGCAAAATTGCAGAAATTTCACTTATTTTTAGGTAAAAAGGCTGAAATTTCCTTTATTTTGGGGCAAAAATGGAGAAATTCCCCTTATTTTGGGGTAAAATTGCAAAAATTTCTCTTATTTTGGGGAAAAATTGCAGAAATTGTCCTTATTTTAGGGCAAAATTGCAGAAATTTAACTTATTTCAGAGAAAAAAAGCAAACGTTTTTCTTATTTTGGGGCCAAAAGGAAGAAATTCCCATTATTTTGGGGCAAAAAGGCAGAAATTCACCTTATTTTGGGGTAAAATTGCAGAAATTTCACATATTTCAGGGCAAAAAAGCAGAAATTTCCTTTATTTTGGGGCAAAATTGCAGAATTTCACTTATTTCAGTGTAATAAGTCAGAAATTCTTCTTATTTTGGGGCAAAAAAGACAGAAATTCCCTTTGTTTTGGGGGAAAAAGACAGAAATTCCCCTTATTTAGAGGCAAAATATCAGAAATTCTTCTTATTTTGGAGCAAAAATGAAGAAATTTTCCTCTTTTATGGCAAAAAGTTATGCATTCCTCTTATTTTCGGGCAAAAAGGCAGAAATTCCCCGTATTTTGTAGCAAAATTGCAGAAATTCCCCTAATTGTGAAGCAAAAAGGCAGAAATTCCCTATATGTTGGGGCAAAAAGACAGAAATTCTCCTTATTTTGGTGCAAAACTCAGAATTTTCTCTTATTTTGGGGCAAAATTCCAGAAATTTCACTTATTTTGGGGCAAAATTGCAGAAATTTTACTTATTTTGGGGCAAAATTGCAGAAATTCCACTTATTTCAGGGAAAAAGGCAGAAATTTCTTGTATTTTGGGGCAAAAATGCAGAAATTCTTAATATTTGGTGGCAAAAATGCAGAAATTCTCCTTCTTTTGAGGTAAAAAGGCTGAAATTCCCCTTATATGGGGGCAAAAAAACAGAAATTTCCCCTATTTTGGGGCAAAAAGACATAAATTCCCTTTATTTTGTGGCAAAAAGGCAGAAATTTCTTTTATTTTGGGGCAAAATTGCAGAAATTTCACTTATTTCAGGGCATAATTCAAAAATTCCTTTTATTTTGGGGCAAAATACAGAAATTTTGTTTATTTTTGGGTAAAAAGGCAGAAATTTCACTTATTTTGAGGTAAAAAGGCAGAAATTCCTTTTATTTTGGGGCAAAAATGAAGAAATTTCCCTTTTTTGTGGCAAAAGATATACATTCCCCTTACTTTCTGGATAATAAGCAGAAATTCCCTGTATTTTGAAGCAAAATTGCAGTAATTCTCATAATATTCGGGCAAAAATGCAGAAATTCTCTTTATTTTGGGGTAAAAAGACAGAAAATCTCCTTTTCTCGGGAGCAAACAGTAAGAAATTCCTCTTATTTTGTGGCAAAAAGGCAGAAATTTCTTTTATTTTGAGGCAAAATTGCAGAAATTTCACTTATTTCAGGGCATAATTCAAAAATTCCTTTTATTTTGGGGCAAAAGGACCGAAATTTTGTTTATTTTTGGGTAAAAAGGCAGAAATTTCACTTATATTGAGGTAAAAAGGCAGAAATTCCTCTTATTTTGGGGCAAAAATGAAGAAATTTCCCTTTTTTTGTGGCAAAAGGTATACATTCCCCTTACTTTCAGAATAAAAAGCAGAAATTCCCCGTATTTTGAAGCAAAATTGCAGAAATTCTCATAATTTTCGGGCAAAAAGCAGAAATTCTACTTATTTTGGGTCAAAACGGCAGAAAATCTCCTTTCTCCGGGAGCAAAAGGTCAGAAATTCCCCTTATTTTGGGGCAAAATTGCTGAAATTTCCTTTACATTGGGGCAAAATTGCAGAAATTTCCTTTACATTGGGGCAAAATTGCAGAAATTTCACTTATTTCAGAGAAAAAAAGCAAAAATTTTTCGTATTTTGGGGCAAAACGGCAGAAATTCCCCTTATTTTGGGGCAAAAATGGCAGAAATTCAACTTATTTTGGGGTAAAATTGTAGAAATTTCACATATTTCAGAACAAAAAGGCAGAAATTTCCCCTATATTGGGGCAAAATTACAGAAAATTCACTTATTTTAGGGTAATAAGTCAGAAATTCCCCTTATTTTTGGGCAAAAAAGACAGAAATTCCCTTTGTTTTGGGGGAAAAAAGACAGAAATTCCACTTATTTAGAGGCAAAAAGGCAGAAATTCCCCTTATTTTGGAGTAAAGATGAAGAAATTTTCCTTTTTTATGGCAAAAAGTTATGTATATCCCGTATTTTTGGGAAAATTGGCAGAAATTCCCCGTATTTTGGAGCAAAATTGCAGAAATTCCCCTAATTGTGGGGCAAAAAGGCAGAAATTCACTATATGTTGGGGCAAAAAGACAGAAATTCTCCTTATTTTAAGGCAAAACTCAGAAATTCCACTTATTTTGGGGCAAAATTCCAGAAATTTCCCTTATTTTGGGGCAAAATTGCAGAAATTTCATTTATTTTGGGGCGAAATTGCAGAAATTTCACTTTTTTCAGGGAAAAAAGGGAGAAATTTTTCTTACTTTGGGGCAAAAAGGCAGAAATTCCTAATATTTTGTGGCAAAATGCAGAAATTCCCCTTATTTTGAGGTAAAAAGGCTGAAATTCCCCTTATTCGGGGGCAAAAAGGCAGAAATTTCCATTATTTTGGGGCAAAATTGCAGAAATTTCACTTATTTCAGGGTAATAAGTCAGAAATTTTTCTTATTTTGGGGCAAAAAAGACAGAAAATTCTTTTGTTTTAGGAGAAAAATACAGAAATTCCACTTATTTAGAAGCAAAAAAGCAAAAATTCCCCTTATATTGGAGCAAAAATGAAGAAATTTCCCTTTTTATGGCAAGAAGGTATGCATTCCAATTATTTTCGGGCAAAAAGGCAGAAATTCCCCATATTTTGGAGCAAAATTGCAGAAATTCCCCTAATTTGGGGGCAAAACACAGAAATTCCCTTTATTTTGGGGCAAAAATCAGAAATTCCCCTTCTTTTGAGGCAAAATTCAAGAAATTTCCTTTATTTTGGGGCAAAATTGCAGGAATTTACCTTATTTTGGGGCAAAATTCCAGAAATTTCCCTTATTTGGGGCAAAATTGCAGAAATTTCACTTATTTTTAGGTAAAAGGGCTGAAATTTCTTTATTTTGGGGCAAAAAAGGAGAAATTCCTTTTATTTTGGGGCAAAATTTTAGAAATTTCCCTTATTATGGGGAAAAATTGCAGAAATTTCCCTTAATTTAGGGCAAAATTGCAGAAATTTCACTTATTTTTAGGTAAAAGGGCTGAAATTTCTTTATTTTGGGGCAAAAAAGGAGAAATTCCTTTTATTTTGGGGCAAAATTTTAGAAATTTCCCTTATTATGGGGAAAAATTGCAGAAATTTCCCTTAATTTAGGGCAAAATTGCAGAAATTTCACTTATTTCAGAGAAAAAAAGGAAATATTTTTCTTATTCTGGGGCAAAAAGGCAGAAATTCCCATTATTTTGGGGCAAAAGGCAGAAATTCACCTTATTGTGGGGTAAAATTGCAGAAATTTTACATATTTCAGGGCAAAAAGGCAGAAATTTCCCTTATTTTGCGGCCAAATTTCAGAAATTTCACTTATTTTGAAGCAAAGTTGCAGAAATTTCACTTATTTCAGGGAAAAAGTCAGAAATTTTCCTTATTTTGGGAGAAAAAGGCAGAAATTCCTAATATTTTGTGGCAAAAATGCAGAAATTCCCCTTATTTTGAGATAAAAAGGCTGAAATTCTTCTTATTTGGGGGCAAAAACGCAAAAATTTCCCTTATTTTGGGGCAAAATTTCAGAAATTTCACTTATTTCAGGGTAATAAGTCAGAAATTTTCCTTATTTTGGGGCAAAAAAAACCAGAAAATCCCTTTGTTTTGGGGGAAAAAGACAGAAATTCCACTTATTAAGAGGCAAAAAAGCAGAAATTCCCCTTATTTTGGAGCAAAAATGAGGAAATTTCCCTCTTTTATGGCAAAATGTTATCCATTCCTCTTATTTTCATTCAAAAAGGCCGAAATTCCCCATATTTTCGAGAAAAATTGCAGAAATTATCCTAATTGTGGGGCAAAAATGCAGAAATTCCCTATATGTTGGGGCAAAAAACAGAAATTCCCCTTATTTTGGGGCAAAACTCAGAAATTCCACTTATTTTGGGGCAAAATTCCATTAATTTCTCTTTTTTGGGGGCAAAATTGCAGATATTTCACTTATTTTGTGGCAAAATTGCAGAAATTTTAGTTATTTCAGGGAAAAAAAGGCAAAAATTTTCTTTATTTTGAAGCAAAAATACAGAAATTCTTGATATTTTGTGGCAAAAATGCAGAAATTCCCCTTATTTTGAAGTAAAAAGGCTGAAATTCCCCTATTTCGCGCAAAAAGGCAGAAAAATCCCTTATTTTGGGGCAAGAAGGCAGAAATTCCCCTAATTTTGTGGCAAAAGGCAGAAATTTCTTTTATTTTGGGGCAAAATTGCAGAAATTTCACATATTTCAGAGCATAATTCAAAAATTCCTTTTATTTTGGGGCAAAAATACAGAAATTCCATTTATTTTTGGGTAAAAAGGCAGAAATTTCACTTATTTGGAGGTAGAAAGGCAGAAATTCCTCTTATTTTGGGGCAAAAATGAAAAAATTTACTTTTTTTGTGGCAAAAGGTATACATTCCCCTTACTTTCGGGATTAAAAGCAGAAATTCCCCGTATTTTGAAGCAAAATTGCAGAAATTCTCATAATTTTCGGTCAAAAAGGCTGAAATTCTCCTTATTTTGGGGCAAAAATACAGAAAATTTCCTTTTTCAAGGAGCAAACAGTCAGAAATTCCCCTTATTTTGGGCAAAGTTGCAGAAATTTCCTTTACATTGAGGAAAAATTGCAGAAATTTCCCTTATTTTGGGGCAAAATTCCAGAAATTTCAATTATTTCAGGGCAATAAGTCAAAAATTCCCCTTATTTTGGGGCAAAAAAGACAGAAATTCTATTTGTTTTGGGGGAAAAAGACAGAAATTCCACTTATTTAAAGGCAAAAATGCAGAAATTCCCCTAATTTTGGAGCAAAAATGAAGAAATTTCCCTTTTTATGGCAAAAAGGTATGCATTCCCATTATTTTCGGGCAAATTGGCAGAAATTCCCCGTATTTTGGAGCAAAATTGCAGAAATTTCCCTAATTTGGGGGCAAAACGCAGAAATTCCCTTTATTTTGGGGCAAAAATCAGAAATTCCCCTCATTTTGAGGCAAAATTCAAGAAATTTCCTTTATTTTGGGGCAAAATTGCAGGAATTTACTTTATTTTGGGGCAAAATTGCAGAAATTTCCCTTATTTGGGGCAAAATTGCAGAAATTTCACCTATTTTCAGGTAAAAAGGCTGAAATTTCCTTTATTTTGGGGCAAAAACGGAGAAATTCCCCTTATTTTGGGGCAAAATTGCAGAAATTTCTTTTATTATGGGGAAAAATTGCAGAAATTTCCCTTATTTTAGGGCAAAATTGTAGAAATTTCACTTACTTCAGAGAAAAAAGGCAAAAATTTTTTTTTTGAAGCAAAAAGGCAGAAATTCCCTTTATTTTGGGGCAAAAATGCAGAAATTCACCTTATTTTGGAGTAAAATTGAAGAAATTTCACATATTTCATGGCAAAAAGGCAGAAATTTCCCTTATTTTGAAGCAAAATTGCAGAAATTTCATTTATTTCAGGGCAAAAATTCAGAAAATTTCCCTTATTTTGGGGCAAAAAGAAGAAATTTCTTTTATTATAGTACAAAATTGAAGAAATTTTCCTTATTTTGGAACAAAAAGGCAGAAATTCCCCATATTTTGGGGCAAAAGGCAGAAATTCTTCTTATTTTGAGGTAAAATGCAGAAATTCTTCTTATTTAGAGGTAAAATGCAGAAATTCCCTTTATTTTGGGGCTAAAAGGCAGAAATTCCTCGTATTTTGAAGCAAAATTGCAGAAATTCTCATAATTTTCGGGCAAAAAGGCAGAAATTCTTTTTATTTTGGGGCAAAAAGACAGAAAAATCTCCTTTTTTCGGGAGCAAAAAGTCATAAATTCCCCTTATTTTGGGGCAAAATTGCAGAAATTTCACTTATTTTGGGGCAAAATTTCAGAAATTTCACTTATTTCAGGGCAAAAAGGCAGAAATTTCCCTTATTTTGGGGCAAAAATGAAGAAATTTCCCTTTTTTATGGCAAAAAATATGAATTCCCCTTATTTTCATTCAAAAGGTCAGAAATTCACCGTATTTTGGAGCAAAATTGCACAAATTCCCCTAATTGTGGGGCAAAAAAGCAGAAATTCTTTTTATTTTGGGGCAAAACTCAGAAATGTCACTTATTTTGGGGCAAAATTCCAGAAATTTCCATTATTTTGGGGCAAAATTGCAGAAATTTCACTTATTTTGGAGCAAAATTGCAGAAATTTCAATTATTTCAGAAAAAAAATGCAAAAATTTTCCTTATTTTGTGGCAAAAAGCAGAAATTCTCATATTTTGGTGCAAAAATCAGAACTTTCTTTTATTTTGAGGTAAAATCCTGAAATTCCCCTTATTTGGGGGCAAAAAGGCAGAAATTTCCCTTATTTTGGGGCAAAATTGCAGAAATTTCACTTATTTCAGGGTAACAAGTCAGAATTTTTTTTTTATTTTGGGGCAAAAAAGACAGAAATTCCCTTTGTTTTGGGGGAAAAAGACAGAAATTCCACTTATTTATAGGCAAAAAAGCAGAAATTCAATGTATTTTGGAGCAAAAATGAAGTAATTTCCTTTTTTTATGGCAAAAAGGTATGCATTCTTCTTATTTTCGGGCAAAAAGGCAGAAATTCCCCATATTTTGGGGCAAAAGGCAGAAATTCTTCTTATTTTTATGTAAAATGCAGAAATTCCTTTTAATTAGAGGTAAAATGCAGAAATTCCCCAAATATTGGGGGAAAATGCAGAAATTCCTTTTATTTTGGGGTTAAAAGCAGAAATTAACCGTATTATGAAGCAAAATTGCAGAAATTCTCATAATTTTCGGGCAAAAAAGCAGAAATTCTCCTTATTTTGGGGCAAAAAGACAGAAAATCTCCTTTTTTCGAGAGCAAACAGTCAGAAATTCCCCTTATTTTGGGGCATAATTCCAGAAATTTCTTTTACATTAGTGCAAAATTGCAGAAATTTCCCTTATTTTGGGGCAAAATTGCAGAAATTTCAATTATTTCAGGGTAATAAGTCAGAAATTCTCCTTATTTTGATGCAAAAAAGAAAGAAATTCCCTTTGTTTTGGGGGAAAAAGACAGAAATTCCACTTATTTAGAGGCAAAAATGCAGAAATTCCCCTTATTTTGGAGCAAAAATGAAGAAATTTCCCTTTTTATGGCAAAAAGGTATGCATTCCCATTATTTTCGGGCAAATTGGCAGAAATTCCCCGTATTTTGGAGCAAAAATGCAGAAATTTCCCTAATTTGGGGGCAAAACGCAGAAATTCCCTTTATTTTGGGGCAAAAATCAGAAATTCCCCTTATTTTGAGGCAAAATTCAAGAAATTTCCTTTATTTTGGGGCAAAATTGCAGAAATTTCCCTTATTTGGGGCAAAATTGCAGAAATTTCACCTATTTTCAGGTAAAAAGGCTGAAATTTCCTTTATTTTGGGGCAAAAAAGGAGAAATTCCCCTTATTTTGGGGCAAAATTGCAGAAATTTCTTTTATTATGGGGAAAAATTGCAGAAATTTCCCTTATTTTAGGGCAAAATTGTAGAAATTTCACTTACTTCAGAGAAAAAAGGCAAAAATTTATCTTATTTTGGGGCAAAAATGCAGAAATTTCCTTTATTTTGGGGCAAAAATGCAGAAATTCACCTTATTTTGGAGTAAAATTGAAGAAATTTCACATATTTCATGGCAAAAAGGCAGAAATTTCCCTTATTTTGAAGCAAAATTGCAGAAATTTCATTTATTTCAGGGCAAAAATTCAGAAAATTTCCCTTATTTTGGGGCAAAAAGAAGAAATTTCTTTTATTATAGTACAAAATTGAAGAAATTTTCCTTATTTTGGAACAAAAAGGCAGAAATTCCCCATATTTTGGGGCAAAAGGCAGAAATTCTTCTTATTTTGAGGTAAAATGCAGAAATTCTTCTTATTTAGAGGTAAAATGCAGAAATTCCCTTTATTTTGGGGCTAAAAGGCAGAAATTCCTCGTATTTTGAAGCAAAATTGCAGAAATTCTCATAATTTTCGGGCAAAAAGGCAGAAATTCTTTTTATTTTGGGGCAAAAAGACAGAAAAATCTCCTTTTTTCGGGAGCAAAAAGTCATAAATTCCCCTTATTTTGGGGCAAAATTGCAGAAATTTCACTTATTTTGGGGCAGAATTTCAGAAATTTCACTTATTTCAGGGCAAAAAGGCAGAAATTTCCCTTATTTTGGGGCAAAAATGAAGAAATTTCCCTTTTTTATGGCAAAAAATATGAATTCCCCTTATTTTCATTCAAAAGGTCAGAAATTCACCGTATTTTGGAGCAAAATTGCACAAATTCCCCTAATTGTGGGGCAAAAAAGCAGAAATTCTTTTTATTTTGGGGCAAAACTCAGAAATGTCACTTATTTTGGGGCAAAATTCCAGAAATTTCCATTATTTTGGGGCAAAATTGCAGAAATTTCACTTATTTTGGAGCAAAATTGCAGAAATTTCAATTATTTCAGAAAAAAAATGCAAAAATTTTCCTTATTTTGTGGGAAAAAGCAGAAATTCTCCATATTTTGGTGCAAAAATCAGAACTTTCTTTTATTTTGAGGTAAAATCCTGAAATTCCCCTTATTTGGGGGCAAAAAGGCAGAAATTTCCCTTATTTTGGGGCAAAATTGCAGAAATTTCACTTATTTCAGGGTAACAAGTCAGAATTTTTTTTTTTATTTTGGGGCAAAAAAGACAGAAATTCCCTTTGTTTTGGGGGAAAAAGACAGAAATTCCACTTATTTATAGGCAAAAAAGCAGAAATTCAATGTATTTTGGAGTAAAAATGAAGTAATTTCCTTTTTTTATGGCAAAAAGGTATGCATTCTTCTTATTTTCGGGCAAAAAGGCAGAAATTCCCCATATTTTGGGGCAAAAGGCAGAAATTCTTCTTATTTTTATGTAAAATGCAGAAATTCCTTTTAATTAGAGGTAAAATGCAGAAATTCCCCAAATATTGGGGGAAAATGCAGAAATTCCTTTTATTTTGGGGTTAAAAGCAGAAATTAACCGTATTATGAAGCAAAATTGCAGAAATTCTCATAATTTTCGGGCAAAAAAGCAGAAATTCTCCTTATTTTGGGGCAAAAAGACAGAAAATCTCCTTTTTTCGAGAGCAAACAGTCAGAAATTCCCCTTATTTTGGGGCATAATTCCAGAAATTTCTTTTACATTAGTGCAAAATTGCAGAAATTTCCCTTATTTTGGGGCAAAATTGCAGAAATTTCAATTATTTCAGGGTAATAAGTCAGAAATTCTCCTTATTTTGATGCAAAAAAGAAAGAAATTCCCTTTGTTTTGGGGGAAAAAGACAGAAATTCCACTTATTTAGAGGCAAAAATGCAGAAATTCCCCTTATTTTGGAGCAAAAATGAAGAAATTTCCCTTTTTATGGCAAAAAGGTATGCATTCCCATTATTTTCGGGCAAATTGGCAGAAATTCCCCGTATTTTGGAGCAAAATTGCAGAAATTTCCCTAATTTGGGGGCAAAACGCAGAAATTCCCTTTATTTTGGGGCAAAAATCAGAAATTCCCCTCATTTTGAGGCAAAATTCAAGAAATTTCCTTTATTTTGGGGCAAAATTGCAGGAATTTACTTTATTTTGGGGCAAAATTGCAGAAATTTCCCTTATTTGGGGCAAAATTGCAGAAATTTCACCTATTTTCAGGTAAAAAGGCTGAAATTTCCTTTATTTTGGGGCAAAAAAGGAGAAATTCCCCTTATTTTGGGGCAAAATTGCAGAAATTTCTTTTATTATGGGGAAAAATTGCAGAAATTTCCCTTATTTTAGGGCAAAATTGTAGAAATTTCACTTACTTCAGAGAAAAAAGGCAAAATTTTTTTTTTGAAGCAAAAAGGCAGAAATTCCCTTTATTTTGGGGCAAAAATGCAGAAATTCACCTTATTTTGGAGTAAAATTGAAGAAATTTCACATATTTCATGGCAAAAAGGCAGAAATTTCCCTTATTTTGAAGCAAAATTGCAGAAATTTCATTTATTTCAGGGCAAAAATTCAGAAAATTTCCCTTATTTTGGGGCAAAAAGAAGAAATTTCTTTTATTATAGTACAAAATTGAAGAAATTTTCCTTATTTTGGAACAAAAAGGCAGAAATTCCCCATATTTTGGGGCAAAAGGCAGAAATTCTTCTTATTTTGAGGTAAAATGCAGAAATTCTTCTTATTTAGAGGTAAAATGCAGAAATTCCCTTTATTTTGGGGCTAAAAGGCAGAAATTCCTCGTATTTTGAAGCAAAATTGCAGAAATTCTCATAATTTTCGGGCAAAAAGGCAGAAATTCTTTTTATTTTGGGGCAAAAAGACAGAAAAATCTCCTTTTTTCGGGAGCAAAAAGTCATAAATTCCCCTTATTTTGGGGCAAAATTGCAGAAATTTCACTTATTTTGGGGCAAAATTTCAGAAATTTCACTTATTTCAGGGCAAAAAGGCAGAAATTTCCCTTATTTTGGGGCAAAAATGAAGAAATTTCCCTTTTTTATGGCAAAAAATATGAATTCCCCTTATTTTCATTCAAAAGGTCAGAAATTCACCGTATTTTGGAGCAAAATTGCACAAATTCCCCTAATTGTGGGGCAAAAAAGCAGAAATTCTTTTTATTTTGGGGCAAAACTCAGAAATGTCACTTATTTTGGGGCAAAATTCCAGAAATTTCCATTATTTTGGGGCAAAATTGCAGAAATTTCACTTATTTTGGAGCAAAATTGCAGAAATTTCAATTATTTCAGAAAAAAAATGCAAAAATTTTCCTTATTTTGTGGCAAAAAGCAGAAATTCTCATATTTTGGTGCAAAAATCAGAACTTTCTTTTATTTTGAGGTAAAATCCTGAAATTCCCCTTATTTGGGGGCAAAAAGGCAGAAATTTCCCTTATTTTGGGGCAAAATTGCAGAAATTTCACTTATTTCAGGGTAACAAGTCAGAATTTTTTTTTTATTTTGGGGCAAAAAAGACAGAAATTCCCTTTGTTTTGGGGGAAAAAGACAGAAATTCCACTTATTTATAGGCAAAAAAGCAGAAATTCAATGTATTTTGGAGCAAAAATGAAGTAATTTCCTTTTTTTATGGCAAAAAGGTATGCATTCTTCTTATTTTCGGGCAAAAAGGCAGAAATTCCCCATATTTTGGGGCAAAAGGCAGAAATTCTTCTTATTTTTATGTAAAATGCAGAAATTCCTTTTAATTAGAGGTAAAATGCAGAAATTCCCCAAATATTGGGGGAAAATGCAGAAATTCCTTTTATTTTGGGGTTAAAAGCAGAAATTAACCGTATTATGAAGCAAAATTGCAGAAATTCTCATAATTTTCGGGCAAAAAAGCAGAAATTCTCCTTATTTTGGGGCAAAAAGACAGAAAATCTCCTTTTTTCGAGAGCAAACAGTCAGAAATTCCCCTTATTTTGGGGCATAATTCCAGAAATTTCTTTTACATTAGTGCAAAATTGCAGAAATTTCCCTTATTTTGGGGCAAAATTGCAGAAATTTCAATTATTTCAGGGTAATAAGTCAGAAATTCTCCTTATTTTGATGCAAAAAAGAAAGAAATTCCCTTTGTTTTGGGGGAAAAAGACAGAAATTCCACTTATTTAGAGGCAAAAATGCAGAAATTCCCCTTATTTTGGAGCAAAAATGAAGAAATTTCCCTTTTTATGGCAAAAAGGTATGCATTCCCATTATTTTCGGGCAAATTGGCAGAAATTCCCCGTATTTTGGAGCAAAATTGCAGAAATTTCCCTAATTTGGGGGCAAAACGCAGAAATTCCCTTTATTTTGGGGCAAAAATCAGAAATTCCCCTCATTTTGAGGCAAAATTCAAGAAATTTCCTTTATTTTGGGGCAAAATTGCAGGAATTTACTTTATTTTGGGGCAAAATTGCAGAAATTTCCCTTATTTGGGGCAAAATTGCAGAAATTTCACCTATTTTCAGGTAAAAAGGCTGAAATTTCCTTTATTTTGGGGCAAAAAAGGAGAAATTCCCCTTATTTTGGGGCAAAATTGCAGAAATTTCTTTTATTATGGGGAAAAATTGCAGAAATTTCCCTTATTTTAGGGCAAAATTGTAGAAATTTCACTTACTTCAGAGAAAAAAGGCAAAAATTTTTCTTATTTTGGGGCAAAAATGCAGAAATTCCCTTTATTTTGGGGCAAAAATGCAGAAATTCACCTTATTTTGGAGTAAAATTGAAGAAATTTCACATATTTCATGGCTCCATATTTTGGAGCAAAATTGCAGAAATTCAACTAATTTTGGGGTAAAAAATACAGTAATTTTCTTTATTTTGGGGCAAAAAGACAGAAATTCTCTTTATTTTGGGGCATAAGGCAGAAATTCCTCTTATTTTAGGGCAAAATTGCAGAAATTTCTCTTATTTGGGGGCAAAAAAACACAAATTCCTTTTATTTTGGGGCAAAATTCCAGAAATTTCCCTTATTATGGGGAAAAATTGTAGAAATTTCCCTTATTTTAGTGCAAAATTGCAGATATTTCATTTATTTCAAAAAAAAAGCAATAATTTTTCTTATTTTGGGGCAAAAAGGCAAAATTCCCATTATTTTGGGGCAAAAAAGCAGAAATTCACCTTATTTTAGGCTAAAATTGCAGAAATTTCACATATTTCAGGGCAAAAAGGCAGAAATTTCCCTTAATTTGGGGCAAAAATTAAGAAATTTCCCTTTTTTATGGCAAAGAGGTATGCATTCCCCTTTTTTCGGGCAAAAAGGGAGAAATTTCCCGTATTTTGGAGCAAAATTGCAGAAATTCTTCTAATTTTGGGGCAGAAAGGCAGAAATTCTTTTTATTTTGGGGCAAAACTCAGAAATTCCACTTATTTTGGGGCAAAATTCCAGAAATTTCCTTTATTTTGGGGCAAAATTGCAGAAATTTCACTTATTTTCGGGCAAAATTGCAGAAATTTCACTTATTTCAGGGAAAAAAAGGCAGAAATTTTCCTTATTTTGGGGCAAAAAGGCAGAAATTCCTAATATTTTGTTGCAAAAATGCAGAAATTCTTAATATTTTGTTGCAGAAATGCAGAAATTTCCCTTATTTTGAGGTAAAAAGGCTAAAAATTCCCTTATTTGGCGGCAAAAAGGCAGAAATTTCCTTTATTTTTGGGCAAATTTGCAGGAATTTCACTTATTTCAGGGTAATAAGTCAGAAATTTTTTTTATTTTGGGGCAAAAAAGACAGAAATTCCCTTTGTTTTGGGGGAAAAAGACAGAAATTCCACTTATTTAGAGGCAAAAAGGCAAAAGTTCCCCTTATTTTGGAGCAAAAATGAGGAAATTTCCCTTTTTTATGGCAAAAAGATATGCATTTTTCTTATTTTCAGACAAAAAGGCAAAAATTCACCATATTTTGGGGCAAAAGGCAGAAATTCCCCTTATTTTGGGGCAAATTGCAGAAATTTCTCTAATTGTGGGGCAATAAACAGAAATTCCCCTTATTTTGGGGCAAAATTGCAGAAATTTCCCTTATTATGAGAAAAAATTGCAGAAATTTCCCTTATTTAAGGCAAAATTGCAGAAATTTCACTAATCGTGGGGCACAGAGGCAGAAATTCTCCTTTTTTGGGGCAAAACTCAGAAATTCCACTTATTTTGCGGCAAAATTCCAGAAATTTCTTATCTTTTGGGGCAAAATTGCAGAAATTTTACTTATTTTGGGGCAAAATTGCAGAAATTTCACTTATTTCAGAGAAAAAGGGCAGAAATTTTCCTTATTTTGGGGCAAAAAGGCAGAAATTCCTAATATTTTGTGCCAAAATTCAGAAATTCTTTTTATTTTGAGGTAAAAATGCTGAAATTCCCCTTATTTGGGGGCAAAAAAGCAGAAATTTCCCTTATATTGGGGCTAAATTGCAGAAATTTCACTAATTTCAGGGTAATAAATCAGAAATTTTCATTATTTTGGGGCAAATATGACAGAAATTCCCATTGTTTTGGGGAAAAAGACAGAAATTCCACTTATTTAAAGGCAAAAATGCAGAAATTCCCCTTATTTTAGGGCAAAATTGCAAAAATTTTCCTTATTTGGGGGCAAATAAACAGAAATTAATTTTATTTTGGAGCAAAATTCCTGAAATTTCCCTAATTATGGGGAAAAATTGCAGAAATTTTTCTTATTTTAGGGCAAAACTGCAGAAATTTCACTTATTTCAGAGAAAAAAGGCAAAAATTTTTCTTATTTTGGGGCAAAAATGCAGAAATTCCCATTATTTTGGGGCAAAAAGGCAGAAATTCACCTTATTTTGGGCTAAAATTGCAGAAATTTCACATATTTCAGGGCAAAAATGCAGAAATTTCGCTTAATTTGATGCAAAAATGAAGAAATTTCCCTTTTTTGTGGCAAAAAGTTATGCATTCCCCTTATTTTCGGGCAAAAAGGCAGAAATTCCCCGTATTTTGGAGCAAAATTGCAGAAATTACCCTAATTGTGGGGCAAAAAGGCAGAAATTCTTCTTATTTTGGGGCAAAACTCAGAAATTCCACTTATTTTGGGGCAAAATTCCAGAAATTTCCCTTATTTTGGGGCAAAATTGCAGAAATTTCACTTATTTTGGGGCAAAATTGCAGAAATTTCGCTTATTTCAGGGGAAAAAAAGCAGAAATTTTCTTTTTTGGGGCAAAAATGCAGAAATTCTCCATATTTTGGTGCAAAAATCAGAAATTTCCCTTATTTTGAGGTAAAATGCTGAAATTCCCTTTTTTTTGGGGCAAAAGGCAGAAATTTCCCTTTTTTTTGGGGCAAATTTGCAGAAATTTCACTTATTTCAGGGAAAAAAAGGCAGAAATTTTCCTTATTTTTTGGCAATTGAGCAGAAATTCCTAATATTTTGTGGCAAAAATGCAGAAATTCCTAATATTTTGTTGCAAAAATGCAGAATTTTCCCTTATTTTGAGGTAAAAAGGCTGAAATTCCCCTTATTTTGGGGCAAAAAGGCAGAAATTTTTCTTATTTTGGGGAAAATTTGCAGAAATTTCACCTATTTCAGGGTTATAAGTCAGGAATTTTTCTTATTTTGGGGCAAAAAAGACAGAAATTCCTTTTGTCTTGGGAAAAAAAGACAGAAATTCCACTTATTTAGAGGGAAAAAGGCAAAAGTTCCCCTTATTTTGGAGTAAAAATGAAGAAAGTTCCCTTTTTTTATGGCAAAAATGTATGCATTCTTATTTTCAGACAAAAAAGCAGAAATTCTCCTTATTTTGGGGCAAAACTCAGAAATTCCACATATTTTGGGGCAAAATTCCAGAAATTTTTCTTATTTTGGGGCAAAATTGCAAAAATTTTACTTATTTTGGGGCAAAATTGCAGAAATTTCACTTATTTCAGGGAAAAAAGGCAGAAATTTTCCTTATTTGAGCAAAAAGGCAGAAATTCCCCATATTTTGGAGCATAATTGCAGAAATTCACCTAATTTGGGGGTAAAAAATACAGTAATTTTCTTTATTTTGGGGCAAAAAGGCAGATATTCTCTTTCTTTTGGGGCCAAAGGCAGAACTTCCCCTTATTTTAGGGCAAAATTGCAGAAATTTCTCTTATTTGGGGGCAAAAAACAGAAATTTCCCTTATTATGGGGAAAAATTGTAGAAATTTCCCTTATTTTAGGGCACAATTGCAGATATTTCACTTATTTCAGAAAAAAAAAACAAAAATTTTCCTTATTTTGGGGCAAAAAGCAGAAATTCCCATTATTTTAGTGCAAAAAGGCAGAAATTCACCTTAATTTGGGCTAAAATTGCAGAAATTTCACATATTTCAGGGCAAAAAGGCAGAAATTTCCCTTAATTTGAGGCAGAAATGAAGAAATTTCCCTTTTTTATGGCAAAAAGTATGCATTCCCCTTATTCTCGGGCAAAAAGGCAGAAATTCCCCGTATTTTGGAGCAAAATTGCAAAAATTCCCCTAATTGTGTGGCAGAAATGCAGAAATTCTCCTTGTTTTTGGGCAAAAGTCAGAAATTCCACTTATTTTGGGGCAAAATTCCAAAAATTTCCCTTATTTTGGGGCAAAATTGCAGAAATTTTACTTATTTTGGGGCAAAATTGCAGAAATTTCACTTATTTCAGGGAAAAAAAGCAGAAATTTTCCTTATTTTGGGGCAAAAAGGCAGAAATTCCTAATATTGTGTGCCAAAATTCAGAAATTCTTTTTATTTTGAGGTAAAAAGGCTGAAATTCCCCTTATTTGGGGGCAAAAAGGCAGAAATTTCCCTTATATTGGGGCATAATTGCAGAAATTTCACTAATTTCAGGGTAATAAGTCAGAAATTTTCCGTATTTTTGGGCAAAAATGACAGAAATTCCCTTTGTTTTTGGGGGAAAAAGACAGAAATTCCACTTATTTAGAGGCAAAAATGCAGAAATTCCCCTTATTTTAGGACAAAATTGCAGAAATTTCCCTTATTTGGGGGCAAAAAAACAGAAATTCCCTTTATTTTGGGGCAAAATTCCTGAAAATTTTCTTATTTTGGGGAAAATTGCAGAAATTTCACTTATTTTGGGGCAAAATTGCAGAAATTTCACTTATTTCAGGGAAAAAAGACAGTAATTTTCTTTATTTTGGGGCAAAAAGCAGAAATTCTCCATATTTTGGTGCAAAAATCAGAAATTTCCCTTATTTTGAGGTAAAATGCTGAATTTCCCCTTATTTTTGGGCAAAAGGCCGTAATTTCCCTTTTTTTGGGGCAAATTTGCAGAAATTTCACTTATTTCAGGGAAAAAAAGGCAGAAATTTTTCTTATTTTTTGGCAAAAGGGCAGAAATTTCTAATATTTTGTGGCAAAAATGCAGAAATTCCTAATATTTTGTTGCAAAAATGCAGAAATTTCCCTTATTTTGAGGTTAAAAGGCTGAAATTCCCCTTATTTGGGGGCAAAAAGGCAGAAATTTTTCTTATTTTGGGGCAAATTTGCAGAAATTTCACTTATTTCAGGGTTATAAGTCAGAAATTTTCCTTATTTTGGGGCAAAAAAGACAGAAATTCCCTTTGTTTTGGGGGAAAAAGACAGAAATTCCACTTATTTAGAGGCAAAAAGGCAAAAGTTAGCCTTATTTTGGAGCAAAAATGAAAAAATTTCCCTTTTTATGGCAAAAATGTATGCATTCTTATTATTTTCAGACAAAAAGACAGAAATTCCCTATATTTTGGGGCAAAAGGCAGAAATTCCCCTTATTTTGGGGCAAAATTGCAGAAATTTTTCTAATTGTGTGGCAAAAACCAGAAATTCCCCTTATTTTGGGGCAAAATTGCAGAAATTTCCCTTATTATGGGGAAAAATTGGCGAAATTTCCCTTATTTATGGCAAAATTGCAGAAATTTCACTAATTGTGGCGCAAAAAGGCAGAAATTCTCCTTATTTTAGGGCAAAACTCAGAAATTCCACTTATTTTGGGGCAAAATTCCAGAAATTTCCCTTATTTTGGGGCAAAATTGCAGAAATTTTCCTTATTTCATGGAAAAAAGGCAGAAATTTTCCTTATTTGAGCAAAAAGGCAGAAATTCCCCATATTTTGGAGCAAAATTGCAGAAATTCACCTAATTTTGGGGCAAAAAATACAGTAATTTTCTATATTTTGGGGCAAAAATGCAGAAATTCTTTTTATTTTGGGGCAAAAAGAAAGAAATTCCCTTTATTTTAGGGCAAAATTGCAGAAATTTCTCTTATTTGGGGGCAAAAAAACAGAAATTCCCCTTATTTTGGGGCAAAATTCAAGAAATTTCCCTTATTATGGGGGAAAATCGTAGAAATTTCCCTTATTTTAGGGCAAAATTGCAGATATTTCACTTATTTCAGAAAAAAAAGCAAAAATTTTTCTTAATTGGGGGCAAAAAGGCAGAAATTCCCATTATTTTGGGGCAAAAAGGCAGAAATTCAAATTATTTTGGGCTAAAATTGCAGAAATTTCACATATTTCAGGGCAAAAAGGCAGAAATTTCCCTTATTTTGGGGCAAAAATGAAGAAATTTCCCTTTTTATGGCAAAAAGTTATGCATTCCCTTTATTTTCGGGCAAAAAGGCAGAAATTTCCCGTATTTTGTAGCAAAATTGCAGAAATTCCACTAATTGTGGGGCAGAAAAGCAGAAATTCTCATTATTTTGGGGCAACATTCAGAAATTCCACTTATTTTGGGGCAAAATTGCAGAAATTTCACATATTTTGGGGCAAAATTGCAGAAATTTCAATTATTTCAGGGAAAAAAGGCAGAAATTTTCCTTATTTTGGGGCAAAAAGGCAGAAATTCCTAATATTTTGTTGCAAAAATGCAGAAATTCCTAATATTTTGTTGCAAAAATGCAGAACTTTTCCTTAATTTGAGGTAAAAAGGCTGAAATTCCCCTTATTTGGGGGCAAAAAGGCAGAAATTTCCTATATTTTGGGGCAAATTTGCAGAAACTTCACTTATTTCAGGGTAATAAGTCAGAAATTTTTTTTATTTTGGGGCAAAAAAAACAGAAATTTCCTTTGTTTTGGGGGAAAAAGACAGAAATTTCACTTATTTAGAGGCAAAAAGGCAAAAGTTCCCCTTATTTTGGAGCAAAAATGAGGAAATTTCCCTTTTTTATGGCAAAAAGTTATGCATTCTTCTTATTTTCAGACAAA
Organism: Micromys minutus; assembly: GCF_963924665.1. Lineage (NCBI taxonomy): Eukaryota > Metazoa > Chordata > Mammalia > Rodentia > Muridae > Micromys > Micromys minutus. The sequence continues at coordinate 1,387,102 of NW_027667806.1, read as the reverse complement.
AAGGCAGAAATTCCCCATATTTTGGGGCAAAATTGCCGAAATTTCCCTAATTGTAGGGCAAAAAACAGAAATTCCCCTAATTTTGGGTCAAAATTGCAGAAATTTTCTTTATTATGTGGCAAAATTGCAGAAATTTCCCTTATTTTAGGGCAAAATTGCAGAAATTTCACTAATCGTTGGGCAAAGAGGCAGAAATTCTCCTAATTTTGAAGCAAAACTCAGAAATTCCACTTATTTTGGGGCAAAATTCCAGAAATTTCCCTTATTTAGGGGCAAAATTGCAGAAATTTAACTTATTTTGGGGCAAAATTGCAGAAATTTCACTTATTTCAGAGAAAAAAGGCAGAAATTTTCCTTATTTTGGGGCAAAAATGCAGAAATTCCTAATATGTTTTGCCAAAATTCAGAAAGTCTTTTTATTTTGAGGTAAAAAGGATGAAATTCCCTTTATTTGGGGGCAAAAAGGCAGAAAATTCCCTTATATTGAGGCAAAATTGCAGAAATTTCACTAATTTCAGGGTAATAAGTCAGAAATTTTCCTTATTTTGGGGCAAAAATGACAGAAATTCTCTTTGTTTTGGGGGAAAGAGACAGAAATTCCACTTATTTAGAGGCAAAAATGCAGAAATTCCCCTTATTTTAGGACAAAATTGAAGAAATTTCCCTTATTTGGGGGCAAAAAAACAGAAATTCCCCTTATTTTGGGGCAAAATTCCTGAAAATTTTCTTATTTTGGGGAAAAATTGCAGAAATTTCACTTATTTTGGGGCAAAATTGCAGAAATTTCACTTATTTCAGGTAAAAAAGGCAGTTATTTTCTTTATTTTGGGGCAAAAAGGCAGAAATTCTCCATATTTTGGTGCAAAAATCAGAAATTTCCTTTATTTTGAGGTAAAATGCTGAAATTCCCCTTTTTTTGGGGTAAAAGGCCAAAATTTCCCTTTTTTTGGGGCAAATTTGCAGAAATTTCACATATTTCAGGGAATAAAAGGCAGAAATTTTCCTTATTTTTTGGCAAAAGGGCAGAAATTCCTAATATTTTGTGGCAAAAATGCAGAAATTCCTAATATTTTGTTGCAAAAATGCAGAAATTTTTCTTATTTTGAGGTTAAAAGGCTGAAATTCCCCTTATTTGGGGGCAAAAATGCAGAAATTTTTCTTATTTTGGGGCAAATTTGCAGAAATTTCACTTATTTCAGGGTTATTAGTCAGAAATTTTCCTTATTTTGGGGCAAAAAAGACAGAAATTCCCTTTGTTTTGGGGGAAAAAGACAGAAATTCCACTTATTTAGAGGCAAAAAGGCAAAAGTTCCCCTTATTTTAGAGCAAAATGAAGAAATTTTCCTTTTTTATAGCAAAAATGTATGCATTCTTCTTATTTTCAGACAAAAAGGCAGAAATTCCCCATATTTTGGGGCAAAAGGCAGAAATTCCCCTTATTTTGGGGCAAAATTGCAGAAATTTCCCTAATTTTGGGGCAAAAAACAGAAATTCCCCTTATTTGGGGGCAAAATTGCAGAAATTTCCCTTAGTATGGTGAAAAATTGCAGAACTTTCCCTTATTTAAGGCAAAATTGCAGAAATTTCACTAATTGTGGCGCAAAAAGGCAGAAATTCTCCTTATTTTAGGGCAAAACTCAGAAATTCCACTTATTTTGGGGCAAAATTCCAGAAATTATCTTTATTTTGGGGCAAAATTGCAAAAGTTTTACTTATTTTGGGGCAAAATTGCAGATATTTCACTTATTTCAGGAAAAAAAGGCAGAAATTTTTCTTATTTGAGCAAAAAGGCAGAAATTCCCCATATTTTGGAGCAAAATTGCAGAAATTCACCTAATTTGGGGGTAAAAAATACAGTAATTTTCTTTATTTTGGGGCAAAAAGGCAGAAATTCTCTTTATTTTGGGGCAAAAAGAAGGAAATTCTCTTTATTTTAGGGCAAAATTGCAGAAATTTCTCTTATTTGGGGGCAAAAAACAGAAATTCCCCTTATTTTGGGGCAAAATTCAAGAAATTTTTCTTTTTATGGGGAAAAATTGTAGAAATTTCCCTTATTTTAGGGCAAAATTGCAGATATTTCACTTATTTCAGAAAAAAAGCAAAAATTTTTCTTATTTTGGGGCAAAAAGGCAGAAATTCCCATTATTTTGGGGCAAAAAGGCAGAAATTCACCTTATTTTATGCTAAAATTGCAGAAATTTCACATATTTCAGGGCAAAAAGGCAGAAATTTCCCTTAATTTGGGGCAAAAATGAAGAAATTTCCCTTTTTATGGCAAAAAGGTATGCATTCCCTTTATTTTCAAGCAAAAAGGCAGAAATTTCCCGTATTTTGGAGCAAAATTGCAGAAATTCCCCTAATTGTGGGGCAGAAAAGCAGAAATTCTCCTTATTTTGGGGCAACACTCAGAAATTCCACTTATTTTGGGGCAAAATTCCAGAAATTTCCCTAATTTTGGGGCAAAATTGCAGAAATTTCACATATTTTGGGGCAAAATTGCAGAAATTTCAATTATTTCAGGGAAAAAAGGCAGAAATTTTCCTTATTTTGGGGCAAAAAGGCAGAAATTTCCCTTATATTGGGGCAAAATTGCAGAAATTTCACTAATTTCAGGGTAATAAGTCAGAAATTTTCCTTATTTTGGGGCAAAAATGACAGAAATTCTCTTTGTTTTGGGGGAAAAAGACAGAAATTCCACTTATTTAGAGGCAAAAATGCAGAAATTCCCCTTATTTTAGGACAAAATTGCAGAAATTTCCATTATTTGGGGGCAAAAAAACAGAAATTCCCCTTATTTTGGGGCAAAATTCCTGAAAATTTTCTTATTTTGGGGAAAAATTGCAAAAATTTCACTTATTTTGGGGCAAAATTTCAGAAATTTCACTTATTTCAAGGAAAAAAGGCAGTAATTTTCTTTATTTTGGGGCAAAAAGGCAGAAATTCTCCATATTTTGGTGCAAAAATCAGAAATTTCTCTTATTTTGAGGTAAAATCCTGAAATTCCCCTTATTTTGGGGCAAAAGGCCGAAATTTCCCTTTTTTTGGGGCAAATTTGCAGAAATTTCACTTATTTCAGAGAAAAAAAGGCAGAAATTTTCCTTATTTTTTGGCAAAAGGGCAGAAATTCCTAATATTTTGTGGCAAAAATGCAGAAATTCCTAATATTTTGTTGCAAAAATGCAGAAATTTCCCTTATTTTGAGGTAAAAAGGCTGAAATTCCCCTTATTTGGGGACAAAAAAGGCAGAAATTTTTCTTATTTTGGGGCATATTTCCAGAAATTTCACTTATTTCAGGGTTATAAGTCAGAAATTTTCCTTATTTTGGGGCAAAAAAGACAAAAATTCCCTTTGTTTTGGGGGAAAAAGACAGAAATTCCACTTATTTAGAGGCAAAACGGCAAAAGTTCCCCTTATTTTGTAGCAAAAATGAAGAAATTTCCATTTTTTATGGCAAAAATGTATGCATTCTTCTTATTTTCAGACAAAAAGGCAGAAATTCCCCATATTTTGGGGCAAAATGCAGAAATTCGCGTAATTTTGGGGCAAAATTGCAGAAATTTCCCTAATTGTGGGGCAAAAAACACAAATTCCCTTTATTTTGGGGCAAAATTGCAGAAATTTCCCTTATTATGGTGAAAAATTGCAGAAATTTCCCTTATTATGGGGAAAAATTGCAGAAATTTCACTAATTGTGGCGCAAAAAGGCAGAAATTCTCCTCATTTTAGGGTAAAACTCAGAAATTCCACTTATTTTGGGGCAAAATTCCAGAAATTTCCCTTATTTTGGGGCAAAATTGCAAAAATTTTACTTATTTTGGGGCAAAATTGCAGTAATTTCACTTATTTCAGGGAAAAAAGGCAGAATTTTTTCTTATTTGAGCAAAAAGGCAGAAATTCCTTATATTTTGGAGCAAAATTGCAGAAATTCACCTAATTTTTGGGTAAAAAATACAGTAATTTTCTTTTTTTTGTGGCAAAAAGGCAGAAATTCTCTTTATTTTGGGGCAAAAACAAAGAAATTCCCTTCATTTTAGGGCAAAATTGCAGAAATTTTTCTTATTTGGGGGCAAAAAAACAGAAATTCCCCTTATTTTGGGGCAAAATTCAAGAAATTGCCCTTATTATGGGGAAAAATTGCAGAAATTTCTCTTAATTAAGGCAAAATTGCAGAAATTTCACTAATTGTGGCGCAAAAAGGCAGAAATTCTCCTTATTTTAGGGCAAAACTCAGAAATTCCACTAATTTTGGGGCAAAATTCCAGAAATTTCCCTTATTTTGGGGCAAAATTGCAAAAATTTTACTTATTTTGGGGCAAAATTGCAGAAATTTCACTTATTTCAGAAAAAAAGGCAGAAATTTTCCTTATTTGAGCAAAAAGGCAGAAATTCCCCATATTTTGGAGCAAAATTGCAGAAATTCACCTAATTTTGGGGTAAAAAATACAGTAATTTTCTTTATTTTGGGGCAAAAAGGCAGAAATTCTCTTTATTTTGGGGCAAAAAGAAAGAAATTCCCTTTATTTTAGGGCAAAATTGCAGAAATTTCTTTTATTTGGGGGCAAAAAAACAGAAATTCCCCTTATTTTAGGGCAAAATTCAAGAAATTTCTCTTATTATAGGGAAAAATTGTAGAAATTTCCCTTATTTTAGGGCAAAATTGCAGATATTTCACTTATTTCAGAAAAAAAGCAAAAATTTTTCTTATTTTGGGGCAAAAAGCAGAAATTCCCATTATTTTGGGGCAAAAAGGCAGAAATTCACCTTATTTTGGGCTAAAATTGCAGAAATTTCACATATTTCAGGGCAAAAAGGCAGAAATTTCCCTTAATTTGGGGCAAAAATGAAGAAATTTCCCTTTTTATGGCAAAAAGGTATTCATTCCCTTTATTTTCGGGCAAAAAGACAGAAATTTCCCGTATTTTGGAGCAAAATTGCAGAAATTCCCCTAATTGTGGGGCAGAAAAGCAGAAATTCTACTTATTTTGGGGCAACACTCAGAAATTCCACTTATTTTGGGGCAAAATTCCAGAAATTTCCCATATTTTGGGGCAAAATTGCAGAAATTTCACATATTTTGGGGCAAAATTGCAGAAATTTCAATTATTTCAGGGAAAAAAGGCAGAAATTTTCCTTATTTTGGGGTAAAAAGGCAGAAATTCCTAATATTTTGTTGCAGAAATGCAGAAATTCCTAATATTTTGTTTGAAAAATGCAGAACTTTTCCTTAATTTGAGGTAATAAGGCTGAAATTCCCCTTATTTGGGGGAAAAAGGCAGAAATTTCCTTTATTTTGGGGCAAATTTGCAGAAATTTCACTTATTTCAGGGTAATAAGTCAGAAATTTTTCTTATTTTGGGGCAAAAAATATAGAAATTGCCTTTGTTTTGGGGGAAAAAGACAGAAATTCCACTTATTTAGAGGCAAAAAGGCAAAAGTTCCTCTTATTTTGGAGCAAAAATGAGGAAATTTCCCTTTTTTATGACAAAAAGGTATGCATTCTTTTTATTTTCAGACAAAAACGCAGAAATTCCCCATATTTTGGGGCAAAAGGCAGAAATTCCCCTTATTTTGGGGTAAAATTGCAGAAATTTCCCTAATTGTGGGGCTAAAAACAGAAATTCCCCTTATTTTGGGGCAAAATTGCAGAAATTTCCCTTATTATGGGGAAAAATTGCAGAAATTTCCCTTATTTTAGGGCAAAATTGCAGAAATTTCATTAATTGTGGGGCAAAAAAGCAGAAATTCTCCTTATTTTGGGCAAACCTCAGAAATTCCACTTATTTTCGGGCAAAATTCCCGAAATATCCCTTATTTGGGGGCAAAATTGCAAAATTTTACTTATTTTGGGGCAAAATTGCAGAAATTTCACTTATTTCAGGGAAAAAATGCAGAAATTTTCTTTATTTTGGGGCAAAAACGCAGAAATTCCTAATATTTTGTGCCAAAATTCAGAAATTCCTTTTATTTTGAGGTAAAAAGGCTGAAATTCCCTTTATTTGGGGGCAAAAAGGCAGAAATTTCTTTTATATTGGGGCAAAATTGCAGAAATTTCACTATTTCAGGGTAATAAGTCAGAAATTTTCCTTATTTTGGGGCAAAAATGACAGAAATTCCCTTTGTTTTGGCGGAAAAAGACAGAAATTCCACTTATTTAAAGGCAAAAATGCAGAAATTCCCCTTATTTTAGGGTAAAATTGCAGAAATTTTTCTTATTTGGGGCAAAAAAACAGAAATTCTTTTTATTTTGGGGCAAAATTTCTGAAATGTCCCTAATTATGGGGAAAAATTGCAAAAATTTCCCTTATTTTAGGGCAAAATTGCAGAAATTTCACTTATTTCAGAGAATAAAGGAAAAAATTTTTCTTATTTTGGGGCAAAAATCAGAAATTCCCATTATTTTGGGGCAAAAAGGCAGAAATTCACCGTATTTTGGGCTAAAATTGCTGAAATTTCACATATTTCAGGGCAAATAAGCAGAAATTTCCCTTAATTTGGGTCAAAATGAAGAAATTTCCCTTTTTATGGCAAAAAGGTATGCATTCCCCTTATTTTCGGATAAAAAAGCAGAAATTCCCCGTATTTTGGAGCAAAATTGCAGAAATTTCCCTAATTATGGGGCAGAAATGCAGAAATTCTCCTTATTTTTGGGCAAAACTCAGAAATTCCACTTATTTTGGGGCAAAATTCCAGAAATTTCCCTTATTTTGGGTCAAAATTGAAGAAATTTCACTTATTTTCTGGCAAAATTGCAGAAATTTCACTTATTTCAGGGAAAAAAGGCAGAAAATTTCCTTATTTTGGGGCAAAAGGCAGAAATTTCCCTTTTTTGGGGGCAAATTTGCAGAAATTTCACTTATTTCAGGGAAAAAAGGCAGAAATTTTCCTTATTTTTTGGCAAAAGGGCAGAAATTCCTAATATTTTGTGGCAAAAATGCAGAAATTTTTAATATTTTGTTGCAAAAATGCAGAAATTTCCCTTATTTTGAGGTAAAAAGGCTGAAATTCCCCTTATTTGGGGGCAAAAAGGCAGAAATTTTTCTTATTTTTGGGTAAATTTGCATAAATTTCACTTATTTCAGGGTAATAAGTCAGAAATTTTTCTTATTTTGGGGCAAAAAATATAGAAATTGCCTTTGTTTTGGGGGAAAAAGACAGAAATTCCACTTATTTAGAGGCAAAAAGGCAAAAGTTCCCCTTATTTTGGAGCAAAAATGAGGAAATTTCCCTTTTTTATGACAAAAAGGTATGCATTCTTCTTATTTTCAGACAAAAACGCAGAAATTCCCCATATTTTGGGGCAAAAGGCAGAAATTCTCCTTATTTTGGGGCAAAATTGCAGAAATTTCCCTAATTGTGGGGCAAAAAACAGAAATTCCCCTTATTTTGGGGCAAAATTGCAGAAATTTCCCTTATTATGGGGAAAAATTGCAGAAATTTCCCTTATTTAAGGCACAATTGCAGAAATTTCCCTCATTTTAGGGCAAAATTGCAGAAATTTCACTAATTGTTGTGCAAAAAGGCAGAAATTCTCCTTATTTTGGGGCAAAACTCAGAAATTCCACTTATTTTGGGGCAAAATTCCAGAAATATCCCTTATTTTGGGGCAAAATTGCAGAAATTTTACTTATTTTTTAGAAAAAATTGCAGAAATTGCACTTATTTCAGGGAAAAAAAGCAGAAATTTTCTTTATTTTGGGGCAAAAACGCAGAAATTCCTAATATTTGTGCCAAAATTCAAAAATTCCCCTTATTTTGAGGTAAAAACGCTGAATTTCCCCTTATTTGATGGCTAAAAGGCAGAAATTTCCTTTATATTAGGGCAAAATTGCAGATATTTCACTTATTTCAGGGTAATAAGTCAGAAATTTTCCTTATTTTGGGGCAAAAAGTACAGAAATTCCCTTTGTTTTGGGGAAAAAAACAGAAATTCCACTCATTAAGAGGCATAAAAGCAGAAATTCCTCTTATTTTAGGGCAAAATTGCAGAAATTTCTCTTCTTTGGGGGCAAAAAAAACAGAAATTCCCCTTATTTTGGGGCAAAATTTCAGAAATTTCCTTTATTATGGGGAAAATTGCAGAAATTTCTTTTATGTTAGGGCAAAATTGCAGAAATTTCACTTATTTCAGAGAAAAAAGCAAAAATTTTTTTTATTTTGGGGCAAAAAACAGAAATTCCCATTATTTTGGGGCAAAAAGGCAGAAATTCACCTTATTTTGGGCTAAAATTGCAGAAATTTTTCATATTTCAGGGCAAAAAGGCAGAAATTTTTCTTAATTTGGGGCAAAAATGAAGAAATTTCCCTTTTTTATGGCAAAAAGGTATGCATTCCACTTATTTTCGGGCAAAAAGCAGAAATTCCCCGTATTTTAAAGCACAATTGCAGAAATTCCCCTAATTGTGGGGCAAGAAGGCAGAAATTCTTTTTATTTTGGGGAAAACTCAGAAATTCCACTTAATTTGGGGCAAAATTCCAGAAATTTCCCTTATTTTGGGTCAAAATTGAAGAAATTTCACTTATTTTCTGGCAAAATTGCAGAAATTTCACTTATTTCAGGGAAAAAAGGCAGAAAATTTCCTTATTTTGGGGCAAAAAGGCAGAAATTCTTCATATTTTGGTGCAAAAATCAGAAATTTCCCTTATTTTGAGGTAAAATGCTGAGATTCCCCTTATTTTGGGGCAAAAGGAAGAAATTTCCCTTTTTGGGGGCAAATTTGCAGAAATTTCACTTATTTCAGGGTAATAAGTCAGAAATTTTCTTTATTATGGGGCAAAAAAACAGAAATTCCCTTTGTTTTGGGGGAAAAAGACAGAAATTCCACTTATTTAGAGGCAAAAAGGCAAAAGTTCCCCTTATTTTGGAGCAAAAATAAAGAAATTTCTTTTTTTATGGCAAAAAGGTATGCATTCTTCTTATTTTCGGACAAAAAGGCAGAAATTCCCTACATTTTGGGGCAAAATTACAGAAATTTCCCTAATTTCCAGCAAAAAACAGAAATTCCCCTTAATTTGAAGCAAAATTGCAGAAATTTCCTTTATTATGGGGAAAAATTGCAGAAATTTCTCTTATTTTAGGGCAAAATTGCAGAAATTTCACTAATTGTGGGGCAAAAAGGCAGAAATTCTCCTTATTTTGGGGTAAAACTCAGAAATTCCACTTATTTTGGGGCCAAATTCCAGAAATTTCCCTTATTTTGTGGCAAAATTGCAGAGATTTTACTTATTTTGGGGCAAAATTTCAGAAATTTCACTTATTTCAGGGAAAAAGGCAGAAATTTTCCTTATTTTGGGGCAAGAAGGCAGAAATTCCTAATATTTTGTGCCAAAATTCAGAAATTCCCCTTATTTTGAGGTAAAAAGGCTGAAATTCCCCTTATTTGGGGGCAAAAAGGCAGAAATTTCCCTTATATTGGAGCAAAATTGAAGAAATTTCACTTATTTCAGGGTAATAAGTAAGAAATTTTCCTTATTTTGGGGCAAAAATGACAGAAATTCCCTTTGTTTTGGGGGAAAAAGACAGAAATTCCACTTATTTAGAGGAAAAAAAGCAGAAATTCCTCTTATTTTAGGGCAAAATTGCAGAAATTTCCTTTATTTGGGGGCAAAAAACAGAAATTCCCTTTATTTTGGGGCAAAATTCCAGAAATTTCCTATATTATGGGGAAAAATTGCAGAAATTTCTTTTATTTTAGGGCAAAATTGCAGAAATATCACATATTTCAGAGAAAAAAAGCAAAAATTTTTCTTATTTTGGGGCAAAAAAGCAGAAATTCCCATTATTTTGGGGCAAAAAGGCAGAAATTCCCTTTTTTTTGGGCTAAAATTGCAGAAATTTCACATATTTCAGGGCAAAAAGGCAGAAATTTCCCTTAATTTGGGGCAAAAATGAAGAAATTTCCCTTTTTTATGGCAAAAAGGTATGCATTCCCCTTATTTTCAGGCAAAAAGGCAGAAATTTCCTGTATTTTGAAGCAAAATTGCAGAAATGCCCCTAATTGTGGGGCAAAAAGGCAGAAATTCTCCTTATTTTGGGGCAAAACTCAGAAATTCCACTTATTTTTGGGCCAAATTCCAGAAATTTCCCTTATTTTGGGGCAAAATTGCAGAAATTTCACTTATTTTGGGGCAAAATTGCAGAAATTTCACTTATTTCAGGAAAAAAAAAGGAGAAATTTTCCTTATTTTGGGGCAAAAAAGCAGAAATTCCTAATATTTTGTGGCAAAAATGCAGAAATTCCTAATATTTTGTTGCAACAATGCAGAAATTTCCCTTATTTTGAGGTAAAAAGGCTGAAATTCCCCATATTTAAGGGCAAAAAGGCAGAAATTTCCCTTATTTTGGGGCAAATTTGGAGAAATTTCACTTATTTCAGGGTAATAAGTCAGAAATTTTCCTTATTTTGGGGCAAAAAAGACAAAAATTCCCTTTGTTTTGGGGGAAAAAGACAGAAATTTCACTTATTTAGAGGCAAAAAGGCAAAAGTTCCCCTTATTTTGTAGCAAAAATGAAGAAATTTCCCTTTTTTATGGCAAAAATGTATGCATTCTTCTTATTTTTAGACAAAAAGGCAGAAATTCCCAATATTTTGGGGCAAAATTTCAGAAATTTCCCTAATTGTGGGGCAAAAAACAGAAATTCCCCTTATTTTGGGGCAAAATTGCAGAAATTTCCCTTATTATGAGGAAAAATTGCAGAAATTTCCCTTATTTAAGGCAAAATTGCAGAAATTTCACTAATTGTGGCGCAAAAAGGCAGAAATTCTCTTTATTTTAGGGCAAAACTCAGAAATTCCACTTATTTTGGGGCAAAATTCCAGAAATTTCCCTTATTTTGGGGCAAAATTGCAAAAATTTTACTTATTTTGGGGCAAAATTGCATTAATTTCACTTATTTCAGGGAAAAAAGGCAGAATTTTTCCTTATTGAGCAAAAAGGCAGAAATTCCCCATATTTTGCAGCAAAATTGCAGAAATTCACCTAATTTTGGGGTAAAAAATACAGTAATTTTCTTTATTTTGGGGCAAAAAGGCAGAAATTCTCTTTATTTTGGGGCAAAAACAAAGAAATTCCCTTCATTTTAGGGCAAAATTGCAGAAATTTTTCTTATTTGGGGGCAAAAAAACAGAAATTCCCCTTATTTTGGGGCAAAATTCAAGAAATTTCCCTTATTATGGGGAAAAATTGCAGAAATTTCCCTTAATTAAGGCAAAATTGCAGAAATTTCACTAATTGTGGTGCAAAAAGACAGAAATTCTCCTTATTTTAGGGCAAAACTCAGAAATTCCACTAATTTTGGGGCAAAATTCCAGAAATTTCCCTTATTTTGGGGCAAAATTGCAAAAATTTTACTTATTTTGGGGCAAAATTGCAGAAATTTCACTTATTTCAGAAAAAAAGGCAGAAATTTTCCTTATTTGAGCAAAAAGGCAGAAATTCCCCATATTTTGGAGCAAAATTGCAGAAATTCACCTAATTTTGGGGTAAAAAATACAGTAATTTTCTTTATTTTGGGGCAAAAAGGCAGAAATTCTCTTTATTTTGGGGCAAAAAGAAAGAAATTCCCTTTATTTTAGGGCAAAATTGCAGAAATTTCTTTTATTTGGGGGCAAAAAAACAGAAATTTTCCTTATTTTAGGGCAAAATTCAAGAAATTTCTCTTATTATAGGGAAAAATTGTAGAAATTTTCCTTATTTTAGGGCAAAATTGCAGATATTTCACTTATTTCAGAAAAAAAGCAAAAATTTTTCTTATTTTGGGGCAAAAAGGCAGAAATTCCCATTATTTTGGGGCAAAAAGGCAGAAATTCACCTTATTTTGGGCTAAAATTGCAGAAATTTCACATATTTCAGGGCAAAAAGGCAGAAATTTCCCTTAATTTGGGGCAAAAATGAAGAAATTTCCCTTTTTATGGCAAAAAGGTATGCATTCCCTTTATTTTCGGGCAAAAAGACAGAAATTTCCTGTATTTTGGAGCAAAATTGCAGAAATTCCCCTAATTGTGGGGCAGAAAAGCAGAAATTCTACTTATTTTGGGGCAAAACTCAGAAATTCCACTTATTTTGGGGCAAAATTCCAGAAATTTCCCATATTTTGGGGCAAAATTGCAGAAATTTCACATTTTGGGCCAAAATTGCAGAAATTTCAATTATTTCAGGAAAAAAAGGCAGAAATTTTCCTTATTTTGGGGTAAAAAGGCAGAAATTCCTAATATTTTGTTGCAAAAATGCAGAAATTCCTAATATTTTGTTGCAAAAATGCAGAACATTTCCTTAATTTGAGGTAAAAAGGCTGAAATTCCCCTTATTTGGGGGCAAAAAGGCAGAAATTTCCTTTATTTTGGGGCAAATTTGCAGAAATTTCACTTATTTCAGGGTAATAAGTCAGAAATTTTTCTTATTTTGGGGCAAAAAATATAGAAATTGCCTTTGTTTTGGGGGAAAAAGACAGAAATTCCACTTATTTAGAGGCAAAAAGGCAAAAGTTCCCCTTATTTTGGAGCAAAAATGATGAAATTTCCCTTTTTTATGACAAAAAGGTATGCATTCTTCTTATTTTCAGACAAAAACGCAGAAATTCCCCATATTTTGGGGCAAAAGGCAGAAATTCCCCTTATTTTGGGGTAAAATTGCAGAAATTTCCCTAATTGTGGGGCAAAAAACAGAAATTCCCCTTATTTTGGGGCAAAATTGCAGAAATTTCCCTTATTATGGGGAAAAATTGCAGAAATTTTCCTTATTTTAGGGCAAAATTGCAGAAATTTCATTAATTGTGGGGCAAAAAAGCAGAAATTCTCCTTATTTTGGGCAAAACTCAGAAATTCCACTTATTTTCGGGCAAAATTCCCGAAATTTTCCTTATTTGGGGGCAAAATTGCAAAATTTTACTTATTTTGAGGCAAAATTGCAGAAATTTCACTTATTTCAGGGAAAAAATGCAGAAATTTTTTTTATTTTGGGGCAAAAACGCAGAAATTCCTAATATTTTGTGCCAAAATTCAGAAATTCCTTTTATTTTGAGGTAAAAAGGCTGAAATTCCCTTTATTTGGGGTCAAAAAGGCAGAAATTTCTTTTATATTGGGGCGAAATTGCAGAAATTTCACTATTTCAGGGTAATAAGTCAGAAATTTTCCTTATTTTGGGGCAAAAATGACAGAAATTCCCTTTGTTTTGGCGGAAAAAGACAGAAATTCCACTTATTTAAAGGCAAAAATGCAGAAATTCTCCTTATTTTAGGGTAAAATTGCAGAAATTTTTCTTATTTGGGGGCAAAAAAACAGAAATTCTTTTTATTTTGGGGCAAAATTCCTGAAATTTCCCTAATTATGGGGAAAAATTGCAAAAATTTCCCTTATTTTAGGGCAAAATTGCAGAAATTTCACTTATTTCAGAGAATAAAGGAAAAAATTTTTCTTATTTTGGGGCAAAAATCAGAAATTCCCATTATTTTGGGGCAAAAAGGCAGAAATTCACCTTATTTTGGGCTAAAATTGCTGAAATTTCACATATTTCAGGGCAAAAAAGCAGAAATTTCCCTTAATTTGGGGCAAAATGAAGAAATTTCCCTTTTTATGGCAAAAAGGTATGCATTCCCCTTATTTTCGGGTAAAAAAGCAGAAATTCTTCGTATTTTGGAGCAAAATTGCAGAAATTTCCCTAATTGTGGGGCAGAAATGCAGAAATTCTCCTTATTTTTGGGCAAAACTCAGAAATTCCACTTATTTTGGGGCAAAATTCCAGAAATTTCCCTTATTTCGGGGCAAAATTGCAAAAATTTCACTTATTTTGGGGCAAAATTGCAGAAATTTCACTTATTTCAGGGAAAAAAGGCAGAAATTTTCCTTATTTTGGAGCAAAAAGGCAGAAATTCTCCATATTTTGGTGCAAAAATCAGAAATTTCTTTTATTTTGAGGTAAAATGCTGAAATTCCCCATATTTTGGGGCAAAAGGCAGAAATTTCCCTTTTTTGGGGGCAAATTTGCAGAAATTTCACTTATTTCAGGGAAAAAAAGGCAGAAATTTTCCTTATTTTTTGGCAAAAGGGCAATAATTCCTAATATTTTGTGGCAAAAATGCAGAAATTTTTAATAATTTGTTGCAAAAATACAGAAATTTCCCTTATTTTGAGGTAAAAAGGCTGAAATTCCCCATATTTAAGGGCAAAAAGGCAGAAATTTCCCTTATTTTGGGGCAAATTTACAGAAATTTCACTTATTTCAGGGTAATAAGTCAGAAATTTTTCTTATTTTGGGGCAAAAAATATAGAAATTGCCTTTGTTTTGGGGGAAAAAGACAGAAATTCCACTTATTTAGAGGCAAAAAGGCAAAAGTTCCTCTTATTTTGGAGCAAAAATGAGGAAATTTCCCTTATTTATGACAAAAATGTATGCATTCTTCTTATTTTCAGACAAAAAGGCAGAAATTCCCCATATTTTGGGGCAAAAGGCAGAAATTCTCCTTATTTTGGGGCAAAATTGCAGAAATTTCCCTAATTGTGGGGCAAAAAACAGAAATTCCCCTTATTTTGGGGCAAAATTGCAGAAATTTCCCTTATTATGGGGAAAAATTGCAGAAATTTCGCTTATTTAAGGCAAAATTGCAGAAATTTCCCTCATTTTAGGGCAAAATTGCAGAAATTTCACTAATTGTTGTGCAAAAAGGCAGAAATTCTCCTTATTTTGGGGCAAAACTCAGAAATTCCACTTATTTTGGGGCAAAATTGCAGAAATATCCCTTATTTTGGGGCAAAATTGCAGAAATTTTACTTATTTTTTAGAAAAAATTGCAGAAATTGCACTTATTTCAGGGAAAAAGGCAGAAATTTTCCTTATTTTGGGGCAAAAATGCAGAAATTCCTAATATTTGTGCCAAAATTCAAAAATTCCCCTTATTTTGAGGTAAAAACGCTGAAATTCCCCTTATTTGATGGCTAAAAGGCAGAAATTTCCTTTATATTAGGGCAAAATTGCAGATATTTCACTTATTTCAGGGTAATAAGTCAGAAATTTTCCTTATTTTGGGGCAAAAAGTACAGAAATTCCCTTTGTTTTGGGGAAAAAAACAGAAATTCCACTCATTTAGAGGCAAAAAAACAGAAATTCCCTTTGTTTTGGGGGAAAAAGACAGAAATTCCACTTATTTAGAGGCAAAAAGGCAAAAGTTCCCCTTATTTTGGAGCAAAAATAAAGAAATTTCTTTTTTTATGGCAAAAAGTTATGCATTCTTCTTATTTTCGGACAAAAAGGCAGAAATTCCCTATATTTTGGGGCAAAATTACAGAAATTTCCCTAATTTCCAGCAAAAAACAGAAATTCCCCTTAATTTGAAGCAAAATTGCAGAAATTTCCTTTATTATGGGGAAAAATTGCAGAAATTTCTCTTATTTTAGGGCAAAATTGCAGAAATTTCACTAATTGTGGGGCAAAAAGGCAGAAATTCTCCTTATTTTGGGGCAAAACTCAGAAATTCCACTTATTTTGGGGCAAAATTCCAGAAATTTCCCATATTTTGTGGCAAAATTGCAGAGATTTTACTTATTTTGGGGCAAAATTGCAGAAATTTCACTTATTTCAGGGAAAAAGGCAGAAATTTTCCTTATTTTGGGGCAAGAAGGCAGAAATTCCTAATATTTTGTGCCAAAATTCAGAAATTCCCCTTATTTTGAGGTAAAAAGGCTGAAATTCCCTTTATTTGGGGGCAAAAAGGCAGAAATTTCCCTTATATTGGAGCAAAATTGAAGAAATTTCACTTATTTCAGGGTAATAAGTAAGAAATTTTCCTTATTTTGGGGCAAAAATGACAGAAATTCCCTTTGTTTTGGGGGAAAAAGACAGAAATTCCACTTATTTAGAGGAAAAAAAGCAGAAATTCCTCTTATTTTAGGGCAAAATTGCAGAAATTTCCTTTATTTGGGGGCAAAAAACAGAAATTCCCTTTATTTTGGGGCAAAATTCCAGAAATTTCCTATATTATGGGGAAAAATTGCAGAAATTTCTTTTATTTTAGGGCAAAATTGCAGAAATATCACATATTTCAGAGAAAAAAAGCAAAAATTTTTCTTATTTTGGGGCAAAAAAGCAGAAATTCCCATTATTTTGGGGCAAAAAGGCAGAAATTCCCTTTTTTTGGGCTAAAATTGCAGAAATTTCACATATTTCAGGGCAAAAAGGCAGAAATTTCCCTTAATTTGGGGCAAAAATGAAGAAATTTCCCTTTTTTATGGCAAAAAGGTATGCATTCCCCTTATTTTCAGGCAAAAGGCAGAAATTTCCCGTATTTTGAAGCAAAATTACATAAATGCCCCTAATTGTGGGTCAAAAAGGCAGAAATTCTCCTTATTTTGGGGCAAAACTCAGAAATTCCACTTATTTTGGGGCCAAATTCCAGAAATTTCCCTTATTTTGGGGCAAAATTGCAGAAATTTCACTTATTTTGGGGCAAAATTGCAGAAATTTCACTTATTTCAGGAAAAAAAAAGCAGAAATTTTCCTTATTTTGGGGCAAAAAAGCAGAAATTCCTAATATTTTGTGGCAAAAATGCAGAAATTCCTAATATTTTGTTGCAAAAATGCAGAAATTTCCCTTATTTTGAGGTAAAAAGGCTGAAATTCCCCATATTTAAGGGCAAAAAGGCAGAAATTTCCCTTATTTTGGGGCAAATTTGCAGAAATTTCACTTATTTCAGGGTAATAAGTCAGAAATTTTTCTTATTTTGGTGCAAAAAAGACAGAAATTCCCTTTATTTTGGGGGAAAAAGACAGAAATTCCACTTATTTAGAGGCAAAAAGGCAAAAGTTCCCCTTATTTTGGAGCAAAAATGAAGAAATTTCCCTTTTTTATGGCAAAAAGGTATGCATTCTTCTTATTTTTGGACAAAAAGGCAGAAATTCCCCATATTTTAGAACAAAAGGCAGAAATTCCTTTTATTTTGGAGCAAAATTGCAGAAATTTCCCTAATTGTGGGGCAAAAAAAAAAAATTCCCCATATTTTGAAGCAAAATTGCAGAAATTTCCTTTATTATGGGGTAAAATTGCAGAAATTTCTCTTATTTTAGGGCAAAATTGCAGAAATTTCACTAATTGTGGGGCAAAAAGGCAGAAATTCTCCTTATTTTGGGGCAAAACTCAGAAATTCCACTTATTTTGGGGCAAAATTCCAGAAATTTCCCTTATTTTGTGGCAAAATTGCAGAAATTTTACTTATTTTGGGGCAAAATTGCAGAAATTTCACTTATTTCAGGGAAAAAAGGCAGAAATTTTCCTTATTTTGGGGCAAAAAGGCAGAAATTCCTAATATTTTGTGCCAAAGTTCAGAAATTCCCCTTATTTTGAGGTAAAAAGGCTGAAATTCTCCTTATTTGGGGGCAAAAAGGCAGAAATTTCCCTTATATTGGAGCAAAATTGCAGAAATTTCACTTATTTCAGGGTAATAAGTCAGAAATTTTTCTTATTTTGGGGCAAAAATGACAGAAATTCCCTTTGTTTTGGGGGAAAAAGACAGAAATTCCACTTATTTAGAGGCAAAAAAAGCAGAAATTCCCCTTATTTTAGGGCAAAATTGCAGAAATTTCCCTTATTTGGGGGCAAAAAAACAGAAATTCCTCTTATTTTGGGGCAAAATTCCAGAAATTATCTTTATTATGGGGAAAAATTGCAGAAATTTCTTTTATTTTAGGGCAAAATTGCAGAAATTTCATTTATTTCAGAGAAAAAAAGCAAAAATTTTTCTTACTTTGGGGCAAAAAGGCAGAAATTTTCATTATTTTGGGGCAAAAAGGCAGAAATTCACCTTATTTTGGGCTAAAATTGCAGAAATTTCAAATATTTCAGGGCAAAAAGGCAGAAATTTCCCTTTTTTGGGGCAAAAGTAAAGAAATTTCCCTTTTTTAATGGCAAAAAGGTATGCATTCCCCTTATTTTCAGGCAAAAAGGCAGAAATTCCCCGTATTTTGAAGCAAAATTGCAGAAATTCCCCTAATTGTGGGGCAAAAAGACAGAAATTCTCCTTATTTTGGGGCAAAACTCAGAAATTCCACTTATTTTGGGGCCAAATTCCAGAAATTTCCCTTATTTTGGGGCAAAATTGCAGAAATTTCACTTATTTTGGGGCAAAATTGCAGAAATTTCACTTATTTCAGGGAAAAAAAGCAGAAATTTTCCTTATTTTTGGGCAAAAATGCAGAAATTCCTAATATTTTGTTGCAAAAATGCATAAATTCCTAATATTTTGTTTCAAAAATGAAGAAATTTCCCTTATTTTGAGGTAAAAAGGCTGTAATTTCCCTTATATGGGTGCAAAAAGACAGAAATTTCCCTTATTTTGCGGCAAAATTGCAGAAATTTCACTTATTTCAGGGAAAAAAAGGCAGAAATTTTCCTTATTTTGGGGCAAAAAACAGAAATTCCCATTATTTTGGGGCAAAAAGGCAGAAATTCACCTTATTTTGGGCTAAAATTGCAGAAATTTTTCATATTTCAGGGCAAAAAGGCAGAAATTTTTCTTAATTTGGGGCAAAAATGAAGAAATTTCCCTTTTTTATGGCAAAAAGTTATGCATTCCACTTATTTTCAGGCAAAAAGCAGAAATTCCCCGTGTTTTAAAGCACAATTGCAGAAATTCCCCTAATTGTGGGGCAAGAAGGCAGAAATTCTTTTTATTTTGGGGCAAAACTCAGAAATTCCACTTATTTTGGGGCAAAATTCCAGAAATTTCCCTTATTTTGGGGCAAAATTGAAGAAATTTCACTTATTTTCTGGCAAAATTGCAGAAATTTCACTTATTTCAGGGAAAAAAGGCAGAAAATTTCCTTATTTTGGGGCAAAAAGGCAGAAATTCTTCATATTTTGGTGCAAAAATCAGAAATTTCCCTTATTTTGAGGTAAAATGCTGAAATTCCCCTTATTTTGGGGCAAAAGGCAGAAATTTCCCTTTTTTGGGGCAAATTTGCAGAAATTTCACTTATTTCAGGGTAATAAGTCAGAAATTTTCTTTATTATGGGGCAAAAAAACAGAAATTCCCTTTGTTTTGGGGGAAAAAGACAGAAATTCCACTTATTTAGAGGCAAAAAGGCAAAAGTTCCCCTTATTTTGGAGCAAAAAGAAAGAAAATTTTTTTATGGCAAAAAGGTATGCATTCTTCTTATTTTCGGACAAAAAGGCAGAAATTCCCTATATTTTGGGGCAAAATTACAGAAATTTCCCTAATTTCCAGCAAAAAACAGAAATTCCCCTTAATTTGAAGCAAAATTGCAGAAATTTCCTTTATTATGGGGAAAAATTGCAGAAATTTCTCTTATTTTAGGGCAAAATTGCAGAAATTTCACTAATTGTGGGGCAAAAAGGCAGAAATTCTCCTTATTTTGGGGCAAAACTCAGAAATTCCTCTTATTTTGGGGCAAAATTCCAGAAATTTCCCTTATTTTGTGGCAAAATTGCAGAGATTTTACTTATTTTGGGGCAAAATTGCAGAAATTTCACTTATTTCAGGGAAAAAGGCAGAAATTTTCCTTATTTTGGGGCAAGAAGGCAGAAATTCCTAATATTTTGTGCCAAAATTCAGAAATTCCCCTTATTTTGAGGTAAAAAGGCTGAAATTCCCCTTATTTGGGGGCAAAAAGGCAGAAATTTCCCTTATATTGGAGCAAAATTGAAGAAATTTCACTTATTTCAGGGTAATAAGTCAGAAATTTTTCTTATTTTGGGGCAAAAAATATAGAAATTGCCTTTGTTTTGGGGGAAAAAGACAGAAATTCCACTTATTTAGAGGCAAAAAGGCAAAAGTTCCCCTTTTTTTGGAGCAAAAATGAGGAAATTTCCCTTTTTTATGACAAAAAGGTATGCATTCTTCTTATTTTCAGACAAAAACGCAGAAATTCCCCATATTTTGGGGCAAAAGGCAGAAATTCCCCTTATTTTGGGGTAAAATTGCAGAAATTTCCCTAATTGTGGGGCAAAAAACAGAAATTCCCCTTATTTTGGGCAAAATTGCAGAAATTTCCCTTATTATGGGGAAAAATTGCAGAAATTTCCCTTATTTTAGGGCAAAATTGCAGAAATTTCATTAATTGTGGGGCAAAAAAGCAGAAATTCTCCTTATTTTGGGCAAAACTCAGAAATTCCACTTATTTTCGGGCAAAATTCCCGAAATTTCCCTTATTTGGGGGCAAAATTGCAAAATTTTACTTATTTTGGGGCAAAATTGCAGAAATTTCACTTATTTCAGGGATAAAATGCAGAAATTTTTTTTGTTTTGGGGCAAAAACGGAGAAATTCCTAATATTTTGTGCCAAAATTCAGAAATTCCTTTTATTTTGAGGTAAAAAGGCTGAAATTCCCTTTATTTGGGGGCAAAAAGGCAGAAATTTCTTTTATATTGGGGCGAAATTGCAGAAATTTCACTATTTCAGGGTAATAAGTCAGAAATTTTCCTTA
Source organism: Micromys minutus (assembly GCF_963924665.1). Classification (NCBI taxonomy): domain Eukaryota; kingdom Metazoa; phylum Chordata; class Mammalia; order Rodentia; family Muridae; genus Micromys; species Micromys minutus. The sequence continues at coordinate 1,366,671 of NW_027667806.1, read as the reverse complement.
TTTTGGGGCAAAAATGACAGAAATTCCCTTTGTTTTGGCGGAAAAAGACAGAAATTCCACTTATTTAAAGGCAAAAATGCAGAAATTCTCCTTATTTTAGGGTAAAATTGCAGAAATTTTTCTTATTTGGGGGCAAAAAAACAGAAATTCTTTTTATTTTGGGGCAAAATTCCTGAAATTTCCCTAATTATGGGGAAAAATTGCAAAAATTTCCCTTATTTTAGGGCAAAATTGCAGAAATTTCACTTATTTCAGAGAATAAAGGAAAAAATTTTTCTTATTTTGGGGCAAAATTCAGAAATTCCCATTATTTTGGGGCAAAAAGGCAGAAATTCACCTTATTTTGGGCTAAAATTGCTGAAATTTCACATATTTCAGGGCAAAAAAGCAGAAATTTCCCTTAATTTGGGGCAAAATGAAGAAATTTCCCTTTTTATGGCAAAAAGGTATGCATTCCCCTTATTTTCGGGTAAAAAAGCAGAAATTCCCCGTATTTTGGAGCAAAATTGCAGAAATTTCCCTAATTGTGGGGCAGAAATGCAGAAATTCTCCTTATTTTTGGGCAAAACTCAGAAATTCCACTTATTTTGGGGCAAAATTCCAGAAATTTCCCTTATTTTGGGGCAAAATTGCAAAAATTTCACTTATTTTGGGGCAAAATTGCAGAAATTTCACTTATTTCAGGGAAAAAATGCAGAATTTTTTTTTTATTTTGGGGCAAAAACGCAGAAATTCCTAATATTTTGTGCCAAAATTCAGAAATTCCTTTTATTTTGAGGTAAAAAGGCTGAAATTCCCTTTATTTGGGGGCAAAAAGGCAGAAATTTCTTTTATATTGGGGCGAAATTGCAGAAATTTCACTATTTCAGGGTAATAAGTCAGAAATTTTCCTTATTTTGGGGCAAAAATGACAGAAATTCCCTTTGTTTTGGCGGAAAAAGACAGAAATTCCACTTATTTAAAGGCAAAAATGCAGAAATTCTCCTTATTTTAGGGTAAAATTGCAGAAATTTTTCTTATTTGGGGGCAAAAAAACAGAAATTCTTTTTATTTTGGGGCAAAATTCCTGAAATTTCCCTAATTATGGGGAAAAATTGCAAAAATTTCCCTTATTTTAGGGCAAAATTGCAGAAATTTCACTTATTTCAGAGAATAAAGGAAAAAATTTTTCTTATTTTGGGGCAAAAATCAGAAATTCCCATTATTTTGGGGCAAAAAGGCAGAAATTCACCTTATTTTGGGCTAAAATTGCTGAAATTTCACATATTTCAGGGCAAAAAAGCAGAAATTTCCCTTAATTTGGGGCAAAACTCAGAAATTCCACTTATTTTGGGGCAAAATTCCAGAAATTTCCCTTATTTTGGGGCAAAATTGCAAAAATTTCACTTATTTTGGGGCAAAATTGCAGAAATTTCACTTATTTCAGGGAAAAAAGGCAGAAAATTTCCTTATTTTGGAGCAAAAAGGCAGAAATTCTCCATATTTTGGTGCAAAAATCAGAAATTTCTTTTATTTTGAGGTAAAATGCTGAAATTCCCCATATTTTGAAGCAAAAGGCAGAAATTTCCCTTTTTTGGGGGCAAATTTGCAGAAATTTAACTTATTTCAGGGAAAAAAAGGCAGAAATTTTCCTTATTTTTTGGCAAAAGGGCAGAAATTCCTAATATTTTGTGGCAAAAATGCAGAAATTTTTAATAATTTGTTGCAAAAATGCAGAAATTTCCCTTATTTTGAGGTAAAAAGGCTGAAATTCCCCTTATTTGGGGGCAAAAAGGCAGAAATTTTTCTTATTTTGGGGCAAATTTGCAGAAATTTCACTTATTTCAGGGTAATAAGTCAGAAATTTTTCTTATTTTGGGGCAAAAAATATAGAAATTGCCTTTGTTTTGGGGGAAAAAGACAGAAATTCCACTTATTTAGAGGCAAAAAGGCAAAAGTTCCCCTTATTTTGGAGCAAAAATGAGGAAATTTCCCTTATTTATGACAAAAATGTATGCATTCTTCTTATTTTCAGACAAAAAGGCAGAAATTCCCCATATTTTGGGGCAAAAGGCAGAAATTCTCCTTATTTTGGGGCAAAATTGCAGAAATTTCCCTAATTGTGGGGCAAAAAACAGAAATTCCCCTTATTTTGGGGCAAAATTGCAGAAATTTCCCTTATTATGGGGAAAAATTGCTGAAATTTCGCTTATTTAAGGCAAAATTGCAGAAATTTCCCTCATTTTAGGGCAAAATTGCAGAAATTTCACTAATTGTTGTGCAAAAAGGCAGAAATTCTCCTTATTTTGAGGCAAACTCAGAAATTCCACTTATTTTGGGGCAAAATTGCAGAAATATCCCTTATTTTGGGGCAAAATTGCAGAAATTTTACTTATTTTTTAGAAAAAATTGCAGAAATTGCACTTATTTCAGGGAAAAAAGGCAGAAATTTTCCTTATTTGCGGGCAAAAACGCAGAAATTCCTAATATTTGTGCCAAAATTCAAAAATTCCCCTTATTTTGAGGTAAAAACGCTGAAATTCCCCTTATTTGATGGCTAAAAGGCAGAAATTTCCTTTATATTAGGGCAAAATTGCAGATATTTCACTTATTTCAGGGTAATAAGTCAGAAATTTTCCTTATTTTGGGGCAAAAAGTACAGAAATTCCCTTTGTTTTGGGGAAAAAAACAGAAATTCCACTCATTTAGAGGCAAAAAAACAGAAATTCCCTTTGTTTTGGGGGAAAAAGACAGAAATTCCACTTATTTAGAGGCAAAAAGGCAAACGTTCCCCTTATTTTGGAGCAAAAATAAAGAAATTTCTTTTTTTATGGCAAAAAGGTATGCATTCTTCTTATTTTCGGACAAAAAGGCAGAAATTCCCTATATTTTGGGGCAAAATTACAGAAATTTCCCTAATTTCCAGCAAAAAACAGAAATTCCCCTTAATTTGAAGCAAAATTGCAGAAATTTCCTTTATTATGGGGAAAAATTGCAGAAATTTCTCTTATTTTAGGGCAAAACTGCAGAAATTTCACTAATTGTGGGGCAAAAAGGCAGAAATTCTCCTTATTTTGGGGCAAAACTCAGAAATTCCACTTATTTTGGGGCAAAATTCCAGAAATTTCCCTTATTTTGTGGCAAAATTGCAGAGATTTTACTTATTTTGGGGCAAAATTGCAGAAATTTCACTTATTTCAGGGAAAAAGGCAGAAATTTTCCTTATTTTGGGGCAAGAAGGCAGAAATTCCTAATATTTTGTGCCAAAATTCAGAAATTCCCCTTATTTTGAGGTAAAAAGGCTGAAATTCCCTTTATTTGGGGGCAAAAAGGCAGAAATTTCCCTTATATTGGAGCAAAATTGAAGAAATTTCACTTATTTCAGGGTAATAAGTAAGAAATTTTCCTTATTTTGGGGCAAAAATGACAGAAATTCCCTTTGTTTGGGGGGAAAAAGACAGAAATTCCACTTATTTAGAGGAAAAAAAGCAGAAATTCCTCTTATTTTAGGGCAAAATTGCAGAAATTTCCTTTATTTGGGGGCAAAAAACAGAAATTCCCTTTATTTTGGGGCAAAATTCCAGAAATTTCCTATATTATGGGGAAAAATTGCAGAAATTTCTTTTATTTTAGGGCAAAATTGCAGAAATATCACATATTTCAGAGAAAAAAAGCAAAAATTTTTCTTAGTTTGGGGCAAAAAAGCAGAAATTCCCATTATTTTGGGGCAAAAAGGCAGAAATTCCCTTTTTTTGGGCTAAAATTGCAGAAATTTCACATATTTCAGGGCAAAAAGGCAGAAATTTCCCTTAATTTGGGGCAAAAATGAAGAAATTTCCCTTTTTTATGGCAAAAAGGTATGCATTCCCCTTATTTTCAGGCAAAAAGGCAGAAATTTCCCGTATTTTGAAGCAAAATTGCAGAAATGCCCCTAATTGTGGGGCAAAAAGGCAGAAATTCTCCTTATTTTGGGGCAAAACTCAGAAATTCCACTTATTTTGGGGCCAAATTCCAGAAATTTCCCTTATTTTGGGGCAAAATTGCAGAAATTTCACTTATTTTGGGGCAAAATTGCAGAAATTTCACTTATTTCAGGAAAAAAAAAGCAGAAATTTTCCTTATTTTGGGGCAAAAAAGCAGAAATTCCTAATATTTTGTGGCAAAAATGCAGAAATTCCTAATATTTTGTTGCAAAAATGCAGAAATTTCCCTTATTTTGAGGTAAAAAGGCTGAAATTCCCCATATTTAAGGGCAAAAAGGCAGAAATTTCCCTTATTTTGGGGCAAATTTGCAGAAATTTCACTTATTTCAGGGTAATAAGTCAGAAATTTTTCTTATTTTGGTGCAAAAAAGACAGAAATTCCCTTTGTTTTGGGGGAAAAAGACAGAAATTCCACTTATTTAGAGGCAAAAAGGCAAAAGTTCCCCTTATTTTGGAGCAAAAATGAAGAAATTTCCCTTTTTTATGGCAAAAAGGTATGCATTCTTCTTATTTTTGGAAAAAAGGCAGAAATTTCCCATATTTTAGAACAAAAGGCAGAAATTCCTTTTATTTTGGAGCAAAATTGCAGAAATTTCCCTAATTGTGGGGCAAAAAACAGAAATTCCCCTTATTTTGAAGCAAAATTGCAGAAATTTCCTTTATTATGGGGAAAAATTGCAGAAATTTCTCTTATTTTAGGGCAAAATTGCAGAAATTTCACTAATTGTGGGGCAAAAAGTCAGAAATTCTCCTTATTTTGGGGGAAAACTCAGAAATTCCACTTATTTTGGGGCAAAATTCCAGAAATTTCCCTTATTTTGTGGCAAAATTGCAGAAATTTTACTTATTTTGGGGCAAAATTGCAGAAATTTCACTTATTTCAGGGAAAAAAGGCAGAAATTTTCCTTATTTTGGGGCAAAAAGGCAGAAATTCCTAATATTTTGTGCCAAAATTCAGAAATTCCCCTTATTTTAAGGTAAAAAGGCTGAAATTCTCCTTATTTGGGGGCAAAAAGGCAGAAATTTCCCTTATATTGGAGCAAAATTGCAGAAATTTCACTTATTTCAGGGTAATAAGTCAGAAATTTTTCTTATTTTGGGGCAAAAATGACAGAAATTCCCTTTGTTTTGAGGGAAAAAGACAGATATTCCACTTATTTAGAGGCAAAAAAGCAGAAATTCCCCTTATTTTAGGGCAAAATTGCAGAAATTTCCCTTATTTGGGGGCAAAAAAACAGAAATTCCTCTTATTTTGGGGCAAAATTCCAGAAATTATCTTTATTATGGGGAAAAATTGAAGAAATTTCTTTTATTTTAGGGCAAAATTGCAGAAATTTCATTTATTTCAGAGAAAAAAAGCAAAAATTTTTCTTATTTTGGGCCAAAAAGGCAGAAATTTTCATTATTTTGGGGCAAAAAGGCAGAAATTCACCTTATTTTGGGCTAAAATTGCAGAAATTTCAAATATTTCAGGGCAAAAAGGCAGAAATTTCCCTTTTTTGGGGCAAAAGTGAAGAAATTTCCCTTTTTTAATGGCAAAAAGGTATGCATTCCCCTTATTTTCAGGCAAAAAGGCAGAAATTCCCCGTATTTTGAAGCAAAATTGCAGAAATTCCCCTAATTGTGGGGCAAAAAGACAGAAATTCTCCTTATTTTGGGGCAAAACTCAGAAATTCCACTTATTTTGGGGCCAAATTTCAGAAATTTCCCTTATTTTGGGGCAAAATTGCAGAAATTTCACTTATTTTGGGGCAAAATTGCAGAAATTTCACTTATTTCAGGGAAAAAAAGCAGAAATTTTCCTTATTTTTGTGCAAAAATGCAGAAATTCCTAATATTTTGTTGCAAAAATGCATAAATTCCTAATATTTTGTTTCAATAATGCAGAAATTTCCCTTATTTTGAGGTAAAAAGGCTGTAATTTCCCTTATATGGGTGCAAAAAGACAGAAATTTCCCTTATTTTGCGGCAAAATTGCAGAAATTTCACTTATTTCAGGGAAAAAAAGGCAGAAATTTTCCTTATTTTGGGGCAAAAAACAGAAATTCCCATTATTTTGGGGCAAAAAGGCAGAAATTCACCTTATTTTGGGCTAAAGTTGCAGAAATTTTTCATATTTCTGGGCAAAAAGGCAGAAATTTTTCTTAATTTGGGGCAAAAATGAAGAAATTTCCCTTTTTATGGCAAAAAGTTATGCATTCCACTTATTTTCGGGCAAAAAGCAGAAATTCCCCGTATTTTAAAGCACAATTGCAGAAATTCCCCTAATTGTGGGGCAAGAAGGCAGAAATTCTTTTTATTTTGGGGCAAAACTCAGAAATTCCACTTATTTTGGGGCAAAATTCCAGAAATTTCCCTTATTTTGGGGCAAAATTGAAGAAATTTCACTTATTTTCTGGCAAAATTGCAGAAATTTCACTTATTTTAAAGAAAAAAGGCAGAAAATTTCCTTATTTTGGGGCAAAAAGGCAGAAATTCTTCATATTTTGGTGCAAAAATCAGAAATTTCCCTTATTTTGAGGTAAAATGCTGAAATTCCCCTTATTTTGGGGCAAATGCAGAAATTTCCCTTTTTTGGGGCAAATTTGCAGAAATTTCACTTATTTCAGGGTAATAAGTCAGAAATTTTCTTTATTATGGGGCAAAAAAACAGAAATTCCCTTTGTTTTGGGGGAAAAAGACAGAAATTCCACTTATTTAGAGGCAAAAAGGCAAAAGTTCCCCTTATTTTGGAGCAAAAAGAAAGAAATTTTTTTTATGGCAAAAAGGTATGCATTCTTCTTATTTTCGGACAAAAAGGCAGAAATTCCCTATATTTTGGGGCAAAATTACAGAAATTTCCCTAATTTCCAGCAAAAAACAGAAATTCCCCTTAATTTGAAGCAAAATTGCAGAAATTTCCTTTATTATGGGGAAAAATTGCAGAAATTTCTCTTATTTTAGGGCAAAATTGCAGAAATTTCACTAATTGTTGGGCAAAAGGCAGAAATTCTCCTTATTTTGGGGCAAAACTCAGAAATTCCACTTATTTTGGGGCAAAATTCCAGAAATTTCCCTTATTTTGTGGCAAAATTGCAGAAATTTTACTTATTTTGGGGCAAAATTGCAGAAATTTCACTTATTTCAGGGAAAAAGGCAGAAATTTTCCTTATTTTGGGGCAAGAAGGCAAAAATTCCTAATATTTTGTGCCAAAATTCAGAAATTCCCCTTATTTTGAGGTAAAAAGTCTGAAATTCCCCTTATTTGGGGGCAAAAAGGCAGAAATTTCCCTTATATTGGAGCAAAATTGAAGAAATTTCACTTATTTCAGGGTAATAAGTAAGAAATTTTCCTTATTTTAAGGCAAAAATGACAGAAATTTCCTTTGTTTTGGGGGAAAAAGACAGAAATTCCACTTATTTAGAGGAAAAAAAGCAGAAATTCCTCTTATTTTAGGGCAAAATTGCAGAAATTTCCTTTATTTGGGGGCAAAAAACAGAAATTCCCTTTATTTTGGGGCAAAATTCCAGAAATTTCCTATATTATGGGGAAAAATTGCAGAAATTTCTTTTATTTTAGGGCAAAATTGCAGAAATATCACATATTTCACAGAAAAAAAGCAAAAATTTTTCTTATTTTGGTGCCAAAAAGCAGAAATTCCCATTATTTTGGGGCAAAAAGGCAGAAATTCCCTTTTTTTGGGCTAAAATTGCAGAAATTTCACATATTTCAGGGCAAAAAGGCAGAAATTTCCCTTAATTCGGGGCAAAAATGAAGAAATTTCCCTTTTTTATGGCAAAAAGGTATGCATTCCCCTTATTTTCAGGCAAAAAGGCAGAAATTTCCCGTATTTTGAATCAAAATTGCAGAAATGCCCCTAATTGTGGGTCCAAAAGGCAGAAATTCTCCTTATTTTGGGGCAAAACTCAGAAATTCCACTTATTTTGGGGCCAAATTCCAGAAATTTCCCTTATTTTGGGGCAAAATTGCAGAAATTTCACTTATTTTGGGGCAAAATTGCAGAAATTTCACTTATTTCAGGAGAAAAAAGCAGAAATTTTCCTTATTTTGGGGCAAAAAAGCAGAAATTCCTAATATTTTGTGGCAAAAATGCAGAAATTCCTAATATTTTGTTGCAAAAATGCAGAAATTTCCCTTATTTTGAGGTAAAAATGCTGAAATTCCCCATATTTAAGGGCAAAATGGCAGAAATTTCCCTTATTTTGGGGCAAATTTGCAGAAATTTCACTTATTTCAGGGTAATAAGTCAGAAATTTTTCTTATTTTGGTGCAAAAAAGACAGAAATTCCCTTTGTTTTGGGGGAAAAAGACAGAAATTCCACTTATTTAGAGGCAAAAAGGCAAAAGTTCCCCTTATTTTGGAGCAAAAATGAAGAAATTTCCCTTTTTTATGGCAAAAAGGTATGCATTCTTCTTATTTTTGGACAAAAAGGCAGAAATTCCCCATATTTTAGAACAAAAGGCAGAAATTCCTTTTATTTTGGAGCAAAATTGCAGAAATTTCCCTAATTGTGGGGCAAAAACAGAAATTCCCCTTATTTTGAAGCAAAATTGCAGAAATTTCCTTTATTATGGGGAAAAATTGCAGAAATTTCTCTTATTTTAGGGCAAAATTGCAGAAATTTCACTAACTGTGGGGCAAAAGGCAGAAATTCTCCTTATTTTGGGGCAAAACTCAGAAATTCCACTTATTTTGGGGCCAAATTCCAGAAATTTCCCTTATTTTGGGGCAAAATTGCAGAAATTTTACTTATTTTGGGGCAAAATTGCAGTAATTTCACTTATTTCAGGGAAAAAAGGCAGAAATTTTCCTTATTTTGGGGCAAAAAGGCAGAAATTCCTAATATTTTGTGCCAAAATTCAGAAATTCCCCTTATTTTGAGGAAAAAAGGCTGAAATTCCCCAAATTTGGGGGCATAAAGGCAGAAATTTCCCTTATATTGGAGCAAAATTGCAGAAATTTCACTTATTTCAGGGTAATAAGTCAGAAAGTTTTCTTATTTTGGGGCAAAAATGACAGAAATTCCCTTTGTTTTGGGGGAAAAAGACAGAAATTCCACTTATTTAGATGCAAAAAAGCAGAAATTCCCCTTATTTTAGGGCAAAATTGCAGAAATTTCCCTTATTTGGGGGCAAAAAACAGAAATTCCTCTTATTTTGGGGCAAAATTCCAGAAATTATCTTTATTATGGGGAAAAATTGCAGAAATTTCTTTTATTTTAGGGCAAAATTGCAGAAATTTCATTTATTTCAGAGAAAAAAAGCAAAAATTTTTCTTATTTTGGGCCAAAAAGGCAGAAATTTTCATTATTTTGGGGCAAAAAGGCAGAAATTCACCTTATTTTGGGCTAAAATTGCAGAAATTTCAAATATTTCAGGGCAAAAAGGCAGAAATTTCCCTTAATTTGGGGCAAAAGTGAAGAAATTTCCCTTTTTTATGGCAAAAAGGTATGCATTCCCCTTATTTTCAGGCAAAAAGGCAGAAATTCCCCATATTTTGAAGCAAAATTGCAGAAATTCCCCTAAGTGTGAGGCAGAAAAGGCAGAAATTTCCCGTATTTTGGGGCAAAATTGCAGAAATTTCACTTATTTCAGGAAAAAAAAAGCAGAAATTTTCCTTATTTTTGGGCAAAAATGCAGAAATTCCTAATATTTTGTGGCAAAAATGCATAAATTCGTAATATTTTGTTTCAAAAATGCAGAAATTTCCCTTATTTTGAGGTAAAAAGGCTGAAATTTCCCTTATATGGGTGCAAAAAGGCAGAAATTTCCCTTATTTTGAGGCAAAATTGCAGAACTTTCACTTATTTAAGGGAAAAAAAGGCAGAAATTCTCCTTATTTTGGGGCAAAAAGGCAGAAATTCTCCGTATTTTGGTGGAAAAATCAGATATTTCCCTTATTTTGAGGTAAAATGCTGAAATTCCCCTTATTTTGGGGCAAAAGGCAGAAATTTCCCTATTTTTGGGGCAAATTTGCATAAATTTCACTTATTTCAGGGTAATTAGTAAGAAATTTTCCTTATTTTGGGGCAAAAACCACAGAAATTTTCTTTGTTTTGGGAGAAAAAAACAAAAATTCCACTTATTTAGAGGCAAAAAGGCAAAAGTTCCCCTTATTTTAGAGCAAAAATGAAGAAATTTCCCTTTTTTATGGCAAAAAGGTATGCATTCTTCTTATTTTCGGAAAAAAAGCAGAAATTCCCCATATTTTGGGGCAAAAGGCAGAAATTCCCCTTATTTTGGGGCAAAAATGCAGAAATTTTCCTAATTGTGGGGCAAAAAACAGAAATTCCTCTTATTTTGAAGCAAAATTGCAGAAATTTCCCTTATTATGGGCAAAAATTGCAGAAATTTCCCTTATTTTAGGGCAAAATTGCAGAAATTTTACTAATTGTGGGGCAAAAAGGCAGAAATTCTCCTTATTTTGGGGCAAAACTCTGAAATTCCACTTATTTTGGGGCAAGAATCACAGAAATTTCCCTTATTTTAGGGGGAAAATTGCAGAAATTTTATTATTTTGGGGCAAAATTGCAGAAATTTCACTTATTTCAAAGAAAAAAGGCAGAAATTTTTTTCATTTTAGGGCAAAAAGGCATAAATTCCTAATATTTTGTACCGAAATTCAGAAATTCCCATTATTTTGAGGTAAAAAGGCTGATATTCCCTTTATTTGGGGGCAAAAACGCAGAAATTTCCTTTATATTGGGAAAAAATTGCAGAAATTTCACTTATTTCAGGGTAATAAGTCAGAAATTTTCCTTATTTTGAGGCAAAAATGACAGAAATTCCCTTTGTTTTGGGGGAAAAAGACAGAAATTACACTTATTTATAGGCAAAAAAGCAGGAAATTCCCCTTATTTTAGGGCAAAATTGCAGAAATTTCCCTTATTTGGGGGCAAAAAAACCAGAAATTCCCCTTATTTTTTGGCAAAATTCCAGGAATTTCACTTATTATAGGGAAAAATTGCAGAAATTTCCCTTATTTTAGGGCAAAATTGCAGAAATTTCACTTTTTTCAGAGAAAAAACGCGAAAATTTTTCTTATTTTGGGGCAAAAAGGCAGAAATTCCCATTATTTTGGGGCAAAAAGGCAGAAATTCACCTTATTTTGGGCTAAAATTGCAGAAATTTCACATATTTCAGGGCAAGAAGGCAGAAATTTCCATTAATTTGGGGCAAAAATGAAGAAATTTCTTTTTTTTTATGGCAAAAAGGTATGCATTCCCCTTATTTTCGGGCAAAAAGGCAGAAATTCCCGGTATTTTGGAGCAAAATTGCAGAAATTCCCTTAATTGTGGGGCCAAATTCCAGAAATTTTCCTTATTTTGGGGCAAAATTGCAGAAATTTCCCTTATTTTTAGCTAAAAAGGCTGAAATTCCCCTTATTAGTGGAAAAAAGGCAGAAATTTTTTTATTTTGGGGCAAATTTGCAGAAATTTCACTTATTTCAGGGTTATAAGTCAGAAATTTTCCTTGTTTTGGGGCAAAAAATACAGAAATTCCTTTTGTTTTGGGGGAAAAAGACAGAAATTCCACTTATTTAGAGGCAAAAATGCAAAAGTTCCCCTTATTTTGGAGCAAAAATGAAGAAATTTCCCTTATTATGAAGAAAAATTGCAGAAATTTCCCTTATTTTAGGGCAAAATTGCAGAAGTTTCACTAATTGTGGGGCAAAAAGGCATAAATTCTTCTTATTTTGGGGCAAAACTCAGAAATTCCACTTATTTTGGGGCAAAATTCCAGAAATTTCCCTTATTTTGGGGCAAAATTGCAGAAATTTTACTTATTTTGGGGCAAAATTGCAGAAATTTCACTTATTTCAAGGAAAAAAGCAGAAATTTTCCTTATTTTGGGGCAAAAAGGCAGAATTTTCTAATATTTTGTGCCAAAATTCAGAAATTCCCCTTATTTTGAGATAAAAAGGTTGAAATTCCCCTTATTTTGGGGCAAAAAGGCAGAAATTTCCCTTATATTGGGGTAAAATTGCAGAAATTTCACTTATTTCAGGGTAATAAGTCAGAAATTTTCCTTATTTGGGGGCAAAAATGACAGAATTTCCCTTTGTTTTCGGGGAAAAAGACAGAAATTCCACTTATTTAGAGGCAAATAAGCAGAAATTCCCCTTATTTTAGGGCAAAATTGCAGAAATTTCCCTTATTTGGATCAAAAAAACAGAAATTCCCCTTATTTTGGGGCAAAATTCCAGAAATTTCCCTTTTTATGGGGGAAAATTGCAGAAATTTCCTTTATTTTAGGGCAAAATTGCAGAAATTTCACTTATTTCAGAAAAAAAAGGCAAAAATTTTTCTTATTTTGGAGCAAAAAGGCAGAAATTCCCATTACTTTGATGGCAAAAAGGCAGAAATTCACCTTATTTTGGGGTAAAATTGCAGAAATTTCACATATTTCAGGGCAAAAACGCAGAAATTTCCCTTAATTTGGGGCAAAAATGAAGAAATTTCCCTTAATTTGGGGCAAAAATGAAGAAAATTCCCTTTTTTATGGCAAAAAGGTATGCATTCCCTTTATTTTCGGCAAAAAGGCAGAAATTCCCCGTATTTTGTAGCAAAATTGCAGAAATTCCCCTAATTGTGGGGCAAAAAGGCAGAAATTATCTTTATTTTGGGGCAAAACTCAGAAATTCACTTATTTTAGGGCAAAATTGCAGAAATTTCACTTATTTCAGTGAAAAAAAGTCAGAAATTTTCTTTATTTTGGGGCAAAAAGGCAGAAATTCCTAATATTTTGTGGCAAAAATGCAGAAATTCCTAATATTTTGTTGCAAAAATGCAGAAATTTCCCTTATTTTGAGGTAAAAATGCTGAAATTCCCCTTATTTGGGAGCAAAAAGCAGAAATTTCTTTTATTTTGGGGCAAATTTGCAGAAATTTAACTTATTTCAGGGTAATAAGTCAGAAATTTTTCTTATTTTGGTGCAAAAAAGACAGAAATTCCCTTTGTTTTGGGAGAAAAAGACAGAAATTCCACTTATTTAGAGGCAAAAGGCAAAAGGTCCCCTTATTTTGGAGCAAAAATGAAGAAATTTCCCTTTAATATGGCAAAAAGGTATGCATTCTTCTTATTTTCGAAAATAAGGCAGAAATTCCCCATATTTTGGGGCAAAAGGGAGAAATTCCCCTTATTTTGGGGCAAAAAGGCAGAAATTCACCTTATTTTGGCTAAAATTGCAGAAATTTCACATATTTCAGGGCAAAAAGGCAGACATTTCCATTAATTTGGGGCAAAAATGAGGAAATTTCCCTTTTTTATGGTAAAAAGGTATGCATTCCCGTTATTTTCGAGCAAAAAGGCAGAAATTCCCCGTATTTTGGAGCAAAATTGCAGAAATTCCCCTAATTGTGGGGCAAAAAGGCAGAAATTTTTCTTATTTTGGGGCAAAACTCAGAAATTCCACTTATTTTGGGGCAAAATTCCAGAAATTTCCCTTATTTTGGGGCAAAATTGCAGAAATTTCACTTATTTTGGGTAAAAAAGGCAGAAATTTTCCTTATTTTGGAGCAAAATTCCAGAAATTTCACTTATTTTAGGGCAAAATTGCAGAAATTTCACTTATTTCTAGAAAAAAAGGCAGAAATTTTCCTTATTTTGGGGCAAAAATGCAGAAATTCTCCATATTTTGGTGCAAAAATCAGAAATTTTTTTTATTTTGAGGTAAAATGCTGAAATTCCCATTATTTTGGGGCAAAAGGCAGAAATTTCCCTATTTTTGGGGCAAATTTGCATAAATTTCACTTATTTCAGGGTAATAAGTCAGAAATTTTCCTTATTTTGGGGCAAAAAAGACAGAAATTCCCTTTGTTTTTGGGGAGAAAGACAGAAATTGCACTTATTTAGAGGCAAAAAGGCAAAAGTTCCCCTTATTTTGGAACAAAATTGAAGAAATTCCCCTTTTTTATGGCAAAAAGGTATGCATTCTTCTTATTTTTGGACAAAAAGAAAGAAATTCCCCATATTTTGGGGCAAAAGGCAGAAATTCCTTTTATTTTGGGGCAAAATTGCAGAAATTTCCCTAATTGTGGGGCAGAAAACAGAAATTCCCTTATTTTGAAGCAAAATTGCACAAATTTCTCTTATTATGGGGAAAAATTGCAGAAATTTCCCTTATTTTAGGGCAAAATTGCAGAAATTTCACTAAATGTGGGGCAAAAAGGCAGAAATTCTCCTTATTTTGAGGCAAAGCTCAGAAATTCTACTTATTTTGGGGCAAAATTCCAGAAATTTCCCTTATTTTGGGGCAAAATTTTAGAAATTTTACTTATTTTGGAGAAAAATTGCAGAAATTTCACTTATTTCAGGGAAAAAAGTCAGAAATTTTCCTTATTTTAAGGAAAAAATGCAGAAATTCCTAATATTTTGTGCCAAAATTCAGAAATTCCCCTTATTTTGAGGTAAAAAGGCTGAAATTCCCCTTATTTGGGGGCAAAAAGGCAGAAATTTCTCTTATATTGGGGCAAAATTGCAGAAATTTCACTTATTTCAGGGTAATAAGTCAGAAATTTTCTTTATTTTGGGGCTAAAATGACAGAAATTCCCTTTGTTTTTGGGGAAAAAGACAGAAATTCCACTTATTTAGAGGCATAAAACGCAGAAATTCCCCTTATTTTAGCGTAAAATTGCAGAAATTCCCCTTATTTTGGCGCAAAATTCCTGAAATTTCCCTTATTATAGGGAAAAATTGCAGAAATTTCCATTATTTTAGGGCAAAATTGCAGAAATTTCACTCATTTCAGAAAAAAAAGGCAAAAATCTTTCTCATCTTGGGGCAAAAAAGCAGAAATTACCATTATTTTGGGGCAAAAAGGCAGAAATTCACCTTATTTTGGGCTAAAATTGCAGAGATTTCACATATTTCAGGGCAAAAAGGCAGAAATTTCCCTTAATTTGGGGCAAAAATGAAGAAATTTCCCTTTTTTATGGCAAAAAGGTATGCATTTCCCTTATTTTCGGGCAAAAAGGCAGAAATTCCCCGTATTTTGGAGCAAAATTGCAGAAATTCTCCTAATTGTGGGGCAAAAAGGCAGAAATTCTCCTGATTTTAGGGCAAAACTCAGAAATTCCACTTATTTTGTGGCAAAATTCCAGAAATTTCCCTTATTTGGGGCAAAATTGCAGAAATTACACATATTTTGTGGCAATATTGCAGAAATTTCACTTATTTCAGGAAAATAAAGGTAGAAATTATTCTTATTGTGGGGCAAAAAGGCAGAAATTCCTAATATTTTGTGGCAAAAATGCAGAAATTCCTAATATTTTGTTGCAAAAATGCAGAAATTTCCTTTACTTTGAGGTAAAAAGGCTGAAATTTCCTTTATTTGGGGGTAAAAAGGCAGAAATTTCCCTTATTTGGGGGCAAATTTGCAAAAATTTCACTTATTTCAGGGTAATAAGTCAGAAATTTTCCTTATTTTAGGGCAAAAAAGACAGAAATTCTTTTTGTTTTGAAGGAAAAATACAGAAATTCCACTTATTCAGAGGTAAAAAGGCGAAAGTTCCTTTTATTTTGGAGAAAAAATGAAGAAATTTCCCTTTTTTATGGCAAAAAGTTATGCATTCTTCTTATTTTCGGACAAAAAGGCAGAAATTTCCCATATTTTGGGGCAAAAGGCAGAAATTTCTCCTATTTTAGAGCAAAATTGCAGAAATTTCACTAATTGTGGCGCAAAAAGGCAGAAATTCTCCTCATTTTGGGACAAAACTTAGAAATTCCACTTATTTTGGGGCAAATTTCCAGAAATTTCCCTTATTTTGGGGCAAAATTGCAGAAATTTTACTTATTTTGTGGCAAAATTACAGACATTTCACTTATTTCATGGAAAAAAGGCAGAAATTTTCCTTATTTTGGGGCAAAAAGGCAGAAATTCTCCATATTTTTGTGCAAAAATCAGAAATTTCCCTTATTTTGAGGTAAAAAGGCTGAAATTTTCCTTATTTTGGGGCAAAAAGAAGAAATTTCCCTATTTTGGGGCAAATTTGCAGAAATTTCACTTATTTCAGGGTAATAAGTCAGAAATTTTCCTTATTTTGGGGCAAAAATGACAGAAATTCTATTTGTTTTGAGGGAAAAAGACAGACATTTCACTTATTTAGAGGCAAAAAAGCAGAAATTCTCCTTATTTTAGGGCAAAATTGCAGAAATTTCTTTTATTTTGGGGCAAAGAACAGAAATTCCCCTTATTTTGAGGCAAAATTCCAGAAATTTCCCTTATTATGGGAAAAAATTGCAGAAATTTCCTTTATTTTAGGGCAAAATTGCACAAATTTGACTTATTTCAGAGAAAAAAGGCAAAAATTTTTCTTATTTTGGGGCAAAAAGGCAGAAACTCCAATTATTTTGGGGCAAAAAGGCACAAATTCACCTTATTTTGGGCTAAAATTGCAGAAATTTCACATATTTCAGAACCAAAAGGCAGAAATTTCCCTTAATTTAGGGCAAAAATGAAGAAATTTCCCTTTTTTATGGCAAAAAGGTATGCATTCTTCTTATTTTCGGGCAAAAAGGCAGAAATTCCCCGTATTTTGGAGCAAAATTGCAGACATTCCCCTAATTGTGGGGCAAAAAGGCAGAAATTCTCTTTATTTTGGGGCAAAACTCAGAAATTCCACCTATTTTGGGGCATAATACCCGAAATTTCCCTAAATTTGGGGCAAAAATGCAGAAATTTAACTTATTTTGGGGCAAAATCGCAGAAATTTCACTTATTTCAGGGAAAAAAGGTAGAAATTTTCCTTATTTTGGGGCAAAAAGGCAGAAATTCCTAATATTTTGTGGCAATAATGCAGAAATTCTTAATATTTTGTTGCAAAAATGCAGAAATTTCCCTTATTTTGAGGTTAAAAGGCTGAAATTCCCTGTATTTGGGGGCAAAAAGGCAGAAATTTCCCTTATTTTGGGGCAAATTTGCAAAAATTTCACTTATTTCAGGGTAATAAGTCAGAAATTTTCCATATATTGGGGCAAAAAAGACAGAAATTCTTTTTGTTTTGGGGGAAAAAACAGAAATTCCACTTATTCAAAGGAAAAAACAAAAGTTCCCCTAATTTTGGAGCAAAAATGAAGAAATTTCCCTTTTTTATGGCAAAAAGTTATGCATTCTTCTTATTTTCAGACAAAAAGGCAGAAATTTCCCATATTTTGGGGCAAAAGGCAGAAATTTCCCTTATTTTAGAGCAAAATTGCAGAAATTTCACTAATTGTGGCGCAAAAAGGCAGAAATTCTCCTATTTTGGGGCAAAACTCAGAAATTCCACTTATTTTGGGGCAAAATTCCAAAAATTTCCCTTATTTTGAGGCAAAATTGCAGAAATTTTACTTCTTTTGGGGCAAAATTGCAGAAATTTCACTTATTTCAGAGAAAAATGGCAGAAATTTTCCTTATTTTGGGGCAAAAAGGCAGAAATTCTCCATATTTTGGTGCAAAAATCAGAAATTTCCCTTATTTTGTGGTAAAATGCTGAAATTCCCCTTATTTTGGGTCAAAAAACAGAAATTTCCCTATTTTTGGGGCAAATTTGCAGAAATTTCACTTATTTCAGGGTAATAAGTCAGAAATTTTCTTTATTTTGGGGCAAAAAAGACAGAAATTTTTTTTGTTATGGGGGAAAAATACAGAAATTCCACTTATTTAGAGGCAAAAAGGCAAAAGTTCCCCTTATTTTGGAGCAAAAATGAAGAAATTTCCCTTTTTTATGGCAAAAATGTATGCATTCTTCTTATTTCGGACAAAAAGGCAGAAATTCCCCATATTTTGGGGCAAAAGGCAGAAATTCCCCTTATTTTGGGGCAAAATTGCAGAAATTTCCCTAATTGTGGGACAAAAAAAGAAATTCCCCTTATTTTGAAGCAAAATTGCAGAAATTTCCCTTATTATGGGAAAAAATTGCAGAAATTTCCTTTATTTTAGGGAAAATTGCAGAAATTTCACTAATTGTGGGGCAAAAAGTCAGAAATTCTCCTTATTTTGGGGCATAACTCAGAAAATCCACCTATTTTGGGGCAAAATTCCAGAAATTTTCCTTATTTTGGGGCAAAATTACAGAAATTTTACTTATATTGGGGCAAAATTGCAGAAATTTCATTTATTTCAGGGTAATAAGTCAGAAATTTTCCTTATTTTGGGGCAATAATGACAGAAATTTCCTTTGTTTTTGGGGAAAAAGACAGAAATTCCACTTATTTAGAGGCAAAAAACGCAGAAATTCCCCTTATTTTAGGGCAAAATGCAGAAATTTCCCTTATTTGGGGGCAAAAAAACAGAAATTTCCCTTATTTTGGCGCAAAATTCCCGAAATTTCCCTTATTATAATGAAAAATTGCAGAAATTTTTTTTATTTTAGTGCAAAATTGCAGAAATTTCACTTATTTCAGAGAAAAAAAGGCAAAAATTTTTCTTATCTTGGGGCAAAAAAGCAGAAATTCCCATTATTTTGGGGCAAAAAGAAAGAAATTCACCTTATTTTGGGCTAAAATTGCAGAAATTTAACATATTTCAGGGCAAAAATGCAGAAATTTCCCTTAATTTGGGGCAAAAATGAAGAAATTTCCCTTTTTTATGGCAAAAAGTTATTCATTCCCCTTATTTTCGGGCAAAAAGGCAGAAATTCCCCGTATTTTTGAACAAAATTGCAGAAATTCCCCTAATTGTGGGGCAAAAAGGCAGAAATTCTCCTTATTTTGGGGCAAAACTCAGAAATTCCACCTATTTTGGGGCAAAATACCCGAAATTTCCCTTAATTGGGGCAAAATTGCAGAAATTTAACTTATTTTGGGGCAAATTGCAGAAATTTCACTTATTTCAGGGAAAAAAGGCAGAAATTTTCCTTATTTTGGGCAAAAAGGCAGAAATTCCTAATATTTTGTGGCAATAATGCAGAAATTCCTAATATTTTGTTGCAAAAATGCAGAAATTTCCCTTATTTTGAGGTAAAAAGGCTGAAATTCCCCTTTTTGGGGGGCAAAAAAGCAAAAATTTCCCTTATTTTGGGGCAAAATTGCAGAAATTTCACTTATTTCAGGGTAATACGTGAGAAATTTTCCTTATTTTGGGGCAAAAGAGACAAAAACTCCCTTTGTTTTGGGGAAAAAAGACAGAAATTCCACTTATTTAGAGGCAAAAAGGCAAAAGTTCCCCTTATTTTGGAGCAAAAATGAAAAAATTTCCCTTTTTTATAGCAAAAAGGTATGCATTCTTCTTATTTTTGGACAAAAAGGCAGAAATTCCCCATATTTTGGGGCAAAGGCAGAAATTACCCTTATTTTGGGGCAAAACTCAGAAATTCCAATTATTTTGGGGCAAACTTTTAGAAATTTCCCTTATTTTGGGGCAAAATTGCAGAAATTTTACTTTTTGGGGCAAAATTGCAGAAATTTCACTTATTTCAAATAAAAAAAGGCAGAAATTTTCCTTATTTTGGGGCAACAAACAGAAATTTCTCTATTTTTGGGGCAAATTTGCAGAAATTTCTCTTATTTCAGGGTCATAAGTCAGAAATTTTTCTTATTTTGGGGCAAAAAAGACAGAAATTCTTTTAGTTTTGTTGGAAAAATACAGAAATTCCACTTATTTAGTGGCAAAAAGGCAAAAGTTCCCCTTATTTTGGAGCAAAAATGAAGAAATTTCCCCTTTTTATGGCATAAAGGTATGCATTCTTTTTATTTTGGACAAAAAGGCAGAAATCCCCCTTATTTTGGGGCAAAATTGCAGAAATTTTCCTAATTGTGGGGCAAAAAACAGAAATTCCCCTTATTTTGAAACAAAATTGCAGAAATTTCACTTATTTCAGGGAAAAAAGCCAGAAATTTTCTTTATTTTGGGGCAAAAAGGCAAAAAGTCTCCGTATTTTGGTGCAAAATTACAGAAATTTCCCTTATTATGGGGAAAAATTGCAGAAATTTCCCTTATTGTAGGGCAAAATTGCAGAAATTTCACTAATTGTGGGGCAAAAAGGCAGAAATTTTCCTTATATTGGGGCAAAAAGGCAGAAATTCCTAATATTTTGTGCCAAAATTCAGAAATTCCCCTTATTTTGAGGTAAAAAGGCTGAAATTCCCCTTATTTGGGGGCAAAAGGCAGAATTTTCCCTTATAATGGGGCAAAATTGCAGAAATTTCACTTATTTCAGGGTAATAAGTCACAAATTTTTCTTATTTTGGGGCAAAAATGACAGAAATTCCCTTTGTTTTCGGGGAAAAGACAGAAATTCCACTTATTTAGAGGCAAAAAAGTTAAAATTCCCCTCATTTTAGGGCAAAATTCCAGAAATTTCCCTTATTTGGGGGCAAAAAAACAGAAATTCCCCTTATTTTGGGGCAAAATTCCAGAAATTTCCCTTATTATGGGGAAAAATTGCAGAAATTTCCCTTATTTTTGGGCAAAATTGCAGAAATTTCACTTATTTCAGAGAAAAAAAGGAAAATTTTTTCTTATTTTGGGGCAAAAAGGCAGAAATTCCCATTATTTTGGGGCAAAAAGGCAGAAATTCACCTTATTTTGGGCTAAAATTGCAGAGATTTTACATATTTCAGGACAAAAAGGCAGAAATTTCCATTAATTTGGGGCAAAAATGAAGAAATTTCCCTTTTTTATGGCAAAAAGGCATGCATTCCCCTTATTTTCGGGCAAAAAGGCAGAAATTCCCTGTATTTTGGAGCAAAATTGCAGACATTCCCCTAATTGTGGGGCAAAAAGGCAGAAATTCTCCTTATTTTGGGGCAAAACTCAGAAATTCCACTTATTTTGTGGCAAAATTCCAGAAATGTCCCTTATTTTGGGGCAAAATTGCAGAAATTACACTTAATTTGTGGCAAAATTGCAGAAATTTCACTTATTTCAGGGAAAAAAAGTTAGAAATTTTCCTTATTTTGGGGCAAAAAGGCAGAAATTCCTAATATTTTGTGGCAAAAATGCAGAAATTCCTAATATTTTGTTGCAAAAATGCAGAAATTTCCCTTATTTTGAGGTAAAAAGGCTGAAATTCCCCTTATTTGGGGGCAAAAAGGCAGAAATTTCCTTTATTTTGGAGCAAATTTGCAAAAATTTCACTTATTTCAGGGTAATAAGTCAGAAATTTTCCATATTTTGGGGCAAAAAAGAAAGAAATTCTTTTTGTTTTGGGGGAAAAATACAGAAATTCCACTTATTCAAAGGAAAAAAGTAAAAGTTCCGCTTATTTTGGAGCAAAAATGAAGAAAATTAACTTTTTTATGGCATAAAGTTATGCATTCTTTTTATTTTCAGACAAAATTCAGAAATTTCCCATATTTTGGGGCAAAAGCCAGAAATTTCCTTTATTTTACAGCAAAATTGCAGAAATTTCACTAATTGTGGCGCAAAAAGGCAGAAATTCTTTTTATTTTGGGGCAAAACTCAGAAATTCCACTTATTTTGGGGCAAAATTCCAGAAAGTTCCCTTATATTGGGGCAAAATTGCAGAAATTTTCCTTATTTTGGGGCAAAATTGCAGACATTTCACTTATTTCAGGGAAAAAAGGCAGAAATTTTCCTTATTTTGGGGCAAAAAGACAAAATTTTCCATATTTTGGTGCAAAAATCAGAAATGTCCCTTATTTTGAGGTAAAAAGGCTGAAATTCCCCTTATTTTGGAGCAAAAGGCAGAACTTTCCCTATTTTTGGGGCAAATTTGCAGAAATTTCACTTATTTCAGGGTAATAAGTCAGAAATTTTCCTTATTTTGGGGCAAAAATGACAGAAATTCTTTTTGTATTGGGGGAAAAATACAGAAATTCCACTAATTTAGAGGCAAAAAAGCAGAAATTCCCCTTATTTTAGGGCAAAATTTCAGAAATTTCCCTTATTTGGTGGCAAAAAAGAGAAATTCCCCTTATTTTTGGGCAAAATTCCAGAAATTTCCCTTATTATGGGTAAAAATTGCAGAAATTTCCTTTATTTTAGGGCAAAATTGCAGAAATTTCACTTATTTCAGAGAAAAAAGGCAAAAATTTTTTTCTTTTGGGGCAAAAAGCAGAAATATCCATTATTTTGGGGCAAAAAGGCAGAAATTCACCTTATTTTGTGTTAAAATTGCAGAAATTTCACATATTTCAGGGCAAAAAGGCAGAAATTTCCCTTAATTTGGGGCAAAAATGAAGAAATTTCCCTTTTTTATGGCAAAAAGTTATTCATTCCCCTTATTTTCGGGCAAAAAGGCAGAAATTCTCCGTATTTTGGTGCAAAACTCAGAAATTTCACTTATTTTGGGGCAAAATTCCAGAAATTTCCTTTATTTTGGGGGAAAATTGCAGAAATTTTACTTATTTTGGGAAAATTTCAGAAATTTCACTTATTTCAGGGCAGAAAGGCAGAAATTTTCCTTATTTTGGGGCAAAAAGGCACAAATTCCTAATATTTTGTGCCAAAATTCAGAAATTCCCCTTATTTTGAGGTAAAAAGGCTGAAATTCCCCTTATTTGGGGGAAAAGGCAGAATTTTCACTTATAATGGGGCAAAATTGCAGAAATTTCACTTATTTCAGGGTAATAAGTCAGAAATTTTTCTTATTTTGGGGCAAAAATGACAGAAATTCCCTTTGTTTTCAGGGAAAAGACAGAAATTCCACTTATTTAAAGGCAAAAAAGCTGAAATTCCCCTTATTTTAGGGCAAAATTCCAGAAATTTCCATTATTGGGGGCAAAAAAACAGAAATTCCCTTTATTTTGGGGCAAAATTCCAGAAATTTCCTTTATTATGGGGAAAAATTGCAGAAATTTCCTTTATTTTAAGGCAAAATTGCAGAAATTTCACTTATTTCAGAGAAAAAAGGCAGAAATTTTTCTTCTTTTTGGGCAAAAAGGCAGTAATTCCCATTAATTTGGGGCAAAAAGGCAGAAATTCACCTTATTTGGGCTAAAATTTCAGAAATTTCATATATTTCAGGGCAAAGAGGCAGAAATTTCCCTTATTTTGGGGCAAAAATGAAGAAATTTCCCTGTTTTATGGCAAAAAGTTATGCATTCCCCTTATTTTCGGGCAAAAAGGCAGAAATTCCCCATATTTTGGAGCAAAATTGCAGAAATTCCCCTAATTGTGGGGCAAAAAGGCAGAAATTCTCTTTATTTTGGGGCAAAACTCAGAAATTCCACCTATTTTGGGGCAAAATACCCGAAATTTTCCTTATTTTGGGGAAAAATTGCAGAAATTTAACTTATTTTGGGGCAAAATTGCAAAGATTTCACTTATTTCAGGGAAAAAAATGCAGAAATTTTCCTTATTTGGGGGCAAAAAGGCAGAAATTCCTAATATTTTGTGGCAATAATGCAGAAATTCCTAATATTTTGTTGCAAAAATGCAGAAATTTTCATTATTTTGAGGTAAAAAGGCTAAAATTCCCCTTATTTGGGGGCAAAAAAGCAGAAATTTCCCTTATTTTGGGGCAATTTTGCAGAAATTTCACTTATTTTAGGGTAATAAGTCAGAAATTTTCTTTATTTTGGGGAAAAATGACAGAAATTCCCTTTGTTTTGAGGGAAAAAGACAGAAATTCCACTTATTTAGAGGCAAAAAAGCAGAAATTCCCCTTATTTTAGGGCAAAATTGCAGAAATTTCTTTTATTTGGGGGCAAAAAACAGAAATTCCCCCTCTTTTGGGGCAAAATTCCAGAAATTTCCTTTGTTATGGGGAAAAATTGCAGAAATTTCCTTTATTTTAGGGCAAAATTGCAGAAATTTCACTTATTTCACAGAAAAAAAGCAAAAATTTTTCTCATTTTTGGGTAAAAAGGCAGAAATTCCCATTATTTTGGGGCAAAAAGGCAGAAATTCACCTTATTTTGGGCTAAAATTGCAGAAATTTCACATATTTCAGGGCAAAAAGGCAGAAATTTCCCTTAATTTGGGGCAAAAATGAAGAAATTTCCCTTTTTTATGGCAAAAAAGTATGCATTCCTATTATTTTCGGGCAAAAAGGCAGAAATTCCCTGTATTTTGGAGCAAAATTGCAGAAATTTCCCTAATTGTGGGGCAATAAGGCAGAAATTCTCCTTATTTTGGGGCAAAACTCAGAAATTCCACTTATTTTGGGGCAAAATTCCAGAAATTTCCTTTATTTTGGGGAAAAATTGCAGAAATTTTACTTATTTTAGGGCAAAATTTCAGAAATTTCACTTATTTCAGGGAAAAAAGGCAGAAATTATCCTTATTTTGGGGCAAAAAGGCACAAATTCCTAATATATTGTGCCAAAATTTAGAAATTCCCCTTATTTTGAGGTAAAAAGGCTGAAATTCCCCTTATTTGGGGGCAAAAGGCAGAATTTTCCCTTATAATGGGGCAAAATTTCAGAAATTTCACTTATTTCAGCGTAATAAGTCAGAAATTTTTCTTATTTTGCGGCAAAAATGACAGAAATTACCTTTGTTTTCGGGAAAAAGACAGAAATTCCACTTATTTAGAGGCAAAAAATCTGAAATTCCCCTTATTTTAGGGCAAAATTCCAGAAATTTCCCTTATTTGGTGGCAAATAAGAGAAATTCCCCTTATTTTGGGGAGAAATTCCAGAAATTTCCCTTATTATAGGTAAAAATTGCAGAAATTTCCTTTATTTTAGGGCAAAATTGCAGAAATTTCACTTATTTCAGAGAAAAGCGGCAAAAATTTTTCTTCTTTTGGGGCAAAAAGGCAGAAATTCCCATTATTTTGGGGCAAAAAGGCAGAAATTCACATTATTTGGGCTAAAATTTGCAGATATTTCTCTTATTATGGGGAAAAATTGCAGAAATTTCCCTTATTTTAGGGCAAAATTCAGAAATTTCACTAATTGAAAGGCAATAAGGCAGAAATTCTCCTTATTTTGGGGCAAAACTCAGAAATTCCACTTATTTTGGGGCAAAATTCCAGAAATTTCCCTTATTTTGGGGCAAAATTACAGAAATTTTACTTATTTTGGGGCAAAATTGCAGAAATTTCACTTATTTCAGGAAACAAAGGCAGAAATATTCCTTATTTTGGGGCAAAAAGAAAGAAATTCCTAATATTTTGTGCCAAAATTCAGAAATTCCCCTCATTTTTAGGTAAAAAGACTGAAATTCCCCTTATTTGGGGCAAAAAGGCAGAAATTTCCCTTATATTGGGGCAAAATTGCAGAAATTTCACTTATTTCGGGTAATAAGTCAGAAATTTTCCTTATTTTGGGGAAAAATGACAGAAATTCCCTTTGTTTTGGGGGATAAAAACAGAAATTACACTTATTTAGAGGCAAAAAATCAGAAACTCCCCTTATTTTAGGGCAAATTTGCAGAAATTTCCATTATTTGGGGGCAAAAAAACAGAAATTCCCCTTATTTTGGGGCAAAATTCCAGAAATTTACTTTATTATGGGAAAGAATTGCAAAAATTTCTTTTATTTTAGGGCAAAATTGCAGAAATTTTATTTATTTCAGAGAAAAAAAGCAAAAATTTTTCTTATTTTGGGGCAAAGAGGCAGAAATTCCCATTATTTTGGGTCAAAAATGCAGAAATTCACTTTATTTTGGGCTAAAATTGCAGAAATTTCATATATTTCAGGGCAAAAAGGCAGAAATTTCCCTTAATTTGGGGCAAAAATAAAGAAATTTCCCTTTATTATGGCAAAGAGGTATGCATTTTCCTTATTTTCGGGCAAAAAGTCAGAAATTCCCCGTATTTTTGGCAAAATTGCAGAAATTCCTCTAATTGTGGGACAAAAAGGCAGAAATTCTCCTTATTTTGGGGCAAAACTCAGAAATTCCACTTGTTTTGGGGCAAAATTCCAGAAATTTCCCTTATTTTGGGGCAAAATTGCAGAAATTTCCCTAATTGTGGGGAAAAATTGCAGAAATTTCTCTTATTTTATGGAAAAAATTGCAGATATTTCAATTATTTCAGGGAAAAAAGGCAGAAATTTTCATTATTTTGGGGAAAAAAGGCAGAAATTCTCCATATTTTGGTGCAAAAATCAGAAATTTCCCTTATTTTGAGGTAAAATGCTGAAATTCTTCTTATTTGGGGGCAAAAGGCAGAAATTTCCCTATTTTTGGGGAAAATTTGCAGAAATTTCACTTATTTCAGGGTAATAAGTCAGAAATTTTCCTTATTTTGGGGCAAAATATAGAAATTCCCTTTGTTTTGGGGGAAAAAGACATAAATTCCACTTATTTAGAGGTAAAAAGACAAAATTTCCCCTTATTTTGGAGCAAAATGTAGAAATTTCCCTTTTTTATGGCAAAAAGGTATGCATTCTTTTTATTTTCAGACAGAAAGGCAGAAATTCCCCATATTTTAGGGCAAAAGGCAGAAATTCCCCTTATTTTGGGGCAAAATTGCAGAAATTTCCCTAATTGTGGGACAAAAAACAGAAATTCCCCTTATTTTGAAGAAAAATTGCAGAAATTTCTCTTATTATGGGGAAAAATTGCAGAAATTTCCCTTATTTTAGGGCAAAATTGCAGAAATTTCACTAATTGTGGGGCAAAAAGGCAGAAATTCTCCTTATTTTGGGGCAAAACTCAGAATTTCCACTTATTTTGGGGCAAAATTCCAGAAATTTTCCTTATTTTGGGGCAAAATTGCAGAAATTTTACTTATTTTGGGGAAAAATTGCAGAAATTTCACTTATTTCAGGAAAAAAAAGCCGGAAATTTTTTTTATTTTGGGGCCAAAAGGCAGAAATTCCTAATATATTGGGCCAAAATTCAGAAATTCCCTTTATTTTGAGGTAAAAAGGCTGAAATTCTCCTTATTTGGGGACAAAAAGGCAGAAATTTCCCTTATATTGGGGCAAAATTGCACTTATTTCAGGGTAATAAGTCAGAAATTTTCTTTATTTTGGGGCAAAAATGACAGAAATTCTCTTTGTTTTGGGGAAAAAATACAGAAATTGCACTTAATTAGAGGCAAAAAAGCAGAAATTCCCTTTATTTTAGAGCAAAATTGCAGAAATTCCCCTAATTGTGGGACAAAAAACAGAAATTCCCCTTATTTTGAAGCAAATTGCAGAAATTTCCCTTATTATGGGGAAAAAATGCAGAAATTTCCCTTATTTTAGGGCAAAATTCCAGAAATTTCACTAATTGTAAGGCAATAAGGCAGAAATTCTCCTTATTTTGGGGCAAAACTCAGAAATTCCACTTATTTTGGGGCAAAATTCCAGAAATTTCCTTTATTTTGGGGCAAAATTACAGATATTTTACTTATTTTGGGGCAAAATTGCAGAAATTTCACTTATTTCAGGAAAAAAAGGCAGAAATATTCCTTATTTTGGGGCAAAAAGGCAGAAATTCCTAATTTTTTGTGCCAAAATTCAGAAATTCCCCTCATTTTGAGGTAAAAATTCTGAAATTCCCCTTATTTGGGGCAAAAAGGCAGAAATTTCCTTATATTGGGGCAAAATTGCTCAAATTGAACTTATTTCAGGGTAATAAGTCAGAAATTTTCCTTATTTTGGGGCAAAAATGACAGAAATTCCCTTTGTTTTGGGGGAAAAAAAAGAAATTACACTTATTTAGAGGCAAAAAAGCAGAAACTCCCCTTATTTTAGGGCAAATTTGCAGAAATTTCTTTTATTTGGGGGCAAAAAACAGAAATTCCCCTTATTTTGGGGCAAAATTCCAGAAATTTCCTTTGTTATGGGGAAAAATTGCAGAAATTTCCTTTATTTTAGGGCAAAATTGCAGAAATTTCACTTATTTCAGAAAAAAAAGGCAAAAATTTTTCTTATTTTTGGGCAAAAAGGCAGAAATTCCCATTATTTTGATGGCAAAAAGGCAGAAATTCACCTTATTTTGGGCTAAAATTGCAGAAATTTTACATATTTCAGGGCAAAAAGGCAGAAATTTCCCTTCATTTGGGGCAAAAATGAAGAAATTTCCCTTTTTTATGGCAAAAAGGTATGCATTCCCCTTATTTTCGGCAAAAAGGCAGAAATTCCCCGTATTTTGGAGCAAAATTGCAGAAATTCCCCTAATTGTGGGGCAAAAAGGCAGAAATCCTCTTTATTTTGGGGCAAAACTCAGAAATTCCACTAATTTTGGGGCAAAATTCCAGAAATTTCCCTTATTTTGGGGCAAAATTGCAGAAATTTCACTTATTTTGGGGCAAAATTGCAGAAATTTCACTTATTTCAGGAAAAAAAGGCAGAAATTTCCCTTAATTTGGGGCAAAAATAAAGAAATTTCCCTTTTTTATGGCAAAAAGGTATGCATTCCCCTTATTTTCGGGCAAAAAGGCAGAAATTCTCCGTATTTTGGAGCAAAATTGCAGAAATTCCTCTAATTGTCTGACAAAAAGGCAGAAATTCTCCTTATTTTGGGGCAAAACTCAGAAATTCCACTTGTTTTGGGGCAAAATTCCAAAATTTCCCTTATTTTGGGGCAAAATTGCAGAAATTTCCCTAATTGTGGGGCAAAAAACAGAAATTCCCCTTATTTTGAAGCAAAATTGCAGAAATTTCCCTTATTATGGGGAAAAATTGCAGAAATTTCTCTTATTTTATGGCAAAATTTCAGAAATTTCACTTATTTTCGTGCAAAATTGCAGAAATTTCACTTATTTCAGTGAAAAAAGGCAGAAATTTTCCTTATTTTGGGGCAAAAAGGCAGAAATTCTCCATATTTTGGTGCAAAAATCAGAAATTTCCCTTATTTTGAGGTAAAATGCTGAAATTCTTTTTATTTGGGGGCAAAAGGCAGAAATTTCCCTATTTTTGGGGCAAATTTGCAGAAATTTCACTTATTTCAGGGTAATAAGTCAGAAATTTTCCTTATTTTGGGGCAAAATACAGAAATTCCCTTTGTTTTGGGGGAAAAAGACAGAAATTCCACTTATTTAGAAGTAAAAAGGCAAAATTTCCCCTTATTTTGGAGCAAAATGTAGAAATTTCTCTTTTTTATGGCAAAAAGTTATGCATTCTTTTTATTTTCAGACAGAAAGGCAGAAATTCCCCATATTTTAGGGCAAAAGGCAGAAATTCCCCTTATTTTGGGGCAAAATTGCAGAAATTTCCCTAATTGTGGGACAAAAAACAGAAATTCCCCTTATTTTGAAGCAAAATTGCAGAAATTTCCCTTATTATGGGGAAAAATTGCAGAAATTTCCCTTATTTTAGAGCAAAATTGCAGAAATTTCACTAATTGTGGGGCAAAAAGGCAGAAATTCTCCTTATTTTGGGGCAAAACTCAGAATTTCCACTTATTTTGGGGCAAAATTCCAGAAATTTTCCTTATTTTGGGGCAAAATTGCAGAAATTTTACTTATTTTGGGGAAAAATTGCAGAAATTTCACTTATTTCAGGAAAAAAAGCCAGAAATTTTTTTTATTTTGGGGCCAAAAGGCAGAAATTCCTTATATATTGGGCCAAAATTCAGAAATTCCCCTTATTTTGAGGTAAAAAGGCTGAAATTCTCCTTATTTGGGGACAAAATGCAGAAATTTCCCTTATATTGGGGCAAAATTGCAGAAATTTCACTTATTTCAGGGTAATAAGTCAGAAATTTTCCTTATTTTGGGGCAAAAATGACAGAAATTCCCTTTGTTTTGGGGGAAAAATACAGAAATTGCACTTAATTAGAGGCAAAAAAGCAGAAATTCCCTTTATTTTAGGGCAAAATTGCAGAAATTTCCCTAATTGTGGGACAAAAAACAGAAATTCCCCTTATTTTGAAGCAAATTGCAGAAATTTCCCTTATTATGGGGAAAAATTGCAGAAATTTCCCTTATTTTAGGGCAAAATTGCAGAAATTTCACTAATTGTAAGGCAATAAGGCAGAAATTCTCCTTATTTTGGGGCAAAAATCAGAAATTCCACTTATTTTGGGGCAAAATTCCAGAAATTTCCTTTATTTTGGGGCAAAATTACAGAAATTTTACTTATTTTGGTGCAAAATTGCAGAAATTTCACTTATTTCAGGAAAAAAAGGCACAAATATTCTTTATTTTGGGGCAAAAAGGCAGAAATTCCTAATATTTTGTGCCAAAATTCAGAAATTCCCCTCATTTTGAGGTAAAAAGTCTGAAATTCCCCTTATTTGGGGCAAAAAGGTAGAAATTTTATTATATTGGGGCAAAATTGCACAAATTTCACTTATTTCAGGGTAATAAGTCAGAAATTTTCCTTATTTTGGGGCAAAAATGACAGAAATTCCCTTTGTTTTGGGGAAAAAAAACAGAAATTACACTTATTTAGAGGCAAAAAAGCAGAAACTCCCCTTATTTTAGGTCAAATTTGCAGAAATTTCCATTATTTGGGGGCAAAAAAACAGAAATTCCCCTTATTTTGGGGCAAAATTCCAGAAATTTCCTTTATTATGGGGAAAAATTGCAAAAATTTCTTTTATTTTAGGGCAAAATTGCAGAAATTTTACTTATTTCAGAGAAAAAAAGCAAAAATTTTTCTTATTTTGGGACAAAGAGGCAGAAATTCCCATTATTTTGGGGCAAAAAGGCAGAAATTCACTTTATTTTGGGCTAAAATTGCAGAAATTTCACATATTTCAGGGCAAAAAGGCTGAAATTTCCCTTAATTTGGGGCAAAAATAAAGAAATTTCCCTTTTTTTTATGGCAAAAAGGTATGCATTCCCCTTATTTTCGGGCAAAAACGGAGAAATTCCCCGTATTTTGGAGCAAAATTGCAGAAATTTCTCTAATTGTGGGGCAAAAAGGCAGAAATTCTCCTTATTTTGGGGCAAAATTCAGAAATTCCACTTGTTTTGGGGCAAAATTCAAAAAATTTTCTTTATTTTCGGGCAAAATTGCAGAAATTTCACTAATTGTGGGGCAAAATACAGAAATTCTTCTAATTTTGAAGCATAATTGCAGAAATTTCCCTTATTATGGGGAAAAATTGCAGAAATTTCTCTTATTTTAGGGCAAAATTGCAGAAATTTCACTAATTGTGGGGCAAAAAGGCAGAAATTCTCCTTATTTTGGGGCAAAACTCAGAATTTCCACTTCTTTTGGGGCAAAATTCCAGAATTTTTCCTTATTTTGGGGCAAAATTGCAGAAATTTTACTTATTTTGGGGAAAAATTGCAGAAATTTCTCTTATTTCAGGAAAAAAAGCCGGAAATTTTTTTTATTTTGGGGCAAAAAGGCAGAAATTCCTAATATTTTAGGCCAAAATTCAGAAATTCCCCTTATTTTGAGGTAAAAAGGCTGAAATTCTCCTTATTTGGAGGCAAAAAGGCAGACATATCGCTTATATTGGGGCAAAATTGCAGAAATTTTACTTATTTCAGGGTAATAAGTCAGAAATTTTCCTTATTTTGGGGCAAAAATGACAGAAATTCCCTTTGTTTTGGGGGGAAAAGACAGAAATTCCACTTAATTAGAGGCAAAAAAGCAGAAATTCCCCTTATTTTATGGCAAAATTTCAGAAATTTCCCTTATTTGGGGGCAAAAAAACAGAAATTCCCTTTATTTTGAGGCAAAATTCCAGAAATTTCCTTTATTATGGGGAAAAATATCAGAAATTTCCTTTATTTTAGGGCAAAATTGCAGAAATTTCACTTATTTCAGAGAAAAAAGGCAAAAATTTTTCTTATTTTAGGGCAAAAAGGCAGAAATTCCCATTATTTTGATGGCAAAAAGGCAGAAATTCACCTTATTTTGGGCTAAAATTGCAGAAATTTCACATATTTAAGAGCAAAAAGGCAGAAATTTCCCTTCATTTGGGGCAAAAATGAAGAAATTTCCCTTTTTTATGGCAAAAAGGTATGCATTCCCCTTATTTTCAGCAAAAAGGCAGAAATTCCCCGTATTTTGGAGCAAAATTGCAGAAATTCCCCTAATTGTGGGGCAAAAAGGCAGAAATTCTCTTTAATTTGGGGCAAAACTCAGAAATTCCACTTATTTTGGGGCAAAATTCCAGAAATTTCCCTTATTTTGGGGCAAAATTGCAGAAATTTCACTTATTTTGGGGCAAAATTGCAGAAAGTTCACTTATTTCAGGGAAAAAAGGCAGAAATTTTCCTTATTTTGGGGCAATAAGGCAGAAATTCTCCATAATTTGGTGCAAAAATCAGAAATTTCCCTTATTTTGAGGTAAAATTCTGAAATTCCCCTTATTTTTGGGCAAAAGGCAGAAATTTCCCTTTTTTTGGGGAAAATTTGCAGAAATTTGACTTATTTCAGAGTAATAAGTCAGAAATTTTCCATATTTTGGGGCAAAAAAAAAACAGAAATTCCCTTTGTTTTGGGGGAAAAAGACAGAAATTCCACTTATTTAGACGTAAAAAGGCAAAATTTCCCCTTATTTTGGAGCAAAATGAAGAAATTTCCCTTTTTAATGTCAAAAAGTTATGCATTCTTATTTTCACACAAAAAGGCAGAAATTCCCCAAATTTTGGGCAAAAGGCAGAAATTCCCCTTATTTTGGGGCAAAATTGCAGAAATTTCCCTAATTGTGGGACATAAAACAGAAATTCCCCTTATTTTGAAGCAAAATTGCAGAAATTTTCCGTATTATGGGGAAAAGTTGCAGAAATTGCCCTTATTTTAGGGCAAAATTGCAGAAATTTCACTAATTGTAAGGGAAAAAGGCAGAAATTCTGCTTATTTTGGGGCAAAACTCAAAAATTCCACTTATTTTGGGGCAAAATTCCAGAAATTTCCCTTATTTTGGGGCAAAATTGCAGAAATTTTACTTATTTTGGGGCAAAATTGCAGAAATTTCAATTATTTCAGTAAAAAAAAGGCAGAAATTTTCCTTATATTTGGGCAAAAAGGCAGAAATTCCTAATATTTTGTGCCAAAATTCAGAAATTCCCCTCATTTTGATGTATAAAGGCTGAAATTCCCCTTATTTGGGGGCAAAAAGGCAGAAATTGCCTTTATTTTGAGACAAAATTGCAGAAATTTCACTTATTTCAGGGTAATAAGTCAGAAATTTTCCTTATTTTGGGGCAAAAATTACAGAAATTCCCTTTGTTTTGGGGGAAAAAGACAGAAATTACACTTATTTAGAGGCAAAAAAGCAGAAACTCCCCTTATTTTAGGGCAAAATTGCATAAATTTCACTTATTTCATAGAAAAAAAGCAAAAATTATTCTTATTTATGGCAAAATGGCAGAAATTCCCATTATTTTGGGGCATAAAGGCAGAAATTCACCTTATTTTGGGCTAAAATTGCAGAAATTTCACATATTTCAGGGCAAAAGGCAGAAATTTCCCTTAATTTGGGGCAAAAATGAAGAAATTTCCCTTTTTTATGGCAAAAAGGTATGCATTCCCATTATTTTTGGGCAAAAAGGCAGAAATTCCCCGTATTTTGGAGCAAAATTGCAGAAATTCCCCTAATTGTGGGGCAAAAAGGCAGAAATTTTTCTTATTTTGGGGCAAAACTCAGAAATTCCACTTGTTTTGGGGCAAAATTCCAGAAATTTCTCTTATTTTGGGGCAAAATTGCAGAAATTTTACTTATTTTGGGGTAAAATTGCAGATATTTCACTTATTTCAGCGAAAAAAGGCAGAAATTTTCCTTATTTTGGGGCAAAAAGGCAAAAATTCCTAATATTTTGTGCCAAAATTCAGAAATTCCTCTTATTTTTAGGTAAAAAGGCTGAAATTCCCCTTATTTGGGGGCAAAAAGGCCGAAATTTCCCTTATATTGGGGCAAAATTGCAGAAATTTCGCTTATTTCAGGGTAATAAGTCAGAAATTTTCCTTATTTTGGGGCAAAAATGACAGAAATTCCCTTTGTTTTTGGGGAAAAAGACAGAAATTCCACTTATTTAGAGGCAAAAAAGCAGAAATTCCCCTTATTTTGGAGCAAAAATGAAGAAATTTCCTTTTTTTATGGCAAAAAGGTATGCATTCTCTTTATTTTCGGGCAAAAAGGCTGAAATTCCCCTTATTTTAAGGTAAAATGCTGAAATTCCTCATATTTTGGGGCAAAAGGCAGAAATTTCCCTTATTTTGGGGCAAAAAAACACAAATTTCCCTTATTATCGGGCAAAATTGCAGAAATTTCATTTATTTCAGGGCAAAAAGTAAGAAATTCCCCTTATTTTGGGGCAAAAAGCAGAAATTTCTTTTATTATGGCACAAAATTGAAAAATTTTCCTTATTTTTGAACAAAAAGGCAGAAATTCCCCATATTTTGTGGCAAAAGGTAGAAATTCTTCTTATTTTGAGGTAAAATGCAGAAATTCCCCTTATTTAGAGGTAAAATGCAGAAATTCTCCAAATATTGGGGGAAAATGCAGAAATTCCCTTTATTTTGTAGCTAAAAGGCAGAAATTAACGGTATTTTGAAGCAAAATTGCAGAAATTCTCATAATTTTCGGGCAAAAAGGAAGAAATTCTCTTTATTTTGGGGCAAAAAGACAGAAAATCTCCTTTTTTCGGGAGCATAAAGTAAGTAATTCCCCTTTTTTGGGGCAAAAAGACAGAAATTTCGTTTATATTTGGGGAAAAGGCAGAAATTGCACTTATTTTGAGTCAAAAAGGCGGAAAATCCCCTTATTTTGGGGCAAAAATGAAGAAATTTCTATTTTTTATAACAAAAAAATAAACATTCCCTTTATTTTCGGGCAAAAAGGCAGAAATTCCCCATATTTTGGAGCAAAATTGCAGAAATTCCTCTAATTTTGGGGCAAAAATGCAGAAATTCCACTTATTTTGTGGTAAAACTGCAAAATTTCACTTATTTCGCCGTAAAATGGCAGAAATTCCCCTTATTTTCGCCGAAAAAGGCAGAAAATCCCTGTATTTTGGAGCAAAATTGCAGAAATTCACCTAATTTTGGAGTAAAAAATACAGTAATATTCTTTATTTTGGGGCAAAAAGGCAGAAATTCCCTTTATTTTCGGGCAAAATTGCAGAAATTTCCCTTATTTAGGGGCAAAAAAACAGAAATTCCCCTTATTTTGGGGCAAAATTGCAGAAATTTCCCTTATTATGGGGAAAAATTGCAAAAATTTCCCTTATATTAGGGCAAAATTGCAGAAATTTCACTTATTTCAGAGAAAAATATCAAAAATTTTTCTTATTTTGGGGCAAAAAGGCAGAAATTCCCATTATTTTGGCGCAAAAAGGCAGAAATTCACCTTATTTTGGGCTAAAATTGCAGAAATTTCACATATTTCAGAGCAAAAAGGCAGAAATTTCCTTAATTTGGGGCAAAAATGAAGAAATTTCCCTTTTTATGGCAATAAAGGTATGCATTCCTCTTATTTTTGGGCAAAAAGGCAGAAATTCCTTGTATTTTGGAGCAAAATTGCAGAAATTCCCCTAATTGTAGAGCAAAAGGCAGAAATTCTCCTTATTTTCGGGCAAAACTCAGAAATTCCACCTATTTTGGGGCAAAATTCCAGAAATTTCCATTATTTTTGGGCAAAATTGCAGAAATTTCACTTATTTTCGGGCAAAATTGAAGAAATTTCACTTATTTCAGGGAAAAAAGGCAGAAATTTTCCTTATTTTGCGGCAAAAAGGCAGAAATTCTCCATATTTTGGTGCAAAAATCAGAAATTTCCCTTATTTTGAGGTAAAATGCTGAAATTCCCCATATTTTGGGGCAAAAGCCAGAAATTTCTCTTTTTTGGGGGCAAATTTGCAGAAATTTCACTTATTTCAGGGTAATAAGTCAGAAATATTCCTTATTTTGGGGCAAAAAAGAAAGAAATTCCCTTTGTTTTGGGGGAAAAAGACAGAAATTCCACTTATTTAGAGGCAAAAAAGCAGAAATTCCCCTTCTTTTGGAGCAAAAATGAAGAAATTTATCTTTTTTATGGCAAAAAGGTATGCATTCTTCTTATTTTCAAACAAAAGGCAGAAATTCCCCATATTTTGGGGCAAAACGCAGAAATTCCCCTTATTTTGGGGCAAAATTGCAGAAATTTCACTAATTGTGGGGCAAAAAACAGAATTTCCCCTTATTTTGAAGCAAAATTGCAGGAATTTCCCTTATTTTGGGGAAAAATTGCAGAAATTTTCCTTATTTTAGGGCAAAATTGCAGAAATTTCACTAATTGTGGGGCAAAAAGGCAGAAATTCTCTTTATTTTGGGGCAAAACTCAGAAATTCCACTTATTTTGGGGCAAAATTCCAGAAATATCACTTATTTTGGGGCAAAATTGCAGAAATTTTACTTATTTCAAGGAAAAAAGGCAGAAATTTTTCTTATTTTGGGGCAAAAAAACAGAAATTCCTAATATTTTGTGCCAAAATTCAGAAATTCCCCTTATTTTGAGGTAAAAAGGCTGAAATTCCCCTTATTTGGTGGCAAAAAGGCAGAAATTTCCCTTATATTGGGAAAAATTGCAGAAATTTCACTTATTTTGGGGGCAAAAAGCAGAAATTTTTTTTATTATGGCACAAAATTGAAGAAATATTCCTTATTTTGGAACAAAAAGGCAGAAATTCCCCATATTTTGGGGCAAAAGGCAGAAATTCTTATTTTGCAGTAAAATGCAGAAATTCCCCTTATTTAGAGGTAAAATGCAGAAATTCCCCAAATATTGAGGGAAAATGCAGAAATTCCCTTTATTTTGGGGCTAAAAAGCAAAAATTAACCGTATTTTGAAGAAAAATTGCAGAAATTCTCATAATTTTGGGGCAAAATAACAGAAAATCTCCTTTTTTCGGGAGCAAAAAGTCAGAAATCCCCCTTATTTTGGGGCAAAATTGCAGAAATTTCCATTACATTGGGGCAGAATTGCAGAAATTGGCCTTATTTTGGGGCAAAAAGGAAGAAATTTCTTTTATTTTGGTACAAAATTGCAGAAATTTTTCTTATTTTGGGTCAAAAAAAGAGAAATTCCCCATATTTTGGGGCTAAAAGGCAGAAATTCCCCTTATTTTGAGGTAAAAAGGCTGAAATTCCCCTTATTTTCGGGCAAAAAGTCAGAAATTCCCCTTATTTTGGTGCAAAAAGGCAGAAATTCCCCTTATTTTGTGGAAAAACTGCAGAAATTTTACTTATTTCACGGCAAAATGGCAGAAATTCCCCTTATTTTCGGCGAAAAAGGCAGAAAATCCCCGTATTTTGAAGCAAAATTGCAGAAATTCACCTAATTTTGGGGTAAAAAATACAGTAATTTACTTTATTTTGGGGCAAAAAGGCAGAAATTCTCCTTATTTAGGGGCAAAAGGCAGAAATTCTCTTTATTATAGGGCAAAATTGCAGAAATTTCCCTTATTTGGGGGCAAAAAACAGAAATTCCCCTTATTTTGGGGCAAAATTGCAGAAATTTCCCTTATTTTGGGGAAAAATTGCAGAAATTTCCCTTATTTTAGGGCAAAATTGCAGAAATTTCACTTATTTATGAGAAAAAAGGCAAAAAATTTCATTATTTTTGGGCAAAAAGGCAGAAATTCCCATTATTTTGGGGCAAAAATGCAGAAATTCAAATTATTTTGGGGTAAAATTTCAGAAATTTCACAAATTTCAGGGCAAAAATGCAGAAATTTTCCTTATTTTGGGGCAAAATTGCAGAAATTTCACTTATTTCAGGTTAATAAGTCAGTAATTTTCCTTATTTTGGAGCAAAAAAGACAGAAATAACATTTGTTTTGTGGGTAAAGACAGAAATTCCACTTATTTAGAGGTAAAAAGGCAGAAA
The DNA here is from genome assembly GCF_963924665.1 of Micromys minutus. Classification (NCBI taxonomy): domain Eukaryota; kingdom Metazoa; phylum Chordata; class Mammalia; order Rodentia; family Muridae; genus Micromys; species Micromys minutus. Next base: position 1,329,162 of record NW_027667806.1, on the reverse strand, counting down.
TTCCTCTTATTTTGGAGCAAAAATGAAGAAATTATCCTTTTTTATGGCAAAAAGGTATGCATTCATCTTATTTTTGGGCAAAAATACAGAAATTCCCAGTATTTTGGAGAAAATTGCAGAAATTCCCCTAATTGTGGGGCAAAAAGGCAGAAATTTCCTATATGTTGGGGCAAAAAGACAGAAATTCTCCTTATTTTGGGGCAAAATTCAGAAATTCCACTTATTTTGGAGCAAAATTGCAGAAATTTCCCTTATTTTGGGGCAAAATTGCAGAAATTTCATTTATTTTGGGGCAAAATTGCAGAAATTCCCCTTATATTGGGGCAATAAGATGAAATCCCTTATTTTTGGCTAAATTTGAAGAAATTTCACTTATTTCGGGACAAAAAGGCAGAAATTCACTTAATTTCGGGCAAAAAGGTAGAAATTCTTCTTATTTAGGGGCAAAAAGGCAGAAATTCCCCTTATTTTGGGATAAAATTGCAGAAATTTCCCTTATTTGGGAGCCAAAAGGCAGAAAATCCCCTTAATTTCAGGTAAAAAGGCAGATATTCCCCATATTTTAGAGCAAAATTGCAGAAATTCCCCTAATATTGGGGCAAAATGCAGAAATTCCCTTTATTTGGGGCAAAAATACAGATATTCTCCTTATTTTGGGGCAAAAATCAGAAATTTTTCTTATTTTGGGGAAAATTGCAGAAATTTCACATATTTTCAGGTAAAAAGGCTGAAATTTCCTTTATTTTGGGGCAAATAGGGAGAAATTTTCCTTTTCAGGGCAAAATTGCAGAATTTTCCTTTTTTGGGGGCAAAAAGGCAGAAATTTGTTATATTTTGGGACAAAAAGGCAGAAATTCCCCTTATTTTGAGGTAATAAGGCTGAAATTCCCCTTATTTGGGGCAAAAAGGCAGAAATTCCCCTTATTTTGGGGTAAAATTGCAGAAATTTCAAATATTTTAGGGCAAAATGGTAGAAATTTCCCTTATATTGGGGAAAAACGATGAAATCCATAATTTTTGGCTAAAATTGCAGAAATTTTACTTATTTCGGACAAAAAGGCAGAAAGTCCACTGAATTTCGGGCAAAAAGGCAGAAATGACCCATATTTTGGAGCAAAATTGCAGAAATTCCCCTAATATTGGTGCAAAAATGCAGAAATTCCCTTTATTTTGGGGGCAAAAAGGCAGAAATTCCCCTTATTTTTAGGTAAAAAGGCTGAAATTCCCCTTATTTTGGGGCAAAAAGTCAGAAATTCCCCTTATTTTTGGGCAAAAAGACAGAAATTTCGTTTATTTTTGGGGAAAAGGCAGAAATTGCACTTATTTTGAGTCAAAAAGGTGAAAAATCCCCTTATTTTGGGGTAAAAATGAAGAAATTTCCTTTTTTTATGGCAAAAAGGTATACATTCCATTTATTTTCGGGCCAAAAGGTAGAAATTTTCCGTATTTTAGAGCAAAATTGCAAAAATTCCCCTAATTTTTGGGCAAAAAGGCAGAAATTTTTCTTATTTTGGGGTAAAACTGCAGAAATTTCACTTATTTCGCGGAAAAATGGCAGAAATTCCCTTTATTTTCGGCGAAAAAGAAAGAAAATCCCCGTATTTTGGAGCAAAATTGTAGAAATTCACCTAATTTTGGGGTAAAAACTACAGTAATTTTCTTATTTTGGAGCAAAAAGGCAGAAATTCTCCTTATTTTAGGGCAAAATTGAAGAAATTTCCATTATTTGGCGGCAAAAAACAGAAATTCCCCTTATTTTGGGGCAAAATTGCAGGAATTTCCCTTATTATGGAAAAAAATTGCAGAAATTTCCCTTATTTTAGGGAAAAATTGCAGAAATTTCACTTATTTCAGAGAAAAAAAGCAATAATTTTTCTTCTTTTGGGGCAAAAAGGCAGAAATTCCTATTATTTTATGGGCAAAAAGGCAGAAATTCACCTTATTTTGGGGTAAAATTGCAGAAATTTCACATATTTCAGGGCAAAATCGCAGAAATTCCCCTTATTTTGGGGCAAAAGGCAGAAATTCCCTTTATTTTGGGATAAAATTGCAGAAATTTCCTTTATTTGGGAGCAAAAAGGCAGAAAATCCTTTTAATTTTGAGTAAAAAGGCAGAATTTCTCCATATTTTAGAGCAAAATTGCAGAAATTCCCCTAATATTGGGGCAAAAATGCAGAATTCCCTTTATTTGGGGCAAAAAGGCAGAAGTTCCCCTTATTTTCGAGAAAAGAGGAAGAAATTTCCTGTATTTTTAAGCAAAATTGCAGAAACTCCCCTAATTTTAGGGCAAAGAGGCAGGAATTCCTTTTATTTTTGGGCAAAAATATAGAAATTCTCCTTATTTTGGGGCAAAAATCAGAAATTTCTCTTATTTTGGGACAAAATTTTAGAAATTTCTTCTATCATGTTACAGACTTGCAGAAATATTTCTTATTTTGTGGCAAAAAGGCAGAAATTCCCCTTATTTTGGGATAAAATTGCAGAAATTTCCCTTATTTTGGGGCAAAATTGCAAAAATTTCCCTTATTATGGAAAAAAATTGGAGAAATTTCCCTTATTTTGGCGCAAAATTGCAGAAATTTCACTTATTTCAGAGAAAAATCTCAGAAATTTCTTTTATTTTTGGGCAAAAAGGCAGAAATTTCTTTTATTTTGGTACAAAATTGTAGAAATTTTCTTTATTTTGGGGCAAAAATGCAGAAATTCACCATATTTTGGGGCAAAAATGCAGAGATTCCCCTTATTATGATGTAAAATGCTGAAATTCCCCTTATTTTGGGGCAAAAAGACAGAAATTCCCTTTATTTTGTGGCAAAAGGCAGAAATTTCCCTTATTTTGGGGCAAAATTGCAGAAATTTCACTTATTTCAGGGCAAAATTCAAAAATTCCATTTATTTTGGAGCAAAAAGACAGAAATTTTGTTTATTTTTGGGTAAAAAGGCAGAAATTTCACTTATTTTCAGGTAAGAAGGAAGAAATTCCTCTTATTTTGGGGCAAAAATGAAGAAATTTCTCTTTTTTGTTGCAAAAGGTATACATTCTTCTTATTTTCGGGCAAAAGAGCAGAAATTCCTCGTATTTTGGAGCACAATTGCAGAAAATCCTCTAATTGTGGGGCAAAAAGGCAGAAAATCCCTATAAGTTCAGGCAAAAACACAGAAATTCTCCTTATTTTGGGGCAAAACTCAAAAATTTCACTTCTTTTGGGGCAAAATTGAAGAAATTTCACTTATTTCAGGGAAAAAAGGCAGAAACTTTCCTTATTTTGGGGCAAAAAGGCAGAAATTCCTAATATTTTGTGGCAAAATGCAGAAATTCCCCTTATTTTGAGGTAAAAAGGCTGAAATTCCCTTTATTTGGGGGCAAAAAGGCAGAAATTTTCCTTATTTTGGGGCAAAATTGCAGAAATTTCACTTATTTCATGGTAATAAGTCAGAAATTCCCCTTATTTTGGGGCAAAAAAGACAGAAATTTCCTTTGTTTGGGGGGAAAAAGACAGAAATTCCACTTATTTAGAGGCATAAAGGCAGAAATTTCCCTTATTTTGGAGGAAAAAGGAAGAAATTTCCCTTTTTTATGGCAAAAAGGTATGCATTCCCCTTATTTTCGGATAAAAAGGCAGAAATTCACCGTATTTTGGAGCAAAATTGCAGAAATTCCCATAATTGTGGGGCAAAAAGGCAAAAATTCTCCTTATTTTGGGGCAAAATTGCAGAAATTTCCCTTATTTGGGGCAAAATTGCAGGAAATTCACTTATTTTCTGGTAAAAAGGCTGAAATTCCCTTTATTTAGGGGTAAAAAGGAAGAAATTCCCCTTATTTTGGGGCAAAATTGCAGAAATTTTCCTTATTTTGGGGCAAAAATGCCGAAATTCCTTATATTTGGGGGCAAAAAGGCAGAAATTCCCCTTATTTTGGGGTAAAATTGCAGAAATTTCAAATATTTCAGTGCAAAATGGCAAAAATTTCCCTTATTTTGGGGCAAAAATGGAATCCCTAATTTTTGGCTAAAATTGCAAAAATTTCACTTATTTCCGGACAAAAAGGCAGAAATTCCACTTAATTTCGGGCAAAAAGGCAGACATGACCGGTATTTTGGAGCAAAATTGCATTAATTCCCCTAATTTTTGATCAAAAAGGCAGAAATTCCCCTTATTTTGGGGTAAAACTGCAGAAATTTTAATTATTTTACGGCAAAATGAAAGAAATTCCCCTGATTTTCGGCGAAAAAGGCAGAAAATCCTCGTATTTTGGAGCAAAATTGCAGAAATTCAACTAATTTTGGGGTAAAACATGCAGTAATTTTCTTTATTTTGTGACAAAAAGGCAGAAGTTCCCCTTATTTTAGGGCAAATGTCAGAAATTCCCCTTATTTTAGGGCAAAATTGCAGAAATTTCCCTTATTTGGGGGCAAAAAACAGAAAATCCTCTTATTTTGGGGCAAAATTGCAGAAATTTGCTTTATTATGGGGAAAAATTGCAGATATTTCCCTTATTTTAGGGCAAAATTGCAGAAATTTTACTTATTTCAGAAAAAAAAAGCAAAAATTTTTCTTATTTTGGGGAAAAAGGCAGAAATTCCCATTATTTTGGGGCAAAAAGGCAGAAATTCACCTTATTTTGGGGTAAAATTGCAGAAATTTCAATTATTTCGTGGCAAAATGGAAGAAATTCCCCTTGTTTTTGGCGAAAAAGGCAGAAAATCCTCGTATTTTGGAGCAAAATTTCAGAAATTCACCTAATTTTGCGGTAAAACATGCAGTAATTTTTTTATTTTGTGGCCAAAAGGCAGAAATTCCCCTTATTTTGGGGCAAATGTCAGAAATTCCCCTTATTTTAGGGCAAAATTGCAGAAATTTCCCTTATTTGGGGGAAAAAACAGAAAATCCCTTTATTTTGGGGCAAAATTGCAGAAATTTGCTTTATTATGGGGAAAAACTGCAGATATTTCCCTTATTTTAGGGAAAAATTGCAGAAATTACACTTATTTCAGAAAAAAAAAGCAAAAATTTTTCTTATTTTGGGGCAAAAAGGCAGAAATTCCCATTATTTTGGGGCAAAAAGGCAGAAATTCACCTTATTTTGGGGTAAAATTGCAGAAATTTCACATATTTCAGGGCAAAAAGGCAGAAATTTCCCTTATTTTGAGGTAAAATGCTGAAATTCCCCATATTTTGGGGCAAAAGGCAGAAATTCCCTTTATTTTGGGGCATAAAGGCACAAATTTCCCTTATTTTCAGGCAAAATTGCAGAAATTTTATTTATTTCAGGGTAAAAAGTCAGAAATTCCCCTTATTTTGGGGCAAAAAGGAGAAATTACTTTTATTATGGTACAAAATTGAAGAAATTTTCTTTATTTTGGAACAACAAGGCAGAAATTCCCCATATTTTTGGGTAAAAGTCAGAAATTTTTCTTATTTTGAGGTAAAATGCAGAAATTTCTTTTATTTAGAGGTAAAATACAGAAATTCCCCTAATATTGTGGGAAAATGCAGAAATTCCCTTTATTTTTGTGCTAAAAGGAAGAAATTTTCCGTATTTTGAAGAAAAATTGCAGAAATTCTCATAATTTTCGGGCAAATGGCTGAAATTCTTTTTATTTTGGGGCAAAAAGACAGAAAATCTCCTTTTTTCGGGTGCAAAAAGGCAGAAATTCCCCATATTTTGGGTCAAAAGTCAGAAATTCCCCTTATTTTAAAGAAAAAAGGCTGAAATTTCCCTTATTTTGGGGCAAAATTGCAGAAATTTCCCTTATTTTTGGGCAAAATTGCAGAAATTTCACTTATTTCAGGGAAAAAAGGCAGCAATTTCTCTTATTTTGGGGCAAAAAGTCAGAAATTTCTTTTATTTTGGTACAAAATTGCAGAAATTTTTCTTATTTTAGGGCAAAAAGACAGAAATTCCCCATATTTTGGGGCAAAAGGCCGAAATTCTCCTTATTTTGAGGAAAAAAGGCTGAAATTCCCCTTATTTGGGGGCAAAAAGGCAGAAATTCCCCTTATTTTGGGGCCAAAAACAGACATTTCCCTTATTGTGGGGAAAAATTTTAGAAATTTCATTTATTTCAGGGCAAAAAGTCAGAAATTCCCCTTATTTTGGGGCAAAAAGACAGAAATTCCGTTTATTTTTGGGGAAAAGGCAGAAATTGCACTTATTTTGAGTCAAAAAGGCGGAAAATCCCCTTATTTCGGGGCAAAAGTGAAGAAATTTCTCTTTTTCATGGCAAAAATGTATACATTCCCTTTATTTTCGGGCAAAAAGGCAAAAATTCCCTGTATTTTGGAGCAAAATTGCAAAAATTCCCTTAATTTTGGGGCAAAAAAGCAGAAATTCCTTTTATTTTGATGTAAAACTGCAGAAATTTCACTTATTTCGCGGCAAGATGGCAGAAATTGCCCTTATTTTCGGCGAAAAAGGTAGAAAATCCTTGTATTTTGGAGCAAAATTGCAGAAATTCACCTAATTTTGGCGTAAAACATGCAGTAATTTTCTTTATTTTGTGGCAAAAAGGCAGAAATTCCCCTTATTTTGGGGCAAATGGCAGAAATTCCCCTTATTTTAGGTCAAAATTGCAGAAATTTCCCTTATTTGGGGGCAAAAAACAGAAATTTCCCTTATTTTGGGGCAAAATTGCAGAAATTTGCTTTATTTGGGGGCAAAAAACAGAAATTCCCCTTATTTTGCGGCAAAATTGCAGAAATTTTCTTTATTATGGGGAAAAATTGCAGTAATTTCCCTTATTTTAGGGCAAAATTGCAGAAATTTCACTTATTTCAGAAAAAAAAGCAAAATTTTTTCTTATTTTGAGGCAAAAAGCAGAAATTCCTCTTATTTTGGGGCAAAAGGCAGAAATTCACCTTATTTTGGGGTAAAATTGCAGAAATTTCATATATTTCAGGGAAAAAAGGCAGAAATTCTCCTTATTTTGAGGTAAAATGCTGAAATTTCCCATTTTTTGGGGCTAAAGGCAGAAATTCCCATTAGTTTGGGGCAAAAAGGCACAAATTTCCTTTATTTTCGGGAAAAATTACACAAATTTCATTTATTTCAGGGTAAAAAGTCAGAAATTCCCCTTATTTTGGGGCAAAAAGGAGAAATTTCTTTTATTATGGTACAAAATTGAAGAAATTTTCTTTATTTTGGAACAAAAAGGCAGAAATTTCCCATAATTTGTGGTAAAAGGCAGAAATTCTTCTTATTTTGAGGTAAAATGCAGAAATTCCCATTATTTAGAGGTAAAATGCAGAAATTTCCCTAATATTTGGGGAAAATGCAGAAATTCCCTTTATTTTGGGGCTAAAAGGCAGAAATTTTCCGTATTTTGAAGAAAAATTGCAGAAATTCTCATAATTTTCGGGCAAAAAGGCTGAAATTCTCCTTATTTTGGGGCAAAAAGACAGAAAATCTCCTTCTTTCAGGTGCAAAAAGTCAGAAATTCCCCTTATTTGGGGGCAAAAATGCAGAAATTTCTCTTATTTAAGGGCAAATTTGCAGAAATTTCACTTATTTCAGAGTAATATGTCAGAAATTTTTCTTATTTTGGGGCAAAAATGACAGAAATTCCCTTTGTTTTGGGGGAAAAAGACTGAAATTCCACTTATTTAGAGGCAAAAGGCAGAAATTCCCCTTATTTTGGAGCAAAAATGAAGAAATTTCCCTTTTTTATGGCAAAAAGTTATGCATTCTTCTCATTTTCGGGCAAAAAAGCAGAAATTCCCCATATTTTGGGGCAAAAAGCAGAAATTCCCCTTATTTTGGAGCAAAAATGAAAAAATTTCCCTTTTTTATAGCAAAAAGGTATGCATTCTTCTTATTTTAGTGCAAAAAGGCTGAAATTCCCCTTATTTTGAGGTAAAATGCTGAAATTCCCCATATTTGGGGGCAAAAGGCAGAAATTCCCGTTATTTTGGGGCAAAAAGGCACAAATTTCCCTATATTTTCGGGCAAAATTGCAGAAATTTCATTTATTTCAGGGCAAAAGGTCAGAAATTCCCCTTATTTTGGGGCAAAAAGCAGAAATTTCTTTTATTATGGTACAAAATTGAAGAAATTTTCCTTATTTTCGAATATAAAAGCAGAAATTCCCCATATTTTGGGGCAAAAGGCAGAAATTCTTCTTATTTTGAGGTAAAATGCAGAAATTTTCTTTATTTAGAGGTAAAATGCAGAAATTCCCTAAATATTGGGGGAAAATGCAGAAATTCCCTTTCTTTTGTAGCTAAAAGGCAGAAATTAACCATATTTTGAAGCAAAATTGCAGAAATTCTCATAATTTTCGGGCAAAAAGGAAGGAATTCTCTTTAAATTGGGGCAAAAAGACAGAAAATCTCCTTTTTTCGAAACCATAAAGTCAGTAATTCCCCTTATTTTGGGGCAAAAAGACAGAAATTTCGTTTATATTTGGGGAAAAGGCAGAAATTGCACTTATTTTAAATCAAAAAGGCAGAAAATCCCCTTATTTTGGGGCAAAAATGAAGAAATTTCTATTTTTCATAACAAAAAGGTAAACATTCCCTTTATTTTCGGGCAAAAAAGCAGAAATTCCCCATATTTTGGAGCAAAATTGCAGAAATTCCCCTAATTTTGGAGCAAAAAGGCAGAAATTCCCCTTATTTTGGGGTACAACTCCAGAAATTTAACTAATTTCGCAGCAAAATGGCAGAAATTGTCCTTATTTTCGGCAAAAAAGGCAGAAAATCCCTGTATTTTAGAGCAAAATTGCAGAAATTCACCTAATTTTGGGGTAAAAAATACAGTAATATTCTTTATTTTGGGGCAAAAAGGCAGAAATTCTCCTTATTTTGGGGCAAAAGGCAGAAATTCCCTTTATTTTAGGGCAAAATTGCAGAAATTTCTTTTATTTGGGGGCAAAAAAACCAGAAATTCCCCTTATTTTGGGGCAAAATTGCAGAAATTTCCCTTATTATAGGGAAAATTGCAGAAATTTCCCTTATTTTAGGGCAAAATTGCAGAAATTTCACTTATTTCAGAGAAAAAAAGCAAAAATTTTTCTTATTTTGGGTCAAAAAGGCAGAAATTCCCATTATTTTGGAGCAAATATGCAGAAATTCACATTATTTTGGGCTAAAATTGCAGAAATTTCACATATTTCAGGGCAAAAAGGCAGAAATTTCCCTTAATTTGGGGCAAAAATGAAGAAATTTCCCTTTTTATGGCAATAAAGGTATGCATTCCCCTTATTTTCGGGCAAAAATGCAGAAATTCCCTGTATTTTGGAGCAAAATTGCAGAAATTCCCCTAATTGTGGGGCAAAAAGGCAGAAATTCCCTATATGTTGGGGCAAAAAGACAGAAATTCTCCTTATTTTGGGGCAAAACTCAGAAATTCCACTTACTTTGGAGCAAAATTCCAGAAATTTTTTTTATTTTGGGGCAAAATTGCAGAAATTTCATTTATTTTGGGGCAAAATTGCAGAAATTCCCCTTATTTTGGGGCAAAAACATGAAATCCCTAATTTTTGGCTAAAATTAAAGAAATTTCACTTATTTTGGGACAAAAAGGCAAAAATTCCACTTAATTTTGGGCAAAAAGGCAGAAATTCCCATTATTTTGGGGCAAAAAGGCAGAAATTCCCCTTATTTTGGGATAAAATTGCAGAAATTCCCCTAATAGTGGGACAAAAATGCAGAAATTCCCTTTATTTGGGGCAAAAGGCAGAAGTTCCCCTTATTTTCGGAAAAAGAGGAAGAAATTCCCTGTATTTTGAAGCAAATTTGCAGAAACTCCCCTAATTTTGGGGCAAAAAGGCAGAAATTCCCTTTATTTTGGGGCAAAAATACAGAAATTCTCTTTATTTTTGGGCAAAAATCAGAAATTTCTTTTATTTGGGGCAAAATTGAAGAAATTTCACTTATTTTCAGGTAAAAAGGCTGAAATTTCCTTTATTTTGGGGCAAAAAGGGAGAAATTCTCCTCTTCAGGACAAAAATGCAGAATTTTCCTTTTTTGGGGCAAAAAGGCAGAAATTCCTTATATTTTGGGGAAAAAAGGCAGAAATTCCCCTTATTTTGAGGTAATAAGGCTGAAATTCCCCTTATTTGGGGCAAAAAGGCAGAAATTCCCCTTATTTTGGGGTAAAATTGCAGAAATTTCAAATATTTCAGGGCAAAATGGCAGAAATTTCCCTTATTTTAGGGCAAAAAGATGAAATCCCTAATTTTTGGCTAAAATTGCAGAAATTTCACTTATTTCGGACAAAAAGGCAGAAATTCCCCTTATTTTGGGCAAAAAGGAAGAAATGACCCATATTTTGGAGCAAAATTGCAGAAATTTCTCTAATATTGGTGCAAAAATGCAGAAATTCCCTTCATTTTGGGGGCAAAAAGGCAGAAATTCCCCTTATTTTTAGGTAAAAATGCTGAAATTCCCCTTATTTTGGGGCAAAAAGTCAGAAATTCCCCTTATTTTTGAACAAAAATACAGAAATTTCGTTTATTTTGAGGGAAAAGGCAGAAATTGCACTTATTTTGAGTCAAAAAGTTGAAAAATCCCCTTATTTTGGAGTAGAAATGAAGAAATTTCCTTTTTTTATGGCAAAAAGGTATACATTCCCTTTATTTTCGGGCCAAAAGGCAGAAATTCCCTGTATTTTGGAGCAAAATTGCAAAAATTCCCCTAATTTTTGGGCAAAAAGGCAGAAATTTCCCTTATTTTGGGGTAAAACTGCAGAAATTTCACTTATTTTGGGGTAAAACTGCAGAAATTTCACTTATTTCGCGGCAAAATGGCAAAAATTCCCTTTATTTTCGGTGAAAAATAAGAAAATCCCCGTATTTTGGAGCAAAATTGCAGAAATTCACCGAATTTTGGGATAAAAAATACAGTAATTTTCTTATTTTGGGGCAAAAAGGCAGAAATTCTCCTTATTTTGGGGCAAAAAGAGAGAAATTCCGTTTATTTTTAAGGAAAAGGCAGAAATTGCACTTATTTTGAATCAAAAAGGCAGAAAATCCCCTTATTTTGGGGCAAAAGTGAAGAAATATCCCTTTTTCATGGCAAAAATGTATACATTCCTTTTATTTTCGGGCAAAAAGGCAGAAATTCCCCATATTTTGGAGCAAAATTGCAGAAATTCCCTTAATTTTGGAGCAAAAAGGCAGAAATTCCCCTTATTTTGATGTAAAACTGCAGAAATTTCACTTATTTCACGGCAAGATGGCAGAAATTCCCCTTATTTTCGGCGAAAAAGGTAGAAAATCCTCGTATTTTGGAGCAAAATTGCAGAAATTCACCTAATTTTGGCATAAAACATGCAGTAATTTTCTTTATTTTGTGGCAAAAAGGCAGAAATTCCCCTTATTTTGGGGTAAAACTCCAGAAATTTAACTAATTTCGCAGCAAAATGGCAGAAATTTCCCTTATTTTCGGCAAAAAGGCAGAAAATCCCCGTATTTTGGAGCAAAATTGAAGAAATTCACCTAATTTTGGGCTAAAAAATACAGTAATATTCTTTATTTTGGAGCAAAAAGGCAGAAATTCTCTTTATTTTGGGGCAAAAGGCAGAAATTCCCATTATTTTGGGGCAAATACGCAGAAATTCACATTATTTTGGGCTAAAATTGCAGAAATTTCACATATTTCAGGGCAAAAAGGCAGAAATTTCCCTTAATTTGGGGCAAAAATGAAGAAATTTCCCTTTTTATGGCAATAAAGGTATGCATTCCCCTTATTTTTGGGCAAAAATGCAGAAATTCCCTGTATTTTGGAGCAAAATTGCAGAAATTCCCCTAATTGTGGGGCAAAAAGGCAGAAATTCCTTTTATGTTGGGGCAAAATACAGAAATTCTCCTTATTTTGGGGCAAAACTCAGAAATTCCACTTATTTTAGAGCAAAATTCCAGAAATTTCCTTTATTTTGGGGCAAAATTGCAGAAATTTCATTTATTTTGGGGCAAAATTGCAGAAATTCCCCTTATTTTGGGGCAAAAAGATGAAATCCCTAATTTTTGGCTAAAATTAAAGAAATTTCACTTATTTCGGGACAAAAAGGCAAAAATTCCACTTAATTTTGGGCAAAAAGGCAGAAATTCCCATTATTTTGGGGCAAAAAGGCAGAAATTCCCATTATTTTGGGATAAAATTGCAAAAATTTCCCTTATTTGGGAGCAAAAAGGCAGATAATCCCCTTAATTTCGGTTAAAAAGGCAGAAATTCCCCATATTTTGGAGCAAAATTGCAGAAATTCTCCTATTATTGGGGCAAAAATGCAGAAATTCCCTTTATTTGGGGCAAAAAGCAGAAGTTCCCCTTATTTTCGGGAAAAGAGGAAGAAATTCCCTGTATTTTGAAGCACATTTGTAGAAATTCCTCTAATTTTGGGGCAAAAAGGCAGAAATTCCCTTTATTTTAGGGCAAAAATACAGATATTCTCCTTATTTTTGGGCAAAAATCAGAAATTTCTTTTATTTGGGGCAAAATTGCAGAAATTTCACTTATTTTCAGGTAAAAAGGCTGAAATTTCCTTTATTTTGGGGCAAAAAGGGAGAAATTCTCCTTTTCAGGGCAAAATTGCAAAATTTTCCTTTTTTGGGGCAAAAAGGCAGAAATTCCTTATATTTTGGGGCAAAAAGGCAGAAATTCCCCTTATTTTGAGGTAATAAGGCTGAAATTCCCCTTATTTGGGGCAAAAAGGCAGAAATTCCCCTTATTTTGGGGTAAAATTGCAGTAATTTCAAATATTTCAGGGCAAAATGGCAGAAATTTCCCTTATTTTAGGGCAAAAAGATGAAATCCCTAATTTTTGGCTAAAATTGCAGAAATTTCACTTATTTCGGACAAAAAGACAGAAATTCCACTTAATTTTGGGCAAAAAGGCAGAAATGACCCATATTTTGGAGCAAAATTGCAGAAATTCTCCTAATATTGGTGCAATAATGCAGAAATTCCCTTTATTTTGGGGGCAAAAAGGCCAAAATTCCCCTTATTTTTAGGTAAAAATGCTGAAATTCCCCTTATTTTGGGGCAAAAAGTCAGAAATTCCCCTTATTTTTGAAGAAAAATACAGAAATTTTGTTTATTTTTGGGAAAAAGGCAGAAATTGCACTTATTTTGAGTCAAAAAGGTGAAAAATCCCCTTATTTTGGGGTAAAAATGAAGAAATTTCCTTTTTTTATGGCAAAAAGGTATACATTCCCTTTATTTTCGGGCCAAAAGGCAGAAATTCCCTGTATTTTGGAGCAAAATTGCAAAAATTCCCCTGATTTTTGGGCAAGAAGGCAGAAATTCCCATTATTTTGAAGTAAAACTGTAGAAATTTCACTTATTTCGCGGCAAAATGGCAGAAATTCCCTTTATTTTTGGTGAAAAATAAGAAAATCCCCGTATTTTGGAGCAAAATTGCAGAAATTCACCTAATTTTGGGATAAAAAAATACAGTAATTTTCTTATTTGGGGGCAAAAAGGCAGAATTTCTCCTTATTTTGGGACAAAATACAAAAATTCCCCTTATCTTAGGGCAAAATTGAAGAAATTTTCCTTATTTGGGGGCAAAAAACAGGAATTCCCCTTATTTTGGTGCAAAATTGCAGGAATTTCCCTTATTATGGAAAAAAATTACAGAAATTTCCCTTATTTTAGGGCAAAATTGCAGAAATTTCACTTATTTCAAAGAAAAAAGCAATAATTTTTCTTATTTTGGGTCAAAAAGTCAGAAATTTCTATTATTTTATGGGAAAAAAGGCAGAAATTCACCTTATTTTGGGGTAAAATTGCAGAAATTTCACATATTTCAAGGCAATAAGGCAGAAATTCCCCTTATTTTGGGGCAAAAAGGCAGAAATTCCTCTTATTTTGGGATAAAATTGCAGAAATTTCCCTTATTTGGGAGCAAAAAGGCAGAAAATCCTTTTAATTTTGGGTAAAAAGGCAGAATTTCCTTGTATTTTGGAGCAAAATTGCAGAAATTCTCCTAATATTGGGGCAAAAATGCAGAAATTCCCTTTATTTGGGGCAAAAAGGCAGAAGTTCCCCTTATTTTCGGAAAAGAGGAAGAAATTCCCTGTATTTTGAAGCAAAATTGCAGAAACTCCCCTAATTTTGGGGCAAAAATGCAGAAATTCCCTTTATTTTGGGGCAAAAATACAGAAATTCTCCTTATTTTGGGGCAAAAATCAGAAATTTCCCTTATTTTGGGGCAAAATTTTTGAAATTTCTTCTATTTTGTTACAGACTTGCAGAAATTTTTCTTATTTTGTGGCAAAAAGGCAGAAATTCCCCTTAATTTGGGATAAAATTGCAGAAATTTCCCTTATTTGGGGGCAAAAAACAGAAATTCCCCTTATTTTGGGGCAAAATTGCAGAAATTTCCCTTACTTCAGAGAAAAAAACTCAGAAATTTCTCTTATTTTGGGGCAAAAGGGCAGAAATTTCTTTTATTTTGGTACTAAATTGTAGAAATTTTCTTTATTTTAGGGCAAAAATGCAGAAATTCCCCATATTTTGGGGCAAAAATGCAGAGATTCCCCTTATTATGAGGTAAAATGCTGAAATTCCCCTTATTTTGGGGCAAAAAGACAGAAATTCCCTTTATTGTGGGGCAAAAAGGCAGAATTTTCCCTTATTTTGTGGCAAAATTGCAGAAATTTCACATATTTCAGGGCAAAATTCAAAAATTCCTTTTATTTTGGGGCAAAAAGACAGAAATTCCGTTTATTTTTGGGTAAAAAGGCAGAAATTTCACTTATTTTGAGGTAAGAAGGAAGAAATTCCTCTTATTTTGGAACAAAAAAGACAGAAATTCCCTTTGCTTTGTGGAAAAAAACAGAAATTCCACTTATTTAGAGGCAAAAAGGCAGAAATTTTTCTTATTTTAAGGCAAAACTCAGAAATTCCACATATTTTGTAGCAAAATTCCAGAAATTTTCTTTATTTTGGGGCAAAATTGCAGAAATTTTTCTTATTTTGGGGCAAAAAAGCAGAAATTCCTAACATTTTGGGCCAAAATTCAGAAATTCCCCTTATTTTGAGGTAAAAAGGCTGAAATTCCCCTTATTTGGGGGCAAAAAGGCAGAAATTCCCATTATATTGGGGCAAAATTGCAGAAATTTCACTTATTTCAGGGTAATAAGTCAGAAATTTTCCTTATTTTCGGGCAAAAATGACAGAAATTCCCATTGTTTTGGGGAAAAAGACAGAAATTCCACTTATTTAGAGGCAAAAAAGCAGAAATTCCCCTTATTTTAGGGCAAAATTGCAAAAATTTCCCTTATTTGGGGGCAAAAAAACAGAAATTCCCTTTATTTTGGGGCAAAATTCTAGAAATTTTTTTTATTATGGAAAAAAATTGCAGAAATTTTTTTTTATTTTAGGGCAAAATTGCAGAAATTTCACTTATTTCAGAGAAAAAAACAAAAAAATTTTCTTATTTTGGGGCAAAAATGCAGAAATTTTCATTATTTTGGGGCAAAAGGCAGAAATTCACCTTATTTTGGGCTAAAATTGCAGAAATTTCACATATTTCAGGGCAAAAAGGCAGAAATTTCCCTTAATTTGTGGCAAAAGTGAAGAAATTTCCTTTTTTTATGGCAGAAAGGTATGCATTTCCCTTATTTTAGGACAAAAAAGCAGAAAGTCCTATTTGGAGCAAAATTGCCGAAATTCCCCTAATTGTGGGGCAAAAAGGCAGAAATTCTCTTTATTTTGGGGCAAAACTCAGAAATTCCACTTATTTTGGGGCAAAATTCAAGAAATTTCCCCTTTTTGGGGGCAAACTTTCAGAAATTTCACTTATTTTCGGGCAAAATTGCAGAAATTTCACTTATTTCAAGGAAAAAAGGCAGAAATTTTCCTTATTTTGGGGCAAAAAAGCAGAAATTCTCCATATTTTGATGCAATAATCAGAAATTTCCCTTATTTTAAGGTAAAATGCTGAAATTCCCCTTATTTTGGAAAAAATGGCAGAAATTTCCCTATTTTTGGGGCAAATTTGCAGAAATTTCACTTTTTTAAAAGTAATAAGTCAGAAATTTTCCTTATTTTAAAGCAAAATACAGAAGTTCCCGTTGTTTTGGGGGAAAAAGACAGAAATTCCACTTATTTAGAGGCAAAAAAGCAGAAATTCCCCCTATTTTAGGGCAAAATTGAAGAAATTTCCCATATTTGGAAGCAAAAAAAACCAGAAATTCCCCTTATTTTGGGGCAAAATTCCAGAAATTTTACTTATTTTGGGGCAAAATTGCAGAAATTTCACTTATTTCAGGGAAAAATGCAGAAATTTTCTTTATTTTGGGGCAAAAAGGCAGAAATTCCCATTATTTTGGGGCAAAAAGGCAGAATTTCACCTTATTTTGGGCTAAAATTGCAGAAATTTCACATATTTCAGGGCAAAAAGGCAAAAATTTCCCTTAATTTGGGGCAAAAATGAAGAAATTTCCCTTTTTATGGCAAAAAGTTATGCATTCCCCTTATTTTCGGGCAAAAAGGCAGAAATTCCCAGTATTTTGGAGCAAAATTGCAGAAATTCCCCATATTTTGGGACAAAATGTAGAAATTCCCCTTATTTTGGGGCAAAATTGCAGAAATTCCTCTAATTGTGGGGCAAAAAAAAGAAATTCCCCTTATTTTGAAGCAAAAATGCATAAATTTCCCTTATTATGGGGAAAATTGCAGAAATTTCACTTATTTTAGGGTAAATATGCAGAAATTTCACTAATTGTGGGGCAAAAAGGCATAAATTCTTCTTATTTTGGGGCAAAACTCAGAAATTCCACTTATTTTGGGGCAAAATTCCAGAAATTTCCCTTATTTTGGGGCAAAATTGCAGAAATTTTACTTATTTTGGGGCAAAATTGCAGAAATTTCACTTATTTCAGGGAAAAAAGGCAGAAATTTTTCTTATTTTGGGGCAAAAAGGCAAAAATTCCTAATATTTTGTGGCAAAAATGCAGAAATTCCTAATATTTTGTTGCAAAAATGCAGAAATTTCCCTTATTTTGAGGTAAAAAGGCTGAAATTCCCCTTATTTCAGGGCAAAAAAGCAGAAATTTCCCTTATTTTGTGGCAAATTTGCAGAAATTTCACTTATTTCGGGATAATAATTCAGAAATTTTCCTTATTTTGGGGCAAAAAAGACAGAAATTCTCTTTGTTTTGGGGGAAAAAAACAGAAATTTCACTTATTTAGAGGCAAAAAGGCAAAAGTTCCCCTTATTTTTAGCAAAAATGAAGAAATTTCCCTTTTTTATGGCAAAATGGTATGCATACTTCTTATTTTCAGACAAAAAGGCAGAAAATCCCCATATTTTGGGTCAAAATTGCAGAAATTTCCCTAATTGTGGGGCAAAAAACAGAAATTCCCCTTAATTTGGGGCAAAATTGCAGAAATTTCCCTTATTATGGGGAAAAATTGCAGAAATTTCCCTTCTATTATGGCAAAATTGCAAAAATTTCACTAATTGTGGCGCAAAAAGGCAGAAATTCTCCTTATTTTGGGGCAAAACTCAGAAATTCCACTTGTTTTGTGGCAAAATTCCAGAAATTTCCCTTATTTTGGGGCAAAAGTGACAGAAATTCCCTTTGTTTTGGGGGAAAAAGACAGAAATTCCACTTATTTAGAGGTAAAAAAGCAGAAATTCCCTTTATTTTGGAGCAAAAATGAAGAAATTTCCTTTTTTTATTGCAAAAAGATATGCATTCTTATTTTCGGGCAAAAAGGCAGAAATTCACCATATTTTGGGGCAAAAGGCAGAAATTCCCCTTATTTTGGAGCAAAAATGAAGAAATTTCCCTTTTTTATGGCAAAAAGGTATGCATTCTTCTTATTTTGGTGCGAAAAGGCTGAAATTCCCCTTATTTTGAGGTAAAATGCTGAAATTCCCCATATTTTGGGGCAAAAGGCAGAAATTCCCCTTATTTTTGGGCAAAAAGGCAGAAATTCCCCATATTTTGGAGCAAAATTGCAGAAATTCCCCTAATTTTTGGCAAAAAGGCAGAAATTTCCCTTATTTTGGGGTAAAACTCCAGAAATTTCACTTATTTCACAGCAAAATGGAAGAAATTCCCCTTATTTTCGGCGAAAAAGGCAGAAAATCCCCGTATCTTGGAGCAAAATTGCAGAAATTCACCTAATTTTGGGGTAAAAATACAGTAATATTCTTTATTTTTGGGCAAAAATGCAGAAATTACCCTTATTTTAGGGCAAAATTGCAGAAATTTCCCTTATTTGGGGGCAAAAAAAAGAAATTGCTCTTATTTTGATGCAAAATTGCAGAAATCTCCATATTATGGGGAAAAATTGCAGAAATTTCCCTTATTTTGTGACAAAATTGCAGAAATTTCACATATTTCAGAGAAAAAAAGGAAAAATTCTTCTTATTTTGCGGCAAAAAGTCAGAAATTCTCTTTATTTTGGGGCAAAAGGCAGAAATTCACTTTTATTTTAGGGCAAAATTGCAGAAATTTCTCTTATTTGGGGACAAAAAAACAGAAATTGCCCTTATTTTGAGGCAAAATTGCAGAAATTTCCCTTATTATGAGGAAAAATTGCAGAAATTTCCCTTATATTAGGGCAAAATTGCAGAAATTTCACTTATTTCAGAGAAAAAAAGCCAAAATTTTTCTTATTTTGGGGCAAAAAGGCAGAAATTCCCATTATTTCTGGGCAAAAATGCAGAAATTCACCTTATTTTGGGGCAAAAATGAGGAAATTTCCCTTTTTATGGCAATAAAGTTATGCATTCCCCTTATTTTCGGGGAAAAAGGCAAAAATTCCTTGTATTTTAAAGCAAAATTGCAGAAATTCCCCTAATTGTAGGGCAAAAAGGCAGAAATTCTCCTTATTGGGGCAAAACTCAGAAATTCCACCTATTTCGGGGCAAAATTCCAGAAATTTCCATTATTTTGGGGCAAAATTGCAGAAATTTCACTTATTTTCGGGCAAAATTGAAGAAATTTCACTTATTTCAGGGAAAAAAGGCAGAAATTTTCCTTATTTTGGGGCAAAAAGGCAGAAATTCTCCATATTTTGGTGCAAAAATCAGAAATTTCTCTTATTTTGAGGTAAAATGCTGAAATTCTTCATATTTTGGGGCAAAAGGCAGAAATCTCTCTTTTTTGGGGCAAATTTGCAGAAATTTCACTTATTTCAGGGTAATAAGTCAGAAATTTTCCTTATTTTGGGGCAAAAAAGATAGAAATTCTCTATGTTTTGGGAGAAAAAGACAGAAATTCCACTTATTTAGAGGCAAAAAGGCAAAAGTTCCCCTTCTTTTGGAGCAAAAATGAAGAAATTTTCCTTTTTTATGGCAAAAAGGTATGCATTCTTCTTATTTTCAGACAAAAAGGCAGAAATTCCCCATATTTTGGGGCAAAAGGAAGAAATTCCCCTTTTTTTGGGGCAAAATTGCGGAAATTTCACTAATTGTGAGGCAAAAAACCGAAATTCCCCTTATTTTGAAGCAAAATTGCAGAAATTTCCCTTATTATGGGAAAAAATTGCAGAAATTTCACGAATTGTGGGGCAAAAACGCAGAAATTCTCCTTATTTTGGGGCAAAACTCAGAAATTCCACTTATTTTGGGGCAAAATTCCAGAAATTTTTCTTATTTGGGGCAAAGTTGCAGAAATTTCACTTATTTCAGGGAAAAAAGGCAGAAATTTTCCTTATTTTGGGGCAAAAATGCAGAAATTCCTAATATTTTTGC
The DNA here is from genome assembly GCF_963924665.1 of Micromys minutus. Lineage (NCBI taxonomy): Eukaryota > Metazoa > Chordata > Mammalia > Rodentia > Muridae > Micromys > Micromys minutus. Next base: position 1,309,504 of record NW_027667806.1, on the reverse strand, counting down.
CAAAATTCAAAAATTCCTTTTATTTTGAGGTTAAAAAGGCTGAAATTCCCCTTATTTAAGGGCAAAAAGGCAGAAACTTCTCTTATATTGGGGCAAAATTGCAGAAATTTCACTTATTTTGGGGCAAAAAGCAGGAATTTCTTTTATTATGGTACAATATTGAAGAAATTTTCTTTATTTTGGAACAAAAAGGCAGAAATTCCCCATATTTTGGGGCAAAATGCAGAAATTCTTATTTTGCGGTCAAATGCAGAAATTTCCCTTATTTAGAGGTAAAATGCAGAAATTTTCCAAATATTGGGGAAAAATGCAGAAATTCCCTTTATTTTGGGGCTAAAAAACAGAAATTAACCGTATTTTGAAGCAAAATTGCAGAAATTCTCATAATTTTGGGGCAAAAATACAGAAAATCCCCTTTTTTCTGGAGCAAAAATTCAGAAATTTCTCTTATTTTTGGGCAAAATTGCAGAAATTTCCTTTACATTGGGGCAAAATTGCAGAAATTTCCCTTATTTTTGGTCAAAATTGCAGAAATATTACTTATTTCAGAAAAAGGCAGAAATTTTCTTATTTTGGAGCAAAAATGCAGAAATTTCTTTTATTTTGGTACAAAATTGCAGAAATTTTTCTTATTTTGGGGCAAAATTGCAGAAATTCCTCATATTTTGGGTCAAAAAGGCAGAAATTCCCTTTATTTTGAGGTAAAAAGGCTGAAATTCCCCTTATTTTTGGACAAAAAGTCAATAATTCCCCTTATTTTGGTGCAAAAAGGCAGAAATTCCCCTTATTTTGAGGTAAAACTGCAGAAATTTCACTTATTTCGTGGCAAAATGGCAGAAATTCCCCTTATTTTCGGCGAAAGAGGCAGAAAATCCCAGTATTTTGGAGCAAAATTGCAGAAATTCACCTAATTTTGCGGTAAAAAATACAGTAATTTACTTTATTTTGGGGCAAAAAGGCAGAAATTCTTCTTATTTTGGGGCAAAAGGCAGAAATTCTCTTTATTATAGGGCAAAATTGCAGAAATTTCCCTTATTTGGGGGCAAAAAACAGAAATTCTCTTTATTTTGGGGCAAAATTGCAGAAATTTCCCTTATTATGGGGAAAAATTGCAGAAATTTCCCTTATTTTATGGCAAAACTGCAGAAATTTCACTTATTTAAGAAAAAAAAAGCAAAAATTTTTTTTATTTTGGGGCAAAAAGGCAGAAATTCCCATTATTTTGGGGCAAAAATGCAGAAATTAAAATTATTTTAGGGTAAAATTGCAGAAATTTCACAAATTTCAGGGCAAAAAGCCAGAAATTTCCATTATTTTGGGACAAAATTGCAGAAATTTCACTTATTTCAGGGTAATAAGTCAGAAATTTTCCTTATTTAGGAGCAAAAAAGACAGAAATTCCCTTTGTTTTGGGGGTAAAGACAGAAATTCCACTTATTTAGAGGCAAAAAGGCAGAACTTCCTCTTATTTTGGAGCAAAAATGAAGAAATTATCCTTTTTTATGGCAAAAAGGTATGCATTCCCCTCATTTTTGGGCAAAAATGCTGAAATTTCCTGTATTTTGAAGCAAAATTGCAAAAATTCCCCTAATTGTGGGGCAAAAAGGCAGAAATTCCCTATATGTTGGGGCATAAAGACAGAAATTCTCCTTATTTTGGGGCAAAACTCAGAAATTCCACTTATTTTGGAGCAAAATTCCAGAAATTTCTCTTATTTTGGGGCAAAAATGCAGAAATTTCATTTATTTTGGGGCAAAATGGCAGAAATTCATTTTATTTTGGGGCAAAAAAGATGAAATCCCTAATTTTTGGCAAAAATTGAAGAAATTTCACTTATTTCGGGACAAAAAGGCAGAAATTCCAATTAATTTCGGGCAAAAAGGCAGAAATTCCCCTTATTTTGGGGCAAAAAGGCAGAAATTCCCCTTATTTTGGGATAAAATTGCAGAAATTTCCTTTATTTGGGAGCAAAAAGGCAGAAAATCCCCCTTAATTTTGGGTAAAAAGGCAGAAATTCCCCATATTTTGGAGCAATATTGCAGAAATTCCCCTAATAGTGGGGCAAAAATGCAGAAATTCCCTTTATTTGGGGCAAAAAGACAGAAGTTCCCCTTATTTTCAGGAAAGAAGAAGAAATTCCCTGTATTTTGAAGCAAAACTGCAGAAACTCCCCTAATTTTGGGGCAAAAAGGCCGAAATTCCCTTTATTTTGGTGTAAAAATACAGATATTCTCTTATTTTGGGGCAAAAATCAGAAATTTCCCTTATTTGGGGCAAAATTGCAGAAATCTCACTTATTTTCAGGTAAAAAGCCTGAAATTTCTTTTATTTTTGGGCAAAAAGGGAGAAATTCTCCTTTTCAGGGCAAAATTGCAGAATTTTCCTTTTTTTGGGGCAAAAAGGCAGAAATTCTTTATATTTTGGGGCAAAGAGGCAGAAATTCCCATTATTTTGAGGTAATAAGGCTAAAATTCCCCTTATTTGGGGCAAAAAGTCAGAAATTCCCCTTATTTTGGGGTAAAATTGCAGAAATTTCAAATATTTCAGGGCAAAATTGCAGAAATTTTCCTTATTTTGGGGCAAAACGATGAAATCCCTAATTTTTGGCTAAAATTGCAGAAATTTCACTTATTTCGGACAAAAAGGCAGAAATTCCACATAATTTTGGGCAAAAAGGCAGAAATGACCCATATTTTGGAGCAAAATTGAAGAAATTCCCCTAATATTGGTGCAAAAATGCAGAAATTCCCTTTATTTTGTAGGCAAAAAGGCAGAAATTCCCATTATTTTTAGGTAAAAAGGCTGAAATTCCCCTTATTTTGGGGCAAAAATCAGAAATTCCCCTTATTTTTAGGCAAAAAGACAGAAATTTCGTTTATTTTTGGGGAAAAGGCAGAAATTGCACTTATTTTGAGTCAAAAAGGTGAAAAATCGCCTTATTTTGGGGTAAAAATAAAGAAATTTCTTTTTTTATGGCAAAAAGGTTTACATTCCCTTTATTTTCGGGCCAAAAGGCAGAAATTCCCTGTATTTTGGAGCAAAATTGCAAAAATTCCCCTAATTTTTGTGCAAAAAGGCAGAAATTCCCCTTATTTTGGGGTAAAACTGCAGAAATTTCACTTATTTCGCGGCAAAATGGAAGAAATTCCCTTTATTTTCGGCAAAAAAAGAAGAAAATCCCTGTATTTTGGAGCAAAATTGCAGAAATTCACGTAATTTTGGAATAAAAAATAAAGTAATTTTCTTATTTTGGAGCAAAAATGCAGAAATTCTCCTTATTTTGGGGCAAAAGGCAGAAATTCCTTTTATTTTGGGATAAAATTGCAAAAATTTCCCTTATTTGGGGGCAAAAAACAGAAATTCCCTTTATTTTGTTGCAAAATTGCAGAAATTTCCCTTATTATGGAAAAAAATTGCAGAAATTTTCCTTATTTTGGGGCAAAATTGCAGAAATTTCACTTATTTCAGAGAAAAAAACTCAGAAATTTCTCTTATTTTTGGGCAAAAAGGCAGAAATTTCTTTTATTTTGGTACAAAATTGTAGAAATTTTCTATATTTTGGGGCAAAAATGCAGAAATTCCACATATTTTGGGGCAAAAATGCAGAGATTCCTATTATTATGAGGTAAAATACTGAAATTCCCCTTATTTTGGGGTAAAAAGACAGAAATTCCCTTTATTTTGTGGCAAAAAGGCAGAAATTTCCCTTATTTTGGGGCAAAATTGCAGAAATTTCACATATTTCAGGGCAAAAATCAAAAATTCCTTTTATTTTGGGGCAAAAAGACAGAAATTTCGTTTATTTTGGGGTAAAAAGGCAGAATATCACTTATTTTGAGGTAAGAAGGAAGAAATTCCTCTTATTTTGGGGCAAAAATGAAGTAATTTCTTTTTTTTGTTGCAAAAGGTATACATTCTTCTTATTTTCGGGCAAAAAAGCAGAAATTCCTAGTATTTTGGAGCACAATTGCAGAAAATCCACTAATTGTGGAGCAAAAAGGCAGAAAATCCCTATATGTTCAGGCAAAAACACAGAAATTCTCCTTATTTTGGGGCAAAACTCAGAAATTTCACTTATTTTGGGGCAAAATTGAAGAAATTTCACTTATTTCAGGGAAAAAAGGCAGAAACTTTCTTTATTTTGGGGCAAAAAGGCAGAAATTCCTAATATTTTGTGGCAAAATCCAGAAATTCCCCTTATTTTGAGGTAAAAAGGCTGAAATTCCCCTTATTTGGGGGCAAAAAGGCAGAAATTGCCATTATTTTGGGGCAAAATTGCAGAAATTTCACTTATTTCAGGGTAATAAGTCAGAAATTCCCCTTATTATGAGGGAAAAATACAGAAATTCCACTTATTTAGAGGAATAAAGGCAGAAATTCCCCTCATTTTGGAGCAAAAATGAAGAAATTTCCCTTTTTTATGGCAAAAAGGTATGCATTCCCCTTATTTTAGGGTAAAAAGGCAGAAATTCCCCGTATTTTGGAGCAAAATTGCAGAAATTCTCCTAATTGTGGGGCAAAAAGGCAAAAATTCTCATTATTCTGGGGCAAAACTCAGAAATTCCACTTATTTTGGGGCAAAATTGCAGGAATTTACTTTATTTTGGGGCAAAATTGCAGAAATTTCCCTTATTTGGGGCAAAATTGCAGAAAATTCACTTATTTTCAGGTAAAAAGGCTGAAATTCCCTTTATTTTGAGGTAAAAAGGGAGAAATTCCCCTTATTTTGGGGGAAAATTGCAGAAATTTTCCATATTTTAGGGCAAAAAGGCAGAAATGCCTTATATTTTGGGGCAAAAAAGCAGAAATTCCCCTTATTTTGTGGTAAAATTGCAGAAATTTCTAATATTTCAGTGCAAAATGGCAGAAATTTCCCTTATTTGGGGGCAAAAATGGAATCCCTAATTTTTGGCTAAAATTGTAAAAATTTCACTTATTTCCAGACAAAAAGGCAGAAATTCCACTTAATTTCAGGCAAAAAGGCAGCAATGACCCGTATTTTGGAGAAAAATTGCATAAATTCCCCTAATTTTGGATCAAAATGCAGAAATTCCCCTTATTTTGGCGTAAAACTGCAGAAATTTCAATTATTTCGTGGCAAAATGGAAGAAATTCCCCTTATTTTCGGTGAAAGAGGCAGTAAATCCTCGTATTTTGGAGCAAAATTGGAGAAATACACCTAATTTTGGGGTAAAACATGCAGTAATTTTCTTTTTTTGTGGCAAAAAGGCAGAAATTCCCCTTATTTTGGGGCAAATGTCAGAAATTCCCCTTATTTTAGGGCAAAATTGCAGAAATTTCCTTTATTTGTGGGCAAAAAACAGAAATTCCCCTTATTTTGGGGCAATATTGCAGAAATTTGCTTTATTATGGAGAAAAATTTCAGATATTCCCCTTATTCTAGAGCAAAATTGCAGAAATTTCAATTATTTCAGAAAAAAAGCAAAAATTTTTTTTGTTTTGAGGCAAAAAGTCAGAAATTTCTATTATTTTTTGGGCAAAAAGGCAGATATTCACCTTATTTTGGGATAAAATTGGAGAAATTTAACATATTTCAGGGCAAAAGGGCAGAAATTCACCTTATTTTGGGGCAAAAAGGCAGAAATTCCCTTTATTTTGGGATAAAATTGGAGAAATTTCCCTTATTTAGAAGCAAAAAGGCAGAAAATCCTTTTAATTTTGGGTAAATAGGCAGAATTTCCCCGTATTTTGGAGCAAAATTGCAGAAATTCCCCTAAAATTGGGGCAAAAATGCAGAAATTCCCTTTATTTGGGGCAAAAAAGGCAGAAGTTCCCCTTATTTTCAGGAAAAGAGGAAGAAATTTCCTGTATTTTGAAGCAAAATTGCAGAAACTCCCCTAATTTTGGGGCAAAAATGCAGAAATTCCCTTTATTTTGGGGCAAAAATACAGAAATTCTCCTTATTTTAGGGCAAAAATCAGAAATTTCCCTTATTTTGGGGCAAAATTTTAGAAATTTCTTCTATTTTGTAACAGACTTGCAGAAATTTTTCTTATTTTGTGGCAAAAAGGCAGAAATTCCCCTTATTTTGGGATAAAATTGCAGAAATTTCCCTTTTTTGGGGGCAAAAAACAGAAATTCCCCTTATTTTGTTGCAAAATTGCAGAAATTTCCCTTATTATGGAAAAAAATTGCAGAAATTTCCCTTATTTTGGGGCAAAATTGCAGAAATTTCACTTATTTCAGAGAAAAAAACTCAGAAATTTCTCTTATTTTGGGGCAAAAAGGCAGAAATTTCTTTTATTTTGGTACAAAATTGTAGAAATTTTCTTTATTTTGGGGCAAAAATGCAGAAATTCCAAATATTTTGGGGCAAAAATGCAGAGATTTTCCTTATTATGAGGTAAAATGCTGAAATTCCCTGTATTTTGGGGCAAAAAGACAGAAATTCCCTTTATTTTGTGGCAAAAGGCAGAAATTTCCCTTATTTTGGGGCAAAATTGCAGAAATTTCACATATTTCAGGGCAAAAATCAAAAATTCCTTCTATTTTGGGGCAAAAAGACAGAAATTCCGTTTATTTTTGGGTAAAAAGGCAGAAATTTCACTTATGTTGTGGTAAGAAGGAAGAAATTCCTCTTATTTTGGGGCAAAAATGAAGAAATTTCTCTTTTTTGTTGCAAAAGGTATACATTCTTCTTATTTTCGGGCAAAAAAGCAGAAATTCCTCGTATTTTGGAGCACAATTGCAGAAAATCCACTAATTGTGGAGCAAAAAGGCAGAAAATCCCTATATGTTCAGGCAAAAACACAGAAATTCTCTTTATTTTGGGGCAAAACTCAGAAATTTCACATATTTTGGGTCAAAATTGAAGAAATTTCATTTATTTCAGGGAAAAAAGGCAGAAACTTTCTTTATTTTAAGGCAAAAAGGCAGAAATTCCTAATATTTTGTGGCAAAAAGCAGAAATTCCCCTTATTTTGAGGTATAAAGGCTGAAATTCCCTTTATTTGGGGGCAAAAAGGCAGAAATTCCCCTTATTTTGTTGCAAAATTGCAGAAATTTCCCTTATTATGGAAAAAAATTGCAGAAATTTTCCTCATTTTGGGGCAAAATTGCAGAAATTTTAGTTATTCCAGAGACAAAAACTCAGAAATTTCTCTTATTTTGGGGCAAAAAGGCAGAAATTTCTTTTACTTTGGTACAAAATTGTAGAAATTTTCTTTATTTTGGGGAAAAATGCAGAAATTCCAAATATTTTGGGGCAAAAATGCAGAGATTCCCCTTAATAAGAGGTAAAATGCTGAAATTCCCCTTATTTTGGCGCAAAAAGACAGAAATTCCCTTTATTTTGTGGCAAAAAAACAGAAATTTCCCTTATTTTGGGGCAAAATTGCAGAAATTTCACATATTTCAGGGCAAAAATCAAAAATTCCTTTTATTTTGGGGCAAAAAGACAGAAATTCCGTTTATTTTTGGGTAAAAAAACAGAAATTTCACTTATTTTGAGGTAAGAAGGAAGAAATTCCTCTTATTTTGGGGCAAAAATGAAGAAATTTCTCTTTTTTGTTGCAAAAGGTATACATTCTTCTTATTTTCGGGCAAAAAAGCAGAAATTCCTCGTATTTTGGAGCACAATTGCAGAAAATCCACTAATTGTGGAGCAAAAAGGCAGAAAATCCCTATATGTTCAGGCAAAAACACAGAAATTCTCTTTATTTTGGGGCAAAACTCAGAAATTTCACTTATTTTGGGGCAAAATTGAAGAAATTTCACTTATTTCAGGGAAAAAAGGCAGAAACTTTCTTTATTTTGGGGCAAAAAGGCAGAAATTCCTAATATTTTGTGGCAAAATGCAGAAATTCCCCTTATTTTGAGGTAAAAAGGCTGAAATTCCCTTTATTTGTGGTCAAAAAGGCAGAAATTTCCCTTATTTTGGGCCAAAATTGCAGAAATTTCACTTATTTCAGGGTAATAAGTCAGAAATTCCCCTTACTATGGGGGAAAAAGACAGAAATTCCACTTATTTAGAGGCATAAAGGCAGAAATTCCCCTTATTTTGGAGCAAAAATGAAGAAATTTCCCTTTTTTATGGCAAAAAGGTATGCATTCCCCTTATTTTCGGGTAAAAAGGCAGAAATTCCCCGTATTTTGGAGCAAAATTGCAGAAATTCTCCTAATTGTGTGGCAAAAAGGCAAAAATTCTCCTTATTTTGGGGCAAAACTCAGAAATTCCACTTATTTTGGGGCAAAATTGCAGGAATTTACCTTATTTTGGGGCAAAATTGCAGAAATTTCCCTTATTTGGGGCAAAATTGCAGAAAATTCATTTATTTTCAAATAAAAAGGCTGAAATTCCCTTTATTTTGGGGTAAAAAGAGAGTAATTCCCCTTATTTTGGGGAAAAATTGCAGAAATTTTCCTTATTTTAGGGCAAAAAGGCAGAAATTCCTTATATTTTGTTGCAAAAAGGCAGAAATTCCCCTTATTTTGGGGTAAAATTGAAGAAATTTCAAATATTTCAGTGCAAAATGGCAGAAATTTCTCTTATTTTGGGGCAAAAATGGAATCCCTAATTTTTGGCTAAAATTGCAGAAATTTCACTTATTTCCAGACAAAAAGGCAGAAATTCCACTTAATTTCAGGCAAAAAGGCAGCAATGACCCGTATTTTGGAGCAAAATTGCATAAATTCCTCTAATTTTGGATCAAAAAGGCAGAAATTCCTCTTATTTTGGCGTAAAACTGCAGAAATTTCAATTATTTCGCGGCAAAATGGAAGAAATTCCCTTTATTTTCGGTGAAATAGGCAGAGAATCCTCGTATTTTGGAGCAAAATTGCAGAAATACACCTAATTATGGGGTAAAACACGCAGGAATTTTCTCTTTTGTGGAAAAAGGCAGAAATTCCCCTTATTTTGGGGCAAATGTCAGAAATTCCCCTTATTTTGGGGCAAAATTGCAGAAATTTGCTTTATTATGGGGAAAAATTTTAGATATTTCACTTATTCTAGGGCAAAATGGCAGAAATTTCCTTTATTTGTGGGCAAAAAACAGAAATTCCCCTTATTTCAGGGCAATATTGCAGAAATTCTCTTTATTATGGAGAAAAATTTCAGATATTTCCCATATTCTAGAGCAAAATTGCAGAAATTTCACTTAATTCAGAAAAAAAAATCAAAAATTTTTCTTGTTTTAGGGCAAAAAGTCAGAAATTTCTATTATTTTTTGGGCAAAAAGGCAGAAATTCACCTTATTTTGGGATAAAATTGAGGAAATTTAACATATTTCAGGGCAAAAGGGCAGAAATTCACCTTATTTTGGGGCAAAAAGGCAGAAATTCCCTTTATTTTAGGATAAAATTGGAGAAATTTCCCTTATTTAGAAGCAAAAAGGCAGAAAATCCTTTTAATTTTGGGTAAAAAGGCAGAATTTCCCCGTATTTTGGAGCAAAATTGCAGAATTTCCCCTAATATTAAGGAAAAAATGCAGAAATTCCCTTTATTTGGGGCAAAAAGGCAGAAGTTCCCCTTATTTTCGGGAAAAGAGGAAGAAATTTCCTGTATTTTGAAGCAAAATTGCAGAAACTCCCCTAATTTTGGGGCAAAAATGCAGAAATTCCCTTTATTTTGGGGCAAAAATGCAGAAATTCTCCTTATTTTAGGGCAAAAATCAGAAATTTCCCTTATTTTGGGGCAAAATTTTAGAAATTTCTTCTATTTTGTAACAGACTTGCAGAAATTTTTCTTATTTTGTGGCAAAAAGGCAGAAATTCCCCTTATTTTGGGATAAAATTGCAGAAATTTCCCTTTTTTGGGGGCAAAAAACAGAAATTCCCCTTATTTTGTTGCAAAATTGCAGAAATTTCCCTTATTATGGAAAAAAATTGCAGAAATTTCCCTTATTTTGGGGCAAAATTGCAGAAATTTCACTTATTTCAGAGAAAAAACTCAGAAATTTCTCTTATTTTGGGGCAAAAAGGCAGAAATTTCTTTTATTTTGGTACAAAATTGTAGAAATTTTCTTTATTTTGGGGCAAAAATGCAGAAATTCCAAATATTTTGGGGCAAAAATGCAGAGATTTTCCTTATTATGAGGTAAAATGCTGAAATTCCCTGTATTTTGGGGCAAAAAGACAGAAATTCCCTTTATTTTGTGGCAAAAGGCAGAAATTTCCCTTATTTTGGGGCAAAATTGCAGAAATTTCACATATTTCAGGGCAAAAATCAAAAATTCCTTCTATTTTGGGGCAAAAAGACAGAAATTCCGTTTATTTTTGGGTAAAAAGGCAGAAATTTCACTTATGTTGTGGTAAGAAGGAAGAAATTCCTCTTATTTTGGGGCAAAAATGAAGAAATTTCTCTTTTTTGTTGCAAAAGGTATACATTCTTCTTATTTTCGGGCAAAAAAGCAGAAATTCCTCGTATTTTGGAGCACAATTGCAGAAAATCCACTAATTGTGGAGCAAAAAGGCAGAAAATCCCTATATGTTCAGGCAAAAACACAGAAATTCTCTTTATTTTGGGGCAAAACTCAGAAATTTCACATATTTTGGGTCAAAATTGAAGAAATTTCATTTATTTCAGGGAAAAAAGGCAGAAACTTTCTTTATTTTAAGGCAAAAAGGCAGAAATTCCTAATATTTTGTGGCAAAAAGCAGAAATTCCCCTTATTTTGAGGTATAAAGGCTGAAATTCCCTTTATTTGGGGGCAAAAAGGCAGAAATTCCCCTTATTTTGTTGCAAAATTGCAGAAATTTCCCTTATTATGGAAAAAAATTGCAGAAATTTTCCTCATTTTGGGGCAAAATTGCAGAAATTTTAGTTATTCCAGAGACAAAAACTCAGAAATTTCTCTTATTTTGGGGCAAAAAGGCAGAAATTTCTTTAACTTTGGTACAAAATTGTAGAAATTTTCTTTATTTTGGGGAAAAATGCAGAAATTCCAAATATTTTGGGGCAAAAATGCAGAGATTCCCCTTAATAAGAGGTAAAATGCTGAAATTCCCCTTATTTTGGCGCAAAAAGACAGAAATTCCCTTTATTTTGTGGCAAAAAAACAGAAATTTCCCTTATTTTGGGGCAAAATTGCAGAAATTTCACATATTTCAGGGCAAAAATCAAAAATTCCTTTTATTTTGGGGCAAAAAGACAGAAATTCCGTTTATTTTTGGGTAAAAAAACAGAAATTTCACTTATTTTGAGGTAAGAAGGAAGAAATTCCTCTTATTTTGGGGCAAAAATGAAGAAATTTCTCTTTTTTGTTGCAAAAGGTATACATTCTTCTTATTTTCGGGCAAAAAAGCAGAAATTCCTCGTATTTTGGAGCACAATTGCAGAAAATCCACTAATTGTGGAGCAAAAAGGCAGAAAATCCCTATATGTTCAGGCAAAAACACAGAAATTCTCTTTATTTTGGGGCAAAACTCAGAAATTTCACTTATTTTGGGGCAAAATTGAAGAAATTTCACTTATTTCAGGGAAAAAAGGCAGAAACTTTCTTTATTTTGGGGCAAAAAGGCAGAAATTCCTAATATTTTGTGGCAAAATGCAGAAATTCCCCTTATTTTGAGGTAAAAAGGCTGAAATTCCCTTTATTTGTGGTCAAAAAGGCAGAAATTTCCCTTATTTTGGGCCAAAATTGCAGAAATTTCACTTATTTCAGGGTAATAAGTCAGAAATTCCCCTTACTATGGGGGAAAAAGACAGAAATTCCACTTATTTAGAGGCATAAAGGCAGAAATTCCCCTTATTTTGGAGCAAAAATGAAGAAATTTCCCTTTTTTATGGCAAAAAGGTATGCATTCCCCTTATTTTCGGGTAAAAAGGCAGAAATTCCCCGTATTTTGGAGCAAAATTGCAGAAATTCTCCTAATTGTGTGGCAAAAAGGCAAAAATTCTCCTTATTTTGGGGCAAAACTCAGAAATTCCACTTATTTTGGGGCAAAATTGCAGGAATTTACCTTATTTTGGGGCAAAATTGCAGAAATTTCCCTTATTTGGGGCAAAATTGCAGAAAATTCATTTATTTTCAAATAAAAAGGCTGAAATTCCCTTTATTTTGGGGTAAAAAGAGAGTAATTCCCCTTATTTTGGGGAAAAATTGCAGAAATTTTCCTTATTTTAGGGCAAAAAGGCAGAAATTCCTTATATTTTGTTGCAAAAAGGCAGAAATTCCCCTTATTTTGGGGTAAAATTGAAGAAATTTCAAATATTTCAGTGCAAAATGGCAGAAATTTCTCTTATTTTGGGGCAAAAATGGAATCCCTAATTTTTGGCTAAAATTGCAGAAATTTCACTTATTTCCAGACAAAAAGGCAGAAATTCCACTTAATTTCAGGCAAAAAGGCAGCAATGACCCGTATTTTGGAGCAAAATTGCATAAATTCCTCTAATTTTGGATCAAAAAGGCAGAAATTCCTCTTATTTTGGCGTAAAACTGCAGAAATTTCAATTATTTCGCGGCAAAATGGAAGAAATTCCCTTTATTTTCGGTGAAATAGGCAGAGAATCCTCGTATTTTGGAGCAAAATTGCAGAAATACACCTAATTATGGGGTAAAACACGCAGGAATTTTCTCTTTTGTGGAAAAAGGCAGAAATTCCCCTTATTTTGGGGCAAATGTCAGAAATTCCCCTTATTTTGGGGCAAAATTGCAGAAATTTGCTTTATTATGGGGAAAAATTTTAGATATTTCACTTATTCTAGGGCAAAATGGCAGAAATTTCCTTTATTTGTGGGCAAAAAACAGAAATTCCCCTTATTTCAGGGCAATATTGCAGAAATTCTCTTTATTATGGAGAAAAATTTCAGATATTTCCCATATTCTAGAGCAAAATTGCAGAAATTTCACTTAATTCAGAAAAAAAAATCAAAAATTTTTCTTGTTTTAGGGCAAAAAGTCAGAAATTTCTATTATTTTTTGGGCAAAAAGGCAGAAATTCACCTTATTTTGGGATAAAATTGAGGAAATTTAACATATTTCAGGGCAAAAGGGCAGAAATTCACCTTATTTTGGGGCAAAAAGGCAGAAATTCCCTTTATTTTAGGATAAAATTGGAGAAATTTCCCTTATTTAGAAGCAAAAAGGCAGAAAATCCTTTTAATTTTGGGTAAAAAGGCAGAATTTCCCCGTATTTTGGAGCAAAATTGCAGAATTTCCCCTAATATTAAGGAAAAAATGCAGAAATTCCCTTTATTTGGGGCAAAAAGGCAGAAGTTCCCCTTATTTTCGGGAAAAGAGGAAGAAATTTCCTGTATTTTGAAGCAAAATTGCAGAAACTCCCCTAATTTTGGGGCAAAAATGCAGAAATTCCCTTTATTTTGGGGCAAAAATGCAGAAATTCTCCTTATTTTAGGGCAAAAATCAGAAATTTCCCTTATTTTGGGGCAAAATTTTAGAAATTTCTTCTATTTTGTAACAGACTTGCAGAAATTTTTCTTATTTTGTGGCAAAAAGGCAGAAATTCCCCTTATTTTGGGATAAAATTGCAGAAATTTCCCTTTTTTGGGGGCAAAAAACAGAAATTCCCCTTATTTTGTTGCAAAATTGCAGAAATTTCCCTTATTATGGAAAAAAATTGCAGAAATTTCCCTTATTTTGGGGCAAAATTGCAGAAATTTCACTTATTTCAGAGAAAAAAACTCAGAAATTTCTCTTATTTTGGGGCAAAAAGGCAGAAATTTCTTTTACTTTGGTACAAAATTGTAGAAATTTTCTTTATTTTGGGGCAAAAATGCAGAAATTCCAAATATTTTGGGGCAAAAATGCAGAGATTTTCCTTATTATGAGGTAAAATGCTGAAATTCCCCGTATTTTTGGGCAAAAAGACAGAAAATCCCTTTATTTTGTGGCAAAAAGGCAGAAATTTCCCTTATTTTGGGGCAAAATTGCAGAAATTTCACATATTTCAGGGCAAAAATCAAAAATTCCTTTTATTTTGGGGCAAAAAGACAGAAATTCAGTTTATTTTTGGGTAAAAAGGCAGAAATTTCACTTATTTTGAGGTAAGAAGGAAGAAATTCCTCTTTTTTTGGGGCAAAAATGAAGAAATTTCTCTTTTTTGTTGCAAAAGGTATACATTCTTCTTATTTTCGGGCAAAAAAGCAGAAATTCCTTGTATTTAGGAGCACAATTGCAGAAAATCCACTAATTGTGGAGCAAAAAGGCAGAAAATCCCTATATGTTCAGGCAAAAACACAGAAATTCTCTTTATTTTGGGGCAAAACTCAGAAATTTCACATATTTTGGGTCAAAATTGAAGAAATTTCATTTATTTCAGGGAAAAAAGGCAGAAACTTTCTTTATTTTAAGGCAAAAAGGCAGAAATTCCTAATATTTTGTGGCAAAAAGCAGAAATTCCCCTTATTTTGAGGTATAAAGGCTGAAATTCCCTTTATTTGGGGGCAAAAAGGCAGAAATTTCCCTTATTTTGGGGCAAAATTGCAGAAATTTCACTTATTTCAGGGTAATAAGTCAGAAATTCCCCTTATTATGGGGGAAAAAGACAGAAATTCCACTTATTTAGAGGCATAAAGGCAGAAATTCCCCTTATTTTGGAGCAAAAATGAAGAAATTTCCCTTTTTTATGGCAAAAAGGTATGCATTCCCCTTATTTTCGGGAAAAAGGCAGAAATTCCCCGTATTTTGGAGCAAAATTGCAGAAATTCCCCTCATTGTGGGGCAAAAAGGCAAAAATTCTTCTTATTTTGGGGCAAAACTCAAAAATTCCACTTATTTTGGGGCAAAATTGCAGGAATTTACCTTATTTTGGGGCAAAATTGCAGAAATTTCCCTTATTTGGGGCAAAATTGCAGAAAATTCATTATTTTCAGATAAAAAGGCTGAAATTCCCTTTATTTTGGGGTTAAAAGGAGAAATTCCCCTTATTTTGGGGAAAAATTGCAGAAATTTTCCTTATTTTAGGGAAAAAAGGCAGAAATTCCTTATATTTTGGGGCAAAAAGGCAGAAATTCCCCTTATTTTGGGGTAAAATTGCAGAAATTTCAAATATTTCAGTGCAAAATGGCAGAAATTTCCCTTATTTTGGGGCAAAAATGGAATCCCTAATTTTTGGCTAAAATTGCAGAAATTTCACTTATTTCCAGACAAAAGGCAGAAATTCCACTTAATTTCAGGCAAAAAGGCTGCAATGACCCGTATTTTGGAGCAAAATTGCATAAATTCCCCTAAATTTGGATCAAAAAGGCAGAAATTCCCCTTATTTTGGCGTAAAACTGCAGAAATTTCAATTATTTCGCGGCAAAATGGAAGAAATTCCCCTTATTTTCGGTGAAAGAGGCAGAAAATCCTCGTATTTTGGAGCAAAATTGCAGAAATACACCTAATTTTGGGGTAAAACATGCAGTAATTTTCTTTTTTGTGGCAAAAAGGCAGAAATTCCCCTTATTTTGTAGCAAATGTAAGAAATTCCTTTTATTTTAGGGCAAAATTGCAGAAATTTCCCTTATTTGGGGGCAAAAAACAGAAATTCCCCTTATTTTGGGGCAAAATTGCAGAAATTTGATTTATTATGGGGAAAAATTTCAGATATTTCACTTATTCTAGGGCAAAATCGCAGAAATTTTAATTATTTCAGAAAAAAAAAGCAAAAATTTTTCTTATTTTGGGGCAAAAAGTCCGAAATTTCTATTATTTTATGGGAAAAAAGTCAGAAATTCACCATATTTTGGGGTAAAATTGGAGAAATTTAACATATTTCATGGCAAAAGGGCAGAAATTCCCCTTATTTTGGGACAAAAAGGCAGAAATTCCCTTTATTTTGGGATAAAATTGCAGAAATTTCCCTTATTTGGAAGCAAAAATGCAGAAAATCCTTTTAATTTTGGGTAAAAAGGCAGAATTTTCCCGTATTTTGGAGCAAAATTTCAGAAATTTCTCTAATATTGGGGCAAAAATGCAGAAATTCCGTTTATTTGGGGCAAAAAGGCAGAAGTTCCCCTTATTTTCGGGAAAAGAGGAAGAAATTCCCTGTATTTTGAAGCAAAAAAGCAGAAACTCCCCTAATTTTGGGGCAAAAAGGCAGAAATTCCCTTTATTTT
Organism: Micromys minutus; assembly: GCF_963924665.1. NCBI lineage: Eukaryota > Metazoa > Chordata > Mammalia > Rodentia > Muridae > Micromys > Micromys minutus. The sequence goes on along the minus strand of NW_027667806.1, from coordinate 1,293,483 downwards.
GGGGCAAAAATACAGAAATTCTTCTTATTTTGGGGCAAAAATCAGAAATTTCCCTTATTTTGGGGCAAAATTTTAAAAATTTCTTCTATTTTGTTACAGACTTGCAAAAATTTTTCTTATTTTGTGGCAAAAAGGCAGAAATTCCCCTTATTTTGGATAAAATTGCAGAAATTTCCCTTTTTTGGGGGCAAAAAACAGAAATTCCCCTTATTTTGTTGCAAAATTGCAGAAATTTCCCTTATTATGGAAAAAAATTTCAGAAATTTTCCTCATTTTGGGGCAAAATTGCAGAAATTTCAGTTATTTCAGAGACAAAAACTCAGAAATTTCTCTTATTTTGGGGCAAAAAGGCAGAAATTTCTTTTACTTTGGTACAAAATTGTAGAAATTTTCTTTATTTTGGGGCAAAAATGCAGAAATTCCAAATATTTTGGGGCAAAATTGCAGAGATTCCCCTTATTATGAGGTAAAATGCTGAAATTCCCCTTATTTTGGCGCAAAAAGACAGAAATTCCCTTTATTTTGTGGCAAAAAAACAGAAATTTCCCTTATTTTGGGGCAAAATTGCAGAAATTTCACATATTTCAGGGCAAAAATCAAAAATTCCTTTTATTTTGGGGCAAAAAGAGAAATTCCGTTTATTTTTGGGTAAAAAAACAGAAATTTCACTTATTTTGAGGTAAGAAGGAAGAAATTCCTCTTATTTTGGGGCAAAAATGAAGAAATTTCTCTTTTTTGTTGCAAAAGGTATACATTCTTCTTATTTTCGGGCAAAAAAGCAGAAATTCCTCGTATTTTGGAGCACAATTGCAGAAAATCCACTAATTGTGGAGCAAAAAGGCAGAAAATCCCTATATGTTCAGGCAAAAACACAGAAATTCTCTTTATTTTGGGGCAAAACTCAGAAATTTCACTTATTTTGGGGCAAAATTGAAGAAATTTCACTTATTTCAGGGAAAAAAGGCAGAAACTTTCTTTATTTTGGGGCAAAAAGGCAGAAATTCCTAATATTTTGTGGCAAAATGCAGAAATTCCCCTTATTTTGAGGTAAAAAGGCTGAAATTCCCTTTTTTTGTGGTCAAAAAGGCAGAAATTTCCCTTATTTTGGGCCAAAATTGCAGAAATTTCACTTATTTCAGGGTAATAAGTCAGAAATTCCCCTTACTATAGGGGAAAAAGACAGAAATTCCACTTATTTAGAGGCATAAAGGCAGAAATTCCCCTTATTTTGGAGCAAAAATGAAGAAATTTCCCTTTTTTATGGCAAAAAGGTATGCATTCCCCTTATTTTCGGGTAAAAAGGAAGAAATTCCCCGAATTTTGGAGCAAAATTGCAGAAATTCTCCTAATTGTGGGGCAAAAAGGCAAAAATTCTTCTTATTTTGGGGCAAAACTCAGAAATTCCACTTATTTGGGGGCAAAATTGAAGGAATTTACCTTATTTTGGGGCAAAATTGCAGAAATTTCCCTTATTTGGGGCAAAATTGCAGAAAATTCATTATTTTCAGATAAAAAGGCTGAAATTCCCTTTATTTTGGGGTTAAAAGGAGAAATTCCCCTTATTTTGGGGAAAAATTGCAGAAATTTTCCTTATTTTAGGGAAAAAAGGCAGAAATTCCTTATATTTTGGGGCAAAAAGGCAGAAATTCCCCTTATTTTGGGGTAAAATTGCAGAAATTTCAAATATTTCAGTGCAAAATGGCAGAAATTTCCCTTATTTTGGGGCAAAAATGGAATCCCTAATTTTTGGCTAAAATTGCAGAAATTTCACTTATTTCCAGACAAAAGGCAGAAATTCCACTTAATTTCAGGCAAAAAGGCTGCAATGACCCGTATTTTGGAGCAAAATTGCATAAATTCCCCTAAATTTGGATCAAAAAGGCAGAAATTCCCCTTATTTTGGCGTAAAACTGCAGAAATTTCAATTATTTCGCGGCAAAATGGAAGAAATTCCCCTTATTTTCGGTGAAAGAGGCAGAAAATCCTCGTATTTTGGAGCAAAATTGCAGAAATACACCTAATTTTGGGGTAAAACATGCAGTAATTTTCTTTTTTGTGGCAAAAAGGCAGAAATTCCCCTTATTTTGTAGCAAATGTAAGAAATTCCTTTTATTTTAGGGCAAAATTGCAGAAATTTCCCTTATTTGGGGGCAAAAAACAGAAATTCCCCTTATTTTGGGGCAAAATTGCAGAAATTTGATTTATTATGGGGAAAAATTTCAGATATTTCACTTATTCTAGGGCAAAATCGCAGAAATTTTAATTATTTCAGAAAAAAAGCAAAAATTTTTCTTATTTTGGGGCAAAAAGTCCGAAATTTCTATTATTTTATGGGAAAAAAGTCAGAAATTCACCATATTTTGGGGTAAAATTGGAGAAATTTAACATATTTCATGGCAAAAGGGCAGAAATTCCCCTTATTTTGGGACAAAAAGGCAGAAATTCCCTTTATTTTGGGATAAAATTGCAGAAATTTCCCTTATTTGGAAGCAAAAATGCAGAAAATCCTTTTAATTTTGGGTAAAAAGGCAGAATTTTCCCGTATTTTGGAGCAAAATTTCAGAAATTTCTCTAATATTGGGGCAAAAATGCAGAAATTCCGTTTATTTGGGGCAAAAAGGCAGAAGTTCCCCTTATTTTCGGGAAAAGAGGAAGAAATTCCCTGTATTTTGAAGCAAAAAAGCAGAAACTCCCCTAATTTTGGGGCAAAAAGGCAGAAATTCCCTTTATTTTGGGGCAAAAATACAGAAATTCTTCTTATTTTGGGGCAAAAATCAGAAATTTCCCTTATTTTGGGGCAAAATTTTAAAAATTTCTTCTATTTTGTTACAGACTTGCAAAAATTTTTCTTATTTTGTGGCAAAAAGGCAGAAATTCCCCTTATTTTGGATAAAATTGCAGAAATTTCCCTTTTTTGGGGGCAAAAAACAGAAATTCCCCTTATTTTGTTGCAAAATTGCAGAAATTTCCCTTATTATGGAAAAAAATTTCAGAAATTTTCCTCATTTTGGGGCAAAATTGCAGAAATTTCAGTTATTTCAGAGACAAAAACTCAGAAATTTCTCTTATTTTGGGGCAAAAAGGCAGAAATTTCTTTTACTTTGGTACAAAATTGTAGAAATTTTCTTTATTTTGGGGCAAAAATGCAGAAATTCCAAATATTTTGGGGCAAAATTGCAGAGATTCCCCTTATTATGAGGTAAAATGCTGAAATTCCCCTTATTTTGGCGCAAAAAGACAGAAATTCCCTTTATTTTGTGGCAAAAAAACAGAAATTTCCCTTATTTTGGGGCAAAATTGCAGAAATTTCACATATTTCAGGGCAAAAATCAAAAATTCCTTTTATTTTGGGGCAAAAAGACAGAAATTCCGTTTATTTTTGGGTAAAAAAACAGAAATTTCACTTATTTTGAGGTAAGAAGGAAGAAATTCCTCTTATTTTGGGGCAAAAATGAAGAAATTTCTCTTTTTTGTTGCAAAAGGTATACATTCTTCTTATTTTCGGGCAAAAAAGCAGAAATTCCTCGTATTTTGGAGCACAATTGCAGAAAATCCACTAATTGTGGAGCAAAAAGGCAGAAAATCCCTATATGTTCAGGCAAAAACACAGAAATTCTCTTTATTTTGGGGCAAAACTCAGAAATTTCACTTATTTTGGGGCAAAATTGAAGAAATTTCACTTATTTCAGGGAAAAAAGGCAGAAACTTTCTTTATTTTGGGGCAAAAAGGCAGAAATTCCTAATATTTTGTGGCAAAATGCAGAAATTCCCCTTATTTTGAGGTAAAAAGGCTGAAATTCCCTTTATTTGTTGTCAAAAAGGCAGAAATTTCCCTTATTTTGGGCCAAAATTGCAGAAATTTCACTTATTTCAGGGTAATAAGTCAGAAATTCCCCTTACTATGGGGGAAAAAGACAGAAATTCCACTTATTTAGAGGCATAAAGGCAGAAATTCCCCTTATTTTGGAGCAAAAATGAAGAAATTTCCCTTTTTTATGGCAAAAAGGTATGCATTCCCCTTATTTTCGGGTAAAAAGGAAGAAATTCCCCGAATTTTGGAGCAAAATTGCAGAAATTCTCCTAATTGTGGGGCAAAAAGGCAAAAATTCTTCTTATTTTGGGGCAAAACTCAGAAATTCCACTTATTTGGGGGCAAAATTGAAGGAATTTACCTTATTTTGGGGCAAAATTGCAGAAATTTCCCTTATTTGGGGCAAAATTGCAGAAAATTCACTTATTTTCAAATAAAAAGGCTGAAATTCCCTTTATTTTGGGGTAAAAAGGGAGTAATTCCCCTTATTTTGGGGAAAAATTGCAGAAATTTTCCTTATTTTAGGGCAAAAAGGCAGAAATTCCTTATATTTTGGGGCAAAAAGGCAGAAATTCCCCTTATTTTGGGGTAAAATTGCAGAAATTTCAAATATTTCAGTGCAAAATGGCAGAAATTTCCCTTATTTTGGGGCAAAAATGGAATCCCTAATTTTTGGCTAAAATTGCAGAAATTTCACTTATTTCCAGACAAAAAGGCAGAAATTCCACTTAATTTCAGGCAAAAAGGCAGCAATGACCCGTATTTTGGAGCAAAATTGCATAAATTCCCCTAATTTTGGATCAAAAAGGCAGAAATTCCTCTTATTTTGGCGTAAAACTGCAGAAATTTCAATTATTTCGCGGCAAAATGGAAGAAATTCCCTTTATTTTCGGTGAAAGAGGCAGAAAATCCTCGTATTTTGGAGCAAAGTTGCAGAAATACACCTAATTTTGGGGTAAAACATGCAGGAATTTTCTTTTTTGTGGCAAAAAGGCAGAAATTCCCCTTATTTTGGGGCAAATGTCAGAAATTCCCCTTATTTTGGGGCAAAATTGCAGAAATTTGCTTTATTATGGAGAAAAATTTCAGATATTTCACTTATTCTAGGGCAAAATTGCAGAAATTTCACTTATTTCAGAAAAAAAAAGCAAAAATTTTTCTTATTTTGGGGCAAAAAGGCAGAAGTTCCCATTATTTTGGGGCAAAAAGGCAGAAATTCACCTTATTTTAGGGTAAAATTGCAGAAATTTCACACATTTCAGGGCAAAAAGGCAGAAATTCCCCGTATTTTGAGGTAAAATGCTGAAATTCCCCATATTTAGGGGCAAAAGGCAGAAATTCCCCTTATTTTGGGGCAAAAAGGCACAAATTTCCCTTATTTTCAGGCAAAATTGCAGAAATTTCATTTATTTCAGGGTAAAAAGTCAGAAATTCCCCTTATTTTGGGGCAAAAAGAAGAAATTTCTTTTATTATGGTACAAAATTGAAGAAATTTTCTTTATTTTGGAACAAAAAGGCAGAAATTCCCAATATTTTGGGGTAAAAGTCAGAAATTCTTTTTATTTTGAGGTAAAATGCAGAAATTTCTTTTATTTAGGGGTAAAATACAGAAATTCCATTAATATTGGTGGAAAATGCAGAAATTCCCTTTATTTTGGGGCTAAAAGGCAGAAATTTTCCGTATTTTGAAGTAAAATTGCAGAAATTCTCATAATTTTCAGGCAAAAAGGCTTAAATTCTTTTTATTTTGGGGCAAAAATACAAAAAATCTTCTTTTTTCGGGTGCAAAAAGTCAGAAATTCCCCTTATTTGGGGCAAAATTTCAGAAATTTCCTCTACTTTGGGGAAAAATTGCAGAAATTTCTCTTATTTTGGGGGAAAATTGCAGAAATTTCACTTATTTCAGGGAAAGAAGGCAGAAATTTCTTTTATTTTGGAACAAAAAGGCAGAAATTTCTTTTAATTTGGTACAAAATTGCAGAAATTTTTCTTATTTTGGTGCAAAAAGGCAGAAATTTCCCATATTTTGGGGCAAAAGGCAGAAATTCCCCTTGTTTTGAGGAAAAGAGGCTGAAATTCTCCTTATTTTGGGGCAAAAGGCAGAAATTCTCCTTATTTTGGGGCAAAAAGCAGACATTTCCCTTATTTTGGGGAAAAATTTTAGAAATTTCACTTATTTCAGGGCAGAAAGTCAGAAATACCCCTTATTTTGGGGAAAAAAGACAGAAATTCTGTTTATTTTTGTGGAAAAGTCAGAAATTGCACTTATTTTGAGTCAAAAAGGCGAAAAATCGCCTTATTATGGGGCAAAAGTGAAGAAATTTCCCTTTTTTATAGCAAAAAGGTATACATTGCCTTTATTTTCAGGCAAAAAGGCAGAAATTCCCTGTATTTTCGGCGAAAAAGGCAGAAAATCCTCGTATTTTGGAGCAAAATTGCAGAAATTCACCTAATTTTGGGGTAAAACATGCAGTAATTTTCTTTATTTTGTGGCAAAAGGCAGAATTTCCCCTTATTTTGGGGCAAATGGCAGAAATTCCCCTTATTTTAGGGCAAAATTGCAGAAATTTCCCTTATTTGGGGGCAAAAAACAGAAATTCCCCTTATTTTGAGGCAAAATTGCAGAAAGTTGCTTTATCTGGGGGCAAAAAACAGAAATTCCCCTTTATTTTGCAGCAAAATTGCAGAAATTTGCTTTATTATGGGGTAAAATTGCAGAAATTTCACATATTTTAGGGCAAAAACGCAGAAATTCCCCTTATTTTGAGGTAAAATGCTGAAATTCCCCATATTTTGGGGCAAAAGGCAGAAATTCCCCTTATTTTGGGGCAAAAAAGGCACAAATTTCCCTTATTTTCGGGCAAAATTGCAGAAATTTCATTTAATTCAGGGTAAAAAGTCAGAAATTCCCCTTATTTTGGGGCAAAAAGGAGAAATTTCTTTTATTATGGTACAAAATTGAAGAAATTTTCTTTATTTTGGAACAAAAAAGCAGAAATTCCCCATATTTTGAGTTAAAAGGCAGTAATTCTTCTTATTTTGAGGTAAAATGCAGAATTTCCCATTATTTAGAGGTAAAATGCAGAAATTCCCCAAACATTGGAGAAAAATGCAGAAATTCCCTTTATTTTGCGGCAAACTGAATAAATTTCTCTTTTTTATGGCAAAAAGGTATACATTCCCTTTATTTACGGGCAAAAAAGCAGAAATTCCTTGTATTTTGAAGCAAAATTGCAGAAATTCCCCTAATTTTGGGGCAAAAATGCAGAAATTCTCCTTATTTGGGGCAAAATTGCAGAAATTTCCTTTCTTTGGGGCAAAATTGCAGAAATTTCCCTTATTTGGGGACAAAAAACAGAAATTCCCCTTATTTTGGGCCAAAATTGCAGAAATTTGCTTTATTTGGGGGAAAAAAACAGAAATTCCTCTTATTTTGCAGCAAAATTGCAGAAATTTGCTTTATTATGGGGCAAAACTGCAGAAATTTCACTTATTTCAGGGCAAAAAGGCAGAAATTTCTCTTATTTTGGAACAAAAGGCAGAAATTTCTTTTATTTTTGTACAATATTGCAGAAATTTTTCTTATTTTAAGGAAAAAAGGCTGAAATTCCCCTTATTTTGGGGCAAAAAGGCAGAAATTATCCTTATTTTGGAGCAAAAAGCAGACATTTCCCTTATTTTGAGGAAAAATTTTAGAAATTTCACTTATTTCAGGGCAAAACGTCAGAAATTCCCCTTATTTTAGGGCAAAAAGACAGATATTCCATTTATTTTTGGGGAAAAGGCAGAAATTGCACTTATTTTGAGTCAAAAAGGCAGAAAATCGCCTTTTTCTGGGGCAAAAGTGAAGAAATTTCCCTTTTTTATAGCAAAAAGGTATACATTGCCTTTATTTTCGGGCAAAAAGGCAGAAATTCCTCGTATTTTGGAGCAAAATTGCAGAAATTCGCCGAATTTTGGGGCAAAAAGGTAGAAATCCCCATTATTTTGGGGTAAAACTGCAGAAATTTCACTTATTTCGCGGCCAAATCGCAGAAATCCCCCTTATTTTTGGCGAAAAAGGCAGAAAATCATCGTATTTTGGAGCAAAATTAAAGAAATTCACCTAATTTTGGGGTAAAACATGCAGTAATTTTTTTTATTTTGTAGCAAAAAGGCAGAAATTCCCCTTATTTTGGGGCAAATGGCAGAAATTCCCCTTATTTAAGGGCAAAATTGCAGAAATTTCCCTTATTTGGGGGCAAAAAACAGAAATTTCCCTTATTTTGGGGCAAAATTGCTGAAATTTGCTTTATTTGGGGGCAAAAAACAGAAATTCCCCTTATTTTGCAGCAAAATTGCAGAAATTTGCTTTATTATGGGGTAAAATTGCAGAAATTTCCCTTATTTTAGGGCAAAATTGCAGAAATTTCACTTGTTTCAGGAAAAAAACAAAATTTTTTCTTATTTTGGGGCAAAAAGGCAGAAATTCCCATTATTTTGGGGCAAAAAGGCAGAAATTTACCTTATTTTGGGGTAAAATTGTAGAAATTTCACATATTTCAGGGCAAAAAAGACAGAAATTTCCCTTATTTTGGGGCAAAAAGGAGAAATTTCTTTTATTATGGTACAAAGTTGAAGAAATTTTCTTTATTTTGGAACAAAAAGGCAGAAATTCCCCATATTTTGGGGCAAAAGTCAGAAATTCTACTTATTTTGAGGTAACATGCAGAAATTTCTTTTATTTAGAGGTAAAATGCAGAAATTCCCCTAATATTTGGGAAAAATGCAGAAATTCCCTTTATTTTGGGGCTAAAAGGCAGAAATTTTCCGTATTTTGAAGAAAAATTGCAGAAATTCTCATAATTTCCGGGCAAAAAAGCTGAAATTCTTTTTATTTTGGGACAAAATACAGAAAATATTTTTTTTTCGGGTGCAAAATGTCAGAAATTCCCCTTATTTGGGGCAAAATTGCAGAAATTTCCTTTACTTTGGGGCAAAATTGCAGAAATTTCCCTTATTTTGGGGCAAAATTGCAGAAATTTTACTTATTTCAGGGAAAAAAGGCAGAAATTTCTCTTATTTTGGAACAAATGAAGAAATTTTTTTTATTTTGGTAAAAAATTGCAGAAATTTTTCTTATTTGGGGGCAAAAAGGCAGAAATTTCCTATATTTTTGGGTAAAAGGCAGACATTCCCCTTATTTTGAGGAAAAAAGGCTGAAATTCCCCTTATTTTGGGGCAAAAAAGCAGAAATTCTCCTTATTTTGGGGCAAAAAGCAGACATTTCTCTTAGTTTTGGGAAAAATTTTAGAAATTTCACTTTTTTCAGGGCAAAAAGTTAGAAATTTCCCTTATTTTGAAGCAAAAAGACAGAAATTCCGTTTATTTTTGGGGAAAAGGCAGAAATTGCACTTATTTTGAGGCAAAAAGGCGGAAAATCGCCTTATTTTGGGGCAAAAGTGAAGAAATTTCCCTTTTTTATAGCAAAAAGTTATACATTGCCTTTATTTTCGGGCAAAAAGGCAGAAATTCCCTGTATTTTGGAGCAAAATTGCAGAAATTCCCCTAATTTTGGGGCAAAAAGGCAGAAATTCCCCCTTATTTTGGGGTAAAACTGCAGAAATTTCACTTATTTCGTGGTAAAATGGCAGAAATTCCCCTTATTTTCGGCCAAAAAGGCAGAAAATCCTTGTATTTTGGAGCAAAATTGCAGAAATTCACCTAATTTTGGGGTAAAACATGCAGTAATTTTCTATATTTTGTGGCCAAAAGGCAGAATTTCCCCTTATTTTGGGGCAAATGGCAGAAATTCCCCTTATTTTAGGGCAAAATTGCAAAAATTTCCCTTATTTGGGGGCAAAAAACAGAAATTCCCCTTATTTTGAGGCAAAATTGCAGAAAGTTGCTTTATTTGGGGGCAAAAAACAGAAATTCTCCTTTATTTTGCAGCAAAATTGCAGAAATTTGCTTTATTATGGGGTAAAATTGCAGAAATTTCACATATTTTAGGGCAAAAACGCAGAAACTCCTTTTATTTTAAGGTAAAATCCTGAAATTCCCCATATTTTGGGGCAAAAGGCAGAAATTCCCCTTATTTTGGGGCAAAAAAGGCACAAATTTCCCTTATTTTCGGGCAAAATTGCAGAAATTTCATTTAATTCAGGGTAAAAAGTCAGAAATTCCCCTTATTTTGGGGCAAAAAGGAGAAATTTCTTTTATTATGGTACAAAATTGAAGAAATTTTCTTTATTTTGGAACAAAAAAGCAGAAATTCCCCATATTTTGAGTTAAAAGGCAGTAATTCTTCTTATTTTGAGGTAAAATGCAGAATTTCCCATTATTTAGAGGTAAAATGCAGAAATTCCCCAAACATTGGAGAAAAATGCAGAAATTCCCTTTATTTTGCGGCAAACTGAATAAATTTCTCTTTTTTATGGCAAAAAGGTATACATTCCCTTTATTTACGGGCAAAAAAGCAGAAATTCCTTGTATTTTGAAGCAAAATTGCAGAAATTCCCCTAATTTTGGGGCAAAAATGCAGAAATTCTCCTTATTTGGGGCAAAATTGCAGAAATTTCCTTTCTTTGGGGCAAAATTGCAGAAATTTCCCTTATTTGGGGACAAAAAACAGAAATTCCCCTTATTTTGGGCCAAAATTGCAGAAATTTGCTTTATTTGGGGGAAAAAAACAGAAATTCCTCTTATTTTGCAGCAAAATTGCAGAAATTTGCTTTATTATGGGGCAAAACTGCAGAAATTTCACTTATTTCAGGGCAAAAAGGCAGAAATTTCTCTTATTTTGGAACAAAAGGCAGAAATTTCTTTTATTTTTGTACAATATTGCAGAAATTTTTCTTATTTTAAGGAAAAAAGGCTGAAATTCCCCTTATTTTGGGGCAAAAAGGCAGAAATTATCCTTATTTTGGAGCAAAAAGCAGACATTTCCCTTATTTTGAGGAAAAATTTTAGAAATTTCACTTATTTCAGGGCAAAACGTCAGAAATTCCCCTTATTTTAGGGCAAAAAGACAGATATTCCATTTATTTTTGGGGAAAAGGCAGAAATTGCACTTATTTTGAGTCAAAAAGGCAGAAAATCGCCTTTTTCTGGGGCAAAAGTGAAGAAATTTCCCTTTTTTATAGCAAAAAAATATACATTGCCTTTATTTTCGGGCAAAAAGGCAGAAATTCCTCGTATTTTGGAGCAAAATTGCAGAAATTCGCCGAATTTTGGGGCAAAAAGGTAGAAATCCCCATTATTTTGGGGTAAAACTGCAGAAATTTCACTTATTTCGCGGCCAAATCACAGAAATCCCCCTTATTTTTGGCGAAAAAGGCAGAAAATCCTCGTATTTTGGAGCAAAATTGCAGAAATTCACCTAATTTTGGGGTAAAACATGCAGTAATTTTTTTTATTTTGTAGCAAAAAGGCAGAAATTCCCCTTATTTTGGGGCAAATGGCAGAAATTCCCCTTATTTAAGGGCAAAATTGCAGAAATTTCCCTTATTTGGGGGCAAAAAACAGAAATTTCCCTTATTTTGGGGCAAAATTGCTGAAATTTGCTTTATTTGGGGGCAAAAAACAGAAATTCCCCTTATTTTGCAGCAAAATTGCAGAAATTTGCTTTATTATGGGGTAAAATTGCAGAAATTTCCCTTATTTTAGGGCAAAATTGCAGAAATTTCACTTGTTTCAGGAAAAAAACAAAATTTTTTCTTATTTTGGGGCAAAAAGGCAGAAATTCCCATTATTTTGGGGCAAAAAGGCAGAAATTTACCTTATTTTGGGGTAAAATTGTAGAAATTTCACATATTTCAGGGCAAAAAGACAGAAATTTCCCTTATTTTGGGGCAAAAAGGAGAAATTTCTTTTATTATGGTACAAAGTTGAAGAAATTTTCTTTATTTTGGAACAAAAAGGCAGAAATTCCCCATATTTTGGGGCAAAAGTCAGAAATTCTACTTATTTTGAGGTAACATGCAGAAATTTCTTTTATTTAGAGGTAAAATGCAGAAATTCCCCTAATATTTGGGAAAAATGCAGAAATTCCCTTTATTTTGGGGCTAAAAGGCAGAAATTTTCCGTATTTTGAAGAAAAATTGCAGAAATTCTCATAATTTCCGGGCAAAAAAGCTGAAATTCTTTTTATTTTGGGACAAAATACAGAAAATATTTTTTTTCGGGTGCAAAATGTCAGAAATTCCCCTTATTTGGGGCAAAATTGCAGAAATTTCCTTTACTTTGGGGCAAAATTGCAGAAATTTCCCTTATTTTGGGGCAAAATTGCAGAAATTTTACTTATTTCAGGGAAAAAAGGCAGAAATTTCTCTTATTTTGGAACAAATGAAGAAATTTTTTTATTTTGGTAAAAAATTGCAGAAATTTTTCTTATTTGGGGGCAAAAAGGCAGAAATTTCCTATATTTTTGGGTAAAAGGCAGACATTCCCCTTATTTTGAGGAAAAAAGGCTGAAATTCCCCTTATTTTGGGGCAAAAAAGCAGAAATTCTCCTTATTTTGGGGCAAAAAGCAGACATTTCTCTTAGTTTTGGGAAAAATTTTAGAAATTTCACTTTTTTCAGGGCAAAAAGTTAGAAATTTCCCTTATTTTGAAGCAAAAAGACAGAAATTCCGTTTATTTTTGGGGAAAAGGCAGAAATTGCACTTATTTTGAGGCAAAAAGGCGGAAAATCGCCTTATTTTGGGGCAAAAGTGAAGAAATTTCCCTTTTTTATAGCAAAAAGTTATACATTGCCTTTATTTTCGGGCAAAAAGGCAGAAATTCCCTGTATTTTGGAGCAAAATTGCAGAAATTCCCCTAATTTTGGGGCAAAAAGGCAGAAATTCCCCCTTATTTTGGGGTAAAACTGCAGAAATTTCACTTATTTCGTGGTAAAATGGCAGAAATTCCCCTTATTTTCGGCCAAAAAGGCAGAAAATCCTTGTATTTTGGAGCAAAATTGCAGAAATTCACCTAATTTTGGGGTAAAACATGCAGTAATTTTCTATATTTTGTGGCCAAAAGGCAGAATTTCCCCTTATTTTGGGGCAAATGGCAGAAATTCCCCTTATTTTAGGGCAAAATTGCAAAAATTTCCCTTATTTGGGGGCAAAAAACAGAAATTCCCCTTATTTTGGGGCAAAATTGCAGAAATTTGATTTATTATGGGGAAAAATTTCAGATATTTCACTTATTCTAGGGCAAAATCGCAGAAATTTTAATTATTTCAGAAAAAAAAAGCAAAAATTTTTCTTATTTTGGGGCAAAAAGTCCGAAATTTCTATTATTTTATGGGAAAAAAGTCAGAAATTCACCATATTTTGGGGTAAAATTGGAGAAATTTAACATATTTCATGGCAAAAGGGCAGAAATTCCCCTTATTTTGGGACAAAAAGGCAGAAATTCCCTTTATTTTGGGATAAAATTGCAGAAATTTCCCTTATTTGGAAGCAAAAATGCAGAAAATCCTTTTAATTTTGGGTAAAAAGGCAGAATTTTCCCGTATTTTGGAGCAAAATTTCAGAAATTTCTCTAATATTGGGGCAAAAATGCAGAAATTCCGTTTATTTGGGGCAAAAAGGCAGAAGTTCCCCTTATTTTTGGGAAAAGAGGAAGAAATTCCCTGTATTTTGAAGCAAAAAAGCAGAAACTCCCCTAATTTTGGGGCAAAAAGGCAGAAATTCCCTTTATTTTGGGGCAAAAATACAGAAATTCTTCTTATTTTGGGGCAAAAATCAGAAATTTCCCTTATTTTGGGGCAAAATTTTAAAAATTTCTTCTATTTTGTTACAGACTTGCAAAAATTTTTCTTATTTTGTGGCAAAAAGGCAGAAATTCCCCTTATTTTGGGGTAAAATTGCAGAAATTTCAAATATTTCAGTGCAAAATGGCAGAAATTTCCCTTATTTTGCGGCAAAAATGGAATCCCTAATTTTTGGCTAAAATTGCAGAAATTTCACTTATTTCCAGACAAAAAGGCAGAAATTCCACTTAATTTCAGGCAAAAAGGCAGCAATGACCCGTATTTTGGAGCAAAATTGCATAAATTCCCCTAATTTTGGATCAAAAAGGCAGAAATTCCTCTTATTTTGGCGTAAAACTGCAGAAATTTCAATTATTTCGCGGCAAAATGGAAGAAATTCCCTTTATTTTCGGTGAAAGAGGCAGAAAATCCTCGTATTTTGGAGCAAAGTTGCAGAAATACACCTAATTTTGGGGTAAAACATGCAGGAATTTTCTTTTTTGTGGCAAAAAGGCAGAAATTCCCCTTATTTTGGGGCAAATGTCAGAAATTCCCCTTATTTTGGGGCAAAATTGCAGAAATTTGCTTTATTATGGAGAAAAATTTCAGATATTTCACTTATTCTAGGGCAAAATTGCAGAAATTTCACTTATTTCAGAAAAAAAAAGCAAAAATTTTTCTTATTTTGGGGCAAAAAGGCAGAAGTTCCCATTATTTTGGGGCAAAAAGGCAGAAATTCACCTTATTTTAGGGTAAAATTGCAGAAATTTCACACATTTCAGGGCAAAAAGGCAGAAATTCCCCGTATTTTGAGGTAAAATGCTGAAATTCCCCATATTTAGGGGCAAAAGGCAGAAATTCCCCTTATTTTGGGGCAAAAAGGCACAAATTTCCCTTATTTTCAGGCAAAATTGCAGAAATTTCATTTATTTCAGGGTAAAAAGTCAGAAATTCCCCTTATTTTGGGGCAAAAAGAAGAAATTTCTTTTATTATGGTACAAAATTGAAGAAATTTTCTTTATTTTGGAACAAAAAGGCAGAAATTCCCAATATTTTGGGGTAAAAGTCAGAAATTCTTTTTATTTTGAGGTAAAATGCAGAAATTTCTTTTATTTAGAGGTAAAATACAGAAATTCCATTAATATTGGTGGAAAATGCAGAAATTCCCTTTATTTTGGGGCTAAAAGGCAGAAATTTTCCGTATTTTGAAGAAAAATTGCAGAAATTCTCATAATTTTCAGGCAAAAAGGCTTAAATTCTTTTTATTTTGGGGCAAAAATACAAAAAATCTTCTTTTTTCGGGTGCAAAAAGTCAGAAATTCCCCTTATTTGGGGCAAAATTTCAGAAATTTCCTCTACTTTGGGGAAAAATTGCAGAAATTTCTCTTATTTTGGGGGAAAATTGCAGAAATTTTACTTATTTCAGGGAAAGAAGGCAGAAATTTCTTTTATTTTGGAACAAAAAGGCAGAAATTTCTTTTAATTTGGTACAAAATTGCAGAAATTTTTCTTATTTTGGTGCAAAAAGGCAGAAATTTCCCATATTTTGGGGCAAAAGGCAGAAATTCCCCTTGTTTTGAGGAAAAGAGGCTGAAATTCTCCTTATTTTGGGGCAAAAGGCAGAAATTCTCCTTATTTTGGGGCAAAAAGCAGACATTTCCCTTATTTTGGGGAAAAATTTTAGAAATTTCACTTATTTCAGGGCAGAAAGTCAGAAATACCCCTTATTTTGGAGAAAAAAGACAGAAATTCTGTTTATTTTTGTGGAAAAGTCAGAAATTGCACTTATTTTGAGTCAAAAAGGCGAAAAATCGCCTTATTATGGGGCAAAAGTGAAGAAATTTCCCTTTTTTATAGCAAAAAGGTATACATTGCCTTTATTTTCAGGCAAAAAGGCAGAAATTCCCTGTATTTTCGGCGAAAAAGGCAGAAAATCCTCGTATTTTGGAGCAAAATTGCAGAAATTCACCTAATTTTGGGGTAAAACATGCAGTAATTTTCTTTATTTTGTGGCAAAAGGCAGAATTTCCCCTTATTTTGGGGCAAATGGCAGAAATTCCCCTTATTTTAGGGCAAAATTGCAGAAATTTCACTTATTTGGGGGCAAAAAACAGAAATTCCCCTTATTTTGAGGCAAAATTGCAGAAAGTTGCTTTATCTGGGGGCAAAAAACAGAAATTCCCCTTTATTTTGCAGCAAAATTGCAGAAATTTGCTTTATTATGGGGTAAAATTGCAGAAATTTCACATATTTTAGGGCAAAAACGCAGAAATTCCCCTTATTTTGAGGTAAAATGCTGAAATTCCCCATATTTTGGGGCAAAAGGCAGAAATTCCCCTTATTTTGGGGCAAAAAAGGCACAAATTTCCCTTATTTTCGGGCAAAATTGCAGAAATTTCATTTAATTCAGGGTAAAAAGTCAGAAATTCCCCTTATTTTGGGGCAAAAAGGAGAAATTTCTTTTATTATGGTACAAAATTGAAGAAATTTTCTTTATTTTGGAACAAAAAAGCAGAAATTCCCCATATTTTGAGTTAAAAGGCAGTAATTCTTCTTATTTTGAGGTAAAATGCAGAATTTCCCATTATTTAGAGGTAAAATGCAGAAATTCCCCAAACATTGGAGAAAAATGCAGAAATTCCCTTTATTTTGCGGCAAACTGAATAAATTTCTCTTTTTTATGGCAAAAAGGTATACATTCCCTTTATTTACGGGCAAAAAAGCAGAAATTCCTTGTATTTTGAAGCAAAATTGCAGAAATTCCCCTAATTTGGGGGCAAAAATGCAGAAATTCTCCTTATTTGGGGCAAAATTGCAGAAATTTCCTTTCTTTGGGGCAAAATTGCAGAAATTTCCCTTATTTGGGGACAAAAAACAGAAATTCCCCTTATTTTGGGCCAAAATTGCAGAAATTTGCTTTATTTGGGGGAAAAAAACAGAAATTCCTCTTATTTTGCAGCAAAATTGCAGAAATTTGCTTTATTATGGGGCAAAACTGCAGAAATTTCACTTATTTCAGGGCAAAAAGGCAGAAATTTCTCTTATTTTGGAACAAAAGGCAGAAATTTCTTTTATTTTTGTACAATATTGCAGAAATTTTTCTTATTTTAAGGAAAAAAGGCTGAAATTCCCCTTATTTTGGGGCAAAAAGGCAGAAATTATCCTTATTTTGGAGCAAAAAGCAGACATTTCCCTTATTTTGAGGAAAAATTTTATAAATTTCACTTATTTCAGGGCAAAACGTCAGAAATTCCCCTTATTTTAGGGCAAAAAGACAGATATTCCATTTATTTTTGGGGAAAAGGCAGAAATTACACTTATTTTGAGTCAAAAAGGCAGAAAATCGCCTTTTTCTGGGGCAAAAGTGAAGAAATTTCCCTTTTTTATAGCAAAAAGGTATACATTGCCTTTATTTTCGGGCAAAAAGGCAGAAATTCCTCGTATTTTGGAGCAAAATTGCAGAAATTCGCCGAATTTTGGGGCAAAAAGGTAGAAATCCCCATTATTTTGGGGTAAAACTGCAGAAATTTCACTTATTTCGCGGCCAAATCGCAGAAATCCCCCTTATTTTTGGCGAAAAAGGCAGAAAATCATCGTATTTTGGAGCAAAATTGAAGAAATTCACCTAATTTTGGGGTAAAACATGCAGTAATTTTTTTTATTTTGTAGCAAAAAGGCAGAAATTCCCCTTATTTTGGGGCAAATGGCAGAAATTCCCCTTATTTAAGGGCAAAATTGCAGAAATTTCCCTTATTTGGGGGCAAAAAACAGAAATTTCCCTTATTTTGGGGCAAAATTGCTGAAATTTGCTTTATTTGGGTGCAAAAAACAGAAATTCCCCTTATTTTGCAGCAAAATTGCAGAAATTTGCTTTATTATGGGGTAAAATTGCAGAAATTTCCCTTATTTTAGGGCAAAATTGCAGAAATTTCACTTGTTTCAGGAAAAAAACAAAATTTTTTCTTATTTTGGGGCAAAAAGGCAGAAATTCCCATTATTTTGGGGCAAAAAGGCAGAAATTTACCTTATTTTGGGGTAAAATTGTAGAAATTTCACATATTTCAGGGCAAAAAAGACAGAAATTTCCCTTATTTTGGGGCAAAAAGGAGAAATTTCTTTTATTATGGTACAAAGTTGAAGAAATTTTCTTTATTTTGGAACAAAAAGGCAGAAATTCCCCATATTTTGGGGCAAAAGTCAGAAATTCTACTTATTTTGAGGTAACATGCAGAAATTTCTTTTATTTAGAGGTAAAATGCAGAAATTCCCCTAATATTTGGGAAAAATGCAGAAATTCCCTTTATTTTGGGGCTAAAAGGCAGAAATTTTCCGTATTTTGAAGAAAAATTGCAGAAATTCTCATAATTTCCGGGCAAAAAAGCTGAAATTCTTTTTATTTTGGGACAAAATACAGAAAATATTTTTTTTTCGGGTGCAAAATGTCAGAAATTCCCCTTATTTGGGGCAAAATTGCAGAAATTTCCTTTACTTTGGGGCAAAATTGCAGAAATTTCCCTTATTTTGGGGCAAAATTGCAGAAATTTTACTTATTTCAGGGAAAAAAGGCAGAAATTTCTCTTATTTTGGAACAAATGAAGAAATTTTTTTTATTTTGGTAAAAAATTGCAGAAATTTTTCTTATTTGGGGGCAAAAAGGCAGAAATTTCCTATATTTTTGGGTAAAAGGCAGACATTCCCCTTATTTTGAGGAAAAAAGGCTGAAATTCCCCTTATTTTGGGGCAAAAAAGCAGAAATTCTCCTTATTTTGGGGCAAAAAGCAGACATTTCTCTTAGTTTTGGGAAAAATTTTAGAAATTTCACTTTTTTCAGGGCAAAAAGTTAGAAATTTCCCTTATTTTGAAGCAAAAAGACAGAAATTCCGTTTATTTTTGGGGAAAAGGCAGAAATTGCACTTATTTTGAGGCAAAAAGGCGGAAAATCGCCTTATTTTGGGGCAAAAGTGAAGAAATTTCCCTTTTTTATAGCAAAAAGTTATACATTGCCTTTATTTTCGGGCAAAAAGGCAGAAATTCCCTGTATTTTGGAGCAAAATTGCAGAAATTCCCCTAATTTTGGGGCAAAAAGGCAGAAATTCCCCCTTATTTTGGGGTA
The DNA here is from genome assembly GCF_963924665.1 of Micromys minutus. NCBI lineage: Eukaryota > Metazoa > Chordata > Mammalia > Rodentia > Muridae > Micromys > Micromys minutus. Next base: position 1,274,835 of record NW_027667806.1, on the reverse strand, counting down.
AAACTGCAGAAATTTCACTTATTTCGTGGTAAAATGGCAGAAATTCCCCTTATTTTCGGCCAAAAAGGCAGAAAATCCTTGTATTTTGGAGCAAAATTGCAGAAATTCACCTAATTTTGGGGTAAAACATGCAGTAATTTTCTATATTTTGTGGCCAAAAGGCAGAATTTCCCCTTATTTTGGGGCAAATGGCAGAAATTCCCCTTATTTTAGGGCAAAATTGCAAAAATTTCCCTTATTTGGGGGCAAAAAACAGAAATTCCCCTTATTTTGAGGCAAAATTGCAGAAAGTTGCTTTATTTGGGGGCAAAAAACAGAAATTCTCCTTTATTTTGCAGCAAAATTGCAGAAATTTGCTTTATTATGGGGTAAAATTGCAGAAATTTCACATATTTTAGGGCAAAAACGCAGAAACTCCTTTTATTTTAAGGTAAAATCCTGAAATTCCCCATATTTTGGGGCAAAAGGCAGAAATTCCCCTTATTTTGGGGCAAAAAAGGCACAAATTTCCCTTATTTTCGGGCAAAATTGCAGAAATTTCATTTAATTCAGGGTAAAAAGTCAGAAATTCCCCTTATTTTGGGGCAAAAAGGAGAAATTTCTTTTATTATGGTACAAAATTGAAGAAATTTTCTTTATTTTGGAACAAAAAAGCAGAAATTGACCATATTTTAGGTTAAAAGGCATTAATTCTTCTTATTTTGAGGTAAAATGCAGAATTTCCGCTTATTTAGAGGTAAAATGCAGAAATTCCCCAAACATTGGAGAAAAATGCAGAAATTCCCTTTATTTTGCGGCAAACTGAAGAAATTTCTCTTTTTTATGGCAAAAAGGTCTACATTCCCTTTATTTACGGGCAAAAAAGCAGAAATTCCTTGTATTTTGAAGCAAAATTGCAGAAATTCCCCTAATTTTGGGGCAAAAATGCAGAAATTCTCCTTATTTGGGGCAAAATTGCAGAAATTTCCTTTCTTTGGGGCAAAATTGCAGAAATTTCCCTTAATTTAGGGCAAAATTGCAGAAATTTCCCTTATTTGGGGACAAAAAACAGAAATTCCCCTTATTTTGTGCCAAAATTGCAGAAATTTGCTTTATTTGGGGGAAAAAACAGAAATTCCTCTTATTTTGCAGCAAAATTGCAGAAATTTGCTTTATTATGGGGAAAAATTGCAGAAATTTCCCTTATTTGAGGGCAAAATTGCAGATATTTCACTTATTTCAGAAGAAAAAACAAAATTTTTTCTTATTTTGGGGCAAAAATGCAGAAATTCCCATTATTTTGGGGCAAAAAGGCAGAAATTCACCTTATTTTGGGGTAAAATTGAAGAAATTTCACATATTTCAGGGCAAAAAGGCAGAAATTCCTTTTATTTTGAGGTAAAATGCTGAAATTCACCATATTTTGGGGCAAAAGGCAGAAATTCCCCTTATTTTGGGGCAAAAAAGGCACAAATTTCTCTTATTTTTGGGCAAAATTGCAGAAATTTCATTTATTTCAGGGTAAAAAGTCAGAAATTCCCCTGATTTTGGGGCCAAAAGGAGAAATTTCTTTTATTATGGTACAAAATTGAAGAAATTTTCTTTATTTTTGAACAAAAAGGCAGAAATTCACCATATTTTAGGGTAAAATGCAGAAATTCTTCTTATTTTGAGGTAAAATGCAGAAATTCCCCTTATTAAGAGGTAAAATGCAGAAATTCCCCTAATATTGGGGAAAAATGCAGAAATCCACTTTATTTTGGGGCTAAAAGGCAGAAATTTTCTGTATTTTGAAGAAAAATTGAAGTAATTCTCAAAATTTTTGGGCAAAAAGGCTGAAATTTTCCTTATTTTTGGGCAAAAAGTCAGAAAATCTCCTTTTTTTCGGGTGCAAAAAGTCAAAATTCCCCTTATTTGGGGCAAAATTGCAGAAATTTCCTCTACTTTGGGGCAAAATTGCAGAAATTTCCCTTATTTTGGGGCAAAATTGCAGAAATTTCACTTATTTCAGGGAAAAAAGGCAGAAATATCTCTTATTTTGGAACAAAAAGGCAGAAATTTCTTTTATTTTGGTACAAAATTGGAGAAATTTTTCTTATTTTGTGGCCAAAGTGCAGAAATTTCCCATATTTTTGGGCAAAAGGCAGAAATTCCCCTTATTTTGGGGCAAAAAGCAGACATTTCCATTATTTTGGGGAAAAATTTTAGAAATTTCACTTATTTCAGGGCAAAAAGTCAGAAATTTCCCTTATTTTGGGGCAAAAAGACAGAAATTCCATTTATTTTTGGGGAAAAGGCAGAAATTGCACTTATTTTGAGTCAAAAAGGCGGAAAATCGCCTTATTTTGGGGCAAAAGTGAAGAAATTTCCCTTTTTTATAGCAAAAAGGTATACATTGCCTTTATTTTCGGGCAAAAAGGCAGAAATTCCCCGTATTTTGGAGCAAAATTGCAAAAATTCCCCTAATTTTCGGGCAAAAAGGCAGAAATTCCCCTTATTTTGGGGTAAAACTGCAGAAATTTCACTTATTTTGGAGCAAAATGGCAGAAATTCCCCATATTTTCGGCGAAAAAGGCAGAAAATCCTCGTATTTTGGAGCAAAATTGCACAAATTCACCTAATATTGGGGTAAAACATGCAGTAATTTTCTTTATTTTGTGGCAAAAAGGCAGAAATTCCCCTTATTTTGGGGCAAATGGCAGAAATTCCCTTTATTTTAGGGCAAAATAGCAGAAATTCCCCTTATTTTGGGGCAAAATTGCAGAAATTTCCCTTATTTTAGAGCAAAAGTGCAGAAATTACACTTATTTCAGAAGAAAAAACAAAAATTTTACTTATTTTGGAGCAAAAAGGCAGAAATTCCCATTATTTTGGGGCAAAAAGGCAGAAATTTACCTTATTTTGGGGTAAAATTGCAGAAATTTCACATATTTCAGGGCAAAAAGACAGAAATTTCCCTTATTTTGGGGCAAAAAGAAGAAATTTCTTTTATTATGGTACAAAGTTGAAGAAATTTTCTTTATTTTGGAACAAAAAGGCAGAAATTCCCCATATTTTGGGGCAAAAGTCAGAAATTCTTCTTATTTTGAGGTAACATGCAGAAATTTCTTTTATTTAGAGGTAAAATGCAGAAATTCCCCTAATATTTGGGAAAAATGCAGAAATTCCCTTTATTTTAGGGCTAAAAGGCAGAAATTTTCCGTATTTTGAAGAAAAATTGCAGAAATTCTCATAATTTCCGGGCAAAAAAGCTGAAATTCTTTTTATTTTGGGACAAAATACAGAAAATCTTTTTTTTTTCGGGTGCAAAAAGTCAGAAATTCCACTTATTTTGGGCAAAATTGCAGAAATTTCCTTTACTTTGGGGCAAAATTGCAGAAATTTCCCTTATTTTGGGGCAAAATTGCAGAAATTTTACTTATTTCCGGGAAAAAAGGCAGAAATTTCTCTTATTTTGGAACAAAAAGGCAGAAATTTTTTTTATTTTGGTAAAAAATTGCAGAAATTTTTCTTATTTTGGGGCAAAAAGGCAGAAATTTCCTATATTTTTGGGTAAAAGGCAGAAATTCCCCTTATTTTGAGGAAAAAAGGCTGAAATTCCCCTTATTTTGGGGCAAAAAAGCAGAAATTCTCCTTATTTTGGGGCAAAAAACAGACATTTCACTTATTTTGGGGAAAAATTTTAGAAATTTCACTTATTTCAGGGCAAAAAGTCGGAAATTCCTCTTATTTTGGGGCAAAAAGACAGAAATTCCGTTTATTTTTGGGGAAAAGGCAGAAATTACACTTATTTTGAGGCAAAAAGGCGGAAAATCGCCTTATTTTGGGGCAAAAGTGAAGAAATTTCCCTTTTTTATAGCAAAAAGTTATACATTGCCTTTATTTTCGGGCAAAAAGGCAGAAATTCCCTGTATTTTGGAGCAAAATTGCAGAAATTCCCCTAATTTTGGGGCAAAAAGACAGAAATTCCCCTTATTTTGGGGTAAAACTGCAGAAATTTCACTTATTTCGCGGTAAAATGGCAGAAATTCCCCTTATTTTCGCCCAAAAAGGCAGAAAATCCTCGTATTTTGGAGCAAAATTGGAGAAATTCACCTAATTTTGGGGTAAAACATGCAGTAATTTTCTTTATTTTGTGGCCAAAAGGCAGAATTTCCCCTTATTTTGGGGCAAATGGCAGAAATTCCCCTTATTTTAGGGCAAAATTGCAGAAATTTCCCTTATTTGGGGGCAAAAAACAGAAATTCCCCTTATTTTGAGGCAAAATTGCAGAAAGTTGCTTTATTTGGGTCAAAAAACAGAAATTCCCCTTTTTTTTGCAGCAAAATTGCAGAAATTTGCTTTATTATGGGGTAAAATTGCAGAAATTTCACATATTTTAGGGCAAAAACGCAGAAACTCCCCTTATTTTAAGGTAAAATCCTGAAATTCCCCATATTTTGGGGCAAAAGGCAGAAATTCCCCTTATTTTGGGGCAAAAAAGGCACAAATTTCCCTTATTTTCGGGCAAAATTGCAGAAATTTCATTTAATTCAGGGTAAAAAGTCAGAAATTCCCCTTATTTTGGGGCAAAAAGGAGAAATTTCTTTTATTATGGTACAAAATTGAAGAAATTTTCTTTATTTTGGAACAAAAAAGCAGAAATTGCCCATATTTTGGGTTATAAGGCAGTAATTCTTCTTATTTTGAGGTAAAATGCAGAATTTCCCCTTATTTAGAGGTAAAATGCAGAAATTCCCCAAACATTGGAGAAAAATGCAGAAATTCCCTTTATTTTGCGGCAAACTGAAGAAATTTCTCTTTTTTATGGCAAAAAGGTATACATTCCCTTTATTTACGGGCAAAAAAGCAGAAATTCCTTGTATTTTGAAGCAAAATTGCAGAAATTCCCCTAATTTTGGGGCAAAAATGCAGAAATTCTCCTTATTTGGGGCAAAATTGCAGAAATTTCCTTTCTTTGGGGCAAAATTGCAGAAAATTCCCTTATTTTAGGGCAAAATTGCAGAAATTTCCCTTATTTGGGGACAAAAAACAGAAATTCCCCTTATTTTGGGCCAAAATTGCAGAAATTTGCTTTATTTGGAAGAAAAAAACAGAAATTCCTCTTATTTTGCTGCAAAATTGCAGAAATTTGATTTATTATGGGGAAAAATTGCAGAAATTTCCCTTATTTTAGGGCAAAATTGCAGAAATTTCACTTATTTCAGAAGAAAAAACAAAAATTGTTATTATTTTGGGGCATAAAGGCAGAAATTCACCTTATTTTGGGGTAAAATTGAAGAAATTTCACATATTTCAGGGCAAAAAGGCAGAAATTCCCCTTATTTTGAGGTAAAATGCTGAAATTCACCATATTTTGGGGCAAAAGGCAGAAATTCCCCTTATTTTGGGGCAAAAAATGCACAAATTTCTCTTATTTTTGGGCAAAATTGCAGAAATTTCATTTATTTCAGGGTAAAAAGTCAGAAATTCCCCTTATTTTGGGGCCAAAAGGAGAAATTTCTTTTATTATGGTACAAAATTGAAGAAATTATCTTTATTTTTGAACAAAAAGGCAGAAATTCACCATATTTTAGGGTAAAATGCAGAAATTCTTCTTATTTTGAGGTAAAATGCAGAAATTCCCCTTATTTAGAGGTAAAATGAAGAAATTCCCCTAATATTGGGGAATAATGCAGAAATCCTATTTATTTTGGGGCTAAAAGGCAGAAATTTTCTGTATTTTGAAGAAAAATTGAAGTAATTCTCAAAATTTTCGGGCAAAAAGGCTGAAATTTTCCTTATTTTTGGGCAAAAAGTCAGAAAATCTCCTTATTTAGGGTGCAAAAAGTCAAAATTCCCCTTATTGGGGCAAAATTGCAGAAATTTCCTCTACTTTGGGGCAAAATTGCAGAAATTTCCCTTATTTTGGAGCAAAATTGCAGAAATTTCACTTATTTCAGGGAAAAAAGGCAGAAATATCTCTTATTTTGAAACAAAAAGGCAGAAATTTCTTTTATTTTGGTACAAAATTGGAGAAATTTTTCTTATTTTGGGGCCAAAAGGCAGAAATTTCCCATATTTTTGGGCAAAAGGCAGAAATTCCCCTTATTTTGGGGCAAAAAGCAGACATTTCCATTATTTTGGGGAAAAATTTTAGAAATTTCACTTATTTCAGGGCAAAAAGTCAGAAATTTCCCTTATTTTGGGGCAAAAAGACAGAAATTCCGTTTATTTTTGGGGAAAAGGCAGAAATTGCACTTATTTTGAGTCAAAAAGGCGGAAAATCCCCTTATTTTGGGGCAAAAGTGAAGATATTTCCCTTTTTTATAGCAAAAAGGTATACATTGCCTTTATTTTCGGGCAAAAAGGCAGAAATTCCCCGTATTTTGGAGCAAAATTGGAGAAATTCCCTTAATTTTGGGGCAAAAAGGCAGAAATTCCCCTTATTTTGGGGTAAAACTGCAGAAATTTCACTTATTTCGCGGCAAAATGGCAGAAATTCCCTATATTTTCGGCGAAAAAGGCAGAAAATCCTCATATTTTGGAGCAAAATTGCAGAAATTCACCTAATTTTGGGGTAAAACATGCAGTAATTTTCTTTATTTTGTGGCAAAAAGGCAGAATTTCCCCTTATTTTGGGGCAAAAAGACAGAAATTCTTTTTATTTCTGGGGAAAAGGCAGAAATTGCACTTATTTTGAGTCAAAAAGGCGGAAAATCGCTTTATTTTGGGGTAAAAGTGAAGAAATTTTCCTTTTTTATAGCAAAAAGGTATACATTGCCTTTATTTTCGGGCAAAAAGGCAGATATTCCCTGTATTTTGGAGCAAAATTGCAGAAATTCCCCTTATTTTGGGGTAAAACTGCAGAAATTTCACTTATTTCGCGGCAAAATGGCAGAAATTCCCCTTATTTTCGGCGAAAAATGCAGAAAATCCTCGTATTTTGGAGCAAAATTGTAGAAATTCACCTAATTTTGAGGTAAAACATGCAGTAATTTTCTTTATTTTGTGGCAAAAAGGCAGAAATTCCCCTTATCTTGGGGCAAATGGCAGAAATTCCCCTTCTTTTAGGGCAAAATTGTAGAAATTTCCCTTATTTGGGGGCAAAAAACAGAAATTCCCCTTATTTTGGGGCAAAATTGCAGAAATTTGCTTTATTTGGGGGCAAAAAACAGAAATTCCCCTTATTTTGCAGCAAAATTGCAGAAATTTGCTTTATTATGGGGTAAAATTGCAGAAAATATTCTTATTTTAGGGAAAATTGCAGAATTTTCACTTATTTCAGAAGAAAAAAGCAAATTTTTTTTCTCATTTTGGGGCAAAAATGAAGAAATTCCCATTATTTTGGGGCAAAAAGGCAGAAATTCACCTTATTTTGGGGTAAAATTGCAGAAATTTCACATATTTCAGGGCAAAAAAGCAGAAATTCCCCTTATTTTGAGGTAAAATGCTGAAATTCCCCATATTTTGGGGCAAAAGGAAGAAATTCCCATTATTTTGGAGCAAAAAGGCAAATTTTCCCTTATTTTCGGGCAAAATTGCAGAAATTTCATTTATTTAAGGGTAAAAAGTCAGAAATTCCCCTTATTTTGTGGCAAAAATAAGAAATTTCTTTTATTATGGTACAAAATTGAAGAAATTTTCTTTATTTTGGAACAAAAAGGCATAAATTCCTCATATTTTGGTGTAAAAGGCAGAAATTCTTCTTATTTTGAGGTAAAATGCAGAATTTCCTCTTATTTAGAGGTAAAATGCAGAAATTCCCCTAATATTGGGGAAAAATGCAGAAATTCCCTTTATTTTGGGGCTAAAAGGCAGAAATATTCCATATTTTGAAGAAAAATTGCAGAAATTTTCATAATTTTCGGGCAAAAAGGCTGAAATTCTCTTTATTTTGGGGCAAAAAGACAGAAAATTTCCTTTTTTCGGGTGCAAAAAGTCAGAAATTCCCCTTATTTGGGGCAAAATTGCAGAAATTTCCTTTACTTTGGGGCAAAATTGCAGAAATTTCCCTTATTTTGGGGCAAAATTGCAGAAATTTCACTTATTTCAGGGAAATAAGGAAGAAATTTCTCTTATTTTGGGGCAAAAAGGCAGAAATTTCTTTTATTTTGGAACAAAATTGCACAAATTTTTCTTATTTTGGGGCAAAAAGACAGAAATTTCCCATATTTTGGGGCATAAGGCAGAAATTCCCCTTATTTTGCAGAAAAAATGCTGAAATTCCCATTATTTTGGGAAAAAAAGGCAGAAATTCCCCTTGTTTTGGGGCAAAAAGCAGACATTTCCATTATTTTGGGGAAAAATTATAGAAATTTCACTTATTTCAGGCCAAAAAGTCAGAAATTCCTCTTATTTTGGGACAAAAAGGCAGAAATTCCGTTTATTTTTGGGAAAAAGGCAGAAATTGCACTTATTTTGAGTCAAAAAGGCGAAAGATCCCCTTATTTTGGGGCAAAAGTGAAGAAATTTCCCTTTTTTATGGCAAAAAGGTATACATTCCCTTAATTTTCGTGCAAAAAGGCAGAAATTCCCAGTATTTTGGAGCAAAATTGCAGAAATTCCCCTAATTATAGGACAAAAAGGCAGAAATTCCCCTTATTTAGGGCAAAATTGCAGAAATTTCATTTACTTTGGGGCAAAACTGCAGAAATTTTCCTTATTTTGGGGCAAAATTGCAGAAATTTCACTTATTTCAGGGAAAAAAGGCAGAAATTTCTCTTATTTTGGGGCAAAAAGGCAGAAATTCCCCATATTTTGGGGCAAAAAACAGAAATTCCCCTTAATTTGAGGAAAAAATGCTGAAATTCCCCTTATTTTGGGGCAAAAAGGCAGAAATTCCCCTTATTTTGGGGCAAAATGGTAGAAATTCACCTTATTTTGGGGTAAAATTGCAGAAATTTCATATATTTGAAGGCAGAAAGGCAGAAATTTTCCTTATTTTGAGGTAAAATGCTGAAATTACCTATATATTGGGAAAAAGGCAGAAATTCCTCTTATTTGGGGGCAAAAAAGGCACAAATTTCCCTTATTATCGGGCAAAATTGCAGAAATTTCCTTTACTTTGGGGCAAAATTGCAGAAATTTCCCTTATTTTGGGGCAAAATTGCAGAAAATTCACTTATTTCAGAGCTAAAAGGAAGAAATTTCTCTTATTTTGGGGCAAGAATGCAGAAATTTCTTTTATTTTGGTACAAAATTGCAGAAATTTTTCTTATTTTGGAGCAAAAAGACAGAAATTCCCCATATTTTGGGGCAAAAGGCAGAAATTCCCCTTATTTTGAAGAAAAAATGCTGAAATTCCCCTTATTTTGGGGCAAAAAGGCAGAAATTCCCTTTATTTTGGGGCAAAAAGCAGACATTTCCCTTATTTTGGGGAAAAATTAGAGAAATTTCACTTATTTCAGGGAAAAAAGTCAGAAATTCCCCTTATTTTGGGGCAAAAACGCAGAAATTCCATTTATTTTTGGGGAAAAGGCAGAAATTGCACTTATTTTGAGTCAAAAAGTCCGAAAATCCCCTTATTTTGGGGCAAAAGTGAAGAAATTTCCCTTTTTTATGGCAAAAAGGTATACATTCCCTTTATTTTCGGGCAAAAAGGCAGAAATTCCCCGTATTTTGGAGCAAAATTGCAGAAATTCCCCTAATTTTGGGGCAAAAAGTCAGAAATTCCCCTTATTTGGGGCAAAACTGCAGAAATTTCCTTTACTTTGGGGCAAAATTGCAGAAATTTCCCTTATTTTGGGGCAAAATTGCAGAAATTTCACTTATTTCAGGGAAAAAAGGCAAAATTTCTCTTATTTTGGGGCAAAAAGGCAGAAATTCCCCATATTTTGGGGCTAAAGGCAGAAATTCCCCTTATTTTGAGGAAAAAATGCTGAAATTCCCCTTATTTTGGGGCAAAAAGGCAGAAATTACCCTTATTTTGAGACATAAAGGCAGAAATTCACCTTATTTTGGGGAAAAATTGAAAAAATTTCATATATTTCAGGGCAAAAAGGAAGAAATTTTCCTTATTTTGAGGTAAAATGCTGAAATTAGCTATATTTTGGGACAAAAGGCAGAAATTCCCCTTTTTTGGGGGGCAAAAAAGGCAAAATTTCCCTTATTTTCAGGCAAAATTGCAGAAATTTCATTTATTTCAGAGTAAAAATTCAGAAATTCCCCTTATTTTGGGGCAAAAAGGAGAAATTTCTTTTATTATGGTACAAAATTGAAGAAATTTTCTTTATTTTGGAACAAAAAGGCAGAAATTCCCCATATTTTGGGGTAAGAGGCAGAAATTCTTCTTGTTTTGAGGTAACATGCAGATATTCCTTTTATTTAGAGGTAAAATGCAGAAATTCCTCTAATATTGGGGAAAAATGCAGAAATTCCCTTTATTTTGGGGCTAAAAGGCAGAAATTTTCTGTATTTTGAAGAAAAATTGCAGAAATACTCATAATTTTCGGGCAAAAAGGCTGAAATTCTCCTTATTTGGGGGCAAAAAGACAGAAAATCTCCTTTTTTTGGGTGCAAAATTCAAAAATTCCCCTTATTTGGGGCAAATTGCAGAAATTTCATCTACTTTGGGGCAAAATTGCAGAAATTTCCCTTATTTTTGGGCAAAATTGCAGAAATTTCACTTATTTAAGGGAAAAAAGGCAGAAATTTCTCTTATTTTGGAACAAAAAGGCAGAAATTTCTTTTATTTTGGTACAAAATTGCAGAAATTTTTATTATTTTGGGACAAAAAGGCATAAATTTCCCATATTTTGGGGCAAAAGGCAGAAATTCCACTTATTTTGAGGAAAAAAGGCTGAAATTCCCCTTATTTTGGGGCAAAAAGGCAGAAATTCTTCTTATTTTGGGGCAAAAAGCAGACATTTCCCTTATTTTGGGGAAAAATTTTAGAAATTTCACTTATTTCAGGGCAAAAAGTCAGAATTTCCCCTTATTTTGGGGCAAAAAGACAGAAATTCCGTTTATTTTTGGGGAAAAGGCAGAAATTGCACTTATTTTGAGTCAAAAAGGCAGAAAATCGCTTTATTTTGGGGCAAAAGTGAAGAAATTTCCCTTTTTTTTGGCAAAAAGGTATACATTCCCTTTATTTTCGGGCAAAAAGGCAGAAATTCCCCGTATTTTGGAGCAAAATTGCAGAAATTCCCCTAATTTTGGGGCAAAAACGCAGAAATTCCCTTTATTTTGGGGTAAAACTGCAAAATTTTCACTTATTTCGCGGCAAGATGGCAAAAATTCCCCTTATTTTCGGCGAAAAACGCAGAAAATCCTCGTATTTTGGAGCAAAATTGGAGAAATTCACCTAATTTTGGGGTAAAACATGCAGTAATTTTCTTTATTTTGTGGCAAATCGGCAAAAATTCCCCTTATTTTGGGGCAAATGGCAGAAATACCCTTTATTTTAGGGCAAAATTGCAGAAATTTCCATTATTTGGGGGCAAAAAACAGAAATTCCCCTTATTTTGGGGCAAAATTGCAGAAATTTGCTTTATTTGGGGGCAAAAAACAAAAGTTCCCCTTATTTTGCGGGAAAATTGCAGAAATTTGCTTTATTTGGGGGCAAAAAACAAAAATTCCCCTTATTTTGCGGCAAAATTGCAGAAATTTGCTTTATTATTTGTGAAATATTGCAGAAAATTCCCTTATTTTAGGGCAAAAGTGCAGAAATTTAACTTATTTCAGAAGAAAAAACAAAAATTTTTCTTATTTTAGGGCAAAAAGGCAAAAATTCCCATTATTTTGGAGCAAAAAGCCAGAAATTCACCTTATTTTGGGGTTAAATTGCAGAAATTTCACATATTTCATTGCAAAAAAAGCAAAAATTCCCCTTATTTTGAGGTAAAATGCTGAAATTCCTTATATTTTGGGGCAAAAGGCAGAAATTCCCCTTATTTTGGGCCAAAGAAGGCACAAATTTCCCTTATTTTGGGGCAAAATTGCAGAAATTTCATTTATTTCAAGGTATAAAGTCAGAAATTCCCCTTATTTTGGGGCAAAAAGGAGAAATTTCTTTTATTATGGTACAAAATTAAAGAAATTTTATTTATTTTGGAACAAAAAGGCAGAAATTCACCATATTTTGGGGTAAAAGGCAGAAATTCTTCTTATTTTGAGGAAAAATGCAGAAATTCTCCTTATTTAGAGGTTAAATGCAGAAATTCCCCTAATATTGGGAAAAATGCAGAAATTCCCTTTATTTTGGGGCTAAAAGGCAGAAATTTTCCTTATTTTGAAGAAAAATTGCAGAAATTTCCTTTACTGTGGGGCAAAATTGGAGAAATTACCCTTATTTTGGGGCAAAATTGCAGAAATTTCCCTTGTTTTGTGGCAAAATTGCAGAAATTTCACTTATTTCAGGGAAATAAGGCAGAAATTTCTCTTATTTTGGGGCAAAAAGGCAGAAATTTCTTTTATCTTGGTACAAAATTGCAAAATTTTTTCTTATTTTGGAGCAAAAAACAGAAATTCCCCATATTTTGGGGCAAAAGGCAGAAATTCCCCTTATTTTGAAGAAAAAATGCTGAAATTCCCCTTATTTTGGGGCAAAAAGGCAGAAATTCCCTTTATTTTGGGGCAAAAAGCAGACATTTCCCTTATTTTGGGGAAAAATTAGAGAAATTTCACTTATTTCAGGGAAAAAAGTCAGAAATTCCCCTTATTTTGGGGCAAAAACGCAGAAATTCCATTTATTTTTGGGGAAAAGGCAGAAATTGCACTTATTTTGAGTCAAAAAGTCCGAAAATACCCTTATTTTGGGGCAAAAGTGAAGAAATTTCCCTTTTTTATGGCAAAAAGGTATACATTCCCTTTATTTTCGGGCAAAAAGGCAGAAATTCCCCGTATTTTGGAGCAAAATTGCAGAAATTCCCCTAATTTTGGGGCAAAAAGTCAGAAATTCCCCTTATTTGGGGGCAAAACTGCAGAAATTTCCTTTACTTTGGGGCAAAATTGCAGAAATTTCACTTATTTCAGGGAAAAAAGGCAAAATTTCTCTTATTTTGGGGCAAAAAGGCAGAAATTCCCCATATTTTGGGGCAAAAGGCAGAAATTCCCCTTATTTTGAGGAAAAAATGCTGAAATTCCCCTTATTTTGGGGCAAAAAGGCAGAAATTACCCTTATTTTGGGGCATAAAGGCAGAAATTCACCTTATTTTGGGGAAAAATTGAAAAAATTTCATATATTTCAGGGTAAAAAGGAAGAAATTTTCCTTATTTTGAGGTAAAATGCTGAAATTAGCTATATTTTGGGACAAAAGGCAGAAATTCCCCTTTTTTGGGGGGCAAAAAAGGCAAAATTTCCCTTATTTTCAGGCAAAATTGCAGAAATTTCATTTATTTCAGGGTAAAAAGTCAGAAATTCCCCTTATTTTGGGACAAAAAGGAGAAATTTCTTTTATTATGGTACAAAATTGAAGAAATTTTCTTTATTTTGGAACAAAAAGGCAGAAATTCCCCATATTTTGTGGTAAAAGGCAGAAATTCTTCTTGTTTTGAGGTAACCTGCATAAATTCATTTTATTTAGAGGTAAAATGCAGAAATTCCCCTATTATTGGGGAAAAAATGCAAAAATTCCCTTTATTTTGGGGCTAAAAGACAGAAATTTTCTGTATTTTGAAGAAAAATTGCAGAAATTCTCATAATTTTCGGGCAAAAAGGCTGAAATTCTCCTTATTTGGGGGCAAAAAGACAGAAAATCTCCTTTTTCGGGTGCAAAATTCAAAAATTCCCCTTATTTGGGGCAAAATTGCAGAAATTTCCTCTACTTTGGGGCAAAATTGCAGAAATTTCCCTTATTTATGGGCAAAATTGCAGAAATTTCACTTATTTAAGGGAAAAAAGGCAGAAATTACTCTTATTTTGGAACAAAAAGGCAGAAATTTCTTTTATTTTGGTACAAAATTGCAGAAATTTTTCTTATTTTGGGGCAAAAAGGCATAAATTTCCCATATTTTGGGGCAAAAGGCAGAAATTTCACTTATTTTGAGGAAAAAAGGCTGAAATTCCCCTTATTTTGGGGCAAAAATGCAGAAATTCTTCTTATTTTGGGGCAAAAAGCAGACATTTCCCTTATTTTGGGGAAAAATTTTAGAAATTTCACTTATTTCAGGGCAAAAAGTCAGAATTTCCCCTTATTTTGGGGCAAAAAGACAGAAATTCCATTTATTTTTGGGGAAAAGGCAGAAATTGCACTTATTTTGAGTCAAAAAGGCAGAAAATCGCTTTATTTTGGGGCAAAAGTGAAGAAATTTCCCTTTTTTTGGCAAAAAGGTATACATTCCCTTTATTTTCGGGCAAAAAGGCAGAAATTCCCCGTATTTTGGAGCAAAATTGCAGAAATTCCCCTAATTTTGGGGCAAAAACGCAGAAATTCCCTTTATTTTGGGGTAAAACTGCAAAAATTTCACTTATTTCGCGGCAAGATGGCAGAAATTCTTCTTATTTTCGGCGAAAAACGCAGAAAATCCTCGTATTTTGGAGCAAAATTGGAGAAATTCACCTAATTTTGGGGTAAAACATGCAGTAATTTTCTTTATTTTGTGGCAAATCGGCAAAAATTCCCCTTATTTTGGGGCAAATGGCAGAAATTCCCTTTATTTTAGGGCAAAATTGCAGAAATTTCCATTATTTGGGGGCAAAAAACAGAAATTCCCCTTATTTTGGGGCAAAATTGCAGAAATTTGCTTTATTTGGGGGCAAAAAACAAAAATTCCCCTTATTTTGCGGGAAAATTGCAGAAATTTTCTTTATTTGGGGGCAAAAAACAAAAATTCCCCTTATTTTGCGGCAAAATTGCAGAAATTTGCTTTATTATTTGTGAAATATTGCAGAAAATTCCCTTATTTTAGGGCAAAAGTGCAGAAATTTAACTTATTTCAGAAGAAAAAACAAAAATTTTTCTTATTTTAGGGCAAAAAGGCAAAAATTCCCATTATTTTGGGGCAAAAAGCCAGAAATTCACCTTATTTTGGGGTTAAATTGCAGAAATTTCACATATTTCATTGCAAAAAAGCAAAAATTCCCATTATTTTGAGGTAAAATGCTGAAATTCCTTATATTTTGGGGCAAAAGGCAGAAATTCCCTTTATTTTGGGCCAAAAATGGCACAAATTTCCCTTATTTTGGGGCAAAATTGCAGAAATTTCATTTATTTCAAGGTATAAAGTCAGAAATTCCCCTTATTTTGGGGCAAAAAGGAGAAATTTCTTTTATTATGGTACAAAATTAAAGAAATTTTCTTTATTTTGGAACAAAAAGGCAGAAATTCACCATATTTTGGGGTAAAAGGCAGAAATTCTTCTTATTTTGAGGAAAAATGCAGAAATACTCCTTATTTAGAGGTAAAATGCAGAAATTCCCCTAATATTGGGAAAAAATGCAGAAATTCCCTTTATTTTGGGGCTAAAAGGCAGAAATTTTCCGTATTTTGAAGAAAAATTGCAGAAATTTTCATAATTTTCGGGCAAAAAGGCTGAAATTCTCCTTATTTTGGGGCAAAATTGCAGAAATTTCCTTTACTGTGGGGCAAAATTGCGGAAATTACCCTTATTTTGGGGCAAAATTGCAGAAATTTCCCTTGTTTTGGGGCAAAATTGCAGAAATTTCACTTATTTCAGGGAAATAAGGCAGAAATTTCTCTTATTTTGGGGCAAAAAGGCAGAAATTTCTTTTATCTTGGTACAAAATTGCAGAAATTTGTCTTATTTTAGAGCAAAAAGACAGAAATTCCCCATATTTTGGGGCAAAAGGCAGAAATTCCCCTTATTTTGAAGAAAAATGCTGAAATTCCCCTTATTTTGGGGCAAAAAGGCAGAAATTCCCTTTATTTTGGGGCAAAAAGCAGACATTTCCCTTATTTTGGGGAAAAATTAGAGAAATTTCACTTATTTCAGGGAAAAAAGTCAGAAATTCCCCTTATTTTGGGGCAAAAACGCAGAAATTCCATTTATTTTTGGGGAAAAGGCAGAAAGTGCACTTATTTTGAGTCAAAAAGTCCGAAAATACCCTTATTTTGGGGCAAAAGTGAAGAAATTTCCCTTTTTTATAGCAAAAAGGTATACATTCCCTTTTTTTTCGGGCAAAAAGGCAGAAATTCCCCGTATTTTGGAGCAAAATTGCAGAAATTCCCCTAATTTTGGGGCAAAAAGTCAGAAATTCCACTTATTTGGGGGCAAAACTGCAGAAATTTCCTTTACTTTGGGGCAAAATTGCAGAAATTTCCCTTATTTTGTGGCAAAATTGCAGAAATTTCACTTATTTCAGGGAAAAAAGGCAAAATTTCTCTTATTTTGGGGCAAAAAGGCAGAAATTCCCCATATTTTGGGGCAAAAGGCAGAAATTCCCCTTATTTTGAGGAAAAAATGCTGAAATTCCCCTTATTTTGGGGCAAAAAGGCAGAAATTACCCTTATTTTGGGGCATAAAGGCAGAAATTCACCTTATTTTGGGGAAAAATTAAAAAAATTTCATATATTTCAGGGCAAAAAGGAAGAAATTTTCCTTATTTTGAGGTAAAATGCTGAAATTAGCTATATTTTGGGACAAAAGGCAGAAATTCCCCTATTTTGGGGGGCAAAAAAGGCACAATTTCCCTTATTTTCAGGCAAAATTGCAGAAATTTCATTTATTTCAGGGTAAAAAGTCAGAAATTCGCCTTATTTTGGGGCAAAAAGGAGAAATTTCTTTTATTATGGTACAAAATTGAAGAAATTTTCTTTATTTTGGAACAAAAAGGCAGAAATTCCCCATATTTTGTGGTAAAAGGCAGAAATTCTTCTTGTTTTGAGGTAACCTGCAGAAATTCCTTTTATTTAGAGGTAAAATGCAGAAATTCCCCTAATATTGGGGAAAAATGCAGAAATTCCCTTTATTTTGGGGCTAAAAGGCAGAAATTTTCCGTATTTTGAAGAAAAATTGCAGAAATTCTCATAATTTTCGGGCAAAAAGGCTGAAATTCTCCTTATTTGGGGGCAAAAAGACAGAAAATCTCCTTTTTCGGGTGCAAAATTCAAAAATTCCTCTTATTTGGGGCAAAATTGCAGAAATTTCCTCTACTTTGGGGCAAAATTGCAGAAATTTCCCTTATTTTTGGGCAAAATTGCAGAAAATTCACTTATTTAAGGGAAAAAAGGCAGAAATTTCTCTTATTTTGTAAGAAAAAGGCAGAAATTTCTTTTATTTTGGTACAAAATTGCAGAAATTTTTCTTATTTTGGGGCAAAAAGGCATAAATTTCCCATATTTTGGGGCAAAAGGCAGAAATTTCACTTATTTTGAGGAAAAAAGGCTGAAATTCCCCTTATTTTGGGGCAAAAATGCAGAAATTCTTCTTATTTTGGGGCAAAAAGCAGACATTTCCCTTATTTTGGGGAAAAATTTTAGAAATTTCACTTATTTCAGGGCAAAAAGTCAGAATTTCCCCTTATTTTGGGGCAAAAAGACAGAAATTCCATTTATTTTTGGGGAAAAGGCAGAAATTGCACTTATTTTGAGTCAAAAAGGCAGAAAATCGCTTTATTTTGGGGCAAAAGTGAAGAAATTTCCCTTTTTTTGGCAAAAAGGTATACATTCCCTTTATTTTCGGGCAAAAAGGCAGAAATTCCCTGTATTTTGGAGCAAAATTGCAGAAATTCCCCTAATTTTGGGGCAAAAACGCAGAAATTCCCTTTATTTTGGGGTAAAACTGCAAAAATTTCACTTATTTCGTGGCAAGATGGCAGAAATTCTTCTTATTTTCGGCGAAAAACGCAGAAAATCCTCGTATTTTGGAGCAAAATTGGAGAAATTCACCTAATTTTGGGGTAAAACATGCAGTAATTTTCTTTATTTTGTGGCAAATCGGCAAAAATTCCCCTTATTTTGGGGCAAATGGCAGAAATTCCCTTTATTTTAGGGCAAAATTGCAGAAATTTCCATTATTTGGGGGCAAAAAACAGAAATTCCCCTTATTTTGGGGCAAAATTGCAGAAATTTGCTTTATTTGGGGGCAAAAAACAAAAATTCCCCTTATTTTGCGGGAAAATTGCAGAAATTTTCTTTATTTGGGGGCAAAAAACAAAAATTCCCCTTATTTTGCGGCAAAATTGCAGAAATTTGCTTTATTATTTGTGAAATATTGCAGAAAATTCCCTTATTTTAGGGCAAAAGTGCAGAAATTTAACTTATTTCAGAAGAAAAAACAAAAATTTTTCTTATTTTAGGGCAAAAAGGCAAAAATTCCCATTATTTTGGGGCAAAAAGCCAGAAATTCACCTTATTTTGGGGTTAAATTGCAGAAATTTCACATATTTCATTGCAAAAAAGCAAAAATTCCCCTTATTTTGAGGTAAAATGCTGAAATTCCTAATATTTTGGGGCAAAAGGCAGAAATTACCCTTATTTTGGGCCAAAAATGGCACAAATTTCCCTTATTTTGGGGCAAAATTGCAGAAATTTCATTTATTTCAAGGTATAAAGTCAGAAATTCCCCTTATTTTGGGGCAAAAAGGAGAAATTTCTTTTATTATGGTACAAAATTAAAGAAATTTTCTTTATTTTGGAACAAAAAGGCAGAAATTCACCATATTTTGGGGTAAAAGGCAGAAATTCTTCTTATTTTGAGGAAAAATGCAGAAATTCTCCTTATTTAGAGGTAAAATGCAGAAATTCCCCTAATATTGGGAAAAAATGCAGAAATTCCCTTTATTTTGGGGCTAAAAGGCAGAAATTTTCCGTATTTTGAAGAAAAATTGCAGAAATTTTCATAATTTTCGGGCAAAAAGGCTGAAATTCTCCTTATTTTGGGGCAAAATTGCAGAAATTTCCTTTACTGTGGGGCAAAATTGCAGAAATTACCCTTATTTTGGGGCAAAATTGCAGAAATTTCCCTTGTTTTGGGGCAAAATTGCAGAAATTTCACTTATTTCAGGGAAATAAGGCAGAAATTTCTCTTATTTTGGGGCAAAAAGGCAGAAATTTCTTTTATCTTGGTACAAAATTGCAGAAATTTTTCTTATTTTAGAGAAAAAGACAGAAATTCCCCATATTTTGGGGCAAAAGGCAGAAATTTTCCTTATTTTGAAGAAAAATGCTGAAATTCCCCTTATTTTGGGGCAAAAAGGCAGAAATTCCCTTTATTTTGGGGCAAAAAGCAGACATTTCCCTTATTTTGGAGAAAAATTAGAGAAATTTCACTTATTTCAGGGAAAAAAGTCAGAAATTCCCCTTATTTTGGGGCAAAAACGCAGAAATTCCATTTATTTTTGGGGAAAAGGCAGAAAGTGCACTTATTTTGAGTCAAAAAGTCCGAAAATACCCTTATTTTGGGGCAAAAGTGAAGAAATTTCCCTTTTTTATGGCAAAAAGGTATACATTCCCTTTATTTTCGGGCAAAAAGGCAGAAATTCCCCGTATTTTGGAGCAAAATTGCAGAAATTCCCCTAATTTTGGGGCAAAAAGTCAGAAATTCCCCTTATTTGGGGGCAAAACTGCAGAAATTTTATTTACTTTGGGGCAAAATTGCAGAAATTTCCCTTATTTTGTGGCAAAATTGCAGAAATTTCACTTATTTCAGGGTAATAAGTCAGAAATTTTCCTTATTTTGGGGCAAAAATGACAGAAATTCTATTTGTTTTGAGGGAAAAAGACAGACATTTCACTTATTTAGAGGCAAAAAAGCAGAAATTCTCCTTATTTTAGGGCAAAATTGCAGAAATTTCTTTTATTTTGGGGCAAAGAACAGAAATTCCCCTTATTTTGAGGCAAAATTCCAGAAATTTCCCTTATTATGGGAAAAAATTGCAGAAATTTCCTTTATTTTAGGGCAAAATTGCACAAATTTGACTTATTTCAGAGAAAAAAGGCAAAAATTTTTCTTATTTTGGGGCAAAAAGGCAGAAACTCCAATTATTTTGGGGCAAAAATGCACAAATTCACCTTATTTTGGGCTAAAATTGCAGAAATTTCACATATTTCAGAACCAAAAGGCAGAAATTTCCCTTAATTTAGGGCAAAAATGAAGAAATTTCCCTTTTTTATGGCAAAAAGGTATGCATTCCCCTTATTTTCGGGCAAAAAGGCAGAAATTCCCCGTATTTTGGAGCAAAATTGCAGACATTCCCCTAATTGTGGGGCAAAAAGGCAGAAATTCTCCTTATTTTGGGGCAAAACTCAGAAATTCCACCTATTTTGGGGCATAATACCCGAAATTTCCCTAAATTTGGGGAAAAAATGCAGAAATTTAACTTATTTTGGGGCAAAATCGCAGAAATTTCACTTATTTCAGGGAAAAAAGGTAGAAATTTTCCTTATTTTGGGGCAAAAAGGCAGAAATTCCTAATATTTTGCGGCAATAATGCAGAAATTCTTAATATTTTGTTGCAAAAATGCAGAAATTTCCCTTATTTTGAGGTTAAAAGGCTGAAATTCCCTGTATTTGGGGGCAAAAAGGCAGAAATTTCCCTTATTTTGGGGCAAATTTGCAAAAATTTCACTTATTTCAGGGTAATAAGTCAGAAATTTTCCATATATTGGGGCAAAAAAGACAGAAATTCTTTTTGTTTTGGGGGAAAAAACAGAAATTCCACTTATTCAAAGGAAAAAACAAAAGTTCCCCTAATTTTGGAGCAAAAATGAAGAAATTTCCCTTTTTTATGGCAAAAAGTTATGCATTCTTCTTATTTTCAGACAAAAAGGCAGAAATTTCCCATATTTTGGGGCAAAAGGCAGAAATTTCCCTTATTTTAGAGCAAAATTGCAGAAATTTCACTAATTGTGGCGCAAAAAGGCAGAAATTCTCCTATTTTGGGGCAAAACTCAGAAATTCCACTTATTTTGGGGCAAAATTCCAAAAATTTCCCTTATTTTGAGGCAAAATTGCAGAAATTTTACTTCTTTTGGGGCAAAATTGCAGAAATTTCACTTATTTCAGAGAAAAATGGCAGAAATTTTCCTTATTTTGGGGCAAAAAGGCAGAAATTCTCCATATTTTGGTGCAAAAATCAGAAATTTCCCTTATTTTGTGGTAAAATGCTGAAATTCCCCTTATTTTGGGTCAAAAAACAGAAATTTCCCTATTTTTGGGGCAAATTTGCAGAAATTTCACTTATTTCAGGGTAATAAGTCAGAAATTTTCTTTATTTTGGGGCAAAAAAGACAGAAATTTTTTTTGTTATGGGGGAAAAATACAGAAATTCCACTTATTTAGAGGCAAAAAGGCAAAAGTTCCCCTTATTTTGGAGCAAAAATGAAGAAATTTCCCTTTTTTATGGCAAAAATGTATGCATTCTTCTTATTTCGGACAAAAAGGCAGAAATTCCCCATATTTTGGGGCAAAAGGCAGAAATTCCCCTTATTTTGGGGCAAAATTGCAGAAATTTCCCTAATTGTGGGACAAAAAAAAAGAAATTCCCCTTATTTTGAAGCAAAATTGCAGAAATTTCCCTTATTATGGGAAAAAATTGCAGAAATTTCCTTTATTTTAGGGAAAATTGCAGAAATTTGACTAATTGTGGGGCAAAAAGGCAGAAATTCTCCTTATTTTGGGGCATAACTCAGAAAATCCACCTATTTTGGGGCAAAATTCCAGAAATTTTCCTTATTTTGGGGCAAAATTACAGAAATTTTACTTATATTGGGGCAAAATTGCAGAAATTTCATTTATTTCAGGGTAATAAGTCAGAAATTTTCCTTATTTTGGGGCAATAATGACAGAAATTTCCTTTGTTTTTGGGGAAAAAGACAGAAATTCCACTTATTTAGAGGCAAAAAACGCAGAAATTCCCCTTATTTTAGGGCAAAATGCAGAAATTTCCCTTATTTGGGGGCAAAAAAAACAGAAATTTCCCTTATTTTGGCGCAAAATTCCCGAAATTTCCCTTATTATAATGAAAAATTGCAGAAATTTTTTTTATTTTAGTGCAAAATTGCAGAAATTTCACTTATTTCAGAGAAAAAAAGGCAAAAATTTTTCTTATCTTGGGGCAAAAAAGCAGAAATTCCCATTATTTTGGGGCAAAAAGAAAGAAATTCACCTTATTTTGGGCTAAAATTGCAGAAATTTAACATATTTCAGGGCAAAAATGCAGAAATTTCCCTTAATTTGGGGCAAAAATGAAGAAATTTCCCTTTTTTATGGCAAAAAGTTATTCATTCCCCTTATTTTCGGGCAAAAAGGCAGAAATTCCCCGTATTTTTGAACAAAATTGCAGAAATTCCCCTAATTGTGGGGCAAAAAGGCAGAAATTCTCCTTATTTTGGGGCAAAACTCAGAAATTCCACCTATTTTGGGGCAAAATACCCGAAATTTCCCTTAATTGGGGCAAAATTGCAGAAATTTAACTTATTTTGGGGCAAATTGCAGAAATTTCACTTATTTCAGGGAAAAAAGGCAGAAATTTTCCTTATTTTGGGCAAAAAGGCAGAAATTCCTAATATTTTGTGGCAATAATGCAGAAATTCCTAATATTTTGTTGCAAAAATGCAGAAATTTCCCTTATTTTGAGGTAAAAAGGCTGAAATTCCCCTTTTTGGGGGGCAAAAAAGCAAAAATTTCCCTTATTTTGGGGCAAAATTGCAGAAATTTCACTTATTTCAGGGTAATACGTGAGAAATTTTCCTTATTTTGGGGCAAAAGAGACAAAAACTCCCTTTGTTTTGGGGAAAAAAGACAGAAATTCCACTTATTTAGAGGCAAAAAGGCAAAAGTTCCCCTTATTTTGGAGCAAAAATGAAAAAATTTCCCTTTTTTATAGCAAAAAGGTATGCATTCTTCTTATTTTTGGACAAAAAGGCAGAAATTCCCCATATTTTGGGGCAAAGGCAGAAATTACCCTTATTTTGGGGCAAAACTCAGAAATTCCAATTATTTTGGGGCAAACTTTTAGAAATTTCCCTTATTTGGGGCAAAATTGCAGAAATTTTACTTTTTGGGGCAAAATTGCAGAAATTTCACTTATTTCAAATAAAAAAAGGCAGAAATTTTCCTTATTTTGGGGCAACAAACAGAAATTTCTCTATTTTTGGGGCAAATTTGCAGAAATTTCTCTTATTTCAGGGTCATAAGTCAGAAATTTTTCTTATTTTGGGGCAAAAAAGACAGAAATTCTTTTAGTTTTGTTGGAAAAATACAGAAATTCCACTTATTTAGTGGCAAAAAGGCAAAAGTTCCCCTTATTTTGGAGCAAAAATGAAGAAATTTCCCCTTTTTATGGCATAAAGGTATGCATTCTTTTTATTTTGGACAAAAAGGCAGAAATTCCCCTTATTTTGGGGCAAAATTGCAGAAATTTTCCTAATTGTGGGGCAAAAAACAGAAATTCCCCTTATTTTGAAACAAAATTGCAGAAATTTCACTTATTTCAGGGAAAAAAGCCAGAAATTTTCTTTATTTTGGGGCAAAAAGGCAAAAAGTCTCCGTATTTTGGTGCAAAATTACAGAAATTTCCCTTATTATGGGGAAAAATTGCAGAAATTTCCCTTATTGTAGGGCAAAATTGCAGAAATTTCACTAATTGTGGGGCAAAAAGGCAGAAATTTTCCTTATATTGGGGCAAAAAGGCAGAAATTCCTAATATTTTGTGCCAAAATTCAGAAATTCCCCTTATTTTGAGGTAAAAAGGCTGAAATTCCCCTTATTTGGGGGCAAAAGGCATAATTTTCCCTTATAATGGGGCAAAATTGCAGAAATTTCACTTATTTCAGGGTAATAAGTCACAAATTTTTCTTATTTTGGGGCATAAATGACAGAAATTCCCTTTGTTTTCGGGGAAAAGACAGAAATTCCACTTATTTAGAGGCAAAAAAGTTAAAATTCCCCTCATTTTAGGGCAAAATTCCAGAAATTTCCCTTATTTGGGGGCAAAAAAACAGAAATTCCCCTTATTTTGGGGCAAAATTCCAGAAATTTCCCTTATTATGGGGAAAAATTGCAGAAATTTCCCTTATTTTAGGGCAAAATTGCAGAAATTTCACTTATTTCAGAGAAAAAAAGGAAAATTTTTTCTTATTTTGGGGCAAAAAGGCAGAAATTCCCATTATTTTGGGGCAAAAAGGCAGAAATTCACCTTATTTTGGGCTAAAATTGCAGAGATTTTACATATTTCAGGACAAAAAGGCATAAATTTCCATTAATTTGGGGCAAAAATGAAGAAATTTCCCTTTTTTATGGCAAAAAGGCATGCATTCCCCTTATTTTCGGGCAAAAAGGCAGAAATTCCCTGTATTTTGGAGCAAAATTGCAGACATTCCCCTAATTGTGGGGCAAAAAGGCAGAAATTCTCCTTATTTTGGGGCAAAACTCAGAAATTCCACTTATTTTGTGGCAAAATTCCAGAAATGTCCCTTATTTTGGGGCAAAATTGCAGAAATTACACTTAATTTGTGGCAAAATTGCAGAAATTTCACTTATTTCAGGGAAAAAAAGTTAGAAATTTTCCTTATTTTGGGGCAAAAAGGCAGAAATTCCTAATATTTTGTGGCAAAAATGCAGAAATTCCTAATATTTTGTTGCAAAAATGCAGAAATTTCCCTTATTTTGAGGTAAAAAGGCTGAAATTCCCCTTATTTGGGGGCAAAAAGGCAGAAATTTCATTTATTTTGGGGCAAATTTGCAAAAATTTCACTTATTTCAGGGTAATAAGTCAGAAATTTTCCATATTTTGGGGCAAAAAAGAAAGAAATTCTTTTTGTTTTGGGGGAAAAATACAGAAATTCCACTTATTCAAAGGAAAAAAGTAAAAGTTCCGCTTATTTTGGAGCAAAAATGAAGAAAATTAACTTTTTTATGGCATAAAGTTATGCATTCTTTTTATTTTCAGACAAAATTCAGAAATTTCCCATATTTTGGGGCAAAAGCCAGAAATTTCCTTTATTTTACAGCAAAATTGCAGAAATTTCACTAATTGTGGCGCAAAAAGGCAGAAATTCTTTTTATTTTGGGGCAAAACTCAGAAATTCCACTTATTTTGGGGCAAAATTCCAGAAAGTTCCCTTATATTGGGGCAAAATTGCAGAAATTTTCCTTATTTTGGGGCAAAATTGCAGACATTTCACTTATTTCAGGGAAAAAAGGCAGAAATTTTCCTTATTTTGGGGCAAAAAGACAAAATTTTCCATATTTTGGTGCAAAAATCAGAAATGTCCCTTATTTTGAGGTAAAAAGGCTGAAATTCCCCTTATTTTGGAGCAAAAGGCAGAACTTTCCCTATTTTTGGGGCAAATTTGCAGAAATTTCACTTATTTCAGGGTAATAAGTCAGAAATTTTCCTTATTTTGGGGCAAAAATGACAGAAATTCTTTTTGTATTGGGGGAAAAATACAGAAATTCCACTAATTTAGAGGCAAAAAAGCAGAAATTCCCCTTATTTTAGGGCAAAATTTCAGAAATTTCCCTTATTTGGTGGCAAAAAAGAGAAATTCCCCTTATTTTTGGGCAAAATTCCAGAAATTTCCCTTATTATGGGTAAAAATTGCAGAAA
The DNA here is from genome assembly GCF_963924665.1 of Micromys minutus. Lineage (NCBI taxonomy): Eukaryota > Metazoa > Chordata > Mammalia > Rodentia > Muridae > Micromys > Micromys minutus. Next base: position 1,249,424 of record NW_027667806.1, on the reverse strand, counting down.
TTTCCTTTATTTTAGGGCAAAATTGCAGAAATTTCACTTATTTCAGAGAAAAAAGGCAAAAATTTTTTTCTTTTGGGGCAAAAAGCAGAAATATCCATTATTTTGGGGCAAAAAGGCAGAAATTCACCTTATTTTGTGTTAAAATTGCAGAAATTTCACATATTTCAGGGCAAAAAGGCAGAAATTTCCCTTAATTTGGGGCAAAAATGAAGAAATTTCCCTTTTTTATGGCAAAAAGTTATTCATTCCCCTTATTTTCGGGCAAAAAGGCAGAAATTCTCCGTATTTTGGTGCAAAACTCAGAAATTTCACTTATTTTGGGGCAAAATTCCAGAAATTTCCTTTATTTTGGGGGAAAATTGCAGAAATTTTACTTATTTTGGGAAAATTTCAGAAATTTCACTTATTTCAGGGCAGAAAGGCAGAAATTTTCCTTATTTTGGGGCAAAAAGGCACAAATTCCTAATATTTTGTGCCAAAATTCAGAAATTCCCCTTATTTTGAGGTAAAAAGGCAGAAATTCCCCTTATTTGGGGGAAAAGGCAGAATTTTCCCTTATAATGGGGCAAAATTGCAGAAATTTCACTTATTTCAGGGTAATAAGTCAGAAATTTTTCTTATTTTGGGGCAAAAATGACAGAAATTCCCTTTGTTTTCAGGGAAAAGACAGAAATTCCACTTATTTAAAGGCAAAAAAGCTGAAATTCCCCTTATTTTAGGGCAAAATTCCAGAAATTTCCATTATTGGGGGCAAAAAAACAGAAATTCCCCTTATTTTGGGGCAAAATTCCAGAAATTTCCTTTATTATGGGGAAAAATTGCAGAAATTTCCTTTATTTTAAGGCAAAATTGCAGAAATTTCACTTATTTCAGAGAAAAAAGGCAGAAATTTTTCTTCTTTTTGGGCAAAAAGGCAGTAATTCCCATTAATTTGGGGCAAAAAGGCAGAAATTCACCTTATTTGGGCTAAAATTTCAGAAATTTCATATATTTCAGGGCAAAGAGGCAGAAATTTCCCTTATTTTGGGGCAAAAATGAAGAAATTTCCCTGTTTTATGGCAAAAAGTTATGCATTCCCCTTATTTTCGGGCAAAAAGGCAGAAATTCCCCATATTTTGGAGCAAAATTGCAGAAATTCCCCTAATTGTGGGGCAAAAAGGCAGAAATTCTCTTTATTTTGGGGCAAAACTCAGAAATTCCACCTATTTTGGGGCAAAATACCCGAAATTTTCCTTATTTTGGGGAAAAATTGCAGAAATTTAACTTATTTTGGGGCAAAATTGCAAAGATTTCACTTATTTCAGGGAAAAAAATGCAGAAATTTTCCTTATTTGGGGGCAAAAAGGCAGAAATTCCTAATATTTTGTGGCAATAATGCAGAAATTCCTAATATTTTGTTGCAAAAATGCAGAAATTTTCATTATTTTGAGGTAAAAAGGCTAAAATTCCCCTTATTTGGGGGCAAAAAAGCAGAAATTTCCCTTATTTTGGGGCAATTTTGCAGAAATTTCACTTATTTTAGGGTAATAAGTCAGAAATTTTCTTTATTTTGGGGAAAAATGACAGAAATTCCCTTTGTTTTGAGGGAAAAAGACAGAAATTCCACTTATTTAGAGGCAAAAAAGCAGAAATTCCCCTTATTTTAGGGCAAAATTGCAGAAATTTCTTTTATTTGGGGGCAAAAAACAGAAATTCCCCCTCTTTTGGGGCAAAATTCCAGAAATTTCCTTTGTTATGGGGAAAAATTGCAGAAATTTCCTTTATTTTAGGGCAAAATTGCAGAAATTTCACTTATTTCACAGAAAAAAAGCAAAAATTTTTCTCATTTTTGGGTAAAAAGGCAGAAATTCCCATTATTTTGGGGCAAAAAGGCAGAAATTCACCTTATTTTGGGCTAAAATTGCAGAAATTTCACATATTTCAGGGCAAAAAGGCAGAAATTTCCCTTAATTTGGGGCAAAAATGAAGAAATTTCCCTTTTTTATGGCAAAAAAGTATGCATTCCTATTATTTTCGGGCAAAAAGGCAGAAATTCCCTGTATTTTGGAGCAAAATTGCAGAAATTTCCCTAATTGTGGGGCAATAAGGCAGAAATTCTCCTTATTTTGGGGCAAAACTCAGAAATTCCACTTATTTTGGGGCAAAATTCCAGAAATTTCCTTTATTTTGGGGAAAAATTGCAGAAATTTTACTTATTTTAGGGCAAAATTTCAGAAATTTCACTTATTTCAGGGAAAAAAGGCAGAAATTATCCTTATTTTGGGGCAAAAAGGCACAAATTCCTAATATTTTGTGCCAAAATTTAGAAATTCCCCTTATTTTGAGGTAAAAAGGCTGAAATTCCCCTTATTTGGGGGCAAAAGGCAGAATTTTCCCTTATAATGGGGCAAAATTTCAGAAATTTCACTTATTTCAGCGTAATAAGTCAGAAATTTTTCTTATTTTGCGGCAAAAATGACAGAAATTACCTTTGTTTTCGGGAAAAAGACAGAAATTCCACTTATTTAGAGGCAAAAAATCTGAAATTCCCCTTATTTTAGGGCAAAATTCCAGAAATTTCCCTTATTTGGTGGCAAATAAGAGAAATTCCCCTTATTTTGGGGAGAAATTCCAGAAATTTCCCTTATTATGGGTAAAAATTGCAGAAATTTCCTTTATTTTAGGGCAAAATTGCAGAAATTTCACTTATTTCAGAGAAAAGCGGCAAAAATTTTTCTTCTTTTGGGGCAAAAAGGCAGAAATTCCCATTATTTTGGGGCAAAAAGGCAGAAATTCACATTATTTGGGCTAAAATTTGCAGATATTTCTCTTATTATGGGGAAAAATTGCAGAAATTTCCCTTATTTTAGGGCAAAATTCAGAAATTTCACTAATTGAAAGGCAATAAGGCAGAAATTCTCCTTATTTTGGGGCAAAACTCAGAAATTCCACTTATTTTGGGGCAAAATTCCAGAAATTTCCCTTATTTTGGGGCAAAATTACAGAAATTTTACTTATTTTGGGGCAAAATTGCAGAAATTTCACTTATTTCAGGAAACAAAGGCAGAAATATTCCTTATTTTGGGGCAAAAAGAAAGAAATTCCTAATATTTTGTGCCAAAATTCAGAAATTCCCCTCATTTTTAGGTAAAAAGACTGAAATTCCCCTTATTTGGGGCAAAAAGGCAGAAATTTCCCTTATATTGGGGCAAAATTGCAGAAATTTCACTTATTTCGGGTAATAAGTCAGAAATTTTCCTTATTTTGGGGAAAAATGACAGAAATTCCCTTTGTTTTGGGGGATAAAAACAGAAATTACACTTATTTAGAGGCAAAAAATCAGAAACTCCCCTTATTTTAGGGCAAATTTGCAGAAATTTCCATTATTTGGGGGCAAAAAAACAGAAATTCCCCTTATTTTGGGGCAAAATTCCAGAAATTTACTTTATTATGGGAAAGAATTGCAAAAATTTCTTTTATTTTAGGGCAAAATTGCAGAAATTTTATTTATTTCAGAGAAAAAAAGCAAAAATTTTTCTTATTTTGGGGCAAAGAGGCAGAAATTCCCATTATTTTGGGTCAAAAATGCAGAAATTCACTTTATTTTGGGCTAAAATTGCAGAAATTTCATATATTTCAGGGCAAAAAGGCAGAAATTTCCCTTAATTTGGGGCAAAAATAAAGAAATTTCCCTTTATTATGGCAAAGAGGTATGCATTTTCCTTATTTTCGGGCAAAAAGTCAGAAATTCCCCGTATTTTTGGCAAAATTGCAGAAATTCCTCTAATTGTGGGACAAAAAGGCAGAAATTCTCCTTATTTTGGGGCAAAACTCAGAAATTCCACTTGTTTTGGGGCAAAATTCCAGAAATTTCCCTTATTTTGGGGCAAAATTGCAGAAATTTCCCTAATTGTGGGGAAAAATTGCAGAAATTTCTCTTATTTTATGGAAAAAATTGCAGATATTTCAATTATTTCAGGGAAAAAGGGCAGAAATTTTCATTATTTTGGGGAAAAAAGGCAGAAATTCTCCATATTTTGGTGCAAAAATCAGAAATTTCCCTTATTTTGAGGTAAAATGCTGAAATTCTTCTTATTTGGGGGCAAAAGGCAGAAATTTCCCTATTTTTGGGGAAAATTTGCAGAAATTTCACTTATTTCAGGGTAATAAGTCAGAAATTTTCCTTATTTTGGGGCAAAATATAGAAATTCCCTTTGTTTTGGGGGAGAAAGACATAAATTCCACTTATTTAGAGGTAAAAAGACAAAATTTCCCCTTATTTTGGAGCAAAATGTAGAAATTTCCCTTTTTTATGGCAAAAAGGTATGCATTCTTTTTATTTTCAGACAGAAAGGCAGAAATTCCCCATATTTTAGGGCAAAAGGCAGAAATTCCCCTTATTTTGGGGCAAAATTGCAGAAATTTCCCTAATTGTGGGACAAAAAACAGAAATTCCCCTTATTTTGAAGAAAAATTGCAGAAATTTCTCTTATTATGGGGAAAAATTGCAGAAATTTCCCTTATTGTAGGGCAAAATTGCAGAAATTTCACTAATTGTGGGGCAAAAAGGCAGAAATTCTCCTTATTTTGGGGCAAAACTCAGAATTTCCACTTATTTTGGGGCAAAATTCCAGAAATTTTCCTTATTTTGGGGCAAAATTGCAGAAATTTTACTTATTTTGGGGAAAAATTGCAGAAATTTCACTTATTTCAGGAAAAAAAAGCCGGAAATTTTTTTTATTTTGGGGCCAAAAGGCAGAAATTCCTAATATATTGGGCCAAAATTCAGAAATTCCCTTTATTTTGAGGTAAAAAGGCTGAAATTCTCCTTATTTGGGGACAAAAAGGCAGAAATTTCCCTTATATTGGGGCAAAATTGCACTTATTTCAGGGTAATAAGTCAGAAATTTTCTTTATTTTGGGGCAAAAATGACAGAAATTCTCTTTGTTTTGGGGAAAAAATACAGAAATTGCACTTAATTAGAGGCAAAAAAGCAGAAATTCCCTTTATTTTAGAGCAAAATTGCAGAAATTCCCCTAATTGTGGGACAAAAAACAGAAATTCCCCTTATTTTGAAGCAAATTGCAGAAATTTCCCTTATTATGGGGAAAAATTGCAGAAATTTCCCTTATTTTAGGGCAAAATTCCAGAAATTTCACTAATTGTAAGGCAATAAGGCAGAAATTCTCCTTATTTTGGGGCAAAACTCAGAAATTCCACTTATTTTGGGGCAAAATTCCAGAAATTTCCTTTATTTTGGGGCAAAATTACAGATATTTTACTTATTTTGGGGCAAAATTGCAGAAATTTCACTTATTTCAGGAAAAAAAGGCAGAAATATTCCTTATTTTGGGGCAAAAAGGCAGAAATTCCTAATTTTTTGTGCCAAAATTCAGAAATTCCCCTCATTTTGAGGTAAAAATTCTGAAATTCCCCTTATTTGGGGCAAAAAGGCAGAAATTTCCTTATATTGGGGCAAAATTGCTCAAATTGAACTTATTTCAGGGTAATAAGTCAGAAATTTTCCTTATTTTGGGGCAAAAATGACAGAAATTCCCTTTGTTTTGGGGGAAAAAAAAGAAATTACACTTATTTAGAGGCAAAAAAGCAGAAACTCCCCTTATTTTAGGGCAAATTTGCAGAAATTTCCATTATTTGGGGGCAAAAAAACAGAAATTCCCCTTATTTTGGGGCAAAATTCCAGAAATTTCCTTTATTATGGGGAAAAATATCAGAAATTTCCTTTATTTTAGGGCAAAATTGCAGAAATTTCACTTATTTCAGAAAAAAAAGGCAAAAATTTTTCTTATTTTGGGGCAAAAAGGCAGAAATTCCCATTATTTTGATGGCAAAAAGGCAGAAATTCACCTTATTTTGGGCTAAAATTGCAGAAATTTCACATATTTCAGGGCAAAAAGGCAGAAATTTCCCTTCATTTGGGGCAAAAATGAAGAAATTTCCCTTTTTTATGGCAAAAAGGTATGCATTCCCCTTATTTTCGGCAAAAAGGCAGAAATTCCCCGTATTTTGGAGCAAAATTGCAGAAATTCCCCTAATTGTGGGGCAAAAAGGCAGAAATCCTCTTTATTTTGGGGCAAAACTCAGAAATTCCACTAATTTTGGGGCAAAATTCCAGAAATTTCCCTTATTTTGGGGCAAAATTGCAGAAATTTCACTTATTTTGGGGCAAAATTGCAGAAATTTCACTTATTTCAGGAAAAAAAGGCAGAAATTTCCCTTAATTTGGGGCAAAAATAAAGAAATTTCCCTTTTTTATGGCAAAAAGGTATGCATTCCCCTTATTTTCGGGCAAAAAGGCAGAAATTCTCCGTATTTTGGAGCAAAATTGCAGAAATTCCTCTAATTGTCTGACAAAAAGGCAGAAATTCTCCTTATTTTGGGGCAAAACTCAGAAATTCCACTTGTTTTGGGGCAAAATTCCAAAATTTCCCTTATTTTGGGGCAAAATTGCAGAAATTTCCCTAATTGTGGGGCAAAAAACAGAAATTCCCCTTATTTTGAAGCAAAATTGCAGAAATTTCCCTTATTATGGGGAAAAATTGCAGAAATTTCTCTTATTTTATGGCAAAATTTCAGAAATTTCACTTATTTTCGTGCAAAATTGCAGAAATTTCACTTATTTCAGTGAAAAAAGGCAGAAATTTTCCTTATTTTGGGGCAAAAAGGCAGAAATTCTCCATATTTTGGTGCAAAAATCAGAAATTTCCCTTATTTTGAGGTAAAATGCTGAAATTCTTTTTATTTGGGGGCAAAAGGCAGAAATTTCCCTATTTTTGGGGCAAATTTGCAGAAATTTCACTTATTTCAGGGTAATAAGTCAGAAATTTTCCTTATTTTGGGGCAAAATACAGAAATTCCCTTTGTTTTGGGGGAAAAAGACAGAAATTCCACTTATTTAGAAGTAAAAAGGCAAAATTTCCCCTTATTTTGGAGCAAAATGTAGAAATTTCTCTTTTTTATGGCAAAAAGTTATGCATTCTTTTTATTTTCAGACAGAAAGGCAGAAATTCCCCATATTTTAGGGCAAAAGGCAGAAATTCCCCTTATTTTGGGGCAAAATTGCAGAAATTTCCCTAATTGTGGGACAAAAAACAGAAATTCCCCTTATTTTGAAGCAAAATTGCAGAAATTTCCCTTATTATGGGGAAAAATTGCAGAAATTTCCCTTATTTTAGAGCAAAATTGCAGAAATTTCACTAATTGTGGGGCAAAAAGGCAGAAATTCTCCTTATTTTGGGGCAAAACTCAGAATTTCCACTTATTTTGGGGCAAAATTTTAGAAATTTTCCTTATTTTGGGGCAAAATTGCAGAAATTTTACTTATTTTGGGGAAAAATTGCAGAAATTTCACTTATTTCAGGAAAAAAAGCCAGAAATTTTTTTTATTTTGGGGCCAAAAGGCAGAAATTCCTTATATATTGGGCCAAAATTCAGAAATTTCCCTTATTTTGAGGTAAAAAGGCTGAAATTCTCCTTATTTGGGGACAAAATGCAGAAATTTCCCTTATATTGGGGCAAAATTGCAGAAATTTCACTTATTTCAGGGTAATAAGTCAGAAATTTTCCTTATTTTGGGGCAAAAATGACAGAAATTCCCTTTGTTTTGGGGGAAAAATACAGAAATTGCACTTAATTAGAGGCAAAAAAGCAGAAATTCCCTTTATTTTAGGGCAAAATTGCAGAAATTTCCCTAATTGTGGGACAAAAAACAGAAATTCCCCTTATTTTGAAGCAAATTGCAGAAATTTCCCTTATTATGGGGAAAAATTGCAGAAATTTCCCTTATTTTAGGGCAAAATTGCAGAAATTTCACTAATTGTAAGGCAATAAGGCAGAAATTCTCCTTATTTTGGGGCAAAAATCAGAAATTCCACTTATTTTGGGGCAAAATTCCAGAAATTTCCTTTATTTTGGGGCAAAATTACAGAAATTTTACTTATTTTGGTGCAAAATTGCAGAAATTTCACTTATTTCAGGAAAAAAAGGCACAAATATTCTTTATTTTGGGGCAAAAAGGCAGAAATTCCTAATATTTTGTGCCAAAATTCAGAAATTCCCCTCATTTTGAGGTAAAAAGTCTGAAATTCCCCTTATTTGGGGCAAAAAGGTAGAAATTTTATTATATTGGGGCAAAATTGCACAAATTTCACTTATTTCAGGGTAATAAGTCAGAAATTTTCCTTATTTTGGGGCAAAAATGACAGAAATTCCCTTTGTTTTGGGGAAAAAAAACAGAAATTACACTTATTTAGAGGCAAAAAAGCAGAAACTCCCCTTATTTTAGGTCAAATTTGCAGAAATTTCCATTATTTGGGGGCAAAAAAACAGAAATTCCCCTTATTTTGGGGCAAAATTCCAGAAATTTCCTTTATTATGGGGAAAAATTGCAAAAATTTCTTTTATTTTAGGGCAAAATTGCAGAAATTTTACTTATTTCAGAGAAAAAAAGCAAAAATTTTTCTTATTTTGGGACAAAGAGGCAGAAATTCCCATTATTTTGGGGCAAAAAGGCAGAAATTCACTTTATTTTGGGCTAAAATTGCAGAAATTTCACATATTTCAGGGCAAAAAGGCTGAAATTTCCCTTAATTTGGGGCAAAAATAAAGAAATTTCCCTTTTTTTATGGCAAAAAGGTATGCATTCCCCTTATTTTCGGGCAAAAACGGAGAAATTCCCCGTATTTTGGAGCAAAATTGCAGAAATTTCTCTAATTGTGGGGCAAAAAGGCAGAAATTCTCCTTATTTTGGGGCAAAATTCAGAAATTCCACTTGTTTTGGGGCAAAATTCAAAAAATTTTCTTTATTTTCGGGCAAAATTGCAGAAATTTCACTAATTGTGGGGCAAAATACAGAAATTCTTCTAATTTTGAAGCATAATTGCAGAAATTTCCCTTATTATGGGGAAAAATTGCAGAAATTTCTCTTATTTTAGGGCAAAATTGCAGAAATTTCACTAATTGTGGGGCAAAAAGGCAGAAATTCTCCTTATTTTGGGGCAAAACTCAGAATTTCCACTTCTTTTGGGGCAAAATTCCAGAATTTTTCCTTATTTTGGGGCAAAATTGCAGAAATTTTACTTATTTTGGGGAAAAATTGCAGAAATTTCTCTTATTTCAGGAAAAAAAGCCGGAAATTTTTTTTATTTTGGGGCAAAAAGGCAGAAATTCCTAATATTTTAGGCCAAAATTCAGAAATTCCCCTTATTTTGAGGTAAAAAGGCTGAAATTCTCCTTATTTGGAGGCAAAAAGGCAGACATATCGCTTATATTGGGGCAAAATTGCAGAAATTTTACTTATTTCAGGGTAATAAGTCAGAAATTTTCCTTATTTTGGGGCAAAAATGACAGAAATTCCCTTTGTTTTGGGGGGAAAAGACAGAAATTCCACTTAATTAGAGGCAAAAAAGCAGAAATTCCCCTTATTTTATGGCAAAATTTCAGAAATTTCCCTTATTTGGGGGCAAAAAAACAGAAATTCCCTTTATTTTGAGGCAAAATTCCAGAAATTTCCTTTATTATGGGGAAAAATATCAGAAATTTCCTTTATTTTAGGGCAAAATTGCAGAAATTTCACTTATTTCAGAGAAAAAAGGCAAAAATTTTTCTTATTTTAGGGCAAAAAGGCAGAAATTCCCATTATTTTGATGGCAAAAAGGCAGAAATTCACCTTATTTTGGGCTAAAATTGCAGAAATTTCACATATTTAAGAGCAAAAAGGCAGAAATTTCCCTTCATTTGGGGCAAAAATGAAGAAATTTCCCTTTTTTATGGCAAAAAGGTATGCATTCCCCTTATTTTCAGCAAAAAGGCAGAAATTCCCCGTATTTTGGAGCAAAATTGCAGAAATTCCCCTAATTGTGGGGCAAAAAGGCAGAAATTCTCTTTAATTTGGGGCAAAACTCAGAAATTCCACTTATTTTGGGGCAAAATTCCAGAAATTTCCCTTATTTTGGGGCAAAATTGCAGAAATTTCACTTATTTTGGGGCAAAATTGCAGAAAGTTCACTTATTTAGGGAAAAAAGGCAGAAATTTTCCTTATTTTGGGGCAATAAGGCAGAAATTCTCCATAATTTGGTGCAAAAATCAGAAATTTCCCTTATTTTGAGGTAAAATTCTGAAATTCCCCTTATTTTTGGGCAAAAGGCAGAAATTTCCCTTTTTTTGGGGAAAATTTGCAGAAATTTGACTTATTTCAGAGTAATAAGTCAGAAATTTTCCATATTTTGGGGCAAAAAAAAACAGAAATTCCCTTTGTTTTGGGGGAAAAAGACAGAAATTCCACTTATTTAGACGTAAAAAGGCAAAATTTCCCCTTATTTTGGAGCAAAATGAAGAAATTTCCCTTTTTAATGTCAAAAAGTTATGCATTCTTATTTTCACACAAAAAGGCAGAAATTCCCCAAATTTTGGGCAAAAGGCAGAAATTCCCCTTATTTTGGGGCAAAATTGCAGAAATTTCCCTAATTGTGGGACATAAAACAGAAATTCCCCTTATTTTGAAGCAAAATTGCAGAAATTTTCCGTATTATGGGGAAAAGTTGCAGAAATTGCCCTTATTTTAGGGCAAAATTGCAGAAATTTCACTAATTGTAAGGGAAAAAGGCAGAAATTCTGCTTATTTTGGGGCAAAACTCAAAAATTCCACTTATTTTGGGGCAAAATTCCAGAAATTTCCCTTATTTTGGGGCAAAATTGCAGAAATTTTACTTATTTTGGGGCAAAATTGCAGAAATTTCAATTATTTCAGTAAAAAAAAGGCAGAAATTTTCCTTATATTTGGGCAAAAAGGCAGAAATTCCTAATATTTTGTGCCAAAATTCAGAAATTCCCCTCATTTTGATGTATAAAGGCTGAAATTCCCCTTATTTAGGGGCAAAAAGGCAGAAATTGCCTTTATATTGAGACAAAATTGCAGAAATTTCACTTATTTCAGGGTAATAAGTCAGAAATTTTCCTTATTTTGGGGCAAAAATTACAGAAATTCCCTTTGTTTTGGGGGAAAAAGACAGAAATTACACTTATTTAGAGGCAAAAAGCAGAAACTCCCCTTATTTTAGGGCAAAATTGCATAAATTTCACTTATTTCATAGAAAAAAAGCAAAAATTATTCTTATTTATGGCAAAATGGCAGAAATTCCCATTATTTTGGGGCATAAAGGCAGAAATTCACCTTATTTTGGGCTAAAATTGCAGAAATTTCACATATTTCAGGGCAAAAGGCAGAAATTTCCCTTAATTTGGGGCAAAAATGAAGAAATTTCCCTTTTTTATGGCAAAAAGGTATGCATTCCCATTATTTTTGGGCAAAAAGGCAGAAATTCCCCGTATTTTGGAGCAAAATTGCAGAAATTCCCCTAATTGTGGGGCAAAAAGGCAGAAATTTTTCTTATTTTGGGGCAAAACTCAGAAATTCCACTTGTTTTGGGGCAAAATTCCAGAAATTTCTCTTATTTTGGGGCAAAATTGCAGAAATTTTACTTATTTTGGGGTAAAATTGCAGATATTTCACTTATTTCAGCGAAAAAAGGCAGAAATTTTCCTTATTTTGGGGCAAAAAGGCAAAAATTCCTAATATTTTGTGCCAAAATTCAGAAATTCCTCTTATTTTTAGGTAAAAAGGCTGAAATTCCCCTTATTTGGGGGCAAAAAGGCCGAAATTTCCCTTATATTGGGGCAAAATTGCAGAAATTTCGCTTATTTCAGGGTAATAAGTCAGAAATTTTCCTTATTTTGGGGCAAAAATGACAGAAATTCCCTTTGTTTTTGGGGAAAAAGACAGAAATTTCACTTATTTAGAGGCAAAAAAGCAGAAATTCCCCTTATTTTGGAGCAAAAATGAAGAAATTTCCTTTTTTTATGGCAAAAAGGTATGCATTCTCTTTATTTTCGGGCAAAAAGGCTGAAATTCCCCTTATTTTAAGGTAAAATGCTGAAATTCCTCATATTTTGGGGCAAAAGGCAGAAATTTCCCTTATTTTGGGGCAAAAAAACACAAATTTCCCTTATTATCGGGCAAAATTGCAGAAATTTCATTTATTTCAGGGCAAAAAGTAAGAAATTCCCCTTATTTTGGGGCAAAAAGCAGAAATTTCTTTTATTATGGCACAAAATTGAAAAATTTTCCTTATTTTTGAACAAAAAGGCAGAAATTCACCATATTTTGTGGCAAAAGGTAGAAATTCTTCTTATTTTGAGGTAAAATGCAGAAATTCCCCTTATTTAGAGGTAAAATGCAGAAATTCTCCAAATATTGGGGGAAAATGCAGAAATTCCCTTTATTTTGTAGCTAAAAGGCAGAAATTAACGGTATTTTGAAGCAAAATTGCAGAAATTCTCATAATTTTCGGGCAAAAAGGAAGAAATTCTCTTTATTTTGGGGCAAAAAGACAGAAAATCTCCTTTTTTCGGGAGCATAAAGTAAGTAATTCCCCTTTTTTGGGGCAAAAAGACAGAAATTTCGTTTATATTTGGGGAAAAGGCAGAAATTGCACTTATTTTGAGTCAAAAAGGCGGAAAATCCCCTTATTTTGGGGCAAAAATGAAGAAATTTCTATTTTTTATAACAAAAAAATAAACATTCCCTTTATTTTCGGGCAAAAAGGCAGAAATTCCCCATATTTTGGAGCAAAATTGCAGAAATTCCTCTAATTTTGGGGCAAAAATGCAGAAATTCCACTTATTTTGGGGTAAAACTGCAAAATTTCACTTATTTCGCCGTAAAATGGCAGAAATTCCCCTTATTTTCGCCGAAAAAGGCAGAAAATCCCTGTATTTTGGAGCAAAATTGCAGAAATTCACCTAATTTTGGAGTAAAAAATACAGTAATATTCTTTATTTTGGGGCAAAAAGGCAGAAATTCCCTTTATTTTCGGGCAAAATTGCAGAAATTTCCCTTATTTAGGGGCAAAAAAACAGAAATTCCCCTTATTTTGGGGCAAAATTGCAGAAATTTCCCTTATTATGGGGAAAAATTGCAGAAATTTCCCTTATATTAGGGCAAAATTGCAGAAATTTCACTTATTTCAGAGAAAAATATCAAAAATTTTTCTTATTTTGGGGCAAAAAGGCAGAAATTCCCATTATTTTGGCGCAAAAAGGCAGAAATTCACCTTATTTTGGGCTAAAATTGCAGAAATTTCACATATTTCAGAGCAAAAAGGCAGAAATTTCCTTAATTTGGGGCAAAAATGAAGAAATTTCCCTTTTTATGGCAATAAAGGTATGCATTCCTCTTATTTTTGGGCAAAAAGGCAGAAATTCCTTGTATTTTGGAGCAAAATTGCAGAAATTCCCCTAATTGTAGAGCAAAAGGCAGAAATTCTCCTTATTTTCGGGCAAAACTCAGAAATTCCACCTATTTTGGGGCAAAATTCCAGAAATTTCCATTATTTTTGGGCAAAATTGCAGAAATTTCACTTATTTTCGGGCAAAATTGAAGAAATTTCACTTATTTCAGGGAAAAAAGGCAGAAATTTTCCTTATTTTGCGGCAAAAAGGCAGAAATTCTCCATATTTTGGTGCAAAAATCAGAAATTTCCCTTATTTTGAGGTAAAATGCTGAAATTCCCCATATTTTGGGGCAAAAGCCAGAAATTTCTCTTTTTTTGGGGCAAATTTGCAGAAATTTCACTTATTTCAGGGTAATAAGTCAGAAATTTTCCTTATTTTGGGGCAAAAAAGAAAGAAATTCCCTTTGTTTTGGGGGAAAAAGACAGAAATTCCACTTATTTAGAGGCAAAAAAGCAGAAATTCCCCTTCTTTTGGAGCAAAAATGAAGAAATTTATCTTTTTTATGGCAAAAAGGTATGCATTCTTCTTATTTTCAAACAAAAGGCAGAAATTCCCCATATTTTGGGTCAAAACGCAGAAATTCCCCTTATTTTGGGGCAAAATTGCAGAAATTTCACTAATTGTGGGGCAAAAAACAGAATTTCCCCTTATTTTGAAGCAAAATTGCAGGAATTTCCCTTATTATGGGAAAAAATTGCAGAAATTTTCCTTATTTTAGGGCAAAATTGCAGAAATTTCACCAATTGTGGGGCAAAAAGGCAGAAATTCTCTTTATTTTGGGGCAAAACTCAAAAATTCCACTTATTTTGGGGCAAAATTCCAGAAATATCACTTATTTTGGGGCAAAATTGCAGAAATTTTACTTATTTCAGGGAAAAAAGGCAGAAATTTTTCTTATTTTGGGGCAAAAAAACAGAAATTCCTAATATTTTGTGCCAAAATTCAGAAATTCCCCTTATTTTGAGGTAAAAAGGCTGAAATTCCCCTTATTTGGTGGCAAAAAGGCAGAAATTTCCCTTATATTGGGAAAAATTGCAGAAATTTCACTTATTTTGGGGGCAAAAAGCAGAAATTTCTTTTATTATGGCACAAAATTGAAGAAATATTCCTTATTTTGGAACAAAAAGGCAGAAATTCCCCATATTTTGGGGCAAAAGGCAGAAATTCTTATTTTGCAGTAAAATGCAGAAATTCCCCTTATTTAGAGGTAAAATGCAGAAATTCCCCAAATATTGAGGGAAAATGCAGAAATTCCCTTTATTTTGGGGCTAAAAAGCAAAAATTAACCATATTTTGAAGAAAAATTGCAGAAATTCTCATAATTTTGGGGCAAAATAACAGAAAATCTCCTTTTTTCGGGAGCAAAAAGTCAGAAATCCCCCTTATTTTGGGGCAAAATTGCAGAAATTTCCATTACATTGGGGCAGAATTGCAGAAATTGGCCTTATTTTGGGGCAAAAAGGAAGAAATTTCTTTTATTTTGGTACAAAATTGCAGAAATTTTTCTTATTTTGGGTCAAAAAAAGAGAAATTCCCCATATTTTGGGGCTAAAAGGCAGAAATTCCCCTTATTTTGAGGTAAAAAGGCTGAAATTCCCCTTATTTTCAGGCAAAAAGTCAGAAATTCCCCTTATTTTGGTGCAAAAAGGCAGAAATTCCCCTTATTTTGTGGAAAAACTGCAGAAATTTTACTTATTTCACGGCAAAATGGCAGAAATTCCCCTTATTTTCGGCGAAAAAGGCAGAAAATCCCCGTATTTTGAAGCAAAATTGCAGAAATTCACCTAATTTTGGGGTAAAAAATACAGTAATTTACTTTATTTTGGGGCAAAAAGGCAGAAATTCTCCTTATTTAGGGGCAAAAGGCAGAAATTCTCTTTATTATAGGGCAAAATTGCAGAAATTTCCCTTATTTGGGGGCAAAAAACAGAAATTCCCCTTATTTTGGGGCAAAATTGCAGAAATTTCCCTTATTTTGGGGAAAAATTGCAGAAATTTCCCTTATTTTAGGGCAAAATTGCAGAAATTTCACTTATTTATGAGAAAAAAGGCAAAAAATTTCATTATTTTTGGGCAAAAAGGCAGAAATTCCCATTATTTTGGGGCAAAAATGCAGAAATTCAAATTATTTTGGGGTAAAATTTCAGAAATTTCACAAATTTCAGGGCAAAAATGCAGAAATTTTCCTTATTTTGGGGCAAAATTGCAGAAATTTCACTTATTTCAGGTTAATAAGTCAGTAATTTTCCTTATTTTGGAGCAAAAAAGACAGAAATAACCTTTGTTTTGTGGGTAAAGACAGAAATTCCACTTATTTAGAGGTAAAAAGGCAGAAATTCCTCTTATTTTGGAGCAAAAATGAAGAAATTATCCTTTTTTATGGCAAAAAGGTATGCATTCATCTTATTTTTGGGCAAAAATACAGAAATTCCCAGTATTTTGGAGAAAATTGCAGAAATTCCCCTAATTGTGGGGCAAAAAGGCAGAAATTTCCTATATGTTGGGGCAAAAAGACAGAAATTCTCCTTATTTTGGGGCAAAATTCAGAAATTCCACTTATTTTGGAGCAAAATTCCAGAAATTTCCCTTATTTTGGGGCAAAATTGCAGAAATTTCATTTATTTTGGGGCAAAATTGCAGAAATTCCCCTTATATTGGGGCAATAAGATGAAATCCCTTATTTTTGGCTAAATTTGAAGAAATTTCACTTATTTCGGGACAAAAAGGCAGAAATTCACTTAATTTCGGGCAAAAAGGTAGAAATTCTTCTTATTTAGGGGCAAAAAGGCAGAAATTCCCCTTATTTTGGGATAAAATTGCAGAAATTTCCCTTATTTGGGAGCCAAAAGGCAGAAAATCCCCTTAATTTCAGGTAAAAAGGCAGATATTCCCCATATTTTAGAGCAAAATTGCAGAAATTCCCCTAATATTGGGGCAAAATGCAGAAATTCCCTTTATTTGGGGCAAAAATACAGATATTCTCCTTATTTTGGGGCAAAAATCAGAATTTTTTCTTATTTTGGGGAAAATTGCAGAAATTTCACATATTTTCAGGTAAAAAGGCTGAAATTTCCTTTATTTTGGGGCAAATAGGGAGAAATTTTCCTTTTCAGGGCAAAATTGCAGAATTTTCCTTTTTTGGGGGCAAAAAGGCAGAAATTTGTTATATTTTGGGACAAAAAGGCAGAAATTCCCCTTATTTTGAGGTAATAAGGCTGAAATTCCCCTTATTTGGGGCAAAAAGGCAGAAATTCCCCTTATTTTGGGGTAAAATTGCAGAAATTTCAAATATTTTAGGGCAAAATGGTAGAAATTTCCCTTATATTGGGGAAAAACGATGAAATCCATAATTTTTGGCTAAAATTGCAGAAATTTTACTTATTTCGGACAAAAAGGCAGAAAGTCCACTGAATTTCGGGCAAAAAGGCAGAAATGACCCATATTTTGGAGCAAAATTGCAGAAATTCCCCTAATATTGGTGCAAAAATGCAGAAATTCCCTTTATTTTGGGGGCAAAAAGGCAGAAATTCCCCTTATTTTTAGGTAAAAAGGCTGAAATTCCCCTTATTTTGGGGCAAAAAGTCAGAAATTCCCCTTATTTTGGGCAAAAAGACAGAAATTTCGTTTATTTTTGGGGAAAAGGCAGAAATTGCACTTATTTTGAGTCAAAAAGGTGAAAAATCCCCTTATTTTGGGGTAAAAATGAAGAAATTTCCTATTTTTATGGCAAAAAGGTATACATTCCATTTATTTTCGGGCCAAAAGGTAGAAATTTTCCGTATTTTAGAGCAAAATTGCAAAAATTCCCCTAATTTTTGGGCAAAAAGGCAGAAATTTTTCTTATTTTGGGGTAAAACTGCAGAAATTTCACTTATTTCGCGGAAAAATGGCAGAAATTCCCTTTATTTTCGGCGAAAAAGAAAGAAAATCCCCGTATTTTGGAGCAAAATTGTAGAAATTCACCTAATTTTGGGGTAAAAACTACAGTAATTTTCTTATTTTGGAGCAAAAAGGCAGAAATTCTCCTTATTTTAGGGCAAAATTGAAGAAATTTCCATTATTTGGCGGCAAAAAACAGAAATTCCCCTTATTTTGGGGCAAAATTGCAGGAATTTCCCTTATTATGGAAAAAAATTGCAGAAATTTCCCTTATTTTAGGGAAAAATTGCAGAAATTTCACTTATTTCAGAGAAAAAAAGCAATAATTTTTCTTCTTTTGGGGCAAAAAGGCAGAAATTCCTATTATTTTATGGGCAAAAAGGCAGAAATTCACCTTATTTTGGGGTAAAATTGCAGAAATTTCACATATTTCAGGGCAAAATCGCAGAAATTCCCCTTATTTTGGGGCAAAAGGCAGAAATTCCCTTTATTTTGGGATAAAATTGCAGAAATTTCCTTTATTTGGGAGCAAAAAGGCAGAAAATCCTTTTAATTTTGAGTAAAAAGGCAGAATTTCTCCATATTTTAGAGCAAAATTGCAGAAATTCCCCTAATATTGGGGCAAAAATGCAGAATTCCCTTTATTTGGGGCAAAAAGGCAGAAGTTCCCCTTATTTTCGAGAAAAGAGGAAGAAATTTCCTGTATTTTTAAGCAAAATTGCAGAAACTCCCCTAATTTTAGGGCAAAGAGGCAGGAATTCCTTTTATTTTGGGGCAAAAATATAGAAATTCTCCTTATTTTGGGGCAAAAATCAGAAATTTCTCTTATTTTGGGACAAAATTTTAGAAATTTCTTCTATCATGTTACAGACTTGCAGAAATATTTCTTATTTTGTGGCAAAAAGGCAGAAATTCCCCTTATTTTGGGATAAAATTGCAGAAATTTCCCTTATTTTGGGGCAAAATTGCAAAAATTTCCCTTATTATGGAAAAAAATTGGAGAAATTTCCCTTATTTTGGCGCAAAATTGCAGAAATTTCACTTATTTCAGAGAAAAATCTCAGAAATTTCTTTTATTTTTGGGCAAAAAGGCAGAAATTTCTTTTATTTTGGTACAAAATTGTAGAAATTTTCTTTATTTTGGGGCAAAAATGCAGAAATTCACCATATTTTGGGGCAAAAATGCAGAGATTCCCCTTATTATGATGTAAAATGCTGAAATTCCCCTTATTTTGGGGCAAAAAGACAGAAATTCCCTTTATTTTGTGGCAAAAGGCAGAAATTTCCCTTATTTTGGGGCAAAATTGCAGAAATTTCACTTATTTCAGGGCAAAATTCAAAAATTCCATTTATTTTGGAGCAAAAAGACAGAAATTTTGTTTATTTTTGGGTAAAAAGGCAGAAATTTCACTTATTTTCAGGTAAGAAGGAAGAAATTCCTCTTATTTTGGGGCAAAAATGAAGAAATTTCTCTTTTTTGTTGCAAAAGGTATACATTCTTCTTATTTTCGGGCAAAAGAGCAGAAATTCCTCGTATTTTGGAGCACAATTGCAGAAAATCCTCTAATTGTGGGGCAAAAAGGCAGAAAATCCCTATAAGTTCAGGCAAAAACACAGAAATTCTCCTTATTTTGGGGCAAAACTCAAAAATTTCACTTCTTTTGGGGCAAAATTGAAGAAATTTCACTTATTTCAGGGAAAAAAGGCAGAAACTTTCCTTATTTTGGGGCAAAAAGGCAGAAATTCCTAATATTTTGTGGCAAAATGCAGAAATTCCCCTTATTTTGAGGTAAAAAGGCTGAAATTCCCTTTATTTGGGGGCAAAAAGGCAGAAATTTTCCTTATTTTGGGGCAAAATTGCAGAAATTTCACTTATTTCATGGTAATAAGTCAGAAATTCCCCTTATTTTGGGGCAAAAAAGACAGAAATTTCCTTTGTTTGGGGGGAAAAAGACAGAAATTCCACTTATTTAGAGGCATAAAGGCAGAAATTTCCCTTATTTTGGAGGAAAAAGGAAGAAATTTCCCTTTTTTATGGCAAAAAGGTATGCATTCCCCTTATTTTCGGATAAAAAGGCAGAAATTCACCGTATTTTGGAGCAAAATTGCAGAAATTCCCATAATTGTGGGGCAAAAAGGCAAAAATTCTCCTTATTTTGGGGCAAAATTGCAGAAATTTCCCTTATTTGGGGCAAAATTGCAGGAAATTCACTTATTTTCAGGTAAAAAGGCTGAAATTCCCTTTATTTAGGGGTAAAAAGGAAGAAATTCCCCTTATTTTGGGGCAAAATTGCAGAAATTTTCCTTATTTTGGGGCAAAAATGCCGAAATTCCTTATATTTGGGGGCAAAAAGGCAGAAATTCCCCTTATTTTGGGGTAAAATTGCAGAAATTTCAAATATTTCAGTGCAAAATGGCAAAAATTTCCCTTATTTTGGGGCAAAAATGGAATCCCTAATTTTTGGCTAAAATTGCAAAAATTTCACTTATTTCCGGACAAAAAGGCAGAAATTCCACTTAATTTCGGGCAAAAAGGCAGACATGACCGGTATTTTGGAGCAAAATTGCATTAATTCCCCTAATTTTTGATCAAAAAGGCAGAAATTCCCCTTATTTTGGGGTAAAACTGCAGAAATTTTAATTATTTTACGGCAAAATGAAAGAAATTCCCCTGATTTTCGGCGAAAAAGGCAGAAAATCCTCGTATTTTGGAGCAAAATTGCAGAAATTCAACTAATTTTGGGGTAAAACATGCAGTAATTTTCTTTATTTTGTGACAAAAAGGCAGAAGTTCCCCTTATTTTAGGGCAAATGTCAGAAATTCCCCTTATTTTAGGGCAAAATTGCAGAAATTTCCCTTATTTGGGGGCAAAAAACAGAAAATCCTCTTATTTTGGGGCAAAATTGCAGAAATTTGCTTTATTATGGGGAAAAATTGCAGATATTTCCCTTATTTTAGGGCAAAATTGCAGAAATTTTACTTATTTCAGAAAAAAAAAGCAAAAATTTTTCTTATTTTGGGGAAAAAGGCAGAAATTCCCATTATTTTGGGGCAAAAAGGCAGAAATTCACCTTATTTTGGGGTAAAATTGCAGAAATTTCAATTATTTCGTGGCAAAATGGAAGAAATTCCCCTTGTTTTTGGCGAAAAAGGCAGAAAATCCTCGTATTTTGGAGCAAAATTTCAGAAATTCACCTAATTTTGCGGTAAAACATGCAGTAATTTTCTTTATTTTGTGGCCAAAAGGCAGAAATTCCCCTTATTTTGGGGCAAATGTCAGAAATTCCCCTTATTTTAGGGCAAAATTGCAGAAATTTCCCTTATTTGGGGGAAAAAACAGAAAATCCCTTTATTTTGGGGCAAAATTGCAGAAATTTGCTTTATTATGGGGAAAAACTGCAGATATTTCCCTTATTTTAGGGAAAAATTGCAGAAATTACACTTATTTCAGAAAAAAAAAGCAAAAATTTTTCTTATTTTGGGGCAAAAAGGCAGAAATTCCCATTATTTTGGGGCAAAAAGGCAGAAATTCACCTTATTTTGGGGTAAAATTGCAGAAATTTCACATATTTCAGGGCAAAAAGGCAGAAATTTCCCTTATTTTGAGGTAAAATGCTGAAATTCCCCATATTTTGGGGCAAAAGGCAGAAATTCCCTTTATTTTGGGGCATAAAGGCACAAATTTCCCTTATTTTCAAGCAAAATTGCAGAAATTTTATTTATTTCAGGGTAAAAAGTCAGAAATTCCCCTTATTTTGGGGCAAAAAGGAGAAATTTCTTTTATTATGGTACAAAATTGAAGAAATTTTCTTTATTTTGGAACAACAAGGCAGAAATTCCCCATATTTTTGGGTAAAAGTCAGAAATTTTTCTTATTTTGAGGTAAAATGCAGAAATTTCTTTTATTTAGAGGTAAAATACAGAAATTCCCCTAATATTGTGGGAAAATGCAGAAATTTCCTTTATTTTTGTGCTAAAAGGAAGAAATTTTCCGTATTTTGAAGAAAAATTGCAGAAATTCTCATAATTTTCGGGCAAATGGCTGAAATTCTTTTTATTTTGGGGCAAAAAGACAGAAAATCTCCTTTTTTCGGGTGCAAAAAGGCAGAAATTCCCCATATTTTGGGTCAAAAGTCAGAAATTCCCCTTATTTTAAAGAAAAAAGGCTGAAATTTCCCTTATTTTGGGGCAAAATTGCAGAAATTTCCCTTATTTTTGGGCAAAATTGCAGAAATTTCACTTATTTCAGGGAAAAAAGGCAGCAATTTCTCTTATTTTGGGGCAAAAAGTCAGAAATTTCTTTTATTTTGGTACAAAATTGCAGAAATTTTTCTTATTTTAGGGCAAAAAGACAGAAATTCCCCATATTTTGGGGCAAAAGGCCGAAATTCTCCTTATTTTGAGGAAAAAAGGCTGAAATTCCCCTTATTTGGGGGCAAAAAGGCAGAAATTCCCCTTATTTTGGGGCCAAAAACAGACATTTCCCTTATTGTGGGGAAAAATTTTAGAAATTTCATTTATTTCAGGGCAAAAAGTCAGAAATTCCCCTTATTTTGGGGCAAAAAGACAGAAATTCCGTTTATTTTTGGGGAAAAGGCAGAAATTGCACTTATTTTGAGTCAAAAAGGCGGAAAATCCCCTTATTTCGGGGCAAAAGTGAAGAAATTTCTCTTTTTCATGGCAAAAATGTATACATTCCCTTTATTTTCGGGCAAAAAGGCAAAAATTCCCTGTATTTTGGAGCAAAATTGCAAAAATTCCCTTAATTTTGGGGCAAAAAAGCAGAAATTCCTTTTATTTTGATGTAAAACTGCAGAAATTTCACTTATTTCGCGGCAAGATGGCAGAAATTGCCCTTATTTTCGGCGAAAAAGGTAGAAAATCCTTGTATTTTGGAGCAAAATTGCAGAAATTCACCTAATTTTGGCGTAAAACATGCAGTAATTTTCTTTATTTTGTGGCAAAAAGGCAGAAATTCCCCTTATTTTGGGGCAAATGGCAGAAATTCCCCTTATTTTAGGGCAAAATTGCAGAAATTTCCCTTATTTGGGGGCAAAAAACAGAAATTTCCCTTATTTTGGGGCAAAATTGCAGAAATTTGCTTTATTTGGGGGCAAAAAACAGAAATTCCCCTTATTTTGCGGCAAAATTGCAGAAATTTTCTTTATTATGGGGAAAAATTGCAGTAATTTCCCTTATTTTAGGGCAAAATTGCAGAAATTTCACTTATTTCAGAAAAAAAAAGCAAAATTTTTTCTTATTTTGAGGCAAAAAGCACAAATTCCTCTTATTTTGGGGCAAAAGGCAGAAATTCACCTTATTTTGGGGTAAAATTGCAGAAATTTCATATATTTCAGGGAAAAAAGGCAGAAATTCTCCTTATTTTGAGGTAAAATGCTGAAATTTCCCATTTTTTGGGGCTAAAGGCAGAAATTCCCATTAGTTTGGGGCAAAAAGGCACAAATTTCCTTTATTTTCGGGAAAAATTACACAAATTTCATTTATTTCAGGGTAAAAAGTCAGAAATTCCCCTTATTTTGGGGCAAAAAGGAGAAATTTCTTTTATTATGGTACAAAATTGAAGAAATTTTCTTTATTTTGGAACAAAAAGGCAGAAATTTCCCATAATTTGAGGTAAAAGGCAGAAATTCTTATTATTTTGAGGTAAAATGCAGAAATTTCCATTATTTAGAGGTAAAATGCAGAAATTTCCCTAATATTTGGGGAAAATGCAGAAATTCCCTTTATTTTGGGGCTAAAAGGCAGAAATTTTCCGTATTTTGAAGAAAAATTGCAGAAATTCTCATAATTTTCGGGCAAAAAGGCTGAAATTCTCCTTATTTTGGGGCAAAAAGACAGAAAATCTCCTTCTTTCAGGTGCAAAAAGTCAGAAATTCCCCTTATTTGGGGGCAAAAAGGCAGAAATTTCTCTTATTTAAGGGCAAATTTGCAGAAATTTCACTTATTTCAGAGTAATATGTCAGAAATTTTTCTTATTTTGGGGCAAAAATGACAGAAATTCCCTTTGTTTTGGGGGAAAAAGACTGAAATTCCACTTATTTAGAGGCAAAAGGCAGAAATTCCCCTTATTTTGGAGCAAAAATGAAGAAATTTCCCTTTTTTATGGCAAAAAGTTATGCATTCTTCTCATTTTCGGGCAAAAAAGCAGAAATTCCCCATATTTTGGGGCAAAAAGCAGAAATTCCCCTTATTTTGGAGCAAAAATGAAAAAATTTCCCTTTTTTATAGCAAAAAGGTATGCATTCTTCTTATTTTAGTGCAAAAAGGCTGAAATTCCCCTTATTTTGAGGTAAAATGCTGAAATTCCCCATATTTGGGGGCAAAAGGCAGAAATTCCCGTTATTTTGGGGCAAAAAGGCACAAATTTCCCTATATTTTCGGGCAAAATTGCAGAAATTTCATTTATTTCAGGGCAAAAGGTCAGAAATTCCCCTTATTTTGGGGCAAAAAGCAGAAATTTCTTTTATTATGGTACAAAATTGAAGAAATTTTCCTTATTTTCGAATATAAAAGCAGAAATTCCCCATATTTTGGGGCAAAAGGCAGAAATTCTTCTTATTTTGAGGTAAAATGCAGAAATTTTCTTTATTTAGAGGTAAAATGCAGAAATTCCCTAAATATTGGGGGAAAATTCAGAAATTCCCTTTATTTTGTAGCTAAAAGGCAGAAATTAACCATATTTTGAAGCAAAATTGCAGAAATTCTCATAATTTTCGGGCAAAAAGGAAGGAATTCTCTTTAAATTGGGGCAAAAAGACAGAAAATCTCCTTTTTTCGAAACCATAAAGTCAGTAATTCCCCTTATTTTGGGGCAAAAAGACAGAAATTTCGTTTATATTTGGGGAAAAGGCAGAAATTGCACTTATTTTAAATCAAAAAGGCAGAAAATCCCCTTATTTTGGGGCAAAAATGAAGAAATTTCTATTTTTCATAACAAAAAGGTAAACATTCCCTTTATTTTCGGGCAAAAAAGCAGAAATTCCCCATATTTTGGAGCAAAATTGCAGAAATTCCCCTAATTTTGGAGCAAAAAGGCAGAAATTCCCCTTATTTTGGGGTACAACTCCAGAAATTTAACTAATTTCGCAGCAAAATGGCAGAAATTGTCCTTATTTTCGGCAAAAAAGGCAGAAAATCCCTGTATTTTAGAGCAAAATTGCAGAAATTCACCTAATTTTGGGGTAAAAAATACAGTAATATTCTTTATTTTGGGGCAAAAAGGCAGAAATTCTCCTTATTTTGGGGCAAAAGGCAGAAATTCCCTTTATTTTAGGGCAAAATTGCAGAAATTTCTTTTATTTGGGGGCAAAAAACCAGAAATTCCCCTTATTTTGGGGCAAAATTGCAGAAATTTCCCTTATTATAGGGAAAATTGCAGAAATTTCCCTTATTTTA
The DNA here is from genome assembly GCF_963924665.1 of Micromys minutus. Taxonomy (NCBI): domain Eukaryota; kingdom Metazoa; phylum Chordata; class Mammalia; order Rodentia; family Muridae; genus Micromys; species Micromys minutus. The sequence continues at coordinate 1,224,836 of NW_027667806.1, read as the reverse complement.
GGGCAAAATTGCAGAAATTTCACTTATTTCAGAGAAAAAAAGCAAAAATTTTTCTTATTTTGGGTCAAAAAGGCAGAAATTCCCATTATTTTGGAGCAAATATGCAGAAATTCACATTATTTTGGGCTAAAATTGCAGAAATTTCACATATTTCAGGGCAAAAAGGCAGAAATTTCCCTTAATTTGGGGCAAAAATGAAGAAATTTCCCTTTTTATGGCAATAAAGGTATGCATTCCCCTTATTTTCGGGCAAAAATGCAGAAATTCCCTGTATTTTGGAGCAAAATTGCAGAAATTCCCCTAATTGTGGGGCAAAAAGGCAGAAATTCCCTATATGTTGGGGCAAAAAGACAGAAATTCTCCTTATTTTGGGGCAAAACTCAGAAATTCCACTTACTTTGGAGCAAAATTCCAGAAATTTTTTTTATTTTGGGGCAAAATTGCAGAAATTTCATTTATTTTGGGGCAAAATTGCAGAAATTCCCCTTATTTTGGGGCAAAAACATGAAATCCCTAATTTTTGGCTAAAATTAAAGAAATTTCACTTATTTTGGGACAAAAAGGCAAAAATTCCACTTAATTTTGGGCAAAAAGGCAGAAATTCCCATTATTTTGGGGCAAAAAGGCAGAAATTCCCCTTATTTTGGGATAAAATTGCAGAAATTCCCCTAATAGTGGGACAAAAATGCAGAAATTCCCTTTATTTGGGGCAAAAGGCAGAAGTTCCCCTTATTTTCGGAAAAAGAGGAAGAAATTCCCTGTATTTTGAAGCAAATTTGCAGAAACTCCCCTAATTTTGGGGCAAAAAGGCAGAAATTCCCTTTATTTTGGGGGAAAAATACAGAAATTCTCTTTATTTTTGGGCGAAAATCAGAAATTTCTTTTATTTGGGGCAAAATTGCAGAAATTTCACTTATTTTCAGGTAAAAAGGCTGAAATTTCCTTTATTTTGGGGCAAAAAGGGAGAAATTCTCCTCTTCAGGACAAAAATGCAGAATTTTCCTTTTTTGGGGCAAAAAGGCAGAAATTCCTTATATTTTGGGGAAAAAAGGCAGAAATTCCCCTTATTTTGAGGTAATAAGGCTGAAATTCCCCTTATTTGGGGCAAAAAGGCAGAAATTCCCCTTATTTTGGGGTAAAATTGCAGAAATTTCAAATATTTCAGGGCAAAATGGCAGAAATTTCCCTTATTTTAGGGCAAAAAGATGAAATCCCTAATTTTTGGCTAAAATTGCAGAAATTTCACTTATTTCGGACAAAAAGGCAGAAATTCCCCTTATTTTGGGCAAAAAGGAAGAAATGACCCATATTTTGGAGCAAAATTGCAGAAATTTCTCTAATATTGGTGCAAAAATGCAGAAATTCCCTTCATTTTGGGGGCAAAAAGGCAGAAATTCCCCTTATTTTTAGGTAAAAATGCTGAAATTCCCCTTATTTTGGGGCAAAAAGTCAGAAATTCCCCTTATTTTTGAACAAAAATACAGAAATTTCGTTTATTTTGAGGGAAAAGGCAGAAATTGCACTTATTTTGAGTCAAAAAGTTGAAAAATCCCTTTATTTTGGAGTAGAAATGAAGAAATTTCCTTTTTTTATGGCAAAAAGGTATACATTCCCTTTATTTTCGGGCCAAAAGGCAGAAATTCCCTGTATTTTGGAGCAAAATTGCAAAAATTCCCCTAATTTTTGGGCAAAAAGGCAGAAATTTCCCTTATTTTGGGGTAAAACTGCAGAAATTTCACTTATTTCGCGGCAAAATGGCAAAAATTCCCTTTATTTTCGGTGAAAAATAAGAAAATCCCCGTATTTTGGAGCAAAATTGCAGAAATTCACCGAATTTTGGGATAAAAAATACAGTAATTTTCTTATTTTGGGGCAAAAAGGCAGAAATTCTCCTTATTTTGGGGCAAAAAGAGAGAAATTCCGTTTATTTTTAAGGAAAAGGCAGAAATTGCACTTATTTTGAATCAAAAAGGCAGAAAATCCCCTTATTTTGGGGCAAAAGTGAAGAAATATCCCTTTTTCATGGCAAAAATGTATACATTCCTTTTATTTTCGGGCAAAAAGGCAGAAATTACCCATATTTTGGAGCAAAATTGCAGAAATTCCCTTAATTTTGGAGCAAAAAGGCAGAAATTCCCCTTATTTTGATGTAAAACTGCAGAAATTTCACTTATTTCACGGCAAGATGGCAGAAATTCCCCTTATTTTCGGCGAAAAAGGTAGAAAATCCTCGTATTTTGGAGCAAAATTGCAGAAATTCACCTAATTTTGGCATAAAACATGCAGTAATTTTCTTTATTTTGTGGCAAAAAGGCAGAAATTCCCCTTATTTTGGGGTAAAACTCCAGAAATTTAACTAATTTCGCAGCAAAATGGCAGAAATTTCCCTTATTTTCGGCAAAAAGGCAGAAAATCCCCGTATTTTGGAGCAAAATTGAAGAAATTCACCTAATTTTGGGCTAAAAAATACAGTAATATTCTTTATTTTGGAGCAAAAAGGCAGAAATTCTCTTTATTTTGGGGCAAAAGGCAGAAATTCCCATTATTTTGGGGCAAATACGCAGAAATTCACATTATTTTGGGCTAAAATTGCAGAAATTTCACATATTTCAGGGCAAAAAGGCAGAAATTTCCCTTAATTTGGGGCAAAAATGAAGAAATTTCCCTTTTTATGGCAATAAAGGTATGCATTCCCCTTATTTTTGGGCAAAAATGCAGAAATTCCCTGTATTTTGGAGCAAAATTGCAGAAATTCCCCTAATTGTGGGGCAAAAAGGCAGAAATTCCTTTTATGTTGGGGCAAAATACAGAAATTCTCCTTATTTTGGGGCAAAACTCAGAAATTCCACTTATTTTAGAGCAAAATTCCAGAAATTTCCTTTATTTTGGGGCAAAATTGCAGAAATTTCATTTATTTTGGGGCAAAATTGCAGAAATTCCCCCTTATTTTGGGGCAAAAAGATGAAATCCCTAATTTTTGGCTAAAATTAAAGAAATTTCACTTATTTCGGGACAAAAAGGCAAAAATTCCACTTAATTTTGGGCAAAAAGGCAGAAATTCCCATTATTTTGGGGCAAAAAGGCAGAAATTCCCATTATTTTGGGATAAAATTGCAAAAATTTCCCTTATTTGGGAGCAAAAAGGCAGATAATCCCCTTAATTTCGGTTAAAAAGGCAGAAATTCCCCATATTTTGGAGCAAAATTGCAGAAATTCTCCTATTATTGGGGCAAAAATGCAGAAATTCCCTTTATTTGGGGCAAAAAGCAGAAGTTCCCCTTATTTTCGGGAAAAGAGGAAGAAATTCCCTGTATTTTGAAGCACATTTGTAGAAATTCCTCTAATTTTGGGGCAAAAAGGCAGAAATTCCCTTTATTTTAGGGCAAAAATACAGATATTCTCCTTATTTTTGGGCAAAAATCAGAAATTTCTTTTATTTGGGGCAAAATTGCAGAAATTTCACTTATTTTCAGGTAAAAAGGCTGAAATTTCCTTTATTTTGGGGCAAAAAGGGAGAAATTCTCCTTTTCAGGGCAAAATTGCAAAATTTTCCTTTTTTGGGGCAAAAAGGCAGAAATTCCTTATATTTTGGGGCAAAAAGGCAGAAATTCCCCTTATTTTGAGGTAATAAGGCTGAAATTCCCCTTATTTGGGGCAAAAAGGCAGAAATTCCCCTTATTTTGGGGTAAAATTGCAGTAATTTCAAATATTTCAGGGCAAAATGGCAGAAATTTCCCTTATTTTAGGGCAAAAAGATGAAATCCCTAATTTTTGGCTAAAATTGCAGAAATTTCACTTATTTCGGACAAAAAGACAGAAATTCCACTTAATTTTGGGCAAAAAGGCAGAAATGACCCATATTTTGGAGCAAAATTGCAGAAATTCTCCTAATATTGGTGCAATAATGCAGAAATTCCCTTTATTTTGGGGGCAAAAAGGCCAAAATTCCCCTTATTTTTAGGTAAAAATGCTGAAATTCCCCTTATTTTGGGGCAAAAAGTCAGAAATTCCCCTTATTTTTGAAGAAAAATACAGAAATTTTGTTTATTTTTGGGAAAAAGGCAGAAATTGCACTTATTTTGAGTCAAAAAGGTGAAAAATCCCCTTATTTTGGGGTAAAAATGAAGAAATTTCCTTTTTTTATGGCAAAAAGGTATACATTCCCTTTATTTTCGGGCCAAAAGGCAGAAATTCCCTGTATTTTGGAGCAAAATTGCAAAAATTCCCCTGATTTTTGGGCAAGAAGGCAGAAATTCCCATTATTTTGAAGTAAAACTGTAGAAATTTCACTTATTTCGCGGCAAAATGGCAGAAATTCCCTTTATTTTTGGTGAAAAATAAGAAAATCCCCGTATTTTGGAGCAAAATTGCAGAAATTCACCTAATTTTGGGATAAAAAAATACAGTAATTTTCTTATTTGGGGGCAAAAAGGCAGAATTTCTCCTTATTTTGGGACAAAATACAAAAATTCCCCTTATCTTAGGGCAAAATTGAAGAAATTTTCCTTATTTGGGGGCAAAAAACAGGAATTCCCCTTATTTTGGTGCAAAATTGCAGGAATTTCCCTTATTATGGAAAAAAATTACAGAAATTTCCCTTATTTTAGGGCAAAATTGCAGAAATTTCACTTATTTCAAAGAAAAAAGCAATAATTTTTCTTATTTTGGGTCAAAAAGTCAGAAATTTCTATTATTTTATGGGAAAAAAGGCAGAAATTCACCTTATTTTGGGGTAAAATTGCAGAAATTTCACATATTTCAAGGCAATAAGGCAGAAATTCCCCTTATTTTGGGGCAAAAAGGCAGAAATTCCTCTTATTTTGGGATAAAATTGCAGAAATTTCCCTTATTTGGGAGCAAAAAGGCAGAAAATCCTTTTAATTTTGGGTAAAAAGGCAGAATTTCCTTGTATTTTGGAGCAAAATTGCAGAAATTCTCCTAATATTGGGGCAAAAATGCAGAAATTCCCTTTATTTGGGGCAAAAAGGCAGAAGTTCCCCTTATTTTCGGAAAAGAGGAAGAAATTCCCTGTATTTTGAAGCAAAATTGCAGAAACTCCCCTAATTTTGGGGCAAAAATGCAGAAATTCCCTTTATTTTGGGGCAAAAATACAGAAATTCTCCTTATTTTGGGGCAAAAATCAGAAATTTCCCTTATTTTGGGGCAAAATTTTTGAAATTTCTTCTATTTTGTTACAGACTTGCAGAAATTTTTCTTATTTTGTGGCAAAAAGGCAGAAATTCCCCTTAATTTGGGATAAAATTGCAGAAATTTCCCTTATTTGGGGGCAAAAAACAGAAATTCCCCTTATTTTGGGGCAAAATTGCAGAAATTTCCCTTACTTCAGAGAAAAAAACTCAGAAATTTCTCTTATTTTGGGGCAAAAGGGCAGAAATTTCTTTTATTTTGGTACTAAATTGTAGAAATTTTCTTTATTTTAGGGCAAAAATGCAGAAATTCCCCATATTTTGGGGCAAAAATGCAGAGATTCCCCTTATTATGAGGTAAAATGCTGAAATTCCCCTTATTTTGGGGCAAAAAGACAGAAATTCCCTTTATTGTGGGGCAAAAAGGCAGAATTTTCCCTTATTTTGTGGCAAAATTGCAGAAATTTCACATATTTCAGGGCAAAATTCAAAAATTCCTTTTATTTTGGGGCAAAAAGACAGAAATTCCGTTTATTTTTGGGTAAAAAGGCAGAAATTTCACTTATTTTGAGGTAAGAAGGAAGAAATTCCTCTTATTTTGGAACAAAAAAGACAGAAATTCCCTTTGCTTTGTGGAAAAAAACAGAAATTCCACTTATTTAGAGGCAAAAAGGCAGAAATTTTTCTTATTTTAAGGCAAAACTCAGAAATTCCACATATTTTGTAGCAAAATTCCAGAAATTTTCTTTATTTTGGGGCAAAATTGCAGAAATTTTTCTTATTTTGGGGCAAAAAAGCAGAAATTCCTAACATTTTGGGCCAAAATTCAGAAATTCCCCTTATTTTTTGGTAAAAATACTGAAATTCCCCTTATTTGGGGGCAAAAAGGCAGAAATTCCCATTATATTGGGGCAAAATTGCAGAAATTTCACTTATTTCAGGGTAATAAGTCAGAAATTTTCCTTATTTTCGGGCAAAAATGACAGAAATTCCCATTGTTTTGGGGAAAAAGACAGAAATTCCACTTATTTAGAGGCAAAAAAGCAGAAATTCCCCTTATTTTAGGGCAAAATTGCAAAAATTTCCCTTATTTGGGGGCAAAAAAACAGAAATTCCCTTTATTTTGGGGCAAAATTCTAGAAATTTTTTTTATTATGGAAAAAAATTGCAGAAATTTTTTTTTATTTTAGGGCAAAATTGCAGAAATTTCACTTATTTCAGAGAAAAAAACAAAAAAATTTTCTTATTTTGGGGCAAAAATGCAGAAATTTTCATTATTTTGGGGCAAAAGGCAGAAATTCACCTTATTTTGGGCTAAAATTGCAGAAATTTCACATATTTCAGGGCAAAAAGGCAGAAATTTCCCTTAATTTGTGGCAAAAGTGAAGAAATTTCCTTTTTTTATGGCAGAAAGGTATGCATTTCCCTTATTTTAGGACAAAAAAGCAGAAAGTCCTATTTGGAGCAAAATTGCCGAAATTCCCCTAATTGTGGGGCAAAAAGGCAGAAATTCTCTTTATTTTGGGGCAAAACTCAGAAATTCCACTTATTTTGGGGCAAAATTCAAGAAATTTCCCCTTTTTGGGGGCAAACTTTCAGAAATTTCACTTATTTTCGGGCAAAATTGCAGAAATTTCACTTATTTCAAGGAAAAAAGGCAGAAATTTTCCTTATTTTGGGGCAAAAAAGCAGAAATTCTCCATATTTTGATGCAATAATCAGAAATTTCCCTTATTTTAAGGTAAAATGCTGAAATTCCCCTTATTTTGGAAAAAATGGCAGAAATTTCCCTATTTTTGGGGCAAATTTGCAGAAATTTCACTTTTTTAAAAGTAATAAGTCAGAAATTTTCCTTATTTTAAAGCAAAATACAGAAGTTCCCGTTGTTTTGGGGGAAAAAGACAGAAATTCCACTTATTTAGAGGCAAAAAAGCAGAAATTCCCCCTATTTTAGGGCAAAATTGAAGAAATTTCCCATATTTGGAAGCAAAAAAAACCAGAAATTCCCCTTATTTTGGGGCAAAATTCCAGAAATTTTACTTATTTTGGGGCAAAATTGCAGAAATTTCACTTATTTCAGGGAAAAATGCAGAAATTTTCTTTATTTTGGGGCAAAAAGGCAGAAATTCCCATTATTTTGGGGCAAAAAGGCAGAATTTCACCTTATTTTGGGCTAAAATTGCAGAAATTTCACATATTTCAGGGCAAAAAGGCAAAAATTTCCCTTAATTTGGGGCAAAAATGAAGAAATTTCCCTTTTTTATGGCAAAAAGTTATGCATTCCCCTTATTTTCGGGCAAAAAGGCAGAAATTCCCAGTATTTTGGAGCAAAATTGCAGAAATTCCCCATATTTTGGGACAAAATGTAGAAATTCCCCTTATTTTGGGGCAAAATTGCAGAAATTCCTCTAATTGTGGGGCAAAAAAAAGAAATTCCCCTTATTTTGAAGCAAAAATGCATAAATTTCCCTTATTATGGGGAAAATTGCAGAAATTTCACTTATTTTAGGGTAAATATGCAGAAATTTCACTAATTGTGGGGCAAAAAGGCATAAATTCTTCTTATTTTGGGGCAAAACTCAGAAATTCCACTTATTTTGGGGCAAAATTCCAGAAATTTCCCTTATTTTGGGGCAAAATTGCAGAAATTTTACTTATTTTGGGGCAAAATTGCAGAAATTTCACTTATTTCAGGGAAAAAAGGCAGAAATTTTTCTTATTTTGGGGCAAAAAGGCAAAAATTCCTAATATTTTGTGGCAAAAATGCAGAAATTCCTAATATTTTGTTGCAAAAATGCAGAAATTTCCCTTATTTTGAGGTAAAAAGGCTGAAATTCCCCTTATTTCAGGGCAAAAAAGCAGAAATTTCCCTTATTTTGTGGCAAATTTGCAGAAATTTCACTTATTTCGGGATAATAATTCAGAAATTTTCCTTATTTTGGGGCAAAAAAGACAGAAATTCTCTTTGTTTTGGGGGAAAAAAACAGAAATTTCACTTATTTAGAGGCAAAAAGGCAAAAGTTCCCCTTATTTTTAGCAAAAATGAAGAAATTTCCCTTTTTTATGGCAAAATGGTATGCATACTTCTTATTTTCAGACAAAAAGGCAGAAAATCCCCATATTTTGGGTCAAAATTGCAGAAATTTCCCTAATTGTGGGGCAAAAAACAGAAATTCCCCTTAATTTGGGGCAAAATTGCAGAAATTTCCCTTATTATGGGGAAAAATTGCAGAAATTTCCCTTCTATTATAGCAAAATTGCAAAAATTTCACTAATTGTGGCGCAAAAAGGCAGAAATTCTCCTTATTTTGGGGCAAAACTCAGAAATTCCACTTGTTTTGTGGCAAAATTCCAGAAATTTCCCTTATTTTGGGGCAAAAGTGACAGAAATTCCCTTTGTTTTGGGGGAAAAAGACAGAAATTCCACTTATTTAGAGGCAAAAAAGCAGAAATTCCCTTTATTTTGGAGCAAAAATGAAGAAATTTCCTTTTTTTATTGCAAAAAGATATGCATTCTTATTTTCGGGCAAAAAGGCAGAAATTCACCATATTTTGGGGCAAAAGGCAGAAATTCCCCTTATTTTGGAGCAAAAATGAAGAAATTTCCCTTTTTTATGGCAAAAAGGTATGCATTCTTCTTATTTTGGTGCGAAAAGGCTGAAATTCCCCTTATTTTGAGGTAAAATGCTGAAATTCCCCATATTTTGGGGCAAAAGGCAGAAATTCCCCTTATTTTTGGGCAAAAAGGCAGAAATTCCCCATATTTTGGAGCAAAATTGCAGAAATTCCCCTAATTTTTGGCAAAAAGGCAGAAATTTCCCTTATTTTGGGGTAAAACTCCAGAAATTTCACTTATTTCACAGCAAAATGGAAGAAATTCCCCTTATTTTCGGCGAAAAAGGCAGAAAATCCCCGTATCTTGGAGCAAAATTGCAGAAATTCACCTAATTTTGGGGTAAAAATACAGTAATATTCTTTATTTTTGGGCAAAAATGCAGAAATTACCCTTATTTTAGGGCAAAATTGCAGAAATTTCCCTTATTTGGGGGCAAAAAAAAGAAATTGCTCTTATTTTGATGCAAAATTGCAGAAATCTCCATATTATGGGGAAAAATTGCAGAAATTTCCCTTATTTTGTGACAAAATTGCAGAAATTTCACATATTTCAGAGAAAAAAAGGAAAAATTTTTCTTATTTTGCGGCAAAAAGTCAGAAATTCTCTTTATTTTGGGGCAAAAGGCAGAAATTCACTTTTATTTTAGGGCAAAATTGCAGAAATTTCTCTTATTTGGGGACAAAAAAACAGAAATTGCCCTTATTTTGAGGCAAAATTGCAGAAATTTCCCTTATTATGAGGAAAAATTGCAGAAATTTCCCTTATATTAGGGCAAAATTGCAGAAATTTCACTTATTTCAGAGAAAAAAAGCCAAAATTTTTCTTATTTTGGGGCAAAAAGGCAGAAATTCCCATTATTTCTGGGCAAAAATGCAGAAATTCACCTTATTTTGGGGCAAAAATGAGGAAATTTCCCTTTTTATGGCAATAAAGTTATGCATTCCCCTTATTTTCGGGGAAAAAGGCAAAAATTCCTTGTATTTTAAAGCAAAATTGCAGAAATTCCCCTAATTGTAGGGCAAAAAGGCAGAAATTCTCCTTATTGGGGCAAAACTCAGAAATTCCACCTATTTCGGGGCAAAATTCCAGAAATTTCCATTATTTTGGGGCAAAATTGCAGAAATTTCACTTATTTTCGGGCAAAATTGAAGAAATTTCACTTATTTCAGGGAAAAAAGGCAGAAATTTTCCTTATTTTGGGGCAAAAAGGCAGAAATTCTCCATATTTTGGTGTAAAAATCAGAAATTTCTCTTATTTTGAGGTAAAATGCTGAAATTCTTCATATTTTGGGGCAAAAGGCAGAAATCTCTCTTTTTTGGGGCAAATTTGCAGAAATTTCACTTATTTCAGGGTAATAAGTCAGAAATTTTCCTTATTTTGGGGCAAAAAAGATAGAAATTCTCTATGTTTTGGGAGAAAAAGACAGAAATTCCACTTATTTAGAGGCAAAAAGGCAAAAGTTCCCCTTCTTTTGGAGCAAAAATGAAGAAATTTTCCTTTTTTATGGCAAAAAGGTATGCATTCTTCTTATTTTCAGACAAAAAGGCAGAAATTCCCCATATTTTGGGGCAAAAGGAAGAAATTCCCCTTTTTTTGGGGCAAAATTGCGGAAATTTCACTAATTGTGAGGCAAAAAACCGAAATTCCCCTTATTTTGAAGCAAAATTGCAGAAATTTCCCTTATTATGGGAAAAAATTGCAGAAATTTCACGAATTGTGGGGCAAAAACGCAGAAATTCTCCTTATTTTGGGGCAAAACTCAGAAATTCCACTTATTTTGGGGCAAAATTCCAGAAATTTTTCTTATTTGGGGCAAAGTTGCAGAAATTTCACTTATTTCAGGGAAAAAAGGCAGAAATTTTCCTTATTTTGGGGCAAAAATGCAGAAATTCCTAATATTTTTGCCAAAATTCAAAAATTCCTTTTATTTTGAGGTTAAAAAGGCTGAAATTCCCCTTATTTAAGGGCAAAAAGGCAGAAACTTCTCTTATATTTGGGCAAAATTGCAGAAATTTCACTTATTTTGGGGCAAAAAGCAGGAATTTCTTTTATTATGGTACAATATTGAAGAAATTTTCTTTATTTTGGAACAAAAAGGCAGAAATTCTCCATATTTTGGGGCAAAATGCAGAAATTCTTATTTTGCGGTCAAATGCAGAAATTTCCCTTATTTAGAGGTAAAATGCAGAAATTTTCCAAATATTGGGGAAAAATGCAGAAATTCCCTTTATTTTGGGGCTAAAAGGCAGAAATTAACCGTATTTTGAAGCAAAATTGCAGAAATTCTCATAATTTTGGGGCAAAAATACAGAAAATCCCCTTTTTTCTGGAGCAAAAATTCAGAAATTTCTCTTATTTTTGGGCAAAATTGCAGAAATTTCCTTTACATTGGGGCAAAATTGCAGAAATTTCCCTTATTTTTGGTCAAAATTGCAGAAATATTACTTATTTCAGAAAAAGGCAGAAATTTTCTTATTTTGGAGCAAAAATGCAGAAATTTCTTTTATTTTGGTACAAAATTGCAGAAATTTTTCTTATTTTGGGGCAAAATTGCAGAAATTCCTCATATTTTGGGTCAAAAAGGCAGAAATTCCCTTTATTTTGAGGTAAAAAGGCTGAAATTCCCCTTATTTTTGGACAAAAAGTCAATAATTCCCCTTATTTTGGTGCAAAAAGGCAGAAATTCCCCTTATTTTGAGGTAAAACTGCAGAAATTTCACTTATTTCGTGGCAAAATGGCAGAAATTCCCCTTATTTTCGGCGAAAGAGGCAGAAAATCCCAGTATTTTGGAGCAAAATTGCAGAAATTCACCTAATTTTGCGGTAAAAAATACAGTAATTTACTTTATTTTGGGGCAAAAAGGCAGAAATTCTTCTTATTTTGGGGCAAAAGGCAGAAATTCTCTTTATTATAGGGCAAAATTGCAGAAATTTCCCTTATTTGGGGGCAAAAAACAGAAATTCTCTTTATTTTGGGGCAAAATTGCAGAAATTTCCCTTATTATGGGGAAAAATTGCAGAAATTTCCCTTATTTTATGGCAAAACTGCAGAAATTTCACTTATTTAAGAAAAAAAAAGCAAAAATTTTTTTTATTTTGGGGCAAAAAGGCAGAAATTCCCATTATTTTGGGGCAAAAATGCAGAAATTAAAATTATTTTAGGGTAAAATTGCAGAAATTTCACAAATTTCAGGGCAAAAAGCCAGAAATTTCCATTATTTTGGGACAAAATTGCAGAAATTTCACTTATTTCAGGGTAATAAGTCAGAAATTTTCCTTATTTAGGAGCAAAAAAGACAGAAATTCCCTTTGTTTTGGGGGTAAAGACAGAAATTCCACTTATTTAGAGGCAAAAAGGCAGAACTTCCTCTTATTTTGGAGCAAAAATGAAGAAATTATCCTTTTTTATGGCAAAAAGGTATGCATTCCCCTCATTTTTGGGCAAAAATGCTGAAATTTCCTGTATTTTGAAGCAAAATTGCAAAAATTCCCCTAATTGTGGGGCAAAAAGGCAGAAATTCCCTATATGTTGGGGCATAAAGACAGAAATTCTCCTTATTTTGGGGCAAAACTCAGAAATTCCACTTATTTTGGAGCAAAATTCCAGAAATTTCTCTTATTTTGGGGCAAAAATGCAGAAATTTCATTTATTTTGGGGCAAAATGGCAGAAATTCATTTTATTTTGGGGCAAAAAAGATGAAATCCCTAATTTTTGGCAAAAATTGAAGAAATTTCACTTATTTCGGGACAAAAAGGCAGAAATTCCAATTAATTTCGGGCAAAAAGGCAGAAATTCCCCTTATTTTGGGGCAAAAAGGCAGAAATTCCCCTTATTTTGGGATAAAATTGCAGAAATTTCCTTTATTTGGGAGCAAAAAGGCAGAAAATCCCCCTTAATTTTGGGTAAAAAGGCAGAAATTCCCCATATTTTGGAGCAATATTGCAGAAATTCCCCTAATAGTGGGGCAAAAATGCAGAAATTCCCTTTATTTGGGGCAAAAAGACAGAAGTTCCCCTTATTTTCAGGAAAGAAGAAGAAATTCCCTGTATTTTGAAGCAAAACTGCAGAAACTCCCCTAATTTTGGGGCAAAAAGGCCGAAATTCCCTTTATTTTGGTGTAAAAATACAGATATTCTCTTATTTTGGGGCAAAAATCAGAAATTTCCCTTATTTGGGGCAAAATTGCAGAAATCTCACTTATTTTCAGGTAAAAAGCCTGAAATTTCTTTTATTTTTGGGCAAAAAGGGAGAAATTCTCCTTTTCAGGGCAAAATTGCAGAATTTTCCTTTTTTTGGGGCAAAAAGGCAGAAATTCTTTATATTTTGGGGCAAAGAGGCAGAAATTCCCATTATTTTGAGGTAATAAGGCTAAAATTCCCCTTATTTGGGGCAAAAAGTCAGAAATTCCCCTTATTTTGGGGTAAAATTGCAGAAATTTCAAATATTTCAGGGCAAAATTGCAGAAATTTTCCTTATTTTGGGGCAAAACGATGAAATCCCTAATTTTTGGCTAAAATTGCAGAAATTTCACTTATTTCGGACAAAAAGGCAGAAATTCCACATAATTTTGGGCAAAAAGGCAGAAATGACCCATATTTTGGAGCAAAATTGAAGAAATTCCCCTAATATTGGTGCAAAAATGCAGAAATTCCCTTTATTTTGTAGGCAAAAAGGCAGAAATTCCCATTATTTTTAGGTAAAAAGGCTGAAATTCCCCTTATTTTGGGGCAAAAATCAGAAATTCCCCTTATTTTTAGGCAAAAAGACAGAAATTTCGTTTATTTTTGGGGAAAAGGCAGAAATTGCACTTATTTTGAGTCAAAAAGGTGAAAAATCGCCTTATTTTGGGGTAAAAATAAAGAAATTTCTTTTTTTATGGCAAAAAGGTTTACATTCCCTTTATTTTCGGGCCAAAAGGCAGAAATTCCCTGTATTTTGGAGCAAAATTGCAAAAATTCCCCTAATTTTTGTGCAAAAAGGCAGAAATTCCCCTTATTTTGGGGTAAAACTGCAGAAATTTCACTTATTTCGCGGCAAAATGGAAGAAATTCCCTTTATTTTCGGCAAAAAAAGAAGAAAATCCCTGTATTTTGGAGCAAAATTGCAGAAATTCACGTAATTTTGGAATAAAAAATAAAGTAATTTTCTTATTTTGGAGCAAAAATGCAGAAATTCTCCTTATTTTGGGGCAAAAGGCAGAAATTCCTTTTATTTTGGGATAAAATTGCAAAAATTTCCCTTATTTGGGGGCAAAAAACAGAAATTCCCTTTATTTTGTTGCAAAATTGCAGAAATTTCCCTTATTATGGAAAAAAATTGCAGAAATTTTCCTTATTTTGGGGCAAAATTGCAGAAATTTCACTTATTTCAGAGAAAAAAACTCAGAAATTTCTCTTATTTTTGGGCAAAAAGGCAGAAATTTCTTTTATTTTGGTACAAAATTGTAGAAATTTTCTTTATTTTGGGGCAAAAATGCAGAAATTCCACATATTTTGGGGCAAAAATGCAGAGATTCCTATTATTATGAGGTAAAATACTGAAATTCCCCTTATTTTGGGGTAAAAAGACAGAAATTCCCTTTATTTTGTGGCAAAAAGGCAGAAATTTCCCTTATTTTGGGGCAAAATTGCAGAAATTTCACATATTTCAGGGCAAAAATCAAAAATTCCTTTTATTTTGGGGCAAAAAGACAGAAATTTCGTTTATTTTGGGGTAAAAAGGCAGAATATCACTTATTTTGAGGTAAGAAGGAAGAAATTCCTCTTATTTTGGGGCAAAAATGAAGTAATTTCTTTTTTTTTGTTGCAAAAGGTATACATTCTTCTTATTTTCGGGCAAAAAAGCAGAAATTCCTAGTATTTTGGAGCACAATTGCAGAAAATCCACTAATTGTGGAGCAAAAAGGCAGAAAATCCCTATATGTTCAGGCAAAAACACAGAAATTCTCCTTATTTTGGGGCAAAACTCAGAAATTTCACTTATTTTGGGGCAAAATTGAAGAAATTTCACTTATTTCAGGGAAAAAAGGCAGAAACTTTCTTTATTTTGGGGCAAAAAGGCAGAAATTCCTAATATTTTGTGGCAAAATCCAGAAATTCCCCTTATTTTGAGGTAAAAAGGCTGAAATTCCCCTTATTTGGGGGCAAAAAGGCAGAAATTGCCATTATTTTGGGGCAAAATTGCAGAAATTTCACTTATTTCAGGGTAATAAGTCAGAAATTCCCCTTATTATGAGGGAAAAATACAGAAATTCCACTTATTTAGAGGCATAAAGGCAGAAATTCCCCTCATTTTGGAGCAAAAATGAAGAAATTTCCCTTTTTTATGGCAAAAAGGTATGCATTCCCCTTATTTTTGGGTAAAAAGGCAGAAATTCCCCGTATTTTGGAGCAAAATTGCAGAAATTCTCCTAATTGTGGGGCAAAAAGGCAAAAATTCTCATTATTCTGGGGCAAAACTCAGAAATTCCACTTATTTTGGGGCAAAATTGCAGGAATTTACTTTATTTTGGGGCAAAATTGCAGAAATTTCCCTTATTTGGGGCAAAATTGCAGAAAATTCACTTATTTTCAGGTAAAAAGGCTGAAATTCCCTTTATTTTGAGGTAAAAAGGGAGAAATTCCCCTTATTTTGGGGGAAAATTGCAGAAATTTTCCATATTTTAGGGCAAAAAGGCAGAAATGCCTTATATTTTGGGGCAAAAAAGCAGAAATTCCCCTTATTTTGTGGTAAAATTGCAGAAATTTCTAATATTTCAGTGCAAAATGGCAGAAATTTCCCTTATTTGGGGGCAAAAATGGAATCCCTAATTTTTGGCTAAAATTGTAAAAATTTCACTTATTTCCAGACAAAAAGGCAGAAATTCCACTTAATTTCAGGCAAAAAGGCAGCAATGACCCGTATTTTGGAGAAAAATTGCATAAATTCCCCTAATTTTGGATCAAAATGCAGAAATTCCCCTTATTTTGGCGTAAAACTGCAGAAATTTCAATTATTTCGTGGCAAAATGGAAGAAATTCCCCTTATTTTCGGTGAAAGAGGCAGTAAATCCTCGTATTTTGGAGCAAAATTGGAGAAATACACCTAATTTTGGGGTAAAACATGCAGTAATTTTCTTTTTTTGTGGCAAAAAGGCAGAAATTCCCCTTATTTTGGGGCAAATGTCAGAAATTCCCCTTATTTTAGGGCAAAATTGCAGAAATTTCCTTTATTTGTGGGCAAAAAACAGAAATTCCCCTTATTTTGGGGCAATATTGCAGAAATTTGCTTTATTATGGAGAAAAATTTCAGATATTCCCCTTATTCTAGAGCAAAATTGCAGAAATTTCAATTATTTCAGAAAAAAAGCAAAAATTTTTTTTGTTTTGAGGCAAAAAGTCAGAAATTTCTATTATTTTTTGGGCAAAAAGGCAGATATTCACCTTATTTTGGGATAAAATTGGAGAAATTTAACATATTTCAGGGCAAAAGGGCAGAAATTCACCTTATTTTGGGGCAAAAAGGCAGAAATTCCCTTTATTTTGGGATAAAATTGGAGAAATTTCCCTTATTTAGAAGCAAAAAGGCAGAAAATCCTTTTAATTTTGGGTAAATAGGCAGAATTTCCCCGTATTTTGGAGCAAAATTGCAGAAATTCCCCTAAAATTGGGGCAAAAATGCAGAAATTCCCTTTATTTGGGGCAAAAAGGCAGAAGTTCCCCTTATTTTCAGGAAAAGAGGAAGAAATTTCCTGTATTTTGAAGCAAAATTGCAGAAACTCCCCTAATTTTGGGGCAAAAATGCAGAAATTCCCTTTATTTTGGGGCAAAAATACAGAAATTCTCCTTATTTTAGGGCAAAAATCAGAAATTTCCCTTATTTTGGGGCAAAATTTTAGAAATTTCTTCTATTTTGTAACAGACTTGCAGAAATTTTTCTTATTTTGTGGCAAAAAGGCAGAAATTCCCCTTATTTTGGGATAAAATTGCAGAAATTTCCCTTTTTTGGGGGCAAAAAACAGAAATTCCCCTTATTTTGTTGCAAAATTGCAGAAATTTCCCTTATTATGGAAAAAAATTGCAGAAATTTCCCTTATTTTGGGGCAAAATTGCAGAAATTTCACTTATTTCAGAGAAAAAAACTCAGAAATTTCTCTTATTTTGGGGCAAAAAGGCAGAAATTTCTTTTATTTTGGTACAAAATTGTAGAAATTTTCTTTATTTTGGGGCAAAAATGCAGAAATTCCAAATATTTTGGGGCAAAAATGCAGAGATTTTCCTTATTATGAGGTAAAATGCTGAAATTCCCCGTATTTTGGGGCAAAAAGACAGAAATTCCCTTTATTTTGTGGCAAAAGGCAGAAATTTCCCTTATTTTGGGGCAAAATTGCAGAAATTTCACATATTTCAGGGCAAAAATCAAAAATTCCTTCTATTTTGGGGCAAAAAGACAGAAATTCCGTTTATTTTTGGGTAAAAAGGCAGAAATTTCACTTATGTTGTGGTAAGAAGGAAGAAATTCCTCTTATTTTGGGGCAAAAATGAAGAAATTTCTCTTTTTTGTTGCAAAAGGTATACATTCTTCTTATTTTCGGGCAAAAAAGCAGAAATTCCTCGTATTTTGGAGCACAATTGCAGAAAATCCACTAATTGTGGAGCAAAAAGGCAGAAAATCCCTATATGTTCAGGCAAAAACACAGAAATTCTCTTTATTTTGGGGCAAAACTCAGAAATTTCACATATTTTGGGTCAAAATTGAAGAAATTTCATTTATTTCAGGGAAAAAAGGCAGAAACTTTCTTTATTTTAAGGCAAAAAGGCAGAAATTCCTAATATTTTGTGGCAAAAAGCAGAAATTCCCCTTATTTTGAGGTATAAAGGCTGAAATTCCCTTTATTTGGGGGCAAAAAGGCAGAAATTCCCCTTATTTTGTTGCAAAATTGCAGAAATTTCCCTTATTATGGAAAAAAATTGCAGAAATTTTCCTCATTTTGGGGCAAAATTGCAGAAATTTTAGTTATTCCAGAGACAAAAACTCAGAAATTTCTCTTATTTTGGGGCAAAAAGGCAGAAATTTCTTTTACTTTGGTACAAAATTGTAGAAATTTTCTTTATTTTGGGGAAAAATGCAGAAATTCCAAATATTTTGGGGCAAAAATGCAGAGATTCCCCTTAATAAGAGGTAAAATGCTGAAATTCCCCTTATTTTGGCGCAAAAAGACAGAAATTCCCTTTATTTTGTGGCAAAAAAACAGAAATTTCCCTTATTTTGGGGCAAAATTGCAGAAATTTCACATATTTCAGGGCAAAAATCAAAAATTCCTTTTATTTTGGGGCAAAAAGACAGAAATTCCGTTTATTTTTGGGTAAAAAAACAGAAATTTCACTTATTTTGAGGTAAGAAGGAAGAAATTCCTCTTATTTTGGGGCAAAAATGAAGAAATTTCTCTTTTTTGTTGCAAAAGGTATACATTCTTCTTATTTTCGGGCAAAAAAGCAGAAATTCCTCGTATTTTGGAGCACAATTGCAGAAAATCCACTAATTGTGGAGCAAAAAGGCAGAAAATCCCTATATGTTCAGGCAAAAACACAGAAATTCTCTTTATTTTGGGGCAAAACTCAGAAATTTCACTTATTTTGGGGCAAAATTGAAGAAATTTCACTTATTTCAGGGAAAAAAGGCAGAAACTTTCTTTATTTTGGGGCAAAAAGGCAGAAATTCCTAATATTTTGTGGCAAAATGCAGAAATTCCCCTTATTTTGAGGTAAAAAGGCTGAAATTCCCTTTATTTGTGGTCAAAAAGGCAGAAATTTCCCTTATTTTGGGCCAAAATTGCAGAAATTTCACTTATTTCAGGGTAATAAGTCAGAAATTCCCCTTACTATGGGGGAAAAAGACAGAAATTCCACTTATTTAGAGGCATAAAGGCAGAAATTCCCCTTATTTTGGAGCAAAAATGAAGAAATTTCCCTTTTTTATGGCAAAAAGGTATGCATTCCCCTTATTTTCGGGTAAAAAGGCAGAAATTCCCCGTATTTTGGAGCAAAATTGCAGAAATTCTCCTAATTGTGTGGCAAAAAGGCAAAAATTCTCCTTATTTTGGGGCAAAACTCAGAAATTCCACTTATTTTGGGGCAAAATTGCAGAAATTTCCCTTATTTGGGGCAAAATTGCAGAAAATTCATTTATTTTCAAATAAAAAGGCTGAAATTCCCTTTATTTTGGGGTAAAAAGAGAGTAATTCCCCTTATTTTGGGGAAAAATTGCAGAAATTTTCCTTATTTTAGGGCAAAAAGGCAGAAATTCCTTATATTTTGTTGCAAAAAGGCAGAAATTCCCCTTATTTTGGGGTAAAATTGAAGAAATTTCAAATATTTCAGTGCAAAATGGCAGAAATTTCTCTTATTTTGGGGCAAAAATGGAATCCCTAATTTTTGGCTAAAATTGCAGAAATTTCACTTATTTCCAGACAAAAAGGCAGAAATTCCACTTAATTTCAGGCAAAAAGGCAGCAATGACCCGTATTTTGGAGCAAAATTGCATAAATTCCTCTAATTTTGGATCAAAAAGGCAGAAATTCCTCTTATTTTGGCGTAAAACTGCAGAAATTTCAATTATTTCGCGGCAAAATGGAAGAAATTCCCTTTATTTTCGGTGAAATAGGCAGAGAATCCTCGTATTTTGGAGCAAAATTGCAGAAATACACCTAATTATGGGGTAAAACACGCAGGAATTTTCTCTTTTGTGGAAAAAGGCAGAAATTCCCCTTATTTTGGGGCAAATGTCAGAAATTCCCCTTATTTTGGGGCAAAATTGCAGAAATTTGCTTTATTATGGGGAAAAATTTTAGATATTTCACTTATTCTAGGGCAAAATGGCAGAAATTTCCTTTATTTGTGGGCAAAAAACAGAAATTCCCCTTATTTCAGGGCAATATTGCAGAAATTCTCTTTATTATGGAGAAAAATTTCAGATATTTCCCATATTCTAGAGCAAAATTGCAGAAATTTCACTTAATTCAGAAAAAAAAATCAAAAATTTTTCTTGTTTTAGGGCAAAAAGTCAGAAATTTCTATTATTTTTTGGGCAAAAAGGCAGAAATTCACCTTATTTTGGGATAAAATTGAGGAAATTTAACATATTTCAGGGCAAAAGGGCAGAAATTCACCTTATTTTGGGGCAAAAAGGCAGAAATTCCCTTTATTTTAGGATAAAATTGGAGAAATTTCCCTTATTTAGAAGCAAAAAGGCAGAAAATCCTTTTAATTTTGGGTAAAAAGGCAGAATTTCCCCGTATTTTGGAGCAAAATTGCAGAATTTCCCCTAATATTAAGGAAAAAATGCAGAAATTCCCTTTATTTGGGGCAAAAAGGCAGAAGTTCCCCTTATTTTCGGGAAAAGAGGAAGAAATTTCCTGTATTTTGAAGCAAAATTGCAGAAACTCCCCTAATTTTGGGGCAAAAATGCAGAAATTCCCTTTATTTTGGGGCAAAAATGCAGAAATTCTCCTTATTTTAGGGCAAAAATCAGAAATTTCCCTTATTTTGGGGCAAAATTTTAGAAATTTCTTCTATTTTGTAACAGACTTGCAGAAATTTTTCTTATTTTGTGGCAAAAAGGCAGAAATTCCCCTTATTTTGGGATAAAATTGCAGAAATTTCCCTTTTTTGGGGGCAAAAAACAGAAATTCCCCTTATTTTGTTGCAAAATTGCAGAAATTTCCCTTATTATGGAAAAAAATTGCAGAAATTTCCCTTATTTTGGGGCAAAATTGCAGAAATTTCACTTATTTCAGAGAAAAAAACTCAGAAATTTCTCTTATTTTGGGGCAAAAAGGCAGAAATTTCTTTTACTTTGGTACAAAATTGTAGAAATTTTCTTTATTTTGGGGCAAAAATGCAGAAATTCCAAATATTTTGGGGCAAAAATGCAGAGATTTTCCTTATTATGAGGTAAAATGCTGAAATTCCCCGTATTTTTGGGCAAAAAGACAGAAAATCCCTTTATTTTGTGGCAAAAAGGCAGAAATTTCCCTTATTTTGGGGCAAAATTGCAGAAATTTCACATATTTCAGGGCAAAAATCAAAAATTCCTTTTATTTTGGGGCAAAAAGACAGAAATTCAGTTTATTTTTGGGTAAAAAGGCAGAAATTTCACTTATTTTGAGGTAAGAAGGAAGAAATTCCTCTTATTTTGGGGCAAAAATGAAGAAATTTCTCTTTTTTGTTGCAAAAGGTATACATTCTTCTTATTTTCGGGCAAAAAAGCAGAAATTCCTCGTATTTTGGAGCACAATTGCAGAAAATCCACTAATTGTGGAGCAAAAAGGCAGAAAATCCCTATATGTTCAGGCAAAAACACAGAAATTCTCTTTATTTTGGGGCAAAACTCAGAAATTTCACATATTTTGGGTCAAAATTGAAGAAATTTCATTTATTTCAGGGAAAAAAGGCAGAAACTTTCTTTATTTTAAGGCAAAAAGGCAGAAATTCCTAATATTTTGTGGCAAAAAGCAGAAATTCCCCTTATTTTGAGGTATAAAGGCTGAAATTCCCTTTATTTGGGGGCAAAAAGGCAGAAATTCCCCTTATTTTGTTGCAAAATTGCAGAAATTTCCCTTATTATGGAAAAAAATTGCAGAAATTTTCCTCATTTTGGGGCAAAATTGCAGAAATTTTAGTTATTCCAGAGACAAAAACTCAGAAATTTCTCTTATTTTGGGGCAAAAAGGCAGAAATTTCTTTTACTTTGGTACAAAATTGTAGAAATTTTCTTTATTTTGGGGAAAAATGCAGAAATTCCAAATATTTTGGGGCAAAAATGCAGAGATTCCCCTTAATAAGAGGTAAAATGCTGAAATTCCCCTTATTTTGGCGCAAAAAGACAGAAATTCCCTTTATTTTGTGGCAAAAAAACAGAAATTTCCCTTATTTTGGGGCAAAATTGCAGAAATTTCACATATTTCAGGGCAAAAATCAAAAATTCCTTTTATTTTGGGGCAAAAAGACAGAAATTCCGTTTATTTTTGGGTAAAAAAACAGAAATTTCACTTATTTTGAGGTAAGAAGGAAGAAATTCCTCTTATTTTGGGGCAAAAATGAAGAAATTTCTCTTTTTTGTTGCAAAAGGTATACATTCTTCTTATTTTCGGGCAAAAAAGCAGAAATTCCTCGTATTTTGGAGCACAATTGCAGAAAATCCACTAATTGTGGAGCAAAAAGGCAGAAAATCCCTATATGTTCAGGCAAAAACACAGAAATTCTCTTTATTTTGGGGCAAAACTCAGAAATTTCACTTATTTTGGGGCAAAATTGAAGAAATTTCACTTATTTCAGGGAAAAAAGGCAGAAACTTTCTTTATTTTGGGGCAAAAAGGCAGAAATTCCTAATATTTTGTGGCAAAATGCAGAAATTCCCCTTATTTTGAGGTAAAAAGGCTGAAATTCCCTTTATTTGTGGTCAAAAAGGCAGAAATTTCCCTTATTTTGGGCCAAAATTGCAGAAATTTCACTTATTTCAGGGTAATAAGTCAGAAATTCCCCTTACTATGGGGGAAAAAGACAGAAATTCCACTTATTTAGAGGCATAAAGGCAGAAATTCCCCTTATTTTGGAGCAAAAATGAAGAAATTTCCCTTTTTTATGGCAAAAAGGTATGCATTCCCCTTATTTTCGGGTAAAAAGGCAGAAATTCCCCGTATTTTGGAGCAAAATTGCAGAAATTCTCCTAATTGTGTGGCAAAAAGGCAAAAATTCTCCTTATTTTGGGGCAAAACTCAGAAATTCCACTTATTTTGGGGCAAAATTGCAGAAATTTCCCTTATTTGGGGCAAAATTGCAGAAAATTCATTTATTTTCAAATAAAAAGGCTGAAATTCCCTTTATTTTGGGGTAAAAAGAGAGTAATTCCCCTTATTTTGGGGAAAAATTGCAGAAATTTTCCTTATTTTAGGGCAAAAAGGCAGAAATTCCTTATATTTTGTTGCAAAAAGGCAGAAATTCCCCTTATTTTGGGGTAAAATTGAAGAAATTTCAAATATTTCAGTGCAAAATGGCAGAAATTTCTCTTATTTTGGGGCAAAAATGGAATCCCTAATTTTTGGCTAAAATTGCAGAAATTTCACTTATTTCCAGACAAAAAGGCAGAAATTCCACTTAATTTCAGGCAAAAAGGCAGCAATGACCCGTATTTTGGAGCAAAATTGCATAAATTCCTCTAATTTTGGATCAAAAAGGCAGAAATTCCTCTTATTTTGGCGTAAAACTGCAGAAATTTCAATTATTTCGCGGCAAAATGGAAGAAATTCCCTTTATTTTCGGTGAAATAGGCAGAGAATCCTCGTATTTTGGAGCAAAATTGCAGAAATACACCTAATTATGGGGTAAAACACGCAGGAATTTTCTCTTTTGTGGAAAAAGGCAGAAATTCCCCTTATTTTGGGGCAAATGTCAGAAATTCCCCTTATTTTGGGGCAAAATTGCAGAAATTTGCTTTATTATGGGGAAAAATTTTAGATATTTCACTTATTCTAGGGCAAAATGGCAGAAATTTCCTTTATTTGTGGGCAAAAAACAGAAATTCCCCTTATTTCAGGGCAATATTGCAGAAATTCTCTTTATTATGGAGAAAAATTTCAGATATTTCCCATATTCTAGAGCAAAATTGCAGAAATTTCACTTAATTCAGAAAAAAAAATCAAAAATTTTTCTTGTTTTAGGGCAAAAAGTCAGAAATTTCTATTATTTTTTGGGCAAAAAGGCAGAAATTCACCTTATTTTGGGATAAAATTGAGGAAATTTAACATATTTCAGGGCAAAAGGGCAGAAATTCACCTTATTTTGGGGCAAAAAGGCAGAAATTCCCTTTATTTTAGGATAAAATTGGAGAAATTTCCCTTATTTAGAAGCAAAAAGGCAGAAAATCCTTTTAATTTTGGGTAAAAAGGCAGAATTTCCCCGTATTTTGGAGCAAAATTGCAGAATTTCCCCTAATATTAAGGAAAAAATGCAGAAATTCCCTTTATTTGGGGCAAAAAGGCAGAAGTTCCCCTTATTTTCGGGAAAAGAGGAAGAAATTTCCTGTATTTTGAAGCAAAATTGCAGAAACTCCCCTAATTTTGGGGCAAAAATGCAGAAATTCCCTTTATTTTGGGGCAAAAATGCAGAAATTCTCCTTATTTTAGGGCAAAAATCAGAAATTTCCCTTATTTTGGGGCAAAATTTTAGAAATTTCTTCTATTTTGTAACAGACTTGCAGAAATTTTTCTTATTTTGTGGCAAAAAGGCAGAAATTCCCCTTATTTTGGGATAAAATTGCAGAAATTTCCCTTTTTTGGGGGCAAAAAACAGAAATTCCCCTTATTTTGTTGCAAAATTGCAGAAATTTCCCTTATTATGGAAAAAAATTGCAGAAATTTCCCTTATTTTGGGGCAAAATTGCAGAAATTTCACTTATTTCAGAGAAAAAAACTCAGAAATTTCTCTTATTTTGGGGCAAAAAGGCAGAAATTTCTTTTACTTTGGTACAAAATTGTAGAAATTTTCTTTATTTTGGGGCAAAAATGCAGAAATTCCAAATATTTTGGGGCAAAAATGCAGAGATTTTCCTTATTATGAGGTAAAATGCTGAAATTCCCCGTATTTTTGGGCAAAAAGACAGAAAATCCCTTTATTTTGTGGCAAAAAGGCAGAAATTTCCCTTATTTTGGGGCAAAATTGCAGAAATTTCACATATTTCAGGGCAAAAATCAAAAATTCCTTTTATTTTGGGGCAAAAAGACAGAAATTCAGTTTATTTTTGGGTAAAAAGGCAGAAATTTCACTTATTTTGAGGTAAGAAGGAAGAAATTCCTCTTATTTTGGGGCAAAAATGAAGAAATTTCTCTTTTTTGTTGCAAAAGGTATACATTCTTCTTATTTTCGGGCAAAAAAGCAGAAATTCCTCGTATTTTGGAGCACAATTGCAGAAAATCCACTAATTGTGGAGCAAAAAGGCAGAAAATCCCTATATGTTCAGGCAAAAACACAGAAATTCTCTTTATTTTGGGGCAAAACTCAGAAATTTCACATATTTTGGGTCAAAATTGAAGAAATTTCATTTATTTCAGGGAAAAAAGGCAGAAACTTTCTTTATTTTAAGGCAAAAAGGCAGAAATTCCTAATATTTTGTGGCAAAAAGCAGAAATTCCCCTTATTTTGAGGTATAAAGGCTGAAATTCCCTTTATTTGGGGGCAAAAAGGCAGAAATTCCCCTTATTTTGTTGCAAAATTGCAGAAATTTCCCTTATTATGGAAAAAAATTGCAGAAATTTTCCTCATTTTGGGGCAAAATTGCAGAAATTTTAGTTATTCCAGAGACAAAAACTCAGAAATTTCTCTTATTTTGGGGCAAAAAGGCAGAAATTTCTTTTACTTTGGTACAAAATTGTAGAAATTTTCTTTATTTTGGGGAAAAATGCAGAAATTCCAAATATTTTGGGGCAAAAATGCAGAGATTCCCCTTAATAAGAGGTAAAATGCTGAAATTCCCCTTATTTTGGCGCAAAAAGACAGAAATTCCCTTTATTTTGTGGCAAAAAAACAGAAATTTCCCTTATTTTGGGGCAAAATTGCAGAAATTTCACATATTTCAGGGCAAAAATCAAAAATTCCTTTTATTTTGGGGCAAAAAGACAGAAATTCCGTTTATTTTTGGGTAAAAAAACAGAAATTTCACTTATTTTGAGGTAAGAAGGAAGAAATTCCTCTTATTTTGGGGCAAAAATGAAGAAATTTCTCTTTTTTGTTGCAAAAGGTATACATTCTTCTTATTTTCGGGCAAAAAAGCAGAAATTCCTCGTATTTTGGAGCACAATTGCAGAAAATCCACTAATTGTGGAGCAAAAAGGCAGAAAATCCCTATATGTTCAGGCAAAAACACAGAAATTCTCTTTATTTTGGGGCAAAACTCAGAAATTTCACTTATTTTGGGGCAAAATTGAAGAAATTTCACTTATTTCAGGGGAAAAAGGCAGAAACTTTCTTTATTTTGGGGCAAAAAGGCAGAAATTCCTAATATTTTGTGGCAAAATGCAGAAATTCCCCTTATTTTGAGGTAAAAAGGCTGAAATTCCCTTTATTTGTGGTCAAAAAGGCAGAAATTTCCCTTATTTTGGGCCAAAATTGCAGAAATTTCACTTATTTCAGGGTAATAAGTCAGAAATTCCCCTTACTATGGGGGAAAAAGACAGAAATTCCACTTATTTAGAGGCATAAAGGCAGAAATTCCCCTTATTTTGGAGCAAAAATGAAGAAATTTCCCTTTTTTATGGCAAAAAGTTATGCATTCCCCTTATTTTCGGGTAAAAAGGCAGAAATTCCCCGTATTTTGGAGCAAAATTGCAGAAATTCTCCTAATTGTGTGGCAAAAAGGCAAAAATTCTCCTTATTTTGGGGCAAAACTCAGAAATTCCACTTATTTTGGGGCAAAATTGCAGGAATTTACCTTATTTTGGGGCAAAATTGCAGAAATTTCCCTTATTTGGGGCAAAATTGCAGAAAATTCATTTATTTTCAAATAAAAAGGCTGAAATTCCCTTTATTTTGGGGTAAAAAGAGAGTAATTCCCCTTATTTTGGGGAAAAATTGCAGAAATTTTCCTTATTTTAGGGCAAAAAGGCAGAAATTCCTTATATTTTGTTGCAAAAAGGCAGAAATTCCCCTTATTTTGGGGTAAAATTGAAGAAATTTCAAATATTTCAGTGCAAAATGGCAGAAATTTCTCTTATTTTGGGGCAAAAATGGAATCCCTAATTTTTGGCTAAAATTGCAGAAATTTCACTTATTTCCAGACAAAAAGGCAGAAATTCCACTTAATTTCAGGCAAAAAGGCAGCAATGACCCGTATTTTGGAGCAAAATTGCATAAATTCCTCTAATTTTGGATCAAAAAGGCAGAAATTCCTCTTATTTTGGCGTAAAACTGCAGAAATTTCAATTATTTCGCGGCAAAATGAAAGAAATTCCCTTTATTTTCGGTGAAATAGGCAGAGAATCCTCGTATTTTGGAGCAAAATTGCAGAAATACACCTAATTTTGGGGTAAAACATGCAGGAATTTTCTCTTTTGTGGAAAAAGGCAGAAATTCCCCTTATTTTGGGGCAAATGTCAGAAATTCCCCTTATTTTGGGGCAAAATTGCAGAAATTTGCTTTATTATGGGGAAAAATTTTAGATATTTCACTTATTCTAGGGCAAAATGGCAGAAATTTCCTTTATTTGTGGGCAAAAAACAGAAATTCCCCTTATTTCAGGGCAATATTGCAGAAATTCTCTTTATTATGGAGAAAAATTTCAGATATTTCCCATATTCTAGAGCAAAATTGCAGAAATTTCACTTAATTCAGAAAAAAAAGCAAAAATTTTTCTTGTTTTAGGGCAAAAAGTCAGAAATTTCTATTATTTTTTGGGCAAAAAGGCAGAAATTCACCTTATTTTGGGATAAAATTGAGGAAATTTAACATATTTCAGGGCAAAAGGGCAGAAATTCACCTTATTTTGGGGCAAAAAGGCAGAAATTCCCTTTATTTTAGGATAAAATTGGAGAAATTTCCCTTATTTAGAAGCAAAAAGGCAGAAAATCCTTTTAATTTTGGGTAAAAAGGCAGAATTTCCCCGTATTTTGGAGCAAAATTGCAGAATTTCCCCTAATATTAAGGAAAAAATGCAGAAATTCCCTTTTTTTGGGGCAAAAAGGCAGAAGTTCCCCTTATTTTCGGGAAAAGAGGAAGAAATTTCCTGTATTTTGAAGCAAAATTGCAGAAACTCCCCTAATTTTGGGGCAAAAATGCAGAAATTCCCTTTATTTTGGGGCAAAAATACAGAAATTCTCCTTATTTTAGGGCAAAAATCAGAAATTTCCCTTATTTTGGGGCAAAATTTTAGAAATTTCTTCTATTTTGTAACAGACTTGCAGAAATTTTTCTTATTTTGTGGCAAAAAGGCAGAAATTCCCCTTATTTTGGGATAAAATTGCAGAAATTTCCCTTTTTTGGGGGCAAAAAACAGAAATTCCCCTTATTTTGTTGCAAAATTGCAGAAATTTCCCTTATTATGGAAAAAAATTGCAGAAATTTCCCTTATTTTGGGGCAAAATTGCAGAAATTTCACTTATTTCAGAGAAAAAAACTCAGAAATTTCTCTTATTTTGGGGCAAAAAGGCAGAAATTTCTTTTACTTTGGTACAAAATTGTAGAAATTTTCTTTATTTTGGGGCAAAAATGCAGAAATTCCAAATATTTTGGGGCAAAAATGCAGAGATTTTCCTTATTATGAGGTAAAATGCTGAAATTCCCCATATTTTTGGGCAAAAAGACAGAAAATCCCTTTATTTTGTGGCAAAAAGGCAGAAATTTCCCTTATTTTGGGGCAAAATTGCAGAAATTTCACATATTTCAGGGCAAAAATCAAAAATTCCTTTTATTTTGGGGCAAAAAGACAGAAATTCAGTTTATTTTTGGGTAAAAAGGCAGAAATTTCACTTATTTTGAGGTAAGAAGGAAGAAATTCCTCTTATTTTGGGGCAAAAATGAAGAAATTTCTCTTTTTTGTTGCAAAAGGTATACATTCTTCTTATTTTCGGGCAAAAAAGCAGAAATTCCTTGTATTTTGGAGCACAATTGCAGAAAATCCACTAATTGTGGAGCAAAAAGGCAGAAAATCCCTATATGTTCAGGCAAAAACACAGAAATTCTCTTTATTTTGGGGCAAAACTCAGAAATTTCACATATTTTGGGTCAAAATTGAAGAAATTTCATTTATTTCAGGGAAAAAAGGCAGAAACTTTCTTTATTTTAAGGCAAAAAGGCAGAAATTCCTAATATTTTGTGGCAAAAAGCAGAAATTCCCCTTATTTTGAGGTATAAAGGCTGAAATTCCCTTTATTTGGGGGCAAAAAGGCAGAAATTTCCCTTATTTTGGGGCAAAATTGCAGAAATTTCACTTATTTCAGGGTAATAAGTCAGAAATTCCCCTTATTATGGGGGAAAAAGACAGAAATTCCACTTATTTAGAGGCATAAAGGCAGAAATTCCCCTTATTTTGGAGCAAAAATGAAGAAATTTCCCTTTTTTATGGCAAAAAGGTATGCATTCCCCTTATTTTCGGGAAAAAGGCAGAAATTCCCCGTATTTTGGAGCAAAATTGCAGAAATTCCCCTCATTGTGGGGCAAAAAGGCAAAAATTCTTCTTATTTTGGGGCAAAACTCAAAAATTCCACTTATTTTGGGGCAAAATTGCAGGAATTTACCTTATTTTGGGGCAAAATTGCAGAAATTTCCCTTATTTGGGGCAAAATTGCAGAAAATTCACTTATTTTCAGATAAAAAGGCTGAAATTCCCTTTATTTTGGGGTTAAAAGGAGAAATTCCCCTTATTTTGGGGAAAAATTGCAGAAATTTTCCTTATTTTAGGGAAAAAAGGCAGAAATTCCTTATATTTTGGGGCAAAAAGGCAGAAATTCCCCTTATTTTGGGGTAAAATTGCAGAAATTTCAAATATTTCAGTGCAAAATGGCAGAAATTTCCCTTATTTTGGGGCAAAAATGGAATCCCTAATTTTTGGCTAAAATTGCAGAAATTTCACTTATTTCCAGACAAAAGGCAGAAATTCCACTTAATTTCAGGCAAAAAGGCTGCAATGACCCGTATTTTGGAGCAAAATTGCATAAATTCCCCTAAATTTGGATCAAAAAGGCAGAAATTCCCCTTATTTTGGCGTAAAACTGCAGAAATTTCAATTATTTCGCGGCAAAATGGAAGAAATTCCCCTTATTTTCGGTGAAAGAGGCAGAAAATCCTCGTATTTTGGAGCAAAATTGCAGAAATACACCTAATTTTGGGGTAAAACATGCAGTAATTTTCTTTTTTGTGGCAAAAAGGCAGAAATTCCCCTTATTTTGTAGCAAATGTAAGAAATTCCTTTTATTTTAGGGCAAAATTGCAGAAATTTCCCTTATTTGGGGGCAAAAAACAGAAATTCCCCTTATTTTGGGGCAAAATTGCAGAAATTTGATTTATTATGGGGAAAAATTTCAGATATTTCACTTATTCTAGGGCAAAATCGCAGAAATTTTAATTATTTCAGAAAAAAAAGCAAAAATTTTTCTTATTTTGGGGCAAAAAGTCCGAAATTTCTATTATTTTATGGGAAAAAAGTCAGAAATTCACCATATTTTGGGGTAAAATTGGAGAAATTTAACATATTTCATGGCAAAAGGGCAGAAATTCCCCTTATTTTGGGACAAAAAGGCAGAAATTCCCTTTATTTTGGGATAAAATTGCAGAAATTTCCCTTATTTGGAAGCAAAAATGCAGAAAATCCTTTTAATTTTGGGTAAAAAGGCAGAATTTTCCCGTATTT
The DNA here is from genome assembly GCF_963924665.1 of Micromys minutus. Classification (NCBI taxonomy): domain Eukaryota; kingdom Metazoa; phylum Chordata; class Mammalia; order Rodentia; family Muridae; genus Micromys; species Micromys minutus. Next base: position 1,194,698 of record NW_027667806.1, on the reverse strand, counting down.
TGGAGCAAAATTTCAGAAATTTCTCTAATATTGGGGCAAAAATGCAGAAATTCCGTTTATTTGGGGCAAAAAGGCAGAAGTTCCCCTTATTTTCGGGAAAAGAGAAAGAAATTCCCTGTATTTTGAAGCAAAAAAGCAGAAACTCCCCTAATTTTGGGGCAAAAAGGCAGAAATTCCCTTTATTTTGGGGAAAAATACAGAAATTCTTCTTATTTTGGGGCAAAAATCAGAAATTTCCCTTATTTTGGGGCAAAATTTTAAAAATTTCTTCTATTTTGTTACAGACTTGCAAAAATTTTTCTTATTTTGTGGCAAAAAGGCAGAAATTCCCATTATTTTGGATAAAAATTGCAGAAATTTCCCTTTTTTGGGGGCAAAAAACAGAAATTCCCCTTATTTTGTTGCAAAATTGCAGAAATTTCCCTTATTATGGAAAAAAATTTCAGAAATTTTCCTCATTTTGGGGCAAAATTGCAGAAATTTCAGTTATTTCAGAGACAAAAACTCAGAAATTTCTCTTATTTTGGGGCAAAAAGGCAGAAATTTCTTTTACTTTGGTACAAAATTGTAGAAATTTTCTTTATTTTGGGGCAAAAATGCAGAAATTCCAAATATTTTGGGGCAAAATTGCAGAGATTCCCCTTATTATGAGGTAAAATGCTGAAATTCCCCTTATTTTGGCGCAAAAAGACAGAAATTCCCTTTATTTTGTGGCAAAAAAACAGAAATTTCCCTTATTTTGGGGCAAAATTGCAGAAATTTCACATATTTCAGGGCAAAAATCAAAAATTCCTTTTATTTTGGGGCAAAAAGACAGAAATTCCGTTTATTTTTGGGTAAAAAGACAGAAATTTCACTTATTTTGAGGTAAGAAGGAAGAAATTCCTCTTATTTTGGGGCAAAAATGAAGAAATTTCTCTTTTTTGTTGCAAAAGGTATACATTCTTCTTATTTTCGGGCAAAAAAGCAGAAATTCCTCGTATTTTGGAGCACAATTGCAGAAAATCCACTAATTGTGGAGCAAAAAGGCAGAAAATCCCTATATGTTCAGGCAAAAACACAGAAATTCTCTTTATTTTGGGGCAAAACTCAGAAATTTCACTTATTTTGGGGCAAAATTGAAGAAATTTCACTTATTTCAGGGAAAAAAGGCAGAAACTTTCTTTATTTTGGGGCAAAAAGGCAGAAATTCCTAATATTTTGTGGCAAAATGCAGAAATTCCCCTTATTTTGAGGTAAAAAGGCTGAAATTCCCTTTATTTGTGGTCAAAAAGGCAGAAATTTCCCTTATTTTGGGCCAAAATTGCAGAAATTTCACTTATTTCAGGGTAATAAGTCAGAAATTCCCCTTACTATGGGGGAAAAAGACAGAAATTCCACTTATTTAGAGGCATAAAGGCAGAAATTCCCCTTATTTTGGAGCAAAAATGAAGAAATTTCCCTTTTTTATGGCAAAAAGGTATGCATTCCCCTTATTTTCGGGTAAAAAGGAAGAAATTCCCCGAATTTTGGAGCAAAATTGCAGAAATTCTCCTAATTGTGGGGCAAAAAGGCAAAAATTCTTCTTATTTTGGGGCAAAACTCAGAAATTCCACTTATTTGGGGGCAAAATTGAAGGAATTTACCTTATTTTGGGGCAAAATTGCAGAAATTTCCCTTATTTGGGGCAAAATTGCAGAAAATTCACTTATTTTCAAATAAAAAGGCTGAAATTCCCTTTATTTTGGGGTAAAAAGGGAGTAATTCCCCTTATTTTGGGGAAAAATTGCAGAAATTTTCCTTATTTTAGGGCAAAAAGGCAGAAATTCCTTATATTTTGGGGCAAAAAGGCAGAAATTCCTCTTATTTTGGGGTAAAATTGCAGAAATTTCAAATATTTCAGTGCAAAATGGCAGAAATTTCCCTTATTTTGGGGCAAAAATGGAATCCCTAATTTTTGGCTAAAATTGCAGAAATTTCACTTATTTCCAGACAAAAAGGCAGAAATTCCACTTAATTTCAGGCAAAAAGGCAGCAATGACCCGTATTTTGGAGCAAAATTGCATAAATTCCCCTAATTTTGGATCAAAAAGGCAGAAATTCCTCTTATTTTGGCGTAAAACTGCAGAAATTTCAATTATTTCGCGGCAAAATGGAAGAAATTCCCTTTATTTTCGGTGAAAGAGGCAGAAAATCCTCGTATTTTGGAGCAAAGTTGCAGAAATACACCTAATTTTGGGGTAAAACATGCAGGAATTTTCTTTTTTGTGGCAAAAAGGCAGAAATTCCCCTTATTTTGGGGCAAATGTCAGAAATTCCCCTTATTTTGGGGCAAAATTGCAGAAATTTGCTTTATTATGGAGAAAAATTTCAGATATTTCACTTATTCTAGGGCAAAATTGCAGAAATTTCACTTATTTCAGAAAAAAAAAGCAAAAATTTTTCTTATTTTGGGGCAAAAAGGCAGAAGTTCCCATTATTTTGGGGCAAAAAGGCAGAAATTCACCTTATTTTAGGGTAAAATTGCAGAAATTTCACACATTTCAGGGCAAAAAGGCAGAAATTCCCCGTATTTTGAGGTAAAATGCTGAAATTCCCCATATTTAGGGGCAAAAGGCAGAAATTCCCCTTATTTTGGGGCAAAAAGGCACAAATTTCCCTTATTTTCAGGCAAAATTGCAGAAATTTCATTTATTTCAGGGTAAAAAGTCAGAAATTCCCCTTATTTTGGGGCAAAAAGAAGAAATTTCTTTTATTATGGTACAAAATTGAAGAAATTTTCTTTATTTTGGAACAAAAAGGCAGAAATTCCCAATATTTTGGGGTAAAAGTCAGAAATTCTTTTTATTTTGAGGTAAAATGCAGAAATTTCTTTTATTTAGAGGTAAAATACAGAAATTCCATTAATATTGGTGGAAAATGCAGAAATTCCCTTTATTTTGGGGCTAAAAGGCAGAAATTTTCCGTATTTTGAAGTAAAATTGCAGAAATTCTCATAATTTTCAGGCAAAAAGGCTTAAATTCTTTTTATTTTGGGGCAAAAATACAAAAAATCTTCTTTTTTCGGGTGCAAAAAGTCAGAAATTCCCCTTATTTGGGGCAAAATTTCAGAAATTTCCTCTACTTTGGGGAAAAATTGCAGAAATTTCTCTTATTTTGGGGGAAAATTGCAGAAATTTCACTTATTTCAGGGAAAGAAGGCAGAAATTTCTTTTATTTTGGAACAAAAAGGCAGAAATTTCTTTTAATTTGGTACAAAATTGCAGAAATTTTTCTTATTTTGGTGCAAAAAGGCAGAAATTTCCCATATTTTGGGGCAAAAGGCAGAAATTCCCCTTGTTTTGAGGAAAAGAGGCTGAAATTCTCCTTATTTTGGGGCAAAAGGCAGAAATTCTCCTTATTTTGGGGCAAAAAGCAGACATTTCCCTTATTTTGGGGAAAAATTTTAGAAATTTCACTTATTTCAGGGCAGAAAGTCAGAAATACCCCTTATTTTGGGGAAAAAAGACAGAAATTCTGTTTATTTTTGTGGAAAAGTCAGAAATTGCACTTATTTTGAGTCAAAAAGGCGAAAAATCGCCTTATTATGGGGCAAAAGTGAAGAAATTTCCCTTTTTTATAGCAAAAAGGTATACATTGCCTTTATTTTCAGGCAAAAAGGCAGAAATTCCCTGTATTTTCGGCGAAAAAGGCAGAAAATCCTCGTATTTTGGAGCAAAATTGCAGAAATTCACCTAATTTTGGGGTAAAACATGCAGTAATTTTGTTTATTTTGTGGCAAAAGGCAGAATTTCCCCTTATTTTGGGGCAAATGGCAGAAATTCCCCTTATTTTAGGGCAAAATTGCAGAAATTTCCCTTATTTGGGGGCAAAAAACAGAAATTCCCCTTATTTTGAGGCAAAATTGCAGAAAGTTGCTTTATCTGGGGGCAAAAAACAGAAATTCCCCTTTATTTTGCAGCAAAATTGCAGAAATTTGCTTTATTATGGGGTAAAATTGCAGAAATTTCACATATTTTAGGGCAAAAACGCAGAAATTCCCCTTATTTTGAGGTAAAATGCTGAAATTCCCCATATTTTGGGGCAAAAGGCAGAAATTCCCCTTATTTTGGGGCAAAAAAGGCACAAATTTCCCTTATTTTCGGGCAAAATTGCAGAAATTTCATTTAATTCAGGGTAAAAAGTCAGAAATTCCCCTTATTTTGGGGCAAAAAGGAGAAATTTCTTTTATTATGGTACAAAATTGAAGAAATTTTCTTTATTTTGGAACAAAAAAGCAGAAATTCCCCATATTTTGAGTTAAAAGGCAGTAATTCTTCTTATTTTGAGGTAAAATGCAGAATTTCCCATTATTTAGAGGTAAAATGCAGAAATTCCCCAAACATTGGAGAAAAATGCAGAAATTCCCTTTATTTTGCGGCAAACTGAAGAAATTTCTCTTTTTTATGGCAAAAAGGTATACATTCCCTTTATTTACGGGCAAAAAAGCAGAAATTCCTTGTATTTTGAAGCAAAATTGCAGAAATTCCCCTAATTTTGGGGCAAAAATGCAGAAATTCTCCTTATTTGGGGCAAAATTGCAGAAATTTCCTTTCTTTGGGGCAAAATTGCAGAAATTTCCCTTATTTGGGGACAAAAAACAGAAATTCCCCTTATTTTGGGCCAAAATTGCAGAAATTTGCTTTATTTGGGGGAAAAAAACAGAAATTCCTCTTATTTTGCAGCAAAATTGCAGAAATTTGCTTTATTATGGGGCAAAACTGCAGAAATTTCACTTATTTCAGGGCAAAAAGGCAGAAATTTCTCTTATTTTGGAACAAAAGGCAGAAATTTCTTTTATTTTTGTACAATATTGCAGAAATTTTTCTTATTTTAAGGAAAAAAGGCTGAAATTCCCCTTATTTTGGGGCAAAAAGGCAGAAATTATCCTTATTTTGGAGCAAAAAGCAGACATTTCCCTTATTTTGAGGAAAAATTTTAGAAATTTCACTTATTTCAGGGCAAAACGTCAGAAATTCCCCTTATTTTAGGGCAAAAAGACAGATATTCCATTTATTTTTGGGGAAAAGGCAGAAATTGCACTTATTTTGAGTCAAAAAGGCAGAAAATCGCCTTTTTCTGGGGCAAAAGTGAAGAAATTTCCCTTTTTTATAGCAAAAAGGTATACATTGCCTTTATTTTCGGGCAAAAAGGCAGAAATTCCTCGTATTTTGGAGCAAAATTGCAGAAATTCGCCGAATTTTGGGGCAAAAAGGTAGAAATCCCCATTATTTTGGGGTAAAACTGCAGAAATTTCACTTATTTCGCGGCCAAATCGCAGAAATCCCCCTTATTTTTGGCGAAAAAGGCAGAAAATCATCGTATTTTGGAGCAAAATTGCAGAAATTCACCTAATTTTGGGGTAAAACATGCAGTAATTTTTTTTATTTTGTAGCAAAAAGGCAGAAATTCCCCTTATTTTGGGGCAAATGGCAGAAATTCCCCTTATTTAAGGGCAAAATTGCAGAAATTTCCCTTATTTGGGGGCAAAAAACAGAAATTTCCCTTATTTTGGGGCAAAATTGCTGAAATTTGCTTTATTTGGGGGCAAAAAACAGAAATTCCCCTTATTTTGCAGCAAAATTGCAGAAATTTGCTTTATTATGGGGTAAAATTGCAGAAATTTCCCTTATTTTAGGGCAAAATTGCAGAAATTTCACTTGTTTCAGGAAAAAAACAAAATTTTTTCTTATTTTGGGGCAAAAAGGCAGAAATTCCCATTATTTTGGGGCAAAAAGGCAGAAATTTACCTTATTTTGGGGTAAAATTGTAGAAATTTCACATATTTCAGGGCAAAAAGACAGAAATTTCCCTTATTTTGGGGCAAAAAGGAGAAATTTCTTTTATTATGGTAGAAAGTTGAAGAAATTTTCTTTATTTTGGAACAAAAAGGCAGAAATTCCCCATATTTTGGGGCAAAAGTCAGAAATTCTACTTATTTTGAGGTAACATGCAGAAATTTCTTTTATTTAGAGGTAAAATGCAGAAATTCCCCTAATATTTGGGAAAAATGCAGAAATTCCCTTTGTTTTGGGGCTAAAAGGCAGAAATTTTCCGTATTTTGAAGAAAAATTGCAGAAATTCTCATAATTTCCGGGCAAAAAAGCTGAAATTCTTTTTATTTTGGGACAAAATACAGAAAATATTTTTTTTTTGGGTGCAAAATGTCAGAAATTCCCCTTATTTGGGGCAAAATTGCAGAAATTTCCTTTACTTTGGGGCAAAATTGCAGAAATTTCCCTTATTTTGGGGCAAAATTGCAGAAATTTTACTTATTTCAGGGAAAAAAGGCAGAAATTTCTCTTATTTTGGAACAAATGAAGAAATTTTTTTTATTTTGGTAAAAAATTGCAGAAATTTTTCTTATTTGGGGGCAAAAAGGCAGAAATTTCCTATATTTTTGGGTAAAAGGCAGACATTCCCCTTATTTTGAGGAAAAAAGGCTGAAATTCCCCTTATTTTGGGGCAAAAAAGCAGAAATTCTCCTTATTTTGGGGCAAAAAGCAGACATTTCTCTTAGTTTTGGGAAAAATTTTAGAAATTTCACTTTTTTCAGGGCAAAAAGTTAGAAATTTCCCTTATTTTGAAGCAAAAAGACAGAAATTCCGTTTATTTTTGGGGAAAAGGCAGAAATTGCACTTATTTTGAGGCAAAAAGGCGGAAAATCGCCTTATTTTGGGGCAAAAGTGAAGAAATTTCCCTTTTTTATAGCAAAAAGTTATACATTGCCTTTATTTTCGGGCAAAAAGGCAGAAATTCCCTGTATTTTGGAGCAAAATTGCAGAAATTCCCCTAATTTTGGGGCAAAAAGGCAGAAATTCCCCCTTATTTTGGGGTAAAACTGCAGAAATTTCACTTATTTCGTGGTAAAATGGCAGAAATTCCCCTTATTTTCGGCCAAAAAGGCAGAAAATCCTTGTATTTTGGAGCAAAATTGCAGAAATTCACCTAATTTTGGGGTAAAACATGCAGTAATTTTCTATATTTTGTGGCCAAAAGGCAGAATTTCCCTTTATTTTGGGGCAAATGGCAGAAATTCCCCTTATTTTAGGGCAAAATTGCAAAAATTTCCCTTATTTGGGGGCAAAAAACAGAAATTCCCCTTATTTTGAGGCAAAATTGCAGAAAGTTGCTTTATTTGGGGGCAAAAAACAGAAATTCTCCTTTATTTTGCAGCAAAATTGCAGAAATTTGCTTTATTATGGGGTAAAATTGCAGAAATTTCACATATTTTAGGGCAAAAACGCAGAAACTCCTTTTATTTTAAGGTAAAATCCTGAAATTCCCCATATTTTGGGGCAAAAGGCAGAAATTCCCCTTATTTTGGGGCAAAAAAGGCACAAATTTCCCTTATTTTCGGGCAAAATTGCAGAAATTTCATTTAATTCAGGGTATAAAGTCAGAAATTCCCCTTATTTTGGGGCAAAAAGGAGAAATTTCTTTTATTATGGTACAAAATTGAAGAAATTTTCTTTATTTTGGAACAAAAAAGCAGAAATTGACCATATTTTAGGTTAAAAGGCATTAATTCTTCTTATTTTGAGGTAAAATGCAGAATTTCCGCTTATTTAGAGGTAAAATGCAGAAATTCCCCAAACATTGGAGAAAAATGCAGAAATTCTCTTTATTTTGCGGCAAACTGAAGAAATTTCTCTTTTTTATGGCAAAAAGGTCTACATTCCCTTTATTTACGGGCAAAAAAGCAGAAATTCCTTGTATTTTGAAGCAAAATTGCAGAAATTCCCCTAATTTTGGGGCAAAAATGCAGAAATTCTCCTTATTTGGGGCAAAATTGCAGAAATTTCCTTTCTTTGGGGCAAAATTGCAGAAATTTCCCTTATTTTAGGGCAAAATTGCAGAAATTTCTCTTATTTGGGGACAAAAAACAGAAATTCCCCTTATTTTGGGCCAAAATTGCAGAAATTTGCTTTATTTGGGGGAAAAAACAGAAATTTCTCTTATTTTGCAGCAAAATTGCAGAAATTTGCTCTATTATGGGGAAAAATTGCAGAAATTTCCCTTATTTGAGGGCAAAATTGCAGATATTTAACTTATTTCAGAAGAAAAAACAAAATTTTTTCTTATTTTGGGGCAAAAATGCAGAAATTCCCATTATTTTGGGGCAAAAAGGCAGAAATTCACCTTATTTTGGGGTAAAATTGAAGAAATTTCACATATTTCAGGGCAAAAAGGCAGAAATTCCTTTTATTTTGAGGTAAAATGCTGAAATTCACCATATTTTGGGGCAAAAGGCAGAAATTCCCCTTATTTTGGGGCAAAAAAGGCACAAATTTCTCTTATTTTTGGGCAAAATTGCAGAAATTTCATTTATTTCAGGGTAAAAAGTCAGAAATTCCCCTGATTTTGGGGCCAAAAGGAGAAATTTCTTTTATTATGGTACAAAATTGAAGAAATTTTCTTTATTTTTGAACAAAAAGGCAGAAATTCTCCATATTTTAGGGTAAAATGCAGAAATTCTTCTTATTTTGAGGTAAAATGCAGAAATTCCCCTTATTAAGAGGTAAAATGCAGAAATTCCCCTAATATTGGGGAAAAATGCAGAAATCCACTTTATTTTGGGGCTAAAAGGCAGAAATTTTCTGTATTTTGAAGAAAAATTGAAGTAATTCTCAAAATTTTTGGGCAAAAAGGCTGAAATTTTCCTTATTTTTGGGCAAAAAGTCAGAAAATCTCCTTTTTTCGGGTGCAAAAAGTCAAAATTCCCCTTATTTGGGGCAAAATTGCAGAAATTTCCTCTACTTTGGGGCAAAATTGCAGAAATTTCCCTTATTTTGGGGCAAAATTGCAGAAATTTCACTTATTTCAGGGAAAAAAGGCAGAAATATCTCTTATTTTGGAACAAAAAGGCAGAAATTTCTTTTATTTTGGTACAAAATTGGAGAAATTTTTCTTATTTTGTGGCCAAAATGCAGAAATTTCCCATATTTTTGGGCAAAAGGCAGAAATTCCCCTTATTTTGGGGCAAAAAGCAGACATTTCCATTATTTTGGGGAAAAATTTTAGAAATTTCACTTATTTCAGGGCAAAAAGTCAGAAATTTCCCTTATTTTGGGGCAAAAAGACAGAAATTCCATTTATTTTTGGGGAAAAGGCAGAAATTGCACTTATTTTGAGTCAAAAAGGCGGAAAATCGCCTTATTTTGGGGCAAAAGTGAAGAAATTTCCCTTTTTTATAGCAAAAAGGTATACATTGCCTTTATTTTCGGGCAAAAAGGCAGAAATTCCCCGTATTTTGGAGCAAAATTGCAAAAATTCCCCTAATTTTCGGGCAAAAAGGCAGAAATTCCCCTTATTTTGGGGTAAAACTGCAGAAATTTCACTTATTTTGGGGCAAAATGGCAGAAATTCCCCATATTTTCGGCGAAAAAGGCAGAAAATCCTCGTATTTTGGAGCAAAATTGCACAAATTCACCTAATATTGGGGTAAAACATGCAGTAATTTTCTTTATTTTGTGGCAAAAAGGCAGAAATTCCCCTTATTTTGGGGCAAATGGCAGAAATTCCCCTTATTTTAGGGCAAAATAGCAGAAATTCCCCTTATTTTGGGGCAAAATTGCAGAAATTTCCCTTATTTTAGAGCAAAAGTGCAGAAATTACACTTATTTCAGAAGAAAAAACAAAAATTTTACTTATTTTGGAGCAAAAAGGCAGAAATTCCCATTATTTTGGGGCAAAAAGGCAGAAATTTACCTTATTTTGGGGTAAAATTGCAGAAATTTCACATATTTCAGGGCAAAAAGACAGAAATTTCCCTTATTTTGGGGCAAAAAGAAGAAATTTCTTTTATTATGGTACAAAGTTGAAGAAATTTTCTTTATTTTGGAACAAAAAGGCAGAAATTCCCCATATTTTGGGGCAAAAGTCAGAAATTCTTCTTATTTTGAGGTAACATGCAGAAATTTCTTTTATTTAGAGGTAAAATGCAGAAATTCCCCTAATATTTGGGAAAAATGCAGAAATTCCCTTTATTTTAGGGCTAAAAGGCAGAAATTTTCCGTATTTTGAAGAAAAATTGCAGAAATTCTCATAATTTCCGGGCAAAAAAGCTGAAATTCTTTTTATTTTGGGACAAAATACAGAAAATCTTTTTTTTTTCGGGTGCAAAAAGTCAGAAATTCCACTTATTTTGGGCAAAATTGCAGAAATTTCCTTTACTTTGGGGCAAAATTGCAGAAATTTCCCTTATTTTGGGGCAAAATTGCAGAAATTTTACTTATTTCAGGGAAAAAAGGCAGAAATTTCTCTTATTTTGGAACAAATGAAGAAATTTTTTTTATTTTGGTAAAAAATTGCAGAAATTTTTCTTATTTGGGGGCAAAAAGGCAGAAATTTCCTATATTTTTGGGTAAAAGGCAGACATTCCCCTTATTTTGAGGAAAAAAGGCTGAAATTCCCCTTATTTTGGGGCAAAAAAGCAGAAATTCTCCTTATTTTGGGGCAAAAAGCAGACATTTCTCTTAGTTTTGGGAAAAATTTTAGAAATTTCACTTTTTTCAGGGCAAAAAGTTAGAAATTTCCCTTATTTTGGGGCAAAAAGACAGAAATTCTGTTTATTTTTGGGGAAAAGGCAGAAATTGCACTTATTTTGAGGCAAAAAGGCAGAAAATCGCCTTATTTTGGGGCAAAAGTGAAGAAATTTCCCTTTTTTATAGCAAAAAGTTATACATTGCCTTTATTTTCGGGCAAAAAGGCAAAAATTCCCTGTATTTTGCAGCAAAATTGCAGAAATTCCCCTAATTTTGGGGCAAAAAGGCAGAAATTCCCCTTATTTTGGGGTAAAACTGCAGAAATTTCACTTATTTCATGGCAAAATGGCAGAAATTCCCCTTATTTTCGGCCAAAAAGGCAGAATATCCTCGTATTTTGGAGGAAAATTGGAGAAATTCACCTAATTTTGGGGTAAAACATGCAGTAATTTTCTTTATTTTGTGGCCAAAAGGCAGAATTTCCCCTTATTTTGGGGCAAATGGCAGAAATTCCCCTTATTTTAGGGCAAAATTGCAGAAATTTCCCTTATTTGGGGGCAAAAAACAGAAATTCCCCTTATTTTGAGGCAAAATTGCAGAAAGTTGCTTTATTTGGGTCATAAAACAGAAATTCCCCTTTATTTTGCAGCAAAATTGCAGAAATTTGCTTTATTATGGGGTAAAATTGCAGAAATTTCACATATTTTAGGGCAAAAACGCAGAAACTCCCCTTATTTTAAGGTAAAATCCTGAAATTCCCCATATTTTGGGGCAAAAGGCAGAAATTCCCCTTATTTTGGGGCAAAAAAGGCACAAATTTCCCTTATTTTCGGGCAAAATTGCAGAAATTTCATTTAATTCAGGGTAAAAAGTCAGAAATTCCCCTTATTTTGGGGCAAAAAGGAGAAATTTCTTTTATTATGGTACAAAATTGAAGAAATTTTCTTTATTTTGGAACAAAAAAGCAGAAATTGACCATATTTTGGGTTAAAAGGCATTAATTCTTCTTATTTTGAGGTAAAATGCAGAATTTCCCCTTATTTAGAGGTAAAATGCAGAAATTCCCCAAACTTTGGAGAAAAATGCAGAAATTCCCTTTATTTTGCGGCAAACTGAAGAAATTTCTCTTTTTTATGGCAAAAAGGTATACATTCCCTTTATTTACGGGCAAAAAAGCAGAAATTCCTTGTATTTTGAAGCAAAATTGCAGAAATTCCCCTAATTTTGGGGCAAAAATGCAGAAATTCTCCTTATTTGGGGCAAAATTGCAAAAATTTCCTTTCTTTGGGGCAAAATTGCAGAAATTTCCCTTATTTGGGGACAAAAAACAGAAATTCCCCTTATTTTGGGCCAAAATTGCAGAAATTTGCTTTATTTGGGGGAAAAAAACAGAAATTCCTCTTATTTTGCAGCAAAATTGCAGAAATTTGCTTTATTATGGGGCAAAATTGCAGAAATTTCACTTATTTCAGGGCAAAAAGGCAGAAATTTCTCTTATTTTGGAACAAAAGGCAGAAATTTCTTTTATTTTTGTACAATATTGCAGAAATTTTTCTTATTTTAAGGAAAAAAGGCTGAAATTCCCCTTATTTTGGGGCAAAAAGGCAGAAATTATCCTTATTTTGGAGCAAAAAGCAGACATTTCCCTTATTTTGAGGAAAAATTTTAGAAATTTCACTTATTTCAGGGCAAAATTTAGAAATTCCTCTTATTTTGGAAAAAAGATATTCCATTCATTTTTGGGGAAAAGGCAGAAATTGCACTTATTTTGAGTCAAAAAGGCGGAAAATCGCCTTTTTCTGGGGCAAAAGTGAAGAAATTTCCCTTTTTTATAGCAAAAAGGTATACATTGCCTTTATTTTCGGGCAAAAAGGCAGAAATTCCTCGTATTTTGGAGCAAAATTGCAGAAATTCGTCGAATTTTGGGGCAAAAAGGCAGAAATTCCCATTATTTTGGGGTAAAACTGCAGAAATTTCACTTATTTCGCGGCCAAATCGCAGAAATCCCCCTTATTTTTGGCGAAAAAGGCAGAAAATCATCGTATTTTGGAGCAAAATTGCAGAAATTCACCTAATTTTGGGGTAAAACATGCAGTAATTTTCTTTATTTTGTAGCAAAAAGGCAGAAATTCCCCTTATTTTGGGGCAAATGGCAGAAATTCCCCTTATTTAAGGGCAAAATTGCAGAATTTCCCTTATTTGGGGGCAAAAAACAGAAATTTCCCTTATTTTGGGGCAAAATTGCAGAAATTTGCTTTATTTGGGGGCAAAAAACAGAAATTCCCCTTATTTTGCAGCAAAATTGCAGAAATTTGCTTTATTATGGGGTAAAATTGCAGAAATTTCCCTTATTTTAGGGCAAAATTGCAGAAATTTCACTTGTTTCAGGAAAAAAACAAAATTTTTTCTTATTTTGGGGCAAAAAGGCAGAAATTCCCATTATTTTGGGGCAAAAAGGCAGAAATTTACCTTATTTTGGGGTAAAATTGCAGAAATTTCACATATTTCAGGGCAAAAAGACAGAAATTTCCCTTATTTTGGGGCAAAAAGAAGAAATTTCTTTTATTATGGTACAAAGTTGAAGAAATTTTCTTTATTTTGGAACAAAAAGGCAGAAATTCCCCATATTTTGGGGCAAAAGTCAGAAATTCTTCTTATTTTGAGGTAACATGCAGAAATTTCTTTTATTTAGAGGTAAAATGCAGAAATTCCCCTAATATTTGAGAAAAATGCAGAAATTCCCTTTATTTTGGGACTAAAAGGCAGAAATTTTCCGTATTTTGAAGAAAAATTGCAGAAATTCTCATAATTTCCGGGCAAAAAAGCTGAAATTCTTTTTATTTTGGGAAAAAATACAGAAAATATTTTTTTTCGGGTGCAAAAATTCAGAAATTTCCCTTATTTGGGGCAAAATTGCAGAAATTTCCTTTACTTTGGGGCAAAATTGCAGAAATTTCCCTTATTTTGGGGCAAAATTGCAGAAATTTTACTTATTTCCGGAAAAAAAGGGAGAAATTTCTCTTATTTTGGAACAAAAAGGCAGAAATTTTTCTTATTTTGGTAAAAAATTGCAGAAATTTTTCTTATTTTGGGGCAAAAAGGCAGAAATTTCCTATATTTTTGGGTAAAAGGCAGACATTCCCCTTATTTTGAGGAAAAAAGGCTGAAATTCCTTTATTTTGGGGCAAAAAAGCAGAAATTCTCCTTATTTTGGGGCAAAAAACAGACATTTCTCTTATTTTGGGGAAAAATTTTAGAAATTTCACTTATTTCAGGGCAAAAAGTCGGAAATTCCTCTTATTTTGGGGCAAAAAGACAGAAATTCCGTTTATTTTTGGGGAAAAGGCAGAAATTACACTTATTTTGAGGCAAAAAGGCGGAAAATCGCCTTATTTTGGGGCAAAAGTGAAGAAATTTCCCTTTTTTATAGCAAAAAGTTATACATTGCCTTTATTTTCGGGCAAAAAGGCAGAAATTCCCTGTATTTTGGAGCAAAATTGCAGAAATTCCCCTAATTTTGGGGCAAAAAGTCAGAAATTCCCCTTATTTTGGGGTAAAACTGCAGAAATTTCACTTATTTCGCGGTAAAATGGCAGAAATTCCCCTTATTTTCGCCCAAAAAGGCAGAAAATCCTCGTATTTTGGAGCAAAATTGGAGAAATTCACCTAATTTTGGGGTAAAACATGCAGTAATTTTCTTTATTTTGTGGCCAAAAGGCAGAATTTCCCCTTATTTTGGGGCAAATGGCAGAAATTCCCCTTATTTTAGGGCAAAATTGCAGAAATTTCCCTTATTTGGGGGCAAAAAACAGAAATTCCCCTTATTTTGAGGCAAAATTGCAGAAAGTTGCTTTATTTGGGTCAAAAAACAGAAATTCCCCTTTTTTTTGCAGCAAAATTGCAGAAATTTGCTTTATTATGGGGTAAAATTGCAGAAATTTCACATATTTTAGGGCAAAAACGCAGAAACTCCCCTTATTTTAAGGTAAAATCCTGAAATTCCCCATATTTTGGGGCAAAAGGCAGAAATTCCCCTTATTTTGGGGCAAAAAAGGCACAAATTTCCCTTATTTTCGGGCAAAATTGCAGAAATTTCATTTAATTCAGGGTAAAAAGTCAGAAATTCCCCTTATTTTGGGGCAAAAAGGAGAAATTTCTTTTATTATGGTACAAAATTGAAGAAATTTTCTTTATTTTGGAACAAAAAAGCAGAAATTGCCCATATTTTGGGTTATAAGGCAGTAATTCTTCTTATTTTGAGGTAAAATGCAGAATTTCCCCTTATTTAGAGGTAAAATGCAGAAATTCCCCAAACATTGGAGAAAAATGCAGAAATTCCCTTTATTTTGCGGCAAACTGAATAAATTTCTCTTTTTTATGGCAAAAAGGTATACATTCCCTTTATTTACGGGCAAAAAAGCAGAAATTCCTTGTATTTTGAAGCAAAATTGCAGAAATTCCCCTAATTTTGGGGCAAAAATGCAGAAATTCTCCTTATTTGGGGCAAAATTGCAGAAATTTCCTTTCTTTGGGGCAAAATTGCAGAAAATTCCCTTATTTTAGGGCAAAATTGCAGAAATTTCCCTTATTTGGGGACAAAAAACAGAAATTCCCCTTATTTTGGGCCAAAATTGCAGAAATTTGCTTTATTTGGAAGAAAAAAACAGAAATTCCTCTTATTTTGCTGCAAAATTGCAGAAATTTGATTTATTATGGGGAAAAATTGCAGAAATTTCCCTTATTTTAGGGCAAAATTGCAGAAATTTCACTTATTTCAGAAGAAAAAACAAAAATTGTTCTTATTTTGGGGCATAAAGGCAGAAATTCACCTTATTTTGGGGTAAAATTGAAGAAATTTCACATATTTCAGGGCAAAAATGCAGAAATTCCCCTTATTTTGAGGTAAAATGCTGAAATTCACCATATTTTGGGGCAAAAGGCAGAAATTCCCCTTATTTTGGGGCAAAAAAGGCACAAATTTCTCTTATTTTTGGGCAAAATTGCAGAAATTTCATTTATTTCAGGGTAAAAAGTCAGAAATTCCCCTTATTTTGGGGCCAAAAGGAGAAATTTCTTTTATTATGGTACAAAATTGAAGAAATTATCTTTATTTTTGAACAAAAAGGCAGAAATTCACCATATTTTAGGGTAAAATGCAGAAATTCTTCTTATTTTGAGGTAAAATGCAGAATTTCCCCTTATTTAGAGGTAAAATGAAGAAATTCCCCTAATATTGGGGAATAATGCAGAAATCCTATTTATTTTGGGGCTAAAAGGCAGAAATTTTCTGTATTTTGAAGAAAAATTGAAGTAATTCTCAAAATTTTCGGGCAAAAAGGCTGAAATTTTCCTTATTTTTGGGCAAAAAGTCAGAAAATCTCCTTATTTAGGGTGCAAAAAGTCAAAATTCCCCTTATTTGGGGCAAAATTGCAGAAATTTCCTCTACTTTGGGGCAAAATTGCAAAAATTTCCCTTATTTTGGAGCAAAATTGCAGAAATTTCACTTATTTCAGGGAAAAAAGGCAGAAATATCTCTTATTTTGAAACAAAAAGGCAGAAATTTCTTTTATTTTGGTACAAAATTGGAGAAATTTTTCTTATTTTGGGGCCAAAAGGCAGAAATTTCCCATATTTTTGGGCAAAAGGCAGAAATTCCCCTTATTTTGGGGCAAAAAGCAGACATTTCCATTATTTTGGGGAAAAATTTTAGAAATTTCACTTATTTCAGGGCAAAAAGTCAGAAATTTCCCTTATTTTGGGGCAAAAAGACAGAAATTCCGTTTATTTTTGGGGAAAAGGCAGAAATTGCACTTATTTTGAGTCAAAAAGGCGGAAAATCCCCTTATTTTGGGGCAAAAGTGAAGATATTTCCCTTTTTTATAGCAAAAAGGTATACATTGCCTTTATTTTCGGGCAAAAAGGCAGAAATTCCCCGTATTTTGGAGCAAAATTGGAGAAATTCCCCTAATTTTGGGGCAAAAAGGCAGAAATTCCCCTTATTTTGGGGTAAAACTGCAGAAATTTCACTTATTTCGCGGCAAAATGGCAGAAATTCCCTATATTTTCGGCGAAAAAGGCAGAAAATCCTCATATTTTGGAGCAAAATTGCAGAAATTCACCTAATTTTGGGGTAAAACATGCAGTAATTTTCTTTATTTTGTGGCAAAAAGGCAGAATTTCCCCTTATTTTGGGGCAAAAAGACAGAAATTCTTTTTATTTCTGGGGAAAAGGCAGAAATTGCACTTATTTTGAGTCAAAAAGGCGGAAAATCGCTTTATTTTGGGGTAAAAGTGAAGAAATTTTCCTTTTTTATAGCAAAAAGGTATACATTGCCTTTATTTTCGGGCAAAAAGGCAGATATTCCCTGTATTTTGGAGCAAAATTGCAGAAATTCCCCTTATTTTGGGGTAAAACTGCAGAAATTTCACTTATTTCGCGGCAAAATGGCAGAAATTCCCCTTATTTTCGGCGAAAAATGCAGAAAATCCTCGTATTTTGGAGCAAAATTGTAGAAATTCACCTAATTTTGAGGTAAAACATGCAGTAATTTTCTTTATTTTGTGGCAAAAAGGCAGAAATTCCCCTTATCTTGGGGCAAATGGCAGAAATTCCCCTTCTTTTAGGGCAAAATTGTAGAAATTTCCCTTATTTGGGGGCAAAAAACAGAAATTCCCCTTATTTTGGGGCAAAATTGCAGAAATTTGCTTTATTTGGGGGCAAAAAACAGAAATTCCCCTTATTTTGCAGCAAAATTGCAGAAATTTGCTTTATTATGGGGTAAAATTGCAGAAAATATTCTTATTTTAGGGAAAATTGCAGAATTTTCACTTATTTCAGAAGAAAAAAGCAAATTTTTTTTCTCATTTTGGGGCAAAAATGAAGAAATTCCCATTATTTTGGGGCAAAAAGGCAGAAATTCACCTTATTTTGGGGTAAAATTGCAGAAATTTCACATATTTCAGGGCAAAAAAGCAGAAATTCCCCTTATTTTGAGGTAAAATGCTGAAATTCCCCATATTTTGGGGCAAAAGGAAGAAATTCCCATTATTTTGGAGCAAAAAGGCAAATTTTCCCTTATTTTCGGGCAAAATTGCAGAAATTTCATTTATTTAAGGGTAAAAAGTCAGAAATTCCCCTTATTTTGTGGCAAAAATAAGAAATTTCTTTTATTATGGTACAAAATTGAAGAAATTTTCTTTATTTTGGAACAAAAAGGCATAAATTCCTCATATTTTGGTGTAAAAGGCAGAAATTCTTCTTATTTTGAGGTAAAATGCAGAATTTCCTCTTATTTAGAGGTAAAATGCAGAAATTCCCCTAATATTGGGGAAAAATGCAGAAATTCCCTTTATTTTGGGGCTAAAAGGCAGAAATTTTCCATATTTTGAAGAAAAATTGCAGAAATTTTCATAATTTTCGGGCAAAAAGGCTGAAATTCTCTTTATTTTGGGGCAAAAAGACAGAAAATTTCCTTTTTTCGGGTGCAAAAAGTCAGAAATTCCCATTATTTGGGGCAAAATTGCAGAAATTTCCTTTACTTTGGGGCAAAATTGCAGAAATTTCCCTTATTTTGGGGCAAAATTGCAGAAATTTCACTTATTTCAGGGAAATAAGGAAGAAATTTCTCTTATTTTGGGGCAAAAAGGCAGAAATTTCTTTTATTTTGGAACAAAATTGCACAAATTTTTCTTATTTTGGGGCAAAAAGACAGAAATTTCCCATATTTTGGGGCATAAGGCAGAAATTCCCCTTATTTTGCAGAAAAAATGCTGAAATTCCCATTATTTTGGGAAAAAAAGGCAGAAATTCCCCTTGTTTTGGGGCAAAAAGCAGACATTTCCATTATTTTGGGGAAAAATTATAGAAATTTCACTTATTTCAGGCCAAAAAGTCAGAAATTCCTCTTATTTTGGGACAAAAAGGCAGAAATTCCGTTTATTTTTGGGAAAAAGGCAGAAATTGCACTTATTTTGAATCAAAAAGGCGAAAGATCCCCTTATTTTGGGGCAAAAGTGAAGAAATTTCCCTTTTTTATGGCAAAAAGGTATACATTCCCTTAATTTTCGTGCAAAAAGGCAGAAATTCCCAGTATTTTGGAGCAAAATTGCAGAAATTCCCCTAATTATAGGACAAAAAGGCAGAAATTCCCCTTATTTAGGGCAAAATTGCAGAAATTTCATTTACTTTGGGGCAAAATTGCAGAAATTTTCCTTATTTTGGGGCAAAATTGCAGAAATTTCACTTATTTCAGGGAAAAAAGGCAGAAATTTCTCTTATTTTGGGGCAAAAAGGCAGAAATTCCCCATATTTTGGGGCAAAAAACAGAAATTCCCCTTAATTTGAGGAAAAAATGCTGAAATTCCCCTTATTTTGGGGCAAAAAGGCAGAAATTCCCCTTATTTTGGGGCAAAATGGTAGAAATTCACCTTATTTTGGGGTAAAATTGCAGAAATTTCATATATTTGAAGGCAGAAAGGCAGAAATTTTCCTTATTTTGAGGTAAAATGCTGAAATTACCTATATATTGGGAAAAAGGCAGAAATTCCTCTTATTTGGGGGCAAAAAAGGCACAAATTTCCCTTATTATCGGGCAAAATTGCAGAAATTTCCTTTACTTTGGGGCAAAATTGCAGAAATTTCCCTTATTTTGGGGCAAAATTGCAGAAAATTCACTTATTTCAGAGCTAAAAGGAAGAAATTTCTCTTATTTTGGGGCAAGAATGCAGAAATTTCTTTTATTTTGGTACAAAATTGCAGAAATTTTTCTTATTTTGGAGCAAAAAGACAGAAATTCCCCATATTTTGGGGCAAAAGGCAGAAATTCCCCTTATTTTGAAGAAAAAATGCTGAAATTCCCCTTATTTTGGGGCAAAAAGGCAGAAATTCCCTTTATTTTGGGGCAAAAAGCAGACATTTCCCTTATTTTGGGGAAAAATTAGAGAAATTTCACTTATTTCAGGGAAAAAAGTCAGAAATTCCCCTTATTTTGGGGCAAAAACGCAGAAATTCCATTTATTTTTGGGGAAAAGGCAGAAAGTGCACTTATTTTGAGTCAAAAAGTCCGAAAATACCCTTATTTTGGGGCAAAAGTGAAGAAATTTCCCTTTTTTATGGCAAAAAGGTATACATTCCCTTTATTTTCGGGCAAAAAGGCAGAAATTCCCCGTATTTTGGAGCAAAATTGCAGAAATTCCCCTAATTTTGGGGCAAAAAGTCAGAAATTCCCCTTATTTGGGGCAAAACTGCAGAAATTTCCTTTACTTTGGGGCAAAATTGCAGAAATTTCCCTTATTTTGGGGCAAAATTGCAGAAATTTCACTTATTTCAGGGAAAAAAGGCAAAATTTCTCTTATTTTGGGGCAAAAAGGCAGAAATTCCCCATATTTTGGGGCAAAAGGCAGAAATTCCACTTATTTTGAGGAAAAAAGGCTGAAATTCCCCTTATTTTGGGGCAAAAAGGCAGAAATTCTTCTTATTTTGGGGCAAAAAGCAGACATTTCCCTTATTTTGGGGAAAAATTTTAGAAATTTCACTTATTTCAGGGCAAAAAGTCAGAATTTCCCCTTATTTTGGGGCAAAAAGACAGAAATTCCGTTTATTTTTGGGGAAAAGGCAGAAATTGCACTTATTTTGAGTCAAAAAGGCAGAAAATCGCTTTATTTTGGGGCAAAAGTGAAGAAATTTCCCTTTTTTTTTGGCAAAAAGGTATACATTCCCTTTATTTTCGGGCAAAAAGGCAGAAATTCCCCGTATTTTGGAGCAAAATTGCAGAAATTCCCCTAATTTTGGGGCAAAAACGCAGAAATTCCCTTTATTTTGGGGTAAAACTGCAAAATTTTCACTTATTTCGCGGCAAGATGGCAGAAATTCCCCTTATTTTCGGCGAAAAACGCAGAAAATCCTCGTATTTTGGAGCAAAATTGGAGAAATTCACCTAATTTTGGGGTAAAACATGCAGTAATTTTCTTTATTTTGTGGCAAATCGGCAAAAATTCCCCTTATTTTGGGGCAAATGGCAGAAATTCCCTTTATTTTAGGGCAAAATTGCAGAAATTTCCATTATTTGGGGGCAAAAAACAGAAATTCCCCTTATTTTGGGGCAAAATTGCAGAAATTTGCTTTATTTGGGGGCAAAAAACAAAAGTTCCCCTTATTTTGCGGGAAAATTGCAGAAATTTGCTTTATTTGGGGGCAAAAAACAAAAATTCCCCTTATTTTGCGGCAAAATTGCAGAAATTTGCTTTATTATTTGTGAAATATTGCAGAAAATTCCCTTATTTTAGGGCAAAAGTGCAGAAATTTAACTTATTTCAGAAGAAAAAACAAAAATTTTTCTTATTTTAGGGCAAAAAGGCAAAAATTCCCATTATTTTGGAGCAAAAAGCCAGAAATTCACCTTATTTTGGGGTTAAATTGCAGAAAATTCACATATTTTAATTGCAAAAAAAGCAAAAATTCCCCTTATTTTGAGGTAAAATGCTGAAATTCCTTATATTTTGGGGCAAAAGGCAGAAATTCCCCTTATTTTGGGCCAAAGAAGGCACAAATTTCCCTTATTTTGGGGCAAAATTGCAGAAATTTCATTTATTTCAAGGTATAAAGTCAGAAATTCCCCTTATTTTGGGGCAAAAAGGAGAAATTTCTTTTATTATGGTACAAAATTAAAGAAATTTTCTTTATTTTGGAACAAAAAGGCAGAAATTCACCATATTTTGGGGTAAAAGGCAGAAATTCTTCTTATTTTGAGGAAAAATGCAGAAATTCTCCTTATTTAGAGGTTAAATGCAGAAATTCCCCTAATATTGGGAAAAATGCAGAAATTCCCTTTATTTTGGGGCTAAAAGGCAGAAATTTTCCTTATTTTGAAGAAAAATTGCAGAAATTTCCTTTACTGTGGGGCAAAATTGGAGAAATTACCCTTATTTTGGGGCAAAATTGCAGAAATTTCCCTTGTTTTGTGGCAAAATTGCAGAAATTTCACTTATTTCAGGGAAATAAGGCAGAAATTTCTCTTATTTTGGGGCAAAAAGGCAGAAATTTCTTTTATCTTGGTACAAAATTGCAAAATTTTTTCTTATTTTGGAGCAAAAAACAGAAATTCCCCATATTTTGGGGAAAAAGGCAGAAATTCCCCTTATTTTGAAGAAAAAATGCTGAAATTCCCCTAATTTTGGGGCAAAAAGGCAGAAATTCCCTTTATTTTGGGGCAAAAAGCAGACATTTCCCTTATTTTGGGGAAAAATTAGAGAAATTTCACTTATTTCAGGGAAAAAAGTCAGAAATTCCCCTTATTTTGGGGCAAAAACGCAGAAATTCCATTTATTTTTGGGGAAAAGGCAGAAATTGCACTTATTTTGAGTCAAAAAGTCCGAAAATCCCCTTATTTTGGGGCAAAAGTGAAGAAATTTCCCTTTTTTATGGCAAAAAGGTATACATTCCCTTTATTTTCGGGCAAAAAGGCAGAAATTCCCCGTATTTTGGAGCAAAATTGCAGAAATTCCCCTAATTTTGGGGCAAAAACGCAGAAATTCCCTTTATTTTGGGGTAAAACTGCAAAATTTTCACTTATTTCGCGGCAAGATGGCAGAAATTCCCCTTATTTTCGGCGAAAAACGCAGAAAATCCTCGTATTTTGGAGCAAAATTGGAGAAATTCACCTAATTTTGGGGTAAAACATGCAGTAATTTTCTTTATTTTGTGGCAAATCGGCAAAAATTCCCCTTATTTTGGGGCAAATGGCAGAAATTCCCTTTATTTTAGGGCAAAATTGCAGAAATTTCCATTATTTGGGGGCAAAAAACAGAAATTCCCCTTATTTTGGGGCAAAATTGCAGAAATTTGCTTTATTTGGGGGCAAAAAACAAAAGTTCCCCTTATTTTGCGGGAAAATTGCAGAAATTTGCTTTATTTGGGGGCAAAAAACAAAAATTCCCCTTATTTTGCGGCAAAATTGCAGAAATTTGCTTTATTATTTGTGAAATATTGCAGAAAATTCCCTTATTTTAGGGCAAAAGTGCAGAAATTTAACTTATTTCAGAAGAAAAAACAAAAATTTTTCTTATTTTAGGGCAAAAAGGCAAAAATTCCCATTATTTTGGAGCAAAAAGCCAGAAATTCACCTTATTTTGGGGTTAAATTGCAGAAAATTCACATATTTTAATTGCAAAAAAAGCAAAAATTCCCCTTATTTTGAGGTAAAATGCTGAAATTCCTTATATTTTGGGGCAAAAGGCAGAAATTCCCCTTATTTTGGGCCAAAGAAGGCACAAATTTCCCTTATTTTGGGGCAAAATTGCAGAAATTTCATTTATTTCAAGGTATAAAGTCAGAAATTCCCCTTATTTTGGGGCAAAAAGGAGAAATTTCTTTTATTATGGTACAAAATTAAAGAAATTTTCTTTATTTTGGAACAAAAAGGCAGAAATTCACCATATTTTGGGGTAAAAGGCAGAAATTCTTCTTATTTTGAGGAAAAATGCAGAAATTCTCCTTATTTAGAGGTTAAATGCAGAAATTCCCCTAATATTGGGAAAAATGCAGAAATTCCCTTTATTTTGGGGCTAAAAGGCAGAAATTTTCCTTATTTTGAAGAAAAATTGCAGAAATTTCCTTTACTGTGGGGCAAAATTGGAGAAATTACCCTTATTTTGGGGCAAAATTGCAGAAATTTCCCTTGTTTTGTGGCAAAATTGCAGAAATTTCACTTATTTCAGGGAAATAAGGCAGAAATTTCTCTTATTTTGGGGCAAAAAGGCAGAAATTTCTTTTATCTTGGTACAAAATTGCAAAATTTTTTCTTATTTTGGAGCAAAAAACAGAAATTCCCCATATTTTGGGGAAAAAGGCAGAAATTCCCCTTATTTTGAAGAAAAAATGCTGAAATTCCCCTAATTTTGGGGCAAAAAGGCAGAAATTCCCTTTATTTTGGGGCAAAAAGCAGACATTTCCCTTATTTTGGGGAAAAATTAGAGAAATTTCACTTATTTCAGGGAAAAAAGTCAGAAATTCCCCTTATTTTGGGGCAAAAACGCAGAAATTCCATTTATTTTTGGGGAAAAGGCAGAAATTGCACTTATTTTGAGTCAAAAAGTCCGAAAATCCCCTTATTTTGGGGCAAAAGTGAAGAAATTTCCCTTTTTTATGGCAAAAAGGTATACATTCCCTTTATTTTCGGGCAAAAAGGCAGAAATTCCCCGTATTTTGGAGCAAAATTGCAGAAATTCCCCTAATTTTGGGGCAAAAAGTCAGAAATTCCCCTTATTTGGGGGCAAAACTGCAGAAATTTCCTTTACTTTGGGGCAAAATTGCAGAAATTTCACTTATTTCAGGGAAAAAAGGCAAAATTTCTCTTATTTTGGGGCAAAAAGGCAGAAATTCCCCATATTTTGGGGCAAAAGGCAGAAATTCCCCTTATTTTGAGGAAAAAATGCTGAAATTCCCCTTATTTTGGGGCAAAAAGGCAGAAATTACCCTTATTTTGGGGCATAAAGGCAGAAATTCACCTTATTTTGGGGAAAAATTGAAAAAATTTCATATATTTCAGGGCAAAAAGGAAGAAATTTTCCTTATTTTGAGGTAAAATGCTGAAATTAGCTATATTTTGGGACAAAAGGCAGAAATTCCCCTTTTTTGGGGGGCAAAAAAGGCAAAATTTCCCTTATTTTCAGGCAAAATTGCAGAAATTTCATTTATTTCAGGGTAAAAAGTCAGAAATTCCCCTGATTTTGGGACAAAAAGGAGAAATTTCTTTTATTATGGTACAAAATTGAAGAAATTTTCTTTATTTTGGAACAAAAAGGCAGAAATTCCCCATATTTTGTGGTAAAAGGCAGAAATTCTTCTTGTTTTGAGGTAACCTGCATAAATTCATTTTATTTAGAGGTAAAATGCAGAAATTCCCCTAATATTGGGGAAAAATGCAGAAATTCCCTTTATTTTGGGGCTAAAAGGCAGAAATTTTCTGTATTTTGAAGAAAAATTGCAGAAATTCTCATAATTTTCGGGCAAAAAGGCTGAAATTCTCCTTATTTGGGGGCAAAAAGACAGAAAATCTCCTTTTTCGGGTGCAAAATTCAAAAATTCCCCTTATTTGGGGCAAAATTGCAGAAATTTCCTCTACTTTGGGGCAAAATTGCAGAAATTTCCCTTATTTATGGGCAAAATTGCAGAAATTTCACTTATTTAAGGGAAAAAAGGCAGAAATTACTCTTATTTTGGAACAAAAAGGCAGAAATTTCTTTTATTTTGGTACAAAATTGCAGAAATTTTTCTTATTTTGGGGCAAAAAGGCATAAATTTCCCATATTTTGGGGCAAAAGGCAGAAATTTCACTTATTTTGAGGAAAAAAGGCTGAAATTCCCCTTATTTTGGGGCAAAAATGCAGAAATTCTTCTTATTTTGGGGCAAAAAGCAGACATTTCCCTTATTTTGGGGAAAAATTTTAGAAATTTCACTTATTTCAGGGCAAAAAGTCAGAATTTCCCCTTATTTTGGGGCAAAAAGACAGAAATTCCATTTATTTTTGGGGAAAAGGCAGAAATTGCACTTATTTTGAGTCAAAAAGGCAGAAAATCGCTTTATTTTGGGGCAAAAGTGAAGAAATTTCCCTTTTTTTGGCAAAAAGGTATACATTCCCTTTATTTTCGGGCAAAAAGGCAGAAATTCCCCGTATTTTGGAGCAAAATTGCAGAAATTCCCCTAATTTTGGGGCAAAAACGCAGAAATTCCCTTTATTTTGGGGTAAAACTGCAAAAATTTCACTTATTTCGCGGCAAGATGGCAGAAATTCTTCTTATTTTCGGCGAAAAACGCAGAAAATCCTCGTATTTTGGAGCAAAATTGGAGAAATTCACCTAATTTTGGGGTAAAACATGCAGTAATTTTCTTTATTTTGTGGCAAATCGGCAAAAATTCCCCTTATTTTGGGGCAAATGGCAGAAATTCCCTTTATTTTAGGGCAAAATTGCAGAAATTTCCATTATTTGGGGGCAAAAAACAGAAATTCCCCTTATTTTGGGGCAAAATTGCAGAAATTTGCTTTATTTGGGGGCAAAAAACAAAAATTCCCCTTATTTTGCGGGAAAATTGCAGAAATTTTCTTTATTTGGGGGCAAAAAACAAAAATTCCCCTTATTTTGCGGCAAAATTGCAGAAATTTGCTTTATTATTTGTGAAATATTGCAGAAAATTCCCTTATTTTAGGGCAAAAGTGCAGAAATTTAACTTATTTCAGAAGAAAAAACAAAAATTTTTCTTATTTTAGGGCAAAAAGGCAAAAATTCCCATTATTTTGGGGCAAAAAGCCAGAAATTCACCTTATTTTGGGGTTAAATTGCAGAAATTTCACATATTTCATTGCAAAAAAGCAAAAATTCCCCTTATTTTGAGGTAAAATGCTGAAATTCCTAATATTTTGGGGCAAAAGGCAGAAATTCCCCTTATTTTGGGCCAAAAATGGCACAAATTTCCCTTATTTTGGGGCAAAATTGCAGAAATTTCATTTATTTCAAGGTATAAAGTCAGAAATTCCCCTTATTTTGGGGCAAAAAGGAGAAATTTCTTTTATTATGGTACAAAATTAAAGAAATTTTCTTTATTTTGGAACAAAAAGGCAGAAATTCACCATATTTTGGGGTAAAAGGCAGAAATTCTTCTTATTTTGAGGAAAAATGCAGAAATTCTCCTTATTTAGAGGTAAAATGCAGAAATTCCCCTAATATTGGGAAAAAATGCAGAAATTCCCTTTATTTTGGGGCTAAAAGGCAGAAATTTTCCGTATTTTGAAGAAAAATTGCAGAAATTTTCATAATTTTCGGGCAAAAAGGCTGAAATTCTCCTTATTTTGGGGCAAAATTGCAGAAATTTCCTTTACTGTGGGGCAAAATTGCGGAAATTACCCTTATTTTGGGGCAAAATTGCAGAAATTTCCCTTGTTTTGGGGCAAAATTGCAGAAATTTCACTTATTTCAGGGAAATAAGGCAGAAATTTCTCTTATTTTGGGGCAAAAAGGCAGAAAGTTCTTTTATCTTGGTACAAAATTGCAGAAATTTTTCTTATTTTAGAGCAAAAAGACAGAAATTCCCCATATTTTGGGGCAAAAGGCAGAAATTCCCCTTATTTTGAAGAAAAATGCTGAAATTCCCCTTATTTTGGGGCAAAAAGGCAGAAATTCCCTTTATTTTGGAGCAAAAAGCAGACATTTCCCTTATTTTGGGGAAAAATTAGAGAAATTTCACTTATTTCAGGGAAAAAAGTCAGAAATTCCCCTTATTTTGGGGCAAAAACGCAGAAATTCCATTTATTTTTGGGGAAAAGGCAGAAAGTGCACTTATTTTGAGTCAAAAAGTCCGAAAATACCCTTATTTTGGGGCAAAAGTGAAGAAATTTCCCTTTTTTATAGCAAAAAGGTATACATTCCCTTTATTTTCGGGCAAAAAGGCAGAAATTCCCCGTATTTTGGAGCAAAATTGCAGAAATTCCCCTAATTTTGGGGCAAAAAGTCAGAAATTCCACTTATTTGGGGGCAAAACTGCAGAAATTTCCTTTACTTTGGGGCAAAATTGCAGAAATTTCCCTTATTTTGTGGCAAAATTGCAGAAATTTCACTTATTTCAGGGAAAAAAGGCAAAATTTCTCTTATTTTGGGGCAAAAAGGCAGAAATTCCCCATATTTTGGGGCAAAAGGCAGAAATTCCCCTTATTTTGAGGAAAAAATGCTGAAATTCCCCTTATTTTGGGGCAAAAAGGCAGAAATTACCCTTATTTTGGGGCATAAAGGCAGAAATTCACCTTATTTTGGGGAAAAATTAAAAAAATTTCATATATTTCAGGGCAAAAAGGAAGAAATTTTCCTTATTTTGAGGTAAAATGCTGAAATTAGCTATATTTTGGGACAAAAGGCAGAAATTCCCCTATTTTGGGGGGCAAAAAAGGCACAATTTCCCTTATTTTCAGGCAAAATTGCAGAAATTTCATTTATTTCAGGGTAAAAAGTCAGAAATTCCCCTTATTTTGGGGCAAAAAGGAGAAATTTCTTTTATTATGGTACAAAATTGAAGAAATTTTCTTTATTTTGGAACAAAAAGGCAGAAATTCCCCATATTTTGGGGTAAAAGGAAGAAATTCTTCTTGTTTTGAGGTAACCTGCAGAAATTCCTTTTATTTAGAGGTAAAATGCAGAAATTCCCCTAATATTGGGGAAAAATGCAGAAATTCCCTTTATTTTGGGGCTAAAAGGCAGAAATTTTCCGTATTTTGAAGAAAAATTGCAGAAATTCTCATAATTTTCGGGCAAAAAGGCTGAAATTCTCCTTATTTGGGGGCAAAAAGACAGAAAATCTCCTTTTTCGGGTGCAAAATTCAAAAATTCCTCTTATTTGGGGCAAAATTGCAGAAATTTCCTCTACTTTGGGGCAAAATTGCAGAAATTTCCCTTATTTTTGGGCAAAATTGCAGAAAATTCACTTATTTAAGGGAAAAAAGGCAGAAATTTCTCTTATTTTGTAAGAAAAAGGCAGAAATTTCTTTTATTTTGGTACAAAATTGCAGAAATTTTTCTTATTTTGGGGCAAAAAGGCATAAATTTCCCATATTTTGGGGCAAAAGGCAGAAATTTCACTTATTTTGAGGAAAAAAGGCTGAAATTCCCCTTATTTTGGGGCAAAAATGCAGAAATTCTTCTTATTTTGGGGCAAAAAGCAGACATTTCCCTTATTTTGGGGAAAAATTTTAGAAATTTCACTTATTTCAGGGCAAAAAGTCAGAATTTCCCCTTATTTTGGGGCAAAAAGACAGAAATTCCATTTATTTTTGGGGAAAAGGCAGAAATTGCACTTATTTTGAGTCAAAAAGGCAGAAAATCGCTTTATTTTGGGGCAAAAGTGAAGAAATTTCCCTTTTTTTGGCAAAAAGGTATACATTCCCTTTATTTTCGGGCAAAAAGGCAGAAATTCCCCGTATTTTGGAGCAAAATTGCAGAAATTCCCCTAATTTTGGGGCAAAAACGCAGAAATTCCCTTTATTTTGGGGTAAAACTGCAAAAATTTCACTTATTTCGCGGCAAGATGGCAGAAATTCTTCTTATTTTCGGCGAAAAACGCAGAAAATCCTCGTATTTTGGAGCAAAATTGGAGAAATTCACCTAATTTTGGGGTAAAACATGCAGTAATTTTCTTTATTTTGTGGCAAATCGGCAAAAATTCCCCTTATTTTGGGGCAAATGGCAGAAATTCCCTTTATTTTAGGGCAAAATTGCAGAAATTTCCATTATTTGGGGGCAAAAAACAGAAATTCCCCTTATTTTGGGGCAAAATTGCAGAAATTTGCTTTATTTGGGGGCAAAAAACAAAAATTCCCCTTATTTTGCGGGAAAATTGCAGAAATTTTCTTTATTTGGGGGCAAAAAACAAAAATTCCCCTTATTTTGCGGCAAAATTGCAGAAATTTGCTTTATTATTTGTGAAATATTGCAGAAAATTCCCTTATTTTAGGGCAAAAGTGCAGAAATTTAACTTATTTCAGAAGAAAAAACAAAAATTTTTCTTATTTTAGGGCAAAAAGGCAAAAATTCCCATTATTTTGGGGCAAAAAGCCAGAAATTCACCTTATTTTGGGGTTAAATTGCAGAAATTTCACATATTTCATTGCAAAAAAGCAAAAATTCCCCTTATTTTGAGGTAAAATGCTGAAATTCCTAATATTTTGGGGCAAAAGGCAGAAATTCCCCTTATTTTGGGCCAAAAATGGCACAAATTTCCCTTATTTTGGGGCAAAATTGCAGAAATTTCATTTATTTCAAGGTATAAAGTCAGAAATTCCCCTTATTTTGGGGCAAAAAGGAGAAATTTCTTTTATTATGGTACAAAATTAAAGAAATTTTCTTTATTTTGGAACAAAAAGGCAGAAATTCACCATATTTTGGGGTAAAAGGCAGAAATTCTTCTTATTTTGAGGAAAAATGCAGAAATTCTCCTTATTTAGAGGTAAAATGCAGAAATTCCCCTAATATTGGGAAAAAATGCAGAAATTCCCTTTATTTTGGGGCTAAAAGGCAGAAATTTTCCGTATTTTGAAGAAAAATTGCAGAAATTTTCATAATTTTCGGGCAAAAAGGCTGAAATTCTCCTTATTTTGGGGCAAAATTGCAGAAATTTCCTTTACTGTGGGGCAAAATTGCAGAAATTACCCTTATTTTGGGGCAAAATTGCAGAAATTTCCCTTGTTTTGGGGCAAAATTGCAGAAATTTCACTTATTTCAGGGAAATAAGGCAGAAATTTCTCTTATTTTGGGGCAAAAAGGCAGAAATTTCTTTTATCTTGATACAAAATTGCAGAAATTTTTCTTATTTTAGAGCAAAAAGACAGAAATTCCCCATATTTTGGGGCAAAAGGCAGAAATTTTCCTTATTTTGAAGAAAAATGCTGAAATTCCCCTTATTTTGGGGCAAAAGGCAGAAATTCCCTTTATTTTGGGGCAAAAAGCAGACATTTCCCTTATTTTGGGGAAAAATTAGAGAAATTTCACTTATTTCAGGGAAAAAAGTCAGAAATTCCCCTTATTTTGGGGCAAAAACGCAGAAATTCCATTTATTTTTGGGGAAAAGGCAGAAAGTGCACTTATTTTGAGTCAAAAAGTCCGAAAATACCCTTATTTTGGGGCAAAAGTGAAGAAATTTCCCTTTTTTATGGCAAAAAGGTATACATTCCCTTTATTTTCGGGCAAAAAGGCAGAAATTCCCCGTATTTTGGAGCAAAATTGCAGAAATTCCCCTAATTTTGGGGCAAAAAGTCAGAAATTCCCCTTATTTGGGGGCAAAACTGCAGAAATTTCCTTTACTTTGGGGCAAAATTGCAGAAATTTCCCTTATTTTGTGGCAAAATTGCAGAAATTTCACTTATTTCAGGGTAATAAGTCAGAAATTTTCCTTATTTTGGGGCAAAAATGACAGAAATTCTATTTGTTTTGAGGGAAAAAGACAGACATTTCACTTATTTAGAGGCAAAAAAGCAGAAATTCTCCTTATTTTAGGGCAAAATTGCAGAAATTTCTTTTATTTTGGGGCAAAGAACAGAAATTCCCCTTATTTTGAGGCAAAATTCCAGAAATTTCCCTTATTATGGGAAAAAATTGCAGAAATTTCCTTTATTTTAGGGCAAAATTGCACAAATTTGACTTATTTCAGAGAAAAAAGGCAAAATTTTTTCTTATTTTGGGGCAAAAAGGCAGAAACTCCAATTATTTTGGGGCAAAAAGGCACAAATTCACCTTATTTTGGGGTAAAATTGCAGAAATTTCACATATTTCAGAACCAAAAGGCAGAAATTTCCCTTAATTTAGGGCAAAAATGAAGAAATTTCCCTTTTTTATGGCAAAAAGGTATGCATTCCCCTTATTTTCGGGCAAAAAGGCAGAAATTCCCCGTATTTTGGAGCAAAATTGCAGACATTCCCCTAATTGTGGGGCAAAAAGGCAGAAATTCTCTTTATTTTGGGGCAAAACTCAGAAATTCCACCTATTTTGGGGCATAATACCCGAAATTTCCCTAAATTTGGGGAAAAAATGCAGAAATTTAACTTATTTTGGGGCAAAATCGCAGAAATTTCACTTATTTCAGGGAAAAAAGGTAGAAATTTTCCTTATTTTGGGGCAAAAAGGCAGAAATTCCTAATATTTTGTGGCAATAATGCAGAAATTCTTAATATTTTGTTGCAAAAATGCAGAAATTTCCCTTATTTTGAGGTTAAAAGGCTGAAATTCCCTGTATTTGGGGGCAAAAAGGCAGAAATTTCCCTTATTTTGGGGCAAATTTGCAAAAATTTCACTTATTTCAGGGTAATAAGTCAGAAATTTTCCATATATTGGGGCAAAAAAGACAGAAATTCTTTTTGTTTTGGGGGAAAAAACAGAAATTCCACTTATTCAAAGGAAAAAACAAAAGTTCCCCTAATTTTGGAGCAAAAATGAAGAAATTTCCCTTTTTTATGGCAAAAAGTTATGCATTCTTCTTATTTTCAGACAAAAAGGCAGAAATTTCCCATATTTTGGGGCAAAAGGCAGAAATTTCCCTTATTTTAGAGCAAAATTGCAGAAATTTCACTAATTGTGGCGCAAAAAGGCAGAAATTCTCCTATTTTGGGGCAAAACTCAGAAATTCCACTTATTTTGGGGCAAAATTCCAAAAATTTCCCTTATTTTGAGGCAAAATTGCAGAAATTTTACTTCTTTTGGGGCAAAATTGCAGAAATTTCACTTATTTCAGAGAAAAATGGCAGAAATTTTCCTTATTTTGGGGCAAAAAGGCAGAAATTCTCCATATTTTGGTGCAAAAATCAGAAATTTCCCTTATTTTGTGGTAAAATGCTGAAATTCCCCTTATTTTGGGTCAAAAAACAGAAATTTCCCTATTTTTGGGGCAAATTTGCAGAAATTTCACTTATTTCAGGGTAATAAGTCAGAAATTTTCTTTATTTTGGGGCAAAAAAGACAGAAATTTTTTTTGTTATGGGGGAAAAATACAGAAATTCCACTTATTTAGAGGCAAAAAGGCAAAAGTTCCCCTTATTTTGGAGCAAAAATGAAGAAATTTCCCTTTTTTATGGCAAAAATGTATGCATTCTTCTTATTTCGGACAAAAAGGCAGAAATTCCCCATATTTTGGGGCAAAAGGCAGAAATTCCCCTTATTTTGGGGCAAAATTGCAGAAATTTCCCTAATTGTGGGACAAAAAAAAAGAAATTCCCCTTATTTTGAAGCAAAATTGCAGAAATTTCCCTTATTATGGGAAAAATTTGCAGAAATTTCCTTTATTTTAGGGAAAATTGCAGAAATTTCACTAATTGTGGGGCAAAAAGGCAGAAATTCTCCTTATTTTGGGGCATAACTCAGAAAATCCACCTATTTTGGGGCAAAATTCCAGAAATTTTCCTTATTTTGGGGCAAAATTACAGAAATTTTACTTATATTGGGGCAAAATTGCAGAAATTTCATTTATTTCAGGGTAATAAGTCAGAAATTTTCCTTATTTTGGGGCAATAATGACAGAAATTTCCTTTGTTTTTGGGGAAAAAGACAGAAATTCCACTTATTTAGAGGCAAAAAACGCAGAAATTCCCCTTATTTTAGGGCAAAATGCAGAAATTTCCCTTATTTGGGGGCAAAAAAAACAGAAATTTCCCTTATTTTGGCGCAAAATTCCCGAAATTTCCCTTATTATAATGAAAAATTGCAGAAATTTTTTTTATTTTAGTGCAAAATTGCAGAAATTTCACTTATTTCAGAGAAAAAAAGGCAAAAATTTTTCTTATCTTGGGGCAAAAAAGCAGAAATTCCCATTATTTTGGGGCAAAAAGAAAGAAATTCACCATATTTTGGGCTAAAATTGCAGAAATTTAACATATTTCAGGGCAAAAATGCAGAAATTTCCCTTAATTTGGGGCAAAAATGAAGAAATTTCCCTTTTTTATGGCAAAAAGTTATTCATTCCCCCTTATTTTCGGGCAAAAAGGCAGAAATTCCCCGTATTTTTGAACAAAATTGCAGAAATTCCCCTAATTGTGGGGCAAAAAGGCAGAAATTCTCCTTATTTTGGGGCAAAACTCAGAAATTCCACCTATTTTGGGGCAAAATACCCGAAATTTCCCTTAATTGGGGCAAAATTGCAGAAATTTAACTTATTTTGGGGCAAATTGCAGAAATTTCACTTATTTCAGGGAAAAAAGGCAGAAATTTTCCTTATTTTGGGCAAAAAGGCAGAAATTCCTAATATTTTGTGGCAATAATGCAGAAATTCCTAATATTTTGTTGCAAAAATGCAGAAATTTCCCTTATTTTGAGGTAAAAAGGCTGAAATTCCCCTTTTTGGGGGGCAAAAAAGCAAAAATTTCCCTTATTTTGGGGCAAAATTGCAGAAATTTCACTTATTTCAGGGTAATACGTGAGAAATTTTCCTTATTTTGGGGCAAAAGAGACAAAAACTCCCTTTGTTTTGGGGAAAAAAGACAGAAATTCCACTTATTTAGAGGCAAAAAGGCAAAAGTTCCCCTTATTTTGGAGCAAAAATGAAAAAATTTCCCTTTTTTATAGCAAAAAGGTATGCATTCTTCTTATTTTTGGACAAAAAGGCAGAAATTCCCCATATTTTGGGGCAAAGGCAGAAATTACCCTTATTTTGGGGCAAAACTCAGAAATTCCAATTATTTTGGGGCAAACTTTTAGAAATTTCCCTTATTTGGGGCAAAATTGCAGAAATTTTAGTTTTTGGGGCAAAATTGCAGAAATTTCACTTATTTCAAATAAAAAAAGGCAGAAATTTTCCTTATTTTGGGGCAACAAACAGAAATTTTTCTATTTTTGGGGCAAATTTGCAGAAATTTCTCTTATTTCAGGGTCATAAGTCAGAAATTTTTCTTATTTTGGGGCAAAAAAGACAGAAATTCTTTTAGTTTTGTTGGAAAAATACAGAAATTCCACTTATTTAGTGGCAAAAAGGCAAAAGTTCCCCTTATTTTGGAGCAAAAATGAAGAAATTTCCCCTTTTTATGGCATAAAGGTATGCATTCTTCTTATTTTGGACAAAAAGGCAGAAATCCCCCTTATTTTGGGGCAAAATTGCAGAAATTTTCCTAATTGTGGGGCAAAAAACAGAAATTCCCCTTATTTTGAAACAAAATTGCAGAAATTTCACTTATTTCAGGGAAAAAAGCCAGAAATTTTCTTTATTTTGGGGCAAAAAGGCAAAAAGTCTCCGTATTTTGGTGCAAAATTACAGAAATTTCCCTTATTATGGGGAAAAATTGCAGAAATTTCCCTTATTGTAGGGCAAAATTGCAGAAATTTCACTAATTGTGGGGCAAAAAGGCAGAAATTTTCCTTATATTGGGGCAAAAAGGCAGAAATTCCTAATATTTTGTGCCAAAATTCAGAAATTCCCCTTATTTTGAGGTAAAAAGGCTGAAATTCCCCTTATTTGGGGGCAAAAGGCAGAATTTTCCCTTATAATGGGGCAAAATTGCAGAAATTTCACTTATTTCAGGGTAATAAGTCACAAATTTTTCTTATTTTGGGGCATAAATGACAGAAATTCCCTTTGTTTTCGGGGAAAAGACAGAAATTCCACTTATTTAGAGGCAAAAAAGTTAAAATTCCCCTCATTTTAGGGCAAAATTCCAGAAATTTCCCTTATTTGGGGGCAAAAAAACAGAAATTCCCCTTATTTTGGGGCAAAATTCCAGAAATTTCCCTTATTATGGGGAAAAATTGCAGAAATTTCCCTTATTTTAGGGCAAAATTGCAGAAATTTCACTTATTTCAGAGAAAAAAAGGAAATTTTTTTCTTATTTTGGGGCAAAAAGGCAGAAATTCCCATTATTTTGGGGCAAAAAGGCAGAAATTCACCTTATTTTGGGCTAAAATTGCTGAGATTTTACATATTTCAGGACAAAAAGGCAGAAATTTCCATTAATTTGGGGCAAAAATGAAGAAATTTCCCTTTTTTATGGCAAAAAGGCATGCATTCCCCTTATTTTCGGGCAAAAAGGCAGAAATTCCCTGTATTTTGGAGCAAAATTGCAGACATTCCCCTAATTGTGGGGCAAAAAGGCAGAAATTCTCCTTATTTTGGGGCAAAACTCAGAAATTCCACTTATTTTGTGGCAAAATTCCAGAAATGTCCCTTATTTTGGGGCAAAATTGCAGAAATTACACTTAATTTGTGGCAAAATTGCAGAAATTTCACTTATTTCAGGGAAAAAAAGTTAGAAATTTTCCTTATTTTGGGGCAAAAAGGCAGAAATTCCTAATATTTTGTGGCAAAAATGCAGAAATTCCTAATATTTTGTTGCAAAAATGCAGAAATTTCCCTTATTTTGAGGTAAAAAGGCTGAAATTCCCCTTATTTGGGGGCAAAAAGGCAGAAATTTCCTTTATTTTGGGGCAAATTTGCAAAAATTTCACTTATTTCAGGGTAATAAGTCAGAAATTTTCCATATTTTGGGGCAAAAAAGAAAGAAATTCTTTTTGTTTTGGGGGAAAAATACAGAAATTCCACTTATTCAAAGGAAAAAAGTAAAAGTTCCGCTTATTTTGGAGCAAAAATGAAGAAAATTAACTTTTTTATGGCATAAAGTTATGCATTCTTTTTATTTTCAGACAAAATTCAGAAATTTCCCATATTTTGGGGCAAAAGCCAGAAATTTCCTTTATTTTACAGCAAAATTGCAGAAATTTCACTAATTGTGGCGCAAAAAGGCAGAAATTCTTTTTATTTTGGGGCAAAACTCAGAAATTCCACTTATTTTGGGGCAAAATTCCAGAAAGTTCCCTTATATTGGGGCAAAATTGCAGAAATTTTCCTTATTTTGGGGCAAAATTGCAGACATTTCACTTATTTCAGGGAAAAAAGGCAGAAATTTTCCTTATTTTGGGGCAAAAAGACAAAATTTTCCATATTTTGGTGCAAAAATCAGAAATGTCCCTTATTTTGAGGTAAAAAGGCTGAAATTCCCCTTATTTTGGAGCAAAAGGCAGAACTTTCCCTATTTTTGGGGCAAATTTGCAGAAATTTCACTTATTTCAGGGTAATAAGTCAGAAATTTTCCTTATTTTGGGGCAAAAATGACAGAAATTCTTTTTGTATTGGGGGAAAAATACAGAAATTCCACTAATTTAGAGGCAAAAAAGCAGAAATTCCCCTTATTTTAGGGCAAAATTTCAGAAATTTCCCTTATTTGGTGGCAAAAAAGAGAAATTCCCCTTATTTTTGGGCAAAATTCCAGAAATTTCCCTTATTATGGGTAAAAATTGCAGAAATTTCCTTTATTTTAGGGCAAAATTGCAGAAATTTCACTTATTTCAGAGAAAAAAGGCAAAAATTTTTTTCTTTTGGGGCAAAAAGCAGAAATATCCATTATTTTGGGGCAAAAAGGCAGAAATTCACCTTATTTTGTGTTAAAATTGCAGAAATTTCACATATTTCAGGGCAAAAAGGCAGAAATTTCCCTTAATTTGGGGCAAAAATGAAGAAATTTCCCTTTTTTATGGCAAAAAGTTATTCATTCCCCTTATTTTCGGGCAAAAAGGCAGAAATTCTCCGTATTTTGGTGCAAAACTCAGAAATTTCACTTATTTTGGGGCAAAATTCCAGAAATTTCCTTTATTTTGGGGGAAAATTGCAGAAATTTTACTTATTTTGGGAAAATTTCAGAAATTTCACTTATTTCAGGGCAGAAAGGCAGAAATTTTCCTTATTTTGGGGCAAAAAGGCACAAATTCCTAATATTTTGTGCCAAAATTCAGAAATTCCCCTTATTTTGAGGTAAAAAGGCTGAAATTCCCCTTATTTGGGGGAAAAGGCAGAATTTTCCCTTATAATGGGGCAAAATTGCAGAAATTTCACTTATTTCAGGGTAATAAGTCAGAAATTTTTCTTATTTTGGGGCAAAAATGACAGAAATTCCCTTTGTTTTCAGGGAAAAGACAGAAATTCCACTTATTTAAAGGCAAAAAAGCTGAAATTCCCCTTATTTTAGGGCAAAATTCCAGAAATTTCCATTATTGGGGGCAAAAAAACAGAAATTCCCCTTATTTTGGGGCAAAATTCCAGAAATTTCCTTTATTATGGGGAAAAATTGCAGAAATTTCCTTTATTTTAAGGCAAAATTGCAGAAATTTCACTTATTTCAGAGAAAAAAAGGCAGAAATTTTTCTTCTTTTTGGGCAAAAAGGCAGTAATTCCCATTAATTTGGGGCAAAAAGGCAGAAATTCACCTTATTTGGGCTAAAATTTCAGAAATTTCATATATTTCAGGGCAAAGAGGCAGAAATTTCCCTTATTTTGGGGCAAAAATGAAGAAATTTCCCTGTTTTATGGCAAAAAGTTATGCATTCCCCTTATTTTCGGGCAAAAAGGCAGAAATTCCCCATATTTTGGAGCAAAATTGCAGAAATTCCCCTAATTGTGGGGCAAAAAGGCAGAAATTCTCTTTATTTTGGGGCAAAACTCAGAAATTCCACCTATTTTGGGGCAAAATACCCGAAATTTTCCTTATTTTGGGGAAAAATTGCAGAAATTTAACTTATTTTGGGGCAAAATTGCAAAGATTTCACTTATTTCAGGGAAAAAAATGCAGAAATTTTCCTTATTTGGGGGCAAAAAGGCAGAAATTCCTAATATTTTGTGGCAATAATGCAGAAATTTCTAATATTTTGTTGCAAAAATGCAGAAATTTTCATTATTTTGAGGTAAAAAGGCTAAAATTCCCCTTATTTGGGGGCAAAAAAGCAGAAATTTCCCTTATTTTGGGGCAATTTTGCAGAAATTTCACTTATTTTAGGGTAATAAGTCAGAAATTTTCTTTATTTTGGGGAAAAATAACAGAAATTCCCTTTGTTTTGAGGGAAAAAGACAGAAATTCCACTTATTTAGAGGCAAAAAAGCAGAAATTCCCCTTATTTTAGGGCAAAATTGCAGAAATTTCTTTTATTTGGGGGCAAAAAACAGAAATTCCCCCTCTTTTGGGGCAAAATTCCAGAAATTTCCTTTGTTATGGGGAAAAATTGCAGAAATTTCCTTTATTTTAGGGCAAAATTGCAGAAATTTCACTTATTTCACAGAAAAAAAGCAAAAATTTTTCTCATTTTTGGGTAAAAAGGCAGAAATTCCCATTATTTTGGGGCAAAAAGGCAGAAATTCACCTTATTTTGGGCTAAAATTGCAGAAATTTCACATATTTCAGGGCAAAAAGGCAGAAATTTCCCTTAATTTGGGGCAAAAATGAAGAAATTTCCCTTTTTTATGGCAAAAAAGTATGCATTCCTATTATTTTCGGGCAAAAAGGCAGAAATTCCCTGTATTTTGGAGCAAAATTGCAGAAATTTCCCTAATTGTGGGGCAATAAGGCAGAAATTCTCCTTATTTTGGGGCAAAACTCAGAAATTCCACTTATTTTGGGGCAAAATTCCAGAAATTTCCTTTATTTTGGGGAAAAATTGCAGAAATTTTACTTATTTTAGGGCAAAATTTCAGAAATTTCACTTATTTCAGGGAAAAAAGGCAGAAATTATCCTTATTTTGGGGCAAAAAGGCACAAATTCCTAATATTTTGTGCCAAAATTTAGAAATTCCCCTTATTTTGAGGTAAAAAGGCTGAAATTCCCCTTATTTGGGGGCAAAAGGCAGAATTTTCCCTTATAATGGGGCAAAATTTCAGAAATTTCACTTATTTCAGCGTAATAAGTCAGAAATTTTTCTTATTTTGCGGCAAAAATGACAGAAATTACCTTTGTTTTCGGGAAAAAGACAGAAATTCCACTTATTTAGAGGCAAAAAATCTGAAATTCCCCTTATTTTAGGGCAAAATTCCAGAAATTTCCCTTATTTGGTGGCAAATAAGAGAAATTCCCCTTATTTTGGGGAGAAATTCCAGAAATTTCCCTTATTATGGGTAAAAATTGCAGAAATTTCCTTTATTTTAGGGCAAAATTGCAGAAATTTCACTTATTTCAGAGAAAAGCGGCAAAAATTTTTCTTCTTTTGGGGCAAAAAGGCAGAAATTCCCATTATTTTGGGGCAAAAAGGCAGAAATTCACATTATTTGGGCTAAAATTTGCAGATATTTCTCATATTATGGGGAAAAATTGCAGAAATTTCCCTTATTTTAGGGCAAAATTCAGAAATTTCACTAATTGAAAGGCAATAAGGCAGAAATTCTCCTTATTTTGGGGCAAAACTCAGAAATTCCACTTATTTTGGGGCAAAATTCCAGAAATTTCCCTTATTTTGGGGCAAAATTACAGAAATTTTACTTATTTTGGGGCAAAATTGCAGAAATTTCACTTATTTCAGGAAACAAAGGCAGAAATATTCCTTATTTTGGGGCAAAAAGAAAGAAATTCCTAATATTTTGTGCCAAAATTCAGAAATTCCCCTCATTTTTAGGTAAAAAGACTGAAATTCCCCTTATTTGGGGCAAAAAGGCAGAAATTTCCCTTATATTGGGGCAAAATTGCAGAAATTTCACTTATTTCGGGTAATAAGTCAGAAATTTTCCTTATTTTGGGGAAAAATGACAGAAATTCCCTTTGTTTTGGGGGATAAAAACAGAAATTACACTTATTTAGAGGCAAAAAATCAGAAACTCCCCTTATTTTAGGGCAAATTTGCAGAAATTTCCATTATTTGGGGGCAAAAAACCAGAAATTCCCCTTATTTTGGGGCAAAATTCCAGAAATTTACTTTATTATGGGAAAGAATTGCAAAAATTTCTTTTATTTTAGGGCAAAATTGCAGAAATTTTATTTATTTCAGAGAAAAAAAGCAAAAATTTTTCTTATTTTGGGGCAAAGAGGCAGAAATTCCTATTATTTTGGGTCAAAAATGCAGAAATTCACTTTATTTTGGGCTAAAATTGCAGAAATTTCATATATTTCAGGGCAAAAAGGCAGAAATTTCCCTTAATTTGGGGCAAAAATAAAGAAATTTCCCTTTATTATGGCAAAGAGGTATGCATTTTCCTTATTTTCGGGCAAAAAGTCAGAAATTCCCCGTATTTTTGGCAAAATTGCAGAAATTCCTCTAATTGTGGGACAAAATGGCAGAAATTCTCCTTATTTTGGGGCAAAACTCAGAAATTCCACTTGTTTTGGGGCAAAATTCCAGAAATTTCCCTTATTTTGGGGCAAAATTGCAGAAATTTCCCTAATTGTGGGGAAAAATTGCAGAAATTTCTCTTATTTTATGGAAAAAATTGCAGATATTTCAATTATTTCAGGGAAAAAAGGCAGAAATTTTCATTATTTTGGGGAAAAAAGGCAGAAATTCTCCATATTTTGGTGCAAAAATCAGAAATTTCCCTTATTTTGAGGTAAAATGCTGAAATTCTTCTTATTTGGGGGCAAAAGGCAGAAATTTCCCTATTTTTGGGGAAAATTTGCAGAAATTTCACTTATTTCAGGGTAATAAGTCAGAAATTTTCCTTATTTTGGGGCAAAATATAGAAATTCCCTTTGTTTTGGGGGAAAAAGACATAAATTCCACTTATTTAGAGGTAAAAAGACAAAATTTCCCCTTATTTTGGAGCAAAATGTAGAAATTTCCCTTTTTTATGGCAAAAAGGTATGCATTCTTTTTATTTTCAGACAGAAAGGCAGAAATTCCCCATATTTTAGGGCAAAAGGCAGAAATTCCCCTTATTTTGGGGCAAAATTGCAGAAATTTCCCTAATTGTGGGACAAAAAACAGAAATTCCCCTTATTTTGAAGAAAAATTGCAGAAATTTCTCTTATTATGGGGAAAAATTGCAGAAATTTCCCTTATTGTAGGGCAAAATTGCAGAAATTTCACTAATTGTGGGGCAAAAAGGCAGAAATTCTCCTTATTTTGGGGCAAAACTCAGAATTTCCACTTATTTTGGGGCAAAATTCCAGAAATTTTCCTTATTTTGGGGCAAAATTGCAGAAATTTTACTTATTTTGGGGAAAAATTGCAGAAATTTCACTTATTTCAGGAAAAAAAAGCCGGAAATTTTTTTTATTTTGGGGCCAAAAGGCAGAAATTCCTAATATATTGGGCCAAAATTCAGAAATTCCCTTTATTTTGAGGTAAAAAGGCTGAAATTCTCCTTATTTGGGGACAAAAAGGCAGAAATTTCCCTTATATTGGGGCAAAATTGCACTTATTTCAGGGTAATAAGTCAGAAATTTTCTTTATTTTGGGGCAAAAATGACAGAAATTCTCTTTGTTTTGGGGAAAAAATACAGAAATTGCACTTAATTAGAGGCAAAAAAGCAGAAATTCCCTTTATTTTAGAGCAAAATTGCAGAAATTCCCCTAATTGTGGGACAAAAAACAGAAATTCCCCTTATTTTGAAGCAAATTGCAGAAATTTCCCTTATTATGGGGAAAAATTACAGAAATTTCCCTTATTTTAGGGCAAAATTCCAGAAATTTCACTAATTGTAAGGCAATAAGGCAGAAATTCTCCTTATTTTGGGGCAAAACTCAGAAATTCCACTTATTTTGGGGCAAAATTCCAGAAATTTCCTTTATTTTGGGGCAAAATTACAGATATTTTACTTATTTTGGGGCAAAATTGCAGAAATTTCACTTATTTCAGGAAAAAAAGGCAGAAATATTCCTTATTTTGGGGCAAAAAGGCAGAAATTCCTAATTTTTTGTGCCAAAATTCAGAAATTCCCCTCATTTTGAGGTAAAAATTCTGAAATTCCCCTTATTTGGGGCAAAAAGGCAGAAATTTCCTTATATTGGGGCAAAATTGCTCAAATTGAACTTATTTCAGGGTAATAAGTCAGAAATTTTCCTTATTTTGGGGCAAAAATGACAGAAATTCCCTTTGTTTTGGGGGAAAAAAAAGAAATTACACTTATTTAGAGGCAAAAAAGCAGAAACTCCCCTTATTTTAGGGCAAATTTGCAGAAATTTCCATTATTTGGGGGCAAAAAAACAGAAATTCCCCTTATTTTGGGGCAAAATTCCAGAAATTTCCTTTATTATGGGGAAAAATATCAGAAATTTCCTTTATTTTAGGGCAAAATTGCAGAAATTTCACTTATTTCAGAAAAAAAAGACAAAAATTTTTCTTATTTTGGGGCAAAAAGGCAGAAATTCCCATTATTTTGATGGCAAAAAGGCAGAAATTCACCTTATTTTGGGCTAAAATTGCAGAAATTTCACATATTTCAGGGCAAAAAGGCAGAAATTTCCCTTCATTTGGGGCAAAAATGAAGAAATTTCCCTTTTTTATGGCAAAAAGGTATGCATTCCCCTTATTTTCGGCAAAAAGGCAGAAATTCCCCGTATTTTGGAGCAAAATTGCAGAAATTCCCCTAATTGTGGGGCAAAAAGGCAGAAATCCTCTTTATTTTGGGGCAAAACTCAGAAATTCCACTAATTTTGGGGCAAAATTCCAGAAATTTCCCTTATTTTGGGGCAAAATTGCAGAAATTTCACTTATTTTGGGGCAAAATTGCAGAAATTTCACTTATTTCAGGAAAAAAAGGCAGAAATTTCCCTTAATTTGGGGCAAAAATAAAGAAATTTCCCTTTTTTATGGCAAAAAGGTATGCATTCCCCTTATTTTCGGGCAAAAAGGCAGAAATTCTCCGTATTTTGGAGCAAAATTGCAGAAATTCCTCTAATTGTCTGACAAAAAGGCAGAAATTCTCCTTATTTTGGGGCAAAACTCAGAAATTCCACTTGTTTTGGGGCAAAATTCCAAAATTTCCCTTATTTTGGGGCAAAATTGCAGAAATTTCCCTAATTGTGGGGCAAAAAACAGAAATTCCCCTTATTTTGAAGCAAAATTGCAGAAATTTCCCTTATTATGGGGAAAAATTGCAGAAATTTCTCTTATTTTATGGCAAAATTTCAGAAATTTCACTTATTTTCGTGCAAAATTGCAGAAATTTCACTTATTTCAGTGAAAAAAGGCAGAAATTTTCCTTATTTTGGGGCAAAAAGGCAGAAATTCTCCATATTTTGGTGCAAAAATCAGAAATTTCCCTTATTTTGAGGTAAAATGCTGAAATTCTTTTTATTTGGGGGCAAAAGGCAGAAATTTCCCTATTTTTGGGGCAAATTTGCAGAAATTTCACTTATTTCAGGGTAATAAGTCAGAAATTTTCCTTATTTTGGGGCAAAATACAGAAATTCCCTTTGTTTTGGGGGAAAAAGACAGAAATTCCACTTATTTAGAAGTAAAAAGGCAAAATTTCCCCTTATTTTGGAGCAAAATGTAGAAATTTCTCTTTTTTATGGCAAAAAGTTATGCATTCTTTTTATTTTCAGACAGAAAGGCAGAAATTCCCCATATTTTAGGGCAAAAGGCAGAAATTCCCCTTATTTTGGGGCAAAATTGCAGAAATTTCCCTAATTGTGGGACAAAAAACAGAAATTCCCCTTATTTTGAAGCAAAATTGCAGAAATTTCCCTTATTATGGGGAAAAATTGCAGAAATTTCCCTTATTTTAGAGCAAAATTGCAGAAATTTCACTAATTGTGGGGCAAAAAGGCAGAAATTCTCCTTATTTTGGGACAAAACTCAGAATTTCCACTTATTTTGGGGCAAAATTCCAGAAATTTTCCTTATTTTGGGGCAAAATTGCAGAAATTTTACTTATTTTGGGGAAAAATTGCAGAAATTTCACTTATTTCAGGAAAAAAAGCCAGAAATTTTTTTTATTTTGGGGCCAAAAGGCAGAAATTCCTTATATATTGGGCCAAAATTCAGAAATTCCCCTTATTTTGAGGTAAAAAGGCTGAAATTCTCCTTATTTGGGGACAAAATGCAGAAATTTCCCTTATATTGGGGCAAAATTGCAGAAATTTCACTTATTTCAGGGTAATAAGTCAGAAATTTTCCTTATTTTGGGGCAAAAATGACAGAAATTCCCTTTGTTTTGGGGGAAAAATACAGAAATTGCACTTAATTAGAGGCAAAAAGCAGAAATTCCCTTTATTTTAGGGCAAAATTGCAGAAATTTCCCTAATTGTGGGACAAAAAACAGAAATTCCCCTTATTTTGAAGCAAATTGCAGAAATTTCCCTTATTATGGGGAAAAATTGCAGAAATTTCCCTTATTTTAGGGCAAAATTGCAGAAATTTCACTAATTGTAAGGCAATAAGGCAGAAATTCTCCTTATTTTGGGGCAAAAATCAGAAATTCCACTTATTTTGGGGCAAAATTCCAGAAATTTCCTTTATTTTGGGGCAAAATTACAGAAATTTTACTTATTTTGGTGCAAAATTGCAGAAATTTCACTTATTTCAGGAAAAAAAGGCACAAATATTCTTTATTTTGGGGCAAAAAGGCAGAAATTCCTAATATTTTGTGCCAAAATTCAGAAATTCCCCTCATTTTGAGGTAAAAAGTCTGAAATTCCCCTTATTTGGGGCAAAAAGGTAGAAATTTTATTATATTGGGGCAAAATTGCACAAATTTCACTTATTTCAGGGTAATAAGTCAGAAATTTTCCTTATTTTGGGGCAAAAATGACAGAAATTCCCTTTGTTTTGGGGAAAAAAAACAGAAATTACACTTATTTAGAGGCAAAAAAGCAGAAACTCCCCTTATTTTAGGTCAAATTTGCAGAAATTTCCATTATTTGGGGCCAAAAAAACAGAAATTCCCCTTATTTTGGGGCAAAATTCCAGAAATTTCCTTTATTATGGGGAAAAATTGCAAAAATTTCTTTTATTTTAGGGCAAAATTGCAGAAATTTTACTTATTTCAGAGAAAAAAAGCAAAAATTTTTCTTATTTTGGGACAAAGAGGCAGAAATTCCCATTATTTTGGGGCAAAAAGGCAGAA
This sequence comes from Micromys minutus, assembly GCF_963924665.1. Taxonomy (NCBI): domain Eukaryota; kingdom Metazoa; phylum Chordata; class Mammalia; order Rodentia; family Muridae; genus Micromys; species Micromys minutus. The sequence continues at coordinate 1,149,868 of NW_027667806.1, read as the reverse complement.
ATTCACTTTATTTTGGGCTAAAATTGCAGAAATTTCACATATTTCAGGGCAAAAAGGCTGAAATTTCCCTTAATTTGGGGCAAAAATAAAGAAATTTCCCTTTTTTTATGGCAAAAAGGTATGCATTCCCCTTATTTTCGGGCAAAAACGGAGAAATTCCCCGTATTTTGGAGCAAAATTGCAGAAATTTCTCTAATTGTGGGGCAAAAAGGCAGAAATTCTCCTTATTTTGGGGCAAAATTCAGAAATTCCACTTGTTTTGGGGCAAAATTCAAAAAATTTTCTTTATTTTCGGGCAAAATTGCAGAAATTTCACTAATTGTGGGGCAAAATACAGAAATTCTTCTAATTTTGAAGCATAATTGCAGAAATTTCCCTTATTATGGGGAAAAATTGCAGAAATTTCTCTTATTTTAGGGCAAAATTGCAGAAATTTCACTAATTGTGGGGCAAAAAGGCAGAAATTCTCCTTATTTTGGGGCAAAACTCAGAATTTCCACTTCTTTTGGGGCAAAATTCCAGAATTTTTCCTTATTTTGGGGCAAAATTGCAGAAATTTTACTTATTTTGGGGAAAAAATTGCAGAAATTTCTCTTATTTCAGGAAAAAAAGCCGGAAATTTTTTTTATTTTGGGGCAAAAAGGCAGAAATTCCTAATATTTTAGGCCAAAATTCAGAAATTCCCCTTATTTTGAGGTAAAAAGGCTGAAATTCTCCTTATTTGGAGGCAAAAAGGCAGACATATCGCTTATATTGGGGCAAAATTGCAGAAATTTTACTTATTTCAGGGTAATAAGTCAGAAATTTTCCTTATTTTGGGGCAAAAATGACAGAAATTCCCTTTGTTTTGGGGGGAAAAGACAGAAATTCCACTTAATTAGAGGCAAAAAAGCAGAAATTCCCCTTATTTTATGGCAAAATTTCAGAAATTTCCCTTATTTGGGGGCAAAAAAACAGAAATTCCCTTTATTTTGAGGCAAAATTCCAGAAATTTCCTTTATTATGGGGAAAAATATCAGAAATTTCCTTTATTTTAGGGCAAAATTGCAGAAATTTCACTTATTTCAGAGAAAAAAGGCAAAAATTTTTCTTATTTTAGGGCAAAAAGGCAAAAATTCCCATTATTTTGATGGCAAAAAGGCAGAAATTCACCTTATTTTGGGCTAAAATTGCAGAAATTTCACATATTTAAGAGCAAAAAGGCAGAAATTTCCCTTCATTTGGGGCAAAAATGAAGAAATTTCCCTTTTTTATGGCAAAAAGGTATGCATTCCCCTTATTTTCAGCAAAAAGGCAGAAATTCCCCGTATTTTGGAGCAAAATTGCAGAAATTCCCCTAATTGTGGGGCAAAAAGGCAGAAATTCTCTTTAATTTGGGGCAAAACTCAGAAATTCCACTTATTTTGGGGCAAAATTCCAGAAATTTCCCTTATTTTGGGGCAAAATTGCAGAAATTTCACTTATTTTGGGGCAAAATTGCAGAAAGTTCACTTATTTCAGGGAAAAAAGGCAGAAATTTTCCTTATTTTGGGGCAATAAGGCAGAAATTCTCCATAATTTGGTGCAAAAATCAGAAATTTCCCTTATTTTGAGGTAAAATTCTGAAATTCCCCTTATTTTTGGGCAAAAGGCAGAAATTTCCCTTTTTTTGGGGAAAATTTGCAGAAATTTGACTTATTTCAGAGTAATAAGTCAGAAATTTTCCATATTTTGGGGCAAAAAAAAACAGAAATTCCCTTTGTTTTGGGGGAAAAAGACAGAAATTCCACTTATTTAGACGTAAAAAGGCAAAATTTCCCCTTATTTTGGAGCAAAATGAAGAAATTTCCCTTTTTAATGTCAAAAAGTTATGCATTCTTATTTTCACACAAAAAGGCAGAAATTCCCCAAATTTTGGGCAAAAGGCAGAAATTCCCCTTATTTTGGGGCAAAATTGCAAAAATTTCCCTAATTGTGGGACATAAAACAGAAATTCCCCTTATTTTGAAGCAAAATTGCAGAAATTTTCCGTATTATGGGGAAAAGTTGCAGAAATTGCCCTTATTTTAGGGCAAAATTGCAGAAATTTCACTAATTGTAAGGGAAAAAGGCAGAAATTCTGCTTATTTTGGGGCAAAACTCAAAAATTCCACTTATTTTGGGGCAAAATTCCAGAAATTTCCCTTATTTTGGGGCAAAATTGCAGAAATTTTACTTATTTTGGGGCAAAATTGCAGAAATTTCAATTATTTCAGTAAAAAAAAGGCAGAAATTTTCCTTATATTTGGGCAAAAAGGCAGAAATTCCTAATATTTTGTGCCAAAATTCAGAAATTCCCCTCATTTTGATGTATAAAGGCTGAAATTCCCCTTATTTAGGGGCAAAAAGGCAGAAATTGCCTTTATATTGAGACAAAATTGCAGAAATTTCACTTATTTCAGGGTAATAAGTCAGAAATTTTCCTTATTTTGGGGCAAAAATTACAGAAATTCCCTTTGTTTTGGGGGAAAAAGACAGAAATTACACTTATTTAGAGGCAAAAAGCAGAAACTCCCCTTATTTTAGGGCAAAATTGCATAAATTTCACTTATTTCATAGAAAAAAAGCAAAAATTATTCTTATTTATGGCAAAATGGCAGAAATTCCCATTATTTTGGGGCATAAAGGCAGAAATTCACCTTATTTTGGGCTAAAATTGCAGAAATTTCACATATTTCAGGGCAAAAGGCAGAAATTTCCCTTAATTTGGGGCAAAAATGAAGAAATTTCCCTTTTTTATGGCAAAAAGGTATGCATTCCCATTATTTTTGGGCAAAAAGGCAGAAATTCCCCGTATTTTGGAGCAAAATTGCAGAAATTCCCCTAATTGTGGGGCAAAAAGGCAGAAATTTTTCTTATTTTGGGGCAAAACTCAGAAATTCCACTTGTTTTGGGGCAAAATTCCAGAAATTTCTCTTATTTTGGGGCAAAATTGCAGAAATTTTACTTATTTTGGGGTAAAATTGCAGATATTTCACTTATTTCAGCGAAAAAAGGCAGAAATTTTCCTTATTTTGGGGCAAAAAGGCAAAAATTCCTAATATTTTGTGCCAAAATTCAGAAATTCCTCTTATTTTTAGGTAAAAAGGCTGAAATTCCCCTTATTTGGGGGCAAAAAGGCCGAAATTTCCCTTATATTGGGGCAAAATTGCAGAAATTTCGCTTATTTCAGGGTAATAAGTCAGAAATTTTCCTTATTTTGGGGCAAAAATGACAGAAATTCCCTTTGTTTTTGGGGAAAAAGACAGAAATTCCACTTATTTAGAGGCAAAAAAGCAGAAATTCCCCTTATTTTGGAGCAAAAATGAAGAAATTTCCTTTTTTTATGGCAAAAAGGTATGCATTCTCTTTATTTTCGGGCAAAAAGGCTGAAATTCCCCTTATTTTAAGGTAAAATGCTGAAATTCCTCATATTTTGGGGCAAAAGGCAGAAATTTCCCTTATTTTGGGGCAAAAAAACACAAATTTCCCTTATTATCGGGCAAAATTGCAGAAATTTCATTTATTTCAGGGCAAAAAGTAAGAAATTCCCCTTATTTTGGGGCAAAAAGCAGAAATTTCTTTTATTATGGCACAAAATTGAAAAATTTTCCTTATTTTTGAACAAAAAGGCAGAAATTCCCCATATTTTGTGGCAAAAGGTAGAAATTCTTCTTATTTTGAGGTAAAATGCAGAAATTCCCCTTATTTAGAGGTAAAATGCAGAAATTCTCCAAATATTGGGGGAAAATGCAGAAATTCCCTTTATTTTGTAGCTAAAAGGCAGAAATTAATGGTATTTTGAAGCAAAATTGCAGAAATTCTCATAATTTTCGGGCAAAAAGGAAGAAATTCTCTTTATTTTGGGGCAAAAAGACAGAAAATCTCCTTTTTTCGGGAGCATAAAGTAAGTAATTCCCCTTTTTTGGGGCAAAAAGACAGAAATTTCGTTTATATTTGGGGGAAAGGCAGAAATTGCACTTATTTTGAGTCAAAAAGGCGGAAAATCCCCTTATTTTGGGGCAAAAATGAAGAAATTTCTATTTTTTATAACAAAAAAATAAACATTCCCTTTATTTTCGGGCAAAAAGGCAGAAATTCCCCATATTTTGGAGCAAAATTGCAGAAATTCCTCTAATTTTGGGGCAAAAATGCAGAAATTCCACTTATTTTGGGGTAAAACTTCAAAATTTCACTTATTTCGCCGTAAAATGGCAGAAATTCCCCTTATTTTCGCCGAAAAAGGCAGAAAATCCCTGTATTTTGGAGCAAAATTGCAGAAATTCACCTAATTTTGGAGTAAAAAATACAGTAATATTCTTTATTTTGGGGCAAAAAGGCAGAAATTCCCTTTATTTTCGGGCAAAATTGCAGAAATTTCCCTTATTTAGGGGCAAAAAAACAGAAATTCCCCTTATTTTGGGGCAAAATTGCAGAAATTTCCCTTATTATGGGGAAAAATTGCAGAAATTTCCCTTATATTAGGGCAAAATTGCAGAAATTTCACTTATTTCAGAGAAAAATATCAAAATTTTTTCTTATTTTGGGGCAAAAAGGCAGAAATTCCCATTATTTTGGCGCAAAAAGGCAGAAATTCACCTTATTTTGGGCTAAAATTGCAGAAATTTCACATATTTCAGAGCAAAAAGGCAGAAATTTCCTTAATTTGGGGCAAAAATGAAGAAATTTCCCTTTTTATGGCAATAAAGGTATGCATTCCTCTTATTTTTGGGCAAAAAGGCAGAAATTCCTTGTATTTTGGAGCAAAATTGCAGAAATTCCCCTAATTGTAGAGCAAAAGGCAGAAATTCTCCTTATTTTCGGGCAAAACTCAGAAATTCCACCTATTTTGGGGCAAAATTCCAGAAATTTCCATTATTTTTGGGCAAAATTGCAGAAATTTCACTTATTTTCGGGCAAAATTGAAGAAATTTCACTTATTTCAGGGAAAAAAGGCAGAAATTTTCCTTATTTTGCGGCAAAAAGGCAGAAATTCTCCATATTTTGGTGCAAAAATCAGAAATTTCCCTTATTTTGAGGTAAAATGCTGAAATTCCCCATATTTTGGGGCAAAAGCCAGAAATTTCTCTTTTTTTGGGGCAAATTTGCAGAAATTTCACTTATTTCAGGGTAATAAGTCAGAAATTTTCCTTATTTTGGGGCAAAAAAGAAAGAAATTCCCTTTGTTTTGGGGGAAAAAGACAGAAATTCCACTTATTTAGAGGCAAAAAAGCAGAAATTCCCCTTCTTTTGGAGCAAAAATGAAGAAATTTATCTTTTTTATGGCAAAAAGGTATGCATTCTTCTTATTTTCAAACAAAAGGCAGAAATTCCCCATATTTTGGGGCAAAACGCAGAAATTCCCCTTATTTTGGGGCAAAATTGCAGAAATTTCACTAATTGTGGGGCAAAAAACAGAATTTCCCCTTATTTTGAAGCAAAATTGCAGGAATTTCCCTTATTATGGGAAAAAATTGCAGAAATTTTCCTTATTTTAGGGCAAAATTGCAGAAATTTCACTAATTGTGGGGCAAAAAGGCAGAAATTCTCTTTATTTTGGGGCAAAACTCAGAAATTCCACTTATTTTGGGGCAAAATTCCAGAAATATCACTTATTTTGGGGCAAAATTGCAGAAATTTTACTTATTTCAGGGAAAAAAGGCAGAAATTTTTCTTATTTTGGGGCAAAAAAACAGAAATTCCTAATATTTTGTGCCAAAATTCAGAAATTCCCCTTATTTTGAGGTAAAAAGGCTGAAATTCCCCTTATTTGGTGGCAAAAAGGCAGAAATTTCCCTTATATTGGGAAAAATTGCAGAAATTTCACTTATTTTGGGGGCAAAAAGCAGAAATTTCTTTTATTATGGCACAAAATTGAAGAAATATTCCTTATTTTGGAACAAAAAGGCAGAAATTCCCCATATTTTGGGGCAAAAGGCAGAAATTCTTATTTTGCAGTAAAATGCAGAAATTCCCCTTATTTAGAGGTAAAATGCAGAAATTCCCCAAATATTGAGGGAAAATGCAGAAATTCCCTTTATTTTGGGGCTAAAAAGCAAAAATTAACCGTATTTTGAAGAAAAATTGCAGAAATTCTCATAATTTTGGGGCAAAATAACAGAAAATCTCCTTTTTTCGGGAGCAAAAAGTCAGAAATCCCCCTTATTTTGGGGCAAAATTGCAGAAATTTCCATTACATTGGGGCAGAATTGCAGAAATTGGCCTTATTTTGGGGCAAAAAGGAAGAAATTTCTTTTATTTTGGTACAAAATTGCAGAAATTTTTCTTATTTTGGGTCAAAAAAAGAGAAATTCCCCATATTTTGGGGCTAAAAGGCAGAAATTCCCCTTATTTTGAGGTAAAAAGGCTGAAATTCCCCTTATTTTCGGGCAAAAAGTCAGAAATTCCCCTTATTTTGGTGCAAAAAGGCAGAAATTCCCCTTATTTTGTGGAAAAACTGCAGAAATTTTACTTATTTCACGGCAAAATGGCAGAAATTCCCCTTATTTTCGGCGAAAAAGGCAGAAAATCCCCGTATTTTGAAGCAAAATTGCAGAAATTCACCTAATTTTGGGGTAAAAAATACAGTAATTTACTTTATTTTGGGGCAAAAAGGCAGAAATTCTCCTTATTTAGGGGCAAAAGGCAGAAATTCTCTTTATTATAGGGCAAAATTGCAGAAATTTCCCTTATTTGGGGGCAAAAAACAGAAATTCCCCTTATTTTGGGGCAAAATTGCAGAAATTTCCCTTATTTTGGGGAAAAATTGCAGAAATTTCCCTTATTTTAGGGCAAAATTGCAGAAATTTCACTTATTTATGAGAAAAAAGGCAAAAAATTTCATTATTTTTGGGCAAAAAGGCAGAAATTCCCATTATTTTGGGGCAAAAATGCAGAAATTCAAATTATTTTGGGGTAAAATTTCAGAAATTTCACAAATTTCAGGGCAAAAATGCAGAAATTTTCCTTATTTTGGGGCAAAATTGCAGAAATTTCACTTATTTCAGGTTAATAAGTCAGTAATTTTCCTTATTTTGGAGCAAAAAAGACAGAAATAACCTTTGTTTTGTGGGTAAAGACAGAAATTCCACTTATTTAGAGGTAAAAAGGCAGAAATTCCTCTTATTTTGGAGCAAAAATGAAGAAATTATCCTTTTTTATGGCAAAAAGGTATGCATTCATCTTATTTTTGGGCAAAAATACAGAAATTCCCAGTATTTTGGAGAAAATTGCAGAAATTCCCCTAATTGTGGGGCAAAAAGGCAGAAATTTCCTATATGTTGGGGCAAAAAGACAGAAATTCTCCTTATTTTGGGGCAAAATTCAGAAATTCCACTTATTTTGGAGCAAAATTCCAGAAATTTCCCTTATTTTGGGGCAAAATTGCAGAAATTTCATTTATTTTGGGGCAAAATTGCAGAAATTCCCCTTATATTGGGGCAATAAGATGAAATCCCTTATTTTTGGCTAAATTTGAAGAAATTTCACTTATTTCGGGACAAAAAGGCAGAAATTCACTTAATTTCGGGCAAAAAGGTAGAAATTCTTCTTATTTAGGGGCAAAAAGGCAGAAATTCCCCTTATTTTGGGATAAAATTGCAGAAATTTCCCTTATTTGGGAGCCAAAAGGCAGAAAATCCCCTTAATTTCAGGTAAAAAGGCAGATATTCCCCATATTTTAGAGCAAAATTGCAGAAATTCCCCTAATATTGGGGCAAAATGCAGAAATTCCCTTTATTTGGGGCAAAAATACAGATATTCTCCTTATTTTGGGGCAAAAATCAGAAATTTTTCTTATTTTGGGGAAAATTGCAGAAATTTCACATATTTTCAGGTAAAAAGGCTGAAATTTCCTTTATTTTGGGGCAAATAGGGAGAAATTTTCCTTTTCAGGGCAAAATTGCAGAATTTTCCTTTTTTGGGGGCAAAAAGGCAGAAATTTGTTATATTTTGGGACAAAAAGGCAGAAATTCCCCTTATTTTGAGGTAATAAGGCTGAAATTCCCCTTATTTGGGGCAAAAAGGCAGAAATTCCCCTTATTTTGGGGTAAAATTGCAGAAATTTCAAATATTTTAGGGCAAAATGGTAGAAATTTCCCTTATATTGGGGAAAAACGATGAAATCCATAATTTTTGGCTAAAATTGCAGAAATTTTACTTATTTCGGACAAAAAGGCAGAAAGTCCACTGAATTTCGGGCAAAAAGGCAGAAATGACCCATATTTTGGAGCAAAATTGCAGAAATTCCCCTAATATTGGTGCAAAAATGCAGAAATTCCCTTTATTTTGGGGGCAAAAAGGCAGAAATTCCCCTTATTTTTAGGTAAAAAGGCTGAAATTCCCCTTATTTTGGGGCAAAAAGTCAGAAATTCCCTTTATTTTTGGGCAAAAAGACAGAAATTTCGTTTATTTTTGGGGAAAAGGCAGAAATTGCACTTATTTTGAGTCAAAAAGGTGAAAAATCCCCTTATTTTGGGGTAAAAATGAAGAAATTTCCTTTTTTTATGGCAAAAAGGTATACATTCCATTTATTTTCGGGCCAAAAGGTAGAAATTTTCCGTATTTTAGAGCAAAATTGCAAAAATTCCCCTAATTTTTGGGCAAAAAGGCAGAAATTTTTCTTATTTTGGGGTAAAACTGCAGAAATTTCACTTATTTCGCGGAAAAATGGCAGAAATTCCCTTTATTTTCGGCGAAAAAGAAAGAAAATCCCCGTATTTTGGAGCAAAATTGTAGAAATTCACCTAATTTTGGGGTAAAAACTACAGTAATTTTCTTATTTTGGAGCAAAAAGGCAGAAATTCTCCTTATTTTAGGGCAAAATTGAAGAAATTTCCATTATTTGGCGGCAAAAAACAGAAATTCCCCTTATTTTGGGGCAAAATTGCAGGAATTTCCCTTATTATGGAAAAAAATTGCAGAAATTTCCCTTATTTTAGGGAAAAATTGCAGAAATTTCACTTATTTCAGAGAAAAAAAGCAATAATTTTTCTTCTTTTGGGGCAAAAAGGCAGAAATTCCTATTATTTTATGGGCAAAAAGGCAGAAATTCACCTTATTTTGGGGTAAAATTGCAGAAATTTCACATATTTCAGGGCAAAATCGCAGAAATTCCCCTTATTTTGGGGCAAAAGGCAGAAATTCCCTTTATTTTGGGATAAAATTGCAGAAATTTCCTTTATTTGGGAGCAAAAAGGCAGAAAATCCTTTTAATTTTGAGTAAAAAGGCAGAATTTCTCCATATTTTAGAGCAAAATTGCAGAAATTCCCCTAATATTGGGGCAAAAATGCAGAATTCCCTTTATTTGGGGCAAAAAGGCAGAAGTTCCCCTTATTTTCGAGAAAAGAGGAAGAAATTTCCTGTATTTTTAAGCAAAATTGCAGAAACTCCCCTAATTTTAGGGCAAAGAGGCAGGAATTCCTTTTATTTTGGGGCAAAAATATAGAAATTCTCCTTATTTTGGGGCAAAAATCAGAAATTTCTCTTATTTTGGGACAAAATTTTAGAAATTTCTTCTATCATGTTACAGACTTGCAGAAATATTTCTTATTTTGTGGCAAAAAGGCAGAAATTCCCCTTATTTTGGGATAAAATTGCAGAAATTTCCCTTATTTTGGGGCAAAATTGCAAAAATTTCCCTTATTATGGAAAAAAATTGGAGAAATTTCCCTTATTTTGGCGCAAAATTGCAGAAATTTCACTTATTTCAGAGAAAAATCTCAGAAATTTCTTTTATTTTTGGGCAAAAAGGCAGAAATTTCTTTTATTTTGGTACAAAATTGTAGAAATTTTCTTTATTTTGGGGCAAAAATGCAGAAATTCACCATATTTTGGGGCAAAAATGCAGAGATTCCCCTTATTATGATGTAAAATGCTGAAATTCCCCTTATTTTGGGGCAAAAAGACAGAAATTCCCTTTATTTTGTGGCAAAAGGCAGAAATTTCCCTTATTTTGGGGCAAAATTGCAGAAATTTCACTTATTTCAGGGCAAAATTCAAAAATTCCATTTATTTTGGAGCAAAAAGACAGAAATTTTGTTTATTTTTGGGTAAAAAGGCAGAAATTTCACTTATTTTCAGGTAAGAAGGAAGAAATTCCTCTTATTTTGGGGCAAAAATGAAGAAATTTCTCTTTTTTGTTGCAAAAGGTATACATTCTTCTTATTTTCGGGCAAAAGAGCAGAAATTCCTCGTATTTTGGAGCACAATTGCAGAAAATCCTCTAATTGTGGGGCAAAAAGGCAGAAAATCCCTATAAGTTCAGGCAAAAACACAGAAATTCTCCTTATTTTGGGGCAAAACTCAAAAATTTCACTTCTTTTGGGGCAAAATTGAAGAAATTTCACTTATTTCAGGGAAAAAAGGCAGAAACTTTCCTTATTTTGGGGCAAAAAGGCAGAAATTCCTAATATTTTGTGGCAAAATGCAGAAATTCCCCTTATTTTGAGGTAAAAAGGCTGAAATTCCCTTTATTTGGGGGCAAAAAGGCAGAAATTTTCCTTATTTTGGGGCAAAATTGCAGAAATTTCACTTATTTCATGGTAATAAGTCAGAAATTCCCCTTATTTTGGGGCAAAAAAGACAGAAATTTCCTTTGTTTGGGGGGAAAAAGACAGAAATTCCACTTATTTAGAGGCATAAAGGCAGAAATTTCCCTTATTTTAGAGGAAAAAGGAAGAAATTTCCCTTTTTTATGGCAAAAAGGTATGCATTCCCCTTATTTTCGGATAAAAAGGCAGAAATTCACCGTATTTTGGAGCAAAATTGCAGAAATTCCCATAATTGTGGGGCAAAAAGGCAAAAATTCTCCTTATTTTGGGGCAAAATTGCAGAAATTTCCCTTATTTGGGGCAAAATTGCAGGAAATTCACTTATTTTCAGGTAAAAAGGCTGAAATTCCCTTTATTTAGGGGTAAAAAGGAAGAAATTCCCCTTATTTTGGGGCAAAATTGCAGAAATTTTCCTTATTTTGGGGCAAAAATACCGAAATTCCTTATATTTGGGGGCAAAAAGGCAGAAATTCCCCTTATTTTGGGGTAAAATTGCAGAAATTTCAAATATTTCAGTGCAAAATGGCAAAAATTTCCCTTATTTTGGGGCAAAAATGGAATCCCTAATTTTTGGCTAAAATTGCAAAAATTTCACTTATTTCCGGACAAAAAGGCAGAAATTCCACTTAATTTCGGGCAAAAAGGCAGACATGACCGGTATTTTGGAGCAAAATTGCATTAATTCCCCTAATTTTTGATCAAAAAGGCAGAAATTCCCCTTATTTTGGGGTAAAACTGCAGAAATTTTAATTATTTTACGGCAAAATGAAAGAAATTCCCCTGATTTTCGGCGAAAAAGGCAGAAAATCCTCGTATTTTGGAGCAAAATTGCAGAAATTCAACTAATTTTGGGGTAAAACATGCAGTAATTTTCTTTATTTTGTGACAAAAAGGCAGAAGTTCCCCTTATTTTAGGGCAAATGTCAGAAATTCCCCTTATTTTAGGGCAAAATTGCAGAAATTTCCCTTATTTGGGGGCAAAAAACAGAAAATCCTCTTATTTTGGGGCAAAATTGCAGAAATTTGCTTTATTATGGGGAAAAATTGCAGATATTTCCCTTATTTTAGGGCAAAATTGCAGAAATTTTACTTATTTCAGAAAAAAAAGCAAAAATTTTTCTTATTTTGGGGAAAAAGGCAGAAATTCCCATTATTTTGGGGCAAAAAGGCAGAAATTCACCTTATTTTGGGGTAAAATTGCAGAAATTTCAATTATTTCGTGGCAAAATGGAAGAAATTCCCCTTGTTTTTGGCGAAAAAGGCAGAAAATCCTCGTATTTTGGAGCAAAATTTCAGAAATTCACCTAATTTTGCGGTAAAACATGCAGTAATTTTCTTTATTTTGTGGCCAAAAGGCAGAAATTCCCCTTATTTTGGGGCAAATGTCAGAAATTCCCCTTATTTTAGGGCAAAATTGCAGAAATTTCCCTTATTTGGGGGAAAAAACAGAAAATCCCTTTATTTTGGGGCAAAATTGCAGAAATTTGCTTTATTATGGGGAAAAACTGCAGATATTTCCCTTATTTTAGGGAAAAATTGCAGAAATTACACTTATTTCAGAAAAAAAAAGCAAAAATTTTTCTTATTTTGGGGCAAAAAGGCAGAAATTCCCATTATTTTGGGGCAAAAAGGCAGAAATTCACCTTATTTTGGGGTAAAATTGCAGAAATTTCACATATTTCAGGGCAAAAAGGCAGAAATTTCCCTTATTTTGAGGTAAAATGCTGAAATTCCCCATATTTTGGGGCAAAAGGCAGAAATTCCCTTTATTTTGGGGCATAAAGGCACAAATTTCCCTTATTTTCAAGCAAAATTGCAGAAATTTTATTTATTTCAGGGTAAAAAGTCAGAAATTCCCCTTATTTTGGGGCAAAAAGGAGAAATTTCTTTTATTATGGTACAAAATTGAAGAAATTTTCTTTATTTTGAAACAACAAGGCAGAAATTCCCCATATTTTTGGGTAAAAGTCAGAAATTTTTCTTATTTTGAGGTAAAATGCAGAAATTTCTTTTATTTAGAGGTAAAATACAGAAATTCCCCTAATATTGTGGGAAAATGCAGAAATTCCCTTTATTTTTGTGCTAAAAGGAAGAAATTTTCCGTATTTTGAAGAAAAATTGCAGAAATTCTCATAATTTTCGGGCAAATGGCTGAAATTCTTTTTATTTTGGGGCAAAAAGACAGAAAATCTCCTTTTTTCGGGTGCAAAAAGGCAGAAATTCCCCATATTTTGGGTCAAAAGTCAGAAATTCCCCTTATTTTAAAGAAAAAAGGCTGAAATTTCCCTTATTTTGGGGCAAAATTGCAGAAATTTCCCTTATTTTTGGGCAAAATTGCAGAAATTTCACTTATTTCAGGGAAAAAAGGCAGCAATTTCTCTTATTTTGGGGCAAAAAGTCAGAAATTTCTTTTATTTTGGTACAAAATTGCAGAAATTTTTCTTATTTTAGGGCAAAAAGACAGAAATTCCCCATATTTTGGGGCAAAAGGCCGAAATTCTCCTTATTTTGAGGAAAAAAGGCTGAAATTCCCCTTATTTGGGGGCAAAAAGGCAGAAATTCCCCTTATTTTGGGGCCAAAAACAGACATTTCCCTTATTGTGGGGAAAAATTTTAGAAATTTCATTTATTTCAGGGCAAAAAGTCAGAAATTCCCCTTATTTTGGGGCAAAAAGACAGAAATTCCGTTTATTTTTGGGGAAAAGGCAGAAATTGCACTTATTTTGAGTCAAAAAGGCGGAAAATCCCCTTATTTCGGGGCAAAAGTGAAGAAATTTCTCTTTTTCATGGCAAAAATGTATACATTCCCTTTATTTTCGGGCAAAAAGGCAAAAATTCCCTGTATTTTGGAGCAAAATTGCAAAAATTCCCTTAATTTTGGGGCAAAAAAGCAGAAATTCCTTTTATTTTGATGTAAAACTGCAGAAATTTCACTTATTTCGCGGCAAGATGGCAGAAATTGCCCTTATTTTCGGCGAAAAAGGTAGAAAATCCTTGTATTTTGGAGCAAAATTGCAGAAATTCACCTAATTTTGGCGTAAAACATGCAGTAATTTTCTTTATTTTGTGGCAAAAAGGCAGAAATTCCCCTTATTTTGGGGCAAATGGCAGAAATTCCCCTTATTTTAGGGCAAAATTGCAGAAATTTCCCTTATTTGGGGGCAAAAAACAGAAATTTCCCTTATTTTGGGGCAAAATTGCAGAAATTTGCTTTATTTGGGGGCAAAAAACAGAAATTCCCCTTATTTTGCGGCAAAATTGCAGAAATTTTCTTTATTATGGGGAAAAATTGCAGTAATTTCCCTTATTTTAGGGCAAAATTGCAGAAATTTCACTTATTTCAGAAAAAAAAAGCAAAATTTTTTCTTATTTTGAGGCAAAAAGCAGAAATTCCTCTTATTTTGGGGCAAAAGGCAGAAATTCACCTTATTTTGGGGTAAAATTGCCGAAATTTCATATATTTCAGGGAAAAAAGGCAGAAATTCTCCTTATTTTGAGGTAAAATGCTGAAATTTCCCATTTTTTGGGGCTAAAGGCAGAAATTCCCATTAGTTTGGGGCAAAAAGGCACAAATTTCCTTTATTTTCGGGAAAAATTACACAAATTTCATTTATTTCAGGGTAAAAAGTCAGAAATTCCCCTTATTTTGGGGCAAAAAGGAGAAATTTCTTTTATTATGGTACAAAATTGAAGAAATTTTCTTTATTTTGGAACAAAAAGGCAGAAATTTCCCATAATTTGAGGTAAAAGGCAGAAATTCTTATTATTTTGAGGTAAAATGCAGAAATTCCCATTATTTAGAGGTAAAATGCAGAAATTTCCCTAATATTTGGGGAAAATGCAGAAATTCCCTTTATTTTGGGGCTAAAAGGCAGAAATTTTCCGTATTTTGAAGAAAAATTGCAGAAATTCTCATAATTTTTGGGCAAAAAGGCTGAAATTCTCCTTATTTTGGGGCAAAAAGACAGAAAATCTCCTTCTTTCAGGTGCAAAAAGTCAGAAATTCCCCTTATTTGGGGGCAAAAAGGCAGAAATTTCTCTTATTTAAGGGCAAATTTGCAGAAATTTCACTTATTTCAGAGTAATATGTCAGAAATTTTTCTTATTTTGGGGCAAAAATGACAGAAATTCCCTTTGTTTTGGGGGAAAAAGACTGAAATTCCACTTATTTAGAGGCAAAAGGCAGAAATTCCCCTTATTTTGGAGCAAAAATGAAGAAATTTCCCTTTTTTATGGCAAAAAGTTATGCATTCTTCTCATTTTCGGGCAAAAAAGCAGAAATTCCCCATATTTTGGGGCAAAAAGCAGAAATTCCCCTTATTTTGGAGCAAAAATGAAAAAATTTCCCTTTTTTATAGCAAAAAGGTATGCATTCTTCTTATTTTAGTGCAAAAAGGCTGAAATTCCCCTTATTTTGAGGTAAAATGCTGAAATTCCCCATATTTGGGGGCAAAAGGCAGAAATTCCCGTTATTTTGGGGCAAAAAGGCACAAATTTCCCTATATTTTCGGGCAAAATTGCAGAAATTTCATTTATTTCAGGGCAAAAGGTCAGAAATTCCCCTTATTTTGGGGCAAAAAGCAGAAATTTCTTTTATTATGGTACAAAATTGAAGAAATTTTCCTTATTTTCGAATATAAAAGCAGAAATTCCCCATATTTTGGGGCAAAAGGCAGAAATTCTTCTTATTTTGAGGTAAAATGCAGAAATTTTCTTTATTTAGAGGTAAAATGCAGAAATTCCCTAAATATTGGGGGAAAATGCAGAAATTCCCTTTATTTTGTAGCTAAAAGGCAGAAATTAACCATATTTTGAAGCAAAATTGCAGAAATTCTCATAATTTTCGGGCAAAAAGGAAGGAATTCTCTTTAAATTGGGGCAAAAAGACAGAAAATCTCCTTTTTTCGAAACCATAAAGTCAGTAATTCCCCTTATTTTGGGGCAAAAAGACAGAAATTTCGTTTATATTTGGGGAAAAGGCAGAAATTGCACTTATTTTAAATCAAAAAGGCAGAAAATCCCCTTATTTTGGGGCAAAAAATGAAGAAATTTCTATTTTTCATAACAAAAAGGTAAACATTCCCTTTATTTTCGGGCAAAAAAGCAGAAATTCCCCATATTTTGGAGCAAAATTGCAGAAATTCCCCTAATTTTGGAGCAAAAAGGCAGAAATTCCCCTTATTTTGGGGTACAACTCCAGAAATTTAACTAATTTCGCAGCAAAATGGCAGAAATTGTCCTTATTTTCGGCAAAAAAGGCAGAAAATCCCTGTATTTTAGAGCAAAATTGCAGAAATTCACCTAATTTTGGGGTAAAAAATACAGTAATATTCTTTATTTTGGGGCAAAAAGGCAGAAATTCTCCTTATTTTGGGGCAAAAGGCAGAAATTCCCTTTATTTTAGGGCAAAATTGCAGAAATTTCTTTTATTTGGGGGCAAAAAACCAGAAATTCCCCTTATTTTGGGGCAAAATTGCAGAAATTTCCCTTATTATAGGGAAAATTGCAGAAATTTCCCTTATTTTAGGGCAAAATTGCAGAAATTTCACTTATTTCAGAGAAAAAAAGCAAAAATTTTTCTTATTTTGGGTCAAAAAGGCAGAAATTCCCATTATTTTGGAGCAAATATGCAGAAATTCACATTATTTTGGGCTAAAATTGCAGAAATTTCACATATTTCAGGGCAAAAAGGCAGAAATTTCCCTTAATTTGGGGCAAAAATGAAGAAATTTCCCTTTTTATGGCAATAAAGGTATGCATTCCCCTTATTTTCGGGCAAAAATGCAGAAATTCCCTGTATTTTGGAGCAAAATTGCAGAAATTCCCCTAATTGTGGGGCAAAAAGGCAGAAATTCCCTATATGTTGGGGCAAAAAGACAGAAATTCTCCTTATTTTGGGGCAAAACTCAGAAATTCCACTTACTTTGGAGCAAAATTCCAGAAATTTTTTTTATTTTGGGGCAAAATTGCAGAAATTTCATTTATTTTGGGGCAAAATTGCAGAAATTCCCCTTATTTTGGGGCAAAAACATGAAATCCCTAATTTTTGGCTAAAATTAAAGAAATTTCACTTATTTTGGGACAAAAAGGCAAAAATTCCACTTAATTTTGGGCAAAAAGGCAGAAATTCCCATTATTTTGGGGCAAAAAGGCAGAAATTCCCCTTATTTTGGGATAAAATTGCAGAAATTCCCCTAATAGTGGGACAAAAATGCAGAAATTCCCTTTATTTGGGGCAAAAGGCAGAAGTTCCCCTTATTTTCGGAAAAAGAGGAAGAAATTCCCTGTATTTTGAAGCAAATTTGCAGAAACTCTCCTAATTTTGGGGCAAAAAGGCAGAAATTCCCTTTATTTTGGGGGAAAAATACAGAAATTCTCTTTATTTTTGGGCGAAAATCAGAAATTTCTTTTATTTGGGGCAAAATTGCAGAAATTTCACTTATTTTCAGGTAAAAAGGCTGAAATTTCCTTTATTTTGGGGCAAAAAGGGAGAAATTCTCCTCTTCAGGACAAAAATGCAGAATTTTCCTTTTTTGGGGCAAAAAGGCAGAAATTCCTTATATTTTGGGGAAAAAAGGCAGAAATTCCCCTTATTTTGAGGTAATAAGGCTGAAATTCCCCTTATTTGGGGCAAAAAGGCAGAAATTCCCCTTATTTTGGGGTAAAATTGCAGAAATTTCAAATATTTCAGGGCAAAATGGCAGAAATTTCCCTTATTTTAGGGCAAAAAGATGAAATCCCTAATTTTTGGCTAAAATTGCAGAAATTTCACTTATTTCGGACAAAAAGGCAGAAATTCCCCTTATTTTGGGCAAAAAGGAAGAAATGACCCATATTTTGGAGCAAAATTGCAGAAATTTCTCTAATATTGGTGCAAAAATGCAGAAATTCCCTTCATTTTGGGGGCAAAAAGGCAGAAATTCCCCTTATTTTTAGGTAAAAATGCTGAAATTCCCCTTATTTTGGGGCAAAAAGTCAGAAATTCCCCTTATTTTTGAACAAAAATACAGAAATTTCGTTTATTTTGAGGGAAAAGGCAGAAATTGCACTTATTTTGAGTCAAAAAGTTGAAAAATCCCCTTATTTTGGAGTAGAAATGAAGAAATTTCCTTTTTTTTAATGGCAAAAAGGTATACATTCCCTTTATTTTCGGGCCAAAAGGCAGAAATTCCCTGTATTTTGGAGCAAAATTGCAAAAATTCCCCTAATTTTTGGGCAAAAAGGCAGAAATTTCCCTTATTTTCGGGTAAAACTGCAGAAATTTCACTTATTTCGCGGCAAAATGGCAAAAATTCCCTTTATTTTCGGTGAAAAATAAGAAAATCCCCGTATTTTGGAGCAAAATTGCAGAAATTCACCGAATTTTGGGATAAAAAATACAGTAATTTTCTTATTTTGGGGCAAAAAGGCAGAAATTCTCCTTATTTTGGGGCAAAAAGAGAGAAATTCCGTTTATTTTTAAGGAAAAGGCAGAAATTGCACTTATTTTGAATCAAAAAGGCAGAAAATCCCCTTATTTTGGGGCAAAAGTGAAGAAATATCCCTTTTTCATGGCAAAAATGTATACATTCCTTTTATTTTCGGGCAAAAAGGCAGAAATTCCCCATATTTTGGAGCAAAATTGCAGAAATTCCCTTAATTTTGGAGCAAAAAGGCAGAAATTCCCCTTATTTTGATGTAAAACTGCAGAAATTTCACTTATTTCACGGCAAGATGGCAGAAATTCCCCTTATTTTCGGCGAAAAAGGTAGAAAATCCTCGTATTTTGGAGCAAAATTGCAGAAATTCACCTAATTTTGGCATAAAACATGCAGTAATTTTCTTTATTTTGTGGCAAAAAGGCAGAAATTCCCCTTATTTTGGGGTAAAACTCCAGAAATTTAACTAATTTCGCAGCAAAATGGCAGAAATTTCCCTTATTTTCGGCAAAAAGGCAGAAAATCCCCGTATTTTGGAGCAAAATTGAAGAAATTCACCTAATTTTGGGCTAAAAAATACAGTAATATTCTTTATTTTGGAGCAAAAAGGCAGAAATTCTCTTTATTTTGGGGCAAAAGGCAGAAATTCCCATTATTTTGGGGCAAATACGCAGAAATTCACATTATTTTGGGCTAAAATTGCAGAAATTTCACATATTTCAGGGCAAAAAGGCAGAAATTTCCCTTAATTTGGGGCAAAAATGAAGAAATTTCCCTTTTTATGGCAATAAAGGTATGCATTCCCCTTATTTTTGGGCAAAAATGCAGAAATTCCCTGTATTTTGGAGCAAAATTGCAGAAATTCCCCTAATTGTGGGGCAAAAAGGCAGAAATTCCTTTTATGTTGGGGCAAAATACAGAAATTCTCCTTATTTTGGGGCAAAACTCAGAAATTCCACTTATTTTAGAGCAAAATTCCAGAAATTTCCTTTATTTTGGGGCAAAATTGCAGAAATTTCATTTATTTTGGGGCAAAATTGCAGAAATTCCCCTTATTTTGGGGCAAAAAGATGAAATCCCTAATTTTTGGCTAAAATTAAAGAAATTTCACTTATTTCGGGACAAAAAGGCAAAAATTCCACTTAATTTTGGGCAAAAAGGCAGAAATTCCCATTATTTTGGGGCAAAAAGGCAGAAATTCCCATTATTTTGGGATAAAATTGCAAAAATTTCCCTTATTTGGGAGCAAAAAGGCAGATAATCCCCTTAATTTCGGTTAAAAAGGCAGAAATTCCCCATATTTTGGAGCAAAATTGCAGAAATTCTCCTATTATTGGGGCAAAAATGCAGAAATTCCCTTTATTTGGGGCAAAAAGCAGAAGTTCCCCTTATTTTCGGGAAAAGAGGAAGAAATTCCCTGTATTTTGAAGCACATTTGTAGAAATTCCTCTAATTTTGGGGCAAAAAGGCAGAAATTCCCTTTATTTTAGGGCAAAAATACAGATATTCTCCTTATTTTTGGGCAAAAATCAGAAATTTCTTTTATTTGGGGCAAAATTGCAGAAATTTCACTTATTTTCAGGTAAAAAGGCTGAAATTTCCTTTATTTTGGGGCAAAAAGGGAGAAATTCTCCTTTTCAGGGCAAAATTGCAAAATTTTCCTTTTTTGGGGCAAAAAGGCAGAAATTCCTTATATTTTGGGGCAAAAAGGCAGAAATTCCCCTTATTTTGAGGTAATAAGGCTGAAATTCCCCTTATTTGGGGCAAAAAGGCAGAAATTCCCCTTATTTTGGGGTAAAATTGCAGTAATTTCAAATATTTCAGGGCAAAATGGCAGAAATTTCCCTTATTTTAGGGCAAAAAGATGAAATCCCTAATTTTTGGCTAAAATTGCAGAAATTTCACTTATTTCGGACAAAAAGACAGAAATTCCACTTAATTTTGGGCAAAAAGGCAGAAATGACCCATATTTTGGAGCAAAATTGCAGAAATTCTCCTAATATTGGTGCAATAATGCAGAAATTCCCTTTATTTTGGGGGCAAAAAGGCCAAAATTCCCCTTATTTTTAGGTAAAAATGCTGAAATTCCCCTTATTTTGGGGCAAAAAGTCAGAAATTCCCCTTATTTTTGAAGAAAAATACAGAAATTTTGTTTATTTTTGGGAAAAAGGCAGAAATTGCACTTATTTTGAGTCAAAAAGGTGAAAAATCCCCTTATTTTGGGGTAAAAATGAAGAAATTTCCTTTTTTTATGGCAAAAAGGTATACATTCCCTTTATTTTCGGGCCAAAAGGCAGAAATTCCCTGTATTTTGGAGCAAAATTGCAAAAATTCCCCTGATTTTTGGGCAAGAAGGCAGAAATTCCCATTATTTTGAAGTAAAACTGTAGAAATTTCACTTATTTCGCGGCAAAATGGCAGAAATTCCCTTTATTTTTGGTGAAAAATAAGAAAATCCCCGTATTTTGGAGCAAAATTGCAGAAATTCACCTAATTTTGGGATAAAAAAATACAGTAATTTTCTTATTTGGGGGCAAAAAGGCAGAATTTCTCCTTATTTTGGGACAAAATACAAAAATTCCCCTTATCTTAGGGCAAAATTGAAGAAATTTTCCTTATTTGGGGGCAAAAAACAGGAATTCCCCTTATTTTGGTGCAAAATTGCAGGAATTTCCCTTATTATGGAAAAAATTACAGAAATTTCCCTTATTTTAGGGCAAAATTGCAGAAATTTCACTTATTTCAAAGAAAAAAGCAATAATTTTTCTTATTTTGGGTCAAAAAGTCAGAAATTTCTATTATTTTATGGGAAAAAAGGCAGAAATTCACCTTATTTTGGGGTAAAATTGCAGAAATTTCACATATTTCAAGGCAATAAGGCAGAAATTCCCCTTATTTTGGGGCAAAAAGGCAGAAATTCCTCTTATTTTGGGATAAAAATGCAGAAATTCCCTTTATTTGGGGCAAAAAGGCAGAAGTTCCCCTTATTTTCGGAAAAGAGGAAGAAATTCCCTGTATTTTGAAGCAAAATTGCAGAAACTCCCCTAATTTTGGGGCAAAAATGCAGAAATTCCCTTTATTTTGGGGCAAAAATACAGAAATTCTCCTTATTTTGGGGCAAAAATCAGAAATTTCCCTTATTTTGGGGCAAAATTTTTGAAATTTCTTCTATTTTGTTACAGACTTGCAGAAATTTTTCTTATTTTGTGGCAAAAAGGCAGAAATTCCCCTTAATTTGGGATAAAATTGCAGAAATTTCCCTTATTTGGGGGCAAAAAACAGAAATTCCCCTTATTTTGGGGCAAAATTGCAGAAATTTCCCTTACTTCAGAGAAAAAAACTCAGAAATTTCTCTTATTTTGGGGCAAAAGGGCAGAAATTTCTTTTATTTTGGTACTAAATTGTAGAAATTTTCTTTATTTTGGGGCAAAAATGCAGAAATTCCCCATATTTTGGGGCAAAAATGCAGAGATTCCCCTTATTATGAGGTAAAATGCTGAAATTCCCCTTATTTTGGGGCAAAAAGACAGAAATTCCCTTTATTGTGGGGCAAAAAGGCAGAATTTTCCCTTATTTTGTGGCAAAATTGCAGAAATTTCACATATTTCAGGGCAAAATTCAAAAATTCCTTTTATTTTGGGGCAAAAAGACAGAAATTCCGTTTATTTTTGGGTAAAAAGGCAGAAATTTCACTTATTTTGAGGTAAGAAGGAAGAAATTCCTCTTATTTTGGAACAAAAAAGACAGAAATTCCCTTTGCTTTGTGGAAAAAAACAGAAATTCCACTTATTTAGAGGCAAAAAGGCAGAAATTTTTCTTATTTTAAGGCAAAACTCAGAAATTCCACATATTTTGTAGCAAAATTCCAGAAATTTTCTTTATTTTGGGGCAAAATTGCAGAAATTTTTCTTATTTTGGGGCAAAAAAGCAGAAATTCCTAACATTTTGGGCCAAAATTCAGAAATTCCCCTTATTTTGAGGTAAAAAGGCTGAAATTCCCCTTATTTGGGGGCAAAAAGGCAGAAATTCCCATTATATTGGGGCAAAATTGCAGAAATTTCACTTATTTCAGGGTAATAAGTCAGAAATTTTCCTTATTTTCGGGCAAAAATGACAGAAATTCCCATTGTTTTGGGGAAAAAGACAGAAATTCCACTTATTTAGAGGCAAAAAAGCAGAAATTCCCCTTATTTTAGGGCAAAATTGCAAAAATTTCCCTTATTTGGGGGCAAAAAAACAGAAATTCCCTTTATTTTGGGGCAAAATTCTAGAAATTTTTTTTATTATGGAAAAAAATTGCAGAAATTTTTTTTTATTTTAGGGCAAAATTGCAGAAATTTCACTTATTTCAGAGAAAAAAACAAAAAAATTTTCTTATTTTGGGGCAAAAATGCAGAAATTTTCATTATTTTGGGGCAAAAGGCAGAAATTCACCTTATTTTGGGCTAAAATTGCAGAAATTTCACATATTTCAGGGCAAAAAGGCAGAAATTTCCCTTAATTTGTGGCAAAAGTGAAGAAATTTCCTTTTTTTATGGCAGAAAGGTATGCATTTCCCTTATTTTAGGACAAAAAAGCAGAAAGTCCTATTTGGAGCAAAATTGCCGAAATTCCCCTAATTGTGGGGCAAAAAGGCAGAAATTCTCTTTATTTTGGGGCAAAACTCAGAAATTCCACTTATTTTGGGGCAAAATTCAAGAAATTTCCCCTTTTTGGGGGCAAACTTTCAGAAATTTCACTTATTTTCGGGCAAAATTGCAGAAATTTCACTTATTTCAAGGAAAAAAGGCAGAAATTTTCCTTATTTTGGGGCAAAAAAGCAGAAATTCTCCATATTTTGATGCAATAATCAGAAATTTCCCTTATTTTAAGGTAAAATGCTGAAATTCCCCTTATTTTGGAAAAAATGGCAGAAATTTCCCTATTTTTGGGGCAAATTTGCAGAAATTTCACTTTTTTAAAAGTAATAAGTCAGAAATTTTCCTTATTTTAAAGCAAAATACAGAAGTTCCCGTTGTTTTGGGGGAAAAAGACAGAAATTCCACTTATTTAGAGGCAAAAAAGCAGAAATTCCCCCTATTTTAGGGCAAAATTGAAGAAATTTCCCATATTTGGAAGCAAAAAAAACCAGAAATTCCCCTTATTTTGGGGCAAAATTCCAGAAATTTTACTTATTTTGGGGCAAAATTGCAGAAATTTCACTTATTTCAGGGAAAAATGCAAAAATTTTCTTTATTTTGGGGCAAAAAGGCAGAAATTCCCATTATTTTGGGGCAAAAAGGCAGAATTTCACCTTATTTTGGGCTAAAATTGCAGAAATTTCACATATTTCAGGGCAAAAAGGCAAAAATTTCCCTTAATTTGGGGCAAAAATGAAGAAATTTCCCTTTTTTATGGCAAAAAGTTATGCATTCCCCTTATTTTCGGGCAAAAAGGCAGAAATTCCCAGTATTTTGGAGCAAAATTGCAGAAATTCCCCATATTTTGGGACAAAAGGTAGAAATTCCCCTTATTTTGGGGCAAAATTGCAGAAATTCCTCTAATTGTGGGGCAAAAAAAAGAAATTCCCCTTATTTTGAAGCAAAAATGCATAAATTTCCCTTATTATGGGGAAAATTGCAGAAATTTCACTTATTTTAGGGTAAATATGCAGAAATTTCACTAATTGTGGGGCAAAAAGGCATAAATTCTTCTTATTTTGGGGCAAAACTCAGAAATTCCACTTATTTTGGGGCAAAATTCCAGAAATTTCCCTTATTTTGGGGCAAAATTGCAGAAATTTCCCTTATTTTGGGGCAAAATTGCAGAAATTTCACTTATTTCAGGGAAATAAGGAAGAAATTTCTCTTATTTTGGGGCAAAAAGGCAGAAATTTCTTTTATTTTGGAACAAAATTGCACAAATTTTTCTTATTTTGGGGCAAAAAGACAGAAATTTCCCATATTTTGGGGCATAAGGCAGAAATTCCCCTTATTTTGCAGAAAAAATGCTGAAATTCCCATTATTTTGGGAAAAAAAGGCAGAAATTCCCCTTGTTTTGGGGCAAAAAGCAGACATTTCCATTATTTTGGGGAAAAATTATAGAAATTTCACTTATTTCAGGCCAAAAATTCAGAAATTCCTCTTATTTTGGGACAAAAAGGCAGAAATTCCGTTTATTTTTGGGAAAAAGGCAGAAATTGCACTTATTTTGAGTCAAAAAGGCGAAAGATCCCCTTATTTTGGGGCAAAAGTGAAGAAATTTCCCTTTTTTATGGCAAAAAGGTATACATTCCCTTAATTTTCGTGCAAAAAGGCAGAAATTCCCAGTATTTTGGAGCAAAATTGCAGAAATTCCCCTAATTATAGGACAAAAAGGCAGAAATTCCCCTTATTTAGGGCAAAATTGCAGAAATTTCATTTACTTTGGGGCAAAACTGCAGAAATTTTCCTTATTTTGGGGCAAAATTGCAGAAATTTCACTTATTTCAGGGAAAAAAGGCAGAAATTTCTCTTATTTTGGGGCAAAAAGGCAGAAATTCCCCATATTTTGGGGCAAAAAACAGAAATTCCCCTTAATTTGAGGAAAAAATGCTGAAATTCCCCTTATTTTGGGGCAAAAAGGCAGAAATTCCCCTTATTTTGGGGCAAAATGGTAGAAATTCACCTTATTTTGGGGTAAAATTGCAGAAATTTCATATATTTGAAGGCAGAAAGGCAGAAATTTTCCTTATTTTGAGGTAAAATGCTGAAATTACCTATATATTGGGAAAAAGGCAGAAATTCCTCTTATTTGGGGGCAAAAAAGGCACAAATTTCCCTTATTATCGGGCAAAATTGCAGAAATTTCCTTTACTTTGGGGCAAAATTGCAGAAATTTCCCTTATTTTGGGGCAAAATTGCAGAAAATTCACTTATTTCAGAGCTAAAAGGAAGAAATTTCTCTTATTTTGGGGCAAGAATGCAGAAATTTCTTTTATTTTGGTACAAAATTGCAGAAATTTTTCTTATTTTGGAGCAAAAAGACAGAAATTCCCCATATTTTGGGGCAAAAGGCAGAAATTCCCCTTATTTTGAAGAAAAAATGCTGAAATTCCCCTTATTTTGGGGCAAAAAGGCAGAAATTCCCTTTATTTTGGGGCAAAAAGCAGACATTTCCCTTATTTTGGGGAAAAATTAGAGAAATTTCACTTATTTCAGGGAAAAAAGTCAGAAATTCCCCTTATTTTGGGGCAAAAACGCAGAAATTCCATTTATTTTTGGGGAAAAGGCAGAAATTGCACTTATTTTGAGTCAAAAAGTCCGAAAATCCCCTTATTTTGGGGCAAAAGTGAAGAAATTTCCCTTTTTTATGGCAAAAAGGTATACATTCCCTTTATTTTCGGGCAAAAAGGCAGAAATTCCCCGTATTTTGGAGCAAAATTGCAGAAATTCCCCTAATTTTGGGGCAAAAAGTCAGAAATTCCCCTTATTTGGGGCAAAACTGCAGAAATTTCCTTTACTTTGGGGCAAAATTGCAGAAATTTCCCTTATTTTGGGGCAAAATTGCAGAAATTTCACTTATTTCAGGGAAAAAAGGCAAAATTTCTCTTATTTTGGGGCAAAAAGGCAGAAATTCCCCATATTTTGGGGCTAAAGGCAGAAATTCCCCTTATTTTGAGGAAAAAATGCTGAAATTCCCCTTATTTTGAGGCAAAAAGGCAGAAATTACCCTTATTTTGAGACATAAAGGCAGAAATTCACCTTATTTTGGGGAAAAATTGAAAAAATTTCATATATTTCAGGGCAAAAAGGAAGAAATTTTCCTTATTTTGAGGTAAAATGCTGAAATTAGCTATATTTTGGGACAAAAGGCAGAAATTCCCCTTTTTTGGGGGGCAAAAAAGGCAAAATTTCCCTTATTTTCAGGCAAAATTGCAGAAATTTCATTTATTTCAGAGTAAAAATTCAGAAATTCCCCTTATTTTGGGGCAAAAAGGAGAAATTTCTTTTATTATGGTACAAAATTGAAGAAATTTTCTTTATTTTGGAACAAAAAGGCAGAAATTCCCCATATTTTGGGGTAAAAGGCAGAAATTCTTCTTGTTTTGAGGTAACATGCAGATATTCCTTTTATTTAGAGGTAAAATGCAGAAATTCCTCTAATATTGGGGAAAAATGCAGAAATTCCCTTTATTTTGGGGCTAAAAGGCAGAAATTTTCTGTATTTTGAAGAAAAATTGCAGAAATACTCATAATTTTCGGGCAAAAAGGCTGAAATTCTCCTTATTTGGGGGCAAAAAGACAGAAAATCTCCTTTTTTTGGGTGCAAAATTCAAAAATTCCCCTTATTTGGGGCAAATTGCAGAAATTTCATCTACTTTGGGGCAAAATTGCAGAAATTTCCCTTATTTTTGGGCAAAATTGCAGAAATTTCACTTATTTAAGGGAAAAAAGGCAGAAATTTCTCTTATTTTGGAACAAAAAGGCAGAAATTTCTTTTATTTTGGTACAAAATTGCAGAAATTTTTATTATTTTGGGACAAAAAGGCATAAATTTCCCATATTTTGGGGCAAAAGGCAGAAATTCCACTTATTTTGAGGAAAAAAGGCTGAAATTCCCCTTATTTTGGGGCAAAAAGGCAGAAATTCTTCTTATTTTGGGGCAAAAAGCAGACATTTCCCTTATTTTGGGGAAAAATTTTAGAAATTTCACTTATTTCAGGGCAAAAAGTCAGAATTTCCCCTTATTTTGGGGCAAAAAGACAGAAATTCCGTTTATTTTTGGGGAAAAGGCAGAAATTGCACTTATTTTGAGTCAAAAAGGCAGAAAATCGCTTTATTTTGGGGCAAAAGTGAAGAAATTTCCCTTTTTTTTGGCAAAAAGGTATACATTCCCTTTATTTTCGGGCAAAAAGGCAGAAATTCCCCGTATTTTGGAGCAAAATTGCAGAAATTCCCCTAATTTTGGGGCAAAAACGCAGAAATTCCCTTTATTTTGGGGTAAAACTGCAAAATTTTCACTTATTTCGCGGCAAGATGGCAGAAATTCCCCTTATTTTCGGCGAAAAACGCAGAAAATCCTCGTATTTTGGAGCAAAATTGGAGAAATTCACCTAATTTTGGGGTAAAACATGCAGTAATTTTCTTTATTTTGTGGCAAATCGGCAAAAATTCCCCTTATTTTGGGGCAAATGGCAGAAATACCCTTTATTTTAGGGCAAAATTGCAGAAATTTCCATTATTTGGGGGCAAAAAACAGAAATTCCCCTTATTTTGGGGCAAAATTGCAGAAATTTGCTTTATTTGGGGGCAAAAAACAAAAGTTCCCCTTATTTTGCGGGAAAATTGCAGAAATTTGCTTTATTTGGGGGCAAAAAACAAAAATTCCCCTTATTTTGCGGCAAAATTGCAGAAATTTGCTTTATTATTTGTGAAATATTGCAGAAAATTCCCTTATTTTAGGGCAAAAGTGCAGAAATTTAACTTATTTCAGAAGAAAAAACAAAAATTTTTCTTATTTTAGGGCAAAAAGGCAAAAATTCCCATTATTTTGGAGCAAAAAGCCAGAAATTCACCTTATTTTGGGGTTAAATTGCAGAAATTTCACATATTTCATTGCAAAAAAAGCAAAAATTCCCCTTATTTTGAGGTAAAATGCTGAAATTCCTTATATTTTGGGGCAAAAGGCAGAAATTCCCCTTATTTTGGGCCAAAGAAGGCACAAATTTCCCTTATTTTGGGGCAAAATTGCAGAAATTTCATTTATTTCAAGGTATAAAGTCAGAAATTCCCCTTATTTTGGGGCAAAAAGGAGAAATTTCTTTTATTATGGTACAAAATTAAAGAAATTTTCTTTATTTTGGAACAAAAAGGCAGAAATTCACCATATTTTGGGGTAAAAGGCAGAAATTCTTCTTATTTTGAGGAAAAATGCAGAAATTCTCCTTATTTAGAGGTTAAATGCAGAAATTCCCCTAATATTGGGAAAAATGCAGAAATTCCCTTTATTTTGGGGCTAAAAGGCAGAAATTTTCCTTATTTTGAAGAAAAATTGCAGAAATTTCCTTTACTGTGGGGCAAAATTGGAGAAATTACCCTTATTTTGGGGCAAAATTGCAGAAATTTCCCTTGTTTTGTGGCAAAATTGCAGAAATTTCACTTATTTCAGGGAAATAAGGCAGAAATTTCTCTTATTTTGGGGCAAAAAGGCAGAAATTTCTTTTATCTTGGTACAAAATTGCAAAATTTTTTCTTATTTTGGAGCAAAAAACAGAAATTCCCCATATTTTGGGGCAAAAGGCAGAAATTCCCCTTATTTTGAAGAAAAAATGCTGAAATTCCCCTTATTTTGGGGCAAAAAGGCAGAAATTCCCTTTATTTTGGGGCAAAAAGCAGACATTTCTCTTATTTTGGGGAAAAATTAGAGAAATTTCACTTATTTCAGGGAAAAAAGTCAGAAATTCCCCTTATTTTGGGGCAAAAACGCAGAAATTCCATTTATTTTTGGGGAAAAGGCAGAAATTGCACTTATTTTGAGTCAAAAAGTCCGAAAATCCCCTTATTTTGGGGCAAAAGTGAAGAAATTTCCCTTTTTTATGGCAAAAAGGTATACATTCCCTTTATTTTCGGGCAAAAAGGCAGAAATTCCCCGTATTTTGGAGCAAAATTGCAGAAATTCCCCTAATTTTGGGGCAAAAAGTCAGAAATTCCCCTTATTTGGGGGCAAAACTGCAGAAATTTCCTTTACTTTGGGGCAAAATTGCAGAAATTTCACTTATTTCAGGGAAAAAAGGCAAAATTTCTCTTATTTTGGGGCAAAAAGGCAGAAATTCCCCATATTTTGGGGCAAAACGCAGAAATTCCCCTTATTTTGAGGAAAAAATGCTGAAATTCCCCTTATTTTGGGGCAAAAAGGCAGAAATTACCCTTATTTTGGGGCATAAAGGCAGAAATTCACCTTATTTTGGGGAAAAATTGAAAAAATTTCATATATTTCAGGGCAAAAAGGAAGAAATTTTCCTTATTTTGAGGTAAAATGCTGAAATTAGCTATATTTTGGGACAAAAGGCAGAAATTCCCCTTTTTTGGGGGGCAAAAAAGGCAAAATTTCCCTTATTTTCAGGCAAAATTGCAGAAATTTCATTTATTTCAGGGTAAAAAGTCAGAAATTCCCCTTATTTTGGGACAAAAAGGAGAAATTTCTTTTATTATGGTACAAAATTGAAGAAATTTTCTTTATTTTGGAACAAAAAGGCAGAAATTCCCCATATTTTGTGGTAAAAGGCAGAAATTCTTCTTGTTTTGAGGTAACCTGCATAAATTCATTTTATTTAGAGGTAAAATGCAGAAATTCCCCTAATATTGGGGAAAAATGCAGAAATTCCCTTTATTTTGGGGCTAAAAGGCAGAAATTTTCTGTATTTTGAAGAAAAATTGCAGAAATTCTCATAATTTTCGGGCAAAAAGGCTGAAATTCTCCTTATTTGGGGGCAAAAAGACAGAAAATCTCCTTTTTCGGGTGCAAAATTCAAAAATTCCCCTTATTTGGGGCAAAATTGCAGAAATTTCCTCTACTTTGGGGCAAAATTGCAGAAATTTCCCTTATTTATGGGCAAAATTGCAGAAATTTCACTTATTTAAGGGAAAAAAGGCAGAAATTACTCTTATTTTGGAACAAAAAGGCAGAAATTTCTTTTATTTTGGTACAAAATTGCAGAAATTTTTCTTATTTTGGGGCAAAAAGGCATAAATTTCCCATATTTTGGGGCAAAAGGCAGAAATTTCACTTATTTTGAGGAAAAAAGGCTGAAATTCCCCTTATTTTGGGGCAAAAATGCAGAAATTCTTCTTATTTTGGGGCAAAAAGCAGACATTTCCCTTATTTTGGGGAAAAATTTTAGAAATTTCACTTATTTCAGGGCAAAAAGTCAGAATTTCCCCTTATTTTGGGGCAAAAAGACAGAAATTCCATTTATTTTTGGGGAAAAGGCAGAAATTGCACTTATTTTGAGTCAAAAAGGCAGAAAATCGCTTTATTTTGGGGCAAAAGTGAAGAAATTTCCCTTTTTTTGGCAAAAAGGTATACATTCCCTTTATTTTCGGGCAAAAAGGCAGAAATTCCCCGTATTTTGGAGCAAAATTGCAGAAATTCCCCTAATTTTGGGGCAAAAACGCAGAAATTCCCTTTATTTTGGGGTAAAACTGCAAAAATTTCACTTATTTCGCGGCAAGATGGCAGAAATTCTTCTTATTTTCGGCGAAAAACGCAGAAAATCCTCGTATTTTGGAGCAAAATTGGAGAAATTCACCTAATTTTGGGGTAAAACATGCAGTAATTTTCTTTATTTTGTGGCAAATCGGCAAAAATTCCCCTTATTTTGGGGCAAATGGCAGAAATTCCCTTTATTTTAGGGCAAAATTGCAGAAATTTCCATTATTTGGGGGCAAAAAACAGAAATTCCCCTTATTTTGGGGCAAAATTGCAGAAATTTGCTTTATTTGGGGGCAAAAAACAAAAATTCCCCTTATTTTGCGGGAAAATTGCAGACATTTTCTTTATTTGGGGGCAAAAAACAAAAATTCCCCTTATTTTGCGGCAAAATTGCAGAAATTTGCTTTATTATTTGTGAAATATTGCAGAAAATTCCCTTATTTTAGGGCAAAAGTTCAGAAATTTAACTTATTTCAGAAGAAAAAACAAAAATTTTTCTTATTTTAGGGCAAAAAGGCAAAAATTCCCATTATTTTGGGGCAAAAAGCCAGAAATTCACCTTATTTTGGGGTTAAATTGCAGAAATTTCACATATTTCATTGCAAAAAAGCAAAAATTCCCCTTATTTTGAGGTAAAATTCTGAAATTCCTTATATTTTGGGGCAAAAGGCAGAAATTCCCTTTATTTTGGGCCAAAAATGGCACAAATTTCCCTTATTTTGGGGCAAAATTGCAGAAATTTCATTTATTTCAAGGTATAAAGTCAGAAATTCCCCTTATTTTGGGGCAAAAAGGAGAAATTTCTTTTATTATGGTACAAAATTAAAGAAATTTTCTTTATTTTGGAACAAAAAGGCAGAAATTCACCATATTTTGGGGTAAAAGGCAGAAATTCTTCTTATTTTGAGGAAAAATGCAGAAATTCTCCTTATTTAGAGGTAAAATGCAGAAATTCCCCTAATATTGGGAAAAAAATGCAGAAATTCCCTTTATTTTGGGGCTAAAAGGCAGAAATTTTCCGTATTTTGAAGAAAAATTGCAGAAATTTTCATAATTTTCGGGCAAAAAGGCTGAAATTCTCCTTATTTTGGGGCAAAATTGCAGAAATTTCCTTTACTGTGGGGCAAAATTGCGGAAATTACCCTTATTTTGGGGCAAAATTGCAGAAATTTCCCTTGTTTTGGGGCAAAATTGCAGAAATTTCACTTATTTCAGGGAAATAAGGCAGAAATTTCTCTTATTTTGGGGCAAAAAGGCAGAAATTTCTTTTATCTTGGTACAAAATTGCAGAAATTTTTCTTATTTTAGAGCAAAAAGACAGAAATTCCCCATATTTTGGGGCAAAAGGCAGAAATTCCCCTTATTTTGAAGAAAAATGCTGAAATTCCCCTTATTTTGGGGCAAAAAGGCAGAAATTCCCTTTATTTTGGGGCAAAAAGCAGACATTTCCCTTATTTTGGGGAAAAATTAGAGAAATTTCACTTATTTCAGGGAAAAAAGTCAGAAATTCCCCTTATTTTGGGGCAAAAACGCAGAAATTCCATTTATTTTTGGGGAAAAGGCAGAAAGTGCACTTATTTTGAGTCAAAAAGTCCGAAAATACCCTTATTTTGGGGCAAAAGTGAAGAAATTTCCCTTTTTTATAGCAAAAAGGTATACATTCCCTTTATTTTCGGGCAAAAAGGCAGAAATTCCCCGTATTTTGGAGCAAAATTGCAGAAATTCCCCTAATTTTGTGGCAAAAAGTCAGAAATTCCCCTTATTTGGGGGCAAAACTGCAGAAATTTCCTTTACTTTGGGGCAAAATTGCAGAAATTTCCCTTATTTTGTGGCAAAATTGCAGAAATTTCACTTATTTCAGGGAAAAAAGGCAAAATTTCTCTTATTTTGGGGCAAAAAGGCAGAAATTCCCCATATTTTGGGGCAAAAGGCAGAAATTCCCCTTATTTTGAGGAAAAAATGCTGAAATTCCCCTTATTTTGGGGCAAAAAGGCAGAAATTACCCTTATTTTGGGGCATAAAGGCAGAAATTCACCTTATTTTGGGGAAAAATTAAAAAAATTTCATATATTTCAGGGCAAAAAGGAAGAAATTTTCTATATTTTGAGGTAAAATGCTGAAATTAGCTATATTTTGGGACAAAAGGCAGAAATTCCCCTATTTTGGGGGGCAAAAAAGGCACAATTTCCCTTATTTTCAGGCAAAATTGCAGAAATTTCATTTATTTCAGGGTAAAAAGTCAGAAATTCCCCTTATTTTGGGGCAAAAAGGAGAAATTTCTTTTATTATGGTACAAAATTGAAGAAATTTTCTTTATTTTGGAACAAAAAGGCAGAAATTCCCCATATTTTGGGGTAAAAGGAAGAAATTCTTCTTGTTTTGAGGTAACCTGCAGAAATTCCTTTTATTTAGAGGTAAAATGCAGAAATTCCCCTAATATTGGGGAAAAATGCAGAAATTCCCTTTATTTTGGGGCTAAAAGGCAGAAATTTTCCGTATTTTGAAGAAAAATTGCAGAAATTCTCATAATTTTCGGGCAAAAAGGCTGAAATTCTCCTTATTTGGGGGCAAAAAGACAGAAAATCTCCTTTTTCGGGTGCAAAATTCAAAAATTCCTCTTATTTGGGGCAAAATTGCAGAAATTTCCTCTACTTTGG
Source organism: Micromys minutus (assembly GCF_963924665.1). Taxonomy (NCBI): domain Eukaryota; kingdom Metazoa; phylum Chordata; class Mammalia; order Rodentia; family Muridae; genus Micromys; species Micromys minutus. The sequence goes on along the minus strand of NW_027667806.1, from coordinate 1,117,073 downwards.
GGCAAAATTGCAGAAATTTCCCTTATTTTTGGGCAAAATTGCAGAAAATTCACTTATTTAAGGGAAAAAAGGCAGAAATTTCTCTTATTTTGTAAGAAAAAGGCAGAAATTTCTTTTATTTTGGTACAAAATTGCAGAAATTTTTCTTATTTTGGGGCAAAAAGGCATAAATTTCCCATATTTTGGGGCAAAAGGCAGAAATTTCACTTATTTTGAGGAAAAAAGGCTGAAATTCCCCTTATTTTGGGGCAAAAATGCAGAAATTCTTCTTATTTTGGGGCAAAAAGCAGACATTTCCCTTATTTTGGGGAAAAATTTTAGAAATTTCACTTATTTCAGGGCAAAAAGTCAGAATTTCCCCTTATTTTGGGGCAAAAAGACAGAAATTCCATTTATTTTTGGGGAAAAGGCAGAAATTGCACTTATTTTGAGTCAAAAAGGCAGAAAATCGCTTTATTTTGGGGCAAAAGTGAAGAAATTTCCCTTTTTTTGGCAAAAAGGTATACATTCCCTTTATTTTCGGGCAAAAAGGCAGAAATTCCCTGTATTTTGGAGCAAAATTGCAGAAATTCCCCTAATTTTGGGGCAAAAACGCAGAAATTCCCTTTATTTTGGGGTAAAACTGCAAAAATTTCACTTATTTCGTGGCAAGATGGCAGAAATTCTTCTTATTTTCGGCGAAAAACGCAGAAAATCCTCGTATTTTGGAGCAAAATTGGAGAAATTCACCTAATTTTGGGGTAAAACATGCAGTAATTTTCTTTATTTTGTGGCAAATCGGCAAAAATTCCCCTTATTTTGGGGCAAATGGCAGAAATTCCCTTTATTTTAGGGCAAAATTGCAGAAATTTCCATTATTTGGGGGCAAAAAACAGAAATTCCCCTTATTTTGGGGCAAAATTGCAGAAATTTGCTTTATTTGGGGGCAAAAAACAAAAATTCCCCTTATTTTGCGGGAAAATTGCAGAAATTTTCTTTATTTGGGGGCAAAAAACAAAAATTCCCCTTATTTTGCGGCAAAATTGCAGAAATTTGCTTTATTATTTGTGAAATATTGCAGAAAATTCCCTTATTTTAGGGCAAAAGTGCAGAAATTTAACTTATTTCAGAAGAAAAAACAAAAATTTTTCTTATTTTAGGGCAAAAAGGCAAAAATTCCCATTATTTTGGGGCAAAAAGCCAGAAATTCACCTTATTTTGGGGTTAAATTGCAGAAATTTCACATATTTCATTGCAAAAAAGCAAAAATTCCCCTTATTTTGAGGTAAAATGCTGAAATTCCTAATATTTTGGGGCAAAAGGCAGAAATTCCCCTTATTTTGGGCCAAAAATGGCACAAATTTCCCTTATTTTGGGGCAAAATTGCAGAAATTTCATTTATTTCAAGGTATAAAGTCAGAAATTCCCCTTATTTTGGGGCAAAAAGGAGAAATTTCTTTTATTATGGTACAAAATTAAAGAAATTTTCTTTATTTTGGAACAAAAAGGCAGAAATTCACCATATTTTGGGGTAAAAGGCAGAAATTCTTCTTATTTTGAGGAAAAATGCAGAAATTCTCCTTATTTAGAGGTAAAATGCAGAAATTCCCCTAATATTGGGAAAAAATGCAGAAATTCCCTTTATTTTGGGGCTAAAAGGCAGAAATTTTCCGTATTTTGAAGAAAAATTGCAGAAATTTTCATAATTTTCGGGCAAAAAGGCTGAAATTCTCCTTATTTTGGGGCAAAATTGCAGAAATTTCCTTTACTGTGGGGCAAAATTGCAGAAATTACCCTTATTTTGGGGCAAAATTGCAGAAATTTCCCTTGTTTTGGGGCAAAATTGCAGAAATTTCACTTATTTCAGGGAAATAAGGCAGAAATTTCTCTTATTTTGGGGCAAAAAGGCAGAAATTTCTTTTATCTTGGTACAAAATTGCAGAAATTTTTCTTATTTTAGAGCAAAAAGACAGAAATTCCCCATATTTTGGGGCAAAAGGCAGAAATTTTCCTTATTTTGAAGAAAAATGCTGAAATTCCCCTTATTTTGGGGCAAATAGCAGAAATTCCCTTTATTTTGGGGCAAAAAGCAGACATTTCCCTTATTTTGGGGAAAAATTAGAGAAATTTCACTTATTTCAGGGAAAAAAGTCAGAAATTCCCCTTATTTTGGGGCAAAAACGCAGAAATTCCATTTATTTTTGGGGAAAAGGCAGAAAGTGCACTTATTTTGAGTCAAAAAGTCCGAAAATACCCTTATTTTGGGGCAAAAGTGAAGAAATTTCCCTTTTTTATGGCAAAAAGGTATACATTCCCTTTATTTTCGGGCAAAAAGGCAGAAATTCCCCGTATTTTGGAGCAAAATTGCAGAAATTCCCCTAATTTTGGGGCAAAAAGTCAGAAATTCCCCTTATTTGGGGGCAAAACTGCAGAAATTTCCTTTACTTTGGGGCAAAATTGCAGAAATTTCCCTTATTTTGTGGCAAAATTGCAGAAATTTCACTTATTTCAGGGTAATAAGTCAGAAATTTTCCTTATTTTGGGGCAAAAATGACAGAAATTCTATTTGTTTTGAGGGAAAAAGACAGACATTTCACTTATTTAGAGGCAAAAAAGCAGAAATTCTCCTTATTTTAGGGCAAAATTGCAGAAATTTCTTTTATTTTGGGGCAAAGAACAGAAATTCCCCTTATTTTGAGGCAAAATTCCAGAAATTTCCCTTATTATGGGAAAAAATTGCAGAAATTTCCTTTATTTTAGGGCAAAATTGCACAAATTTGACTTATTTCAGAGAAAAAAGGCAAAAATTTTTCTTATTTTGGGGCAAAAAGGCAGAAACTCCAATTATTTTGGGGCAAAAAGGCACAAATTCACCTTATTTTGGGCTAAAATTGCAGAAATTTCACATATTTCAGAACCAAAAGGCAGAAATTTCCCTTAATTTAGGGCAAAAATGAAGAAATTTCCCTTTTTTATGGCAAAAAGGTATGCATTCCCCTTATTTTCGGGCAAAAAGGCAGAAATTCCCCGTATTTTGGAGCAAAATTGCAGACATTCCCCTAATTGTGGGGCAAAAAGGCAGAAATTCTCTTTATTTTGGGGCAAAACTCAGAAATTCCACCTATTTTGGGGCATAATACCCGAAATTTCCCTAAATTTGGGGAAAAAATGCAGAAATTTAACTTATTTTGGGGCAAAATCGCAGAAATTTCACTTATTTCAGGGAAAAAAGGTAGAAATTTTCCTTATTTTGGGGCAAAAAGGCAGAAATTCCTAATATTTTGTGGCAATAATGCAGAAATTCTTAATATTTTGTTGCAAAAATGCAGAAATTTCCCTTATTTTGAGGTTAAAAGGCTGAAATTCCCTGTATTTGGGGGCAAAAAGGCAGAAATTTCCCTTATTTTGGGGCAAATTTGCAAAAATTTCACTTATTTCAGGGTAATAAGTCAGAAATTTTCCATATATTGGGGCAAAAAAGACAGAAATTCTTTTTGTTTTGGGGGAAAAAACAGAAATTCCACTTATTCAAAGGAAAAAACAAAAGTTCCCCTAATTTTGGAGCAAAAATGAAGAAATTTCCCTTTTTTATGGCAAAAAGTTATGCATTCTTCTTATTTTCAGACAAAAAGGCAGAAATTTCCCATATTTTGGGGCAAAAGGCAGAAATTTCCCTTATTTTAGAGCAAAATTGCAGAAATTTCACTAATTGTGGCGCAAAAAGGCAGAAATTCTCCTATTTTGGGGCAAAACTCAGAAATTCCACTTATTTTGGGGCAAAATTCCAAAAATTTCCCTTATTTTGAGGCAAAATTGCAGAAATTTTACTTCTTTTGGGGCAAAATTGCAGAAATTTCACTTATTTCAGAGAAAAATGGCAGAAATTTTCCTTATTTTGGGGCAAAAAGGCAGAAATTCTCCATATTTTGGTGCAAAAATCAGAAATTTCCCTTATTTTGTGGTAAAATGCTGAAATTCCCCTTATTTTGGGTCAAAAAACAGAAATTTCCCTATTTTTGGGGCAAATTTGCAGAAATTTCACTTATTTCAGGGTAATAAGTCAGAAATTTTCTTTATTTTGGGGCAAAAAAGACAGAAATTTTTTTTGTTATGGGGGAAAAATACAGAAATTCCACTTATTTAGAGGCAAAAAGGCAAAAGTTCCCCTCATTTTGGAGCAAAAATGAAGAAATTTCCCTTTTTTATGGCAAAAATGTATGCATTCTTCTTATTTCGGACAAAAAGGCAGAAATTCCCCATATTTTGGGGCAAAAGGCAGAAATTCCCCTTATTTTGGGGCAAAATTGCAGAAATTTCCCTAATTGTGGGACAAAAAAAAGAAATTCCCCTTATTTTGAAGCAAAATTGCAGAAATTTCCCTTATTATGGGAAAAAATTGCAGAAATTTCCTTTATTTTAGGGAAAATTGCAGAAATTTCACTAATTGTGGGGCAAAAAGGCAGAAATTCTCCTTATTTTGGGGCATAACTCAGAAAATCCACCTATTTTGGGGCAAAATTCCAGAAATTTTCCTTATTTTGGGGCAAAATTACAGAAATTTTACTTATATTGGGGCAAAATTGCAGAAATTTCATTTATTTCAGGGTAATAAGTCAGAAATTTTCCTTATTTTGGGGCAATAATGACAGAAATTTCCTTTGTTTTTGGGGAAAAAGACAGAAATTCCACTTATTTAGAGGCAAAAAACGCAGAAATTCCCCTTATTTTAGGGCAAAATGCAGAAATTTCCCTTATTTGGGGGCAAAAAAAAACAGAAATTTCCCTTATTTTGGCGCAAAATTCCCGAAATTTCCCTTATTATAATGAAAAATTGCAGAAATTTTTTTTATTTTAGTGCAAAATTGCAGAAATTTCACTTATTTCAGAGAAAAAAAGGCAAAAATTTTTCTTATCTTGGGGCAAAAAAGCAGAAATTCCCATTATTTTGGGGCAAAAAGAAAGAAATTCACCTTATTTTGGGCTAAAATTGCAGAAATTTAACATATTTCAGGGCAAAAATGCAGAAATTTCCCTTAATTTGGGGCAAAAATGAAGAAATTTCCCTTTTTTATGGCAAAAAGTTATTCATTCCCCTTATTTTCGGGCAAAAAGGCAGAAATTCCCCGTATTTTTGAACAAAATTGCAGAAATTCCCCTAATTGTGGGGTAAAAAGGCAGAAATTCTCCTTATTTTGGGGCAAAACTCAGAAATTCCACCTATTTTGGGGCAAAATACCCGAAATTTCCCTTAATTGGGGCAAAATTGCAGAAATTTAACTTATTTTGGGGCAAATTGCAGAAATTTCACTTATTTCAGGGAAAAAAGGCAGAAATTTTCCTTATTTTGGGCAAAAAGGCAGAAATTCCTAATATTTTGTGGCAATAATGCAGAAATTCCTAATATTTTGTTGCAAAAATGCAGAAATTTCCCTTATTTTGAGGTAAAAAGGCTGAAATTCCCCTTTTTGGGGGGCAAAAAAGCAAAAATTTCCCTTATTTTGGGGCAAAATTGCAGAAATTTCACTTATTTCAGGGTAATACGTGAGAAATTTTCCTTATTTTGGGGCAAAAGAGACAAAAACTCCCTTTGTTTTGGGGAAAAAAGACAGAAATTCCACTTATTTAGAGGCAAAAAGGCAAAAGTTCCCCTTATTTTGGAGCAAAAATGAAAAAATTTCCCTTTTTTATAGCAAAAAGGTATGCATTCTTCTTATTTTTGGACAAAAAGGCAGAAATTCCCCATATTTTGGGGCAAAGGCAGAAATTACCCTTATTTTGGGGCAAAACTCAGAAATTCCAATTATTTTGGGGCAAACTTTTAGAAATTTCCCTTATTTGGGGCAAAATTGCAGAAATTTTAGTTTTTGGGGCAAAATTGCAGAAATTTCACTTATTTCAAATAAAAAAAGGCAGAAATTTTCCTTATTTTGGGGCAACAAACAGAAATTTTTCTATTTTTGGGGCAAATTTGCAGAAATTTCTCTTATTTCAGGGTCATAAGTCAGAAATTTTTCTTATTTTGGGGCAAAAAAGACAGAAATTCTTTTAGTTTTGTTGGAAAAATACAGAAATTCCACTTATTTAGTGGCAAAAAGGCAAAAGTTCCCCTTATTTTGGAGCAAAAATGAAGAAATTTCCCCTTTTTATGGCATAAAGGTATGCATTCTTCTTATTTTGGACAAAAAGGCAGAAATCCCCCTTATTTTAGGGCAAAATTGCAGAAATTTTCCTAATTGTGGGGCAAAAAACAGAAATTCCCCTTATTTTGAAACAAAATTGCAGAAATTTCACTTATTTCAGGGAAAAAAGCCAGAAATTTTCTTTATTTTGGGGCAAAAAGGCAAAAAGTCTCCGTATTTTGGTGCAAAATTACAGAAATTTCCCTTATTATGGGGAAAAATTGCAGAAATTTCCCTTATTGTAGGGCAAAATTGCAGAAATTTCACTAATTGTGGGGCAAAAAGGCAGAAATTTTCCTTATATTGGGGCAAAAAGGCAGAAATTCCTAATATTTTGTGCCAAAATTCAGAAATTCCCCTTATTTTGAGGTAAAAAGGCTGAAATTCCCCTTATTTGGGGGCAAAAGGCAGAATTTTCCCTTATAATGGGGCAAAATTGCAGAAATTTCACTTATTTCAGGGTAATAAGTCACAAATTTTTCTTATTTTGGGGCATAAATGACAGAAATTCCCTTTGTTTTCGGGGAAAAGACAGAAATTCCACTTATTTAGAGGCAAAAAAGTTAAAATTCCCCTCATTTTAGGGCAAAATTCCAGAAATTTCCCTTATTTGGGGGCAAAAAAACAGAAATTCCCCTTATTTTGGGGCAAAATTCCAGAAATTTCCCTTATTATGGGGAAAAATTGCAGAAATTTCCCTTATTTTAGGGCAAAATTGCAGAAATTTCACTTATTTCAGAGAAAAAAAGGAAAATTTTTTCTTATTTTGGGGCAAAAAGGCAGAAATTCCCATTATTTTGGGGCAAAAAGGCAGAAATTCACCTTATTTTGGGCTAAAATTGCAGAGATTTTACATATTTCAGGACAAAAAGGCAGAAATTTCCATTAATTTGGGGCAAAAATGAAGAAATTTCCCTTTTTTATGGCAAAAAGGCATGCATTCCCCTTATTTTCGGGCAAAAAGGCAGAAATTCCCTGTATTTTGGAGCAAAATTGCAGACATTCCCCTAATTGTGGGGCAAAAAGGCAGAAATTCTCCTTATTTTGGGGCAAAACTCAGAAATTCCACTTATTTTGTGGCAAAATTCCAGAAATGTCCCTTATTTTGGGGCAAAATTGCAGAAATTACACTTAATTTGTGGCAAAATTGCAGAAATTTCACTTATTTCAGGGAAAAAAAGTTAGAAATTTTCCTTATTTTGGGGCAAAAAGGCAGAAATTCCTAATATTTTGTGGCAAAAATGCAGAAATTCCTAATATTTTGTTGCAAAAATGCAGAAATTTCCCTTATTTTGAGGTAAAAAGGCTGAAATTCCCCTTATTTGGGGGCAAAAAGGCAGAAATTTCCTTTATTTTGGGGCAAATTTGCAAAAATTTCACTTATTTCAGGGTAATAAGTCAGAAATTTTCCATATTTTGGGGCAAAAAAGAAAGAAATTCTTTTTGTTTTGGGGGAAAAATACAGAAATTCCACTTATTCAAAGGAAAAAAGTAAAAGTTCCGCTTATTTTGGAGCAAAAATGAAGAAAATTAACTTTTTTATGGCATAAAGTTATGCATTCTTTTTATTTTCAGACAAAATTCAGAAATTTCCCATATTTTGGGGCAAAAGCCAGAAATTTCCTTTATTTTACAGCAAAATTGCAGAAATTTCACTAATTGTGGCGCAAAAAGGCAGAAATTCTTTTTATTTTGGGGCAAAACTCAGAAATTCCACTTATTTTGGGGCAAAATTCCAGAAAGTTCCCTTATATTGGGGCAAAATTGCAGAAATTTTCCTTATTTTGGGGCAAAATTGCAGACATTTCACTTATTTCAGGGAAAAAAGGCAGAAATTTTCCTTATTTTGGGGCAAAAAGACAAAATTTTCCATATTTTGGTGCAAAAATCAGAAATGTCCCTTATTTTGAGGTAAAAAGGCTGAAATTCCCCTTATTTTGGAGCAAAAGGCAGAACTTTCCCTATTTTTGGGGCAAATTTGCAGAAATTTCACTTATTTCAGGGTAATAAGTCAGAAATTTTCCTTATTTTGGGGCAAAAATGACAGAAATTCTTTTTGTATTGGGGGAAAAATACAGAAATTCCACTAATTTAGAGGCAAAAAAGCAGAAATTCCCCTTATTTTAGGGCAAAATTTCAGAAATTTCCCTTATTTGGTGGCAAAAAAGAGAAATTCCCCTTATTTTTGGGCAAAATTCCAGAAATTTCCCTTATTATGGGTAAAAATTGCAGAAATTTCCTTTATTTTAGGGCAAAATTGCAGAAATTTCACTTATTTCAGAGAAAAAAGGCAAAAATTTTTTTCTTTTGGGGCAAAAAGCAGAAATATCCATTATTTTGGGGCAAAAAGGCAGAAATTCACCTTATTTTGTGTTAAAATTGCAGAAATTTCACATATTTCAGGGCAAAAAGGCAGAAATTTCCCTTAATTTGGGGCAAAAATGAAGAAATTTCCCTTTTTTATGGCAAAAAGTTATTCATTCCCCTTATTTTCGGGCAAAAAGGCAGAAATTCTCCGTATTTTGGTGCAAAACTCAGAAATTTCACTTATTTTGGGGCAAAATTCCAGAAATTTCCTTTATTTTGGGGGAAAATTGCAGAAATTTTACTTATTTTGGGAAAATTTCAGAAATTTCACTTATTTCAGGGCAGAAAGGCAGAAATTTTCCTTATTTTGGGGCAAAAAGGCACAAATTCCTAATATTTTGTGCCAAAATTCAGAAATTCCCCTTATTTTGAGGTAAAAAGGCTGAAATTCCCCTTATTTGGGGGAAAAGGCAGAATTTTCCCTTATAATGGGGCAAAATTGCAGAAATTTCACTTATTTCAGGGTAATAAGTCAGAAATTTTTCTTATTTTGGGGCAAAAATGACAGAAATTCCCTTTGTTTTCAGGGAAAAGACAGAAATTCCACTTATTTAAAGGCAAAAAAGCTGAAATTCCCCTTATTTTAGGGCAAAATTCCAGAAATTTCCATTATTGGGGGCAAAAAAACAGAAATTCCCCTTATTTTGGGGCAAAATTCCAGAAATTTCCTTTATTATGGGGAAAAATTGCAGAAATTTCCTTTATTTTAAGGCAAAATTGCAGAAATTTCACTTATTTCAGAGAAAAAAGGCAGAAATTTTTCTTCTTTTTGGGCAAAAAGGCAGTAATTCCCATTAATTTGGGGCAAAAAGGCAGAAATTCACCTTATTTGGGCTAAAATTTCAGAAATTTCATATATTTCAGGGCAAAGAGGCAGAAATTTCCCTTATTTTGGGGCAAAAATGAAGAAATTTCCCTGTTTTATGGCAAAAAGTTATGCATTCCCCTTATTTTCGGGCAAAAAGGCAGAAATTCCCCATATTTTGGAGCAAAATTGCAGAAATTCCCCTAATTGTGGGGCAAAAAGGCAGAAATTCTCTTTATTTTGGGGCAAAACTCAGAAATTCCACCTATTTTGGGGCAAAATACCCGAAATTTTCCTTATTTTGGGGAAAAATTGCAGAAATTTAACTTATTTTGGGGCAAAATTGCAAAGATTTCACTTATTTCAGGGAAAAAAATGCAGAAATTTTCCTTATTTGGGGGCAAAAAGGCAGAAATTCCTAATATTTTGTGGCAATAATGCAGAAATTCCTAATATTTTGTTGCAAAAATGCAGAAATTTTCATTATTTTGAGGTAAAAAGGCTAAAATTCCCCTTATTTGGGGGCAAAAAAGCAGAAATTTCCCTTATTTTGGGGCAATTTTGCAGAAATTTCACTTATTTTAGGGTAATAAGTCAGAAATTTTCTTTATTTTGGGGAAAAATAACAGAAATTCCCTTTGTTTTGAGGGAAAAAGACAGAAATTCCACTTATTTAGAGGCAAAAAAGCAGAAATTCCCCTTATTTTAGGGCAAAATTGCAGAAATTTCTTTTATTTGGGGGCAAAAAACAGAAATTCCCCCTCTTTTGGGGCAAAATTCCAGAAATTTCCTTTGTTATGGGGAAAAATTGCAGAAATTTCCTTTATTTTAGGGCAAAATTGCAGAAATTTCACTTATTTCACAGAAAAAAAGCAAAAATTTTTCTCATTTTTTGGGTAAAAAGGCAGAAATTCCCATTATTTTGGGGCAAAAAGGCAGAAATTCACCTTATTTTGGGCTAAAATTGCAGAAATTTCACATATTTCAGGGCAAAAAGGCAGAAATTTCCCTTAATTTGGGGCAAAAATGAAGAAATTTCCCTTTTTTATGGCAAAAAAGTATGCATTCCTATTATTTTCGGGCAAAAAGGCAGAAATTCCCTGTATTTTGGAGCAAAATTGCAGAAATTTCCCTAATTGTGGGGCAATAAGGCAGAAATTCTCCTTATTTTGGGGCAAAACTCAGAAATTCCACTTATTTTGGGGCAAAATTCCAGAAATTTCCTTTATTTTGGGGAAAAATTGCAGAAATTTTACTTATTTTAGGGCAAAATTTCAGAAATTTCACTTATTTCAGGGAAAAAAGGCAGAAATTATCCTTATTTTGGGGCAAAAAGGCACAAATTCCTAATATTTTGTGCCAAAATTTAGAAATTCCCCTTATTTTGAGGTAAAAAGGCTGAAATTCCCCTTATTTGGGGGCAAAAGGCAGAATTTTCCCTTATAATGGGGCAAAATTTCAGAAATTTCACTTATTTCAGCGTAATAAGTCAGAAATTTTTCTTATTTTGCGGCAAAAATGACAGAAATTACCTTTGTTTTCGGGAAAAAGACAGAAATTCCACTTATTTAGAGGCAAAAAATCTGAAATTCCCCTTATTTTAGGGCAAAATTCCAGAAATTTCCCTTATTTGGTGGCAAATAAGAGAAATTCCCCTTATTTTGGGGAGAAATTCCAGAAATTTCCCTTATTATGGGTAAAAATTGCAGAAATTTCCTTTATTTTAGGGCAAAATTGCAGAAATTTCACTTATTTCAGAGAAAAGCGGCAAAAATTTTTCTTCTTTTGGGGCAAAAAGGCAGAAATTCCCATTATTTTGGGGCAAAAAGGCAGAAATTCACATTATTTGGGCTAAAATTTGCAGATATTTCTCATATTATGGGGAAAAATTGCAGAAATTTCCCTTATTTTAGGGCAAAATTCAGAAATTTCACTAATTGAAAGGCAATAAGGCAGAAATTCTCCTTATTTTGGGGCAAAACTCAGAAATTCCACTTATTTTGGGGCAAAATTCCAGAAATTTCCCTTATTTTGGGGCAAAATTACAGAAATTTTACTTATTTTGGGGCAAAATTGCAGAAATTTCACTTATTTCAGGAAACAAAGGCAGAAATATTCCTTATTTTGGGGCAAAAAGAAAGAAATTCCTAATATTTTGTGCCAAAATTCAGAAATTCCCCTCATTTTTAGTTAAAAAGACTGAAATTCCCCTTATTTGGGGCAAAAAGGCAGAAATTTCCCTTATATTGGGGCAAAATTGCAGAAATTTCACTTATTTCGGGTAATAAGTCAGAAATTTTCCTTATTTTGGGGAAAAATGACAGAAATTCCCTTTGTTTTGGGGGATAAAAACAGAAATTACACTTATTTAGAGGCAAAAAATCAGAAACTCCCCTTATTTTAGGGCAAATTTGCAGAAATTTCCATTATTTGGGGGCAAAAAAACAGAAATTCCCCTTATTTTGGGGCAAAATTCCAGAAATTTACTTTATTATGGGAAAGAATTGCAAAAATTTCTTTTATTTTAGGGCAAAATTGCAGAAATTTTATTTATTTCAGAGAAAAAAAGCAAAAATTTTTCTTATTTTGGGGCAAAGAGGCAGAAATTCCCATTATTTTGGGTCAAAAATGCAGAAATTCACTTTATTTTGGGCTAAAATTGCAGAAATTTCATATATTTCAGGGCAAAAAGGCAGAAATTTCCCTTAATTTGGGGCAAAAATAAAGAAATTTCCATTTATTATGGCAAAGAGGTATGCATTTTCCTTATTTTCGGGCAAAAAGTCAGAAATTCCCCGTATTTTTGGCAAAATTGCAGAAATTCCTCTAATTGTGGGACAAAAAGGCAGAAATTCTCCTTATTTTGGGGCAAAACTCAGAAATTCCACTTGTTTTGGGGCAAAATTCCAGAAATTTCCCTTATTTTGGGGCAAAATTGCAGAAATTTCCCTAATTGTGGGGAAAAATTGCAGAAATTTCTCTTATTTTATGGAAAAAAATTGCAGATATTTCAATTATTTCAGGGAAAAAAGGCAGAAATTTTCATTATTTTGGGGAAAAAAGGCAGAAATTCTCCATATTTTGGTGCAAAAATCAGAAATTTCCCTTATTTTGAGGTAAAATGCTGAAATTCTTCTTATTTGGGGGCAAAAGGCAGAAATTTCCCTATTTTTGGGGAAAATTTGCAGAAATTTCACTTATTTCAGGGTAATAAGTCAGAAATTTTCCTTATTTTGGGGCAAAATATAGAAATTCCCTTTGTTTTGGGGGAAAAAGACATAAATTCCACTTATTTAGAGGTAAAAAGACAAAATTTCCCCTTATTTTGGAGCAAAATGTAGAAATTTCCCTTTTTTATGGCAAAAAGGTATGCATTCTTTTTATTTTCAGACAGAAAGGCAGAAATTCCCCATATTTTAGGGCAAAAGGCAGAAATTCCCCTTATTTTGGGGCAAAATTGCAGAAATTTCCCTAATTGTGGGACAAAAAACAGAAATTCCCCTTATTTTGAAGAAAAATTGCAGAAATTTCTCTTATTATGGGGAAAAATTGCAGAAATTTCCCTTATTTTAGGGCAAAATTGCAGAAATTTCACTAATTGTGGGGCAAAAAGGCAGAAATTCTCCTTATTTTGGGGCAAAACTCAGAATTTCCACTTATTTTGGGGCAAAATTCCAGAAATTTTCCTTATTTTGGGGCAAAATTGCAGAAATTTTACTTATTTTGGGGAAAAATTGCAGAAATTTCACTTATTTCAGGAAAAAAAAGCCGGAAATTTTTTTTATTTTGGGGCCAAAAGGCAGAAATTCCTAATATATTGGGCCAAAATTCAGAAATTCCCTTTATTTTGAGGTAAAAAGGCTGAAATTCTCCTTATTTGGGGACAAAAAGGCAGAAATTTCCCTTATATTGGGGCAAAATTGCACTTATTTCAGGGTAATAAGTCAGAAATTTTCTTTATTTTGGGGCAAAAATGACAGAAATTCTCTTTGTTTTGGGGAAAAAATACAGAAATTGCACTTAATTAGAGGCAAAATGCAGAAATTCTCTTTATTTTAGAGCAAAATTGCAGAAATTCCCCTAATTGTGGGACAAAAAACAGAAATTCCCCTTATTTTGAAGCAAATTGCAGAAATTTCCCTTATTATGGGGAAAAATTGCAGAAATTTCCCTTATTTTAGGGCAAAATTCCAGAAATTTCACTAATTGTAAGGCAATAAGGCAGAAATTCTCCTTATTTTGGGGCAAAACTCAGAAATTCCACTTATTTTGGGGCAAAATTCCAGAAATTTCCTTTATTTTGGGGCAAAATTACAGATATTTTACTTATTTTGGGGCAAAATTGCAGAAATTTCACTTATTTCAGGAAAAAAAGGCAGAAATATTCCTTATTTTGGGGCAAAAAGGCAGAAATTCCTAATTTTTTGTGCCAAAATTCAGAAATTCCCCTCATTTTGAGGTAAAAATTCTGAAATTCCCCTTATTTGGGGCAAAAAGGCAGAAATTTCCTTATATTGGGGCAAAATTGCTCAAATTGAACTTATTTCAGGGTAATAAGTCAGAAATTTTCCTTATTTTGGGGCAAAAATGACAGAAATTCCCTTTGTTTTGGGGGAAAAAAAAGAAATTACACTTATTTAGAGGCAAAAAAGCAGAAACTCCCCTTATTTTAGGGCAAATTTGCAGAAATTTCCATTATTTGGGGGCAAAAAAACAGAAATTCCCCTTATTTTGGGGCAAAATTCCAGAAATTTCCTTTATTATGGGGAAAAATATCAGAAATTTCCTTTATTTTAGGGCAAAATTGCAGAAATTTCACTTATTTCAGAAAAAAAAGACAAAAATTTTTCTTATTTTAGGGCAAAAAGGCAGAAATTCCCATTATTTTGATGGCAAAAAGGCAGAAATTCACCTTATTTTGGGCTAAAATTGCAGAAATTTCACATATTTCAGGGCAAAAAGGCAGAAATTTCCCTTCATTTGGGGCAAAAATGAAGAAATTTCCCTTTTTTATGGCAAAAAGGTATGCATTCCCCTTATTTTCGGCAAAAAGGCAGAAATTCCCCGTATTTTGGAGCAAAATTGCAGAAATTCCCCTAATTGTGGGGCAAAAAGGCAGAAATCCTCTTTATTTTGGGGCAAAACTCAGAAATTCCACTAATTTTGGGGCAAAATTCCAGAAATTTCCCTTATTTTGGGGCAAAATTGCAGAAATTTCACTTATTTTGGGGCAAAATTGCAGAAATTTCACTTATTTCAGGAAAAAAAGGCAGAAATTTCCCGTAATTTGGGGCAAAAATAAAGAAATTTCCCTTTTTTATGGCAAAAAGGTATGCATTCCCCTTATTTTCGGGCAAAAAGGCAGAAATTCTCCGTATTTTGGAGCAAAATTGCAGAAATTCCTCTAATTGTCTGACAAAAAGGCAGAAATTCTCCTTATTTTGGGGCAAAACTCAGAAATTCCACTTGTTTTGGGGCAAAATTCCAAAATTTCCCTTATTTTGGGGCAAAATTGCAGAAATTTCCCTAATTGTGGGGCAAAAAACAGAAATTCCCCTTATTTTGAAGCAAAATTGCAGAAATTTCCCTTATTATGGGGAAAAATTGCAGAAATTTCTCTTATTTTATGGCAAAATTTCAGAAATTTCACTTATTTTCGTGCAAAATTGCAGAAATTTCACTTATTTCAGTGAAAAAAGGCAGAAATTTTCCTTATTTTGGGGCAAAAAGGCAGAAATTCTCCATATTTTGGTGCAAAAATCAGAAATTTCCCTTATTTTGAGGTAAAATGCTGAAATTCTTTTTATTTGGGGGCAAAAGGCAGAAATTTCCCTATTTTTGGGGCAAATTTGCAGAAATTTCACTTATTTCAGGGTAATAAGTCAGAAATTTTCCTTATTTTGGGGCAAAATACAGAAATTCCCTTTGTTTTGGGGGAAAAAGACAGAAATTCCACTTATTTAGAAGTAAAAAGGCAAAATTTCCCCTTATTTTGGAGCAAAATGTAGAAATTTCTCTTTTTTATGGCAAAAAGTTATGCATTCTTTTTATTTTCAGACAGAAAGGCAGAAATTCCCCATATTTTAGGGCAAAAGGCAGAAATTCCCCTTATTTTGGGGCAAAATTGCAGAAATTTCCCTAATTGTGGGACAAAAAACAGAAATTCCCCTTATTTTGAAGCAAAATTGCAGAAATTTCCCTTATTATGGGGAAAAATTGCAGAAATTTCCCTTATTTTAGAGCAAAATTGCAGAAATTTCACTAATTGTGGGGCAAAAAGGCAGAAATTCTCCTTATTTTGGGGCAAAACTCAGAATTTCCACTTATTTTGGGGCAAAATTCCAGAAATTTTCCTTATTTTGGGGCAAAATTGCAGAAATTTTACTTATTTTGGGGAAAAATTGCAGAAATTTCACTTATTTCAGGAAAAAAAGCCAGAAATTTTTTTTATTTTGGGGCCAAAAGGCAGAAATTCCTTATATATTGGGCCAAAATTCAGAAATTCCCCTTATTTTGAGGTAAAAAGGCTGAAATTCTCCTTATTTGGGGACAAAATGCAGAAATTTCCCTTATATTGGGGCAAAATTGCAGAAATTTCACTTATTTCAGGGTAATAAGTCAGAAATTTTCCTTATTTTGGGGCAAAAATGACAGAAATTCCCTTTGTTTTGGGGGAAAAATACAGAAATTGCACTTAATTAGAGGCAAAAAAGCAGAAATTCCCTTTATTTTAGGGCAAAATTGCAGAAATTTCCCTAATTGTGGGACAAAAAACAGAAATTCCCCTTATTTTGAAGCAAATTGCAGAAATTTCCCTTATTATGGGGAAAAATTGCAGAAATTTCCCTTATTTTAGGGCAAAATTGCAGAAATTTCACTAATTGTAAGGCAATAAGGCAGAAATTCTCCTTATTTTGGGGCAAAAATCAGAAATTCCACTTATTTTGGGGCAAAATTCCAGAAATTTCCTTTATTTTGGGGCAAAATTACAGAAATTTTACTTATTTTGGTGCAAAATTGCAGAAATTTCACTTATTTCAGGAAAAAAAGGCACAAATATTCTTTATTTTGGGGCAAAAAGGCAGAAATTCCTAATATTTTGTGCCAAAATTCAGAAATTCCCCTCATTTTGAGGTAAAAAGTCTGAAATTCCCCTTATTTGGGGCAAAAAGGTAGAAATTTTATTATATTGGAGCAAAATTGCACAAATTTCACTTATTTCAGGGTAATAAGTCAGAAATTTTCCTTATTTTGGGGCAAAAATGACAGAAATTCCCTTTGTTTTGGGGAAAAAAAACAGAAATTACACTTATTTAGAGGCAAAAAAGCAGAAACTCCCCTTATTTTAGGTCAAATTTGCAGAAATTTCCATTATTTGGGGGCAAAAAAACAGAAATTCCCCTTATTTTGGGGCAAAATTCCAGAAATTTCCTTTATTATGGGGAAAAATTGCAAAAATTTCTTTTATTTTAGGGCAAAATTGCAGAAATTTTACTTATTTCAGAGAAAAAAAGCAAAAATTTTTCTTATTTTGGGACAAAGAGGCAGAAATTCCCATTATTTTGGGGCAAAAAGGCAGAAATTCACTTTATTTTGGGCTAAAATTGCAGAAATTTCACATATTTCAGGGCAAAAAGGCTGAAATTTCCCTTAATTTGGGGCAAAAATAAAGAAATTTCCCTTTTTTTATGGCAAAAAGGTATGCATTCCCCTTATTTTCGGGCAAAAACGGAGAAATTCCCCGTATTTTGGAGCAAAATTGCAGAAATTTCTCTAATTGTGGGGCAAAAAGGCAGAAATTCTCCTTATTTTGGGGCAAAATTCAGAAATTCCACTTGTTTTGGGGCAAAATTCAAAAAATTTTCTTTATTTTCGGGCAAAATTGCAGAAATTTCACTAATTGTGGGGCAAAATACAGAAATTCTTCTAATTTTGAAGCATAATTGCAGAAATTTCCCTTATTATGGGGAAAAATTGCAGAAATTTCTCTTATTTTAGGGCAAAATTGCAGAAATTTCACTAATTGTGGGGCAAAAAGGCAGAAATTCTCCTTATTTTGGGGCAAAACTCAGAATTTCCACTTCTTTTGGGGCAAAATTCCAGAATTTTTCCTTATTTTGGGGCAAAATTGCAGAAATTTTACTTATTTTGGGGAAAAAATTGCAGAAATTTCTCTTATTTCAGGAAAAAAAGCCGGAAATTTTTTTTATTTTGGGGCAAAAAGGCAGAAATTCCTAATATTTTAGGCCAAAATTCAGAAATTCCCCTTATTTTGAGGTAAAAAGGCTGAAATTCTCCTTATTTGGAGGCAAAAAGGCAGACATATCGCTTATATTGGGGCAAAATTGCAGAAATTTTACTTATTTCAGGGTAATAAGTCAGAAATTTTCCTTATTTTGGGGCAAAAATGACAGAAATTCCCTTTGTTTTGGGGGGAAAAGACAGAAATTCCACTTAATTAGAGGCAAAAAAGCAGAAATTCCCCTTATTTTATGGCAAAATTTCAGAAATTTCCCTTATTTGGGTGCAAAAAAACAGAAATTCCCTTTATTTTGAGGCAAAATTCCAGAAATTTCCTTTATTATGGGGAAAAATATCAGAAATTTCCTTTATTTTAGGGCAAAATTGCAGAAATTTCACTTATTTCAGAGAAAAAAGGCAAAAATTTTTCTTATTTTAGGGCAAAAAGGCAAAAATTCCCATTATTTTGATGGCAAAAAGGCAGAAATTCACCTTATTTTGGGCTAAAATTGCAGAAATTTCACATATTTAAGAGCAAAAAGGCAGAAATTTCCCTTCATTTGGGGCAAAAATGAAGAAATTTCCCTTTTTTATGGCAAAAAGGTATGCATTCCCCTTATTTTCAGCAAAAAGGCAGAAATTCCCCGTATTTTGGAGCAAAATTGCAGAAATTCCCCTAATTGTGGGGCAAAAAGGCAGAAATTCTCTTTAATTTGGGGCAAAACTCAGAAATTCCACTTATTTTGGGGCAAAATTCCAGAAATTTCCCTTATTTTGGGGCAAAATTGCAGAAAGTTCACTTATTTCAGGGAAAAAAGGCAGAAATTTTCCTTATTTTGGGGCAATAAGGCAGAAATTCTCCATAATTTGGTGCAAAAATCAGAAATTTCCCTTATTTTGAGGTAAAATTCTGAAATTCCCCTTATTTTTGGGCAAAAGGCAGAAATTTCCCTTTTTTTGGGGAAAATTTGCAGAAATTTGACTTATTTCAGAGTAATAAGTCAGAAATTTTCCATATTTTGGGGCAAAAAAAAACAGAAATTCCCTTTGTTTTGGGGGAAAAAGACAGAAATTCCACTTATTTAGACGTAAAAAGGCAAAATTTCCCCTTATTTTGGAGCAAAATGAAGAAATTTCCCTTTTTAATGTCAAAAAGTTATGCATTCTTATTTTCACACAAAAAGGCAGAAATTCCCCAAATTTTGGGCAAAAGGCAGAAATTCCCCTTATTTTGGGGCAAAATTGCAAAAATTTCCCTAATTGTGGGACATAAAACAGAAATTCCCCTTATTTTGAAGCAAAATTGCAGAAATTTTCCGTATTATGGGGAAAAGTTGCAGAAATTGCCCTTATTTTAGGGCAAAATTGCAGAAATTTCACTAATTGTAAGGGAAAAAGGCAGAAATTCTGCTTATTTTGGGGCAAAACTCAAAAATTCCACTTATTTTGGGGCAAAATTCCAGAAATTTCCCTTATTTTGGGGCAAAATTGCAGAAATTTTACTTATTTTGGGGCAAAATTGCAGAAATTTCAATTATTTCAGTAAAAAAAAAGGCAGAAATTTTCCTTATATTTGGGCAAAAAGGCAGAAATTCCTAATATTTTGTGCCAAAATTCAGAAATTCCCCTCATTTTGATGTATAAAGGCTGAAATTCCCCTTATTTAGGGGCAAAAAGGCAGAAATTGCCTTTATATTGAGACAAAATTGCAGAAATTTCACTTATTTCAGGGTAATAAGTCAGAAATTTTCCTTATTTTGGGGCAAAAATTACAGAAATTCCCTTTGTTTTGGGGGAAAAAGACAGAAATTACACTTATTTAGAGGCAAAAAGCAGAAACTCCCCTTATTTTAGGGCAAAATTGCATAAATTTCACTTATTTCATAGAAAAAAAGCAAAAATTATTCTTATTTATGGCAAAATGGCAGAAATTCCCATTATTTTGGGGCATAAAGGCAGAAATTCACCTTATTTTGGGCTAAAATTGCAGAAATTTCACATATTTCAGGGCAAAAGGCAGAAATTTCCCTTAATTTGGGGCAAAAATGAAGAAATTTCCCTTTTTTATGGCAAAAAGGTATGCATTCCCATTATTTTTGGGCAAAAAGGCAGAAATTCCCCGTATTTTGGAGCAAAATTGCAGAAATTCCCCTAATTGTGGGGCAAAAAGGCAGAAATTTTTCTTATTTTGGGGCAAAACTCAGAAATTCCACTTGTTTTGGGGCAAAATTCCAGAAATTTCTCTTATTTTGGGGCAAAATTGCAGAAATTTTACTTATTTTGGGGTAAAATTGCAGATATTTCACTTATTTCAGCGAAAAAAGGCAGAAATTTTCCTTATTTTGGGGCAAAAAGGCAAAAATTCCTAATATTTTGTGCCAAAATTCAGAAATTCCTCTTATTTTTAGGTAAAAAGGCTGAAATTCCCCTTATTTGGGGGCAAAAAGGCCGAAATTTCCCTTATATTGGGGCAAAATTGCAGAAATTTCGCTTATTTCAGGGTAATAAGTCAGAAATTTTCCTTATTTTGGGGCAAAAATGACAGAAATTCCCTTTGTTTTTGGGGAAAAAGACAGAAATTCCACTTATTTAGAGGCAAAAAAGCAGAAATTCCCCTTATTTTGGAGCAAAAATGAAGAAATTTCCTTTTTTTATGGCAAAAAGGTATGCATTCTCTTTATTTTCGGGCAAAAAGGCTGAAATTCCCCTTATTTTAAGGTAAAATGCTGAAATTCCTCATATTTTGGGGCAAAAGGCAGAAATTTCCCTTATTTTGGGGCAAAAAAACACAAATTTCCCTTATTATCGGGCAAAATTGCAGAAATTTCATTTATTTCAGGGCAAAAAGTAAGAAATTCCCCTTATTTTGGGGCAAAAAGCAGAAATTTCTTTTATTATGGCACAAAATTGAAAAATTTTCCTTATTTTTGAACAAAAAGGCAGAAATTCCCCATATTTTGTGGCAAAAGGTAGAAATTCTTCTTATTTTGAGGTAAAATGCAGAAATTCCCCTTATTTAGAGGTAAAATGCAGAAATTCTCCAAATATTGGGGGAAAATGCAGAAATTCCCTTTATTTTGTAGCTAAAAGGCAGAAATTAATGGTATTTTGAAGCAAAATTGCAGAAATTCTCATAATTTTCGGGCAAAAAGGAAGAAATTCTCTTTATTTTGGGGCAAAAAGACAGAAAATCTCCTTTTTTCGGGAGCATAAAGTAAGTAATTCCCCTTTTTTGGGGCAAAAAGACAGAAATTTCGTTTATATTTGGGGAAAAGGCAGAAATTGCACTTATTTTGAGTCAAAAAGGCGGAAAATCCCCTTATTTTGGGGCAAAAATGAAGAAATTTCTATTTTTTATAACAAAAAAATAAACATTCCCTTTATTTTCGGGCAAAAAGGCAGAAATTCCCCATATTTTGGAGCAAAATTGCAGAAATTCCTCTAATTTTGGGGCAAAAATGCAGAAATTCCACTTATTTTGGGGTAAAACTTCAAAATTTCACTTATTTCGCCGTAAAATGGCAGAAATTCCCCTTATTTTCGCCGAAAAAGGCAGAAAATCCCCGTATTTTGGAGCAAAATTGCAGAAATTCACCTAATTTTGGAGTAAAAAATACAGTAATATTCTTTATTTTGGGGCAAAAAGGCAGAAATTCCCTTTATTTTCGGGCAAAATTGCAGAAATTTCCCTTATTTAGGGGCAAAAAAACAGAAATTCCCCTTATTTTGGGGCAAAATTGCAGAAATTTCCCTTATTATGGGGAAAAATTGCAGAAATTTCCCTTATATTAGGGCAAAATTGCAGAAATTTCACTTATTTCAGAGAAAAATATCAAAAATTTTTCTTATTTTGGGGCAAAAAGGCAGAAATTCCCATTATTTTGGCGCAAAAAGGCAGAAATTCACCTTATTTTGGGCTAAAATTGCAGAAATTTCACATATTTCAGAGCAAAAAGGCAGAAATTTCCTTAATTTGGGGCAAAAATGAAGAAATTTCCCTTTTTATGGCAATAAAGGTATGCATTCCTCTTATTTTTGGGCAAAAAGGCAGAAATTCCTTGTATTTTGGAGCAAAATTGCAGAAATTCCCCTAATTGTAGAGCAAAAGGCAGAAATTCTCCTTATTTTCGGGCAAAACTCAGAAATTCCACCTATTTTGGGGCAAAATTCCAGAAATTTCCATTATTTTTGGGCAAAATTGCAGAAATTTCACTTATTTTCGGGCAAAATTGAAGAAATTTCACTTATTTCAGGGAAAAAAGGCAGAAATTTTCCTTATTTTGCGGCAAAAAGGCAGAAATTCTCCATATTTTGGTGCAAAAATCAGAAATTTCCCTTATTTTGAGGTAAAATGCTGAAATTCCCCATATTTTGGGGCAAAAGCCAGAAATTTCTCTTTTTTTGGGGCAAATTTGCAGAAATTTCACTTATTTCAGGGTAATAAGTCAGAAATTTTCCTTATTTTGGGGCAAAAAAGAAAGAAATTCCCTTTGTTTTGGGGGAAAAAGACAGAAATTCCACTTATTTAGAGGCAAAAAAGCAGAAATTCCCCTTCTTTTGGAGCAAAAATGAAGAAATTTATCTTTTTTATGGCAAAAAGGTATGCATTCTTCTTATTTTCAAACAAAAGGCAGAAATTCCCCATATTTTGGGGCAAAACGCAGAAATTCCCCTTATTTTGGGGCAAAATTGCAGAAATTTCACTAATTGTGGGGCAAAAAACAGAATTTCCCCTTATTTTGAAGCAAAATTGCAGGAATTTCCCTTATTATGGGAAAAAATTGCAGAAATTTTCCTTATTTTAGGGCAAAATTGCAGAAATTTCACTAATTGTGGGGCAAAAAGGCAGAAATTCTCTTTATTTTGGGGCAAAACTCAGAAATTCCACTTATTTTGGGGCAAAATTCCAGAAATATCACTTATTTTGGGGCAAAATTGCAGAAATTTTACTTATTTCAGGGAAAAAAGGCAGAAATTTTTCTTATTTTGGGGCAAAAAAACAGAAATTCCTAATATTTTGTGCCAAAATTCAGAAATTCCCCTTATTTTGAGGTAAAAAGGCTGAAATTCCCCTTATTTGGTGGCAAAAAGGCAGAAATTTCCCTTATATTGGGAAAAATTGCAGAAATTTCACTTATTTTGGGGGCAAAAAGCAGAAATTTCTTTTATTATGGCACAAAATTGAAGAAATATTCCTTATTTTGGAACAAAAAGGCAGAAATTCCCCATATTTTGGGGCAAAAGGCAGAAATTCTTATTTTGCAGTAAAATGCAGAAATTCCCCTTATTTAGAGGTAAAATGCAGAAATTCCCCAAATATTGAGGGAAAATGCAGAAATTCCCTTTATTTTGGGGCTAAAAAGCAAAAATTAACCGTATTTTGAAGAAAAATTGCAGAAATTCTCATAATTTTGGGGCAAAATAACAGAAAATCTCCTTTTTTCGGGAGCAAAAAGTCAGAAATCCCCCTTATTTTGGGGCAAAATTGCAGAAATTTCCATTACATTGGGGCAGAATTGCAGAAATTGGCCTTATTTTGGGGCAAAAAGGAAGAAATTTCTTTTATTTTGGTACAAAATTGCAGAAATTTTTCTTATTTTGGGTCAAAAAAAGAGAAATTCCCCATATTTTGGGGCTAAAAGGCAGAAATTCCCCTTATTTTGAGGTAAAAAGGCTGAAATTCCCCTTATTTTCGGGCAAAAAGTCAGAAATTCCCCTTATTTTGGTGCAAAAAGGCAGAAATTCCCCTTATTTTGTGGAAAAACTGCAGAAATTTTACTTATTTCACGGCAAAATGGCAGAAATTCCCCTTATTTTCGGCGAAAAAGGCAGAAAATCCCCGTATTTTGAAGCAAAATTGCAGAAATTCACCTAATTTTGGGGTAAAAAATACAGTAATTTACTTTATTTTGGGGCAAAAAGGCAGAAATTCTCCTTATTTAGGGGCAAAAGGCAGAAATTCTCTTTATTATAGGGCAAAATTGCAGAAATTTCCCTTATTTGGGGGTAAAAAACAGAAATTCCCCTTATTTTGGGGCAAAATTGCAGAAATTTCCCTTATTTTGGGGAAAAATTGCAGAAATTTCCCTTATTTTAGGGCAAAATTGCAGAAATTTCACTTATTTATGAGAAAAAAGGCAAAAAATTTCATTATTTTTGGGCAAAAAGGCAGAAATTCCCATTATTTTGGGGCAAAAATGCAGAAATTCAAATTATTTTGGGGTAAAATTTCAGAAATTTCACAAATTTCAGGGCAAAAATGCAGAAATTTTCCTTATTTTGGGGCAAAATTGCAGAAATTTCACTTATTTCAGGTTAATAAGTCAGTAATTTTCCTTATTTTGGAGCAAAAAAGACAGAAATAACCTTTGTTTTGTGGGTAAAGACAGAAATTCCACTTATTTAGAGGTAAAAAGGCAGAAATTCCTCTTATTTTGGAGCAAAAATGAAGAAATTATCCTTTTTTATGGCAAAAAGGTATGCATTCATCTTATTTTTGGGCAAAAATACAGAAATTCCCAGTATTTTGGAGAAAATTGCAGAAATTCCCCTAATTGTGGGGCAAAAAGGCAGAAATTTCCTATATGTTGGGGCAAAAAGACAGAAATTCTCCTTATTTTGGGGCAAAATTCAGAAATTCCACTTATTTTGGAGCAAAATTCCAGAAATTTCCCTTATTTTGGGGCAAAATTGCAGAAATTTCATTTATTTTGGGGCAAAATTGCAGAAATTCCCCTTATATTGGGGCAATAAGATGAAATCCCTTATTTTTGGCTAAATTTGAAGAAATTTCACTTATTTCGGGACAAAAAGGCAGAAATTCACTTAATTTCGGGCAAAAAGGTAGAAATTCTTCTTATTTAGGGGCAAAAAGGCAGAAATTCCCCTTATTTTGGGATAAAATTGCAGAAATTTCCCTTATTTGGGAGCCAAAAGGCAGAAAATCCCCTTAATTTCAGGTAAAAAGGCAGATATTCCCCATATTTTAGAGCAAAATTGCAGAAATTCCCCTAATATTGGGGCAAAATGCAGAAATTCCCTTTATTTGGGGCAAAAATACAGATATTCTCCTTATTTTGGGGCAAAAATCAGAAATTTTTCTTATTTTGGGGAAAATTGCAGAAATTTCACATATTTTCAGGTAAAAAGGCTGAAATTTCCTTTATTTTGGGGCAAATAGGGAGAAATTTTCCTTTTCAGGGCAAAATTGCAGAATTTTCCTTTTTTGGGGGCAAAAAGGCAGAAATTTGTTATATTTTGGGACAAAAAGGCAGAAATTCCCCTTATTTTGAGGTAATAAGGCTGAAATTCCCCTTATTTGGGGCAAAAAGGCAGAAATTCCCCTTATTTTGGGGTAAAATTGCAGAAATTTCAAATATTTTAGGGCAAAATGGTAGAAATTTCCCTTATATTGGGGAAAAACGATGAAATCCATAATTTTTGGCTAAAATTGCAGAAATTTTACTTATTTCGGACAAAAAGGCAGAAAGTCCACTGAATTTCGGGCAAAAAGGCAGAAATGACCCATATTTTGGAGCAAAATTGCAGAAATTCCCCTAATATTGGTGCAAAAATGCAGAAATTCCCTTTATTTTGGGGGCAAAAAGGCAGAAATTCCCCTTATTTTTAGGTAAAAAGGCTGAAATTCCCCTTATTTTGGGGCAAAAAGTCAGAAATTCCCCTTATTTTTGGGCAAAAAGACAGAAATTTCGTTTATTTTTGGGGAAAAGGCAGAAATTGCACTTATTTTGAGTCAAAAAGGTGAAAAATCCCCTTATTTTGGGGTAAAAATGAAGAAATTTCCTTTTTTTATGGCAAAAAGGTATACATTCCATTTATTTTCGGGCCAAAAGGTAGAAATTTTCCGTATTTTAGAGCAAAATTGCAAAAATTCCCCTAATTTTTGGGCAAAAAGGCAGAAATTTTTCTTATTTTGGGGTAAAACTGCAGAAATTTCACTTATTTCGCGGAAAAATGGCAGAAATTCCCTTTATTTTCGGCGAAAAAGAAAGAAAATCCCCGTATTTTGGAGCAAAATTGTAGAAATTCACCTAATTTTGGGGTAAAAACTACAGTAATTTTCTTATTTTGGAGCAAAAAGGCAGAAATTCTCCTTATTTTAGGGCAAAATTGAAGAAATTTCCATTATTTGGCGGCAAAAAACAGAAATTCCCCTTATTTGGGGGCAAAATTGCAGGAATTTCCCTTATTATGGAAAAAAATTGCAGAAATTTCCCTTATTTTAGGGAAAAATTGCAGAAATTTCACTTATTTCAGAGAAAAAAAGCAATAATTTTTCTTCTTTTGGGGCAAAAAGGCAGAAATTCCTATTATTTTATGGGCAAAAAGGCAGAAATTCACCTTATTTTGGGGTAAAATTGCAGAAATTTCACATATTTCAGGGCAAAATCGCAGAAATTCCCCTTATTTTGGGGCAAAAGGCAGAAATTCCCTTTATTTTGGGATAAAATTGCAGAAATTTCCTTTATTTGGGAGCAAAAAGGCAGAAAATCCTTTTAATTTTGAGTAAAAAGGCAGAATTTCTCCATATTTTAGAGCAAAATTGCAGAAATTCCCCTAATATTGGGGCAAAAATGCAGAATTCCCTTTATTTGGGGCAAAAAGGCAGAAGTTCCCCTTATTTTCGAGAAAAGAGGAAGAAATTTCCTGTATTTTTAAGCAAAATTGCAGAAACTCCCCTAATTTTAGGGCAAAGAGGCAGGAATTCCTTTTATTTTGGGGCAAAAATATAGAAATTCTCCTTATTTTGGGGCAAAAATCAGAAATTTCTCTTATTTTGGGACAAAATTTTAGAAATTTCTTCTATCATGTTACAGACTTGCAGAAATATTTCTTATTTTGTGGCAAAAAGGCAGAAATTCCCCTTATTTTGGGATAAAATTGCAGAAATTTCCCTTATTTTGGGGCAAAATTGCAAAAATTTCCCTTATTATGGAAAAAAATTGGAGAAATTTCCCTTATTTTGGCGCAAAATTGCAGAAATTTCACTTATTTCAGAGAAAAATCTCAGAAATTTCTTTTATTTTTGGGCAAAAAGGCAGAAATTTCTTTTATTTTGGTACAAAATTGTAGAAATTTTCTTTATTTTGGGGCAAAAATGCAGAAATTCACCATATTTTGGGGCAAAAATGCAGAGATTCCCCTTATTATGATGTAAAATGCTGAAATTCCCCTTATTTTGGGGCAAAAAGACAGAAATTCCCTTTATTTTGTGGCAAAAGGCAGAAATTTCCCTTATTTTGGGGCAAAATTGCAGAAATTTCACTTATTTCAGGGCAAAATTCAAAAATTCCATTTATTTTGGAGCAAAAAGACAGAAATTTTGTTTATTTTTGGGTAAAAAGGCAGAAATTTCACTTATTTTCAGGTAAGAAGGAAGAAATTCCTCTTATTTTGGGGCAAAAATGAAGAAATTTCTCTTTTTTGTTGCAAAAGGTATACATTCTTCTTATTTTCGGGCAAAAGAGCAGAAATTCCTCGTATTTTGGAGCACAATTGCAGAAAATCCTCTAATTGTGGGGCAAAAAGGCAGAAAATCCCTATAAGTTCAGGCAAAAACACAGAAATTCTCCTTATTTTGGGGCAAAACTCAAAAATTTCACTTCTTTTGGGGCAAAATTGAAGAAATTTCACTTATTTCAGGGAAAAAAGGCAGAAACTTTCCTTATTTTGGGGCAAAAAGGCAGAAATTCCTAATATTTTGTGGCAAAATGCAGAAATTCCCCTTATTTTGAGGTAAAAAGGCTGAAATTCCCTTTATTTGGGGGCAAAAAGGCAGAAATTTTCCTTATTTTGGGGCAAAATTGCAGAAATTTCACTTATTTCATGGTAATAAGTCAGAAATTCCCCTTATTTTGGGGCAAAAAAGACAGAAATTTCCTTTGTTTGGGGGGAAAAAGACAGAAATTCCACTTATTTAGAGGCATAAAGGCAGAAATTTCCCTTATTTTGGAGGAAAAAGGAAGAAATTTCCCTTTTTTATGGCAAAAAGGTATGCATTCCCCTTATTTTCGGATAAAAAGGCAGAAATTCACCGTATTTTGGAGCAAAATTGCAGAAATTCCCATAATTGTGGGGCAAAAAGGCAAAAATTCTCCTTATTTTGGGGCAAAATTGCAGAAATTTCCCTTATTTGGGGCAAAATTGCAGGAAATTCACTTATTTTCAGGTAAAAAGGCTGAAATTCCCTTTATTTAGGGGTAAAAAGGAAGAAATTCCCCTTATTTTGGGGCAAAATTGCAGAAATTTTCCTTATTTTGGGGCAAAAATACCGAAATTCCTTATATTTGGGGGCAAAAAGGCAGAAATTCCCCTTATTTTGGGGTAAAATTGCAGAAATTTCAAATATTTCAGTGCAAAATGGCAAAAATTTCCCTTATTTTGGGGCAAAAATGGAATCCCTAATTTTTGGCTAAAATTGCAAAAATTTCACTTATTTCCGGACAAAAAGGCAGAAATTCCACTTAATTTCGGGCAAAAAGGCAGACATGACCGGTATTTTGGAGCAAAATTGCATTAATTCCCCTAATTTTTGATCAAAAAGGCAGAAATTCCCCTTATTTTGGGGTAAAACTGCAGAAATTTTAATTATTTTACGGCAAAATGAAAGAAATTCCCCTGATTTTCGGCGAAAAAGGCAGAAAATCCTCGTATTTTGGAGCAAAATTGCAGAAATTCAACTAATTTTGGGGTAAAACATGCAGTAATTTTCTTTATTTTGTGACAAAAAGGCAGAAGTTCCCCTTATTTTAGGGCAAATGTCAGAAATTCCCCTTATTTTAGGGCAAAATTGCAGAAATTTCCCTTATTTGGGGGCAAAAAACAGAAAATCCTCTTATTTTGGGGCAAAATTGCAGAAATTTGCTTTATTATGGGGAAAAATTGCAGATATTTCCCTTATTTTAGGGCAAAATTGCAGAAATTTTACTTATTTCAGAAAAAAAAGCAAAAATTTTTCTTATTTTGGGGAAAAAGGCAGAAATTCCCATTATTTTGGGGCAAAAAGGCAGAAATTCACCTTATTTTGGGGTAAAATTGCAGAAATTTCAATTATTTCGTGGCAAAATGGAAGAAATTCCCCTTGTTTTTGGCGAAAAAGGCAGAAAATCCTCGTATTTTGGAGCAAAATTTCAGAAATTCACCTAATTTTGCGGTAAAACATGCAGTAATTTTCTTTATTTTGTGGCCAAAAGACAGAAATTCCCCTTATTTTGGGGCAAATGTCAGAAATTCCCCTTATTTTAGGGCAAAATTGCAGAAATTTCCCTTATTTGGGGGAAAAAACAGAAAATCCCTTTATTTTGGGGCAAAATTGCAGAAATTTGCTTTATTATGGGGAAAAACTGCAGATATTTCCCTTATTTTAGGGAAAAATTGCAGAAATTACACTTATTTCAGAAAAAAAAAGCAAAAATTTTTCTTATTTTGGGGCAAAAAGGCAGAAATTCCCATTATTTTGGGGCAAAAAGGCAGAAATTCACCTTATTTTGGGGTAAAATTGCAGAAATTTCACATATTTCAGGGCAAAAAGGCAGAAATTTCCCTTATTTTGAGGTAAAATGCTGAAATTCCCCATATTTTGGGGCAAAAGGCAGAAATTCCCTTTATTTTGGGGCATAAAGGCACAAATTTCCCTTATTTTCAAGCAAAATTGCAGAAATTTTATTTATTTCAGGGTAAAAAGTCAGAAATTCCCCTTATTTTGGGGCAAAAAGGAGAAATTTCTTTTATTATGGTACAAAATTGAAGAAATTTTCTTTATTTTGGAACAACAAGGCAGAAATTCCCCATATTTTTGGGTAAAAGTCAGAAATTTTTCTTATTTTGAGGTAAAATGCAGAAATTTCTTTTATTTAGAGGTAAAATACAGAAATTCCCCTAATATTGTGGGAAAATGCAGAAATTCCCTTTATTTTTGTGCTAAAAGGAAGAAATTTTCCGTATTTTGAAGAAAAATTGCAGAAATTCTCATAATTTTCGGGCAAATGGCTGAAATTCTTTTTATTTTGGGGCAAAAAGACAGAAAATCTCCTTTTTTCAGGTGCAAAAAGGCAGAAATTCCCCATATTTTGGGTCAAAAGTCAGAAATTCCCCTTATTTTAAAGAAAAAAGGCTGAAATTTCCCTTATTTTGGGGCAAAATTGCAGAAATTTCCCTTATTTTTGGGCAAAATTGCAGAAATTTCACTTATTTCAGGGAAAAAAGGCAGCAATTTCTCTTATTTTGGGGCAAAAAGTCAGAAATTTCTTTTATTTTGGTACAAAATTGCAGAAATTTTTCTTATTTTAGGGCAAAAAGACAGAAATTCCCCATATTTTGGGGCAAAAGGCCGAAATTCTCCTTATTTTGAGGAAAAAAGGCTGAAATTCCCCTTATTTGGGGGCAAAAAGGCAGAAATTCCCCTTATTTTGGGGCCAAAAACAGACATTTCCCTTATTGTGGGGAAAAATTTTAGAAATTTCATTTATTTCAGGGCAAAAAGTCAGAAATTCCCCTTATTTTGGGGCAAAAAGACAGAAATTCCGTTTATTTTTGGGGAAAAGGCAGAAATTGCACTTATTTTGAGTCAAAAAGGCGGAAAATCCCCTTATTTCGGGGCAAAAGTGAAGAAATTTCTCTTTTTCATGGCAAAAATGTATACATTCCCTTTATTTTCGGGCAAAAAGGCAAAAATTCCCTGTATTTTGGAGCAAAATTGCAAAAATTCCCTTAATTTTGGGGCAAAAAAGCAGAAATTCCTTTTATTTTGATGTAAAACTGCAGAAATTTCACTTATTTCGCGGCAAGATGGCAGAAATTGCCCTTATTTTCGGCGAAAAAGGTAGAAAATCCTTGTATTTTAGAGCAAAATTGCAGAAATTCACCTAATTTTGGCGTAAAACATGCAGTAATTTTCTTTATTTTGTGGCAAAAAGGCAGAAATTCCCCTTATTTTGGGGCAAATGGCAGAAATTCCCCTTATTTTAGGGCAAAATTGCAGAAATTTCCCTTATTTGGGGGCAAAAAACAGAAATTTCCCTTATTTTGGGGCAAAATTGCAGAAATTTGCTTTATTTGGGGGCAAAAAACAGAAATTCCCCTTATTTTGCGGCAAAATTGCAGAAATTTTCTTTATTATGGGGAAAAATTGCAGTAATTTCCCTTATTTTAGGGCAAAATTGCAGAAATTTCACTTATTTCAGAAAAAAAAGCAAAATTTTTTCTTATTTTGAGGCAAAAAGCAGAAATTCCTCTTATTTTGGGGCAAAAGGCAGAAATTCACCTTATTTTGGGGTAAAATTGCCGAAATTTCATATATTTCAGGGAAAAAAGGCAGAAATTCTCCTTATTTTGAGGTAAAATGCTGAAATTTCCCATTTTTTGGGGCTAAAGGCAGAAATTCCCATTAGTTTGGGGCAAAAAGGCACAAATTTCCTTTATTTTCGGGAAAAATTACACAAATTTCATTTATTTCAGGGTAAAAAGTCAGAAATTCCCCTTATTTTGGGGCAAAAAGGAGAAATTTCTTTTATTATGGTACAAAATTGAAGAAATTTTCTTTATTTTGGAACAAAAAGGCAGAAATTTCCCATAATTTGAGGTAAAAGGCAGAAATTCTTATTATTTTGAGGTAAAATGCAGAAATTCCCATTATTTAGAGGTAAAATGCAGAAATTTCCCTAATATTTGGGGAAAATGCAGAAATTCCCTTTATTTTGGGGCTAAAAGGCAGAAATTTTCCGTATTTTGAAGAAAAATTGCAGAAATTCTCATAATTTTCGGGCAAAAAGGCTGAAATTCTCCTTATTTTGGGGCAAAAAGACAGAAAATCTCCTTCTTTCAGGTGCAAAAAGTCAGAAATTCCCCTTATTTGGGGGCAAAAAGGCAGAAATTTCTCTTATTTAAGGGCAAATTTGCAGAAATTTCACTTATTTCAGAGTAATATGTCAGAAATTTTTCTTATTTTGGGGCAAAAATGACAGAAATTCCCTTTGTTTTGGGGGAAAAAGTTTGAAATTCCACTTTTTAGAGGCAAAAGGCAGAAATTCCCCTTATTTTGGAGCAAAAATGAAGAAATTTCCCTTTTTTATGGCAAAAAGTTATGCATTCTTCTCATTTTCGGGAAAAAAGCAGAAATTCCCCATATTTTGGGGCAAAAAGCAGAAATTCCCCTTATTTTGGAGCAAAAATGAAAAAATTTCCCTTTTTTATAGCAAAAAGGTATGCATTCTTCTTATTTTAGTGCAAAAAGGCTGAAATTCCCCTTATTTTGAGGTTAAATGCTGAAATTCCCCATATTTGGGGGCAAAAGGCAGAAATTCCCGTTATTTTGGGGCAAAAAGGCACAAATTTCCCTATATTTTCGGGCAAAATTGCAGAAATTTCATTTATTTCAGGGCAAAAGGTCAGAAATTCCCCTTATTTTGGGGCAAAAAGCAGAAATTTCTTTTATTATGGTACAAAATTGAAGAAATTTTCCTTATTTTCGAATATAAAAGCAGAAATTCCCCATATTTTGGGGCAAAAGGCAGAAATTCTTCTTATTTTGAGGTAAAATGCAGAAATTTTCTTTATTTAGAGGTAAAATGCAGAAATTCCCTAAATATTGGGGGAAAATGCAGAAATTCCCTTTATTTTGTAGCTAAAAGGCAGAAATTAACCATATTTTGAAGCAAAATTGCAGAAATTCTCATAATTTTCGGGCAAAAAGGAAGGAATTCTCTTTAAATTGGGGCAAAAAGACAGAAAATCTCCTTTTTTCGAAACCATAAAGTCAGTAATTCCCCTTATTTTGGGGCAAAAAGACAGAAATTTCGTTTATATTTGGGGAAAAGGCAGAAATTGCACTTATTTTAAATCAAAAAGGCAGAAAATCCCCTTATTTTGGGGCAAAAATGAAGAAATTTCTATTTTTCATAACAAAAAGGTAAACATTCCCTTTATTTTTGGGCAAAAAAGCAGAAATTCCCCATATTTTGGAGCAAAATTGCAGAAATTCCCCTAATTTTGGAGCAAAAAGGCAGAAATTCCCCTTATTTTGGGGTACAACTCCAGAAATTTAACTAATTTCGCAGCAAAATGGCAGAAATTGTCCTTATTTTCGGCAAAAAAGGCAGAAAATCCCTGTATTTTAGAGCAAAATTGCAGAAATTCACCTAATTTTGGGGTAAAAAATACAGTAATATTCTTTATTTTGGGGCAAAAAGGCAGAAATTCTCCTTATTTTGGGGCAAAAGGCAGAAATTCCCTTTATTTTAGGGCAAAATTGCAGAAATTTCTTTTATTTGGGGGCAAAAAACCAGAAATTCCCCTTATTTTGGGGCAAAATTGCAGAAATTTCCCTTATTATAGGGAAAATTGCAGAAATTTCCCTTATTTTAGGGCAAAATTGCAGAAATTTCACTTATTTCAAAGAAAAAAAGCAAAAATTTTTCTTATTTTGGGTCAAAAAGGCAGAAATTCCCATTATTTTGGAGCAAATATGCAGAAATTCACATTATTTTGGGCTAAAATTGCAGAAATTTCACATATTTCAGGGCAAAAAGGCAGAAATTTCCCTTAATTTGGGGCAAAAATGAAGAAATTTCCCTTTTTATGGCAATAAAGGTATGCATTCCCCTTATTTTCGGGCAAAAATGCAGAAATTCCCTGTATTTTGGAGCAAAATTGCAGAAATTCCCCTAATTGTGGGGCAAAAAGGCAGAAATTCCCTATATGTTGGGGCAAAAAGACAGAAATTCTCCTTATTTTGGGGCAAAACTCAGAAATTCCACTTACTTTGGAGCAAAATTCCAGAAATTTTTTTTATTTTGGGGCAAAATTGCAGAAATTTCATTTATTTTGGGGCAAAATTGCAGAAATTCCCCTTATTTTGGGGCAAAAACATGAAATCCCTAATTTTTGGCTAAAATTAAAGAAATTTCACTTATTTTGGGACAAAAAGGCAAAAATTCCACTTAATTTTGGGCAAAAAGGCAGACATTCCCATTATTTTGGGGCAAAAAGGCAGAAATTCCCCTTATTTTGGGATAAAATTGCAGAAATTCCCCTAATAGTGGGACAAAAATGCAGAAATTCCCTTTATTTGGGGCAAAAGGCAGAAGTTCCCCTTATTTTCGGAAAAAGAGGAAGAAATTCCCTGTATTTTGAAGCAAATTTGCAGAAACTCCCCTAATTTTGGGGCAAAAAGGCAGAAATTCCCTTTATTTTGGGGGAAAAATACAGAAATTCTCTTTATTTTTGGGCGAAAATCAGAAATTTCTTTTATTTGGGGCAAATTTGCAGAAATTTCACTTATTTTCAGGTAAAAAGGCTGAAATTTCCTTTATTTTGGGGCAAAAAGGGAGAAATTCTCCTCTTCAGGACAAAAATGCAGAATTTTCCTTTTTTGGGGCAAAAAGGCAGAAATTCCTTATATTTTGGGGAAAAAAGGCAGAAATTCCCCTTATTTTGAGGTAATAAGGCTGAAATTCCCCTTATTTGGGGCAAAAAGGCAGAAATTCCCCTTATTTTGGGGTAAAATTGCAGAAATTTCAAATATTTCAGGGCAAAATGGCAGAAATTTCCCTTATTTTAGGGCAAAAAGATGAAATCCCTAATTTTTGGCTAAAATTGCAGAAATTTCACTTATTTCGGACAAAAAGGCAGAAATTCCCCTTATTTTGGGCAAAAAGGAAGAAATGACCCATATTTTGGAGCAAAATTGCAGAAATTTCTCTAATATTGGTGCAAAAATGCAGAAATTCCCTTCATTTTGGGGGCAAAAAGGCAGAAATTCCCCTTATTTTTAGGTAAAAATGCTGAAATTCCCCTTATTTTGGGGCAAAAAGTCAGAAATTCCCCTTATTTTTGAACAAAAATACAGAAATTTCGTTTATTTTGAGGGAAAAGGCAGAAATTGCACTTATTTTGAGTCAAAAAGTTGAAAAATCCCCTTATTTTGGAGTAGAAATGAAGAAATTTCCTTTTTTTATGGCAAAAAGGTATACATTCCCTTTATTTTCGGGCCAAAAGGCAGAAATTCCCTGTATTTTGGAGCAAAATTGCAAAAATTCCCCTAATTTTTGGGCAAAAAGGCAGAAATTTCCCTTATTTTGGGGTAAAACTGCAGAAATTTCACTTATTTCGCGGCAAAATGGCAAAAATTCCCTTTATTTTCGGTGAAAAATAAGAAAATCCCCGTATTTTGGAGCAAAATTGCAGAAATTCACCGAATTTTGGGATAAAAAATACAGTAATTTTCTTATTTTGGGGCAAAAAGGCAGAAATTCTCCTTATTTTGGGGCAAAAAGAGAGAAATTCCGTTTATTTTTAAGGAAAAGGCAGAAATTGCACTTATTTTGAATCAAAAAGGCAGAAAATCCCCTTATTTTGGGGCAAAAGTGAAGAAATATCCCTTTTTCATGGCAAAAATGTATACATTCCTTTTATTTTCGGGCAAAAAGGCAGAAATTCCCCATATTTTGGAGCAAAATTGCAGAAATTCCCTTAATTTTGGAGCAAAAAGGCAGAAATTCCCCTTATTTTGATGTAAAACTGCAGAAATTTCACTTATTTCACGGCAAGATGGCAGAAATTCCCCTTATTTTCGGCGAAAAAGGTAGAAAATCCTCGTATTTTGGAGCAAAATTGCAGAAATTCACCTAATTTTGGCATAAAACATGCAGTAATTTTCTTTATTTTGTGGCAAAAAGGCAGAAATTCCCCTTATTTTGGGGTAAAACTCCAGAAATTTAACTAATTTCGCAGCAAAATGGCAGAAATTTCCCTTATTTTCGGCAAAAAGGCAGAAAATCCCCGTATTTTGGAGCAAAATTGAAGAAATTCACCTAATTTTGGGCTAAAAAATACAGTAATATTCTTTATTTTGGAGCAAAAAGGCAGAAATTCTCTTTATTTTGGGGCAAAAGGCAGAAATTCCCATTATTTTGGGGCAAATACGCAGAAATTCACATTATTTTGGGCTAAAATTGCAGAAATTTCACATATTTCAGGGCAAAAAGGCAGAAATTTCCCTTAATTTGGGGCAAAAATGAAGAAATTTCCCTTTTTATGGCAATAAAGGTATGCATTCCCCTTATTTTTGGGCAAAAATGCAGAAATTCCCTGTATTTTGGAGCAAAATTGCAGAAATTCCCCTAATTGTGGGGCAAAAAGGCAGAAATTCCTTTTATGTTGGGGCAAAATACAGAAATTCTCCTTATTTTGGGGCAAAACTCAGAAATTCCACTTATTTTAGAGCAAAATTCCAGAAATTTCCTTTATTTTGGGGCAAAATTGCAGAAATTTCATTTATTTTGGGGCAAAATTGCAGAAATTCCCCTTATTTTGGGGCAAAAAGATGAAATCCCTAATTTTTGGCTAAAATTAAAGAAATTTCACTTATTTCGGGACAAAAAGGCAAAAATTCCACTTAATTTTGGGCAAAAAGGCAGAAATTCCCATTATTTTGGGGCAAAAAGGCAGAAATTCCCATTATTTTGGGATAAAATTGCAAAAATTTCCCTTATTTGGGAGCAAAAAGGCAGATAATCCCCTTAATTTCGGTTAAAAAGGCAGAAATTCCCCATATTTTGGAGCAAAATTGCAGAAATTCTCCTATTATTGGGGCAAAAATGCAGAAATTCCCTTTATTTGGGGCAAAAAGCAGAAGTTCCCCTTATTTTCGGGAAAAGAGGAAGAAATTCCCTGTATTTTGAAGCACATTTGTAGAAATTCCTCTAATTTTGGGGCAAAAAGGCAGAAATTCCCTTTATTTTAGGGCAAAAATACAGATATTCTCCTTATTTTTGGGCAAAAATCAGAAATTTCTTTTATTTGGGGCAAAATTGCAGAAATTTCACTTATTTTCAGGTAAAAAGGCTGAAATTTCCTTTATTTTGGGGCAAAAAGGGAGAAATTCTCCTTTTCAGGGCAAAATTGCAAAATTTTCCTTTTTTGGGGCAAAAAGGCAGAAATTCCTTATATTTTGGGGCAAAAAGGCAGAAATTCCCCTTATTTTGAGGTAATAAGGCTGAAATTCCCCTTATTTGGGGCAAAAAGGCAGAAATTCCCCTTATTTTGGGGTAAAATTGCAGTAATTTCAAATATTTCAGGGCAAAATGGCAGAAATTTCCCTTATTTTAGGGCAAAAAGATGAAATCCCTAATTTTTGGCTAAAATTGCAGAAATTTCACTTATTTCGGACAAAAAGACAGAAATTCCACTTAATTTTGGGCAAAAAGGCAGAAATGACCCATATTTTGGAGCAAAATTGCAGAAATTCTCCTAATATTGGTGCAATAATGCAGAAATTCCCTTTATTTTGGGGGCAAAAAGGCCAAAATTCCCCTTATTTTTAGGTAAAAATGCTGAAATTCCCCTTATTTTGGGGCAAAAAGTCAGAAATTCCCCTTATTTTTGAAGAAAAATACAGAAATTTTGTTTATTTTTGGGAAAAAGGCAGAAATTGCACTTATTTTGAGTCAAAAAGGTGAAAAATCCCCTTATTTTGGGGTAAAAATGAAGAAATTTCCTTTTTTTATGGCAAAAAGGTATACATTCCCTTTATTTTCGGGCCAAAAGGCAGAAATTCCCTGTATTTTGGAGCAAAATTGCAAAAATTCCCCTGATTTTTGGGCAAGAAGGCAGAAATTCCCATTATTTTGAAGTAAAACTGTAGAAATTTCACTTATTTCGCGGCAAAATGGCAGAAATTCCCTTTATTTTTGGTGAAAAATAAGAAAATCCCCGTATTTTGGAGCAAAATTGCAGAAATTCACCTAATTTTGGGATAAAAAAATACAGTAATTTTCTTATTTGGGGGCAAAAAGGCAGAATTTCTCCTTATTTTGGGACAAAATACAAAAATTCCCCTTATCTTAGGGCAAAATTGAAGAAATTTTCCTTATTTGGGGGCAAAAAACAGGAATTCCCCTTATTTTGGTGCAAAATTGCAGGAATTTCCCTTATTATGGAAAAAAATTACAGAAATTTCCCTTATTTTAGGGCAAAATTGCAGAAATTTCACTTATTTCAAAGAAAAAAGCAATAATTTTTCTTATTTTGGGTCAAAAAGTCAGAAATTTCTATTATTTTATGGGAAAAAAGGCAGAAATTCACCTTATTTTGGGGTAAAATTGCAGAAATTTCACATATTTCAAGGCAATAAGGCAGAAATTCCCCTTATTTTGGGGCAAAAAGGCAGAAATTCCTCTTATTTTGGGATAAAATTGCAGAAATTTCCCTTATTTGGGAGCAAAAAGGCAGAAAATCCTTTTAATTTTGGGTAAAAAGGCAGAATTTCCTTGTATTTTGGAGCAAAATTGCAGAAATTCTCCTAATATTGGGGCAAAAATGCAGAAATTCCCTTTATTTGGGGCAAAAAGGCAGAAGTTCCCCTTATTTTCGGAAAAGAGGAAGAAATTCCCTGTATTTTGAAGCAAAATTGCAGAAACTCCCCTAATTTTGGGGCAAAAATGCAGAAATTCCCTTTATTTTGGGGCAAAAATACAGAAATTCTCCTTATTTTGGGGCAAAAATCAGAAATTTTCCTTATTTTGGGGCAAAATTTTTGAAATTTCTTCTATTTTGTTACAGACTTGCAGAAATTTTTCTTATTTTGTGGCAAAAAGGCAGAAATTCCCCTTAATTTGGGA
This sequence comes from Micromys minutus, assembly GCF_963924665.1. Lineage (NCBI taxonomy): Eukaryota > Metazoa > Chordata > Mammalia > Rodentia > Muridae > Micromys > Micromys minutus. The sequence goes on along the minus strand of NW_027667806.1, from coordinate 1,078,866 downwards.
TAAAATTGCAGAAATTTCCCTTATTTGGGGGCAAAAAACAGAAATTCCCCTTATTTTGGGGCAAAATTGCAGAAATTTCCCTTACTTCAGAGAAAAAAACTCAGAAATTTCTCTTATTTTGGGGCAAAAGGGCAGAAATTTCTTTTATTTTGGTACTAAATTGTAGAAATTTTCTTTATTTTGGGGCAAAAATGCAGAAATTCCCCATATTTTGGGGCAAAAATGCAGAGATTCCCTTTATTATGAGGTAAAATGCTGAAATTCCCCTTATTTTGGGGCAAAAAGACAGAAATTCCCTTTATTGTGGGGCAAAAAGGCAGAATTTTCCCTTATTTTGTGGCAAAATTGCAGAAATTTCACATATTTCAGGGCAAAATTCAAAAATTCCTTTTATTTTGGGGCAAAAAGACAGAAATTCCGTTTATTTTTGGGTAAAAAGGCAGAAATTTCACTTATTTTGAGGTAAGAAGGAAGAAATTCCTCTTATTTTGGAACAAAAAAGACAGAAATTCCCTTTGCTTTGTGGAAAAAAACAGAAATTCCACTTATTTAGAGGCAAAAAGGCAGAAATTTTTCTTATTTTAAGGCAAAACTCAGAAATTCCACATATTTTGTAGCAAAATTCCAGAAATTTTCTTTATTTTGGGGCAAAATTGCAGAAATTTTTCTTATTTTGGGGCAAAAAAGCAGAAATTCCTAACATTTTGGGCCAAAATTCAGAAATTCCCCTTATTTTGAGGTAAAAAGGCTGAAATTCCCCTTATTTGGGGGCAAAAAGGCAGAAATTCCCATTATATTGGGGCAAAAGTGCAGAAATTTCACTTATTTCAGGGTAATAAGTCAGAAATTTTCCTTATTTTCGGGCAAAAATGACAGAAATTCCCATTGTTTTGGGGAAAAAGACAGAAATTCCACTTATTTAGAGGCAAAAAAGCAGAAATTCCCCTTATTTTAGGGCAAAATTGCAAAAATTTCCATTATTTGGGGGCAAAAAAACAGAAATTCCCTTTATTTTGGGGCAAAATTCTAGAAATTTTTTTTATTATGGAAAAAAATTGCAGAAATTTTTTTTTATTTTAGGGCAAAATTGCAGAAATTTCACTTATTTCAGAGAAAAAAACAAAAAAATTTTCTTATTTTGGGGCAAAAATGCAGAAATTTTCATTATTTTGGGGCAAAAGGCAGAAATTCACCTTATTTTGGGCTAAAATTGCAGAAATTTCACATATTTCAGGGCAAAAAGGCAGAAATTTCCCTTAATTTGTGGCAAAAGTGAAGAAATTTCCTTTTTTTATGGCAGAAAGGTATGCATTTCCCTTATTTTAGGACAAAAAAGCAGAAAGTCCTATTTGGAGCAAAATTGCCGAAATTCCCCTAATTGTGGGGCAAAAAGGCAGAAATTCTCTTTATTTTGGGGCAAAACTCAGAAATTCCACTTATTTTGGGGCAAAATTCAAGAAATTTCCCCTTTTTGGGGGCAAACTTTCAGAAATTTCACTTATTTTCGGGCAAAATTGCAGAAATTTCACTTATTTCAAGGAAAAAAGGCAGAAATTTTCCTTATTTTGGGGCAAAAAAGCAGAAATTCTCCATATTTTGATGCAATAATCAGAAATTTCCCTTATTTTAAGGTAAAATGCTGAAATTCCCCTTATTTTGGAAAAAATGGCAGAAATTTCCCTATTTTTGGGGCAAATTTGCAGAAATTTCACTTTTTTAAAAGTAATAAGTCAGAAATTTTCCTTATTTTAAAGCAAAATACAGAAGTTCCCGTTGTTTTGGGGGAAAAAGACAGAAATTCCACTTATTTAGAGGCAAAAAAGCAGAAATTCCCCCTATTTTAGGGCAAAATTGAAGAAATTTCCCATATTTGGAAGCAAAAAAAACCAGAAATTCCCCTTATTTTGGGGCAAAATTCCAGAAATTTTACTTATTTTGGGGCAAAATTGCAGAAATTTCACTTATTTCAGGGAAAAATGCAAAAATTTTCTTTATTTTGGGGCAAAAAGGCAGAAATTCCCATTATTTTGGGGCAAAAAGGCAGAATTTCACCTTATTTTGGGCTAAAATTGCAGAAATTTCACATATTTCAGGGCAAAAAGGCAAAAATTTTCCTTAATTTGGGGCAAAAATGAAGAAATTTCCCTTTTTTATGGCAAAAAGTTATGCATTCCCCTTATTTTCGGGCAAAAAGGCAGAAATTCCCAGTATTTTGGAGCAAAATTGCAGAAATTCCCCATATTTTGGGACAAAAGGTAGAAATTCCCCTTATTTTGGGGCAAAATTGCAGAAATTCCTCTAATTGTGGGGCAAAAAAAAGAAATTCCCCTTATTTTGAAGCAAAAATGCATAAATTTCCCTTATTATGGGGAAAATTGCAGAAATTTCACTTATTTTAGGGTAAATATGCAGAAATTTCACTAATTGTGGGGCAAAAAGGCATAAATTCTTCTTATTTTGGGGCAAAACTCAGAAATTCCACTTATTTTGGGGCAAAATTCCAGAAATTTCCCTTATTTTGGGGCAAAATTGCAGAAATTTCCCTTATTTTGGGGCAAAATTGCAGAAATTTCACTTATTTCAGGGAAAAAAGGCAGAAATTTTTCTTATTTTGGGGCAAAAAGGCAAAAATTCCTAATATTTTGTGGCAAAAATGCAGAAATTCCTAATATTTTGTTGCAAAAATGCAGAAATTTCCCTTATTTTGAGGTAAAAAGGCTGAAATTCCCCTTATTTCAGGGCAAAAAAGCAGAAATTTCCCTTATTTTGTGGCAAATTTGCAGAAATTTCACTTATTTCGGGATAATAATTCAGAAATTTTCCTTATTTTGGGGCAAAAAAGACAGAAATTCTCTTTGTTTTGGGGGAAAAAAACAGAAATTTCACTTATTTAGAGGCAAAAAGGCAAAAGTTCCCCTTATTTTTAGCAAAAATGAAGAAATTTCCCTTTTTTATGGCAAAATGGTATGCATACTTCTTATTTTCAGACAAAAAGGCAGAAAATCCCCATATTTTGGGTCAAAATTGCAGAAATTTCCCTAATTGTGGGGCAAAAAACAGAAATTCCCCTTAATTTGGGGCAAAATTGCAGAAATTTCCCTTATTATGGGGAAAAATTGCAGAAATTTCCCTTCTATTATGGCAAAATTGCAAAAATTTCACTAATTGTGGCGCAAAAAGGCAGAAATTCTCCTTATTTTGGGGCAAAACTCAGAAATTCCACTTGTTTTGTGGCAAAATTCCAGAAATTTCCCTTATTTTGGGGCAAAAGTGACAGAAATTCCCTTTGTTTTGGGGGAAAAAGACAGAAATTCCACTTATTTAGAGGCAAAAAAGCAGAAATTCCCTTTATTTTGGAGCAAAAATGAAGAAATTACCTTTTTTTATTGCAAAAAGATATGCATTCTTATTTTCGGGCAAAAAGGCAGAAATTCACCATATTTTGGGGCAAAAGGCAGAAATTCCCCTTATTTTGGAGCAAAAATGAAGAAATTTCCCTTTTTTATGGCAAAAAGGTATGCATTCTTCTTATTTTGGTGCGAAAAGGCTGAAATTCCCCTTATTTTGAGGTAAAATGCTGAAATTCCCCATATTTTGGGGCAAAAGGCAGAAATTCCCCTTATTTTTGGGCAAAAAGGCAGAAATTCCCCATATTTTGGAGCAAAATTGCAGAAATTCCCCTAATTTTTGGCAAAAAGGCAGAAATTTCCCTTATTTTGGGGTAAAACTCCAGAAATTTCACTTATTTCACAGCAAAATGGAAGAAATTCCCCTTATTTTCGGCGAAAAAGGCAGAAAATCCCCGTATCTTGGAGCAAAATTGCAGAAATTCACCTAATTTTGGGGTAAAAATACAGTAATATTCTTTATTTTTGGGCAAAAATGCAGAAATTACCCTTATTTTAGGGCAAAATTGCAGAAATTTCCCTTATTTGGGGGCAAAAAAAAGAAATTGCTCTTATTTTGATGCAAAATTGCAGAAATCTCCATATTATGGGGAAAAATTGCAGAAATTTCCCTTATTTTGTGACAAAATTGCAGAAATTTCACATATTTCAGAGAAAAAAAGGAAAAATTTTTCTTATTTTGCGGCAAAAAGTCAGAAATTCTCTTTATTTTGGGGCAAAAGGCAGAAATTCACTTTTATTTTAGGGCAAAATTGCAGAAATTTCTCTTATTTGGGGACAAAAAAACAGAAATTGCCCTTATTTTGAGGCAAAATTGCAGAAATTTCCCTTATTATGAGGAAAAATTGCAGAAATTTCCCTTATATTAGGGCAAAATTGCAGAAATTTCACTTATTTCAGAGAAAAAAAGCCAAAATTTTTCTTATTTTGGGGCAAAAAGGCAGAAATTCCCATTATTTCTGGGCAAAAATGCAGAAATTCACCTTATTTTGGGGCAAAAATGAGGAAATTTCCCTTTTTATGGCAATAGAGTTATGCATTCCCCTTATTTTCGGGGAAAAAGGCAAAAATTCCTTGTATTTTAAAGCAAAATTGCAGAAATTCCCCTAATTGTAGGGCAAAAAGGCAGAAATTCTCCTTATTGGGGCAAAACTCAGAAATTCCACCTATTTCGGGGCAAAATTCCAGAAATTTCCATTATTTTGGGGCAAAATTGCAGAAATTTCACTTATTTTCGGGCAAAATTGAAGAAATTTCACTTATTTCAGGGAAAAAAGGCAGAAATTTTCCTTATTTTGGGGCAAAAAGGCAGAAATTCTCCATATTTTGGTGCAAAAATCAGAAATTTCTCTTATTTTGAGGTAAAATGCTGAAATTCTTCATATTTTGGGGCAAAAGGCAGAAATCTCTCTTTTTTGGGGCAAATTTGCAGAAATTTCACTTATTTCAGGGTAATAAGTCAGAAATTTTCCTTATTTTGGGGCAAAAAAGATAGAAATTCTCTATGTTTTGGTAGAAAAAGACAGAAATTCCACTTATTTAGAGGCAAAAAGGCAAAAGTTCCCCTTCTTTTGGAGCAAAAATGAAGAAATTTTCCTTTTTTATGGCAAAAAGGTATGCATTCTTCTTATTTTCAGACAAAAAGGCAGAAATTCCCCATATTTTGGGGCAAAAGGAAGAAATTCCCCTTTTTTTGGGTCAAAATTGCGGAAATTTCACTAATTGTGAGGCAAAAAACCGAAATTCCCCTTATTTTGAAGCAAAATTGCAGAAATTTCCCTTATTATGGGAAAAAATTGCAGAAATTTCACGAATTGTGGGGCAAAAACGCAGAAATTCTCCTTATTTTGGGGCAAAACTCAGAAATTCCACTTATTTTGGGGCAAAATTCCAGAAATTTTTCTTATTTGGGGCAAAGTTGCAGAAATTTCACTTATTTCAGGGAAAAAAGGCAGAAATTTTCCTTATTTTGGGGCAAAAATGCAGAAATTCCTAATATTTTTGCCAAAATTCAAAAATTCCTTTTATTTTGAGGTTAAAAAGGCTGAAATTCCCCTTATTTAAGGGCAAAAAGGCAGAAACTTCTCTTATATTGGGGCAAAATTGCAGAAATTTCACTTATTTTGGGGCAAAAAGCAGGAATTTCTTTTATTATGGTACAATATTGAAGAAATTTTCTTTATTTTGGAACAAAAAGGCAGAAATTCCCCATATTTTGGGGCAAAATGCAGAAATTCTTATTTTGCGGTCAAATGCAGAAATTTCCCTTATTTAGAGGTAAAATGCAGAAATTTTCCAAATATTGGGGAAAAATGCAGAAATTCCCTTTATTTTGGGGCTAAAAGGCAGAAATTAACCGTATTTTGAAGCAAAATTGCAGAAATTCTCATAATTTTGGGGCAAAAATACAGAAAATCCCCTTTTTTCTGGAGCAAAAATTCAGAAATTTCTCTTATTTTTGGGCAAAATTTCAGAAATTTCCTTTACATTGGGGCAAAATTGCAGAAATTTCCCTTATTTTTGGTCAAAATTGCAGAAATATTACTTATTTCAGAAAAAGGCAGAAATTTTCTTATTTTGGAGCAAAAATGCAGAAATTTCTTTTATTTTGGTACAAAATTGCAGAAATTTTTCTTATTTTGGGGCAAAATTGCAGAAATTCCTCATATTTTGGGTCAAAAAGGCAGAAATTCCCTTTATTTTGAGGTAAAAAGGCTGAAATTCCCCTTATTTTTGGACAAAAAGTCAATAATTCCCCTTATTTTGGTGCAAAAAGGCAGAAATTCCCCTTATTTTGAGGTAAAACTGCAGAAATTTCACTTATTTCGTGGCAAAATGGCAGAAATTCCCCTTATTTTCGGCGAAAGAGGCAGAAAATCCCAGTATTTTGGAGCAAAATTGCAGAAATTCACCTAATTTTGCGGTAAAAAATACAGTAATTTACTTTATTTTGGGGCAAAAAGGCAGAAATTCTTCTTATTTTGGAGCAAAAGGCAGAAATTCTCTTTATTATAGGGCAAAATTGCAGAAATTTCCCTTATTTGGGGGCAAAAAACAGAAATTCTCTTTATTTTGGGGCAAAATTGCAGAAATTTCCCTTATTATGGGGAAAAATTGCAGAAATTTCCCTTATTTTATGGCAAAACTGCAGAAATTTCACTTATTTAAGAAAAAAAAAGCAAAAATTTTTTTTATTTTGGGGCAAAAAGGCAGAAATTCCCATTATTTTGGGGCAAAAATGCAGAAATTCAAATTATTTTAGGGTAAAATTGCAGAAATTTCACAAATTTCAGGGCAAAAAGCCAGAAATTTCCATTATTTTGGGACAAAATTGCAGAAATTTCACTTATTTCAGGGTAATAAGTCAGAAATTTTCCTTATTTAGGAGCAAAAAAGACAGAAATTCCCTTTGTTTTGGGGGTAAAGACAGAAATTCCACTTATTTAGAGGCAAAAAGGCAGAACTTCCTCTTATTTTGGAGCAAAAATGAAGAAATTATCCTTTTTTATGGCAAAAAGGTATGCATTCCCCTCATTTTTGGGCAAAAATGCTGAAATTTCCTGTATTTTGAAGCAAAATTGCAAAAATTCCCCTAATTGTGGGGCAAAAAGGCAGAAATTCCCTATATGTTGGGGCATAAAGACAGAAATTCTCCTTATTTTGGGGCAAAACTCAGAAATTCCACTTATTTTGGAGCAAAATTCCAGAAATTTCTCTTATTTTGGGGCAAAAATGCAGAAATTTCATTTATTTTGGGGCAAAATGGCAGAAATTCATTTTATTTTGGGGCAAAAAAGATGAAATCCCTAATTTTTGGCAAAAATTGAAGAAATTTCACTTATTTCGGGACAAAAAGGCAGAAATTCCAATTAATTTCCGGCAAAAAGGCAGAAATTCCCCTTATTTTGGGGCAAAAAGGCAGAAATTCCCCTTATTTTGGGATAAAATTGCAGAAATTTCCTTTATTTGGGAGCAAAAAGGCAGAAAATCCCCCTTAATTTTGGGTAAAAAGGCAGAAATTCCCCATATTTTGGAGCAATATTGCAGAAATTCCCCTAATAGTGGGGCAAAAATGCAGAAATTCCCTTTATTTGGGGCAAAAAGACAGAAGTTCCCCTTATTTTCAGGAAAGAAGAAGAAATTCCCTGTATTTTGAAGCAAAACTGCAGAAACTCCCCTAATTTTGGGGCAAAAAGGCCGAAATTCCCTTTATTTTGGTGTAAAAATACAGATATTCTCTTATTTTGGGGCAAAAATCAGAAATTTCCCTTATTTGGGGCAAAATTGCAGAAATCTCACTTATTTTCAGGTAAAAAGCCTGAAATTTCTTTTATTTTTGGGCAAAAAGGGAGAAATTCTCCTTTTCAGGGCAAAATTGCAGAATTTTCCTTTTTTTGGGGCAAAAAGGCAGAAATTCTTTATATTTTGGGGCAAAGAGGCAGAAATTCCCATTATTTTGAGGTAATAAGTCTAAAATTCCCCTTATTTGGGGCAAAAAGTCAGAAATTCCCCTTATTTTGGGGTAAAATTGCAGAAATTTCAAATATTTCAGGGCAAAATTGCAGAAATTTTCCTTATTTTGGGGCAAAACGATGAAATCCCTAATTTTTGGCTAAAATTGCAGAAATTTCACATATTTCGGACAAAAAGGCAGAAATTCCACATAATTTTGGGCAAAAAGGCAGAAATGACCCATATTTTGGAGCAAAATTGAAGAAATTCCCCTAATATTGGTGCAAAAATGCAGAAATTCCCTTTATTTTGTAGGCAAAAAGGCAGAAATTCCCATTATTTTTAGGTAAAAAGGCTGAAATTCCCCTTATTTTGGGGCAAAAATCAGAAATTCCCCTTATTTTTAGGCAAAAAGACAGAAATTTCGTTTATTTTTGGGGAAAAGGCAGAAATTGCACTTATTTTGAGTCAAAAAGGTGAAAAATCGCCTTATTTTGGGGTAAAAATAAAGAAATTTCTTTTTTTATGGCAAAAAGGTTTACATTCCCTTTATTTTCGGGCCAAAAGGCAGAAATTCCCTGTATTTTGGAGCAAAATTGCAAAAATTCCCCTAATTTTTGTGCAAAAAGGCAGAAATTCCCCTTATTTTGGGGTAAAACTGCAGAAATTTCACTTATTTCGCGGCAAAATGGAAGAAATTCCCTTTATTTTCGGCAAAAAAAGAAGAAAATCCCTGTATTTTGGAGCAAAATTGCAGAAATTCACGTAATTTTGGAATAAAAAATAAAGTAATTTTCTTATTTTGGAGCAAAAATGCAGAAATTCTCCTTATTTTGGGGCAAAAGGCAGAAATTCCTTTTATTTTGGGATAAAATTGCAAAAATTTCCCTTATTTGGGGGCAAAAAACAGAAATTCCCTTTATTTTGTTGCAAAATTGCAGAAATTTCCCTTATTATGGAAAAAAATTGCAGAAATTTTCCTTATTTTGGGGCAAAATTGCAGAAATTTCACTTATTTCAGAGAAAAAAACTCAGAAATTTCTCTTATTTTTGGGCAAAAAGGCAGAAATTTCTTTTATTTTGGTACAAAATTGTAGAAATTTTCTTTATTTTGGGGCAAAAATGCAGAAATTCCACATATTTTGGGGCAAAAATGCAGAGATTCCTATTATTATGAGGTAAAATACTGAAATTCCCCTTATTTTGGGGTAAAAAGACAGAAATTCCCTTTATTTTGTGGCAAAAAGGCAGAAATTTCCCTTATTTTGGGGCAAAATTGCAGAAATTTCACATATTTCAGGGCAAAAATCAAAAATTCCTTTTATTTTGGGGCAAAAAGACAGAAATTTCGTTTATTTTGGGGTAAAAAGGCAGAATATCACTTATTTTGAGGTAAGAAGGAAGAAATTCCTCTTATTTTGGGGCAAAAATGAAGTAATTTCTTTTTTTTTGTTGCAAAAGGTATACATTCTTCTTATTTTCGGGCAAAAAAGCAGAAATTCCTAGTATTTTGGAGCACAATTGCAGAAAATCCACTAATTGTGGAGCAAAAAGGCAGAAAATCCCTATATGTTCAGGCAAAAACACAGAAATTCTCCTTATTTTGGGGCAAAACTCAGAAATTTCACTTATTTTGGGGCAAAATTGAAGAAATTTCACTTATTTCAGGGAAAAAAGGCAGAAACTTTCTTTATTTTGGGGCAAAAAGGCAGAAATTCCTAATATTTTGTGGCAAAATCCAGAAATTCCCCTTATTTTGAGGTAAAAAGGCTGAAATTCCCCTTATGTGGGGGCAAAAAGGCAGAAATTGCCATTATTTTGGGGCAAAATTGCAGAAATTTCACTTATTTCAGGGTAATAAGTCAGAAATTCCCCTTATTATGAGGGAAAAATACAGAAATTCCACTTATTTAGAGGCATAAAGGCAGAAATTCCCCTCATTTTGGAGCAAAAATGAAGAAATTTCCCTTTTTTATGGCAAAAAGGTATGCATTCCCCTTATTTTAGGGTAAAAAGGCAGAAATTCCCCGTATTTTGGAGCAAAATTGCAGAAATTCTCCTAATTGTGGGGCAAAAAGGCAAAAATTCTCATTATTCTGGGGCAAAACTCAGAAATTCCACTTATTTTGGGGCAAAATTGCAGGAATTTACTTTATTTTGGGGCAAAATTGCAGAAATTTCCCTTATTTGGGGCAAAATTGCAGAAAATTCACTTATTTTCAGGTAAAAAGGCTGAAATTCCCTTTATTTTGAGGTAAAAAGGGAGAAATTCCCCTTATTTTGGGGGAAAATTGCAGAAATTTTCCATATTTTAGGGCAAAAAGGCAGAAATGCCTTATATTTCGGGGCAAAAAAGCAGAAATTCCCCTTATTTGGGGGCAAAAATGGAATCCCTAATTTTTGGCTAAAATTGTAAAAATTTCACTTATTTCCAGACAAAAAGGCAGAAATTCCACTTAATTTCAGGCAAAAAGGCAGCAATGACCCGTATTTTGGAGAAAAATTGCATAAATTCCCCTAATTTTGGATCAAAAAGGCAGAAATTCCCCTTATTTTAGCGTAAAACTGCAGAAATTTCAATTATTTCGTGGCAAAATGGAAGAAATTCCCCTTATTTTCGGTGAAAGAGGCAGTAAATCCTCGTATTTTGGAGCAAAATTGGAGAAATACAGCTAATTTTGGGGTAAAACATGCAGTAATTTTCTTTTTTTGTGGCAAAAAGGCAGAAATTCCCCTTATTTTGGGGCAAATGTCAGAAATTCCCCTTATTTTAGGGCAAAATTGCAGAAATTTCCTTTATTTGTGGGCAAAAAACAGAAATTCCCCTTATTTTGGGGCAATATTGCAGAAATTTGCTTTATTATGTAGAAAAATTTCAGATATTCCCCTTATTCTAGAGCAAAATTGCAGAAATTTCAATTATTTCAGAAAAAAAGCAAAATTTTTTTTTGTTTTGGGGCAAAAAGTCAGAAATTTCTATTATTTTTTGGGCAAAAAGGCAGATATTCACCTTATTTTGGGATAAAATTGGAGAAATTTAACATATTTCAGGGCAAAAGGGCAGAAATTCACCTTATTTTGGGGCAAAAAGGCAGAAATTCCCTTTATTTTGGGATAAAATTGGAGAAATTTCCCTTATTTAGAAGCAAAAAGGCAGAAAATCCTTTTAATTTTGGGTAAATAGGCAGAATTTCCCCGTATTTTGGAGCAAAATTGCAGAAATTCCCCTAAAATTGGGGCAAAAATGCAGAAATTCCCTTTATTTGGGGCAAAAAGGCAGAAGTTCCCCTTATTTTCAGGAAAAGAGGAAGAAATTTCCTGTATTTTGAAGCAAAATTGCAGAAACTCCCCTAATTTTGGGGCAAAAATGCAGAAATTCCCTTTATTTTGGGGCAAAAATACAGAAATTCTCCTTATTTTAGGGCAAAAATCAGAAATTTCCCTTATTTTGGGGCAAAATTTTAGAAATTTCTTCTATTTTGTAACAGACTTGCAGAAATTTTTCTTATTTTGTGGCAAAAAGGCAGAAATTCCCCTTATTTTGGGATAAAATTGCAGAAATTTCCCTTTTTTGGGGGCAAAAAACAGAAATTCCCCTTATTTTGTTGCAAAATTGCAGAAATTTCCCTTATTATGGAAAAAAATTGCAGAAATTTCCCTTATTTTGGGGCAAAATTGCAGAAATTTCACTTATTTCAGAGAAAAAAACTCAGAAATTTCTCTTATTTTGGGGCAAAAAGGCAGAAATTTCTTTTATTTTGGTACAAAATTGTAGAAATTTTCTTTATTTTGGGGCAAAAATGCAGAAATTCCAAATATTTTGGGGCAAAAATGCAGAGATTTTCCTTATTATGAGGTAAAATGCTGAAATTCCCCGTATTTTGGGGCAAAAAGACAGAAATTCCCTTTATTTTGTGGCAAAAGGCAGAAATTTCCCTTATTTTGGGGCAAAATTGCAGAAATTTCACATATTTCAGGGCAAAAATGAAAAATTCCTTCTATTTTGGGGCAAAAAGACAGAAATTCCGTTTATTTTTGTGTAAAAAGGCAGAAATTTCACTTATTTTGTGGTAAGAAGGAAGAAATTCCTCTTATTTTGGGGCAAAAATGAAGAAATTTCTCTTTTTTGTTGCAAAAGGTATACATTCTTCTTATTTTCGGGCAAAAAAGCAGAAATTCCTTGTATTTTGGAGCACAATTGCAGAAAATCCACTAATTGTGGAGCAAAAAGGCAGAAAATCCCTATATGTTCAGGCAAAAACACAGAAATTCTCTTTATTTTGGGGCAAAACTCAGAAATTTCACATATTTTGGGTCAAAATTGAAGAAATTTCATTTATTTCAGGGAAAAAAGGCAGAAACTTTCTTTATTTTAAGGCAAAAAGGCAGAAATTCCTAATATTTTGTGGCAAAAAGCAGAAATTCCCCTTATTTTGAGGTATAAAGGCTGAAATTCCCTTTATTTGGGGGCAAAAAGGCAGAAATTCCCCTTATTTTGTTGCAAAATTGCAGAAATTTCCCTTATTATGGAAAAAAATTGCAGAAATTTTCCTCATTTTGGGGCAAAATTGCAGAAATTTTAGTTATTCCAGAGACAAAAACTCAGAAATTTCTCTTATTTTGGGGCAAAAAGGCAGAAATTTCTTTTACTTTGGTACAAAATTGTAGAAATTTTCTTTATTTTGGGGAAAAATGCAGAAATTCCAAATATTTTGGGGCAAAAATGCAGAGATTCCCCTTAATAAGAGGTAAAATGCTGAAATTCCCCTTATTTTGGCGCAAAAAGACAGAAATTCCCTTTATTTTGTGGCAAAAAAACAGAAATTTCCCTTATTTTGGGGCAAAATTGCAGAAATTTCACATATTTCAGGGCAAAAATCAAAAATTCCTTTTATTTTGGGGCAAAAAGACAGAAATTCCGTTTATTTTTGGGTAAAAAAACAGAAATTTCACTTATTTTGAGGTAAGAAGGAAGAAATTCCTCTTATTTTGGGGCAAAAATGAAGAAATTTCTCTTTTTTGTTGCAAAAGGTATACATTCTTCTTATTTTCGGGCAAAAAAGCAGAAATTCCTCGTATTTTGGAGCACAATTGCAGAAAATCCACTAATTGTGGAGCAAAAAGGCAGAAAATCCCTATATGTTCAGGCAAAAACACAGAAATTCTCTTTATTTTGGGGCAAAACTCAGAAATTTCACTTATTTTGGGGCAAAATTGAAGAAATTTCACTTATTTCAGGGAAAAAAGGCAGAAACTTTCTTTATTTTGGGGCAAAAAGGCAGAAATTCCTAATATTTTGTGGCAAAATGCAGAAATTCCCCTTATTGTGAGGTAAAAAGGCTGAAATTCCCTTTATTTGTGGTCAAAAAGGCAGAAATTTCCCTTATTTTGGGCCAAAATTGCAGAAATTTCACTTATTTCAGGGTAATAAGTCAGAAATTCCCCTTACTATGGGGGAAAAAGACAGAAATTCCACTTATTTAGAGGCATAAAGGCAGAAATTCCCCTTATTTTGGAGCAAAAATGAAGAAATTTCCCTTTTTTATGGCAAAAAGGTATGCATTCCCCTTATTTTCGGGTAAAAAGGCAGAAATTCCCCGTATTTTGGAGCAAAATTGCAGAAATTCTCCTAATTGTGTGGCAAAAAGGCAAAAATTCTCCTTATTTTGGGGCAAAACTCAGAAATTCCACTTATTTTGGGGCAAAATTGCAGGAATTTACCTTATTTTGGGGCAAAATTGCAGAAATTTCCCTTATTTGGGGCAAAATTGCAGAAAATTCATTTATTTTCAAATAAAAAGGCTGAAATTCCCTTTATTTTGGGGTAAAAAGAGAGTAATTCCCCTTATTTTGGGGAAAAATTGCAGAAATTTTCCTTATTTTAGGGCAAAAAGGCAGAAATTCCTTATATTTTGTTGCAAAAAGGCAGAAATTCCCCTTATTTTGGGGTAAAATTGAAGAAATTTCAAATATTTCAGTGCAAAATGGCAGAAATTTCTCTTATTTTGGGGCAAAAATGGAATCCCTAATTTTTGGCTAAAATTGCAGAAATTTCACTTATTTCCAGACAAAAAGGCAGAAATTCCACTTAATTTCAGGCAAAAAGGCAGCAATGACCCGTATTTTGGAGCAAAATTACATAAATTCCTCTAATTTTGGATCAAAAAGGCAGAAATTCCTCTTATTTTGGCGTAAAACTGCAGAAATTTCAATTATTTCGCGGCAAAATGGAAGAAATTCCCTTTATTTTCGGTGAAATAGGCAGAGAATCCTCGTATTTTGGAGCAAAATTGCAGAAATACACCTAATTTTGGGGTAAAACATGCAGGAATTTTCTCTTTTGTGGAAAAAGGCAGAAATTCCCCTTATTTTGGGGCAAATGTCAGAAATTCCCCTTATTTTGGGGCAAAATTGCAGAAATTTGCTTTATTATGGGGAAAAATTTTAGATATTTCACTTATTCTAGGGCAAAATGGCAGAAATTTCCTTTATTTGTGGGCAAAAAACAGAAATTCCCCTTATTTCAGGGCAATATTGCAGAAATTCTCTTTATTATGGAGAAAAATTTCAGATATTTCCCATATTCTAGAGCAAAATTGCAGAAATTTCACTTAATTCAGAAAAAAAAGCAAAAATTTTTCTTGTTTTAGGGCAAAAAGTCAGAAATTTCTATTATTTTTTGGGCAAAAAGGCAGAAATTCACCTTATTTTGGGATAAAATTGAGGAAATTTAACATATTTCAGGGCAAAAGGGCAGAAATTCACCTTATTTTGGGGCAAAAAGGCAGAAATTCCCTTTATTTTAGGATAAAATTGGAGAAATTTCCCTTATTTAGAAGCAAAAAGGCAGAAAATCCTTTTAATTTTGGGTAAAAAGGCAGAATTTCCCCGTATTTTGGAGCAAAATTGCAGAATTTCCCCTAATATTAAGGAAAAAATGCAGAAATTCCCTTTATTTGGGGCAAAAAGGCAGAAGTTCCCCTTATTTTCGGGAAAAGAGGAAGAAATTTCCTGTATTTTGAAGCAAAATTGCAGAAACTCCCCTAATTTTGGGGCAAAAATGCAGAAATTCCCTTTATTTTGGGGCAAAAATGCAGAAATTCTCCTTATTTTAGGGCAAAAATCAGAAATTTCCCTTATTTTGGGGCAAAATTTTAGAAATTTCTTCTATTTTGTAACAGACTTGCAGAAATTTTTCTTATTTTGTGGCAAAAAGGCAGAAATTCCCCTTATTTTGGGATAAAATTGCAGAAATTTCCCTTTTTTGGGGGCAAAAAACAGAAATTCCCCTTATTTTGTTGCAAAATTGCAGAAATTTCCCTTATTATGGAAAAAAATTGCAGAAATTTCCCTTATTTTGGGGCAAAATTGCAGAAATTTCACTTATTTCAGAGAAAAAAACTCAGAAATTTCTCTTATTTTGGGGCAAAAAGGCAGAAATTTCTTTTACTTTGGTACAAAATTGTAGAAATTTTCTTTATTTTGGGGCAAAAATGCAGAAATTCCAAATATTTTGGGGCAAAAATGCAGAGATTTTCCTTATTATGAGGTAAAATGCTGAAATTCCCCGTATTTTTGGGCAAAAAGACAGAAAATCCCTTTATTTTGTGGCAAAAAAACAGAAATTTCCCTTATTTTGGGGCAAAATTGCAGAAATTTCACATATTTCAGGGCAAAAATCAAAAATTCCTTTTATTTTGGGGCAAAAAGACAGAAATTCAGTTTATTTTTGGGTAAAAAGGCAGAAATTTCACTTATTTTGAGGTAAGAAGGAAGAAATTCCTCTTATTTTGGGGCAAAAATGAAGAAATTTCTCTTTTTTGTTGCAAAAGGTATACATTCTTCTTATTTTCGGGCAAAAAAGCAGAAATTCCTTGTATTTTGGAGCACAATTGCAGAAAATCCACTAATTGTGGAGCAAAAAGGCAGAAAATCCCTATATGTTCAGGCAAAAACACAGAAATTCTCTTTATTTTGGGGCAAAACTCAGAAATTTCACATATTTTGGGTCAAAATTGAAGAAATTTCATTTATTTCAGGGAAAAAAGGCAGAAACTTTCTTTATTTTAAGGCAAAAAGGCAGAAATTCCTAATATTTTGTGGCAAAAAGCAGAAATTCCCCTTATTTTGAGGTATAAAGGCTGAAATTCCCTTTATTTGGGGGCAAAAAGGCAGAAATTCCCCTTATTTTGTTGCAAAATTGCAGAAATTTCCCTTATTATGGAAAAAAATTGCAGAAATTTTCCTCATTTTGGGGCAAAATTGCAGAAATTTTAGTTATTCCAGAGACAAAAACTCAGAAATTTCTCTTATTTTGGGGCAAAAAGGCAGAAATTTCTTTTACTTTGGTACAAAATTGTAGAAATTTTCTTTATTTTGGGGAAAAATGCAGAAATTCCAAATATTTTGGGGCAAAAATGCAGAGATTCCCCTTAATAAGAGGTAAAATGCTGAAATTCCCCTTATTTTGGCGCAAAAAGACAGAAATTCCCTTTATTTTGTGGCAAAAAAACAGAAATTTCCCTTATTTTGGGGCAAAATTGCAGAAATTTCACATATTTCAGGGCAAAAATCAAAAATTCCTTTTATTTTGGGGCAAAAAGACAGAAATTCCGTTTATTTTTGGGTAAAAAAACAGAAATTTCACTTATTTTGAGGTAAGAAGGAAGAAATTCCTCTTATTTTGGGGCAAAAATAAAGAAATTTCTCTTTTTTGTTGCAAAAGGTATACATTCTTCTTATTTTCGGGCAAAAAAGCAGAAATTCCTCGTATTTTGGAGCACAATTGCAGAAAATCCACTAATTGTGGAGCAAAAAGGCAGAAAATCCCTATATGTTCAGGCAAAAACACAGAAATTCTCTTTATTTTGGGGCAAAACTCAGAAATTTCACTTATTTTGGGGCAAAATTGAAGAAATTTCACTTATTTCAGGGGAAAAAGGCAGAAACTTTCTTTATTTTGGGGCAAAAAGGCAGAAATTCCTAATATTTTGTGGCAAAATGCAGAAATTCCCCTTATTTTGAGGTAAAAAGGCTGAAATTCCCTTTATTTGTGGTCAAAAAGGCAGAAATTTCCCTTATTTTGGGCCAAAATTGCAGAAATTTCACTTATTTCAGGGTAATAAGTCAGAAATTCCCCTTACTATGGGGGAAAAAGACAGAAATTCCACTTATTTAGAGGCATAAAGGCAGAAATTCCCCTTATTTTGGAGCAAAAATGAAGAAATTTCCCTTTTTTATGGCAAAAAGGTATGCATTCCCCTTATTTTCGGGTAAAAAGGCAGAAATTCCCCGTATTTTGGAGCAAAATTGCAGAAATTCTCCTAATTGTGTGGCAAAAAGGCAAAAATTCTCCTTATTTTGGGGCAAAACTCAGAAATTCCACTTATTTTGGGGCAAAATTGCAGGAATTTACCTTATTTTGGGGCAAAATTGCAGAAATTTCCCTTATTTGGGGCAAAATTGCAGAAAATTCATTTATTTTCAAATAAAAAGGCTGAAATTCCCTTTATTTTGGGGTAAAAAGAGAGTAATTCCCCTTATTTTGGGGAAAAATTGCAGAAATTTTCCTTATTTTAGGGCAAAAAGGCAGAAATTCCTTATATTTTGTTGCAAAAAGGCAGAAATTCCCCTTATTTTGGGGTAAAATTGAAGAAATTTCAAATATTTCAGTGCAAAATGGCAGAAATTTCTCTTATTTTGGGGCAAAAATGGAATCCCTAATTTTTGGCTAAAATTGCAGAAATTTCACTTATTTCCAGACAAAAAGGCAGAAATTCCACTTAATTTCAGGCAAAAAGGCACCAATGACCCGTATTTTGGAGCAAAATTGCATAAATTCCTCTAATTTTGGATCAAAAAGGCAGAAATTCCTCTTATTTTGGCGTAAAACTGCAGAAATTTCAATTATTTCGCGGCAAAATGGAAGAAATTCCCTTTATTTTCGGTGAAATAGGCAGAGAATCCTCGTATTTTGGAGCAAAATTGCAGAAATACACCTAATTTTGGGGTAAAACATGCAGGAATTTTCTCTTTTGTGGAAAAAGGCAGAAATTCCCCTTATTTTGGGGCAAATGTCAGAAATTCCCCTTATTTTGGGGCAAAATTGCAGAAATTTGCTTTATTATGGGGAAAAATTTTAGATATTTCACTTATTCTAGGGCAAAATGGCAGAAATTTCCTTTATTTGTGGGCAAAAAACAGAAATTCCCCTTATTTCAGGGCAATATTGCAGAAATTCTCTTTATTATGGAGAAAAATTTCAGATATTTCCCATATTCTAGAGCAAAATTGCAGAAATTTCACTTAATTCAGAAAAAAAAGCAAAAATTTTTCTTGTTTTAGGGCAAAAAGTCAGAAATTTCTATTATTTTTTGGGCAAAAAGGCAGAAATTCACCTTATTTTGGGATAAAATTGAGGAAATTTAACATATTTCAGGGCAAAAGGGCAGAAATTCACCTTATTTTGGGGCAAAAAGGCAGAAATTCCCTTTATTTTAGGATAAAATTGGAGAAATTTCCCTTATTTAGAAGCAAAAAGGCAGAAAATCCTTTTAATTTTGGGTAAAAAGGCAGAATTTCCCCGTATTTTGGAGCAAAATTGCAGAATTTCCCCTAATATTAAGGAAAAAATGCAGAAATTCCCTTTTTTGGGGGCAAAAAGGCAGAAGTTCCCCTTATTTTCGGGAAAAGAGGAAGAAATTTCCTGTATTTTGAAGCAAAATTGCAGAAACTCCCCTAATTTTGGGGCAAAAATGCAGAAATTCCCTTTATTTTGGGGCAAAAATACAGAAATTCTCCTTATTTTAGGGCAAAAATCAGAAATTTCCCTTATTTTGGGGCAAAATTTTAGAAATTTCTTCTATTTTGTAACAGACTTGCAGAAATTTTTCTTATTTTGTGGCAAAAAGGCAGAAATTCCCCTTATTTTGGGATAAAATTGCAGAAATTTCCCTTTTTTGGGGGCAAAAAACAGAAATTCCCCTTATTTTGTTGCAAAATTGCAGAAATTTCCCTTATTATGGAAAAAAATTGCAGAAATTTCCCTTATTTTGGGGCAAAATTGCAGAAATTTCACTTATTTCAGAGAAAAAAACTCAGAAATTTCTCTTATTTTGGGGCAAAAAGGCAGAAATTTCTTTTACTTTGGTACAAAATTGTAGAAATTTTCTTTATTTTGGGGCAAAAATGCAGAAATTCCAAATATTTTGGGGCAAAAATGCAGAGATTTTCCTTATTATGAGGTAAAATGCTGAAATTCCCCGTATTTTTGGGCAAAAAGACAGAAAATCCCTTTATTTTGTGGCAAAAAGGCAGAAATTTCCCTTATTTTGGGGCAAAATTGCAGAAATTTCACATATTTCAGGGCAAAAATCAAAAATTCCTTTTATTTTGGGGCAAAAAGACAGAAATTCAGTTTATTTTTGGGTAAAAAGGCAGAAATTTCACTTATTTTGAGGTAAGAAGGAAGAAATTCCTCTTATTTTGGGGCAAAAATGAAGAAATTTCTCTTTTTTGTTGCAAAAGGTATACATTCTTCTTATTTTCGGGCAAAAAATCAGAAATTCCTTGTATTTTGGAGCACAATTGCAGAAAATCCACTAATTGTGGAGCAAAAAGGCAGAAAATCCCTATATGTTCAGGCAAAAACACAGAAATTCTCTTTATTTTGGGGCAAAACTCAGAAATTTCACATATTTTGGGTCAAAATTGAAGAAATTTCATTTATTTCAGGGAAAAAAGGCAGAAACTTTCTTTATTTTAAGGCAAAAAGGCAGAAATTCCTAATATTTTGTGGCAAAAAGCAGAAATTCCCCTTATTTTGAGGTATAAAGGCTGAAATTCCCTTTATTTGGGGGCAAAAAGGCAGAAATTTCCCTTATTTTGGGGTAAAATTGCAGAAATTTCAAATATTTCAGTGCAAAATGGCAGAAATTTCCCTTATTTTGGGGCAAAAATGGAATCCCTAATTTTTGGCTAAAATTGCAGAAATTTCACTTATTTCCAGACAAAAGGCAGAAATTCCACTTAATTTCAGGCAAAAAGGCTGCAATGACCCGTATTTTGGAGCAAAATTGCATAAATTCCCCTAAATTTGGATCAAAAAGGCAGAAATTCCCCTTATTTTGGCGTAAAACTGCAGAAATTTCAATTATTTCGCGGCAAAATGGAAGAAATTCCCCTTATTTTCGGTGAAAGAGGCAGAAAATCCTCGTATTTTGGAGCAAAATTGCAGAAATACACCTAATTTTGGGGTAAAACATGCAGTAATTTTCTTTTTTGTGGCAAAAAGGCAGAAATTCCCCTTATTTTGTAGCAAATGTAAGAAATTCCTTTTATTTTAGGGCAAAATTGCAGAAATTTCCCTTATTTGGGGGCAAAAAACAGAAATTCCCCTTATTTTGGGGCAAAATTGCAGAAATTTGATTTATTATGGGGAAAAATTTCAGATATTTCACTTATTCTAGGGCAAAATCGCAGAAATTTTAATTATTTCAGAAAAAAAAAGCAAAAATTTTTCTTATTTTGGGGCAAAAAGCCCGAAATTTCTATTATTTTATGGGAAAAAAGTCAGAAATTCACCATATTTTGGGGTAAAATTGGAGAAATTTAACATATTTCATGGCAAACGGGCAGAAATTCCCCTTATTTTGGGACAAAAAGGCAGAAATTCCCTTTATTTTGGGATAAAATTGCAGAAATTTCCCTTATTTGGAAGCAAAAATGCAGAAAATCCTTTTAATTTTGGGTAAAAAGGCAGAATTTTCCCGTATTTTGGAGCAAAATTTCAGAAATTTCTCTAATATTGGGGCAAAAATGCAGAAATTCCGTTTATTTGGGGCAAAAAGGCAGAAGTTCCCCTTATTTTCGGGAAAAGAGGAAGAAATTCCCTGTATTTTGAAGCAAAAAAGCAGAAACTCCCCTAATTTTGGGGCAAAAAGGCAGAAATTCCCTTTATTTTGGGGCAAAAATACAGAAATTCTTCTTATTTTGGGGCAAAAATCAGAAATTTCCCTTATTTTGGGGCAAAATTTTAAAAATTTCTTCTATTTTGTTACAGACTTGCAAAAATTTTTCTTATTTTGTGGCAAAAAGGCAGAAATTCCCCTTATTTTGGATAAAATTGCAGAAATTTCCCTTTTTTGGGGGCAAAAAACAAAAATTCCCCTTATTTTGTTGCAAAATTGCAGAAATTTCCCTTATTATGGAAAAAAATTTCAGAAATTTTCCTCATTTTGGGGCAAAATTGCAGAAATTTCAGTTATTTCAGAGACAAAAACTCAGAAATTTCTCTTATTTTGGGGCAAAAAGGCAGAAATTTCTTTTACTTTGGTACAAAATTGTAGAAATTTTCTTTATTTTGGGGCAAAAATGCAGAAATTCCAAATATTTTGGGGCAAAATTGCAGAGATTCCCCTTATTATGAGGTAAAATGCTGAAATTCCCCATATTTTGGCGCAAAAAGACAGAAATTCCCTTTATTTTGTGGCAAAAAAACAGAAATTTCCCTTATTTTGGGGCAAAATTGCAGAAATTTCACATATTTCAGGGCAAAATCAAAAATTCCTTTTATTTTGGGGCAAAAAGACAGAAATTCCGTTTATTTTTGGGTAAAAAAACAGAAATTTCACTTATTTTGAGGTAAGAAGGAAGAAATTCCTCTTATTTTGGGGCAAAAATGAAGAAATTTCTCTTTTTTGTTGCAAAAGGTATACATTCTTCTTATTTTCGGGCAAAAAAGCAGAAATTCCTCGTATTTTGGAGCACAATTGCAGAAAATCCACTAATTGTGGAGCAAAAAGGCAGAAAATCCCTATATGTTCAGGCAAAAACACAGAAATTCTCTTTATTTTGGGGCAAAACTCAGAAATTTCACTTATTTTGGGGCAAAATTGAAGAAATTTCACTTATTTCAGGGAAAAAAGGCAGAAACTTTCTTTATTTTGGGGCAAAAAGGCAGAAATTCCTAATATTTTGTGGCAAAATGCAGAAATTCCCCTTATTTTGAGGTAAAAAGGCTGAAATTCCCTTTATTTGTGGTCAAAAAGGCAGAAATTTCCCTTATTTTGGGCCAAAATTGCAGAAATTTCACTTATTTCAGGGTAATAAGTCAGAAATTCCCCTTACTATGGGGGAAAAAGACAGAAATTCCACTTATTTAGAGGCATAAAGGCAGAAATTCCCCTTATTTTGGAGCAAAAATGGAGAAATTTCCCTTTTTTATGGCAAAAAGGTATGCATTCCCCTTATTTTCGGGTAAAAAGGAAGAAATTCCCCGAATTTTGGAGCAAAATTGCAGAAATTCTCCTAATTGTGGGGCAAAAAGGCAAAAATTCTTCTTATTTTGGGGCAATACTCAGAAATTCCACTTATTTGGGGGCAAAATTGAAGGAATTTACCTTATTTTGGGGCAAAATTGCAGAAATTTCCCTTATTTGGGGCAAAATTGCAGAAAATTCACTTATTTTCAAATAAAAAGGCTGAAATTCCCTTTATTTTGGGGTAAAAAGGGAGTAATTCCCCTTATTTTGGGGAAAAATTGCAGAAATTTTCCTTATTTTAGGGCAAAAAGGCAGAAATTCCTTATATTTTGGGGCAAAAAGGCAGAAATTCCCCTTATTTTGGGGTAAAATTGCAGAAATTTCAAATATTTCAGTGCAAAATGGCAGAAATTTCCCTTATTTTGGGGCAAAAATGGAATCCCTAATTTTTGGCTAAAATTGCAGAAATTTCACTTATTTCCAGACAAAAAGACAGAAATTCCACTTAATTTCAGGCAAAAAGGCAGCAATGACCCGTATTTTGGAGCAAAATTGCATAAATTCCCCTAATTTTGGATCAAAAAGGCAGAAAATCCTCTTATTTTGGCGTAAAACTGCAGAAATTTCAATTATTTCGCGGCAAAATGGAAGAAATTCCCTTTATTTTCGGTGAAAGAGGCAGAAAATCCTCGTATTTTGGAGCAAAGTTGCAGAAATACACCTAATTTTGGGGTAAAACATGCAGGAATTTTCTTTTTTGTGGCAAAAAGGCAGAAATTCCCCTTATTTTGGGGCAAATGTCAAAAATTCCCCTTATTTTGGGGCAAAATTGCAGAAATTTGCTTTATTATGGAGAAAAATTTCAGATATTTCACTTATTCTAGGGCAAAATTGCAGAAATTTCACTTATTTCAGAAAAAAAAAGCAAAAATTTTTCTTATTTTGGGGCAAAAAGGCAGAAGTTCCCATTATTTTGGGGCAAAAAGGCAGAAATTCACCTTATTTTAGGGTAAAATTGCAGAAATTTCACACATTTCAGGGCAAAAAGGCAGAAATTCCCCGTATTTTGAGGTAAAATGCTGAAATTCCCCATATTTAGGGGCAAAAGGCAGAAATTCCCCTTATTTTGGGGCAAAAAGGCACAAATTTCCCTTATTTTCAGGCAAAATTGCAGAAATTTCATTTATTTCAGGGTAAAAAGTCAGAAATTCCCCTTATTTTGGGGCAAAAAGAAGAAATTTCTTTTATTATGGTACAAAATTGAAGAAATTTTCTTTATTTTGGAACAAAAAGGCAGAAATTCCCAATATTTTGGGGTAAAAGTCAGAAATTCTTTTTATTTTGAGGTAAAATGCAGAAATTTCTTTTATTTAGAGGTAAAATACAGAAATTCCATTAATATTGGTGGAAAATGCAGAAATTCCCTTTATTTTGGGGCTAAAAGGCAGAAATTTTCCGTATTTTGAAGTAAAATTGCAGAAATTCTCATAATTTTCAGGCAAAAAGGCTTAAATTCTTTTTATTTTGGGGCAAAAATACAAAAAATCTTCTTTTTTCGGGTGCAAAAAGTCAGAAATTCCCCTTATTTGGGGCAAAATTTCAGAAATTTCCTCTACTTTGGGGAAAAATTGCAGAAATTTCTCTTATTTTGGGGGAAAATTGCAGAAATTTCACTTATTTCAGGGAAAGAAGGCAGAAATTTCTTTTATTTTGGAACAAAAAGGCAGAAATTTCTTTTAATTTGGTACAAAATTGCAGAAATTTTTCTTATTTTGGTGCAAAAAGGCAGAAATTTCCCATATTTTGGGGCAAAAGGCAGAAATTCCCCTTGTTTTGAGGAAAAGAGGCTGAAATTCTCCTTATTTTGGGGCAAAAGGCAGAAATTCTCCTTATTTTGGGGCAAAAAGCAGACATTTCCCTTATTTTGGGGAAAAATTTTAGAAATTTCACTTATTTCAGGGCAGAAAGTCAGAAATACCCCTTATTTTGGGGAAAAAAGACAGAAATTCTGTTTATTTTTGTGGAAAAGTCAGAAATTGCACTTATTTTGAGTCAAAAAGGCGAAAAATCGCCTTATTATGGGGCAAAAGTGAAGAAATTTCCCTTTTTTATAGCAAAAAGGTATACATTGCCTTTATTTTCAGGCAAAAAGGCAGAAATTCCCTGTATTTTCGGCGAAAAAGGCAGAAAATCCTCGTATTTTGGAGCAAAATTGCAGAAATTCACCTAATTTTGGGGTAAAACATGCAGTAATTTTCTTTATTTTGTGGCAAAAGGCAGAATTTCCCCTTATTTTGGGGCAAATGGCAGAAATTCCCCTTATTTTAGGGCAAAATTGCAGAAATTTCCCTTATTTGGGGGCAAAAAACAGAAATTCCCCTTATTTTGAGGCAAAATTGCAGAAAGTTGCTTTATCTGGGGGCAAAAAACAGAAATTCCCCTTTATTTTGCAGCAAAATTGCAGAAATTTGCTTTATTATGGGGTAAAATTGCAGAAATTTCACATATTTTAGGGCAAAAACGCAGAAATTCCCCTTATTTTGAGGTAAAATGCTGAAATTCCCCATATTTTGGGGCAAAAGGCAGAAATTCCCCTTATTTTGGGGCAAAAAAGGCACAAATTTCCCTTATTTTCGGGCAAAATTGCAGAAATTTCATTTAATTCAGGGTAAAAAGTCAGAAATTCCCCTTATTTTGGGGCAAAAAGGAGAAATTTCTTTTATTATGGTACAAAATTGAAGAAATTATCTTTATTTTGGAACAAAAAAGCAGAAATTCCCCATATTTTGAGTTAAAAGGCAGTAATTCTTCTTATTTTGAGGTAAAATGCAGAATTTCCCATTATTTAGAGGTAAAATGCAGAAATTCCCCAAACATTGGAGAAAAATGCAGAAATTCCCTTTATTTTGCGGCAAACTGAAGAAATTTCTCTTTTTTATGGCAAAAAGGTATACATTCCCTTTATTTACGGGCAAAAAAGCAGAAATTCCTTGTATTTTGAAGCAAAATTGCAGAAATTCCCCTAATTTTGGGGCAAAAATGCAGAAATTCTCCTTATTTGGGGCAAAATTGCAGAAATTTCCTTTCTTTGGGGCAAAATTGCAGAAATTTCCCTTATTTGGGGACAAAAAACAGAAATTCCCCTTATTTTGGGCCAAAATTGCAGAAATTTGCTTTATTTGGGGGAAAAAAACAGAAATTCCTCTTATTTTGCAGCAAAATTGCAGAAATTTGCTTTATTATGAGGCAAAACTGCAGAAATTTCACTTATTTCAGGGCAAAAAGGCAGAAATTTCTCTTATTTTGGAACAAAAGGCAGAAATTTCTTTTATTTTTGTACAATATTGCAGAAATTTTTCTTATTTTAAGGAAAAAAGGCTGAAATTCCCCTTATTTTGGGGCAAAAAGGCAGAAATTATCCTTATTTTGGAGCAAAAAGCAGACATTTCCCTTATTTTGAGGAAAAATTTTAGAAATTTCACTTATTTCAGGGCAAAACGTCAGAAATTCCCCTTATTTTAGGGCAAAAAGACAGATATTCCATTTATTTTTGGGGAAAAGGCAGAAATTGCACTTATTTTGAGTCAAAAAGGCAGAAAATCGCCTTTTTCTGGGGCAAAAGTGAAGAAATTTCCCTTTTTTATAGCAAAAAGGTATACATTGCCTTTATTTTCGGGCAAAAAGGCAGAAATTCCTCGTATTTTGGAGCAAAATTGCAGAAATTCGCCGAATTTTGGGGCAAAAAGGTAGAAATCCCCATTATTTTGGGGTAAAACTGCAGAAATTTCACTTATTTCGCGGCCAAATCGCAGAAATCCCCCTTATTTTTGGCGAAAAAGGCAGAAAATCATCGTATTTTGGAGCAAAATTGCAGAAATTCACCTAATTTTGGGGTAAAACATGCAGTAATTTTTTTTATTTTGTAGCAAAAAGGCAGA
The DNA here is from genome assembly GCF_963924665.1 of Micromys minutus. Classification (NCBI taxonomy): domain Eukaryota; kingdom Metazoa; phylum Chordata; class Mammalia; order Rodentia; family Muridae; genus Micromys; species Micromys minutus. The sequence continues at coordinate 1,052,808 of NW_027667806.1, read as the reverse complement.
AATTCCCCTTATTTTGGGGCAAATGGCAGAAATTCCCCTTATTTAAGGGCAAAATTGCAGAAATTTCCCTTATTTGGGGGCAAAAAACAGAAATTTCCCTTATTTTGGGGCAAAATTGCTGAAATTTGCTTTATTTGGGGGCAAAAAACAGAAATTCCCCTTATTTTGCAGCAAAATTGCAGAAATTTGCTTTATTATGGGGTAAAATTGCAGAAATTTCCCTTATTTTAGGGCAAAATTGCAGAAATTTCACTTGTTTCAGGAAAAAAACAAAATTTTTTCTTATTTTGGGGCAAAAAGGCAGAAATTCCCATTATTTTGGGGCAAAAAGGCAGAAATTTACCTTATTTTGGGGTAAAATTGTAGAAATTTCACATATTTCAGGGCAAAAAGACAGAAATTTCCCTTATTTTGGGGCAAAAAGGAGAAATTTCTTTTATTATGGTACAAAGTTGAAGAAATTTTCTTTATTTTGGAACAAAAAGGCAGAAATTCCCCATATTTTGGGGCAAAAGTCAGAAATTCTACTTATTTTGAGGTAACATGCAGAAATTTCTTTTATTTAGAGGTAAAATGCAGAAATTCCCCTAATATTTGGGAAAAATGCAGAAATTCCCTTTATTTTGGGGCTAAAAGGCAGAAATTTTCCGTATTTTGAAGAAAAATTGCAGAAATTCTCATAATTTCCGGGCAAAAAAGCTGAAATTCTTTTTATTTTGGGACAAAATACAGAAAATATTTTTTTTTCGGGTGCAAAATGTCAGAAATTCCCCTTATTTGGGGCAAAATTGCAGAAATTTCCTTTACTTTGGGGCAAAATTGCAGAAATTTCCCTTATTTTGGGGCAAAATTGCAGAAATTTTACTTATTTCAGGGAAAAAAGGCAGAAATTTCTCTTATTTTGGAACAAATGAAGAAATTTTTTTTATTTTGGTAAAAAATTGCAGAAATTTTTCTTATTTGGGGGCAAAAAGGCAGAAATTTCCTATATTTTTGGGTAAAAGTCAGACATTCCCCTTATTTTGAGGAAAAAAGGCTGAAATTCCCCTTATTTTGGGGCAAAAAAGCAGAAATTCTCCTTATTTTGGGGCAAAAAGCAGACATTTCTCTTAGTTTTGGGAAAAATTTTAGAAATTTCACTTTTTTCAGGGCAAAAAGTTAGAAATTTCCCTTATTTTGAAGCAAAAAGACAGAAATTCCGTTTATTTTTGGGGAAAAGGCAGAAATTGCACTTATTTTGAGGCAAAAAGGCGGAAAATCGCCTTATTTTGGGGCAAAAGTGAAGAAATTTCCCTTTTTTATAGCAAAAAGTTATACATTGCCTTTATTTTCGGGCAAAAAGGCAGAAATTCCCTGTATTTTGGAGCAAAATTGCAGAAATTCCCCTAATTTTGGGGCAAAAAGGCAGAAATTCCCCCTTATTTTGGGGTAAAAATGCAGAAATTTCACTTATTTCGTGGTAAAATGGCAGAAATTCCCCTTATTTTCGGCCAAAAAGGCAGAAAATCCTTGTATTTTGGAGCAAAATTGCAGAAATTCACCTAATTTTGGGGTAAAACATGCAGTAATTTTCTATATTTTGTGGCCAAAAGGCAGAATTTCCCCTTATTTTGGGGCAAATGGCAGAAATTCCCCTTATTTTAGGGCAAAATTGCAAAAATTTCCCTTATTTGGGGGCAAAAAACAGAAATTCCCCTTATTTTGAGGCAAAATTGCAGAAAGTTGCTTTATTTGGGGGCAAAAAACAGAAATTCTCCTTTATTTTGCAGCAAAATTGCAGAAATTTGCTTTATTATGGGGTAAAATTGCAGAAATTTCACATATTTTAGGGCAAAAACGCAGAAACTCCTCTTATTTTAAGGTAAAATCCTGAAATTCCCCATATTTTGGGGCAAAAGGCAGAAATTCCCCTTATTTTGGGGCAAAAAAGGCACAAATTTCCCTTATTTTCGGGCAAAATTGCAGAAATTTCATTTAATTCAGGGTAAAAAGTCAGAAATTCCCCTTATTTTGGGGCAAAAAGGAGAAATTTCTTTTATTATGGTACAAAATTGAAGAAATTTTCTTTATTTTGGAACAAAAAAGCAGAAATTGACCATATTTTAGGTTAAAAGGCATTAATTCTTCTTATTTTGAGGTAAAATGCAGAATTTCCGCTTATTTAGAGGTAAAATGCAGAAATTCCCCAAACATTGGAGAAAAATGCAGAAATTCCCTTTATTTTGCGGCAAACTGAAGAAATTTCTCTTTTTTATGGCAAAAAGGTCTACATTCCCTTTATTTACGGGCAAAAAAGCAGAAATTCCTTGTATTTTGAAGCAAAATTGCAGAAATTCCCCTAATTTTGGGGCAAAAATGCAGAAATTCTCCTTATTTGGGGCAAAATTGCAGAAATTTCCTTTCTTTGGGGCAAAATTGAAGAAATTTCCCTTATTTTAGGGCAAAATTGCAGAAATTTCCCTTATTTGGGGACAAAAAACAGAAATTCCCCTTATTTTGGGCCAAAATTGCAGAAATTTGCTTTATTTGGGGGAAAAAACAGAAATTCCTCTTATTTTGCAGCAAAATTGCAGAAATTTGCTTTATTATGGGGAAAAATTGCAGAAATTTCCCTTATTTGAGGGCAAAATTGCAGATATTTCACTTATTTCAGAAGAAAAAACAAAATTTTTTCTTATTTTGGGGCAAAAATGCAGAAATTCCCATTATTTTGGGGCAAAAAGGCAGAAATTCACCTTATTTTGGGGTAAAATTGAAGAAATTTCACATATTTCAGGGCAAAAAGGCAGAAATTCCTTTTATTTTGAGGTAAAATGCTGAAATTCACCATATTTTGGGGCAAAAGGCAGAAATTCCCCTTATTTTGGGGCAAAAAAGGCACAAATTTCTCTTATTTTTGGGCAAAATTGCAGAAATTTCATTTATTTCAGGGTAAAAAGTCAGAAATTCCCCTGATTTTGGGGCCAAAAGGAGAAATTTCTTTTATTATGGTACAAAATTGAAGAAATTTTCTTTATTTTTGAACAAAAAGGCAGAAATTCACCATATTTTAGGGTAAAATGCAGAAATTCTTCTTATTTTGAGGTAAAATGCAGAAATTCCCCTTATTAAGAGGTAAAATGCAGAAATTCCCCTAATATTGGGGAAAAATGCAGAAATTCACTTTATTTTGGGGCTAAAAGGCAGAAATTTTCTGTATTTTGAAGAAAAATTGAAGTAATTCTCAAAATTTTTGGGCAAAAAGGCTGAAATTTTCCTTATTTTTGGGCAAAAAGTCAGAAAATCTCCTTTTTTCGGGTGCAAAAAGTCAAAATAACCCTTATTTGGGGCAAAATTGCAGAAATTTCCTCTACTTTGGGGCAAAATTGCAGAAATTTCCCTTATTTTGGGGCAAAATTGCAGAAATTTCACTTATTTCAGGGAAAAAAGGCAGAAATATCTCTTATTTTGGAACAAAAAGGCAGAAATTTCTTTTATTTTGGTACAAAATTGGAGAAATTTTTCTTATTTTGTGGCCAAAAGGCAGAAATTTCCCATATTTTTGGGCAAAAGGCAGAAATTCCCCTTATTTTGGGGCAAAAAGCAGACATTTCCATTATTTTGGGGAAAAATTTTAGAAATTTCACTTATTTCAGGGCAAAAAGTCAGAAATTTCCCTTATTTTGGGGCAAAAAGACAGAAATTCCATTTATTTTTGGGGAAAAGGCAGAAATTGCACTTATTTTGAGTCAAAAAGGCGGGAAATCGCCTTATTTTGGGGCAAAAGTGAAGAAATTTCCCTTTTTTATAGCAAAAAGGTATACATTGCCTTTATTTTCGGGCAAAAAGGCAGAAATTCCCCGTATTTTGGAGCAAAATTGCAAAAATTCCCCTAATTTTCGGGCAAAAAGGCAGAAATTCCCCTTATTTTGGGGTAAAACTGCAGAAATTTCACTTATTTTGGGGCAAAATGGCAGAAATTCCCCATATTTTCGGCGAAAAAGGCAGAAAATCCTCGTATTTTGGAGCAAAATTGCACAAATTCACCTAATATTGGGGTAAAACATGCAGTAATTTTCTTTATTTTGTGGCAAAAAGGCAGAAATTCCCCTTATTTTGGGGCAAATGGCAGAAATTCCCCTTATTTTAGGGCAAAATAGCAGAAATTCCCCTTATTTTGGGGCAAAATTGCAGAAATTTCCCTTATTTTAGAGCAAAAGTGCAGAAATTACACTTATTTCAGAAGAAAAAACAAAAATTTTACTTATTTTGGGGCAAAAAGGCAGAAATTCCCATTATTTTGGGGCAAAAAGGCAGAAATTTACCTTATTTTGGGGTAAAATTGCAGAAATTTCACATATTTCAGGGCAAAAAGACAGAAATTTCCCTTATTTTGGGGCAAAAAGAAGAAATTTCTTTTATTATGGTACAAAGTTGAAGAAATTTTCTTTATTTTGGAACAAAAAGGCAGAAATTCCCCATATTTTGGGGCAAAAGTCAGAAATTCTTCTTATTTTGAGGTAACATGCAGAAATTTCTTTTATTTAGAGGTAAAATGCAGAAATTCCCCTAATATTTGGGAAAAATGCAGAAATTCCCTTTATTTTGGGGCTAAAAGGCAGAAATTTTCCGTATTTTGAAGAAAAATTGCAGAAATTCTCATAATTTCCGGGCAAAAAAGCTGAAATTCTTTTTATTTTGGGACAAAATACAGAAAATCTTTTTTTTTTCGGGTGCAAAAAGTCAGAAATTCCACTTATTTTGGGCAAAATTGCAGAAATTTCCTTTACTTTGGGGCAAAATTGCAGAAATTTCCCTTATTTTGGGGCAAAATTGCAGAAATTTTACTTATTTCCGGGAAAAAAGGCAGAAATTTCTCTTATTTTGGAACAAAAAGGCAGAAATTTTTTTTATTTTGGTAAAAAATTGCAGAAATTTTTCTTATTTTGGGGCAAAAAGGCAGAAATTTCCTATATTTTTGGGTAAAAGGCAGAAATTCCCCTTATTTTGAGGAAAAAAGGCTGAAATTCCCCTTATTTTGGGGCAAAAAAGCAGAAATTCTCCTTATTTTGGGGCAAAAAGCAGACATTTCTCTTAGTTTGGGGAAAAATTTTAGAAATTTCACTTTTTTCAGGGCAAAAAGTTAGAAATTTCCCTTATTTTGGGGCAAAAAGACAGAAATTCTGTTTATTTTTGGGGAAAAGGCAGAAATTGCACTTATTTTGAGGCAAAAAGGCAGAAAATCGCCTTATTTTGGGGCAAAAGTGAAGAAATTTCCCTTTTTTATAGCAAAAAGTTATACATTGCCTTTATTTTCGGGCAAAAAGGCAAAAATTCCCTGTATTTTGCAGCAAAATTGCAGAAATTCCCCTAATTTTCGGGCAAAAAGGCAGAAATTCCCCTTATTTTGGGGTAAAACTGCAGAAATTTCACTTATTTCATGGCAAAATGGCAGAAATTCCCCTTATTTTCGGCCAAAAAGGCAGAATATCCTCGTATTTTGGAGGAAAATTGGAGAAATTCACCTAATTTTGGGGTAAAACATGCAGTAATTTTCTTTATTTTGTGGCCAAAAGGCAGAATTTCCCCTTATTTTGGGGCAAATGGCAGAAATTCCCCTTATTTTAGGGCAAAATTGCAGAAATTTCCTATATTTGGGGGCAAAAAACAGAAATTCCCCTTATTTTGAGGCAAAATTGCAGAAAGTTGCTTTATTTGGGTCATAAAACAGAAATTCCCCTTTATTTTGCAGCAAAATTGCAGAAATTTGCTTTATTATGGGGTAAAATTGCAGAAATTTCACATATTTTAGGGCAAAAACGCAGAAACTCCCCTTATTTTAAGGTAAAATCCTGAAATTCCCCATATTTTGGGGCAAAAGGCAGAAATTCCCCTTATTTTGGGGCAAAAAAGGCACAAATTTCCCTTATTTTCGGGCAAAATTGCAGAAATTTCATTTAATTCAGGGTAAAAAGTCAGAAATTCCCCTTATTTTGGGGCAAAAAGGAGAAATTTCTTTTATTATGGTACAAAATTGAAGAAATTTTCTTTATTTTGGAACAAAAAAGCAGAAATTGACCATATTTTGGGTTAAAAGGCATTAATTCTTCTTATTTTGAGGTAAAATGCAGAATTTCCCCTTATTTAGAGGTAAAATGCAGAAATTCCCCAAACATTGGAGAAAAATGCAGAAATTCCCTTTATTTTGCGGCAAACTGAAGAAATTTCTCTTTTTTATGGCAAAAAGGTATACATTCCCTTTATTTACGGGCAAAAAAGCAGAAATTCCTTGTATTTTGAAGCAAAATTGCAGAAATTCCCCTAATTTTGGGGCAAAAATGCAGAAATTCTCCTTATTTGGGGCAAAATTGCAAAAATTTCCTTTCTTTGGGGCAAAATTGCAGAAATTTCCCTTATTTGGGGACAAAAAACAGAAATTCCCCTTATTTTGGGCCAAAATTGCAGAAATTTGCTTTATTTGGGGGAAAAAAACAGAAATTCCTCTTATTTTGCAGCAAAATTGCAGAAATTTGCTTTATTATGGGGCAAAACTGCAGAAATTTCACTTATTTCAGGGCAAAAAGGCAGAAATTTCTCTTATTTTGGAACAAAAGGCAGAAATTTCTTTTATTTTTGTACAATATTGCAGAAATTTTTCTTATTTTAAGGAAAAAAGGCTGAAATTCCCCTTATTTTGGGGCAAAAAGGCAGAAATTATCCTTATTTTGGAGCAAAAAGCAGACATTTCCCTTATTTTGAGGAAAAATTTTAGAAATTTCACTTATTTCAGGGCAAAATTCAGAAATTCCTCTTATTTTGGAAAAAAGATATTCCATTTATTTTTGGGGAAAAGGCAGAAATTGCACTTATTTTGAGTCAAAAAGTCGGAAAATCGCCTTTTTCTGGGGCAAAAGTGAAGAAATTTCCCTTTTTTATAGCAAAAAGGTATACATTGCCTTTATTTTCGGGCAAAAAGGCAGAAATTCCTCGTATTTTGGAGCAAAATTGCAGAAATTCGCCGAATTTTGGGGCAAAAAGGCAGAAATTCCCATTATTTTGGGGTAAAACTGCAGAAATTTCACTTATTTCGCGGCCAAATCGCAGAAATCCCCCTTATTTTGGGCGAAAAAGGCAGAAAATCATCGTATTTTGGAGCAAAATTGCAGAAATTCACCTAATTTTGGGGTAAAACATGCAGTAATTTTCTTTATTTTGTAGCAAAAAGGCAGAAATTCCCCTTATTTTGGGGCAAATGGCAGAAATTCCCCTTATTTAAGGGCAAAATTGCAGAAATTTCCCTTATTTGGGGGCAAAAAACAGAAATTTCCCTTATTTTGGGGCAAAATTGCAGAAATTTGCTTTATTTGGGGGCAAAAAACAGAAATTCCCCTTATTTTGCAGCAAAATTGCAGAAATTTGCTTTATTATGGGGTAAAATTGCAGAAATTTCCCTTATTTTAGGGCAAAATTGCAGAAATTTCACTTGTTTCAGGAAAAAAACAAAATTTTTTCTTATTTTGGGGCAAAAAGGCAGAAATTCCCATTATTTTGGGGCAAAAAGGCAGAAATTTACCTTATTTTGGGGTAAAATTGCAGAAATTTCACATATTTCAGGGCAAAAAGACAGAAATTTCCCTTATTTTGGGGCAAAAAGAAGAAATTTCTTTTATTATGGTACAAAGTTGAAGAAATTTTCTTTATTTTGGAACAAAAAGGCAGAAATTCCCCATATTTTGGGGCAAAAGTCAGAAATTCTTCTTATTTTGAGGTAACATGCAGAAATTTCTTTTATTTAGAGGTAAAATGCAGAAATTCCCCTAATATTTGAGAAAAATGCAGAAATTCCCTTTATTTTGGGACTAAAAGGCAGAAATTTTCCGTATTTTGAAGAAAAATTGCAGAAATTCTCATAATTTCCGGGCAAAAAAGCTGAAATTCTTTTTATTTTGGGAAAAAATACAGAAAATATTTTTTTTTCGGGTGCAAAAATTCAGAAATTTCCCTTATTTGGGGCAAAATTGCAGAAATTTCCTTTACTTTGGGGCAAAATTGCAGAAATTTCCCTTATTTTGGGGCAAAATTGCAGAAATTTTACTTATTTCCGGAAAAAAAGGGAGAAATTTCTCTTATTTTGGAACAAAAAGGCAGAAATTTTTTTTATTTTGGTAAAAAATTGCAGAAATTTTTCTTATTTTGGGGCAAAAAGGCAGAAATTTCCTATATTTTTGGGTAAAAGGCAGACATTCCCCTTATTTTGAGGAAAAAAGGCTGAAATTCCTTTTATTTTGGGGCAAAAAAGCAGAAATTCTCCTTATTTTGGGGCAAAAAACAGACATTTCTCTTATTTTGGGGAAAAATTTTAGAAATTTCACTTATTTCAGGGCAAAAAGTCGGAAATTCCTCTTATTTTGGGGCAAAAAGACAGAAATTCCGTTTATTTTTGGGGAAAAGGCAGAAATTACACTTATTTTGAGGCAAAAAGGCGGAAAATCGCCTTATTTTGGGGCAAAAGTGAAGAAATTTCCCTTTTTTATAGCAAAAAGTTATACATTGCCTTTATTTTCGGGCAAAAAGGCAGAAATTCCCTGTATTTTGGAGCAAAATTGCAGAAATTCCCCTAATTTTGGGGCAAAAAGACAGAAATTCCCCTTATTTTGGGGTAAAACTGCAGAAATTTCACTTATTTCGCGGTAAAATGGCAGAAATTCCCCTTATTTTCGCCCAAAAAGGCAGAAAATCCTCGTATATTGGAGCAAAATTGGAGAAATTCACCTAATTTTGGGGTAAAACATGCAGTAATTTTCTTTATTTTGTGGCCAAAAGGCAGAATTTCCCCTTATTTTGGGGCAAATGGCAGAAATTCCCCTTATTTTAGGGCAAAATTGCAGAAATTTCCCTTATTTGGGGGCAAAAAACAGAAATTCCCCTTATTTTGAGGCAAAATTGCAGAAAGTTGCTTTATTTGGGTCAAAAAACAGAAATTCCCCTTTTTTTTGCAGCAAAATTGCAGAAATTTGCTTTATTATGGGGTAAAATTGCAGAAATTTCACATATTTTAGGGCAAAAACGCAGAAACTCCCCTTATTTTAAGGTAAAATCCTGAAATTCCCCATATTTTGGGGCAAAAGGCAGAAATTCCCCTTATTTTGGGGCAAAAAAGGCACAAATTTCCCTTATTTTCGGGCAAAATTGCAGAAATTTCATTTAATTCAGGGTAAAAAGTCAGAAATTCCCCTTATTTTGGGGCAAAAAGGAGAAATTTCTTTTATTATGGTACAAAATTGAAGAAATTTTCTTTATTTTGGAACAAAAAAGCAGAAATTGCCCATATTTTGGGTTATAAGGCAGTAATTCTTCTTATTTTGAGGTAAAATGCAGAATTTCCCCTTATTTAGAGGTAAAATGCAGAAATTCCCCAAACATTGGAGAAAAATGCAGAAATTCCCTTTATTTTGCAGCAAACTGAAGAAATTTCTCTTTTTTATGGCAAAAAGGTATACATTCCCTTTATTTACGGGCAAAAAAGCAGAAATTCCTTGTATTTTGAAGCAAAATTGCAGAAATTCCCCTAATTTTGGGGCAAAAATGCAGAAATTCTCCTTATTTGGGGCAAAATTGCAGAAATTTCCTTTCTTTGGGGCAAAATTGCAGAAAATTCCCTTATTTTAGGGCAAAATTGCAGAAATTTGCTTTTTTATGGGGTAAAATTGCAGAAATTTCCCTTATTTTAGGGCAAAATTGCAGAAATTTCACTTGTTTCAGGGAAAAAACAAAATTTTTTCTTATTTTAGGGCAAAAAGGCAGAAATTCCCATTATTTTGGGGCAGAAAGGCAGAAATTTACCTTATTATGGGGTAAAATTGCAGAAATTTCACATATTTCAGGGCAAAAAGAAAGAAATTTCCCTTATTTTGGGGCAAAAAGGAGAAATTTCTTTTATTATGGTACAAAGTTGAAGAAATTTTCTGTATTTTGAAACAAAAAGGCAGAAATTCCCCATATTTTGGGGCAAAAGTCAGAAATTCTTTTTATTTTGAAGTAACATGCAGAAATTTCTTTATTTAGAGGTAAAATGCAGAAATTCCCCTAATATTTGAGAAAAATGCAGAAATTCCCCTTATTTTGGGACTAAAGGGCAGAAATTTTCCGTATTTTGAAGAAAAATTGCAGAAATTCTCATAATTTCCAGGCAAAAAAGCTGAAATTCTATTTATATTGGGACAAAATACAGAAAATATTTTTTTTCGGGTGCAAAAATTCAGAAATTCCCCTTATTTGGGGCAAAATTGCAGAAATTTCCTTTGCTTTGGGGCAAAATTGCAGAAATTTCCCTTATTTTGGGGCAAAATTGCAGAAATTTTCCTTATTTCCGGGAAAAAAGGCAGAAATTTCTCTTATTTTGGAACAAAAAGGCAGAAATTTTTTTTATTTTGCTAAAAAATTGCAGAAATTTTTCTTATTTTTGGGCAAAATGGCAGAAATTTCCTATATTTTTGGGTAAAAGGCAGAAATTCCCCTTATTTTGAGGAAAAAAGGCTGAAATTCCCCTTATTTTGGGGCAAAAAAGCAGAAATTCTCCTTATTTTGGGGCAAAAAGCAGACATTTCTCTTATTTTGGAGAAAAATTTTAGAAATTTCACTTATTTCAGGGCAAAAAGTCAGAAATTCCTCTTATTTAGGGGCAAAAAGACAGAAATTCCATTTATTTTTGGGGAAAAGGCAGAAATTACACTTATTTTGAGGCAAAAAGGCGGAAAATCGCCTTATTTTGGGGCAAAAGTGAAGAAATTTCCCTTTTTTATAGCAAAAAGTTATACATTGCCTTTATTTTCGGGCAAAAAGGCAGAAATTCCCTGTATTTTGGAGCAAAATTGCAGAAATTCCCCTAATTTTGGGGCAAAAAGGCAGAAATTCCCCTTATTTTGGGGTAAAACTGCAGAAATTTCACTTATTTCGCGGTAAAATGGCAGAAATTCCCCTTATTTTCGCCCAAAAAGGCAGAAAATCCTCGTATTTTGGAGCAAAATTGGAGAAATTCACCTAATTTTGGGGTAAAACATGCAGTAATTTTCTTTATTTTGTGGCCAAAAGGCAGAATTTCCCCTTATTTTGGGGCAAATGGCAGAAATTCCCCTTATTTTAGGGCAAAATTGCAGAAATTTCCTATATTTGGGGGCAAAAAACAGAAATTCCCCTTATTTTGAGGCAAAATTGCAGAAAGTTGCTTTATTTGGGTCATAAAACAGAAATTCCACTTTATTTTGCAGCAAAATTGCAGAAATTTGCTTTATTATGGGGTAAAATTGCAGAAATTTCACATATTTTAGGGCAAAAACGCAGAAACTCCCCTTATTTTAAGGTAAAATCCTGAAATTCCCCATATTTTGGGGCAAAAGGCAGAAATTCCCCTTATTTTGGGGCAAAAAAGGCACAAATTTCCCTTATTTTCGGGCAAAATTGCAGAAATTTCATTTAATTCAGGGTAAAAAGTCAGAAATTCCCCTTATTTTGGGGCAAAAAGGAGAAATTTCTTTTATTATGGTACAAAATTGAAGAAATTTTCTTTATTTTGGAACAAAAAAGCAGAAATTGCCCATATTTTGGGTTATAAGGCAGTAATTCTTCTTATTTTGAGGTAAAATGCAGAATTTCCCCTTATTTAGAGGTAAAATGCAGAAATTCCCCAAACATTGGAGAAAAATGCAGAAATTCCCTTTATTTTGCGGCAAACTGAAGAAATTTCTCTTTTTTATGGCAAAAAGGTATACATTCCCTTTATTTACGGGCAAAAAAGCAGAAATTCCTTGTATTTTGAAGCAAAATTGCAGAAATTCCCCTAATTTTGGGGCAAAAATGCAGAAATTCTCCTTATTTGGGGCAAAATTGCAGAAATTTCCTTTCTTTGGGGCAAAATTGCAGAAAATTCCCTTATTTTAGGGCAAAATTGCAGAAATTTCCCTTATTTGGGGACAAAAAACAGAAATTCCCCTTATTTTGGGCCAAAATTGCAGAAATTTGCTTTATTTGGAAGAAAAAAACAGAAATTCCTCTTATTTTGCTGCAAAATTGCAGAAATTTGATTTATTATGGGGAAAAATTGCAGAAATTTCCCTTATTTTAGGGCAAAATTGCAGAAATTTCACTTATTTCAGAAGAAAAAACAAAAATTTTTCTTATTTTGGGGCATAAAGGCAGAAATTCACCTTATTTTGGGGTAAAATTGAAGAAATTTCACATATTTCAGGGCAAAAAGGCAGAAATTCCCCTTATTTTGAGGTAAAATGCTGAAATTCACCATATTTTGGGGCAAAAGGCAGAAATTCCCCTTATTTTGGGGCAAAAAATGCACAAATTTCTCTTATTTTTGGGCAAAATTGCAGAAATTTCATTTATTTCAGGGTAAAAAGTCAGAAATTCCCCTTATTTTGGGGCCAAAAGGAGAAATTTCTTTTATTATGGTACAAAATTGAAGAAATTATCTTTATTTTTGAACAAAAAGGCAGAAATTCACCATATTTTAGGGTAAAATGCAGAAATTCTTCTTATTTTGAGGTAAAATGCAGAAATTCCCCTTATTTAGAGGTAAAATGAAGAAATTCCCCTAATATTGGGGAATAATGCAGAAATCCTATTTATTTTGGGGCTAAAAGGCAGAAATTTTCTGTATTTTGAAGAAAAATTGAAGTAATTCTCAAAATTTTCGGGCAAAAAGGCTGAAATTTTCCTTATTTTTGGGCAAAAAGTCAGAAAATCTCCTTATTTAGGGTGCAAAAAGTCAAAATTCCCCTTATTTGGGGCAAAATTGCAGAAATTTCCTCTACTTTGGGGCAAAATTGCAGAAATTTCCCTTATTTTGGAGCAAAATTGCAGAAATTTCACTTATTTCAGGGAAAAAAGGCAGAAATATCTCTTATTTTGAAACAAAAAGGCAGAAATTTCTTTTATTTTGGTACAAAATTGGAGAAATTTTTCTTATTTTGGGGCCAAAAGGCAGAAATTTCCCATATTTTTGGGCAAAAGGCAGAAATTCCCCTTATTTTGGGGCAAAAAGCAGACATTTCCATTATTTTGGGGAAAAATTTTAGAAATTTCACTTATTTCAGGGCAAAAAGTCAGAAATTTCCCTTATTTTGGGGCAAAAAGACAGAAATTCCGTTTATTTTTGGGGAAAAGGCAGAAATTGCACTTATTTTGAGTCAAAAAGGCGGAAAATCCCCTTATTTTGGGGCAAAAGTGAAGATATTTCCCTTTTTTATAGCAAAAAGGTATACATTGCCTTTATTTTCGGGCAAAAAGGCAGAAATTCCCCGTATTTTGGAGCAAAATTGGAGAAATTCCCCTAATTTTCGGGCAAAAAGGCAGAAATTCCCCTTATTTTGGGGTAAAACTGCAGAAATTTCACTTATTTCGCGGCAAAATGGCAGAAATTCCCTATATTTTCGGCGAAAAAGGCAGAAAATCCTCATATTTTGGAGCAAAATTGCAGAAATTCACCTAATTTTGGGGTAAAACATGCAGTAATTTTCTTTATTTTGTGGCAAAAAGGCAGAATTTCCCCTTATTTTGGGGCAAAAAGACAGAAATTCTTTTTATTTCTGGGGAAAAGGCAGAAATTGCACTTATTTTGAGTCAAAAAGGCGGAAAATCGCTTTATTTTGGGGTAAAAGTGAAGAAATTTTCCTTTTTTATAGCAAAAAGGTATACATTGCCTTTATTTTCGGGCAAAAAGGCAGATATTCCCTGTATTTTGGAGCAAAATTGCAGAAATTCCCCTTATTTTGGGGTAAAACTGCAGAAATTTCACTTATTTCGCGGCAAAATGGCAGAAATTCCCCTTATTTTCGGCGAAAAATGCAGAAAATCCTCGTATTTTGGAGCAAAATTGTAGAAATTCACCTAATTTTGAGGTAAAACATGCAGTAATTTTCTTTATTTTGTGGCAAAAAGGCAGAAATTCCCCTTATCTTGGGGCAAATGGCAGAAATTCCCCTTCTTTTAGGGCAAAATTGTAGAAATTTCCCTTATTTGGGGGCAAAAAACAGAAATTCCCCTTATTTTGGGGCAAAATTGCAGAAATTTGCTTTATTTGGGGGCAAAAAACAGAAATTCCCCTTATTTTGCAGCAAAATTGCAGAAATTTGCTTTATTATGGGGTAAAATTGCAGAAAATATTCTTATTTTAGGGAAAATTGCAGAATTTTCACTTATTTCAGAAGAAAAAAGCAAATTTTTTTTCTCATTTTGGGGCAAAAATGAAGAAATTCCCATTATTTTGGGGCAAAAAGGCAGAAATTCACCTTATTTTGGGGTAAAATTGCAGAAATTTCACATATTTCAGGGCAAAAAAGCAGAAATTCCCCTTATTTTGAGGTAAAATGCTGAAATTCCCCATATTTTGGGGCAAAAGGAAGAAATTCCCATTATTTTGGAGCAAAAAGACAAATTTTCCCTTATTTTCAGGCAAAATTGCAGAAATTTCATTTATTTAAGGGTAAAAAGTCAGAAATTCCCCTTATTTTGTGGCAAAAATAAGAAATTTCTTTTATTATGGTACAAAATTGAAGAAATTTTCTTTATTTTGGAACAAAAAGGCATAAATTCCTCATATTTTGGTGTAAAAGGCAGAAATTCTTCTTATTTTGAGGTAAAATGCAGAATTTCCTCTTATTTAGAGGTAAAATGCAGAAATTCCCCTAATATTGGGGAAAAATGCAGAAATTCCCTTTATTTTGGGGCTAAAAGGCAGAAATTTTCCATATTTTGAAGAAAAATTGCAGAAATTTTCATAATTTTCGGGCAAAAAGGCTGAAATTCTCTTTATTTTGGGGCAAAAAGACAGAAAATTTCCTTTTTTCGGGTGCAAAAAGTCAGAAATTCCCCTTATTTGGGGCAAAATTGCAGAAATTTCCTTTACTTTGGGGCAAAATTGCAGAAATTTCCCTTATTTTGGGGCAAAATTGCAGAAATTTCACTTATTTCAGGGAAATAAGGAAGAAATTTCTCTTATTTTGGGGCAAAAAGGCAGAAATTTCTTTTATTTTGGAACAAAATTGCACAAATTTTTCTTATTTTTGGGCAAAAAGACAGAAATTTCCCATATTTTGGGGCATAAGGCAGAAATTCCCCTTATTTTGCAGAAAAAATGCTGAAATTCCCATTATTTTGGGAAAAAAAGGCAGAAATTCCCCTTGTTTTGGGGCAAAAAGCAGACATTTCCATTATTTTGGGGAAAAATTATAGAAATTTCACTTATTTCAGGCCAAAAAGTCAGAAATTCCTCTTATTTTGGGACAAAAA
Source organism: Micromys minutus (assembly GCF_963924665.1). Classification (NCBI taxonomy): domain Eukaryota; kingdom Metazoa; phylum Chordata; class Mammalia; order Rodentia; family Muridae; genus Micromys; species Micromys minutus. The sequence continues at coordinate 1,037,532 of NW_027667806.1, read as the reverse complement.
GGCAGAAATTCCGTTTATTTTTGGGAAAAAGGCAGAAATTGCACTTATTTTGAGTCAAAAAGGCGAAAGATCCCCTTATTTTGGGGCAAAAGTGAAGAAATTTCCCTTTTTTATGGCAAAAAGGTATACATTCCCTTAATTTTCGTGCAAAAAGGCAGAAATTCCCAGTATTTTGGAGCAAAATTGCAGAAATTCCCCTAATTACAGGACAAAAAGGCAGAAATTCCCCTTATTTAGGGCAAAATTGCAGAAATTTCATTTACTTTGGGGCAAAATTGCAGAAATTTTCCTTATTTTGGGGCAAAATTGCAGAAATTTCACTTATTTCAGGGAAAAAAGGCAGAAATTTCTCTTATTTTGGGGCAAAAAGGCAGAAATTCCCCATATTTTGGGGCAAAAAACAGAAATTCCCCTTAATTTGAGGAAAAAATGCTGAAATTCCCCTTATTTTGGGGCAAAAAGGCAGAAATTCCCCTTATTTTGGGGCAAAATGGTAGAAATTCACCTTATTTTGGGGTAAAATTGCAGAAATTTCATATATTTGAAGGCAGAAAGGCAGAAATTTTCCTTATTTTGAGGTAAAATGCTGAAATTACCTATATATTGGGAAAAAGGCAGAAATTCCTCTTATTTGAGGGCAAAAAAGGCACAAATTTCCCTTATTATCGGGCAAAATTGCAGAAATTTCCTTTACTTTGGGGCAAAATTGCAGAAATTTCCCTTATTTTGGGGCAAAATTGCAGAAAATTCACTTATTTCAGAGCTAAAAGGAAGAAATTTCTCTTATTTTGGGGCAAGAATGCAGAAATTTCTTTTATTTTGGTACAAAATTGCAGAAATTTTTCTTATTTTGGAGCAAAAAGACAGAAATTCCCCATATTTTGGGGCAAAAGGCAGAAATTCCCCTTATTTTGAAGAAAAAATGCTGAAATTCCCCTTATTTTGGGGCAAAAAGGCAGAAATTCCCTTTATTTTGGGGCAAAAAGCAGACATTTCCCTTATTTTGGGGAAAAATTAGAGAAATTTCACTTATTTCAGGGAAAAAAGTCAGAAATTCCCCTTATTTTGGGGCAAAAACGCAGAAATTCCATTTATTTTTGGGGAAAATGCAGAAATTGCACTTATTTTGAGTCAAAAAGTCCGAAAATCCCCTTATTTTGGGGCAAAAGTGAAGAAATTTCCCTTTTTTATGGCAAAAAGGTATACATTCCCTTTATTTTCGGGCAAAAAGGCAGAAATTCCCCGTATTTTGGAGCAAAATTGCAGAAATTCCCCTAATTTTGGGGCAAAAATTCAGAAATTCCCCTTATTTGGGGCAAAACTGCAGAAATTTCCTTTACTTTGGGGCAAAATTGCAGAAATTTCCCTTATTTTGGGGCAAAATTGCAGAAATTTCACTTATTTCAGGGAAAAAAGGCAAAATTTCTCTTATTTTGGGGCAAAAAGGCAGAAATTCCCCATATTTTGGGGCTAAAGGCAGAAATTCCCCTTATTTTGAGGAAAAAATGCTGAAATTCCCCTTATTTTGGGGCAAAAAGGCAGAAATTACCCTTATTTTGAGACATAAAGGCAGAAATTCACCTTATTTTGGGGAAAAATTGAAAAAATTTCATATATTTCAGGGCAAAAAGGAAGAAATTTTCCTTATTTTGAGGTAAAATGCTGAAATTAGCTATATTTTGGGACAAAAGGCAGAAATTCCCCTTTTTTGGGGGGCAAAAAAGGCAAAATTTCCCTTATTTTCAGGCAAAATTGCAGAAATTTCATTTATTTCAGAGTAAAAATTCAGAAATTCCCCTTATTTTGGGGCAAAAAGGAGAAATTTCTTTTATTATGGTACAAAATTGAAGAAATTTTCTTTATTTTGGAACAAAAAGGCAGAAATTCCCCATATTTTGGGGTAAAAGGCAGAAATTCTTCTTGTTTTGAGGTAACATGCAGATATTCCTTTTATTTAGAGGTAAAATGCAGAAATTCCTCTAATATTGGGGAAAAATGCAGAAATTCCCTTTATTTTGGGGCTAAAAGGCAGAAATTTTCTGTATTTTGAAGAAAAATTGCAGAAATACTCATAATTTTCGGGCAAAAAGGCTGAAATTCTCCTTATTTGGGGGCAAAAAGACAGAAAATCTCCTTTTTTTGGGTGCAAAATTCAAAAATTCCCCTGATTTGGGGCAAATTGCAGAAATTTCATCTACTTTGGGGCAAAATTGCAGAAATTTCCCTTATTTTTGGGCAAAATTGCAGAAATTTCACTTATTTAAGGGAAAAAAGGCAGAAATTTCTCTTATTTTGGAACAAAAAGGCAGAAATTTCTTTTATTTTGGTACAAAATTGCAGAAATTTTTATTATTTTGGGGCAAAAAGGCATAAATTTCCCATATTTTGGGGCAAAAGGCAGAAATTCCACTTATTTTGAGGAAAAAAGGCTGAAATTCCCCTTATTTTGGGGCAAAAAGGCAGAAATTCTTCTTATTTTGGGGCAAAAAGCAGACATTTCCCTTATTTGGGGAAAAATTTTAGAAATTTCACTTATTTCAGGGCAAAAAGTCAGAATTTCCCCTTATTTTGGGGCAAAAAGACAGAAATTCCGTTTATTTTTGGGGAAAAGGCAGAAATTGCACTTATTTTGAGTCAAAAAGGCAGAAAATCGCTTTATTTTGGGGCAAAAGTGAAGAAATTTCCCTTTTTTTTGGCAAAAAGGTATACATTCCCTTTATTTTCGGGCAAAAAGGCAGAAATTCCCCGTATTTTGGAGCAAAATTGCAGAAATTCCCCTAATTTTGGGGCAAAAACGCAGAAATTCCCTTTATTTTGGGGTAAAACTGCAAAATTTTCACTTATTTCGCGGCAAGATGGCAGAAATTCCCCTTATTTTCGGCGAAAAACGCAGAAAATCCTCGTATTTTGGAGCAAAATTGGAAAAATTCACCTAATTTTGGGGTAAAACATGCAGTAATTTTCTTTATTTTGTGGCAAATCGGCAAAATTCCCCTTATTTTGGGGCAAATGGCAGAAATACCCTTTATTTTAGGGCAAAATTGCAGAAATTTCCATTATTTGGGGGCAAAAAACAGAAATTCCCCTTATTTTGGGGCAAAATTGCAGAAATTTGCTTTATTTGGGGGCAAAAAACAAAAGTTCCCCTTATTTTGCGGGAAAATTGCAGAAATTTGCTTTATTTGGGGGCAAAAAACAAAAATTCCCCTTATTTTGCGGCAAAATTGCAGAAATTTGCTTTATTATTTGTGAAATATTGCAGAAAATTCCCTTATTTTAGGGCAAAAGTGCAGAAATTTAACTTATTTCAGAAGAAAAAACAAAAATTTTTCTTATTTTAGGGCAAAAAGGCAAAAATTCCCATTATTTTGGAGCAAAAAGCCAGAAATTCACCTTATTTTGGGGTTAAATTGCAGAAATTTCACATATTTCATTGCAAAAAAAGCAAAAATTCCCCTTATTTTGAGGTAAAATGCTGAAATTCCTTATATTTTGGGGCAAAAGGCAGAAATTCCCCTTATTTTGGGCCAAAGAAGGCACAAATTTCCCTTATTTTGGGGCAAAATTGCAGAAATTTCATTTATTTCAAGGTATAAAGTCAGAAATTCCCCTTATTTCGGGGCAAAAAGGAGAAATTTCTTTTATTATGGTACAAAATTAAAGAAATTTTCTTTATTTTGGAACAAAAAGGCAGAAATTCACCATATTTTGGGGTAAAAGGCAGAAATTCTTCTTATTTTGAGGAAAAATGCAGAAATTCTCCTTATTTAGAGGTTAAATGCAGAAATTCCCCTAATATTGGGAAAAATGCAGAAATTCCCTTTATTTTGGGGCTAAAAGGCAGAAATTTTCCTTATTTTGAAGAAAAATTGCAGAAATTTCCTTTACTGTGGGGCAAAATTGGAGAAATTACCCTTATTTTGGGGCAAAATTGCAGAAATTTCCCTTGTTTTGTGGCAAAATTGCAGAAATTTCACTTATTTCAGGGAAATAAGGCAGAAATTTCTCTTATTTTGGGGCAAAAAGGCAGAAATTTCTTTTATCTTGGTACAAAATTGCAAAATTTTTTCTTATTTTGGAGCAAAAAACAGAAATTCCCCATATTTTGGGGCAAAAGGCAGAAATTCCCCTTATTTTGAAGAAAAAATGCTGAAATTCCCCTTATTTTGGGGCAAAAAGGCAGAAATTCCCTTTATTTTGGGGCAAAAAGCAGACATTTCCCTTATTTTGGGGAAAAATTAGAGAAATTTCACTTATTTCAGGGAAAAAAGTCAGAAATTCCCCTTATTTTGGGGCAAAAACGCAGAAATTCCATTTATTTTTGGGGAAAAGGCAGAAATTGCACTTATTTTGAGTCAAAAAGTCCGAAAATCCCCTTATTTTGGGGCAAAAGTGAAGAAATTTCCCTTTTTTATGGCAAAAAGGTATACATTCCCTTTATTGTCGGGCAAAAAGGCAGAAATTCCCCGTATTTTGGAGCAAAATTGCAGAAATTCCCCTAATTTTGGGGCAAAAAGTCAGAAATTCCCCTTATTTGGGGCAAAACTGCAGAAATTTCCTTTACTTTGGGGCAAAATTGCAGAAATTTCCCTTATTTTGGGGCAAAATTGCAGAAATTTCACTTATTTCAGGGAAAAAAGGCAAAATTTCTCTTATTTTGGGGCAAAAAGGCAGAAATTCCCCATATTTTGGGGCTAAAGGCAGAAATTCCCCTTATTTTGAGGAAAAAATGCTGAAATTCCCCTTATTTTGGGGCAAAAAGGCAGAAATTACCCTTATTTTGAGACATAAAGGCAGAAATTCACCTTATTTTGGGGAAAAATTGAAAAAATTTCATATATTTCAGGGCAAAAAGGAAGAAATTTTCCTTATTTTGAGGTAAAATGCTGAAATTAGCTATATTTTGGGACAAAAGGCAGAAATTCCCCTTTTTTGGGGGGCAAAAAAGGCAAAATTTCCCTTATTTTCAGGCAAAATTGCAGAAATTTCATTTATTTCAGAGTAAAAATTCAGAAATTCCCCTTATTTTGGGGCAAAAAGGAGAAATTTCTTTTATTATGGTACAAAATTGAAGAAATTTTCTTTATTTTGGAACAAAAAGGCAGAAATTCCCCATATTTTGGGGTAAAAGGCAGAAATTCTTCTTGTTTTGAGGTAACATGCAGATATTCCTTTTATTTAGAGGTAAAATGCAGAAATTCCTCTAATATTGGGGAAAAATGCAGAAATTCCCTTTATTTTGGGGCTAAAAGGCAGAAATTTTCTGTATTTTGAAGAAAAATTGCAGAAATACTCATAATTTTCGGGCAAAAAGGCTGAAATTCTCCTTATTTGGGGGCAAAAAGACAGAAAATCTCCTTTTTTTGGGTGCAAAATTCAAAAATTCCCCTGATTTGGGGCAAATTGCAGAAATTTCATCTACTTTGGGGCAAAATTGCAGAAATTTCCCTTATTTTTGGGCAAAATTGCAGAAATTTCACTTATTTAAGGGAAAAAAGGCAGAAATTTCTCTTATTTTGGAACAAAAAGGCAGAAATTTCTTTTATTTTGGTACAAAATTGCAGAAATTTTTATTATTTTGGGGCAAAAAGGCATAAATTTCCCATATTTTGGGGCAAAAGGCAGAAATTCCACTTATTTTGAGGAAAAAAGGCTGAAATTCCCCTTATTTTGGGGCAAAAAGGCAGAAATTCTTCTTATTTTGGGGCAAAAAGCAGACATTTCCCTTATTTTGGGGAAAAATTTTAGAAATTTCACTTATTTCAGGGCAAAAAGTCAGAATTTCCCCTTATTTTGGGGCAAAAAGACAGAAATTCCGTTTATTTTTGGGGAAAAGGCAGAAATTGCACTTATTTTGAGTCAAAAAGGCAGAAAATCGCTTTATTTTGGGGCAAAAGTGAAGAAATTTCCCTTTTTTTTGGCAAAAAGGTATACATTCCCTTTATTTTCGGGCAAAAAGGCAGAAATTCCCCGTATTTTGGAGCAAAATTGCAGAAATTCCCCTAATTTTGGGGCAAAAACGCAGAAATTCCCTTTATTTTGGGGTAAAACTGCAAAATTTTCACTTATTTCGCGGCAAGATGGCAGAAATTCCCCTTATTTTCGGCGAAAAACGCAGAAAATCCTCGTATTTTGGAGCAAAATTGGAAAAATTCACCTAATTTTGGGGTAAAACATGCAGTAATTTTCTTTATTTTGTGGCAAATCGGCAAAATTCCCCTTATTTTGGGGCAAATGGCAGAAATACCCTTTATTTTAGGGCAAAATTGCAGAAATTTCCATTATTTGGGGGCAAAAAACAGAAATTCCCCTTATTTTGGGGCAAAATTGCAGAAATTTGCTTTATTTGGGGGCAAAAAACAAAAGTTCCCCTTATTTTGCGGGAAAATTGCAGAAATTTGCTTTATTTGGGGGCAAAAAACAAAAATTCCCCTTATTTTGCGGCAAAATTGCAGAAATTTGCTTTATTATTTGTGAAATATTGCAGAAAATTCCCTTATTTTAGGGCAAAAGTGCAGAAATTTAACTTATTTCAGAAGAAAAAACAAAAATTTTTCTTATTTTAGGGCAAAAAGGCAAAAATTCCCATTATTTTGGAGCAAAAAGCCAGAAATTCACCTTATTTTGGGGTTAAATTGCAGAAATTTCACATATTTCATTGCAAAAAAAGCAAAAATTCCCCTTATTTTGAGGTAAAATGCTGAAATTCCTTATATTTTGGGGCAAAAGGCAGAAATTCCCCTTATTTTGGGCCAAAGAAGGCACAAATTTCCCTTATTTTGGGGCAAAATTGCAGAAATTTCATTTATTTCAAGGTATAAAGTCAGAAATTCCCCTTATTTCGGGGCAAAAAGGAGAAATTTCTTTTATTATGGTACAAAATTAAAGAAATTTTCTTTATTTTGGAACAAAAAGGCAGAAATTCACCATATTTTGGGGTAAAAGGCAGAAATTCTTCTTATTTTGAGGAAAAATGCAGAAATTCTCCTTATTTAGAGGTTAAATGCAGAAATTCCCCTAATATTGGGAAAAATGCAGAAATTCCCTTTATTTTGGGGCTAAAAGGCAGAAATTTTCCTTATTTTGAAGAAAAATTGCAGAAATTTCCTTTACTGTGGGGCAAAATTGGAGAAATTACCCTTATTTTGGGGCAAAATTGCAGAAATTTCCCTTGTTTTGTGGCAAAATTGCAGAAATTTCACTTATTTCAGGGAAATAAGGCAGAAATTTCTCTTATTTTGGGGCAAAAAGGCAGAAATTTCTTTTATCTTGGTACAAAATTGCAAAATTTTTTCTTATTTTGGAGCAAAAAACAGAAATTCCCCATATTTTGGGGCAAAAGGCAGAAATTCCCCTTATTTTGAAGAAAAAATGCTGAAATTCCCCTTATTTTGGGGCAAAAAGGCAGAAATTCCCTTTATTTTGGGGCAAAAAGCAGACATTTCCCTTATTTTGGGGAAAAATTAGAGAAATTTCACTTATTTCAGGGAAAAAAGTCAGAAATTCCCCTTATTTTGGGGCAAAAACGCAGAAATTCCATTTATTTTTGGGGAAAAGGCAGAAATTGCACTTATTTTGAGTCAAAAAGTCCGAAAATCCCCTTATTTTGGGGCAAAAGTGAAGAAATTTCCCTTTTTTATGGCAAAAAGGTATACATTCCCTTTATTTTCGGGCAAAAAGGCAGAAATTCCCCGTATTTTGGAGCAAAATTGCAGAAATTCCCCTAATTTTGGGGCAAAAAGTCAGAAATTCCCCTTATTTGGGGGCAAAACTGCAGAAATTTCCTTTACTTTGGGGCAAAATTGCAGAAATTTCACTTATTTCAGAAAAAAAAGGCAAAATTTCTCTTATTTTGGGGCAAAAAGGCAGAAATTCCCCATATTTTGGGGCAAAAGGCAGAAATTCCCCTTATTTTGAGGAAAAAATGCTGAAATTCCCCTTATTTTGGGGCAAAAAGGCAGAAATTACCCTTATTTTGGGGCATAAAGGCAGAAATTCACCTTATTTTGGGGAAAAATTGAAAAAATTTCATATATTTCAGGGCAAAAAGGAAGAAATTTTCCTTATTTTGAGGTAAAATGCTGAAATTAGCTATATTTTGGGACAAAAGGCAGAAATTCCCCTTTTTTGGGGGGCAAAAAAGGCAAAATTTCCCTTATTTTCAGGCAAAATTGCAGAAATTTCATTTATTTCAGGGTAAAAAGTCAGAAATTCCCCTTATTTTGGGACAAAAAGGAGAAATTTCTTTTATTATGGTACAAAATTGAAGAAATTTTCTTTATTTTGGAACAAAAAGGCAGAAATTCCCCATATTTTGGGGTAAAAGGCAGAAATTCTTCTTGTTTTGAGGTAACCTGCATAAATTCATTTTATTTAGAGGTAAAATGCAGAAATTCCCCTAATATTGGGGAAAAATGCAGAAATTCCCTTTATTTTGGGGCTAAAAGGCAGAAATTTTCTGTATTTTGAAGAAAAATTGCAGAAATTCTCATAATTTTCGGGCAAAAAGGCTGAAATTCTCCTTATTTGGGGGCAAAAAGACAGAAAATCTCCTTTTTCGGGTGCAAAATTCAAAAATTCCCCTTATTTGGGGCAAAATTGCAGAAATTTCCTCTACTTTGGGGCAAAATTGCAGAAATTTCCCTTATTTATGGGCAAAATTGCAGAAATTTCACTTATTTAAGGGAAAAAAGGCAGAAATTACTCTTATTTTGGAACAAAAAGGCAGAAATTTCTTTTATTTTGGTACAAAATTGCAGAAATTTTTCTTATTTTGGGGCAAAAAGGCATAAATTTCCCATATTTTGGGGCAAAAGGCAGAAATTTCACTTATTTTGAGGAAAAAAGGCTGAAATTCCCCTTATTTTGGGGCAAAAATGCAGAAATTCTTCTTATTTTGGGGCAAAAAGCAGACATTTCCCTTATTTTGGGGAAAAATTTTAGAAATTTCACTTATTTCAAGGCAAAAAGTCAGAATTTCCCCTTATTTTGGGGCAAAAAGACAGAAATTCCATTTATTTTTGGGGAAAAGGCAGAAATTGCACTTATTTTGAGTCAAAAAGGCAGAAAATCGCTTTATTTTGGGGCAAAAGTGAAGAAATTTCCCTTTTTTTGGCAAAAAGGTATACATTTCCTTTATTTTCGGGCAAAAAGGCAGAAATTCCCCGTATTTTGGAGCAAAATTGCAGAAATTCCCCTAATTTTGGGGCAAAAACGCAGAAATTCCCTTTATTTTGGGGTAAAACTGCAAAAATTTCACTTATTTCGCGGCAAGATGGCAGAAATTCTTCTTATTTTCGGCGAAAAACGCAGAAAATCCTCGTATTTTGGAGCAAAATTGGAGAAATTCACCTAATTTTGGGGTAAAACATGCAGTAATTTTCTTTATTTTGTGGCAAATCGGCAAAAATTCCCCTTATTTTGGGGCAAATGGCAGAAATTCCCTTTATTTTAGGGCAAAATTGCAGAAATTTCCATTATTTGGGGGCAAAAAACAGAAATTCCCCTTATTTTGGGGCAAAATTGCAGAAATTTGCTTTATTTGGGGGCAAAAAACAAAAATTCCCCTTATTTTGCGGGAAAATTGCAGAAATTTTCTTTATTTGGGGGCAAAAAACAAAAATTCCCCTTATTTTGCGGCAAAATTGCAGAAATTTGCTTTATTATTTGTGGAATATTGCAGAAAATTCCCTTATTTTAGGGCAAAAGTGCAGAAATTTAACTTATTTCAGAAGAAAAAACAAAAATTTTTCTTATTTTAGGGCAAAAAGGCAAAAATTCCCATTATTTTGGGGCAAAAAGCCAGAAATTCACCTTATTTTGGGGTTAAATTGCAGAAATTTCACATATTTCATTGCAAAAAAGCAAAAATTCCCCTTATTTTGAGGTAAAATGCTGAAATTCCTTATATTTTGGGGCAAAAGGCAGAAATTCCCTTTATTTTGGGCCAAAAATGGCACAAATTTCCCTTATTTTTGGGCAAAATTGCAGAAATTTCATTTATTTCAAGGTATAAAGTCAGAAATTCCCCTTATTTTGGGGCAAAAAGGAGAAATTTCTTTTATTATGGTACAAAATTAAAGAAATTTTCTTTATTTTAGAACAAAAAGGCAGAAATTCACCATATTTTGGGGTAAAAGGCAGAAATTCTTCTTATTTTGAGGAAAAATGCAGAAATTCTCCTTATTTAGAGGTAAAATGCAGAAATTCCCCTAATATTGGGAAAAAATGCAGAAATTCCCTTTATTTTGGGGCTAAAAGGCAGAAATTTTCCGTATTTTGAAGAAAAATTGCAGAAATTTTCATAATTTTCGGGCAAAAAGGCTGAAATTCTCCTTATTTTGGGGCAAAATTGCAGAAATTTCCTTTACTGTGGGGCAAAATTGCGGAAATTACCCTTATTTTGGGGCAAAATTGCAGAAATTTCCCTTGTTTTGGGGCAAAATTGCAGAAATTTCACTTATTTCAGGGAAATAAGGCAGAAATTTCTCTTATTTTGGGGCAAAAAGGCAGAAATTTCTTTTATCTTGGTACAAAATTGCAGAAATTTTTCTTATTTTAGAGCAAAAAGACAGAAATTCCCCATATTTTGGGGCAAAAGGCAGAAATTCCCCTTATTTTGAAGAAAAATGCTGAAATTCCCCTTATTTTGGGGCAAAAAGGCAGAAATTCCCTTTATTTTGGGGCAAAAAGCAGACATTTCCCTTATTTTGGGGAAAAATTAGAGAAATTTCACTTATTTCAGGGAAAAAAGTCAGAAATTCCCCTTATTTTGGGGCAAAAACGCAGAAATTCCATTTATTTTTGGGGAAAAGGCAGAAAGTGCACTTATTTTGAGTCAAAAAGTCCGAAAATACCCTTATTTTGGGGCAAAAGTGAAGAAATTTCCCTTTTTTATAGCAAAAAGGTATACATTCCCTTTATTTTCGGGCAAAAAGGCAGAAATTCCCCGTATTTTGGAGCAAAATTGCAGAAATTCCCCTAATTTTGGGGCAAAAAGTCAGAAATTCCACTTATTTGGGGGCAAAACTGCAGAAATTTCCTTTACTTTGGGGCAAAATTGCAGAAATTTCCCTTATTTTGTGGCAAAATTGCAGAAATTTCACTTATTTCAGGGAAAAAAGGCAAAATTTCTCTTATTTTGGGGCAAAAAGGCAGAAATTCCCCATATTTTGGGGCAAAAGGCAGAAATTCCCCTTATTTTGAGGAAAAAATGCTGAAATTCCCCTTATTTTGGGGCAAAAAGGCAGAAATTACCCTTATTTTGGGGCATAAAGGCAGAAATTCACCTTATTTTGGGGAAAAATTAAAAAAATTTCATATATTTCAGGGCAAAAAGGAAGAAATTTTCCTTATTTTGAGGTAAAATGCTGAAATTAGCTATATTTTGGGACAAAAGGCAGAAATTCCCCTTTTTTGGGGGGCAAAAAAGGCAAAATTTCCCTTATTTTCAGGCAAAATTGCAGAAATTTCATTTATTTCAGGGTAAAAAGTCAGAAATTCCCCTTATTTTGGGGCAAAAAGGAGAAATTTCTTTTATTATGGTACAAAATTGAAGAAATTTTCTTTATTTTGGAACAAAAAGGCAGAAATTCCCCATATTTTGGGGTAAAAGGAAGAAATTCTTCTTGTTTTGAGGTAACCTGCAGAAATTCCTTTTATTTAGAGGTAAAATGCAGAAATTCCCCTAATATTGGGGAAAAATGCAGAAATTCCCTTTATTTTGGGGCTAAAAGGCAGAAATTTTCCGTATTTTGAAGAAAAATTGCAGAAATTCTCATAATTTTCGGGCAAAAAGGCTGAAATTCTCCTTATTTGGGGGCAAAAAGACAGAAAATCTCCTTTTTCGGGTGCAAAATTCAAAAATTCCCCTTATTTGGGGCAAAATTGCAGAAATTTCCTCTACTTTGGGGCAAAATTGCAGAAATTTCCCTTATTTTTGGGCAAAATTGCAGAAAATTCACTTATTTAAGGGAAAAAAGGCAGAAATTTCTCTTATTTTGTAAGAAAAAGGCAGAAATTTCTTTTATTTTGGTACAAAATTGCAGAAATTTTTCTTATTTTGGGGCAAAAAGGCATAAATTTCCCATATTTTGGGGCAAAAGGCAGAAATTTCACTTATTTTGAGGAAAAAAGGCTGAAATTCCCCTTATTTTGGGGCAAAAATGCAGAAATTCTTCTTATTTTGGGGCAAAAAGCAGACATTTCCCTTATTTTGGGGAAAAATTTTAGAAATTTCACTTATTTCAGGGCAAAAAGTCAGAATTTCCCCTTATTTTGGGGCAAAAAGACAGAAATTCCATTTATTTTTGGGGAAAAGGCAGAAATTGCACTTATTTTGAGTCAAAAAGGCAGAAAATCGCTTTATTTTGGGGCAAAAGTGAAGAAATTTCCCTTTTTTTGGCAAAAAGGTATACATTCCCTTTATTTTCGGGCAAAAAGGCAGAAATTCCCTGTATTTTGGAGCCAAATTGCAGAAATTCCCCTAATTTTGGGGCAAAAACGCAGAAATTCCCTTTATTTTGGGGTAAAACTGCAAAAATTTCACTTATTTCGTGGCAAGATGGCAGAAATTCTTCTTATTTTCGGCGAAAAACGCAGAAAATCCTCGTATTTTGGAGCAAAATTGGAGAAATTCACCTAATTTTGGGGTAAAACATGCAGTAATTTTCTTTATTTTGTGGCAAATCGGCAAAAATTCCCCTTATTTTGGGGCAAATGGCAGAAATTCCCTTTATTTTAGGGCAAAATTGCAGAAATTTCCATTATTTGGGGGCAAAAAACAGAAATTCCCCTTATTTTGGGGCAAAATTGCAGAAATTTGCTTTATTTGGGGGCAAAAAACAAAAATTCCCCTTATTTTGCGGGAAAATTGCAGAAATTTTCTTTATTTGGGGGCAAAAAACAAAAATTCCCCTTATTTTGCGGCAAAATTGCAGAAATTTGCTTTATTATTTGTGAAATATTGCAGAAAATTCCCTTATTTTAGGGCAAAAGTGCAGAAATTTAACTTATTTCAGAAGAAAAAACAAAAATTTTTCTTATTTTAGGGCAAAAAGGCAAAAATTCCCATTATTTTGGGGCAAAAAGCCAGAAATTCACCTTATTTTGGGGTTAAATTGCAGAAATTTCACATATTTCATTGCAAAAAAGCAAAAATTCCCCTTATTTTGAGGTAAAATGCTGAAATTCCTAATATTTTGGGGCAAAAGGCAGAAATTCCCCTTATTTTGGGCCAAAAATGGCACAAATTTCCCTTATTTTGGGGCAAAATTGCAGAAATTTCATTTATTTCAAGGTATAAAGTCAGAAATTCCCCTTATTTTGGGGCAAAAAGGAGAAATTTCTTTTATTATGGTACAAAATTAAAGAAATTTTCTTTATTTTGGAACAAAAAGGCAGAAATTCACCATATTTTGGGGTAAAAGGCAGAAATTCTTCTTATTTTGAGGAAAAATGCAGAAATTCTCCTTATTTAGAGGTAAAATGCAGAAATTCCCCTAATATTGGGAAAAAATGCAGAAATTCCCTTTATTTTGGGGCTAAAAGGCAGAAATTTTCCGTATTTTGAAGAAAAATTGCAGAAATTTTCATAATTTTCGGGCAAAAAGGCTGAAATTCTCCTTATTTTGGGGCAAAATTGCAGAAATTTCCTTTACTGTGGGGCAAAATTGCAGAAATTACCCTTATTTTGGGGCAAAATTGCAGAAATTTCCCTTGTTTTGGGGCAAAATTGCAGAAATTTCACTTATTTCAGGGAAATAAGGCAGAAATTTCTCTTATTTTGGGGCAAAAAGGCAGAAATTTCTTTTATCTTGGTACAAAATTGCAGAAATTTTTCTTATTTTAGAGCAAAAAGACAGAAATTCCCCATATTTTGGGGCAAAAGGCAGAAATTCCCCTTATTTTGAAGAAAAATGCTGAAATTCCCCTTATTTTGGGGCAAAAAGGCAGAAATTCCCTTTATTTTGGGGCAAAAAGCAGACATTTCCCTTATTTTGGGGAAAAATTAGAGAAATTTCACTTATTTCAGGGAAAAAAGTCAGAAATTCCCCTTATTTTGGGGCAAAAACGCAGAAATTCCATTTATTTTTGGGGAAAAGGCAGAAAGTGCACTTATTTTGAGTCAAAAAGTCCGAAAATACCCTTATTTTGGGGCAAAAGTGAAGAAATTTCCCTTTTTTATAGCAAAAAGGTATACATTCCCTTTATTTTCGGGCAAAAAGGCAGAAATTCCCCGTATTTTGGAGCAAAATTGCAGAAATTCCCCTAATTTTGGGGCAAAAAGTCAGAAATTCCACTTATTTGGGGGCAAAACTGCAGAAATTTCCTTTACTTTGGGGCAAAATTGCAGAAATTTCCCTTATTTTGTGGAAAAATTGCAGAAATTTCACTTATTTCAGGGAAAAAAGGCAAAATTTCTCTTATTTTGGGGCAAAAAGGCAGAAATTCCCCATATTTTGGGGCAAAAGGCAGAAATTCCCCTTATTTTGAGGAAAAAAATGCTGAAATTCCCCTTATTTTGGGGCAAAAAGGCAGAAATTACCCTTATTTTGGGGCATAAAGGCAGAAATTCACCTTATTTTGGGGAAAAATTAAAAAAATTTCATATATTTCAGGGCAAAAAGGAAGAAATTTTCCTTATTTTGAGGTAAAATGCTGAAATTAGCTATATTTTGGGACAAAAGGCAGAAATTCCCCTATTTTGGGGGGCAAAAAAGGCAAAATTTCCCTTATTTTCAGGCAAAATTGCAGAAATTTCATTTATTTCAGGGTAAAAAGTCAGAAATTCCCCTTATTTTGGGGCAAAAAGGAGAAATTTCTTTTATTATGGTACAAAATTGAAGAAATTTTCTTTATTTTGGAACAAAAAGGCAGAAATTCCTCATATTTTGGGGTAAAAGGCAGAAATTCTTCTTGTTTTGAGGTAACCTGCAGAAATTCCTTTTATTTAGAGGTAAAATGCAGAAATTCCCCTAATATTGGGGAAAAATGCAGAAATTCCCTTTATTTTGGGGCTAAAAGGCAGAAATTTTCCGTATTTTGAAGAAAAATTGCAGAAATTCTCATAATTTTCGGGCAAAAAGGCTGAAATTCTCCTTATTTGGGGGCAAAAAGACAGAAAATCTCCTTTTTCGGGTGCAAAATTCAAAAATTCCCCTTATTTGGGGCAAAATTGCAGAAATTTCCTCTACTTTGGGGCAAAATTGCAGAAATTTCCCTTATTTTTGGGCAAAATTGCAGAAAATTCACTTATTTAAGGGAAAAAAGGCAGAAATTTCTCTTATTTTGTAAGAAAAAGGCAGAAATTTCTTTTATTTTGGTACAAAATTGCAGAAATTTTTCTTATTTTGGGGCAAAAAGGCATAAATTTCCCATATTTTGGGGCAAAAGGCAGAAATTTCACTTATTTTGAGGAAAAAAGGCTGAAATTCCCCTTATTTTGGGGCAAAAATGCAGAAATTCTTCTTATTTTGGGGCAAAAAGCAGACATTTCCCTTATTTTGGGGAAAAATTTTAGAAATTTCACTTATTTCAGGGCAAAAAGTCAGAATTTCCCCTTATTTTGGGGCAAAAAGACAGAAATTCCATTTATTTTTGGGGAAAAGGCAGAAATTGCACTTATTTTGAGTCAAAAAGGCAGAAAATCGCTTTATTTTGGGGCAAAAGTGAAGAAATTTCCCTTTTTTTGGCAAAAAGGTATACATTCCCTTTATTTTCGGGCAAAAAGGCAGAAATTCCCTGTATTTTGGAGCAAAATTGCAGAAATTCCCTTAATTTTGGGGCAAAAACGCAGAAATTCCCTTTATTTTGGGGTAAAACTGCAAAAATTTCACTTATTTCGTGGCAAGATGGCAGAAATTCTTCTTATTTTCGGCGAAAAACGCAGAAAATCCTCGTATTTTGGAGCAAAATTGGAGAAATTCACCTAATTTTGGGGTAAAACATGCAGTAATTTTCTTTATTTTGTGGCAAATCGGCAAAAATTCCCCTTATTTTGGGGCAAACGGCAGAAATTCCCTTTATTTTAGGGCAAAATTGCAGAAATTTCCATTATTTGGGGGCAAAAAACAGAAATTCCCCTTATTTTGGGGCAAAATTGCAGAAATTTGCTTTATTTGGGGGCAAAAAACAAAAATTCCCCTTATTTTGCGGCAAAATTGCAGAAATTTTCTTTATTTGGGGGCAAAAAACAAAAATTCCCCTTATTTTGCGGCATAATTGCAGAAATTTGCTTTATTATTTGTGAAATATTGCAGAAAATTCCCTTATTTTAGGGCAAAAGTGCAGAAATTTAACTTATTTCAGAAGAAAAAACAAAAATTTTTCTTATTTTAGGGCAAAAAGGCAAAAATTCCCATTATTTTGGGGCAAAAAGCCAGAAATTCACCTTATTTTGGGGTTAAATTGCAGAAATTTCACATATTTCATTGCAAAAAAGCAAAAATTCCCCTTATTTTGAGGTAAAATGCTGAAATTCCTAATATTTTGGGGCAAAAGGCAGAAATTCCCCTTATTTTGGGCCAAAAATGGCACAAATTTCCCTTATTTTGGGGCAAAATTGCAGAAATTTCATTTATTTCAAGGTATAAAGTCAGAAATTCCCCTTATTTTGGGGCAAAAAGGAGAAATTTCTTTTATTATGGTACAAAATTAAAGAAATTTTCTTTATTTTGGAACAAAAAGGCAGAAATTCACCATATTTTGGGGTAAAAGGCAGAAATTCTTCTTATTTTGAGGAAAAATGCAGAAATTCTCCTTATTTAGAGGTAAAATGCAGAAATTCCCCTAATATTGGGAAAAAATGCAGAAATTCCCTTTATTTTGGGGCTAAAAGGCAGAAATTTTCCGTATTTTGAAGAAAAATTGCAGAAATTTTCATAATTTTCGGGCAAAAAGGCTGAAATTCTCCTTATTTTGGGGCAAAATTGCAGAAATTTCCTTTACTGTGGGGCAAAATTGCAGAAATTACCCTTATTTTGGGGCAAAATTGCAGAAATTTCCCTTGTTTTGGGGCAAAATTGCAGAAATTTCACTTATTTCAGGGAAATAAGGCAGAAATTTCTCTTATTTTGGGGCAAAAAGGCAGAAATTTCTTTTATCTTGGTACAAAATTGCAGAAATTTTTCTTATTTTAGAGCAAAAAGACAGAAATTCCCCATATTTTGGGGCAAAAGGCAGAAATTTTCCTTATTTTGAAGAAAAATGCTGAAATTCCCCTTATTTTGGGGCAAAAAGGCAGAAATTCCCTTTATTTTGGGGCAAAAAGCAGACATTTCCCTTATTTTGGGGAAAAATTAGAGAAATTTCACTTATTTCAGGGAAAAAAGTCAGAAATTCCCCTTATTTTGGGGCAAAAACGCAGAAATTCCATTTATTTTTGGGGAAAAGGCAGAAAGTGCACTTATTTTGAGTCAAAAAGTCCGAAAATACCCTTATTTTGGGGCAAAAGTGAAGAAATTTCCCTTTTTTATGGCAAAAAGGTATACATTCCCTTTATTTTCGGGCAAAAAGGCAGAAATTCCCTGTATTTTGGAGCAAAATTGCAGAAATTCCCCTAATTTTGGGGCAAAAAGTCAGAAATTCCCCTTATTTGGGGGCAAAACTGCAGAAATTTCCTTTACTTTGGGGCAAAATTGCAGAAATTTCCCTTATTTTGTGGCAAAATTGCAGAAATTTCACTTATTTCAGGGAAAAAAGGCAAAATTTCTCTTATTTTGGGGCAAAAAGGCAGAAATTCCCCATATTTTGGGGCAAAAGGCAGAAATTCCCCTTATTTTGAGGAAAAAATGCTGAAATTCCCCTTATTTTGGGGAAAAAAGGCAGAAATTACCCTTATTTTGGGGCATAAAGGCAGAAATTCACCTTATTTTGGGGAAAAATTGAAAAAATTTCATATATTTCAGGGCAAAAAGGAAGAAATTTTCCTTATTTTGAGGTAAAATGCTGAAATTAGCTATATTTTGGGACAAAAGGCAGAAATTCCCCTTTTTTGGGGGGCAAATAAGGCAAAATTTCCCTTATTTTCAGGCAAAATTGCAGAAATTTCATTTATTTCAGGGTAAAAAGTCAGAAATTCCCCTTATTTTGGGGCAAAAAGGAGAAATTTCTTTTATTATGGTACAAAATTGAAGAAATTTTCTTTATTTTGGAACAAAAAGGCAGAAATTCCCCATATTTTGGGGTAAAAGGCAGAAATTCTTCTTGTTTTGAGGTAACCTGCAGAAATTCCTTTTATTTAGAGGTAAAATGCAGAAATTCCCCTAATATTGGGGAAAAATGCAGAAATTCCCTTTATTTTGGGGCTAAAAGGCAGAAATTTTCCGTATTTTGAAGAAAAATTGCAGAAATTCTCATAATTTTCGGGCAAAAAGGCTGAAATTCTCCTTATTTGGGGGCAAAAAGACAGAAAATCTCCTTTTTCGGGTGCAAAATTCAAAAATTCCCCTTATTTGGGGCAAAATTGCAGAAATTTCCTCTACTTTGGGGCAAAATTGCAGAAATTTCCCTTATTTTTGGGCAAAATTGCAGAAATTTCACTTATTTAAGGGAAAAAAGGCAGAAATTTCTCTTATTTTGTAAGAAAAAGGCAGAAATTTCTTTTATTGTGGTACAAAATTGCAGAAATTTTTCTTATTTTGGGGCAAAAAGGCATAAATTTCCCATATTTTGGGGCAAAAGGCAGAAATTTCACTTATTTTGAGGAAAAAAGGCTGAAATTCCCCTTATTTTGGGGCAAAAATGCAGAAATTCTTCTTATTTTGGGGCAAAAAGCAGACATTTCCCTTATTTTGGGGAAAAATTTTAGAAATTTCACTTATTTCAGGGCAAAAAGTCAGAATTTCCCCTTATTTTGGGGCAAAAAGACAGAAATTCCATTTATTTTTGGGGAAAAGGCAGAAATTGCACTTATTTTGAGTCAAAAAGGCAGAAAATCGCTTTATTTTGGGGCAAAAGTGAAGAAATTTCCCTTTTTTTTGGCAAAAAGATATACATTCCCTTTATTTTCAGGCAAAAAGGCAGAAATTCCCCGTATTTTGGAGCAAAATTGCAGAAATTCCCCTAATTTTGGGGCAAAAACGCAGAAATTCCCTTTATTTTGGGGTAAAACTGCAAAAATTTCACTTATTTCGCGGCAAAATGGCAGAAATTCCCCTTATTTTCGGCGAAAAACGCAGAAAATCCTCGTATTTTGGAGCAAAATTGGAGAAATTCACCTAATTTTGGGGTAAAACATGCAGTAATTTTCTTTATTTTGTGGCAAATCGGCAAAAATTCCCCTTATTTTGGGGCAAACGGCAGAAATTCCCTTTATTTTAGGGCAAAATTGCAGAAATTTCCATTATTTGGGGGCAAAAAACAGAAATTCCCCTTATTTTGGGGCAAAATTGCAGAAATTTGCTTTATTTGGGGGCAAAAAACAAAAATTCCCCTTATTTTGCGGCAAAATTGCAGAAATTTGCTTTATTTGGGGGCAAAAAACAAAAATCCCCCTTATTTTGCAGCAAAATTGCAGAAATTTGCTTTATTATTTGTGAAATATTGCAGAAAATTCCCTTATTTTAGGGCAAAAGTGCAGAAATTTAACTTATTTCAGAAGAAAACACAAAAATTTTTCTTATTTTAGGGCAAAAAGGCAAAAATTCCCATTATTTTGGGGCAAAAAGCCAGAAATTCACCTTATTTTGGGGTTAAATTGCAGAAATTTCACATATTTCATTGCAAAAAAAGCAAAAATTCTCCTTATTTTGAGGTAAAATGCTGAAATTCCTTATATTTTGGGGCAATAGGCAGAAATTCCCCTTATTTTGGGCCAAAAAAGGCACAAATTTCCCTTATTTTGGGGCAAAATTGCAGAAATTTCATTTATTTCAAGGTATAGAGTCAGAAATTCCCCTTATTTTGGGGCAAAAAGGAGAAATTTGTTTTATTATGGTACAAAATTAAAGAAATTTTCTTTATTTTGGAACAAAAAGGCAGAAATTCACCATATTTTGGGGTAAAAGGCAGAAATTCTTCTTATATTGAGGAAAAATGCAGAAATTCTCCTTATTTAGAGGTAAAATGCAGAAATTCCCCTAATATTGGGAAAAAATGCAGAAATTCCCTTTATTTTGCGGCTAAAAGGCAGAAATTTTCCGTATTTTGAAGAAAAATTGCAGAAATTTTCATAATTTTCGGGCAAAAAGGCTGAAATTCTCCTTATTTTGGGGCAAAATTGCCGAAATTTCCTTTACTGTGGGGCAAAATTGCAGAAATTACCCTTATTTTGGGGCAAAATTGCAGAAATTTCCCTTGTTTTGGGGCAAAATTGCAGAAATTTCACTTATTTCAGGGAAATAAGGCAGAAATTTCTCTTATTTTGAGGCAAAAAGGCAGAAATTTCTTTTATTTTGGTACAAAATTGCAGAAATTTTTCTTATTTTGGAGCAAAAAGACAGAAATTCCTAATATTTTGGGGAAAAAGGCAGAAATTCCCCTTATTTTGAGGAAAAAAGACTGAAATTTCCCCTATTTTGGGGCAAAAAGCAGACATTTCCCTTATTCTGGGGAAAAATTTAGAAATTTCACTTATTTCAGGGCAAAAAGTCAGAAATTCCCCTTATTTTGGGGCAAAAAGACAGAAATTCCGTTTATTCTTGGGGAAAAGGCAGAAATTGCACTTATTTTGAGTCAAAAAGGCGGAAAATGCCCTTATTTTGAAGCAAAAGTGAAGAAATTTCCCTTTTTTATGGCGAAAAGGTATACATTCCATTTATTTTCGGGCAAAATGCAGAAATTCCACGTATTTTGGAGCAAAATTGCAGAAATTCCCCTAATTTTGGGGCAAAAAGACAGGAATTCCCCTTATTGGGGGAAAATTGCAGAAATTTCCTCTACTTTGCGGCAAAATTGCAGAAATTTTCTTTATTATGGTGAAAAATTGCAGAAATTTCTTTTATTTTAGGGCAAAATTACAGAAATTTCACTTATTTCAAAAAAAAAAGCAAAAATTTTTCTTATTTTGGGGCAAAAAGGCAGAAATTCCAATTATTTTGGGGCAAAAAGGCAGAAATTCACCTTATTTTGGGGTAAAATTGCAGAAATTTCACATATTTTGTGGCAAAAGGCAGAAATTCCCCTTTATTGGAGGAAAAAAAACCTGAAATTCCCTTTATTTTGGGGCAAAAACGCAGAAATTTCCCTTATTTTGGGGCAAAAAGCAGACATTTCCCTTATTTTGGTGAAAATTTTTAGAAATTTCACTTATTTCAGGGCAAATATTCAGAAATTCCCCTTATTTTGAGGCAAAAAGACAGAAATTCCGTTTATTTTTGAGGAAAAGGCAGAAATTGCACTTATTTTGAGTCAAAAAGGCTGAAAATCGCTTTATTTTGGTGCAAAAGTGAAGAAATTTCCCTTTTTTATGGCAAAAAGTTATACATTCCCTTTATATTCGGGCAAAAAGGCAGAAATTCCCCGTATTTTGGAGCAAAATTGTAGAAATTCCCCTTATTTTAGGGTAAAACTGCAGAAATTTCACTTATTTCGTGGCAAGATGGCAGAAATTCCCCTTATTTTCGGCGAAAAACGCAGAAAATCCTCGTATTTTGGAGCCAAATTGCAGAAATTCACCTAATTTTGGGGCAAAACATGCAGTAATTTTCTTTATTTTGTGGCAAATAGGCAACAATTCCCCTTATTTTGGGGCAAATGGCAGAAATTCCCATTATTTTAGGGCAAAATTGCAGAAATTTACCTTACTTGGGAGCAAAAAACAAATATTCCCCTTATTTTGGGGCAAAATTGCAGAAATTTGCTTTATTTGGGGGCAAAAAACTGAAATTAACCTTATTTTGCGGCAAAATTGAAGAAATTTGCTTTATTATTGGGGAAAAATTGCAGATAATTCCCTTATTTTAGGGCAAAAGTGCAGAAATTACACTTATTTCAGAAGAAAAAACAAAAATTTTTCTTATTTTGGGGCAAAAAGGCAACAATTCCCATTATTTTGGGGCAAAAAGGCAGAAATTCACCTTATTTTGGGGTTAAATTGCAGAAATTTCACATATTTCATTGCAAAAAACAGAAATTCCCCTTATTTTGAGGTAAAATGCTGAAATTCCCCATATTTTGGTGCAAAAGGCAGAAATTCCCCTTATTTTGGGCCAAAAAAGGAACAAACTTCCCTTATTTTCGGGCAAAATTGCAGAAATTTCATTTATTTCAGGGTAAAAAGTCAGAAATTCCCCTAATTTTGGGGCAAAAAGGAGAAATTTCTTTTATTATGGTACAAAATTGAAGAAATTTTCTTTATTTTGGAACAAAAAGGCAGAAATTCCCCATATTTTGGGGTAAAAGGCAGAAATTCTTCTTGTTTTG
The DNA here is from genome assembly GCF_963924665.1 of Micromys minutus. NCBI lineage: Eukaryota > Metazoa > Chordata > Mammalia > Rodentia > Muridae > Micromys > Micromys minutus. The sequence continues at coordinate 1,015,170 of NW_027667806.1, read as the reverse complement.
AGGTAACATGCAGAAATTCTTTTTATTTAGAGGTAAAATGCAGAAATTCCTCTAATATTGGGGAAAAATGCAGAAATTCCTTTTATTTTGGGGCTAAAAGGCAGAAATTTTCTGTATTTTGAAGAAAAATTGCAGAAATTCTCATAATTTTCGGGCAAAAAGGCTGAAATTCTCCTTATTTTGGGGCAAAAAGACAGAAAATCTCTTTTTTTGGGTGCAAAAATTCAGAAATTCTCCATATTTGGGGCAAAATTGCAGAAATTTCCCTTATTTTGGGGCAAAATTGCAGAAATTTTACTTATTTCAGAGAAAAAATGCAGAAATTTCTCTTATTTTGGAACAAAAAGGCAGAAATTTCTTTTATTTTGATACAAAATTGCAGAAATTTTTCTTATTTTGGGGCAAAAAGGCATAAATTTCCCATATTTTGGGGCAAAAGGCAGAAATTTCACTTATTTTGAGGAAAAAAGGCTGAAATTCCCCTTATTTTGTGGCAAAAAGCAGACATTTCCTTTATTTTAAGGAATAATTTTAGAAATTTCACTTATTTCAGGGCAAAAAGTCAGAAATTCTCCTTATTTTGGGGCAAAAAGACAGAAATTCCATTTATTTTTTTGGGAATAGGCAGAAATTGCACTTATTTTGAGTCAAAAAGGCGGAAAATCGCTTTATTTTGGGGCAAAAGTGAAGAAATTTCCCTTTTTTATGGCAAAAAGATATACATTCCCTTTATTTTCATGAAAAAAGGCTGAAATTCCCCTTATTTTGGAGCAAAATTGCCGAAATTCCTCTAATTTTGAGGCAAAAACGCAGAAATTCCCCTTATTTTGGGGTAATACTGTAGAAATTTCACTTATTTTGCGGCAAGAAGGCAGAAATTCCTTTTATTTTCGGCCAAAAACGCAGAAAATCCTCGTATTTTGGAGCAAAATTGCAGAAATTCACCTAATTTTGGGGTAAAACATGCAGTAATTTTTTTTATTTTGTGGCAAATAGGCAGAAATTCCTCTTATTTTGGGGCAAATGGCAGAAATTCCCTTTATTTTAGGGCAAAATTGCAGAAATTTCCTTTATTTGAGGACAAAAAACAGAAATTCCCCTTATTTTGGGGCAAAATTGCAGAAATTTGCTTTATTTGGGGGCAAAAAACAGAAATTCCCCTTATTTTGTGGCAAAATTGCAGAAATTTGCTTTATTATTTGGGAAATATTGCAGAAAATTCCCTTATTTTAGGGCAAAAGTGCAGAAATTTAACTTATTTCAGAGGAAAAAACAAAAATTTTCTTATTTTGGGGCAAAAAAGCAGAAATTCCCATTATTTTGGGGCAAAAAGGCAGAAATTCACATTATTTTGGGGTAAAATTGCAGAAATTTCACATATTTCTTTGCAAAAAAGCAGAAATTCCCCTTATTTTGAGGTAAAATGATGAAATTCCCCATATTTTAGGACAAAAGGCAGACATTCCTCTTATTTTGGGCCAAAAAAGGCACAAATTTCCCTTATTTTCCGGCAAAATTGCAGAAATTTCATTTATTTCAAGGTATAATGTCAGAAATTCCCCTTATTTTGAAGCAAAAAAAGGAAATTTCTTTTATTATGGTACAAAATTGAAGAAATTTCTTTATTTTGGAACAAAAAGGCAGAAATTCACCATATTTTGGGGTAAAAGGCAGAAATTCTTCTTATTTTGAGGAAAAATGCAGAAATTCCCCTTATTTAGAGGTAAAATGCAGAAATTTCCCTAATATTGGGGAAAAATGCAGAAATACCCTTTATTTTGCGGCTAAAAGGCAGAAATTTTCCGTATTTTGAAGAATAATTGCAGAAATTTTCATAATTTTTGGGCAAAAAGGCTGAAATTCTCCTTATTTTGGGGCAAAATTGCAGAAATTTCCTTTACTGTGGGGCAAAATTGCAGAAATTTCCCTTGTTTTGGGGCAAAATTTCAGAAATTTCCCTTATTTTGGGGCAAAATTGCAGAAATTTCACTTATTTCAGGGAAATAAGGCAGAAATTTCTCTTATTTTGGGGCAAAAATGCAGTAATTTCTTTTATTTTGGTACAAAATTGCAGAAATTTTTCTTATTTTGGGGTAAAAAGACAGAAATTCCCCATATTTTGGGGCAAAAGGCTGAAATTCCCTTTACTTTGAGGAAAAAAGGCTGAAATTCCCCCTATTTTGGGGCAAAAAGGTAGAAATTCCCCTTATTTTGGGGCAAAAAGCAGACATTTCCCTTATTTTGGGGAAAAATTAGAGAAATTTCACTTATTTCAGGGAAAAAAGTCAGAAATTCCCCTTATTTTGGGGCAAAAACGCAGAAATTCCATTTATTTTTGGGGAAAAGGCAGAAAGTGCACTTATTTTGAGTCAAAAAGTCCGAAAATACCCTTATTTTGGGGCAAAAGTGAAGAAATTTCCCTTTTTTATAGCAAAAAGGTATACATTCCCTTTATTTTCGGGCAAAAAGGCAGAAATTCCCCGTATTTTGGAGCAAAATTGCAGAAATTCCCCTAATTTTGGGGCAAAAAGTCAGAAATTCCACTTATTTGGGGGCAAAACTGCAGAAATTTCCTTTACTTTGGGGCAAAATTGCAGAAATTTCCCTTATTTTGTGGCAAAATTGCAGAAATTTCACTTATTTCAGGGAAAAAAGGCAAAATTTCTCTTATTTTGGGGCAAAAAGGCAGAAATTCCCCATATTTTGGGGCAAAAGGCAGAAATTCCCCTTATTTTGAGGAAAAAATGCTGAAATTCCCCTTATTTTGGGGCAAAAAGGCAGAAATTACCCTTATTTTGGGGCATAAAGGCAGAAATTCACCTTATTTTGGGGAAAAATTAAAAAAATTTCATATATTTCAGGGCAAAAAGGAAGAAATTTTCCTTATTTTGAGGTAAAATGCTGAAATTAGCTATATTTTGGGACAAAAGGCAGAAATTCCCCTATTTTGGGGGGCAAAAAAGGCAAAATTTCCCTTATTTTCAGGCAAAATTGCAGAAATTTCATTTATTTCAGGGTAAAAAGTCAGAAATTCCCCTTATTTTGGGGCAAAAAGGAGAAATTTCTTTTATTATGGTACAAAATTGAAGAAATTTTCTTTATTTTGGAACAAAAAGGCAGAAATTCCTCATATTTTGGGGTAAAAGGCAGAAATTCTTCTTGTTTTGAGGTAACCTGCAGAAATTCCTTTTATTTAGAGGTAAAATGCAGAAATTCCCCTAATATTGGGGAAAAATGCAGAAATTCCCTTTATTTTGGGGCTAAAAGGCAGAAATTTTCCGTATTTTGAAGAAAAATTGCAGAAATTCTCATAATTTTCGGGCAAAAAGGCTGAAATTCTCCTTATTTGGGGGCAAAAAGACAGAAAATCTCCTTTTTCGGGTGCAAAATTCAAAAATTCCCCTTATTTGGGGCAAAATTGCAGAAATTTCCTCTACTTTGGGGCAAAATTGCAGAAATTTCCCTTATTTTTGGGCAAAATTGCAGAAAATTCACTTATTTAAGGGAAAAAAGGCAGAAATTTCTCTTATTTTGTAAGAAAAAGGCAGAAATTTCTTTTATTTTGGTACAAAATTGCAGAAATTTTTCTTATTTTGGGGCAAAAAGGCATAAATTTCCCATATTTTGGGGCAAAAGGCAGAAATTTCACTTATTTTGAGGAAAAAAGGCTGAAATTCCCCTTATTTTGGGGCAAAAATGCAGAAATTCTTCTTATTTTGGGGCAAAAAGCAGACATTTCCCTTATTTTGGGGAAAAATTTTAGAAATTTCACTTATTTCAGGGCAAAAAGTCAGAATTTCCCCTTATTTTGGGGCAAAAAGACAGAAATTCCATTTATTTTTGGGGAAAAGGCAGAAATTGCACTTATTTTGAGTCAAAAAGGCAGAAAATCGCTTTATTTTGGGGCAAAAGTGAAGAAATTTCCCTTTTTTTGGCAAAAAGGTATACATTCCCTTTATTTTCGGGCAAAAAGGCAGAAATTCCCTGTATTTTGGAGCAAAATTGCAGAAATTCCCTTAATTTTGGGGCAAAAACGCAGAAATTCCCTTTATTTTGGGGTAAAACTGCAAAAATTTCACTTATTTCGTGGCAAAATGGCAGAAATTCCCCTTATTTTCGGCGAAAAACGCAGAAAATCCTCGTATTTTGGAGCAAAATTGGAGAAATTCACCTAATTTTGGGGTAAAACATGCAGTAATTTTCTTTATTTTGTGGCAAATCGGCAAAAATTCCCCTTATTTTGGGGCAAACGGCAGAAATTCCCTTTATTTTAGGGCAAAATTGCAGAAATTTCCATTATTTGGGGGCAAAAAACAGAAATTCCCCTTATTTTGGGGCAAAATTGCAGAAATTTGCTTTATTTGGGGGCAAAAAACAAAAATTCCCCTTATTTTGCGGGAAAATTGCAGAAATTTTCTTTATTTGGGGGCAAAAAACAAAAATTCCCCTTATTTTGCGGCATAATTGCAGAAATTTGCTTTATTATTTGTGAAATATTGCAGAAAATTCCCTTATTTTAGGGCAAAAGTGCAGAAATTTAACTTATTTCAGAAGAAAAAACAAAAATTTTTCTTATTTTAGGGCAAAAAGGCAAAAATTCCCATTATTTTGGGGCAAAAAGCCAGAAATTCACCTTATTTTGGGGTTAAATTGCAGAAATTTCACATATTTCATTGCAAAAAAGCAAAAATTCCCCTTATTTTGAGGTAAAATGCTGAAATTCCTAATATTTTGGGGCAAAAGGCAGAAATTCCCCTTATTTTGGGCCAAAAATGGCACAAATTTCCCTTATTTTGGGGCAAAATTGCAGAAATTTCATTTATTTCAAGGTATAAAGTCAGAAATTCCCCTTATTTTGGGGCAAAAAGGAGAAATTTCTTTTATTATGGTACAAAATTAAAGAAATTTTCTTTATTTTGGAACAAAAAGGCAGAAATTCACCATATTTTGGGGTAAAAGGCAGAAATTCTTCTTATTTTGAGGAAAAATGCAGAAATTCTCCTTATTTAGAGGTAAAATGCAGAAATTCCCCTAATATTGGGAAAAAATGCAGAAATTCCCTTTATTTTGGGGCTAAAAGGCAGAAATTTTCCGTATTTTGAAGAAAAATTGCAGAAATTTTCATAATTTTCGGGCAAAAAGGCTGAAATTCTCCTTATTTTGGGGCAAAATTGCAGAAATTTCCTTTACTGTGGGGCAAAATTGCAGAAATTACCCTTATTTTGGGGCAAAATTGCAGAAATTTCCCTTGTTTTGGGGCAAAATTGCAGAAATTTCACTTATTTCAGGGAAATAAGGCAGAAATTTCTCTTATTTTGGGGCAAAAAGGCAGAAATTTCTTTTATCTTGGTACAAAATTGCAGAAATTTTTCTTATTTTAGAGCAAAAAGACAGAAATTCCCCATATTTTGGGGCAAAAGGCAGAAATTTTCCTTATTTTGAAGAAAAATGCTGAAATTCCCCTTATTTTGGGGCAAAAAGGCAGAAATTCCCTTTATTTTGGGGCAAAAAGCAGACATTTCCCTTATTTTGGGGAAAAATTAGAGAAATTTCACTTATTTCAGGGAAAAAAGTCAGAAATTCCCCTTATTTTGGGGCAAAAACGCAGAAATTCCATTTATTTTTGGGGAAAAGGCAGAAAGTGCACTTATTTTGAGTCAAAAAGTCCGAAAATACCCTTATTTTGGGGCAAAAGTGAAGAAATTTCCCTTTTTTATGGCAAAAAGGTATACATTCCCTTTATTTTCGGGCAAAAAGGCAGAAATTCCCCGTATTTTGGAGCAAAATTGCAGAAATTCCCCTAATTTTGGGGCAAAAAGTCAGAAATTCCCCTTATTTGGGGGCAAAACTGCAGAAATTTCCTTTACTTTGGGGCAAAATTGCAGAAATTTCCCTTATTTTGTGGCAAAATTGCAGAAATTTCACTTATTTCAGGGAAAAAAGGCAAAATTTCTCTTATTTTGGGGCAAAAAGGCAGAAATTCCCCATATTTTGGGGCAAAAGGCAGAAATTCCCCTTATTTTGAGGAAAAAATGCTGAAATTCCCCTTATTTTGGGGAAAAAAGGCAGAAATTACCCTTATTTTGGGGCATAAAGGCAGAAATTCACCTTATTTTGGGGAAAAATTGAAAAAATTTCATATATTTCAGGGCAAAAAGGAAGAAATTTTCCTTATTTTGAGGTAAAATGCTGAAATTAGCTATATTTTGGGACAAAAGGCAGAAATTCCCCTTTTTTGGGGGGCAAATAAGGCAAAATTTCCCTTATTTTCAGGCAAAATTGCAGAAATTTCATTTATTTCAGGGTAAAAAGTCAGAAATTCCCCTTATTTTGGGGCAAAAAGGAGAAATTTCTTTTATTATGGTACAAAATTGAAGAAATTTTCTTTATTTTGGAACAAAAAGGCAGAAATTCCCCATATTTTGGGGTAAAAGGCAGAAATTCTTCTTGTTTTGAGGTAACCTGCAGAAATTCCTTTTATTTAGAGGTAAAATGCAGAAATTCCCCTAATATTGGGGAAAAATGCAGAAATTCCCTTTATTTTGGGGCTAAAAGGCAGAAATTTTCCGTATTTTGAAGAAAAATTGCAGAAATTCTCATAATTTTCGGGCAAAAAGGCTGAAATTCTCCTTATTTGGGGGCAAAAAGACAGAAAATCTCCTTTTTCGGGTGCAAAATTCAAAAATTCCCCTTATTTGGGGCAAAATTGCAGAAATTTCCTCTACTTTGGGGCAAAATTGCAGAAATTTCCCTTATTTTTGGGCAAAATTGCAGAAATTTCACTTATTTAAGGGAAAAAAGGCAGAAATTTCTCTTATTTTGTAAGAAAAAGGCAGAAATTTCTTTTATTTTGGTACAAAATTGCAGAAATTTTTCTTATTTTGGGGCAAAAAGGCATAAATTTCCCATATTTTGGGGCAAAAGGCAGAAATTTCACTTATTTTGAGGAAAAAAGGCTGAAATTCCCCTTATTTTGGGGCAAAAATGCAGAAATTCTTCTTATTTTGGGGCAAAAAGCAGACATTTCCCTTATTTTGGGGAAAAATTTTAGAAATTTCACTTATTTCAGGGCAAAAAGTCAGAATTTCCCCTTATTTTGGGGCAAAAAGACAGAAATTCCATTTATTTTTGGGGAAAAGGCAGAAATTGCACTTATTTTGAGTCAAAAAGGCAGAAAATCGCTTTATTTTGGGGCAAAAGTGAAGAAATTTCCCTTTTTTTTGGCAAAAAGGTATACATTCCCTTTATTTTCAGGCAAAAAGGCAGAAATTCCCCGTATTTTGGAGCAAAATTGCAGAAATTCCCCTAATTTTGGGGCAAAAACGCAGAAATTCCCTTTATTTTGGGGTAAAACTGCAAAAATTTCACTTATTTCGCGGCAAAATGGCAGAAATTCCCCTTATTTTCGGCGAAAAACGCAGAAAATCCTCGTATTTTGGAGCAAAATTGGAGAAATTCACCTAATTTTGGGGTAAAACATGCAGTAATTTTCTTTATTTTGTGGCAAATCGGCAAAAATTCCCCTTATTTTGGGGCAAACGGCAGAAATTCCCTTTATTTTAGGGCAAAATTGCAGAAATTTCCATTATTTGGGGGCAAAAAACAGAAATTCCCCTTATTTTGGGGCAAAATTGCAGAAATTTGCTTTATTTGGGGGCAAAAAACAAAAATTCCCCTTATTTTGCGGCAAAATTGCAGAAATTTGCTTTATTTGGGGGCAAAAAACAAAAATCCCCCTTATTTTGCAGCAAAATTGCAGAAATTTGCTTTATTATTTGTGAAATATTGCAGAAAATTCCCTTATTTTAGGGCAAAAGTGCAGAAATTTAACTTATTTCAGAAGAAAACACAAAAATTTTTCTTATTTTAGGGCAAAAAGGCAAAAATTCCCATTATTTTGGGGCAAAAAGCCAGAAATTCACCTTATTTTGGGGTTAAATTGCAGAAATTTCACATATTTCATTGCAAAAAAAGCAAAAATTCTCCTTATTTTGAGGTAAAATGCTGAAATTCCTTATATTTTGGGGCAATAGGCAGAAATTCCCCTTATTTTGGGCCAAAAAAGGCACAAATTTCCCTTATTTTGGGGCAAAATTGCAGAAATTTCATTTATTTCAAGGTATAGAGTCAGAAATTCCCCTTATTTTGGGGCAAAAAGGAGAAATTTGTTTTATTATGGTACAAAATTAAAGAAATTTTCTTTATTTTGGAACAAAAAGGCAGAAATTCACCATATTTTGGGGTAAAAGGCAGAAATTCTTCTTATATTGAGGAAAAATGCAGAAATTCTCCTTATTTAGAGGTAAAATGCAGAAATTCCCCTAATATTGGGAAAAAATGCAGAAATTCCCTTTATTTTGCGGCTAAAAGGCAGAAATTTTCCGTATTTTGAAGAAAAATTGCAGAAATTTTCATAATTTTCGGGCAAAAAGGCTGAAATTCTCCTTATTTTGGGGCAAAATTGCCGAAATTTCCTTTACTGTGGGGCAAAATTGCAGAAATTACCCTTATTTTGGGGCAAAATTGCAGAAATTTCCCTTGTTTTGGGGCAAAATTGCAGAAATTTCACTTATTTCAGGGAAATAAGGCAGAAATTTCTCTTATTTTGAGGCAAAAAGGCAGAAATTTCTTTTATTTTGGTACAAAATTGCAGAAATTTTTCTTATTTTGGAGCAAAAAGACAGAAATTCCTAATATTTTGGGGAAAAAGGCAGAAATTCCCCTTATTTTGAGGAAAAAAGACTGAAATTTCCCCTATTTTGGGGCAAAAAGCAGACATTTCCCTTATTCTGGGGAAAAATTTAGAAATTTCACTTATTTCAGGGCAAAAAGTCAGAAATTCCCCTTATTTTGGGGCAAAAAGACAGAAATTCCGTTTATTCTTGGGGAAAAGGCAGAAATTGCACTTATTTTGAGTCAAAAAGGCGGAAAATGCCCTTATTTTGAAGCAAAAGTGAAGAAATTTCCCTTTTTTATGGCGAAAAGGTATACATTCCATTTATTTTCGGGCAAAATGCAGAAATTCCACGTATTTTGGAGCAAAATTGCAGAAATTCCCCTAATTTTGGGGCAAAAAGACAGGAATTCCCCTTATTGGGGGAAAATTGCAGAAATTTCCTCTACTTTGCGGCAAAATTGCAGAAATTTTCTTTATTATGGTGAAAAATTGCAGAAATTTCTTTTATTTTAGGGCAAAATTACAGAAATTTCACTTATTTCAAAAAAAAAAGCAAAAATTTTTCTTATTTTGGGGCAAAAAGGCAGAAATTCCAATTATTTTGGGGCAAAAAGGCAGAAATTCACCTTATTTTGGGGTAAAATTGCAGAAATTTCACATATTTTGTGGCAAAAGGCAGAAATTCCCCTTTATTGGAGGAAAAAAAACCTGAAATTCCCTTTATTTTGGGGCAAAAACGCAGAAATTTCCCTTATTTTGGGGCAAAAAGCAGACATTTCCCTTATTTTGGTGAAAATTTTTAGAAATTTCACTTATTTCAGGGCAAATATTCAGAAATTCCCCTTATTTTGAGGCAAAAAGACAGAAATTCCGTTTATTTTTGAGGAAAAGGCAGAAATTGCACTTATTTTGAGTCAAAAAGGCTGAAAATCGCTTTATTTTGGTGCAAAAGTGAAGAAATTTCCCTTTTTTATGGCAAAAAGTTATACATTCCCTTTTATTCGGGCAAAAAGGCAGAAATTCCCCGTATTTTGGAGCAAAATTGTAGAAATTCCCCTTATTTTAGGGTAAAACTGCAGAAATTTCACTTATTTCGTGGCAAGATGGCAGAAATTCCCCTTATTTTCGGCGAAAAACGCAGAAAATCCTCGTATTTTGGAGCAAAATTGCAGAAATTCACCTAATTTTGGGGCAAAACATGCAGTAATTTTCTTTATTTTGTGGCAAATAGGCAACAATTCCCCTTATTTTGGGGCAAATGGCAGAAATTCCCATTATTTTAGGGCAAAATTGCAGAAATTTACCTTACTTGGGAGCAAAAAACAAATATTCCCCTTATTTTGGGGCAAAATTGCAGAAATTTGCTTTATTTGGGGGCAAAAAACTGAAATTAACCTTATTTTGCGGCAAAATTGAAGAAATTTGCTTTATTATTGGGGAAAAATTGCAGATAATTCCCTTATTTTAGGGCAAAAGTGCAGAAATTACACTTATTTCAGAAGAAAAAACAAAAATTTTTCTTATTTTGGGGCAAAAAGGCAACAATTCCCATTATTTTGGGGCAAAAAGGCAGAAATTCACCTTATTTTGGGGTTAAATTGCAGAAATTTCACATATTTCATTGCAAAAAACAGAAATTCCCCTTATTTTGAGGTAAAATGCTGAAATTCCCCATATTTTGGTGCAAAAGGCAGAAATTCCCCTTATTTTGGGCCAAAAAAGGAACAAACTTCCCTTATTTTCGGGCAAAATTGCAGAAATTTCATTTATTTCAGGGTAAAAAGTCAGAAATTCCCCTAATTTTGGGGCAAAAAGGAGAAATTTCTTTTATTATGGTACAAAATTGAAGAAATTTTCTTTATTTTGGAACAAAAAGGCAGAAATTCCCCATATTTTGGGGTAAAAGGCAGAAATTCTTCTTGTTTTGAGGTAACATGCAGAAATTCTTTTTATTTAGAGGTAAAATGCAGAAATTCCTCTAATATTGGGGAAAAATGCAGAAATTCCTTTTATTTTGGGGCTAAAAGGCAGAAATTTTCTGTATTTTGAAGAAAAATTGCAGAAATTCTCATAATTTTCGGGCAAAAAGGCTGAAATTCTCCTTATTTTGGGGCAAAAAGACAGAAAATCTCTTTTTTTGGGTGCAAAAATTCAGAAATTCTCCATATTTGGGGCAAAATTGCAGAAATTTCCCTTATTTTGGGGCAAAATTGCAGAAATTTTACTTATTTCAGAGAAAAAATGCAGAAATTTCTCTTATTTTGGAACAAAAAGGCAGAAATTTCTTTTATTTTGATACAAAATTGCAGAAATTTTTCTTATTTTGGGGCAAAAAGGCATAAATTTCCCATATTTTGGGGCAAAAGGCAGAAATTTCACTTATTTTGAGGAAAAAAGGCTGAAATTCCCCTTATTTTGTGGCAAAAAGCAGACATTTCCTTTATTTTAAGGAATAATTTTAGAAATTTCACTTATTTCAGGGCAAAAAGTCAGAAATTCTCCTTATTTTGGGGCAAAAAGACAGAAATTCCATTTATTTTTTTGGGAATAGGCAGAAATTGCACTTATTTTGAGTCAAAAAGGCGGAAAATCGCTTTATTTTGGGGCAAAAGTGAAGAAATTTCCCTTTTTTATGGCAAAAAGATATACATTCCCTTTATTTTCATGAAAAAAGGCTGAAATTCCCCTTATTTTGGAGCAAAATTGCCGAAATTCCTCTAATTTTGAGGCAAAAACGCAGAAATTCCCCTTATTTTGGGGTAATACTGTAGAAATTTCACTTATTTTGCGGCAAGAAGGCAGAAATTCCTTTTATTTTCGGCCAAAAACGCAGAAAATCCTCGTATTTTGGAGCAAAATTGCAGAAATTCACCTAATTTTGGGGTAAAACATGCAGTAATTTTCTTTATTTTGTGGCAAATAGGCAGAAATTCCTCTTATTTTGGGGCAAATGGCAGAAATTCCCTTTATTTTAGGGCAAAATTGCAGAAATTTCCTTTATTTGAGGACAAAAAACAGAAATTCCCCTTATTTTGGGGCAAAATTGCAGAAATTTGCTTTATTTGGGGGCAAAAAACAGAAATTCCCCTTATTTTGTGGCAAAATTGCAGAAATTTGCTTTATTATTTGGGAAATATTGCAGAAAATTCCCTTATTTTAGGGCAAAAGTGCAGAAATTTAACTTATTTCAGAGGAAAAAACAAAAATTTTCTTATTTTGGGGCAAAAAAGCAGAAATTCCCATTATTTTGGGGCAAAAAGGCAGAAATTCACATTATTTTGGGGTAAAATTGCAGAAATTTCACATATTTCTTTGCAAAAAAGCAGAAATTCCCCTTATTTTGAGGTAAAATGATGAAATTCCCCATATTTTAGGACAAAAGGCAGACATTCCTCTTATTTTGGGCCAAAAAAGGCACAAATTTCCCTTATTTTCCGGCAAAATTGCAGAAATTTCATTTATTTCAAGGTATAATGTCAGAAATTCCCCTTATTTTGAAGCAAAAAAAGGAAATTTCTTTTATTATGGTACAAAATTGAAGAAATTTCTTTATTTTGGAACAAAAAGGCAGAAATTCACCATATTTTGGGGTAAAAGGCAGAAATTCTTCTTATTTTGAGGAAAAATGCAGAAATTCCCCTTATTTAGAGGTAAAATGCAGAAATTTCCCTAATATTGGGGAAAAATGCAGAAATACCCTTTATTTTGCGGCTAAAAGGCAGAAATTTTCCGTATTTTGAAGAATAATTGCAGAAATTTTCATAATTTTTGGGCAAAAAGGCTGAAATTCTCCTTATTTTGGGGCAAAATTGCAGAAATTTCCTTTACTGTGGGGCAAAATTGCAGAAATTTCCCTTGTTTTGGGGCAAAATTTCAGAAATTTCCCTTATTTTGGGGCAAAATTGCAGAAATTTCACTTATTTCAGGGAAATAAGGCAGAAATTTCTCTTATTTTGGGGCAAAAATGCAGTAATTTCTTTTATTTTGGTACAAAATTGCAGAAATTTTTCTTATTTTGGGGTAAAAAGACAGAAATTCCCCATATTTTGGGGCAAAAGGCTGAAATTCCCTTTACTTTGAGGAAAAAAGGCTGAAATTCCCCCTATTTTGGGGCAAAAAGGTAGAAATTCCCCTTATTTTGGGGCAAAAAGCAGACATTTCCCTTATTTTGGGGAAAAATTTAGAAATTTCACTTTTTTCAGGGAAAAAAGTCAGAAATTCCCCTTATTTTTGGGCAAAAAGACAGAAATTCCGTTTATTTTTGGGGAAAAGGCAGAAATTGCGCGTATTTTTAGTCAGAAAAGCAGAAAATGCCCTTATTTTGAAGCAAAAGTGAAGAAATTTCCCTTTTTTTATGGCGAAAAGGTATACATTCCCTTTATTTTCGGGCAAAATGAAGAAATTCCACGTATTTTGGAGCAAAATTGCAGAAATTCCCCTAATTTTAGGGCAAAAAGGCAGAAATTCCCCTTATTGGGGGAAAATTGCTAAAATTTCCTTTACTTTGCGGCAAAATTTCAGAAATTTTCTTTATTATGGGGAAAAATTGCAGAACTTTCTTTTATTTTAGGGCAAAATTACAGAAATTTCACTTATTTCAGAAAAAAAAGCAAAAATTTTTCTTATATTGGGGCAAAAAGGCAGAAATTCCAATTATTTTGGGGCAAAAAAGCAGAAATTCACTTTATTTTGAGGTAAAATTGCAGAAATTTCATATATTTCAGCGCAAAAAGGCAGAAATTCCCCTTATTATGAGGTAAAATGCTGAAATTCCCCATATTTGGGGCAAAAGGCAGAAATTCCCATAATTTTGTGGCAAAAAGGCACAAATTTCCCTTATTTTCGGGCAAAATTGCACAAATTTCATTTATTTCAGTGTAAAAAGTCAGAAATTCCCCTTATTTCAGGGCAAAAAGTAGAAATTTCTTTTATTATGGTACAAAATTGAAGAAATTTTCTTTATTTTGGAACAAAAAGGCAGAAATTCCCCATAATTTGCGGTAAAAGGCAGAAATTCTTCTTATTTTGAAGTAAAATGCAGAAATTCCCCTTATTTAGAGGTAAAATGCAGAAATTTCCCTAATAATGGGGAAAAATGCAGAAATTCCCTTTATTTTGCGGCTAAAAGGCAGAAATTTTCCGTATTTTGAAGAAAAATTGCACAAATTTTCATAATTTTCGGGCAAAAAGTCTGAAATTCTTCTTATTTTGGGGCAAAATTGCAGAAATTTCCTTTACTGTGGGTCAAAATTGCAGAAATTTCCCTTGTTTTGGGGCAAAATTGCAGAAATTTCCATTATTTTGGGGCAAAATTGCAGAAATTTAACTTATTTCAGGGAAATAAGGCAGAAATTTCTCTTATTTTGGGGCAAAAATGCAGAAATTTCTTTTATTTTGGTACAAAATTGCAGAAATTTTTCTTATTTTGGGGTTAAAAAGACAGAAATTCCCCATATTTTGGGGCAAAAGGCAGAAATTCCCCTTATTTTGAGGAAAAAAGGCTGAAATTCCCCCTATTTTGGGGCAAAAAGGCAGAAATTCTCCTTATTTTGGGGCAAAAAGCAGACATTTCCCTTATTTTGGGGAAAAATTTAGAAATTTCACTTTTATCAGGGAAAAAAGTCAGAAATTCCTCTTATTTTTGGGCAAAAAGACAGAAATTCCGTTTATTTTTGGGGAAAAGGCAGAAATTGCACGTATTTTTAGTCAGAAAGGCGGAAAATGCCCTTATTTTGAAGCAAAAGTGAATAAATTTTCCTTTTTTATGGCGAAAAGGTATACATTCCCTTTATTTTCGGGCAAAATGAAGATATTCCACGTATTTTGGAGCAAAATTGCAGAAATTCCCCTAATTTTAGGGCAAAAAGGCAGAAATTCCCCTTATTGGGGGAAAATTGCTAAAATTTCCTTTACTTTGCGGCAAAATTTCAGAAATTTTCTTTATTATGGGGAAAAATTGCAGAACTTTCTCTTATTTTAGGGCAAAATTGCAGAAATTTCACTTATTTCAAAAAAAAAGCAAAAATTTTTCTTATTTTTTTTCAAAAAAGCAGAAATTCCCATTATTTTGGGGCAAAAAGGCATAAATTCACCTTATTTGGGGGTAAAATTGCAGAAATTTCACATATTTCAAGGCAAAGAGGCAGAAATTCCCCTTATTTTGAGGTAAAATTCTGAAATTCCCCATATTTTGGGGCAAAAGGTAGAAATTCCCGTTATTTTGTGGCAAAAAGGCACAAATTTCCCTTATTTTCGGGCAAAATTGCAGAAATTTCATTTATTTCAGGGTAAAAAGTCGAAATTCCTCTTAATTTGATGAAAAAAGGCTGAAATTCCCCTTATTTTGTGGCAAAAAGGCAGAAATTCCCCTTATTTTGGGGCAAAAAGCAGACATTTTCCTTATTTTGGAGAAAAATTTTAGAAATTTCACTTATTTCAGGACAAAAAGTCAGAAATTCTCCTTATTTTCTGGCAAAAAGACAGAAATTCCGTTTATTTTTGGGGAAAAGGCAGAAAGTGCACTTATTTTGAGTCAAAAAGTCGGAAAATCCTCTTATTTTGGGGCAAAAGTGAAGAAATTTTCCTTTTTTATGGCAAAAAGATATACATTCCCTTTATTTTCGGGCAAAAAGGCAGAAATTCCCCATATTTTGGAGCAAAATTGCAAAAATTCCCCTAATTTTGGGGCAAAAAGGCACAAATTCCCTTTATTTTGGGGTAAAACTGCAGAAATTTCACTTATTTCGTGGCAAAATGGCAGAAATTCCTCTTATTTTCGGCGAAAAAGGCAGAAAATCTTCGTATTTTGGAGCAAAATTGCAGATATTCACCTAATTTTGGGGTAAAACATGCAGTAATTTTCTTTAATTTGTGGCAAAATGGCAGAAATTCTCCTTATTTTGAAAGCAAATGGCAGAAATTCCCCTTATTTTAGGGCAAAATGGCAGAAATTTCCCTTATTTGTAGGCAAAAAACAGAAATTCCCTTTATTTTGGTGCAAAATTGCAGAAATTTCACATATTCCAGGGCAATAAGGCAGAAATTCCCCTTATTTTGAGCTAAAATGCTGAAATTCCCCATATTTTGGGACAAAAGGCAGAAATTCCTTTTATTTTGGGGCAAAAAAGCACAAATTTCCCTTATTTTCGGGCAAAATTGCAGAAATTTCATTTATTTCTGGGTGAAAAGTCAGAAATTCCCATAATATTGGGGCAAAAAGGAGAAATTTCTTTTATTATGGTACAAAATTGAAGAAATTTTCTTTATTTTGGAACAAAAAGGCAGAAATTCCCCATATTTTGGGGTAAAAGGCAGAAATTTTTCTTATTTTGAGGTAAAATGCAGAAATTCTTCTTATTTAGAGGTAAAATGCAGAAATTTCCCTAATATTGGGGGAAAATGCAGAAATTCCCTTTTTTTGAGGCTAAAAGGCAGAAATTTTTCGTATTTTGAAGAAAAATTGCAGAAATTCTCATAATTTTCGGGCAAAAAGGCTGAAATTCTCCTTATTATGGGGCAAAAAGAGAGAAAATCTTTTTTTTGGGTGCAAAAAGTCAGAAATCCCCCTTATTTGGGGCAAAATTGCAAAAAATTTATTTACTTTGGAGCAAAATTGCAGAAATTTCCTTTATTTTGGGGCAAAATTGCAGAAATTTCACTTATTTCAGGGAAAAAAGTTAGAATTTTTTTTTTATTTTGGGGCAATAAGGCAGAAATTTCTTTTATTTTGGTACAAAATTGCAGAAATTTTTTTTATTTTGGGGCAAAAAGGCAGAAATTCCCCGTATTTTGGAGCAAAATTGCAGAAATTCCCTAATTTTAGGGCAAAAAGGCAGAAAATCCCCTTATTTTGGGGTAAAACTGCAGAAATTTCACTTATTTCGTGGCAAAATGGCAGAAATTCCCCTTATTTTCGGCGAAAAAGGCAGAAATTCCTCAATTTTGGAGATAAAATTGCAGAAATTCACCTAATTTTGGGGTAAAACATGCAGTAATTTTCTTTATTTTGGGGCAAAAATGCAGAAATTTCCCTTATTTGGGGGCAAAAAACATAAATTCCCCTTATTTTGGGGCAAAATTGCAGAAATTTCCTTTATTATGGGGAAAAATTGCAGAAATTTCCCTTATTTTAGGACAAAATTGCAGAAATTTCACTTATTCAGAGAAAAAAATAAAAATTTTTCTTATTTTGGGGCGAAAATGCAGAAATTTTCCTTATTTTGGGGAAAAAAGGCAGAAATTCCCCTTATTTTGGAATAAAATTGCAGAAATTTCACATATTTCAGGGCAAAAAGGCAGAAATTCCCCTTATTTTGTGACAAAAAGGCAGAAAATCCCCTTAATTTTGGGCAAAAAGGCAGAAATTCCTTGTATTTTGGAGCAAAATTGCAGAAATTCCCCTAATATTGGGGCAAAAAGGCAGAAGTTCCCCTTATTTTCGAAGAAAGAGGCAGAAATTCCCTGTATTTTGAAGCAAAATTGCAGAAACTCCCCTAATTTTGGGGCAAAAAGGCAGAAATTCCCTTTATTTTGGGACAAAAATACAGAAATTCTCCTTATTTCGGGTCAAAAAGTCAGAAAATTTTCTTATTTTGGTGCAAAATTGAAGAAATTTCCCTTATTTTGGGGCAAAATTGCAGAAATCTCCCTTATTTTGGGGCAAAATTGGAGAAATTTTATTTATTTTGGTACAGAATTGCGGAAATTTTTTTTTATTTTGTGGCAAGAAGGCAGAAATTTTTTATATTTTGTGGCAAAAAGGCACAAATTTTTCTTATTTTCAGACAAAATTGCAGAAATTTCATTTATTTCAGGACAAAAAATCAAAATTCCTTTTATTTTGGGGCAAAAAGCAGAAATTTCTTTTATTTTGGTACAAAATTGAAGAAATTTTCCCTATTTTGGAACAAAAAGGCAGAAATTCCCCTTATTTTGAGGTAAAAAGGCGGAAATTCCCCTTATTTTGGGGCAAAAAGGCAGAAATTTCCTTTACTTTGTGGCAAAAAGGCAGAAATTCCCTTTATTTTGGGGCAAAATTGCAAAAATTTCACTTTTTCAGGGCCAAAAGTCAGAAATTTGCCTTATTTTGTGGCAAAAAGCAGAAATTCCCCTAATTTTGGGGCCAAAACCAGAAATTTCCCTTATTTTGGGCTAAAATTGCGGAAATTTCAAATATTTCAGGGCAAAAAGGCAGAAATTCCACTTAATTTCGGGCTATAAGGCAGAAATTCCCTGTATTTTGGAGCAAAATTTCACAAATTCCCCTAATTTTGAGGGAAAATGCAGAAATACACATTATTTTGGAGCAAAAAGATAGAAATTCTCCTTATTTCAGGGCAAAAAGTCAGAAATTCCCCTTATTTTGGGGCAAAATGGCAAAAATTTCTTTTAATTTGTGGCAAAATTGCAGAAATTTTTCTTATTTTGGTCAAAATTGCAGAAATTTCACTTATTTCAGGGAAAGAAGACAGAAATTTCTCTTGTTTTGGGGCAAAAGGGCTGAAATTTCTTTTATTTTGGTATAAAATTGCAGAAATTTTCTTTATTTTGAGGCAAAAATGCAGAAATTCCCCATATTTTGGGGCAAAAAGGCAGAGATTACCCTTATTATGAGGAAAAAGGCTGAAATTCCCCTTATTTTGGGGCAAAAAAAAAGAAATTCCCATTATTTTGTGGCAAAAAGGCAGAAAATTCTTTTATTTTGGAACAAAATTGCACAAATATCACTTATTTCAGGGCAAAATTCAAAAATTCCTTTTATTTTGTGGCAAAAAGACAGAAATTCCGTTTATATTTGGGTAAAAAGGCAGAAATTTCACTTATTTTGAGGTAAAAAGGCAGAAATTTCTCTTATTTTGGGGCAAAAATGAAGAAATTTTCCTTTTTTGTGGCAAAAGGTATACATTCCCCTTATTTTCGGGCAAAAAAGCAGAAATTCCCCGTATTTTGGAGCAAAATTGCAGAAATTCCCCTAGTTGTGGGGCAAAAAGGCAGAAATTCCCTATATGTTGGGGCAAAAAACAGAAATTCTCCTTATTTTGGGGAAAAACTCAGAAATTCCACTTATTTTGGGGCAAAATTCCAGAAATTTCCTTTATTTTGGTGCAAAATTGCAGAAATTTTCCTTATTTTGGGGCAAAATTGCAGAAATTTCACTTATTTCAGGAAAAAAGGCAGAAATTTTCTTTATTTTAGGGCAAAAAGGCAGAAATTCTTAATATTTTGTGGCAAAAATGCAGAAATTCCCCTTATTTTGAAATAAAAAGGCTAAAATTTCCCTTATTTGTGTGCAAAAAGGCAGAAATTTTCCTTATTTTGGGGCAAAATTGAAGAAATTGCACTTTTTTCAGGGTAATAAATCAGAAATTTTCCTTATTTTGGGGCAAAAAGACAGAAATTCCCTTTGTTTTGGGGGAAATATACAGAAATTCCACTTATTTAGAGGCAAAAAGGCAGAAATTCCCCTTATTTTGGGGCAAAAATGAAGAAAATTCCCTTTTTTATGGCAAAAAGTTATGCATTCCCCTTATTTTCGGGCAAAAAGGCAGAAATTCCCTGTATTTTGGAGCAAAATTGCAGAAATTCCCCTTATTTCAAGGTAAAAAGCTGAAATTCCCCTTATTTGGGGGCAAAACCAGAAATTTTTCTTATTTTGGGGCAAAATTGAAGAAATTTAACTTATTTCAGGGTAATAAGTCAGAAATTCCCCTTATTTTGGGGCAAAAAAGAGAGAAATTCCCTTTGTTTTAAGGGAAAAATACAGAAATTCCATTTATTTAGTGACAAAAAGGCAGAAATTCCCTTTATTTTTGGGCAAAAATGAAGAAATTTCCCTTTTTTATGGCAAAAAGGTATGCATTCCCCTCATTTTCGGGCAAAAAGGCAGAAATTTCCCGTATTTTGGAGCAAAATTGCAGAAATTCCCTTAATTTTGGAGCGAAAGGCAGAAATTCCCTTTATTTTTGGGCAAAAATCAGAAATTCCCGTTATTTAGGGGCAAAATTCCAGAAATTTCTTTTATTTTGGGGCAAAATGGAAGAAATTTACCTTATTTTGGGGCAAAATTGCAGAAATTTACTGTATTTGGGGCAAAATTGCAGTAATTTCACTTATTTTCAGGTAAAAAGGCTGAAATTTCCTTTTTGGGGGGCAAAAAGTGAGAAATTCCCCTTTTCGGGGCTAAATTGCAGATATTTTCCTTATTTGGAGCAAAAAGGCAGAAATTCCTTATATTTTTGGGCAAAAAGGCAGAAATTCCCCTTATTTTGAGGTAATAAGGCAGAAATTTCCCTTATTTTGGGGCAAAAAGGCAGAAATTCTCTTTATTTTGGGATAAAATTGCAGAAATTTCAAATATTTCAGGGCAAAATGGCAGAAATTCCCCTTATTTTGTGGAAAAAAATGAAATCCCTAATTTTTGGCTAAAATTGCAGATATTTCACTTATTTTGTGACAAAAAGCCAGAAATACCATTTAATTTCGGGCAAAAAGGCAGAAATGACCCGTATTTTGGGGCAAAAAGGCACAAATTTCCCTTATTTTCGGGCAAAATTGCAGAAATTTCATTTATTTCAGGGTAAAAAGTCAGAAATTCCCCTTATTTTGGGGCAAAAAGCAGAAATTTCTTTTATTATGGTACAAAATTGAAGAAATTTTCCTTATTTTGGAACAAAAAGGCAGAAATTCCCCATATTTTGGGGCAAAATGCAGAAATTCCCCTTATTTAGAAGTAAAATGAAGAAATTCCCCTAATATTGGGAAAAAATGCAGAAATTCCCTTTATTTTGGGGGCTAAAAGGCAGAAATTCCCCGTATTTTGAAGCAAAATTGCATAAATTCTCATAAATTTAGGGCAAAAAGGCTGAAATTCTTTTTATTTTGGTGCAAAAAAAAGAAAATCTCCGTTTTTCGAGGGCAAAAAGTCAGAAATTCCCCTTATTTGGGGCAAAATTGCAGAAATTTCCTTTACTTTGGGGCAAAATTGCAGAAATTTTCTTTATTATGGGGCAAAATTGTAGTAATTTCACATATTTCAGGGAAAAAAGGCAGAAATTTCTCTTATTTTGGGGCAAAAAGGCAGAAATTTCTTTTATTTTGGTACAAAATTGCAGAAATTTTTTATATTTTGGGGCAAAAACTCAGAAATTCCTCATACTTTGGGGCAAAAGGCAGAAATTCCCCTTATTTTGAGGAAAACAGGCTGAAATTCCCCTTATTTTGGGGCAAGAAGGCAGAAATTCCCCGTATTTTGGGGCAAAAAGCAGACATTTCCCTTATTTTGGGGAAAATTTCAGAAATTTAACTTATTTAAGGGCAAAAAGTCAGAAATTCAACTTATTTTGGGGCAAAAAGACTAAAATTCCGTTTATTTTTGGGGAAAAGTAAGAAATTGCACTTATTTTGAGGCAAAAAGGCGGAAAATCCCCTTATTTTGGGGTAAAAATGAAGAAATTTCCCTTTTTATGGCAAAAAGGAATACACTCCCTTTATTTTCGGGCAAAAAGGCAGAAATTCCCCATATATTGCAGCAAAATTGCAGAAATTCCCCTAATTTTAAGGCAAAAAGGCAGAAATTCCCCTTATTTTGGGGTAAAACTGCAGAAATTTCACTTATTTCACGGCAACATTGCAGAAATTCTCCTTATTTTCGGCGAAAAAGGCAGAAAATCCCCGTATTTTGGAGCAAAATTGCAGAAATTCACCTAATTTTGGTGTAAAACATGCAGTAATTTTCTTTGTTTTGGGGCAAAAATGCAGAAATTCCCCTTATTTTGGGGCAAAAGGCAGAAATTCCCCTTATTTTAGAAGAAAATTGCTGAAATTTCCCTTATATGGGGACAAAAAACAGAAATTCCTTTTATTTTGGGGCAAAATTGCAGAAAAATTCCTTTATTATGGGGAAAAATTGCAGAAATTTCTTTTATTTTAAGGCAAAATTGCAGAAATTTCACTTATTTCAGAGAAAAAAAGCAAAAATTTTTATTTTGGGGTAAAAAGGCAGAAATTCCCATTTTTTTGGGAAAAAAAGGCAGAAATTCACCTTATTTTGGGGTAAAATTGCAGACATTTCACATATTTCAGGGCAAAAAGGCAGAAATTTCCATTATTTGGGAGCAAAAAGGCAGAAATTCCCTTTATTTGGGGATAAAATTGCAGAAATTTCTATTGTTTGGGGGAAAAAAGGCAGAAAATCCCCTTAATTTCGGGCAAAAAGGCAGAAATTCCTTGTATTTTGAAGAAAAATTCCAGAAATTCCCCTAATATTGGGGCAAAAATGCAGAAATTCCCTTTATTTGGGGTAAATCGGCATAAGTTCCCCTTATTTTCGGGAAAAGAGGCAGAAATTTTCTGTATTTTGAAGCAAAATGCAGAAACTCCCCTAATTTTGTGGCAAAAAGGAAGAAATTCCCTTTATTTTGAGGCAAAAATACAGAAACTCTTCTTATTTCGGGGAAAATATCAGAAATTTCCCTTATTTTGGGGCAAAATTTTAGAAATTTCTTTTATTTTGGTACAGACTTGCAGAAATTTTTCTTATTTTGTGGCAAAAAGGCAGAAATTCCCCATATTTTGGTGCAAAAAGCCTGAAATTCCTCTTATTTTGAGGTAAAATCCTGAAATTCCCCATATTTTGGGGCAAAAGTGCAGAAATTCCCCTCATTTGGGGCAAAAAAACACAAATTTCCCTTATTTTCGGGCAAAATTGCAGGAATTTCATTTATTTCAGGGCAAAAAGTCAGAAATTACTTTTATTTTGGGGCAAAAAGCAGATATTTCTCTTATTTTGATACAAAATTGTAGAAATTTTTCTTATTTTGGAACAAAAAGGCAGAAATTACCCATATTTTGGGGCAAAAGGCAGAAATTCCCCTTATTTTGAGGTAAAAAGGCTGAAATTCCCATTATTTTGGGGCAAAAAGGCAGAAATTCTTTTTACATTGTGGCAAAAAGGTAGAAATTCCCGTTAATTGGGGCAGAAAAGCAGAAATTGTCCTTATTTAAGGGCAATAGGGCAGAAATTCTCAATATTTTGTGGCAAAAAGGCAGAAATTCCCCTTATTTGGAGGTAAAATGCTGAAATTCATATTATTTTCGGCAAAAAGGCAGAAATTCCTGTTATGTTGGGGCAAAATTGCAGAAATTTCAATTATTTCAGGGCAAAAAGTGAGAAATTTGCCTTATTTTGGGGCTAAAAGCAGAAATTCCCCTAATTTTGGGGCCAAAAACAGAAATTCCCCTTATTTTGGGGTAAAATGGCAGAAATTTCAAATATTTCAGGGCAAAAAGGCAGAAATATCACTTTATTTCGGGCAATAACGCAGAAATTCCCCGTATTTTAAAGCTAAATTTCAGAAATTCCCCTTATATTGGTGCAAAAATGCAGAAATTCCCTTTTTTTTTGTGCAATAAGGCAGATTTCCCCGTATTTTGAAGCAAAATTGCACCTATTCCCCTAATTTTGAGGGAAAATGCAGAAATTCACATTATTTTGGGGCAAAAAGACAGAAATTCTCATTATTTCAGGGCAAAAAGTCAAAAATTCCCCTTATTTTGTGGCAAAGTTGCAGAAATTTCCTTTATTTTGGGGCAAAGTTGCAGAAATTTCCTTTATTTTGGGGCAAAATTGCAGAAATTTCACTTATTTCAGAGAAAAAACACAGAAATTTCTCTTATTTTGGGGCTAAAGGGCAGAAATTTCTTTTATTTTGGTACAAAATTGAGGCAAAAATGTAGAAATTCCCCATATTTTGGGGCAAAAAGCCAGAGATTCCCCTTATTATGAGGTAAAATGCTGAAATTCCCCTTATTTTGGGGAAAAAAGACAGAAATTCCCTTTATTTTGTGGCAAAAACGCAGAAATTTTTCTTAATTTGGGGCAAAATTGCAGAAATTTCACTTATTTCAGGGCAAAATTTAAAAAATTACTTTTATTTTGGGGCAAAAAGACAGAAATTCTGTTTATTTTTGGGTAAAAAGGCAGAAATTTCACTTATTTTGAGGTAAGAAGGCAGAAATTCCTCTTATTTGGGGGTAAAAATGAAGAAATTTCC
Source organism: Micromys minutus (assembly GCF_963924665.1). Classification (NCBI taxonomy): domain Eukaryota; kingdom Metazoa; phylum Chordata; class Mammalia; order Rodentia; family Muridae; genus Micromys; species Micromys minutus. Next base: position 991,443 of record NW_027667806.1, on the reverse strand, counting down.
CTTTTTTGTGGCAAAAGGTATACATTCCCTTTATTTTCGGGCAAAAAAGCAGAAATTCCTCGTATTTTGGAGCACAATTGCAGAAAATCCCCTAACTGTGGAACAAAAAGTCAGAAAATCCTTATATGTTCGGTCAAAAAGTCAGAAATTCTCCTTATTTTGGGGCAAAACTCAGAAATTCCACTTATTTTGGGGCAAAATTCCAGAATTTTTCCTTATTTGGGGGCAAAATTGCAGAAATTTCACTTATTTTGGGGCAAAATTGAAGAAATTTCACTTATTTCAGGGAAAAAAGGTGGAAATTTTCCTTATTTTGGGGCAAAAAGGTAGAAATTCCTAATATTTTGTAGCAAAAATGCAGAAATTCCCCTTATTTTTAGGTAAAAAGGCTAAAATTCCCCTTATTTGGGGGCAAAAAGGCAGAAATTTCCCTTATTTTGGGGCAAAATTGCAGAAATTTCACTTATTTCAGGGTAATAAGTCAGAAATTCCCCTTATTTTGGGGCAAAAAAGACAGAAATTCCCTTTGTTTTGGGGGAAAAAGACAGAAATTCCACTTATTTAGAGGCAAAAATGCAGAAATTCCTCTTATTTTGAAGCAAAAATGAAGAAATTTCCCTTTTTTATGGCAAAAAGGTATGCTTTCCCCTTATTTTCAGGCAGAAAGGCAGAAATTCCCCGTATTTTGGAGCAAAATTGCAGAAATTCCCCTAATTGTGGGGCTAAAAGGCAGAAATTCCCTATATGTTGGGGCAAAAAGACAGAAATTCTCTTTATTTTGGGGCAAAACTCAGAAATTCCACTTATTTTGGGGAGAAATTGCAGGAATTTACCTTATTTTATGGCAAAGTTGCAGAAATTTTCCTTAGTTGGGGCAAAATTGCAGAAATTTCACTTATTTTCAGGTAAAAGGATGACATTTCCTTTATTTTGGGGCAAAAAGGTAGAAATTCCCCTTATTTTGGGGCAAAATTGCAGAAATTTTCCTTATTTTGGGGCAAAAAGGCAGAAATTCCTTATATTTTGGGACAAAAAGGCAGAAATTCCTCTTATTTTGAGGTAATAAGGCTGAAATTCCCCTTATTTTGGGGCAAAAAGGCAGAAATTCCCTTTATTTTGGGGTAAAATTGCAGAAATTTCAAATATTTCAGGTCAAAATGGCAGAAATTTTTCTTATTTTGGGTCAAAAAGATGAAATCCCTAATTATTGGCTAAAATTGCAGAAATTTCACCTATTTCTGGACAATAAGGCAGAAATTCCACTCAAATTCGGGCAAAAAGGCAGAAATGACCCATATTTTAGAGCAAAACTAGAGAAATTCTCCTAATATTGGTGCAAAAATGTAGAAATTTCCTTTATTTAGGAGGGAAAAATGCAGAAATTCCCCATATTTTGGTGCAAAACGGCTGAAATTCTTCTTATTATGAGGTAAAATGTTGAAATTCCCCATATTTTGGGAGAAAAGGCAGAAATTCTTCTTATTTTGAGGCAAAAGGCAGAAATCCCCCTTATTTTCAAGCAACATTGCAGAAATTTCATTTATTTTACGGCAAAAAGTCAGAAATTCCCCTTATTTTGGGGCAAAAAACAGAAATTTCTTTTATTATGGTACAAAATTAAAAAAATTTTCCTTATTTTGGAACATAAAGGCAGAAATTTTCCATATATTGGGGCAAAATGCAGAAATTATTCTTATTTTGAGGTAAAATGCAGAAATTCCCTTTATTTTAGGGCTAAAAGGCAGAAATTCCCCGTATTTTGAAGCAAAATTGCAGAAATTCTCATAATTTTCGGGCAAAAAGGCAGAAATTCTCCTTATTTTGTGGCCAAAAGGCAGAAAATCCCCTTTATTCGGGAGGAAAAAGTCAGAAAATACCCTTATTTTGGGGCAAAATTGCAGAAATTTCCTTTACATTGGGGCAAAATTGCAGAAATTTTCCATATTTTGGGGCAAAATTGCAGAAATTTCACTTATTTCAGGGAAAAAAAGGCAAAAATTTCTCTTATTTTGGGGCAAAAAGGCAGAATTTTTTTTTATTTTGGTACAAAATTGCAGAAATTTTTCTTATTTTGGGGCAAAAAGACGGAGATTGCACTTATTTTGAGTCAAAAATGCAGAAAATCCCCTTATTTTGGGACAAAAGTGAAAAATTTCCCTTTTTTATTAGAAAAAGTTATACATTCCCTTTATTTTCAAGCAAAAAGGCAGAAATTCCCTATATTTTGGAGCAAAATTGCATAAATTCTCCGAATTTTGGGGCAAAAAGGCAGAAATTCCCCTTATTTTGGGGTAAAACTGCAGAAATTTCACTTATTTCGCGGCAAAATGGCAGAAATTCTTCTTATTTTCGGCGAAAAAGGCAGAAAATCCTTGTATTTTGGAGCAAAATTGCAGAAATTCACCTAATTTTGGGGTAAAACATGCAGTAATTTTCTTTATTTTGTGGCAAAAAGGCAGAAATTTTTCTTATTTTGGGGCAAATGCCAGAAATTCCCCTTATTTTAGGGCAAAATTGCAGAAATTTCCCTTATTTGGGAGCAAAAAACAGAAATTCCCCTTATTTTGCGGCATAATTGCAGAAATTTGCTTTATTATGGGGAAAAATTGCAGAAATTTCCCTTATTTTAGGGCAAAATTGCAGAAATTTCACTTATTTCAGAAAAAAAAGCAAAAATTTTTATTATTTTAGGGAAAAAAGGCAGAAATTCTCATTATTTTTGGGCAAAAAGGCAGAAATTCACCTTATTTTGGGGTAAAATCACAGAAATTTCACATATTTCAGGGCAAAAATGCAGAAATTCCGCTTATTTTGAGGTAAAATGCTGAAATTCCCCAATTTTGGGGCAAAAGGCAGAAATTCCCTTTATTTTGGGGCAAAAAGGCACAAATTTTCCTTATTTTCGGGCAAAATTGCAAAAATTTCATTTATTTCAAGGTAAAAAGTCAGAAATTCCCCTTATTTTGGGGCAAAAAAAAGGAATTTTTTTTATTATGGTACAAAATTGAAGAAATTTTCTTTATTTTGGAACAAAAAAGCAGAAATTCCCCATATTTTGGGGTAAAAGGCAGAAATTCTTCTTATTTTTAGGGAAAATGCAGAAATTCCCCTTATTTAGAGGTAAAATGTAGAAATTCCCCTAATATTGGGGAAAAATGCAGAAATTCCCTTTATTTTGGGGCTAAAAGGCAGAAATTCCCCATATTTTGAAGCAAAATTGCAGAAATTCTCATAATTTTCGGGCTATAAGCCTGAAATTCTCTTTATTTTGGGGCAACAAGACAGAAAATCTCCTTTTTTCGAGTGCAAAAATTCAAAAGTTCTTCTTATTTGGGGCAAAATTGCAGAAATTTCCTCTACTTTGGGTCAAAATTGCAGAAATTTCCCTAATTTTGGGGCAAAATTGCAGAAATTTCACTTATTTCAGGGAAAAAAGGCAGAAATTTCTCTTATTTTGGGGCAAAAAGGCAGAAATTTTCTTTATTTTGGTACAAAACTGCAGAAATTTTTCTTATTTTGGGGCAAAAAGGCAGAAATTCCCCTTATTTTGAGGTAAAAAGGCTGAAATTTCCCTTATTTGGTGGCAAAAAGGCAGAAATTCTCCTTATTTTGAGGCATAAAGCAAACATTTCCCTTATTTTGGGAAAAAATTTTAGAAATTTCACTTATTTCAGGGCAAAAAGTCATAAATTCCCCTTATTTTGGGGCAAAAAGCAGAAATTTCTTTTATTATGGTACAAAATTGAAGAAATTTTCCTTATTTTGGAACAAAAAGGCAGAAATTCCTTATATTTTGAGGTAAAAGGCAGAAATTCTTCTTATTTTGAGGTAATATGCAGACATTCCCTTTATTTTGGGGCTAAAAGGCAGATATTCTCCGTATTTTGAAGCAAAATTGCAGAAATTCTCATAATTTTCAGGCAAAAAGGCAGATATTCTCCTTATTTTGGGGCAAAAAGACAGAATATCCCCTTTTTTCAGGAGAAAAATGTCAGAAAATCCCTTTATTTTGGGGCAAAATTGCAGAAATTTCCTTTACATTGGGGCAAAATTGCCGAATTTTTTTTATTTTGGGGCAAAATTGCAGAAATTTCACTTATTTCATAAAAAAAAGGCAAAAATTTCTCGTATTTTGGGGTAAAATGGCAAAAATTTCTTTTATTTTGGTACAAAATTAGAGAAATTTTTCTTATTTTGGGGCAAAAAAGGAGAAATTCCCCTTATTTTGGGGAAAAAGCCATAAATTCCCCATATTTTGGGGCAAAAGCAGACATTTCTCTTATTTTGGGGAAAAATTTTAGAAATTTCACTTATTTCAGGGCATAAAGTCAGAAATTCTCCTTATTTTGCGGGAAAAAGACAGAAATTCCGATTATTTTTGGGGAAAAGGCAGAAATTGCACTTATTTTGAGTCAAAAAGGCGGAAAATCACCTTATTTTGGGGCAAAAGTGAAGAAATTTCCCTTTTATATTGCAAAAACGTATACATTCCCTTTATTTTCGGGCAAAAAAGGCAGAAATTCCCCGTATTTTGGAGCAAAATTGCAGAAATTCCCCTAATTTTGGGGCAAAAAGCAGAAATTCCCCTTATTTTGGGGTAAAACTGCAAAAATTTCACTTATTTCGTGGCAAGATGGCAGAAATTCCTCTTATTTTCAGGGAAAAACGCAGAAAATCCTCGTATTTTGGAGCAAAATTGCATAAATTCACCTAATTTTGGAGTAAAACATGCAGTAATTTTCTATATTTTCTGGCAAAAAAGCAGAAATTCCCCTTATTTTGGGCAAATGGCAGAAATTCCCCTTATTTTAGGGCAAAATTGGAGAAATTTCCCTTATTTGTGGGAAAAAACCAGAAATTCCCCTTTATTTTGGGGCATAATTGCAGAAATTTGCTTTATTATGGAGAAAAATTGCAGAAATTTCCCTTTATTAGGGCAAAATTGAAAAAATTTCACTTATTTCAGAAAAAAAAGCAAAAATTTTTCTTATTTTTTGGCAAAAAGGCAGAAATTCCCATTATTTTGGGGCAAAAAGGCAGAAATTCATCTTATTTTGGAATAAAATTGCAGAAATTTCACATATTTTAGGGCAAAAAGGCAGAAATTCCCTTTATTTTGAGGTAAAAGGCTGAAATTCCCCATATTTATGGCAAAAGGCAGAAATTCCCCTTATTTTAGGGCAAAAAGCCACAAATTTTCCTTATTTTGGGGCAAAATTGCAAAAATTTCATTTATTTCAGGGTAAAAAGTCAGAAATTCCCCTTATTTTGGGGCAAAAATGATAAATTTTTTTTATTATGGTACAAAATTGAAGAAATTTTCTTTATTTTGGAACAAAAAGGCAGAAATTCCCCATATTTTGTGGTAAAAGGCAGAAATGGTTCTTATTTTGAGGTAAAATGCAGAAATTCCCCTTATTTAGAGGTAAAATGTAGAAATTCCTTAATATTGGGGAAAAATGCAGAAATTCCCTTTATTTTGGGGCTAAAAGGCAGAAATTTTCCGTATTTTGAAGAAAATTGCAGAAATTCTCATAATTTTCGGGCTAAAAGGCTGAAATTCTCCTTATTTTGAGGCAAAAAGACAGAAAATCTCCTTTTTTCTAGTGCAAAAATTCAGAAATTCCCCTTTTTTGAGGCAAAATTGCAGAAATTTCCTTTACTTTGGGTCAAAATTGCAGAAATTTCCCTTATTTTGGGGCAAAATTGCAGAAATTTCACTTATTTAAGGGAAAAAAGGCAGAAATTTCTTTTATTTTGGTCCAAAAGGCAAAAATTTCTTTTATTTTGGTACAAAATTGCAGAAATTTTTCCTATTTTGGGGCAAAAAGGCAGAAATTCCCCTTATTTTGAGGTATAAAGGCTGAAATTCCCCTTATTTGGGGGCAAAAAGGCAGAAATTCTCCTTATTTTGAGGCAAAAAGAAAACATTTCCCTTATTTTGGGGAAAAATTTTAGAAATTTCACTTATTTCAGCGCAAAAAGTCAGAAATTCCCCTTATTTTGGGGCAAAAAGCAGAAATTTCTTTTATTATGGTACAAAATTGACGAAATTTTTCTTATTTTGGAACAAAAATGCAGAAATTCTTCATATTTTGGAGCAAAATGCAGAAATTATTCTTATTTTGAGGTAAAATGATGAAATTCCCATTATTTTGGGGCTAAAAGGCAGAAATTCCCCGTATTTAGGGGCAAAAAGCAGACATTTCTCTTATTTTGGGGAAAAATTTTAGAAATTTCACTTATTTCAGGGCATAAAGTCAGAAATTTTCCTTATTTTGCGGCAAAAAGACAGAAATTCCGTTTATATTTGGGGAAAAGGCAGAAATTGCACTTATTTTGAGTCAAAAAGGCGGAAAATCACCTTATTTTGGGGCAAAAGTGAAGAAATTTCCCTTTTTTATGGCAAAAAGTATACATTGCCTTCATTTTTGGGCAAAAAGGCAGAAATTCCCCGTATTATGGAGCAAAATTGCAGAAATTCCCCTAATTGTGGGGCAAAAAGGCAGAAATTCCCCTTTATTTTGGGGTAAAACTGCAGAAATTCCCCTTATTTTCGGCGAAAAACGCAGAAAATCCTCGTATTTTCGAGCAAAATTGAAGAAATTCACCTAATTTTGGGGTAAAACATGCAGTAATTTTCTATATTTTGTGGCAAAAAGGCAGAAATTCCACTTATTTTGGGTCAAATGGCAGGAATTCCCCTTATTTTAGGGCAAAATTGCAGAAATTTCACTTATTTTTTAAAAAAAAGCAAAAATTTTTCTTATTTTGGGGCAAAAAGGCAGAAATTCCTATTATTTTGAGGTAAAATGCTGAAATTCCCCTTATTTTGGGGCAAAAAGAAGAAATTTCACTTATTTCAGGGAAAAAGGCAGAAATTTCTTTTATTTTGGGGCAAAAGGCAAAAATTTCTTTTATTTTGGTACAAAATTGCAGAAATTTTTCCTATTTTGGGGCAAAAAATCAGAAATTTCTTTTATTTTGAGGTAAAAAGGCTGAAATTCCCATTATTTGGGGGCAAAAAGGCAGAAATTCTCCTAATTTTGAGGCAAAAAGAAAACATTTCCCTTATTTTGGGGAAAAATTTTAGAAATTTCACTTATTTCAGGGCAAAAATTCAGAAATTCCCCTTATTTTGGGGCAAAAAGCAGAAATTTCTTTTATTATGGTACAAAATTGACGAAATTTTCCTTATTTTGGAACAAAAAGGCAGAAATTCTCCACATTTTGGAGCAAAATGCAGAAATTATTCTTATTTTGAGGTAAATGCAGAAATTCACTTTATTTTTGAGCTAAAAGGCAGAAATTCCCCGTATTTAGGGGCAAAAAGCAGACATTTCTCTTATTTTGGGGAAAAATTTTATAAATTTCACTTATTTCAGGGCATAAAGTCAGAAATTTTCCTTATTTTGCGGCAAAAAGACAGAAATTCCGTTTATTTTTGGGGAAAAGGCAGAAATTGCACTTATTTTGAGTCAAAAAGGCGGAAAATCACCTTATTTTGGGGCAAAAGTGAAGAAATTTCCCTTTTTTATGGCAAAAAGGATACATTCCCTTTATTTTCGGGCAAAAAGGCAGAAATTCCCCGTATTTTGGAGCAAAATTGCAGAAATTTCTCTAATTTTGGGGCAAAAAGGCAGAAATTCCCCTTATTTTGGGGTAAAACTGCAGAAATTTCACTTATTTTGCGGCAAGATGGCAGAAATTCCCCTTATTTTCGGTGAGAAACGCAGAAAATCCTCGTATTTTGGAGCAAAATTGCAGAAATTCACCTAAATTTGGGGTAAAACATGCAGTAATTTTCTATATTTTGTGGCAAAAAGGCAGAAATTCCACTTATTTTGGGTCAAATGGCAGGAATTCTCCTTATTTTAGGGCAAAATTGCAGAAATTTCTCATATTTGTTGGCAAAAACCAGAAATTCCCCTTATTTTGGGGCAAAATTGCAGAAATTTCCCTTATTTTGGGGCAAAAATGCAGAAATTTCACTTATTTTAGGGAAAAAGGCAGAAATTTCTTTTATTTTGGGGCAACAGGCAAAAATTTCTTTTATTTTGGTACAAAATTGCAGAAATTTTTCCTATTTTGGGGCAAAAAAGCAGAAATTCCTTTTATTTTGAGGTAAAAAGGCTGAAATTCCCCTTATTTGGGGGCAAAAAGGCAGAAATTCTCCTAATTTTGAGGCAAAAAGAAAACATTTCCCTTATTTTGGGGAAAAATTTTAGAAATTTCACTTATTTCAGGGCAAAAAGTCAGAAATTCCCATTATTTTGGGGCAAAAAGCAGAAATTTCTTTTATTATGATACAAAATTGACGAAATTTTCCTTATTTTGGAACAAAAAGGCAGAAATTCTCCATATTTTGGAGCAAAATGCAGAAATTATTCTTATTTTGAGGTAAATGCAGAAATTCCCTATATTTTCGAGCTAAAAGGCAGAAATTACCCGTATTTAGGGGCAAAAAGCAGACATTTCTCTTATTTTGGGGAAAAATTTTATAAATTTCACTTATTTCAGGGCATAAAGTCAGAAATTTTCCTTATTTTGCGGCAAAAAGACAGAAATTCCGTTTATTTTTTGGGAAAAGGCAGAAAATGCACTTATTTTGAGTCAAAAAGGCGGAAAATCACCTTATTTTGGGGCAAAAGTGAAGAAATTTCCCTTTTTTATGGCAAAAAGTATACATTCCCTTTATTTTCGGGCAAAAAGGCAGAAATTCCCCGTATTTTGGAGCAAAATTGCAGAAATTTCTCTAATTTTGGGGCAAAAAGGCAGAAATTCCCCTTATTTTGGGGTAAAACTGCAGAAATTTCACTTATTTTGCGGCAAGATGGCAGAAATTCCCCTTATTTTCGGTGAGAAACGCAGAAAATCCTCGTATTTTGGAGCAAAATTGCAGAAATTCACCTAAATTTGGGGTAAAACATGCAGTAATTTTCTATATTTTGTGGCAAAAAGGCAGAAATTCCACTTATTTTGGGTCAAATGGCAGGAATTCTCCTTATTTTAGGGCAAAATTGCAGAAATTTCTCATATTTGTTGGCAAAAACCAGAAATTCCCCTTATTTTGGGGCAAAATTGCAGAAATTTCCCTTATTTTGGGGCAAAAATGCAGAAATTTCACTTATTTTAGGGAAAAAGGCAGAAATTTCTTTTATTTTGGGGCAAAAGGCAAAAATTTCTTTTATTTTGGTACAAAATTGCAGAAATTTTTCCTATTTTGGGGCAAAAAAGCAGAAATTTTTTTTATTTTGAGGTAAAAAGGCTGAAATTCCCCTTATTTGGGGGCAAAAAGGCAGAAATTCTCCTAATTTTGAGGCAAAAAGAAAACATTTCCCTTATTTTGGGGAAAAATTTTAGAAATTTCACTTATTTCAGGGCAAAAAGTCAGAAATTCCCCTTATTTTGGGGCAAAAAGCAGAAATTTCTTTTATTATGGTACAAAATTGACGAAATTTTCCTTATTTTGGAACAAAAAGGCAGAAATTCTCCATATTTTGGAGCAAAATGCAGAAATTATTCTTATTTTGAGGTAAATGCAGAAATTCCCTTTATTTTCGAGCTAAAAGGCAGAAATTACCCGTATTTAGGGGCAAAAAGCAGACATTTCTCTTATTTTGGGGAAAAATTTTATAAATTTCACTTATTTCAGGGCATAAAGTCAGAAATTTTCCTTATTTTGCGGCAAAAAGACAGAAATTCCGTTTATTTTTGGGGAAAAGGCAGAAAATGCACTTATTTTGAGTCAAAAAGGCGGAAAATCACCTTATTTTGGGGCAAAAGTGAAGAAATTTCCCTTTTTTATGGCAAAAAGTATACATTCCCTTTATTTTCGGGCAAAAAGGCAGAAATTCCCCGTATTTTGGAGCAAAATTGCAGAAATTTCTCTAATTTTGGGGCAAAAAGGCAGAAATTCCCCTTATTTTGGGGTAAAACTGCAGAAATTTCACTTATTTTGCGGCAAGATGGCAGAAATTCCCCTTATTTTCGGTGAGAAACGCAGAAAATCCTCGTATTTTGGAGCAAAATTGCAGAAATTCACCTAAATTTGGGGTAAAACATGCAGTAATTTTCTATATTTTGTGGCAAAAAGGCAGAAATTCCACTTATTTTGGGTCAAATGGCAGGAATTCTCCTTATTTTAGGGCAAAATTGCAGAAATTTCTCATATTTGTTGGCAAAAACCAGAAATTCTCCTTATTTTGGGGCAAAATTGCAGAAATTTCCCTTATTTTGGGGCAAAAATGCAGAAATTTCACTTATTTTAGGGAAAAAGGCAGAAATTTCTTTTATTTTGGGGCAAAAGGCAAAAATTTCTTTTATTTTGGTACAAAATTGCAGAAATTTTTCCTATTTTGGGGCAAAAAAGCAGAAATTCCTTTTATTTTGAGGTAAAAAGGCTGAAATTCCCCTTATTTGGGGGCAAAAAGGCAGAAATTCTCCTAATTTTGAGGCAAAAAGAAAACATTTCCCTTATTTTGGGGAAAAATTTTAGAAATTTCACTTATTTCAGGGCAAAAAGTCAGAAATTCCCCTTATTTTGGGGCAAAAAGCAGAAATTTCTTTTATTATGGTACAAAATTGACGAAATTTTCCTTATTTTGGAACAAAAAGGCAGAAATTCTCCATATTTTGGAGCAAAATGCAGAAATTATTCTTATTTTGAGGTAAATGCAGAAATTCCCTTTATTTTCGAGCTAAAAGGCAGAAATTCCCCGTATTTAGGGGCAAAAAGCAGACATTTCTCTTATTTTGGGGAAAAATTTTATAAATTTCACTTATTTCAGGGCATAAAGTCAGAAATTTTCCTTATTTTGCGGCAAAAAGACAGAAATTCCGTTTATTTTTGGGGAAAAGGCAGAAATTGCACTTATTTTGAGTCAAAAAGGCGGAAAATCACCTTATTTTGGGGCAAAAGTGAAGAAATTTCCCTTTTTTATGGCAAAAAGTATACATTCCCTTTATTTTCGGGCAAAAAGGCAGAAATTCCCCGTATTTTGGAGTAAAATTGCAGAAATTCCCCTAATTTTGGGGCAAAAAGGCAGAAATTCCTCTTATTTTGTGGTAAAACTGGAGAAATTTCAATTATTTCGCGGCAAGATGGCAGAAATTCCCCTTATTTTCGGCGAATAACGCAGAAAATCCTCATATTTTGGAGCAAAATTGCAGAAATTCACCTAATTTTGGGGTTAAACATGCATTAATTTTCTATATTTTGTGGCAAAAAGGCAGAAATTCCACTTATTTTGGGTCAAATGGCAGAAATTCCCCTTATTTTAGGGAAAAAGTGCAGAAATTTCCCTTATTTGTGGGCAAAAACCAGAAATTCCCCTTTTGTGGGGGCAAAATTGCACAAATTTGCTTTATTATGGAGAAAAATTGCAGAAATTTCCCTTATTTTTATTCCAAAATTGCAGAAATTTCACTTATTACAGAAAAAAAAGCAAAAATTTTTCTTATTTTGGGGCAAAAAGGCAGAAATTCCTATTATTTTTGGGCAAAAGGCAGAAATTCACCTTATTTTGGGGTAAAATTGCAGAAATTTCACATATTTCAGGGCAAAAGGCAGAAATTCCCTTTATTTTGAGGTAAAATGCTGAAATTCCCCATATTTGTTGGCAAATAGCCACAAATTTCCCTCATTTTCGGGCAAAATTTCAGAAATTTCATTTATTTAAGGGTAAAAAGTCAGAAATTCCCCTTATATTGGGGCAAAAAAGAGAAATTTCTTTTATTATGGTACAAAATTGAAGAAATTTTTTTTTATTTTGGAATAAAAAGGCAGAAATTCTCCATAATTTGGGGTAAAAGGCAGTAATGGTTCTTATTTTGAGGTAAAATGCAGAAATTCCCTTTATTTAGAGGTAAAATGTAGAAATTCCCTTAATATTGGGGAAAAATGCAGAAATTCCCTTTATTTTAGAGCTAAAAGGCAGAAATTTTCCGTATTTTGATAAAAAATTGCAGAAATTCTCATGATTTTCGGGCAAAAAGGCTGAAATTCTCCTTATTTTGGGGAAAAAAGAAAGAAAATCTCCTTTTTTCAGGTGCAAAAAGTCAGAAATTCCCTTTATTTGGGGCAAAATTGCAGAAATTTCCTTTACTTTGTGGAAAAATTGCAGAAATTTCACTTATTTTGGGGCAAAATTGCAGAAATTTCACTTATTTCAGGGAAAAAAGGCAGAAATTTCTTTTATTTTGGGGCAAAATGCAGAAAGTCCCCTTATTTTGGGGCAAAAAGCCATAAATTTCCCATATTTTGGGGCAAAAGCAGACATTTCTCTTATTTTGGGATAAAATTTTAGAAATTTCACTTATTTCAGGGCATAAAGTCAGAAATTCCCCTTATTTTGCAAAAAAAGATAGAAATTCCGTTTATTTTTGGGGAAAAGGCAGAAATTGCACTTATTTTGAGTCAAAAAGGCGGAAAATCACCTTCTTTTGGGGCAAAAGTGAAGAAATTTCCCTTTTTTATGGCAAAAAGGTATACATTCCCTTCATTTTCGGGCAAAAAGGCAGAAATTCCCCGTATTTTGGAGCAAAATTGCAGAAATTCTCCTAATTTTGGGGCAAAAAAGCAGAAATCCCCCTTATTTTGTGGTAAAACTGCAAAAATTTCACTTATTTCGCAGCAAGATGGCAGAAATTCCCATTATTTTCGGCCAAAAACGCAGAAAATCCTCGTATTTTGGAGCAAAATTGCAGAAATTCACCTAATTTTGGGGTAAAACATGCAGTAATTTTCTATATTTTGTGGCAAAAATCAGAAATTCCCATTATATTGGGCAAATGGCAGGAATTCCCTTTATTTCAGGGCAAAATTGCAGAAATTTCCCTTATTTGTGGGCAAAAACCAGAAATTCCCCTTATTTTGGGGCATAATTCCAGAAATTTGCTTTATTATGGAGAAAAATTGCAGAAATTTCTTTTTTTAGGGCAAAATTGCAGAAATTTCACTTATTTCAGAAAAAAAAGCAAAAATTTTTCTTATTTTGGGGCAAAAAGGCAGAAATTCCCATTATTTTGGGGCAAAAAGGCAGAAATTCACCTTATTTTGGAATAAAATTGCAGAAATTTTACATATTTCAGGGCAAAAATGCAGAAATTCCCCTTATTTTGAGGTAAAATGCTGAAATTCCCCATATTTATGGCAAAAGGCAGAAATTCCCCTTATTTTGGGGCAAAAAGCCACAAATTTTCCTTATTTTTGGGCAAAATTGAAAAAATTTCATTTATTTCAGGGTAAAAAGTCAGAAATTCCCCATACTTTTGGGCCAAAAGGATAAATTTTTTTTATTATGGTACAAAATTGAAGAAATTTTCTTTATTTTGGAACAAAAAGGCAGAAATTCCCCATATTTTGTGGTAAAAGGCAGAAATTCTTCTTATTTTGAGGTAAAATGCAGAAATTCCCCTTATTTAGAGGTAAAATGTAGAAATTCCCCTAATATTGGGGAAAAATGCAGAAATTCCCTTTATTTTGCGGCTAAAAGGCAGAAATTTTCCGTATTTTGAAGAAAATTGCAGAAATTCTCATAATTTTCGGGCTAAAAGGCTGAAATTCTCCTTATTTTGAGGCAAAAAGACAGAAAATCTCCTTTTTTCTAGTGCAAAAATTCAGAAATTCCCCTTTTTTGAGGCAAAATTGCAGAAATTTCCTTTACTTTGGGTCAAAATTGCAGAAATTTCCCTTATTTTGGGGCAAAATTGCAGAAATTTCACTTATTTAAGGGAAAAAGGCAGAAATTTCTTTTATTTTGGGCCAAAAGGCAAAAATTTCTTTTATTTTGGTACATAATTGCAGAAATTTTTCCTATTTTGGGGCAAAAAGGCAGTAATTCTCCTTATTTTGAGGCAAAAAGAAAACATTTCCCTTATTTTGGAGAAAAATTTTAGAAATTTCACTTATTTCAGCGCAAAAAGTCAGAAATTCCCCTTATTTTGGGGCAAAAAGCAGAAATTTCTTTTATTATGGTACAAAATTGACGAAATTTTTCTTATTTTGCAACAAAAAGGCAGAAATTCTCCATATTTTGGAGCAAAATGCAGAAATTATTCTTATTTTGAGGTAAAATGATGAAATTCCCTTTATTTTGGGGCTAAAAGGCAGAAATTCCCCGTATTTAGGGGCAAAAAGCAGACATTTCTCTTATTTTGGGGAAAAATTTTAGAAATTTCACTTATTTCATGGCATAAAGTCAGAAATTTTCCTTATTTTGCGGCAAAAAGACAGAAATTCCGTTTATATTTGGGGAAAAGGCAGAAATTGCACTTATTTTGAGTCAAAAAGGCGGAAAATCACCTTATTTTGGGGCAAAAGTGAAGAAATTTCCCTTTTTTATGGCAAAAAGTATACATTGCTTTTATTTTCGGGCAAAAAGGCAGAAATTCCCCGTATTATGGAGCAAAATTGCAGAAATTCCCCTAATTTTGGGGCAAAAAGGCAGAAATTCCCCTTATTTGGGGGTAAAACTGCAGAAATTTCACTTATTATCGGCAAGATGGCTGAAATTCCCCTTATTTTCGGCGAAAAACGCAGAAAATCCTCGTATTTTGGAGCAAAATTGAAGAAATTCACCTAATTTTGGGGTAAAACATGAAGTAATTTTCTTTATTTTGTGGCAAAACGGCAGAAATTCCACTTATTTTGGGTCAAATGGCAGGAATTCCCCTTATTTTAGGGCAAAATTGCAGAAATTTCTCATATTTGTTGGCAAAAAACAGAAATTCCCCTTATTTTGGGGCAAAATTGCAGAAATTTGCTTTATTATGGGGAAAAATTGCAGAAATTTCCCTTATTTTAGGCCAAAATTGCAGAAATTTCACTAATTTTTAAAAAAAAGCAAAAATTTTTCTTATTTTGGGGCAAAAAGGCAGAAATTCCTATTATTTTGGGGCAAAAGGCAGAAATTCACCTTATTTTGGGGTAAAATTGCAGAAATTTCACATATTTCAGGGCAAAAAGGCAGAAATTCCCCTTATTTTGAGGTAAAATGCTGAAATTCCCCATATTTTGGGGCAAAAGGCAGAAATTCCCCTTATTTTGTGGCAAAAAGCCACAAATTTCTCTTATTTTCAGGCATAATTTTAGAAATTTCATTTATTTCAGGGTAAAAAGTCAGAAATTCCCCTTATTTTGGGGCAAAAAGGAGAAATTTCTTTTATTATGGTACAAAATTGACGAAATTTTTCTTATTTTGCAACAAAAAGGCAGAAATTCTCCATATTTTGGAGCAAAATGCAGAAATTATTCTTATTTTGAGGTAAAATGATGAAATTCCCTTTATTTTGGGGCTAAAAGGCAGAAATTCCCCGTATTTAGGGGCAAAAAGCAGACATTTCTCTTATTTTGGGGAAAAATTTTAGAAATTTCACTTATTTCATGGCATAAAGTCAGAAATTTTCCTTATTTTGCGGCAAAAAGACAGAAATTCCGTTTATATTTGGGGAAAAGGCAGAAATTGCACTTATTTTGAGTCAAAAAGGCGGAAAATCACCTTATTTTGGGGCAAAAGTGAAGAAATTTCCCTTTTTTATGGCAAAAAGTATACATTGCTTTTATTTTCGGGCAAAAAGGCAGAAATTCCCCGTATTATGGAGCAAAATTGCAGAAATTCCCCTAATTTTGGGGCAAAAAGGCAGAAATTCTTCTTATTTGGGGGTAAAACTGCAGAAATTTCACTTATTATCGGCAAGATGGCTGAAATTCCCCTTATTTTCGGCGAAAAACGCAGAAAATCCTCGTATTTTGGAGCAAAATTGAAGAAATTCACCTAATTTTGGGGTAAAACATGAAGTAATTTTCTTTATTTTGTGGCAAAACGGCAGAAATTCCACTTATTTTGGGTCAAATGGCAGGAATTCCCCTTATTTTAGGGCAAAATTGCAGAAATTTCTCATATTTGTTGGCAAAAAACAGAAATTCCCCTTATTTTGGGGCAAAATTGCAGAAATTTGCTTTATTATGGGGAAAAATTGCAAAAATTTCCCTTATTTTAGGCCAAAATTGCAGAAATTTCACTAATTTTTAAAAAAAAGCAAAAATTTTTCTTATTTTGGGGCAAAAAGGCAGAAATTCCTATTATTTTGGGGCAAAAGGCAGAAATTCACCTTATTTTGGGGTAAAATTGCAGAAATTTCACATATTTCAGGGCAAAAAGGCAGAAATTCCCCTTATTTTGAGGTAAAATGCTGAAATTCCCCATATTTTGGGGCAAAAGGCAGAAATTCCCCTTATTTTGTGGCAAAAAGCCACAAATTTCTCTTATTTTCAGGCATAATTTTAGAAATTTCATTTATTTCAGGGTAAAAAGTCAGAAATTCCCCTTATTTTGGGGCAAAAAGGAGAAATTTCTTTTATTATGGTACAAAATTAAAGAAATTTTTTTTATTTTGGAATAAAAAGGCAGAAATTCCCCATATTTTGTGGTAAAACGCAGAAATGGTTCTTATTTTGAGGTAAAATGCAGAAATTCCCCTTATTTAGAGGTAAAATGTAGAAATTCCCTTAATATTGGGGAAAAATGCAGAAATTCCCTTTATTTTAAAGCTAAAAGGCAGAAATTTTCCATATTTTGAAAAAAAAAATTGCAGAAATTCTCATGATTTTCGGGCAAAAAGGCTGAAATTCTTCTTATTTTGGGGCAAAAAAAAAGAAAATCTCCTCTTCTCGGGTGCAAAAAGTCAGAAATTCCCTTTATTTGGGGCAAAATTGCAGAAATTTCCTTTACTTTGTGGCAAAATTGTAGAAATTTCACTTAATTTGGGGCAAAATTGCAGAAATTTCACTTATTTCAGGGAAAAAAAGCAGAAATTTCTCTTATTTTGGGGCAAAATGCAGAAATTCTCCTTATTTTGGGGCAAAAAGGCATAAATTCCCAATATTTTGGGGCAAAAGCAAACATTTCTCTTATTTTGGGGAAAAATTCTAGAAATTTCACTTATTTCAGGGCATAAAGTCAGAAATTCCCCTTATTTTGCAACAAAAAGATAGAAATTCCGTTTATTTTGGGGGAAAAGTCAGAAATTGCACTTATTTTGAGTCAAAAAGGCGGAAAATCACCTTATTTTGGGGCAAAAGTGAAGAAATTTCCCTTTTTTATGGCAAAAAGGTATATATTCCCTTTATTTACGGGCAAAAAGGCAGAAATTCCCCGTATTTTGGAGCAAAATTGCAGAAATTCCCCTAATTTTGGGGCAAAAAACCAGAAATTCCACTTATTTTGGGGTAAAACTGCAAAAATTTCACTTATTTCGCGGCAAGATGGCAGATTCCCCTTATTTTCGGCGAAAAACGCAGAAAATCCTCATATTTTGGAGCAAAATTGTAGAAATTCACCTAATTTTGGGGTAAAACATGCAGTAATTTTCTATATTTTGTGGCAAAAATGCAGAAATTCCCCTTATTTTGGGCAAATGGCAGAAATTCCCCTTATTTTAGGGCAAAATTGCAGAAATTTCCCATATTTGTGGGCAAAAACCAGAAATTCCCCTTATTTTGGGGCATAATTGCAGAAATTTGCTTTATTATGGAGAAAAATTGCAGAAATTTCCCTTTTTTTAGGGCAAAATTACAGAAATTTCACTTATTTCAGAAAAAAAAGCAAAAATTTTTCTTATTTTTTGGCAAAAAGGCAAAAATTCCCATTATTTTGGGGCAAAAAGGCAGAAATTCACCTTATTTTGGAATAAAATTGCAGAATTTTCACATATTTCAGGGCAAAATGCAGAAATTCCCCTTATTTTGAGGTAAAATACTGAAATTCCTCATATTTATGGCAAAAGGCAGAAATTCCCCTTATTTTGGGGCAAAAAGCCACAAATTTCCCTTATTTTTGGGCAAAATTGCAAAAATTTCATTTATTTCAGGGTAAAAAGTCAGAAATTCCCCTTATTTTGGGGCAAAAAGAATAAATTTTTTTTATGGTACAGAATTGAAGAAATTTTCTTTATTTTGGAACAAAAAGGCAGAAATTCCCCATATTTTGTGGTAAAAGGCAGAAATTCTTCTTATTTTGAGGTAAAATGCAGAAATTCCCCTTATTTGGAGATAAAATGTATAAATTCCTCTAATATTGGGGAAAAATGCAGAAATTCCCTTTATTTTGGGGCTAAAAGGCAGAAATTTTCCGTATTTTGAAGAAAAATTGCAGAAATTCTCATAATTTTCAGGCTAAAAAGCTGAAATTCTCTTTATTTTGGGGCAAAAACACAGAAAATCCTCTTTTTTCGAGTGCAAAAATTCAGAAATTCTTCTTTTTTGAGGCAAAATTGCAGAAATTTCCTTTACTTTGGGTCAATATTGAAGAAATTTCTATTATTTTGGGGCAAAAATGCACAAATTTCACTTATTTCAGGGAAAAAAGGCAGAAATTTCTCTTATTTTGGGGCAAAAGCAAAAATTTCTTTTATTTTGGTACAAAATTGCAGAAATTTTTCCTATTTTGGGGCAAAAAAGCAGAAATTCCCCTTATTTGGGGGCAAAAAGGCAGAAATTCTCCTAATTTTGAGGCAAAAAGAAAACATTTCAATTATTTTGAGGAAAAATTTTAGTAATTTCACTTATTTTAGGGCAAAAAGTCAGAAATTCCCCTTATTTTGGGGCAAAAAGCAGAAATTTCTTTTATTATGGTACAAAATTGACGAAATTTTCCTTATTTTGGAACAAAAAGGCAGAAATTCTCCATATTTTGGAGCAAAATGCAGAAATTATTCTTATTTTGAGGTAAAATGCAGAAATTCCCTTTATTTTTGGGCTAAAAGGCAGAAATTCCCCATATTTAGGGGCAAAGAGCAGACATTTCTCTTATTTTGGGGAAAAATTTTAAAAATTTCACTTATTTCAGGGCATAAAGTCAGAAATTTTCCTTATTTTGCGGCAAAAAGACAAATATTCCGTTTATTTTTGGGGAAAAGCCAGAAATTGCACTTATTTTGAGTCAAAAAGGCGGAAAATCACCTTATTTTGTGGCAAAAGTGAAGAAATTTCCCTTTTTTATGGCAAAAAGTATACATTCCTTTTATTTTCGGGCAAAAAGGCAGAAATTCTTCGTATTTTGGAGCAAAATTGCAGAAATTTCCCTAATTTTGGGGCAAAAAGGCAGAAATTCCCCTTATTTTGGGGTAAAACTGCAGAAATTTCACTTATTTCGCGCCAAGATGGCAGAAATTCCCCTTATTTTCGGCGAAAAACGCAGAAAATCCTCGTATTTTGGAGAAAAATTGCAGAAATTCACCTAAATTTGGGGTAAAACATGCAGTAATTTTCTATATTTTGTGGCAAAAAGGCAGAAATTCCACTTATTTTGGGTCAAATAGCAGGAATTCTCCTTATTTTAGGGCAAAATTGCAGAAATTTCTCATATTTGTTGGCAAAAACCAGAAATTCCCCTTATTTTGGGGCAAAAATGCAGAAATTTCTCTTATTTCAGGGAAAAAGGCTGAAATTTCTTTTATTTTGGGGCAAAGGGCAAAAATTTCTTTTATTTTGGTACAAAATTGCAGAAATTTTTCCTATTTTGGGGCAAAAAAGCAGAAATTCCTTTTATTTTGAGGTAAAAAGGCTGAAATTCCCCTTATTTGGGGGCAAAAAGGCAGAAATTCTCCTAATTTTGAGGCAAAAAGAAAACATTTCCCTTATTTTGGGGAAAAATTTTAGAAATTTCACTTATTTCAGGGCAAAAAGTCAGAAATTCCCCTTATTTTGGGGCAAAAAGCAGAAATTTCTTTTATTATGGTACAAAATTGACGAAATTTTCCTTATTTTGGAACAAAAAGGCAGAAATTCTCCATATTTTGGAGCAAAATGCAGAAATTATTCTTATTTTGAGGTAAAATGCAGAAATTCCCTTTATTTTTGGGCTAAAAGGCAGAAATTCCCCATATTTAGGGGCAAAAAGCAGACATTTCTCTTATTTTGGGGAAAAATTTTAGAAATTTCACTTATTTCAGGGTATAAAGTCAGAAATTTTTCTTATTTTGCGGCAAAAAGACAGAAATTCCGTTTATTTTTGGGGAAAAGGCAGAAATTGCACTTATTTTGAGTCAAAAAGGCGGAAAATCACCTTATTTTGGGGCAAAAGTGAAGAAATTTCCCTTTTTTATGGCAAAAAGTATACATTCCCTTTATTTTCGGGCAAAAAGGCAGAAATTCCCCGTATTTTGGAGCAAAATTGCAGAAATTTCCCTAATTTTGGGGCAAAAAGGCAGAAATTCCTCTTATTTTAGGGTAAAACTGCAGAAATTTCACTTATTTCGCGGCAAGATGGCAGAAATTCCCCTTATTTTCAGTGAAAAATGCAGAAAATCCTCGTATTTGGGAGCAAAATTGCAGAAATTCACCTAAATTTGGGGTAAAACATGCAGTAATTTTCTATATTTTGTGGCAAAAAGGCAGAAATTCCACTTATTTTGGGTCAAATGGCAGGAATTCTCCTTATTTTAGGGCAAAATTGCAGAAATTTCTCATATTTGTTGGCAAAAACCAGAAATTCCCCTTATTTTGGGGCAAAATTGCAGAAATTTCTTTTATTTTGGGGCAAAAATGCAGAAATTTCACTTATTTCAGGGAAAAAGGCAGAAATTTCTTTTATTTTGGGGCAAAAGGCAAAAATTTCTTTTATTTTGGTACAAAATTGCAGAAATTTTTCCTATTTTGGGGCAAAAAAGCAGAAATTCCTTTTATTTTGAGGTAAAAAGTCTGAAATTCCCCTTATTTGGGGGCAAAAAGGCAGAAATTCTCCTAATTTTGAGGCAAAAAGAAAACATTTCCCTTATTTTGGGGAAAAATTTTAGAAATTTCACTTATTTCAGGGCAAAAAGTCAGAAATTCCCCTTATTTTGGGGCAAAAAGCAGAAATTTCTTTTATTATGGTACAAAATTGACGAAATTTTCCTTATTTTGGAACAAAAAGGCAGAAATTCTCCATATTTTGGAGCAAAATGCACAAATTATTCTTATTTTGAGGTAAATGCAGAAATTCCCTTTATTTTCGAGCTAAAAGGCAGAAATTCCCCGTATTTAGGGGCAAAAAGCAGACATTTCTCTTATTTTGGGGAAAAATTTTATAAATTTCACTTATTTCAGGGCATAAAGTCAGAAATTTTCCTTATTTTGCGGCAAAAAGACAGAAATTCCGTTTATTTTTGGGGAAAAGGCAGAAATTGCACTTATTTTGAGTCAAAAAGGCGGAAAATCACCTTATTTTGGGGCAAAAGTGAAGAAATTTCCCTTTTTTATGGCAAAAAGTATACATTCCCTTTATTTTCGGGCAAAAAGGCAGAAATTCCCCGTATTTTGGAGCAAAATTGCAGAAATTTCCCTAATTTTGGGGCAAAAAGGCAGAAATTCCTCTTATTTTAGGGTAAAACTGCAGAAATTTCACTTATTTCGCGGCAAGATGGCAGAAATTCCCCTTATTTTCAGTGAAAAACGCAGAAAATCCTCGTATTTTGGAGCAAAAGTGCAGAAATTCACCTAAATTTGGGGTAAAACATGCAGTAATTTTCTATATTTTGTGGCAAAAAGGCAGAAATTCCACTTATTTTGGGTCAAATGGCAGGAATTCTCCTTATTTTTGGGCAAAATTGCAGAAATTTCTCATATTTGTTGGCAAAAACCAGAAATTCCCCTTATTTTGGGGCAAAATTGCAGAAATTTCTTTTATTTTGGGGCAAAAATGCAGAAATTTCACTTATTTCAGGGAAAAAGGCAGAAATTTCTTTTATTTTGGGGCAAAAGGCAAAAATTTCTTTTATTTTGGTACAAAATTGCAGAAATTTTTCCTATTTTGGGGCAAAAAAGCAGAAATTCCTTTTATTTTGAGGTAAAAAGTCTGAAATTCCCCTTATTTGGGGGCAAAAAGGCAGAAATTCTCCTAATTTTGAGGCAAAAAGAAAACATTTCCCTTATTTTGGGGAAAAATTTTAGAAATTTCACTTATTTCAGGGCAAAAAGTCAGAAATTCCCCTTATTTTGGGGCAAAAAGCAGAAATTTCTTTTATTATGGTACAAAATTGACGAAATTTTCCTTATTTTGGAACAAAAAGGCAGAAATTCTCCATATTTTGGAGCAAAATGCACAAATTATTCTTATTTTGAGGTAAATGCAGAAATTCCCTTTATTTTCGAGCTAAAAGGCAGAAATTCCCCGTATTTAGGGGCAAAAAGCAGACATTTCTCTTATTTTGGGGAAAAATTTTATAAATTTCACTTATTTCAGGGCATAAAGTCAGAAATTTTCCTTATTTTGCGGCAAAAAGACAGAAATTCCGTTTATTTTTGGGGAAAAGGCAGAAATTGCACTTATTTTGAGTCAAAAAGGCGGAAAATCACCTTATTTTGGGGCAAAAGTGAAGAAATTTCCCTTTTTTATGGCAAAAAGTATACATTCCCTTTATTTTCGGGCAAAAAGGCAGAAATTCCCCGTATTTTGGAGCAAAATTGCAGAAATTTCCCTAATTTTGGGGCAAAAAGGCAGAAATTCCTCTTATTTTAGGGTAAAACTGCAGAAATTTCACTTATTTCGCGGCAAGATGGCAGAAATTCCCCTTATTTTCAGTGAAAAACGCAGAAAATCCTCGTATTTTGGAGCAAAAGTGCAGAAATTCACCTAAATTTGGGGTAAAACATGCAGTAATTTTCTATATTTTGTGGCAAAAAGGCAGAAATTCCACTTATTTTGGGTCAAATGGCAGGAATTCTCCTTATTTTAGGGCAAAATTGCAGAAATTTCTCATATTTGTTGGCAAAAACCAGAAATTCCCCTTATTTTGGGGCAAAATTGCAGAAATTTCTTTTATTTTGGGGCAAAAATGCAGAAATTTCACTTATTTCAGGGAAAAAGGCAGAAATTTCTTTTATTTTGGGGCAAAAGGCAAAAATTTCTTTTATTTTGGTACAAAATTGCAGAAATTTTTCCTATTTTGGGGCAAAAAAGCAGAAATTCCTTTTATTTTGAGGTAAAAAGGCTGAAATTCCCCTTATTTGGGGGCAAAAAGGCAGAAATTCTCCTAATTTTGAGGCAAAAAGAAAACATTTCCCTTATTTTGGGGAAAAATTTTAGAAATTTCACTTATTTCAGGGCAAAAAGTCAGAAATTCCCCTTATTTTGGGGCAAAAAGCAGAAATTTCTTTTATTATGGTACAAAATTGACGAAATTTTCCTTATTTTGGAACAAAAAGGCAGAAATTCTCCATATTTTGGAGCAAAATGCAGAAATTATTCTTATTTTGAGGTAAATGCAGAAATTCCCTTTATTTTCGAGCTAAAAGGCAGAAATTCCCCGTATTTAGGGGCAAAAAGCAGACATTTCTCTTATTTTGGGGAAAAATTTTATAAATTTCACTTATTTCAGGGCATAAAGTCAGAAATTTTCCTTATTTTGCGGCAAAAAGACAGAAATTCCGTTTATTTTTGGGGAAAAGGCAGAAATTGCACTTATTTTGAGTCAAAAAGGCGGAAAATCACCTTATTTTGGGGCAAAAGTGAAGAAATTTCCCTTTTTTATGGCAAAAAGGATACATTCCCTTTATTTTCGGGCAAAAAGGCAGAAATTCCCCGTATTTTGGAGTAAAATTGCAGAAATTCCCCTAATTTTGGGGTAAAAAGGCAGAAATTCCTCTTATTTTGTGGTAAAACTGTAGAAATTTCAATTATTTCGCGGCAAGATGGCAGAAATTCCCCTTATTTTCGGCGAATAACGCAGAAAATCCTCGTATTTTGGAGCAAAATTGCAGAAATTCACCTAATTTTGGGGTTAAACATGCATTAATTTTCTATATTTTGTGGCAAAAAGGCAGAAATTCCACTTATTTTGGGTCAAATGGCAGAAATTCCCCTTATTTTAGGGCAAAAGTGCAGAAATTTCCCTTATTTGTGGGCAAAAGCCAGAAATTCCCCTTTTTTTGGGGCAAAATTGCACAAATTTGCTTTATTATGGGGAAAAATTGCAGAAATATCCCTTATTTTTATTCCAAAATTGCAGAAATTTCACTTATTACAGAAAAAAAAGCAAAAATTTTTCTTATTTTGGGGCAAAAACGCAGAAATTCCTATTATTTTTGGGCAAAAGGCAGAAATTCACCTTATTTTGGGGTAAAATTGCAGAAATTTCACATATTTCAGGGCAAAAAGGCAGAAATTCCCTTTATTTTGAGGTAAAATGCTGAAATTCCCCATATTTGTTGGCAAATAGCCACAAATTTCCCTCATTTTCGGGCAAAATTTCAGAAATTTCATTTATCTCAGGGTAAAAAGTCAGAAATTCCCCTTATATTGGGGCAAAAAAGAGAAATTTCTTTTATTATGGTACAAAATTGAAGAAAATTTTTTTTATTTTGGAATAAAAAGGCAGAAATTCTCCATAATTTAGGGTAAAAGGCAGAAATGGTTCTTATTTTGAGGTAAAATGCAGAAATTCCCCTTATTTAGAGGTAAAATGTAGAAATTCCCTTAATATTGGGGAAAAATGCAGAAATTCCCTTTATTTTAGAGCTAAAAGGCAGAAATTTTCCGTATTTTGATAAAAAATTGCAGAAATTCTCATGATTTTCGGGCAAAAAGGCTGAAATTCTCCTTATTTTTGGGCAAAAAGAAAGAAAATCTCCATTTTTCTGGTGCAAAAAGTCAGAAATTCCCTTTATTTGGGGCAAAATTCCAGAAATTTCCTTTACTTTGTGGCAAAATTGCAGAAATTTCACTTATTTTGGGGCAAAATTGCAGAAATTTCACTTATTTCAGGGAAAAAGGCAGAAATTTCTCTTATTTTGGGGCAAAAAGGCAGAAATTTCTTTTATTTTGTTACATATTTGCAGAAATTTTTCCTATTTTGGGGCAAAAAGGCAGAAATTCCCCTTATTTTGGGGTAAAAAGGCTGAAATTCCCCTTATTTGGGGGCAAAAAGGCAGAAATTCCTATTATTTTGGGGCAAAAAGCAGACATTTCCCTTATTTTGGGGAAAAATTTTAGAAATTTCACTTATTTCAGGGCAAAAAGTCAGAAATTCCCCTTATTTTGGGGCAAAAATCAGAAATTTCTTTTCTTATGGTACAAAATTGAAGAAATTTTTCTTATTTTGGAACAAAAAGGCAGAAATTCCCAATATTTTGGAGCAAAATGCTGAAATTATTCTTATTTTGAGGTAAAATGCAGAAAATCCCTTTATTTTGGGGCTAAAAAGCAGATATTCCCCATATTTTGGGGCAAAAAGCAGACATTTCCCTTATTTTGGGGAAAAATTTTAGAAATTTCACTTATTTCAGGGCAAAAAGTCAAAAATTCCCCTTATTTTGGGGCAAAAAGACAGAAATTCCGTTTATTTTTTGGGGAAAAGGCAGAAATTGCACTTATTTTGAGTCAAAAAGGTGGAAAATCCCCTTATTTTGGGGCAAAAGTGAAGAAATTTCCCTTTTTTATGGCAAAAAGGTGTACATTCCCTTTATTTTCGGGCAAAAAGGCAGAAATTCCTCGTATTTTGAAGCAAAATTGCAGAAATTTTCCTAATTTTGGGGCAACAAGGCAGAAATTTCCCTTAATTTAGGGTAAAACTGCAGAAATTTCACTTATTTCGCGGCAAAATGGCAGAAACTCCCCTTACTTTTGGCGAAAAATGCAGAAAATCCTCGTATTTTTGAGCAAAATTGCAGATATTCACCTAATTTTGGGGTAAAACATGCAGTAATTTTCTTTATTTTGTGGCAAACAGGCAGAATTTCCCTTTATTTTGGGGCAAATGGCAGAAATTCCCCTTATTTTAGGGCAAAATTTGCAAAAAATTCCCTTATTCGGGGGCAAAAAACAGAAATTCCCCTTATGTTGGGGCAAAATGGCAGAAATTTGCTTTATTTGGGGGCAAAAAAAAGAAATTCCCCTTATTTTGGGCAAAATTGCAGAAATTTGCTTTATTATGGGGACAAATTGCAGAAATTTCCCTTATTTTAGGGCAAAATTGCAGAAATTTCACTTATTTCAGAAAAAAAAGCAAAATTTTTTCTTATTTTGGGGTAAAAAGGCAGAAATTCCCATTATTTTGTGGCAAAAAGGCAGAAATTCACTTTATTTTGGGGTAAATGGCACAAATTCTTCTTATTTTGAGGTAAAATGCAGAAATTTCCCTTATTTAGAGGTAAAATGCAAAAATTCCCCTAATATTGGAAAAAAATGCAGAAATTCACTTTATTTTGGAGCTAAAAGGCAGAAATTTTTTGTATTTTGAAGAAAAATTGCAGAAATTCTCATTATTTTTGGGCAAAAAGGCTGAAATTCTCCTTATTTTGGGGCAAAAAGTCAGAAAATCTCCTTTTTTCGGTTGCAAAAATTCAGAAATTCCACTTATTTGGGGCAAAATTGCAGAAATTTCCTTTACTTTGAGGCAAAATTGCAGAAATTTCCCTTATTTTGGGGTAAAATTGCAGAAATTTCACTTATTTCAGGGAAAAAAGGCAGAAATTTCTCTTATTTTGAGGCAAAAAGGCAGAAATTTCTTTTATTTTGGTACAAAATTGCAGAAATTTTTCTTATTTTGGGGCAAAAAGGCAGAAATTCTTCTTATTTTGAGAAAAAGGCTGAAATTTCCCTTATTTTGGGGCAAAAAGGCAGAAATTCCCCTTATATTTGGGCAAAAAGACAGAAATTCCTTTTATTTTTGGGGAAAAGGCAGAAATTGCACTTATTTTGAGTCAAAAAGGCGGAAAATCCCCTTATTTTGGGGCAAATTGAAGAAATTTCCCTTTTTAAGGCAAAAAGTTGTACATTCCCTTTATTTTCGGGCAAAAAGGCAGAAATTCCCCGTATTTTGAAGCAAAATTGCAGAAATTTTCCTAATTTTTGGGCAAAAAGGCAGAAATTCGCTTATTTAGGGTAAAACTGCAGAAATTTCACTTATTTCGCGGCAAAATGGCAGAAATTCCCCTCATTTTCGGCGAAAAAGGCAGATAATCCTCGTATTTTGGAGCAAAATTGCAGATATTCACCTAAATTTGGGGTAAAACATGCAGTAATTTTCTATATTTAGTGGCAAAAAGGCAGAATTTCCCCTTATTTTGAGGCAAAAGGCAGAAATTCCCCTTATTTTAGGGCAAAATTTGCAAAAATTTCCGTTATTCGTGGGCAAAAAACAGAAATTCCCCTTATTTTGGGGCAAAATTGCAGAAATTTGCTTTATTTGGGGGCAAAAAACAAAATTCCCCTTATTTTGGGGAAAAATTGCAAAAATTTCCCTTATTTTAGGGCAAAATTGCAGAAATTTCACTTATTTCAGAAAAAAAAGCAAAATTTTTTTTGATTTTGGCGCAAAAAGGCAGAAATTCCCATTATTTTGTGGCAAAAAGGCAGAAATTCACTTTATTTTGGGGTAAAAGGCACAAATTCTTCTTATTTTGAGGTAAAATGCAGAAATTCCCTTTATTTAGAGGTAAAATGCAGAAATTCCCCTAATATTGGGAAAAAATGCAGAAATTCACTTTATTTTAGAGCTAAAAGGCAGAAATTTTTCGTATTTTGAAGAAAAATTGCAGAAATTCTCATTATTTTCGGGCAAAAAGGCTGAAATTCTCCTTATTTTGGGGCAAAAATTCAGAAAATCTCCTTTTTTCGGTTGCAAAAATTCAGAAATTCCCCTTATTTGGGGCAAAAGTGCAGAAATTTCCTTTACTTTGGGGCAAAATTGCAGAAATTTCCCTTATTTTGGGGTAAAATTGCAGAAATTTCACTTATTTCAGGGAAACAAGGCAAAAATTTTTTTTATTTTGGGGCAAAAAGGCAGAAATTTCTATTATTTTGGGGCAAAAGGCAGAAATTCACCTTATTTTGGGGTAAAATTGCAGAAATTCCCCATATTTTAGGGCAAAAGGCAGAAATTCCCCTTATTTTGAGGCAAAAAGCCACAAATTTCCCTTATTTTCGGGCAAAATTTCAGAAATTTTATTTATTTCAGGGTAAAAAGTCGAAATTCCCCTTATTTTGGGTCAAAAAGGAGAAATTTCTTTTATTATGGTACAAAAATGAAAATTTTTTTTTTATTTTGGAAGAAAAACTCAGAAATTCCCCATATTTTGGGGTAAAAGGCAGAAATGGTTCTTATTTTGAGGTAAAATGCAGAAATTCTCCTTATTTAGAGGTAAAATATAGAAATTCCCTTAATATTAGGGAAAAATGCAGAAATTCCCTTTATTTTAGAGCTAAAAGGCAGAAATTTTCCGTATTCTGAAAAAAAATTGCAGAAATTCTCATGATTTTCCGGCAAAAAGGCTGAAATTCTCCTTATTTTGTGGCAAAAAGAAAGAAAATCTCCATTTTTCGGGTGCATAAAGTCAGAAATTCCCTTTATTTGGGGCAAAATTCCAGAAATTTCCTTTACTTTGTGGCAAAATTGCAGAAATTTTACTTATTTTGGGGCAAAATTGCAGAAATTTCACTTATTTCAGGGAAAAAAGGCAGAAATTTCTCTTATTTTGGGGCAAAAAGGCAGAAATTTCTTTTATTTTGGTACAAATTTGCAGAAATTTTTCCTATTTTGGGGCAAAAAGGCAGAAATTCTACTTATTTTGAGGTAAAAAGGCTGAAATTCCCCTTATTTGGGGACCAAAGGCAGAAATTCCTATTATTTTGGGGCAAAAAGCAGACATTTCCCTTATTTTGGGGAAAAATTTTAGAAATTTCACTTATTTCAGGGCAAAAAGTCAGAAATTCCCCTTATATTGGGGCAAAAAGACAGAAATTCCGTTTATTTTTGGGGAAAAGGCAGAAATTGCACTTATTTTGAGTCAAAAAGGCGGAAAATCCCCTTATTTTGGGGCAAAAGTGAAGAAATTTCCCTTTTTTATGGCAAAAAGTATACATTCCCTTTATTTTCGGGCAAAAAGGCAGAAATTCCCTGTATTTTGGAGTAAAATTGCAGAAATTCCCCTAATTTTGGGGTAAAAAGGCAGAAATTCCTCTTATTTTGTGGTAAAACTGTAGAAATTCCCCTTATTTTAGGGCAAAAGTGCAGAAATTTCCCTTATTTGTGGGCAAAAACCAGAAATTCCCCTTTTTTTGGGGCAAAATTGCACAAATTTGCTTTATTATGGGGAAAAATTGCAGAAATATCCCTTATTTTTATTTCAAAATTGCAGAAATTTCACTTATTACAGAAAAAAAAGCAAAAATTTTTCTTATTTTGGGGCAAAAAGGCAGAAATTCCTATTATTTTTGGGCAAAAGGCAGAAATTCACCATATTTTGGGGTAAAATTGCAGAAATTTCACATATTTCAGGGCAAAAAGGCAGAAATTCCCTTTATTTCGAGGTAAAATGCTGAAATTCCCCATATTTGTTGGCAAATAGCCACAAATTTCCCTCATTTTCGGGCAAAATTTCAGAAATTTCATTTATTTCAGGGTAAAAAGTCAGAAATTCCCCTTATATTGGGGCAAAAAAGAGAAATTTCTTTTATTATCGTACAAAATTGAAGAAAATTTTTTTTATTTTGGAATAAAAAGGCAGAAATTCTCCATAATTTGGGGTAAAAGGCAGTAATGGTTCTTATTTTGAGGTAAAATGCAGAAATTCCCCTTATTTAGAGGTAAAATGTAGAAATTCCCTTAATATTGGGGAAAAATGCAGAAATTCCCTTTATTTTAGAGCTAAAAGGCAAAAATTTTCCGTATTTTGATAAAAAATTGCAGAAATTCTCATTATTTTCGGGCAAAAAGGCTGAAATTCTCCTTATTTTTGGGCAAAAAGAAAGAAAATCTCCATTTTTTGGGTGCAAAAAGTCAGAAATTCCCTTTATTTGGGGCAAAATTGCAGAAATTTCACTTATTTGAGAAAAAAAAAGCAAAAATTTTTTTTATTTTGGGGCAAAAATGCAGAAATTCCCATTATTTTGGGGCAAAAAGGCAGAAATTCACCTTATTTTGGGGTAAAACTGCAGAAATTTCACATATTTCAGGGCAAAAAGGCAGAAATTTTCCTTATTTAGAGGTAAAATGCTGAAATTCCCCATATTTTGGGGCAAAAGGCAGAAATTACCCTTATTTTGGAGCAAAAAGCGACCAATTTCCCTTATTTTTGGGCAAAATTGCAAAAATTTCATTTATTTCAGAATAAAAAGTCAGAAATTCCCCTTATTTTGGGGCAAAAAGGAGAAATTTTTTTTATTATGGTACAAAATTGAAGAAATTTTCTTTATTTTGGAACAAAAAGGCATAAATTCCCCATATTTTGGGGTAAAAGGCAGAAATTTTTATTTTGAGGTAAAATGCAGAGATTCCCCTTATTTAGAGGTAAAATGTAGAAATTCCCCTAATATTGGCGAAAAATGCAGAAATTCCCTTTATTTTGGGGATAAAAGGCAGAAATTTTCCCTATTTTGAAGAAAAATTGCAGAAATTCTCATAATTTTTGGGCTAAAGTTTGAAATTCTCCTTATTTTGGGGCAAAAAGACAGAAAATCTCCTTTTTTCGAGTGCAAAAATTCAGAAATTCCCATTTTTTGACGCAACATTGCAGAAATTTCCTTTACTTTGGGTCAAAATTGCAGAAATTTCCCTTATTTTGTGGCAAAATTGCAGAAATTTCACTTATTTCATGAAAAAAGGCAGAAATTTCTCTTATTTTGGGGCAAAAAGGCAGAAATTTCTTTTATTTTGGTAAAAAATTGCAGAAAAATTTTCTATTTTGGGGCAAAAAGGCAGAAATTCCCCTTATTTTGAGGTAAAAAGGCTGAAATTCCTTTTATTTGGAGGCAAAAAGGTAGAAATTCTCCTCAATTTGAGGCAAAAAGAAAACATTTCCCTTATTTTGGGGAAAAATTTTAGAAATTTCACTTATTTCAGGGCAAAAAGTCAGAAATTCCCCTTATTTTGGGGCAAAAAGCAGAAATTTCTTTTATTATGGTACAAAATTGAAGAAATTTTCCTTATTTTGGAACAAAAAGGCAGAAATTCCCCATATTTTGGAGCAAAATGCGGAAATTATTCTTATTTTGAGGTAAAATGCAGAAATTCCCTTTATTTTGGGGCTAAAAGGCAGAAATTCCCTGTATTTTGAAGCAAAATTGCAGAAATTCTCATAATTTTCGGGCAAAAAGGCAGGAATTCTCCTTATTTTGGGGCAAAAAAGCAGAAATTTACTTTATATTGGGGCAAAATTGCAGAAATTATCTTTATTTTGGGGCAAAATTGCAGAAATTTCACTTATTTCAGGAAAAAAAGGCAAAAATTTCTCTTATTTTGGGGCAAAAAGGCAGAGATTTCTTTTATTTTGGTACAAAATTGCAGAAATTTTTCTTATTTTGGGGCAAAAGAGCAGAAATTCCCCTTATTTTGGGGCAAAAAGTCATAAATTCCCCATATTTTGGGGCAAAAAGCAGACATTTCTCTTATTTTGGGGAAAAATTTTAGAAATTTCACTTATTTCAGGGAATAAAGTCAGAAATTCCCCTTATTTTGCGGCAAAAAGACAGAAATTCCGTTTATTTTTGGGGAAAAGGCAGAAATTGCACTTATTTTGAGTCAAAAAGGCGGAAAATCACCTTATTTTGGGGCAAAAGTGAAGAAATTTCCCTTTTTTATGGCAAAAAGTATACATTCCCTTTATTTTCGGGCAAAAAGGCAGAAATTTCCCGTATTTTGGAGCAAAATTGCAGAAATTCCCCTAATTTTGGGGCAAAAAGGCAGAAATTCCCCTTATTTTGGGGCAAAAAGGCATAAATTCCCCATATTTTGGGGCAAAAAGCAGACATTTCTCTTATTTTGGGGAAAAATTTTAGAAATTTCATTTATTACAGGGAATAAAGTCAGAAATTCCCCTTATTTTGCGGCAAAAAGACAGAAATTCCATTTATTTTTGGAGAAAAGGCAGAAATTGCACTTATTTAGAGTCAAAAAGGCGGAAAATCACCCTATTTTGGGGCAAAAGTGAAGAAATTTCCCTTTTTTATGGCAAAAAGTATACATTCCCTTTATTTTCGGGCAAAAAGGCAGAAATTCCCCATATTTTGGAGCAAAATTGCAGAAATTCCCCTAATTTTGGGGCAAAAATGCAGAAATTCTCCTTATTTTGGGGTAAAACTGCAGAAATTTCACTTATTTCGCGGCAAGATGGCAGAAATTCCCCTTATTTTCAGCGAAAAAAGGAGAAAATCCTCGTATTTTGGAGCAAAATTGCAGAAATTCACCTAATTTTGGGGTAAAACATGCAGTAATTTTCTATATTTTGTTGCAAAAAGGCAGAAATTCTCCTTATATTGGGTCAAATGGCAGAAATTCCCCTTATTATAGGGCAAAATTGCAGAAATTTCTCTTATTTGTGGGCAAAGACCAGAAATTCCCCTTATTTTGGGGCAAAATTGCAGAAATTTGCTTTATTATTGGGAAAAATTGCAGAAATTTTCCTTATTTTAGGCCAAAATTGCAGAAATTTCACTTGTTTCAGAAAAAAAAAAGCAAAAATTTTTCTTATTTTGGAGCCAAAAGGCAGAAATTCCCCTTATTTTGGGGCAAAAAGCCACAAATTTTCCTTATTTTCGGGCAAAATTTCAGAAATTTCATTTATTTCAGGGTAAAAAGTCAGAAATTCCCCTTATTTTGGGGCAAAAAGGAGAAATTTTTTTTATTATGGTACAAAATTGAAGAAATTTTTTTTTATTTTGGAAGAAAAAGGCAGAAATTCCCCATATTTTTGGGTAAAAGGCAGAAATGGTTCGTATTTTGAGGTAAAATGCAGAAATTCCCCTTATTTAGAGGTAAAATGTAGAAATTCCCTTAATATTGGGGAAAATGCAGAAATTCCCTTTATTTTAGAGCTAAAAGGCAGAAATTTTCCTTATTATAAAAAAAAATTGCAGAAATTCTCATGATTTTTCGGCAAAAAGGCTGAAATTATCCTTATTTTGGGGCAAAAAGAAAGAAAATCTCCATTTTTCGGGTGCAAAAAGTCAGAAATTCCCTTTATTTGGGGCAAAATTGCAGAAATTTCCTATACTTTGTGGCAAAATTGCAGAAATTTCACTTATTTTGGGGCAAAATTGCAGAAATTTCATTTATTTCAGGGAAAAAAGGCAGAAATTTCTCTTATTTTGTGGCAAAAAAGCAGAAATTTCTTTTATTTTGGTACAAAATTGCAGAAATTTTTCTTATTTGGGGGCAAAAAGGCAGAAATTCCCCATATTTTGGGGCAAAAGGCAGAAATTCGCCTTATTTTGAGAAAAAAGACTGAAATTCCACTTATTTTGGGGCAAAAAGGCAGAAATTCCCCTTATTTTTGTGCAAAAAGACAGAAATTCCTTTTATTTTTGAGGAAAAGGCAGAAATTGCACTTATTTTGAGATAAAAGGTGGAAAATCCCCTTATTTTCGGGCAAAAGTGAAGAAAATTCCCTTTTTATGGCAAAAAGGTATACATTCCCTTTATTTTCGGGCAAAAAGGCTGAAATTCCTCGTATTTTGGAGCAAAATTGCAGAAATTTTCCTACTTTTGGGGCAAAAAGGCAGAAATTTTTCTTATTTTGGGGTAAAACTGCAGAAATTTCACTTATTTCACGGCAAGATGGCAGAAATTCCCCTTATTTTCAGCAAAAAACGCAGAAAATCCTCGTATTTTGCAGTAAAATTGCAGAAATTCACCTAATTTTGGGGTAACACATGCAGTACTTTTCTATATTTTGTGGCAAAAAGGCAGAAATTTCACGTATTTTGGGTCAAATGGAAGAAATTCCCCTTATTTTAGGGCAAAATTGCAGAAATTTCCCTTATTTGTGGGCAAAGACCAGAAATTCCCCTTATTTTTGGGCAAAATTGCAGAAATTAGCTTTATTATGGGGAAAAATTGCAGAAATTTCCCTTATTTTAGGCCAAAATTGCAGAAATTTCATTTATTTCAGAAAAAAAAGCAAAAAATTTTTATATTTTGGGACAAAAAGCAGAAATTCCTATTATTTTGGGGCAAAAGGCAGAAATTCACCTTATCTTAGGGTAAAATATAAGAAATTTCACATATTTCAGGGCAAAAAGGCAGAAATTCCCCTTATTTTGAGGTAAAATGCTGAAATTCCCCATATTTTGGGGCAAAAGGCAGAAATTCCCCTTATTTTGGGGCAAAAAGCCACAAATTTCTTTTATTTTCAGGCAAAATTTCAAAAATTTCATTTATTTCAGGGTAAAAAGTCAGAAATTCTCCTTATTTTGGGGCAAAAATGAGAAATTTCTTTTATTATGGTACAAAATTGAAGAAATATTTTTTTATTTTGGAAGAAAAAGGCAGAAATTCCCCATATTTTGGGGTAAAAGGCAGAAATGGTTCTTATTTTGAGTTAAAATGCCGAAATTCCCCTTATTTAGAGGTAAAATATAGAAATTCCCTTAATATTGGGGAAAAATGCAGAAATTCCCTTTATTTTAGAGCTAAAAGGCAGAAATTTTCCGTATTTTGAAAAAAAATTGCAGAAATTCTCATGATTTTCCGGCAAAAAGGCTGAAATTCAACTTATTTTGGGGCAAAAAGAAAGTAAATCTCCATTTTTCTGGTGCAAAAAGTCAGAAATTCCCTTTATTTGGGGCAAAATTCCAGAAATTTCCTTTACTTTGTGGCAAAATTGCAGAAATTTCACTTATTTTGGGGCCAAATTGCAGAAATTTCACTTATTTCAGGGAAAAAAGGCAGAAATTTCTCTTATTTTGGGGCAAAAAGGCAGAAATTTCTTTTATTTTGTTACAAATTTGCAGAAATTTTTCCTATTTTGGGGCAAAAAGGCAGAAATTCCCCTTATTTTGGGGTAAAAATGCTGAAATTCCCCTTATTTGGGGGCAAAAAGGCAGAAATTCCTATTATTTTGGGGCAAAAAGCAGACATTTCCCTTATTTTGGGGAAAAATTTTAGAAATTTCACTTATTTCAGGGCAAAAAGTCAGAAATTCCCCTTATATTGGGGCAAAAAGACAGAAATTCCGTTTATTTTTGGGGAAAAGTCAGAAATTGCACTTATTTTGAGTCAAAAAGGCGGAAAATCCCCTTATTTTGGGGCAAAAGTGAAGAAATTTCCCTTTTTTATTGCAAAAAGGTGTACATTCCCTTTATTTTCGGGCAAAAAGGCAGAAATTCCCCGTATTTTGAAGCAAAATTAAAGAAATTTTCCTAATTTTGGGGCAAAAAGGCAGAAATTCCCCTTAATTTAGGGTAAAACTGCAGAAATTTCACTTATTTCGCGGCAAAATGGCAGAAATTCCTTTTATTTTCGGCGAAAAAGGCAGAAAATCCTCGTATTTTGGAGCAAAATTGCAGATATTCACCTAATTTTG
Organism: Micromys minutus; assembly: GCF_963924665.1. Lineage (NCBI taxonomy): Eukaryota > Metazoa > Chordata > Mammalia > Rodentia > Muridae > Micromys > Micromys minutus. The sequence continues at coordinate 956,165 of NW_027667806.1, read as the reverse complement.
GGGTAAAACATGCAGTAATTTTCTTTATTTTGTGGCAAAATGGCAGAATTTCCCCTTATTTTGGGGCAAATTGCCGAAATTCCCCTTATTTTAGGGCAAAATTTGCAAAACTTTTCCTTATTCGGGGGCAAAAAACAGAAATTCCCCTTATTTTGGGGCAAAATTGCAGAAATTTGCTTTATTTGGGGGCAAAAACAGAAATTCCCCTTATTTTGGGGCCAAATTGCAGAAATTTGCTTTATTATGGGGAAAAAGTGCAGAAATTTCCCTCATTTTAGGGCAAAATTGCAGAAATTTCACTTATTTCAGAAAAAAAAGCAAAATTTTTCCTTATTTTGGGGCAAAAAGGCATAAATTCCCATTATTTTGTGGCAAAAAGGCAGAAATTCACCTTATTTTGGGGTAAAAGGCAGAAATTCTTCTTATTTTGAGGTAAAATGCAGAAATTCCTCTTATTTAGAGGTAAAATGCAGAAATTCCCCTAATATTGGGAAAAAATGCAGAAATTCACTTTATTTTGGAGCTAAAAGGCAGAAATTTTTCGTATTTTGAAGAAAAATTGCAGAAATTCTCATTATTTTCCGGCAAAAAGGCTGAAATTCTTTTTATTTTGGGGCAAAAAGTCAGAAAATCTCCTTTTTTTCGGTTGCAAAAATTCAGAAATTCCTTTTATTTTGGGCAAAATTGCAGAAATTTCCTATACTTTAGGGCAAAATTGCAGAAATTTCTCTTATTTTGGGGTAAAATTGCAGAAATTTCACTTATTTCAGGTAAAAATGGCAGAAATTTCTCTTATTTTGGGGCAAAAAGGCAGAAATTTTTTTTATTTTGGTACAAAATTGCAGAAATTTTTCTTATTTTGGGGCAAAAATGCAGAAATTCCCCATATTTTGGGGCAAAAGGCAGAAATTCCCCTTATTTTGAGAAAAAAGGCTGAAATTCCCCTTATTTTGGGGCAAAAAGGCAGAAATTCCCCTTATTTTTGTGCAAAATAACAGAAATTCCTTTTATTTTTGGGGAAAAGGCAGAAATTGCACTTATTTTTAGATAAAAGGCAGAAAATCCCCATATTTTAGGGCAAAAGTGAAGAAAATTCCCTTTTCTATGGCAAAAAGGTATGCATTCCCATTATTTTCGGGCAAATAGGCAGAAATTCCCTGTATTTTGGAGCAAAATTGCAGAAATTCCCCTAATTTTGTGGCAAAAAGGCAGAAATTCTTCTTATTTTGGGGTAAAACTGCAGAAATTTCACTTATTTCGCGGCAAGATGGCAGAAATTCCCCTTATTTTCAGCGAAAAATGCAGAAAATCCTCGTATTTTGGAGCAAAATTGCAGATATTCACCTAATTTTGGGGTAAAACATGCAGTAATTTTCTATATTCTGTGGCAAAAAGGCAGAAATTCCCCTTATTTTGGGTCAAATGGCAGAAATTCCCCTTATTTTAGGGCAAAATTTGCAAAACTTTTCCTTATTCGGGGGCAAAAAACAGAAATTCCCCTTATTTTGGGGCAAAATTGCAGAAATTTGCTTTATTTGGGGGCAAAAACAGAAATTCCCCTTATTTTGGGGCAAAATTGCAGAAATTTGCTTTATTATGGGGAAAAAGTGCAGAAATTTCCCTCATTTTAGGGCAAAATTGCAGAAATTTCACTTATTTCAGAAAAAAAAGCAAAATTTTTTCTTATTTTGGGGCAAAAAGGCAGAAATTCCCATTATTTTGTGGCAAAAAGGCAGAAATTCACCTTATTTTGGGGTAAAAGGCAGAAATTCTTCTTATTTTGAGGTAAAATGCAGAAATTCCTCTTATTTAGAGGTAAAATGCAGAAATTCCCCTAATATTGGGAAAAAATGCAGAAATTCACTTTATTTTGGAGCTAAAAGGCAGAAATTTTTCGTATTTTGAAGAAAAATTGCAGAAATTCTCATTATTTTCCGGCAAAAAGGCTGAAATTCTTTTTATTTTGGGGCAAAAAGTCAGAAAATCTCCTTTTTTCGGTTGCAAAAATTCAGAAATTCCTTTTATTTTGGGCAAAATTGCAGAAATTTCCTATACTTTAGGGCAAAATTGCAGAAATTTCTCTTATTTTGGGGTAAAATTGCAGAAATTTCACTTATTTCAGGTAAAAATGGCAGAAATTTCTCTTATTTTGGGGCAAAAAGGCAGAAATTTTTTTTATTTTGGTACAAAATTGCAGAAATTTTTCTTATTTTGGGGCAAAAATGCAGAAATTCCCCATATTTTGGGGCAAAAGGCAGAAATTCCCCTTATTTTGAGAAAAAAGGCTGAAATTCCCCTTATTTTGGGGCAAAAAGGCAGAAATTCCCCTTATTTTTGTGCAAAATAACAGAAATTCCTTTTATTTTTGGGGAAAAGGCAGAAATTGCACTTATTTTTAGATAAAAGGCAGAAAATCCCCATATTTTAGGGCAAAAGTGAAGAAAATTCCCTTTTTTATGGCAAAAAGGTATGCATTCCCATTATTTTCGGGCAAATAGGCAGAAATTCCCTGTATTTTGGAGCAAAATTGCAGAAATTCCCCCAATTTTGTGGCAAAAAGGCAGAAATTCTTCTTATTTTGGGGTAAAACTGCAGAAATTTCACTTATTTCGCGGCAAGATGGCAGAAATTCCCCTTATTTTCAGCGAAAAATGCAGAAAATCCTCGTATTTTGGAGCAAAATTGCAGATATTCACCTAATTTTGGGGTAAAACATGCAGTAATTTTCTATATTCTGTGGCAAAAAGGCAGAAATTCCCCTTATTTTGGATCAAATGGCAGAAATTCCCCTTATTTTAGGGCAAAATTTGCAAAACTTTTCCTTATTCGGGGGCAAAAAACAGAAATTCCCCTTATTTTGGGGCAAAATTGCAGAAATTTGCTTTATTATTGGGAAAAATTGCAGAAATTTCCCTTATTTTAGGCCAAAATTGCAGAAATTTCACTTATTTCAGAAAAAAAAGCAAAAATTTTTCTTATTTTGGGGCAAAAAGGCAGAAATTCCTATTATTTTGGGGCAAAAGGCAGAAATTCACCTTATTTTGGGGTAAAATTGCAGAAATTTCACATATTTCAGGGCAAAAAGGAAGTAATTCCCCTTATTTTGAGGTAAAATGCTGAAATTCCCCATATTTTGGGGCAAAAGGCAGAAATTCCCCTTATTTTGGGGCAAAAAGCCACAAATTTTCCTTATTTTCGGGCAAAATTTCAGAAATTTCATTTATTTCAGGGTAAAAAGTCAGAAATTTCCCTTATTTTGAGTCAAAAAGGAGAAATTTCTTTTATTATGGTACATAAATGAAATTTTTTTTTTTAGAAGAAAAAGTCAGAAATTCCCCATATTTTGAGGTAAAAGGCAGAAATGGTTCTTATTTTGAGGTAAAATGAAGAAATTCCCCTTATTTAGAGGTAAAATATAGAAATTCCCTTAATATTAGGGAGAAATGCAGAAATTCCATTTATTTTAGAGCTAAAAGGCAGAAATTTTCCGTATTCTGAAAAAAAAATTGCAGAAATTCTCTTGATTTTCCGGTAAAAAGGCTGAAATTCTCCTTATTTTGGGGCAAAACAGGAAGAAAATCTCCATTTTTCGGGTGCATAAAGTCAGAAATTCCCATTATTTGGGGCAAAATTTTAGAAATTTCCTTTACTTTGTGGCAAAATTGCAGAAATTTTACTTATTTTGGGGCAAAATTGCAGAAATTTCACTTATTTCAGGGAAAAAAGGCAGAAATTTCTCTTATTTTGGGGCAATAAGGCAAAAATTTCTTTTATTTTGGTACAAATTTGCAGAAATTTTTCCTATTTTGGGGCAAAAAGGCAGAAATTTCCCTTATTTTGAGGTAAAAAAGCTGAAATTCCCCTTGTTTGGGGGCAAAAAGGCAGAAATTCCTATTATTTTGGGGCAAAAAGCAGACATTTCTCTTATTTTGGGGAAAAATTTTAGAAATTTCACTTATTTCAGGGCAAAAAGTCAGAAATTCCCCTTATTTTGGGGCAAAAAGCAGAAATTTCTTTTATTATGGTACAAAATTAAAGAAATTTTCCTTATTTTGGAACAAAAAGGCAGAAATTCCCCATATTTTGAAGCAAAATGCAGAAATTATTCTTATTTTGAGGTAAAATGCAGAAATTCCCTTTATTTTGGGGCTAAAAGGCAGAAATTCCCCTTATTTTGGGGCAAAAAGCAGACATTTCCCTTATTTTGGGGAAAAATTTTAGAAATTTCACTTATTTCAGGGCAAAAAGTCAAAAATTCCCCTTATTTTGGGGCAAAAATACAGAAATTCCGTTTATTTTTGGGGAAAAGGCAGAAATTGCACTTATTTTGAGTCAAAAAGGCTGAAAATCCCCTTATTTTGGGGCAAAAGTGAAGAAATTTCCCTTTTTTATGGCAAAAAGGTGTACATTCCTTTTATTTTCGGGCAAAAAGGCAGAAATTCCCCGTATTTTGAAGTAAAATTGCAGAAATTTTCCTAATTTTGGGGCATAAAGGCAGAAATTTGCTTTAATTTAGGGTAAAACTGCAGAAATTTCACTTATTTAGCGGCAAAATGGCAGAAATTCCCCTTATTTTCAGCGAAAAAAGCAGAAAATCTTCGTTTTTTGGAGCAAAATTGCAGATATTCACCTGATTTTCGGGTAAAACATGCAGTAATTTTCTTTATTTTGTGGCAAAAAGGCAGAATTTCCCCTTATTTTGGGGCAAATTGCCGAAATTCCCCTTATTTTAGGGCAAAATTTGCAAAACTTTCCCTTATTCGGGGACAAAAAACAGAAATTCCCCTTATTTTGGGGCAAAATTGCAGAAATTTGCTTTATTTGGAGGCAAAAAACAGAAATTCCCCTTATTTTGGGGCCAAATTGCAGAAATTTGGTTTATTATGGGGAAAAAGTGCAGAAATTTCCCTTATTTTAGGGCAAAATTGCAGAAATTTCACTTATTTCAGAAAAAAAATCAAATATTTTTCTTATTTTGGGGCAAAAAGGCAGAAATTCCCCTTATTTTGGGACAAAAAACAGAAATTTTCCTTATTTTGGGGCAAAATTGCAGAAATTTGCTTTATTATGGAGAAAAATTGAGAAATTTCCCTTATTTTAGGGCAAAATTGCAGAAATTTCACTTATTTCAGAAAAAAAAGCAAAAATTTTTCTTATTTTGGAGCAAAAAGGAAGAAATTCCCATTATTTTGGGGCAAAAGGCAGAAATTCACCTTATTTTGTGGTAAAAATGCAGAAATTTCTCATATTTCAGGGCAAAAAGGCAGAAATTCCCCTTATTTGGGGGTAAAATGCTGAAATTCCCCATATTTTGGGGCAAAAGGCAGAAATTCCCCTTATTTTGGGGAAAAAAGGAACAAATTTCCCTTATTTTCGCGCAAAATTGAAGAAATTTATTTATATCAGGGTAAAACGTCAGAAATTTCCCTTATTTTTGGGCAAAAAGGAAAAATTTCTTTTATTATGGTACAAAATTGAAGAAATTTTCTTTATTTTAGAACAAAAAGGCAGAAATTCCCCATATTTTGGGGTAAAAGGCAGAAATTCTTCTTATTTTTAGGTAAAATGCAGAAATTCCCCTGATTTAGAGGTAAAATGCAGAAATTCTCATAATATTAAGGAAAAATGCAGAAATTCCCTTTATTTTGGGGCTAAAAGTCAGAAATTTTCCGTATTTTGAAGAAAAATTGCAGAAATTCTCATAATTTTCGGGCAAAAATGCAGAAATTCTCTGTATTTTGGGGTAAAAATACAGAAAATCCCCTTTTTTCAAGGGCAAAAGTCAGAAAATCCCCTTATTTTGGGGCAAAATTGCAGAAATTTCCTTTACATTGGGGCAAAATGGCAGAAATTTTCCTTATTTTGGGGCAAAATTGCAGAAAATTCACTTATTTAAGGGAAAAAGGCAAAAATTTCTCTTATTTTGGGGCAAAAAGGAAGAAATTTCTTTTATTTTAGTAAAAATTTGCTAAAATTTTTCTTTTTTGGGGGCAAAAAGGCAGAAATTCCCCATATTTTGGGGCAAAAATGCAGAAATTCCCCTCATTTTGAGGTAAAAAGGCTGAAATTCTTCTTATTTGGGGGCAAAAAGGCAGAAATTCCCCTTATTTTGGGGCAAAAAGCAGACATTTCCGTTATCTTGGGGAAAAATTTTAGAAATTTCACTTATTTTAGGGCAAAAATTCAGAAATTCCCCTTATTATGGGGCAAAAAGAGAGAAATTCCGTTTATTTTTGGGGAAAAGGCAGAAATTGCACTTATTTTGAGTCAAAAAGTCGGAAAATTTCCTTATTTTGGGGCAAAAGTAAAGAAATTTCCGTTTTTTATGGCAAAAAGGTATACATTCCCTTTATTTTCGGGCAAATATGCAGAAATTCCTCGTATTTTGAAGCAAAATTGCAGAAATTCTTCTAATTGTTGGGCAAAAAGACAGAAATTCCTCTTATTTTGAGGAAAAACTGCAGAAATTTCACTTATTTCGCGGCAAAATGGCAGAAATTCCCCTTATTTTCGGCGAAAAAGGCAGAAAATCTTCGTATTTTGGAGCAATATTGCAGAAATTCACCTAATTATGAAGTAAAACATGCAGTATTTTTTTTTTTATTTTGTGGCAAAAACGCAGAAATTCCCCTTATTTTGGGGCAAAAGGCAGAAATTCCCCTATTTTAGGGCAAAATTGCAGAAATTTCCATTATTTGAGGGCAAAAAACAGAAATTTCCCTTATTTTGGGGAAAAATTGCAGAAATTCTCATTATTTTCGGGCAAAAAGGCTGAAATTCTCCTTATTTTGGGGCAAAAAGTCAGAAAATCTCCTTTTTTCGGTTGCAAAAATTCAGAAATTCCCCTTATTTGGGGCAAAATTGCAGAAATTTCCTTTACTTTGGGGCAAAATTGCAGAAATTTCTTTTATTTTTGTACAAAATTGCAGAAATTTTTCTTATTTTGGAACAAAAAGGCAGAAATTCCCCATATTTTGGAGCAAAATACAGAAATTATTCTTATTTTGAGGTAAAATGCAGAAATTCCCTTTCTTTTGGGGCTAAAAGGCAGAAATTCCCCTTATTTTGGGGCAAAAAGCAGACATTTCCCTTATGTTGGGGAAAAATTTTAGAAATTTCACTTATTTCAGGGCAAAAAGTCAGAAATTCCCCTTATTTTGGGGCAAAAAGACAGAAATTCCGTTTATTTTTGGAGAAAAGGCAGAAATTGCACTTATTTTGAGTCAAAAAGGTGGAAAATCCTCTTATTTTGGGGCAAAAGTGAAGAAATTTCCCTTTTTTATGGCAAAAAGGTGTACATTCCCTTTATTTTAGGGCAAAAAGGCAGAAATTCCCTGTATTTTGAAGCAAAATTGCAGAAATTTTACTAATTTTGGGGCACAAAGGCAGATATTTGCTTTAATTTAGGGTAAAACTGCAGAAATTTCACTTATTTCGCGGCAAAATGGCAGAAATTCCCCTTATTTTCGGCGAAAAAGGCAGAAAATCCTCGTTTTTTGGAGCAAAATTGCAGATATTCACCTAATTTTGGGGTAAAACATGCAGTAATTTTCTTTATTTTGTGGCAAAAAGGCAGAAATTCCCCTTATTTTGGGGCAAATTGCCGAATTTCCCCTTATTTTAGGGCAAAATTTGCAAAACTTTTCCTTATTCGGGGGCAAAAAACAGAAATTCCCCTTATTTTGGGGCAAAATTGCAGAAATTTGCTTTATTTGGGGGCAAAAACAGAAATTCCCCTTATTTTGGGGCAAAATTGCAGAAATTTGCTTTATTATGGGGAAAAAGTGCAGAAATTTCCCTCATTTTAGGGCAAAATTGCAGAAATTTCACTTATTTCAGAAAAAAAAGCAAAATTTTTTCTTATTTTGGGGCAAAAAGGCATAAATTCCCATTATTTTGTGGCAAAAAGGCAGAAATTCACCTTATTTTGGGGTAAAAGGCAGAAATTCTTCTTATTTTGAGGTAAAATGCAGAAATTCCTCTTATTTAGAGGTAAAATGCAGAAATTCCCCTAATATTGGGAAAAAATGCAGAAATTCACTTTATTTTGGAGCTAAAAGGCAGAAATTTTTCGTATTTTGAAGAAAAATTGCAGAAATTCTCATTATTTTCCGGCAAAAAGGCTGAAATTCTCCTTATTTTGGGGCAAAAAGTCAGAAAATCTCCTTTTTTCGGTTGCAAAAATTCAGAAATTCCTTTTATTTTGGGCAAAATTGCAGAAATTTCCTATACTTTAGGGCAAAATTGCAGAAATTTCTCTTATTTTGGGGTAAAATTGCAGAAATTTCACTTATTTCAGGTAAAAATGGCAGAAATTTCTCTTATTTTGGGGCAAAAAGGCAGAAATTTTTTTTATTTTGGTACAAAATTGCAGAAATTTTTCTTATTTTGGGGCAAAAATGCAGAAATTCCCCATATTTTGGGGCAAAAGGCAGAAATTCCCCTTATTTTGAGAAAAAAGGCTGAAATTCCCCTTATTTTGGGGCAAAAAGGCAGAAATTCCCCTTATTTTTGTGCAAAATAACAGAAATTCCTTTTATTTTTGGGGAAAAGGCAGAAATTGCACTTATTTTTAGATAAAAGGCAGAAAATCCCCATATTTTAGGGCAAAAGTGAAGAAAATTCCCTTTTTTATGGCAAAAAGGTATGCATTCCCATTATTTTCGGGCAAATAGGCAGAAATTCCCTGTATTTTGGAGCAAAATTGCAGAAATTCCCCTAATTTTGTGGCAAAAAGGCAGAAATTCTTCTTATTTTGGGGTAAAACTGCAGAAATTTCACTTATTTCGCGGCAAGATGGCAGAAATTCCCCTTATTTTCAGCGAAAAATGCAGAAAATCCTCGTATTTTGGAGCAAAATTGCAGATATTCACCTAATTTTGGGGTAAAACATGCAGTAATTTTCTATATTCTGTGGCAAAAAGGCAGAAATTCCCCTTATTTTGGGTCAAATGGCAGAAATTCCCCTTATTTTAGGGCAAAATTTGCAAAACTTTTCCTTATTCGGGGGCAAAAAACAGAAATTCCCCTTATTTTGGGGCAAAATTGCAGAAATTTGCTTTATTTGGGGGCAAAAACAGAAATTCCCCTTATTTTGGGGCAAAATTGCAGAAATTTGCTTTATTATGGGGAAAAAGTGCAGAAATTTCCCTCATTTTAGGGCAAAATTGCAGAAATTTCACTTATTTCAGAAAAAAAAGCAAAATTTTTTCTTATTTTGGGGCAAAAAGGCAGAAATTCCCATTATTTTGTGGCAAAAAGGCAGAAATTCACCTTATTTTGGGGTAAAAGGCAGAAATTCTTCTTATTTTGAGGTAAAATGCAGAAATTCCTCTTATTTAGAGGTAAAATGCAGAAATTCCCCTAATATTGGGAAAAAATGCAGAAATTCACTTTATTTTGGAGCTAAAAGGCAGAAATTTTTCGTATTTTGAAGAAAAATTGCAGAAATTCTCATTATTTTCCGGCAAAAAGGCTGAAATTCTCCTTATTTTGGGGCAAAAAGTCAGAAAATCTCCTTTTTTCGGTTGCAAAAATTCAGAAATTCCTTTTATTTTGGGCAAAATTGCAGAAATTTCTCTTATTTTGGGGTAAAATTGCAGAAATTTCACTTATTTCAGGTAAAAATGGCAGAAATTTCTCTTATTTTGGGGCAAAAAGGCAGAAATTTTTTTTATTTTGGTACAAAATTGCAGAAATTTTTCTTATTTTGGGGCAAACATGCAGAAATTCCCCATATTTTGGGGCAAAAGGCAGAAATTCCCCTTATTTTGAGAAAAAAGGCTGAAATTCCCCTTATTTTGGGGCAAAAAGGCAGAAATTCCCCTCATTTTTGTGCAAAATAACAGAAATTCCTTTTATTTTTGGGGAAAAGGCAGAAATTGCACTTATTTTTAGATAAAAGGCAGAAAATCCCCCTATTTTATGGCAAAAGTGAAGAAAATTCCCTTTTTTATGGAAAAAGGTATGCATTCCCATTATTTTCGGGCAAATAGGCAGAAATTCCCTGTATTTTGGAGCAAAATTGCAGAAATTCCCCTAATTTTGTGGCAAAAAGGCAGAAATTCTTCTTATTTTGGGGTAAAACTGCAGAAATTTCACTTATTTCGCGGCAAGATGGCAGAAATTCCCCTTATTTTCAGCAAAAAATGCAGAAAATCCTCGTATTTTGGAGCAAAATTGCAGATATTCACCTAATTTTGGGGTAAAACATGCAGTAATTTTCTATATTCTGTGGCAAAAAGGCAGAAATTCCCCTTATTTTGGGTCAAATGGCAGAAATTCCCCTTATTTTAGGGCAAAATTGCAGAAATTTCCCTTATTTGTGGGAAAAGACCAGAAATTCCCCTTAATTTGGGGCAAAATTGCAGAAATTTGCTTTATTATTGGGAAAAATTGCAGAAATTTCCCTTATTTTAAGCCAAAATTGCAGAAATTTCACTTATTTCAGAAAAAAAAGCAAAAATTTTTCTTATTTTGGGGCAAAAAGGCAGAAATTCCTATTATTTTGGGGCAAAAGGCAGAAATTCACCTTATTTTGGGGTAAAATTGCAGAAATTTCACATATTTCAGGGCAAAAAGGAAGTAATTCCCCTTATTTTGAGGTAAAATGCTGAAATTCCCCATATTTTGGGGCAAAAGGAAGAAATTCCCCTTATTTTGGGGCAAAAAGCCACAAATTTTCCTTATTTTCGGGCAAAATTTCAGAAATTTCATTTATTTCAGGGTAAAAAGTCAGAAATTTCCCTTATTTTGAGTCAAAAAGGAGAAATTTCTTTTATTATGGTACATAAATGAAATTTTTTTTTTTGGAAGAAAAAGTCAGAAATTCCCATATTTTGATGTAAAAGGCAGAAATGGTTCTTATTTTGAGGTAAAATGAAGAAATTCCCCTTATTTAGAGGTAAAATATAGAAATTCCCTTAATATTAGGGAGAAATGCAGAAATTCCATTTATTTTAGAGCTAAAAGGCAGAAATTTTCCGTATTCTGAAAAAAAATTGCAGAAATTCTCTTGATTTTCCGGTAAAAAGGCTGAAATTCTCCTTATTTTGGGGCAAAAAGAAAGAAAATCTCCATTTTTCGGGTGCATAAAGTCAGAAATTCCCATTATTTGGGGCAAAATTTTAGAAATTTCCTTTACTTTGTGGCAAAGTTGCAGAAATTTTACTTATTTTGGGGCAAAATTGCAGAAATTTCACTTATTTCAGGGAAAAAAGGCAGAAATTTCTCTTATTTTGGGGCAATAAGGCAGAAATTTCTTTTATTTTGGTACAAATTTGCAGAAATTTTTCCTATTTTGGGGCAAAAAAGCAGAAATTCCTTTTATTTTGAGGTAAAAAGTCTGAAATTCCCCTTATTTGGGGGCAAAAAGGCAGAAATTCTCCTAATTTTGAGGCAAAAAGAAAACATTTCCCTTATTTTGGGGAAAAATTTTAGAAATTTCACTTATTTCAGGGCAAAAAGTCAGAAATTCCCCTTATTTTGGGGCAAAAAGCAGAAATTTCTTTTATTATGGTACAAAATTGACGAAATTTTCCTTATTTTGGAACAAAAAGGCAGAAATTCCCCATATTTTGGAGCAAAATGCAGAAATTATTCTTATTTTGAGGTAAATGCAGAAATTCCCTTTATTTTCGAGCTAAAAGGCAGAAATTCCCCGTATTTAGGGGCAAAAAGCAGACATTTCTCTTATTTTGGGGAAAAATTTTATAAATTTCACTTATTTCAGGGCATAAAGTCAGAAATTTTCCTTATTTTGCGGCAAAAAGACAGAAATTCCGTTTATTTTTGGGGAAAAGGCTGAAATTGCACTTATTTTGAGTCAAAAAGGCGGAAAATCACCTTATTTTGGGGCAAAAGTGAAGAAATTTCCCTTTTTTATGGCAAAAAGTATACATTCCCTTTATTTTCGGGCAAAAAGGCAGAAATTCCCCGTATTTTGGAGTAAAATTGCAGAAATTCCCCTAATTTTGGGGTAAAAAGGCAGAAATTCCTCTTATTTTGTGGTAAAACTGTAGAAATTTCAATTATTTCGCGGCAAGATGGCAGAAATTCCCCTTATTTTCGGCGAATAACGCAGAAAATCCTCGTATTTTGGAGCAAAATTGCAGAAATTCACCTAATTTTGGGGTTAAACATGCATTAATTTTCTATATTTTGTGGCAAAAAGGCAGAAATTCCACTTATTTTGGGTCAAATGGCAGAAATTCCCCTTATTTTAGGGCAAAAGTGCAGAAATTTCCCTTATTTGTGGGCAAAAACCAGAAATTCCCCTTTTTTTGGGGCAAAATTGCACAAATTTGCTTTATTATGGGGAAAAATTGCAGAAATATCCCTTATTTTTATTCCAAAATTGCAGAAATTTCACTTATTACAGAAAAAAAAGCAAAAATTTTTCTTATTTTGGGGCAAAAAGGCAGAAATTCCTATTATTTTTGGGCAAAAGGCAGAAATTCACCATATTTTGGGGTAAAATTGCAGAAATTTCACATATTTCAGGGCAAAAAGGCAGAAATTCCCTTTATTTTGAGGTAAAATGCTGAAATTCCCCATATTTGTTGGCAAATAGCCACAAATTTCCCTCATTTTCGGGCAAAATTTCAGAAATTTCATTTATTTCAGGGTAAAAAGTCAGAAATTCCCCTTATATTGGGGCAAAAAAGAGAAATTTCTTTTATTATGGTACAAAATTGAAGAAAATTTTTTTTATTTTGGAATAAAAAGGCAGAAATTCTCCATAATTTGGGGTAAAAGGCAGAAATGGTTCTTATTTTGAGGTAAAATGCAGAAATTCCCCTTATTTAGAGGTAAAATGTAGAAATTCCCTTAATATTGGGGAAAAATGCAGAAATTCCCTTTATTTTAGAGCTAAAAGGCAGAAATTTTCCGTATTTTGATAAAAAATTGCAGAAATTCTCATGATTTTCGGGCAAAAAGTCTGAAATTCTCCTTATTTTTGGGCAAAAAGAAAGAAAATCTCCATTTTTCGGGTGCAAAAAGTCAGAAATTCCCTTTATTTGGGGCAAAATTGCAGAAATTTCACTTATTTGAGAAAAAAAAAGCAAAAATTTTTTTTATTTTGGGGCAAAAAGGCAGAAATTCCCATTATTTTGGGGCAAAAAGGCAGAAATTCACCTTATTTTGGGGTAAAATTGCAGAAATTTCACATATTTCAGGGCAAAAAGGCAGAAATTTTCCTTATTTTGAGGTAAAATGCTGAAATTCCCCATATTTTGGGGCAAAAGGCAGAAATTCCCCTTATTTTGGGGCAAAAAGCCACAAATTTCCCTTATTTTTGGGCAAAATTGCAAAAATTTCATTTATTTCAGAATAAAAAGTCAGAAATTCCCCTTATTTTGGGGCAAAAAGGAGAAATTTTTTTTATTATGGTACAAAATTGAAGAAATTTTCTTTATTTTGGAACAAAAAGGCATAAATTCCCCATATTTTGGGGTAAAAGGCAGAAATTTTTATTTTGAGGTAAAATGCAGAAATTCCCCTTATTTAGAGGTAAAATGCAGAAATTCCCCAAATATTGGGGGAAAATGCAGAAATTCCCTTTATTTTTGGGCTAAAAAGAAGAAATTAACCATATTTTGAAGCAAAATTGCAGAAATTCTCATAATTTTCGGGCAAAAAGGCAGAAATTATTCTTATTTTGAGGTAAAATGCAGAAATTCCCTTTATTTTGGGGCTAAAAGGCCGAAATTCCCTGTATTTTGAAGCAAAATTGCAGAAATTCTCATAATTTTCGGGCAAAAAGGCAGAAATTCTCCTTATTTTGGGGCAAAAAAGCAGAAATTTACTTTATATTGGGGCAAAATTGCAGAAATTTTCTTTATTTTGGGGCAAAATTGCAGAAATTTCACTTATCAGGAAAAAAAGGCAAAAATTTCTCTTATTTTGGGGCAAAAAGGCAGAGATTTCTTTTATTTTGGTACAAAATTGCAGAAATTTTTCTTATTTTGGGGCAAAAGAGCAGAAATTCCCCTTATTTTGGGGCAAAAAGTCATAAATTCCCCATATTTTGGGGCAAAAAGCAGACATTTCTCTTATTTTGGGGAAAAATTTTAGAAATTTCACTTATTTCAGAGAAATAAAGTCAGAAATTCCCCTTATTTTGCGGCAAAAAGACAGAAATTCCGTTTATTTTTGGGGAAAAGGCAGAAATTGCACTTATTTTGAGTCAAAAAGGCGGAAAATCACCTTATTTTGGGGCAAAAGTGAAGAAATTTCCCTTTTTTATGGCAAAAAGTATACATTCCCTTTATTTTCGGGCAAAAAGGCAGAAATTTCCCGTATTTTGGAGCAAAATTGCAGAAATTCCCCTAATTTTGGGGCAAAAAGGCAGAAATTACCCTTATTTTGGGGCAAAAAGGCATAAATTTTCTATATTTTGGGGCAAAAAGCAGACATTTCTCTTATTTTGGGGAAAAATTTTAGAAATTTCACTTATTTCAGGGAATAAAGTCAGAAATTCCCCTTATTTTGCGGCAAAAAGACAGAAATTCCGTTTATTTTTGGGGAAAAGGCAGAAATTGCACTTATTTTGAGTCAAAAAGGCGGAAAATCACCCTATTTTGGGGCAAAAGTGAAGAAATTTCCCTTTTTTATGGCAAAAAGTATACATTCCCTTTATTTTCGGGCAAAAAGGCAGAAATTTCCCGTATTTTGGAGCAAAATTGCAGAAATTCCCCTAATTTTTGGGGCAAAAAGGCAGAAATTCCCCTTATTTTGGGGCAAAAAGGCATAAATTCCCCATATTTTGGGGCAAAAACAGACATTTCTCTTATTTTGGGGAAAAATTTTAGAAATTTCACTTATTTCAGGGAATAAAGTCAGAAATTCCCCTTATTTTGCGGCAAAATAACAGAAATTCCGTTTATTTTTGGGGAAAAGGCAGAAATTGCACTTATTTAGAGTCAAAAAGGCGGAAAATCACCCTATTTTGGGGCAAAAGTGAAGAAATTTCCCTTTTTTATGGCAAAAAGTATACATTCCCTTTATTTTCGGGCAAAAAGGCAGAAATTCCCCATATTTTGGAGCAAAATTGCAGAAATTCCCCTAATTTTGGGGCAAAAATGCAGAAATTCTCCTTATTTTGGGGTAAAACTGCCGAAATTTCGCGGCAAGATGGCAGAAATTCCCCTTATTTTCAGCGAAAAAAGCAGAAAATCCTCGTATTTTGGAGCAAAATTGCAGAAATTCACCTAATTTTGGGGTAAAACATGCAGTAATTTTCTATATTTTGTTGCAAAAAGGCAGAAATTCCCCTTATTTTGGGTCAAATGGCAGAAATTCCCCTTATTATAGGGCAAAATTGCAGAAATTTCTCTTATTTGTGGGCAAAGACCAGAAATTCCCCTTATTTTGGGGCAAAATTGCAGAAATTTGCTTTATTATTGGGAAAAATTGCAGAAATTTTCCTTATTTTAGGCCAAAATTGCAGAAATTTCACTTGTTTCAGAAAAAAAAAGCAAAAATTTTTCTTATTTTGGAGCAAAAAGGCAGAAATTCCTATTATTTTGGGGCAAAAGGCAGAAATTCCCCTTATTTTGGGGCAAAAAGGCACAAATTTTCCTTATTTTCGGGCAAAATTTCAGAAATTTCATTTATTTCAGGGTAAAAAGTCAGAATTTCCCCTTATTTTGGGGCAAAAAGGAGAAATTTTTTTTATTATGGTACAAAATTGAAGAAATTTTTTTTTATTTTGGAAGAAAAAGGCAGAAATTCCCCATATTTTTGGGTAAAAGGCAGAAATGGTTCGTATTTTGAGGTAAAATGCAGAAATTCCCCTTATTTAGAGGTAAAATGTAGAAATTCCCTTAATATTGGGGAAAAATGCAGAAATTCCCTTTATTTTAGAGCTAAAAGGCAGAAATTTTCCTTATTATAAAAAAAAATTGCAGAAATTCTCATGATTTTTCGGCAAAAAGGCTGAAATTATCCTTATTTTGGGGCAAAAAGAAAGAAAATTTCCATTTTTCGGGTGCAAAAAGTCAGAAATTCCCTTTATTTGGGGCAAAATTGCAGAAATTTCCTATACTTTGTGGCAAAATTGCAGAAATTTCACTTATTTTGGGGCAAAATTGCAGAAATTTCATTTATTTCAGGGAAAAAAGGCAGAAATTTCTCTTATTTTGTGGCAAAAAGGCAGAAATTTCTTTTATTTTGGTACAAAATTGCAGAAATTTTTCTTATTTGGGGGCAAAAAGGCAGAAATTCCCCATATTTTGGGGCAAAAGGCAGAAATTCGCCTTATTTTGAGAAAAAAGACTGAAATTCCCCTTATTTTGGGGCAAAAAGGCAGAAATTCCCCTTATTTTTGTGCAAAAAGACAGAAATTCCTTTTATTTTTGAGGAAAAGGCAGAAATTGCACTTATTTTGAGATAAAAGGCGGAAAATCCCCTTATTTTGGGGCAAAAGTGAAGAAAATTCCCTTTTTATGGCAAAAAGGTATACATTCCCTTTATTTTCGGGCAAAAAGGCTGAAATTCCTCGTATTTTGGAGCAAAATTGCAGAAATTCCCCTACTTTTGGGGCAAAAAGGCAGAAATTTTTCTTATTTTGGGGTAAAACTGCAGAAATTTCACTTATTTCACGGCAAGATGGCAGAAATTCCCCTTATTTTCAGCAAAAAACGCAGAAAATCCTCGTATTTTGCAGCAAAATTGCAGAAATTCACCTAATTTTGGGGTAACACATGCAGTACTTTTCTATATTTTGTGGCAAAAAGGCAGAAATTTCACGTATTTTGGGTCAAATGGAAGAAATTCCCCTTATTTTAGGGCAAAATTGCAGAAATTTCCCTTATTTGTGGGCAAAGACCAGAAATTCCCCTTATTTTTGGGCAAAATTGCAGAAATTAGTTTTATTATGGGGAAAAATTGCAGAAATTTCCCTTATTTTAGGCCAAAATTGCAGAAATTTCACTTATTTCAGAAAAAAAAAGCAAAAAATTTTTATATTTTGGGACAAAAAGCAGAAATTCCTATTATTTTGGGGCAAAAGGCAGAAATTCACCTTATCTTGGGGTAAAATATAAGAAATTTCACATATATCAGGGCAAAAAGGCAGAAATTCCCCTTATTTTGAGGTAAAATGCTGAAATTCCCCATATTTTGGGGCAAAAGGCAGAAATTCCCCTTATTTTGGGGCAAAAAGCCACAAATTTCTTTTATTTTCGGGCAAAATTTCAGAAATTTCATTTATTTCAGGGTAAAAAGTCAGAAATTCTCCTTATTTTGGGGCAAAAATGAGAAATTTCTTTTTTTATGGTACAAAATTGAAGAAATATTTTTTTATTTTGGAAGAAAAAGGCAGAAATTCCCCATATTTTGGGGTAAAAGGCAGAAATGGTTCTTATTTTGAGTTAAAATGCCGAAATTCCCCTTATTTAGAGGTAAAATATAGAAATTCCCTTAATATTGGGGAAAAATGCAGAAATTCCCTTTATTTTAGAGCTAAAAGGCAGAAATTTTCCGTATTTTGAAAAAAAATTGCAGAAATTCTCATGATTTTCCGGCAAAAAGGCTGAAATTCAACTTATTTTGGGGCAAAAAGAAAGTAAATCTCCATTTTTCTGGTGCAAAAAGTCAGAAATTCCCTTTATTTGGGGCAAAATTCCAGAAATTTCCTTTACTTTGTGGCAAAATTGCAGAAATTTCACTTATTTTGGGGCAAAATTGCAGAAATTTCACTTATTTCAGGGAAAAAAGGCAGAAATTTCTCTTATTTTGGGGCAAAAAGGCAGAAATTTCTTTTATTTTGTTACAAATTTTCAGAAATTTTTCCTATTTTGGGGCAAAAAGGCAGAAATTCCCCTTATTTTGGGGTAAAAAGGCTGAAATTCCCCTTATTTGGGGGCAAAAAGGCAGAAATTCCTATTATTTTGGGGCAAAAAGCAGACATTTCCCTTATTTTGGGGAAAAATTTTAGAAATTTCACTTATTTCAGGGCAAAAAGTCAGAAATTCCCCTTATTTTGGGGCAAAAATCAGAAATTTCTTTTCTTATGGTACAAAATTGAAGAAATTTTTCTTATTTTGGAACAAAAAGGCAGAAATTCCCAATATTTTGGAGCAAAATGCTGAAATTATTCTTATTTTGAGGTAAAATGCAGAAATTCCCTTTATTTTGGGGCTAAAAGGCAGAAATTCCCCATATTTTGGGGCAAAAAGCAGACATTTCCCTTATTTTGGGGAAAAATTTTAGAAATTTCACTTATTTCAGGGCAAAAAGTCAAAAATTCCCCTTATTTTGGGGCAAAAAGACAGAAATTCCGTTTATTTTTGGGGAAAAGGCAGAAATTGCACTTATTTTGAGTCAAAAAGGCGGAAAATCCCCTTATTTTGGGGCAAAAGTGAAGAAATTTCCCTTTTTTATGGCAAAAAGGTGTACATTCCCTTTATTTTCGGGCAAAAAGGCAGAAATTCCTCGTATTTTGAAGCAAAATTGCAGAAATTTTCCTAATTTTGGGGCAAAAAGGCAGAAATTTCCCTTAATTTAGGGTAAAACTGCAGAAATTTCACTTATTTCGCGGCAAAATGGCAGAAACTCCCCTTACTTTTGGCGACAAATGCAGAAAATCCTCGTATTTTTGAGCAAATTTGCAGATATTCACCTAGTTTTGGGGTAAAACATGCAGTAATTTTCTTTATTTTGTGGCAAAAAGGCAGAATTTCCCCTTATTTTGGGGCAAATGGCAGAAATTCCCCTTATTTTAGGGCAAACTTTGCAAAAAATTCCCTTATTCGGGGGCAAAAAACAGAAATTCCCCTTATTTTGGGGCAAAATGGCAGAAATTTGCTTTATTTGGGGGCAAAAACCAGAAATTCCCCTTATTTTGGGCAAAATTGCAGAAATTTGCTTTATTATGGGGACAAATTGCAGAAATTTCCCTTATTTTAGGGCAAAATTGCAGAAATTTCACTTATTTCAGAAAAAAAAGCAAAATTTTTTCTTATTTTGGGGTAAAAAGGCAGAAATTCCCATTATTTTGTGGCAAAAAGGCAGAAATTCACTTTATTTTGGGGTAAAAGGCACAAATTCTTCTTATTTTGAGGTAAAATGCAGAAATTTCCCTTATTTAGAGGTAAAATGCAAAAATTCCCCTAATATTGGAAAAAAATGCAGAAATTCACTTTATTTTGGAGCTAAAAGGCAGAAATTTTTCGTATTTTGAAGAAAAATTGCAGAAATTCTCATTATTTTCCGGCAAAAAGGCTGAAATTCTCCTTAATTTGGGGCAAAAAGTCAGAAAATCTTCTTTTTTCGGTTGCAAAAATTCAGAAATTCCCTTTATTTGGGGCAAAATTGCAGAAATTTCCTTTATCTTTGAGGCAAAATTGCAGAAATTTCCCTTATTTTGGGGTAAAATTGCAGAAATTTCACTTATTTCAGAGAAAAAAGGCAGAAATTTCTCTTATTTTGAGGCAAAAAGGCAGAAATTTCTTTTATTTGGTACAAAATTGCAGAAATTTTTCTTATTTTGGGGCAAAAAGGCAGAAATTCTTCTTATTTTGAGAAAAAAGGCTGAAATTTCCCTTATTTTGGGGCAAAAAGGCAGAAATTCCCCTTATATTTGGGCAAAAAGACAGAAATTCCTTTTATTTTTGGGGAAAAGGCAGAAATTGCACTTATTTTGAGTCAAAAAGGCGGAAAATCCCCTTATTTTGGGGCAAATTGAAGAAATTTCCCTTTTTTAAGGCAAAAAGGTGTACATTCCCTTTATTTTCGGGCAAAAAGGCAGAAATTCCCCGTATTTTGAAGCAAAATTGCAGAAATTTTCCTAATTTTGGGGCAAAAAGGCAGAAATTCGCTTATTTAGGGTAAAACTGCAGAAATTTCACTTATTTCGCGGCAAAATGGCAGAAATTCCCCTTATTTTCGGCGAAAAAGTCAGATAATCCTCGTATTTTGGAGCAAAATTGCAGATATTCACCTAAATTTGGGGTAAAACATGCAGTAATTTTCTTTATTTAGTGGCAAAAAGGCAGAATTTCCCCTTATTTTGAGGCAAAAGGCAGAAATTCCCCTTATTTTAGGGCAAAATTTGCAAAAATTTCCCTTATTCGTGGGCAAAAAACAGAAATTCCCCTTATTTTGGGGCAAAATTGCAGAAAATTGCTTTATTTGGGGGCAAAAAACAAAATTCCCCTTATTTTGGAAAAAAATTGCAAAAATTTCCCTTATTTTAGGCCAAAATTGCAGAAATTTCACTTATTTCAGAAAAAAAAGCAAAATTTTTTCTGATTTTGGCGCAAAAAGGCAGGAATTCCCATTATTTTGTGGCAAAAAGGCAGAAATTCACTTTATTTTGGGGTAAAAGGCACAAATTCTTCTTATTTTGAGGTAAAATGCAGAAATTCCCTTTATTTAGAGGTAAAATGCAGAAATTCCCCTAATATTGGGAAAAAATGCAGAAATTCACTTTATTTTAGAGCTAAAAGGCAGAAATTTTTCGTATTTTGAAGAAAAATTGCAGAAATTCTCATTATTTTCGGGCAAAAAGGCTGAAATTCTCCTTATTTTGGGGCAGAAATTCAGAAAATCTCCTTTTTTCGGTTGCAAAAATTCAGAAATTCCCCTTATTTGGGGCAAAATTGCAGAAATTTCCTTTACTTTGGGGCAAAATTGCAGAAATTTCCCTTATTTTGGGGTAAAATTGCAGAAATTTCACTTATTTCAGGGAAACAAGGCAAAAATTTTTTTTATTTTGGGGCAAAAAGGCAGAAATTTCTATTATTTTCTGGCAAAAGGCAGAAATTCACCTTATTTTGGGGTAAAATTGCAGAAATTCCCCATATTTTAGGGCAAAAGGCAGAAATTCCCCTTATTTTGAGGCAAAAAGCCACAAATTTCCCTTATTTTCGGGCAAAATTTCAGAAATTTCATTTATTTCAGGGTAAAAAGTCGAAATTCCCCTTATTTTGGGTCAAAAAGGAGAAATTTCTTTTATTATGGTACAAAAATGAAAAAATTTTTTTTATTTTGGAAGAAAAACTCAGAAATTCCCCATATTTTGGGGTAAAAGGCAGAAATGGTTCTTATTTTGAGGTAAAATGCAGAAATTCTCCTTATTTAGAGGTAAAATATAGAAATTCCCTTAATATTAGGGAAAAATGCAGAAATTCCCTTTATTTTAGAGCTAAAAGGCAGAAATTTTCCGTATTCTGAAAAAAAATTGCAGAAATTCTCATGATTTTCCGGAAAAAAGGCTGAAATTCTCCTTATTTTGTGGCAAAAAGAATGAAAATCTCCATTTTTCGGGTGCATAAAGTCAGAAATTCCCTTTATTTGGGGCAAAATTCCAGAAATTTCCTTTACTTTGTGGCAAAATTGCAGAAATTTTACTTATTTTGGGGCAAAATTGCAGAAATTTCACTTATTTCAGGGAAAAAAGGCAGAAATTTCTCTTATTTTGGGGCAAAAAGGCAGAAATTTCTTATATTTTGGTAGAAATTTGCAGAAATTTTTCCTATTTTGGGGCAAAAAGGCAGAAATTCTACTTATTTTGAGGTAAAAAGGCTGAAATTCCCCTTATTTGGGGACAAAGGCAGAAATTCCTATTATTTTGGGGCAAAAAGCAGACATTTCCCTTATTTTGGGGAAAAATTTTAGAAATTTCACTTATTTCAGGGCAAAAAGTCAGAAATTCCCCTTATATTGGGGCAAAAAGACAGAAATTCCGTTTATTTTTGGGGAAAAGTCAGAAATTGCACTTATTTTGAGTCAAAAAGGCGGAAAATCCCCTTATTTTGGGGCAAAAGTGAAGAAATTTCCCTTTTTTATTGCAAAAAGGTGTACATTCCCTTTATTTTCGGGCAAAAAGGCAGAAATTCCCCGTATTTTGAAGCAAAATTAAAGAAATTTTCCTAATTTTGGGGCAAAAAGGCAGAAATTCCCCTTAATTTAGGGTAAAACTGCAGAAATTTCACTTATTTCGCGGCAAAATGGCAGAAATTCCTCTTATTTTTGGCGAAAAAGGCAGAAAATCCTCGTATTTTGGAGCAAAATTGCAGATATTCACCTAATTTTGGGGTAAAACATGCAGTAATTTTCTTTATTTTGTGGCAAAAAGGCAGAATTTCCCCTTATTTTGAGGCAAAAGGCAGAAATTCCCCTTATTTTAGGGCAAAATTTGCAAAAATTTCACTTATTCGTGGGCGAAAAACAGAAATTCCCCTTATTCTGGGGCAAAATTGCAGAAATTTGCTTTATTTGGGGGCAAAAAACAGAAATTCCCCTTATTTTGGGGAAAAATTGCAAAAATTTCCCTTATTTTAGGGCAAAATTGCAGAAATTTCACTTATTTCAGAAAAAAAGCAAAATTTTTTCTTATTTTGGGGCAAAAAGGCAGAAATTCCCATTATTTTGTGGCAAAAAGGCAGAAATTCACCTTATTTTGGGGTAAAAGGCAGAAATTCTTCCTATTTTGAGTTAAAATGCAGAAATTCCCCGTATTTAGAGGTAAAATGCAGAAATTCCCCTAATATTGGAAAAAAATGCAGAAATTCACTTTATTTTGGAGCTAAAAGGCAGAAATTTTTTGTATTTTTAAGAAAAATTGCAGAAATTCTCATTATTTTCGGGCAAAAAGGCTGAAATTCTCCTTATTTTGGGGCAAAAAGTCAGAAAATCTCCTTTTTTCGGTTGCAAAAATTCAGAAATTCCCCTTATTTGGGGCAAAATTGCAGAAATTTCCTTTACTTTGGGGCAAAATTGCAGAAATTTCTTTTATTTTTGTACAAAATTGCAGAAATTTTTCTTATTTTGGAACAAAAAGGCAGAAATTCCCCATATTTTGGAGCAAAATACAGAAATTATTCTTATTTTGAGGTAAAATGCAGAAATTCCCTTTATTTTGGGGCTAAAAGGCAGAAATTCCCCTTATTTTGGGGCAATAAGCAGACATTTCCCTTATGTTGGGGAAAAATTTTAGAAATTTCACTTATTTCAGGTCAAAAAGTCAGAAATTCCCCTTATTTTGGGGCAAAAAGACAGAAATTCCGTTTATTTTTGGAGAAAAGGCAGAAATTGCACTTATTTTGAGTCAAAAAGGTGGAAAATCCCCTTATTTTGGGGCAAAAGTGAAGAAATTTCCCTTTTTTATGGCAAAAAGGTGTACATTCCCTTTATTTTCGGGCAAAAAAGGCAGAAATTCCCCGTATTTTGAAGCAAAATTGCAGAAATTTTACTAATTTTGTGGCATAAAGGCAGATATTTGCTTTAATTTAGGGTAAAACTGCAGAAATATCACTTATTTCGCGGCAAAATGGCAGAAATTCCCCTTATTTTCGGCGAAAAAGGCAGAAAATCCTCGTTTTTTGGAGCAAAATTGCAGATATTCACCTAATTTTGGGGTAAAACATGCAGTAATTTTCTTTATTTTGTGGCAAAAAGGCAGAATTTCCCCTTATTTTGGGGCAAATTGCCGAAATTCCCCTTATTTTAGGGCAAAATTTGCAAAACTTTTCCTTATTCGGGGGCAAAAAACAGAAATTCCCCTTATTTTGGGGCAAAATTGCAGAAATTTGCTTTATTTGGGGGCAAAAACAGAAATTCCCCTTATTTTGGGGCAAAATTGCAGAAATTTGCTTTATTATGGGGAAAAAGTGCAGAAATTTCCCTCATTTTAGGGCAAAATTGCAGAAATTTCACTTATTTCAGAAAAAAAAGCAAAATTTTTTCTTATTTTGGGGCAAAAAGGCAGAAATTCCCATTATTTTGTGGCAAAAAGGCAGAAATTCACCTTATTTTGGGGTAAAAGGCAGAAATTCTTCTTATTTTGAGGTAAAATGCAGAAATTCCTCTTATTTAGAGGTAAAATGCAGAAATTCCCCTAATATTGGGAAAAAATGCAGAAATTCACTTTATTTTGGAGCTAAAAGGCAGAAATTTTTCGTATTTTGAAGAAAAATTGCAGAAATTCTCATTATTTTCCGGCAAAAAGGCTGAAATTCTTTTTATTTTGGGGCAAAAAGTCAGAAAATCTCCTTTTTTCGGTTGCAAAAATTCAGAAATTCCTTTTATTTTGGGCAAAATTGCAGAAATTTCCTATACTTTAGGGCAAAATTGCAGAAATTTCTCTTATTTTGGGGTAAAATTGCAGAAATTTCACTTATTTCAGGTAAAAATGGCAGAAATTTCTCTTATTTTGGGGCAAAAAGGCAGAAATTTTTTTTATTTTGGTACAAAATTGCAGAAATTTTTCTTATTTTGGGGCAAAAATGCAGAAATTCCCCATATTTTGGGGCAAAAGGCAGAAATTCCCCTTATTTTGAGAAAAAAGGCTGAAATTCCCCTTATTTTGGGGCAAAAAGGCAGAAATTCCCCTTATTTTTGTGCAAAATAACAGAAATTCCTTTTATTTTTGGGGAAAAGGCAGAAATTGCACTTATTTTTAGATAAAAGGCAGAAAATCCCCTTATTTTAGGGCAAAAGTGAAGAAAATTCCCTTTTTTATGGCAAAAAGGTATGCATTCCCATTATTTTCGGGCAAATAGGCAGAAATTCCCTGTATTTTGGAGCAAAATTGCAGAAATTCCCCTAATTTTGTGGCAAAAAGGCAGAAATTCTTCTTATTTTGGGGTAAAACTGCAGAAATTTCACTTATTTCGCGGCAAGATGGCAGAAATTCCCCTTATTTTCAGCGAAAAATGCAGAAAATCCTCGTATTTTGGAGCAAAATTGAAAATTCACCTAATTTTGGGGTAAAACATGCAGTAATTTTCTATATTCTGTGGCAAAAAGGCAGAAATTCCCCTTATTTTGGGTCAAATGGCAGAAATTCCCCTTATTTTAGGGCAAAATTGCAGAAATTTCCCTTATTTGTGGGAAAAGACCAGAAATTCCCCTTAATTTTTGGCAAAATTGCAGATATTTGCTTTATTATTGGGAAAAATTGCAGAAATTTCCCTTATTTTAGGCCAAAATTGCATAAATTTCACTTATTTCAGAAAAAAAAGCAAAAATTTTTCTTATTTTGGGGCAAAAAGGCAGAAATTCCTATTATTTTGGGGCAAAAGGCAGAAATTCACCTTATTTTGGGGTAAAATTGCAGAAATTTCACATATTTCAGGGCAAAAAGGAAGTAATTCCCCTTATTTTGAGGTAAAATGCTGAAATTCCCCATATTTTGGGGCAAAAGGCAGAAATTCCCCTTATTTTGGGGCAAAAAGCCACAAATTTTCCTTATTTTCGGGCAAAATTTCAGAAATTTCATTTATTTCAGGGTAAAAAGTCAGAAATTTCCCTTATTTTGAGTCAAAAAGGAGAAATTTCTTTTATTATGGTACATAAATGAAATTTTTTTTTTTTGGAAGAAAAAGTCAGAAATTCCCCATATTTTGAGGTAAAAGGCAGAAATGGTTCTTATTTTGAGGTAAAATGAAGAAATTCCCCTTATTTAGAGGTAAAATATAGAAATTCCCTTAATATTAGGGAGAAATGCAGAAATTCCATTTATTTTAGAGCTAAAAGGCAGAAATTTTCCGTATTCTGAAAAAAAATTGCAGAAATTCTCTTGATTTTCCGGTAAAAAGGCTGAAATTCTCCTTATTTTGGGGCAAAAAGAAAGAAAATCTCCATTTTTTGGGTGCATAAAGTCAGAAATTCCCATTATTTGGGGCAAAATTTTAGAAATTTCCTTTACTTTGTGGCAAAATTGCAGAAATTTTACTTATTTTGGGGCAAAATTGCAGAAATTTCACTTATTTCAGGGAAAAAAGGCAGAAATTTCTCTTATTTTGGGGCAATAAGGCAGAAATTTCTTTTATTTTGGTACAAATTTGCAGAAATTTTTCCTATTTTGGGGCAAAAAGGCAGAAATTTCCCTTATTTTGAGGTAAAAAAGCTGAAATTCCCCTTGTTTGGGGGCAAAAAGGCAGAAATTCCTATTATTTTGGGGCAAAAAGCAGACATTTCCCTTATTTTGGGGAAAATTTTAGAAATTTCACTTATTTCAGGGCAAAAAGTCAGAAATTCCCCTTATTTTGGGGCAAAAAGCAGAAATTTCTTTTATTATGGTACAAAATTAAAGAAATTTTCCTTATTTTGGAACAAAAAGGCAGAAATTCCCCATATTTTGGAGCAAAATGCAGAAATTATTCTTATTTTGAGGTAAAATGCAGAAATTCCCTTTATTTTGGGGCTAAAAGGCAGAAATTCCCCTTATTTGGGGGCAAAAAGCAGACATTTCCCTTATTTTGGGGAAAAATTTTAGAAATTTCACTTATTTCAGGGCAAAAAGTCAAAAATTCCCCTTATTTTGGGGCAAAAATACAGAAATTCCGTTTATTTTTGGGGAAAAGGCAGAAATTGCACTTATTTTGAGTCAAAAAGGCTGAAAATCCCCTTATTTTGGGGCAAAAGTGAAGAAATTTCCCTTTTTTATGGCAAAAAGGTGTACATTCCTTTTATTTTCGGGCAAAAAGGCAGAAATTCCCTGTATTTTGAAGCAAAATTGCAGAAATTTTCCTAATTTTGGGGCATAAAGGCAGAAATTTGCTTTAATTTAGGGTAAAACTGCAGAAATTTCACTTATTTCGCGGCAAAATGGCAGAAATTCCCCTTATTTTCAGCGAAAAAAGCAAAAAATCTTCGTTTTTTGGAGCAAAATTGCAGATATTCACCTGAATTTCGGGTAAAATATGCAGTAATTTTCTTTATTTTGTGGCAAAAAGGCAGAATTTCCCCTTATTTTGGGGCAAATTGCCGAATATCCCCTTATTTTAGGGCAAAATTTGCAAAACTTTCCCTTATTCGGGGACAAAAAACAGAAATTCCCCTTATTTTGGGGCAAAATGCAGAAATTTGCTTTATTTGTGGGCAAAAAACAGAAATTCCCCTTATTTTGGGGCCAAATTGCAGAAATTTGGTTTATTATGGGGAAAAAGTGCAGAAATTTCCATTATTTTAGGGCAAAATTGCAGAAATTTCACTTATTTCAGAAAAAAAATACAAATATTTTTCTTATTTTGGGGCAAAAAGGCAGAAATTCCCCTTATTTTGGGACAAAAAACAGAAATTTTCCTTATTTTGGGGCAAAATTGCAGAAATTTGCTTTATTATGGAGAAAAATTGAGAAATTTCCCTTATTTTAGGGCAAAATTGCAGAAATTTCACTTATTTCAGAAAAAAAAGCAAAAATTTTTCTTATTTTGGAGCAAAAAGGAAGAAATTCCCATTATTTTGGGGCAAAAGGCAGAAATTCACCTTATTTTGTGGTAAAATTGCAGAAATTTCTCATATTTCAGGGCAAAAAGGCAGAAATTCCCCTTATTTGGGGGTAAAATGCTGAAATTCCCCATATTTTGGGGCAAAAGGCAGAAATTCCCCTTATTTTGGGGCAAAAGGCACAAATTTCCCTTATTTTCGCGCAAAATTGCAGAAATTTCATTTATATCAGGGTAAAACGTCAGAAATTTCCCTTATTTTTGGGCAAAAAGGAGAAATTTCTTTTATTATGGTACAAAATTGAAGAAATTTTCTTTATTTTAGAACAAAAAGGCAGAAATTCCCCATATTTTGGGGTAAAAGGCAGAAATTCTTCTTATTTTTAGGTAAAATGCAGAAATTCCCCTGATTTAGAGGTAAAATGCAGAAATTCCCATAATATTAAGGAAAAATGCAGAAATTCCCTTTATTTTGGGGCTAAAAGTCAGAAATTTTCCGTATTTTGAAGAAAAATTGCAGAAATTCTCATAATTTTCGGGCAAAAATGCAGAAATTCTCTCTATTTTGGGGTAAAAAGAGAGAAAATCCCCTTTTTTCAAGAGCAAAAAGTCAGAAAATCCCCCTATTTTGGGGCAAAATTGCAGAAATTTTTTTTACATTGGGGCAAAATGGCAGAAATTTTCCTTATTTTGGGGCAAAATTGCAGAAAATTCACTTATTTAAGGGAAAAAGGCAAAATTTTCTCTTATTTTGGGGCAAAAAGGAAGAAATTTCTTTTATTTTAGTAAAAAATTGCTAAAATTTTTCTTTTTTGGGGGCAAAAAGGCAGAAATTCCCCATATTTTGGGGCAAAAAGGCAGAAATTCCCCTTATTTTGAGGTAAAAAGGCTGAAATTCTTCTTATTTGGGGGCAAAAAGGCAGAAATTCCCCTTATTTTGGGGCAAAAAGCAGACATTTCCGTTATCTTGGGGAAAAATTTTAGAAATTTCACTTATTTTAGGGCAAAAATTCAGAAATTCCCCTTATTTGGGGGCAAAAAGAGAGAAATTCCGTTTATTTTTGGGGAAAAGGCAGAAATTGCACTTATTTTGAGTCAAAAAGTCGGAAAATTTCCTTATTTTGGGGCAAAAGTGAAGAAATTTCCCTTTTTTATGGCAAAAAGGTATACATTCCCTTTATTTTCGAGCAAAAATGCAGAAATTCCTCGTATTTTGAAGCAAAATTGCAGAAATTCTTCTAATTGTTGGGCAAAAAGACAGAAATTCCTCTTATTTTGAGGAAAAACTGCAGAAATTTCACTTATTTCACGGCAAAATGGCAGAAATTCCCCTTATTTTCGGCGAAAAAGGCAGAAAATCTTCGTATTTTGGAGCAATATTGCAGAAATTCACCTAATTATGAAGTAAAACATGCAGTAATTTTTTTTTATTTTGTGGCAAAAACGCAGAAATTCCCCTTATTTTGGGGCAAAAGGCAGAAATTCCCCTATTTTAGGGCAAAATTGCAGAAATTTCCATTATTTGAGGGCAAAAAACAGAAATTTCCCTTATTTTGGGGAAAAATTGCAGAAATTTGCTTTATTATGTGGAAAAATTGCAGAAATTTCCCTTATTTTAGGGCAAAATTGCAGAAATTTCACTTATTTCAGGGAAAAAAAGCAAAAATTTTTCTTATTTTGGGGCAAAATGCAGAAATTCCCCTTATTTTTGAATAAAATTGCAGAAATTTCCCTTATTTGAGGGCAAAAATTCAGAAAATCTTCTTAATTTCGGGCAAAATTGCAGAAATGACCCGTATTTTGGAGCAAAATTGCAGAAATTCCACTAATATTGGTGCAAAAATGCAGAAATTCCCTTTATTTTGGAGGCCAAAAAGAAGAAATTTCCCATATTTTGGTGCAAAAAGGCTGAAATTTTTCTTATTTTGAGGTAAAATGCTGAAATTCCCCATATTTTGAGGCAAAAGGCAGAAATTCTTATTTTGGGGCAAAAAGGCATAAATTTCCTTTATTTTCGTGCAAAATTGCAGAAATTTCATTTATTTCAGGGCAAAAAGTCAGAAATTCCCCTTATTTTGGGGAAAATGCAGAAATTTCTTTTATTATGGTACAAAATTGAAGAAATTTTTTTTATATTTTGGAACAAAAAGGCAGAAATTCCCCATATTTTGGGGCAAAATGCAGAAATTATTCTTATTTTGAGGTAAAATGCAGAAATTCCCTTTATTTTGAGGCTAAAAGGCAGAAATTTCCCGTATTTTGAAGCAAAATTGCAGAAATTCTCATAATTTTCGGGCAAAAAGGCAGAAATTCTCCTTATTTTGGGGCAAAAAATCAGAAAATCCCCTTTTTTCGGGAGCTAAAATTCAGAAAATCCCCTTATATGGGGGCAAAAAAAATTCCTTTACATTGGAGCAAAATTGCAGAAATTTTCCTTATTTTGGTGCAAAAAGGCAGAAATTTCTTTTATTTTGGTAAAAAATTGCAAAAATTTTTCTTATTTTGTGGCAAAAAGGCAGAAATTCCCCATATTTTAAGGCAAAAAGGCAGAAATTCCCATTATTTTGAGGTAAAAGGGCTGAAATTCCCATTATTTTGGTGCAAAAAGGCAGAAATTCCCCTTATTTTGGGGCAAAAAGCAGACATTTCCGTTATTTTGGGAAAAAATTTTAGAAATTTCACTTATTTCAGGGCAAAAAGTCAGAAATTCCCTTTATTTTGGGGCAAAAAGACAGAAATTCCGTTTATTTTTGGGGAAAAGGTAAAAATTGCACTTATTTTGAGTCAAAAAGGAGGAAAATCCCATTATTTTGGGGCAAAAGTGAAGAAATTTCCTTTTTTTATGGCAAAAAGGTATACATTCCATTTATTTTCGGGGAAAAAGGCAGAAATTCTCCGGAATTTGGAGCAAAATTGCAGAAATTCCCCTAATTTTGAGGCAAAATGCAGAAATTCCCCTTATTTTGGGGTAAAACTGCAGAAATTTTACTTATTTCGCGGCAAAATGGCAGAAATTCCCCTTATTTTCGGCGAAAAAGGCAGAAAATCCTCATATTTTGGAGCAAAATTGCAGAAATTCACCTAATTTTGGGGAAAAACATGAGGTAATTTTCTTTATTTTGTGGCAAAAAGGCAGAAATTCCCCTTATTTTAAGGCAAATTGCAGAAATTCCCCTTATTTTAGGGCAAAATTGCAGAAATATCCCTTATTTGTGGGCAAAAAGCAGAAAATCCCCTTATTTTGCAGCAAAATTGCAGAAATTTGATTTATTATGGGGAAAAATTGCAGAAATTTTTCTTATTTTAGGGCAAAATTCCAGAAATTTCACTTATTTCAGAGAAAAAAAGCAAAAATTTTTCTTATTTTGTGGCAAATAGGCAGAAATTCCCATTATTTTGGGGCAAAAAGGCAGAAATTCACCTTACTTGTGGGTAAAATTGCAGAAATTTCACATATATCAGGGTAAAAATGCAGAAATTCCATTTATTTTGAAGTAAAATGCTGAAATTCCCCATATTTTGCGGCAAAAAACAGAAATTTCCCTTATTTTGGGGCAAAAAGGCACAAATATCCCTAATTTTCGGGCAAAATTGCAGAAATTTCATTTATTTCAGGGTAAAAAGTCAGAAATTCCCTTTATTTTGGAGCTAAAAGGAGAAATTTCTTTTATTATGGTACAAAATTGAAGAAATTTTCTTTACTTTGGAATAAAGGTAGAAATTTCCCATGTGTTGGGGTAAAAGGCAGAAATTCTTTTTATTTTGAGGTAAAATGCAGAAATTCCACTTATTTAGAGGTAAGATGCAGAAATTTCCTAATATAGGGGAAAAATGCAGAAATTCCCTTTATTTTGGGGCTAAAAGGCAGAAATTTTTCATATTTTGAAGAAAAATTGCAGAAATTCTCATAATTTTTGGGTAAAAAGGCTGAAATTCTCTTTATTTTGGGGCAAAAAGACAGAAAATCTCCTTTTTTTGGGTGCAAAAAGTCAGAAATTCCTTTTATTTGGGGCAAAATTGCAGAAATTTCCTTTACTTTGTGGCAAAATTGCAGAAATTTCTCTTATTTTTGGGCAAAATTGCAGAAATTTCACTTATTTCAGTGAAAAAAGGCAGAAATTTCTCTTATTTTGGGGCCAAATGCAGAAATTTCTTTTATTTTGGTACAAAATTGCAGAAATTTTTCTTATTTTGGGTCAAAAAGGCAGAAATTCCCCATATTTTGGGGGCAAAAAGCAGACATTTCCCTTATTTTGGGGAAAAATTTTAGAAATTTAATTTATTTCAGGGCAAAAAGTCAGAAATTCCCCTTTTTTGGGGGCAAAAAGACAGAAATTCCGTTTATTTTTGGGGAAAATGCAGATATTGCACTTATTTTGAGTCAAAAAAGCGTAAAATCTGCTTATTTTGGGGCAAAAGTGAAGAAATTTCCCTTTTTATGGCAAAAAGATATACATTCCCTTTATTTTCGGGCAAAAAGGAAGAAATTCCCCGGATTTTAGAGCAAAATAGCAGAAATTTCCCTAATTTTGGGGCAAAAAGGCAGAAATTCCCCTTCTTTTGGGGTAAAACTGCAGAAATTTTACTTATTTCGCAGCAAAATGTCAGAAATTCCCCTTATTTTCGTCGAAAAAGGCAGAAAATCCCCATATTTTGGAGCAAAATTGCAGAAATTCACCTAATTTGGGGGTAAAACATGCAGTAATTTTCTTTATTTTGGGGCAAAAAGGCAGAAATTTCCCTTATTTTGAGGCAAATGGCAGAAATTCCCCTCATTTTAGGGCAAAATTGCAGAAATTTCAGTTATTTTTGAGCAAAAAACAGAAATTCCTCGTATTTTGGGGAAAAATTGCAGAAATTTGCTTTATTTGAGGAAAAATTGCAGATATTTTTCTTATTTTAGGCCAAAATTGCAGAAATTTCACTTATTTCAGAGAAAAAAATCAAAAATTTTTCTTATTTTGGGGCAAAATTGCAGAAATTTCCCTTATTTTGGGGCAAAAAGGCAGAAATTCCCCTTATTTTGGGGCAAAAAGGCAGAAATTCCCCGTATTTTGGGATAAAATTGCAGAAATTTCCTTTCTTTGGGGGCAAAAAGGCAGAAAATCCCCTTAATTTCGAGCAAAAAGGAAGAAATTCCCAGTATTTTGGAGCAAAATTGCAGAAATTCCCCTAATATTGGGGCAAAAATGCAGAAATTTCTTTTATTTGGGGCAAAATGGTAGAAGTTCCCCTTGTTTTCGTGTTAAGAGGCAGAAATTCCCTGTATTTTGAAGCAAAATTGCAGAAACTCCCCTAATTTTTGGGCAAAACGGAAGAAATTCCCTTTATTTTGGGGCAAAAATACAGAAATTCTCCTTATTTCGGGGCAAAAAGTCAGAAATTCCCCTTATTTTGGGGCAAAATTGAAGAAATTTCCCTTATTTTGGGGCAAAATTGCAGAAATTTCCATTATTTTGGGACAAAATTGGAGAAATTTCTTTTATTTTGGTACAGAATTGCAGAAATTTTTCTTATTTTGTGGCAAGAAGGCAGAAATTTTTTATATTTTGTGGCAGAAAGGCACAAATTTTTCTTATTTTCAGGCAAAATTGCAGAAATTTCATTTATTTCAGGACTAAAAGTCAGAAATTTCTTTTATTTTGGGGCAAAAAGCAGAAATTACTTTTATTTTAGTACAAAATTGAAGAAATTTTCCTTATTTTGGAACAAAAATGCAGAAATTCCCCATATTTTGGGGCAAAAGGCAGAAATTCCCTTTTTTGAGGTAAATAGGCTGAAATTCCCCTTATTTTTGGGCAAAAAAGCAGAAATTCCCTTTCTTTGTGGCAAAAAGGCCGAAATTCCTGTTAATTGGGGCAGAAAAGCAGAAATTTTCCTTATTTGGAGGCAATAAGGCAGAAATTCCCCATATTTTGTGGCAAAAAGGCAGAAATTCCCCTTATTTGGAGGTAAAATGCTGAAATTCCCTTTATTTTGGGCAAAAAGGCAGAAATTCCCCTTATTTTGGGGCAAAATTGCAGAAATTTCACTTATTTCAGGGCAGAAACTCAGAAATTTGCCTTATTTTGGGGCAAAAATAAGAAATTCCCCTAATATTGTGTCCAAAAACAGAAATTCCCTTTATTTTGGGGTAAAATTGCGGAAATTTCAAATATTTCAGGTCAAAAAGGCAGAAATTCCACTTAATTTCGGGCTACAAGGCAGAAATTTCCCGTATTTTGGAGCAAAATTTAAGAAATTCCCCTTATATTAGTGCAAAAATGCAGAAATTCCCTTTATTTTGGTGAAATAATGCTGAAATCCTTTGTATTTTGAAGCAAAATTGCACAAATTCCCCTAATTTTGAGGGAAAATTCAGAAATACACATTATTTTGAGGCAAAAAGACAGAAATTTTACTTATTTCAGGGCAAAAAGTCAGAAATTTGCCTTATTTTGGGGCAAAAAGCAGAAATCCCCCTAATTTTGGGGCCAAAAAAAGAAATTCCCCTTATTTTGGGGTAAAATTGCAGAAATTTCAAATATTTCAGGGCAAAAAGGCAGAAATTCCACTTAATTTCGGGCTACAAGGCAGAAATTTCCCGTATTTTGGAGCAAAATTTCAGAAATTCCCCTTATATTGGTGCAAAAATGCAGAAATTTCCTTTATTTTGGTGAACTAAGGCTGAAATCCTTCGTATTTTGAAGCAAAATTGCACAAATTTCCCTAATTTTGAGGGAAAATGCAGAAATACACATTATTTTGGGGCAAAAAGACAGAAATTTTACTTATTTCAGGGCAAAAAGTCAGAAATTCCCCTTATTTTGGGGCAAAATTGAAGAAATTTTTCTTATTTTGGGCAAAATTGCAGAAATTTCACTTATTTCAGGTAAAGAAGACAGGAATTTCTCTAGTTTTGGGGCAAAGTGCAGAAATTTCTTTTATTTTTGTAGAAAATTGCAGAAATTTTCTTTATTTTGGGGCAAAAATGCAGAAACTCCCCATATTTTGGGGCAAAAAAGCAGAGATTCCCCTTATTATGAGGTAAAAAGGCTGAAATTCCCTTTATTTTGAGGCAAAAAGACAGAAATGCCCCTTATTTTGTGGCAAAAAGGCAGAAATTTCTCTTATTTTGTGGCAAAATTGCGGAAATTTAACTTATTTCAGGGCAAAATTCAAAAATTCCGCTTATTTTGTGGCAAAAATACAGAAATACCGTTTATTTTGGGGTAAAAATGCAGAAATTCCCTATATGTTGGGGAAAAAAAACAGAAATTCTTATTTTGGGGCAAAATTCAGAAATTCCACTTATTTTGGGGCAAAATTCCAAAAATTTCCCTTATTTTAAGGCAAAATGCAGAAATTTCCCTTCTTTTGGGGCAAAATTGCAGACATTTCCCTTATTTCAGGAAAAAAAGGCAGAAATATTCCTTATTTTAAGGCAAAAGGGCAGAAATTCCTAATATTTTGTTGCAAAAATGCAGAAATTTTCCTTATTTTGAGGTAAACAGGCTGAAATTCCCCTTATTTGGGGGTAAAAATTCAGAAATTCCCCTTATTTTGGGGCAAAATTGAAGAAATTTCACTTATTTCAGGGTAATAAGTCAGACATTCCCCTTATTTTGGGGCAAAAAAAGACAGAAATTATTTTTGTTTTGGGGGAAAAAGACAGAAATTCCACTTATTTAGAGGCAAAACGGCAGAAATTCTCTTCATTTTGGGGCAAAAATGAAGAAATTTCCCTTTTTTATGGCAAAAAGGTTTGCATTCCCCTTATTCTCGGGCAAAAAGGCAGAAATTCCCCGTGTTTTGGAGCAAAATTGCAGAAATTCCCCTAATTTTGGGGCAAAAAGATTAAATCCCTTATTTTTGGCTAAAATTGCAGATATTTCACTTATTTCGGGACAAAAAGGCAGAAATTCCACTTAATGTCGGGCAAAAAGGCAGAAATGACCCGTATTTTGGAGCAAAATTGCAGAAATTTTTCTAATTTTGGTGCAATAATGCAGAAATTCCCTTTATGTTGGAGCAAAAAGGCAGATATTCCCTATATTTTGGTGCAAAAAGGCTGAAATTCTTCTCATTTTGAGGTAAAATGCTGAAATTCCTTATATTTTGGGGCAAAAGGCAGAAATTCCCTTCATTTTGGGGCAAAAAGGAATAAATTTCCCTTATTTTCAGGCAAAATTGCAGAAATTTCATGTATTTCAGGGTAAGAAGTCAGAAAATCCCCTTATTTTGGGGCAAAAAGCAGAATTTTTTTTTTATTATGGTACACAATTTAAGAAATTTTCCTTTTTTTGGAACAAAAAGGCAGAAATTCCCCATTTTTTGGGGTAAAATGCCAAAATTCCTTTTATTTAGAGATAAAACGCAGAAATTCCCCTAATATTGGGGGAAAATGAAGAAATTCCATTTATTTTGGGGCTAAAAGGCAGAAATTCCCCTTATTTTGGGGAAAAAGTCAGAAATTCCCCTTATTTTAGGACAAAATTGCAGAAATTTTTTTTTATTTGGGAGCAAAAAACAGAAATTCCCTTTATTTTGGGGAAAATTGAAGAAATTTCCTTTATTATGAAGAAAAATTGCAGAAATTTCCCTTATTTTAAGGCAAAATTGCAGAAATTTCACTTATTTCATAGAAAAAAAGCAAAAATTTTTCTTATTTTGGGGCAAAAATGCAGAAATTTCCTTTATTTTGGGGCAAAAAAGCAGAAATTCCCCTAATTTTGGGATAAAATTGCAGAAATTTCCCTTATTTGGGGGAAAAAATGCAGAAAATCCTCTTAATTTCGGGCAAAAAGCCAAAAATTCCCCATATTTTTGAGCAAAATTGCAAAAATTCCCCTTATATTGAGACAGAAATGCAGAAATTCCTTTTATTTGGGGCAAAAAGGCAGAAGTTCCCCTTATTTTCGGGGAAAGAGGCAAAAATTCCCTGTATTTTGAAGCAAAATTGCAGAAACTCCCCTAATTTTGGGGCAAAAAATCAGAAATTCCATTTATTTTGGGGCAAAAATACAGAAATTCCCTTATTTTGGGGCAAAATTGAAGAAATTTCCCTTATTTTGGGGCAAAATTGCAGAAATTACTTTTATTTTGGTACAGAATTGCAGAAATTTTTCTTATTTTGTGGCAAGAAGGCAGAAATTTTTTATATTTTGTGGCAAAAAGGCACAAATTTTTCTTATTTATGGGCAAAATTGCAGAAATTTCATTTATTTCAGGACAAAAAGTCAGAAATTCCTTTTATTTTGGGGCAAAAAGCAGAAATTTCTTCTATTTTGGTACAAAATTGAAGAAGTTTTCCTTATTTTGGAACAAAAAAGCAGAAATTCCCCATATTTTGTGGCAAAAGGCAGAAATTCCCCTTATTTTGAAGTAATAAGGCTGAAATTCCCCTTATTTTGGGGCAAAAAGGCAGAAATTCTTTTTATTTTGGGGTAAAATTGAAAAAATTTCAAATATTTCAGGGCAAAATGGCAGAAATTCCCCTTATTTTGGGGCAAAAAGATTAAATCCCTTATTTTTGGCTAAAATTGCCGATATTTCACTTATTTTGAGACAAAAAGGCAGAAATTCCACTTAAGTTCAGGCAAAAAGGCAGAAATGACCCGTATTTTGGAGCAAAATTGCAGAAATTCCTCTAATATTGGTGCAATAATGCAGAAATGTCCTTTATTTTGGAGCAAAAAGGCAGATATTCCCCATATTTTGGTGCAAAAAGGCTGAAATTCCCCTCATTTTGAGGTAAAATGCTGAAATTCCTCATATTTTGGGGCAAAAGGCAGAAATTCCCCTCATTTTGGGGCAAAAAGGCACAAATTTCCCTTATTTTCAGGCAAAATTGTGGAAATTTCATTTATATCAGAGTAAAAAGTCAGAAATTCCCCTTATTTTGGGGCAAAAAGCAGAAATTTCTTTTATTATGGTAGAAAATTTAAGAATTTTTTTTTTTGGAACAAAAAGGCAGAAATTCCTCATTTTTTGGGTAAAATACAGAAATTCCCCTTATTTAGAGGTAAAACGCAGAAATTCCCCTAATATTGGCGGAAAATGAAGAAATCCCCTATATTTTTGGGCTAAAAGGCAGAAATTCCCCTTATTTTGGGGAAAAAGTCACAAATTCCCCTTATTTTAGGGCAAAATTGCAGAAATTTCTTTTATTTGGTGGTAAAAAACAGAAATTCCCTTAATTTGGGGAAAATTGCAGAAATTTCCTTTATTATGGGGAAAAATTGCAGAAATCTCTCTTATTTTAGGGCAAAATTGAAGAAATTTCACTTATTTCAGAGAAAAAAAGCAAAAATTTTTCTTATTTTGGGGCAAAAATGCAGAAATTTCTTTTATTTTTGGGCAAAAAAGCAGAAATTCCCCTTATTTTGGGATAAAATTGCCGAAATTTCCCTTATTTGGGGGCAAAAAGGCAGAAAATCTCCTTAATTTCGGGCAAAAAAGCAAAAATTCCCCGTATTTTGGAGCAAAATTGCAGAAATTCCCCTAATATTGGGGCAAAAATGCAGAAATTCCTTTTATTTGGGGCAAGAAGGCAGAAGTTCCTCTTATTTTCTGGGAAAGAGGCAGAAATTCCCTGTATTTTGAAGCTAAATTATAGAAACTCCCCTAATTTTGGGGCAAAAAGGCAGAAATTCCCTTTATTTTGGGGCAAAAATACAGAAATTCTCCTTATTTCGGGGCAAAAATCAGAAATTCCCCTCATTTTGGGGCAAAATTGAAGAAATTTCCCTTATTTTGTGGCAAAATTGCAGAAATTTCCTTTATTTTGGGCCAAAATTGGAGAAATTACTTTTATTTTGGTACAGAATTGCAGAAATTTTTCTTATTTTGTGGCAAGAAGGCAGAAATTTTTTATATTTTGTGGCAAAAAGGCACAAATTTTTCTTATTTTTGGGCAAAATTGCAGAAATTTCATTTATTTCAGGACAAAAAGTCAGAAATTCCTTTTATTTTGGGGCAGAAAGCAGAAATTTCTTATTTTGGTACAAAATCGAAGAAATTTTCCTTATTTTGGAACAAAAAGGCAGAAATTCCCCATATTTTGTGGCAAAAGTCAGAAATTCCCCTTATTTTGAGGTAATAAGGCTGAAATTCCCATTATTTTTGGGCAAAAAGGCAGAAATTCTTTTTATTTTAGGGTAAAATTAAAAAATTTCAAATATTTCAGGGCAAAATGGCAGAAATTCCCCTTATTTTGGGGCAAAAAGATTAAATCCCTTATTTTTGGCTAAAATTGCCGATAATTCACTTTTTTTGGGACAAAAAGGCAGAAATTCCACTTAATTTCAGGCAAAAAGGCAGAAATGACCCATATTTTGGAGCAAAATTGCAGAAATTCCTATAATATTGGTGCAATAATGGAGAAATTTCCTTTATTTTGGAGGAAAGAGGCAGATATTCCCCATATTTTGGTGCAAAAAGGCTGAAATTCTCCTCATTTTGAGGTAAAATTCTGAAATTCTTCATATTTTGGGGCAAAAGGCAGAAATTCCCCTCATTTTGGGGCAAAAATGCACAAATTTCCCTTATTTTCAGGCAAAATTGCAGAAATTTCATTTATTTAAGGGTAAAAAGTCAGAAATTCCCCTTATTTTGGGGCAAAAAGCAGAAATTTCTTATATTATGGTACAAAATTTAAGAAATTTTCCTTTTTTTGGAACAAAAAGGCAGAAATTCCCCATTTTTTGGGGTAAAATCCAGAAATTCCCCTTATTTAGAGGTAAAACACAGAAATTCCCCTAATATTGGGGGAAAATGAAGAAATTCCCTTTATTTTGGGGCTAAAAGGCAGAAATTCCCCTTATTTTGGGGAAAAAGTAACAAATTCCCCTTATTTTAGGGCAAAATTGCAGAAATTTCTTTTATTTGGGGGTAAAAGACAGAAATTCCCTTAGTTTGGGTAAAATTGCAGAAATTTCCTTTATTATGGGGAAAATTGCAGAAATTTCTCTTATTTTAGGGCAAAATTGCAGAAATTTCACATATTTCAGAGAAAAAAAGCAAAAATTTTTCTTATTTTGGGGCAAAAATGCAGAAATTTCCTTTTTTTTGGGCAAAAAAGCAGAAATTCCCCTTATTTTGGGATAAAATTGCCGAAATTTCCCTTATTTGGGGGCAAAAAGGCAGAAAATCCCCTTAATTTCGGGCAAAAAGGCAAAAATTCTCCGTATTTTGGAGCAAAATTGCAGAAATTCCCCTAATATTGGGGCAAAAATGCAGAAATTTTTTTTATTTGGGCCAAAAAGGCAAAAGTTCCTCTTATTTTCGGGGAAAGAGGCAGAAATTCCCTGTATTTTGAAGCAAAATTTCAGAAACTCCGCTAATTTTGGGGCAAAAAGGCAGAAAATCCCTTTATTTTGGGGCAAAAATACAGAAATTCTCCTTATTTCGGGGCAAAAATCAGAAATTCCCCGAATTTTGGGGCAAAATTGAAGAAATTTCCCTTATTTTGGGGCAAAATTGCAGAAATTTCCCTTATTTTGGGGCAAAATTGGAGAAATTACTTTTATTTTGGTACAGAATTGCAGTAATTTTTCTTATTTTGTGGCAAGAAGGCAGAAATTTTTTATATTTTGTGGCAAAAAGGCACAAATTTTTCTTATTTTTGGGCAAAATTGCAAAAATTTCATTTATTTCAGGATAAAAAGTCAGAAATTCCTTTTATTTTGGGGCAAAAAGCAGAAATTTCTTCTATTTTGGTACAAAATCGAAGAAATTTTCCTTATTTTGGAACAAAAAGGCAGAAATTCCCCATATTTTGTGGCAAAAGGCAGAAAGTCCCCTTATTTTGAGGTAATAAGGCTGAAATTCCCCTTATTTTGGGGCAAAAAGGCAAAAATTCTTTTTATTTTGGGGTAAAATTGAAAAAATTTCAAATATTTCAGGGCAAAATGGCAGAAATTCCTCTTATTTTGGGGCAAAAAGATTAAATCCCTTATTTTTGGCTAAAATTGCCGATATTTCACTCATTTTTGGACAAAAAGGCAGAAATTCCACTTAATTTCAGGCAAAAAGGCAGAAATGACGCGTATTTTGGAGCAAAATTGCAGAAATTCCTCTAATATTGTTGCAATAATGCAGAAATGTCCTTTATTTTGGAGCAAAAATGCAGATATTCCCCATATTTTGGTGCAAAAAGGCTGAAATTCTCCTCATTTTGAGGTAAAATGCTGAAATTCCTCATATTTTGGGTCAAAAGGCAGAAATTCCCCTCATTTTGGGGCAAAAAGGCACAAATTTCCCTTATTTTCAGGCAAAATTGCGGAAATTTCATTTATTTCAGGGTAAAAAGTCAGAAATTCCCCTTATTTTGGGGCAAAAAGCAGAAATTTCTTTTATCATGGTACAAAATTTAAGAAATTTTCCTTTTTTTGGAACAAAAAGGCAAAAATTCCCCATATTTTGGGGCAAAATGCAGGATATCCCCATATTTAGAGGTAAAATGCAGAAATTCCCCTAATTTTGAGGAAAAATGCAGAAATTCCTTTTATTTTGGTGCTAAAAGGCAGAAATTCCCCGTATTTTGAAACAAAATTGCAGAAATTCTCATAATTTTAGGGGAAAAAGGCTGAAATTCTCCTTATTTTGGTGCAAAAAGAAAGAATATCTCCGTTTTTGAAGGGCAAAAAGTCAGAAATTCCCCTTATTTGAGGCAAAATTGCAGAAATTTCCCTTACTTTGGGGCAAAATTGCAGAAATTTCCCTTATTATGGGGCAAAATTGAAGAAATTTCAATTATTTCAGGGAAAAAAGGCAGAATTTTTTCATATTTTGGGGCAAAAACGCAGAAATTTCTTTTATTTTTGTACAAAATTGCAGAACTTTTTCTTATTTTGGGGCAAAAAGGCAGAAATTCCCCTTATTTTGGGGCAAAAGGCAGAAATTCCCCTTATTTTGAGGAAAAAAGGCTGAAATTCCCCTTATTTTGGGGCAAGAATGCAGAAATTTCCCTTATTTTGAGGCAAAAAGCAGACGTTTCCTTTATTTTGGGGAAAAATTTTAGAAATTTAACTTATTTCAGGGCAAAAAGTCAGAAATTCCCCTTATTTTTGGGGAAAAGTCAGAAATAGCACTTATTTTGAGGCAAAAAGGCTGAAAATCCCCTTATT
Organism: Micromys minutus; assembly: GCF_963924665.1. Classification (NCBI taxonomy): domain Eukaryota; kingdom Metazoa; phylum Chordata; class Mammalia; order Rodentia; family Muridae; genus Micromys; species Micromys minutus. Next base: position 914,878 of record NW_027667806.1, on the reverse strand, counting down.
TTGGGGTAAAAATGAAGAAATTTCCCTTTTTATGGCAAAAAGGTATACATTCACTTTATTTTCGGGCAAAAAGGCAGAAATTCCCCGTATTTTGGAGCAAAATTGCAGAAATTCCCCTAATTTTGGGGAAAAAAAAGGAAGAAATTCCCCTTATTTCGAAGTAAAACTGCAGAAATTTCACTTATTTCGCGGCAATGTGGCAGAAATTCCCCCTATTTTCGGCGAAAAAGGAAAAAAATCCCCGTAATTTGAAGCAAAATTGCAGAAATTCACCTAATTTTCGGGTAAAACATGCAGTAATTTTCTTTGATTTGGGGCGAAAAGGCAGAAATTCCCCTTATTTTGGGGCAAAAGTCAGAAATTCCCCTTATTTTAAGGCAAAATTGCAGAAATTTCCTTTATTTGGGGACAAAAAACAGAAATTCCCTTTATTTTGAAGCAAAATTGCAGAAAATTCCTTTATTATGGGGAAAAATTGCAGAAATTTCTTTTATTTTAAGGCAAAATTGCAGAAATTTCACTTCTTTCAGAGAATAAATGCAAAAATTTTTCTTATTTTGGGACAAAAAGGCAGAAATTCCCATTATTTTGGGGCAAAAAGGCAGAAATTCACCTTATTTTGGGGTAAAATTGCAGACATTTCACATATTTCAGGGTAAAAAGGCAGAAATTCCCGTTATTTGGGGGCAAACAGGCAGAAATTCCCCTTATTTTGTGATAAAATTGAAGAAATTTCCCTTGATTGGAGGCAAAAAGGCAGAAAATCTCCTTAATTTCGGGCAAAAAGGCAGAAATTCCCCGTATTTTGGAGCAAAATTGCAGAAATTCCCCTAATATTGGGGCAAAAATGCAGAAATTCCCTTTATTTGAAGCAAATCGGCAGAAGTTCCCCTTATTTTCGGGAAAAGAGGCAGAAATTCCCTGTATTTTGAAGCAAAATTGCAGAAACTCCCCTAATTTTGGGGCAAAAATGCAGAAATTCCCTATATTTTGGGGCAAAAATACAGAAATTCTTTTTATTTCGGGGCAAAAATCAGAAATTTCCTTTATTTTGGGGCAAAATTTTAGAAATTTCTTTTATTTTGTTACAGAATTGCAGAAATTTTTCTTATTTTGTGGCAAAAAGGCAGAAATTCCCCATATTTTGGTGCAAAAAGGCTGAAATTCTCCTTATTTTGAGGTAAAATGCTGAAATACCCCATATTTTGGAGTTAAAAGGCAGAAATTCCCCTCATTTTGGGGCAAAAAAGCACAAATTTCTCTTTTTTTCAGGCAAAATTGCAGAAATTTCATTTATTTCAGGGCAAAAAGTCAGAAATTACTTTTACGTTGGGGCAAAAAGCAGAAATTTCTTTTATTTTGGTACAAAATTGAAGAAATTTTACTTATTTTGGAACAAAAAGTCAGAAATTCCCCATATTTTGGCAAAAGGCAGAAATTCCCTTTATTTTGAGGTAAAAAGGCTGAAATTCCCGTTATTTAGGGGCAAACAGACAGAAATCCCTTTACTTTGTGGCAAAAAGGCAGAAATTTCCGTTAATTGGGGCAGAAAAGCAAAATTTTCCTTATTTGGGGGCAATAAGGCAGAAATTCCCCATATTTTGTGGCAAAAAGGCAGAAATTCCCATTTGAAGGTAAAATGCTGAAATTCCCCTTATTTTGGCAAAAAGGCAGAAATTCCCCTTATTTTGGGGCAAAATTGCAGAAATTTCACTTATTTCAGGGAAAAAAGTCAGAAATTTGCCTTATTTAAGGGCAAAAAGCAGAAATTCTTTTAATTTTGGGGCCAAATAGAAATTGCCCTTATTTTGAGGTAAAATTGCGGAAATTTCATATATTTCAGGGCAAAAAGGCAGAAATTAAACTTTATTTCGGGCAATAAGGCAGAAATTCCCCGTATTTTGGAGCAAAATTTCAGAAATTCCCCTTTTATTGGTGCAAAAAGGCAGAAATTCCCTTTATTTGGTGCAATAAGACAGAAATTCCCCGTATTTTGAAGCAAAATTGCACATATTCCCCTAATTTTGAGGGAAAATGCAGAAATTCACATTATTTTGGGGCAAAAAAACAGAAATTCTCCTTATTTGAAGGCAAAATTCAGAAATTCCCCTTATTTTGGTGCAAAATTCTAGAAATGTCCATTATTTTGGGGCAAAATTGCAGAAATCTCCCTTATTTTGGGGCAAAATTACAGAAATTTCTGTTATTTCAGGGAAAAAAAATGCAGAAATTTCTCTTATTTTAGGGCAAAAAGGCAGAAATTACTTTTATTTTGCTAAAAAATTGCAGATAATTTCTTTATTTTGGGGCAAAAATACAGAAATTCCCCATATTTTAGGGCAAAAAGGCAGAGATTCCCTTTATTATTAGGTAAAAAGGCTGAAATTCCCCTTATTTTGGAAAAAAAAAGACAGAAATTCCCCTTATTTTGTGGCAAAAAGGCAGAAATTTCCCTTATTTTGGGGCAAAATTGCAGAAATTGCACTTATTTCAGGGCAAAATTCAAAAATTCCTTTTATTTTGGGGCAAAATACAGAAATTCCGTATATTTTTGGGTAAAAAGGCAGAAATTTCACTTATTTTGAGGTAAAAAGGCAGAAATTCCTCTTATTTTGGGACAAAAATAAAAAAATTTCTTTTTTTTCTGGCAAAAGGTAAACGTTCCCCTTATTTTCGGGCAAAAAAGCAGAAATTCCTCGTATTTTGGGGCAAAAATAATCAATTTCGCTTTTTTGTGGCAAAAGGTATGCATTCCCCTTATTTTCAGGAAATAATGCAGAAATTGCCCGTATTTTGGAGCAAAATTCTAGAAAATTTCCTAGTTGTGGGGCAAAAAGGCAGTAATTCCTTATCTGGTGGGGCAAAAAGACAGAAATTCTCCTTATTTTGGGGCAAAACTCAGAAATTCCACTTATTTTGAGTCAAAATTCCAGAAATTTCCCGGATTTTGGGGCACAATTGCAGAAATTTCACTTATTTTGGGGCAAAATTGCAGAAATTTCACTTATTTCAGGGAAGAAAGGCAGAAATTTTCCTTATTTTGGAGCAAAAATGCAGAAATTCCTAATATTTAGTGGCAAAAATGCAGAAATTCCCATTATTTTGAGGTAAAGAGGCTGAAAATCCCATTATTTAGGGGTAAAAAGGCAGAAATTTCCCTTATTTTGGGGCAAAAATACAGAAATTCCCCTTATTTTGGGGCAAAATTGCAGAAATTTTAATTATTTTGAGGAAAAATTTTAGAAATTTAACTCATTTCAGGGCAAAAATTCAGAAAATCCCCTTATTTTGGGGCAAAAAGACAGAAATTCTGTTTATTTTTGGAAAAAAGTCAGAAATTGAACTTATTTTGAGTCAAAAAGGCGGAAAATCCCCTTATTTTGGGGTAAAAATGAAGAAATTTCCCTTTTTATGGCAAAAAGGTATACATTCCCTTTATTTTCGGGCAAAAAGGCAGAAATTCCTTGTATTTTGGAGCAAAATTTCAGAAATTCTTTTTATATTTGTGCAAAAAGGCAGAAATTCCCTTTATTTTGGTGCAATAAGGCAGAATTTCCCCGTATTTTGAAGCAAAATTGCACATATTTCTCTAATTTTGAGGGAAAAGTCAGAAATTCCCATTATTTATGGCGAAAAAGGCAGAAAATCCCTGTATTTTGGAGCAAAATTGCCGAAATTCACCTAATTTTGGCGTAAAACAGGCAGTAATTTTCTTTGTTTTGGGGCATAAAGGCAGAAATTTCCCTTATTTTGGGGCAAAAGGCAGAAATTCCCCTTATTATAAGGCAAAATTGCAGAAATTTCCCTTATTTAAGGACAAAAAACAGAAATTCCCTTTATTTTGTGGCAAAATTGCAGAAAATTCCTTTATTATGAAGAAAAATTGCAGAAATTTCTTTTATTTTAAGGCAAAATTGCAGAAATTTCACTTATTTCAGAGAAAAAAAGCAAAAATTTTTCTTATTTTGGGGCAAAAATGCAAAAATTCCCATAATTTTGGGGCAAAAAAGAAAGAAATTCACCTTATTTTGGGGTAAAATTGCAGACATTTCACATATTTCGGGGCAAAAAGGCAGAAATTCCTGTTATTTGGAGGCAACAAGGCAGAAATTCCTATTATTTTAGGATAAAATTGCAGAAATTTCCCTTTTTTGGAGGCAAAAAGGCAGAAAATCCCCTTAATTTCGGGCAAAAAGGCAGAAATTCTTTGTATTTTAAAGCAAAATTGCAGAAATTTTCCAAATATTGGGGCAAAAATGCAGAAATTCCCTTTATTTGGGGCAAATCGGCAGAAGTTCCCCAATTTTCGGGAAAAGAGGCAGAAATTCTCTGTATTTTGAAGCAAAATTGCAGAAACTCCCCTAATTTTGGGGCAAAAAGGCAGAAATTTCCCTTTTTTGGGGCAAAAATACAAAAAATTCTCCTTATTTCGGGGCAAAAATCAGATATTTCCCTTATTTTGGGGCAAAATTTTAGAAATTTTTTTTATTTTGGAACAGAATTGCTGAAATTTTTCTTATTTTGTGGCAAAAAGGAAGAAATGCCCCACATTTTGGTGCAAAAAGGCTGAAATTTCCCTTATTTTGAGGTAAAATGCTGAAATTCCCCATATTTTGTGGTTAAAAGGCAGAAATTCCCCTCATTTTGGTGCAAAAAGGCACAAATTTCCATTATTTTCGGGCAAAATTGCAGAAATTTCATTTATTTCAGGGCAAAAAGTCAGAAATTACTTTTATTTTGGGGCAAAAAGCAGAAATTTCTTTTATTTTGGTACAAAATTGAAGAAATTTTTCTTATTTTAAAACAAAAAGTCAGAAATTCCCCATATTTTGGGCAAAAGGAAGAAATTCCCCTTATTTTGAGGTAAAAAGGCTGAAATTCCCGTTATTTTGGAATAAAAAGGCAGAAATTCCCTTTACTTTGTAGCAAAAAGGCAGAAATTCCCATTAATTGGGGCAGAAAAGCAAAAATTTTTCTTATTTGTGGGCAATAAGGCAGAAATGACCCATATTTTATGGCAAAAAGGCAGAAATTCCCTTTATTTGGAGGTAAAATGCTGAAATTCCCCTTATTTTGGCAAAAAGGCATAAATTCCCCTTATTTTTGGGCAAAATTGTAGAAATTTCACTTATTTCAGGGTAAAAAGTCAGAAATTTGCCTTAATTTGGGGTAAAAAGCTGAAATTTTCCTAATTTTGGGGCCAAAAACAGAAATTCCCTTTATTTTGGGGTAAAATTGCGGAAATTTCAAATATTTCAGGGCAAAAAGGCAGAAATTACAATTTATTTCGGGCAATAAGGCAGAAATTCCCCGTATTTTGGAGCAGAATTTCAGAAATTCCCCTTATATTGGTGCAAAAAGGCAGAAATTCCCTTTATTTTGGTGCAATAAGGCAGAAATTCTCCGTATTTTGAAGCAAAATTGCACATATTCCCCTAATTTTGAGGGAAAAGTCAGAAATTCCCATTATTTTCGGCGAAAAAGGCAGAAAATCCCTGTATTTTGGAGCAAAATTGCAGATATTCACCTAATTTTGGCGTAAAACAGGCAGTAATTTTTTTTGTTTTGAGGCAAAAAGGCAGAAATTCTCCTTATTTTGGGGCAAAAGGCAGAAATTCCCCTTATTTTAAGGCAAAATTGCAGAAATTTCCCTTATTTGGGGACAAAAAAACAGAAATTCCCTTTATTTTGGGGCAAAATTGCAGAAAATTCCTTTATTATGAAGAAAAATTGCAGAAATTTCTTTTATTTTAAGGCAAAATTGCAGAAATTTCACTTATTTCAGAGAAAAAAAGCAAAAATTTTTCTTATTTTGGGGCAAAAATGCAGAAATTCCCATAATTTTGTGGCAAAAAGGCAGAAATTCACCTTATTTTGGGGTAAAATTGCAGACATTTCACATATTTCGGGGCAAAAAGGCAGAAATTCCTGTCATTTGGGTGCAAAAAGGCAGAAATTCTCCTTATTTTGGGATAAAATTGCAGAAATTTCCCTTTTTGGGGGGCAAAAAGGCAGAAAATCCCCTTAATTTTGGGCAAAAAGGCAGAAATTCTTTGTATTTTAAAGCAAAATTTCAGAAATTCCCCTTATATTGGTGCAAAAAGGCAGAAATTCCCTTTATTTTGGTGCAATAAGGCAGAAATTCCCCGTATTTTGCAGCAAAATTGCACATATTCCCCTAATTTTGAGGGAAAAATCAGAAATTCACATTAATTTGGGGCAAAAAAACAGAAATTCTCCTTATTTCAGGGCAAAAATTCAGAAATTCCCCTTATTTTGGGGCAAAATTTAAGAAATGTTCATTATTTTGGGGCAAAAAGGCACAAATTTCCCTTATTTTCGCGCAAAATTGCAGAAATTTTATTTATTTTAGGGCAAAAAGTCAGAAATTTCTCTATTTTGGGGCAAAAAGGCAGAAATTACTATTATTTTGGTAAAAAATTGCAGAAAATTTCTTTATTTTGGGGCAAAAATACAGAAATTCTCCATATTTTAGGGCAAAAAGGCAGAGATTCCTCTTATTATTAGGTAAAAAGGCTGAAATTCCCCTAATTTTGGGGCAAAAAGACAGAAATTCCCCTTATTTTTTGGCAAAATGGCAGAAATTTCCCTTATTTTGGAGCAAAATTGCAGAAATTTCACTTATTTCAGGGCATAATTCAAAAATTCCTTTTATTTTGGAACAAAAATACAGAAATTCCATATATTTTTAGGTAAAAAGGCAGAAATTTCACTTATTTAGAGGTAAAAAGGCAGAAATTCCTCTTATTTTGGGGCAAAAATGAAGAAATTTCCCTTTTTTTTGGCAAAAGGTAAACATTCCCCTTATTTTCGTGCAAAAAGGCAGAAATTCCCCGTATTTTGGAGCAAAATTGCAGAAATTACCCTAATTATGGGGCAAAAAGGCAGAAATTCCCTATATGTTGTTGAAAAAAAGACAGAAATTAACCTTATTTTGGGGCTAAATTTAGAAATTCCACATATTTTGGGGCAAATTCCAGAAATTTCCCTTATTTTGGGAAAAAATTGCAGAAATTTCAATTATTTTGGAGCAAAATTGCCGAAATTTCACTTATTTCATGAAAAAAAAGCAGAAATTTTCCTTATTTTGGGGCAAAAAGGCAGAAATTCCTAATATTTTGTGGCAAAAATGCAGAAATTCCCCTTATTTTGTGGCAAAAAGGCAGAAATTTCCCTTATTTTGGGGCAAAATTGCAGAAATTTCTCTTATTTCAGGGCATAATTCAAAAATTCCTTTTATTTTGGAGCAAAAAGACAGAAATTCCATTTATTTTTGGGTAAAAAGGCAAAAATTTCACTTATTTTGAGGTTAAAATGCAGAAATTCCTCTTATTTTGGAGCAAAAATTAAAAATTTCCCTTTTTTGTGGCAAAAGGTATACATTTCCCATATTTTCGGGAAAAAAAGCAGAAATTCCCCATATTTTGGAGCAAAATTGCAGAAATTCCCCTAGTTGTAAGGCAAAAAGGCAGAAATTCCCTATTTGTTTGGGCAAAAAGACAGAAATTCTCCTTATTTTGGGGCAAAACTCAGAAATTCCACTTATTTTGGGGCAAAATTCCAGAAAATTTTCTTATTTTGGGGCAAAATTGCAGAAATTTCACTTATTTTGGGGCAAAATTGCAGAAATTTCACTTATTTTGTTGTAAAAAGGCTGAAATTCCCCTTATTTAGGGGCAAAAAGGCAGAAATTTTCCCTATTTTGAGGCAAAAAGACAGAAATTCCCCTTATTTTGTGGCACAAAGGAAGAAATTTCTTTTATTTTAGGGCGAAATTGCAGAAATTTCACTTATTTTGTGGTAAAAAGGCTGAAATTCCCCTCATTTAGGGGCAAAAAGGTAGAAATTTCCCCTATTTTGGGGCAAAAAGACAGAAATTCCCCTTATTTTGTCGCACAAAGGCAGAAATTTCTTTTATTTTAGGGCAAAATTGCAGAAATTTCACTAATTTCATGGCATAATTCAAAAATTCCTTTTATTTTGGGGCAGAAAGACAGAAATTCCGTTTATTTTTGGGTAAAAAGGCAGAAATTTCACTTATTTTGAGGTAAAAAGGCAGAAATTCCTCTTATTTTGGGTCAAAAATGAAGAAATTTCCTTTTTTTATGGCAAAATGTATACATTCCCTTTATTTTTGGGAAAAATGCAGAAATTCCCTGTATTTTGGAGCAAAATTGCAGAAATTCCCCTAGTTGTGGGGCAAAAGCAGAAATTCCCTATTTGTTGAGGCAAAAAGACAGAAATTCTCCTTATTTTGGGGCAAAACTCAGAAATTCCACTTATTTTGGGGCAAAATTCCAGAAATTTCCCTTATTTTGGGGCAAAATTGCAGAAATTTCACTTATTTTGGGGCAAATTGCAGAAATTTCACTTATTTCAGCCAAGAAAGGCGGAAATTTTCCTCATTTTGGAGCAAAAATGCAGATATTCCTAATATTTTGTGGCAAAAATGCAGAAATCACAATTTATTTTTTGTTAAAAAGGCTGAAATTCACATTATTTGGGGGCAAAAAGCCAGAAATTCCCCTTATTTTGTTTTAAAAAGGCTGAAATTCCCGTTTTTTGGGGGCAAAAAGGCAGAAATTCCCTTTACTTTGTGGCAAAAAAGGCAGAAATTCCCGTTAATTGGGGCAGAAAAGCAAAAATTTTCCTTATTTGGGGGCAATGAGGCAGAAATTCCCTATATTTTGTGGCAAAAAGGCAAAAATTCCCCATATTTGGAGGTAAAATGCTAAAATTCCCCTTATTTTGGCAAATAGGCAGAAATTCTCCTTATTTAGGGGCAAAATTGCAGAAATTTCACTTATTTCAGGGCAAAAAGTAAGAAATTTGGCTTATTTTGGGGCAAAAAGCAGAAATTCTCCTAATTTTGGGGCCAAAAACAGAAATTCCCCTTATTTTGGGGTAAAATTGCAGAAATTTCAAATATTTCAAAGCAAAAAGGCAGAAATTCCACATTATTTCTGGCAATAAGGCAGAAATTCCCCGTATTTTGGAGCAAAATTTCAGAAATTCCACGTATATTGGTGCAAAAATGCAGAAATTTTCGTTATTTTGGTGCAATAAGGCAGAAATTCCACGTTTTTTGAAGCAAAATTGCACATATTCCCCTAATTTTGAGGGAAAATGCAGAAATTCACATTATTTTCGGGCAAAAAAACAGAAATTCTCCTTATTTCAGGGCAAAAAGTCAGAAATTCTTCTTATTTTGGGGCAAAATTCCAGAAATGTCCATTATTTTGGGGCAAAATTGCAGAAATCTTCCATATTTTGGGGCAAAATTACAGAAATTTCACTTATTTCAGGGAAAAAACACAGAAATTTCTCTTATTTTGGGGCATAAAGGCAGAAATTACTTTTATTTTGGTACAAAATTGCAGAAAATTTCTTTATTTTGGGGCAAAAATAAAGAAATTCCCCATATTTTAGGGCAAAAATGCAGAGATTCCCCTTATTATTAGGCAAAAAGACAGAAATTCCCCTTATTTAGGGGCAAAATAACAGATATTTCACTTATTTCAGGGAAAAAAGGCAGAAATTTTTTTAGTTTGGAGCAAAATAGCAGAAATTCCTAATATTTTGTGGCGAAAATGCAGATATTCACCTTATTTTGAGGTAAAAAGGCTGAAATTCTCCTTATTTGGAGGCAAAAAGGCAGAAATTTCCCCTATTTTGGGGCAAAAAGTCAGAAATTCCCCTTATTTTGTGGCACAAAGGCAGAAATTTCCCTTATTTTGAGGCAAAATTGGAGAAATTTCACTTATTTCAGGGCAAAATTCAAAAATTGCTATATTTTGGGGCAAAAATACAGAAATTCCATATATTTTTTGAGTAAAAAGGCAGAAATTTCACTTATTTTGACGTAAAAAGGCAGAAATTCCTTTTATTTTGGGGCAAAAATGAAGAAATTTCTCTTTTTTTGTGGCAAAAGGTAAACATCCCCCTAATTTTCGGGCAAAAAAACAGAAATTCCCCGTATTTAGGAGCAAAATTGCAGAAATTCCCCTAATTGTGGGGCAAAAAGGCAGAAATTCCCTATATGTTGGGGCAAAAAGACAGAAATTCTCTTTATTTTGGGGCAAAACTCAGAAATTCCACTTATTTTGGGGCAAAATTCAAGAAATTTCTCTTATTTTGGGACAAAATTGCAGAAATTTCAATTTTTTGGGCCAAAATTGAAGAAATTTCACTTATTTCAGGGAAAAAATACAGAAATTTTTCTTATTGTGAGGCAAAAAGGCAGAAATTCCTTATATTTTGTGGCAAAAAATGCAGAAATTCCCCTTATTTTGAGGTTAAAAGGCAGAAATTTCCCTTATTTTGGGGCAAAAATACAGAAATTCCCCTTATTTTGGGGCAAAACTGCAGAAATTTCAATTATTTTGGGGAGAATTTTTTGAAATTTAACTTATTTCAGGGCAAAAAGTCAGAAATTCCCCTTATTTTGGGGCAAAAAGACAGAAATTCCATTTATTTTTGGAAAAAAGTCAGAAATTGCACTTATTTTGAGTCAAAAAGGCGGAAAATCCTTTTATTTTGGGGTAAAAATGAAGAAATTTCCCTTTTTATGGCCAAAAGGTATACATTCCCTTTATTTTCGGGCAAAAAGGCAGAAATTCCCCATATTTTGGAGCAAAATTGCAAAAATTCCCCAAATTTTATGGCAAAAAGGCAGAAATTCCCCTTATTTTGTGGTAAAACTGCAGAAATTTCACTTATTTCGCGGAAAAATGGCAGAAATTCCCCTTATTTTCTGTAAAAAAGGCAGAAAATCCCCGTATTTTGGAGCAAAATTGCAGAAATTCACCTAATTTTGGCGTAAAACATGCAGTAATCTTCTTTGTTTTGGGGCAAAAAAGGCAGAAATTCTCCTTATTTTGGGGCAAAAGGCAGAAATTCCCATTAATTTAGGACAAATTTGCAGAAATTTCCCTTATTTGGGAACAAAAAACAGAAATTCCCTTTATTTTGGCAAAATTGCAAAAATTCCTTTATTATGGGAAAAAATTGCAGCAATTTCTTTTATTTTAAGGCAAAATTGCAGAAATTTCACATATTTCAGAGAAAAAAAGCAAAAATTTTCCATATTTTGGGGCAAAAAGGCAGAAATTCCCATTATTTTTGGGCAAAAAGGTAGAAATTCACCTCATTTTGGGGTAAAATTGCAGACGTTTCACATATTTCAGGGCAAAAAGGCAGAAATTCCCGTTATTTGAGGGCATAAAGGCAGAAATTCCTTTTATTTTGGGATAAAATTGCAGAAATTTCCCTTGTTTGGGGGCAAAAAGGAAGAAAATCCCCTTAATTTTGGGCAAAAAGGCAGAAATTCCCCGTATTTTAAAGCAAAATTGCAGAAATTCCCTAAATATTGGGGCAAAAAGGCAGAAATTCCCTTTTTTGGGGGGCAAAAAAACAGAAATTCTCCTTATTTCAAGGCAAAAATCAGAAATTTCCCTTATTTTGGGGCAAAATTTTAGAAATTTCTTTTATTTTGGTACAGAATTGCAGAAATTTTTCTTATTTTGTGTCAAAAAGGCAGAAATTCTTCATATTTTGGTGCAAAAAGGCTGAAATTCCCCTTATTTTGAGGTAAAATGCTGAAATTCCACATATTTTGGGGTTAAAAGGCAGAAATTCCCCTCACTTTGGGTCAAAAAGGCACAAATTTCCATTATTTTCGGGCAAAATTGCAGAAATTTCATTTATTTCAGGGCAAATAGTCAGAAATTACTGTTATTTTGGGGCAAAAAGCAGAAATTTCTTTTATTTTGGTACAAAATTGAAGAAATTTTCCTTATTTTGGAACAAAAAGTCAGAAATTCCCCATATTTTGGGCAAAAGGCAGAAATTCCCCTTATTTTGGGGTAAAAAGGCTGAAATTCCCGTTAATTTGGGGCAAAAAGGCAGAAATTCCCTTTACTTTGTGGCAAAAAGGCAGAAATTCCAATTATTGGGGCAGAAAAGCAAAAATTTTCTTTATTTGGGGGCAATAAGGCAGAAATTCCCCATATTTTGTGGCAAAAAGGCAGAAATTCCCCTTATTTGAAGGGAAAATGATGAAATTCCCCTTATTTTGGGGCAAAATTGCAGAAATTTCACTTATTTCAGGGCAAAAAGTCAGAAATTTGCCTTAATTTGGGGCAAAAAGCAGAAATTCTCCTAATTTTGGGGCCCAAAACAGAGATTCCCCTTATTTTGGGGTAAAATTGCGGAAATTTAAAATATTTCAGGGCAAAAAGGCAGAAATTCCACTTTATTTCCGGCAATAAGGCAAAAATTCCCCGTATTTTGGAGCAAAATTTCAGAAATTCCCCTTATATTGGTGCAAAAATGCAGAAATTCCTTTTATTTTGGGGCAATAAAAAAAAAATTCCCCGTATTTTGAAGCAAAATTGCACATATTCCCCTAATTTTGAGGGAAAATGCAGAAATTCACATTATTTTGGGGCAAAAAGACAGAAATTCTCCTTATTTCAGGGCAAAAAGTCAGAAATTCTTCTTATTTTGGGGCAAAATTCCAGAAATGTCCATTATTTTGGGGCAAAATTGCAGAAATCTCCCTTATTTTGGGGCAAAATTACAGAAATTTCACTTATTTCAGGGAAAAAACGCAGAAATTTCTCTTATTTTGGGGCAAAAAGGCAGAAATTACTTTTATTTTGGTACAAAATTGCAGAAAATTTCTTTATTTTGGGGCAAAAATACAGAAATTCCCCATATTTTAGGGCAAAAATGCAGAGATTCCCCTTATTATTAGGCAAAAAGACAGAAATTCCCCTTATTTAGGGGCAAAATAACAGATATTTCACTTATTTCAGGGAAAAAAGGCAGAAATTTTTTTAGTTTGGAGCAAAATAGCAGAAATTCCTAATATTTTGTGGCAAAAATGCAGAAATTCACCTTATTTTGAGGTAAAAAGGCTGAAATTCTCCTTATTTGGAGGCAAAAAGGCAGAAATTTCCTCTATTTTGGGGCAAAAAGTCAGAAATTCCCCTTATTTTGTGGCACAAAGGCAGAAATTTCCCTTATTTTGAGGCATAATTGGAGAAATTTCACTTATTTCAGGGCAAAATTCAAAAATTGCATTTATTTTGGGGCAAAAATACAGAAATTCCGTATATTTTTGAGTAAAAAGGCAGAAATTTCACTTATTTTGACGTAAAAAGGCAGAAATTCCTCTTATTTTGGGGCAAAAATGAAGAAATTTTCCTTTTTTGTGGCAAAAGGTAAACATTCCCCTTATTTTCGGGCAAAAAAAAAGGAATTCCCCGTATTTTGGAGCAAAATTGCAGAAATTCCCCTAATTGTGGGGCAAAAAGGCATAAATTCCCTATATGTTGGGGCAAAAAGACAGAAATTCTCTTTATTTTGGGGCAAAACTCAGAAATTCCACTTATTTTGGGGCAAAATTCAAGAAATTTCTCTTATTTTGGGACAAAATTGCAGAAATTTCAATTTTTTGGGCCAAAATTGCAGAAATTTCACTTATTTTAGGGAAAAAAGGCAGAAATTTTTCTTATTGTGGGGCAAAAAGGCAGAAATTCCTTATATTTTGTGGCAAAAAATGCAGAAATTCCCCTTATTTTGAGGTTAAAAGGCAGAAATTTCCCTTATTTTGGGGCAAAAATACAGAAATTCCCCTTATTTTGGGGCAAAACTGCAGAAATTTTAATTATTTTGGGAAAAAATTTTTTCAAATTTAACTTATTTCAGGGCAAAAAGTCAGATATTCCTTTTATTTTGGGGCAAAATACAGAAATTCCATTTATTTTTGGAAAAAAATTCAGAAATTGCATTTATTTTGAGTCAAAAATGCGGAAAATCTCCTTATTTTGGGGTAAAAATGAAGAAATTTCCCTTTTTATGGCAATAAGGTATACATTCTCTTTATTTTCGGGCAAAAAGCCAAAATTCCCCGTATTTTGTAGCAAAATTGCAGAAATTCCCCTTATTTTGTGGCAAAAAGGCAGAAATTTCCCTTATTGTGGGCAAAATTGCAGAAATTTCACTTATTTCAGGGCATAATTCAAAAATTCCTTTTATTTTGGGGCAAAAAGAAAGAAATTCCGTTTATTTTTGGGTAAAAAGGCAGAAATTTCACTTATTTTGAGGTAAAAAGGCAGAAATTCCTCTTATTTTGGGGCAAAAATTAAGAAATTTCCCTTTTTTGTGGCAAAAGGTATACATTCCCCTTATTTTCGGGAAAAAAAGCAGAAATTCCCCATATTTTGGAGCAAAATTGCAGAAATTCCCCCAGTTGTGGGGCAAAAAGGCAGAAATTCCCTATTTGTTGGGGCAAAAAGACAGAAATTCTCTTTATTTTGGGGCAAAACTCAGAAATTCCACTTATTTTGGGGCAAAATTCCAGAAATTTTTCTTATTTTGGGGCAAAATTGCAGAAATTTCACTTATTTTGGGGCAAAATTCCAGAAATTTTTTTCATTTTGGGGCAAAATTGCAGAAATTTCACTTATTTTGTGGTAAAAAGGCTGAAATTTCCCTTATTTAGGGGCAAAAAGACAGAAATTCCCCTTATTTTGTGGCACAAAGGCAGAAATTTCTTATATTTTAGGGCAAAATTGCAAAAATTTCACTTATTTTGTGGTAAAAAGGCTGAAATTTCCCTCATTTAGGGGCAAAAAGGCAGAAATTTCCCCTATTTTGGGGCAAAAAAACAGAAATTCCCCTTATTTTGAGGCACAAAGGCAGAAATTTCTTTTATTTTAGGGCAAAATTGCAGAAATTTCACTAATTTCATGGCATAATTAAAAAATTCCTTTTATTTTTGGGCAAAAAGACAGAAATTCCGTTTATTTTTGGGTAAAATGGCAGAAATTTCACTTATTTTGAGGTAAAAAGGCATAAATTCCTCTTATTTTGGGGCAAAAATGAAGAAATTTCTTTTTTTGTGGCAAAATGTATACATTCCCTTTATTTTTGGGAAAAATGCAGAAATTCTTTGTATTTTGGAGCAAAATTGCAGAAAATCCTCTAGTTGTGGGGCAAAAGCAGAAATTCCCTATTTGTTGAGGCAAAAAGACAGAAATTCTCCTTATTTTGGAGCAAAACTCAGAAATTCCACTTATTTTGAGGCAAAATTCCAGAAATTTCCCTTATTTTGGGGCAAAATTGCAGAAATATCACTTATTTTGGGGCAAAATTGCAGAAATTTCACTTATTTCAGCCAAGAAAGGCAGAAATTTTCCTCATTTTGGAGCAAAAATGCAGAAATTCCTAATATTTTGTGGCAAAAATGCAGAAATTACAACTTATTTTTAGTTAAAATGCTGAAATTCACCTTATTTAGGGATAAAAGGCAGAAATTTTCCTTATTTTTTGGCAAAAATACAGAAATTCCCCTTATTTTGGGGCAAAATTGCAGAAATTTCAATTATTTTGGGGAAAAATTGCAAAAATTTCTTTTATTTTAAGGCAAAATTGCAGATATTTCACTTATTTCAGAGAAAAAATGCAAAAATTTTTAATATTTTGAGGCAAAAATGCAGAAATTCCCATTATTTTGGGGCAAAAAGGCATAAATTCACCTTATTTTGGGGTAAAATTGCAGACAGTTCACATATTTCAGGACAAAAAGGCAGAAATTCCTGTTATTTGGGGGCAAAAAGGCAGAAATTCCCCTTATTTTGTTTTAAAAAGGCTGAAATTCCCGTTATTTTGGGGCAAAAAGGCAGAAATTCCCTTTACTTTGTGGCAAAATGCAGAAATTCCCATTAATTGAGGCAGAAATGCAAAAATTTTCCTTATTTGGGGGCAATAAGGCAGAAATTCCCCATATTTTGTGGCAAAAAGGCAGAAATTCTCCATATTTGGAGGTAAAATGCTGAAATACCCCTTATTTTGGCAAAAAGGCAGAAATTCCCGTTATTTTGGTGCAATAAGGCAGAAATTCCCCGTATTTTGAAGCAAAATTGCACATATTCCCCTAATTTTGAGGGAAAATGCAGAAATTCACATTATTTTGGGGCAAAAAGACAGAAATTCTTCTTATTTCAGGGCAGAAAGTCAGAAATTTCCCTTATTTTGGGGCAAAATTCCAGAAATGTCCATTATTTTGGGGCAAAATTGCAGAAATCTCCCTTATTTTAGGGCAAAATTACAGAAATTTTACTTATTTCAGGGAAAAAACGCAGAAATTTCTCTTATTTTGGGGCAAAAATGCAGAAATTACTTTTATTTTGGTACAAAATTGCAGAAAATTTCTTTATTTTGGGGCAAAAATACAGAAATTCCCCAAATTTTAGGGCAAAAAGGCAAAGATACCCCTTATTATTAGGCAAAAAGACAGAAATTCCCCTTATTTAGGGGCAAAATTGCAGATATTTCACTTATTTCAGGGGAAAAAGGCAGAAATTTTTTTATTTTGGAGCAAAAAGTCAGAAATTCCTAATATTTTGTAGCGAAAAAGCTGAAATTCACCTTATTTTGAGGTAAAAAGGCTGAAATTCCCCTATTTGGGGGCAAAAAACAGAAATTTCCCATATTTTGGGGTAAAAAGTCAGAAATTTTCCTTATTTTGTGGCACAAAGACAGTAATTTCCCTTATTTTGATGCAAAATTGGAGAAATTTCACTTATTTCAGGGCAAAATTCAAAAATTGCATTTATTTTGGCGCAAAAATACAGAAATTCCGTATATTTTTGAGTAATAAGGCAGAAATTTCACTTATTTTGATGTAAAAAGGCAGAAATTCCTCTTATTTTGGGGCAAAAATGAAGAAATTTCCCTTTTTTGTGGCAAAAGGTAAACATTCCCCTTATTTTCGGGCAAAAAAGCAGAAATTCCCTGTATTTTGGAGCAAAATTGCAGATATTCCCAAAATTGTGGGGCAAAAAGGCAGAAATTCCTTATATGTTGGGGCAAAAAAACAGAAATTCTACTTATTTTGGGGCAAAACTCAGAAATTCCACTTATTTTGGGGCAAAATTCCAGAAATTTCTCTTATTTTGGGACAAAATTGCAGAAATTTCAATTTTTTGGGCCAAAATTGCAGAAATTTCACTTATTTCAGGGAAAAAAGGCAGACATTTTTCTTATTTTGGGGCTAAAAGGCAGAAATTCCTTATATTTTGTGGCAAAAATGCAGAAATCCCCCTTATTTTGAGGTAAAAAGGCAGAAATTTCCCTTATTTTGGGGCAAAAATACAGAAATTCTCTTTATTTTGGGGCAATACTGCAGAAATTTCAATTATTTTCGGGAAAAATTTTTGAAATTTAACTTATTTAAGGGCAAAAAGTCGGAAATTCCCCTTATTTTGGGGCAAAAAGACAGAAATTCCATTTATTTTTGAAAAAAAGTCAGAAATTGCAATTATTTTGAGTCAAAAAGGCGGAAAATCCCCTTATTTTGGGGTAAAAATGAAGAAATTTCCCTTTTTATGGCAAAAAGGTATACATTCCCTTTATTTTCGGGCAAAAGGCCAGAAATTCCTCGTTTTTGGAGCAAAATTGTGGAAATTCCCCTAATTTGGGGGCAAAAAGGCAGAAATTCTCCTTATTTTGGGGTAAAACTGCAGAAATTTCACTTATTTCGCGGCAAAATGGAAGAAATTCCCCTTATTTTTTGCGAAAAAGGCAGAAAATCCCCGTATTTTGGAGCAAAATTGCAGAAATTCACCTAATTTTGGCGTAAAACATGGAGTAATTTTCTTTGTTTTGGGGCAAAAAGGCAGAAATTCTCCTTATTTGTGGGCAAAAGGCAGAAATTCCCCTTATTTTAGGGCAAAATTGCAGAAATTTCTCTTATTTGGAGACAAAAAACAGAAATTCCTTTTATTTTGGGGCAAAATTGCAAAAAATTCCTTTATTATGGGGAAAAATTGCAGAAATTTCTTTTATTTTAAGGCAAAATTGCAGAAATTTCACATATTTCAGAGAAAAAAAGCAAAAATTTTTCATATTTTAGGGCAAAAAGGCAGAAATTCTCATTATTTTCGGGCAAAAAGGTAGAAATTCACCTTATTTTGGGGTAAAATTGCAGACATTTCACATATTTCAGGGCAAAAAGGCAGAAATTCCCGTTATTTGAGGGCATAAAGGCAGAAATTCCTTTTATTTTGGGATAAAATTGCAGAAATTTCTCTTGTTTGGGGGCAAAAAGGCAGAAAATCCCCTTAATTTTGGGCAAAAAGACAGAAATTCCCCATATTTTAAAGCAAAATTGCAGAAATTCCCTAAATATTTGGGCAAAAATGCAGAAATTCTCTTTATTTGGGGCAAATCGGCAGAAGTTCCCCTTATTTTCAGGAAAAGAGGCAGAAATTCCCTGTATTTTTCAGCAAAATTGCAGAAACTCCCCTAATTTTGGGGCAAAAAGCCAGAATTTCTCTTTTTTGGGGGGCCAAAAAACAGAAATTCTCCTTATTTCAGGGCAAAAATCAGAAATTTCCCTTATTTTGGGGCAAAATTTTAGAAATTTCTTTTATATTGGTACAGAATTGCAGAAATTTTTCTTATTTTGTGGCAAAAAGGCAGAAATTCCCCATATTTTGGTGCAAAAATGCTGAAATTCCCCTTATTTTGAGGTAAAATGCTGAAATTCCCCATATTTTGGGGTTAAAAGGCAGAAATTCCCCTCATTTTCGGGCAAAAAGGCACAAATTTCCCTTATTTTTGGGCAAAATTGCAGAAATTTCATTTATTTCAGGGCAAAAAGTCAGAAATTACTTTTATTTTGGGGCAAAAAGTAGAAATTTCTTTTATTTTGGTACAAAATTGAAGAAATTTTTCTTATTTTGGAACAAAAATTCAGAAATTCCCCATATTTTGGGCAAAAGGCAGAAATTCCCCTTATTTTGGGGTAAAAAGGCTGAAATTCCCGTTATTTTGGGGCAAAAAAACAGAAATTCCCTTTACTTTGTGGCAAAAAGGCAGAAATTCCCATTAATTGTGACAGAAAAGCAGAAATTTTCTTTATTTGGGGGCAGTAAGGCAGAAATTCCCCATATTTTGTGGCAAAAAGGAAGAAATTCCTCTTATTTGTAGGTAAAATGCTGAAATTCCCCTTATTTTGGCAAAAAGGCAGAAATTCCCCTTATTTTGGGGCAAAATTGCAGAAATTTCACTTATTTCAGGGCAAAAAGTCAGAAATTTGCCTCAATTTGGGGCAAAAAGCAGAAATTCTCCTAATTTTGGGGCCAAAAACAGAAATTCTCCTTATTTTGGGGTAAAATTGCGGAAATTTCAAATATTTCAGGGCAAAAAGGCAGTAATTCCACTTTATTTCAGGCAATAAGAGAAAATTCCCCATATTTTGAAGCAAAATTTCAGAAATTCCCCTTATATTGGTGCAAAAATGCAGAAATTCCTTTTATTTTGGTGCAATAAGGCAAAAATTCCCCGTATTTTGAAGCAAAATTGCACATATTCCCCTAATTTTGAGGGAAAATGCAGAAATTCACATTATTTTGGGGCAAAAAGACAGAAATTCTCCTTATTTCAGGGCAAAAAGTCAGAAATTCCTTATATTTTGGGGCAAAATTCCAGAAATTTCCTTTATTTTGGGGCAAAATTGCAAAAATCTCTCTAATTTTGGGCCAAAATTACAGAAATTTCACTTATTTCAAAGAAAAAATGCAGAAATTTCTCTTATTTTGGGGCAAAAATGCAGAAATTACTTTTATTTTGGTACAAAATTGCAGAAAATTTTTTTATTTTGGGGCAAAAATACAGAAATTTTCCATATTTTAGGCCAAAAAGGAGTGATTCCCCTTATTATTAGGTAAAAAGGCTGAAATTCCTTTTATTTTGGGGCAAAAAGACAGAAATTCCCCTTATTTTGTGGCAAAAAAGCAGAAATTTCCCTTATTTTGAGGCAAAATTGAAGAAATTTCACTTATTTCAGGGCAAAATTAAAAAATTGCATTTTTTTGGGTCAAAAATAAAGAAATTCCGTATATTTTTGAGTAAAAAGGCAGAAATTTCACTTATTTTGACGTAAAAAGGCAGAAATTCCTCTTATTTTGGGGCAAAGATGAAGAAATTTCCCTTTTTTGTGGCAAAAGGTAAACATTCCCCTTATTTTCGGGCAAAAAAGCAGAAATTCCCTGTATTTTGGAGCAAAATTGCAGAAATTCCCCTAATTGTGGGGCAAAAAGGCAGAAATTCCCTGTATGTTGGGGCAAAAAGTCAGAAATTCTCCTTATTTTGGGGCAAAACTCAGAAATTCCACTCTTTTTGGGGCAAAATTCCAGAAATTTCTCTTATTTTGGGACAAAATTGCAGAAATTTCAATTTTTTTGGGCCAAAATTGCAAAAATTTCACTTATTTCAGGGAAAAAAGGCAGAAATTTTTCTTATTGTGGGGCAAAAAGGCAGAAATTCCTTATATTTTGTGGCAAAAAATGCAGAAATTCCACTTATTTTGAGGTAAAAAGCAGAAATTTCCCTTATTTGGGGGCAAAAATACAGAAATTCCCCTTATTTTGGGGCAAAACTGCAGAAATTTCAATTATTTTGGGAAAAAATTTTTGAAATTTAACTTATTTCAGGGCAAAAAGTCAGATATTCCTTTTATTTTGGGGCAAAAAACAGAAATTCCATTTATTTTTGGAAAAAAGTCAGAAATTGCACTTATTTTGAGTCAAAAAGGCAGAAAATCTCCTTATTTTGGGTTAAAAATGAAGAAATTTCCCTTTTTATGGCAAAAAGGTATACATTCCCTTTATTTTCGGGCAAAAAGGCAGAAATTCCCCATATTTTGGAGCAAAATTGCAGAAATTCCCCCTTTTTTGTGGCAAAAAGGCAGAAATTTCCCTTATTTTGGGGCAAAATTGCAGAAATTTCACTTATTTCAGGGCATAATTCAAAAATTCCTTTTATTTTGGGGCAAAAAGATAGAAATTCCATTTATTTTTGGGTAAAAAGCAGAAATTTCACTTACTTTGAGGCAAAAAGGCAGAAATTCCTCTTATTTTGGGGCAAAAATTAAGAAATTTCCCTTTTTTGTGGCAAAAGGTATACATTCCCCTTATTTTCGGGAAAAAAAGCAGAAATTCCCCGTATTTTGGAGCAAAATTGCAGATATTCCCCTACTTGTGGGGCAAAAAGGCAGAAATTCCCTATTTGTTGGGGCAATAAGACAGAAATTCTCCTTATTTTGGTTCAAAACTCAGAAATTCCACTTATTTTGGGGCAACATTCCAGAAATTTTTCTTATTTTGGGGCAAAATTGCAGAAATTTCACTTATTTTGGGGCAAAATTCCAGAAATTTTTCTTATTTTGGGGCAAAATTGCAGAAATTTCACTTATTTTGTGGTAAAAAGGCTGAAATTTCCCTTACTTAGGGGCAAAAAGGCAGAAATTTCCCCTATTTTGAGGCAAAAAGACAGAAATTCCCGTTATTTTGTGGCACAAAGGCAGAAATTTCTTTTATTTTAGGGCAAAATTGCAAAAATTTCACTTATTTTGTGGTAAAAAGGCTGAAATTCCCCTCATTTGCGGGCAAAAAGGCAGAAATTTTCCCTATTTTGGGGCAAAAAGACAGAAATTCCCTTTATTTTGTGGCACAAAGGCAGAAATTTCTTTTATTTTAGGGCAAAATTGCAGAAATTTCACTAATTTCATGGCATAATTAAAAAATTCCTTTTATTTTTGGGCAAAAAGACAGAAATTCCGTTTATTTTTGGGTAAAATGGCAGAAATTTCACTTATTTTGAGGTAAAAAGGCATAAATTCCTCTTATTTTGGGGCAAAAATGAAGAAATTTCTTTTTTTGTGGCAAAATGTATACATTCCCTTTATTTTTGGGAAAAATGCAGAAATTCTTTGTATTTTGGAGCAAAATTGCAGAAAATCCTCTAGTTGTGGGGCAAAAGCAGAAATTCCCTATTTGTTGAGGCAAAAAGACAGAAATTCTCCTTATTTTGGAGCAAAACTCAGAAATTCCACTTATTTTGAGGCAAAATTCCAGAAATTTCCCTTATTTTGGGGCAAAATTGCAGAAATATCACTTATTTTGGGGCAAAATTGCAGAAATTTCACTTATTTCAGCCAAGAAAGGCAGAAATTTTCCTCATTTTGGAGCAAAAATGCAGAAATTACAACTTATTTTTAGTTAAAAAGGCTGAAATTCACCTTATTTGGGGATAAAAGGCAGAAATTTCCCTTATTTTTTGGCAAAAATACAGAAATTCCCCTTATTTTGGGGCAAAATTGCAGAAATTTCAATTATTTTGGAAAAAAATTGCAAAAATTTCTTTTATTTTAAGGCAAAATTGCAGAAATTTCACTTATTTCAGAGAAAAAAAGGAAAAATTTTTCTTATTTTGGGGCAAAAATGCAGAAATTCCCATTATTTTGGGGCAAAAAGTCATAAATTCACCTTATTTTGGGGTAAAATTGCAGACATTTCACATATTTCAGGGCAAAAAGGCAGAAATTCCTGTTATTTGGGGGCAAAAAGGCAGAAATTACCCTTATTTTGTTTTAAAAAGGCTGAAATTCCCGTTATTTTTGGGCAAAAAGGCAGAAATTCCCTTTATTTTGTGGCAAAAAGGCAGAAATTCCCATTAATTGGGGCAGAAATGCAAAAATTTTCCTTATTTGGGGGCAATAAGGCAGAAATTCCCTATATTTTGTGGCAAAAAGGCAGAAATTCTCCATATTTGGAGGTAAAATGCTGAAATACCCCTTATTTTGGCAAAAAGGCAGAAATTCCCCTTATTTAGGGGCAAAATTGCAGAAATTTCACTTATTTCAGGGCAAAAAGTAAGAAATTTGTCTTATTTTGTGGCAAAAAGCAAAAATTCTCCTAATTTTGGGGCCAAAAACAGAAATTCCCCTTATTTTGGGGTAAAATTGCAGAAATTTCAAATATTTCAGGGCAAAAAGGCAGAAATTCCACATTATTTCTGGCAATAAGGCAGAAATTCCCCGTATTTTGGAGCAAAATTTCAGAAACTCCCCTTATATTGGTGCAAAAATGCAGTAATTCCCGTTATTTTGGTGCAATAAGGCAGAAATTCCCCGTATTTTGAAGCAAAATTGCACATATTCCCCTAATTTTGAGGGAAAATGCAGAAATTCACATTATTTTGGGGCAAAAAGACAGAAATTCTCCTTATTTCAGGGCAAAAAGTCAGAAATTCTTCTTATTTTGGGGCAAAATTCCAGAAATGTCCATTATTTTTGGGCAAAATTGCAGAAATCTCCATTATTTTGGGGCAAAATTACAGAAATTTTACTTATTTCAGGGAAAAATCACAGAAATTTCTCTTATTTTGGGGCAAAAAGGCAGAAATTACTTTTATTTTGGTACAAAATTGCAGAAAATTTCTTTATTTTGGGCAAAAATACAGAAATTCCCCAAATTTTAGGGCAAAAAGGCAGAGATACCCTTATTATTAGGCAAAAAGACAGAAATTCGCCTTATTTAGGGGCAAAATTGCAGATATTTCACTTATTTCAGGGGAAAAAGGCAGAAATTTTTTTATTTTGGAGCAAAAAGGCAGAAATTCCTAATATTTTGTAGCGAAAATGCAGAAATTAACCTTATTTTGAGGTAAAAAGGCTGAAATTCCCCTTATTTGGGGGCAAAAGGCAGAAATTTCCCATATTTTGGGGCAAAAAGTCAGAAATTCCCCTTATTTGGTGGCACAAAGGCAGAAATTTCCCTTATTTTGAGGCAAAATTGGAGAAATTTCACTTATTTCAGGGCAAAATTCAAAAATTGCATTTATTTTGGGGTAAAAATACAGAAATTCCGTATATTTTTGAGTAAAAGGACAGAAATTTCACTTATTTTGACGTAAAAAGGCAGAAATTCCTCTTATTTTAGGGCAAAAATGAAGAAATTTCCCTTTTTTGTGGCAAAAGGTATACATTCCCCTTATTTTCGGGCAAAAAAGAAGAAATTCCCTGTATTTTGAAGCAAAATTGCAGATATTCCCAAAATTGTGGGGCAAAAAGGCAGAAATTCCTTATATGTTGGAGCAAAAAGACAGAAATTCTCCTTATTTTGGGGCAAAACTCAGAAATTCCACTTATTTTGGGGCAAAATTCCAGAAATTTCTCTTATTTTGGGACAAAATTGCAAAAATTTCAATTTTTTTGGGCCAAAATTGCAGAAATTTCACTTATTTCAGGGAAAAAAGGCAGACATTTTTCTTATTTGGGGGCAAAAAGGCAGAAATTCCTTATATTTTGTGGCAAAAAATGCAGAAATCCCCCTTATTTTGAGGTAAAAAGGCAGAAATTTCCCTTATTTTGGGGCAAAAATACAGAAATTCCCCTTATTTTGGGGCAATACTGCAGAAATTTCAATTATTTTCGGGAAAAATTTTTGAAATTTAACTTATTTCAGGGCAAAAAGTCGGAAATTCCCCTGATTTTGGGGCAAAAAGACAGAAATTCCATTTATTTTTGAAAAAAAGTCAGAAATTGCAATTATTTTGAGTCAAAAAGGCGGAAAATCCCCTTATTTGGGGGTAAAAATGAAGAAATTTCCCTTTTTATGGCAAAAAGGTATACATTCCCTTTATTTTCGGGCAAAACTCCAGAAATTCCTCGTATTTTAGAGCAAAATTGCAAAAATTCCCCTTATTTTGGGGCAAAAAGGCAGAAATTCCCCTTATTTTGGGGTAAAACTGCAGAAATTTCACTTATTTCGCAGCAAAATGGAAGAAATTCCCCTTATTTTCTGCGAAAAAGGCAGAAAATCCCCGTATTTGGGAGCAAAATTGCAGAAATTCACCTAATTTTGGTGTAAAACATGCAGTAATTTTCTTTGTTTTGGGGCAAAAAGGCAGAAATTCTCGTTATTTTGGGGCAAAAGGCAGAAATTCCCCTTATTTTAGGGCAAAATTGCAGAAATTTCTTTTATTTGGGGAAAAAAACAGAAATTCTTTATATTTTGGGGCAAAATTGCAAAAAATTCCTTTATTATGGGGAAAAATTGCAGAAATTTCTTTTATTTTAAGGCAAAATTGCAGAAATTTCACTTATTTCAGAGAAAAAAAGCAAAAATTCTTCATATTTTGG
The DNA here is from genome assembly GCF_963924665.1 of Micromys minutus. Lineage (NCBI taxonomy): Eukaryota > Metazoa > Chordata > Mammalia > Rodentia > Muridae > Micromys > Micromys minutus. The sequence continues at coordinate 889,860 of NW_027667806.1, read as the reverse complement.
GGCAAAAAGGCAGAAATTCCCATTATTTTGGAACAAAAAGGCAGAAATTCACCTTATTTTGGGGTAAAATTGCAGACATTTCACATATTTCAGGGCAAAAAGGCAGAAATTCCACATTATTTCTGGCAATAAGGCAGAAATTCCCTGTATTTTGGAGCAAAATTTCAGAAATTCCCCTTATATTGGTGCAAAAATGCAGAAATTCCCGTTATTTTGGTGTAATAAGGCAGCAATTCCCCGTATTTTGAAGCAAAATTGCACATATTCCCCTAATTTTGAGGGAAAATGCAGAAATTCACATTATTTTTGGGCAAAAAGTCAGAAATTCCTCTTATTTTGTGGGACAAAGACCTAAATTTCCATTATTTTGAGGCAAAATTGGAGAAATTTCACTTATTTCAGGGCAAAATTCAAAAATTGCATTTATTTTGGGGCAAAAATACAGAAATTCCGTATATTTTTGAGTAAAAAGGCAGAAATTTCACTTATTTTGACGTAAAAAGGCAGAAATTCCTCTTATTTTGGGGCAAAAATGAAGAAATTTTCCTTTTTTGTGGCAAAAGGTAAACATTCCCCTTATTTTCGGGCAAAAAAGCTGAAATTCCCCGTATTTTGGAGCAAAATTGCAGAAATTCCCCTAACTGTGGGGCAAAAAGGCAGAAATTCCCTATATGTTGGGGCAAAAAGACAGAAATTCTCCTTATTTTGGGGCAAAACTCAGTAATTCGACTTATTTTGGGGCAAAATTCCAGAAATTTCTTTTATTATGGGACAAAATTGCAAAAATTTCAATTTTTTTGGGCCAAAATTGCAGAAATTTCTTTTATTTGGGGAAAAAAACAGAAATTCCCTTTATTTTGAGGCAAAATTGCAAAAAATTCCTTTATTATGAGGAAAAATTGCAGAAATTTCTTTTATTTTAAGGCAAAATTGCAGAAATTTCACTTATTTCAGAGAAAAAAAGCAAAAATTCTTCATATTTTGGGGCAAAAAGGCAGAAATTCCCATTATTTTGGAACAAAAAGGCAGAAATTCACCTTATTTTGGGGTAAAATTGCAGACATTTCACATATTTCAGGGCAAAAAGGCAGAAATTCCACATTATTTCTGGCAATAAGGCAGAAATTCCCTGTATTTTGGAGCAAAATTTCAGAAATTCCCCTTATATTGGTGCAAAAATGCAGAAATTCCCGTTATTTTGGTGTAATAAGGCAGCAATTCCCCGTATTTTGAAGCAAAATTGCACATATTCCCCTAATTTTGAGGGAAAATGCAGAAATTCACATTATTTTGGGGCAAAAAGACAGAAATTCTCCTTATTTCAGGGAAAAAAGTCAGAAATTCCCTTATTTTGGGGACAAATTTCAGAAATGTCCATTATTTTGGGGCAAAATTGCAGAAATCTCCCTTATTTTGGGGCAAAATAAGGCAGAAATTCACCTTAGTTTGGGGTAAAATTGCAGACGTTTCACATATTTCAGGGGAAAAAGGCAGAAATTCCTTTTATTTTGGGATAAAATTGCAGAAATTTCACTTGTTTGGGGGCAAAAATGCAGAAAATCCCCTTAATTTTGGGCAAAAAGGCAGAAATTCCCCGTATTTTAAAGCAAAATTGCAAAAATTCCCTAAATATTGGGGCAAAAGTGCAGAAATTTCATTATTTGGGGAAAATCGGCAGAAGTTCCCCTTATTTTCAGGAAAAGAGTCAGAATTTCCCTGTATTTTGAAGCAAAATTGCAGAAACTCCCCTAATTTTTGGGCAAAAACGCAGAAATTCCCTTTTTTGGGGGGCAAAAATACAGAAATTCTCCTTATTTCGGGGCAAAAATCAGAAATTTCCCTTATTTGGGGGCAAAATTTTAGAAATTTCTTTTATTTTGGTACAGAATTGCAGAAATTTTTCTTATTTTGTGGCAAAAAGGCAGAAATTCCCCATATTTTGGTGCAAAAAGGCTGAAATTCCCCTTATTTTGAGGTAAAATGCTGAAATTCCCCATATTTTGGGGTTAAAAGGGAGAAATTCCCCTCATTTTGGGGCAAAAAGGCACAAATTTCCCTTATTTTCGGGCAAAATTGCAGAAATTTCATTTATTTCAGGGCAAAACGTCAGAAATTACTTTTATTTTGGGGCAAAAAGCAGAAATTTCTTTTATTTTGGTACAAAATTGAAGAAATTTTTCTTATTTTGGAACAAAAAGTCAGAAATTCCTCATATTTTGGGCAAAAGGCAGAAATTCCCCTTATTTTGGGGTAAAAAGGCTGAAATTCCCGTTATTTTGGGCAAAAAGGCAGAAATTCCCTTTACTTTGTGGCAAAAAGGCAGAAATTCCCATTAATTGTGGCAGAAAAGCAAAAATTTTCATTATTTGGGGGCAATAAGGCAGAAATTTCCCATATTTTGTGGCAAAAAGGCAGAAATTCCCCTTATTTAAAGGTAAAATGCTGAAATTCCCCTTATTTTGGCAAAAAGGCAGAAATTCCGCTTATTTTGGGGCAAAATTGTAGAAATTTCACTTATTTCAGGGCAAAAAGTCGGGAATTTGCCTTAATTTGGCGCAAAAAGCAGAATTTCTCCTAATGTTGAGGCCAAAAACAGAAATTCCCCTTATCTTGGGGTAAAATTGCGGAAATTTCAAATATTTCAGGGCAAAAATGCAGAAATTCCACATTATTTCGGGCAATAAGGCAATTATTCCCCGTATTTTGGAGAAAATTTCAGAAATTCCCCTTATATTGGTGCAAAAATGCAGGAATTCCTTTTATTTTGGTGCAATAAGGCAAAAATTCCCCGTATTTTGAAGCAAAATTGCACATATTCCGCTAATTTTGAGGAAAAATGCAGAAATTCACATTATTTTGGGGCAAAAAGACAGAAATTCTCCTTATTTCAGGGCAAAAAGTCAGAAATTCTTCTTATTTTGGGGCAAAATTTTAGAAATTTCCTTTATTTTGGGGCAAAATTGCAGAAATCTCCCTAATTTTGGGGCAAAATTACAGAAATTTCACTGATTTCAGGGAAAAAACGCAGAAATTTCTCTTATTTTGGGGCAAAAAGGCAGAAATTACTTTTATTTTTGTACAAAATTGCAGAAAATTTTTTTATTTTGGGGCAAAAATACAGAAATTCCCCATATTTTAGGACAAAAAGGAGAGATTCCCCTTATTATTAGGTAAAAAGGCTGAAATTCCTTTTATTTTGGGGCAAAAAAACAGAAATTGCCCTTATTTTGTGGCAAAAAATCAGAAATTTCCCTTATTTTGAGGCAAAATTGGAGAAATTTCACTTATTTCAGGGCAAAATTCAAAAATTGCATTTATTTTGAAGCGAAAATACAGAAATTTTGTATATTTTTGAGTAAAAAGGCAGAAATTTCACTTATTTTGACGTAAAAAGGCAGAAATTCCCTGTATTTTGGAGCAAAATTGCAGAAATTCCCCTAATTGTGGGGCAAAAAGGCAGAAATTCCCTATATGTTGGGGCAAAAAGACAGAAATTCTCCTTATTTTGGGGCAAAACTCAGAAATTCCACTTATTTTGGGGCAAAATTCCAGAAATTTTTCTTATTTTGGGCCAAAATTGCAGAAATTTCACTTATTTCAGGGGAAAAAGGCAGACATTTTTCTTATTTTGGGGCAAAAAGGCAGAAATTACTTATATTTTGTGGCAAAAAATGCAGAAATTCCCCTTATTTTGAGGTAAAAAGGCAGAAATTTTCTTTATTTTGGGGCAAAAATACAGAAATTCCCCTTATTTTGGGGCAATACTGCAGAAATTTCAATTATTTTGGTGAAAAATTGTTGAAATTTAACTTATTTCAGGGCAAAAATTCAAAAATTCCCCTTATTTTTGGGCAAAAAGACAGAAATTCCATTTATTTTTGGAAAAAAGTCAGAAATTGCACTTATTTTGAGTCAAAAAGGCGGAAAATCCTTTTATTTTGGGGTAAAAATGAAGAAATTTCCCTTTTTATGGCAAAAAGGTATACATTCCCTTTATTTTCGGGCAAAAACACAGAAATTCCTCGTATTTTGGAGCAAAATTGCAGAAATTCCCCTAATTTTAGGGCAAAAAGGCAAAAATCCCCTTTATTTTGGGGTAAAACTGCAGAAATTTCACTTATTTCGCGGCAAAATGGAAGAAATTCCCCTTATTTTCTGCGAAAAAGGCAAAAAATCCCCGTATTTTGGAGCAAAATTGCAGAAATTCACCTAATTTTGGCGTAAAACATGCAGTAATTTTCTTTGTTTTGGGGCAAAAAGGCAGAAATTCTTCTTATTTTGGGGCAAAAGGCAGAAATTCCCCTTATTTTAGGGCAAAATTGCAGAAATTTCCCTTATTTGGGGAAAAAAAACAGAAATTCCCTTTATTTTGGGGCAAAATTGCAAAAAATTCCTTTATTATGAAGAAAAATTGCAGAAATTTCTTTTATTTTAAGGCAAAATTGCAGAAATTTCACATATTTCAGAGAAAAAAAGCAAAAATTTTTCATATTTTGGGGCAAAAAGGCAGAAATTCCGATTATTTTGGGGCAAAAAGGCAGGAATTCACCTTATTCTGGGGTAAAATAGCAGACATTTCACATATTTCAGGGCAAAAAGTCAGAAATTCCCATTATTTGAGTGCATAAATGCAGAAATTCCTTTTATTTTGGGATAAAATTGCAGAAATTTCCCTTGTTTGGGGGCAAAAAGGCAGAAAAACCCCTTAATTTTGGGCAAAAAGGAAGAAATTCCCCGTATTTTAAAGCAAAATTGCAGAAATTTCCTAAATATTGGGGCAAAAATGCAGAAATTCCCTTTATTTGGGGCAAATCGGCAGAAGTTCCCCTTATTTTCGGGACAGAGGCAGAAATTCCCTGTATTTTGAAGCAAAATTGCAGAAACTCCCCTAATTTTGGGGCAAAAAGGCAGAAATTCCTTTTTTTTGAGACAAAAATACAGAAATTCTCCTTATTTCGGGGCAAAAATCAGAAATTTCCCTTATTTTGGGGCAAAATTTTAGAAATTTCTTTTATTTTGGTACAGAATTGCAGAATTTTTCTTATTTTGTGGCAAAAAGACAGAAATTCCCCATATTTTGGTGCAAAAAGGCTGAAATTCCTATTATTTTGAGGTAAAATGCTGAAATTCCTCATATTTGGGGGTTAAAAGGCAGAAATTCCCCTCATTTTGGGGCAAAAAGGCACAAATTTCCCTTATTTTCGGGCAAAATTGCAGAAATTTCATTTATTTCAGGGCAAAAAGTCAGAAATTACTTTTATTTTGGGGCAGAAAGCAGAAATTTCTTTTATTTTGGTACAAAATTGAAGAAATTTTCCTTATTTTGGAAAAAAAAGTCAGAAATTCCCCATATTTTGGGCAAAAGGCAGAAATTCCCCTTATTTTGGGGTAAAATGGCTGAAATTCCCATTATTTTAGGGCAAAAAGGCAGAAATTCCCTTTACTTCGTGGCAAAAAGGCAGAAATTCCCATTAATTGGGGCAGAAAAGCAAAAATTTTCATTATTTGGGGGCAATAAGGCAGAAATTCCCCATATTTTGTGGCAAAAAGGCAGAAATTCCCCTTTTTTGAAGGTAAATACTGAAATTCCCCTTATTTTGGCAAAAAGGCAAAAATTCCCCTTATTTTGGGGAAAAATTGCAGAAATTTCACTTATTTCAGGGCAAAAATTCAGAAATTTGCCTTAATTTGGGGCAAAAAGCAGAAATTCTCCTAATTTTGGGGCCAAAAACAGAAATTCCCCTTATTTTGGTGTAAAATTGCGGAAATTTCAAATATTTCAGGGCAAAAAGGCAGAAATTCCACTTTATTTCGGGCAATAAGGCAAAAATTCCCCGTATTTTGGAGCAAAATTTCAGAAATTCCCCTTATATTGGTGCAAAAATGCAGAAATTCCTTTTATTTTCATTCAATAAGGCAAAAATACCCCGTATTTTGAAGCAAAATTGCACATATTTTCCTAATTTTGAGGGAAAATGCAGAAATTCACATTATTTTGGGGCAAAAAGACAGAAATTCTTATTTCAGGGCAAAAAGTCAGAAATTCCTCTTATTTTGGGGCAAAATTCCAAAAATTTCCTTTATTTTGGGACAAAATTGCAGAAATTTCACTTATTTCAGGGAAAAAAGGAAGAAATTTTTCTCATTTTGAGGCAAAAAGGCAGAAATTCCCTGTATTTTGGAGCAAAATTGCAGAAATTCCCCTAATTGTGGGGCAAAAAGGCAGAAATTCCCTATATGTTGGGGCAAAAAGACAGAAATTCTCCTTATTTTGGGGCAAAACTCAGAAATTCCACTTATTTTGGGGCAAAATTCCAGAAATTTTTCTTATTTTGGGCCAAAATTGCAGAAATTTCACTTATTTCAGGGAAAAAAGGCAGACATTTTTCTTATTTTGGGGCAAAAAGGCAGAAATTACTTATATTTTGTGGCAAAAAATGCAGAAATTCCCCTTATTTTGAGGTAAAAAGGCAGAAATTTTCTTTATTTTGGGGCAAAAATACAGAAATTCCCCTTATTTTGGGGCAAAACTGCAGAAATTTCAATTATTTTGGTGAAAAATTGTTGAAATTTAACTTATTTCAGGGCAAAAATTCGAAAATTCCCCTTATTTTTGGGCAAAAAGACAGAAATTCCATTTATTTTTGGAAAAAAGTCAGAAATTGCACTTATTTTGAGTCAAAAAGGCGGAAAATCCCCTTATTTTGGGGTAAAAATGAAGAAATTTCCCTTTTTATGGCAAAAAGGTATACATTCCCTTTATTTTCGGGCAAAAAGACAGAAATTCTCTGTATTTTGGAGCAAAATTGCAGAAATTCCCCTAATATTGGGGCAAAAAGGCAGATATTCCCCTCATTTTGGGGTAAAACTGCAGAAATTTCACTTATTTTGCGGCAAAATGGCAGAAATTCCCCTTATTTTCTGCGAAAAAGGCAGAAAATCCCCGTATTTTAGAGCAAAATTGCAGAAACTCCCCTAATTTTGAGTCAAAAAGGCAGAAATTCCATTTTTTGGGGGGCAAAAATACAGAAATTCTCCTTATTTAGGGGCAAAAATCAGAAGTTTCCTTTATTTGGGGGCAAAATTTTAGAAATTTCTTTTATTTTGTTACAGAATTGCAGAAATTTTTCTTATTTTGTGGCAAAAAGGCAGAAATTCCTCATATTTTGGTGCAAAAAGGCTGAAATTCCCCTTATTTTGAGGTAAAATGCTGAAATTCCCCATATTTTGGGGTTAAAAGGCAGAAATTCCCCTCATTTAGGGGCAAAAAGGCACAAATTTCCCTTATTTTCGGGCAAAATTGCAGAAATTTCATTTATTTCAGGGCAAAAAGTCAGAACTTACTTTTATTTTGGGGCAGAAAGCAGAAATTTCTTTTATTTTGGTACAAAATTGAAGAAATTTTTCTTATTTTGGAACAAAAAGTCAGAAATTCCCCATATTTTGGGCAAAAGGCAGAAATTCCCCTTATTTTGGGGTAAAAAGGCTGAAATTCCCATTATTTTGGGGCAAAAACGCAGAAATTCCCTTTACTTTGTGGCAAAAATGCAGAAATTCCCATTAATTGGGGCAGAAACGCAAAAATTTTCATTATTTGGGGGCAATAAGGCAGAAATTCCCCATATTTTGTGGCAAAAAGGCAGAAATTCCCCTTATTTGAAGGTAAATACTGAAATTCCCCTTATTTTGGCAAAAAGGCAAAAATTCCCCTTATTTTGGGGCAAAATTGCAGAAATTTCATTTATTTCAGGGCAAAAATTCAGAAATTTGCCTTAATTTGGAACAAAAAGCAGAAATTCTTCTAATTTTGGGACCAAAAACAGAAATTCTCCTTATTTTGGGGTAAAATTGCGGAAATTTCAAATATTTCAGGGCAAAAAGGCAGAAATTCCACTTTATTTCGGGCAATAAGGCAAAAATTCCCCGTATTTTGGAGCAAAATTTCAGAAATTCCCCTTATATTGGTGCAAAAATGCAGAAATTCCTTTTATTTTGGTGCAATAAGGCAAAAATACCCCGTATTTTGAAGCAAAATTGCACATATTTTCCTAATTTTGAGGGAAAATGCAGAAATTCACATTATTTTGGGGCAAAAGACAGAAATTCTCTTTATTTCAGGGCAAAAAGTCAGAAATTCCTCTTATTTTGGGGCAAAATAACAAAAATTTCTTTTATTATGGGACAAAATTGCAGAAATTTCACTTATTTCAGGGAAAAAAGGCAGAAATTTTTTTTATTTTGGGGCAAAAAGGCAGAAATTCCTTATAATTTGTGGCAAAAATGCAGAAATTCCCCTTATTTTGAGGTAAAAAGGCAGAAATTTCCCTTATTTTGGGGCAAAAATACAGAAATTCCCTTTATTTTGGGGCAAAATTGCAGAAATTTCAATTATTTTGGGGAAAAATTTTTGAAATTTAACATATTTCAGGGCAAAAAGTCGGAAATTCCACTTATTTTGGGGCAAAAAACAGAAATTCCATTTAATTTTAAAAAAAAGTCAGAAATTGCACTTATTTTGAGTCAAAAAGGCGGAAAATCCCCTTTTTTGGGGTAAAAATGAAGAAATTTCCCTTTTTATGGCAAAATGGTATACATTCCCTTTATTTTCGGGCAAAAAGGCAGAAATTCTCTGTATTTTGGAGCAAAATTGCAGAAATTCCCCTAATATTGGGGCAAAAAGCAGAAATTCCCCTTATTTTGGGGTAAAACTGCAGAAATTTCACTTATTTTCTGCGAAAAATGCACAAAATCCCTGTATTTTGGAGCAAAATTGCAGAAACTCCCCTAATTTTTGGGTAAAAACGCAGAAATTCCTTTCTTTGGGGGGCAAAAATACAGAAATTCTCCTTATTTCGGGGCAAAAATCAGAAATTTCCCTTATTTTGGGGCAAAATTTTAGAAATTTCTTTTATTTTGGTAAGGAATTGCAGAAATTTTTCTTATTTTGTGGCAAAAAGGCAGAAATTCCTCATATTTTGGTGCAAAAAGGCTGAAATTCCCCTTATTTTGAGGTAAAATGCTGAAATTCCCCATATTTTGGGGTTAAAAGGCAGAAATTCCCCTCATTTAGGGGCAAAAAGGCACAAATTTCCCTTATTTTCGGGCAAAATTGCAGAAATTTCATTTATTTCAGTGCAAAAAGTCAGAAATTACATTTATTTTGGGGCAGAAAGCAGAAATTTCTTTTATTATGGTACAAAATTGAAGAAATTTTTCTTATTTTGGAACAAAAAGGCAGAAATTCCCCATATTTTGGGCAAAAGGCAGAAATTCCCCTTATTTTGGGGTAAAAAGGCTGAAATTCCCATTATTTTGGGGCAAAAAGGCAGAAATTCCCTTTACTTTGTGGCAAAAAGGCAGAAATTCCCATTATTTGGGACAGAAAAGCAAAAATTTTCCTTATTTGGGGGCAATAAGGCAGAAATTCCACATATTTTGTGGCAAAAAGGCAGAAATTCCCCTTATTTGAAGGTAAAATGCTGAAATTCCCCTTATTTTGGCAAAAAAGCAGAAATTCCCCTTATTTTGGGGCAAAATTGCAGAAATTTCACTTATTTCAGGGCAAAAAGTCAGAAATTTGCCTTAATTTGAGGCAAAAAGCAGAAATTCTCCTAATTTTGGGGCCAAAAACAGAAATTCCTCTAATTTGGGGTAAAATTGCGGAAATTTCAAATATTTCAGGGCAAAAAGGCAGAAATTCCACTTTATTTTGGGCAATAAGGCAAAAATTCCCCGTATTTTGGAGCAAAATTTCAGAAATTCCCCTTATATTGGTGCAAAAATGCAGAAATTCCTTTTATTTTGGTGCAATAAGGCAAAAATTCCCCGTATTTTGAAGCAAAATTGCACATATTCCCCTAATTTTGAGGGAAAATGCAGAAATTCACATTATTTTGGGGCAAAAAGACAGAAATTCTCCTTATTTCAGGGCAAAAAGTCAGAAATTCCCCATATTTTGGGGCAAAATTCCAGAAATTTCCTATATTTTGGGACAAAATTGCAGTAATTTCAATTTTTTGGGCCAAAATTGCAGAAATTTCACTTATTTCAGGGAAAAAAGGCAGACATTTTTCTTATTTTGGGGCAAAAAGGCAGAAATTACTTATATTTTGTGGGAAAAAAATGCAGAAATTCCCCTTATTTTGAGGTAAAAAGGCAGAAATTTTCTTTATTTTGGGGCAAAAATACAGAAATTTCCCTTATTTTGGGGCAAAACTGCAGAAATTTCAATTATTTTGGTGAAAAATTGTTGAAATTTAACTTATTTCAGGGCAAAAATTCGAAAATTCCCCTTATTTTTGGGCAAAAAGACAGAAATTCCATTTATTTTTGGAAAAAAGTCAGAAATTGCACTTATTTTGAGTCAAAAAGGCGGAAAATCCTCTTATTTTTGGGTAAAAATGAAGAAATTTCCCTTTTTATGGCAAAAAGGTATACATTCCCTTTATTTTCGGGCAAAAAGACAGAAATTCTCTGTATTTTGGAGCAAAATTGCAGAAATTCCCCTAATATTGGGGCAAAAAGGCAGATATTCCCCTCATTTTGGGGTAAAACTGCAGAAATTTCACTTATTTTGCGGCAAAATGGCAGAAATTCCCCTTATTTTCTGCGAAAAAGGCAGAAAATCCCCGTATTTTAGAGCAAAATTGCAGAAACTCCCCTAATTTTGGGTCAAAAAGGCAGAAATTCCCTTTTTTGGGGGGCAAAAATACAGAAATTCTCCTTATTTAGGGGCAAAAATCAGAAGTTTCCTTTATTTGGGGGCAAAATTTTAGAAATTTCTTTTATTTTGTTACAGAATTGCAGAAATTTTTCTTATTTTGTGGCAAAAAGGCAGAAATTTTTATATTTTGTTTCAAAAAGACTGAAATTCCCCTTATTTTGAGGTAAAATGCTGAAATTCCCCATATTTTGGGGTTAAAAGGCAGAAATTCCCCTCATTTTGGGGCAAAAAGCACAAATTTCCCTTATTTTTGGGCAAAATTGCAGAAATTTCATTTATTTCAGGGCAAAAAGTCAGAAATTACTTTTATTTTGGGGCAGAAAGCAGAAATTTCTTTTATTTTGGTACAAAATTGAAGAAATTTTCCTTATTTTGGAACAAAAAGTCAGAAATTCCCCATATTTTGGGCAAAAGGCAGAAATTCCCCTTATTTTGGGGTAAAAAGGCTGAAATTCCCATTATTTTGGGGCAAAAACGCAGAAATTCCCTTTACTTTGAGGCAAAAAGGCAGAAATTCCCATTAATTGGGGTAGAAACAAAAAAATTTTCATTATTTGGGGGCAATAAGGCAGAAATTCCCCATATTTTGTGGCAAAAAGGTAGAAATTCCCCTTATTTGAAGGTAAATACTGAAATTCCTTTTATTTTGGCAAAAAGGCAAAAATTCCCCTTATTTTGGGGCAAAATTGCAGAAATTTCACTTATTTCAGGGCAAAAATTCAGAAATTTGCCTTAATTTGGAACAAAAAGCAGAAATTCTTCTAATTTTGGGACCAAAAACAGAAATTCCCCTTATTTTGGGGTAAAATTGCGGAAATTTCAAATATTTCAGGGCAAAAAGGCAGAAATTCCACTTTATTTCGGGCAATAAGGCAAAAATTTCCCGTATTTTGGAGCAAAATTTCAGAAATTCCCCTTATATTGGTGCAAAAATGCAGAAATTCCTTTTATTTTGGTGCAATAAGGCAAAAATACCCGGTATTTTGAAGCAAAATTGCACATATTTTCCTAATTTTGAGGGAAAATGCAGAAATTCACATTATTTTGGGGCAAAGGACAGAAATTCTCCTTATTTCAGGGCAAAAAGTCAGAAATTCCTCTTATTTTGGGGCAAAATAACAAAAATTTCCTTTATTTTGGGACAAAATTGCAGAAATTTCACTTATTTCAGGGAAAAAAGGCTGAATTTTTTTTTATTTTGGGGCAAAAAGGCAGAAATTCCTTATAATTTGTGGCAAAAATGCAGAAATTCCCCTTATTTTGAGGTAAAAAGGCAGAAATTTCCCTTATTTTGGGGCAAAAATACAGAAATTCCCTTTATTTTGGGGCAAAATTGCAGAAATTTCAATTATTTTGGGGAAAAAATTTTGAAATTTAACATATTTCAGGGCAAAAATTCGGAAATTCCACTTATTTTGGGGCAAAAAACAGAAATTCCATTTAATTTTAAAAAAAAGTCAGAAATTGCACTTATTTTGAGTCAAAAAGGCGGAAAATCCCCTTTTTTGGGGTAAAAATGTAGAAATTTCCCTTTTTATGGCAAAATGGTATACATTCCCTTTATTTTCGGGCAAAAAGGCAGAAATTCTCTGTATTTTGGAGCAAAATTGCAGAAATTCCCCTAATATTGGGGCAAAAAGCAGAAATTCCCCTTATTTTGGGGTAAAACTGCAGAAATTTCACTTATTTTGGGGCAAAATGGCAGAAATTCCCCTTATTTTCTGCGAAAAATGCAGAAAATCCCCGTATTTTGGAGCAAAATTGCAGAAACTCCCCTAATTTTTGGGTAAAAACGCAGAAATTCCTTTCTTTGGGGGGCAAAAATACAGAAATTCTCCTTATTTCGGGGCAAAAATCAGAAATTTCCCTTATTTTGGGGCAAAATTTTAGAAATTTCTTTTATTTTGGTAAGGAATTGCAGAAATTTTTCTTATTTTGTGGCAAAAAGGCAGAAATTCCTCATATTTTGGTGCAAAAAGGCTGAAATTCCCCTTATTTTGAGGTAAAATGCTGAAATTCCCCATATTTTGGGGTTAAAAGGCAGAAATTCCCCTCATTTAGGGGCAAAAAGGCACAAATTTCCCTTATATTCGGGCAAAATTGCAGAAATTTCAATTATTTCAGGGCAAAAAGTCAGAACTTACTTTTATTTTGGGGCAGAAAGCAGAAATTTCTTTTATTTTGGTACAAAATTGAAGAAATTTTTCTTATTTTGGAACAAAAAGGCAGAAATTCCCCATATTTTGGGCAAAAGGCAGAAATTCCCCTTATTTTGGGGTAAAAGGCTGAAATTCCCATTATTTTGGGGCAAAAAGGCAGAAATTCCCTTTACTTTGTGGCAAAAAGGCAGAAATTCCCATTATTTGGGACAGAAAAGCAAAAATTTTCCTTATTTGGGGGCAATAAGGCAGAAATTCCACATATTTTGTGGCAAAAAGGCAGAAATTCCCCTTATTTGAAAGTAAAATGCTGAAATTCCCCTTATTTTGGCAAAAAAGCAGAAATTCCCCTTATTTTGGGGCAAAATTGCAGAAATTTCACTTATTTCAGGGCAAAAAGTCAGAAATTTGCCTTAATTTGGGGCAAAAAGCAGAAATTCTCCTAATTTTGGGGCCAAAAACAGAAATTCCTCTAATTTGGGGTAAAATTGCGGAAATTTCAAATATTTCAGGGCAAAAAGGCAGAAATTCCACTTTATTTTGGGCAATAAGAAAAAACTCCCCGTATTTTGGAGCAAAATTTCAGAAATTCCCCTTATATTGGTGCAAAAATGCAGAAATTCCTTTTATTTTGGTGCAATAAGGCAAAAATTCCCCGTATTTTGAAGCAAAATTGCACATATTCCCCTAATTTTGAGGGAAAATGCAGAAATTCACATTATTTTGGGGCAAAAAGACAGAAATTCTCCTTATTTCAGGGCAAAAAGTCAGAAATTCCCCATATTTTGGGGCAAAATTCCAGAAATTTCCTTTATTTTGGGACAAAATTGCAGTAATTTCAATTTTTTGGGCCAAAATTGCAGAAATTTCACTTATTTCATGGAAAAAAGGCAGAAATTTTTCTTATTTTGGGGCAAAAAGGCAGAAATTCCTTATATTTTGTGGCAAAAATGCAGAAATTCCCCTTATTTTGAAGTAAAAAGGCAGAAATTTCCCTTATTTTGGGGCAAAAATACAGAAATTTCCCTTATTTTGGGGCAAAATTGCAGAAATTTCAATTATTTTGGGGAAAATTTTTGAAATTTAACTTATTTCAGGGCAAAAAGTCGGAAATTCCCCTTATTTTGGGGCAAAAAGACAGAAATTCCATTTATTTTTGAAAAAAAGTCAGAAATTGCACTTATTTTGAGTCAAAAAGGCGGAAAATCCCCTTATTTTGGGGTAAAAATGAAAAAATTTCCCTTTTTATGGCAAAAAGGTATACATTCCCTTTATTTTCGGGCAAAAAGGCAGAAATTCTCTGTATTTTGGAGCAAAATTGCAGAAATTCCCCTAATATTGGGGCAAAAAGGCAGATATTCCCCTTATTTTGGGGTAAAACTGCAGAAATTTCACTTATTTTGCGGCAAAATGGCAGAAATTCCCCTTATTTTCTGCAAAAAAGGCAGAAAATCCCCGTATTTTAGAGCAAAATTGCAGAAACTCCCCTAATTTTGGGTCAAAAAGTCAGAAATTCCCTTTTTTGGGGGTAAAAATACAGAAATTCTCCTTATTTAAGGGCAAAAATCAGAAGTTTCCTTTATTTGTGGGCAAAATTTTAGAAATTTCTTTTATTTTGGTACAGAATTGCAGAAATTTTTCTTATTTTGTGGCAAAAAGGCAGAAATTCCCCATATTTTGGTGCAAAAAGGCTGAAATTCCTATTATTTTGAGGTAAAATGCTGAAATTCCTCATATATTGGGGTTAAAAGGCAGAAATTCCCCTCTTTTTGGGGCCAAAAGGCACAAATTTCTCTTATTTTCGGGCAAAATTTCAGAAATTTCATTTATTTCAGGGCAAAAAGTCAGAAATTACTTTTATTTTGGGGCAGAAAGCAGAAATTTCTTTTATTTTGGTACAAAATTGAAGAAATTTTCCTTATTTTGGAACAAAATGTCAGAAATTCCCCATATTTTGGGCAAAAGGCAGAAATTCCCCTTATTTTGGGGTAAAAAGGCTGAAATTCCCGTTATTTTGGGGCAAAAAGGCAGAAATTCCTCATATTTTGTGGCAAAAATGCGGAAATTCCCCTTATTTGAAGGTAAAATGCTGAAATTCCCCTTATTTTGGCAAAAAGGCAGAAATTCTCCTTATTTTGGAGCAAAATTGCAGAATTTTTCCTTATTTCAGGGCAAAAAGTCAAAAATTTGCCTTAATTTGGGGCAAAAAGCAGAAATTCTCCTAATTTTGGGGCCAAAAACTGAAATTCCCCTTATTCTTGGGTAAAATTGCGGAAATTTCAAATATTTCAGGGCAAAAAGGCAGAAATTCCACTTTATTGCTGGCAATAAGGCAAAAATTCCTCGTATTTTGGAGCAAAATTTCAGAAATTCCCTTTATATTGGTGCAAAAATGCAGAAATTCCTTTATTTTTGTTCAATAAGGCAAAAATTCCCCGTATTTTAAAGCAAAATTGCACATATTCCCCTAATTTTGAGGGAAAATGCAGAAATTCACATTATTTTGGGGCAAAAAGACAGAAATTCTCTTTATTTCAGGGCAAAAAGTCAGAAATTCCCCTTATTTTGGGGCAAAATTCCAGAAATTTTCTTTATTTTGGGACAAAATTGCAGAAATTTCAATTTTTTGGGCCAAAATTGCAGAAATTTCACTTATTTCAGGAAAAAAAGGCAGAAATTTTTCTTATTTTGGGGCAAAAAGCAGAAATTCCTTATATTTTGTGGCAAAAATGCAGAAATTCCCCTTATTTTGTGGTAAAAAGGCAGAAATTTCCCTTATTTTGGGGCAAAAATACAGAAATTTCCCTTATTTTGGGCAAAATTGCAGAAATTTCAATTATTTTGGGGAAAAATTTTTGAAATTTAACTTATTTCAGGGCAAAAAGTCGGAAATTCCCCTTATTTTGGGGCAAAAATACAGAAATTCCATTTATTTTTGGAAAAAAGTCAGAAATTGCACTTATTTTGAGTCAAAAAGGCGGAAAATCCCCTAATTTTAGGGTAAAAATGAAGAAATTTCCCTTTTTATGGCAAAAAGTTATACATTTATTTTATTTTCTGGCAAAAAGGCAGAAATTCTCTGTATTTTGGAGCAAAATTGCAGAAATTCCCCTAACATTGGGGCAAAAAAGCAGAAATTCCCCTTATTTTGGGGTAAAACTGCAGAAATTTCACTTATTTTGCGGCAAAATGGCAGAAATTCCCCTTATTTTCTGCGAAAAAGGCAGAAAATCTCCGTATTTTGGAGCAAAATTGCAGAAATTCACCTAATTTTGGCGTAAAACATGCAGTAATTTTCTTTGTTTTGGAGCAAAAAGGCAGAAATTCTCCTTATTTTGGGGCAAAAGGAAGAAATTCCCCTTATTTTAGGACAAAATTGCAGAAATTTCCCTTATTTGGGGACAAAAAACAGAAATCCCCTTTATTTTGGGGCAAAATTGCAAAAAATTTTTTTATTATGGGGAAAAATTGCAGAAATTTCTTTTATTTTAAGGCAAAATTGCAGAAATTTCAAATATTTCAGAGAAAAAAAGCAAAAATTTTTCATATTTTGGGGCAAAAATGCAGAAATTCCCATTATTTTGGGGCAAAAAGCAGAAATTCACCATATTTTGGGGTAAAATTGCAGACATTTCACATATTACAGGGCAAAAAAGCAGAAATTCCCGTTATTTTAGGGCATAAAGGCAGAAATTCCTTTTATTTTGGGATAAAATTGCAGAAATTTCCCTTGTTTGGGGGCAAAAAGGCAGAAAATCCCCTTAATTTTGGGAAAAAGTCAGAAATTCCCCGTATTTTTAAGCAAAATTGCAGAAATTCCCTAAATATTGGTGCAAAAATGCAGAAATTCGCTTTATTTGGGGCAAATAGCCAGAAGTACCCCTTATTTTCGGGAAAAGAGGCAGAAATTCCCTGTACTTTGAAGAAAAATTGCAGAAACTCCCCTAATTTTTGGGCAAAAATGCAGAAATTCCTTTCTTTGGGGGGCAAAAATACAGAAATTCTCTTTATTTCGGGGCAAAAATCAGAAATTTCCCTTATTTTGGGGCAAAATTTTAGAAATTTCTTTTATTTTGGTAAGGAATTGCAGAAATTTTTCTTATTTTGTGGCAAAAAGGCAGAAATTCCTCATATTTTGGTGCAAAAAGGCTGAAATTCCCCTTATTTTGAGGTAAAATGCTGAAATTCCCCATATTTTGGGGTTAAAAGGCAGAAATTCCCCTCATTTAGGGGCAAAAAGGCACAAATTTCCCTTATTTTCGGGCAAAATTGCAGAAATTTCATTTATTTCAGGGCAAAAAGTCAGAACTTACTTTTATTTTGGGGCAGAAAGCAGAAATTTCTTTTATTTTGGTACAAAATTGAAGAAATTTTTCTTATTTTGGAACAAAAAGGCAGAAATTCCCCATATTTTGGGCAAAAGGCAGAAATTCCCCTTATTTTGGGGTAAAAAGGCTGAAATTCCCATTATTTTGGGGCAAAAAGGCAGAAATTCCCTTTACTTTGTGGCAAAAAGGCAGAAATTCCCATTATTTGGGGCAGAAAAGCAAAAATTTTCCTTATTTGGGTGCAATAAGTCAGAAATTCCACATATTTTGTGGCAAAATGAAGAAATTCCCCTTATTTGAAGGTAAAATGCTGAAATTCCCCTTATTTTGGCAAAAAAGCAGAAATTCCCCTTATTTTGGGGCAAAATTGCAGAAATTTCACTTATTTCAGGGCAAAAAGTCAGAAATTTGCCTTAATTTGGGGCAAAAAGCAAAAATTCTTTTAATTTTGGGGCCAAAAACAGAAATTCCTCTAATTTGGGGTAAAATTGCGGAAATTTCAAATATTTCAGGGCAAAAAGGCAGAAATTCCACTTTATTTCGGGCAATAAGGCAAAAATTCCCTGTATTTTTGAGCAAAATTTCAGAAATTCCCCTTATATTGGTGCAAAAATGCAGAAATTCCTTTTATTTTGGTGCAATAAGGCAAAAATTCCCCGTATTTTGAAGCAAAATTGCACATATTCCCCTAATTTTGAGAGAAAATGCAGAAATTCACATTATTTTGGGGCAAAAAGACAGAAATTCTCCTTATTTCAGGGCAAAAAGTCAGAAATTCCCCATATTTTGGGGCAAAATTCCAGAAATTTCCTTTATTTTGGGACAAAATTGCAGAAATTTCAATTTTTTGGGCCAAAATTGCAGAAATTTCACTTATTTCACGAAAAAAAGGCAGAAATTTTTCTTATTTTGGGGCAAAAAAGCAGAAATTCCTTATATTTTGTGGCAAAAATGCAGAAATTCCCCTTATTTTGAGGTAAAAAGGCAAAAATTTCCCTTATTTTGGGGCAAAAATACAGAAATTTCCCTTATTTTGGGGCAAAATTGCAGAAATTTCAATTATTTTGGGGAAAAATTTTTGAAATTTAACTTATTTCAGGGCAAAAAGTCAGAAATTCCCCTTATTTTGGGGCAAAAATACAGAAATTCCATTTATTTTTGGAAAAAAGTCAGAAATTGCACTTATTTTGAGTCAAAAAGGCGGAAAATCCCCTTATTTTGGGGTAAAAATGAAAAAATTTCCCTTTTTATGGCAAAAAGGTATACATTCCCTTTATTTTCGGGCAAAAAGACAGAAATTCTCTGTATTTTGGAGCAAAATTGCAGAAATTCCCCTAATATTGGGGCAAAAAGGCAGATATTCCCCTCATTTTGGGGTAAAACTGCAGAAATTTCACTTATTTTGCGGCAAAATGGCAGAAATTTTCCTTATTTTCTGCGAAAAAGGCAGAAAATCCCCGTATTTTAGAGCAAAATTGCAGAAACTCCCCTAATTTTGGGTCAAAAAGGCAGAAATTCCCTTTTTTGGGGGGCAAAAATACAGAAATTCTCCATATTTAGGGGCAAAAATCAGAAGTTTCCTTTATTTGGGGGCAAAATTTTAGAAATTTCTTTTATTTTGGTACAGAATTGCAGAAATTTTTCTTATTTTGTGGCAAAAAGGCAGAAATTCCTCATATTTTGGTGCAAAAAGGCTGAAATTCCTATTATTTTGAGGTAAAATGCTGAAATTCCTCATATTTTGGGGTTAAAAGGCAGAAATTCCCCTCTTTTTGGGGCAAAAAGGCACAAATTTCTCTTATTTTCGGGCAAAATTTCAGAAATTTCATTTATTTCAGGGCAAAAAGTCAGAAATTACTTTTATTTTGGGGCAGAAAGCAGAAATTTCTTTTATTTTGGTACAAAATTGAAGAAATTTTCCTTATTTTGGAACAAAATGTCAGAAATTCCCCATATTTTGGGCAAAAGGCAGAAATTCCTTTTATTTTGGGGTAAAAAGGCTGAAATTCCCGTTATTTTGGGGCAAAAAGGCAGAAATTCCTCATATTTTGTGGCAAAAATGCGGAAATTCCCCTTATTTGAAGGTAAAATGCTGAAATTCCCCTTATTTTGGCAAAAAGGCAGAAATTCTCCTTATTTTGGAGCAAAATTGCAGAATTTTTACTTATTTCAGGGCAAAAAGTCAAAAATTTGCCTTAATTTGGGGCAAAAAGCAGAAATTCTCCTAATTTTGGGGCCAAAAACAGAAATTCCCCTTATTCTGGGGTAAAATTGCGGAAATTTCAAATATTTCAGGGCAAAAAGGCAGAAATTCCACTTTATTTCTGGCAATAAGGCAAAAATTCCCCGTATTTTGAAGCAAAATTGCACATATTCCCCTAATTTTGAGGGAAAATGCAGAAATTCACATTATTTTGGGGCAAAAAGACAGAAATTCTCTTTATTTCAGGGCAAAAAGTCAGAAATTCCCCTTATTTTGGGGCAAAATTCCAGAAATTTTCTTTATTTTGGGACAAAATTGCAGAAATTTCAATTTTTTGGGCCAAAATTGCAGAAATTTCACTTATTTCAGGAAAAAAAGGCAGAAATTTTTCTTATTTTGGGCAAAAAGCAGAAATGCCTTATATTTTGTGGCAAAAATGCAGAAATTCCCCTTATTTTGTGGTAAAAAGGCAAAAATTTCCCTTATTTTGGGGCAAAAATACAGAAATTTTCTTTATTTTGGGGCAAAATTGCAGAAATTTCAATTATTTTGGGGAAAAATTTTTGAAATTTAACTTATTTCAGGGCAAAAAGTCGGAAATTCCCCTTATTTTGGGGCAAAAATACAGAAATTCCATTTATTTTTGGAAAAAAGTCAGAAATTGCACTTATTTTGAGTCAAAAAGGCGGAAAATCCCCTTATTTTGGGGTAAAAATGATGAAATTTCCCTTTTTATGGCAAAAAAGGTATATATTCCCTTTATTTTCAGGCAAAAAGGCATAAATTCTCTGTATTTTGGAGCAAAATTGCAGAAATTCCCCTAATATTGGGGCAAAAGGCAGAAATTGCCCTTATTTTGGGGTAAAACTGCAGAAATTTCACTTATTTTGTTGCAAAATGGCAGAAATTCCCCTTATTTTCTTCGAAAAAGGCAGAAAATCCCCGTATTTTGGAGCAAAATTGCAGAAATTCACATAATTTTGGCGTAAAACATGCAGTAATTTTCTTGTTTTGGGGCAAAAAGGCAGAAATTCTCCTTATTTTGGGGCAAAAGGAAGAAATTCTCCTTATTTTAGGGCAAAATTGCAGAAATTTCCCTTATTTGGGGACAAAAAACAGAAATTCCCTTTATTTTGCGGCAAAATTGCAAAAAATTTTTTTATTATGGGGAAAAATTGCAGAAATTTCTTTTATTTTAAGGCAAAATTGCAGAAATTTCACATATTTCAGAGAAAAAAAGCAAAAATTTTTCATATTTTGGGGCAAAAATGCAGAAATTCCCCTTATTTTGGGGTAAAAAGGCTGAAATTCCCGTTATTTTGGGGCAAAAAGGCAGAAATTCCCCATATTTTGTGGCAAAAAGTCAGAAATTCCCCTTATTTGAAGGTAAAATGCTGAAATTCCCCTTATTTTGGCAAAAAGGCAGAAATTCTCCTTATTTTGGTGCAAAATTGCAGAAATTTCACTTATTTCAGGGCAAAAAGTCAGAAATTTGCCTTAATTTGGGGCAAAATCAGAAATTCTCCTAATTTTGGGGCCAAAAACAGAAATTCCCCTTATTTTGGGGTAAAATTGCAGAAATTTGAAATATTTCAGGGCAAAAAGGCAGAAATTCCACTTTATTTCTGGGAATAAGGCAAAAATTCCCCGTATTTTGGAGCAAAATTTCAGAAATTCCCCTTATATTGGTGCAAAAATGCAGAAATTCCTTTATATTGGTTCAATAAGGCAAAAATTCCCAGTATTTTGAAGCAAAATTGCACATATTTCCCTAATTTTGAGGGAAAATGCAGAAATTCACATTATTTTGGGGCAAAAAGACAGAAATTCTCCTTATTTCAGGGCAAAAAGTCAGAAATTCCCCTTATTTTGGGGCAAAATTACAGAAATTTCCTATATTTTGGGACAAAATTGCAGAAATTTTAATTTTTTGGGCCAAAATTGCAGAAATTTCACTTATTTCAGGGAAAAAAGGCAGAAATTTTTCTTATTTTGGTGCAAAAAGCAGAAATTCCTTATATTTTGTGGCAAAAATGCACAAATTCCCCTTATTTTGAGGTAAAAAGGCAGAAATTTCCCTTATTTTGGGGCAAAAATACAGAAATTCCCCTTACTTTGGGGCAAAATTGCAGAAATTTCAATTATTTTAAGGAAAAATTTTTGAAATTTAACTTATTTCAGGGCAAAAAGTTGGAAATTCCCCTTATTTTGGGGCAAAAAGACAGAAATTCCATTTATTTTTGGAAAAAAGTCAGAAATTGCACTTATTTTGAGTCAAAAAGGCGGAAAATCCCCTTATTTTAGGGTAAAAATGAAGAAATTTCCCTTTTTATGGCAAAAAGGTATACATTCCTTTTATTTTCGGGCAAAAAGGCAGATATTCTCTGTATTTTGGAGCAAAATTGCAGAAATTCCCCTAACATTGGGGCAAAAAAGCAGAAATTCCCCTTATTTTGGGGTAAAACTGCAGAAATTTCACTTATTTTGCGGCAAAATGGCAGAAATTCCTTTTATTTTCTGCGAAAAAGGCAGAAAATCCCCGTATTTTGGAGCAAAATTGCAGAAATTCACCTAATTTTGGCGTAAAAAATGCAGTAATTTTTTTTGTTTTGGAGCAAAAAGGCAGAAATTCTCCTTATTTTGGGGCAA
The DNA here is from genome assembly GCF_963924665.1 of Micromys minutus. Lineage (NCBI taxonomy): Eukaryota > Metazoa > Chordata > Mammalia > Rodentia > Muridae > Micromys > Micromys minutus. The sequence goes on along the minus strand of NW_027667806.1, from coordinate 867,798 downwards.
AAGGAAGAAATTCCCCTTATTTTAGGGCAAAATTGCAGAAATTTCCCTTATTTGGGGACAAAAACAGAAATCCCCTTTATTTTGGGGCAAAATTGCAAAAAATTTTTTTATTATGGGGAAAAATTGCAGAAATTTCTTTTATTTTAAGGCAAAATTGCAGAAATTTCAAATATTTCAGAGAAAAAAAGCAAAAATTTTTCATATTTTGGGGCAAAAATGCAGAATTCCCATTATTTTGGGGCAAAAAGCAGAAATTCACCTTTTTTTGGGGTAAAATTGCAAACATTTCACATATTTCTGGGCAAAAAAGCAGAAATTCCCATTATTTGAGGGCATAAAGGCAGAAATTCCTTTTATTTTGGGATAAAATTGCAGAAATTTCCCTTGTTTGGGGGCAAAAAGGCAGAAAATCCCCCTAATTTTGGGAAAAAGTCAGAAATTCCCCGTATTTTAAAGCAAAATTGCAGAAATTCCCTAAATATTGGGGCAAAAATGCAGAAATTCGCTTTATTTGGGGCAAATCGCCAGAAGTTCCCCTTATTTTCGGAAAAAGAGGCAGAAATTCTCTGTACTTTGAAGCAAAATTGCAGAAACTCCCCTAATTTTTGGGCAAAAACACAGAAATTCCTTTTTTTGGGGGCAAAAATACAGAAATTCTCCTTATTTTGAGGAAAAAATCAGAAATTTCCCTTATTTTGGGGCAAAATGTTAGAAATTTCTTTTATTTTGGTAAGGAATTGCAGAAATTTTTCTTATTTTGTTGCAAAAAGGCAGAAATTCCTCATATTTTGGTGCAAAAAGGCTGAAATTCCCCTTATTTTGAGGTAAAATGCTGAAATTCCCCATATTTTGGGGTTAAAAGGCAGAAATTCCCCTCATTTAGGGGCAAAAAGGCACAAATTTCCCTTAATTTCGGGCAAAATTGCAGAAATTTCATTTATTTCAGGGCAAAAAGTCAGAAATTACTTTTATTTTGGGGCAGAAAGCAGAAATTTCTTTTATTTTGGTACAAAATTGAAGAAATTTTCCTTATTTTGGAACAAAAAGGCAGAAATTCCCCATATTTTGGGCAAAAGGCAGAAATTCCCCTTATTTTGGGGTAAAAAGGCTGAAATTCCCATTATTTTGGGGCAAAAAGGCAGAAATTCCCTTTACTTTGTGGCAAAAAGGCAGAAATTCCCATTATTTGGGGCAGAAAAGCAAAAATTTTCCTTATTTGGGGGCAATAAGGCAGAAATTCCCCATATTTTGTGGCAAAAAGTCAGAAATTCCCCTTATTTGAAGGTGAAATGCTGAAATTCCCCTTATTTTGGCAAAAAAGCAGAAATTCCTCTTATTTTGGGGCAAAATTGCAGAAATTTCACTTATTTCAGGGCAAAAAGTCAGAAATTTGCATTAATTTGGGGCAAAAAGCAGAAATTCTCCTAATTTTGGGGCCAAAAACAGAAATTCTCCTTATTTTGGGGTAAAATTGCGGAAATTTCAAATATTTCAGGGCAAAAAGGCAGAAATTCCACTTTATTTCAGGCAATAAGGCAAAAATTCCCCGTATTTTGGAGCAAAATTTCAGAAATTCCCTTTATATTGGTGCAAAAATGCAGAAATTTATTTTATTTTGGTGCAATAAGGCAAAAATTCCCCGTATTTTGAAGCAAAATTGCACATATTCCCCTAATTTTGAGGAAAAATGCAGAAATTCACATTATTTTGGGGCAAAAAGACAGAAATTCTCCTTATTTCAGGGCAAAAAGTCAGAAATTCCCCTTATTTTGGGGCAAAATTACAGAAATTTCCTTTATTTTGGGACAAAATTGCAGAAATTTCAATTTTTTGGGCCAAATTGCAGAAATTTCACTTATTTCAGGAAAAAAAGGCAGAAATTTTTTTTATTGTGGGGCAAAAAGCAGAAATTCCTTATATTTTGTGGCAAAAATGCAGAAATTCCCCTTATTTTGTGGTAAAAAGGCAGAAATTTCCCTTATTTTGGGGCAAAAATACAGAAATTCCCATTACTTTGGGGCAAAATTGCAGAAATTTCAATTATTTTAAGGAAAAATTTTTGAAATTTAACTTATTTCAGGGCAAAAAGTCGGAAATTCCCCTTATTTTGGGGCAAGAAGACAGAAATTCCATTTATTTTTGGAAAAAATCAGAAATTGCACTTATTTTGAGTCAAAAAGGCGGAAAATCCCCTTATTTTGGGGTAAAAATGAAGAAATTTCCCTTTTTATGGCAAAAAGGTATACATTCCCTTTATTTTCAGGCAAAAAGGCATAAATTCTCTGTATTTTGGAGCAAAATTGCAGAAATTCCCCTAATATTGGGGCAAAAAGGCAGAAATTCCCCTTATTTTGGGGTAAAACTGCAGAAATTTCACTTATTTTGTGGCAAAATGGCAGAAAATCCCCTTATTTTTTGGGAAAAAGGCAGAAAATCCCCGTATTTTGGAGCAAAATTGCAGAAATTCACCTAATTTTGGCGTAAAACATGCAGTAATTTTCTTTGTTTTGGGGCAAAAAGGCAGAAATTCTCCTTATTTTGGGGCCAAAGGAAGAAATTCTCCTTATTTTAGGGCAAAATTGCAGAAATTTCCCTTATTTGGGGACAAAAAACAGAAATTCCCTTTATTTTGCGGCAAAATTGCAAAAAATTCTTTTATTATGGGGAAAAATTGCAGAAATTTCTTTTATTTTAAGGCAAAATTGCAGAAATTTCACATATTTCAGAGAAAAAAGCAAAAATTTTTCATATTTTGGGGCAAAAATGCAGAAATTCCCCTTATTTTGGGGTAAAAAGGCTGAAATTCCCGTTATTTTGGGGCAAAAAGGCAGAAATTCCCCATATTTTGTGGCAAAAAGGCAGAAATTCCCATTATTTGAAGGTAAAATGCTGAAATTCCCCTTATTTGAAGGTAAAATGCTGAAATTCCCCTTATTTTGGCAAAAAGGCAGAAATTCTCCTTATTTTGGTGCAAAATTGCAGAAATTTCACTTATTTCAGGGCAAAAAGTCAGAAATTTGCCTTAATTTGGGGCAAAATCAGAAATTCTCATAATTTTGGGCCAAAAACAGAAATTCCCCTTATTTTGTGGTAAAATTGCAGAAATTTGAAATATTTCAGGGCAAAAAGGCAGAAATTCCACTTTATTTCTGGGAATAAGGCAAAAATTCCCCGTATTTTGGAGCAAAATTTCAGAAATTCCCTTTATATTGGTGCAAAAATGCAGAAATTCCTTTATTTTGGTTCAATAAGGCAAAAATTCCCCTTATTTTGAAGCAAAATTGCACATATTCCCCTAATTTTGAGGGAAAATGCAGAAATTCACATTATTTTGGGGCAAAAAGACAGAAATTCTCCTTATTTCAGGGCAAAAAGTCAGAAATTCCCCTTATTTTGGGGCAAAATTCCAGAAATTTCCTTTATTTTGGGACAAAATTGCAGAAATTTTAATGTTTTTGGGCCAAAATTGCAGAAATTTCACTTATTTCAGGGAAAAAAGGCAGAAATTTTTCTTATTTTGGGGCAAAAAGCAGAAATTCCTTATATTTTGTGGCAAAAATGCAGAAATTCCCCTTATTTTGAGGTAAAAAGGCAGAAATTTCCCTTATTTTGGGGCAAAAATACAGAAATTCCCCTTACTTTGGGGCAAAATTACAGAAATTTCAAATATTTTAAGGAAAAATTTTTGAAATTTAACTTATTTCAGGGCAAAAAGTCGGAAATTCCCCTTATTTTGGGGCAAAAAGACAGAAATTCCATTTATTTTTGGAAAGAAGTCAGAAATTGCACTTATTTTGAGTCAAAAAGGCGGAAAATCCCCTTATTTTAGGGTAAAAATGAAGAAATTTCCCTTTTTATGGCAAAAAGGTATACATTCATTTTATTTTCGTGCAAAAAGGCAGAAATTCTCTGTATTTTGGAGCAAAATTGCAGAAATTCCCCTAACATTGGGGCAAAAAAGCAGAAATTCTCCTCATTTTGGGGTAAAACTGCAGAAATTTCACTTATTTTGCGGCAAAATGGCAGAAATTCCCCTTACTTTCTGCGAAAAAGGCAGAAAATCCCCGTATTTTGGAGCAAAATTTCAGAAACTCCCCTAATTTTGGGTCAAAAAGGCAGAAATTCCCTTTTTTGGGGGGCAAAAATACAGAAATTCTCCTTATTTAGGGGCAAAAATCAGAAATTTCCTTTATTTGGGGGCAAAATTTTAGAAATTTTTTTTATTTTGGTACAGAATTGCAGAAATTTTTCTTATTTTGTGGCAAAAAGGCAGAAATTCTCCATATTTTGGTGCAAAAAGGCTGAAATTTCCCTTATTTTGAGGTAAAATGCTGAAATTCCTCATATTTTGGGGTTAAAAGGCAGAAATTCCCCTCTTTTTGTGGCAAAAAGGCACAAATTTCTCTTATTTTCGGGCAAAATTTCAGAAATTTCATTTATTTCAAGGCAAAAAGTCAGAAATTACTTTTATTTTGGGGCAAAAAGCAGAAATTTCTTTTATTTTGGTACAAAATTGAAGAAATTTATCTTATATTGGAACAAAAAGTCAGAAATTCCCCATATTTTGGGCAAAAGGCAGAAATTCCCATTATTTTGGGGTTAAAAGGCTGAAATTTCCATTATTTTGGGGCAAAAAGGCAGAAATTCCCTTTACTTTGTGGCAAAAAGGCAGAAATTCCCATTAATTGTGGCAGAAAAGCAAAAATTTTCCTTATTTGGGGGCTATTAGGCAGAAATTCCCCATATTTTTTGGCAAAAAGGCAGAAATTTCCCTTATTTGAAGGTAAAATGCTGAAATTCCCCTTATTTTGGCAAAAAGGCAGAAATTCTCCTTATTTTGGGGCAAAATTGCAGAAATTTCACTTATTTCAGGGCAAAAAGTCAGAAATTTGCTTTAATTTGGGGCAAAAAGCAGAAATTTTCCTAATTTTGGGGCCAAAACCAGAAATTCCCATTATTTTGGGGTAAAATTGCGGAAATTTCAAATATTTCAGGGCAAAAAGGCAGAAATTCCACTTTATTTCTGGCAATAAGGCAAAAATTCCCCGTATTTTGGAGCAAAATTTCAGAAATTCCCCTTATATTGGTGCAAAAATGCAGAAATTCCTTTATTTTGGTTCAATAAGGCAAAAATTCCCCGTATTTTGAAGCAAAATTGCACATATTCCCCTAATTTTGAGGGAAAATGCAGAAATTCACATTATTTGAAGCAAAAAGACAGAAATTCTCCTTATTTCAGAGCAAAAAGTCAGAAATTCCCCTTATTTTGGGTCAAAATTCCAGAAATTTTCTTTATTTTGGGACAAAATTACAGAAATTTCAATTTTTTTGGGCCAAAATTGCAGAAATTTCACTTATTTCAGGGAAAAAAGGCAGAAATTTTTCTTATTTTGGGGCAAAAAGAAAGAAATTCCTTATATTTTGTGGCAAAAATGAAGAAATTCCCCTTATTTTGAGGTAAAAAGGCAGAAATTTCCCTTATTTTGGGGCAAAAATACAGAAATTCCCCTTAATTTGTGGCAAAATTGCAGAAATTTCAATTAGTTTGGGGAAAAATTTTTGAAATTATCTTATTTCAGGGCAAAAAGTCGAAAATTCCCCTTATTTTGGGGCAAAAAGACAGAAATTCCATTTATTTTTGGAAAAAAGTCAGAAATTGCACATATTTTGAGTCAAAAAGGCGGAAAATCCCCTTATTTTGGGGTAAAAATGAAGAAATTTCCCTTTTTATGGCAAAAAGGTATACATTCCCTTTATTTTCGGGCAAAAAGTCAGAAATTCTCTGTATTTTGGAGCAAAATTGCAGAAATTCCCCTAATATTGGGGCAAAAAGGCAGAAATTCCCCTTATTTTGGAGTAAAACTGCAGAAATTTCACTTATTTTGCGGCAAAATTGCAGAAATTCCCCTTATTTTCTGCGAAAAAGGCAGAAAATCCCCGTATTTTGGAGCAAAATTGCAGAAACTCCTCTAATTTTGAGACAAAAAGGCAGAAATTCCCTTTTTTGGGCGGTAAAAATACAGAAATTCTCCTTATTTCGGGGCAAAAATCAGAAATTTCCCTTATTTGGGGGCAAAATTTTAGAAATTTCTTTTATTTTGGTACAGAATTGCAGAAATTTTTCTTATTTTGTGGCAAAAAGGCAGAAATTCCTCATATTTTGGTGCAAAAAGGCTGAAATTCCCCTTATTTTGAGGTAAAATGCTGAAATTCCCCATATTTTGGGGTTAAAAGGCAGAAATTCCCCTCATTTAGGGGCAAAAAGGCACAAATTTCCCTTATTTTCGGGCAAAATTGCAGAAATTTCAATTATTTCAGGGCAAAAAGTCAGAACTTACTTTTATTTTGGGGCAGAAAGCAGAAATTTCTTTTATTTTGGTACAAAATTGAAGAAATTTTTCTTATTTTGGAACAAAAAGGCAGAAATTCCCCATATTTTGGGCAAAAGGCAGAAATTCCCCTTATTTTGGGGTAAAAGGCTGAAATTCCCATTATTTTGGGGCAAAAAGGCAGAAATTCCCTTTACTTTGTGGCAAAAAGGCAGAAATTCCCATTATTTGGGACAGAAAAGCAAAAATTTTCCTTATTTGGGGGCAATAAGGCAGAAATTCCACATATTTTGTGGCAAAAAGGCAGAAATTCCCCTTATTTGAAAGTAAAATGCTGAAATTCCCCTTATTTTGGCAAAAAAGCAGAAATTCCCCTTATTTTGGGGCAAAATTGCAGAAATTTCACTTATTTCAGGGCAAAAAGTCAGAAATTTGCCTTAATTTGGGGCAAAAAGCAGAAATTCTCCTAATTTTGGGGCCAAAAACAGAAATTCCTCTAATTTGGGGTAAAATTGCGGAAATTTCAAATATTTCAGGGCAAAAAGGCAGAAATTCCACTTTATTTTGGGCAATAAGAAAAAACTCCCCGTATTTTGGAGCAAAATTTCAGAAATTCCCCTTATATTGGTGCAAAAATGCAGAAATTCCTTTTATTTTGGTGCAATAAGGCAAAAATTCCCCGTATTTTGAAGCAAAATTGCACATATTCCCCTAATTTTGAGGGAAAATGCAGAAATTCACATTATTTTGGGGCAAAAAGACAGAAATTCTCCTTATTTCAGGGCAAAAAGTCAGAAATTCCCCATATTTTGGGGCAAAATTCCAGAAATTTCCTTTATTTTGGGACAAAATTGCAGTAATTTCAATTTTTTGGGCCAAAATTGCAGAAATTTCACTTATTTCATGGAAAAAAGGCAGAAATTTTTCTTATTTTGGGGCAAAAAGGCAGAAATTCCTTATATTTTGTGGCAAAAATGCAGAAATTCCCCTTATTTTGAAGTAAAAAGGCAGAAATTTCCCTTATTTTGGGGCAAAAATACAGAAATTTCCCTTATTTTGGGGCAAAATTGCAGAAATTTCAATTATTTTGGGGAAAATTTTTGAAATTTAACTTATTTCAGGGCAAAAAGTCGGAAATTCCCCTTATTTTGGGGCAAAAAGACAGAAATTCCATTTATTTTTGAAAAAAAGTCAGAAATTGCACTTATTTTGAGTCAAAAAGGCGGAAAATCCCCTTATTTTGGGGTAAAAATGAAAAAATTTCCCTTTTTATGGCAAAAAGGTATACATTCCCTTTATTTTCGGGCAAAAAGGCAGAAATTCTCTGTATTTTGGAGCAAAATTGCAGAAATTCCCCTAATATTGGGGCAAAAAGGCAGATATTCCCCTTATTTTGGGGTAAAACTGCAGAAATTTCACTTATTTTGCGGCAAAATGGCAGAAATTCCCCTTATTTTCTGCAAAAAAGGCAGAAAATCCCCGTATTTTAGAGCAAAATTGCAGAAACTCCCCTAATTTTGGGTCAAAAAGTCAGAAATTCCCTTTTTTGGGGGTAAAAATACAGAAATTCTCCTTATTTAAGGGCAAAAATCAGAAGTTTCCTTTATTTGTGGGCAAAATTTTAGAAATTTCTTTTATTTTGGTACAGAATTGCAGAAATTTTTCTTATTTTGTGGCAAAAAGGCAGAAATTCCCCATATTTTGGTGCAAAAAGGCTGAAATTCCTATTATTTTGAGGTAAAATGCTGAAATTCCTCATATATTGGGGTTAAAAGGCAGAAATTCCCCTCTTTTTGGGGCCAAAAGGCACAAATTTCTCTTATTTTCGGGCAAAATTTCAGAAATTTCATTTATTTCAGGGCAAAAAGTCAGAAATTACTTTTATTTTGGGGCAGAAAGCAGAAATTTCTTTTATTTTGGTACAAAATTGAAGAAATTTTCCTTATTTTGGAACAAAATGTCAGAAATTCCCCATATTTTGGGCAAAAGGCAGAAATTCCCCTTATTTTGGGGTAAAAAGGCTGAAATTCCCGTTATTTTGGGGCAAAAAGGCAGAAATTCCTCATATTTTGTGGCAAAAATGCGGAAATTCCCCTTATTTGAAGGTAAAATGCTGAAATTCCCCTTATTTTGGCAAAAAGGCAGAAATTCTCCTTATTTTGGAGCAAAATTGCAGAATTTTTCCTTATTTCAGGGCAAAAAGTCAAAAATTTGCCTTAATTTGGGGCAAAAAGCAGAAATTCTCCTAATTTTGGGGCCAAAAACTGAAATTCCCCTTATTCTTGGGTAAAATTGCGGAAATTTCAAATATTTCAGGGCAAAAAGGCAGAAATTCCACTTTATTGCTGGCAATAAGGCAAAAATTCCTCGTATTTTGGAGCAAAATTTCAGAAATTCCCTTTATATTGGTGCAAAAATGCAGAAATTCCTTTATTTTTGTTCAATAAGGCAAAAATTCCCCGTATTTTAAAGCAAAATTGCACATATTCCCCTAATTTTGAGGGAAAATGCAGAAATTCACATTATTTTGGGGCAAAAAGACAGAAATTCTCTTTATTTCAGGGCAAAAAGTCAGAAATTCCCCTTATTTTGGGGCAAAATTCCAGAAATTTTCTTTATTTTGGGACAAAATTGCAGAAATTTCAATTTTTTGGGCCAAAATTGCAGAAATTTCACTTATTTCAGGAAAAAAAGGCAGAAATTTTTCTTATTTTGGGGCAAAAAGCAGAAATTCCTTATATTTTGTGGCAAAAATGCAGAAATTCCCCTTATTTTGTGGTAAAAAGGCAGAAATTTCCCTTATTTTGGGGCAAAAATACAGAAATTTCCCTTATTTTGGGCAAAATTGCAGAAATTTCAATTATTTTGGGGAAAAATTTTTGAAATTTAACTTATTTCAGGGCAAAAAGTCGGAAATTCCCCTTATTTTGGGGCAAAAATACAGAAATTCCATTTATTTTTGGAAAAAAGTCAGAAATTGCACTTATTTTGAGTCAAAAAGGCGGAAAATCCCCTAATTTTAGGGTAAAAATGAAGAAATTTCCCTTTTTATGGCAAAAAGTTATACATTTATTTTATTTTCTGGCAAAAAGGCAGAAATTCTCTGTATTTTGGAGCAAAATTGCAGAAATTCCCCTAACATTGGGGCAAAAAAGCAGAAATTCCCCTTATTTTGGGGTAAAACTGCAGAAATTTCACTTATTTTGCGGCAAAATGGCAGAAATTCCCCTTATTTTCTGCGAAAAAGGCAGAAAATCTCCGTATTTTGGAGCAAAATTGCAGAAATTCACCTAATTTTGGCGTAAAACATGCAGTAATTTTCTTTGTTTTGGAGCAAAAAGGCAGAAATTCTCCTTATTTTGGGGCAAAAGGAAGAAATTCCCCTTATTTTAGGACAAAATTGCAGAAATTTCCCTTATTTGGGGACAAAAAACAGAAATCCCCTTTATTTTGGGGCAAAATTGCAAAAAATTTTTTTATTATGGGGAAAAATTGCAGAAATTTCTTTTATTTTAAGGCAAAATTGCAGAAATTTCAAATATTTCAGAGAAAAAAAGCAAAAATTTTTCATATTTTGGGGCAAAAATGCAGAAATTCCCATTATTTTGGGGCAAAAAGCAGAAATTCACCATATTTTGGGGTAAAATTGCAGACATTTCACATATTACAGGGCAAAAAAGCAGAAATTCCCGTTATTTTAGGGCATAAAGGCAGAAATTCCTTTTATTTTGGGATAAAATTGCAGAAATTTCCCTTGTTTGGGGGCAAAAAGGCAGAAAATCCCCTTAATTTTGGGAAAAAGTCAGAAATTCCCCGTATTTTTAAGCAAAATTGCAGAAATTCCCTAAATATTGGTGCAAAAATGCAGAAATTCGCTTTATTTGGGGCAAATAGCCAGAAGTACCCCTTATTTTCGGGAAAAGAGGCAGAAATTCCCTGTACTTTGAAGAAAAATTGCAGAAACTCCCCTAATTTTTGGGCAAAAATGCAGAAATTCCTTTCTTTGGGGGGCAAAAATACAGAAATTCTCTTTATTTCGGGGCAAAAATCAGAAATTTCCCTTATTTTGGGGCAAAATTTTAGAAATTTCTTTTATTTTGGTAAGGAATTGCAGAAATTTTTCTTATTTTGTGGCAAAAAGGCAGAAATTCCTCATATTTTGGTGCAAAAAGGCTGAAATTCCCCTTATTTTGAGGTAAAATGCTGAAATTCCCCATATTTTGGGGTTAAAAGGCAGAAATTCCCCTCATTTAGGGGCAAAAAGGCACAAATTTCCCTTATTTTCGGGCAAAATTGCAGAAATTTCATTTATTTCAGGGCAAAAAGTCAGAACTTACTTTTATTTTGGGGCAGAAAGCAGAAATTTCTTTTATTTTGGTACAAAATTGAAGAAATTTTTCTTATTTTGGAACAAAAAGGCAGAAATTCCCCATATTTTGGGCAAAAGGCAGAAATTCCCCTTATTTTGGGGTAAAAAGGCTGAAATTCCCATTATTTTGGGGCAAAAAGGCAGAAATTCCCTTTACTTTGTGGCAAAAAGGCAGAAATTCCCATTATTTGGGGCAGAAAAGCAAAAATTTTCCTTATTTGGGTGCAATAAGTCAGAAATTCCACATATTTTGTGGCAAAATGAAGAAATTCCCCTTATTTGAAGGTAAAATGCTGAAATTCCCCTTATTTTGGCAAAAAAGCAGAAATTCCCCTTATTTTGGGGCAAAATTGCAGAAATTTCACTTATTTCAGGGCAAAAAGTCAGAAATTTGCCTTAATTTGGGGCAAAAAGCAAAAATTCTTTTAATTTTGGGGCCAAAAACAGAAATTCCTCTAATTTGGGGTAAAATTGCGGAAATTTCAAATATTTCAGGGCAAAAAGGCAGAAATTCCACTTTATTTCGGGCAATAAGGCAAAAATTCCCTGTATTTTTGAGCAAAATTTCAGAAATTCCCCTTATATTGGTGCAAAAATGCAGAAATTCCTTTTATTTTGGTGCAATAAGGCAAAAATTCCCCGTATTTTGAAGCAAAATTGCACATATTCCCCTAATTTTGAGAGAAAATGCAGAAATTCACATTATTTTGGGGCAAAAAGACAGAAATTCTCCTTATTTCAGGGCAAAAAGTCAGAAATTCCCCATATTTTGGGGCAAAATTCCAGAAATTTCCTTTATTTTGGGACAAAATTGCAGAAATTTCAATTTTTTGGGCCAAAATTGCAGAAATTTCACTTATTTCACGAAAAAAAGGCAGAAATTTTTCTTATTTTGGGGCAAAAAAGCAGAAATTCCTTATATTTTGTGGCAAAAATGCAGAAATTCCCCTTATTTTGAGGTAAAAAGGCAAAAATTTCCCTTATTTTGGGGCAAAAATACAGAAATTTCCCTTATTTTGGGGCAAAATTGCAGAAATTTCAATTATTTTGGGGAAAAATTTTTGAAATTTAACTTATTTCAGGGCAAAAAGTCAGAAATTCCCCTTATTTTGGGGCAAAAATACAGAAATTCCATTTATTTTTGGAAAAAAGTCAGAAATTGCACTTATTTTGAGTCAAAAAGGCGGAAAATCCCCTTATTTTGGGGTAAAAATGAAAAAATTTCCCTTTTTATGGCAAAAAGGTATACATTCCCTTTATTTTCGGGCAAAAAGACAGAAATTCTCTGTATTTTGGAGCAAAATTGCAGAAATTCCCCTAATATTGGGGCAAAAAGGCAGATATTCCCCTCATTTTGGGGTAAAACTGCAGAAATTTCACTTATTTTGCGGCAAAATGGCAGAAATTTTCCTTATTTTCTGCGAAAAAGGCAGAAAATCCCCGTATTTTAGAGCAAAATTGCAGAAACTCCCCTAATTTTGGGTCAAAAAGGCAGAAATTCCCTTTTTTGGGGGGCAAAAATACAGAAATTCTCCATATTTAGGGGCAAAAATCAGAAGTTTCCTTTATTTGGGGGCAAAATTTTAGAAATTTCTTTTATTTTGGTACAGAATTGCAGAAATTTTTCTTATTTTGTGGCAAAAAGGCAGAAATTCCTCATATTTTGGTGCAAAAAGGCTGAAATTCCTATTATTTTGAGGTAAAATGCTGAAATTCCTCATATTTTGGGGTTAAAAGGCAGAAATTCCCCTCTTTTTGGGGCAAAAAGGCACAAATTTCTCTTATTTTCGGGCAAAATTTCAGAAATTTCATTTATTTCAGGGCAAAAAGTCAGAAATTACTTTTATTTTGGGGCAGAAAGCAGAAATTTCTTTTATTTTGGTACAAAATTGAAGAAATTTTCCTTATTTTGGAACAAAATGTCAGAAATTCCCCATATTTTGGGCAAAAGGCAGAAATTCCTTTTATTTTGGGGTAAAAAGGCTGAAATTCCCGTTATTTTGGGGCAAAAAGGCAGAAATTCCTCATATTTTGTGGCAAAAATGCGGAAATTCCCCTTATTTGAAGGTAAAATGCTGAAATTCCCCTTATTTTGGCAAAAAGGCAGAAATTCTCCTTATTTTGGAGCAAAATTGCAGAATTTTTACTTATTTCAGGGCAAAAAGTCAAAAATTTGCCTTAATTTGGGGCAAAAAGCAGAAATTCTCCTAATTTTGGGGCCAAAAACAGAAATTCCCCTTATTCTGGGGTAAAATTGCGGAAATTTCAAATATTTCAGGGCAAAAAGGCAGAAATTCCACTTTATTTCTGGCAATAAGGCAAAAATTCCCCGTATTTTGAAGCAAAATTGCACATATTCCCCTAATTTTGAGGGAAAATGCAGAAATTCACATTATTTTGGGGCAAAAAGACAGAAATTCTCTTTATTTCAGGGCAAAAAGTCAGAAATTCCCCTTATTTTGGGGCAAAATTCCAGAAATTTTCTTTATTTTGGGACAAAATTGCAGAAATTTCAATTTTTTGGGCCAAAATTGCAGAAATTTCACTTATTTCAGGAAAAAAAGGCAGAAATTTTTCTTATTTTGGGCAAAAAGCAGAAATGCCTTATATTTTGTGGCAAAAATGCAGAAATTCCCCTTATTTTGTGGTAAAAAGGCAAAAATTTCCCTTATTTTGGGGCAAAAATACAGAAATTTTCTTTATTTTGGGGCAAAATTGCAGAAATTTCAATTATTTTGGGGAAAAATTTTTGAAATTTAACTTATTTCAGGGCAAAAAGTCGGAAATTCCCCTTATTTTGGGGCAAAAATACAGAAATTCCATTTATTTTTGGAAAAAAGTCAGAAATTGCACTTATTTTGAGTCAAAAAGGCGGAAAATCCCCTTATTTTGGGGTAAAAATGATGAAATTTCCCTTTTTATGGCAAAAAAGGTATATATTCCCTTTATTTTCAGGCAAAAAGGCATAAATTCTCTGTATTTTGGAGCAAAATTGCAGAAATTCCCCTAATATTGGGGCAAAAGGCAGAAATTGCCCTTATTTTGGGGTAAAACTGCAGAAATTTCACTTATTTTGTTGCAAAATGGCAGAAATTCCCCTTATTTTCTTCGAAAAAGGCAGAAAATCCCCGTATTTTGGAGCAAAATTGCAGAAATTCACATAATTTTGGCGTAAAACATGCAGTAATTTTCTTGTTTTGGGGCAAAAAGGCAGAAATTCTCCTTATTTTGGGGCAAAAGGAAGAAATTCTCCTTATTTTAGGGCAAAATTGCAGAAATTTCCCTTATTTGGGGACAAAAAACAGAAATTCCCTTTATTTTGCGGCAAAATTGCAAAAAATTTTTTTATTATGGGGAAAAATTGCAGAAATTTCTTTTATTTTAAGGCAAAATTGCAGAAATTTCACATATTTCAGAGAAAAAAAGCAAAAATTTTTCATATTTTGGGGCAAAAATGCAGAAATTCCCCTTATTTTGGGGTAAAAAGGCTGAAATTCCCGTTATTTTGGGGCAAAAAGGCAGAAATTCCCCATATTTTGTGGCAAAAAGTCAGAAATTCCCCTTATTTGAAGGTAAAATGCTGAAATTCCCCTTATTTTGGCAAAAAGGCAGAAATTCTCCTTATTTTGGTGCAAAATTGCAGAAATTTCACTTATTTCAGGGCAAAAAGTCAGAAATTTGCCTTAATTTGGGGCAAAATCAGAAATTCTCCTAATTTTGGGGCCAAAAACAGAAATTCCCCTTATTTTGGGGTAAAATTGCAGAAATTTGAAATATTTCAGGGCAAAAAGGCAGAAATTCCACTTTATTTCTGGGAATAAGGCAAAAATTCCCCGTATTTTGGAGCAAAATTTCAGAAATTCCCCTTATATTGGTGCAAAAATGCAGAAATTCCTTTATATTGGTTCAATAAGGCAAAAATTCCCAGTATTTTGAAGCAAAATTGCACATATTTCCCTAATTTTGAGGGAAAATGCAGAAATTCACATTATTTTGGGGCAAAAAGACAGAAATTCTCCTTATTTCAGGGCAAAAAGTCAGAAATTCCCCTTATTTTGGGGCAAAATTACAGAAATTTCCTATATTTTGGGACAAAATTGCAGAAATTTTAATTTTTTGGGCCAAAATTGCAGAAATTTCACTTATTTCAGGGAAAAAAGGCAGAAATTTTTCTTATTTTGGTGCAAAAAGCAGAAATTCCTTATATTTTGTGGCAAAAATGCACAAATTCCCCTTATTTTGAGGTAAAAAGGCAGAAATTTCCCTTATTTTGGGGCAAAAATACAGAAATTCCCCTTACTTTGGGGCAAAATTGCAGAAATTTCAATTATTTTAAGGAAAAATTTTTGAAATTTAACTTATTTCAGGGCAAAAAGTTGGAAATTCCCCTTATTTTGGGGCAAAAAGACAGAAATTCCATTTATTTTTGGAAAAAAGTCAGAAATTGCACTTATTTTGAGTCAAAAAGGCGGAAAATCCCCTTATTTTAGGGTAAAAATGAAGAAATTTCCCTTTTTATGGCAAAAAGGTATACATTCCTTTTATTTTCGGGCAAAAAGGCAGATATTCTCTGTATTTTGGAGCAAAATTGCAGAAATTCCCCTAACATTGGGGCAAAAAAGCAGAAATTCCCCTTATTTTGGGGTAAAACTGCAGAAATTTCACTTATTTTGCGGCAAAATGGCAGAAATTCCTTTTATTTTCTGCGAAAAAGGCAGAAAATCCCCGTATTTTGGAGCAAAATTGCAGAAATTCACCTAATTTTGGCGTAAAAAATGCAGTAATTTTTTTTGTTTTGGAGCAAAAAGGCAGAAATTCTCCTTATTTTGGGGCAAAAGGAAGAAATTCCCCTTATTTTAGGGCAAAATTGCAGAAATTTCCCTTATTTGGGGACAAAAACAGAAATCCCCTTTATTTTGGGGCAAAATTGCAAAAAATTTTTTTATTATGGGGAAAAATTGCAGAAATTTCTTTTATTTTAAGGCAAAATTGCAGAAATTTCAAATATTTCAGAGAAAAAAAGCAAAAATTTTTCATATTTTGGGGCAAAAATGCAGAATTCCCATTATTTTGGGGCAAAAAGCAGAAATTCACCTTTTTTTGGGGTAAAATTGCAAACATTTCACATATTTCTGGGCAAAAAAGCAGAAATTCCCATTATTTGAGGGCATAAAGGCAGAAATTCCTTTTATTTTGGGATAAAATTGCAGAAATTTCCCTTGTTTGGGGGCAAAAAGGCAGAAAATCCCCCTAATTTTGGGAAAAAGTCAGAAATTCCCCGTATTTTAAAGCAAAATTGCAGAAATTCCCTAAATATTGGGGCAAAAATGCAGAAATTCGCTTTATTTGGGGCAAATCGCCAGAAGTTCCCCTTATTTTCGGAAAAAGAGGCAGAAATTCTCTGTACTTTGAAGCAAAATTGCAGAAACTCCCCTAATTTTTGGGCAAAAACACAGAAATTCCTTTTTTTGGGGGCAAAAATACAGAAATTCTCCTTATTTTGAGGAAAAAATCAGAAATTTCCCTTATTTTGGGGCAAAATGTTAGAAATTTCTTTTATTTTGGTAAGGAATTGCAGAAATTTTTCTTATTTTGTTGCAAAAAGGCAGAAATTCCTCATATTTTGGTGCAAAAAGGCTGAAATTCCCCTTATTTTGAGGTAAAATGCTGAAATTCCCCATATTTTGGGGTTAAAAGGCAGAAATTCCCCTCATTTAGGGGCAAAAAGGCACAAATTTCCCTTAATTTCGGGCAAAATTGCAGAAATTTCATTTATTTCAGGGCAAAAAGTCAGAAATTACTTTTATTTTGGGGCAGAAAGCAGAAATTTCTTTTATTTTGGTACAAAATTGAAGAAATTTTCCTTATTTTGGAACAAAAAGGCAGAAATTCCCCATATTTTGGGCAAAAGGCAGAAATTCCCCTTATTTTGGGGTAAAAAGGCTGAAATTCCCATTATTTTGGGGCAAAAAGGCAGAAATTCCCTTTACTTTGTGGCAAAAAGGCAGAAATTCCCATTATTTGGGGCAGAAAAGCAAAAATTTTCCTTATTTGGGGGCAATAAGGCAGAAATTCCCCATATTTTGTGGCAAAAAGTCAGAAATTCCCCTTATTTGAAGGTGAAATGCTGAAATTCCCCTTATTTTGGCAAAAAAGCAGAAATTCCTCTTATTTTGGGGCAAAATTGCAGAAATTTCACTTATTTCAGGGCAAAAAGTCAGAAATTTGCATTAATTTGGGGCAAAAAGCAGAAATTCTCCTAATTTTGGGGCCAAAAACAGAAATTCTCCTTATTTTGGGGTAAAATTGCGGAAATTTCAAATATTTCAGGGCAAAAAGGCAGAAATTCCACTTTATTTCAGGCAATAAGGCAAAAATTCCCCGTATTTTGGAGCAAAATTTCAGAAATTCCCTTTATATTGGTGCAAAAATGCAGAAATTTATTTTATTTTGGTGCAATAAGGCAAAAATTCCCCGTATTTTGAAGCAAAATTGCACATATTCCCCTAATTTTGAGGAAAAATGCAGAAATTCACATTATTTTGGGGCAAAAAGACAGAAATTCTCCTTATTTCAGGGCAAAAAGTCAGAAATTCCCCTTATTTTGGGGCAAAATTACAGAAATTTCCTTTATTTTGGGACAAAATTGCAGAAATTTCAATTTTTTGGGCCAAATTGCAGAAATTTCACTTATTTCAGGAAAAAAAGGCAGAAATTTTTTTTATTGTGGGGCAAAAAGCAGAAATTCCTTATATTTTGTGGCAAAAATGCAGAAATTCCCCTTATTTTGTGGTAAAAAGGCAGAAATTTCCCTTATTTTGGGGCAAAAATACAGAAATTCCCATTACTTTGGGGCAAAATTGCAGAAATTTCAATTATTTTAAGGAAAAATTTTTGAAATTTAACTTATTTCAGGGCAAAAAGTCGGAAATTCCCCTTATTTTGGGGCAAGAAGACAGAAATTCCATTTATTTTTGGAAAAAATCAGAAATTGCACTTATTTTGAGTCAAAAAGGCGGAAAATCCCCTTATTTTGGGGTAAAAATGAAGAAATTTCCCTTTTTATGGCAAAAAGGTATACATTCCCTTTATTTTCAGGCAAAAAGGCATAAATTCTCTGTATTTTGGAGCAAAATTGCAGAAATTCCCCTAATATTGGGGCAAAAAGGCAGAAATTCCCCTTATTTTGGGGTAAAACTGCAGAAATTTCACTTATTTTGTGGCAAAATGGCAGAAAATCCCCTTATTTTTTGGGAAAAAGGCAGAAAATCCCCGTATTTTGGAGCAAAATTGCAGAAATTCACCTAATTTTGGCGTAAAACATGCAGTAATTTTCTTTGTTTTGGGGCAAAAAGGCAGAAATTCTCCTTATTTTGGGGCCAAAGGAAGAAATTCTCCTTATTTTAGGGCAAAATTGCAGAAATTTCCCTTATTTGGGGACAAAAAACAGAAATTCCCTTTATTTTGCGGCAAAATTGCAAAAAATTCTTTTATTATGGGGAAAAATTGCAGAAATTTCTTTTATTTTAAGGCAAAATTGCAGAAATTTCACATATTTCAGAGAAAAAAGCAAAAATTTTTCATATTTTGGGGCAAAAATGCAGAAATTCCCCTTATTTTGGGGTAAAAAGGCTGAAATTCCCGTTATTTTGGGGCAAAAAGGCAGAAATTCCCCATATTTTGTGGCAAAAAGGCAGAAATTCCCATTATTTGAAGGTAAAATGCTGAAATTCCCCTTATTTGAAGGTAAAATGCTGAAATTCCCCTTATTTTGGCAAAAAGGCAGAAATTCTCCTTATTTTGGTGCAAAATTGCAGAAATTTCACTTATTTCAGGGCAAAAAGTCAGAAATTTGCCTTAATTTGGGGCAAAATCAGAAATTCTCATAATTTTGGGCCAAAAACAGAAATTCCCCTTATTTTGTGGTAAAATTGCAGAAATTTGAAATATTTCAGGGCAAAAAGGCAGAAATTCCACTTTATTTCTGGGAATAAGGCAAAAATTCCCCGTATTTTGGAGCAAAATTTCAGAAATTCCCTTTATATTGGTGCAAAAATGCAGAAATTCCTTTATTTTGGTTCAATAAGGCAAAAATTCCCCTTATTTTGAAGCAAAATTGCACATATTCCCCTAATTTTGAGGGAAAATGCAGAAATTCACATTATTTTGGGGCAAAAAGACAGAAATTCTCCTTATTTCAGGGCAAAAAGTCAGAAATTCCCCTTATTTTGGGGCAAAATTCCAGAAATTTCCTTTATTTTGGGACAAAATTGCAGAAATTTTAATGTTTTTGGGCCAAAATTGCAGAAATTTCACTTATTTCAGGGAAAAAAGGCAGAAATTTTTCTTATTTTGGGGCAAAAAGCAGAAATTCCTTATATTTTGTGGCAAAAATGCAGAAATTCCCCTTATTTTGAGGTAAAAAGGCAGAAATTTCCCTTATTTTGGGGCAAAAATACAGAAATTCCCCTTACTTTGGGGCAAAATTACAGAAATTTCAAATATTTTAAGGAAAAATTTTTGAAATTTAACTTATTTCAGGGCAAAAAGTCGGAAATTCCCCTTATTTTGGGGCAAAAAGACAGAAATTCCATTTATTTTTGGAAAGAAGTCAGAAATTGCACTTATTTTGAGTCAAAAAGGCGGAAAATCCCCTTATTTTAGGGTAAAAATGAAGAAATTTCCCTTTTTATGGCAAAAAGGTATACATTCATTTTATTTTCGTGCAAAAAGGCAGAAATTCTCTGTATTTTGGAGCAAAATTGCAGAAATTCCCCTAACATTGGGGCAAAAAAGCAGAAATTCTCCTCATTTTGGGGTAAAACTGCAGAAATTTCACTTATTTTGCGGCAAAATGGCAGAAATTCCCCTTACTTTCTGCGAAAAAGGCAGAAAATCCCCGTATTTTGGAGCAAAATTTCAGAAACTCCCCTAATTTTGGGTCAAAAAGGCAGAAATTCCCTTTTTTGGGGGGCAAAAATACAGAAATTCTCCTTATTTAGGGGCAAAAATCAGAAATTTCCTTTATTTGGGGGCAAAATTTTAGAAATTTTTTTTATTTTGGTACAGAATTGCAGAAATTTTTCTTATTTTGTGGCAAAAAGGCAGAAATTCTCCATATTTTGGTGCAAAAAGGCTGAAATTTCCCTTATTTTGAGGTAAAATGCTGAAATTCCTCATATTTTGGGGTTAAAAGGCAGAAATTCCCCTCTTTTTGTGGCAAAAAGGCACAAATTTCTCTTATTTTCGGGCAAAATTTCAGAAATTTCATTTATTTCAAGGCAAAAAGTCAGAAATTACTTTTATTTTGGGGCAAAAAGCAGAAATTTCTTTTATTTTGGTACAAAATTGAAGAAATTTATCTTATATTGGAACAAAAAGTCAGAAATTCCCCATATTTTGGGCAAAAGGCAGAAATTCCCATTATTTTGGGGTTAAAAGGCTGAAATTTCCATTATTTTGGGGCAAAAAGGCAGAAATTCCCTTTACTTTGTGGCAAAAAGGCAGAAATTCCCATTAATTGTGGCAGAAAAGCAAAAATTTTCCTTATTTGGGGGCTATTAGGCAGAAATTCCCCATATTTTTTGGCAAAAAGGCAGAAATTTCCCTTATTTGAAGGTAAAATGCTGAAATTCCCCTTATTTTGGCAAAAAGGCAGAAATTCTCCTTATTTTGGGGCAAAATTGCAGAAATTTCACTTATTTCAGGGCAAAAAGTCAGAAATTTGCTTTAATTTGGGGCAAAAAGCAGAAATTTTCCTAATTTTGGGGCCAAAACCAGAAATTCCCATTATTTTGGGGTAAAATTGCGGAAATTTCAAATATTTCAGGGCAAAAAGGCAGAAATTCCACTTTATTTCTGGCAATAAGGCAAAAATTCCCCGTATTTTGGAGCAAAATTTCAGAAATTCCCCTTATATTGGTGCAAAAATGCAGAAATTCCTTTATTTTGGTTCAATAAGGCAAAAATTCCCCGTATTTTGAAGCAAAATTGCACATATTCCCCTAATTTTGAGGGAAAATGCAGAAATTCACATTATTTGAAGCAAAAAGACAGAAATTCTCCTTATTTCAGAGCAAAAAGTCAGAAATTCCCCTTATTTTGGGTCAAAATTCCAGAAATTTTCTTTATTTTGGGACAAAATTACAGAAATTTCAATTTTTTTGGGCCAAAATTGCAGAAATTTCACTTATTTCAGGGAAAAAAGGCAGAAATTTTTCTTATTTTGGGGCAAAAAGAAAGAAATTCCTTATATTTTGTGGCAAAAATGAAGAAATTCCCCTTATTTTGAGGTAAAAAGGCAGAAATTTCCCTTATTTTGGGGCAAAAATACAGAAATTCCCCTTAATTTGTGGCAAAATTGCAGAAATTTCAATTAGTTTGGGGAAAAATTTTTGAAATTATCTTATTTCAGGGCAAAAAGTCGAAAATTCCCCTTATTTTGGGGCAAAAAGACAGAAATTCCATTTATTTTTGGAAAAAAGTCAGAAATTGCACATATTTTGAGTCAAAAAGGCGGAAAATCCCCTTATTTTGGGGTAAAAATGAAGAAATTTCCCTTTTTATGGCAAAAAGGTATACATTCCCTTTATTTTCGGGCAAAAAGTCAGAAATTCTCTGTATTTTGGAGCAAAATTGCAGAAATTCCCCTAATATTGGGGCAAAAAGGCAGAAATTCCCCTTATTTTGGAGTAAAACTGCAGAAATTTCACTTATTTTGCGGCAAAATTGCAGAAATTCCCCTTATTTTCTGCGAAAAAGGCAGAAAATCCCCGTATTTTGGAGCAAAATTGCAGAAACTCCTCTAATTTTGAGACAAAAAGGCAGAAATTCCCTTTTTTGGGCGGTAAAAATACAGAAATTCTCCTTATTTCGGGGCAAAAATCAGAAATTTCCCTTATTTGGGGGCAAAATTTTAGAAATTTCTTTTATTTTGGTACAGAATTGCAGAAATTTTTCTTATTTTGTAGCAAAAAGGCAGAAATTCTCCATATTTTGGTGCAAAAAGGCTGAAATTCCCCTTATTTTGAGGTAAAATGCTGAAATTCCCCATATTTTGGGGTTAAAGGGAGAAATTCCTCTCATTTTAGGGCAAAAAGGGACAAATTTCCCTTATTTTCGGGCAAAATTGCAGAAATTTCATTTATTTCAGGGCAAAAAGTAAGAAATTACTTTTATTTTGGGGCAGAAAGCAGAAGTTTCTTTTATTTTGGTACAAAATTGAAGAAATTTTCCTTATTTTGGAACAAAAAGTCAGAAATTTCCCATATTTTTGGCAAAAGGCAGAAATTCCCCTTATTTTGGGGTAAAAAGGCTGAAATTCCCGTTATTTTGGGGCAAAAAGGCAGAAATTCCTTATACTTTGTGGCAAAAAGGCAGAAATTCACATTAATTGTGGCAGAAAAGCAAAAATTTTCCTTATTTGGGGGCAATAAGGCAGAAATTCCCCATATTTTGTGGCAAAAAGGCAGAAATTCCCCTTATTTAAAAGTAAAATGCTGAAATTCCCCTTATTTTGGCAAAAAGGCAGAAATTCCCCTTATTTTGGGCAAAATTGCAGAAATTTCACTTATTTCAGGGCAAAAAGTCAGAAATTTGCCTTAATTTGGGGCAAAAAGCAGAAATTCTCCTAATTTTGGGGCCAAAAACAGAAATTCCCTTTATTTTGGGGTAAAATTGCGGAAATTTCAAATATTTCAGGGCAAAAAGGCAGAAATTCCACTTTATTTCTGGCAATAAGGCAAAAATTCCCCGTATTTTGGAGCAAAATTTCAGAAATTCCCCTTATATTGGTGCAAAAATGCAGAAATTCCTTTATTTTGGTTCAATAAGGCAAAAATTCCCCGTATTTTGAAGCAAAATTGCACATATTCCCCTAATTATGAGGGAAAATTCAGAAATTCACATTATTTTGGGGCAAAAAGACAGAAATTCTCCTTATTTCAGGGCAAAAAGTCAGAAATTCCCCTTATTTTGGGGCAAAATTCCAGAAAATTCCTTTATTTTGGTGCAAAATAGCAGAAATCTCTCTAATTTTGGGGCAAAAATACAGAAATTTCACTTATTTCAGAGATAAAACGCAGAAATTTCTCTTATTTTAGGGCAAAAAGGCAGAAATTACTTTTATTTTGGTACAAATTTGCAGAAAATTTTTTTATTTTGGGGCAAAAATACAGAAATTCCCCATATTTTAGGGCAAAAAGGAAAGATTCCCCTTATTATTAGGTAAAAAGGCTGAAATTCCTTTTATTTTGGGGCAAAAAGACAGAAATTCCCCTTATTTTGTGGCAAAAAAGCAGATATTTCCCTTATTTTGAGGCAAAATTGGAGAAGTTTCACTTATTTCAGGGCATAATTCAAAAATTGCATTTATTTTGGGGCAAAAAAACAGAAATTCCGTTTATTTTTGGGTAAAAAGGCAGAAATTTCACTTACTTTGAGGTAAAAAGGCAGAAATTCCTCTTATTTTGGGGCAAAAATGAAGAAATTTCCCTTTTTTTGTGGCAAAAGGTATACATTCCCCTTATTTTCGGGCAAAAAAGCAGAAATTCCCCGTATTTTGAAGCAAAATTGCATAAATACTCTCAATTTTTGGGCAAAAAGGCAGAAATTCTCCTTATTTTGGGGCAAAAAGACAGAAAATCTCCATTTTCAGGAGCAAACAGTCAGAAATTCCCGATATTGTGGGGCAAAATTGCAGAAATTTTTTTTACATTGAAGAAAAATAGCAGAAATTTCCCTTATTTAAAGGCAAAATTGCAGAAATTTCACTTATTTCAGGTTAATAAGTCAGAAATTCCCCTTATTTTGGGGCAAATTTGCAAAAATTTCCTTTACATTGGGGCAAAATTGCAGAAATTTTTCTTATTTTGTGGCAAATTGCAGATATTTTACTTATTTCAGGGTAATTAGTCAGAAATTACCCTTATTTTGGAGCAAAAAAGACAGAAATTCCTTTTGTTTTGGGGGAAAAAGACAGAAATTCCACTTATTTAGAGGCAAAAAGGCAGAAATTCCCCTTATTTTGAAGCAAAAAAGAAGAAATTTTTATTTTTATGGCAAAAAGGTATGCATTCCCATTATTTTCAGGCAAAAAGGCAGAAATTCCCTGTATTTTGGAGCAAAATTGCAGAAATTCCCCCATTTTGGGGGCAAAAGGCAGAAATTCCCTTTATTTTGTGGCAAAAATCAGAAATTCCCCTTAATTTGGGGCAAAATTCCAGAAATTTCCTTTATTTTGGGCAAAATTGCAGGAATTTACCTTATTTTGGAGCAAAATTGCAGAAATTTTCCTTATTTGGTGCAAAATTGCAGAAATTTCACTTATTTTCAGGTAAAAAGGCTGAAATTTCCTTTATTTTGGGGCAAAAAGGGAGAAATTCCCCTTATTTTGGGGCAAAATTTCAGAAATTTCCCTTATTATGGGGAAAAATTGCAGAAATTTCCCTTATTTTAGGACAAAATTGCAGAAATTTCACTTATTTCTGAGAAAAAAATCAAAAATTTTTCTTTTTTGGGAGCAAAAAGGCAGAAATTCCCATTATTTTGGGGCAAAAAGGCAGAAATTCATCTTATTTTGGGGTAAACTTGTAAAAATTTCACATATTTTAGAGCAAAAAGGTAGAAATTACCCTTATTTTGGGGCAAAATTGCATAAATTTCACTTATTTCAGGGTTATAAGTAAGAAATTCCCCTTATTTTGGGGCAAAAAGACAGAAATTCCCTTAGTTTTGAGGGAAAAAGACAGAAATTCCACTTATTTAGAGGTAAAAATGCAGAAATTCCCGTTATTTTGGAGCAAAAATGAAGAAATTTCCCTTTTTATGGCAAAAAGGTATGCATTCCCATTATTTTCGGGCAAAAAGGCAGAAATTCCCCGTATTTTGGAGCAAAATTGCAGAAATTCCCCTAATTTTGGGGCAAAAGGCAGAAAATCCCTTTATTTTGGGGCAAAAATCAGAAAATCCCCTTATTATGGGACAAAATTCCAGAAATTTTAATTTAGGGCAAAATTGCAGGAATTTACCTTATTTTGGGGCAAAATTGCAGAAATTTCCATTATTTGGGGTAAAATTGCAGAAATTTCACTAATTTTCAGGTAAAAAGGCTGAAATTTCTTTTATTTTGGGGCAAAAAGGGAGAAATTCCTCTTATTTTTGGGCAAAATTGCAGAAATTTCCCTTATTATGGGAAAAAATTGCAGAAATTGCCCTTATTTTAGGGTAAAATTGCAGAAATTTCACTTATTTCAGAGAAAAAACGCAAAATTTTTTCTTATTTTGGGACAAAAAGGCAGAAATTCCCATTATTTTGGGGCAAAAAGGCAGAAATTCGCCTTACTTTGGGGTAAAATTGCAGAAATTTCACATATTTCAGGGCAAAAAGGCAGAAATTTCCCTTATTTTGGGGCAAAATTGCAGAAATTTCACTTATTTCAGGGTAATAATTCAGAAATTCCCTTTATTTTGGGGCAAAAAATACAGAAATTCCCTTTGTTTTGGGGGAAAAAGACAGAAATTCAACTTACTTAGTGGCAAAAAAGCCGAAATTCTTCTTATTTTGGAGCAAAAATGAAGAAATTTTCCTCTTTTATGGCAAAAACTTATGCATTTCCTCTATTTTCAGGCAAAATGCAGAAATTCCCCGTATTTTGGAGAAAAATTGCAGAAATTCCCCTAATTGTGGGGCAAAAAGGCAGAAATTCCCTATATGTTGGGGCAAAAAGATAGAAATTCTCGTTATTTTGGGGCAAAACTCAGAAATTCCCCTTATTTTGGGGCAAAATTCCAGAAATTTCCCTTATTTTGGTGCAAAATTGCAGAAATTTCACTTATTTTGGGGCAAAATTGCAGAAATTTCACTTATTTTAGGGAAAAAAGGCAGAAATTTTCCTTATTTTGGGGCAAAAATGCAGAAATTCCCCTTATTTTGAGGTAAAAAGGCTGAAATTCCCCTTATTTGGAGGCAAAAAGGCAGAAATTTCCCTTATTTTGGGGCAAAAAGACAGAAATTCCCCTTATTTTGTGGCAAAAATGCAGAAATTTCTTTTATTGTGGGGCAAAAATGAAGAAATTCTTTTTTTTTTGTGGGAAAAGTTATACATTCCTCTTACTTTCGGGATTAAAAGCAGAATTTTCCCGTATTTTGAAGCAAAATTGCAGAAATTCTCATAATTTTCGGGCAAAAAGGCAGGAATTCTCCTTATTTTGGGGCAAAAATACAGAAAATCTCCTTTTTTCGGGAGCAAACATTCAGAATTTCCCCTTATTTTGGGGCAAAATTGCAGAAATTTCCTTTACATTGGGGCAAAATTGCAGAAATTTCCCTTATTTTGAGGCAAAATTGCAGAAATTTCACTTATTTCAGGGTAATAAGTCAGTAATTCCACTTATTTTGGGGCAAAAAAGACAGAAATTCCCTTTGTTTTTGGGGAAAAAGACAGAAATTCCACTTATTTAAAGGCAAAAAGGAAGAAATTCCCCTTATTTTGAAGCAAAAATGAAGAAATTTCCCTTTTTATGTTAAAAAGGTTTGCATTCCCATTATTTTCGGGCAATAAGGCAGAAATTCCTCGTATTTTGGAGCAAAATTGCAGAAATTCCCCTAATTTTGAGGCAAAAGGCAGAAATTCCCTTTATTTTGGGGCAAAAATCAGAAATTCCCCTTATTTTGGGGCAAAATTCCAGAAATTTCCTTTATGTTGGGGAAAAATTGCAGGAATTTGCCTTATTTTGGTGAAAAATTGCAGAAATTTCTCTTATTTGAGGCAAAATTGCAGAAATTTCACTTATTTTCAGGTAAAAAGTCTGAAATTTTCTTTATTTTGGGGCAAAAAGAGAGAAAATCCCCTTATTTTGGGGCAAAATTGAGAAATTTCCCTTATTATGGGGAAAAATTGCAGAAATTTCCCTTATTTTAGGGCAAAATTGCAGAAATTTCACTTACTTCAGAAAAAAATTTTTTTTTCTTATTTTGGGGCAAAAAGGCAGAAATTCACCTTATTTTGGGGTAAAATTGCAGAAATTTCACATATTTCAGGCCAAAAAGGCAGAAATTTCCCTTATTTTGGAGCAAAATTGCAGAAACTTCACTTATATCAGGGAAAAAAGGCAGAAATTTTCCTTATTTTGGGGCAAAAATGCAGAAATTCCTCTTATTTTGAGGTAAAAAGGCTGAAATTCCTTTTATTTGGGGGCAAAAAGACAGAAATTCCCCTTATTTTGTGGCAAAAATGCAGAATTTTCCCTTATTTTAGGACAAAATTGCAGAAATTTCACTTATTTCAAAGAAAAAAATTAAAAATTTTTCTTTTTTTGGGGCAAAAATGCAGAAATTCCCATTATTTTGGGGCAAAAAGGCAGAAATTCACCTTATTTTGGGGTAAAATTGCAGAAATTTCACATATTTCAGGGCAAAAAGGTAGATATTTCCCATATTTTGGGGCAACATTGAAGAAATTTCACTTATTTCAGGGTAATAAGTCAGAAATTCCCCTTATTTTGGGGCAAAAAAACAGAAATTCCCTTTGTTTTGAGGGAAAAAACAGAAATTCCACTTATTTAGAGGTAAAAATGCAGAAATTCCCGTTATTTTGGAGCAAAAATGAAGAAATTTCCCTTCTTATGGCAAAAAGGTATGCATTCCCATTATTTTCGGGCAAAAAGGCAGAAATTCCCCGTATTTTGGGGCAAAAGGCAGAAATTCCCTTTATTTTGGGTCAAAAATCAGATAATCCCCTTATTATGGGACAAAATTCCAGAAATTTCCTTTATTTTAGGGCAAAATTGCAGGAATTTACCTTATTTTGGGGCAAAATTGCAGAAAATTCCATTATTTGGGGTAAAATTGTAGAAATTTCACTAATTTTCAGGTAAAAAGGCTGAAATTTCCTTTATTTTGGTAAAAAAGGGAGAAATTCCTCTTATTTTGGGGCAAAATTGCAGAAATTTCCCTTATTATGGGAAAACATTGCAGAAATTTCCCTTATTTTAGGGTAAAATTGCAGAAATTTCACTTATTTCAAAGAAAAAAATTAAAAATTTTTCTCATTTTGGGACAAAAAGGCAGAAATTCCCATTATTTTGGGGCAAAAAGGCAGAAATTCACTTTACTTTGGGGTAAAATTGCAGAAATTTCACATATCTCAGGGCAAAAAGGCAGAAATTTCCCTTATTTTGGGGCAAAATTGCAGAAATTTCACTTATTTCAGGGTAATAAGTCAGAAATTCCCCTTATTTTGGGGCAAAAAATACAGAAATTCCCTTTGTTTTGGGGGAAAAAGACAGAAATTCAACTTATTTAGAGTCAAAAAAGCCGAAATTCTTCTTATTTTGGAGCAAAAATGAAGAAATTTTCCTTTTTTATGGCAAAAACTTATGCATTTCCTCTATTTTCAGGCAAAATGCAGAAATTCCCCCTATTTTGGAGCAAAATTGTAGAAATTCCCCTAATTCTGGGGCAAAAAGTCAGAAATTCCCTATATGTTGGGGCAAAAAGACAGAAATTCTCCTTATTTTGGAACAAAACTCAGAAATTTCCCTTATTTTGGGGCAAAATTCCAGAAATTTCCCTTATTTTGGGTCAAAATTGCAGAAATTTCACTTATATTGGGGCAAAATTGCACAAATTTCACTTATTTCAAGAAAAAAAGCCAGAAATTTTCTTTATTTTGGGGCAAAAATGCAGAAATTCCCTTTATTTTGAGGTAAAGGCTGAAATACCCCTTATTTGGGCGAAAAAATGCAAAATTTCCCTTATTTTGGGGCAAAAAAACAGAAATTCTCCTTATTTTGTTGCAAAAATGCAGAAATTTCTTTTGGGGCAAAATTGCAGAAATTTCACCTGTTTTATGGCATAATTCAAAAATTCCTTTTATTTTGGGGCAAAAACTCAGAAATTCTGTTTATTTTTGGGTAAAAAGGCAGAAATTTCACTTACTTTGAGGTAAAAAGGCAGAAATTCCCCTTATTTTCGGGCAAAAATGCAGAAATTCCCCGTATTTTGGAGCAAAATTGCAGAAATTCCCCTAATTGTGGGGCAAAAAGGCAGATATTCTCTATATGTTGGGGCAAAAAGATAGAAATTCTCCTTATTTTGGGGCAAAACTCAGAAATTCCCCTTATTTTGGGGCAAAATTCCAGAAATTTCCCTTATTTTGGTGCAAAATTGCAGAAATTTCCCTTATTTTGGGGCAAAAAAACAGAAATTCTCCTTATTTTGTTGCAAAAATGCAGAAATTTCTTTTATTTTGGGGCAAAATTGCAGAAATTTCACCTGTTTTATGGCATAATTCAAAAATTCCTTTTATTTTGGGGCAAAAACTCAGAAATTCTGTTTATTTTTGGGTAAAAAGGCAGAAATTTCACTTATTTTGAGGTAAAAAGGCAGAAATTCCTCTTATTTTGGGGCAAAAATGAAGAAATTTCCTTTTTTTTTGTGGCAAAAGCTATACATTCTCCTTACTTTCGGGATAAAAAGCAGAAATTCCCCTTATTTTGAAGCAAAATTGCAGAAATTCTCTCAATTTTCGTGCAAAAAGGCAGAAATTCTACTTATTTTGGGGCCAAAAGGAAGAAAATCTCCTTTTTCGGGAGCAAACAGTCAGAAATTCCCCTTATTTTGGGGCAAAATTGCAGAAATTTCTTTTACATTAGGGCAAAATTGCAGAAATTTCCCTGATTTTTGGGCAAAGTTGCAGAAATTTCACTTATTTCAGGGTAATAAGTCAGAAATTCCCCTTATTTTGGGGCAAAAAAGACAGAAATTCCCTTTGTTTTGGGGGAAAAAGACAGAAATTCCACTAATTTAGAGGCAAAAAAGCAGAAATTCCCCTTATTTTGGAGCAAAAATGAAGAAATTTCCCTTTTTATAGCACAAAGGTATGCATTCCCATTATTTTCGGGCAAAAAGGCAGAAATTCCCCGTATTTTGGAGCAAAATTGCAGAAATTCCCCTAATTGTGGGGCAAAAGGCAGAAATTCCCTTTATTTTGGAGCAAAAATGAAGAAATTTCCTTTTTTATGGCAAAAAGTTATGCATTCCCATTATTTTCGGACAAAAAGGCAGAAATTACCTGTATTTTCGAGCAAAATTGCAGAAATTCCCCTAGTTTTGGGGCAAAAGGCAGAAATTCCCTTTATTTTGGGGCAAAAATCAGAAATTCCTCTTATTTTAGGGCAAAATTCCAGAAATTTCCTTTATTTTTGGGGCAAAATTGCAGGAATTTACCTTATTTTGGGGCAAAATTGCAGAAATTTTTCTTATTTGGGGCAAAATTGAAGAAATTTCAATTATTTTCAGATAAAAAGGCTGAAATTTCCTTTATTTTGGTGCAAACAGAGAGAAATTCCCCTTATTTTGGGGCAAAATTGCAGAAATTTCCCTTATTATGGGGAAAAATTGCAGAAATTTCCCTTATTTTAGGGCAAAATTGCAGAAATTTCACTTATTTCAGTAAAAAAAATCAAAAAAATTTTTTTTGGGACAAAAAGGCAGAAATTCCAATTATTTTGGGGCAAAAAGGCAGAAATTCACCTTATTTTGGGGTAAAATTGCAGAAATTTCACATATTTCGGGGCAAAAAGGCAGAAATTTTCCTTATTTTGGGGCAAAATTGCAGAAATTTCACTTATTTCAGGGTAATAAGTCAGAAATTCCCTTTATTTTTGGGCAAAAAATACAGAAATTCCCTTTGTTTTGGGGGAAAAAGACAGATATTACACTTATTTAGAGGTAACAAAGCAGAAATTCCCCTTATTTTGGAGCAAAAATGAAGAAATTTCCTTTTTTATGGCAAAAAGGTATGCATTCCCATTATTTTCGTGCAAAAAGGCAGAAATTCCCTGTATTTTCGAGCAAATTGCAGAAATTCCCCTAATTTTGGGGCAAAATTCAGAAATTCCCTTTATTTTGGGGAAAAATCAGAAATTCCTCTTATTTTGGGGCAGAATTCCAGAAATTTTTTTTATTTTGGGGAAACATTGCAGGAATTTATTTTATTTTGTGGCAAAATTGTAGAAATTTCACTTATATTCAGCTAAAAAGGCTGAAATTTCCTTTATTTTGGGGCAAAAAGGGAGAAATTCCACTTATTTTATGGCAAAATTACAGAAATTTCCCTTATTATGAGAAAAAATTGCAAAAATTTCCTTTATTTTAGGGCAAAATTGCAGAAATTTCACTTATTTCAGAGAAAAAAAGCAAATATTTTTCTCATTTTGGGGCAAAAAAGGCAGAAATTTCCATTATTTTGGGGCAAAAAGTCAGAAATTCACCTTATTTTGGGGTAAAATTGCAGAAATTTCATATATTTCAGGGCAAAAAGGCAGAAATTTCCCTTATTTGGGGGCAAAATTGAAGAAATTTCACTTATTTCAGGTTAATAAGTCAGAAATTCCCCTTATTTGGGAGCAAAAAAGACAGAAATTCTCTCTGTTTTGGGAGAAAAAGACAGAAATTCCACTTATTTAGAGGCAAAAAAGCAGAAATTCTTCTTATTTTGGAGCAAAAATAAAGAAATTTTCCTCGTTTATTTCAAAAAGTTATGCATTCCCCTTATTTTCGGGCAAAAATGCAGAAATTCCCCGTATTTTGGATCAAAATTGCAGAAATTCCCATAATTGTGGGGCAAAAGGCAGATATTTTCTATATGTTGGGGCAAAAAGATAGAAATTCTCCTTATTTTGGGGCAAAACTCAGAAATTCCCCTTATTTTGGGGCAAAATTCCAGAAATTTCCCTTATTTTGGTGCAAAATTGCAGAAATTTCACTTATTTTGGGGCAAAATTGCAGAAATTTCACTTATTTTAGGGAAAAAAGGCAGAAATTTTCCTTATTTTGGGGCAAAAATGCCGAAATTCCCCTTATTTTGAGGTAAAAAGGCTGAAATTCCCCTTATTTGGAGGCAAAAAGGCAGAAATTTCCCTTATTTTGGGGCAAAAAGACAGAAATTCCCCTTATTTTGTGGCAAAAATGCAGAAATTTCTTTTATTGTGGGGCAAAAATGAAGAAATTCTTTTTTTTTTTTGTGGGAAAAGGTATACATTCCTCTTACTTTCGGGATTAAACGCAGAATTACCCCGTATTTTGAAGCAAAATTTCAGAAATTCTCATAATGTTCGGGCAAAAAGGCAGGAATTCTCCTTATTTTGGGGCAAAAATACAGAAAATCTCCTTTTTTCGGGAGCAAACATTCAGAATTTCCCCTTATTTTGGGGCAAAATTGCAGAAATTTCCTTTACATTGGGGCAAAATTGCAGAAATTTCCCTTATTTTGAGGCAAAATTGCAGAAATTTCACTTATTTCAGGGTAATAAGTCAGTAATTCCACTTATTTTGGGGCAAAAAAGACAGAAATTCCCTTTGTTTTGGGGGAAAAAGACAGAAATTCCACTTATTTAAAGGCAAAAAGGAAGAAATTCCCCTTATTTTGAAGCAAAAATGAAGAAATTTCCCTTTTTATGTTAAAAAGGTTTGCATTCCCATTATTTTCGGGCAATAAGGCAGAAATGCCTCTTATTTTGGAGCAAAATTGCAGAAATTCCCCTAATTTTGAGGCAAAAGGCAGAAATTCCCTTTATTTTGGGGCAAAAATCAGAAATTCCCCTTATTTTGGGGCAAAATTCCAGAAATTTCCTTTATTTTGGGGAAAAATTGCAGGAATTTGCCTTATTTTGGTGAAAAATTGCAGAAATTTCTCTTATTTGAGGCAAAATTGCAGAAATTTCACTTATTTTCAGGTAAAAAGTCTGAAATTTTCTTTATTTTGGGGCAAAAAGAGAGAAAATCCCCTTATTTTGGGGCAAAATTGAGAAATTTCCCTTATTATGGGGAAAAATTGCAGAAATTTCCCTTATTTTAGGGCAAAATTGCAGAAATTTCACTTACTTCAGAAAAAAATTTTTTTTTCTTATTTTGGGGCAAAAAGGCAGAAATTCACCTTATTTTGGGGTAAAATTGCAGAAATTTTACATATTTAGGGCCAAAAAGGCAGAAATTTCCCTTATTTTGGGGCAAAAATGCAGAAATTCCTCTTATTTTGAGGTAAAAAGGCTAAAATTCCTTTCATTTGGGGGCAAAAAGACAGAAATTCCCCTTATTTTGTGGCAAAAATGCAGAATTTTCCCTTATTTTAGGACAAAATTGCAGAAATTTCACTTATTTCAAAGAAAAAAATTAAAAATTTTTCTTTTTTTGAGGCAAAAATGCAGAAATTCCCATTATTTTGGGGCAAAAAGGCAGAAATTCACCTTATTTTGGGGTAAAATTGCAGAAATTTCACATATTTCAGGGCAAAAAGGTAGATATTTCCCATATTTTGGGGCAACATTGCAGAAATTTCACTTATTTCAGGGTAATAAGTCAGAAATTCCCCTTATTTTGGGGCAAAAAAACAGAAATTCCCTTTGTTTTGAGGGAAAAAACAGAAATTCCACTTATTTAGAGGTAAAAATGCAGAAATTCCCGTTATTTTGGAGCAAAAATGAAGAAATTTCCCTTCTTATGGCAAAAATGTATGCATTCCCATTATTTTCGGGCAAAAAGGCAGAAATTCCCCGTATTTTGGGGCAAAAGGCAGAAATTCCCTTTATTTTGGGTCAAAAATCAGATAATCCCCTTATTATGGGACAAAATTCCAGAAATTTCCTTTATTTTAGGGCAAAATTGCAGGAATTTACCTTATTTTGGGGCAAAATTGCAGAAATTTCCATTATTTGGGGTAAAATTGCAGAAATTTCACTAATTTTCAGGTAAAAAGGCTGAAATTTCCTTTATTTTGGTAAAAAAGGGAGAAATTCCTCTTATTTTGGGGCAAAATTGCAGAAATTTCCCTTATTATGGGAAAACATTGCAGAAATTTCCCTTATTTTAGGGTAAAATTGCAGAAATTTCACTTATTTCAAAGAAAAAAATTAAAAATTTTTCTCATTTTGGGACAAAAAGGCAGAAATTCCCATTATTTTGGGGCAAAAAGGCAGAAATTCACTTTACTTTGGGGTAAAATTGCAGAAATTTCACATATCTCAGGGCAAAAAGGCAGAAATTTCCCTTATTTTGGGGCAAAATTGCAGAAATTTCACTTATTTCAGGGTAATAAGTCAGAAATTCCCCTTATTTTGGGGCAAAAAATACAGAAATTCCCTTTGTTTTGGGGGAAAAAGACAGAAATTCAACTTATTTAGAGTCAAAAAAGCCGAAATTCTTCTTATTTTGGAGCAAAAATGAAGAAATTTTCCTCTTTTATGGCAAAAACTTATGCATTTCCTCTATTTTCAGGCAAAATGCAGAAATTCCCCCTATTTTGGAGCAAAATTGCAGAAATTCCCCTAATTCTGGGGCAAAAAGTCAGAAATTCCCTATATGTTGGGGCAAAAAGACAGAAATTCTCCTTATTTTGGAACAAAACTCAGAAATTTCCCTTATTTTGGGGCAAAATTCCAGAAATTTCCCTTATTTTGGGTCAAAATTGCAGAAATTTCACTTATATTGGGGCAAAATTGCACAAATTTCACTTATTTCAAGAAAAAAAGCCAGAAATTTTCTTTATTTTGGGGCAAAAATGCAGAAATTCCCTTTATTTTGAGGTAAAGGCTGAAATACCCCTTATTTGGGCGAAAAAATGCAAAATTTCCCTTATTTTGGGGCAAAAAAACAGAAATTCTCCTTATTTTGTTGCAAGAATGCAGAAATTTCTTTTATTTTGGGGCAAAATTGCAGAAATTTCACCTGTTTTATGGCATAATTCAAAAATTCCTTTTATTTTGGGGCAAAAACTCAGAAATTCTGTTTATTTTTGGGTAAAAAGGCAGAAATTTCACTTATTTTGAGGTAAAAAGGCAGAAATTCCCCTTATTTTCGGGCAAAAATGCAGAAATTCCCCGTATTTTGGAGCAAAATTGCAGAAATTCCCCTAATTGTGGGGCAAAAAGGCAGATATTCTCTATATGTTGGGGCAAAAAGATAGAAATTCTCCTTATTTTGGGGCAAAACTCAGAAATTCCCCTTATTTTGGGGCAAAATTCCAGAAATTTCCCTTATTTTGGTGCAAAATTGCAGAAATTTCACTTATTTTGGGGCAAAATTGCAGAAATTTCACTTATTTTAGGGAAAAAAGGCAGAAATTTTCCTTATTTTGGGGCAAAAATGCAGAAATTCCCCTTATTTTGAGGTAAAAAGGCTGAAATTCCCTTTATTTGGAGGCAAAAAGGCAGAAATTTCCCTTATTTTGGGGCAAAAAGACAGAAATTCCCTTTATTTTGTGGAAAAACTGCAGAAATTTCTTTTATTGTGGGGCAAAAATGAAGAAATTCCTTTTTTTTGTGGGAAAAGGTATACATTCCTCTTACTTTCGGAATTAAAAGCATAAATTCCCCGTATTTTGAAACAAAATTGCAGAAATTCTCATAATTTTCGGGCAAAAAGGCAGGAATTCTCCTTCTTTTGGGGCAAAAATACAGAAAATCTCCTTTTTTCGGGAGCAAACAGTCAGGATTTCCCCTTATTTTGGGGCAAAATTGCAGAAATTTCCTTTACATTGGGGCAAAATTGCAGAAATTTCCCTTATTTTGAGGGCAAAATTGCAGAAATTTCACTTATTTCAGGGTAATAAGTCAGTAATTCCACTTATTTTGGGGCAAAAAAGACAGAAATTCCCTTTGTTTTGGGGGAAAAAAAACAGAAATTCCACTTATTTAAAGGCAAAAAGGAAGATATTCCCCTTATTTTGGAGCAAAAATGAAGAAATTGCCCTTTTTATGTTAAGAAGGTATGCATTCCCATTTTTTCGGGCAAAAAGGCAGAAATTCCCTTTATTTTGGGGCAAAAATCAGAAATTCCCCTTATTTTGGGGCAAAATTCCAGAAATTTCCTTTATTTTGGGGCAAAATTGCAGGAATTTGCCTTATTTTGGTGAAAAATTGCAGAAATTTCTCTTATTTGAGGCAAAATTGCAGAAATTTCACTTATTTTCAGGTAAAAAGTCTGAATTTTCTTTATTTTGGGGCAAAAAGGGAGAAAATCCCCTTATTTTGGGGCAAAATTGAGAAATTTCCCTTATTATGGGGAAAATTGCAGAAATTTCCCTTCTTTTAGGGCAAAATTGCAGAAATTTCACTTACTTCAGAAAAAAAAATTTTTTTCTTATTTTGGGGCAAAAAGGCAGAAATTCACCTTATTTTGGGGTAAAATTGCAGAAATTTCACATATTTCAGGGCAAAAAGGCAGAAATTTCCCTTATTTTGGGGCAAAATTGCAGAAATTTCACTTATATCAGGGAAAAAAGGCAGAGATTTTCCTTATTTTGGGGCAAAAATGCAGATATTCCTCTTATTTTGAGGTAAAAAGGCTGAAATTCCTTTTATTTGGTTGCAAAAAGACAGAAATTCCCCTTATTTTGTGGCAAAAATGCAGAAATTTCCCTTATTTTAGGACAAAATTGCAGAAATTTCACTTATTTCAGAGAAAAAAATCAAAAATTTTTCTTTTTTTGGGGCAAAAATGCAGAAATTCCCATTATTTTGGGGCAAAAAAACAGAAATTCACTTATTTTGGGGTAAAATTGCAGAAATTTCACATATTTCAGGGCAAAAGGTAGAAATTTCCCTTATTTTGGGGCAAAATTGCAGAAATTTCACTTATTTCAGGGTAATAAGTCAGAAATTCCCCTTATTTTGGGGCAAAAAAACAGAAATTCCCTTTTTTTTTGAGGGAAAAAGACAGAAATTCCACTTATTTAGAGGAAAAATGCAGTAATTCCTGTTATTTTGGAGCAAAAATGAAGAATTTTCCCTTTTTATGGCAAAAAGGTATGCATTCCCATTATTTTCGGGCAAAAAGGCAGAAATTCCCCGTATTTAGGAGCAAAATTGCAGAAATTCCCCTAATTTTGGGGCAAAAGGCAGAAATTCCCTTCATTTTGGGGCAAAAATCAGAAAATCCCCTTATTTTGGGGCAAAATTCCAG
Organism: Micromys minutus; assembly: GCF_963924665.1. Classification (NCBI taxonomy): domain Eukaryota; kingdom Metazoa; phylum Chordata; class Mammalia; order Rodentia; family Muridae; genus Micromys; species Micromys minutus. The sequence goes on along the minus strand of NW_027667806.1, from coordinate 831,140 downwards.
AAATTTCCTCTATTTTGGGGTAAAATTGCAGGAATTTACCTTATTTTGGGGCAAAATTGCAGAAATTTCCATTATTTGGTGTAAAATTGCAGAAATTTCACTTATTTTCAGGTAAAAAGGCTGAAATTTCCATTATTTTGGGGCAAAAGATGAGAAATTCGTCTTATTTTGGGGCAAAATTGCAGAAATTTCCTTTATTATGGGGAAAAATTGCAGAAATTTCACTTATTTCAGAGAAAAAAAGCAAAAATTTTTCTTATTTTGGGACAAAAAGGCAGTAATTCCCATTATTTTGGTGCAAAAGGCAGAAATTCACCTTATTTTGGAGTAAAATTGCAGAAATTTCACATATTTCAGGGCAAAAAGGCAGAACTTTCCCTTATTTTGGGGCAAAATTGCAGAAATTTCACTTATTTCAGGGAAATAAGTCAGAAATTCCCCGTATTTTGGGGCTAAGAAACAGAAATTCCCTTTTTGGGGGGAAAAAGACAGAAATTCAACTTATTTAGAGGTTAAAAAGCCGAAATTCTTCTTATTTTGTACCAAAATTGAAGAAATTTTTCTCTTTTATGGGAAAAACTTATGCATTTCCTCTATTTTCGGGCATAATGCAGAAATTCCATGTATTTTGGAGCAAAATTGCAGAAATTCCCTTAATTCTGGGGCAAAATGGCAGAATTTTTCTATATGTTAGGGAAAAAAGACAGAAATTCTCTTTATTTTGGGGCAAAACTCAGAAATTCCCCTTATTTTGGGGCAAAATTCCAGAAATTTCTCTTATTTTGGGTCAAAATTGCAGAAATTTTACTTATTTTGGGGCAAAATTGCAGAAATTTCACTTATTTCAGGGAACAAAGGCAGAAATTTTCCTTATTTTGGGGCAAAAATGCAGAAATTCCCCTTATTTTGAGGTAAAAAGGCTGAAATTCCGATTATTTGGGGGCAAAAATGCAGAAATTTCCCTTATTTTGGGGCAAAAAAACAGAAATTCTCTTTCTTTTGTGGCAAAAATGCAGAATTTTTTTTTATTTTGGGGCAAAATTGCAGAAATTTCACCTATTTCAGGGCATAATTCAAAAATTCCTTTTATTTTGGGACAAAAAGTCAGAAATTCCGTTTATTTTTGGGTAAAAAGGCATAAATTTCACTTATTTTGAGGTAAAAAGGCAGAAAATCCTCTTATTTTGGGGCAAAAATGAAGAAATTTCCTTTTTTTGTAGCAAAAGGTATACATTCCCCTTACTTTCGGGATAAAAAGCAGAAATTCCCCGTATTTTGAAGCAAAATTGCAGAAATTCTCTCAATTTTCATGCAAAAAGGCAGAAATTCTCCTTATTTTGGGGCAAAAAGACAGAAAATCTCCTTTTTCAGGAGCAAACAGTCAGAAATTCCCCTTGTTTTGGGGAAAAATTGCAGAAATTTCCTTTATATTGGGGCAAAATTGCAGAAATTTCCCTTATTTTGGGGCAAAGTTGCAGAAATTTCACTTATTTCAGGGTAATAAGTCAGAAATTCCCCTTATTTTGGGGCAAAAAAGACAGAAATTCCCTTTGTTTGGGGGGAAAAACACAGAAATTCCACTTATTTAGAGGCAAAAAGGCAGAAATTCAATTTATTTTGGAGCAAAAATGAAGAAATTTCCCTTTTTATAGCAAAAAGGTATGCATTCCCATTATTTTCGGGCAAAAAGACAGAAATTCCCCGTATTTTGGAGCAAAATTGCAGAAATTCCCCTAATTGTGGGGCAAAAGGCAGAAATTACCTTTATTTTGGAGCCAAAATGAAGAAATTTCCCTTTTTATGGCAAAAAGTTATGCATTCCCATTATTTTCGGGCAAAAAGGCAGAAATTCCTTGTATTTTGGAGCAAAATTGCAGAAATTCCCCTAATTTTGGGGCAAAAGGCAGAAATTCCCTTTATTTTGGGGAAAAAAGACAGAAATTCCCTTTGTCTTGAGGGAAAAAGACAGAAATTCCACTTATTTAGAGGTAAAAATGCAGAAATTCCCGTTATTTTGGAGCAAAAATGAAGAAATTTCCCTTTTTATGGCAAAAAGGTATGCATTCCCATTATTTTCGGGCCAAAAGGCAGAAATTCCCCGTATTTTGGAGCAAAATTGCAGAAATTCCCCTAATTTGGGGGCAAAAGGGAGAAATTCCCTTTATTTTGGGGCAAAAATCAGAAATTCTTCTTATTTAGGGGCAGAATTCAAGAAATTTTTTTTTTATTTTGGGGCAAAATTGCAGGAATTTATTTTATTTTGGGGTAAAATTGCAGAAATTTCACTTATTTTTAGGTAAAAAGGCTGAAATTTCCTTTATTTTGGGGTAAAAAGGAAGAAATTCCTTTTATTTTAAGGCAAAATTACAGAAATTTCCTTTATTATGGGGAAAAATTGCAGAAATTTCCTTTATTTTAGGGCAAAATTGCAGAAATTTCACTTATTTCAGAGAAAAAAAGCAAAAATTTTTCTTATTTTGGGGCAAAAAGCCAGAAATTCCCATTATTTTTGGGCAAAAAGTCAGAAATTCACCTTATTTTTGGGTAAAAATGCAGAAATTTCACATATTTCAGGGCAAAAAGTCAAAAATTTCCCTTATTTTTGGGCAAAATTGCAGAAATTTCACTTATTTCAGAGAAAAAAACAAAAATTTTTCTTATTTTGGGGCAAATACTCAGAAATTCACCTTATTTTGGGGTAAAATTGCAGAAATTTCACATATTTCATGGCAAAAAGGCAGAAATTTCCCTTATTTTGGGGCAAAATTGCAGAAACTTCACTTATATCAGGGAAAAAAGGCAGAAATTTTCCTTATTTTGGGGCAAAAATGCAGAAATTCCCCTTATTTTGAGGTAAAAAGGCTGAAATTCCCCTTATTTGGGGGCAAAAAGACAGAAATTCCCCTTATTTTATGGCAAAAATGCAGAAATTTCTTTTATTTTGGGGCAAATTTGCAGAAATTTCACTTATTTCAGGGCATAATTCAAAAATTCCCTTTATTTTGGGGCAAAAAGACAGAAATTCTGTTTATTTTGTGGTAAAAAGGCAGAAATTTCACTAATTTGGGGTAAAAAGGCAGAAATTCCTTTTTTTGGGGGGCAAAAATGAAAAAATTTCTTTTTTTTGTGGCAAAAGGTATACATTTCCCTTACTTTCGGGATAAATAGCAGAAATTCCCCGTATTTTGAAGCAAAATTGCATAAATTCTCTCAATTTTTGGGCAAAAAGAAGAAATTCTTTTTATTTTGAGGCAAAAAGACAGAAAATCTCATTTTTCAGGAGCAAACAGTCAGAAATTCCCCATATTGTGGGGCAAAATTGCAGAAATTTTTTTTACATTGGGGCAAAATTGCAGAAATTTCCCTTATTTTAAGGCAAAATTGCAGAAATTTCACTTATTTCAGGTTAATAAGTCAGAAATTCCCCTTATTTTGGGGCAAAATTGCCAAAATTTCCTTTATATTGTGGCAAAATTGCAAAAATTTCTCTTATTTTGTGGCAAAATTGCAGAAATTTCACTTATTTCAGGGTAATAAGTCAGAAATTCCCCTTATTTTGGGGCCAACAAGACAGAAATTTCCTTTGTTTTGGGGGAAAAAGACAGAAATTCCACTTATTTAGAGGCAAAAAGGCAGAAATTCCCGTTATTTTGGAGCAAAAATGAAGAAATTTCCCTTTTTATGGCAAAAAGGTATGCATTCCCATTATTTTCAGGCAAAAAGGCAGAAATTCCCTATATTTTGGAGCAAAATTGCAGAAATTCTTCTAATTTTGGGGCAAAAGACAGAAATTCCCCTTATTTTGGGGCAAAATTCCAGAAATTTCCTTTATTTTGGGGCAAAATTGCAGGAATTTACCTTATTTTGGGGCAAAATTGCAGAAATTTCACATATTTGGTTCAAAATTGCAGAAATTTTACTTATTTTCAGGTAAAAAGGCTGAAATTTCCTATATTTTGGGGCAAAAAGGGAGAAATTCCCCTTATTTTGGGGCAAAATTGCAGAAATTTCCATTATTATGGGGAAAAATTGCAGAAATTTCCCTTATTTTAGGGCAAAATTGCAGAAATTTCATTATTTCAGAGAAAAAAATCAAAAATTTTTCTTTTTTTTGGGCAAAAAAGTAGTAATTCCCATTATTTTGGTGCAAAAAGGCAGAAATTCACCTTATTTTGGGGTAAAATTGCAGAAATTTTACATATTTCAGGGCAAAAAGGTAAAAATTTCCCTTATTTTGGGGCAAAATTGCAGAAATTTCACTTATTTCAGGGTAATAATCAGAAATTTCCCTTATTTTGGGACACAAAAGACAGAAATTCCGTTTGTTTTGGGGGAAAAAGACAGAAATTCCACTTATTTAGAGGCTAAAAAGCCGAAATTCTTCTTATTTTGGAGCAAAAATGAAGAAATTTTCCTTTTTTATGGCAAAAACTTATGCATTTCCTCTATTTTCGGGCAAGATGCAGAAATTCCTTGTATTTTGAAGCAAAATTGCAGAAATTCCCCTAATTCTGGGGCAAAAAGGCAGAAATTCCCTATATGTTGGGGCAAAAAGACAGAAATTCTCCTTATTTTGGGGCATAACTCAGAAATTCCCCTTATTTTGGGGCAAAATTTCAGAAATTTCCCTTATTTTGGGGCAAAATTGCAGAAATTTCACTTATTTTGGGGCAAAATTGCAGAAATGTCACTTATTTCAGGGAAAAAAGGCAGAAAATTTCTATATTTTAGGGCAAAAATGCAGAAATTCCCCTTATTTTGAGGTAAAAAGGCTGAAATTCCTCTTATTTGGGGGCAAAAAGGCAGAAATTTCCCTTATTTTGGGGCAAAAAAAGAGAAATTCCCCTTATTTTGTGGCAAAAATGCAGAAATTTCTTTTATTTTGGGGCAAAATTGCAGAAATTTCACATATTTCAGGGCATAATTCAAAAATTCTTTTTATTTTGGGGCAAAAACAGATATTCCGTTTATTTTTGGGTAAAAAGTAAGAAATTTCACTTATTTTTAGGTAAAAAGGCTGAAATTCCTCTTATTTTGGGACAAAAATGAAGACATTTCCCTTTTTTTTTGAGGCAAAAGGTATACATTCCCCTTACTTTCGGGATAATAAGCAGAAATTCCCCGTTTTTTGAAGCAAAATTGCAGAAATTATCTCAATTTTCGTCCAAAAAGGCAGAAATTCTTTTTATTTTGGGGCAAAAAGACAGAAAATCTCCTTTTTCGAAAGCAAACAGTTAGAAATTCCCCTTATTTTGGGGCAAAATTGCAGAAATTTCCTTTACATTGGGGCAAAATTGAAAAAATTTCCCTTATTTTGGGGCAAAGTTGGAGAAATTTCACTTATTTCAGGGTAATAAGTCAGAAATTCTTCTTTTTTTGAGGCAAAAAAGACAGAAATTCCCTTTGTTTTGGGGGAAAAAGACAGAAATTCCACTTATTTAAAGGCAAAAAGGAAGAAATTCCACTTATTTTGGTGCAAAAATGAAGAAATTTCCCTTTTTATGGCAAAAAGGTATGCATTCCCATTATTTTCGGGCAAAAAGGCAGAAATTCCCTGTATTTTGGAGCAAAATTGCAGAAATTCCCCTAATTTTGGGGCAAAAGGCAGAAATTCCCTTTATTTTGGGGCAAAAATCATAAATTCCCCTTATTTTGGGTCAAAATTCCAGAAATTTCCTTTATTTTGGGGCAAAATTGCAGGAATTTACCTTGTTTTGGGGCAAAATTGCAGAAATTTCACTTATTTCTGGTAAAAAGTTTGAAATTTCCTTTACTTTGGGGCAAAAAAGAAGAAATTCCTCTTATTTTGGGGCAAAATTTCAGAAATTTTACTTATTATGGAGAAAAATTGCAGAAATTTTCCATATTTAGGGCAAAATTGCAGAAATTTCACTTATTTCAGAGAAAAAAAGCAAAATTTTTTTTATTTTGAAACAAAAAGGCAGAAATTCCCATTATTTTGGGCAAAAAGGCAGAAATTCACCTTATTTTGGGGTAAAATTGCAGAAATTTCACATATTTCAGGGCAAAAAGGCAGAAATTTCCCTTATTTTGGGGCAAAATTGCAGAAATTTCACTTATTTTAGGGTAATAAGTCAGAAATTCCCCTTATTTTGGGGAAAAATACAGAAATTCCCTTTGTTTTGGAGAAAAAAGACAGAAATTCCACTTATTTAGAGGCTAAAAAGCCGAAATTCTTCTTATTTTGGAGCAAAAATGAAGAAATTTTCCTCGTTTATTTCAAAAAGTTATGCATTCCCCTTATTTTCGGGCAAAAGGGCAGAAATTCCCTGTATTTTGGAGCAAAATTGCAGAAATTCCCCTAATAGTGGGGCAAAAAGGCAGAAATTCCCTATATGTTGGGGCGAAAACACAGAAATTCTCCTTATTTTGGGGCAAAACTCAGAAATTCCCCTTATTCTGGGGCAAAATTGCAGAAATATCACTTATTTTGGGCAAAATTGCAGAAATTTCACTTATTTCAGGGTGAAAAAGGAATTTTGTTATTTTGGGGCAAAAAGGCAGATATTCCCCTTATTTTGAGGTAAAAAGGCTGAAATTCCCCTTATTTGGGGTCAAAAAGGCAGAAATATCCTTTATTTTGGGGCAAAATTGCAGAAATTTCACTTATTACAGGGTAATAAGTCACAAATTCCCCTTAATTTGGGGCAAAAAAGACAGAAATTCCCTTTGTTTTGGGGGAAAAAGAAGAAATTCCACTTATTTAGAGGCAAGAAGGCAGAAATTCCCCTTATTTTGCAGCAAAAATGAAGAAATTTCCCTTTTTATGGCAAAAAGGTATGCATTCCCATTATTTTCGGGCAAAAAGGCAGAAATTCCCCATATTTTGCGGCAAAATTGCAGAAATTCCCCTAAATTTGGGGCAAAAGGCAGAAATTCCATTTATTTTGGGGCAAAAATCATAAATTCCCCTTATTTTGGGACAGAATTCAAGAAATTTTTTTTTATTTTGGGGCAAAATTGCAGGAATTTACCTTATTATGGGACAAAATTGCAGAAATTTTTCTTATTTGGGGCAAAATTGCAGAAATTTCACTTATTTTCAGGTAAAAAGGCTGAAATTTCCTTTAGTTTGGGGCAAAAAGAAAGAAATTCCCCTTATTTTGGGGCAAAATTGCAGAAATTTCCCATATTATTGGGAAAAATTGCAGAAATTTTCCTTATTTTAGAGCAAAATAGCAGCAATTTACTTATTTCAGAGAAAAAAAGCAAAAATTTTTCTTATTTTGGGGCAAAAAGGCAGAAATTCCCATTATTTTGGGGCAAAAAATGAGAAATTCACCTTATTTTGAGGTAAAATTGCAGAAATTTCACAGATTTCAGGTCAAAAAAGCAGAAATTTCCTTTATTTTGGGGCAAAATTGCAGAAAATTCACTTATTTCAGGGTAATAAGTCAGAAATTCCCCTTATTTTGGGCCAAAAAAACCAGAAATTTCCTTTGTTTTGGGGGAAAAAGACAGAAATTCCACTTATTGAGAAGCATAAAGGCAGAAATTCCTTTTATTTTGGAGCAAAAATGAAGAAATTTCCCTTCTTTATGGCAAAAAGTTATGCATTCCTCTTATTTTCGTGCAAAAAGGCAGAAATTCCCTGTATTTTGGAGCAAAATTGCAGAAATTCCCCTAATTGTGGTGCAAAAAGGCAGAAATTTTCTATATGTTGGGGCAAAAAGACAGAAATTCTCCTTATTTTGGGGCAAAACTCAGAAATTCCACTTATTTTGGGGCAATATTGCAGAAATTTCACTTACTTCAGGGAAAAAAGGCAGAAATTTTCCTTATTTTGGGGCAAAAAAGCAGAAATTCCTAATATTTTGTGGCAAAAATGCAGAAATTCTTCTTATTTTGAGGTAAAAAAGATGAAATTCCTCTTATTTGAGGGCAAAAAGGAAAAAATTTCCCTTATTTTGGGGCAAAATTGCAGAAACCTCACTTATTTCAGAGTAATAAGTTAGAAATTTTTCTTATTTTGGGGCAAAAAAGACAGAATATCCCTTTGTTTTGGGGGAAAAAAACAGAAATTCCACTTATTTAGAGCCAAAAAAGCAGAAATTCCCATTATTTTGAAGCAAAAATGAAGAAATTTCCCTTTTTTTAGGCAAAAAGGTATGCATTCTTCTTATTTTCGGGCAAAAAGGCAGAAATTCCTCGTATATTGGAGCAAAATTGCAAAAATTCCCCTAATTGTGGGGCAAAAATGCAGAAATTCCCTATATGTTGGGGCAAAAGACAGAAATTCTCCTTATTTTGAGGCAAAACTCAAATATTCCACTTATTTTGGGGCAAAATTCCAGAAATTTCCCTTATTCTGGGGCAAAATTGCAGAAATTTCACTTATTTTGGGCAAAATTGCAGAAATTTCACTTATTTCATGGAAAAAAAGGAATTTTGTTATTTTGGGGCAAAAAGGCAGAAATTCCCCTTATTTTGAGGTAAAAAGGCTGAATTTCCCCTTATTTGGGGGCAAAAAGGCAGAAATATCTCTTATTTTGGAGCAAAATTGCAGAAATTTAACTTATAACAGGGTAATAAGTCAGAAATTCTTCTTAATTTGGGGCAAAAAAGACAGAAATTCCCTTTGTTTTAGGGGAGAAAGAAGAAATTCACTTATTTAGAGGCAAGAAGGCAGAAATTCCCCTTATTTTGGTGCAAAAATGAAGAAAAATCCCATTTTATGGCAAAAAGGTATGCATTCCCATTATTTTCGGGCAAAAGGCAGAAATTCCCCATATTTTGGGGCAAAAAGGCAGAAATTCACCTTATTTTGGGGTAAAATTGCAGAAATTTTACATATTTCAGGGCAAAAAAGGTAAAAATTTCCCTTATTTTGGGGCAAAATTGCAGAAATTTCACTTATTTCAGGGTAATAATCAGAAATTTCCCTTATTTTGGGACAGAAAAGAGAGAAATTCCTTTTGTTTTGGGGGAAAAAGACAGAAATTCCACTTATTTAGAGGCTAAAGAGCCGAAATTCTTCTTATTTTGGAGCAAAAATGAAGAAATTTTCCTTTTTTATGGCAAAAACTTATGCATTTCCTCTATTTTCGGGCAAGATGCAGAAATTCCTTGTATTTTGAAGCAAAATTGCAGAAATTCCCCTAATTCTGGGGCAAAAAGGCAGAAATTCCCTATATGTTGGGGCAAAAAGACAGAAATTCTCCTTATTTTGGGGCAAAACTCAGAAATTCCCCTTATTTTGGGGCAAAATTTCAGAAATTTCCCTTATTTTGGGGCAAAATTGCAGAAATTTCACTTATTTTGGGGCAAAATTGCAGAAATTTCACTTATTTCAGGGAAAAAAGGCAGAAAATTTCTATATTTTAGGGCAAAAATGCAGAAATTCCCCTTATTTTGAGGTAAAAAGGCTGAAATTCCTCTTATTTGGGGGCAAAAAGGCAGAAATTTCCCTTATTTTGGGGCAAAAAAACAGAAATTCCCCTTATTTTGTGGCAAAAATGCAGAAATTTCTTTTATTTTGGGGCAAAATTGCAGAAATTTAACATATTTCAGGGCATAATTCAAAAATTCTTTTTATTTTGGGGCAAAAACAGAAATTCCGTTTATTTTTGGGTAAAAAGTAAGAAATTTCACATATTTTTAGGTAAAAAGGCTGAAATTCCTCTTATTTTGGGACAAAAATGAAGACATTTCCCTTTTTTTTGAGGCAAAAGGTCTACATTCCCCTTACTTTCGGGATAATAAGCAGAAATTCCCCGTATTTTGAAGCAAAATTGCAGAAATTATCTCAATTTTCGTCCAAAAAGGCAGAAATTCTCCTTATTTTGGGGCAAAAAGACAGAAAATCTCTTTTTCGAAAGCAAACAGTTAGAAATTCCCCTTATTTTGGGGCAAAATTGAGAAATTTCCTTTACATTGGGGCAAAATTGAAAAAATTTCCCTTATTTTGGGGCAAAGTTGGAGAAATTTCACTTATTTCAGGGTAATAAGTCAGAAATTCCCCTTTTTTTGGGGCAAAAAAGACAGAAATTCCCTTTGTTTTGGGGGAAAAAGACAAAAATTCCACTTATTTAAAGGCAAAAAGGAAGAAATTCCACTTATTTTGGTGCAAAAATGAAGAAATTTCCCTTTTTATGGCAAAAAGGTATGCATTCCCATTATTTTCGGGCAAAAAGGCAGAAATTCCCTGTATTTTGGAGCAAAATTGCAGAAATTCCCCTAATTTTGGGGCAAAAGGCAGAAATTCCCTTTATTTTGGGGCAAAAATCATAAATTCCCCTTATTTTGGGTCAAAATTCCAGAAATTTCCTTTATTTTGGGGCAAAATTGCAGGAATTTACCTTGTTTTGGGGTAAAATTGCAGAAATTTCACTTATTTCTGGTAAAAAGGCTGAAATTTCCTTTACTTTGGGGCAAAAAAGAAGAAATTCCTCTTATTTTGGGGCAAAATTTCAGAAATTTTACTTATTATGGGGAAAAATTGCAGAAATTTTCCTTATTTTAGGGCAAAATTGCAGAAATTTCACTTATTTCAGCTAAAAAAAGCAAATTTTTTTTTTTATTTTGAAACAAAAAGGCAGAAATTCCCATTATTTTGGGCAAAAAGGCAGAAATTCACCTTATTTTGGGGTAAAATTGCAGAAATTTCACATATTTCAGGGCAAAAAGGCAGAAATTTCCCTTATTTTGGGGCAAAATTGCAGAAATTTCACTTATTTTAGGGTAATAAGTCAGAAATTCCCCTTATTTTGGGGAAAAATACAGAAATTCCCTTTGTTTTGGGGGAAAAGACAAAAATTCCACTTATTTAGAGGCTAAAAAGCCGAAATTCTTCTTATTTTGGAGCAAAAATGAAGAAATTTTCCTCGTTTATTTCAAAAAGTTATGCATTCCCCTTATTTTCGGGCAAAAGGGCAGAAATTCCCTGTATTTTGGAGCAAAATTGCAGAAATTCCCCTAATAGTGGGGCAAAAAGGCAGAAATTCCCTATATGTTGGGGCGAAAACACAGAAATTCTCCTTATTTTGGGGCAAAACTCAGAAATTCCCCTTATTTTGGGGCAATATTCCAGAAATTTCCCTTATTCTGGGGCAAAATTGCAGAAATTTCACTTATTTTGTGCAAAATTGCAGAAATTTCACTTATTTCAGGGTAAAAAAGGAATTTTGTTATTTTGGGGCAAAAAGGCAGAAATTCCCCTTATTTTGAGGTAAAAAGGCTGAAATTCCTCTTATTTGGGGTCAAAAAGGCAGAAATTTCCTTTATTTTGGGGCAAAATTGCAGAAATTTCACTTATTACAGGGTAATAAGTCACAAATTCCCCTTAATTTGGGGCAAAAAAGACAGAAATTCCCTTTGTTTTGGGGGAAAAAGAAGAAATTCCACTTATTTAGAGGCAAGAAGGTAGAAATTCCCCTTATTTTGCAGCAAAAATGAAGAAATTTCCCTTTTTATGGCAAAAAGGTATGCATTCCCATTATTTTCGGGCAAAAAGGCAGAAATTTCCCATATTTTGGGGCAAAATTGCAGAAATTCCCCTAAATTTGGGGCAAAGGCAGAAATTCCATTTATTTTGGGGCAAAAATCATAAATTCCCCTTATTTTGGGACAGAATTCAAGAAATTTTTTTTTATTTTGGGGCAAAATTGCAGGAATTTACCTTATTATGGGGCAAAATTGCAGAAATTTTTCTTATTTGGGGCAAAATTGCAGAAATTTCACTTATTTTCAGGTAAAAAGGCTGAAATTTCCTTTAGTTTGGGGCAAAAAGAAAGAAATTCCCGTTATTTTTGGGCAAAATTGCAGAAATTTCCCATATTATTGGGAAAAATTGCAGAAATTTTTCTTATTTTAGAGCAAAATAGCAGCAATTTACTTATTTCAGAGAAAAAAAGCAAAAATTTTTCTTATTTTGGGGCAAAAAGGCAGAAATTCCCATTATTTTGGGGCAAAAAATGAGAAATTCACCTTATTTTGAGGTAAAATTGCAGAAATTTCACAGATTTCAGGGCAAAAAAGCAGAAATTTCCTTTATTTTGGGGCAAAATTGCAGAAAATTCACTTATTTCAGGGTAATAAGTCAGAAATTCCCCTTATTTTGGGCCAAAAAAACCAGAAATTTCCTTTGTTTTGGGGGAAAAAGACAGAAATTCCACTTATTGAGAAGCATAAAGGCAGAAATTCCTTTTATTTTGGAGCAAAAATGAAGAAATTTCCCTTCTTTATGGCAAAAAGTTATGCATTCCTCTTATTTTCGTGCAAAAAGGCAGAAATTCCCCGTATTTTGGAGCAAAATTGCAGAAATTCCCCTAATTGTGGTGCAAAAAAGCAGAAATTTTCTATATGTTGGGGCAAAAAGACAGAAATTCTCCTTATTTTGGGGCAAAACTCAGAAATTCCACTTATTTTGGGGCAATATTGCAGAAATTTCACTTACTTCAGGGAAAAAAGGCAGAAATTTTCCTTATTTTGGGGCAAAAAAGCAGAAATTCCTAATATTTTGTGGCAAAAATGCAGAAATTCTTCTTATTTTGAGGTAAAAAAGATGAAATTCCTCTTATTTGAGGGCAAAAAGGAAAAAATTTCCCTTATTTTGGGGCAAAATTGCAGAAACCTCACTTATTTCAGAGAAATAAGTTAGAAATTTTTCTTATTTTGGGGCAAAAAAGACAGAATATCCCTTTGTTTTGGAGGAAAAAAACAGAAATTCCACTTATTTAGAGCCAAAAAGCAGAAATTCCCATTATTTTGAAGCAAAAATGAAGAAATTTCCCTTTTTGTAGGCAAAAAGGTATGCATTCTTCTTATTTTCGGGCAAAAAGGCAGAAATTCCTCGTATATTGGAGCAAAATTGCAAAAATTCCCCTAATTGTGGGGCAAAAATGCAGAAATTCCCTATATGTTGGGGCAAAAGACAGAAATTCTCCTTATTTTGAGGCAAAACTCAGAAATTCCACTTATTTTGGGGCAAAATTCCAGAAATTTCCCTTATTCTGGGGCAAAATTGCAGAAATTTCACTTATTTTGGGCAAAATTGCAGAAATTTCACTTATTTCAGGGAAAAAAAGGAATTTTGTTATTTTGGGGCAAAAAGGCAGAAATTCCCCTTATTTTGAGGTAAAAAGGCTGAATTTCCCCTTATTTGGGGGCAAAAAGGCAGAAATATCTCTTATTTTGGGGCAAAATTGCAGAAATTTAACTTATAACAGGGTAATAAGTCAGAAATTCTTCTTAATTTGGGGCAAAAAAGACAGAAATTCCCTTTGTTTTAGGGGAAAAAGAAGAAATTCACTTATTTAGAGGCAAGAAGGCAGAAATTCCCCTTATTTTGGTGCAAAAATGAAGAAAAATCCATTTTATGGCAAAAAGGTATGCATTCCCATTATTTTCGGGCAAAAGGCAGAAATTCCCTATATTTTGGGGCAAAAAGGCAGAAATTCACCTTATTTTGGGGTAAAATTGCAGAAATTTTACATATTTCAGGGCAAAAAGGTAAAAATTTCCCTTATTTTGGGGCAAAATTGCAGAAATTTCACTTATTTCAGGGTAATAATCAGAAATTTCCCTTATTTTGGGACAGAAAAGAGAGAAATTCCTTTTGTTTTGGGGGAAAAAGACAGAAATTCCACTTATTTAGAGGCTAAAGAGCCGAAATTCTTCTTATTTTGGAGCAAAAATGAAGAAATTTTCCTTTTTTATGGCAAAAACTTATGCATTTCCTCTATTTTCGGGCAAGATGCAGAAATTCCTTGTATTTTGAAGCAAAATTGCAGAAATTCCCCTAATTCTGGGGCAAAAAGGCAGAAATTCCCTATATGTTGGGGCAAAAAGACAGAAATTCTCCTTATTTTGGGGCAAAACTAAGAAATTCCCCTTATTTTGGGGCAAAATTCCAGAAATTTCCCTTATTTTGGGGCAAAATTGCAGAAATTTCACTTATTTTGGGGCAAAATTGCAGAAATTTCACTTATTTCAGGAAAAAAAGGCAGAAAATTCCTTATTTTAGGGCAAAAATGCAGAAATTCCCCTTATTTTGAGGTAAAAATGCAGAAATTCCCCTTATTTGTGGGCAAAAAGGCAGAAATTTCCCTTATTTTGGGGCAAAAAAACAGAAATTCCCCTTATTTTGTGGCAAAAATGCAGAAATTTCTTTTATTTTGGGGCAAAATTGCAGAAATTTCAATTATTTCAGGGCATAATTCAAAAATTCCTTTTATTTTGGGGCAAAAAGACAGAAATTCCGTTTATTTTTGGGTAAAAAGTAAGAAATTTCACTTATTTTTAGGTAAAAAGGCTGAAATTCCTCTTATTTTGGGACAAAAATGAAGACATTTCCCTTTTTTTTTGAGGCAAAAGGTATACATTTCCCTTACTTTCTGGATAATAAGCAGAAATTCCCCGTATTTTGAAGCAAAATTGCAGAAATTCTCTCAATTTTCGTGCAAAAAGGCAGAAATTCTCTTTATTTTGGAGCAAATAGACAGAAAATCTTCTTTTTCGGGAGCAAACAGTTAGAAATTCCCCTAATTTTGGGGCAAAATTGCAGAAATTTTATTTACATTGGGGCAAAATTGAAAAAATTCCCCTTATTTTGGGGCAAAGTTGGAGAAATTTCACTTATTTCAGGGTAATAAGTCAGAAATTCCCCTTTTTTGGGGGCAAAAAAGACAGAAATTCGCTTTGTTTTGGGGGAAAAAGACAGAAATTCCACTTATTTATAGGCAAAAAGGAAGAAATTCCACTTATTTTGGAGCAAAAATGAAGAAATTTCCCTTTTTATGGCAAAAAGGTATGCATTCCCATTATTTTCGGGCAAAAAGGCAGAAATTCCCTGTATTTTGGAGCAAAATTGCAGAAATTCCCCTAATTTTGGGGCAAAAGGCAGAAATTCCCTTTATTTTGGGGCAAAAATCATAAATTCCCCTTATTATGGGGCAAAATTCCAGAAATTTCCTTTATTTTGGGGCAAAATTGCAGGAATTTACCTTGTTTTGGGGCAAAATTGCAGAAATTTCCATTATTAGGGGCAATATTGCAGAAATTTCACTTTTTTCTGGTAAAAAGGCTGAAATTTGCTTTACTTTGGGGCAAGAAGAAAGAAATTCCTCTTATTTTGGGGCAAAATTTCAGAAATTTCCATTATTATGGGGAAAAATTGCAGAAATTTCCCTTATTTTAGGGCAAAATTGCAGAAATTTCACTTATTTCAGAGAAAAAAAAGCAAAATTTTTTCTTATTTTGAAACAAACAGGCAGAAATTCCCATTATTTTGGGGCAAAAAGGCAGAAATTCACCTTATTTTGGGGATAAATTGCAGAAATTTCACATATTTCAGGGCAAAAAGGCAGAAATTTCCCTTATTTTGGGGCAAAATTGCAGAAATTTCCTTTACATTGGGCAAAATTGAAAAAATGTCCCTTATTTTGGGGTAAAGTTGCAGAAATTTCACTTATTTCAGGGTAATAAGTCAGAAATTCCCCTTATTTTGGGGCAAAAAAGACAGAAATTCCCTTTGTTTTGGGGAAAAAAGACAGAAATTCCACTTATTTAAAGGCAAAAAGGAAGAAATTCCACTTATTTTGGAGCAAAAATGAAGAAATTTCCCTTTTTATGGCAAAAAGGTATGCATTCCCATTATTTTCGGGAAAAAAAGCAGAAATTCCCTGTATTTTGGAGCAAAATTGCAGAAATTCCCCTCCTTTTGGGGCAAAAGGCAGAAATTCCCTTTATTTTGAGGCAAAAATCATAAATTCCCCTTATTTTGGGGCAAAATTCCAGAAATTTCCTTTATTTTGGGGCAAAATTGCAGGAATTTACCTTGTTTTGGGGCAAAATTGCAGAAATTTCCATTATTTGGGGCAAAATTGCAGAAATTTCACTTATTTCAGGTAAAAGGCTGAAATTTCCTTTACTTTGGGGCAAAAAGCGAGAAATTCCTCTTATTTTGGGGCAAAATTTCAGAAATTTCCCTTATTATGGGGAAAAATTGCAGAAATTTCCCTTATTTTAGGGCAAAATTGCAGAAATTTCACTTATTTCAGAGAAAAAATGCAAAATTCTTTCTTATTTTGAAACAAAAAGGCAGAAATTCCCATTATTTTGGGGCAAAAAGGCAGAAATTCACCTTATTTTGGGGTAAAATTGCAGAAATTTCACATATTTCAGGGCAAAAGGCAGAAATTTCCCTTATTTTGGGGCAAAATTGCAGAAATTTGTCTTATTTCAGGGTAATAAGTCAGAAATTCCCCTTATTTTGGTGAAAAATACAGAAATTCCCTTTGTTTTGGGGGAAAAAGACAGAAATTCCACTTATTTAGAGGCTAAAAAGCCGAAATTCTTCTTATTTTGGAGCAAAAATGAAGAAATTTTTCTCGTTTATTTCAAAAAGTTATGCATTCCCCTTTTTTTCGGGCAAAAAGGCAGAAATTCCCTGTATTTTGGAGCAAAATTGCGGAAATTCCCCTAATTGTGGGGCAAAAAGGCAGAAATTCCCTATATGTTGGGGCGAAAACACAGAAATTCTCCTTATTTTGTGGCAAAACTCAGAAATCCCCCTTATTTTGGGGCAAAATTCCAGAAATTTCACTTATTTCAGGGTAAAAAAGGAATTTTGTTATTTTGGGGCAAAAAGGCAGAAATTCCCCTTATTTTGAGGTAAAAAGGCTGAAATTCTCCTTATTTGGGGTCAAAAAGGCAGAAATATCCTTTATTTTGGGGCAAAATTGCAGAAATTTCACTTATACAGCGTAATAAGTCACAAATTCCCCTTAATTTGGGGTAAAAAAGACAGAAATTCCCTTTGTTTTGGGGGAAAAAGAAGAAATTCCACTTATTTAGAGGCAAGAAGGCAGAAATTCCCCTTATTTTGCAGCAAAAATGAAGAAATTTCCCTTTTTATGGCAAAAAGGTATGCATTCCCAATATTTTCGGGCAAAAAGGCAGAAATTCCCGATATTTTGGGGCAAAATTGCAGAAATTCCCCTAAATTTGGGGCAAAAGGCAGAAATTCCCTCTATTTTGGGGCAAAAATCATAAATTCCCCTTATTTTGGGGCAAAATTCAAGAAATTTCCATTATTTTGGGGCAAAATTGCAGGAATTTACCTTATTTTGGGGCAAAATTGCAGAAATTTTTCTTATTTGGGGAAAAATTGCAGAAATTTCACTTATTTTCAGGTAAAAAGGCTGAAATTTCCTTTAGTTTGGGGCAAAAAGGAAGAAATTCCCCTTATTTTGGGGCAAAATTGCAGAAATTTCCCTTATTATTGGGAAAAATTGCAGAAATTTTCCTTATTTTAGAGCAAAATTGCAGCAATTTCACTTATTTCAGAGAAAAAAAGCAAAAATTTTTCTTATTTTGTGGCAAAAATGCAGAAATTTCTTTTATTTTGGGGCAAAAATGAAGAAAATCCTTTTTTTGTGGGAAAAGGTATACATTCCTCATACTTTCGGGATTAATAGCAGAAATTCCCCGTATTTTGAAGCAAAATTGCAGAAATTCTCATAATTTTCATGCAAAAAGGCAGAAATTCTCCTTATTTTGGGGCAAAAAGACAGAAAATCTCCTTTTTTCAGGAGCAAACAGTCAGAATTTCCCCTTATTTTGGGGCAAAATTGCAGAAATTTCGTTTACATTGGGGCAAAATTGCAGAAATTTTATTTTAGGGCAAAATTGCAGTAATTTCACTTATTTCAGGGTAATAAGTCAGTAATTTCCCTTATTTTGGGGCAAAAAAGACAGAAATTCCCTTTGTTTTGGGGGAAAAAGACAGAAATTCCATTTATTTAGAGGCAAAAAGGCAGAAATTCCCCTTATTTTGGAGCAAAAATGAAGAAATTTCCCTTTTTATGGCAAAAAGGTATGCATTCCCATTGTTTTCGGGCAAAAAGGCAGATATTCCCCGTATTTTGGAGCAAAATTGCAGAAATTCCCCTAATTTTGGGGCAAAAGGCAGAAATTCCCTTTATTTTGGGGCAAAAATCAGAAATTCCTAATATTTTGGGGCAAAATTCCAGAAATTTCCTTTATTTTGGGGCAAAATTGCAGGAATTTACCTTATTTTGGTGCAAAATTGAAGAAATTTCTCTTATTTGAGGCAAAATTGCAGAAATTTCACTTATTTTCAGGTAAAAAGTCTGAAATTTTCTTTATTTTGGGGCAAAAAAAAGAATATCCCCTTATTTTGGGGCAAAATTGCAGAAATATCCCTTATTATGGGGAAAAATTGCAGAAATTTCCCTTATTTTAGGACAAAATTGCAGAAATTTAACTTATTTCAGAGAAAAAAACAAAAATTTTTCTTATTTTGGGGCAAAAACTCAGAAATTCACCTTATTTTGAGGTAAAATTGCAGAAATTTCACATATTTCAGGGCAAAAAGGCAGAAATTTCCCTTATTTTGGGGCAAAATTGCAGAAACTTCACTTATATCAGGGAAAAAAGGCAGAAATTTTCCTTATTTTGGGGCAAAAATGCAGAAATTCCCCTTATTTTGAGGTAAAAAGGTTGAAATTCCCCTTATTTGGGGGCAAAAAGACAGAAATTCCCCTTATTTTGTGGCAAAAATGCAGAAATTTCTTTTATTTTGGGGCAAATTTGCAGAAATTTCACTTATTTCAGGGCATAATTCAAAAATTCCTTTTATTTTGGGGCAAAAAGACAGAAATTCTATTTATTTTGGGGTAAAAAGTCAGAAATTTCACTTATTTTGAGGTAAAAATGCAGAAATTCCTTTTTTTGGGGGGCAAAAATGAAGAAATTTCCCTTTTTTGTGGCAAAAGGTATACATTTCCTTTACTTTCGGGATAAAAAGCAGAAATTCCTTGTATTTTGAAGCAAAATTGCATAAATTCTCTCAATTTTTGGGCAAAAAGGCAGAAATTCTTTTTATTTTGAGGCAAAATGACAGAGAATCTCCTTTTTCAGGAGCAAACAGTCAGAAATTCCCCATATTGTGGGGCAAAATTGCAGAAATTTTTTTTACATTGGGGAAAAATTGCAGAAATTTCCCTTATTTTAAGGCAAAATTGCAGAAATTTCACTCATTTCAGGTTAATAAGTCAGAAATTTCCCTTATTTTGGGGCAAAATTGCCAAAATTTCCTTTACATTGTGGCAAAATTGCAGAAATTTTTCTTATTTGTGGCAAAATTGCAGAAATTTCACTTATTTCAGGGTAATAAGTCAGAAATTCCCCTTATTTTGAGGCAAACAAGACAGAAATTCCCTTTGTTTTGGGGGAAAAAGACAAAAATTCCACTTATTTATAGGCAAAAATGCAGAAATTCACGTTATTTTGGAGCAAAAATGAAGAAATTTCCCTTTTTATGGCAAAAAGGTATGCATTCCCATTATTTTCTGGCAAAAAGGCAGAAATTCCCTATATTTTGGAGCAAAATTGCAGAAATTATTCTAATTTTGGGGCAAAAGGCAGAAATTCCCCTTATTTTGGGGCAAAATTCCAGAAATTTCCTTTATTTTGGGGCAAAATTGCAGGAATTGACCTTATTTTGGGGAAAATTGCAGAAATTTCACTTATTTGGTGCAAAATTGCAGAAATTTTACTTATTTTCAGGTAAAAAGGCTGAAATTTATTTTGGGGCAAAAAGGGAGAAATTCCCCTTATTTTGGGGCAAAATTGCAGAAATTTCCCTTATTATGGGGAAAAATTGCACAAATATCCCTTATTTTAGGGCAAAATTGCAGAAATTTCACTTATTTCAGAGAAAAAAATCAAAATTTTTTCTTATTTTGGGGCAAAAATGTAGAATTTCCCATTATTTTGGGGCAAAAAGGCAGAAATTCACCTTATTTTGGGGTAAAATTGCAGAAATTTTACATATTTCAGGGCAAAAAGGTAAAAATTTCCCTTATTTTGGGGCAAAATTGCAGAAATTTCACTTATTTCATTGTAATAATCAGAAATTTCCCTTATTTTGGAACAGAAAAGACAGGAATTCCCTTTGTTTTGAGGGAAAAAGACAGAAATTCCAGTTATTTAGAGGCTAAAAAGCAGAAATTCTTCTTATTTTGGAGCAAAAATGAAGAAATTTTCCTTTTTTATGGCAAAAACTTATGCATTTCCTCTATTTTCGGGCAAAATGCAGAAATTCCTTGTATTTTGAAGCAAAATTGCAGAAATTCCCCTAATTCTGGGGCAAAAAGGCAGAAATTCCTTATATGTTGGGGCAAAATTCCAGAAATTTCCCTTATTTTGGGGCAAAATTGCAGAAATTTCACTTATTTTGTGGCAAAATTGCAGAAATTTCACTTATTTAAGGGCATAATTTAAAAATTTTTTTTATTTTGGGGCAAAAAAACAGAAATTCCGTTTATTTTGGGGTAAAAAGTCAGAAATTTCCCTTATTTTTAGGTAAAAAGGCTGAAATTCCTCTTATTTTGGGACAAAAATGAAGACATTTCCCTTTTTTTCTGGCAAAAGGTATACATTTCCCTTACTTTCTGGATAATAAGCAGAAATTCCCCGTATTTTGAAGCAAAATTGCAGAAATTCTCTCAATTTTTGTGCAAAAAGGCAGAAATTCTCCTTATTTTGGGGCAATAGACAGAAAATCTTCTTTTTCGGGAGCAAACAATTAGAAATTCCCCTAATTTTAAGGCAAAATTGCAGAAATTTCCTTTACATTGGGGCAAAATTGAAAAAATTTCCCTTATTTGGGGGCAAAGTTGCAGAAATTTCACTTATTTCAGGGTAATAAGTCAGAAATTCCCCTTTTTTGGGGGCAAAAAAGACAGATATTCCCTTTGTTTTGGGGGAAAAAGACAGAAATTCCACTTATTTAAAGGTAAAAAGGAAGAAATTCCACTTATTTTGGAGCAAAAATGAAGAAATTTCCCTTTTTATGGCAAAAAGGTATGCATTCCCATTATTTTCGGGCAAAAAGGCAGAAATTCCCTGTATTTTGGAGCAAAATTGCAGAAATTCCCCTAATTTTGGGGCAAAAGGCAGAAATACCCTTTATTTTGGGGCAAAAATCATAAATTCCCCTTATTTTGGGGCAAAATTCCAGAAATTTCCTTTATTTTGGGGCAAAATTGCAGGAATTTACCTTGTTTTGGGGCAAAATTGCAGAAATTTCCATTATTTGGGGCAAAATTGCAGAAATTTCACTTATTTCTAGTAAAAAGGCTGAAATTTCCTTTACTTTGGGGCAAAAGGAAGAAATTCCTCTTATTTTGGGGCAAAATTTCAGAAATTTCCCTTATTATGGGGAAAAATTGCAGAAATTTCCCTTATTTTAGGGCAAAATTGCAGAAATTTCAATTATTTCAGAGAAAAAAAGCAAAATATTTTCTAATTTTGAAACAAAAAGGCAGAAATTACCATTATTTTGGGGCAAAAAGGCAGAAATTCACCTTATTTTGGGGATAAATTGCAGAAATTTCACATATTTCAGGGCAAAAAGGCAGAAATTTCCCTTATTTTGGGGCAAAATTGCAGAAATTTCCTTTACATTCGGGCAAAATTGAAAAAATTTCCCTTATTTTGGGGTAAAGTTGCAGAAACTTCACTTATTTCAGGGTAATAAGTCTGAAATTCCCCTTATTTTGGGGCAAAAAAGACAGAAATTCCCTTTGTTTTGAGGTAAAAAGGCTGAAATTCCCCTTATTTGGGGTCAAAAAGGCAGAAATATCCTTTATTTTGGGGCAAAATTGCAGAAATTTCACTTATTACAGGGTAATAAGTCACAAATTCCCCTTAATTTGGGGCAAAAAAGACAGAAATTCCCTTTGTTTTGGGGGAAAAAGAAGAAATTCCACTTATTTAGAGGCAAGAAGGCAGAAATTCCAATTATTTTGCGGCAAAAATGAAGGAATTTCCCTTTTTATGACAAAAAGGTATGCATTCCCATTATTTTCCGGCAAAAAGGCAGAAATTTCCCATATTTTGGGGCAAAATTGCAGAAATTCCCCTAAATTTGGGGCAAAAGGCAGAAATTCCATTTATTTTGGGGCAAAAATCATAAATTCCCCTTATTTTGGGGAAAAATTCAAGAAATTTCCTTTATTTTGGGGCAAAATTGCAGGAATTTACCTTATTTTGGGGCAAAATTGCAGAAATTTTTCTTATTTGGGGCAAAATTGCAGAAATTTCACTTATTTTCAGGTAAAAAGGCTGAAATTTCCTTTAGTTTGGGGCAAAAAGGGAGAAATTCCCCTTATTTTGGAGCAAAATTGCAGAAATTTCCCTTATTATGGGTAAAAATTGCAGAAGTTTCCCTTATTTTAGAGCAAAATTGCAGAAATTTCACTTATTTCAGAGAAAAAAAGCAAAATTTTTTCTTATTTTGAAACAAAAAGGCAGAAATTCCCATTATTTTGGGGCAAAAAGGCAGAAATTCACCTTATTTAGGGGTAAAATTGCAGAAATTTCACATATTTCAGGGCAAAAAGGCAGAAATTTCCCTTATTTTGGGGCAAAATTGCAGAAATTTCACTTATTTCAGGGTAAAAAGTCAGAAATTCCCCTTATTTTGGGGAAAAATACAGAAATTCCCTTTGTTTTGGGGGAAAAAGACAGAAATTCCACTTATTTAGAGGCTAAAAACCCGAAATTCTTCTTATTTTGGAGCAAAAATGAAGAAATTTTCCTCGTTTATTTAAAAAAGTTATGCATTCCCCTTATTTTCATGCAAAAGGGCAGAGATTCCCTGTATTTTGGAGCAAAATTGCAGAAATTCCCATAATTGTGGGGCAAAAAGGCAGTAATTCCCTATATGTTGGGGCGAAAACACAGAAATTCTCTTTATTTTGGGGCAAAATTCCAGAAATTTCCCTTATTCTGGGGCAAAATTGCAGAAATATCACTTATTTTGGGCAAAATTGCAGAAATTTCACTTATTTCAGGGTAAAAAAGGAATTTTTTTATTTTGGGGCAAAAAGGCAGAAATTCCCTTTATTTTGAGGTAAAAAGGCTGAAATTCCCCTTATTTGGGGTCAAAAAGGCAGAAATATCCTTTATTTTGGGGCAAAATTGCAGAAATTTCACTTATTACAGGGTAATAAGTCACAAATTCCCCTTAATTTGGGGCAAAAAAGACAGAAATTCCCTTTGTTTTGGGGGAAAAAGAAGAAATTCCACTTATTTAGAGGCAAGAAGGCAGAAATTCCAATTATTTTGCGGCAAAAATGAAGAAATTTCCCTTTTTATGACAAAAAGGTATGCATTCCCATTATTTTCCGGCAAAAAGGCAGAAATTTCCCATATTTTGGGGCAAAATTGCAGAAATTCCCCTAAATTTGGGGCAAAAGGCAGAAATTCCCTTTATTTTGGGGCAAAAATCATAAATTCCCCTTATTTTGGGGAAAAATTCAAGAAATTTCCTTTATTTTGGGGCAAAATTGCAGGAATTTACCTTATTTTGGGGCAAAATTGCAGAAATTTTTCTTATTTGGGGCAAAATTGCAGAAATTTCACTTATTTTCAGGTAAAAAGGCTGAAATTTCCTTTAGTTTGGGGCAAAAAGGGAGAAATTCCCCTTATTTTGGAGCAAAATTGCAGAAATTTCCCTTATTATGGGTAAAAATTGCAGAAGTTTCCCTTATTTTAGAGCAAAATTGCAGAAATTTCACTTATTTCAGAGAAAAAAAGCAAAATTTTTTCTTATTTTGAAACAAAAAGGCAGAAATTCCCATTATTTTGGGGCAAAAAGGCAGAAATTCACCTTATTTAGGGGTAAAATTGCAGAAATTTCACATATTTCAGGGCAAAAAGGCAGAAATTTCCCTTATTTTGGGGCAAAATTGCAGAAATTTCACTTATTTCAGGGTAAAAAGTCAGAAATTCCCCTTATTTTGGGGAAAAATACAGAAATTCCCTTTGTTTTGGGGGAAAAAGACAGAAATTCCACTTATTTAGAGGCTAAAAACCCGAAATTCTTCTTATTTTGGAGCAAAAATGAAGAAATTTTCCTCGTTTATTTCAAAAAGTTATGCATTCCCCTTATTTTCGTTCAAAAGGGCAGAGATTCCCTGTATTTTGGAGCAAAATTGCAGAAATTCCCATAATTGTGGGGCAAAAAGGCAGTAATTCCCTATATGTTGGGGCGAAAACACAGAAATTCTCTTTATTTTGGGGCAAAATTCCAGAAATTTCCCTTATTCTGGGGCAAAATTGCAGAAATATCACTTATTTTGGGCAAAATTGCAGAAATTTCACTTATTTCAGGGTAAAAAAGGAATTTTTTTATTTTGGGGCAAAAAGGCAGAAATTCCCTTTATTTTGAGGTAAAACGGCTGAAATTCCCCTTATTTGGGGTCAAAAAGGCAGAAATATCCTTTATTTTGGGGCAAAATTGCAGAAATTTCACTTATTACAGGGTAATAAGTCACAAATTCCCCTTAATTTGGGGCAAAAAAGACAGAAATTCCCTTTGTTTTGGGGGAAAAAGAAGAAATTCCACTTATTTAGAGGCAAGAAGGCAGAAATTCCAATTATTTTGCGGCAAAAATGAAGAAATTTCCCTTTTTATGACAAAAAGGTATGCATTCCCATTATTTTCCGGCAAAAAGGCAGAAATTTCCCATATTTTGGGGCAAAATTGCAGAAATTCCCCTAAATTTGGGGCAAAAGGCAGAAATTCCCTTTATTTTGGGGCAAAAATCATAAATTCCCCTTATTTTGGGGAAAAATTCAAGAAATTTCCTTTATTTTGGGGCAAAATTGCAGGAATTTACCTTATTTTGGTGCAAAATTGCAGAAATTTTTCTTATTTGGGGCAAAATTGCAGAAATGTCACTTATTTTCAGGTAAAAAGGCTGAAATTTCCTTTAGTTTGGGGCAAAAAGGGAGAAATTCCCCTTATTTTGGAGCAAAATTGCAGAAATTTCCCTTATTATTGGGAAAAATTGCAGAAATTTTTCTTATTTTAGAGCAAAATTGCAGCAATTTCACTTATTTCAGAGAAAAAAAGCAAAAATTTTTCTTATTTTGTGGCAAAAAGGCAGAAATTCCTATTATTTTGGGGCAAAAAAGGAGAAATTCACCTTATTTTGAGGTAAAATTGCAGAAATTTAACAGATTTCAGGGAGAAAAAGCAGAAATTTCCTTTATTTTGGGGCAAAATTGCAGAAATTTCACTTATTTCAGGGTAATAAGTCAGAAATTCCCATTATTTTGGGCCAAAAAAAACCCAGAAATTCCCTTTGTTTTGGGGGAAAAAGACAGAAATTCCACTTATTGAGAAGCAAAAAGGCAGAAATTCCTTTTATTTTGGACCAAAAATGAAGAAATTTCCCTTTTTTATGGCAAAAAGTTATGCATTCCTCTTATTTTCATGCAAAAAGGCAGAAATTCCCCGTATTTTGTAGCAAAATTGAAGAAATTCCCCTAATTGTGGTGCAAAAAGGCAGAAATTCCCTATATGTTGGGACAAAAAAACAGAAATTCTCCTTATTTTGGTGCAAAACTCAGAAATTTCACTTATTTTGGGGCAATATTGCAGAAATTTCACTTACTTCAGGGAAAATAGGCAGAAATTTCCCTTATTTTGGGGCAAAAAGCAGAAATTCCTAATATTTTGTGGCAAAAATTCAGATAATCCCCTTAGTTTGAGGTAAAAACGGTGAAATTCCCCTTATTTGTGGGCAAAAAGGCAAAAATTTCCCTTATTTTGGGGCAAAATTGCAGAAACCTCACTTATTTCAGAGTAATAAGTCAGAAATTTTTCTTATTTTGGGGCAAAAAAGACAGAAAATCCCTTTATTTTGGGGGAAAAAGACAGAAATTCCACTTATTTAGAGGCAAAAAAGCAGAAACTCCCCTTATTTTGAAGCAAAAATGAAGAAATTTCCCTTTTTTAAGGCAAAAAGGTATGCATTCTTCTTATTTTCGCTCAAAAAGGCAGAAATTCTACGTATATTGGAGCAAAATTGCAAAAATTCCCCTAATTGTGGGGCAAAAATGCAGAAATTCCCTATATGTTGGGGCAAAAGACGGAAATTCTCCTTATTTTGGGGCAAAACTCAGAAATTCCACTTATTTTGGGGCAAAATTCCAGAAATTTCCCTTATTCTGGGGCAAAATTGCAGAAATATCATTTATTTTGTGCAAAATTGCAGAAATTTCACTTATTTCAGGGAAAAAAGGAATTTTGTTATTTTGGGGAAAAAAGGCAGAAATTCCCTATATTTTGAGGTAAAAAGGCTGAAATTCCCCTTATATGGGGGCAAAAAGGCAGAAATATCCCTTATTTTGTGGCAAAATTGCAGAAATTTTACTTATTACAGGGTAATAAGTCAGAAATTCCCCTTAATTTGGGGCAAAAAATACAGAAATTCCCTTTGTTTTGGGGGAAAAAGACAGAAATTCCACTTATTTAAAGGCAAAAAGGAAGAAATTCCACTTATTTTGGAGCAAAAATGAAGAAATTTCCCTTTTTATGGCAAAAAGGTATGCATTCCCATTATTTTCGGGCAAAAAAGCAGAAATTCCCTGTATTTTGGAGCAAAATTGCAGAAATTCCCCTCCTTTTGGGGCAAAAGCAGAAATTCCCTTTATTTTGGGGCAAAAATCATAAATTCCCTTTATATTGGGGCAAAATTCAAGAAATTTCCTTTATTTTGGGGCAAAATTGCAGGAATTTACCTTATTTTGGGGCAAAATTGCAGAAATTTTTTTTATTTGGGGCAAAATTGCAGAAATTTCACTTATTTTCAGGTAAAAAGGCTGAAATTTCCTTTAGTTTGGGGCAAAAAGGGAGAAATTCCCCTTATTTTGGGGCAAAATTGCAGAAATTTCCCTTATTATTGGGAAATATTGCAAAAATTTTCCTTATTTTAGAGCAAAATTGCAGCAATTTCACTTATTTCAGAGAAAAAAAGAAAAAAATTTTTCTTATTTTGGGGCAAAAAGGCAGAAATTCCCATTATTTTGGGGCAAAAAGGCAGAAATTCACCTTATTTTGGGGTAAAATTGCAGTAATTTCACATATTTCAGGGCAAAAAGGCAAAAATTTCCCTTATTTTGGGGCAAAATTGCAGAAATTTCACTTATTTCGGGGTAATAAGTCAGAAATTCCCCTTATTTTGGGGCAAAATACAGAAATTCCCTTTGTTTTGGGGGAAAAAGACAGAAATTCCAGTTATTTAGAGGCAAAAAACAAAATTCTTCTTATTTTGGAGCAAAAATAAAGAAATTTTTCTCGTTTATGGCAAAAGGTTATGCATTCCCCTTATTTTTGGGCAAAAAGGCAGAAATTCCCTGTATTTTGGAGCAAAATTGTAGAAATTCTCATAATTGTGGGGCAAAAAGGCAGAAATTCCCTCTATGTTGGGGCAAAAACACAGAAATTCTCCTTATTTTGGGGCAAAACTCAGAAATTCCCCTTATTTTGGGGCAAAATTCCAGAAATTTCCCTTATTTTGGGGCAAAATTGCAGAAATTTCACTTATTTTGGGGCAAAATTGCAGAAATTTCACTTATTTTGTGGCAAAATTGCAGAAATTTCAATTATTTTTAAGGAAAAAAGCCAGAAATTTTTCTTATTTTGGGGCAAAAATGCAGAAATTTACTTTATTTTGAGGTAAAAATGCTGTAATTCCCCTTATTTGGGGGCAAAACGCAGAAATTTCCTTTATTTTGGGGCAAAGAGACAGAAATTCCCCTTATTTTGTGGCAAAAATGCAAAAATTTCTTTTATTTTGGGGCAAAATTGCAGAAATTTCACATATTTCAGGGCATAATTCAAAAATTCCTTTTATTTTTGGGCAAAATGACAGAAATTCTGTTTATTTTTGTGTAAAAAGGCAGAAATTTCACGTATTTTGAGGTAAAAAGGCAGAAATTGCTCTAATTTTGGGGCAAAAATGAAGAAATTTCCCTTTTTTGTGGCAAAAGGTATACATTCCCCTTACTTTCGGGATAAAAAGCAGAAATTCCCCGTATTTTGAAGCAAAATTGCAGAAATTCTCTCATTTGTCGGGCAAAAAGGCAGAAATTCTCCTTATTTTGTGGTAAAAAGAGAGAAAATCTCCTTTTTCGGGAGCAACCAGTCAGAAATTCCCCTAATTTTGGGGCAAAATTGCAGAAATTTCTTTTACATTGGGGCAAAATTGCAGAAATTTCCCTTATTTTGGGGCTAAATTGCAGAAATTTCACTTATTTAAGGGTAATAAGTCAAAAATTTCCTTTATTTTGAGGCAAAAAAGACAGAAAATCCCTTTGTTTTGGGGGAAAAAGACAGAAATTCCACATATTTAGAGGCAAAAAGGCAGAAATTCCCCTTTTTTTGGAGCAAAAATGAAGAAATTTCCCTTTTTATCGCAAAAATGTATGCATACCCATTATTTTCGGGCAAAAAGGCAGAAATTCCCCGTATTTTGGAGCAAAAGTGCAGAAATTCCCCTTATTTTTGGGCAAAAGGCAGAAATTCCCATTATTTTGGGGCAAAATTCCAGAAATTTCCTTTTTTTGGGGCAAAATTGCAGGAATTTACCTTATTTTGGGGCAAAATTGCAGAAATTTCCCTTATTTGGGGCAAAATTGCAGAAATTTCACTTATTTTCAGGTAAAAAGGCTGAAATTTCCTTTGTTTTAGTGCAAAAAGGATGAAATTCCCCTTATTTTGGGGCAAAATTGCAGAAAATTTTCTTATTATGTGAAAAAATTGCAAAAATTTCCCTTATTTTAGGGCAAAATTGCAGAAATTTCACTTATTTCAGAGAAAAAAAGCAAAAATTTTTCTTATTTTGGGGCAAAAAGGCAGAAATTCCCATTATTTTGGGGCAAAAAGGCAGAAATTGACCTTATTTTGGGGTAAAATTGCAGAAATTTCACATATTTTAGGGAAAACTGTAGAAATTTCCCTTATTTTGGGGCAAAATTGCAGAAATTTCACTTATTTCAGGGTAATAAGTCAGAAATTCCCCTTATTTTGGGGCAAAATACAGAAATTCCTTTGTTTTGGGGGAAAAAGACAGAAATTCCACTTATTTAGAGGCAAAGAAGCAGAAATTCTTCTTATTTTGGAGCAAAAATGAAGAAATTTTTCTCGTTTATGGCAAAAGGTTATGCATTCCCCTTATTTTTGGGCAAAAAGGCAGAAATTCCCTGTATTTTGGAGCAAAATTGCAGAAATTCCCCTAATTGTGGGGCAAAAAGGCAGAAATTCCCTATATGTTGGTGCAAAAACACAGAAATTCTCCTTATTTTGGGGCAAAACTCAGAAATTCCCCTTATTTTGGGGCAAAATTCCAGAAATTTCCCTTATTTTGGGGTAAAATTGCAGAAATTTCACTTATTTTGGGGCAAAATTGCAGAAATTTCAATTATTTTAAGGAAAAAAGCCAGAAATTTTTCTTATTTTGGTGCAAAAATGCAGAAATTCCCCTTATTTTGAGGTAAAATGCTGTAATTTCCCTTATTTGGGGGCAAAACGCAGAAATTTCCTTTATTTTGGGGCAAAGAGACAGAAATTCCCCTTATTTTGTTGCAAAAATGCAGAAATTTCTTTTATTTTGGGGCAAAATTGCAGAAATTTCCCATATTTCAGGGCATAATTCAAAAATTCCTTTTATTTTGGGGCAAAATGAGAGAAATTCCGTTT
This sequence comes from Micromys minutus, assembly GCF_963924665.1. Classification (NCBI taxonomy): domain Eukaryota; kingdom Metazoa; phylum Chordata; class Mammalia; order Rodentia; family Muridae; genus Micromys; species Micromys minutus. The sequence goes on along the minus strand of NW_027667806.1, from coordinate 801,598 downwards.
ATTTTTGTGTAAAAAGGCAGAAATTTCAATTATTTTGAGGTAAAAAGGCAGAAATTGCTCTAATTTTGGGGCAAAAATGAAGAAATTTCCCTTTTTTGTGGCAAAAGGTATACATTCCCCTTACTTTCTGGATAAAAAGCAGAAATTCCCCGTATTTTGAAGCAAAATTGCAGAAATTCTCTCAATTTTCGGGCAAAAAGGCAGAAATTCTCTTTATTTTGGGGTAAAAAGACAGAAAATCTCCTTTTTCGGGAGCAAACAGTCAGAAATTCCCCTAATTTTGGGGCAAAATTGCAGAAATTTCCTTTACATTGGGGCAAAATTGCAGAAATTTCCCTTATTTTGGGGCTAAATTGCAGAAATTTCACTTATTTAAGGGTAATAAGTCAGAAATTTCCCTTATTTTGAGGCAAAAAAGACAGAAAATCTCTTTGTTTTGGAGGAAAAAGACAGAAATTCCACATATTTAGAGGCAAAAAGGCAGAAATTCCCCTATTTTTGGAGCAAAAATGAAGAAATTTCCCTTTTTATGGCAAAACGGTATGCATACCCATTATTTTCGGGAAAAAAAGGCAGAAATTCCCCGTATTTTGGAGCAAAAGTGCAGAAATTCCCCTTATTTTTGGGCAAAAGGCAGAAATTCCCATTATTTTGGGGCAAAATTCCAGAAATTTCCTTTTTTGGGGGCAAAATTGCAGGAATTTACCTTATTTTGGGGCAAATTGCAGAAATTTCCCTAATTTGGGGCAACATTGCAGAAATTTCACTTATTTTCAGGTAAAAAGGCTGAAATTTCCTTTGTTTTAGGGCAAAAAGAAAGAAATTCCCCTTATTTTGGGGCAAAATTGCAGAAATTTTTCTTATTATGTGAAAAAATTGCAAAAATTTCCTTTATTTTAGGGCAAAATTGCAGAAATTTCACTTATTTCAGAGAAAAAAAGCAAAAATTTATCTTATTTTTGGGCAAAAAGGCAGAAATTCCCCTTATTTTGAGGTAAAAAGTCTGAAATTCCCCTTATTTGGGGGCAAAAAGGCAGAAATATCCCTTTTTTGGGGGCAAAATTGCAGCAATTTCACTTATTACAGGGTAATAAGTCAGAAATTCCCCTTAATTTAGGGCAAAAAATACAGAAATTCCCTTTGTTTTGGAGGAAAAAGAAGAAATTCCACTTATTTAGAGGCAAGAGGCAGAAATTCCCCTTATTTTGGAGCAAAAATGAAGAAATTTCCCTTTTTATGGCAAAAAGGTATGCATTCCCATTATTTTTGGGCAAAAAGGCAGAAATTCCCATTATTTTGGGGCAAAATTCCAGAAATTTCCTTTTTTTGGGGCAAAATTGCAGGAATTTACCTTATTTTGGGGCAAAATTGCAGAAATTTCCCTTATTCGGGGCAAAATTGCAGAAATTTCACTTATTTTCAGGTAAAAAGGCTGAAATTTCCTTTGTTTTAGGGCAAAAAGGAAGAAATTCCCCTTATTTTGGGGCAAAATTGCAGAAATTTTTCTTATTATGTGAAAAAATTGCAAAAATTTCCCTTATTTTAGGACAAAATTGCAGAAATTTCACTTATTTCAGAGAAAAAAAGCAAAAATTTTTCTCATTTTGGGGCAAAAAGGTAGAAATTCCCCTTATTTTGAGGGAAAAAGGCTGAAATTCCCCTTATTTGGGGGCAAAAATGCAGAAATATCCCTTATTTTGGGGCAAAATTGCAGCAATTTCACTTATTACGGGGTAATAAGTCAGAAATTCCCCTTAATTTAGGGCAAAAAAGACAGATTCCCTTTGTTTTGGAGGAAAAAGAAGAAATTCCACTTATTTAGAGGCAATAAGGCAGAAATTCCCCTTATTTTAGAGCAAAAATGAAGAAATTTCTCTTTTTATGGCAAAGAGGTATGCATTCCCATTATTTTTGGGCAAAAAGGGAGAAATTCTCCTTATTTTGGGGTAAAATTGCAGAAATTTCCCTTATTATTGGGAAAAATTGCAGAAATTATCCTTATTTTAGGGCGAAACTGCAGTAATTTCACTTATTTCAGAAAAAAAAGCAAAAATTTTTCTTATTTTGGGACAAAAAGGCAGAAATTCCCATTATTTTGGGGCAAAAAGGCAGAAATTCACCTTATTTTGGGGTAAAATTGCAGAAATTTCACATATTTCAGGGCAAAAATGTAGAAATTTCCCTTATTTTGGGGCATAATTGCAGAAATTTCACTTATTTCAGGGTAATAAGTCAGAAATTTTCCTTAATTTGGGGCAAAAAAGACAGAAATTGCCTTTGTTTGTGGAAAAAAGAAGAAATTCCACTTATTTAGAGGCAAGAAGGCAGAAATTCCCCTTATTTTGGAGCAAAAATGAAGAAATTTCCCTTTTTATGGCAAAAAGGTATGCATTCTCATTATTATCGGGCAAAAAGGCAGAAATTCCCCATATTTTGGGGCAAAATTGCAGAAATTCCCCTAAATTTGGGGCAAAAGGCAGAAATTCCCTATATGTTGGGGCAAAAAAGAGAGAAATTCCCTTTGTTTTGGAGGAAAAAGGCAGAAATTCCACTTATTTAGAGGCAAAAAGGCAGAAATTCCCCTTATTTTGGAGTAAAAATGAAGAAATTTCCCTTTTTATGGCAAAAAGGTATGCATTCCCATTATTTTCGGGCAAAAAGGCAGAAATTCCCCGTATTTTCGAGCAAAATTGCAGAAATTCCCCTAATTTTGGGGCAAAAGTCAGAAATTCCCTTTATTTTGGGGCAAAAATCAGAAATTCCTTTTATTTTGGGGCAGAATTCCAGAAATTTTTTTTTTTATTTTGGGGCAAAATTGCAGGAATTTATTTTATTTTGGGGCAAAATTGCAGAAATTTCACTTATTTTTAGGTAAAAAGGCTGAAATTTCCTTTATTTTGGGGTAAAAAGGAAGAAATTCCTTTTATTTTAAGGCAAAACTACAGAAATTTCCCTTATTATGGGAAAAATTGCAAAAATTTCCTTTATTTTAGGGCAAAATTGCAGAAATTTCACTTATTTCAGAGAAAAAAAGCAAAAATTTTTCTTATTTTGGAGCAAAAATGAAGAAATATTTCTCGTTTATTTCAAAAATTATGCATTCCCCTTATTTTCGGGCTAAAAGGCAGAAATTCCCTGTATTTTGGAGCAAAATTGCAGAAATTCCCCTAATTGTGGGGCAAAAAGGCAGAAATTCCCTATATGTTGGGGCAAAAAAAAGAAATTCTCTTTATTTTGGGGCAAAACTCAGAAATTCCCCTTATTTTGGGGCAAAATTCCAGAAATTTTCTTTATTTTGGGGCAAAATTGAAGAAATTTCACTTATTTTGGGGCAAAATTGCAGAAATTTCACTTATTTTAGGGAAAAAAGGCAGAAATTTTCCTTATTTTGGGGCAAAAATGCAGAAATTCCCCTTATTTTGAGGTAAAAAGTCTGAGATTCTTTTTATTTGGAGGCAAAAAGGCAGAAATTTCCCTTATTTTGGGGCAAAAAGACAGAGATTCCCCTTATTTTGTGGCAAAAATGCAGAAATTTCTTTTATTTTGGGGCAAAAATGAAGAAAATACTTTTTTTGTGAGAAAAGGTATACATTCCTCTTACTTTCGGGATTAAAAGTAGAAATTTCCTGTATTTTAAAGCAAAATTGCAGAAATTATCATAATTTTCGGGCAAAAAGGCAGAAATTCTCCTTATTTTGGGGCAAAAAGACAGAAAATCTCTTTTTTTTGGGAGCAAACAGTCAGAATTTCCCCTTATTTTGGGGCAAAATTGCAGAAATTTCATTTACATTGGGGCAAAATTGCAGAAATTTTCCTTATTTTGGGGCAAAATTGCAAAAATTTCACTTATTTCAAGGTAATAAATCATTAATTCCCCTTATTTTGGGGCAAAAACTCAGAAATTCCCATGTTTTGAGGGAAAATGACAGAAATTCCATTTATTTAGAGGCAAAAGGCAGAAATTCCCCTTATTTTGGAGCAAAAATGAAGAAATTTCCCTTTTTATGGCAAAAAGGTATGCATTCCTATTATTTTCGGGCAAAAAGGCAGATATTCCCCGTATTTTGGAGCAAAATTGCAGAAATTCACCTAATTTTGGGGCAAAAGGCAGAAATTCCCTTTAGTTTGGGGCAAAAATCAGAAATTCCCCTTATTTTGGGGCAAAATTCCAGAAATTTCCTTTATTTGGGGGCAAAATTGCAGGAATTTACCTTATTTTGCTGCAAAATTGCAGAAATTTCTCTTATTTGAGGAAAAATTGCAGAAATTTCACTTATTTTCAGGTAAAAAGTCTGAAATTTTCTCTATTTTGGGGCAAAAAGGGAGAAAATCCCCCTATTTTGGGGCAAAATTGCAGAAATTTCTCTTATTATGGGAAAAAATTGCAGAAATTTCCCTTATTTTAGGGCAAAATTGCAGAAATTTCACTTATTTCAGAGAAAAAAACAAAAATTTTTCTTATTTTGGGGCAAAAACTCAGAAATTCACCTTATTTTGGGGTAAAATTACAGAAATTTCACATGTTTCAGGGCAAAAAGGCAGAAATTTCCCTTATTTTGGGGCAAAAATGCAGAAATTTCAATTATATCAGGGAAAAAAGGCAGAAATTTTTCTTATTTTGGGGAAAAAATGCAGAAATTCTCCTTATTTTGAGGTAAAAAGGCTGAAATTCCCCTTATTTGGGGGCAAAAACACAGAAATTCCCCTTATTTTGTGGCAAAAATGCAGAAATTTCTTTTATTTTGGGGCAAATTTGCAGAAATTTCACTTATTTCAGGGCATAATTCAAAAATTCCTTTTATTTTGGGGCAAAAAGACAGAAATTCTGTTCATTTTGGGGTAAAAAAGCAGAAATTTCACTTATTTTGTCGTAAAAAGGCAGAAATTCATCTTTTTTGGGGGCAAAAATGATGAAATTTTCCTTTTTTGTGGCAAAAGGTATACATTTCCCTTACTTTCGGGATAAAAAGCAGAAATTCCTCGTATTTTGAAGCAAAATTGCATAAATTCTCCCAATTTTTGGGCAAAAAGGCAGAAATTCTTTTTATTTTGAGGCAAAAAGACAGAAAATCTCCTTTTTCAGGAGCAAACAGTCAGAAATTCCCCATATTGTGGGGCAAAATTGCAGAAATTTTTTTTACATTGGGGCAAAATTGCAGAAATTTCACTTATTTTAAGGCAAAATTGCAGAAATTTCACTTATTTCAGGTTAATAAGTCAGAAATTCCCCTTATTTTGGGGCAAAATTGCCAAAATTTGCTTTACATAGTGGCAAAATTGCAAAAATCTCTCTTATTTTGTTGCAAAATTGCAGAAATTTCACTTATTTCAATTTAGTAAGTCAGAAATTCCCCTTATTTTGGGGCAAAAAAGACAGAAATTCCCTTTGTTTTGGGGGAAAAAGACAGAAATTCCACTTATTTAGAGGCAAAAAGGCAGAAATTCCCATTATTTTGGAGCAAAAATGAGGAAATTTCACTTTTTATGGCAAAAAAGTATGCATTCCCATTATTTTCAGACAAAAAGGCAAAAATTCCCTGTATTTTGGAGCAAAATTGCAGAAATATTTATAATTTTGGGGCAAAAGGGAGAAATTCCCATTATTTTGGGGCAAAATTCCAGAAATTTCCTTTATTTTGGGGCAAAATTGCAGGAATTTACCTTATTTTGGGGCAAAATTGCAGAAATTTCACCTATTTGGTGCAAAATTGCAGAAATTTTACTTATTTTCAGGTATAAAGGCTGAAATTTCCTTTATTTTGGGGCAATATGGGAGAAATTCCCCTTATTTTGGGGCAAAATTGCAGAAATTTCCCTTATTATGGGGAAAAATTGCAGAAATTTCCCTTATTTTAGGGCAAAATTTCAGAAATTTCACTTATTTCAGAGAAAAAAAGCAAAAATTTTTCTTTTTTTGGGGCAAAAAGGTAGAAATTCCCATTATTTTGGGGCAAAAAGGCAGAAATTCACCTTATTTTGGGGTAAAATTGTAGAAATTTCACATATTTCAGGGCAAAAAGGTAGAAATTTCCCTTATTTTAAGGCAAAATTGCAGAAATTTCACTTATTTCAGGGTAATAAGTCAGAAATTTCCCTTATTTTGGGACAAAAAAGACAAGAATTCCCTTTGTTTTGGGGGAAAAAGACAGAAATTCCACTAATTTAGAGGCTAAAAAGCCGAAATTCTTCTTTTTTTGGAGCAAAAATGAAGAAATTTTCCTTTTTTATGGAAAAAATTATGCATTTCCTCTATTTTCGGGCAAAATGCAGAAATTACTTGTATTTTGGAGCAAAATTGCAGAAATTCCCCTAATTCTGGGGCAAAAAGGCAGAAATTCCCTATATGTTGAGGCAAAAAGACAGAAATTCTCCTTTTTTTGGGGCAAAACTCAGAAATTCCCCTTATTTTGGGGCAAAATTCCAGAAATTTCCCTTATTTTGGGGCAAAATTGCAGAAATTTCACTTATTTTGGGGCAAAATTGCAGAAATTTCACTTATTTCAGGGAAAAAAGGCAGAAATTTTCCTTATTTTAGGGCAAAAATGCAGAAATTCCCCTTATTTTGAGGTAAAAAGGCTGAAATTCCCCTTATTTGGGGGCAAAAAGGCAGAAATTTCCCTTATTTTGGGGCAAAAAAACACAAATTCTCCTTATTTTGTGGCAAAAATGCAGAAATTTCTTTTATTTTGGGGCAAAATTGCAGAAATTTCACATATTTCAGGGCATAATTCAAAAATTCCTTTTATTTTTGGGGCAAAAAGACAGAAATTCCGTTTATTTTTGTTTAAAAAGGCAGAAATTTCACTTATTTTGAGGTAAAAAGGCAGAAATTGCTCTAATTTTGGGGCAAAATGAAGAAATTTCCCTTTTTTGTGGCAAAAGGTATACATTCCCCTTACTTTCGGGATAATAAGCAGAAATTCCGCGTATTTTGAAGCAAAATTGCAGAAATTCTCTCAATTTTCGTGCAAAAAGGCAGAAATTCTCCTTCTTTTGGTGCAAAAAGACAGAAAATCTCCTTTTTCGGGAGCAAACAGATAGAAATTCCCCTTATTTTGGGGCAAAATTGCAAAAATTTCACTTATTTCAGGGTAATAAGTCAGAAATTCTTCTTATTTTGGTGAAAAATACAGAAATTCCCTTTGTTTTGAGGGAAAAAGACAGAAATTCCACTTATTTAGAGGCTAAAAAGCCGAAATTCTTCTTATTTTGGAGCAAAAATGAAGAAATTTTCCTCGTTTATTTCAAAAAGTTATGCATTCCCCTTTTTTTCGGGCAAAAAGGCAGAAATTCCCTGTATTTTGGAGCAAAATTGCAGAAATTCCCATAATTGTGGGGCAAAAAGGCAGAAATTCCCTATATGTTGGGGCGAAAACACAGAAATTCTCTTTATTTTGGGGCAAAATTCCAGAAATTTCCCTTATTCTGGGGCAAAATTGCAGAAATTTCACTTATTTTGAGCAAAATTGCAGAAATTTCACTTATTTCAGGGAAAAAAAGGAATTTTGTTATTTTGGGGGCAAAAAGGCAGAAATTCCACTTATTTTGAGGTAAAAAGGCTGAAATTCCCCTTATTTGGGGGCAAAAAGGCAGAAATATCCCTTATTTTGGGGCAAAATTGCAGAAATTTCACTTATTACAGGGTAATAAGTCAGAAATTCCCCTTAATTTGGGGCAAAAAAGACAGAAGTTCCCTTTGTTTTGGGGGAAAAACAAGAAATTCCACTTATTTAGAGGCAAGAAGGCAGAAATTCCCCTTATTTTGGAGCAAAAATGAAGAAGTTTCCCTTTTTATGGCAAAAAGGTATGCATTCCCATTATTTTCGGGCAAAAAGGCAGAAATTCCCCTTATTTTGGGGCAAAATTCAAGAAATTTCCTTTATTTTGGGGCATAATTGCAGGAATTTACCTTATTTTGGGGCAAAATTGCAGAAATTTTTCTTATTTGGGGCAAAATTGCAGAAATTTCACTTATTTTCAGGTAAAAAGCCTGAAATTTCCTTTAGTTTGGGGCAAAAAGGGAGAAATTTTCCTTATTTTTGGGCAAAATTGCAGAAATTTCCCTTATTTTTGGGAAAAATTGCAAAAATTTTCCTTATTTTAGAGCAAAATTGCAGCAATTTTACTTATTTCTGAGAAAAAAACAAAAATTTTTCTTATTTTGGGGCAAAAGGCAGAAATTCCCATTATTTTGGGGCAAAAAGGCAGAAATTTACCTTATTTTGTGGTAAAATTGCAGAAATTTCACATATTTCAAGGCAAAAAGGCAGAAATTTCCCTTATTTTGGGGCAAAATTGCAGAAATTTCACTTATTTCAGGGTAATAAGTCAGAAATTCCCCTTATTTTGGGGCAAAATACAGAAATTTTCTTTGTTTTGGGGGAAAAAGACAGAAATTCCACTTATTTAGAGGCAAAAAAGCAGAAATTCTTCTTATTTTGGAGCAATAATGAAGAGATTTTTCTCATTTATGGCAAAAGGTTATGCATTCCCCTTATTTTTGGGCAAAAAGGCAGAAATTCCCTGTATTTTGGAGCAAAATTGCAGAAATTCCCCTAATTGTGGGGTAAAAAGGCAGAAATTCCCTATATGTTGGGGCAAAAACACAGAAATTCTCCTTATTTTGGGGCAAAACTCAGAAATTCCCCTTATTTTGGGGCAAAATTCCAGAAATTTCCCTTTTTTTGGGGCAAAATTGCAGAAATTTCACTAATTTGGGGCAAAATTGCAGAAATTTCAATTATTTTAAGGAAAAAAGCCAGAAATTTTTCTTATTTTGGGGCAAAAATGCAAAAATTCCCCTTATTTTTAGGTAAAAATGCTGTAATTCCCCTTATTTGGGGACAAAAAGGCAGAAATTTACCTTATTTTGGGGCAAAGAGACAGAAATTCCCCTTATTTTGTGGCAAAAATGCAGAAATTTCTTTTATTTTGGGGAAAAATTGCAGAAATTTCACATATTTCAGGGCATAATTCAAAAATTCCTTTTATTTTGGGGCAAAATGACAGAAATTCCGTTTATTTTTGTGTAAAAAGGCAGAAATTTCACTTATTTTGAAGTAAAAAGGAAGAAATTGCTCTAATTTTGGGGCAAAAATGAAGAACTTTCCCTTTTTTGTGGCAAAAGGTATACATTCCCCTTACTCTCGGGATAAAAAGCAGAAATTCCCCGTATTTTGAAGCAAAATTGCAGAAATTCTCTCAATTTTCGGGCAAAAAGGAAGAAATTCTCCTTATTTTTTGGTAAAAAGACAGAAAATCTCCTTTTTCGGGAGCAAAAAATCAGAAATTCCCCTTATTTTGGGGCAAAAAAGACTAAAATTCCCTTTGTTTTGGGGGAAAAAGACAGAAATTCCACTTATTTAGAGGCAAAAAAGCAGAAATTCTTATTTTGGAGCAAAAATGAAGAAATTTTTCTCGTTTATTTCAAAAATTATGCATTCCCCTTATTTTCGGGGTAAAAGGCAGAAATTCCCTGTATTTTGGAGCAAAATTGCATAAATTCCCCTAATTGTGGGGCAAAAAGGCAGAAATTCCCTATATGTTGGGGCAAAAAGAAAGAAATTATCCTTATTTTGGGGCAAAACTCAGAAATTCCCCTTATTTTGGGGCAAAATTCCAGAAATTTCCCTTATTTTGGGGCAAAATTGAAGAAATTTCACTTATTTTGGGGCAAAATTGCAGAAATTTCACTTATTTTAGGGAAAAAAGCCAGAGATTTTCCTTATTTTGGGGCAAAAATGCAGAAATTCCCCTTATTTTGAGGTAAAAAGTCCGAAATTCTTTTTATTTGGAGGCAAAAAGGCAGAAATTTCCCTTATTTTGGGGCAAAAAGACAGAAATTCCCCTTATTTTGTGGCAAAAATGCAGAAATTTCTTTTATTTTGGGGCAAAAATGAAGAAAATTTTATTTTTTGTGAGAAAAGGTATACATTCCTCTTACTTTCGGGATTAAAAGCAGAAATTTCCCGTATTTTGAATCAAAATTGCAGAAATTCTCATAATTTTTGGGCAAAAAGGCAGAAATTCTCCTTATTTTGGGTCAAAAAGACAGAAAATCTCCTTTTTTTGGGAGCAAACAGTCAGAATTTCTCCTTATTTTGGGGCAAAATTGCAGAAATTTCGTTTACATTGGGGCAAAATTGCAGAAATTTTCCTTATTTTGGGGCAAAATTGCAGAAATTTCACTTATTTCAGGGTAATAAATCAGTAATTCCCCTTATTTTCGGGCAAAAAAGACAGAAATTCCCTTTGTTTTGGGGGCAAAAGACAGAAATTCCATTTATTTAGAGGCAAAAAGGCAGAAATTCCCCTTATTTTGGAGCAAAAATGAAGAAATTTCCCTTTTTATGGCAAAAAGGTATGCATTCTCATTATTTTCAGGCAAAAAGGCAGAAATTCCCTGTATTTTAGAGCAAAATTGCAGAAATTCTTCTAATTTTGGGGCAAAAGGCAGAAATTCCCCTTATTTTGGGGCAAAATTCCAGAAATTTTCTTTATTTTGGGGCAAAATTGCAGGAATTTACCTTATTTTGGGTCAAAATTGCAGAAATTTCACCTATTTGGTGCAAAATTGCAGAAATTTTACTTATTTTCAGGTATAAAGGCTGAAATTTCCTTTATTTTGGGGCAATAAGGGAGAAATTCCCCTTATTTTGGGGCAAAATTGCAGAAATTTCCCTTATTATGGGGAAAAATTGCAGAAATTTCCCTTATTTTAGGGCAAAATTGCAGAAATTTCACTTATTTTAGAGAAAAAAAGCAAAAATTTTTCTTTTTTGGGGGCAAAATGTAGAAATTCCCATTATTTTGGGGCAAAAAGGCAGAAATCCACCTTATTTTGGGGTAAAATTGCAGAAATTTCACATATTTCAGGGCAAAAAGGTAGAAATTTCCCTTATTTTGGGGCAAAATTGCAGAAATATCACTTATTTCAGGGTAATAAGTCAGAAATCTCCCTTATTTTGGGACAAAAAAGACAAAAATTCTCTTTGTTTTGGGGGAAAAAGACAGAAATTCCACTTATTTAGAGGCTAAAAAGCCGAAATTCTTCTTATTTTGGAGCAAAATGAAGAAATTTTTCTTTTTTATGGCAAAAACTTATGCATTTCCTCTATTTTCGGGCAAAATGCAGAAATTCCTTGTATTTTGGAGCAAAATTGCAGAAATTCCCCTAATTCTGGGGCAAAAAGGCAAAAATTCCCTATATGTTGGGGCAAAAAGACAGAAATTCTCCTTATTTTGGGGCAAAACTCAGAAATTCCCCTTATTTTTGGGCAAAATTGCAGAAATTTCACTTATTTTGGGGCAAAATTGCAGAAATTTCACTTATTTCAGGGAAAAAAGGCAGAAATTTTCCTTATTTTAGGGCAAAAATGCAGAAATTCCCCTTATTTTGAGGTAAAAAGGCTGAAATTCCCTTTATTTGGGGGCAAAAAGGCAGAAATTTCCATTATTTTGGGGCAAAAAAACACAAATTCTCCTTATTTTGTGGCAAAAATGCAGAAATTTCTTTTATTTTGGGGGAAAATTGCAGAAATTTCACATATTTCAGGGCATAATTCAAAAATTCCTTTTATTTTGGGGCAAAATGACAGAAATTCCGTTTATTTTTGTTTAAAAAGGCAGAAATTTCACTTATTTTGAGGTAAAAAGGCAGCAATTGCTCTAATTTTGGGGCAAAAATGAAGAAATTTCCCTTTTTTGTGGCAAAAGGTATACATTCCCCTTACTTTCGGGATAATAAGCAGAAATTCCGCGTATTTTGAAGCAAAATTGCAGAAATTCTCTCAATTTTCGGGCAAAAAGGCAGAAATTCTCCTTCTTTTGGGGCAAAAAGACAGAAAATCTCCTTTTTCGGGAGCAAACAGATAGAAATTCCCCTTATTTTGGAGCAAAATTGCAAAAATTTCACTTATTTCAGGGTAATAAGTCAGAAATTCCCCTTATTTTGGTGAAAAATACAGAAATTCCCTTTGTTTTGGGGGAAAAAGACAGAAATTCCACTTATTTAGAGGCTAAAAAGCCGAAATTCTTCTTATTTTGGAGCAAAAATGAAGAAATTTTCCTCGTTTATTTCAAAAAGTTATGCATTCCCCTTTTTTTCGGGCAAAAAGGCAGAAATTCCCTGTATTTTGGAGCAAAATTGCAGAAATTCCCATAATTGTGGGGCAAAAAGGCAGAAATTCCCTATATGTTGGGGCGAAAACACAGAAATTCTCTTTATTTTGGGGCAAAACTCAGAAATTCCACTTATTTTGGGGCAAAATTCCAGAAATTTTCCTTATTCTGGGGCAAAATTGCAGAAATTTCACTTATTTTGAGCAAAATTGCAGAAATTTCACTTATTTCAGGGAAAAAAAGGAATTTTGTTATTTTGGGGGCAAAAAGGCAGAAATTCCACTTATTTTGAGGTAAAAAGGCTGAAATTCCCCTTATTTGGGGGCAAAAAGGCAGAAATATCCCTTATTTTCGGGCAAAATTGCAGAAATTTCACTTATTACAGGGTAATAAGTCAGAAATTCCATTTAATTTGGGGCAAAAAAGCCAGAAGTTCCCTTTGTTTTGGGGGGAAAACAAGAAATTCCACTTATTTAGAGGCAAGAAGGCAGAAATTCCCCTTATTTTGGAGCAAAAATGAAGAAGTTTCCCTTTTTATGGCAAAAAGGTATGCATTCCCATTATTTTCGGGCAAAAAGGCAGAAATTCCCCTTATTTTGGGGCAAAATTCAAGAAATTTCCTTTATTTTGGGGCAAAATTGCAGGAATTTTTCTTATTTGGTGCAAAATTGCAGAAATTTCACTTATTTTCAGGTAAAAAGGCTGAAATTTCCTTTAGTTTGGGGCAAAAAGGGAGAAATTCCCCTTATTTTTGGGCAAAATTGCAGAAATTTCCCTTATTATTGGGAAAAATTGCAAAAATTTTCCTTATTTTAGAGCAAAATTGCAGCAATTTTACTTATTTCAGAGAAAAAAACAAAAATTTTTCTTATTTTGGGGCAAAAAGGCAGAAATTCCCATTATTTTGGGGCAAAAAGGCAGAAATTTACCTTATTTTGTGGTAAAATTGCAGAAATTTCACATATTTCAGGGCAAAAAGGCAGAAATTTCCCTTATTTTGGGGCAAAATTGCAGAAATTTCACTTATTTCAGGGTAATAAGTCAGAAATTCCCCTTATTTTGGGGCAAAATACAGAAATTCCCTTTGTTTTGGGAGAAAAAGACAGAAATTCCACTTATTTAGAGGCAAAAAAGCAGACATTCTTCTTATTTTGGAGCAAAAATGAAGAGATTTTTCTCGTTTATGGCAAAAGGTTATGCATTCCCCTTATTTTTGGGCAAAAAGGCAGAAATTCCCTGTATTTTGGAGCAAAATTGCAGAAATTCCCCTAATTGTGGGTCAAAAAGGCAGAATTTCCCTATATGTTTGGGCAAAAACACAAAAATTCTCCTTATTTTGGGGCAAAACTCAGAAATTCCCCTTATTTTGGGGCAAAATTCCAGAAATTTCCCTTATTTTGGGGCAAAATTGCAGAAATTTCACTAATTTGGGGCAAAATTCCAGAAATTTCAATTATTTTAAGGAAAAAAGCCAGAAATTTTTCTTTCTTTGGGGAAAAAATGCAGAAATTCCCCTTATTTTGAGGTAAAAATGCTGTAATTCCCCTTATTTGGGGACAAAAAGGCAGAAATTTCCCTTATTTTGGGGCAAAGAGACAGAAATTCCCCTTATTTTGTGGCAAAAATGCAGAAATTTCTTTTATTTTGGGGCAAAATTGCAGAAATTTCACATATTTCAGGGCATAATTCAAAAATTCCTTTTATTTTGGGGCAAAATGACAGAAATTCCGTTTATTTTTGTGTAAAAAGGCAGAAATTTCACTTATTTTGAAGTAAAAAGGAAGAAATTGCTCTAATTTTGGGGCAAAAATGAAGAACTTTCCCTTTTTTGTTGCAAAAGGTATACATTCCCCTTACTTTCCAGATAAAAAGCAGAAATTCCCCGCATTTTGAAGCAAAATTGCAGAAATTCTCTCAATTTTCGGGCAAAAAGGCAGAAATTCTTATTTTTTGGTAAAAAGACAGAGAATCTCCTTTTTCGGGAGCAAACAGTCAGAAATTCCCCTTATTTTGGGGCAAAAAAGACAGAAATTTCCTTTGTTTTGGGGGAAAAAGACAGAAATTCCACTTATTTAGAGGCAAAAAAGCAGAAATTCTTATTTTGGAGCAAAAATGAAGAAATTTTTCTCGTTTATTTCAAAAATTATGCATTCCCCTTATTTTCGGGGTAAAAGGCAGAAATTCCCTGTATTTTGGAGCAAAATTGCATAAATTCCCCTAATTGTGGGGCAAAAAGGCAGAAATTCCCTATATGTTGGGGCAAAAAGAAAGAAATTCTCCTTATTTTGGGGCAAAACTCAGAAATTCCCCTTATTTTGGGGCAAAATTCCAGAAATTTCCCTTATTTTGGGGCAAAATTGAAGAAATTTCACTTATTTTGGGGCAAAATTGCAGAAATTTCACTTATTTTAGGGAAAAAAGCCAGAGATTTTCCTTATTTTGGGGCAAAAATGCAGAAATTCCCCTTATTTTGAGGTAAAAAGTCCGAAATTCTTCTTATTTGGAGGCAAAAAGGCAGAAATTTCCCTTATTTTGGGGCAAAAAGACAGAAATTCCCCTTATTTTGTGGCAAAAATGCAGAAATTTTTTTTATTTTGGGGCAAAAATGAAGAAAATCCTTTTTTTGTGAGAAAAGGTATACATTCCTCTTACTTTCGGGATTAAAAGAAGAAATTTCCCGTGTTTTGAAGCAAAATTGCAGAAATTCTCATAATTTTTGGGCAAAAAGGCAGAAATTCTCCTTATTTTGGGTCAAAAAGACAGAAAATCTCCTTTTTTTGGGAGCAAACAGTCAGAATTTCTCCTTATTTTGGGGCAAAATTGCAGAAATTTCGTTTACATTGGGGCAAAATTGCAGAAATTTTCCTTATTTTGGGGCAAAATTGCAGAAATTTCACTTATTTCAGGGTAATAAATCAGTAATTCCCCTTATTTTGGAGCAAAAAGGACAGAAATTCCCTTTGTTTTGGGGGCAAAAGACAGAAATTCCATTTATTTAGAGGCAAAAAGGCAGAAATTCCCCTTATTTTGGAGGAAAAATGAAGAAATTTTTTTTTTTATGGCAAAAAGGTATGCATTCCCATAATTTTCGGGCAAAAAGGCAAACATTCCCCGTATTTTGGAGCAAAATTGCAGAAATTCCCCTAATTTTGGGGCAAAAGGCAGAAATTCCCTTTATTTTGGGGCAAAAATCAGAAATTCCCCTTATTTTGGGGCAAAATTCCAGAAATTTCCTTTATTTTGGAATAAAATTGCAGGAATTTACCTTATTTTGCTGCAAAATTGCAGAAATTTCACATATTTCAGGGCAAAAAAACTGAAATTTCCCTTATTTTGGGGCAAAAATGCAGAAATTTCACTTATATCAGGGAAAAAAGGCAGAAATTTTCCTTATTTTGTGGAAAAATGCAGAAATTCACCTTATTTTGAGGTAAAAAGGCTGAAATTCCCCTTATTTGGGGGCAAAAACACAGAAATTCCCCTTATTTTGTGGCACAAATGCAGAAATTTCTTTTATTTTGGGGCAAAATTGCAGAAATTTCACTTATTTCAGGGCATAATTCAAAAATTCCTTTTATTTTGGGGCAAAAAGACAGAAATTCTGTTTATTTTGGGGTAAAAAGGCAGAAATTTCACTTATTTTGAGGTAAAAAGGCAGAAATTCCTCTTTTTTGGGGGCAAAAATGAAGAAATTTCCTTTTTTTGTGGCAAAAGGTATACATTTCCCTTACTTTCGGGATAAAAAGCAGAAATTCCCTGTATTTTGAAGCAAAATTGCATAAATTCTCTCAATTTTTGGGCAAAAAGGCAGAAATTCTTTTTATTTTGAGGCAAAAAGACAGAAAATCTCCTTTTTCAGGAGCAAACAGTCAGAAATTCCCCATATTGTGGGGCAAAATTGCAGAATTTTTTTTTACATTGGGGCAAAATTGCAGAAATTTCCCTTATTTTAAGGCAAAATTGCAGAAATTTCACTTATTTCAGGTTAATAAGTCAGAAATTCCCCTTATTTTGGGGCAAAATTGCCAATATTTGCTTTACATTGGGGCAAAATTGAAGAAATTTCTCTTATTTTGTGGCAAAATTGCAGAAATTTCACTTATTTCAATTTAATAAGTCAGAAATTCCCCTTATTTTGGGGCAAACAAGACAGAAATTCCCTTTGTTTTGGGGGAAAAAGACAGAAATTCCACTTATTTAGAGGCAAAAAAGCAGAAATTCTTATTTTGGAGCAAAAATGAAGAAATTTTTCTCGTTTATTTCAAAAATTATGCATTCCCCTTATTTTCGGGGTAAAAGGCAGAAATTCCCTGTATTTTGGAGCAAAATTGCATAAATTCCCCTAATTGTGGGGCAAAAAGGCACAAATTCCCTATATGTTGGGGCAAAAAGAAAGAAATTCTCCTTATTTTGGGGCAAAACTCAGAAATTCCCCTTATTTTGGGGCAAAATTCCAGAAATTTCCCTTATTTTGGGGCAAAATTGAAGAAATTTCACTTATTTTGGGGCAAAATTGCAGAAATTTCACTTATTTTAGGGAAAAAAGCCAGAGATTTTCCTTATTTTGGGGCAAAAATGCAGAAATTCCCCTTATTTTGAGGTAAAAAGTCCGAAATTCTTCTTATTTGGAGGCAAAAAGGCAGAAATTTCCCTTATTTTGGGGCAAAAAGACAGAAATTCCCTTTTTTGTGGCAAAAATGCAGAAATTTCTTTTATTTTGGGGAAAAAATGAAGAAAATCCTTTTTTTGTGAGAAAAGGTATACATTCCTCTTACTTTCGGGATTAAAAGCAGAAATTTCCCGTATTTTGAACAAAATTGCAGAAATTCTCATAATTTTTGGGCAAAAAGGCAGAAATTCTCCTTATTTTGGGTCAAAAAGACAGAAAATCTCCTTTTTTTGGGAGCAAACAGTCAGAATTTCTCCTTATTTTGGGGCAAAATTGCAAAAATTTCGTTTACATTGGGGCAAAATTGCAGAAATTTTCCTTATTTTGGGGCAAAATTGCAGAAATTTCACTTATTTCAGGGTAATAAATCAGTAATTCCCCTTATTTTGGGTCAAAAAAGGCAGAAATTCCCTTTGTTTTGGGGGCAAAAGACAGAAATTCCATTTATTTAGAGGCAAAAAGGCAGAAATTTTCCTTATTTTGGAGCAAAAATGAAGAAATTTCCCTTTTTATGGCAAAAAGGTATGCATTCCCATTATTTTCAGGCAAAAAGGCAGAAATTCCCTGTATTTTAGAGCAAAATTGCAGAAATTCTTCTAATTTTGGGGCAAAAGGCAGAAATTCCCCTTATTTTGGGGCAAAATTCCAGAAATTTTCTTTATTTTGGGGCAAAATTGCAGGAATTTACTATATTTTGGGTCAAAATTGCAGAAATTTCACCTATTTGGTGCAAAATTGCAGAAATTTTACTTATTTTCAGGTATAAAGCCTGAAATTTCCTTTATTTTGGGGCAATAAGGGAGAAATTCCCCTTATTTTGGGGCAAAATTGCAGAAATTTCCTTTATTATGGGGAAAAATTGCAGAAATTTCCCTTATTTTAGAGCAAAATTGCAGCAATTTTACTTATTTCAGAGAAAAAAAACAAAAATTTTTCTTATTTTGGGGCAAAAAGGCAGAAATTCCCATTATTTTGGGGCAAAAAGGCAGAAATTTACCTTATTTTGTGGTAAAATTGCAGAAATTTCACATATTTCAGGGCAAAAAGGCAGAAATTTCCCTTATTTTGGGGCAAAATTGCAGAAATTTCACTTATTTCAGGGTAATAAGTCAGAAATTCCCCTTATTTTGGGGCAAAATACAGAAATTCCCTTTGTTTTGGGGGAAAAAGACAGAAATTCCACTTATTTAGAGGCAAAAAAGCAGAAATTCTTCTTATTTTGGAGCAAAAATGAAGAGATTTTTCTCGTTTATGGCAAAAGGTTATACATTCCCCTTATTTTTGGGCAAAAAGGCAGAAATTCCCTGTATTTTGGAGCAAAATTGCAGAAATTCCCCTAATTGTGGGGCAAAAAGGCAGAATTTCCCTATATGTTTGGGCAAAAACACAAAAATTCTCCTTATTTTGGGGCAAAACTCAGAAATTCCCCTTATTTTGGGGCAAAATTGCAGAAATTTCACATATTTCAGGGCATAATTCAAAAATTCCTTTTATTTTGGGGCAAAATGACAGAAATTCCGTTTATTTTTGTTTAAAAAGGCAGAAATTTCACTTATTTTGAGGTAAAACGGCAGAAATTGCTCTAAGTTTGGGGCAAAATGAAGAAATTTCCCTTTTTTTGTGGCAAAAAGTATACATTCCCCTTACTTTCGGGATAATAAGCAGAAATTCCCCGTATTTTGAAGCAAAGTTGCAGAAATTCTCTCAATTTTCGTGCAAAAAGGCAGAAATTCTCCTTCTTTTAAGGCAAAAAGACAGAAAATCTCCTTTTTCGGGAGCAAACAGATAGAAATTCTCCTTATTTTCGGGAAAAATTGCAAAAATTTCACTTATTTCAGGGTAATAAGTCAGAAATTCCCCTTATTTTGGTGAAAAATACAGAAATTCCCGTTTGTTTTGAGAGAAAAAGACAGAAATTCCACTTATTTAGAGGCTAAAAAGCCGAAATTCTTCTTATTTTGGAGCAAAAATGAAGAAATTTTCCTCGTTTATTTCAAAAAGTTATGCATTCCCCTTTTTTTTCGGGCAAAAAGGCAGAAATTCCCTGTATTTTGGAGCAAAATTGCAGAAATTCCCATAATTGTGGGGCAAAAAGAAAGAAATTCATTATATGTTGGGGCGAAAACACAGAAATTCTCTTTATTTTGGGGCAAAACTCAGAAATTCCACTTATTTTGGGGCAAAATTCCAGAAATTTCCCTTATTCTGGGGCAAAATTGCAGAAATTTCACTTATTTTGGGCAAAATTGCAGAAATTTCACTTATTTCAGGGAAAAAAAGGAATTTTGTTATTATGGGGCAAAAAGGCAGAAATTCCACTTATTTTGAGGTAAAAAGGCTGAAATTCCCCTTATTTGGGGGCAAAAAGGCAGAAATATCCCTTATTTTGGGGCAAAATTGCAGAAATTTCACTTATTACAGGGTAATAAGTCAGAAATTCCCCTTAATTTGGGGCAAAAAAGACAGAAGTTCTCTTTGTTTTGGGGGAAAAACAAGAAATTCCACTTATTTAGAGGCAAGAAGGCAGAAATTCCCCTTATTTTGGAGCAAAAATGAAGAAGTTTCCCTTTTTATGGCAAAAAGGTATGCATTCCCATTATTTTCGGGCAAAAAGGCAGAAATTCCCCATATTTTGGGGCAAAATTGCAGAAATTCCCCTAAATTTGGGGCAAAAGGCAGAAATTCCCTTTATTTTGGGGCAAAAATCATGAATTCCCCTTATTTTGAGGCAAAATTCAAGAAATTTCCTTTATTTTGGGGCAAAATTGCAGGAATTTACCTTATTTTGGGGAAAAATTGAGAAATTTTTCTTATTTGGGGCAAAATTGCAGAAATTTCACTTATTTACAGGTAAAAAGGCTGCAATTTCCTTTAGTTTGGGGCAAAAAGGGAGAAATTCCCCTTATTTTTGGGGCAAAATTGCAGAAATTTCCCTTATTATTGGGAAAAATTGCAAAAATTTTCCTTATTTTAGAGCAAAATTGCAGCAATTTTACTTATTTCAGAGAAAAAAAGCAAAAATTTTTCTTATTTTGGGGCATAAAGGCAGAAATTCCCATTATTTTGGGGCAAAAATGAAGAAATTCACCTTATTTTGTGGTAAAATTGCAGAAATTTCACATATTTCA
The DNA here is from genome assembly GCF_963924665.1 of Micromys minutus. Taxonomy (NCBI): domain Eukaryota; kingdom Metazoa; phylum Chordata; class Mammalia; order Rodentia; family Muridae; genus Micromys; species Micromys minutus. The sequence continues at coordinate 781,681 of NW_027667806.1, read as the reverse complement.
GGGCAAAAAGGCAGAAATTCCCCTTATTTTGGGGCAAAATACAGAAATTCCCTTTGTTTTGGGGGAAAAAGACAGAAATTCCACTTATTTAGAGGCAAAAAAGCAGACATTCTTCTTATTTTGGAGCAAAAATGAAGAAATTTTTCTCGTTTATGGCAAAAGGTTATGCATTCCCCTTATTTTTGGGCAAAAAGGCAGAAATTCCTGGTATTTTGGAGCAAAATTGCAGAAATTCCCCTAATTGTGGGGCAAAAAAGCAGAAATTCCCTATATGTTGGGGCAAAAACACAGAAATTCTCCTTATTTTGGGGCAAAACTCAGAAATTCCCCTTATTTTGGGGCAAAATTCCAGAAATTTCTTTTATTTTGGGGCAAAATTGCAGAAATTTCACTAATTTGGTGCAAAATTGCAGAAATTTCAATTATTTTAAAGAAAAAAGCCAGAAATTTTTCTTATTTTGGGGCAAAAATGCAGAAATTCCCCTTATTTTGAGGTAAAAATGCTGTAATTCCCATTATTTGGGGGCAAAAAGGCAGAAATTTCCCTTATTTTGGGGCAAAGAGACAGAAATTCCCCCTTATTTTGTGGCAAAAATGCAGAAATTTCTTTTATTTTGGGGCAAAATTGCAGAAATTTCACATATTTCAGGGCATAATTCAAAAATTCCTTTTATTTTGGGGAAAAATGACAGAAATTCCATTTTTTGTGTAAAAAGGCAGAAATTTCACTTATTTTGAAGTAAAAAGGAAGAAATTGCTCTAATTTTGGGGCAAAAATGAAGAAATTTCCCTTTTTTGTGGCAAAAGGTATACATTCCCCTTACTTTCGGGATAATAAGCAGAAATTCCCCGTATTTTGAAGCAAAATTGCAGAAATTCTCTCAATTTTTGGGCAAAAAGGCAGAAATTCTCCTTATTTTTTGGTAAAGAAACAGAAAATCTCCTTTTTCGGGAGCAAACAGTCAGAAATTCCCCTAATTTTGGGGCAAAATTGCAGAAATTTCCTTTACATTGGGGCAAAATTGCAGAAATTTCCCTTATTTTGGGGCTAAATTGCAGAAATTTCACTTATTTCAGGGTAATAAGTCAGAAATTTCCCTTATTTTGAGGCAAAAAAAAGAGAAATTCCCTTTGTTTTGGGGGAAAAAGACAGAAATTCCACTTATATAGAGGCAAAAAGGAAGAAATTCCCTTTATTTTGGAGCAAAAATGAAGAAATTTCACTTTTTATGACAAAAAGGTATGCATTCCATTATTTTCGGGCAAAAAGGCAGAAACTCCCCGTATTTTGGAGCAAAAATGCAGAAATTCCCCTTATTTTTGGGCAAAAGGCAGAAATTCCGTTTATTTTGGGGCAAAAATCAGAAATTCCCATTATTTTGGGACAAAATTCCAGAAATTTCCTTTATTTTGGGGCAAAATTGCAGGAATTTACTTTATTTTGGGGCAAAATTGCAGAAATTTCCCTTATTTGGAGCAAAATTGCAGAAATTTCACTTATTTTCAGGTAAAACGTCTGAAATTTCCTTTGTTTTGGGGCAAAAAGGAAGAAATTCCCCTTATTTTTGGGCAAAATTGCAGAAATTTTTCTTATTATGTAAAAAAATTGCAAAAATTTCCCTTATTTTAGGGCAAAATTGCAGAAATTTCACTTATTTCAGAGAAAAAAATCAAAAATTTTTCTTTTTTTGGGGCAAAAAAGGCAGAAATTCCCATTAATTTGGAGCAAAAAGGCAGAAATTCACCTTATTTTGGGGTAAAATTGCAGAAATTTCACATATTTCAGGGCAAAAAGTTAGAAATTTCCCTTATTTTGGGGCAAAATTACAGAAATTTCACTTATTTCTGGGTAATAAGTCAGAAATTTCCCTTATTTTGGGACAAAAAAGACAGAAATTCCCTATGTTTTGGGGGAAAAAGACAGAAATTCCACTTATTTAGAGGCTAAAAAGCCGAAATTCTTCTTATTTTGGAGCAAAAATGAAGAAATTTTCCTCTTTTATGGCAAAAACTTATGCATTTCCTGTATTTTCGGGGAAAATGCAGAAATTCCCGGTATTTTGGAGCAAAATTCCAGAAATTTCCGTTATTTTGGGGCAAAATTGCAGAAATTTCACTTATTTTGGGGCAAAATTGCAGAAATTTCACTTATTTCAGGGAAAAAAGGCAGAAATTTTCCTTATTTTGGGCAAAAATGCAGAAATTCCCCTTATTTTGAAGTAAAAAGGCTGAAATCCCCCTTATTTAAGGGCAAAAAGGCAGAAATTTCCCTTATTTTGGGGCAAAAAAACAGAAATTCTCCTTATTTTGTGGCAAAAATGCAGAAATTTCTTTTATTTTGGGGCAAAATTCCAGAAATTTCACATATTTCAGGGCATAATTCAAAAATTCCTTTTATTTTGGGGCAAAAAGACAGAAATTCCGTTTATTTTTGGGTAAAAAGGCAGAAATTTCACTTATTTTGAGGTAAAAAGGCTGAAATTCCTCTTATTTTGGGACAAAAATGAAGACATTTCCCTTTTTTTGTGGCAAAAGGTATACATTCCTCTTACTTTCAGGATAATAAACAGAAATTCCCCGTATTTTGAAGCAAAATTGCAGAAATTCTCTCAATTTTCGTGCAAAAAGGCAAAAATTCTCCTTATTTTGGGGCAAAACGACAGAAAATCTGCTTTTTCGGGAGCAAACAGTTAGAAATTCCCCTTATTTTGGGGCAAAATTGCAGAAATTTCCTTTACATTGGGGCAAAATTGAAAAAATTTCCCTTATTTTGGGGCAAAGTTGCAGAAATTTCACTTATTTCAGGGTAATAAGTAAGAAATTCCCCTTATTTTGGGGCAAAGAAGACAGAAATTCCCTTTGTTTTGGGGGAAAAAGACAGAAATTCCACTTATATAGAGGCAAAAAGGAAGAAATTCCCTTTATTTTGGAGCAAAAATGAAGAAATTTCACTTTTTATGACAAAAAGGTATGCATTCCATTATTTTCGGGCAAAAAGGCAGAAACTCCCCGTATTTTGGAGCAAAAATGCAGAAATTCTCCTTATTTTTGGGCAAAAGGCAGAAATTCCATTTATTTTGGGGCAAAAATCAGAAATTCCCATTATTTTGGGGCAAAATTCCAGAAATTTCCTTTATTTTGGGGCAAAATTGCAGGAATTTACCTTATTTTGGGGCAAAATTGCAGAAATTTCCCTTATTTGGAGCAAAATTGCAGAAATTTCACTTATTTTAAGGTAAAAAGTCTGAAATTTCCTTTGTTTTGGGGCAAAAAGGAAGAAATTCCCCTTATTTTGGGGCAAAATTGCAGAAATTTTTCTTATTATGTAAAAAAATTGCAAAAATTTCCCTTATTTTAGGGCAAAATTGCTGAAATTTCACTTATTTCAGAGAAAAAAATCAAAAATTTTTCTTTTTTGGGGGCAAAAAGGCAGAAATTCCCATTAATTTGGAGCAAAAAGGCAGAAATTCACCTTATTTTGGGGTAAAATTGCAGAAATTTCACATATTTCAGGGCAAAAAGGTAGAAATTTCCCGTATTTTGGGGCAAAATTACAGAAATTTCACTTATTTCAGGGTAATAAGTCAGAAATTTCCCTTATTTTGGGACAAAAAAGACAGAAATTCCCTATGTTTTGGGGGAAAAAGACAGAAATTCCACTTATTTAGAGGCTAAAAACCCGAAATTCTTCTTATTTTGGAGCAAAAATGAAGAAATTTTCCTCGTTTATTTCAAAAAGTTATGCATTCCCCTTATTTTCGTGCAAAAGGGCAGAGATTCCCTGTATTTTGGAGCAAAATTGCAGAAATTCCCATAATTGTGGGGCAAAAAGGCAGAAATTCCCTATATGTTGGGGCGAAAACACAGAAATTCTCTTTATTTTGGGGCAAAATTCCAGAAATTTCCCTTATTCTGGGGCAAAATTGCAGAAATATCACTTATTTTGGGCAAAATTGCAGAAATTTCACTTATTTCAGGGTAAAAAAGGAATTTTTTTATTTTCGGGCAAAAAGGCAGAAATTCCCTTTATTTTGAGGTAAAAAGGCTGAAATTCCCCTTATTTGGGGTCAAAAAGGCAGAAATATCCTTTATTTTGGGGCAAAATTGCAGAAATTTCACTTATTACAGGGTAATAAGTCACAAATTCCCCTTAATTTGGGGCAAAAAAGACAGAAATTCCCTTTGTTTTGGGGGAAAAAGAAGAAATTCCACTTATTTAGAGGCAAGAAGGCAGAAATTCCAATTATTTTGCGGCAAAAATGAAGAAATTTCCCTTTTTATGACAAAAAGGTATGCATTCCCATTATTTTCCGGCAAAAAGGCAGAAATTTCCCATATTTTGGGGCAAAATTGCAGAAATTCCCCTAAATTTGGGGCAAAAGGCAGAAATTCCCTTTATTTTGGGGCAAAAATCATAAATTCCCCTTATTTTGGGGAAAAATTCAAGAAATTTCCTTTATTTTGGGGCAAAATTGCAGGAATTTACCTTATTTTGGGGCAAAATTGCAGAAATTTTTCTTATTTGGGGCAAAATTGCAGAAATTTCACTTATTTTCAGGTAAAAAGGCTGAAATTTCCTTTAGTTTGGGGCAAAAAGGGAGAAATTCCCCTTATTTTGGAGCAAAATTGCAGAAATTTCCCTTATTATTGGGAAAAAATGCAGAAATTTTTCTTATTTTAGAGTAAAATTGCAGCAATTTCACTTATTTCAGAGAAAAAAAGCAAAAATTTTTCTTATTTTGTGGCAAAAAGGCAGAAATTCCTATTATTTTGGGGCAAAAAAGGAGAAATTCACCTTATTTTGAGGTAAAATTGCAGAAATTTAACAGATTTCAGGGAGAAAAAGCAGAAATTTCCTTTATTTTGGGGCAAAATTGCAGAAATTTCACTTATTTCAGGGTAATAAGTCAGAAATTCCCATTATTTTGGGCCAAAAAAACCCCAGAAATTCCCTTTGTTTTGGGGGAAAAAGACAGAAATTCCACTTATTGAGAAGCAAAAAGGCAGAAATTCCTTTTATTTTGGACCAAAAATGAAGAAATTTCCCTTTTTTATGGCAAAAAGTTATGCATTCCTCTTATTTTCATGCAAAAAGGCAGAAATTCCCCGTATTTTGTAGCAAAATTGAAGAAATTCCCCTAATTGTGGTGCAAAAAGGCAGAAATTCCCTATATGTTGGGACAAAAAAACAGAAATTCTCCTTATTTTGGGGCAAAACTCAGAAATTTCACTTATTTTGGGGCAATATTGCAGAAATTTCACTTACTTCAGGGAAAATAGGCAGAAATTTCCCTTATTTTGGGGCAAAAAGCAGAAATTCCTAATATTTTGTGGCAAAAATTCAGATAATCCCCTTAGTTTGAGGTAAAAACGGTGAAATTCCCCTTATTTGTGGGCAAAAAGGCAAAAATTTCCCTTATTTTGGGGCAAAATTGCAGAAACCTCACTTATTTCAGAGTAATAAGTCAGAAATTTTTCTTATTTTGGGGCAAAAAAGACAGAAAATCCCTTTATTTTGGGGGAAAAAGACAGAAATTCCACTTATTTAGAGGCAAAAAAGCAGAAACTCCCCTTATTTTGAAGCAAAAATGAAGAAATTTCCCTTTTTTAAGGCAAAAAGGTATGCATTCTTCTTATTTTCGCTCAAAAAGGCAGAAATTCTACGTATATTGGAGCAAAATTGCAAAAATTCCCCTAATTGTGGGGCAAAAATGCAGAAATTCCCTATATGTTGGGGCAAAAGACGGAAATTCTCCTTATTTTGGGGCAAAACTCAGAAATTCCACTTATTTTGGGGCAAAATTCCAGAAATTTCCCTTATTCTGGGGCAAAATTGCAGAAATATCATTTATTTTGTGCAAAATTGCAGAAATTTCACTTATTTCAGGGAAAAAAGGAATTTTGTTATTTTGGGGAAAAAAGGCAGAAATTCCCTATATTTTGAGGTAAAAAGGCTGAAATTCCCCTTATATGGGGGCAAAAAGGCAGAAATATCCCTTATTTTGTGGCAAAATTGCAGAAATTTTACTTATTACAGGGTAATAAGTCAGAAATTCCCCTTAATTTGGGGCAAAAAATACAGAAATTCCCTTTGTTTTGGGGGAAAAAGACAGAAATTCCACTTTTTTAAAGGCAAAAAGGAAGAAATTCCACTTATTTTGGAGCAAAAATGAAGAAATTTCCCTTTTTATGGCAAAAAGGTATGCATTCCCATTATTTTCGGGCAAAAAAGCAGAAATTCCCTGTATTTTGGAGCAAAATTGCAGAAATTCCCCTCCTTTTGGGGCAAAAGCAGAAATTCCCTTTATTTTGGGGCAAAAATCATAAATTCCCTTTATATTGGGGCAAAATTCAAGAAATTTCCTTTATTTTGGGGCAAAATTGCAGGAATTTACCTTATTTTGGGGCAAAATTGCAGAAATTTTTTTTATTTGGGGCAAAATTGCAGAAATTTCACTTATTTTCAGGTAAAAAGGCTGAAATTTCCTTTAGTTTGGGGCAAAAAGGGAGAAATTCCCCTTATTTTGGGGCAAAATTGCAGAAATTTCCCTTATTATTGGGAAATATTGCAAAAATTTTCCTTATTTTAGAGCAAAATTGCAGCAATTTCACTTATTTCAGAGAAAAAAAGAAAAAAATTTTTCTTATTTTGGGGCAAAAAGGCAGAAATTCCCATTATTTTGGGGCAAAAAGGCAGAAATTCACCTTATTTTGGGGTAAAATTGCAGTAATTTCACATATTTCAGGGCAAAAAGGCAAAAATTTCCCTTATTTTGGGGCAAAATTGCAGAAATTTCACTTATTTCGGGGTAATAAGTCAGAAATTCCCCTTATTTTGGGGCAAAATACAGAAATTCCCTTTGTTTTGGGGGAAAAAGACAGAAATTCCAGTTATTTAGAGGCAAAAAACAAAATTCTTCTTATTTTGGAGCAAAAATAAAGAAATTTTTCTCGTTTATGGCAAAAGGTTATGCATTCCCCTTATTTTTGGGCAAAAAGGCAGAAATTCCCTGTATTTTGGAGCAAAATTGTAGAAATTCTCATAATTGTGGGGCAAAAAGGCAGAAATTCCCTCTATGTTGGGGCAAAAACACAGAAATTCTCCTTATTTTGGGGCAAAACTCAGAAATTCCCCTTATTTTGGGGCAAAATTCCAGAAATTTCCCTTATTTTGGGGCAAAATTGCAGAAATTTCACTTATTTTGGGGCAAAATTGCAGAAATTTCACTTATTTTGTGGCAAAATTGCAGAAATTTCAATTATTTTTAAGGAAAAAAGCCAGAAATTTTTCTTATTTTGGGGCAAAAATGCAGAAATTTACTTTATTTTGAGGTAAAAATGCTGTAATTCCCCTTATTTGGGGGCAAAACGCAGAAATTTCCTTTATTTTGGGGCAAAGAGACAGAAATTCCCCTTATTTTGTGGCAAAAATGCAAAAATTTCTTTTATTTTGGGGCAAAATTGCAGAAATTTCACATATTTCAGGGCATAATTCAAAAATTCCTTTTATTTTTGGGCAAAATGACAGAAATTCTGTTTATTTTTGTGTAAAAAGGCAGAAATTTCACGTATTTTGAGGTAAAAAGGCAGAAATTGCTCTAATTTTGGGGCAAAAATGAAGAAATTTCCCTTTTTTGTGGCAAAAGGTATACATTCCCCTTACTTTCGGGATAAAAAGCAGAAATTCCCCGTATTTTGAAGCAAAATTGCAGAAATTCTCTCATTTGTCGGGCAAAAAGGCAGAAATTCTCCTTATTTTGTGGTAAAAAGAGAGAAAATCTCCTTTTTCGGGAGCAACCAGTCAGAAATTCCCCTAATTTTGGGGCAAAATTGCAGAAATTTCTTTTACATTGGGGCAAAATTGCAGAAATTTCCCTTATTTTGGGGCTAAATTGCAGAAATTTCACTTATTTAAGGGTAATAAGTCAAAAATTTCCTTTATTTTGAGGCAAAAAAGACAGAAAATCCCTTTGTTTTGGGGGAAAAAGACAGAAATTCCACATATTTAGAGGCAAAAAGGCAGAAATTCCCCTTTTTTTGGAGCAAAAATGAAGAAATTTCCCTTTTTATCGCAAAAATGTATGCATACCCATTATTTTCGGGCAAAAAGGCAGAAATTCCCCGTATTTTGGAGCAAAAGTGCAGAAATTCCCCTTATTTTTGGGCAAAAGGCAGAAATTCCCATTATTTTGGGGCAAAATTCCAGAAATTTCCTTTTTTTGGGGCAAAATTGCAGGAATTTACCTTATTTTGGGGCAAAATTGCAGAAATTTCCCTTATTTGGGGCAAAATTGCAGAAATTTCACTTATTTTCAGGTAAAAAGGCTGAAATTTCCTTTGTTTTAGTGCAAAAAGGATGAAATTCCCCTTATTTTGGGGCAAAATTGCAGAAATTTTTCTTATTATGTGAAAAAATTGCAAAAATTTCCCTTATTTTAGGGCAAAATTGCAGAAATTTCACTTATTTCAGAGAAAAAAAGCAAAAATTTTTCTTATTTTGTGGCAAAAAGGCAGAAATTCCCATTATTTTGGGGCAAAAAGGCAGAAATTGACCTTATTTTGGGGTAAAATTGCAGAAATTTCACATATTTTAGGGAAAACTGTAGAAATTTCCCTTATTTTGGGGCAAAATTGCAGAAATTTCACTTATTTCAGGGTAATAAGTCAGAAATTCCCCTTATTTTGGGGCAAAATACAGAAATTCCTTTGTTTTGGGGGAAAAAGACAGAAATTCCACTTATTTAGAGGCAAAGAAGCAGAAATTCTTCTTATTTTGGAGCAAAAATGAAGAAATTTTTCTCGTTTATGGCAAAAGGTTATGCATTCCCCTTATTTTTGGGCAAAAAGGCAGAAATTCCCTGTATTTTGGAGCAAAATTGCAGAAATTCCCCTAATTGTGGGGCAAAAAGGCAGAAATTCCCTATATGTTGGTGCAAAAACACAGAAATTCTCCTTATTTTGGGGCAAAACTCAGAAATTCCCCTTATTTTGGGGCAAAATTCCAGAAATTTCCCTTATTTTGGGGTAAAATTGCAGAAATTTCACTTATTTTGGGGCAAAATTGCAGAAATTTCAATTATTTTAAGGAAAAAAGCCAGAAATTTTTCTTATTTTGGTGCAAAAATGCAGAAATTCCCCTTATTTTGAGGTAAAATGCTGTAATTTCCCTTATTTGGGGGCAAAACGCAGAAATTTCCTTTATTTTGGGGCAAAGAGACAGAAATTCCCCTTATTTTGTTGCAAAAATGCAGAAATTTCTTTTATTTTGGGGCAAAATTGCAGAAATTTCCCATATTTCAGGGCATAATTCAAAAATTCCTTTTATTTTGGGGCAAAATGAGAGAAATTCCGTTTATTTTTGTGTAAAAAGGCAGAAATTTCAATTATTTTGAGGTAAAAAGGCAGAAATTGCTCTAATTTTGGGGCAAAAATGAAGAAATTTCCCTTTTTTGTGGCAAAAGGTATACATTCCCCTTACTTTCGGGATAAAAAGCAGAAATTCCCCGTATTTTGAAGCAAAATTGCAGAAATTCTCTCAATTTTCGGGCAAAAAGGCAGAAATTCTCCTTATTTTGGGGTAAAAAGACAGAAAATCTCCTTTTTCGGGAGCAAACAGTCAGAAATTCCCCTAATTTTGGGGCAAAATTGCAGAAATTTCCTTTACATTGGGGCAAAATTGCAGAAATTTCCCTTATTTTGGGGCTAAATTGCAGAAATTTCACTTATTTAAGGGTAATAAGTCAGAAATTTCCCTTATTTTGAGGCAAAAAAGACAGAAAATCTCTTTGTTTTGGAGGAAAAAGACAGAAATTCCACATATTTAGAGGCAAAAAGGCAGAAATTCCCCTATTTTTGGAGCAAAAATGAAGAAATTTCCCTTTTTATGGCAAAACGGTATGCATACCCATTATTTTCGGGAAAAAAAGGCAGAAATTCCCCGTATTTTGGAGCAAAAGTGCAGAAATTCCCCTTATTTTTGGGCAAAAGGCAGAAATTCCCATTATTTTGGGGCAAAATTCCAGAAATTTCCTTTTTTGGGGGCAAAATTGCAGGAATTTACCTTATTTTGGGGCAAATTGCAGAAATTTCCCTAATTTGGGGCAACATTGCAGAAATTTCACTTATTTTCAGGTAAAAAGGCTGAAATTTCCTTTGTTTTAGGGCAAAAAGAAAGAAATTCCCCTTATTTTGGGGCAAAATTGCAGAAATTTTTCTTATTATGTGAAAAAATTGCAAAAATTTCCTTTATTTTAGGGCAAAATTGCAGAAATTTCACTTATTTCAGAGAAAAAAAGCAAAAATTTATCTTATTTTTGGGCAAAAAGGCAGAAATTCCCCTTATTTTGAGGTAAAAAGTCTGAAATTCCCCTTATTTGGGGGCAAAAAGGCAGAAATATCCCTTTTTTGGGGGCAAAATTGCAGCAATTTCACTTATTACAGGGTAATAAGTCAGAAATTCCCCTTAATTTAGGGCAAAAAATACAGAAATTCCCTTTGTTTTGGAGGAAAAAGAAGAAATTCCACTTATTTAGAGGCAAGAGGCAGAAATTCCCCTTATTTTGGAGCAAAAATAAAGAAATTTCCCTTTTTATGGCAAAAAGGTATGCATTCCCATTATTTTTGGGCAAAAAGGCAGAAATTCCCATTATTTTGGGGCAAAATTCCAGAAATTTCCTTTTTTTGGGGCAAAATTGCAGGAATTTACCTTATTTTGGGGCAAAATTGCAGAAATTTCCCTTATTCGGGGCAAAATTGCAGAAATTTCACTTATTTTCAGGTAAAAAGGCTGAAATTTCCTTTGTTTTAGGGCAAAAAGGAAGAAATTCCCCTTATTTTGGGGCAAAATTGCAGAAATTTTTCTTATTATGTGAAAAAATTGCAAAAATTTCCCTTATTTTAGGACAAAATTGCAGAAATTTCACTTATTTCAGAGAAAAAAAGCAAAAATTTTTCTCATTTTGGGGCAAAAAGGTAGAAATTCCCCTTATTTTGAGGGAAAAAGGCTGAAATTCCCCTTATTTGGGGGCAAAAATGCAGAAATATCCCGTATTTTGGGGCAAAATTGCAGCAATTTCACTTATTACGGGGTAATAAGTCAGAAATTCCCCTTAATTTAGGGCAAAAAAGACAGATTCCCTTTGTTTTGGAGGAAAAAGAAGAAATTCCACTTATTTAGAGGCAATAAGTCAGAAATTCCCCTTATTTTAGAGCAAAAATGAAGAAATTTCTCTTTTTATGGCAAAGAGGTATGCATTCCCATTATTTTTGGGCAAAAAGGGAGAAATTCTCCTTATTTTGGGGTAAAATTGCAGAAATTTCCCTTATTATTGGGAAAAATTGCAGAAATTATCCTTATTTTAGGGCGAAACTGAAGTAATTTCACTTATTTCAGAAAAAAAAGCAAAAATTTTTCTTATTTTGGGACAAAAAGGCAGAAATTCCCATTATTTTGGGGCAAAAAGGCAGAAATTCACCTTATTTTGGGGTAAAATTGCAGAAATTTCACATATTTCAGGGCAAAAATGTAGAAATTTCCCTTATTTTGGGGCATAATTGCAGAAATTTCACTTATTTCAGGGTAATAAGTCAGAAATTTTCCTTAATTTGGGGCAAAAAAGACAGAAATTGCCTTTGTTTGTGGAAAAAAGAAGAAATTCCACTTATTTAGAGGCAAGAAGGCAGAAATTCCCCTTATTTTGGAGCAAAAATGAAGAAATTTCCCTTTTTATGGCAAAAAGGTATGCATTCTCATTATTATCGGGCAAAAAGGCAGAAATTCCCCATATTTTGGGGCAAAATTGCAGAAATTCCCCTAAATTTGGGGCAAAAGGCAGAAATTCCCTATATGTTGGGGCAAAAAAGACAGAAATTCCCTTTGTTTTGGAGGAAAAAGGCAGAAATTCCACTTATTTAGAGGCAAAAAGGCAGAAATTCCCCTTATTTTGGAGTAAAAATGAAGAAATTTCCCTTTTTATGGCAAAAAGGTATGCATTCCCATTATTTTCGGGCAAAAAGGCAGAAATTCCCCGTATTTTCGAGCAAAATTGCAGAAATTCCCCTAATTTTGGGACAAAAATCAGAAATTCCTCTTATTTTGGGGCAGAATTCCAGAAATTTTTTTTTTTATTTTGGGGCAAAATTGCAGGAATTTATTTTATTTTGGGGCAAAATTGCAGAAATTTCACTTATTTTTAGGTAAAAAGGCTGAAATTTCCTTTATTTTGGGGTAAAAAGGAAGAAATTCCTTTTATTTTAAGGCAAAACTACAGAAATTTCCCTTATTATGGGAAAAATTGCAAAAATTTCCTTTATTTTAGGGCAAAATTGCAGAAATTTCACTTATTTCAGAGAAAAAAAGCAAAAATTTTTCTTATTTTGGAGCAAAAATGAAGAAATATTTCTCGTTTATTTCAAAAATTATGCATTCCCCTTATTTTCGGGCTAAAAGGCAGAAATTCCCTGTATTTTGGAGCAAAATTGCAGAAATTCCCCTAATTGTGGGGCAAAAAGGCAGAAATTCCCTATATGTTGGGGCAAAAAAAAGAAATTCTCTTTATTTTGGGGCAAAACTCAGAAATTCCCCTTATTTTGGGGCAAAATTCCAGAAATTTTCTTTATTTTGGGGCAAAATTGAAGAAATTTCACTTATTTTGGGGCAAAATTGCAGAAATTTCACTTATTTTAGGGAAAAAAGGCAGAAATTTTCCTTATTTTGGGGCAAAAATGCAGAAATTCCCCTTATTTTGAGGTAAAAAGTCTGAAATTCTTTTTATTTGGAGGCAAAAAGGCAGAAATTTCCCTTATTTTAGGGCAAAAAGACAGAGATTCCCCTTATTTTGTGGCAAAAATGCAGAAATTTCTTTTATTTTGGGGCAAAAATGAAGAAAATACTTTTTTTGTGAGAAAAGGTATACATTCCTCTTACTTTCGGGATTAAAAGTAGAAATTTCCTGTATTTTAAAGCAAAATTGCAGAAATTCTCATAATTTTCGGGCAAAAAGGCAGAAATTCTCCTTATTTTGGGGCAAAAAGACAGAAAATCTCTTTTTTTTGGGAGCAAACAGTCAGAATTTCCCCTTATTTTGGGGCAAAATTGCAGAAATTTCATTTACATTGGGGCAAAATTGCAGAAATTTTCCTTATTTTGGGGCAAAATTGCAAAAATTTCACTTATTTCAAGGTAATAAATCATTAATTCCCCTTATTTTGGGGCAAAAAGACAGAAATTCCCATGTTTTGAGGGAAAAAGACAGAAATTCCATTTATTTAGAGGCAAAAGGCAGAAATTCCCCTTATTTTGGAGCAAAAATGAAGAAATTTCCCTTTTTATGGCAAAAAAGTATGCATTCCTATTATTTTCGGGCAAAAAGGCAGAAATTCCCTGTATTTTGGAGCAAAATTGCAGAAATTCACCTAATTTTGGGGCAAAAGGCAGAAATTCCCTTTAGTTTGGGGCAAAAATCAGAAATTCCCCTTATTTTGGGGCAAAATTCCAGAAATTTCCTTTATTTGGGGGCAAAATTGAAGAAATTTCACTTATTTTGGGGCAAAATTGCAGAAATTTCACTTATTTTCAGGTAAAAAGTCTGAAATTTTCTCTATTTTGGGGCAAAAAGGGAGAAAATCCCCCTATTTTAGGGCAAAATTGCAGAAATTTCTCTTATTATGGGAAAAAATTGCAGAAATTTCCCTTATTTTAGGGCAAAATTGCAGAAATTTCACTTATTTCAGAGAAAAAAACAAAAATTTTTCTTATTTTGGGGCAAAAACTCAGAAATTCACCTTATTTTGGGGTAAAATTACAGAAATTTCACATGTTTCAGGGCAAAAAGGCAGAAATTTCCCTTATTTTGGGGCAAAAATGCAGAAATTTCAATTATATCAGGGAAAAAAGGCAGAAATTTTTCTTATTTTGGGGAAAAATGCAGAAATTCTCCTTATTTTGAGGTAAAAAGGCTGAAATTCCCCTAATTTGGGGGCAAAAACACAGAAATTCCCCTTATTTTGTGGCAAAAATGCAGAAATTTCTTTTATTTTGGGGCAAATTTGCAGAAATTTCACTTATTTCAGGGCATAATTCAAAAATTCCTTTTATTTTGGGGCAAAAAGACAGAAATTCTGTTCATTTTGGGGTAAAAAAGCAGAAATTTCACTTATTTTGTCGTAAAAAGGCAGAAATTCATCTTTTTTGGGGGCAAAAATGATGAAATTTTCCTTTTTTGTGGCAAAAGGTATACATTTCCCTTACTTTCGGGATAAAAAGCAGAAATTCCTCGTATTTTGAAGCAAAATTGCATAAATTCTCCCAATTTTTGGGCAAAAAGGCAGAAATTCTTTTTATTTTGAGGCAAAAAGACAGAAAATCTCCTTTTTCAGGAGCAAACAGTCAGAAATTCCCCATATTGTGGGGCAAAATTGCAGAAATTTTTTTTACATTGGGGCAAAATTGCAGAAATTTCACTTATTTTAAGGCAAAATTGCAGAAATTTCACTTATTTCAGGTTAATAAGTCAGAAATTCCCCTTATTTTGGGGCAAAATTGCCAAAATTTGCTTTACATTGTGGCAAAATTGCAAAAATCTCTCTTATTTTGTTGCAAAATTGCAGAAATTTCACTTATTTCAATTTAGTAAGTCAGAAATTCCCCTTATTTTGGGGCAAAAAAGACAGAAATTCCCTTTGTTTTGGGGGAAAAAGACAGAAATTCCACTTATTTAGAGGCAAAAGGCAGAAATTCCCATTATTTTGGAGCAAAAATGAGGAAATTTCACTTTTTATGGCAAAAAAGTATGCATTCCCATTATTTTCAGACAAAAAGGCAAATATTCCCTGTATTTTGGAGCAAAATTGCAGAAATATTTATAATTTTGGGGCAAAAGGGAGAAATTCCCATTATTTTGGGGCAAAATTCCAGAAATTTCCTTTATTTTGGGGCAAAATTGCAGGAATTTACCTTATTTTGGGGCAAAATTGCAGAAATTTCACCTATTTGGTGCAAAATTGCAGAAATTTTACTTATTTTCAGGTATAAAGGCTGAAATTTCCTTTATTTTGGGGCAATATGGGAGAAATTCCCCTTATTTTGGGGCAAAATTGCAGAAATTTCCCTTATTATGGGGAAAAATTGCAGAAATTTCCCTTATTTTAGGGCAAAATTGCAGAAATTTCACTTATTTCAGAGAAAAAAAGCAAAATTTTTTCTTTTTTTGGGGCAAAAAGGTAGAAATTCCCATTATTTTGGGGCAAAAAGGCAGAAATTCACCTTATTTTGGGGTAAAATTGTAGAAATTTCACATATTTCAGGGCAAAAAGGTAGAAATTTCCCTTATTTTAAGGCAAAATTGCAGAAATTTCACTTATTTCAGGGTAATAAGTCAGAAATTTCCCTTATTTTGGGACAAAAAAGACAAGAATTCCCTTTGTTTTGGGGGAAAAAGACAGAAATTCCACTAATTTAGAGGCTAAAAAGCCGAAATTCTTCTTATTTTGGAGCAAAAATGAAGAAATTTTCCTTTTTTATGGCAAAAACTTATGCATTTCCTCTATTTTCGGGCAAAATGCAGAAATTACTTGTATTTTGGAGCAAAATTGCAGAAATTCCCCTAATTCTGGGGCAAAAAGGCAGAAATTCTCCTTTTTTTGGGGCAAAACTCAGAAATTCCCCTTATTTTGGGGCAAAATTCCAGAAATTTCCCTTATTTTGGGGCAAAATTGCAGAAATTTCACTTATTTTGGGGCAAAATTGCAGAAATTTCACTTATTTCAGGGAAAAAAGGCAGAAATTTTCCTTATTTTAGGGCAAAAATGCAGAAATTCCCCTTATTTTGAGGTAAAAAGGCTGAAATTCCCCTTATTTGGGGGCAAAAAGGCAGAAATTTCCCTTATTTTGGGGCAAAAAAACACAAATTCTCCTTATTTTGTGGCAAAAATGCAGAAATTTCTTTTATTTTGGGGCAAAATTACAGAAATTTCACATATTTCAGGGCATAATTCAAAAATTCCTTTTATTTTTGGGGCAAAAAGACAGAAATTCCGTTTATTTTTGTTTAAAAAGGCAGAAATTTCACTTATTTTGAGGTAAAAAGGCAGAAATTGCTCTAATTTTGGGGCAAAATGAAGAAATTTCCCTTTTTTGTGGCAAAAGGTATACATTCCCCTTACTTTCGGGATAATAAGCAGAAATTCCGCGTATTTTGAAGCAAAATTGCAGAAATTCTCTCAATTTTCGTGCAAAAAGGCAGAAATTCTCCTTCTTTTGGTGCAAAAAGACAGAAAATCTCCTTTTTCGGGAGCAAACAGATAGAAATTCCCCTTATTTTGGGGCAAAATTGCAAAAATTTCACTTATTTCAGGGTAATAAGTCAGAAATTCTTCTTATTTTGGTGAAAAATACAGAAATTCCCTTTGTTTTGAGGGAAAAAGACAGAAATTCCACTTATTTAGAGGCTAAAAAGCCGAAATTCTTCTTATTTTGGAGCAAAAATGAAGAAATTTTCCTCGTTTATTTCAAAAAGTTATGCATTCCCCTTTTTTTCGGGCAAAAAGGCAGAAATTCCCTGTATTTTGGAGCAAAATTGCAGAAATTCCCATAATTGTGGGGCAAAAAGGCAGAAATTCCCTATATGTTGGGGCGAAAACACAGAAATTCTCTTTATTTTGGGGCAAAATTCCAGAAATTTCCCTTATTCTGGTGCAAAATTGCAGAAATTTCACTTATTTTGAGCAAAATTGCAGAAATTTCACTTATTTCAGGGAAAAAAAGGAATTTTGTTATTTTGGGGGCAAAAAGGCAGAAATTCCACTTATTTTGAGGTAAAAAGGCTGAAATTCCCCTTATTTGGGGGCAAAAAGGCAGAAATATCCCTTATTTTGGGGCAAAATTGCAGAAATTTCACTTATTACAGGGTAATAAGTCAGAAATTCCCCTTAATTTGGGGCAAAAAAGACAGAAGTTCCCTTTGTTTTGGGGGAAAAACAAGAAATTCCACTTATTTAGAGGCAAGAAGGCAGAAATTCCCCTTATTTTGGAGCAAAAATGAAGAAGTTTCCCTTTTTATGGCAAAAAGGTATGCATTCCCATTATTTTCGGGCAAAAAGGCAGAAATTCCCCTTATTTTGGGGCAAAATTCAAGAAATTTCCTTTATTTTGGGGCATAATTGCAGGAATTTACCTTATTTTGGGGCAAAATTGCAGAAATTTTTCTTATTTGGGGCAAAATTGCAGAAATTTCACTTATTTTCAGGTAAAAAGCCTGAAATTTCCTTTAGTTTGGGGCAAAAAGGGAGAAATTTTCCTTATTTTTGGGCAAAATTGCAGAAATTTCCCTTATTTTTGGGAAAAATTGCAAAAATTTTCCTTATTTTAGAGCAAAATTGCAGCAATTTTACTTATTTCTGAGAAAAAAAACAAAAATTTTTCTTATTTTGGGGCAAAAGGCAGAAATTCCCATTATTTTGGGGCAAAAAGGCAGAAATTTACCTTATTTTGTGGTAAAATTGCAGAAATTTCACATATTTCAAGGCAAAAAGGCAGAAATTTCCCTTATTTTGGGGCAAAATTGCAGAAATTTCACTTATTTCAGGGTAATAAGTCAGAAATTCCCCTTATTTTGGGGCAAAATACAGAAATTTTCTTTGTTTTGGGAGAAAAAGACAGAAATTCCACTTATTTAGAGGCAAAAAAGCAGAAATTCTTCTTATTTTGGAGCAATAATGAAGAGATTTTTTTCATTTATGGCAAAAGGTTATGCATTCCCCTTATTTTTGGGCAAAAAGGCAGAAATTCCCTGTATTTTGGAGCAAAATTGCAGAAATTCCCCTAATTGTGGGGTAAAAAGGCAGAAATTCCCTATATGTTGGGGCAAAAACACAGAAATTCTCCTTATTTTGGGGCAAAACTCAGAAATTCCCCTTATTTTTGGTCAAAATTCCAGAAATTTCCCTTTTTTTGGGGCAAAATTGCAGAAATTTCACTAATTTGGGGCAAAATTGCAGAAATTTCAATTATTTTAAGGAAAAAAGCCAGAAATTTTTCTTATTTTGGGGCAAAAATGCAAAAATTCCCCTTATTTTTAGGTAAAAATGCTGTAATTCCCCTTATTTGGGGACAAAAAGGCAGAAATTTCCCTTATTTTGGGGCAAAGAGACAGAAATTCCCCTTATTTTGTGGCAAAAATGCAGAAATTTCTTTTATTTTGGGGAAAAATTGCAGAAATTTCACATATTTCAGGGCATAATTCAAAAATTCCTTTTATTTTGGGGCAAAATGACAGAAATTCCGTTTATTTTTGTGTAAAAAGGCAGAAATTTCACTTATTTTGAAGTAAAAAGGAAGAAATTGCTCTAATTTTGGGGCAAAAATGAAGAACTTTCCCTTTTTTGTGGCAAAAGGTATACATTCCCCTTACTCTCGGGATAAAAAGCAGAAATTCCGCGTATTTTGAAGCAAAATTGCAGAAATTCTCTCAATTTTCGGGCAAAAAGGCAGAAATTCTCCTTATTTTTTGGTAAAAAGACAGAAAATCTCCTTTTTCGGGAGCAAAAAATCAGAAATTCCCCTTATTTTGGGGCAAAAAAGACAAAAATTCCCTTTGTTTTGGGGGAAAAAGACAGAAATTCCACTTATTTAGAGGCAAAAAAGCAGAAATTCTTATTTTGGAGCAAAAATGAAGAAATTTTTCTCGTTTATTTCAAAAATTATGCATTCCCCTTATTTTCGGGGTAAAAGGCAGAAATTCCCTGTATTTTGGAGCAAAATTGCATAAATTCCCCTAATTGTGGGGCAAAAAGGCAGAAATTCCCTATATGTTGGGGCAAAAAGAAAGAAATTATCCTTATTTTGGGGCAAAACTCAGAAATTCCCCTTATTTTGGGGCAAAATTCCAGAAATTTCCCTTATTTTGGGGCAAAATTGAAGAAATTTCACTTATTTTGGGGCAAAATTGCAGAAATTTCACTTATTTTAGGGAAAAAAGCCAGAGATTTTCCTTATTTTGGGGCAAAAATGCAGAAATTCCCCTTATTTTGAGGTAAAAAGTCCGAAATTCTTTTTATTTGGAGGCAAAAAGGCAGAAATTTCCCTTATTTTGGGGCAAAAAGACAGAAATTCCCCTTATTTTGTGGCAAAAATGCAGAAATTTCTTTTATTTTGGGGCAAAAATGAAGAAAATTTTATTTTTTGTGAGAAAAGGTATACATTCCTCTTACTTTCGGGATTAAAAGCAGAAATTTCCCGTATTTTGAATCAAAATTGCAGAAATTCTCATAATTTTTGGGCAAAAAGGCAGAAATTCTCCTTATTTTGGGTCAAAAAGACAGAAAATCTCCTTTTTTTGGGAGCAAACAGTCAGAATTTCTCCTTATTTTGGGGCAAAATTGCAGAAATTTCGTTTACATTGGGGCAAAATTGCAGAAATTTTCCTTATTTTGGGGCAAAATTGCAGAAATTTCACTTATTTCAGGGTAATAAATCAGTAATTCCCCTTATTTTCGGGCAAAAAAGACAGAAATTCCCTTTGTTTTGGGGGCAAAAGACAGAAATTCCATTTATTTAGAGGCAAAAAGGCAGAAATTCCCCTTATTTTGGAGCAAAAATGAAGAAATTTCCCTTTTTATGGCAAAAAGGTATGCATTCCCATTATTTTCAGGCAAAAAGGCAGAAATTCCCTGTATTTTAGAGCAAAATTGCAGAAATTCTTCTAATTTTGGGGCAAAAGGCAGAAATTCCCCTTATTTTGGGGCAAAATTCCAGAAATTTTCTTTATTTTGGGGCAAAATTGCAGGAATTTACCTTATTTTGGGTCAAATTTGCAGAAATTTCACCTATTTGGTGCAAAATTGCAGAAATTTTACTTATTTTCAGGTATAAAGGCTGAAATTTCCTTTATTTTGGGGCAATAAGGGAGAAATTCCCCTTATTTTGGGGCAAAATTGCAGAAATTTCCCTTATTATGGGGAAAAATTGCAGAAATTTCCCTTATTTTAGGGCAAAATTGCAGAAATTTCACTTATTTTAGAGAAAAAAAGCAAAAATTTTTCTTTTTTGGGGGCAAAAAGGTAGAAATTCCCATTATTTTGGGGCAAAAAGGCAGAAATCCACCTTATTTTGGGGTAAAATTGCAGAAATTTCACATATTTCAGGGCAAAAAGGTAGAAATTTCCCTTATTTTGGGGCAAAATTGCAGAAATTTCACTTATTTCAGGGTAATAAGTCAGAAATCTCCCTTATTTTGGGACAAAAAAGACAAAAATTCTCTTTGTTTTGGGGGAAAAAGACAGAAATTCCACTTATTTAGAGGCTAAAAAGCCGAAATTCTTCTTATTTTGGAGCAAAATGAAGAAATTTTTCTTTTTTATGGCAAAAACTTATGCATTTCCTCTATTTTCGGGCAAAATGCAGAAATTCCTTGTATTTTGGAGCAAAATTGCAGAAATTCCCCTAATTCTGGGGCAAAAAGGCAAAAATTCCCTATATGTTGGGGCAAAAAGACAGAAATTCTCCTTATTTTGGGGCAAAACTCAGAAATTCCCCTTATTTTGGGGCAAAATTCCAGAAATTTCCCTTATTTTTGGGCAAAATTGCAGAAATTTCACTTATTTTGGGGCAAAATTGCAGAAATTTCACTTATTTCAGGGAAAAAAGGCAGAAATTTTCCTTATTTTAGGGCAAAAATGCAGAAATTCCCCTTATTTTGAGGTAAAAAGGCTGAAATTCCCTTTATTTGGGGGCAAAAAGGCAGAAATTTCCATTATTTTGGGGCAAAAAAACACAAATTCTCCTTATTTTGTGGCAAAAATGCAGAAATTTCTTTTATTTTGGGGAAAAATTGCAGAAATTTCACATATTTCAGGGCATAATTCAAAAATTCCTTTTATTTTGGGGCAAAATGACAGAAATTCCGTTTATTTTTGTTTAAAAAGGCAGAAATTTCACTTATTTTGAGGTAAAAAGGCAGCAATTGCTCTAATTTTGGGGCAAAAATGAAGAAATTTCCCTTTTTTGTGGCAAAAGGTATACATTCCCCTTACTTTCGGGATAATAAGCAGAAATTCCGCGTATTTTGAAGCAAAATTGCAGAAATTCTCTCAATTTTCGGGCAAAAAGGCAGAAATTCTCCTTCTTTTGGGGCAAAAAGACAGAAAATCTCCTTTTTCGGGAGCAAACAGATAGAAATTCCCCTTATTTTGGAGCAAAATTGCAAAAATTTCACTTATTTCAGGGTAATAAGTCAGAAATTCCCCTTATTTTGGTGAAAAATACAGAAATTCCCTTTGTTTTGGGGGAAAAAGACAGAAATTCCACTTATTTAGAGGCTAAAAAGCCGAAATTCTTCTTATTTTGGAGCAAAAATGAAG
This sequence comes from Micromys minutus, assembly GCF_963924665.1. Classification (NCBI taxonomy): domain Eukaryota; kingdom Metazoa; phylum Chordata; class Mammalia; order Rodentia; family Muridae; genus Micromys; species Micromys minutus. The sequence continues at coordinate 760,327 of NW_027667806.1, read as the reverse complement.
AAATTTTCCTCGTTTATTTCAAAAAGTTATGCATTCCCCTTTTTTTCGGGCAAAAAGGCAGAAATTCCCTGTATTTTGGAGCAAAATTGCAGAAATTCCCATAATTGTGGGGCAAAAAGGCAGAAATTCCCTATATGTTGGGGCGAAAACACAGAAATTCTCTTTATTTTGGGGCAAAATTCCAGAAATTTCCCTTATTCTGGGGCAAAATTGCAGAAATTTCACTTATTTTGAGCAAAATTGCAGAAATTTCACTTATTTCAGGGAAAAAAAGGAATTTTGTTATTTTGGGGGCAAAAAGGCAGAAATTCCACTTATTTTGAGGTAAAAAGGCTGAAATTCCCCTTATTTGGGGGCAAAAAGGCAGAAATATCCCTTATTTTCGGGCAAAATTGCAGAAATTTCACTTATTACAGGGTAATAAGTCAGAAATTCCATTTAATTTGGGGCAAAAAAGCCAGAAGTTCCCTTTGTTTTGGGGGGAAAACAAGAAATTCCACTTATTTAGAGGCAAGAAGGCAGAAATTCCCCTTATTTTGGAGCAAAAATGAAGAAGTTTCCCTTTTTATGGCAAAAAGGTATGCATTCCCATTATTTTCGGGCAAAAAGGCAGAAATTCCCCTTATTTTGGGGCAAAATTCAAGAAATTTCCTTTATTTTGGGGCAAAATTGCAGGAATTTACCTTATTTTGGGGCAAAATTGCAGAAATTTTTCTTATTTGGTGCAAAATTGCAGAAATTTCACTTATTTTCAGGTAAAAAGGCTGAAATTTCCTTTAGTTTGGGGCAAAAAGGGAGAAATTCCCCATATTTTTGGGCAAAATTGCAGAAATTTCCCTTATTATTGGGAAAAATTGCAAAAATTTTCCTTATTTTAGAGCAAAATTGCAGCAATTTTACTTATTTCAGAGAAAAAAAACAAAAATTTTTCTTATTTTGGGGCAAAAAGGCAGAAATTCCCATTATTTTGGGGCAAAAAGGCAGAAATTTACCTTATTTTGTGGTAAAATTGCAGAAATTTCACATATTTCAGTGCAAAAAGGCAGAAATTTCCCTTATTTTGGGGCAAAATTGCAGAAATTTCACTTATTTCAGGGTAATAAGTCAGAAATTCCCCTTATTTTGGGGCAAAATACAGAAATTCCCTTTGTTTTGGGAGAAAAAGACAGAAATTCCACTTATTTAGAGGCAAAAAAGCAGACATTCTTCTTATTTTGGAGCAAAAATGAAGAGATTTTTCTCGTTTATGGCAAAAGGTTATGCATTCCCCTTATTTTTGGGCAAAAAGGCAGAAATTCCCTGTATTTTGGAGCAAAATTGCAGAAATTCCCCTAATTGTGGGGCAAAAAGGCAGAATTTCCCTATATGTTTGGGCAAAAACACAAAAATTCTCCTTATTTTGGGGCAAAACTCAGAAATTCCCCTTATTTTGGGGCAAAATTCCAGAAATTTCCCTTATTTTGGGGCAAAATTGCAGAAATTTCACTAATTTGGGGCAAAATTCCAGAAATTTCAATTATTTTAAGGAAAAAAGCCAGAAATTTTTCTTACTTTGGGGAAAAAATGCAGAAATTCCCCTTATTTTGTGGTAAAAATGCTGTAATTCCCCTTATTTGGGGACAAAAAGGCAGAAATTTCCCTTATTTTGGGGCAAAGAGACAGAAATTCCCCTTATTTTGTGGCAAAAATGCAGAAATTTCTTTTATTTTGGGGCAAAATTCCAGAAATTTCACATATTTCAGGGCATAATTCAAAAATTCCTTTTATTTTGGGGCAAAATGACAGAAATTCCGTTTATTTTTGTGTAAAAAGGCAGAAATTTCACTTATTTTGAAGTAAAAAGGAAGAAATTGCTCTAATTTTGGGGCAAAAATGAAGAACTTTCCCTTTTTTGTTGCAAAAGGTATACATTCCCCTTACTTTCCGGATAAAAAGCAGAAATTCCCCGCATTTTGAAGCAAAATTGCAGAAATTCTCTCAATTTTCGGGCAAAAAGGCAGAAATTCTTATTTTTTGGTAAAAAGACAGAAAATCTCCTTTTTCGGGAGCAAACAGTCAGAAATTCCCCTTATTTTGGGGCAAAAAAGACAGAAATTTCCTTTGTTTTGGGGGAAAAAGACAGAAATTCCACTTATTTAGAGGCAAAAAAGCAGAAATTCTTATTTTGGAGCAAAAATGAAGAAATTTTTCTCGTTTATTTCAAAAAATATGCATTCCCCTTATTTTCGGGGTAAAAGGCAGAAATTCCCTGTATTTTGGAGCAAAATTGCATAAATTCCCCTAATTGTGGGGCAAAAAGGCAGAAATTCCCTATATGTTGGGGCAAAAAGAAAGAAATTCTCCTTATTTTGGGGCAAAACTCAGAAATTCCCCTTATTTTGGGGCAAAATTCCAGAAATTTCCCTTATTTTGGGGCAAAATTGAAGAAATTTCACTTATTTTGGGGCAAAATTGCAGAAATTTCACTTATTTTAGGGAAAAAAGCCAGAGATTTTCCTTATTTTGGGGCAAAAATGCAGAAATTCCCCTTATTTTGAGGTAAAAAGTCCGAAATTCTTCTTATTTGGAGGCAAAAAGGCAGAAATTTCCCTTATTTTGGGGCAAAAAGACAGAAATTCCCCTTATTTTGTGGCAAAAATGCAGAAATTTTTTTTATTTTGGGGCAAAAATGAAGAAAATCCTTTTTTTGTGAGAAAAGGTATACATTCCTCTTACTTTCGGGATTAAAAGAAGAAATTTCCCGTATTTTGAAGCAAAATTGCAGAAATTCTCATAATTTTTGGGCAAAAAGGCAGAAATTCTCCTTATTTTGGGTCAAAAAGACAGAAAATCTCCTTTTTTTGGGAGCAAACAGTCAGAATTTCTCCTTATTTTGGGGCAAAATTGCAGAAATTTCGTTTACATTGGGGCAAAATTGCAGAAATTTTCCTTATTTTGGGGCAAAATTGCAGAAATTTCACTTATTTCAGGGTAATAAATCAGTAATTCCCCTTATTTTGGAGCAAAAAGGACAGAAATTCCCTTTGTTTTGGGGGCAAAAGACAGAAATTCCATTTATTTAGAGGCAAAAAGGCAGAAATTCCCCTTATTTTGGAGGAAAAATGAAGAAATTTTTTTTTATGGCAAAAAGGTATGCATTCCCATTATTTTCGGGCAAAAAGGCAAACATTCCCCGTATTTTGGAGCAAAATTGCAGAAATTCCCCTAATTTTGGGGCAAAAGGCAGAAATTCCCTTTATTTTGGGGCAAAAATCAGAAATTCCCCTTATTTTGGGGCAAAATTCCAGAAATTTCCTTTATTTTGGAATAAAATTGCAGGAATTTACCTTATTTTGCTGCAAAATTGCAGAAATTTCACATATTTCAGGGCAAAAAAACTGAAATTTCCCTTATTTTGGGGCAAAAATGCAGAAATTTCACTTATATCAGGGAAAAAAGGCAGAAATTTTCCTTATTTTGTGGAAAAATGCAAAAATTCACCTTATTTTGAGGTAAAAAGGCTGAAATTCCCCTTATTTGGGGGCAAAAACACAGAAATTCCCCTTATTTTGTGGCACAAATGCAGAAATTTCTTTTATTTTGGGGCAAAATTGCAGAAATTTCACTTATTTCAGGGCATAATTCAAAAATTCCTTTTATTTTGGGGCAAAAAGACAGAAATTCTGTTTATTTTGGGGTAAAAAGGCAGAAATTTCACTTATTTTGAGGTAAAAAGGCAGAAATTCCTCTTTTTTGGGGGCAAAAATGAAGAAATTTCCTTTTTTTGTGGCAAAAGGTATACATTTCCCTTACTTTCGGGATAAAAAGCAGAAATTCCCCGTATTTTGAAGCAAAATTGCATAAATTCTCTCAATTTTTGGGCAAAAAGGCAGAAATTCTTTTTATTTTGAGGCAAAAAGACAGAAAATCTCCTTTTTCAGGAGCAAACAGTCAGAAATTCCCCATATTGTGGGGCAAAATTGCAGAATTTTTTTTTACATTGGGGCAAAATTGCAGAAATTTCCCTTATTTTAAGGCAAAATTGCAGAAATTTCACTTATTTCAGGTTAATAAGTCAGAAATTCCCCTTATTTTGGGGCAAAATTGCCAATATTTGCTTTACATTGGGGCAAAATTGAAGAAATTTCTCTTACTTTGTGGCAAAATTGCAGAAATTTCACTTATTTCAATTTAATAAGTCAGAAATTCCCCTTATTTTGGGGCAAACAAGACAGAAATTCCCTTTGTTTTGGGGGAAAAAGACAGAAATTCCACTTATTTAGAGGCAAAAAAGCAGAAATTCTTATTTTGGAGCAAAAATGAAGAAATTTTTCTCGTTTATTTCAAAAATTATGCATTCCCCTTATTTTCGGGGTAAAAGGCAGAAATTCCCTGTATTTTGGAGCAAAATTGCATAAATTCCCCTAATTGTGGGGCAAAAAGGCACAAATTCCCTATATGTTGGGGCAAAAAGAAAGAAATTCTCCTTATTTTGGGGCAAAACTCAGAAATTCCCCTTATTTTGGGGCAAAATTCCAGAAATTTCCCTTATTTTGGGGCAAAATTGAAGAAATTTCACTTATTTTGGGGCAAAATTGCAGAAATTTCACTTATTTTAGGGAAAAAAGCCAGAGATTTTCCTTATTTTGGGGCAAAAATGCAGAAATTCCCCTTATTTTGAGGTAAAAAGTCCGAAATTCTTCTTATTTGGAGGCAAAAAGGCAGAAATTTCCCTTATTTTGGGGCAAAAATGAAGAAAATCCTTTTTTTGTGAGAAAAGGTATACATTCCTATTACTTTCGGGATTAAAAGCAGAAATTTCCCGTATTTTGAACAAAATTGCAGAAATTCTCATAATTTTTGGGCAAAAAGGCAGAAATTCTCCTTATTTTGGGTCAAAAAGACAGAAAATCTCCTTTTTTTGGGAGCAAACAGTCAGAATTTCTCCTTATTTTGGGGCAAAATTGCAGAAATTTCGTTTACATTGGGGCAAAATTGCAGAAATTTTCCTTATTTTGGGGCAAAATTGCAGAAATTTCACTTATTTCAGGGTAATAAATCAGTAATTCCCCTTATTTTGGGGCAAAAAAGACAGAAATTCCCTTTGTTTTGGGGGCAAAAGGCAGAAATTCCATTTATTTAGAGGCAAAAAGGCAGAAATTTTCCTTATTTTGGAGCAAAAATGAAGAAATTTCCCTTTTTATGGCAAAAAGGTATGCATTCCCATTATTTTCAGGCAAAAAGGCAGAAATTCCCTGTATTTTAGAGCAAAATTGCAGAAATTCTTCTAATTTTGGGGCAAAAGGCAGAAATTCCCCTTATTTTGGGGCAAAATTCCAGAAATTTTCTTTATTTTGGGGCAAAATTGCAGGAATTTACTATATTTTGGGTCAAAATTGCAGAAATTTCACCTATTTGGTGCAAAATTGCAGAAATTTTACTTATTTTCAGGTATAAAGCCTGAAATTTCCTTTATTTTGGGGCAATAAGGGAGAAATTCCCCTTATTTTGGGGCAAAATTGCAGAAATTTCCCTTATTATGGGGAAAAATTGCAGAAATTTCCCTTATTTTAGAGCAAAATTGCAGCAATTTTACTTATTTCAGAGAAAAAAAACAAAAATTTTTCTTATTTTGGGGCAAAAAGGCAGAAATTCCCATTATTTTGGGGCAAAAAGGCAGAAATTTACCTTATTTTGTGGTAAAATTGCAGAAATTTCACATATTTCAGGGCAAAAAGGCAGAAATTTCCCTTATTTTGGGGCAAAATTGCAGAAATTTCACTTATTTCAGGGTAATAAGTCAGAAATTCCCCTTATTTTGGGGCAAAATACAGAAATTCCCTTTGTTTTGGGGGAAAAAGACAGAAATTCCACTTATTTAGAAGCAAAAAAGCAGAAATTCTTCTTATTTTGGAGCAAAAATGAAGAGATTTTTCTCGTTTATGGCAAAAGGTTATACATTCCCCTTATTTTTGGGCAAAAAGGCAGAAATTCCCTGTATTTTGGAGCAAAATTGCAGAAATTCCCCTAATTGTGGGGCAAAAAGGCAGAATTTCTCTATATGTTTGGGCAAAAACACAAAAATTCTCCTTATTTTGGGGCAAAACTCAGAAATTCCCCTTATTTTGGGGCAAAATATCAGAAATTTCACATATTTCAGGGCATAATTCAAAAATTCCTTTTATTTTGGGGCAAAATGACAGAAATTCCGTTTATTTTTGTTTAAAAAGGCAGAAATTTCACTTATTTTGAGGTAAAACGGCAGAAATTGCTCTAAGTTTGGGGCAAAATTAAGAAATTTCCCTTTTTTGTGGCAAAAAGTATACATTCCCCTTACTTTCGGGATAATAAGCAGAAATTCCCCGTATTTTGAAGCAAAGTTTCAGAAATTCTCTCAATTTTCGTGCAAAAAGGCAGAAATTCTCCTTCTTTTAAGGCAAAAAGACAGAAAATCTCCTTTTTCGGGAGCAAACAGATAGAAATTCTCCTTATTTTCGGGAAAAATTGCAAAAATTTCACTTATTTCAGGGTAATAAGTCAGAAATTCCCCTTATTTTGGTGAAAAATACAGAAATTCCCGTTTGTTTTGAGAGAAAAAGACAGAAATTCCACTTATTTAGAGGCTAAAAAGCCGAAATTCTTCTTATTTTGGAGCAAAAATGAAGAAATTTTCCTCGTTTATTTCAAAAAGTTATGCATTCCCCTTTTTTTTCGGGCAAAAAGGCAGAAATTCCCTGTATTTTGGAGCAAAATTGCAGAAATTCCCATAATTGTGGGGCAAAAAGAAAGAAATTCATTATATGTTGGGGCGAAAACACAGAAATTCTCTTTATTTTGGGGCAAAACTCAGAAATTCCACTTATTTTGGGGCAAAATTCCAGAAATTTCCCTTATTCTGGGGCAAAATTGCAGAAATTTCACTTATTTTGGGCAAAATTGCAGAAATTTCACTTATTTCAGGGAAAAAAAGGAATTTTGTTATTATGGGGCAAAAAGGCAGAAATTCCACTTATTTTAAGGTAAAAAGGCTGAAATTCCCCTTATTTGGGGGCAAAAAGGCAGAAATATCCCTTATTTTGGGGCAAAATTGCAGAAATTTCACTTATTACAGGGTAATAAGTCAGAAATTCCCCTTAATTTGGGGCAAAAAAGACAGAAGTTCTCTTTGTTTTGGGGGAAAAACAAGAAATTCCACTTATTTAGAGGCAAGAAGGCAGAAATTCCCCTTATTTTGGAGCAAAAATGAAGAAGTTTCCCTTTTTATGGCAAAAAGGTATGCATTCCCATTATTTTCGGGCAAAAAGGCAGAAAATCCCCATATTTTGGGGCAAAATTGCAGAAATTCCCCTAAATTTGGGGCAAAAGGCAGAAATTCCCTTTATTTTGGGGCAAAAATCATGAATTCCCCTTATTTTGAGGCAAAATTCAAGAAATTTCCTTTATTTTGGGGCAAAATTGCAGGAATTTACCTTATTTTGGGGAAAAATTGCAGAAATTTTTCTTATTTGGGGCAAAATTGCAGAAATTTCACTTATTTACAGGTAAAAAGGCTGCAATTTCCTTTAGTTTGGGGCAAAAAGGGAGAAATTCCCCTTATTTTTGGGGCAAAATTGCAGAAATTTCCCTTATTATTGGGAAAAATTGCAAAAATTTTCCTTATTTTAGAGCAAAATTGCAGCAATTTTACTTATTTCAGAGAAAAAAAGCAAAAATTTTTCTTATTTTGGGGCATAAATGCAGAAATTCCCATTATTTTGGGGCAAAAATGAAGAAATTCACCTTATTTTGTGGTAAAATTGCAGAAATTTCACATATTTCAGGGCAAAAAGGCAGAAATTCCCCTTATTTTGGGGCAAAATACAGAAATTCCCTTTGTTTTGGGGAAAAATGACAGAAATTCCACTTATTTAGAGGCAAAAAAGCAGACATTCTTCTTATTTTGGAGCAAAAATGAAGAAATTTTTCTCGTTTATGGCAAAAGGTTATGCATTCCCCTTATTTTTGGGCAAAAAGGCAGAAATTCCCGGTATTTTGGAGCAAAATTGCAGAAATTCCCCTAATTGTGGGGCAAAAAAGCAGAAATTCCCTATATGTTGGGGCAAAAACACAGAAATTCTCCTTATTTTGGGGCAAAACTCAGAAATTCCCCTTATTTTGGGGCAAAATTCCAGAAATTTCTTTTATTTTGGGGCAAAATTGCAGAAATTTCACTAATTTGGTGCAAAATTGCAGAAATTTCAATTATTTTAAAGAAAAAAGCCAGAAATTTTTCTTATTTTGGGGCAAAAATGCAGAAATTCCCCTTATTTTGAGGTAAAAATGCTGTAATTCCCATTATTTGGGGGCAAAAAGGCAGAAATTTCCCTTATTTTGGGGCAAAGAGACAGAAATTCCCCCTTATTTTGTGGCAAAAATGCAGAAATTTCTTTTATTTTGGGGCAAAATTGCAGAAATTTCACATATTTCAGGGCATAATTCAAAAATTCCTTTTATTTTGGGGAAAAATGACAGAAATTCCATTTTTTTGTGTAAAAAGGCAGAAATTTCACTTATTTTGAAGTAAAAAGGAAGAAATTGCTCTAATTTTGGGGCAAAAATGAAGATATTTCCCTTTTTTGTGGCAAAAGGTATACATTCCCCTTACTTTCGGGATAATAAGCAGAAATTCCCCGTATTTTGAAGCAAAATTGCAGAAATTCTCTCAATTTTTGGGCAAAAAGGCAGAAATTCTCCTTATTTTTTGGTAAAGAAACAGAAAATCTCCTTTTTCGGGAGCAAACAGTCAGAAATTCCCCTAATTTTGGGGCAAAATTGCAGAAATTTCCTTTACATTGGGGCAAAATTGCAGAAATTTCCCTTATTTTGGGGCTAAATTGCAGAAATTTCACTTATTTCAGGGTAATAAGTCAGAAATTTCCCTTATTTTGAGGCAAAAAAAAGAGAAATTCCCTTTGTTTTGGGGGAAAAAGACAGAAATTCCACATATAGAGGCAAAAAGGAAGAAATTCCCTTTAATTTGGAGCAAAAATGAAGAAATTTCACTTTTTATGACAAAAAGGTATGCATTCCATTATTTTCGGGCAAAAAGGCAGAAACTCCCCGTATTTTGGAGCAAAAATGCAGAAATTCCCCTTATTTTTGGGCAAAAGGCAGAAATTCCGTTTATTTTGGGGCAAAAATCAGAAATTCCCATTATTTTGGGACAAAATTCCAGAAATTTCCTTTATTTTGGGGCAAAATTGCAGGAATTTACTTTATTTTGGGGCAAAATTGCAGAAATTTCCCTTATTTGGAGCAAAATTGCAGAAATTTCACTTATTTTCAGGTAAAACGTCTGAAATTTCCTTTGTTTTGGGGCAAAAAGGAAGAAATTCCCCTTATTTTTGGGCAAAATTGCAGAAATTTTTCTTATTATGTAAAAAAATTGCAAAAAATTCCCTTATTTTAGGGCAAAATTGCAGAAATTTCACTTATTTCAGAGAAAAAAATCAAAAATTTTTCTTTTTTTGGGGCAAAAAGGCAGAAATTCCCATTAATTTGGAGCAAAAAGGCAGAAATTCACCTTATTTTGGGGTAAAATTGCAGAAATTTCACATATTTCAGGGCAAAAAGATAGAAATTTCCCTTATTTTGGGGCAAAATTACAGAAATTTCACTTATTTCTGGGTAATAAGTCAGAAATTTCCCTTATTTTGGGACAAAAAAGACAGAAATTCCCTATGTTTTGGGGGAAAAAGACAGAAATTCCACTTATTTAGAGGCTAAAAAGCCGAAATTCTTCTTATTTTGGAGCAAAAATGAAGAAATTTTCCTCTTTTATGGCAAAAACTTATGCATTTCCTGTATTTTCGGGGAAAATGCAGAAATTCCCGGTATTTTGGAGCAAAATTCCAGAAATTTCCGTTATTTTGGGGCAAAATTGCAGAAATTTCACTTATTTTGGGGCAAAATTGCAGAAATTTCACTTATTTCAGGGAAAAAAGGCAGAAATTTTCCTTATTTTAGGGCAAAAATGCAGAAATTCCCCTTATTTTGAAGTAAAAAGGCTGAAATCCCCCTTATTTAAGGGCAAAAAGGCAGAAATTTCCCTTATTTTGGGGCAAAAAAACAGAAATTCTCCTTATTTTGTGGCAAAAATGCAGAAATTTCTTTTATTTTGGGGCAAAATTCCAGAAATTTCACATATTTCAGGGCATAATTCAAAAATTCCTTTTATTTTGGGGCAAAAAGACAGAAATTCCGTTTATTTTTGGGTAAAAAGGCAGAAATTTCACTTATTTTGAGGTAAAAAGGCTGAAATTCCTCTTATTTTGGGACAAAAATGAAGACATTTCCCTTTTTTTGTGGCAAAAGGTATACATTCCTCTTACTTTCAGGATAATAAACAGAAATTCCCCGTATTTTGAAGCAAAATTGCAGAAATTCTCTCAATTTTCGTGCAAAAAGGCAAAAATTCTCCTTATTTTGGGGCAAAACGACAGAAAATCTGCTTTTTCGGGAGCAAACAGTTAGAAATTCCCCTTATTTTGGGGCAAAATTGCAGAAATTTCCTTTACATTGGGGCAAAATTGAAAAAATTTCCCTTATTTTGGGGCAAAGTTGCAGAAATTTCACTTATTTCAGGGTAATAAGTAAGAAATTCCCCTTATTTTGGGGCAAAGAAGACAGAAATTCCCTTTGTTTTGGGGGAAAAAGACAGAAATTCCACTTATATAGAGGCAAAAAGGAAGAAATTCCCTTTATTTTGGAGCAAAAATGAAGAAATTTCACTTTTTATGACAAAAAGGTATGCATTCCATTATTTTCGGGCAAAAAGGCAGAAACTCCCCGTATTTTGGAGCAAAAATGCAGAAATTCTCCTTATTTTTGGGCAAAAGGCAGAAATTCCATTTATTTTGGGGCAAAAATCAGAAATTCCCATTATTTTGGGGCAAAATTCCAGAAATTTCCTTTATTTTGGGGCAAAATTGCAGGAATTTACCTTATTTTGGGGCAAAATTGCAGAAATTTCCCTTATTTGGAGCAAAATTGCAGAAATTTCACTTATTTTAAGGTAAAAAGTCTGAATTTTCCTTTGTTTTGGGGCAAAAAGGAAGAAATTCCCCTTATTTTGGGGCAAAATTGCAGAAATTTTTCTTATTATGTAAAAAAATTGCAAAAATTTCCCTTATTTTAGGGCAAAATTGCAGAAATTTCACTTATTTCAGAGAAAAAAATCAAAAATTTTTCTTTTTTGGGGGCAAAAAGGCAGAAATTCCCATTAATTTGGAGCAAAAAGGCAGAAATTCACCTTATTTTGGGGTAAAATTGCAGAAATTTCACATATTTCAGGGCAAAAAGGTAGAAATTTCCCGTATTTTGGGGCAAAATTACAGAAATTTCACTTATTTCAGGGTAATAAGTCAGAAATTTCCCTTATTTTGGGACAAAAAAGACAGAAATTCCCTATGTTTTGGGGGAAAAAGACAGAAATTCCACTTATTTAGAGGCTAAAAAGCCGAAATTCTTCTTGTTTTGGAGCAAAAATGAAGAAATTTTCCTCTTTTATGGCAAAAACTTATGCATTTCCTGTATTTTCGGGGAAAATGCAGAAATTCCCCGTATTTTGGAGCAAAATTCCAGAAATTTCCGTTATTTTGGGGCAAAATTGCAGAAATTTCACTTATTTTGGGGCAAAATTGCAGAAATTTCACTTATTTCAGGGAAAAAAGGCAGAAATTTTCCTTATTTTAGGGCAAAAATGCAGAAATTCCCCTTATTTTGAAGTAAAAAGGCTGAAATTCCCCTTATTTGGGGGCAAAAAGGCAGAAATTTCCCTTATTTTGGGGCAAAAAAACAGAAATTCTCCTTATTTTGTGGCAAAAATGCAGAAATTTCTTTTATTTTGGGGCAAAATTCCAGAAATTTCACATATTTCAGGGCATAATTCAAAAATTCCTTTTATTTTGGGGCAAAAAGACAGAAATTCCGTTTATTTTTGGGTAAAAAGGCAGAAATTTCACTTATTTTGAGGTAAAAAGTCTGAAATTCCTCTTATTTTGGGACAAAAATGAAGACATTTCCCTTTTTTTGTGGCAAAAGGTATACATTCCTCTTACTTTCAGGATAATAAACAGAAATTCCCCGTATTTTGAAGCAAAATTGCAGAAATTCTCTCAATTTTCGTGCAAAAAGGCAAAAATTCTCCTTATTTTGGGGCAAAACGACAGAAAATCTGCTTTTTCGGGAGCAAACAGTTAGAAATTCCCCTTATTTTGGGGCAAAATTGCAGAAATTTCCTTTACATTGGGGCAAAATTGAAAAAATTTCCCTTATTTTGGGGCAAAGTTGCAGAAATTTCACTTATTTCAGGGTAATAAGTAAGAAATTCCCCTTATTTTGGGGCAAAGAAGACAGAAATTCCCTTTGTTTTGGGGGAAAAAGACAGAAATTCCACTTATATAGAGGCAAAAAGGAAGAAATTCCCTTTATTTTGGAGCAAAAATGAAGAAATTTCACTTTTTATGACAAAAAGGTATGCATTCCATTATTTTCGGGCAAAAAGGCAGAAACTCCCCGTATTTTGGAGCAAAAATGCAGAAATTCTCCTTATTTTTGGGCAAAAGGCAGAAATTCCATTTATTTTGGGGCAAAAATCAGAAATTCCCATTATTTTGGGGCAAAATTCCAGAAATTTCCTTTATTTTGGGGCAAAATTGCAGGAATTTACCTTATTTTGGGGCAAAATTGCAGAAATTTCCCTTATTTGGAGCAAAATTGCAGAAATTTCACTTATTTTAAGGTAAAAAGTCTGAAATTTCCTTTGTTTTGGGGCAAAAAGGAAGAAATTCCCCTTATTTTGGGGCAAAATTGCAGAAATTTTTCTTATTATGTAAAAAAATTGCAAAAATTTCCCTTATTTTAGGGCAAAATTGCAGAAATTTCACTTATTTCAGAGAAAAAAATCAAAAATTTTTCTTTTTTGGGGGCAAAAAGGCAGAAATTCCCATTAATTTGGAGCAAAAAGGCAGAAATTCACCTTATTTTGGGGTAAAATTGCAGAAATTTCACATATTTCAGGGCAAAAAGGTAGAAATTTCCCGTATTTTGGGGCAAAATTACAGAAATTTCACTTATTTCAGGGTAATAAGTCAGAAATTTCCCTTATTTTGGGACAAAAAAGACAGAAATTCCCTATGTTTTGGGGGAAAAAGACAGAAATTCCACTTATTTAGAGGCTAAAAAGCCGAAATTCTTCTTGTTTTGGAGCAAAAATGAAGAAATTTTCCTCTTTTATGGCAAAAACTTATGCATTTCCTGTATTTTCGGAGAAAATGCAGAAATTCCCCGTATTTTGGAGCAAAATTCCAGAAATTTCCGTTATTTTGGGGCAAAATTGCAGAAATTTCACTTATTTTGGGGCAAAATTGCAGAAATTTCACTTATTTCAGGGAAAAAAGGCAGAAATTTTCCTTATTTTAGGGCAAAAATGCAGAAATTCCCCTTATTTTGAAGTAAAAAGGCTGAAATCCCCCTTATTTAGGGGCAAAAAGGCAGAAATTTCCCTTATTTTGGGGCAAAAAAACAGAAATTCTCCTTATTTTGTGGCAAAAATGCAGAAATTTCTTTTATTTTGGGGCAAAATTCCAGAAATTTCACATATTTCAGGGCATAATTCAAAAATTCCTTTTATTTTGGGGCAAAAAGACAGAAATTCCGTATATTTTTGGGTAAAAAGGCAGAAATTTCACTTATTTTGAGGTAAAAAGTCTGAAATTCCTCTTATTTTGGGACAAAAATGAAGACATTTCCCTTTTTTTGTGGCAAAAGGTATACATTCCTCTTACTTTCAGGATAATAAACAGAAATTCCCCGTATTTTGAAGCAAAATTGCAGAAATTCTCTCAATTTTCGTGCAAAAAGGCAAAAATTCTCCTTATTTTGGGGCAAAACGACAGAAAATCTGCTTTTTCGGGAGCAAACAGTTAGAAATTCCCCTTATTTGGGGGCAAAGAGGCAGAAATATCCCTTATTTTGGGGTAAAATTGCAGAAATTTCACTTATTACAGGGTAATAAGTCAGAAATTCCCCTTAATTTGGGGCAAAAAAGACAGAAATTCCCTTTGTTTTGGGGGAAAAAGAAGAAATTCCACTTATTTAGTGGCAAGAAGGCAGAAATTCCCCTTATTTTGGAGCAAAAATGAAGAAATTTCCCTTTTTATGGCAAAAAGGTATGCATTCCTATTATTTTTGGGCAAAAAGGCAGAAATTCCCAATATTTTGGGGCAAAATTGCAGAAATTCCCCTAAATTTGGGGCAAAAGGCAGAAATTCCCTTTATATTGGGGCAAAAATCATAAATTCCCCTTATTTTGGGGCAAAATTCAAGAAATTTAGTTTATTTTGGGGCAAAATTGCAGGAATTTACCTTATTTTGGGGCAAAATTGCAGAAATTTTTCTTATTTGGGGCAAAATTGCAGAAATTTCACTTCTTTTGAGAAAAAAAGGCTGAAATTTCCTTTAGTTTGGGGCAAAAAGGGAGAAATTCCCCTTATTTTGCGGCAAAATTGCTGAAATTTCCCTTATTATTGGGAAAAATTGCAGAAATTTTCCTTATTTTAGAGCAAAATTGCAGCAATTTCACTTATTTCGAAGAAAAGCAAAAATTTTACTTATTTTGGGGCAAAAAGGCAGAAATTCCCATTATTTTGGGGCAAAAAGGCAGAAATTCACCTTATTTTGGGGTAAAATTGCAGAAATTTCACTTATTTTGGGGCAAAAAGGCAGAAATTTCCTTATTTTGGGGCAAAATTGCAGAAATTTCACTTATTTCAGGGTAATAATTCAGAAATTCTCCTTATTTTGGGGCAAAATACAGAAATTCACTTATTTTCAGGTAAAAAGGCTGAAATTTCCTTTGTTTTGGGGCAAAAAGGAAGAAATTCCCCTTATTTTGGGGCAAAATTGCAGAAATTTTTCTTATTATGTAAAAAAATTGCCAAAATTTCCCTTATTTTAGGGCAAAATTGCAGAAATTTCACTTATTTCAGAGAAAAAAAGCAAAAGTTTTTCTTATGTTGGGGCAAAAAGGCAGAAATTCACATTATTTTGGGGCAAAAAAGCAGAAATTCACTTTATTTTGAGGTAAAATTGCAGAAATTTCACATATTTCAGGGCAAAAAGGCAGAAATTTCCCTTATTTTGGGGAAAAATTGCAGAAATTTTTTTTATTTGGGGCAAAATTGCAGAAATTTCACTTATTTTCAGGTAAAAAGGCTTAAATTTTCTTTAGTTTGCGGCAAAAAGGGAGAAATTCCTTTTATTTTGGGGCAAAATTGAAGAAATTTCCCTTATTATTGGAAAAAATTGCAGAAATTTTCCTTATTTAAAGCAAAATTGTAGCAATTTCACTTATTTCAGAGAAAAAAAGCAAAAATTTTTCTTATTTTGGGACAAAATGCAGAAATTCCCATTATTTTGGGGCAAAAAGGCAGAAATTCACCTTATTTTGGGGTAAAATTGCAGAAATTTCACATATTTCAGGGAAAAATGCAGAAATTTCCTTTATTTTAAGGCAAAATTGCAGAAATTTCACTTATTTCAGGGTAATAAGTCAGAAATTCCCCTTATTTTGGGGCAAAATACAGAAATTTCCTTTGTTTTCGGGGAAAAAGACAGAAATTCCACTTATTTGGAGGCAAAAAACAGAAATTCTTCTTATTTTGAAGCAAAAATGAAGATTTTTTCCTCGCTTATGGCAAAAGGTTATGCATTCCCCTTATTTTTGGGCAAAAAGGCAGAAATTCCCTGTATTTTGGAGCAAAATTGCAGAAATTCCCCTAATTGTGGGGCAAAAAGGCAGAAATTCCCTATATGTTGGGGCAAAAACACAGAAATTCTCCTTATTTTGGGGCAAAACTCAGAAATTCCCCTTATTTTGGGGCAAAATTCCAGAAATTTCCCTTATTTTGGGGCAAAATTGCAGAAATTTCACTTATTTTGGGGCAAAATTGCAGAAATTTCAATTATTTTGAGGAAAAAAGCCAGAGATTTTTCTTATTTTGGGGCAAAAATGCAGAAATTCCCCTTATTTTGGGGTAAAAATGCTGTAATTCCCCTTATTTGGGGGCAAAAATGCAGAAATTTCCATTATTTTGAGCCAAAGAGACAGAAATTCCCTTTATTTTGTGGCAAAAATGCAAAAATTTCTTTTATTTTGGGGCAAAATTGCAGAAATTTCACATATTTCAGGGCATAATTCAAAAATTCCTTTTATTTTGGGGCAAAATGACAGAAATTCCGTTTTTTGTGTAAAAAGGCAGAAATTTCACTTATTTTGAGGTAAAAAGGAAGAAATTGCTCTAATTTTGGGGCAAAAATGAAGAATTTTTTTTTTGTGGCAAAAGGTATATATTCCCCTTACTTTCCGGATAAAAAGCAGAAATTCTCCGTATTTTGAAGCAAAATTGCAGAAATTCTCTCAATTTTCGGGCAAAAAGGCAGAAATTCTCCTTATTTTGGGGTAAAAAGACAGAAAATCTCCTTTTTCGGGAGCAAACAGTCAGAAATTCCCTTAATTTTGGGGCAAAATTGCAGAAATTTCTTTTACATTGGGGCAAAATTGCAGAAATTTCCCTTATATTGGGGCGAAATTGCAGAAATTTCACATATTTCAGGGTAATAAGTCAGAAATTTCTTTTATTTTGAGGCAAAATAGACAGAAAATCCCTTTTTTGGGGAAAAAAGACAGAAATTCCACTTATTTAGAGGCAAAAAGGCAGAAATTCCACTATTTTTGGAGCAAAAATGAAGAAATTTCCCTTATTATGGCAAAAAGGTATGCATTCCCATTATTTTCGGGCAAAAGTGCAGAAATTCCCCTTATTTTTGGGCAAAAGGCAGAAATTCCCATTATTTTGAGGCAAAATTCCAGAAATTTTCTTTTTTTGGGGCAAAATTGCAGGAATTTACCTTATTTTGGGGCAAAATTGCAGAAATTTCCCTTTTTGGGGCAAAATTGCAGAAATTTCACTTATTTTCAGGTAAAAAGGCTGAAATTTCCTTTGTTTGGGGGCAAAAAGGAAGAAATTCCCCATATTTTGGGGCAAAATTGCAGAAATTTTTCTTATGTGAAAAAATTTCAAAAATTTCCCTTATTTTAGGGCAAAATTGCAGAAATTTCACTTATTTCAGAGAAAAAAAGCAAAAATTTTTCTTATTATGGGGCAAAAAGGCAGAAATTTCCCTTATTTTGAGGTAAAAATGCTGAAATTCCCTTTATTTGGGGGCAAAAAGGCAGAAATATCCCTTATTCTGGGCAAAATTGCAGAAATTTCACTTATTACAGGGTAATAAGTCAGAAATTCCCCTTAATTTGGGGCAAAAAAGACAGAAATTCCCTTTGTTTTGGGGGAAAAAGAAGAAATTCCACTAATTTAGAGGCAAGAAGGCAGAAATTCCCCTTATTTTGGAGCAAAAATGAAGAAATTTCCCTTTTCATGGCAAAAAGGTATGCATTCCCATTATTTCCGGGCAAAAAGGCAGAAATTCCCCATATTTTGGGGCATAATTGCAGAAATTCCCGTAAATTTGGGGCAAAAGGCAAAAACTCCCTTTATTTTGAAGCAAAAATTATAAATTCCCCTTATTTTGGGGCAAAATACAAGAAATTTCCTTTATTTTGGGGCAAAATTGCAGGAATTTACCTTATTTTGGGGCAAAATTGTAGAAATTTTTCTTATTTGGGGCAAAATTGCAGAAATTTCACTTCTTTTGAGAAAAAAAGACTGAAATTTCCTTTAGTTTGGGGCAAAAAAGGAGAAATTCCTTTTATTTTGCGGCAAAATTGCAGCAATTTCACTTATTTCAGAGAAAAAAAGCAAAAATTTTTCTTATTTTGGGGCAAAAAGGCAGAAATTCCCATTATTTTGGGGCAAAAAGGCAGAAATTCACCTTATTTTGGGGTAAAATTGCAGAAATTTCACATATTTCAGGGCAAAAAGGCAGAAATTTCCCTTATTTTGGGGCAAAATTGCAGAAATTTTACTTATTTCAGGGTAATAATTCAGAAATTCCCCTTATTTTGGGGCAAAATACAGAAATTCCCTTTGTTTTGGGGGAAAAAGACAGAAATTCCACTTATTTTGAGTCAAAAAAGCAGAAATTCTTTTTGTTTTGGAGCAAAAATAAAGAAATTTTCCTCGTTTATGGCAAAAGGTTATGCATTCCCCTTATTATTGGGCAAAAAGCAGAAATTCCCTGTATTTTGGAGCAAAATATCAGAAATTCCCCTAATTGTGAAGCAAAAAGGCAGAAATTCTATATATGTTGGGGCAAAAACACAGAAATTCTCCTTATTTTGGGGCAAAACTCAGAAATTTCCCTTATTTTGGGGCAAAATTCCAGAAATTTCCCTTATTTTGGGGCAAAATTGCAGAAATTTCATTTTTTTTGGGGCAAAATTGCAGGAATTTACCTTATTTTGGGGCAAAATTGCAGAAATTTCTTTTATTTGGAGCAAAATTGCAGATGTTTCACTTATTTTCAGGTAAAAAGGCTGAAATTTCCTTTGTTTTGGGGCAAAAAGGAAGAAATTCCCCTTATTTTGGGGCAAAATTGCAGAAATTTTTCTTATGTGAAAAAATTTCAAAAATTTCCCTTATTTTAGGGCAAAATTGCAGAAATTTCACTTATTTCAGAGGGAAAAAATCAAAAATTTTTCTTATTTTGGGACAAAACGGCAGAAATTCCCATTATTTTGGGGCAAAAAAGCAGAAATTCACCTTATTTTGAGGTAAAATTGCAGAAATTTCACATATTTCAGGGAAAAAAGGCAGAAATTTCCCTTATTTTCGGGCAAAATTGAAGAAATTTCACTTATTTCTGGGTAATAAGTCAGAAATTCCCCTTATTTTTTGGCAAAAAAGACAGAAATTCCCTTTGTTTTGGGAACAAAAGACAGAAATTCCACTTATTGAGAAGCAAAAAGGCAGAAATTCCCCTTATTTTGGAGCAAAAATGAAGAAATTTCTCTTTTTTATTGCAAAAAGTTATGCATTCCCCTTATTTTCGTGCAAAAAGGCAGAAATTCCCTATATTTTGGAGCAAAATTGCAGAAATTCCCCTAATTGTGGGGCAAAAAGGCAGAAATTTCCTATATGTTGGGGCAAAAAGACAGAAATTCTCCTTATTTTGGGGCAAAACTCAGAAATTCCACATATTTTGGGGCAAAATTGCAGAAAGTTCACTTACTTCAGAGAAAAAAGGCAGAAATTTTCTTTATTTTAGGGCAAAAATGTAGAAATTCGTAATATTTTGTGGCAAAAATGCAGAAATTCCCATTATTTTGAGGTAAAAAGGGTGAAATTCCCCTTATTTGTGGGCAAAAAGGCAAAAATTTCCCTTATTTTGGGGCAAAATTGCAGAACCTTCACTTATTTCAGAGTAATAAGTCAGAAATTTTTCTTATTTTGGGGTAAAAAAGACAGAAAATCCCTTTGTTTTGGGGAAAAAATACAGAAATTCCACTTATTTAGAGGCAAAAAAGCAGAAATTCCCCTTATTTTGAAGCAAAAATGAAGAAATTTCCCTTTTTTAAGGAAAAAAGTTATGCATTCTTCTTATTTTCGGGCAAAAAGGCAGAAATTCCCCGTATTTTGGAGCAAAATTGCAAAAATTCCCCTAATTGTGGGGCAAAAATGCAGAAATTCCCTATATGTTGGGGCAAAAGACAGAAATTCTCCTTATTTTGGGGCAAAACTCAGAAATTCCACATATTTTGGGGCAAAATTGCAGAAATTTTACTTACTTCAGAGAAAAAAGGCAGAAATTTTCTTTATTTTAGGGCAAAAATGTAGAAATTCGTAATATTTTGTGGCAAAAATGCAGAAATTCCCATTATTTTGAGGTAAAAAGGGTGAAATTCCCCTTATTTGTGGGCAAAAAGGCAAAAATTTCCCTTATTTTGGGGCAAAATTGCAGAAACCTCACTTATTTCAGAGTAATAAGTCAGAAATTTTTCTTATTTTGGGGTAAAAAAGACAGAAAATCCCTTTGTTTTGGGGAAAAAAGACAGAAATTCCAATTATTTAGAGGCAAAAAAGCAGAAATTCCCCTTATTTTGAAGCAAAAATGAAGAAATTTCCCCTTTTTAAGGAAAAAAGTTATGCATTCTTCTTATTTTCGGGCAAAAAGGCAGAAATTCCCCGTATTTTGGAGCAAAATTGCAAAAATTCCCCTAATTGTGGGGCAAAAATGCAGAAATTCCCTATATGTTGGGGCAAAAGACAGAAATTCTCCTTATTTTGGGGCAAAACTCAGAAATTCCACTTATTTTGGGGCAAAATTCCAGAAATTTCCCTTATTCTGGGGCAAAATTGCAGAAATTTCACTTATTTTGGGCAAAATTGCAGAAATTTCACTTATTTCAGGAAAAAAAGAAATTTTGTTATTTTGGGGCAAAAAGGCAAAAATTCCTTTTATTTTGAGGTAAAAAGGCTGAAATTCCCCTTATTTGGGGGCAAAAAGGCAGAAATATCCCTTATTTTGAGGCAAAATTGCAGAAATTTCACTAATTACAGGGTAATAAGTCAGAAATTCCCCTTAATTTGTGGCAAAAAAGACAGAAATTCTCTTTGTTTTGGGGGAAAAAGAAGAAATTCCACTTATTTAGAGGCAAGAAGGCAGAAATTCCCCTTATTTTGGAGCAAAAATGAAGAAATTTCCCTTTTTATGGCAAAAAGGTATACATTCCCATTATTTTCGGGCAAAAAGGCAGATTCCCCGTATTTTGGAGCAAAATTGCAGAAATTCCCCTAAATTTGGGGCAAAAGGAAGAAATTTTCTTTATTTTGGGGCAAAAATCAGAAATACCCCTTATTTTGGGGCAAAATTCAAGAAATTTCCTTTATTTTGGCGCAAAATTGCAGGAATTTACCTTATTTTGGGGCAAAATTGAAGAAATTTTTCTTAGTTGGGGCAAAATTGCAGAAATTTCACTTATTTTCAGGTAAAAAGGCTGAAATTTCCTTTATTTTGGGGCCAAAAGGGAGAAATTCCCCTTATTTTGGGGTAAAATTTCAGAATTTTCCCTTATTATTGGGAAAAATTGCAGAAATTTTCCTTATTTTAGGACAAAATTGCAGCAATTTCACTTATTTCAGAGAAAGAAAGCAAAAATTTTTCTCTTTTTGAGGCAAAAATGCAGAAATTCCCATTATTTTGGGGCCAAAAGGCAGAAATTTACTTTATTTTGGGGTAAAATTGCAGAAATTAAACATATTTCAGGGCAAAAGGCAGAAATTTCCCTTATTTTGGGGCAAAATTGCAGAAATTTCACTTATTTCAGGGTAATAAGACAGAAATTCCCCTTATTTTGGGGCAAAATACAGAAATTCCCTTTTTTTGGGGGGAAAAAGACAGAAATTCCACTTATTTAGAGGCAAAAGAGCAGAAATTCTCCTTATTTTGGGGCAAAGCTCAGAAATTCCACTTATTTTGGGGCAAAATTCCAGAAATTTCCCTTATTCTGGGGCAAAATTGCAAAAATTTCACTTATTTTGGGCAAAATTGCAGAAATTTCACTTATTTCAGGAAAAAAAGGAATTTTGTTATTTTGGGGCAAAAAGGCAAAAATTCCTTTTATTTTGAGGTAAAAAGGCTGAAATTCCCCTTATTTGGGGACAAAAAGGCAGAAATATCCCTTATTTTGAGGCAAAATTGCAGAAATTTCACTTATTACAGGGTAATAAGTCAGAAATTCCCCTTAAATTGTGGCAAAAAAGACAGAAATTCTCTTTGTTTTGGGGGAAAAAGAAGAAATTCCACTTATTTAGAGGCAAGAAGGCAGAAATTCCCCTTATTTTGGAGCAAAAATGAAGAAATTTCCCTTTTTATGGCAAAAAGGTATGCATTCCCATTATTTTCGGGCAAAAAGGCAGATTCCCCGTATTTTGGAGCAAAATTGCAGAAATTCCCCTAAATTTGGGGCAAAAGGAAGAAATTCCCTTTATTTTGGGGCAAAAATCAGAAATACCCCTTATTTTGGGGCAAAATTCAAGAAATTTTCTTTATTTTGGCGCAAAATTGCAGGAATTTACCTTATTTTGGGGCAAAATTGAAGAAATTTTTCTTATTTGGGGCAAAATTGCAGAAATTTTACTTATTTTCAGGTAAAAAGGCTGAAATTTCCTTTATTTTGGGGCCAAAAGGGAGAAATTCCCCTTATTTTGGGGTAAAATTTCAGAAATTTCCCTTATTATTGGGAAAAATTGCAGAAATTTTCCTTATTTTAGGGCAAAATTGCAGCAATTTCACTTATTTCAGAGAAAGAAAGCAAAAATTTTTTCTTTTTGAGGCAAAAATGCAGAAATTCCCATTATTTTGGGGCCAAAAGGCAGAAATTTACTTTATTTTGGGGTAAAATTGCAGAAATTAAACATATTTCAGGGCAAAAGGCAGAAATTTCCCTTATTTTGGGGCAAAATTGCAGAAATTTCACTATTTCAGGGTAATAAGACAGAAATTCCCCTTATTTTGGGGCAAAATACAGAAATTCCCTTTTTTTGGGGGGAAAAAGACAGAAATTCCACTTATTTAGAGGCAAAAGAGCAGAAATTCTCCTTATTTTGGGGCAAAACTCAGAAATTCCACTTATTTTGGGGCAAAATTCCAGAAATTTCTCTTATTCTGGGGCAAAATTGCAAAAATTTCACTTATTTTGGGCAAAATTGCAGAAATTTCACTTATTTCAGGAAAAAAAGGAATTTTGTTATTTTGGGGCAAAAAGGCAAAAATTCCTTTTATTTTGAGGTAAAAAGGCTGAAGTTCCCCTTATTTGGGGACAAAAAGGCAGAAATATCCCTTATTTTGAGGCAAAATTGCAGATATTTCACTTATTACAGGGTAATAAGTCAGAAATTCCCCTTAATTTGTGGCAAAAAAGACAGAAATTCTCTTTGTTTTGGGGGAAAAAGAAGAAATTCCACTTATTTAGAGGCAAGAAGGCAGAAATTCCCCTTATTTTGGAGCAAAAATGAAGAAATTTCCCTTTTTATGGCAAAAAGGTATGCATTCCCATTATTTTCGGGCAAAAAGGCAGATTCCCAGTATTTTGGAGCAAAATTGTAGAAATTCCCCTAAATTTGGGGCAAAAGGAAGAAATTCCCTTTATTTTGGGGCAAAAATCAGAAATACCCCTTATTTTGGGGAAAAATTCAAGAAATTTCTTTTATTTTGGCGCAAAATTGCAGGAATTTACCTTATTTTGGGGCAAAATTGAAGAAATTTTTCTTATTTGGGGCAAAATTGCAGAAATTTCACTTATTTTCAGGTAAAAAGTCTGAAATTTCCTTTATTTTAGGGCCAAAAGGGAGAAATTCCCCTTATTTTGTTGTAAAATTTCAGAAATTTCCCTTATTATTGGGAAAAATTGCAGAAATTTTCCTTATTTTAGGGCAAAATTGCAGCAATTTCACTTATTTCAGAGAAAAAAAGCAAAAATTTTTCTCTTTTTGGGGCAAAAAGGCAGAAATTCCCATTATTTTGGGGCAAAAAGGCAGAAATTCACTTTATTTTGGGGTAAAATTGCAGAAATTTCACATATTTCAGGGCAAAAAGGCAGAAATTTCCCTTTTTTTGGGGCAAAATTGCAGAAATTTCACTTATTTCAGGGTAATAAGTCAGAAATTCCCCTTATTTTGGGGCAAAATACAGAAATTCCCTTTGTTTGGGAGAAAAAGACAGAAATTCCACTTATTTAGAGGCAAAAAAGCAGAAATTCTTCTTATATTGGAGCAAAAATGAAGAAATTTTCTTCGCTTATGGCAAAAGGTTATGCATTCCCCTTATTTTCGGGCAAAAAAGCAGAAATTCCCTGTATTTTGGTGCAAAATTGCAGAAATTCCCCTAATTGTGGGGCAAAAAGGCAGAAATTCCCTATATCTTGGGCCAAAAACACAGAAATTCTCCTTATTTTGGGGCAAAACTCAGAAATTCCCCTTCTTTTGGGGCAAAATTCCAGAAATTTCCCTTATTTTGGGGCAAAATTGCAGAAATTTCATTTTTTGGGGCAAAATTGCAGGAATTTACCTTATTTTGGGGCACAATTGCAGAAATTTCTTTTATTTGGGGCAAAATTGCAGAAATTTCACTTATTTTCAGGTAAAAAGGCTGAAATTTCCTTTGTTTTGGGGCAAAAAGAAGAAATTCCCCTTATTTTGGGGCAAAATTGCAGAAATTTTTCTTATGTGAAAAAATTTCAAAAATTTCCCTTATTTTAGGGCAAAATTGCAGAAATTTCACTTATTTCAGAGAAAAAAAGCAAAAATTTTTCTTATTTTGGGTCAAAAAGGCAGAAATTCCCATTCTTTTGGGGCAAAAAAGCAGAAATTCACCTTATTTTGAGGTAAAATTGCAGAAAATTCACATATTTCAGGGAAAAAAGGCAGAAATTTCCCTTATTTTCGGGCAAAATTGAAGAAATTTCACTTATTTCTGGGTAATAAGTCAGAAATTCCCCTTATTTTTTGGCAAAAAAGACAGAAATTCCCTTTGTTTTGGGAACAAAAGACAGAAATTCCACTTATTGAGAAGCAAAAAGGAAGAAATTCCCCTTATTTTGGAGCAAAAATGAAGAAATTTCCCTTTTTTATGGCAAAAAGTTATGCATTCCCCTTATTTTCGTGAAAAAAGGCAGAAATTCCCTGTATTTTGGAGCAAAATTGCAGAAATTCCCCTAATTGTGGGACAAAAAGGCAGAAATTCTCCTTATTTTGGGGCAAAACTCAGAAATTCCACATATTTTGGGGCAAAATTTCAGAAATTTCACTTACTTCAGAGAAAAAAGGCAAAAATTTTCTTTATTTTATGGCAAAAATGTAGAAATTCCTAATATTTTGTGGCAAAAATGCAGAAATTCCCCTTATTTTGAGGTAAAAAGGGTGAAATTCCCCTTATTTGTGGGCAAAAAGGCAAAAATTTCCCTTATATTGGGGCAAAATTGCAGAACCTTCACTTATTTCAGAGTAATAAGTCAGAAATTTTTCTTATTTTGGGGTAAAAAAAACAGAAAAGACCTTTGTTTTGGGGGAAAAAGACAGAAATTCCACTTATTTAGAGGCAGAAAAGCAGAAATTCCCCTTATTTTGAAGCAAAAATGAAGAAATTTCCCTTTTTTAAGGAAAAAAGTTATGCATTCTTCTTATTTTCGGGTAAAAAGGCAGAAATTCTACGTATATTGGAGCAAAATTGCAAAAATTCCCCTAATTGTGGGGCAAAAATGCAGAAATTCCCTATATGTTGGGGCAAAAGACGGAAATTCTCCTTATTTTGGGGCAAAACTCAGAAATTCCACTTATTTTGGCGTAAAATTCTAGAAATTTCCCTTATTTTGGGGCAAAATTGCAGAAATTTCACTTATTTTGGGCAAAATTGCAGAAATTTCACTTATTTCAGGAAAAAAAGAAATTTTGTTATTTTGGGGCAAAAAGGCAAAAATTCCTTTTATTTTGAGGTAAAAAGGCTGAAATTCCCCTTATTTGGGGACAAAAAGGCAGAAATATCCCTTATTTTGAGGCAAAATTGCAGAAATTTCACTTTTTACTGGGTAATAAGTAAGAAATTCCCCTTAATTTGTGGCAAAAAAGACAGAAATTCTCTTTGTTTTGGGGGAAAAAGAAGAAATTCCACTTATTTAGAGGCAAGAAGGCAGAAATTCCCCTTATTTTGGAGCAAAAATGAAGAAATTTCCCTTTTTATGGCAAAAAGGTATACATTCCCATTATTTTCGGGCAACAAGGCAGATTCCCCGTATTTTGGAGCAAAATTGCAGAAATTACCCTAAATTTGGGGCAAAAGGAAGAAATTTTCTTTATTTTAGGGCAAAAATCAGAAATACCACTTATTTTGGGGCAAAATTCAAGAAATTTCCTTTATTTTGGCGCAAAATTGCAGGAATTTACCTTATTTTGGGGCAAAATTGAAGAAATTTTTCTTATTTGGGGCAAAATTGCAGAAATTTTACTTATTTTCAGGTAAAAAGGCTGAAATTTCCTTTATTTTGGGGCCAAAAGGGAGAAATTCCCCTTATTTTGGGGTAAAATTTCAGAAATTTCCCTTATTATTGGGAAAAATTGCAGAAATTTTCCTTATTTTAGGGCAAAATTGCAGCAATTTCACGTATTTCAGAGAAAGAAAGCAAAAATTTTTCTCTTTTTGAGGCAAAAATGCAGAAATTCCCATTATTTTGGGGCCAAAAGGCAGAAATTTACTTTATTTTGGGGTAAAATTGCAGAAATTAAACATATTTCAGGGCAAAAGGCAGAAATTTCCCTTATTTTGGGGCAAAATTGCAGAAATTTCACTATTTCAGGGTAATAAGACAGAAATTCCCCTTATTTTGGGGCAAAATACAGAAATTCCCTTTTTTTGGGGGGAAAAAGACAGAAATTCCACTTATTTAGAGGCAAAAGAGCAGAAATTCTCCTTATTTTGGGGCAAAACTCAGAAATTCCACTTATTTTGGGGCAAAATTCCAGAAATTTCTCTTATTCTGGGGCAAAATTGCAAAAATTTCACTTATTTTGGGCAAAATTGCAGAAATTTCACTTATTTCAGGAAAAAAAGGAATTTTGTTATTTTGGGGCAAAAAGGCAAAAATTCCTTTTATTTTGAGGTAAAAAGGCTGAAGTTCCCCTTATTTGGGGACAAAAAGGCAGAAATATCCCTTATTTTGAGGCAAAATTGCAGATATTTCACTTATTACAGGGTAATAAGTCAGAAATTCCCCTTAATTTGTGGCAAAAAAGACAGAAATTCTCTTTGTTTTGGGGGAAAAAGAAGAAATTCCACTTATTTAGAGGCAAGAAGGCAGAAATTCCCCTTATTTTGGAGCAAAAATGAAGAAATTTCCCTTTTTATGGCAAAAAGGTATGCATTCCCATTATTTTCGGGCAAAAAGGCAGATTCCCAGTATTTTGGAGCAAAATTGTAGAAATTCCCCTAAATTTGGGGCAAAAGGAAGAAATTCCCTTTATTTTGGGGCAAAAATCAGAAATACCCCTTATTTTGGGGAAAAATTCAAGAAATTTCTTTTATTTTGGCGCAAAATTGCAGGAATTTACCTTATTTTGGGGCAAAATTGAAGAAATTTTTCTTATTTGGGGCAAAATTGCAGAAATTTCACTTATTTTCAGGTAAAAAGTCTGAAATTTCCTTTATTTTAGGGCCAAAAGGGAGAAATTCCCCTTATTTTGTTGTAAAATTTCAGAAATTTCCCTTATTATTGGGAAAAATTGCAGAAATTTTCCTTATTTTAGGGCAAAATTGCAGCAATTTCACTTATTTCAGAGAAAAAAAGCAAAAATTTTTCTCTTTTTGGGGCAAAAAGGCAGAAATTCCCATTATTTTGGGGCAAAAAGGCAGAAATTCACTTTATTTTGGGGTAAAATTGCAGAAATTTCACATATTTCAGGGCAAAAAGGCAGAAATTTCCCTTTTTTTGGGGCAAAATTGCAGAAATTTCACTTATTTCAGGGTAATAAGTCAGAGATTCCCCTTATTTTGGGGCAAAATACAGAAATTCCCTTTGTTTGGGAGAAAAAGACAGAAATTCCACTTATTTAGAGGCAAAAAAGCAGAAATTCTTCTTATATTGGAGCAAAAATGAAGAAATTTTCTTCGCTTATGGCAAAAGGTTATGCATTCCCCTTATTTTCGGGCAAAAAAGCAGAAATTCCCTGTATTTTGGTGCAAAATTGCAGAAATTCCCCTAATTGTGGGGCAAAAAGGCAGAAATTCCCTATATCTTGGGCCAAAAACACAGAAATTCTCCTTATTTTGGGGCAAAACTCAGAAATTCCCCTTCTTTTGGGGCAAAATTCCAGAAATTTCCCTTATTTTGGGGCAAAATTGCAGAAATTTCATTTTTTGGGGCAAAATTGCAGGAATTTACCTTATTTTGGGGCACAATTGCAGAAATTTCTTTTATTTGGGGCAAAATTGCAGAAATTTCACTTATTTTCAGGTAAAAAGGCTGAAATTTCCTTTGTTTTGGGGCAAAAAGAAGAAATTCCCCTTATTTTGGGGCAAAATTGCAGAAATTTTTCTTATGTGAAAAAATTTCAAAAATTTCCCTTATTTTAGGGCAAAATTGCAGAAATTTCACTTATTTCAGAGAAAAAAAGCAAAAATTTTTCTTATTTTGGGTCAAAAAGGCAGAAATTCCCATTCTTTTGGGGCAAAAAAGCAGAAATTCACCTTATTTTGAGGTAAAATTGCAGAAAATTCACATATTTCAGGGAAAAAAGGCAGAAATTTCCCTTATTTTCGGGCAAAATTGAAGAAATTTCACTTATTTCTGGGTAATAAGTCAGAAATTCCCCTTATTTTTTGGCAAAAAAGACAGAAATTCCCTTTGTTTTGGGAACAAAAGACAGAAATTCCACTTATTGAGAAGCAAAAAGGAAGAAATTCCCCTTATTTTGGAGCAAAAATGAAGAAATTTCCCTTTTTTATGGCAAAAAGTTATGCATTCCCCTTATTTTCGTGAAAAAAGGCAGAAATTCCCTGTATTTTGGAGCAAAATTGCAGAAATTCCCCTAATTGTGGGACAAAAAGGCAGAAATTCTCCTTATTTTGGGGCAAAACTCAGAAATTCCACATATTTTGGGGCAAAATTTCAGAAATTTCACTTACTTCAGAGAAAAAAGGCAAAAATTTTCTTTATTTTATGGCAAAAATGTAGAAATTCCTAATATTTTGTGGCAAAAATGCAGAAATTCCCCTTATTTTGAGGTAAAAAGGGTGAAATTCCCCTTATTTGTGGGCAAAAAGGCAAAAATTTCCCTTATATTGGGGCAAAATTGCAGAACCTTCACTTATTTCAGAGTAATAAGTCAGAAATTTTTCTTATTTTGGGGTAAAAAAAACAGAAAAGACCTTTGTTTTGGGGGAAAAAGACAGAAATTCCACTTATTTAGAGGCAGAAAAGCAGAAATTCCCCTTATTTTGAAGCAAAAATGAAGAAATTTCCCTTTTTTAAGGAAAAAAGTTATGCATTCTTCTTATTTTCGGGTAAAAAGGCAGAAATTCTACGTATATTGGAGCAAAATTGCAAAAATTCCCCTAATTGTGGGGCAAAAATGCAGAAATTCCCTATATGTTGGGGCAAAAGACGGAAATTCTCCTTATTTTGGGGCAAAACTCAGAAATTCCACTTATTTTGGCGTAAAATTCTAGAAATTTCCCTTATTTTGGGGCAAAATTGCAGAAATTTCACTTATTTTGGGCAAAATTGCAGAAATTTCACTTATTTCAGGAAAAAAAGAAATTTTGTTATTTTGGGGCAAAAAGGCAAAAATTCCTTTTATTTTGAGGTAAAAAGGCTGAAATTCCCCTTATTTGGGGACAAAAAGGCAGAAATATCCCTTATTTTGAGGCAAAATTGCAGAAATTTCACTTTTTACTGGGTAATAAGTAAGAAATTCCCCTTAATTTGTGGCAAAAAAGACAGAAATTCTCTTTGTTTTGGGGGAAAAAGAAGAAATTCCACTTATTTAGAGGCAAGAAGGCAGAAATTCCCCTTATTTTGGAGCAAAAATGAAGAAATTTCCCTTTTTATGGCAAAAAGGTATACATTCCCATTATTTTCGGGCAACAAGGCAGATTCCCCGTATTTTGGAGCAAAATTGCAGAAATTACCCTAAATTTGGGGCAAAAGGAAGAAATTTTCTTTATTTTAGGGCAAAAATCAGAAATACCACTTATTTTGGGGCAAAATTCAAGAAATTTCCTTTATTTTGGCGCAAAATTGCAGGAATTTACCTTATTTTGGGGCAAAATTGAAGAAATTTTTCTTATTTGGGGCAAAATTGCAGAAATTTTACTTATTTTCAGGTAAAAAGGCTGAAATTTCCTTTATTTTGGGGCCAAAAGGGAGAAATTCCCCTTATTTTGGGGTAAAATTTCAGAAATTTCCCTTATTATTGGGAAAAATTGCAGAAATTTTCCTTATTTTAGGGCAAAATTGCAGCAATTTCACGTATTTCAGAGAAAGAAAGCAAAAATTTTTCTCTTTTTGAGGCAAAAATGCAGAAATTCCCATTATTTTGGGGCCAAAAGGCAGAAATTTACTTTATTTTGGGGTAAAATTGCAGAAATTAAACATATTTCAGGGCAAAAGGCAGAAATTTCCCTTATTTTGGGGCAAAATTGCAGAAATTTCACTATTTCAGGGTAATAAGACAGAAATTCCCCTTATTTTGGGGCAAAATACAGAAATTCCCTTTTTTTGGGGGGAAAAAGACAGAAATTCCACTTATTTAGAGGCAAAAGAGCAGAAATTCTCCTTATTTTGGGGCAAAACTCAGAAATTCCACTTATTTTGGGGCAAAATTCCAGAAATTTCTCTTATTCTGGGGCAAAATTGCAAAAATTTCACTTATTTTGGGCAAAATTGCAGAAATTTCACTTATTTCAGGAAAAAAAGGAATTTTGTTATTTTGGGGCAAAAAGGCAAAAATTCCTTTTATTTTGAGGTAAAAAGGCTGAAGTTCCCCTTATTTGGGGACAAAAAGGCAGAAATATCCCTTATTTTGAGGCAAAATTGCAGATATTTCACTTATTACAGGGTAATAAGTCAGAAATTCCCCTTAATTTGTGGCAAAAAAGACAGAAATTCTCTTTGTTTTGGGGGAAAAAGAAGAAATTCCACTTATTTAGAGGCAAGAAGGCAGAAATTCCCCTTATTTTGGAGCAAAAATGAAGAAATTTCCCTTTTTATGGCAAAAAGGTATGCATTCCCATTATTTTCGGGCAAAAAGGCAGATTCCCAGTATTTTGGAGCAAAATTGTAGAAATTCCCCTAAATTTGGGGCAAAAGGAAGAAATTCCCTTTATTTTGGGGCAAAAATCAGAAATACCCCTTATTTTGGGGAAAAATTCAAGAAATTTCTTTTATTTTGGCGCAAAATTGCAGGAATTTACCTTATTTTGGGGCAAAATTGAAGAAATTTTTCTTATTTGGGGCAAAATTGCAGAAATTTCACTTATTTTCAGGTAAAAAGTCTGAAATTTCCTTTATTTTAGGGCCAAAAGGGAGAAATTCCCCTTATTTTGTTGTAAAATTTCAGAAATTTCCCTTATTATTGGGAAAAATTGCAGAAATTTTCCTTATTTTAGGGCAAAATTGCAGCAATTTCACTTATTTCAGAGAAAAAAAGCAAAAATTTTTCTCTTTTTGGGGCAAAAAGGCAGAAATTCCCATTATTTTGGGGCAAAAAGGCAAAAATTCCTTTTATTTTGAGGTAAAAAGGCTGAAATTCCCCTTATTTGGGGACAAAAAGGCAGAAATATCCCTTATTTTGAGGCAAAATTGCAGAAATTTCACTTATTACAGGGTAATAAGTCAGAAATTCCCCTTAAATTGTGGCAAAAAAGACAGAAATTCTCTTTGTTTTGGGGGAAAAAGAAGAAATTCCACTTATTTAGAGGCAAGAAGGCAGAAATTCCCCTTATTTTGGAGCAAAAATGAAGAAATTTCCCTTTTTATGGCAAAAAGGTATGCATTCCCATTATTTTCGGGCAAAAAGGCAGATTCCCCGTATTTTGGAGCAAAATTGCAGAAATTCCCCTAAATTTGGGGCAAAAGGAAGAAATTCCCTTTATTTTGGGGCAAAAATCAGAAATACCCCTTATTTTGGGGCAAAATTCAAGAAATTTTCTTTATTTTGGCGCAAAATTGCAGGAATTTACCTTATTTTGGGGCAAAATTGAAGAAATTTTTCTTATTTGGGGCAAAATTGCAGAAATTTTACTTATTTTCAGGTAAAAAGGCTGAAATTTCCTTTATTTTGGGGCCAAAAGGGAGAAATTCCCCTTATTTTGGGGTAAAATTTCAGAAATTTCCCTTATTATTGGGAAAAATTGCAGAAATTTTCCTTATTTTAGGGCAAAATTGCAGCAATTTCACTTATTTCAGAGAAAGAAAGCAAAAATTTTTTCTTTTTGAGGCAAAAATGCAGAAATTCCCATTATTTTGGGGCCAAAAGGCAGAAATTTACTTTATTTTGGGGTAAAATTGCAGAAATTAAACATATTTCAGGGCAAAAGGCAGAAATTTCCCTTATTTTGGGGCAAAATTGCAGAAATTTCACTATTTCAGGGTAATAAGACAGAAATTCCCCTTATTTTGGGGCAAAATACAGAAATTCCCTTTTTTTGGGGGGAAAAAGACAGAAATTCCACTTATTTAGAGGCAAAAGAGCAGAAATTCTCCTTATTTTGGGGCAAAACTCAGAAATTCCACTTATTTTGGGGCAAAATTCCAGAAATTTCTCTTATTCTGGGGCAAAATTGCAAAAATTTCACTTATTTTGGGCAAAATTGCAGAAATTTCACTTATTTCAGGAAAAAAAGGAATTTTGTTATTTTGGGGCAAAAAGGCAAAAATTCCTTTTATTTTGAGGTAAAAAGGCTGAAGTTCCCCTTATTTGGGGACAAAAGGGCAGAAATATCCCTTATTTTGAGGCAAAATTGCAGATATTTCACTTATTACAGGGTAATAAGTCAGAAATTCCCCTTAATTTGTGGCAAAAAAGACAGAAATTCTCTTTGTTTTGGGGGAAAAAGAAGAAATTCCACTTATTTAGAGGCAAGAAGGCAGAAATTCCCCTTATTTTGGAGCAAAAATGAAGAAATTTCCCTTTTTATGGCAAAAAGGTATGCATTCCCATTATTTTCGGGCAAAAAGGCAGATTCCCAGTATTTTGGAGCAAAATTGTAGAAATTCCCCTAAATTTGGGGCAAAAGGAAGAAATTCCCTTTATTTTGGGGCAAAAATCAGAAATACCCCTTATTTTGGGGAAAAATTCAAGAAATTTCTTTTATTTTGGCGCAAAATTGCAGGAATTTACCTTATTTTGGGGCAAAATTGAAGAAATTTTTCTTATTTGGGGCAAAATTGCAGAAATTTCACTTATTTTCAGGTAAAAAGTCTGAAATTTCCTTTATTTTAGGGCCAAAAGGGAGAAATTCCCCTTATTTTGTTGTAAAATTTCAGAAATTTCCCTTATTATTGGGAAAAATTGCAGAAATTTTCCTTATTTTAGGGCAAAATTGCAGCAATTTCACTTATTTCAGAGAAAAAAAGCAAAAATTTTTCTCTTTTTGGGGCAAAAAGGCAGAAATTCCCATTATTTTGGGGCAAAAAGGCAGAAATTCACTTTATTTTGGGGTAAAATTGCAGAAATTTCACATATTTCAGGGCAAAAAGGCAGAAATTTCCCTTATTTTGGGGCAAAATTGCAGAAATTTCACTTATTTCAGGGTAATAAGTCAGAAATTCCCCTTATTTTGGGGCAAAATACAGAAATTCCCTTTGTTTGGGAGAAAAAGACAGAAATTCCACTTATTTAGAGGCAAAAAAGCAGAAATTCTTCTTATATTGGAGCAAAAATGAAGAAATTTTCTTCGCTTATGGCAAAAGGTTATGCATTCCCCTTATTTTCGGGCAAAAAAGCAGAAATTCCCTGTATTTTGGTGCAAAATTGCAGAAATTCCCCTAATTGTGGGGCAAAAAGGCAGAAATTCCCTATATGTTGGGCCAAAAACACAGAAATTCTCCTTATTTTGGGGCAAAACTCAGAAATTCCCCTTCTTTTGGGGCAAAATTCCAGAAATTTCCCTTATTTTGGGGCAAAATTGCAGAAATTTCATTTTTTGGGGCAAAATTGCAGGAATTTACCTTATTTTGGGGCACAATTGCAGAAATTTCTTTTATTTGGGGCAAAATTGCAGAAATTTCACTTATTTTCAGGTAAAAAGGCTGAAATTTCCTTTGTTTTGGGGCAAAAAGGAAGAAATTCCCCTTATTTTGGGGCAAAATTGCAGAAATTTTTCTTATGTGAAAAAATTTCAAAAATTTCCCTTATTTTAGGGCAAAATTGCAGAAATTTCACTTATTTCAGAGAAAAAAAGCAAAAATTTTTCTTATTTTGGGTCAAAAAGGCAGAAATTCCCATTATTTTGGAGCAAAAACAGAAATTCACCTTATTTTGAGGTAAAATTGCAGAAAATTCACATATTTAATGGAAAAAAGGCAGAAATTTCCCTTATTTTCGGGCAAAATTGAAGAAATTTCACTTATTTCTGGGTAATAAGTCAGAAATTCCCCTTATTTTTTGGCAAAAAAGACAGAAATTCCCTTTGTTTTGGGAACAAAAGAGAGAAATTCCACTTATTGAGAAGCAAAAAGGCAGAAATTCCCCTTATTTTGGAGCAAAAATGAAGAAATTTCCCTTTTTTATGGCAAAAAGTTATGCATTCCCCTTATTTTCGTGCAAAAAGGCAGAAATTCCTTGTATTTTGGAGCAAAATTGCAGAAATTCCCCTAATTGTGGGGCAAAAAGGCAGAAATTCTCCTTATTTTGGGGCAAAACTCAGAAATTCCACATATTTTGGGGCAAAATTGCAGAAATTTCACTTACTTCAGAGAAAAAAGGCAGAAATTTTCTTTATTTTAGGGCAAAAATGTAGAAATTTCTAATATTTTGTGGCAAAAATGCAGAAATTCCCCTTATTTTGAGGTAAAAAGGGTGAAATTCCCCTTATTTGTGGGCAAAAAGGCAAAAATTTCCCTTATTTTGGGGCAAAATTGCAGAACCTTCACTTATTTCAGAGTAATAAGTCAGAAATTTTTCTTATTTTGGGGTAAAAAAGACAGAAAATCCCTTTGTTTTGGGGGAAAAAGACAGAAATTCCACTTATTTAGAGGCAGAAAAGCAGAAATTCCCCTTATTTTGAAGCAAAAATGAAGAAATTTCCCTTTTTTCAGGAAAAAAGTTATGCATTCTTCTTATTTTCGGGCAAAAAAGCAGAAATTCCCCGTATTTTGGAGCAAAATTGCAAAAATTCCCCTAATTGTGGGGCAAAAATGCAGAAATTCCCTATATGTTGGGGCAAAAGACAGAAATTCTCCTTATTTTGGGGCAAAACTCAGAAATTCCACTTATTTTGGGGCAAAATTCCAGAAATTTCCCTTATTCTGGGGCAAAATTGCAGAAATTTCACTTATTTTGGGCAAAATTGCAGAAATTTCACTTATTTCAGGAAAAAAAGGAATTTTGTTATTTTGGGGCAAAAAGGCAAAAATTCCCCTTATTTTGAGGTAAAAAGGCTGAAATTCCCCTTATTTGGGGGCAAAAAGTCAGAAATATCCCTTATTTTGAGGCAAAATTGCAGAAATTTCACTTATTACAGGGTAATAAGTCACAAATTCCCCTTAATTTGTAGCAAAAAAGACAGGAATTCTTTTTGTTTTGGGGGAAAAAGAAGAAATTCCACTTATTTAGAGGCAAGAAGGCAGAAATTCCCCTTATTTTGGAGCAAAAATGAAGAAATTTCCCTTTTTATGGCAAAAGGTATGCATTCCCATTATTTTCGGGCAAAAAGGCAGATTCCCCGTATTTTGGAGCAAAATTGCAGAAATTCCCCTAAATTTGGGGCAAAAGGAAAAAATTTTCTTTATTTTGGGGCAAAAATCATAAATTCCCCTTATTTTGGGGCAAAATTCAAGAAATTTCCTTTATTTTGGCACAAAATTGCAGGAATTTACCTTATTTTGGGGCAAAATTGAAGAAATTTTTCTTAGTTGGGGCAAAATTGCAGAAATTTCACTTATTTTCTGGTGAAAAGGCTGAAATTTCCTTTATTTTGGGGCCAAAAGGGAGAAATTCCCCTTATTTTGGGGTAAAATTTCAGAAATTTCCCTTATTATTGGGAAAAATTGCAGAAATTTTCCTTATTTTAGGGCAAAATTGCAGCAATTTCACTTATTTCAGAGAAAAAAAGCAAAAATTTTTCTCTTTTTGAGGCAAAAAGGCAGAAATTGCCATTATTTTGGGGCAAAAAGGCAGAAATTCACTTTATTTTTGGGTAAAATTGCAGAAATTTCACATATTTCAGGGCAAAAAGGCAGAAATTTCCCTTATTTTGGGGCAAAATTGCAAAAATTTCACTTATTTCATGGTAATAAGTCAGAAATTCCCCTTATTTTGGGGCAAAATACAGAAATTCCCTTTTTTGGGGGGGAAAAAGACAGAAATTCCACTTATTTAGAGGCAAAAAAAGCAGAAATTCTCCTTATTTTGGGGCAAAACTCAGAAATTCCACTTGTTTTGGGGCAAAATTCCAAAAATTTCCCTTATTCTGGGGCAAAATGCAAAAATTTCACTTATTTTGGGCAAAAGTGCAGAAATTTCACTTATTTCAGGAAAAAAAGGAATTTTGTTATTTTGGGGCAAAAAGGCAAAAATTCCTTTTATTTTGAGGTAAAAAGGCTGAAATTCCCCTTATTTGGGGGCAAAAAGGCAGAAATATCCCTTATTTTGAGGCAAAATTGCAGAAATTTCACTTATTACAGGGTAATAAGTCAGAAATTCCCCTTAATTTGTGGCAAAAAAGACAGAAATTCTCTTTGTTTTGGGGGAAAAAGAAGAAATTCCACTTATTTAGAGGCAAGAAGGCAGAAATTCCCCTTATTTTGGAGCAAAAATGAAGAAATTTCCCTTTTTATGGCAAAAAGGTATGCATTCCCATTATTTTCTGGCAAAAAGGCAGATTCCCAGTATTTTGGAGCAAAATTGTAGAAATTCCCCTAAATTTGGTGCAAAAGGAAGAAATTCCCTTTATTTTGGGCCAAAAATCAGAAATACCCCTTATTTTGGGGAAAAATTCAAGAAATTTCTTTTATTTTGGCGCAAAATTGCAGGAATTTACCTTATTTTGGGGCAAAATTGAAGAAATTTTTCTTATTTGGGGCAAAATTGCAGAAATTTCACTTATTTTCAGGTAAAAAGTCTGAAATTTCCTTTATTTTGAGGCAAAATTGCAGCAATTTCACTTATTTCAGGGTAATAAGTCAGAAATTTTCCTTATCTTGGGGCAAAAAAGACAGAAATTCCCTTTGTTTTGGGGGAAAAAGACAGAAATTCCACTTATTTAGAGGCAAAAATGCAGAAATTCCCCTTATTTTGAGGTAAAAAGGCTGAAATTCCCCTTATTTGGGGACAAAAATGCAGAAATATCTCTTATTTTGAGGCAAAATTGCAGAAATTTCACTTATTACAGGGTAATAAGTCAGAAATTCCCCTTAATTTGTGGCAAAAAAGACAGAAATTCTCTTTGTTTTGGGGGAAAAAGAAGAAATTCCACTTATTTAGAGGCAAGAAGGCAGAAATTCCCCTTATTTTGGAGCAAAAATGAAGAAATTTCCCTTTTTATGGCAAAAAGGTATGCATTCCCATTATTTTCTGGCAAAAAGGCAGATTCCCAGTATTTTGGAGCAAAATTGTAGAAATTCCCCTAAATTTGGTGCAAAAGGAAGAAATTCCCTTTATTTTGGGCCAAAAATCAGAAATACCCCTTATTTTGGGGAAAAATTCAAGAAATTTCTTTTATTTTGGCGCAAAATTGCAGGAATTTACCTTATTTTGGGGCAAAATTGAAGAAATTTTTCTTATTTGGGGCAAAATTGCAGAAATTTCACTTATTTTCAGGTAAAAAGTCTGAAATTTCCTTTATTTTGGGGCCAAAAGGAGAAATTCCTCTTATTTTGTTGTAAAATTTCAGAAATTTCCCTTATTATTGGGAAAAATTGCAGAAATTTTCCTTATTTTAGGGCAAAATTGCAGCAATTTCTCTTATTTCAGAGAAAAAAAGCAAAAATTTTTCTCTTTTTTGGGCAAAAAGGCAGAAATTCCCATTATTTTGGGGCAAAAAGGCAGAAATTCACTTTATTTTGGGGTAAAATTGCAGAAATTTCACATATTTCAGGGCAAAAAGGCAGAAATTTCTTTTATTTTGGGGCAAAATTGCAGAAATTTCACTTATTTCAGGGTAATAAGTCAGAAATTCCCCTTATTTTGGGGCAAAATACAGAAATTCCCTTTGTTTTGGGAGAAAAAGACAGAAATTCCACTTATTTAGAGGCAAAAAAGCAGAAATTCTTCTTATTTTGGAGCAAAAATGAAGAAATTTTCTTCGTTTATGGCAAAAGGTTATGCATTCCCCTTATTTTCGGGCAAAAAGGGAGAAATTCCCTGTATTTTGGAGCAAAATTGCAGAAATTCCCCTAATTGTGGGGCAAAAAGGCAGAAATTCCCTATATGTTGGGGCAAAAACACAGAAATTCTCCTTATTTTGGGGCAAAACTCAGAAATTCCCCATCTTTTGGGGCAAAATTCCAGAAATTTCCCTTATTTTGGGGCAAAATTGCAGAAATTTCATTTTTTGGGGCAAAATTGCAGGAATTTAGTTTATTTTGGGGCAAAATTGCAGAAATTTCTTTTATTTGGGGCAAAATTGCAGAAATTTCATTTATTTTCAGGTAAAAAGGCTGAAATTTCCTTTGTTTTGGAGCAAAAAGGAAGAAATTCCCCTTATTTTGGGGCAAAATTGCAGAAATTTTTCTTATGTGAAAAAATTTCAAAAATTTCCCTTATTTTAGAGCAAAATTGCAGAAATTTCACTTATTTCAGAGAAAAAAGCAAAAATTTTTCTTATTTTGGGTCGAAAAGGCAGAAATTCCCATTATTTTGGGGCAAAAAAGCAGAAATTCACCTTATTTTGAGGTAAAATTGCAGAAAATTCACATATTTCAAGGAAAAAAGGCAGAAATTTCCCTTATTTTCGGGCAAAATTGAAGAAATTTCACTTATTTCTGGGTAATAAGTCAGAAATTCCCCTTATTTTTTGGCAAAAAAGACAGAAATTCCCTTTGTTTTGGGGGAAAAAGACAGAAATTCCACTTATTGAGAAGCAAAAAGGCAGAAATTCCCCTTATTTTGAGCAAAAATGAAGAAATTTCCCTTTTTTATGGCAAAAAGTTATGCATTCCCCTTATTTTCGTGCAAAAAGGCAGAAATTCCCTGTATTTTGGAGCAAAATTGCAGAAATTCCCCTAATTGTGGGGCAAAAAGGCAGAAATTCTCCTTATTTTGGGGCAAAACTCAGAAATTCCACATATTTTGGGGCAAAATTGCAGAAATTTCACTTACTTCAGGGAAAAAAGGCAGAAATTTTCCTTATTTTGGGGCATAAATGCAGAAATTCCTAATATTTTGTGGCAAAAATGCAGAAATTCCCCTTATTTTGAGGTAAAAAGGGTGAAATTCCCCTTATTTGTGGGCAAAAAGGCAAAAATTTCCCTTATTTTGGGGCAAAATTTCAGAAATATCACTTATTTCAGGGTAATAAGTCAGAAATTTTTCTTATTTTGGGGCAAAAAAGACAGAAAATCCCTTGTTTTGGGGGAAAAAGACAGAAATTCCACTTATTTAGAGGCAAAAAAGCAGAAATTCCCCTTATTTTGAAGCAAAAATGAAGAAATTTCCCTTTTTTAAGGCAAAAAGGTATGCATTCTTCTCATTATCTTGCAAAAAGTCAGAAATTCCCCATATTTTGGAGCAAAATTGCAAAAATTCCCCTAATTGTGGGGCAAAAATGCAGAAATTCCCTATATGTTGGGGCAAAAAGACAGAAATTTTCTTTATTTTGGGGCAAAACTCAGAAATTCCACATATTTTGGGGCAAAATTCCAGAAATTTCCTTTATTCTGGGGCAAAATTGGAGAAATTTCACTTATTTTGGGCAAAATTGCAGAAATTTTACTTATTTCAGGGGAAAAAAAAGAAGTTTTGTTATTTGGGGCAAAAAGGGAGAAATTCCCCTTATTTTGAGGTAAAAAGGCTGAAATACCCCTTATTTGGGGGCAAAAAGGCAGAAATATCCCTTATTTTGGGGCAAAATTGCAGCAATTTCACTTATTTCAGGGTAATAAGTCAGAAATTCCCCTTAATTTGTGGCAAAAAAGACAGATATTCCCTTTGTTTTTGGGGAAAAAGACATAAATTCCACTTATTTAGAGGCAAAACGGCAGAAATTTCCCTTATTTTAAAGCAACAATGAAGAAATTTCCCTTTTTATGGCAAAAAGGTATGCATTCCCATTATTTTCGGGCAAAAAGGCAGAAATTCCCCGTATTTTGGAGCAAAATTGCAGAAATTCCCCTAAATTTGGGGCAAAAGGCAGAAATTCCCTTTATTTGGGGCAAAAATCAGAAATACCCCTTATTTTGGGGCAAAATTCAAGAAATTTCCTTTATTTTGGGGCAAAATATCAGGAATTTACCTTATTTTGGGGCAAAATTGCAGAAATTTTTCTTATTTGAGGCAAAATTGCAGAAATTTCACTTATTTTTAGGTAAAAAGGCTGAAATTTCCTTTATTTTGGGGCAAAAAGGAAGAAATTCCCTGTATTTTGGGGCAAAATTGCAGAAATTTCCTTTATTATTGGGAAAAATTGCAGAAATTTTTTTTATTTTAGGACAAAATTGCAGAAATTTCACTTATTTCAGAGAAAAAAAGCAAGAATTTTTTTTTATTTTGGGGCAAAAAGGCAGAAATTCCCATTATTTTGGGGCAAAAAGGCAGATATTCACCTTATTTTGGGGTAAAATAGCAGAAATTTCACATATTTCTGGGCAAAAAGTCAGAAATTTCCCTTATTTTGGGGCAAAATTGCAGAAATTTCACTTATTTCAGGGAAATAATTCAGAAATTCCACTTATATTGAGGCAAAAAAAACAGAAATTCCCTTTGTTTTGAGGGAAAAATACAGAAATTCCACTTATTTAGAGGCAAATATGCAGAAATTTCCCTTTTTTTGGAGCAAAAATAAAGAAATTTTCCTTTTTTATGGCAAAAAGTTATGCATTCCCCTTTTTTCGGGCAGAAATCAGAAATTCCCCGTATTTTGGAGCAAAATTGCAGAAATTCCCCTAGTTGTGGGGCAAAAAGACAGAAATTCCCTATATGTTGGGGTAAAAAGACAGAAATTCTTTTTATTTTGGGGCAAAACTCATAAATTCCACTTATTTTGGCGTAAAATTCCAGAAATTTCCCTTATTTTGGGGCAAAATTGCAGAAATTTCACTTATTTTGGGGCAAAATTGCAGAAATTTCACTTATTTCAGGGAAAAAAGGCAGAAATTTTTTTATTTTGGGGCAAAAAGCAAAAATTCCTAATATTTTGTGGCAAAAATGCAGAAATTCCCCTTATTTTGAGGTAAAAAGGCTGAAATTCCCCTTATTTGGCGGCAAAAAGTCAGAAATTTCCCTTATTTTGGGGCAAAATTGCAGAAATTTCACTTATTTCAGGGTAATAAGTCATAAATTTTGCTCATTTTGGGGTAAAAAAGAAAGAAAATCCCTTTTTTGGGGGGAAAAAGACAGAAATTCCACTTATTTAGAGGCAAAAAAGCGGAAATTCCCGTTATTTTGGAAAAAAATGAAGAAATTTAACTTTTTTAAGGCAAAAATGTATGCATTCTTCTTATTTTCGGGCAAAAAGGAGGAAATTCCCATTATTTTGGGGCAAAAAACAGAAATTCACCTTATTTTGAGGTAAAATTGAAAAAATTTCCCTTATTTTGGGGCAAAATAGCAGAAATTTCACTTATTTCAGAGTAATAAGTCAGAAATTCCCCGTATTTTGGGGCAAAAAAGACAAAAATTACCTTTGTTTTGGGGGACAAAGACAGAAATTCCACTTATTGAGAAGCAAAAAGGCAGAAATTCCCTTAATTTTGAAGCAAAAATGAAGAAATTTCCCTCGTTTATGGCAAAAAGTTATGCATTCCACTTATTTTCAGGCAAAATGGCATAAATTCCCCGTATTTTAAAGCAAAATTGCAGAAATTCCCAAAATTGTGGTGCAAAAAGGCAGAAATTTCCTATATGTTGAGGCAAAAATACAGAAATTCTTCTTATTTTGGGGCAAAACTCAGAAATTCCACTTATTTTGGGGCAAAATTGCAGAAACTTCACTTACTTCAGGGAAAAAAGGCAGAAATTTTCCTTATTTTGGTGCAAAAAGGCAAAAATTTCCCTTATTTTGGGGCTAAATTGCAGAAATTACACTTATTTCAGGGTAATAAGTCAGAAAATTTTCTTATTTTGGGCAAAAAAGACAGAAAATCTTTTGTTTTGGGGAAAAGAGCAGAAATTCCACTTATTTAGAGGAAAAAAAGCAGAAATTCCCCTTATTTTGAAGTAAAAATGAAGACATTTTTCTTTTTTAAGGCAAAAAGGTATGCATTCTTCTTATTATCTGGCAAAAAGGCAAAAATTCGCGGTATTTTGGAGCAAAATTGCAAAAATTCCCCTAATTCTGGTGCAAAAATGCAGAAATTTCTTATATGTTGGGGCAAAAAGACAGAAATTCTCCTTATTTTGCGGCAAAACTCAGAAATTCCACTTATTTTGGGGCAAAATTCCAGAAATTTCCCTTATTCTGGGGCAAAAATTGCAGAAATTTCACTTATTTTGGACAAAATTGAAGGAATTTCACTTATTTCAGGGGAAAAAAAGAAATTTTGTTATTTTGGGGCAAAAAGGCAGAAATTCCCCTTATTTTGAGGTAAAAAGGCTGAAATTCCCCTTATTTGGGGGCAAAAAGGCAGAAATATCCTTTATTTTGCGGCAAAATTGCAGAAATTTTCTTATTTCAGGGTAAAAAGTCAGAAATTCCCCTTAATTTGGGGCAAAAAAGACAGAAATTCCCTTTGTTTTTGGGGAAAAAGACAGAAATTCCACTTATTTAGAGGTAAAAAGGCAGAAATTTCTCTTATTTTGCAGCAACAATGAAAAAATTTCCCTTTTTGTGGCAAAAAGGAATGCAATCCCATTATTTTCGGGCAAAAAGGCAGAAATTCCCCGTATTTTGGAGCAAAATTGCAGAAATTCCCCTAAATTTGGGGCAAAAGGCAGAAATTCCCTTTATTTTGGGGCAAAAATCATAAATTCCCCTTATTTTGGGGCAAAATTCAAGAAATATCCTTTATTTTGGGGCAAAATTGCAGGAATTTACCTTATTTTGGGGCAAAATTGCAGAGATTTTTCTTATTTGGGGAAAAATTGCAGATATTTCACTTATTTTCAGGTAAAAAGGCTGAAATATCCTTTATTTTGGGGCAAAAAGGCAGAAATTCACCTTATTTTGGGGTAACATTGCAGAAATTTCACATATTCTGTGCAAAAAGTCAGAAATTTCCCTTATTTTGGGGCAAAATTGCAGAAATTTCACTTATTTCAGGGAAATAAGTCAGAAATTCCACTTATATTGAGGCAAAAAAGACAGAAATTCCCTTTGTTTTGAGAGATAAAGACAGAAATACCACTTATTTAGAGGCAAAAAGGCAGAAATTTCCCTTATTTTGGAGCAAAAATGAAGAAATTTCCCTTTTTTAAGGCAAAAAGGTATGCATTCTTCTTATTTTCGGGCAAAAAGGCAGAAATTCCTAGTATTTTGGAGCAAAATTGCAGAAATTCTCCTAATTGTGGGGCAAAAATGCAGAAATTCCCTATATGTTGGGGCAAAAAAACATAAATTATTCTTATTTTGGGGCAAAACTCAGAAATTCCCCTTATTTTGGGG
Organism: Micromys minutus; assembly: GCF_963924665.1. Lineage (NCBI taxonomy): Eukaryota > Metazoa > Chordata > Mammalia > Rodentia > Muridae > Micromys > Micromys minutus. The sequence goes on along the minus strand of NW_027667806.1, from coordinate 716,881 downwards.
CAAAATTCCAGAAATTTACCTTATTCTAAAACAAAATTGCAGAAATTTCACTTATTTTTGGGCAAAGTTGCAGAAATTTTACTTATTTCAGGGAAAAAAGGCAGAAATTTTCCTTATTTTGGGGCAAAAAGGCAGAAATTCCACTTATTTTGAGGTAAAAAGGCTGAAATTCCCTTTATTTGGGGGAAAAGAGGCAGAAATTTCCCTTATTTTGGGGCAAAATTGCAGAAATTTCACTTATTTCAGGGTAATAAGTCAGAAATTCCCCTTATTTTGGGGCAAAAAAGAAAGAAATTCCCTTTGTATTGGAGGAAAAGACAGAAATTCCACTTATTTAGAGGCAAAAAGTCAGAAATTGCTTTTATTTTGGAGCAAAAATGAAGAAATTTACATTTTTATGGCAAAAAGTTATGCATTCCCCTTACTTTCGGGAAAAAAGCAGAAATTCCTTTTATTTTGAAGCAAAATTGCACAAATTCTCATAATTTTCGGGCAAAAAGTAAGAAATTCTCCTTATTTTGCGGCAAAAACAGAAAATATGCTTTTTTTGGGAACAAACAGTCAGAAATTCCCTTTATTTTGGGGCAAAATTGCAGAAATTTCCTTTACATTGTGGCAAAATTGCAGAAATTTCCCTTATTTTGGGGCAAAATTGCAGAAATTTCACTTATTTCAGGGTAATGAGTCAGAAATTCCCCTTATTTTGGGGCAAAAAAGACAGAAATTCCCTTTGTTTTGGGGGAAAAAGACAGAAATTCCACTTATTTAAAGGCAAAAAGGCAGAAATTCCCCTTATTTTGGAGCATAAATGAAGAAATTTCCCTTTTTTATGGCAAAAAGTTATGCATTCCCTTTATTTTTGGGAAAAGGCAGAAATTCCCTGTATTTTGGAGCAAAATTGCAGAAATTCCCCTAATTGTGGGGCAAAAAGGCAGAAATTCCCTATATGTTGGGGAAAAAAGACAGAAACTCTCTTTATTTTGGGGCAAAACTCAGAAATTCCACTTATTTTGGGGCAAAATTCCCGAAATTTCCTTTATTTTGTGAAAATATTGCAGAAATATCACTTATTTTAGGACAAAATTGGAGAAATTTCACTTATTTCAAAAAAAAGGCAGAAATTTTCCTTATTTTTGGGCAAAAATGCAGAAATTCTTAATATTTTGTGGCAAAAATGCAGAAATTCTCTTTATTTTGAGGTAAAAATGCTGAAATTTTTTTTATTTGGGGGCAAAAAGGCAGAAATTTCCCTTATTTTGGGGCAAAAAGACAGAAATTTCTTTTATTTTGCGGCAAAATTGCAGAAATTTCACTTATTTCAGGGCATAATTCAATAATTCCTTTTATTTTGGGGAAAAAAAAATAGAAATTCCATTTATTTTTTGGTAAAAAGGCCGAAATTTCAGTTTTTTTGAGGTAAAAAGACAGAAATTCCTCTTATTTTGTGGCAAAAATGAAGTAATTACCCTTTTTTGTGGTAAAAGGTATACATTCCCCTTACATTCGGGATAAAAAGCAGAAATTCCCCGTATTTTGAAGGAAAATTGCAGAAATTCTCATAATTTTCAGGCAAAAAGGCAGAAATTCCCTAATTTTGGGGCAAAAGGCAGAAATTCCCTTTATTTTGGGGCAAAAATCAGAAATTCCCCTTCTTTTGGGGAAAAATTCAAGAAATTTCCTTTATTTTGGGGCAAAATTTCAGGAATTTACCTTATTTTGGGGCAAAATTGAAGAAATTTCCCTTATTTGGGGCAAAATTGCAGAAATTTCACTTATTTTCAGGTAAAAAGGCTGAAATTTCCTTTATTTTGAGGCAAAAAGGGAGAAATTCCCCTTATTTTGGAGCAAAATTGCAGAAATTTCCCTTATTATGTGGAAATATTGCAGAAATTTCCCTTAATTTAAGGCAAAATTGCAGAAATTTCACTTATTTCAGAGAAAAAGAGCAAAAATTTTTCTTATTTTGGGGCAAAAAGCCAGAAATTCCCTTTGTTTTGGGGGAAAAAGACAGAAATTCCACTTATTTAGAGGCAAAAAAGCAGAAATTCTTCTTATTTTGGAGCAAAAATGAAGAAATTTCCCTTTTTTATGGCATAAAGTTATGCATTCCCCTTATTTTCGGGCATAAAGGCAGAAATTCCCCGTATTTTGGAGCAAAATTGCAGAAATTCCCCTAATTGTGGGGCAAAAATGCAGATATTCTCTATATGTTGGGGCAAAAAGACAGAAATTCCCCTTATTTTGGGGCAAAACTCAGAAATTCCACTTATTTTGGGGCAAAATTCCAGAAATTCCCCTTATTTTGGGACAAAATTGCAGAAATTTCACTTATTTTAGGGCAAAATTGCAGAAATTTCACTTATTTCAGGGAAAAAGGCAGAAATTTTCCTTATTTTGGAGCAAAAAGGGAGAAATTCCTAATACTTTGTGGCAAAAATGCAGAAATTCCCCTTATTTTGAGGTGAAAAGGCTGAAATTCCCCTAATTTGCGGGAAAAAAGGCAGAAATTTCCCTTATTTTGGGGCAAAATTGCAGAAATTTCAATTATTTCAGGGTAATAAGTCAGAAAATTTCTTGATTTTGGGGCAAAAAAGACAGAAAATCCCTTTCTTTTAGAGGAGAAACAGAAATTCGACTTATTTAGAGGCAAAAAAGCAGAAATTCCCCTTATTTTGGAGCAAAAATGAAGAAATTTCCCTTTTTTAAGGCAAAAAGTTATGCATTCCCCTTTTTTTCGTGCAAAAAGGCAGAAATTCCCCGTATTTTGGAGCAAAATTGCAGAAATTCCCCTAATTGTGGTGCAAAAAGGCAGAAATTCCCTATATGTTGGGGCAAAAACACAGAAATTCTCTTTATTTTGGGGCAAAACTCAGATATTCCACTTATTTTGGGGCAAAATTGCAGAAATTTCACTTATTTCAGGGAAAAAAGGCAGAAATTCCTAATATTTTGTGGCAAAAATGCAGAAATTCCCCTTATTTTGAGGTAAAAAGGGTGAAATACCCCTTATTTTTGGGCAAAAAGGCAAAAATTTCCCTTATTTTGGGGCAAAATTGCAGAAACTTCACTTATTTCAATGTAATAAGTCAAAAATTTTTCTTATTTTGGGGCAAAAAAGAAAATCCCTTTGTTTTGGTGAAAAAAGACAGAAATTCCAATTATTTAGAGGCAAAAAAGCAGAAATTCTCCTTATTTTGAAGCAAAAATGAAGAAATTTCACTTTTTTAAGGCAAAAGGGTATGCATTCTTCTTATTTTCGGGCAAAAAGGCAGAAATTCCTCGTATTTTGGAGCAAAATTGCAAAAATTCCCTTAATTGTGGGGCAAAAATGCTGAAATTCCCTATATGTTGGGGCAAAAGACAGAAATTCTCCTTATTTTGGGCCAAAACTCAGAAATTCCACTTATTTTGGGGCAAAATTCCAGAAATTTCCCTAATTCTGGGGCAAAATTGCAGAAATTTCACTTATTTTGGGCAAAATTTCACAAATTTCACTTATTTCAGGGGAAAAAAAGGAACTTTGTTATTTTGGTGCAAAAAGGCAGAAATTCTCCTTATTTTGAGGTAAAAAGGCTAAAATTCCCCTTATTTGGGGGCAAAGAGGCAGAAATATCCCTTATTTTGGGCCAAAATTGCAGAAATTTCACTTATTACAGGGTAATAAATCAGAAATTCTCCTTAATTTGGGGCAAAAAAGACAGAAATTCCCTTTGTTTTGGGGCAAAAAGAAGAAATTCCACTTATTTAGAGGCAAAAAGGCAGAAATTCCCCTTATTTTGGAGCAAAAATGAAGAAATTTCCCTTTTTATGGCAAAAAGATATGCATTCCCATTATTTTCGGGCAAAAAGGCAGATTCCCCGTATTTTGGAGCAAAATTGCAGAAATTCCTCTAAATTTGGGGCAAAAGGCAGAAATTCCCTTTATTTCGGGGCAAAAATCATAAATTCCCCTTATTTTGGGGCAAAATTCAAGAAATTTCTTTTATTTTGAGGCAAAATTGAAGGAATTTACCTTATTTTGGGGCACAACTGCAGAAATTTTTCTTATTTGGGGCAAAATTGCAGAAATTTCACTTATTTTCAGGTAAAAAGGCTGAAATTTCCTTTATTTTGGGGCAAAAACGCAGAAATTCCCATTTTTTGGGGGCAAAAAAGGAGAAATTCACCTTATTTTTAGGTAAAATTGCAGAAATTTCATATATTTCAGGGCAAAAAGGTAGAAATTTCCCTAATTTTAGGCAAAATTGCAGAAATTTCACTTATTTCAGGGTAATAAGTCAGAGATTCCCCTTATTTTGGGCCAAAAAACCCAGAAATTCCCTTTGTTTTGGGGGAAAAAGAAAGAAATTCCACTTATTGAGAAGCAAAAAGGCAGAAATTCCCCTTATTTTGGAGCAAAAAATGAAGAAATTTCCCTTTTTTATGGCAAAAAGTTATGCATTCCCCTTATTTTCGTGCAAAAAGGCAGAAATTCCCCGTATTTTGGAGCAGAATTGCAGAAATTCCCCTAATTGTGGTGCAAAAAGGCAGAAATTCCCTATAAGTTGGGGCAAAAACACAGAAATTCTCATTATTTTGGGTCAAAACTAAGAAATTCCACTTATTTTGGGGAAAAATTGCAGAAATTTCACTTACTTCAGGGAAAAAAGGCAGAAATTCCTAATATTTTGTGGCAAAAATGCAGAAATTCCCCTTATTTTGAGGTAAAAAGGGTGAAATTCCCCTTTTTTGTGGGCAAAAAGGCAAAAATTTCCCTTATTTTGGGGCAAAATTGCAGAAACTTCACTTATTTCAGAGTAATAAGTCAGAAATTTTTTTTACTTTGGGGCAAAAAAGACAGAAAATCCCCTTGTTTTGGGGAAAAAAGACAGAAATTCCACTTATTTAGAGGCAAAAAAGCAGAAATTCCCCTTATTTTGAAGCAAAAATGAAGAAATTTCCCTTTTTTAAGGCAAAAAGGTATGCATTCTTCTTATTTTCGGGCAAAAAGGCAGAAATTCCCCGTATTTTAGAGCAATATTGCAAAAATTCCCCTAATTGTGGGGCAAAAATGCAGAAATTCCCTATATGTTGGGGCAAAAGACAGATATTCTTATTTTGGGGCAAAACTCAGAAATTCCACTTATTTTGGGGCAAAATTCCAGAAATTTCCCTTATTCTGGGGCAAAATTGCAGAAATTTAACTTATTTTATACAAAATTGCAGAAATTTCACTTATTTCAGGGAAAAAAAGGAATTTTGTTAATTTGGGGCAAAAAGGCAGAAATTCCCCTTATTTTGAGGTAAAAATGCTGAAATTCCCCTTATTTGGGGGCAAAAAGGTAGAAATATCCCTTATTTTGGGGCAAAATTGCAGAAATTTCACTTATTACAGGGTAATAAGTCAGAAATTCTCTTTAATTTGGGGCAAAAAAGACAGAAATTCCCTTTGTTTTGGGGCAAAAAGAAGAAATTCCACTTATTTAGAGGCAAGAAGGCAGAAATTCCCCTTATTTTGGAGCAAAAATGAAGAAATTTCCCTTTTTATGGCAAAAAGGTATGCATTCCCATTATTTTCGGGCAAAAAGGCAGAAATTCCTCGTATTTTGGAGCAAAATTGCAGAAATTCCCCTAAATTTAGGGCAAAAGGCAGAAATTCCCTATATTTTGGGGCAAGAATCATAAATTCCCCTTATTTTGGGGCAAAATTCAAGAAATTTCTTTTATTTTGAGGAAATATTAAAGGAATTTACCTTATTTTGGGGCACAATTGCAGAAATTTTTCTTATTTGCTGCAAAATTGCAGAAATTTCACTTATTTTCAGGTAAAAAGGCTGAAATTTCCTTTATTTTGGGGCAAAAAGGGAGAAATTTCCCTTATTTTGGGGCAAAATTGCAGAAATTTTTATTATTATTGGGAAAAATTGCAGCAATTTTCCTTATTTTAGGGCAAAATTGCAGCAATTTCACTTATTTCAGAGAAAAAAGTAAAAATTTTTCTTATTTTGGGGCAAAAAAAAGAAATTCCCATTATTTTGGGGCAAAAAGGCAAAAATTCACCTTATTTTGGGGTAAAATTGCAGACATTACAAATATTTCAGAGCAAAAAGCAGAAATTTCCCTTATTTTGGGGCAAAATTGCAGAAATTTCACTTATTTCAGGGTAATAAGTCAGAAATTCCCCTTATTTTGGGGCAAAAAGGCAGAAATTCACCTTATTTTGGGGTAAAATTGAAGAATTTCATATATTTCAGGGCAAAAAGACAGAAATTTCCCTTATTTTGGGGCAAAATTGCAGAAATTTCACTTATTTCAGGGTAATAAGTCAGAAATTTTCTTTATTTTGGGGCAAAAATACAGAAATTACCTTTTTTGAGAGGGAAAAAAACAGAAATTCCACTTATTTAGAGGCAAAAAGGCAGAAATTCCCCTTAGTTTGGAGCAAAAATGAAGAAATTTCCATTTTTTAAGGCAAAAAGGTATGCATTCCCCTTATTTTCGGGCAAAAAGGCAGAAATTCACCGTATTTTGGAGCAAAATTGCAGAAATTCCTCCAATTTCGGGGCAAAAGGCAGAAATTCTCTTTATTTTTAGGCAAAAATCAGAAATTCCCCTTAATTTGGGCCAAAATTCCAGAAATTTCCTTTATTTTGGGGCAAAATTGCAGAAATTTAACTTATTTATGGGCAAAATTGCAGAAATTTCAGTTATTTCAGAGAAAAAAAGCAAAAATTTTTCTTATTTTTGGGCAAAAAGGCAGAAATTCCCATTATTTTGGGGCAAAAAGGCAGAAATTCACCTTATTTTGGGGTAAAATTGCAGAAATTTCACAGCAAAAAGACAGAAATTTCCCTTATTTTGGGTCAAAATTGCAGAAATTTCACTTATTTCAGGGTAATAAGTCAGAAATTTTCTTTATTTTGGGGCAAAAATACAGAAATTACCTTTTTTTGGGGGGAAAAATACAGAAATTCCATTTATTTAGATGCAAAAATTAAGAATTTTCCCTTTTTTTATAGCAAAAAGGTATGCATTCCCCTTATTTTCGGGCAATAAAGGCAGAAATTCACCGTATTTTGGAGCAAAATTGCAGAAATTCCCCTAATTTTAGGGCAAAAGGCAGAAATTCTCTTTATTTTGGGGCAAAAATCAGAAATTCCCCTTACTTTCGGGCAAAATTCCAGAAATTTCCTTTATTTTGGGGCAAAATTGCAGAAATTTATCTTATTTATGGGCAAAATTGCAAAATTTTCACTTATTTCAGGGAAAAAACGCAGAAATTTTCTTTATTTTGGGGCAAAAAGGCACAAATTCCTAATATTTTGTGGCAAAAATGCTGAAATTCCCCTTATTTTGAGGTAAAAAGGCTGAAATTTCCCGTATTTGGGGGCAAAAAGGCAGAAATTTTTTTTATTTTGGGGCAAAATAGCAGGAATTTACTTTATTTTGGGGCAAAATTGCAGAAATTTCACTTATATCAGGGTAATAAGTCAAAAATTTTCCTTATTTTATGGCAAAAAAGACAGAAATTCTCTTTGTTTTTGGGGAAAAAGTCAGAAATTCCACTTATTTAGAGGAAAAAAGGCAGAAATTCCCCTCATTTTGGAGCAAAAATGAAGAAATTTCCCTTTTTTATGGCAAAAAGGTATGCATTCCCCTTATTTTCGGGGAAAAGGGCAGAAATTCCACGTATTTTGGAGCAAAATATCAGAAAATCCCCTAATTGTGGGGCAAAAAGGCAGAAATTCTCTATATGTTAAGGTAAAAATACAGAAATTCTTTTTATTTGGGGGCAAAACTCAGAAATTCCACTTATTTAGAGGAAAAATGGCAGAAATTCCTCTTATTTTGGAGCAAAAATGAAGAAATTTCCCTTTTTTATGGCAAAAAGGTATGCATTCTCTTTATTTTCGGGCAAAAAGGCAGAAATTCCCAGTATTTTGGAGCAAAATTGCAGAAATTCCCCTAATTTTGGGGCAAAAGGCAGAAATTCCCCTTATTTTTGGGTAAAATTGCAGAAATTTCAAATATTTCGGGGCAAAATGGCAGAAATTCCCCTTATTTTGGGGCAAAAAGATGAAATCCATAATTTTTGGCTAAAATTGAAGAAATTTCACTTATTTCGGGACAAAAAGGCAAAAATTCCACTTAATTTCGGGCAAAAAGGCAGAAATTCCCTTTATTTTGGAGCAAAATTGCAGAAATTCCCTAAATATTGGTGCAAAAATGCAGAAATTCCCTTTATTTTGGGGCAAAAAGGCAGAAATTCCCCATATTTTGGTGCAAAAAGGCTGAAATTCCCCTTATTTTGAGGTCAAATGCTGAAATTCCCCATATTTTGGGGCAAAAGGCAGAAATTCCCCTCATTTTGGGGCAAAAAGTCACAAATTTCCCTTATTTTTGGGCAAAATTGCTGAAATTTCACTTATTTCAGAGTAAAAAGTCAGAAATTCCCCTTATTTTGAAGCAAAAAGCAGAAATTTCTTTTATTATGGTACAAAATTGAAGAAATTTTCCTTATTTTGGAACAAAAAGGCAGAAATTCCCCATATTTTGGGGCAAAAGGCAGAAATTCTTCTTATTTTGAGGTAAAATGCAGAAATTCCCCTTATTTAGAGGTAAAATGCAGAAATTATCCAAATATTGGGGGAAAATGCAGAAATTTTTTTTATTTTGGTGCTAAAAGGCAGAAATTTGCCATATTTTGAAGCAAAATTGCAGAAATTCTCATAATTTTCAGGCAAAAAGTCAGGAATTCTTCTTATTTTGGGGCAAAAAGACAGAAAATCTCTTTTTTTAGGGGGCAAAAAGTCAGAAATTCCCCTTATTTTGGGGTAAAATTGCAGAAATTTCACTTATTTCAGAAAAAATGCAGAAATTTTCTTATTTTGTGGCAAAAAGGCAGAAATTTCTATTATTTTGGTACAAAATTGCAGAAATTTTTCTTATTTTGGGGCAAAAAGGCAGAAATTCCCCATATTTTGGGGCAAAAAGGCTAAAATTCCCCTTATTTTCGGGCAAAAATCAGAAATTCCCCTTATGTTGGGGCAAAAAGAAAGAAATTTCGTTTATTTTTTGGAAAAGGCAGAAATTGCACTTATTTTGAGTCAAAAAGGCGGAAAATTTCCTTATTTTCGGGCAAAAATGAAGAAATTTCTTTTTTTTATGGCAAAAAGGTATACATTCCCTTTATTTTCGGGCAAAAAGGCAGAAATTCCCCGTATTTTGGAGCAAAATTGCAGAAATTCCCCTAATTGTGGGGCAAAAAGGCAGAAATTCCCTATATGTTGGGGCAAAAAGACAGAAATTCTCTTTATTTTAGGGCAAAACTCAGAAATTTCACTTATTTTAGGGCAAAATTGCAGAAATTTCAGTTATTTCAGAGAAAAAATGCAAAAATTTTTTTTATTTTGGGGCAAAAAGGCAGAAATTCCCCTTATTTTGGGGTAAAATTGCAGAAATTTCACATATTTCAGGACAAAAAGACAGAAATTTTCCTTATTTTGAGGCAAAATTGCAGAAAATTCACTTATTTCAGGGTAATAAATCAGAAATTTTCCTTATTTTGGGGCAAAAGACAGAAATTCCCTTTGTTTTCGAGGAAAATCAGAAATTCCACTTATTTAGAGGCAAAAAGGTAGAAATTCCCCTTATTTTGGAGCAAAAATGAAGAAATTTCCCTTTTTTATGGCAAAAAAGTATGCATTCCCCTTATTTTCGGGCAAAAATCAGAAATTCCCTGTATTTTGGAGTAAAAATGCAGAAATTCGCCTAATTTTGGGGAAAAAGGCAGAAATTCCCCTTATTTTGGGGTAAAATTGCAGAAATTTCAAATATTTCAGGGCAAAATGGAGGAAATTCCCCTTATTTTGGGGCAAAAAGATGAAATCCATAATTTTTGGCTAAAATGGAGGAAATTTCACTTATTTCGGGACAAAAAGGCAGAAATTCCACTTAATTTCGGGCAAAAAGGCAGAAATGACCTGTATTTTGGAGCAAAATTGCAGAAATTCCCTTAATATTGGTGCAAAAATGCAGAAATTCCCTTTATTTTGGGGCAAAAAAGCAGAAATTCTCCATATTTTGGTGCAAAAAGGCTTAAATTCCCCTTATTTTGAGGTAAAATGCTAAAATTTCCAATATTTTGGGGCAAAAGGCAGAAATTCCCCTCATTTTGGGGCAAAAAGGCACAAATTTCCCTTATTTTCGGGCAAAATTGCAGAAATTTCATTTATTTCAGGGTAAACAGTCAGAAATTCCCCAATTTTGGGGCAAAAAGCAGAAATTTCTTTGATTATTGTACAAAATTGAAGAAATTTTCCTTATTTTGAAACAAAAAGGCAGAAATTCCCCATATTTTGGGGCAAAAGGCAGAAATTCTTCTTATTTTGAGGTAAAATGCAGAAATTCCCTTTATTTGAAGGTAAAATGCTGAAATTCCCCAAATATTCGGCGGAAATGCAGAAATTCCCTTTATTTTGGGGCTAAAAAGCAGAAATTCCCCATATTTTGAAGCAAAATTGCAGAAATTCTCATAATTTTCAGGCAAAAAGGCAGAAATTCTCCTTATTTTGGGGCAAAAAGACAGAAAATCTCCTTTTTTCGGGGGCAAAAAGTCAGAAATTCCCCTTATTTTGGGGCAAAATTGCAGAAATTTATTTTACATTTGGGCAAAATTGCAGAAATTTCCCTTATTTTGGGTCTAAATTGCAGAAATTTCACTTATATCAGAAAAAATGCAGAAATTTTATTATTTTGGGGCAAAAAGGCAGAAATTTCTATTATTTTGTTACAAAATTGCAGAAATTTTTCTTATTTTGGGGCAAAAAGGCAGAAATTCCCCATATTTTGGGGCCAAAAGGCTGAAATTTCCTTTATTTTCGGGCAAAATGTCAGAAATTTCCCTTATGTTGGGGAAAAAAATCAGAAATTTAGTTTATTTTTGGGGAAAAGGCAAAAATGCAATTATTTTGAGTCAAAAAGGCAGAAAATTTCCTTATTTTCGGGCAAAAATAAAGAAATTTCCCTTTTTTATGGCAAAAAGGTATACATTCTCTTTATTTTCGGGCAAAAAAGCAGAAATTCTCCGTATTTTGGAGCAAAATTGCAGAAATTCCCCTAATATTGATGCAAAAATACAGAAATTCCCTTTATTTTGGGGCAAAAAAGCAGAAATTCTCCATATTTTGGTGCAAAAAGGCTGAAATTCCCCTTCTTTTGAGGTAAAATGCTAAAATTCCCCATATTTTGGGGCAAATTGGCAGAAATTCCCCATATGTAGGGGCAGAAAGAGAGAAATTCTCCTTATTTTGGGGCAAAACTCAGAAATTTCACTTGTTTTATGGCAAAATTGCAGAAATTTCAGTTATTTCAGAGAAAAAAAGCAAAAATTTTTTCTTATTTTGGGGCAAAAATGCAGAAATTCCCCTTATTTTGGAGCAAAAAGGCAGAAATTCACCTAATTTTGGGGTAAATTTGCAGAAATTTCACATATGTCAGGGCAAGAAGGCAGAAATTTCCCTTATTTTGGGGCAAAATTGCAGAAATTTCACTTATTTAAGGGTAATAAGTCAGAAATTTTCTTTATTTCGGGGCAAAAAAGACAGAAATTACCTATTTTCGGAGGGAAAAAGACAGAAATTCCAATTATTTTGAGGCAAAAAGGCAGAAATTCCCCTTATTTTGGAGCAAAAATGAAGAAATTTCGCTTTTTCATGGCAAAAAGTTATGCATTCCCCTTATTTTCGGGCAAAAAGGCAGAAATTCCCCTCATTTTGGGACAAAAAAGCACAAATTTCCCATATTTTCGGGCAAAATTGCAGAAATTTCATTTATTTCAGGGTAAAAAGTCAGAAATTCCCCTTATTTTGGGGCAAAAAGCAGAAATTTCTTTGATTATGGTACAAAATTGAAGAAATTTTCCTTATTTTGAAAGAAAAAGGCAGAAATTCCCCATATTTTTGGGCAAAAGGCAGAAATTCTTCTTATTTTGAGGTAAAATGCAGAAATTCCCCTTATTTAGAGGTAAAATGCTGAAATTCCCCAAATATTGGACGGAAATGCAGAAATTCCCTTTATTTTGGGGCCAAAAAGCAGAAATTCCCCGTATTTTGAAGCAAAATTGCTGAAATTCTCATAATTTTTAGGCAAAAATACAGAAAATCTCCTTTTTTCGGGGGCAAAAAGTCAGAAATTCCCCTTATTTTGGGGCAAAAAGCAGAAATTTCTTTGATTATGGTACAAAATTGAAGAAGTTTTCCTTATTTTGAAACAAAAAGGCAGAAATTCCCCATATTTTTGGGCAAAAGGCAGAAATTCTTCTTATTTTGAGGTAAAATGCAGAAATTCCCCTTATTTAGAGGTAAAATGCTGAAATTCCCCAAATATTGGGCGGAAATGCAGAAATTCCCTTTATTTTGGGGCCAAAAAGCAGAAATTCCCCGTATTTTGAAGCAAAATTGCTGAAATTCTCATAATTTTTAGGCAAAAATACAGAAAATCTCCCTTTTTTGGGGGCAAAAAGTCAGAAATTCCCCTTATTTTGGGGCAAAATTGCAGAAATTTCCTTTACATTTGGGCAAAATTGCAGAAATTTCCCTTATTTTGGGGCAAAATTGCAGAAATTTCACTTATATCAGAAAAAATGCAGAAATTTTATTATTTTGGGGCAAAAAGGCAGAAATTTCTATTATTTTGTTACAAAATTGCAGAAATTTTTCTTATTTTGGGGCAAAAAGGCAGAAATTCCCCATATTTTGGGGCCAAAAGGCTGCAATTCCCTTTATTTTCGGGCAAAATGTCAGAAATTTCCCTTATGTTGGGGAAAAATTCAGAAATTTCGTTTATTTTTGGGGAAAAGGCAAAAATGCACTTATTTTGAGTCAAAAAGGCAGAAAATTTCCTTATTTTCGGGCAAAAATAAAGAAATTTCCCTTTTTTATGGCAAAAAGGTATACATTCCCTTTATTTTCGGGCAGAAAAGCAGAAATTATCCGTATTTTGGAGCAAAATTGCAGAAATTCCCCTAATATTGGTGCAAAAATACAGTAATTCCCTTTATTTTGGGGCAAAAAAGCAGAAATTCTCCATATTTTGGTGCAAAAAGGCTGAAATTCCCCTTCTTTTGAGGTAAAATGCTAAAATTCCCCATATTTTGGGGCAAATTGGCAGAAATTCCCCATATGTAGGGGCAGAAAGACAGAAATTCTCCTTATTTTGGGGCAAAACTCAGAAATTTCACTTGTTTTATGGCAAAATTGCAGAAATTTCAGTTATTTCAGAGAAAAAAAGCAAAAATTTTTTCTTATTTTGGGGCAAAAATGCAGAAATTCCCCTTATTTTGGAGCAAAAAGGCAGAAATTCACCTAATTTTGGGGTAAATTTGCAGAAATTTCACATATGTCAGGGCAAGAAGGCAGAAATTACCATTATTTTGGGGCAAAATTGCAGAAATTTCACTTATTTAAGGGTAATAAGTCAGAAATTTTCTTTATTTCGGGGCAAAAAAGACAGAAATTACCTATTTTTGGGGGAAAAAAGACAGAAATTCCACTTATTTTGAGGCAAAAAGGCAGAAATTCCCCTTATTTTGGAACAAAAATGAAGAAATTTCGCTTTTTCATGGCAAAAAGTTATGCATTCCCCTTATTTTCGGGCAAAAAGGCAGAAATTCCCCTCATTTTGGGACAAAAAAGCACAAATTTCCCATATTTTCGGGCAAAATTGCAGAAATTTCATTTATTTCAGGGTAAAAAGTCAGAAATTCCCCTTATTTTGGGGCAAAAAGCAGAAATTTCTTTGATTATGGTACAAAATTGAAGAAATTTTCCTTATTTTGAAACAAAAAGGCAGAAATTCCCCATATATTTGGGCAAAAGGCAGAAATTCTTCTTATTTTGAGGTAAAATGCAGAAATTCCCCTTATTTAGAGGTAAAATGCTGAAATTCCCCAAATATTGGACAGAAATGCAGAAATTCCCTTTATTTTGGGGCCAAAAAGCAGAAATTCCCCGTATTTTGAAGCAAAATTGCTGAAATTCTCATAATTTTTAGGCAAAAATACAGAAAATCTCCTTTTTTCGGGGGCAAAAAGTCAGAAATTCCCCTTATTTTGGGGCAAAATTGCAGAAATTTCCTTTACATTTGGGCAAAATTGCAGAAATTTCCCTTATTTTGTGGCAAAATTGCAGAAATTTCACTTATATCAGAAAAAATGCAGAAATTTTCTTATTTTGGGGCAAAAAGGCAGAAATTTCTATTATTTTGTTACAAAATTGCAGAAATTTTTCTTATTTTGGGGCAAAAAGGCAGAAATTCCCCATATTTTGGGGCCAAAATGCTGAAATTCCCTTTATTTTCGGGCAAAAAGTCAGAAATTTCCTTTATGTTGGGGAAAAAAATCAGAAATTTCGTTTGTTTTTGGGGAAAAGGCAAAAATGCACTTATTTTGAGTCAAAAAGGCGGAAAATTTCCTTATTTTCGGGCAAAAATAAAGAAATTTCCATTTTTTATGGCAAAAAGTTATACATTCCCTTTATTTTCGGGCAAAAAAGCAGAAATTCTCCGTATTTTGGAGCAAAATTGCAGAAATTCCCCTAATATTGGTGCAAAAATACAGTAATTCCCTTTATTTTTGGGCAAAAAAGCAGAAATTCTCCATATTTTGGTGCAAAAAGGCTGAAATTCCCCTTCTTTTGAGGTAAAATGCTAAAATTCCCCATATTTTGGGGCAAATTGGCAGAAATTCCCCATATGTTGGGGCAAAAAGACAGAAATTTTCCTTATTTTGGGGCAAAACTCAGAAATTTCACTTGTTTTACGGCAAAATTGCAGAAATTTCAGTTATTTCAGAGAAAAAAAGCAAAAATTTTTTCTTATTTTGGGGCAAAAATGCAGAAATTCCCCTTATTTTGGAGCAAAAATGCAGAAATTCACCTAATTTTGGGGTAAATTTGCAGAAATTTCACATATGTCAGGGCAAAAAGGCACAAATTTCCCTTATTTTGGGGCAAAATTGCAGAAATTTCACTTATTTAAGGGTAATAAGTCAGAAATTTTCTTTATTTTGGGGCAAAAAAGACAGAAATTACCTATTTTGGGGGGGAAAAAGACAGAAATTCCACTTATTTTGAGGCAAAAGGCAGAAATTCCCCTTATTTTGGAGCAAAAATGAAGAAATTTCGCTTTTTCATGGCAAAAAGTTATGCATTCCCCTTATTTTCGTGCAAAAAGGCAGAAATTCCCCTCATTTTGGGACAAAAAGGCACAAATTTCCCATATTTTCAGGCAAAATTGCAGAAATTTCATTTATTTCAGGGTAAAAAGTCAGAAATTCCCCTTATTTTGGGGCAAAAAGCAGAAATTTCTTTGATTATTGTACAAAATTGAAGAAATTTTCCTTATTTTGAAACAAAAAGGCAGAAATTCCCCATATTTTTGGGCAAAAGGCAGAAATTCTTCTTATTTTGAGGTAAAATGCAGAAATTCCCCTTATTTAGAGGTAAAATGCTGAAATTCCCCAAATATTGGGCGGAAATGCAGAAATTCCCTTTATTTTGGGGCCAAAAAGCAGAAATTCCCCGTATTTTGAAGCAAAATTGCTGAAATTCTCATAATTTTTAGGCAAAAATACAGAAAATCTCCTTTTTTCGGGGGCAAAAAGTCAGAAATTCCCCTTATTTTGGGGCAAAATTGCAGAAATTTCCTTTACATTTGGGCAAAATTGCAGAAATTTCCCTTATTTTGGGTCAAAATTGCAGAATTTCACTTATATCAGAAAAAATGCAGAAATTTTATTATTTTGGGGCAAAAAGGCACAATTTCTATTATTTTGTTACAAAATTGCAGAAATTTTTCTTATTTTGGGGCAAAAAGGAAGAAATTCCCCATATTTTGGGGCCAAAAGGATGAAATTCCCTTTATTTTCGGGCAAAATGTCAGAAATTTCCCTTATGTTGGGGAAAAAAATCAGAAATTTCGTTTATTTTTGGGGAAAAGGCAAAAATGCACTTATTTTGAGTCAAAAAGGCAGAAAATTTCCTTATTTTCGGGCAAAAATAAAGAAATTTCCCTTTTTTATGGCAAAAAGGTATACATTCCCTTTATTTTCGGGCAAAAAAGCAGAAATTCTCCGTATTTTGGAGCAAAATTGCAGAAATTCCCCTAATATTGGTGCAAAAATACAGAAATTCCCTTTATTTTGGGGCAAAAAAGCAGAAATTCTCCATATTTTGGTGCAAAAAGGCTGAAATTCCCCTTCTTTTGAGGTAAAATGCTAAAATTCCCCATATTTTGGGGCAAATTGGCAGAAATTCCCCATATGTAGGGGCAAAAAGAGAGAAATTCTCCTTATTTTGGGGCAAAACTCAGAAATTTCACTTGTTTTATGGCAAAATTGCAGAAATTTCAGTTATTTCAGAGAAAAAAAGCAAAAATTTTTTCTTATTTTGGGGCAAAAATGCAGAAATTCCCCTTATTTTGGAGCAAAAAGGCAGAAATTCACCTAATTTTGGGGTAAATTTGCAGAAATTTCACATATGTCAGGGCAAGAAGGCAGAAATTTCTCTTATTTTGGGGCAAAATTGCAGAAATTTCACTTATTAAAGGGTAATAAGTCAGAAATTTTCTTTATTTCGGGGCAAAAAAGACAGAAATTACCTATTTTTGGGGGAAAAAGACAGAAATTCCACTTATTTTGAGGCAAAAAGGCAGAAATTCCCCTTATTTTGGAGCAAAAATGAAGAAATTTCGCCCTTTCATGGCAAAAAGTTATGCATTCCCCTTATTTTCGGGCAAAAGCAGAAATTCCCCGTATTTGGAACAAAATTGCAGAAATTACCCTAATTTTGGGGCAAAAGGCAGATATTCCCTTTATTTTAAGGCAAAAATCAGAAATTCCCCTTACTTTTGGGCAAAATTGCAGAAATTTCACAAATTTAGGGGCAAAATTGCGGAAATTTCACTTATTTCAGGGAAAAAAGCAGAAATTTTCCTTATTTTGGGGCAAAAATGTAGAAATTCCTAATATTTTGTGGCAAAAATGCAGAAATTTTCCTTATTTTGAGGTATAAAGGCTGAAATTTCCCTTATTTGGGGGCAAAAAGGCAGAAATTTTTTTTATTTTGTGGCAAAATTGCAGGAATTTACCTTATTTAGGGGCAAAATTGCATAAATTTCACTTATTTCAGTGTAATAAGTCAGAAAATTTCCTTAATTTGTGGCAAAAAAGACAGAAATTTTCTTTGTTGGGGGAAAAAGACAGAAATTCCACTTCTTTAGAGGCAAGAAGGCAGAAATTCCCCTTATTTTGGAGCAAAAATGAAGAAATATTCCTTTTTTATTGCAAAAAGGTATGCATTCCCATTATTTTCTGTCAAAAAGGCAGAAATTCCCCTTATTTTGGAGCAAAATTGCAGAAATTCCCCTAATTTTGGGGCTAAAAGGAAGAAATTCTCTATATTTTGGGGCAAAATGACAGAAATTCTTTTTATTTTGGGGCAAAACTCAGAAATTCCACTTATTTAGAGGCAAAATGGCAGAAATTCCTCTTATTTTGGAGCAAAAATGAAGAAATTTCCCTTTTTTATGGCAAAAAGGTATGCATTCCCTTTATTTTCGGGCAAAAAGGCAGAAATTCCCCGTATTTTGGAGCAAAATTGCAGAAATTCCTTTAATTTTGGGGCAAAAGGCAGAAATTCCCCTTATTTTGGGGTAAAATTGAAGAAATTTCAAATATTTCAGAGCAAAATGGCAGAAATTCCCCTTATATTTGGGGCAAAAAGATGAAATCCATAATTTTTACTAAAATTGAAGAAATTTCACTTATTTCGGGACAAAAAGGCAGAAATTCCACTTAATTTCGGGCAAAAAGGCAGAAATGACCCGTATTTTGGAGCAAAATTGCAGAAATTCCCCTAATATTGGTGCAAAAATTCAGAAATTCCCTTTATTTTTGGGCAAAAAAGCAGAAATTCTCCATATTTTGGTGCAAAAAGCCTGAAATTCCCCTTATTTTGAGGTAAAATCCTAAAATTCCCCATATTTTGGGGCAAAAGGCAGAAATTCCCCTCATTTTGGGGCAAAAAGGCACAAATTTCTCTTATTTTCGGGCAAAATTGCTGAAATTTCATTTATTTTAGGGTAAAAAGTCAGAAATTCCACTTATTTTGGGGCAAAAAGCAGAAATTTCTTTGATTATGGTACAAAATTGAAGAAATTTTCCTTATTTTGAAACAAAAAGGCAGAAATTCCCCATATTTTGGGGCAAAAGGCAGAAATTCTTCTTATTTTGAGGTAAAATGCAGAAATTCACCTTATTTAGATGTAATGTGCTGAAATTCTCCAATTATTGGGCGGAAATGCAGAAATTCCCTTTATTTTGAGGCTAAAAAGCAGCAATTCCCCGTATTTTGAAGCAAAATTGCAGAAATTCTCATAATTTTCAGGCAAAAAGGCAGGAATTCTTCTTATTTTGGGGCAGAAAGACAGAAAATCTCATTTTTTTCGGGGGCAAAAAATCAGAAATTCCCCTTATTTTGGGGCAAAATTGCAGAAATTTCCTTTACATTTGGGCAAAATTGCAGAAATTTCCCTTATTTTGGGTCAAAATTGCAGAAATTTCACTTATATCAGAAAAAATGCAGAAATTTTCTAATTTTGGGGCAAAAAAACAGAAATTTCTATTATTTTGTTACAAAATTGCAGAAATTTTTCTTATTTTGGGGCAAAAAGGCAGAAATTCCCCATATTTTGGGGCAAAAAGGCTGAAATTCTCTTTATTTTCGGGCAAAAAGTCAGAAATTCTCCTTATGTTGGGGAAAAAAGACAGAAATTTCGTTTATTTTTGGGGAAAAGGCAGAAATGCACTTATTTTGAGTCAAAAAGTCGGAAAATTTCCTTATTTTCGGGCAAAAATGAAGAAATTTCCCTTTTTTATGGCAAAAAGGTATACATTCCCTTTATTTTCGGGCAAAAAGGGAGAAATTCTCCGTATTTTTGAGCAAAATTGCTAAAATTCCCCTAATTGTGGGGCAAAAAGGCAGAAATTCCCCATATGTTGGGGCAAAAAGACAGAAATTCTCCTTATTTTGGGGCAAAACTCATAAATTTCACTTGTTTTAGGGCAAAATTGCAGAAATTTCAGTTATTTCAGAGAAAAAAAGCAAAATTTTTTTTTTATTTTGGGGCAAAAAGGCAGAAATTCCTAATATTTTGTGGCAAAAATGCAGAAATTTCCCTTATTTTGAGGTATAAAGGCTGAAATTTCCCTTATTTGGGGCTAAAAAGGCAGAAATTTTTTTTATTTTGGGGAAAAATTGCAGGAATTTACTTTATTTTGGGGCACAATTGCAGAAATTTCACTTATTTCAGGGTAATAAGTCAGAAATTTTCCTTAATTTGTGGCAAAAAAGACAGAAATTCCCTTTGTTTTGGGGGAAAAAGACAGAAATTCCACTTATTAAGAGGCAAAAAGGCAGAAATTCCTTTTATTTTGGAGCAAAAATGAAGAAATTTTCCTTTTTTATGGCAAAAAGGTATGCATTCCCCGTATTTTCGGGCAAAAATGCAGAAATTCCCCGTATTTTGGAGCAAAATTGCAGAAATTCCCCTAATTTCGGGGCAAAAAGGCAGAAATTCTCTATATTCTGGGGCAAAAAGACAGAAATTCTTTTTATTTTGGGGCAAAACTCAGAAATTCCACTTATTTAGAGGCAAAATGGCAAAAATTCCTCTTATTTTGGAGCAAAAATGAAGAAATTTCCTTTTTTATGGCAAAAAGGTATGCATTCTCCTTATTTTCGGGAAAAAAGGCAGAAATTCCCCGTATTTTGGAGCAAAATTGCAGAAATTCCCCTAATTTTGGGGCAAAAGGCAGAAATTCCCCTTATTTTGGGGTAAAATTGAAGAAATTTCAAATATTTCAGGGCAAAATGGCAGATATTACCCTTATTTTGGGGCAAAAATGACATCCATAATTTTTACTAAAATTGAAGAAATTTCACTTATTTCGGGACAAAAAGGCAGAAATTCCACTTAATTTTGGGCAAAAAGGCAGAAATGACCCATATTTTGGAGCAAAATTGCAGAAATTCCCCTAATATTGGTGCAAAAGTGCAGAAATTCCCTTTATTTTGGGGCAAAAAGGCAGAAATTCTCCATATTTTGGTGCAAAAAGGCTAAAATTCCCTTTATTTTGAGGTAAAATGCTGAAATTCCCCATAATTTAGGGCAATAGGCAGAAATTCCCCTCATTTTGGGGCAAAAAGGCACAAATTTACCTAATTTTCAGGCAAAATTGCAGAAATTTCATTTATTTCAGGGTAAAAAGTCAGAAATTCCCCTTATTTTGGGGCAAAAAGCAGAAATTTCTTTTTTTATGGTACAAAATTGAAGATATTTTCCTTATTTTAGAACAAAAAGGCAGAAATTCCCCATATTTTGGGGCAAAAGGCAGAAATTCTTCTTATTTTGAGGTAAAATGCAGAAATTCCCCAAATATTGGGGGAAAATGCAGAAATTCCCTTTATTTTGTGTCTAAAAGGCAGAAATTCCCTGTATTTTGAAGCAAAATTGCAGAAATTCTCATAATTTTCAGACAAAAAGGCAGAAATTCTCCTCATTTTGAAGCAAAAAGACAGAAAATCTCCTTTTTCGGGGGCAAAAAGTCAGAAATTCTCATTATTTTAAGGCAAAATTTCAGAAATTTCCTTTACTTTGGGGCAAAATTGCAGAAATTTCCCTTATTTTGGGGCAAAATTGCAAAAATTTCACTTATTTCAGAAAAAATGAAGAAATTTTCTTATTTTGGGGCAAAAAGGCAGAAATTTCTACTATTTTGGTACAAAATTGCAGAAATTTTTATTTTATGCCAAAAAGGCAGAAATTCCCCATATTTTGGGGCAAAAAGGCAGAAATTCCCCTTATTTTTAGGTTAAAAGGCTGAAATTCCCCTTATTTTCGGGCAAAAAGTCAGAAATTCCCCTTATGTTTGGGCAAAAATACAGAAATTTCGTTTATTTTTTGGGAAAAGGCAGAAATTGCACTTATTTTGAGTCAAAAAGGTGGAAAATTTCCTTATTTTCTGGCAAAAATGAAGAAATTTCCATTTTTTATGGCAAAAAGGTGTACATTCTCTTTATTTTCGGGCAAAAAGGCAGAAATTCCCCGTATTTTGGAGCAAAATTGCAGAAATTCCCCTAATTGTGGGGAAAAAAGGCAGAAATTCCCTATATGTTGGGGCAAAAAGACAGAAATTCTCATTATTTTGGGGCAAAACTAAGAAATTTCACTTATTTTAGGGCAAAATTGCAGAAATTTCAGTTATTTCAGAGAAAAAAAGCAAAAATTTTTCTTATTTTGGGGCAAAAAGGCAGAAATTCCCATTATTTTGGGGCAAAATCAGAAATTCACCTTATTTTGGGGTAAAATTGCAGAAATTTCACATATTTCAGGGCAAAAAGGCAGAAATTTCCCTTATTTTGGGGCAAAATTGTAGAAATTTCACCTATTTCAGGGTAATAAGTCAGAAATTTTTGTTATTTTGGGGCAAAAAAGACAGAAATTCCCTTTCTTTTGGGGGAAAAAGACAGAAATTCCACTTATTTAAAGGCAGAAAAGCAGAAATTCCCCTTATTTTGGAGCAAAAATGAAGAAATTTCTCTTTTTTATGACAAAAAGGTATGCATTCCCCTTATTTTCAGGCAAAAAGGCAGAAATTCCCCGTATTTTGGAGCAAAATTGCAGAAATTCCCCTAATTTTGGGGCAAAAGGCAGAAATTCCTCTTACTTTGGGGCAAAATTTCAGAAATTTCCTTTATTTTGCGGCAAAATTGCAGAAATTTACCTTATTTAGGGGCAAAATTGCAGAAATTTCCCTTATTTCAGGCAAAATTACAAAAATTTCACTTATTTTCAGGTAAAAAGTCTGAAATTTCCTTTATTTTGGGGAAAAAGGGAGAAATTTCCCTTATTTTGGGGCAAAATTGCAGAAATTTTCCTTATTTTGGGGCAAAACGGCAGAAATTCCTTATATTTTGTGGCAAAAAGGCAGAAATTTCCCTTTTTTTGAAGTAATAAGGCTTAAATTCCCTTTATTTTGGGGGAAAAAGGCAGAAATTCCCCTTATTTTGGGGTATAATTGCAGAAATTTCAAATATTTCAGGGCAAAATGGGAGAAATTCCCCTTATTTTGGGGCAAAAAATGAAATCCCTAATTTTTGGCTAAAATTGAAGAAATTTCACTTATTTCGTTACAAATAGGCAGAAATTCCACTTAATTTCGGGCAAAAAGGCAGAAATGACCCGTATTTTGGAGCAAAATTGCAAAAATTCCCCTAATATTGGTGCAAAAATGCAGAAATTCCCTTTATTTTGGGGCAAAAAGGCAGAAATTCTCCATATTTTGGTGCAAAAATGCTGAAATTCCCCTTATTTTGAGGTAAAATGCTGAAATTCCCCATATTTTGGGGCAAAGGCAGAAATTCCCCTTATTTTGAAGCAAAAAGGCACAAATTTCCCTTAATTTCGGGCAAAATAGCAGAAATTTCATTTATTTCAGGGCAAAAATTCAGAAATTCCCATTATTTTGGGGCAAAAAGCAGAAATTTCTTTTATTATGGTACAAAATTGAAGAAATTATCTTTATTTTGGAACAAAAAGGCAGAAATTCCCTATATTTTGGGGCAAAAGTCAGAAATTTTTTTTATTTTGAGGTTAAATGCAGAAATTCCCCTTATTTAGAGGTAAAATGCTGAAATTCCCCAAATATTGTGGGAAAATGCAGAAATTTTCTTTATTTTTGGGATAAAAGGCAGAAATTCCCCGTATTTTGAAGCAAAATTGCAGAAATTCTCTTAATTTTCAGGCAAAAAGGCAGAAATTCTCCTTATTTTGGGGCAAAAAGACAGAAAATCTCTTTTTTCGGGAGGAAAAAGTCAGAAGTTCCCCTTATTTTGGGGCAAAATTGCAGAAATTTCCTTTACATTTGGGCAAAATTGCAGAAATTTTCCTTATTTTGGGGCAAAATTGCAGAAATTTCACTTATTTCAGAAAAAGGCAGAAATTTTCTTATTGTGGGGCAAAAAGGCAGAAATTTTTTTTATTTTGGTTCAAAATTGCAGAAATTATTCTTATTTGGGGGCAAAAAGGCAGAAATTCCTCATATTTTGGGGCAAATTGCAGAAATTCCCCTTATTTTGAGGTAAAAAGGCTGAAATTCTCCTTATTGTCGGGCAAAAAGTCAGAAATTCCCCTTATATTGGGGCAAAAAGACAAAAATTTCTTTATTTTCGGGAAAAAGGCAGAAATTGCACGTATTTTGAGTAATTAAAAATGCGAAAAATCCCCTTATTTTGGGGCAAAAATGAAGAAATTTTCCTTTTTTATGGCAAAAAGTTATACATTCCCTTTATTTTCGGGCAAAAAGTCAGAAATTCCCCGTTTTTTGGAGCAAAATTGCAGAAATTCCCCTAATTTTGGGGCAAAAAGGCAGAAATTCGCCTTATTTTTCGGTAAAACTGCAGAAATTTCACTTATTTGGCGGCAAAATGGCACAAATTCCCCATATTTTCGGCGAAAAAGGCAGAAAGTCCCCGTATTTTGGAGCAAAATTGCAGAAAATTACATAATTTTGGGGTAAAAAATACAGTAATTTTATTTATTTTGGGGCAAAAGGCAGAAACTCCTCTTATTTTAAAGCAAAATTGCAGAAATTTCCCTTATTTAGGGGCACAAAACAGAAATTTCCTTTATTTTGGGGCAAAATTGCAGAAATTTCCCTTATTTTAGGGCAAAATTGCAGAAATTTCACTTATTTCAGAGAAAAAAAGCAAAATTTTTTCTTATTTTGAAACAAAAAGGCAGAAATTCCCATTATTTTGGGGCAAAAAGGCAGAAATTCACCTTATTTTGGGTTAAAATTGCAAATATTTCACATATTTCAGGGCAAAAAGGCAGAAATTTCCCTTATTTTGGGGAAAAATTGCAGAAATTTCACTTATTTCAGGGTAATAAGTCAGAAATTTTCCTTATTTTGAGGTAAAAAAGACAGAAATTCCTATAGTTTTGGGGGAAAAAGACAGAAATTCCACTTATTTAGAGGCTAAAAGGCAGAAATTCCCCTTATTTTGGAGCAAAAATGAAGACATTTTCCATTTTTATGGAAAAAAATATGCATTCCCCTTATTTTCAGAAAAAAGGCAGAAATTCCCCGTATTTTGGAGCAAAATTGCAGAAAATCCCCTAATTGTGGGGAAAAAAGGCAGAAATTCTCTATATGTTTGGGCAAAATACAGAAACTCTCCTTATTTTGGGGCAAAACTCAGAAATTCCACTTATTTAGAGGCAAAATGGCAGAAATTGCTTTTATTTTGGAGTAAAAATTAAGAAATTTACCTTTTTTATGGCAAAAAGTTATGCATTCCCCTTATTTTCGGGCAAAAAGGGAGAAATGCCCCGTATTTTAAAGCAAAATTGCAGAAATTCCCCTAATTTTGGGGCAAAAGGCAGAAATTCCCATTATTTTCGAGTAAAATTGCAGAAATTTAAAATATTTCAGGGCAAAATGGCAGAAATTCCCCTTATTTTGAGGCAAAAGGATGAAATCCCTAATTTTTGGCTAAAATTGAATAAATTTCAATTATTTCGGGACAAAAAGGCAGAAATTCCACTTAATTTCAGGCAAAAAGGCAGAAATGACCTGTATTTTGGAGCAAAATTGCAGAAATTCCCCTAATATTGGTGCAAAAATGCAGAAATTCTTTTTATTTTGGGGCAAAAATGCAGAAATCCTCCATATTTTGGTGCAAAAAGGCTGAAATTCCCCTCATTTTGAGGAAAAATGCTGAAATTCCCCATATTTTGGGGCAAAGGCAGAAATTCCCCTTATTTTGAAGCAAAAAGGCACAAATTTCCCTTATTTTCAGGCAAAATAGCACAAATTTCATTTATTTCAGGGCAAAAATTCAGAAATTCCCCTTATTTTGGGGCAAAAAGTAGAAATTTCTTTTATTATGGTACAAAATTGAAGAAATTTTCCTTATTTTGGAACTAAAAGGCAGAAATTCCCCATATTTTTGGGCAAAAGGCAGAAATTCTTCTTATTTTGAGGTAAAATGCAGAAATTTCCTTTATTTAGAGGTAAAATGCAGAAATTACCCAAATATTGGGGGAAAATGCAGAAATTCCCTTTATTTTGGAAATAAAAGGCAGAAATTTCCCGTATTTTGAAGCAAAATTGCAGAATTTCTCATAATTTTTCGGCAAAAAGGCAGAAATTCTCCTTATTTTGGAATAAAAAGACAGAAAATTTCCTTTTTTCGGGAGCAAAAAGTCAGAAATTCCCCTTATTTTGGGGCAAAATTGCAGAAATTTCCTTTACATTTGAGCAGAATTGCAGAAATTTCCCTTATTTTGGGGCAAAATTGCAAAAATTTCACTTATTACAGAAAAAAGGTAGAAATTTTCTTATTTTGGGGCAAAAAGGCAGAAATTCCCCTTATTTTGAGGTAAAAAGGCTAAAATTTCCCTTATTTTCGGGCAAAAAGTCAGAAATTCCCCTTATTTTGGGTCAAAAAGACAGAAATTTTGTTTATTTTTGGGGAAAAGGCAGAAATTGCACTTATTTTGAGTCAAAAAGGTGGAAAATCCCCTTATTTTAGGGCAAAAATTAAGAAATTTCCCTTTTTTATGGCAAAAAGGTATACATTCCTTTCTTTTTCGGGCAAAAAGGCAGAAATTCCCCGTATTTTGGAGCAAAATTGCAGAAATTCCTCTAATTTTGGGGCAAAAAGGCAGAAATTCCCTTTATTTTGGGGTAAAAATGCAGAAATTTTACTTATTTCACAGCAAAGTGGCAGAAATTCCCCTTATTTTTGGCGAAAAAGGCAGAAAATACCTGTATTGTGGAGCAAAATTGCAGAAATTCACTTATTTTGGGGAAAAAATACAGTAATTTTCTTTATTTTGGGGCAAAAAGGCAGATATTCTCCTTATTTTGGGGCAAAAGGCAGAAATTCCCATTATTTTAGGGCAAAATTGCAGAAATTTTCTTTATTTGGGGCCAAAAAACAGAAATTCCCCTTATTTTGGGGCAAAATTGCAGAAATTTCCCATATTATGGGGAAAAATTGCAGAAATTTCCCTTATTTTAAGGCAAAATTGCAGAAATTTCACTTATTTCAGAGAAAAAAAGCAAAAATTTTTCTTATTTTGGTACAAAAGAGCAGAAATTCCAATTATTTTGTAGCAAAAAGGCAGAAATTCACCTTATTTTGGGTTAAAATTGCAAATATTTCACATATTTCAGGGCAAAAAGGCAGAAATTTACCTTATTTTGAGGCAAAATTGCAGAAATTTCTCTTATTTCAGGGTAATAAGTCAGAAATTTTCCTTATTTTGAGGCAAAAAAGAAAGAAATTCCCTTAGTTTTGGGGGAAAAAGACAGAAATTCCACTTATTTAGAGGCAAAAAGGCAGAAATTTCCCTTATTTTGGAGCAAAAATTAAGACAATTCCCATTTTTATGGCAAAAAAGTATGCATTCCCATTATTTTCGGGCAAAAAGACAGAAATTCCCCGTTTTTTGGAGCAAAATTGCAGAAAATCCCCTAATTGTGGGGAAAAAAGGCAGAAATTCTCTATATGTTGGGGCAAAATACAGAAATTCTCCTTATTTTGGGGCAAAACTCAGAAATTCCACTTATTTAGAGGCAAAATGGCAGAAATTCCTCTTATTTTGGAGCAAAAATGAAGAAATTTCCCTTTTTTATGGCAATAAGGTATTCATTCCCTTTATTTTCGGGCAAAAAGGCAGAAATTCCCCGTATTTTGGAACAAATTTGCAGAAATTCCCCTAATTTTGGGACAAAAGGCAGAAATTCCCCTTATTTTGGAGTAAAATTGCAGAAATTTCAAATATTTCAAGCCAAATGGCAGAAATTCCCCTTATTTTGCGGCAAAAAGATGAAATCCCTAATTTTTGGCTAAGATTGAAGAAATTTCACTTATTTCGGGACAAAAAGGCAGAAATTCCACTTAATTTCGGGCAAAAAAGCAGAAATGACCCGTATTTTGGAGCAAAATTGCAGTTATTCCTTTAATATTGGTGCAAAAATGCAGAAATTCCATTTATTTTGGGGCAAAAAAGCAGAAATTCTCCATACTTTGGTGCAAAACTGCTGAAATTCCCCTTATTTTGAGGTAAAATGCTGAAATTCCACATATTTTGGGGCAAAGGCAGAAATTCCTTTTATTTTGAAGCAAAAAGGCACAAATTTCCCTTATTTTCGGGCAAAATAGTAGAAATTTCATTTATTTCAAGGCAAAAATTCAGAAATTCCCATTATTTTGGGGCAAAAAGTAGAAATTTCTTTTATTATGGTACAAAATTGAAGAAATTTTCCTTATTTTGAAACAAAAAGGCAGAAATTCCCCATATTTTGGGGCAAAAGGCAGAAATTCTTCTTATTTTTAGGTAAAATGCAGAAATTCCCTTTATTTAGAGGTAAAATGCAGAAATTACCCAAATATTGGGGGAAAATGCAGAAATTCCTTTATTTTGGGGATAAAAGGCAGAAATTCCCCGTATTTTGAAGCAAAATTGCAGAAATTCTCATAATTTTCTGGCAAAAAGTCAGAAATTCTCCTTATTTTGGAGCAAAAAGACAGAAAATTTCCTTTTTTCGGGAGCAAAAAGTCAGAAATTCCCCTTATTTTGGGGCAAAATTGCAGAAATTTCCTTTACATTGTGGCAAAATTGCAGAAATTTCCCTTATTTTGGGGCAAAATTGCAGAAATTTCACTTATTTCAGGGTAATAAGTCAGAAATTCCCCTTATTTTGGGGCAAAAAAGACAGAAATTCCCTTTGTTTTGGGGGAAAAAGACAGAAATTCCACTTAGTTAGAGGCAAAAATGCAGAAATTCCCCTTATTTTGGAGCAAAAATGAAGAAATTTTCCTTTTTATGGCAAAAAGGTATGCATTCCCATTATTTTCGTGCAAAAAGGCAGAAATACCCCGTATTTTGGAGCAAAATTGCAGAAATTGCCCTAATTTTGGGGCAAAAGGCAGAAATTCCCTTTATTTTGTGGCAAAAATCAGAAATTCCCCTTATTTTGGGGCAAAATTCAAAAAATTTCCTTTATTTTGGGGCAAAATTGCAGGAATTTACCTTATTTTGGGGCAAAATAGCAGAAATTTCCTTTATTTGGGGCAAAATTGCATAAAATTCACTTATTTTCAAGTAAAAAGGCTGAAATTTCCTTTATTTTGGGGCAAAAAAAGAGAAATTCCCCTTATTTTGGGGCAAAATTGCAGAAATTTCCCTTATTATGGAAAAATTGCAGAAATTTCCCTTATTTTAGGGCAAAATTGCAGAAATTTCACTTATTTCAGGGTAATAAGTCAGAAATTCCCGCTTATTTTGGGGCAAAAAATACAGAAATTCCCGTTGTTTTGGGGAAATAAGATAGAAATTCCACTTATTTAGAGGCAAAAAGGCAGAAATTCCCCTTATTTTGGGGCAAAATTGCAGAAATTTCCTTTACATTGGGGCAAAATTGCAGAAATTTCCCTTATTTTGGGGCAAAATTGCAGAAATTTCACTTATTTCAGGGTAATAAGTCAGAAATTCCCCTTATTTTAGGGCAAAAAAGACAAATATTCTCTTTGTTTTGGGGGAAAAAGACAGAAATTCCACTTAGTTAGAGGCAAAAATGCAGAAATTCCCCTTATTTTGGAGCAAAAATGAAGAAATTTTCCTTTTTATGGCAAAAAGGTATGCATTCCCATTATTTTCTGGCAAAAAGGCAGAAATTCCCCGTATTTTGGAGCAAAATTGCAGAAATTCCCCTAATTTTGGGGCAAAAGGCAGAAATTCCCTTTATTTTGGGACAAAATTCAGACATTCCCCTTATTTTGGGGCAAAATTCAAGAAATTTCCTTTATTTTGGGGTAAAATTGCAGGAATTTACCTTATTTTGGGGCAAAATTGCAGAAATTTGCTTAATTTGGGGCAAAATTGCATAAAATTCGCTTATTTTCAGGTAAAAAGGCGGAAATTTTCTTTATTTTGGGGCAAAAAAGAGAAATTCCCATTATTTTGTGGCAAAATTGCAGAAATTTCTTTTGTTATGGGAAAAAATTGCAGAAATTTCCCTTATTTTAGGACAAAATTGCAGAAATTTCACTTATTTCAGACAAATAAAGCAAAAATTTTTCTTATTTTGGGGCAAAAAGGTAGAAAATCTCATTATTTTAGGGCAAAAAGGCAGAAATTCACCTTATTTTGCGGTAAAATTGCAGAAATTTCACATATTTCAGGGCAAAAAGGCAGAAATTTCCCTTTTTTGGGGGCAAAATTGCAGAAATTTCACTTATTTCATGGTAATAAGTCAGAAATTCCCCCTTATTTTGGGGCTAAAAATACAGAAATTCCCGTTGTTTTGGGGAAAAAAGAGAGAAATTCCACTTATTTAGAGTCAAAAAGGGAGAAATTCCCATTATTTTGGAGCAAATATGAAGAAATTTCCCTTTTTTATGGCAAAAAGATATGCATTTCCCTTATTTTTGGGAAAAAAGGCAGAAATTCTTCGTATTTTGGAGCAAAATTGCAGAAATTCCCCTAATTCTGGGGCAAAAGGCAGAAATTCCCTATATGTTGGGGCAAAATAACAGAAATTCTCCTTATTTTGGGGCAAAACTCAGAAATTCCACTTCTTTTGGGGCAAAATTCCAGAAATTTCCTTTATTTTGGGGCAAAATTGTAGAAATTTCACTTATTTTGGGGCAAAATTGCAGAAATTTCACTTATTTCAGGGAAAAAAGTCAGAAATTTTCCTTATTTTGGGGCAAAATAACAGAAATTCCTAATATTTTGTGGCAAAAATGCAGAAATTCCTCTTTTTGAGGTAAAAAGGCTGAATTCCCCTTATTTGGGGGCAAAAAGGCAGAAATTTCCCTTATTTTGGGGCAAAATTGCAGAAATTTCACTTATTTCAGGGTAATGAGTCAGAAATTCCTCTTATTTTGGGGCAAAAAAGAGAGAAATTCCCTTTGTTTTGTGGGAAAAAGACATAATTCCACTTATTTAGAGGCAAAAAGGCAGAAATTCCCCTTATTTTGGAGCAAAAATGAAGAAATTTCATTTTTTATGGCAAAAAGGTATGCATTCCTATTATTTTCCGGCAAAAACGCAGAAATTCCCTGTATTTTGGAGCAAAAAGGCAGAAATTCCCCGTATTTCGGAGCAAAATTGCAGAAAATCCCCTAATTTTGGGGCAAAAATCAGAAACTCTCTTAATTTTGGGTCAAAATTCAAGAAATTCCCTTTATTTTTGGGCAAAATTGCAGAAATTTCCCTTATTTTAGGGCAAAATTGCAGAAATTTCACTTATTTCAGAGAAAAAAAGCAAAAAATTTTCTTATTTTGGGGCAAAAAGGCAGAAAATCCCATTATTTTGGGGCAAAAAGGCAGAAATTCACCATATTTTGGGTTAAAATTGCAGATATTTCACATATTTCAGGGCAAAAAGGCAGAAATTTCCCTTATTAGGGGGAAAATTGCAGAAATTTCACTTATTTCATGGTAATAAGTCAGAAATTTTCCTTATTTTTGGGCAAAAAAGACAGAAATTCCCTTAGTTTTGGGGGAAAAAGACAGAAATTCCACTTATTTAGAGGCAAAAAGGCAGAAATTCCCCTTATTTTGGAGCAAAAATGAAGACATTTCCCTTTTTTATGGCAAAAAAGTATGCATTCCCCTTATTTTCGGGCAAAAAGGCAGAAATTCCCCGTATTTTGGAGCAAAAGCGCAGAAAATCTCCTAATTGTGGGGCAAAAAGGCAGAAATTCTCTATTTGTTGGGGCAAAATTCAGAAATTCTCCTTATTTTGAGGCAAAACTCAGAAATTCCACTTATTTTGGGGCAAAATTCATGAAATTTTTCTTATTTTAGGGCAAAATTGCAGAAATTTCACTTACTTTGTGGCAAAATTGCAGAAATTTCACTTATTTCAGAAAAAAAGGCAGAAATTTTTTTTTGGAGTAAAAAGTCAGAAATTCCTAATATTTTGTGGCAAAAATGCAGAAATTCCCCTTATTTTGAGGTAAAAATGCTGAAATTCCCCTTATTTGGGGGCAAAAAGGTAGAAATTTCCCTTATTTTGGGGCAAAATTGCAGAAATTTCACTTATTATGGGGCAAAATTGCCGAAATTTCACTTATTTCAGGGGAAAAAAGCAGAATTTTTCTTATTTTGGGGCAAAAAGGCAGAAATTTCCCATATTTTGGGGCAAAAATACAGAAATAACCATTATTTTGAGGTAAAAAGGCTGAAATTCCCTTTATTTGGGGGCAAAAAAGCAGATATTTTCCTTATTTTGGGGAAAATGCAGAAATTTCACTTATTTAAGGGTAATATGCCAGAAATTTTTCTTATTTGGGGGCAAAAAAGACAAAAATTCTCCTTATTTTGGGGCAAAACTCAGAAATTCCACTTATTTTGGGGAAAATTTTCAGTAATTTCACTTATTTTGGGGCCAAATTGCAGAAATTTCACTTATTTTGGGGCAAAATTGCAGAAATTTCACTTATTTTGAGGTAAACAGGCTGAAATTCCCCTTATTTGGGGGCCAAAAGGCAGAAATTTCCCTTATTTTGGGGGAAAATTGCAGAAATTTCACTTATTTCAGGGTAATAAGTCAGAAATTTTTTTTATTTTGGGGCAAAAAAGAAAGAAATTCCCTTTGTTTGGGGGAAAGACAGAAATTCCACTTATTTAGAGGAAAAAAAGCAGAAATTCCCCTTATTTTGTTGCAAAAATGAAGAAATTTCCCTTTTTTATGGCAAAAAGGTATGCATTCTTCATATTTTCTGGCAAAAAGGCAGAACTTCCCCGTATTTTGGAGCAAAATTGCCGAAATTCCCCTAATTGTGGGGCAAACAGGCAGAAATTCCCTATATGTTTGTGCAAAAAAACAGAAATTTTCCTTATTTTGGGGCAAAACTCATAAATTCCACTTATTTTGGGGCAAAATTCCAGAAATTTCCCTTATTTTGGGGCAAAATTGCAGAAATTTCACTTATTTTGTGGCAAAATTGCA
Organism: Micromys minutus; assembly: GCF_963924665.1. NCBI lineage: Eukaryota > Metazoa > Chordata > Mammalia > Rodentia > Muridae > Micromys > Micromys minutus. The sequence goes on along the minus strand of NW_027667806.1, from coordinate 684,807 downwards.
GAAATTTCTCTTATTTCAGGGAAAATAACAGAAATTTTCTTATTTTGTGGGAAAAGGCAGAAATTTCTTTTATTTTGGTACAAAATTGTAGAAATTTTTCTTATTTTGGGCAGAGGCAGAAATTTCCCATATTTTGTGGCAAAAATGCAGAAATTCCTCTTATTTTGAGGTAAAAAGGCTGAAATTCCCCTTATTTTGGGGCAAAAAGTCAGAAATTCTTCTTATTTTGGGTCAAAATGCAGACATTTCCCTTATTTTGGGGAAAAATTTTAGAAATTTAACTTATTTCAGGGCAAAAATCAGAAATTCCCGTTATTTTGGGGCAAAAAGACAGAAATTCCGTATATTTTTGTGAAAATTCAGAAATTGCACTTATTTTGAGTCAAAAAGGCGGCAAATCCCCTTATTTTGGGGTAAAAATGAAGAAATTTCTCTTTTTTTATGGCAAAAAGTATACATTCCCTCTATTTTCAGGCAAAAAGGCAGAAATTCCCCTTATTTTGGAGCAAAAGTGCAGAAAATCTCCTAATTGTGGGGCAAAAAGGCAGAAATTCTCTATATGTTGGGGCAAAATACAGAAATTCTCCTTATTTTGGGGCAAAACTCAGAAATTCCACTTATTTAGAGGCAAAATGGCAGAAATTCCTCTTATTTTGGAGCAAAAATGAAGAAATTTCCCTTTTTTATTGCACAAAGGTATGCATTCTCCTTATTTTTGTGCAAAAAGACAGAAATTCCCCGTTTTTTGGAGCAAAATTGCAGAAAATCCCCTAATTGTGGGGAAAAAAGGCAGAAATTCTCTATATGTTGGGGCAAAATACAGAAATTCTCCTTATTTTGGGGCAAAACTCAGAAATTCCACTTATTTAGAGGCAAAATGGCAGAAATTCCTCTTATTTTGGAGAAAAAATAAAGAAATTTCCCTTTTTAATGGCAAAAGGTATGCATTCCCCTTATTTTCGGGCTTAAAAGCAGAAATTCCCCGTATTTTGGAGCAAAATTGCAGAAATTCCCCTAATTTTGGGGCAAAAGGCAGAAATTCCCTTTATTTTTGGGCAAAAATCAGAAGTTCCCCTTATTTTGGGCAAAATTTCAGAAATTTCCTTTATTTTGGGGCAAAATTGCAGGAATTTACCTTATTTTGGGGCAAAATTGCAGAAAATTCCCTTATTTGGGGCAAAATTGCAGAAATTTCACTTATTTTCAGGTAAAAAGTGTAAAAAAGTTGCAGAAATTTTCCTTATTTTGGTGCAAAAATGCAGAAATTCCTTATATTTTATGGCAAAAACGCAGAAATTTTTCTTATTTTGAGGTAATAAGGCTGAAATTCCCCTTATTTTGGGGCAAAAAGGCAGAAATTTCCCTTATTTCGGGGTAAAATTGCAGAAATTTGAAATATTTTAGGGCAAAATGGCAGAAATTCCCCTTATTTTGGGGCAAAAAATGAAATCCCTAATTTTTGGATAAAATTGAAGAAATTTCACTTATTTCGGGACAAAAAGGCAGAAATTCCACTTACTTTCGGGCAAAAAGGCAGAAATGACCCGTATTTTGGAGCAAAATTGAAGAAATTTCCGTAATATTGGTGCAAAAATGCAGAAATTCCCTCTATTTTGGGGCAAAAAGGCAGAAATTCTCCATATTTTGGTGCAAAAAGGCTCAAATTCCCCTTATTTTGAGGTAAAATGCTGAAATTCCCCATATTTTGGGGCAAAGGCAGAACTTTTCCTTATTTTGGGGCAAAATGGCACAAATTTCCCTTATTTTTGGGCAAAATAGCAGAAATTTCATTTATTTCAGGGCAAAAAGTGAGACATTCCCCTTATTTTGGTGCAAAAAGCAGAAATTTCTTTTATTATGGTACAAAATTGAAGAAATTTTCCTTATTTTGGAACAAAAAGGCAGAAATTACTAGTATTTTGGGGCAAAAGGCAGAAATTCTTCTTATTTTGAGGTAAAATGCAGAAATTCCCCTTATTTAGAGGTAAAATGCAGAAATTCCCTTTATTTTGGGGCTAAAAGGGAGAAATTCCCCGTATTTTGGGGCAAAATTGCCGAAATTCCCCTAATTTGGGGACAAAAGGCAGAAATTCCCCTTACTTTGGGGTAAAATTGAAAAAATTTCAAATATTTCAGGGCAAAATGGCTGAAATTCCCCTTATTTTGGGGCAAAAAGATGAAATCCATAATTTTTGGCTGAAATTGAAGAAATTTCACTTATTTCGGGACAAAAAGGCAGAAATTCCACTTAATTTCGGGCAAAAAGGCAGAAATGACCCGTATTTTGGAGCAAAATTGCAGAAATTCCCCTAATATTTGTGCAAAAATGCAGAAATTCCCTTCATTTTGGGGCAAAAAGGCAGAAATTCTCCATATTTTTGTGCAAAAAGGCTGAAATTTCCCTTATTTTGAGGTAAAATGCTGAAATTCCCCATATTTTGGGGCAAAAGGCAGAAATTCCCCTTATTTTGGGGCACAAAGGCACAAATTTCCCTTATTTTCGGACAAAATTGCAGAAATTTCATTTATTTCAGGGCAAAAATTCAGAAATTCTCCTTATTTTGGGGCAAAAAGCAGAAATTTCTTTTATTATGGTTCAAAATTGAAGAAATTTTACTTATTTTGAAACAAAAAGTCAGAAATTCCCCATATTTTGGGGCAAAAGGCAGAAATTCTTCTTATTTTGAGGTAAAATGCAGAAATTGTTTTTTTTTAGAGTAAAAATGCAGAAATTCCCTTTATTTTGGGGCTAAAAAGCAGAAATTTCCTGTATTTTGTGGCAAAATTGCAGAAATTTTCATAATTTTCGGCCAAAAAAAAAGAAATTCTTCTTATTTTGGGGCAAAAAGACAGAAAATCGCCTTTTTTTGGGAGCAAAAAGTCAGAAATTCCCTTTATTTTGGGGCAAAATTGCAGAAATTTCCTTTACATTTGGGCAAAATTGCAGAACCTTCCCTTAATTTGGGGCAAAATTGCAGAACTTTAACTTATTTCAGAAAAAAGGCAGTATTTTCTTATTTTGGGGCAAAAAGGCAGAAATTTCTTTTATTTTGGTATAAAATTGCAGAAATTTTTCTTATTTTGGGGCAAAAAGGCAGAGATTCTCCATATTTTGGGGCAAAAAGGTGGAAATTCCCCTTATTTTGAGGTAAAAAGGCTGAAATTCCCTTTATTTTCGGGCAAAAAGTCAGAAATTCCCCTTATTTTGGGGCAAAAAGACAGAAATTTCGTTTATTTTTGGGAAAAAGGCAGAAATTGCACTTATTTTGAGTAAAAAAGGCGGAAAATCCCCTTATTTTGGGGCAAAAAAGAAGAAATTTCCCTTTTTTATGGCAAAAGGTATACATTCCCTTTATTTTCGGGCAAAAAAGTAGAAATTCCCTATATTTTGGAGCAAAATTGCAGAAATTTCTTTAATTTTGAGGCAAAAAGGCAGAAATTCCCCTTATTTTGGGGTAAAACTTCAGAAATTTCACTTATTTCGCGGCAAAATGGAAGAAATTTCCTTTATTTTGGGCGAAAAAGGCAGAAAATCCCCATATTTAGGAGCAAAATTGCAGAAATTCACCTAATTTTGGGGTAAAAAATACAGTAATTTTCTTTATTTTGGGGCAAAAAGGCAGATATTCTCCTTATTTTGGGGCAAAAGGCAGAAATTCCCCTTATTTTACGGCAAAATTGCAGAAATTTCCCTTATTTGGAGGCAAAAAACAGAAATTCCCCTTATTTGGGGCAAAATTGCAGAAATTTCCCTTATTATGGGGAAAAATTGCAGATATTTCCATTATTTTAGGGCAAAATTGCAGAAATTTCACTTATTTCAGAGAAAAAAAGCAAAAATTTTTCTTATTTTGGGGCAAAAAGGCAGAAATTCCCATTATTTTGGGGCAAAAGGGCAGAAATTCACCTTATTTTGGGTTAAAATTGCAAAAATGTCACATATTTCAGGGCAAAAAGGCAGAAATTTCTTTTATTTTGGGGCAAAATTGGAGAAATTTCACTTATTTCAGGGTAATAAGTCAGAAATTTTCCTTATTTTGGGGCAAAAAACAAACAGAAATTCTTTTTGTTTTGGGGGAAAAAGACAGAAATTCCACTTATTTAGAGGCAAAAAGGCAGAAATTTTCCTTATTTTGGAGCAAAAATGAAGAAATTTCTCTTTTTTATGGCAAAAAGTTATGCATTCCCCTTATTTTCGGGCAAAAAGTCAAAAATTCCCCGTATTTTGGAGCAAAATTTCAGAAAATTTCCTAATTGTGGTGGAAAACGGCAGAAATTCTCTCTATGTTGAAGCAAAAAGACAGAAATTCTTTTTATTTTGGGGCAAAACTAAGAAATTCCACTTATTTAGAGTCAAAATGGCAGATATTCCTCTTATTTTGGAGCAAAAATGAAGAAATTTCCCTTTTTTATGGCAAAATGTATGCATTCTCTTTATTTTCGTGCAAAAAGGCAGAAATTCCCCGTATTTTAGGGTAAAATTGCAGAAATTTCAAATATTTCAGGGCAATATGGCAAAAATTCCCCTTATTTTCGGGCAAAAAGTTGAAATCCATAATTTTTGGCTAAAATTGAGAAAATTTCACTTATTTCCGGAAAAAAGGCAGAAATTCTACTTAATTTTGGGCAAAAAGGCAGAAATGACCCGTATTTTCGAGGAAAATTGCAGAAATTCCGCTAATATTGGTGCAAAAATGCAGAAATTCCCTTTATTTTGGGGCAAAAAGCAGAAATTCTTCATATTTTGGTGCAAAAAGGCTGAAATTCCCCATATTTTGAGGTAAAATGCTGAAATTCCCCATATTTTTGGGCAAAAGGCAAAAATACCCCACATTTTGGGGCAAAAAGGCACAAATTGCCCTTATTTTCGGGCAAAATTGCAGAAATTTTATTTATTTCAGGGTAAAAAGTCAGAAATTCCCATTATTTTGGGGCAAAAAGCAGAAATTTTTTATTATGGTACAAAATTGAAGAAATTTTTCTTATTTTGGAACAAAAAGGCAGAAGTTCCCCATATTTTGGGGCAAAAGGCAGAAATTCTTCTTAATTGAGGTAAAATGCAGAAATTCCCCTTATTTAGAGGTAAAATGCAGAAATTCCCCAAATATTGGGGGAAAATGCAGAAATTTCCTTTATTTTGAGGCTAAAAGGCAAAAATTCCCCGTATTTTGAAGCAAATTTGCAGAAATTCTCATAATTTTCAGGCAAAAAGGCAGAAATTCTTCTTATTTTGGGGCAAAAGACAGAAAATCTCCTTTTTTTGGGGGCAAAAAGTCAGAAATTCCCCTTATTTTGGGGCAAAATTGCAGAAATTTCCTTTACATTTGGGCAAAATTGCAGAAATTTTTCTTATTTTGGGGCAAAATTGCAGAAGTTTCACTTATTTTAGAAAAAATGCAGAAATTTTCTTATTTTGGGGCAAAAAGGCAGAAATTTCTTTTATTTTGGTACAAAATTGCAGAAATTATTCTTATTTTGGGGCAAAAAGGCAGAAATTCCCCATATTTTGGGGCAAAAAGGCTGAAATTCCCCTTATTTTCAGGCAAAAATTCAAATATTCCCTTATGTGTGGGCAAAAAGACAGAAATTTCGTTTATTTTTAGGGTAAAGGCAGAAATTGCACTTATTTTGAGTCAAAAAGGTGAAAAATTTCCTTATTTTCGGGAAATAATGAAGAAATTTCCCTTCTTTATGGCAAAAGGGTATACATTCCCTTTATTTTCAGGCAAAAATTCAGAAATTCCCCGTATTTTGTAGCAAAATTGCAGATATTCCCCTAATTGTGGGGCAAATAGGCAGAAATTCCCAATATGTTGGGGCAAAAAGACAGAAATTCTCTTTATTTTGGGGCAAAACTCAGAAATTTCACTTATTTTAGGACAAAATTGCAAAAATTTCAGTTATTTCAGAGAAAAAAAGCAAAAATTTTTCTTATTTTGGGGCAAAAAGGCAGAAATTCCCATTATTTTGTGCCAAAAAGGCAGAAATTCACCTTATTTTGGGGTAAAATTTAGGAATTTCACATATTTCAGGGCAAAAAGAAAGAAATTTCCCTTATTTTGGGGCAAAATTGCAGAAATTTCAATTATTTCAGGGTAATAAGTCAGAAATTTTCTTTATTTTGGGGCAAAAATACAGAAATTACCTTTTTTGGGGGGGAAAATACAGAAATTCCACTTATTTAGAGGCAAAAAGGCAGAAATTCTCCTTATTTTCGAGCAAAAATGAAGAAATTTCCCTTTTTTAAGGCAAAAAGGTATTTATTCCCCTTATCTTCGGGCAAAAAGGCAGAAATTCACCGTATTTTGGAGCAAAATTGCAGAAATTCCCCTAATTTTGGGGCAAAAGGCAGAAATTCTCTTTATTTTTGGGCAAAAATCAGAAATTCCTCTAACTTTGGGGCAAAATTCCAGAAATTTCCTTTATTTTGGGGCAAAATTGCAGATTTTTAACTTATTTATGGGCAAAATTGCAGAATTTTCACTTATTTCAGGGAAAAAAGGCAGAAATTTTTCTTATTTTGTGGCAAAAACGCACAAATTCCTAATATTCTGTGGCAAAAATGCAGAAATTCCTCTTATTTTGAGGTAAAAAGGCTAAAATTTCCCGTATTTGGGGGCAAAAAGGCAGAATTTTTTTTTATTTTGGGGCAAAATTGCAGGAATTTACTTTATTTTGGGACAAAATTGCAGAAATTTCACTTATTTCAGGGTAATAAGTCAAAAATTTTCCTTATTTTAAGGCAAAAAAGACAGAAATTCTCTTTGTTGTTGGGGGAAAAGTCAGAAAATCCACTTATTTAGAGGAAAAAAGGCAGAAATTCCCCTTATTTTTGAGCAAAAATAAAGGAATTTCCCTTTTTTTTGGCAAAAAAGTATGCATTCCCCTTATTTTCGGGCAAAAAGGCAGAAATTCCCCGTATTTTTGAGCAAAAGTGCAGAAAATACCCTAATTGTGGGGCAAATAGGTAGAAATTCTCTATATGTTGGGGCAAAATAGAGAAATTCTCCTTATTTTGGGGCAAAACTCAGAAATTTCACTTATTTTAGGGCAAAGTTGCAGAAATTTCAGTTATTTCAGAGAAAAAAAGTAAAAATTTTTCTTATTTTGGGGCAAAAAGGCAGAAATTCACCTTATTTTGGGGTAAAATTGCAGAAATTTCATGGCAAAAAGACAGAAATTTCCCTAATTTTGGGGCAAAATTGCAGAAATTTCACTTATTTCAGTGTAATAAGTCAGAAATTTTCTTTATTTTGGGGCAAAAATACAGAAATTACCTTTTTTGGGATGGAAAATACAGAAATTCCACTTATTTAGAGGCAAAAAGGCAGAAATTCCCCTTATTTTTGAGCAAAAATGAAGAAATTTCCCTTTTTTATGGCAAAAAGGTATGCATTCCCCTTATTTTCGGGCAAAAAGGCTGAAATTCCCCGTATTTTGGAGCAAAATTTCAGAAAATCCCCTAATTGTGGGGCAAAAAGGCAGAAATTCTCTATATGTTGGGGCAAAAATACAGAAATTCTTTTTATTTTGGGGCAAAACTAAGAAATTCCACTTATTTAGAGGTAAAATGGCAGAAATTCCTCTTATTTTGGAGCAAAAATGAAGAAATTTCCCTTTTTTATGGCAAAAAGTTATGCATTCTCTTTATTTTCGGGCAAAAAGGCAAAAATTCCCTGTATTTTGGAGCAAAATTGCAGAAAGTCCCCTAATTTTGGGGCAAAAGGCAGAAAATCCCCTTATTTTGGGGTAAAATTGCAGAAATTTCAAATATTTCAGGGCAAAATGGCAGAAATTCCCCTTATTTTGGGGCAAAAAGATGAAATCCCTAATTTTTGGCTAAAATTGAAGAAATTTCACTTATTTCGGGACAAAAAGGCAGAAATTCCCCTTAATTTCGGGCAAAAAGGCAGAAATTCCCCTTATTTTGGAGCAAAATTGCAGAAATTCCCTTAATATTGGTGCAAAAATGCAGAAATTCCTATTATTTTGGGGCAAAATTGCAGAAATTTCCTTTTCATTTGGGCAAAATTGCAGAAATTTCTCTTATTTCAGAAAAAAAGCAGAAATTTTCTTATTTTGGAACAAAAAGGCAGAAATTTCTTTTATTTTGGTACAAAATTGCAGAAATGATTCTTATTTTGGGGCAAAAATGCAGAAATTCCCCATATTTTGGGGCAAAAAGGCTGAAATTCCCCTTATTTTCAGGCAAAAATTCAGATATTCCCCTTATGTGTGGGCCAAAAGACAGAAATTTTGTTTATTTTTGGGGTAAAGGCAGAAATTGCACTTATTTTGAGTCAAAAAGAAGGAAAATTTCCTTATTTTCGGGCAAAAATGAAGAAATTTCCCTTTTTTATGGCAAAAAGTTATACATTCCCTTTATTTTCGGGCAAAAATGCAGAAATTCCCCGTATTTTGGAGCAAAATTGCAGAAATTCCTCTAATTGTGGAGCAAATAGGCAGAAATTCCCTATATGTTGGGGCAAAAAGACCGAAATTCTCCTTATTTTGGGGCAAAACTCAGAAATTTCACATATTTTAGGGCAAAATTGCAGAAATTTCAGTTATTTCAGAGAAAAAAAGTAAAAATTTTTTTTATTTTGGGGCAAAAAGGCAGAAATTCCCATTATTTTGGGGCAAAAAAGCAGAAATTCACCTTATTTTGGGGTAAAATTGCAGAAATTTCACGGCAAAAAGACAGAAATTTCCCTAATTTTGGGGCAAAATTGCCGAAATTTCACTTATTTCAGGGTAATAAGTCAGAAATTTTCTTTATTTTGGGGCAAAAATACAGAAATTACCTTTTTTGGGGTGGAAAATACAGAAATTCCACTTATTTAGAGGCAAAAAGGCAGAAATTCCCCTTATTTTGGAGCAAAATGAAGAAATTTCCCTTTTTTAAGGCAAAAAGGTATGCATTCCCCTTATTTTCGGGCAAAAAGGCAGAAATTCACCGTATTTTGGAGCAAAATTGCAGAAATTCCCCTAATTTTGAGGAAAAAGGTAGAAATTCTTTTTATTTTTGGGCAAAAATCAGAAATTTCCCTTACTGCGGGGCAAAATTCCAGAAATTTTCTTTATTTTGGGGCAATATTGCAGAAATTTAACTTATTTATGGGCAAAATTGCAGAATTTTCACTTATTACAGGGAAAAAAGGCAGAAATTTTTCTTATTTTGGGGCAAAAAGGCACAAATTCCAAATATTTTGTGGCAAAAATGCAGAAATTTCCCTTATTTTGAGGTAAAAAGGCTGAAATTTCTCGTATTTGGGGGCAAAAAGGCAGAAATTTTTTTTAATTTTGGGACAAAATTGCAGGAATTTACTTTATTTTGCGGCAAAATTGCAGAAATTTCACTTATTTCAGGGTAATAAGTCAAAAATTTTCTTTATTTTAGGGCAAAAAAGACAGAAATTCTCTTTGTTTTTGGGGAAAATGTCAGAAATTCCACTTATTTAGAGGAAAAAAGGCAGAAATTCCTTTTATTTTTGAGCAAAAATAAAGAAATTTCTCTTTTTTATGGCAAAAAGGTATGCATTCCTTTTATTTTCGGGCAAAAAGGCTGAAATTCCCCGTATTTTGGAGCAAAATTTCAGAAAATCCCCTAATTGTGGGGCAAAAAGGCAGAAATTCTCTATATGTTGGGGCAAAAATACAGAAATTCTTTTTATTTTGGGGCAAAACTCAGAAATTCCACTTATTTAGAGGCAAAATGGCAGAAATTCCTCTTATTTTGGAGCAAAAATGAAGAAATTTCCCTTTTTTATGGCAAAAAGGTATGCATTCTCTTTATTTTCGGGCAAAAAGGAAGAAATTCTCTGTATTTTGGAGCAATATTGCAGAAATTCCCCTAATTTTGGGGCAAAAGGCAGAAAATCCCCTTATTTTGGGGTAAAATTGCAGAAATTTCAAATATTTCAGGGCAAAATGGTAGAAATTCCCCTTATTTTGGGGCAAAAAGATGAAATCCCTAATTTTTGGCTAAAATTGAAGAAATTTCACTTATTTCGGGACAAAAAGGCAGAAATTCCCCTTAATTTCGGGCAAAAAGGCAGAAATTCCCCTTATTTAGAGGCAAAATTGCAGAAATTCCCTTAATATTGGTGCAAAAATGCAGAAATTCCCCTTATTTTGGGGCAAAATTGCAGAAATTTCCTTTACATTTGGGCAAAATTACAGAAATTTCTCTTATTTCAGAAAAAATGCAGAAATTTTCTTATTTTGGGGCAAAAAGGCAGAAATTTCTTTTATTTTGTTACAAAATTGCAGAAATTTTTCTTATTTTGGGGCAAAAATGCAGAAATTCCCTATATTTTGGGGTAAAAAGGCTGAAATTCCCCTTATTTTCAGGCAAAAATTCAGATATTCCCCTTATGTGTGGGCCAAAAGACAGAAATTTCGTTTATTTTTGGGGTAAAGGCAGAAATTGCACTTATTTTGAGTCAAAAAGGCAGAAAATTTTCTTATTTTCGGGCAAAAATGAAGAAATTTCCTTTTTTTATGGCAAAAAGGTATACATTCCCTTTATTTTCGGGCAAAAATTCAGAAATTCCCCGTATTTTGAAGCAAGATTGCAGAAATTCCCCTAATTGTGGGGCAAAAAGGCAGAAATTCCCTATATGTTGGGGCAAAAAGACCGAAATTCTCCTTATTTTGGGGCAAAACTCAGAAATTTCACTTATTTTAGGGCAAAATTGCAGAAATTTCAGTTATTTCAGAGAAAAAAAGCAAAAATTTTTCTTATTTTGGGGCAAAAAGGCAGAAATTCCCATTATTTTGGGGCAAAAAGCAGAAATTCACCTTATTTTGGGGTAAAATTGCAGAAATTTCACGGCAAAAAGACAGAAATTTCCCTAATTTTGGGGCAAAATTGCCGAAATTTCACTTATTTCAGGGTAATAAGTCAGAAATTTTCTTTATTTTGGGGCAAAAATACAGAAATTACCTTTTTTGGGGGGGAAAATACAGAAATTCCATTTATTTAGAGGCAAAAAGGCAGAAATTCCCCCTTATTTTGGAGCAAAAATGAAGAAATTTCCCTTTTTTATGGCAAAAAGGTATGCAATCCCCTTATTTTCGGGCAAAAAGGCAGAAATTCACCGTATTTTGGAGCAAAATTGCAGAAAGTCCCCTAATTTTGTGGCAAAAGGCAGAAATTCTCTCTATTTTGGGGCAAAAATCAGAAATTCGCCTTACTTTGGGGCAAAATTCCAGAAATTTCATTTATTTTGGGGCAAAATTGCAGAAATTTAACTTATTTATGGGCAAAATTGCAGAATTTTCACTTATTTCAGGGAAAAAAGGCAGAAAATTTCTTTATTTTTGGGGAAAAAAGGCACAAATTCCTAATATTTTGTGGCAAAAATGCAGAAATTCCCCTTATGTTGAGGTAAAAAGGCTGAAATTTTTTTATTTTGGGGCAAAATTGCAGGAATTTACTTTATTTTGGGGCAAAATTGCAGAAATTTTACTTATTTCAGGGTAATAAGTCATAAATTTTCCTTATTTGAGGGCAAAAAAGACAGAAATTCTCTTTGTTTTTGGAGAAAAAGTCAGAAATTCCACTTATTTAGAGGAAAAAAGGCAGAAATTCCCCTCATATTGGAGCAAAAATGAAGAAATTTCTTTTTTTTATGGCAAAAAGGTATGCATTCCCCTTATTTTCGGGCAAAAGGGCAGAAATTCCCCATATTTTGGAGCAAAATTTAAGAAAATCCCCTAATTGTGGGGCAAAAAGGCAGAAATTCTCTATATGTTGGGGTAAAAATACAGAAATTCTTTATATTTGGGGGCAAAACTCAGAAATTCCACTTATTTAGAGGCAAAATGGCAGAAATTCCTCTTATTTTGGAGCAAAAATGAAAGGAAGAAAATCTCTTTATTTTGGGGCAAAATTTCAGAAATTCCCTTAATATTGGTGCAAAAATGCAGAAATTCCCTTTATTTTGGGGCAAAAAGGCAGAAATTCTCCATATTTTGGTGCAAAAAGGCTAAAATTCCCCTTATTTTGAGGTCAAATGCTGAAATTCCACATATTTTGGGGCAAAAGGCAGAAATTCCCCTCATTTTGGGGTAAAAAGGCACAAATTTCCCTTATTTTTGGGCAAAATTGCTGAAATTTCATTTATTTCAGTGTAAAAAGTCAGAAATTCCCCTTATTTTGAAGCAAAAAGCAGAAATTTATTTTATTATGGTACAAAATTGAAGAAATTTTCCTTATTTTGGAACAAAAAGGCAGAAATTCTCCATATTTTGGGGCAAAAGGCAGAAATTCTTTTTATTTTGAGGTAAAATGCAGAAATTATCCTTATTTAGAGGTAAAATGCAGAAATTTACCAAATATTGGGGGAAAACGAAGAAATTCCCTTTATTTTGGTGCTAAAAAACAGAAATTCCCCATATTTTGAAGCAAAATCGCAGAAATTCTCATAATTTTCAGGCAAAAAGGCAGAAATTCTCCTTATTTTGGGGCAAAAAGACAGAAAATCTCCTTTTTTAGAGGGCAAAAAGTCAGAAATTCCCCTTATTTTGGGGCAAAATTGCAGAAATTTCATTTATATTTGGGCAAAATTGCAGAAATTTCCCTTATTTTGGGGCAAAATTGCAGAAATTTAACTTATTTCAGAAAAAATGCAGAAATTTTCTTATTTTGTGGCAAAAAAGCAGAAATTTCTATTATTTTGGTACAAAATTGCAGAAATTTTTCTAATTTGGGGCAAAAAGGCTGAAATTCCCCTTATTTTCGGGCAAAAAACAGAAATTCCCCTTGTGTTGGGGCACAAAGAAAGAAATTTCGTTTATTTTTGGGGAAAAGGCAAAATTGCATTTATTTTGACTCAAAAAGGCGGAAAATTTCTTATTTTCGGGCAAAAATGAAGAAATTTTCCTTTTTTATGGCAAAAAGTTATACATTCCCTTTATTTTTGGGCAAAAAGGCAAAAAATTCCCCGTATTTTGGAGCAAAATTGCAGAAATTCCCCTAATTGTGGGGCAAAAAGGCAGAAATTCCCTATATGTTGGGGCAAAAAGAGAGAAATTCTCTTTATTTTAGAGCAAAACTCAGATATTTTAATTATTTTAGGGCAAAATTGCAGAAATTTCAGTTATTTCAGAGAAAAAATGCAAAAATTTTTCTTATTTTGGGGCAAAAAGGCAGAAATTCCCATTATTTTGGGGCAAAAGGCAGAAATTCCCCTTATTTTGGGGTAAAATTGCAGAAATTTCAAATATTTCAGGGCAAAAAGGCAGAAATTTCCCTTATTTTGGGGCAAAATTGCAGAAATTTCAGTTATTTCAGGGTAATAAGTCAGAAATTTTCCTTATTTTGGGGCAAAAAAGACAGAAATTCCCTTTGTTTTCGAGGGAAAAGACAGAAATTCCAATTATTTAGAGGCAAAAAGGCAGAAATTCCCCTTATTTTGAAGCAAAAATGAAGAAATTTCCCTTTTTTATGGCAAAAAAGTATGCATTCCCCTTATTTTCGGGCAAAAAGGCAGAAATTCCCCGTATTTTGGAGTAAAATTGCAGAAATTCGCCTAATTTTGGGGAAAAAGGCAGAAATTCCCCTTATTTTGGGGTAAAATTGCAGAAATTTTAAACATTTCAGGGCAAAATGGCAGAAATTCCCCTTATTTTGGGGCAAAAAATGAAATCCATAATTTTTGGCTAAAATTGAGGAAATTTCACTTATTTCGGGACAAAAAGGCAGAAATTCCACTTAATTTCGGGCAAAAAAGCAGAAATGACCCGTATTTTGGAGCAAAATTGAAGAAATTCCCTTAATATTGTTGCAAAAATGCAGAAATTCCCTTTATTTTGGGGCAAAAAAGCAGAAATTCTCCATGTTTTGGTGTAAAAAGGCTGAAATTCCCCTTATTTTGAGGTAAAATTCTAAAATTCCCCATATTTTGGGGCAGAAGGCAGAAATTCCCCTCATTTTGGGGCAAAAAGGCACAAATTTCCCTTATTTTCGGGGAAATTGCAGAAATTTCATTTATTTCAGGGTAAAAAGTCAGAAATTCCCCTTATTTTGGGGCAAAAAGCAGAAATTTCTTTGATTATGGTACAAAATTGAAGAAATTTTACTTATTTTGAAACAAAAAGGCAGAAATTCCCCATATTTTGGGGCAAAAGGCAGAAATTGTTTTTATTTTGAGGTAAAATGCAGAAATTCCCCTTATTTAGAGGTAAAATGCTGAAATTCCCCAAATACTGGGCGGAAATGCAGAAATTCCCTTTATTTTGGGGCTAAAAAGCAGAAATTCCCTGTATTTTGAAGCAAAATTGCAGAAATTCTCCTTATTTTTGGGCAAAAAGACAGAAAATCTCCTTTTTTCGGGGGCAAAAAGTTAGAAATTCCCCTTATTTTGGGGCAAAATTGCAGAAATTTCCTTTACATTTAGGAAAAATTGCAGAAATTTCCCTTATTTTGGGTCAAAATTGCAGAAATTTCACTTATATCAGAAAAAATGCAGAAATTTTCTTATTTTGGGACAAAAAGGCAGAAATTTCTATTATTTGTTACAGAATTGCAGAAATTTTTCTTATTTTGGGGCAAAAAGGCAGAAATTCCCCATATTTTGGGGCAAAAGGGCTGAAATTCCCCATATTTTTGGGCAAAAAGTCAGAAATTCCCCTTATGTTGGGGAAAAAAACAGAAATTTCGTTTATTTTTGGGGAAAAGGCAGAAATTGCACTTATTTTGAGTCAAAAAGGCGTAAAATTTCTTTAATTTCAGGCAAAAATGACGAAATTTCCCTTTTTTATGGCAAAAAGGTATACATTCACTTTATTTTCGGCAAAATGCAGAAATTCTCCGTATTTTGGAGCAAAATTGCAGAAATTCCCCTAATTGTGGGTCAAAAAGGCAGAAATTCCCCATATGTTGGGGCAAAAAGACAGAAATTCTCCTTTTTTGGGGGCAAAACTCAGAAATTTCACTTGTTTTAGAGCAAAATTGCAGAAATTTCTGTTATTTCAGAGAAAAAAAGCAAAATTTTTTCTTATTTTGGGGCAAAAATGCAGAAATTCCCATTATTTTGGGGCAAAAAGGCAGAAAATCACCTAATTTTGGGGTAAATTTGCAGAAATTTCACATATTTCAGGGCAAAAAGGCAGAAATTTCCCTTATTTTGGTGCAAAATATCAGAAATTTCACTTATTTCAGGGTAATAAGTCAGAAATTTTCTTTATTTTGGGGCAAAAAAGACAGAAATTACCTTTTTTTGAGGGGAAAAAGACAGAAATTCCACTTATTTTGAGGCAAAAAGGCAGAAATTCCTCTTATTTTGGAGCAAAAATGAAGAAATTTCGCTTTTTCATGGCAAAAAGGTATGCATTCCCCTTATTTTCAGACAAAAAGGCAAAAATTCCTCGTATTTGGAACAAAATTGCAGAAAATCCCCTAATTTTAGGGCAAAAGGCAGAACTTCCCTTTATTTTGGGGCAAAAATCAGAAATTCCCCTTACTTTTGGGTAAAATTGCATAAATTTAACTTATTTATGGGCAAAATTGCAGAATTTTCATTTATTTCAGGGAAAAAAGGCAGAAATTTTCCTTATTTTGGGGCAAAAAGGCACAAATTCCTAATATTTTGTGGCAAAAAATGCAGAAATTCCCCTTATTTTGAGGTAAAAAGGCTGAAATTTCCCGTATTTGGGGGCAAAAAGGCAGAAATTTTTTTATTTTAGGGCAAAATTGCAAAAATTTACTTTATTTTGAGGCAAAATTGCAGAAATTTCACTTATTTCAGGGTAATAAGTCAAAAATTTTTAATATTTTAGGGCAAAAAAGACAGAAATTCTCTTTGTTTTTGGGGAAAAAGTCAGAAATTCCACTTATTTATAAGAAAAAAGGCAGAAATTCCCCTCATTTTGGAGCAAAAATGAAGAAATTTCCCTTTTTTATGGCAAAAAGGTATGCATTCTCCTTATTTTCTGGCAAAAGGGCAGAAATTCCCCGTATTTTGGAGGAAAATTTCAGAAAATCCCCTAATTGTGGGGCAAAAAGGCAGAAATTCTCTATATGTTGGGGTAAAAATACAGAAATTCTTTATATTTGGGGGCAAAACTCAGAAATTCCACTTATTTAGAGGCAAAATGGCAGAAATTCCTCTTATTTTGGAGCAAAAATGAAGAAATTTCCCTTTTTTATGGCAAAAAGGTATGCATTCTCTTTATTTTCGGGCAAAAAGGAAGAAATTCTCTGTATTTTGGAGCAATATTGCAGAAATTCCCCTAATTTTGGGGCAAAAGGCAGAAATTTCCCTTATTTTGGGGTAAAATTGCAGAAATTTCAAATATTTCAGGGCTAAATTGCAGAAATTCTCCTTATTTGGGGGCAAAAAGATGAAATCCATAATTTTTGGCTAAAATTGAAGAAATTTCAAGTATTTCGGGAGAAAAAGGCAGAAATTCCACTTAATTTCGGGCAAAAAGGCAGAAATTCCCATTATTTTGGAGCAAAATTGCAGAAATTCTCTTAATATTGGTGCAAAAATGCAGAAATTCCCTTTATTTTGGGGCAAAAAGGCAGAAATTCTCCATATTTTGGTGCAAAAAGGCTGAAATTCCCCTTATTTTGAGGTAAAATGCTGAAATTCCCCATATTTTGGGGCAAAAGGTAGAAATTCCCCTCATTTTGGGGCAAAAAGGCACAAATTTTCCTTATTTTCGGGCAAAATTGCTGAAATTTCATTTATTTCAGAGTAAAAAGTCAGAAATTCTCCTTATATTGTAGTAAAAACAGAAATTTTTTATATTATGGTACAAAATTGAAGAAATTTTCCGTATTTTGGAACAAAAAGGCAGAAACTCCCCATAATTTGAGGCAAAAGGCAGAAATTCTTATTTTGAGGTAAAATGCAGAAATTTCCCTTATTTAGAGGTAAAATGAAGAAATTCCGCAAATATTGGGGGAAAATGCAGAAATTCCCTTTATTTTGGGGCTAAAAGGCAGAAATTCCCTGTATTTTGAAGCAAAATTGCAGAAATTCTCATAATTTTCAGACAAAAAGGCAGAAATTCTCCTTATTTTGGGGGCAAAAAGACAGAAAATCTCCTTTTTCGGGGGCAAAAAGTCAGAAATTCCCCTTATTTTGGGGCAAAATTGCAGAAATTTCCTTTACATTGGGGCAAAATTGCAGAAATTTCCCTTATTTTGGGGCAAAATTGCAAAAATTTCACTTATTTCAGAAAAAATGAAGAAAGTTTCTTCTTTTGGGGCAAAAAGGCAGAAATTTCTACTATTTTGGTACAAAATTGCAGAAATTTTTCTTCTTTTATGCCAAAAAGGCAGAAATTCCCAATATTTTGGGGCAAAAAGGCAGAAATTTTCCTTATGTTTGGGCAAAAAGACAGAAATTTCGTTTATTTTTTGGGAAAAGGCAGAAATTGCACTTATTTTGAGTCAAAAAGGCAGAAAATTTCCTCTTATTTTGGAGAAAAAATGAAGAAATTTCCCTTTTTTATGGCAAAAGGTGTACATTCTCTTTATTTTCGGGCAAAAAGGCAGAAATTCCCCGTATTTTGGAGCAAAATTGCAGAAATTCCCCTAATTGTGGGGCAAAAAGGCAGAAATTCCTTATATGTTGGGAAAAAAGACAGAAATTCTCCTTATTTTGGGGCAAAACTCAGAAATTTCACTTATTTTAGGGCAAAATTGCAGAAATTTCAGTTATTTCAGAGAAAAAAATCAAAAATTTTTCTTATTTTGGGGCAAAAAGGCAGAAATTCCCATTATTTTGGGGCAAAATCAGAAATTCACCTTATTTTGGAATAAAATTGCAGAAATTTCACATATTTCAGGGCAAAAAAGCAGAAATTTCCCTTATTTTGTAGCAAAATTGCAGAAATTTCACTTATTTCAGGGTAATAAGTCAGAAATTTTCGTTATTTTGGGGCAAAAAAGACAGAAATTCCCTTTGTTTTGGGGGAAAAAGACAGAAATTCCACTTATTTAGGGGAAAAAATCAGAAATTCCCCTTATTTTGGAGCAAAAGTGAAGAAATTTCTCTTTTTTATGGCAAAAAGGTATGCATACCCCTTATTTTCGAGCAAAAAGGAAGAAATTCCCCGTATTTTGGAGCAAAATTGCAGAAATTCCCCTAATTTTTGGGCAAAAGGCAGAAATTCCCTTTATTTTGGGGCAAAAATCAGAAATTCCCCTTATTTTGGGGCAAAATTCCAGAAATTTCTTTTATTTTGGTGCAAAATTGCAGGAATTTACATTATTTTGGGGCAAAATTGCAGAAATTTTCCTTATTTCGGGCAAAATTACAAAAATTTCACTTATTTTCAGGTAAAAAGGCTGAAATTTCCTTTATTTTGGGGAAAAAGGGAGAAATTTCCCTTATTTTGGGGCAAAATTGCAGAAATTTTCCTTATTTTGGGGCAAAAAGGCAGAAATTCCTTATATTTTGTGGCAAATATAAGGCAGAAATTCCCCTTATTTTGAGGTAATGAGCCTGAAATTCCCTTTATGTTTGGGGAAAAAGGCAGAAAATCCCATTATTTTGAGGCAAAAAGCAGAAATTTCTTTTATTATGGACAAAATTGAAGAAATTTTCGTTATTTTGGAACAAAAAGGCAGAAATTCCCCATATTTTTGGGCAAAAGGCGGAAATTTTTTTTATTTTGAGGTTAAATGCAGAAATTCCCCTTATTTAGAGGTAAAACGCTGAAATTCCCCAAATATTGTTGGAAAATGCAGAAATTCCCTTTAGTTTTGGGATAAAAGGCAGAAATTCCCCGTATTTTGAAGCAAAATTGCAGAAATTCTCATAATTTTCGGGCGAAAAGGCAGAAATTCTCTTTATTTTGGGGCAAAAAGACAGAAAATCTCCTTTTTCGGGAGGAAAAAGTCAGAAATTCCCCTTATTTTGGGGCAAAATTGCAGAAATTTCCTTTACATTTGGGCAAAATTGCAGAAATTTCCCTTATTTTGGGGCAAAATTGCAGAAATTTCACTTATTTCAGAAAAAGGCAGAAATTTTCTTATTGTGGGGCAAAAAGGCAGAAATTTCTTTTATTTTGGTTCAAAATTGCAGAAATTATTCTTATTTTGGGGCAAAAAGGCAGAAATTACTCATATTTTGGGGCAAAGTGCGGAAATTCCTCTTATTTTTAGGTAAAAAGGCTGAAATTCCCCTTATTGTCGGGCAAAAAGTCAGAAATTCCCCTTATATTGGGGCAAAAAGACAGAAATTTCGTTTATTTTCGGGAAAAAGGCAGAAATTGCACGTATTTTGAGTAATTAAAAATGTGAAAAATCCCCTTATTTTGAGGCAAAAATGAAGAAATTTCCCTTTTTTATGGCAAAAAGGTATACATTCCCTTTATTTTCGGGTAAAAAGGCAGAAATTCCCCGTTTTTTGGAGCAAAATTGCAGAAATTCACCTAATTTTGGGGCAAAATGGCACAAATTCCCCTTATTTTCGGCGAAAAAGGCAGAAAATCCTCGTATTTTGGAGCAAAATTGCAGAAATTCACATAATTTTGGGATAAAATACAGTAATTTTCTTTATTTTGGGGCAAAAGGCAGAAACTCCCCTTATTTTAGGGCAAAATTGCAGAAATTTCCCTTATTTAGGGGCAAAAAACACAAATTTCCTTTATTTTGGGGCAAAATTGCAGAAATTTCCCTTATTTTAGGGCAAAATTGCAGAAATTTCACTTATTTCAGAGAAAAAAAAGCAAAAATTTTTCTTATTTTGGGACAAAATGGCAGAAATTCCCATTATTTTGGGGCAAAAAGGCCGAAATTCACCTTATTTTGGGTTAAAATTGCAGATATTTGACATATTTCAAAGCAAAAAGGCAGAAATTTCCCTTATTTTGGGGCAAAATTGCAGAAATTTTACTTATTTCTGGGTAATAAGTCAGAAATTTTCCTTATTTTGGGGTAAAAAAGACAGAAATTTTCTTAGTTTTGGGGGAAAAAGACAGAAATTCCAATTATTTAGAGGCAAAAAGGCAGAAATTCCCCTTATTTTGGAGCAAAAATGAAGACATTTTCCATTTTTATGGCAAAAATTATGCATTCCCCTTATTTTCGGCAAAAAGGCAGAAATTCCCCGTATTTTGGAGCAAAATTGCAGAAAATCCCCTAATTGTGGGGCAAAAAGGCAGAAATTCTCTATATGTTGGGGCAAAATACAGAAACTCTCCTTATTTTGGGGCAAAACTCAGAAATTCCACTTATTTAGAGGCAAAATGGCAGAAATTCCTCTTATTTTGGAGCAAAAATTAAGAATTTTTTTTATGGCAAAAAGTTATGCATTCCCCTTATTTTCGGTCAAAAAGGCAGAAATTCTCCGTATTTTAAAGCAAAATTGCAGAAATTCCCTTAATTTTGGGACAAAAGGCAAAAATTCCCCTTATTTTGGAGTAAAATTGTAGAAATTTCAAATATTTCAGGGCAAAATGGCTGAAATTCCCCTTATTTTGAGGCAAAAGGATGAAATCCCTAATTTTTGGCTAAAATTGAAGAAATTTCACTTATTTCGGGACAAAAAGGCAGAAATTCCACTTAATTTCGGGCAGAAAGGAAGAAAATCTCTTTATTTTGGAGCAAAATTGTAGAAATTCCCCTAATATTGGTGCAAAAATGCAGAAATTCCCTTTATTTTGGGGCAAAAATGCAGAAATTCTCCACATTTTGGTGCAAAAAGGCTGAAATTCCCCTTATTTTGAGGAATAATGCTAAAATTTCCCATATTTTGGGGCAAAGGCAGAAATTCCCCTTATTTTGAAGCAAAAAGGCACAAATTTCCCTTATTTTCGGGCAACATAGTACAAATTTCATTTATTTCAAGGCAAAAATTCAGAAATTCCCTTTATTTTGGGGCAAAAAGTAGAAATTTCTTTTATTATGGTACAAAAATGAAGAAATTTTTTTTATTTTGAAACAAAAAGGCAGAAATTCCCCATATTTTGGGGCAAAACGCAGAAATTCTTTTTATTTTGAGGTAAAATGCAGAAATTCCCTTTTTTTAGAGGTAAAATGCAGAAATTACCCAAATATTGTGGGAAAATGCAGAAATTCCCTTTAGTTTTGGGATAAAAGTCAGAAATTTCCCGTATTTTGAAGCAAAATTGCAGAAATTCTCATAATTTTCGGGCGAAAAGGCGGAAATTCTCCTTATTTTGGGGCAAAAAGACAGAAAATCTCTTTTTTCGGGAGGAAAAAGTCAGAAGTTCCCCTTATTTTGGGGCAAAATTGCAGAAATTTCCTTTACATTTGGGCAAAATTGCAGAAATTTTCCTTATTTTGGGGCAACATTGCAGAAATTTCACTTATTTCAGAAAAAGGCAGAAATTTTCTTATTGTGGGACAAAAAGGCAGAAATTTCTTTTATTTTCGTTCAAAATTGTAGAAATTATTCTTATTTTGGGGCAAAAAGGCAGAAATTCCTCA
Organism: Micromys minutus; assembly: GCF_963924665.1. Lineage (NCBI taxonomy): Eukaryota > Metazoa > Chordata > Mammalia > Rodentia > Muridae > Micromys > Micromys minutus. The sequence continues at coordinate 663,389 of NW_027667806.1, read as the reverse complement.
TATTTTGGGGCAAAATGCGGAAAATCCTTTTATTTTTAGGTAAAAAGGCTGATATTCCCCTTATTGTTGGGCAAAAAGTCAGAAATTCTTCTTATATTGGGGCAAAAAGACAGAAATTTCGTTTATTTTCGGGAGAAAGGCAGAAATTGCACGTATTTTGAGTAATTAAAAATGTGAAAAATCCCCTTATTTTGGGGTAAAAATGAAGAAATTTCCCTTTTTTATGGCAAAAAGGTATACATTCCCTTTATTTTCGGGTAAAAAGGCAGAAATTCCCCGTTTTTTGGAGCAAAAGTGCAGAAATTCCCCTAATTTTGGGGCAAAAAGGCAGAAATTCCCCTTATTTTCTTGTAAAACTGCAGAAATTTCACTTATTTCGCGGCAAAATGGCACAAATTCCCCTTATTTTCGGCGAAAAAGGCAGAAAATCACCGTATTTTGGAGCAAAATTGCAAAAATTCACATAATTTTGGGGTAAAAAATACAGTAATTTTCTTTATTTTGGGGCAAAATGCAGAATCTCCCCTTATTTTAGGGCAAAATTGCAGAAATTTCCCTTATTTAGAGGCAAAAAACAGAAATTTCCTTTATTTTGGGGCAAAATTGCAGAAATTTCCCTTATTTTAGGGCAAAATTGCAGAAATTTCACTTATTTCAGAGAAAAAAAGCAAAAATTTTCTTATTTTGGGACAAAATGGCAGAAATTCCCATTATTTTGTGGCAAAAAGGCTGAAATTCATCTTATTTTGGGTTAAAATTGCAGATATTTCACATATTTCAAGGCAAAAAGGCAGAAATTCCCCTGATTTTGAGGTAAAACTGCAGAAATTTTACTTATTTCACAGCAAAGTTGCAGAAATTCTCCTTATTTTTGGCGAAAAAGGCAGAAAATACCTGTATTGTGGAGCAAAATTGCAGAAATTCACTTATTTTGGGGTAAAAAAATACAGTAATTTTCTTTATTTTAAGGCAAAAAGGCAGATATTCTTTTTATTTTGGGGCAAAAGGCAGAAATGCCCCTTATTTTAGGGCAAAATTGCAGAAATTTTCCTTATTTGGGGGCAAAAAACAGAAATTCCCCTTATTTTGGGGCAAAATTGCAGAATTTTCCCTTATTATGGGGAAAAATTGCAGAAATTTCCCTTATTTTAGGGCAAAATTGCAGAAATTTTACTTATTTCAAAGAAAAAAAGCAAAAATTTTTCTTATTTTGGGACAAAATAGCAGAAATTCCAATTATTTTGTGGCAAAAAGGCAGAAATTCACCTTATTTTGGGTTAAAATTGCAAATATTTCACATATTTCAGGGCAAAAACACAGAAATTTACCTTATTTTGGGGCAAAATTACAGAAAATTCACTTATTTCAGGGCAATAAGTCAGAAATTTTCCTTATTTAGGGCCAAAAACGAAAGAAATTCCCTTAGTTTTGGGGGAAAAAGACAGAAATTCCACTTATTTAGAGGCAAAAATTCAGAATTTCCCCTTATTTTGAAGCAAAAATGAAGAAATTTCCCCTTTTAATTGCAAAAAGATATGCATTCTCCTTATTTTCGGGCAAAAAGGCAGAAATTCCCCGTATTTTGGAGCAAAATTGCAGAAAATCCCCTAATTGTGGGGCAAAAAGGCAGAAATTCTCTATATGTTGGGGCAAAATACAGAAATTCTCCTTATTTTGGGGCAAAACTTAGAAATTCCACTTATTTAAAGGCAAAATGGCAGAAATTCCTCTTATTTTGGAGAAAAAATGAATAAATTTCCCTTTTTTATGGCAAAAAGGTATGCATTCCCCTTATTTTCGGGCAAAAAGGCAGAAATTCCCCATATTTTGGAGCAAAATTGCAGAAATTCCCCTAATTTTGGGACAAAAGGCAGAAATTCCCCTTATTTTAGAGTAAAATTGCAGAAATTTCAAATATTTCAGGGCAAAATGACAGAAATTCCCCTTATTTTGGGGCAAAAAGATGAAATCCCCAATTTTTTGCTAAAATTGAAGAAATTTTACTTATTTCGGGACAAAAAGGCAGAAATTCCACTTAATTTCGGGCAAAAAGGCAGAAATGACCCGTATTTTGGAGCAAAATTGCAGAAATTCCCCTATTATTGGTGCAAAAATGCAGAAATTCCATTTATTTTGTGGCAAAAAGGCAGAAATTCTCCATATTTTGGTGCAAAAATGCTGAAATTCCCCTTATTTTGAGGTAAAATGCTGAAATTCCACATATTTTGGGGCAAAGGCAGAAATTTCCCTTATTTTGAAGCAAAAAGGAACAAATTTCCCTTATTTTCGGGCAAAATAGTAGAAATTTCATTTATTTCAAGGCAAAAATTCAGAAATTCCTTTTATTTTGGGGCAAAAAGTAGCAATTTCTTTTATTATGGTACAAAATTGAAGAAATTTTCCTTATTTTGGAACAAAAAGGCAGAAATTCCCCATATTTTGGGGCAAAACGAGGTAATTCTTTTTATTTTGAGGTAAAATGCAGAAATTCCCTTTATTTAGAGGTAAAATGCAGAAATTACCCAAATATTTGGGGAAAATGCAGAAATTCCCTTTATTTTAGGGATAAAAGTCAGAAATTCCCCGTATTTTGAAGCAAAATTGCAGAAATTCTCATAATTTTCGGGCAAAAAGTCAGAAATTCTCCTTTTTTTGGAGCAAAAAGACAGAAAATTTCCTTTTTTCGGGAGCAAAAAGTCAGAAATTCCCCTTATTTTGGGGCAAAATTGCAGAAATTTCCTTTACATTTGAGCAAAATTGCAGAAATTTCCCTTATTTTGGGGCGAAATTGCAAAAATTTCACTTATTACAGAAAAAAGTTAGAAATTTTCTTATTTTGTGGCAGAAAGGCAGAAATTCCCCTTATTTTGAGGTAAAAAAGCTAAAGTTTCCCTTATTTTCGGGCAAAAAGTCAGAAATTCCCCTTATTTTTGGACAAAAATATAGAAATTTCGTTTATTTTTGGTGAAAAGGCAAAAATTTCACTTATTTCACGGCAAAGTGGCAGAAATTCCCCTTATTTTCGGCGAAAAAGGCAGAAAATCCCCGTATTTTGGAGCAAAATTGCAGAAATTCACTTATTTTGTGGTAAAAAATACAGTAATTTTCTTTATTTTGGGGCAAAAAGGCAGATATTCTCCTTATTTTGGGGCAAAAGGCAGAAATTCCTCTTATTTTAGGGCAAAATTGCAGAAATTTCCTTTATTTGGGGGTAAAAACAGAAATTCCCATTATTTTGGGGCAAAATTGCAGAAATTTCCCATATTATGGGGAAAAATTGCAGAAATTTCCCTTATTTCAGAGAAAAAAAGCAAAAATTTTTCTTATTTTGGGACAAAAAGTCAGAAATTCCCATTATTTGGGGGCAAAAAGGCAGAAATTCACCATATTTTGGGTTAAAATTGCAGATATTTCACATATTTCAGGGCAAAAAGGCAGAAATTTCCCTTATTAAAGGGAAAATTGCAGAAATTTCACTTATTTCAGGGTAATAAGTCAGAAATTTTCCTTATTTTTGGGCAAAAAAGACAGAAATTCCCTTAGTTTTGGGGGGAAAAGACAGAAATTCCACTTATTTAGAGGCAAAAAGGCAGAAATTCCCTTTATTTTGGAGAAAAAATGAAGACATTTCCCTTTTTTATGGCAAAAAGTATGCATTCCTTTTATTTTCGGGCAAAAAGGCAGAAATTCCCCGTATTTTGGAGCAAAAGTGAAGAAAATCCCCTAATTGTGGGGCAAAAGGCAGAAATTCTCTATATGTTGGGGCGAAATACAGAAATTCTCCTTATTTTGGGGCAAAACTCAGAAATTCCACTTATTTAGAGGCAAAATTGCAGAAATTCCTCGTATTTTGGAGCAAAAATGAAGAAATTTCCCTTTTTTATTGCAAAAAGTTATGCATTCCCCTTATTTTCGGGCAAAAAAGCAGAAATTCCCCGTATTTTGGAGCAAAATTGCAGAAAATCCCCTAATTGTGGGGCAAAAAGGCAAAAATTCTCTATATGTTGGGGCAAAATACAGAAATTCTCCTTATTTTGGGGCAAAACTCAGAAATTCCACTTATTTAGAGGCAAAATGGCAGAAATTACTCTTATTTTGGAGCAAAAATAAAGAAATTTCACTTTTTAATGGCAAAAGGTATGCATTCCCCTTATTTTCGGGCTAAAATGCAGAAATTCCCCGTATTTTGGAGCAAAATTGCAGAAATTCCCCTAATTGTGGGGAAAAAATGCAGAAATTCCCTATATGTTAGGGCAAAAAGACAGAAATTCTCCTTATTTTGGGGCAAAACTCAGAAATTCCACTTATTTTGGGGCAAAATTCATGAAATTTCCCTTATTTTAGGGCAAAATTGTAGAAATTTCACTTACTTTGGGGCAAAATTGCAGAAATTTCACTTATTTCAGGGAAAAAAGGCAGAAATTTTTTTTTTGGAGTAAAAAGTCAGAAATTCCTAATATTTTGTGGCAAAAATTCAGAAATTTCCCTTATTTTGAGGTAAAAATACTGAAATTCCCTTTATTTGGGGGCAAAAAGGCAGAAACTTCCCTTATTTTGGGGCAAAATTGCTGAAATTTCACTTATTTCAGGGGAAAAAAGCAGAATATTTCTTATTTTGGGGCACAATGGCAGAAATTTCCCATATTTTGGGGCAAAACTACAGAAATAACCATTATTTTGAGGTAAAAATGCTGAAATTCCCTTACTTGGAAGCAAAAAAGCAGAAATTTTCCTTATTTTGGGAAAAAATTGCAGAAATTTCACTTATTTAAGGGTAATATGTCAAAAATTTTTCTTATTTGGGGGCAAAAAAGACAGAAATTCTTCTTATTTTGGGGCAAAACTCAGAAATTCCACTTATTTTGGGGCAAAATTCCAGAAATTTCCCTTATTTTGGGGCAAAAATGCAGAAATTTCACTTATTTTGTGGCAAAATTGCAGAAATTTCTCTTATTTCAGGGAAAAAAACAGAAATTTTCTTATTTTGGGGAAAAAGGCAGAAATTTCTTTTATTTTGGTACAAAATTGTAGAAATTTTTCTTATTTTGGGCAAAAAGGCAGAAATTTCCCATATTTTGTGGCAAAAATGCAGAAATTCCCCTTATTTTGAGGTAAAAAGGCTGAAATTCCCCTTATTTTGCGGCAAAAATTCAGAAATTCTTCTTATTTTGGGTCAAAAAGCAGACATTTCCCTTATTTTGGGGAAAAATTTTAGAAATTTAACTTATTTTAGGGCAAAAATCAGAAATTCCCGTTATTTTGGGGCAAAAAGACAGAAATTCCGTATATTTTTGGAAAAATTCAGAAATTGCACTTATTTTGGGTCAAAAATGTGGCAAATCCCCTTATTTTGGGGTAAAAATGAAGAAATTTCCCTTTTTTATGGCAAAAAGTATACATTCCCTCTATTTTCAGGCAAAAAGGCAGAAATTCCCCGTATTTTGGAGCAAAATTGCAGAAATTCCCATAATTTTGGGGCAAAAATGCAGAGCTTCTTCTTATTTTGGGATAAAACTGCAGAAATTTCACTTATTTCGCGGAAAAATGGCAAAAATTCTCTTTATTTTCGGCGAAAAAGTGAGAAAATCCCCGTATTTTGAGACAAAATTGCAGAAATTCACCTAATTTTGGGGTAAAACATGCAGTAATTTTCTTTATTTCGGGGCAAAAAGGCAGAAATTCCTTTGATTTTGGGGCAAAAGGCAGAAATTCCCCTTATTTATGGCAAAATTGCAGAAATTTTTCTTATTTGGCGACAAAAAACAGAAATTCCCTTTATTTTGGGGCAAAATTGCAGAAAATACCTTTATTATGGGGAAAATTGCAGAAATTTCTTTTCTTTTAAGGCAAAATTGCAGAAATTTCACTTATTTCAGGGCATAATTCAAAAATTCCTTTTATTTTGGGGCAAAAAGACAGAAATTCCGTTTATTTTTGGGTAAAAAGGCAGAAATTTCACTTATTTTGAAGAAATAAGTCAGAAATTCCTCTTATTTTGGGGCAAAAATGAAGAAATTTCCCTTTTTTTGTGGCAAAAGGTATACATACCCATTATTTTCGGGCAAAAAAGCAGAAATACCCAGTATAATTGCAGAAATTCCCCTAATTGTGGGGCAAAAATGCAGAAATTCCTTATATGTTCGGGCAAAAAGACAGAAATTCCACTTATTTTGGGGCAAAATTTCAGAAATTTCACTTATTTTGGGGCAAAATTCCAGAAATTTCACATATTTCAGGGTAAAGAAGCAGAAATTTTTCGTATTTTGGAGCACAATGGCAGAAATTCTTAATATTTTGTGGCAAAAAATGCAGAAATTCCCCTTATTTTGAGGTAAAAAGGCTGAAATACCCCTTTATTTGGGGCAAAAAGGCAGAAATTTCCCTTATTTTGGGGCAAAAACACAGAAATTCCCTTTATTTTGTGGCAAAAAGGCAGAAATTTCTTTCATTTTGGGCAAAATTGCAGAAATTTCACTTATTTCAGGGCATAATTCAAAATTTTTTTTTATTTTGAGGCAAAAATCAGAAATTCCATTTATTTTTGGGTAAAAAGGCAGTAATTTCACTTATTTTGAAGTAAAAAGGCAAAAATTTTTCATATTTTGGGGCAAAAATGAAGAAATTTCCTTTTTTTGAGGCAAAAGGTATACATTCCCCTTATTTTCGGGCTAAAAGGCCGAAATTCCCCGTATTTTGGAGCAAAATTGCAGAAATTCCCCTAAATGTGGGACAAAAAAGCAGAAATTTCCTATATGTTAAGGAAAAAAGACAGAAATTCTCCTTATTTTGGGGAAAAATTCAGAAATTCCACTTATTTAGGGGCAAAATTCCAGTAATTTCCCTTATTTTTGGGCAAAATTGAAGAAATTTCACTTATTTTGGGGTAAAATTGCAGAAATTTCACTTATTTCAGGGAAAAAAGGCAGAAATTTTCCTTATTTTGGGGCAAAAAAGCAGAAATTCCTAATATTATGTGGCAAAAATGCAGAAATTCCTTTTATTTTGAGGTAAAAAGTCTGAAATTCCCCTTATTTGGGGGCAAAACGGCAGAAATTTCCCTTATTTTGTGGCAAAATTGCAGAAATTTCACTTATTTCAGAGCATAAGTAAGAAATTTTCCTTATTTTGTGGCAGAAAAGACAGAAATTCCCTTTGTTTTGGGGGAAAAAGGCAGAAATTCCACTTATTTAGAGGCAAAAAGTCAGAAATTCCCCTTATTTTGGAGCAAAAATAAAGAAATTTCCCTTTTTTATGGCAAAAAGTTATGCATTCTTCTTATTTTCGGGCAATAAGGCAGAAATTCCCCGTATTTTGGAGCAAAATTGCAGAAATTCCCCTAATTGTCGGGCAAAAAGGCAGAAATTCCCTATATGTTCGGGCAAAAAGACAGAAATTCTCCTTTTTTTGGGGCAAAACTCAGAAATTCCACTTATTTTGGAGCAAAATTCCAGAAATTTCCCTAATTTTGGGGCAAAATTGAAGAAATTTCACTTATTATGGGGCAAAATTGCAGAAATTTCACTTATTTCAGAAAAAAATGCAGAAATTTTCTTATTTTGGGGAAAAGGCAGAAATTTCTTTTATTTTGGTACAAAATTGCAGAAATTTTTCTTAATTTGGGGCAAAGAGGCAGAAATTTCCTATAGTTTGGGCCAAAAATGCAGAAATACCCCTTATTTTGAGGTAAAAATGCTGAAATTCCCTGTATTTGGGGGCAAAAAGGCAGAAATTTCCCTTATTTTGGGGCAAAATTGCAGAAATTTCACTTTTTTTAGGGTATTAAGTCAGAAATTTTCCTATTTTAGGGCAATAAAGACAGAAATTTTCTTTGTTTTGGGGGAAAATACAGAAATTACACTTATTTAGAGGCAAAAAACAGAAATTCCCCTTATTTTAGAGCAAAAATGAAGAAATTTCCCTTTTTTGTGGCAAAAGGTATACATTCCCCTTATTTTCGGGCTAAAAAGCAGAAATTCCCCATATTTTGGAGCAAAATTGCAGAAATTCCTCTAATTGTGGGGCAAAAAGGCAGAAATTCCTTATATGTTAGTGCAAAAAGTCAGAAATTCTCTTTATTTTGGGCCAAAATCAGAAATTCCACTTATTTTGGGGCAAAATTGCAGAAATTTCACTTATTTTGGAGTAAAAAAATACAGTAATTTTCTTTTTTGGGGGGCAAAAAGGCAGATATTCTCCTTATTTTGGGGCAAAAGGCAGAAATTCCCCTTATATTAGGGCAAAATTGCAGAAATTTTCCTTATTTGGGGGCAAAAAACAGAAATTCCCCTTATTTTGGGTCAAAATTGCAGAAATTTCCATTATTATGGGAAAAAATTGCAGAAATTTCTCTTATTTTAGAGCAAAATTGCAGAAATTTCACTTATTTCAGAGAAAAAAAGCAAAAATTTTTCTTATTTTGGGACAAAATAGCAGAAATTCCAATTATTTTGTGGCAAAAGGCAGAAATTCTCTTTATTTTGGGTTAAAATTGCAAATATTTCACATATTTCAGGGCAAAAAGACAGAAATTTACCTTATTTTTGGGCAAAATTGCAGAAATTTCACTTATTTCAGGGTAATAAGTCAGAAATTTTCCTTATTTTGGGCCAAAAAAGAAAGAAATTCCCTTAGTTTGGGGGGAAAAAGACAGAAATTCCACTTATTTAGAGGCAAAAAGTGAGAAAATCCCCTTATTTTGAAGCAACAATGAAGAAATTTCCCTTTTTAATTGCAAAAAGATATGCATTCTCCTTATTTTCGGGCAAAAAGGCAGAAATTCCCCGTATTTTGGAGCAAAATTGCAGAAAATCCCCTAATTGTGGGGCAAAAAGGCAGAAATTCTCTATATGTTGGGGCAAAATACAGAAATTCTCCTTATTTTGGGGCAAAACTCAGAAATTCCACTTATTTAGAGGAAAAATGGCAGAATTTCCTCTTATTTTGTCGCAAAAATGAAGAAATTTCCCTTTTTTATGGCAAAAAGGTATGCATTCCCCTTATTTTCGGGCAAAAAGGCAGAAATTCCCCGTATTTTGGAGCAAAATTGCAGAAATTCCCCTAATTTTGGGACAAAAGGCAGAAATTCCCCTTATTTTGGAGTAAAATTGCAGATATTTCAAATATTTCAGGGCAAAATGACAGAAATTCCTCTTATTTTGGGGCAAAAAGATGAAATCCCTAATTTTTGGCTATAATTGAAGAAATTTCACTTATTTCGGGACAAAAAGGCAGAAATTCCACTTAATTTCGGGCAAAAAGGCAGAAATGACCCGTATTTTGGAGCAAAATTGCAGAAATTCCCCTAATATTGGTGCAAAAATGCAGAAATTCCATTTATTTTGGGGCAAAAAGGCAAAAATTCTCCATATTTTGTTGCAAAAATTCTGAAATTCCCCTTATTTTGAGGTAAAATGCTGAAATTCCACATATTTTGGGGCAAAGGCAGAAATTCCCTTTATTTTGAAGCAATAAGGCACAAATTTCCCTTATTTTTGGGCAAAATAGTAGAAATTTCATTTATTTCAAAGCAAAAATTCAGAAATTCCCCTTATTTTGGGGCAAAAATTAGAAATTTCTTTTATTATGGTACAAAATTGAAGAAATTTTCCTTATTTTGGAACAAAAAGGCAGAAATTCCCCATAATTTGGGGCAAAACGCAGAAATTCTTCTTATTTTGAGGTAAAATGCAGAAATTCCCTTTATTTAGAGGTAAAATGCAGAAATTACCCAAATATTGGGGGAAAATGCAGAAATTCCCTTTATTTTGGGAATAAAAGGCAGAAATTCCCCGTATTTTGAAGCAAAATTGCAGAAATTCTCATAATTTTCGGGCAAAAAGTCAGAAATTCACCTTATTTTGGGGCAAAATTGCAGAAATTTCCTTTACATTTGAGCAAAATTGCAGAAATTTCCCTTATTTTGGGGCAAAATTGCAAAAATTTCACTTATTACAGAAAAAAGGTAGAAATTTTCTTATTTCGTGGCAGAAAGGCAGAAATTCCCCTTATTTTGGGGTAAAAAGGCTAAAATTCCCTTATTTTCGGGCAAAAAGTCAGAAATTCCCCTTATTTTGGGGCAAAAATACAGAAATTTCGTTTATTTTTGGTGAAAAGGCAAAAATTTCACTTATTTCACGGTAAAGTGGCAGAAATTCCCCTTATTTTCGGCGAAAAAGGCAGAAAATCCCCGTAGTTTGGAGCAAAATTGCAGAAATTCACTTATTTTGTGGTAAAAAATACAGTAATTTTCTTTATTTTGGGGCAAAAAGGCAGATATTCTCCTTATTTTGGGGCAAAAGGCAGAAATTCCTCTTTTTTTAGGGCAAAATTGCAGAAATTTCCTTTATTTGGGGGCAAAAACAGAAATTCCCATTATTTTGGGGCAAGATTGCAGAAATTTCCCATATTATGGGGAAAAATTGCAGAAATTTCCCTTATTTTAGGGCAAAATTGCAGAAATTTCACTTATTTCAGAGAAAAAAAATAAAAATTTTTCTTATTTTGGGACAAAAAGTCAGAAATTCCCATTATTTTGGGGCAAAAAGGCAGAAATTCACCATATTTTGGGTTAAAATTGCAGATATTTCACATATTTCAGGGCAAAAAGGCAGAAATTTCCTTTATTAGGGGAAAAATTGCAGAAATTTCACTTATTTCAGGGTAATAAGTCAGAAATTTTCCTTATTTTTGGGCAAAAAAGACAGAAATTCCCTTCGTTTTGGGGGAAAAAGACAGAAATTCCACTTATTTAGAGGCAAAAAGGCAGAAATTCCCCTTATTTTGGAGCAAAAATGAAGACATTTCCCTTTTTTATGGCAAAAAAGGATGCATTCCACTTATTTTCGGGCAAAAAGGCAGAAATTCCCCGTATTTTTGAGCAAAAGTGCAGAAAATACCCTAATTGTGGGGCAAATAGGCAGAAATTCTCTATATGTTGGGGCAAAATAGAGAAATTCTCCTTATTTTGAGGCAAAACTCAGAAATTCCACTTATTTAGAGGCAAAATGGCAGAAATTCCTCGTATTTTGGAGCAAAAATGAAGAAATTTCCCTTTTTTATTGCAAAAAGGTATGCATTCCCCTTATTTTCGGGCAAAAAAGCAGAAATTCCCCGTATTTTGGAGCAAAATTGCAGAAAATCCCCTAATTGTGGGGCAAAAGCAGAAATTCTCTATATGTTGGGGCAAAATACAGAAATTCTCCTTATTTTGGGGCAAAACTCAGAAATTCCACTTATTTAGAGGCAAAATGGCAGAAATTCCTCGTATTTTGGAGCAAAAATGAAGAAATTTCCCTTTTTAATGGCAAAAGGTATGCATTCCCCTTATTTTCGGGCTAAAAAGCAGAAATTCCCCGAATTTTGGAGCAAAATTGCAGAAATTCCCCGAATTGTGTTGCAAAAAGGCAGAAATTCTCTATATTTTGGGGCAAAAAGACATAAATTCTCCTTATTTTGGGGCAAAACTCAGAAATTCCACTTATTTTGGTGCAAAATTTCAAAAATTTCCCTTATTTTGGGGCAAAATTGCAGAAATTCCCCTTATTTTGAGGTAAACAGAAGGAAATTCCCCTTATTTGGGAGCCAAAAGGCAGAAATTTCCCTTATTTTGGGGGAAAATTGCAGAAATTTCACTTATTTCAGGGTAATAAGTCAGAAATTTTTTTTATTTTGGGGCAAAAAAGACAGAAATTCCCTTTGTTTTGGGGGAAAAAGACAGAAATTCCACTTATTTAGAGGCAAAAAAGCAGAAATTCCCCTTATTTTGGAGCAAAAATGAAGAAATTTCCCTTTTTTATGGCAAGAAGTTATGCATTCTTCTTATTTTCTGGCAAAAAGGAAGAAATTCTCCGTATTTTAGAGCAAAATTGCCGAAATTCCCCTAATTGTGGGGCAAAAAGGCAGAAATTCCCTATATGTTTGAGCAAAAAGACAGAAATTCTCCTTATTTGGGGCAAAACTCATAAATTCCACTTATTTTGGGGCAAAATTCCAGAAATTTCCCTTATTTTGGGGCAAAATTGCAGAAATTTCACTTATTTTGTGGCAAAATTGCAGAAATTTCTCTTATTTCAGGGAAAAAAACAGAAATTTTCTTATTTTGGGGAAAAAGGCAGAAATTTCTTTTATTTTGATACAAAATTGTAGAAATTTTTCTTATTTTGGGCAAAAAGGCAGAAATTTCCCATATTTTGTGGCAAAAATTCAGAAATTCTCCTTATTTTGAGGTAAAAAGGCTGAAATTCCCCTTATTTTGGGGCAAAAAGTCAGAAATTCTTCTTATTTTGGGTCAAAAAGCAGACATTTCCCTTATTTTGGGGAAAAATTTTAGAAATTTAACTTATTTTAGGGCAAAAATCAGAAATTCCCGTTATTTTGGGGCAAAAAGACAGAAATTCCGTATATTTTTGGGAAAATCCAGAAATTGCACTTATTTTGGGTCAAAAAGGTGGCAAATCCCCTTATTTTGGGGTAAAAATGAAGAAATTACCCTTTTTTATGGCAAAAGGTATACATTCCCTCTATTTTCGGGCAAAAAGGCAGAAATTCCCCGTATTTTGGAGCAAAATTGCAGAAATTCCCATAATTTTGGGGCAAAAATGCAGAGCTTCCCCTTATTTTGGGGTAAAACTGCAGAAATTTCACTTATTTCGCGGAAAAATGGCAAATTTCCCTTTATTTTCGGCGAAAAAGTGAGAAAATCCCCGTATTTTGAGACAAAATTGCAGAAATTCACCTAATTTTGGGGTAAAACATGCAGAAATTTTCTTTATTTCGGGGCAAAAAGGCAGAAATTCCTTTTATTTTGGGGCAAAAGGCAGAAATTCCCCTTATTTATGGCAAAATCGCAGAAATTTCCCTTATTTGGCGACAAAAAACAGAAATTCCTTTTATTTTGGGGCAAAATTGCAGAAAATTCCTTTATTATAAGAAAAAATTGCAGAAATTTCTTTTCTTTTGGGGCAAAATTGCAGAAATTTTACTTATTTCAGGGCATAATTCAAAAATTCCATTTATTTTGGGGCAAAAAGACAGAAATTCCATTTATTTTTGGGTAAAAAGGCAGAAATTTCACTTATTTTGAAGAAATAAGTCAGAAATTCCTCTTATATTGGGGCAAAAATGAAGAAATATCCCTTTTTTGTGGCAAAAGGTATACATACCCATTATTTTCGGGCAAAAAAGCAGAAATACCCAGTATTTTGGAGCTAAATTGCAGAAATTCCCCAAATTGTGGGGCAAAAATGAAGAAATTCCCTATATGTTGGGGCAAAAAAACAGAAATTCTCCTTATTTTCGAGGAAAACTCAGAAATTCCACTTATTTTGGGGCAAAATTCCAAAAATTTCCTTTATTTTGGGGCAAAATTGCAGAAATTTCACTTATTTTGGGTCAAAATTGCAGAAATTTCACATATTTCAGGGTAAAGAAGCAGAAATTTTCCGTATTTTGGAGCACAATGGCAGAAATTCTTAATATTTTGTGGCAAAAAATGCAGAAATTCCCTTTATTTTGAGGTAAAAAGTCTGAAATTCCCCTTACTTGGGGGCAAAAATGCAGAAATTTCTTTTATTTTGGGGCAAAAACACAGAAATTCCCTTTATTTTGTGGCAAAAAGGCAGAAATTTTTTTTATTTTGGGGCAAAATTGCAGAAATTTCACTTATTTCAGGGCATAATTCAAATTTTTTTTTTATTTTGAGGCAAAAATCAGAAATTCCGTTTATTTTGGGGTAAAAAGGCAGTAATATCACTTATTTTGAAGTAAAAAGGCAGAAATTTTTCTTATTATGGGGCAAAAATCAAGAAATTTTCCTTTTTTTGAGGCAAAAGGTATACATTCCTTTTATTTTCGGGCTAAAAGGCAGAAATTCCCCGTATTTTGGAGCAAAATTGCAGAAATTCCCCTAAATGTGGGACAAATAAGCAGAAATTTCCTATATGTTAAGGAAAAAACAGAAATTCTCCTTATTTTGGGGAAAAATTCAGAAATTCCATTTATTTTGGGGCAAAATTCCAGAAATTTCCCTTATTTTTGGGCAAAATTGAAGAAATTTCACTTATTTTGGGGTAAAATTGCAGAAATTTCACTTATTTCAGGGAAAAAAGGCAGAAATTTTCCTTATTTTGGGGCAAAAAGACAGAAATTCCTAATATTTTGTGGCAAAAATGCAGAAATTCCTTTTATTTTGAGGTAAAAAGGCTGAAATTCCCCTTATTTGTGGGCAAAACGGCAGAAATTTCCCTTATTTTGTGGCAAAATTGCAGAAATTTCACTTATTTCAGGGCATAAGTTCGAAATTTTCCTTATTTTGTGGCAGAAAAGACAGAAATTCCCTTTGTTTTGGGGGAAAAAGACAGAAATTCCACTTATTTAGAGGCAAAAAGTCAGAAATTCCCCTTATTTTGGAGCAAAAATAAAGAAATTTCCCTTTTATATGGCAAAAAGTTATGCATTCTTCTTATTTTCAGGCAAAAAGGCAGAAATTCCCCGTATTTTGGAGCAAAATTGCAGAAATTCCCCTAATTGTGGGGCAAAAAGGCAGAAAATCCCTATATGTTCGCGCAAAAAGACAGAAATTCTCCTTTTTTTGGGGCAAAACTCAGAAATTCCACTTATTTTGGGGCAAAATTCCAGAAATTTCCCTTATTTTAGGGCAAAATTGAAGAAATTTCACTTATTTTGGGGCAAAATTGCAGAAATTTCACTTATTTCAGAAAAAAATGCAGAAATTTTCTTATTTTGGGGAAAAGGCAGAGATTTCTTTTATTTTGGTACAAAATTGCAGAAATTTTTCTTAATTTGGGGCAAAGAGGCAGAAATTTCCTATAGTTTGGGCCAAAAAAGCAGAAATTCCTCTTATTTTGAGGTAAAAATGCTGAAATTCCCTGTATTTGGGGGCAAAAAGGCAGAAATTTCCCTTATTTTGTGGCAAAATTGCAGAAATTTCACTTATTTCAGGGTAATAAGTCAGAAATTTTTCTATTTTGGGGCAATAAAGACAGAAATTTTCTTTGTTTTGGGGGAAAATAGAGAAATTACACTTATTTAGAGGCAAAAAAGCAGAAATTCCCCTTATTTTGGAGCAAAAATGAAGAAATTTTCTTTTTTTGTGGCAAAAGGTATACATTCCCCTTATTTTCGGGCTAAAAAGCAGAAATTCCCCATATTTTAAAGTAAAATTGCAGAAATTCCTCTAATTGTGGGGCAAAAAGGCAGAAATTCCTTATATGTTAGTGCAAAACGTCAGAAATACTCCTTATTTTGGGGCAAAATCAAAAATTCCACTTATTTTGGGGCAAAATTGCAGAAATTTCACTTATTTTAAGGCATAATTGCAGAAATTTCACTTATTTCAGGAAAAAAGGCAGAATTTTTTCTTATTTTAGGGCAAAAGGGCAGAAATTCCTAATATTGTGTGGCAAAAAATGCAGAAATTCTCCTTATTTTGAGGTAAAAAAGCTGAAATTCCCCTTTTTGTGGGCAAAAAGGCAGAAATTTCTCTTATTTGTGGGAAAAAAAGCAAAAATTTCCCTTATTTTGGGGCAAAATTGCAGAAATTTCACTTATTTCAGGGTAATAAGAAAGAAATTTTCCTTATTTTGGGGCAAAAAAGACAGAAATTCCCTTTGTTTTGGGGGAAAAAGACAGAAATTCCACTTATTTAGAGGCAAAAAAGCAGAAATTCCCCTTATTTTGGAGCAAAAATGAAGAAATTTCCATTTTTTATGGCAAAAAGTATGCATTCTTCTTATTTTCGGGCAAAAAAGCAGAAATTCCTCGTACTTAGGAGCAAAATTGCAGAAATTCCCATAATTGTGTGGCAAAAAGGCAGAAATTCTCTCTATGTTGGGGCAAAAAGACAGAAATTCTCCTTATTGTGGGGCAAAGCTCAGAAATTCCACTTATTTTGGGGCAAAATTTCAGAAATTTCCTTTATTTTTGGGCAAAATTGCAGAAATTTTACTTATTTTGGGCAAAAAGTCAGAAATTTCCCAAATTTTTGGGGCAAAAATGCAGAAATTCCCCTTATTTTGAGGTAAAAAGGCTGAAATTCTCGCTATTTTGGGGCAAAAAGCAGAAATTCCCCTTATTTGGGGGCAAAAGGCAGACATTTCCCTTATTTTGGGGAAAAATTTTAGAAATTTAACTTTTTTAAGGGCAAAAAGTCAGAAATTCCCCTTATTTTGGGGCAAAAAGACAGAAATTCCGTTTATTTTTTGGGAAAAGTCAGAAATTGCACTTATTTTGAGTCAAAAAGGCGGAAAATCCCCTTATTTTGGGGTAAAAATGAAGAAATTTCCCTTTTTTATGGCAAAAAGGTATACATTCCCTTTATTTTCGAGTAAAAGGCAGAAATTCCCAGTATTTTGGAGCAAAATTGCAGAAATTCTCCTAATTTTATGGCAAAAATGCAGGGCTTCCTCTTTATTTTGGGGTAAAACTTCAGAAATTTCACTTATTTCGCGGCAAAATTGCAGAAATTCCCTTTATTTTCGGCAAAAAAGGCAGAAAATCCCCGTATTTTGGAGCAAAATTGAAGAAGTTCACCTAAATTTGGGGTAAAACATGCAGTAATTTTCTTTATTTTGGGGCAAAAAGGCAGAAATTCTTTTTATTTTGGGGCAAAAGGCAGAAATTCCCCTTATTTTAGGGCAAAATTGCAGAAATTTCTCTTAATTGGGGACAAAAAACAGAAATTCCCTTTATTTTGGGGCAAAATTGCAGAAAATTACTTTATTATGGGGAAAAATTGCAGAAATTTTATTTTATTTTATGACAAAATTGTAGAAATTTCACTTATTTCAGAGAAAAAAAGCAAAAATTTTTTTATTTTAGGGCAAAAATGCAGAAATTCCCATTATTTTGGGGCAAAAACGCAGAAATTCACCTTATTTTGGGGTAAAATTGCAGACATTTCACATATTTCAGGGCAAAAAGGCAGAAATTCCCCTTTTTTGGAAGCAAAATGGCAGAAATTCCCCGTAATTTGGAGAAAAATTGCAGAAATTTCCCTTGTTTGGGGGCAAAAAGGCAGAAAATCTCTTTAATTTCGGGCAAAAAGGCAGAAATTCCCTGTATTTGGAGCAATATTGCAGAAATTCCCCTAATATTGGGGCAAAAATGCAAAAATTCCCTTTATTTGGGACAAATCGGCAGAAGTTCCCCTTATTTTCGGGAAAAGAGGCAGAAATTCCCTGTATTTATAGCAAAATTGCAGATACTCTCCTTATTTTGGGGCAAAAGGCAGAAATTCCCTTTATTTTGGGGCAAAAATGCAGAAATTCTTTTTATTTCGGGGCAAAAATCAGAAATTTACCTTATTTTGGGGCAAAATTTTAGAAATTTCTTTTATTTTGGAACAGAATTGCAGAAATTTTTCTTATTTTGTGGCAAAAAGACAGAAATTTTCCATATTTTGGTGCAAAAAGGCTGAAATTCCCATTATTTTGAGGTAAAATGCTGAAATTCCCCATATTTTGGGGCAAAAAGGCAGAAATTCCCCTCATTTTGGGGCAAAGATGCAAAAATTTCCCCTTTTTTCGGGCAAATTGCAGAAATTTCATTTATTTCAGGGCAAAAAGTCAGAAATTACTTTTATTTTGG
Organism: Micromys minutus; assembly: GCF_963924665.1. NCBI lineage: Eukaryota > Metazoa > Chordata > Mammalia > Rodentia > Muridae > Micromys > Micromys minutus. The sequence goes on along the minus strand of NW_027667806.1, from coordinate 645,785 downwards.
GGCAAAAAGCAGAAATTTCTTTTATTTTGGTACAAAATTGAAGAAATTTTCCTTATTTTGGAACAAAAAGTCAGAAATTCCCCATATTTTGAAGAAAAGGCATAAATTCCCCTTATTTTGAGGTAAAAAGGCTGAAATTCTCGTTATTTTGGGGCAAAAAGGCAGAAATTCCCCATATTTTGAAGCAAAATTGCACATATTCCTCTAATTTTGAGGAAAAATGCAGAAATTCACATTATTTTGGGGCAAAAAGACAGAAATTCTCCTTATTTCAGGGCAAAACGTCAGAAATTCCCCTTATATTGGGGCAAAATTGCAGAAATCTCCTTTATTTTGGGTCAAAATTACAGAAATTTCACTTATTTCAGGGAAAAAACGCAGAAATTCCCCTTATTTTGGGGCAAAAACACAGAAATTCCCCTTATTTTGTTGCAAAAATGCAGAATTTTTCCTTATTTTGGGGATAAATTGTAGAAATTTCACTTATTTCAGGGAAAATTCAAAAATTCCTTTAATTTTGGGGCAAAAAAACAGAAATTCCGTTTATTTTAGGGTAAAAAGTCAGAAATTTTACTTATTTTGAGGTAAAAAGGCCAAAATTCCTTTTATTGTGGGGCAAAAATGAAGAAATTTCCCTTTTTTGTGGCAAAAGGTATACATTCCCCTTATTTTTGGGCTAAAAAGTAGAAATTCCCCGTATTTTGAAGCAAAATTGCAGAAATTCTTCTAATTGTGGAGCAAAAATGCAGAAATTCCCTATATGTTGGGGCAAAAAGACAGAAATTCTCCTTACTTTGGGGCAAAACTCAGAAATTCCTCTTATTTTGGGGCTAAATTGCAGAAATTTCCCTCATTTTGGGGCAAAATTGCAGAAATTTCACTTATTTCAGGGTAATAAGAAAGAAATTTTCCTTATTTTGGGGCAAAAAAGACAGAAATTCCCTTTGTTTTGGGGGAAAAAGACAGAAATTCCACTTATTTAGAGGCAAAAGAGCAGAAATTCCCCTTATTTTGGAGCAAAAATGAAGAAATTTCCATTTTTTATGGCAAAAAGTTATGCATTCTTCTTATTTTCGGGCAAAAAAGCAGAAATTCCTCGTATTTAGGAGCAAAATTGCAGAAATTCCCCTAATTGTGGGGCAAAAAGGCAGAAAATCTCTCTATGTTGGGGCAAAAAGACAGAAATTCTCCTTATTGTGGGGCAAAGCTCAGAAATTCCACTTATTTTGGGGCAAAATTTCAGAAATTTCCTTTATTTTTGGGCAAAATTGCAGAAATTTCACTTATTTTGGGCAAAAAGTCAGAAATTTCCCAAATTTTTGAGGCAAAAATGCAGAAATTCCCCTTATTTTTAGGTAAAAAGGCTGAAATTCTCGCTATTTTGGGGCAAAAAAGCAGAAATTCCCCTTATTTTGGGGCAAAAGGCAGACATTTCCCTTATTTTGGGGAAAAATTTTAGAAATTTAACTTTTTTAAGGGCAAAAAGTCAGAAATTCCCCTTATTTTGGGGCAAAAATACAGAAATTCAGTTTATTTTTTGGGAAAAGTCTGAAATTGCACTTATTTTGAGTCAAAAAGGCGGAAAATCCCCTTATTTTGGGGTAAAAATGAAGAAATTTCCCTTTTTTATGGCAAAAAGGTATACATTCCCTTTATTTTCGGGCAAAAAGACAGAGATTCCCAGTATTTTGGAGCAAAATTGCAGAAATTCCCCTAATTTTATGGCAAAAATGCAGGGCTTCCCCTTTATTTTGGGGTAAAACTGCAGAAATTTCACTTATTTCGCGGCAAAATTGCAGAAATTCCCTTTATTTTCGGCAAAAAAGGCAGAAAATCCCCGTATTTTGGAGCAAAATTGAAGAAGTTCACCTAAATTTGGGGTAAAACATGCAGTAATTTTCTTTATTTTGGGGCAAAAAGGCAGAAATTCTTTTTATTTTGGGGCAAAAGGCAGAAATTCCCCTTATTTTAGGGCAAAATTGCAGAAATTTCTCTTAATTGGGGACAAAAAACAGAAATTCCCTTTATTTTGGGGCAAAATTGCAGAAAATTACTTTATTATGGGGAAAAATTGCAGAAATTTTATTTTATTTTATGACAAAATTGTAGAAATTTCACTTATTTCAGAGAAAAAAAGCAAAAATTTTTTTATTTTAGGGCAAAAATGCAGAAATTCCCATTATTTTGGGGCAAAAACGCAGAAATTCACCTTATTTTGGGGTAAAATTGCAGACATTTCACATATTTCAGGGCAAAAAGGCAGAAATTCCCCTTTTTTGGAAGCAAAATGGCAGAAATTCCCCGTAATTTGGAGAAAAATTGCAGAAATTTCCCTTGTTTGGGGGCAAAAAGGCAGAAAATCTCTTTAATTTCGGGCAAAAAGGCAGAAATTCCCTGTATTTGGAGCAATATTGCAGAAATTCCCCTAATATTGGGGCAAAAATGCAAAAATTCCCTTTATTTGGGACAAATCGGCAGAAGTTCCCCTTATTTTCGGGAAAAGAGGCAGAAATTCCCTGTATTTATAGCAAAATTGCAGATACTCTCCTTATTTTGGGGCAAAAGGCAGAAATTCCCTTTATTTTGGGGCAAAAATGCAGAAATTCTTTTTATTTCGGGGCAAAAATCAGAAATTTACCTTATTTTGGGGCAAAATTTTAGAAATTTCTTTTATTTTGGAACAGAATTGCAGAAATTTTTCTTATTTTGTGGCAAAAAGACAGAAATTTTCCATATTTTGGTGCAAAAAGGCTGAAATTCCCATTATTTTGAGGTAAAATGCTGAAATTCCCCATATTTTGGGGCAAAAAGGCAGAAATTCCCCTCATTTTGGGGCAAAGATGCAAAAATTTCCCCTTTTTTCGGGCAAATTGCAGAAATTTCATTTATTTCAGGGCAAAAAGTCAGAAATTACTTTTATTTTGGGGCAAAAAGCAGAAATTTCTTTTATTTTGGTACAAAATTGAAGAAATTTTCCTTATTTTGGAACAAAAAGTCAGAAATTCCCCATATTTTGAAGAAAAGGCATAAATTCCCCTTATTTTGAGGTAAAAAGGCTGAAATTCTCGTTATTTTGGGGCAAAAAGGCAGAAATTCCCCATATTTTGAAGCAAAATTGCACATATTCCTCTAATTTTGAGGAAAAATGCAGAAATTCACATTATTTTGGGGCAAAAAGACAGAAATTCTCCTTATTTCAGGGCAAAACGTCAGAAATTCCCCTTATATTGGGGCAAAATTGCAGAAATCTCCTTTATTTTGGGTCAAAATTACAGAAATTTCACTTATTTCAGGGAAAAAACGCAGAAATTCCCCTTATTTTGGGGCAAAAACACAGAAATTCCCCTTATTTTGTTGCAAAAATGCAGAATTTTTCCTTATTTTGGGGATAAATTGTAGAAATTTCACTTATTTCAGGGAAAATTCAAAAATTCCTTTAATTTTGGGGCAAAAAAACAGAAATTCCGTTTATTTTAGGGTAAAAAGTCAGAAATTTTACTTATTTTGAGGTAAAAAGGCCAAAATTCCTTTTATTGTGGGGCAAAAATGAAGAAATTTCCCTTTTTTGTGGCAAAAGGTATACATTCCCCTTATTTTTGGGCTAAAAAGTAGAAATTCCCCGTATTTTGAAGCAAAATTGCAGAAATTCTTCTAATTGTGGAGCAAAAATGCAGAAATTCCCTATATGTTGGGGCAAAAAGACAGAAATTCTCCTTACTTTGGGGCAAAACTCAGAAATTCCTCTTATTTTGGGGCTAAATTGCAGAAATTTCCCTCATTTTGGGGCAAAATTGCAGAAATTTCACTTATTTCAGGGTAATAAGAAAGAAATTTTCCTTATTTTGGGGCAAAAAAGACAGAAATTCCCTTTGTTTTGGGGGAAAAAGACAGAAATTCCACTTATTTAGAGGCAAAAGAGCAGAAATTCCCCTTATTTTGGAGCAAAAATGAAGAAATTTCCATTTTTTATGGCAAAAAGTTATGCATTCTTCTTATTTTCGGGCAAAAAAGCAGAAATTCCTCGTATTTAGGAGCAAAATTGCAGAAATTCCCCTAATTGTGGGGCAAAAAGGCAGAAAATCTCTCTATGTTGGGGCAAAAAGACAGAAATTCTCCTTATTGTGGGGCAAAGCTCAGAAATTCCACTTATTTTGGGGCAAAATTTCAGAAATTTCCTTTATTTTTGGGCAAAATTGCAGAAATTTCACTTATTTTGGGCAAAAAGTCAGAAATTTCCCAAATTTTTGAGGCAAAAATGCAGAAATTCCCCTTATTTTTAGGTAAAAAGGCTGAAATTCTCGCTATTTTGGGGCAAAAAAGCAGAAATTCCCCTTATTTTGGGGCAAAAGGCAGACATTTCCCTTATTTTGGGGAAAAATTTTAGAAATTTAACTTTTTTAAGGGCAAAAAGTCAGAAATTCCCCTTATTTTGGGGCAAAAATACAGAAATTCAGTTTATTTTTTGGGAAAAGTCTGAAATTGCACTTATTTTGAGTCAAAAAGGCGGAAAATCCCCTTATTTTGGGGTAAAAATGAAGAAATTTCCCTTTTTTATGGCAAAAAGGTATACATTCCCTTTATTTTCGGGCAAAAAGACAGAGATTCCCAGTATTTTGGAGCAAAATTGCAGAAATTCCCCTAATTTTATGGCAAAAATGCAGGGCTTCCCCTTTATTTTGGGGTAAAACTGCAGAAATTTCACTTATTTCGCGGCAAAATTGCAAAAATTCCCTTTATTTTCGGCGAAAAAGGCAGAAAATCCCCGTATTTTGGAGCAAAATTGAAGAAATTCACCTAATTTTGGGGTAAAACCTGCAGTAATTTTCTTTATTTTGGGGCAAAAAGGCAGAAATTCCCTTTATTATGGGGCAAAAGGCAGAAATTCCCCCTATTTTAGGGCAAAATTGCAGAAATTTCTCTTATTTGGGAACAAAAAACAGAAATTCCCTTTATTTTGGGGCAAAATTGCAGAAATTTACTTTATTATGGGGAAAAATTGCAGAAATATTTTTTTATTTTATGGCAAAATTGTAGAAATTTCACTTATTTCAGAGAAAAAAAGCAAAAATTTTTCTTATTTTAGGGCAAAAATGCAGAAATTCCCATTATTTTGGGGCAAAAATGCAGAAATTCACCTAATTTTGGTGTAAAATTGCAGACATTTTACATATTTCAGGGCAAAAATGCAGAAATTCCTCTTTTTTGGGGGCAAAATGGCAGAAATTCCCCTTAATTTAGGGAAAAATTGCAGAAATTTCACTTGTTTGGGGGCAAAAAGGCAGAAAATCTCTTTAATTTCAGGCAAAAAAGCAGAAATTCCCTGTATTTTGGAGCAATATTGCAGAAATTCCCCTAATATTGGGGCAAAAATGCAGAAATTCCCTTTATTTGGGGCAAATCGGCAGAAGTTCCCCTTATTTTCGGGAAAAGAGGCAGAAATTCCCTGTATTTATAGCAAAATTGCAGATACTGTCCTAATTTTGGGGCAAAAAGGCAGAAATTCCCTTTATTTTGGGGCAAAAATGCAGAAATTCCCTTTATTTTGGGGCAAAAGGCGGAAATTCCCCTTATTTTAGGGCAAAATTGCAGAAATTTCTCTTATTTGGGAACAAAAAACAGAAATTCCCTTTATTTTGGGGCAAAATTGCAGAAAATTACTTTATTATGGGGAAAAATTGCAGAAATTTTATTTTATTTTATGGCAAAATTGTAGAAATTTCACTTATTTCAGAGAAAAAAAGCAAAAATTTTTCTTATTTTAGGGCTAAAATGCAGAAATTCCCATTATTTTGGGGCAAAAACGCAGAAATTCACTTTATTTTGGGGTAAAATTGCAGACATTTCACATATTTCAGGGCAAAAAGGCAGAAATTCCCCTTATTTGGGGGCAAAATGGCAGAAATTCCCCTTAATTTGGGAAAAAATTACAGAAATTTCCTTTGTTTGGGGGCAAAAAGGCAGAAAATCTCTTTAATTTCGGGCAAAAAGGCAGAAATTCCCTGTATTTTGGAGCAATATTGCAGAAATTCCCCTAATATTGGGGCAAAAATGGAGAAATTCCCTTTATTTGGGGCAAATCGGCAGAAGTTCCCCTTATTTTCGGGAAAAGAGGCAGAAATTCCTTGTATTTATAGCAAAATTGCAGATACTCTCCTAATTTTGGGGCAAAAAGGCAGAAATTCCCTTTATTTTGGGGCAAAAATGCATAAATTCTTCTTATTTCGGGGCAAAAATCAGAAATTTACCTTATTTTGGGGCAAAATTTTAGAAATTTCTTCTATTTTGGAACAGAATTGCAGAAATTTTTCTTATTTTGTGGCAAAAAGGCAGAAATTTTCCATATAATGGTGCAAAAATGCTGAAATTCCCATTATTTTGAGGTAAAATGCTGAAATTCCCCATATTTCGGGGCAAAAAGGCAGAAATTCCCCTCTTTTTGGGGCAATAAGGCAAAAATTTCCTTTTTTTTTCGGGCAAATTGCAGAAATTTCATTTATTTCAGGGCAAAAAGTCAGAAATTACTTTTATTTTGGGGCAAAAAGCAAAAATTTCTTTTATTTTGTCACAAAATTGAAGAAATTTTCCTTATTTTGGAACAAAAAGTCAGAAATTTCCCCATATTTTGGGCAAAAGGCAGAAATACCCCTTATTTTGAGGTAAAAGTGCTGAAATTCCCATTATTTTGTGGCAAAAATGCAGAAATTCCCTTTACTTTGTGGCAAAAAGGCAGAAATTCCCATTAATTGGGGCAGAAAAGCAAAAATTTTTCTTATTTGAGGGCAATAAGGCAGAAATTCCCCATATTTTGTGGCAAAAAGACAGAAATTCCCCTTATTTATAGGTAAAATGCTGAAATTCCCCTTATTTTGTCAAAAGGCAGAAATTCCCATTATTTTGTGGCAAAATTGCAGAAATTTCACTTATTTCAGGGCAAAAAGTCATAAATTTGCCTTATTTTGGGGCAAAAAGCAGAAATTCTTCTAATTTTGGGGCCAAAACAGAAATTCCTTTTATATTGGGGTAACATTGTGGAAATTTCAAATATTTCTGAAAAAAAGGCAGAAATTCCAATTTATTTCGGGCAATAAGGCAGAAATTCCCCGTATTTTGGAGCAAAATTTCAGAAATTCCCCTTATATTGGTGCAAAAATGCAGAAATTCCCTATATTTTGAAGCAAAATTGCACATATTCCCCTAATTTTGAGGGAAAATGCAGAAATTCACATTATTTTGGGGCAAAAAGACAGAAATTCTCCTTATTTCAGGGCAAAAAGTCAGAAATTCCCCTTATTTTGGGGCAAAATTCCAGAAATTTCCTTTATTTTGGGGCAAAATTGCAGAAATCTCCTTTATTTTGGGTCAAAATTACAGAAATTTCACTTATTTCAGGGAAAAAACGCAGAATTTCCCCTTATTTTGGGGCAAAAACACAGAAATTCCCCTTATTTTGTGGCAAAAATGCAGAATTTTCCCTTATTTTGGGGCAAAATTGTAGAAATTTCACTTATTTCAGGGCAAAATTCAAAAATTCCTTTTATTTTGGGCAAAAAAACTGAAAATCCGTTTATTTTAGGGTAAAAAGTCAGAAATTTCACTTATTTTGAGGTAAAAAGGCCAAAATTCCTTTTATTGTGGGGCAAAAATGAAGAAATTTCCCTTTTTTGTGGCAAAAGGTATACATTCCCCTATTTTTGGGCTAAAAAGTAGAAATTCCCCATATTTTGAAGCAAAATTGCAGAAATTCCCCTAATTGTGGGCCAAAAAGGCAGAAATTCCCTATATGTTGGGGCAAAGAGACAGAAATTCTCCTTAATTTGTGGCAAAACTCAGAAATTCCTCTTATTTTGGGGCTAAATTGCAGAAATTTCCCTTATTTTTGGGCAAAATTGCAGAAATTTCACTTATTTCAGGGAAAAAAGGCAGAAATTTTTCGTATTTTGGAGCACAATTGCAGATATTCTTAATATTTTGTGGCAAAAATGCAGAATTTCCCCATATTTTGAGGTAAAAAGGCTGAAATTCCCCTTATTTGGGGGCAAAAAGGCAGAAATTTCGCTTATTTTGGGGCAAAAAGACAGAAATTCCCTTTATTTCGTGGCAAAAATGCGGAAATTTCTTATATTTTGAGGCAATATTGCAGAAATTTCACTTATTTCAGGGCATAATTCAAAAATTCCTTTTATTTTGGTTCAAAAAGACAGAAATTCCATTTATTTTTGGGTAAAAAGGCAGAAATTTCACATATTTTGAGGTAAAAAAGCAGAAATTCCTCTTATTTTGGGGCAAAAATGAAGAAAATTCTTTTTTTGTGTGTGGCAAAAGGTATACATTCTCCTTATTTTTGTGCTAAAAAGTAGAAATTCCTCGTATTTTGGAGCATAATTGCAGAAATTCCCCTAATTGTGGGGCAAAAAGGCAGAAATTTCCTATATGTTTGGGCAAAGAGACAGAAATTCTCCTTATTTTGGGGAAAAACTCAGAAATTCCACTTATTTTGGGGCAAAATTCCAGAAATTTCACCTATTTTAAGGCAAAATTGCAGAAATTTCAAATATTTTGGGGCAAAATTGCAGAAATTTCACTTATTCAGTGTAATAAGTCAGAAATTTTCCTTATTTTTGGGCAAAAAAGACAAAAATTCCCTTTGTTTTGGGGGAAAAAGACAGTAATTCCACTTATTTAGAGGCAAAAAAGCAGAAATTCCCCTTATTTTGGAGCAAAAATGAAGAAATTTCCCTTTTTTTATGGCAAAAAGGTATGCATTCTTCTTATTTTCGGGCAAATAGGCAGAAATTCCTCGTATTTTGGAGCAAAATTGCAGAAATTCCTCTAATTGTGGGGCAAAAAGGCAGAAATTCCCTATATCTTGGGGCAAAAAAACCAGAAATTCTTCTGTTTTGGGGGCAAAACTCAGAAATTCCACTTATTTTGGGGCAAAATTCCAGGAATTTCCCTTATTTTAAAGCAAAATTAGAGAAATTTAACTTATTTTGGGGCAAAATTGCAGAAATTCCCCTAATATTGGGGCAAAAATGCAGAAATTTCACATATTACAGGGCAAAATTCAAAAATTCCTTTTATTTTGGGGCAAAAAGACAGAAATTCCGATTATTTTAGGGTAAAAAGGCAGAAATTTTACTTATTTTGAGATAAAAAGGCCAAAATTCCTCTTATTGTGGGGCAAAAATGAAGAAATTTCCCTTTTTTGTAGCAAAAGGTATACATTCCCCTTATTTTCGGGCTAAAAAGTAGAAATTCCCCGTATTTTGAAGCAAAATTGCAGAAATTCCCCTAATTGTGGGGCAAAAAGGCAGAAATTCCCTATATGTTGGGGCAAAAGACAGAAATTCTCTTTACTTTGGGGCAAAAATCAGAAATTCCTCTTATTTTGGGGCTAAATTGCAGAAATTTCACTTATTTTGGTGTAAAATTGCAGAAATTTCACTTATTTCAGGGAAAGAAAGCAGAAATTTTTTGTACTTTGGAGCACAATTGCAGATATTCTTAATATTTTGTGGGAAAAATGCAGAAATTCCCCATATTTTGAGGTTAAAATGCTGAAAATCCCCTTATTTGTGGGCAAAAAGGCAGAAATTTCGCTTATTTTGGGGCAAAAAGACAGAAATTCCCCTTATTTCGTGGCAAAAAGGTGGAAATTTCTTTTCTTTTGAGGCAAAATTGCAGAAATTTCACTTATTTCAGGGCATAATTCAAAAATTCCTTTTATTTTGGGGGCAAAAAGACAGAAATTCCGTTTATTTTGGGGTAAAAAGGCAGAAATTTCACTTATTTTGAGGTAAAACGGCAGAAATTCCTCTTATTTTGGGGCAAAAATGAAGAAATTTCTTTTTTTTTGTGGCAAAAGGTATACATTCCCCTTATTTTCGTGCTAAAAAGTAGAAATTCCCCGTATTTTGGAGCAAAATTGCAGAAATTCCCCTCATTGTGGGGCAAAAAGGCAGAAATTTCCTATATGTTTGAGTAAAAAGACAAAAATTCTTTTTTTTTTGGGCAAAACTCAGAAATTCCACTTATTTTGGGGCAAAATTCCAGAAATTTCACCTATTTTAAGGCAAAATAGCAGAAATTTCACTTATTTTGGTGCAAAATTGCAGAAATTTCACTTATTTCAGAAAAAAAAGCAGAAATTTTCTTATTTGGAACAAAAAGGAAGAAATTTCTTTTATTTTGGTAAAAAATTGCAGAAATTTTTCTTATTTTGGGGCAAAAAGGCAGAAATTTCCCATATTTTGGGACAAAAATGCAGAAATTCCCCTTATTTTGAGGTAAAAATGCTGAAATTCCCCTTATTTGGGGCAAAATATCAGAAATTTCACTTATTTTCGGGCAAAATTTCAGAAATTTCACTTATTTCAGGGAAAAAAGGCAAAAATTTTCTTTATTTTGGGGCAAAAAGTAAGAAATTCCTAAAATTTTGTGGCAAAAAATGCAGAATTTCCCCTTATTTTGAGGTGAAAAGGCTGAAATTCCTCTTATTTGGGGGCAAAAAAGCAGAAATTTCACTTATTTTAAGGCAAAATTGCAGAAATTTCACTTATATCAGGGAAAAAAGGGAGAAATTTTCCTTATTTTGGGGCAAAAAGTCAGAAATTCCTAATAATTTGTTGCAAAAATGCAGAAATTACCCTTATTTTGAGGCAAAAAGGCTGAAATTCCCCTTATTTGGGGGCAAAAATGCATTAATTTCCCTTATTTCGTGGCAAAATTGCAAAAATTTCACTTAATTAAGGGTAATAAGTCAGAAATTTTCCTTATTTTGGGGCAAAAAAGACAGAAATTCCCTTTGTTTAGGGGGAAAAAGACAGAAATTCCACTTATTTAGAGGCAAAAAGGCAGACATTTTCCTCATTTCGGTGCAAAAATGAAGAAATTTCCCTTTTTTATGGCAAAAAGGTATGCATTCTTCTTATTTTCGGGCAAATAGGCAGAAATTCCTCGTATTTTGGAGCAAAATTGCAGAAATTCCTCTAATTGTGGGGCAAAAAGGCAGAAATTCCCTATATCTTGGGGCAAAAAAACCAGAAATTCTTCTGTTTTGGGGGCAAAACTCAGAAATTCCACTTATTTTGGGGCAAAATTCCAGGAATTTCCCTTATTTTAAAGCAAAATTAGAGAAATTTAACTTATTTTGGGGCAAAATTGCAGAAATTCCCCTAATATTGGGGCAAAAATGCAGAAATTTCACATATTACAGGGCAAAATTCAAAAATTCCTTTTATTTTGGGGCAAAAAGACAGAAATTCCGATTATTTTAGGGTAAAAAGGCAGAAATTTTACTTATTTTGAGATAAAAAGGCCAAAATTCCTCTTATTGTGGGGCAAAAATGAAGAAATTTCCCTTTTTTGTAGCAAAAGGTATACATTCCCCTTATTTTCGGGCTAAAAAGTAGAAATTCCCCGTATTTTGAAGCAAAATTGCAGAAATTCCCCTAATTGTGGGGCAAAAAGGCAGAAATTCCCTATATGTTGGGGCAAAAGACAGAAATTCTCTTTACTTTGGGGCAAAAATCAGAAATTCCTCTTATTTTGGGGCTAAATTGCAGAAATTTCACTTATTTTGGTGTAAAATTGCAGAAATTTCACTTATTTCAGGGAAAGAAAGCAGAAATTTTTTGTACTTTGGAGCACAATTGCAGATATTCTTAATATTTTGTGGGAAAAATGCAGAAATTCCCCATATTTTGAGGTTAAAATGCTGAAAATCCCCTTATTTGTGGGCAAAAAGGCAGAAATTTCGCTTATTTTGGGGCAAAAAGACAGAAATTCCCCTTATTTCGTGGCAAAAAGGTGGAAATTTCTTTTCTTTTGAGGCAAAATTGCAGAAATTTCACTTATTTCAGGGCATAATTCAAAAATTCCTTTTATTTTGGGGGCAAAAAGACAGAAATTCCGTTTATTTTGGGGTAAAAAGGCAGAAATTTCACTTATTTTGAGGTAAAACGGCAGAAATTCCTCTTATTTTGGGGCAAAAATGAAGAAATTTCTTTTTTTTTGTGGCAAAAGGTATACATTCCCCTTATTTTCGTGCTAAAAAGTAGAAATTCCCCGTATTTTCGAGCAAAATTGCAGAAATTCCCCTCATTGTGGGGCAAAAAGGCAGAAATTTCCTATATGTTTGAGTAAAAAGACAAAAATTCTTTTTTTTTGGGCAAAACTCAGAAATTCCACTTATTTTGGGGCAAAATTCCAGAAATTTCACCTATTTTAAGGCAAAATAGCAGAAATTTCACTTATTTTGGTGCAAAATTGCAGAAATTTCACTTATTTCAGAAAAAAAAGCAGAAATTTTCTTATTTGGAACAAAAAGGAAGAAATTTCTTTTATTTTGGTAAAAAATTGCAGAAATTTTTCTTATTTTGGGGCAAAAAGGCAGAAATTTCCCATATTTTGGGACAAAAATGCAGAAATTCCCCTTATTTTGAGGTAAAAATGCTGAAATTCCCCTTATTTGGGGCAAAATATCAGAAATTTCACTTATTTTCGGGCAAAATTTCAGAAATTTCACTTATTTCAGGGAAAAAAGGCAAAAATTTTCTTTATTTTGGGGCAAAAAGTAAGAAATTCCTAAAATTTTGTGGCAAAAAATGCAGAATTTCCCCTTATTTTGAGGTGAAAAGGCTGAAATTCCTCTTATTTGGGGGCAAAAAAGCAGAAATTTCACTTATTTTAAGGCAAAATTGCAGAAATTTCACTTATATCAGGGAAAAAAGGGAGAAATTTTCCTTATTTTGGGGCAAAAAGTCAGAAATTCCTAATAATTTGTTGCAAAAATGCAGAAATTACCCTTATTTTGAGGCAAAAAGGCTGAAATTCCCCTTATTTGGGGGCAAAAATGCATTAATTTCCCTTATTTCGTGGCAAAATTGCAAAAATTTCACTTAATTAAGGGTAATAAGTCAGAAATTTTCCTTATTTTGGGGCAAAAAAGACAGAAATTCCCTTTGTTTAGGGGGAAAAAGACAGAAATTCCACTTATTTAGAGGCAAAAAGGCAGACATTTTCCTCATTTCGGTGCAAAAATGAAGAAATTTCCCTTTTTTATGGCAAAAAGGTATGCATTCTTCTTATTTTCGGGCAAAAAGGCAGAAATTCCTTGTATTTTGGAGCAAAATTGCAGAAATTCCCCTAATTGTGGGGCAAAAATGCAGAAATTCCCCATATGTTAGGGCAAAAATACAGAAATTTTCCTTATTTTGGGGCAAAAAAGACAGAAATTCCCTTTGTTTAGGGGGAAAAAGACAGAAATTCCACTTATTTAGAGGCAAAAAGGCAGACATTTTCCTCATTTCGGTGCAAAAATGAAGAAATTTCCCTTTTTTATGGCAAAAAGGTATGCATTCTTCTTATTTTCGGGCAAAAAGGCAGAAATTCCTTGTATTTTGGAGCAAAATTGCAGAAATTCCCCTAATTGTGGGGCAAAAATGCAGAAATTCCCCATATGTTAGGGCAAAAATACAGAAATTCTCCTTATTTTGGGGCAAAACTCAGAAATTCCACATATTTTGGGGCAAAATTGCCGAAATTTCAATTATTTAGGGGCAAAATTGCAGAAATTTCACTTATTTTGGGGCAAAATTTCAGAAATTTCACCTATTTCAGGGAAAAAAGTCAGAAATTTTCCTTATTTTGGAGCAAAAAGGCAGAAATTCTTAATATTTTGTGGCAAAAATGCAGAAATTCTCCTTACTTTGAGGTAAAAAAGCTGAAATTTTCTTTATTTGGGGGAAAAAAAGGCAGAAATTTCCATTATTTTGTGGCAAAATTGAAGAAATTTCACTTATTTCAGGGTAATAAGTCAAAAATTTTCCTTATTTTGGGGCAAAAAAGACAGAAATTCCCTTTGTTTTGGGGGAAAAAGACAGAAATTCCACTTATTTAGAGGCAAAAAAGCAGAAATTCCCCTCATTTTGGAGAAAAATTGCAGAAATTTCCTTTTTTTATGGCAAAAAGTTATGCATTCTTCTTATTTTCAGGCAAAAAGGCAGAAATTCCCGGTATTTTGGAGCTATATTGCAGAAATTCCTTTAATTGTGAGGTAAAATCGCAGAAATTCCCTATATGTTGGGGCAAAAAAAAAAGAAATTCTCCTTATTTTGGGGCAAAACTCAGAAATTCCACTCATTTTGAGGCAAAATTCCAGAAATTTCCCATATTTTGGGGCAAAATTGCAGAAAATTCACTTATTTCAGAAAAAAAGCAGAAATTTTCTTATTTTGGGGCAAAAAGGCAGAAATTTCCTATATTTTGGGGCAAAAATGCAGAAATTCCCTTTTTTTGAGGAAAAAAGGCTGAAATTCCCCTTATTTGGGGGCAAAAAAGGTAGAAATTCTCCGTATTTTGGAGCAAAATTGCAGAAATTCCCCTAATTGTTGGGCAAAAAGGAAGAAATTCCCTATATGTTGGGGCAAAAAGACAGAAATTCTCCTTATTTTGGGGCAAAACTCAGAAATTCAACTTATTTTGAAGCAAAATTCGAGAAATTTCTTTTATTTTTGGGCATAATTGCAGAAATTTCACTTATTTTGGGGCAAAATTGCAGAAATTTCACTTATTTCAGAAAAAAAGCAGAAATTTTCTAATTTTGGGGCAAAAAGGAAGAAGTTTCTTTTATTTTGGTACAAAATTGCAGAAATTTTTCTTATATTGGGGCAAAAAGGAAGAAATTTCCCATATTTTGGGGCAAAAAGACAGAAATTTTCTTTACTTTGGGGCAAAACTCAGAAATTCCTATTATTTTGGAGCTAAATTGCAGAAAGTTCCCTTATTTTGGGCAAAATTGCAGAAATTTCACTAATTTCAGGGAAAAAAGGCAGAAATTTTTCGTATTTTGTAGCACAATGGCAGAAATTCTTAATATTTTGTGGCAAAAATGCAGAAATTCCCCATATTTTGAGGTAAAAAGGCTGAAATTCCCTTTATTTGGAAGCAAAAATGCAGAAATTTCCCTTATTTTGTGGCATAAAGACAGAAATTCCCCTTATTTTGTGGCAAAAAGGCGGAAATTTCACTTATTTTGGGGCAAAATTGCAGAAATTTCACTTATTTCAGGGCATAATTCAAAAATTCCTTTTATTTTGGGGCAAAAAGACAAAAATTTCATTTATTTTTGGATAAAAAGGCAGAAATTTCACTTATTTTGAGGTAAAAAGGCAGAAATTCCTCTTATTTTGAAGCAAAAATGAAAAAATTTCTTTTTTTGTGGCAAAAGGTATACATTCCCCTTATTTTCGGGCTAAAAAGTAGAAATTCCCCGTATTTTGGAGCAAAATTGCAGAAATTCCCCTAATTGTGGGGCAAAAAGGCAGAAATTTCCTATATGTTGGGGCAAAAATACAGAAATTCTCTTTATTTTGGGGCAAAACTCAGAAACTCCACTTATTTTGGGGCAAAATTCCAGAAATTTCCCTTATTTTGGGGCAAAATTGCAGTAATTTCACTTATTTTGGAACAAAATTGCAGAAATTTCACTTATTTCAGAAAAAAAGCAGAAATTTTCTTATTTTGGGGCAAAAAGGCAGAAATTTCTTTTATTTTGGTACAAAATTGCAGAAATTTTTCTTATTTTGGGGCAAAAAGGCAGAAATTTCCTATATTTTGGGGCAAAAATGCAGAAATTCCCCTAATTGTGGGGCAAAAATTTAGAAATTCTCTATTTGTTGGGGCAAAAAGACAGAAATTCTCCTTACTTTGGGGCAAAACTCAGAAATTCCTATATTTTTGGGGCAAAATTGCAGAAATTTCGCTTATTTTGGGGCAAAATTGCAGAAATTTCACGAATTTCAGGGAAAAAAGGCAGAAATTTTTCGTATTTTGGAGCACATGGCAGAAATTCTTAATGTTTTGTGGCAAAAAGGCAGAAATTCCCCATAATTTGAGGTAAAAAAACTGAAATTCCCCTTATTTGGGAGCATAAATGCAGAAATTTCCCTTATTTTGTGGCAAAAAGACAGAAATTCCCCTTATTTTATGGCAAAAAGGCGGAAATTTCATTTATTTTGGGGCAAAATTGCAGAAATTTCACTTATTTCAGCGCATAATTCAAAAATTCCTTTAATTTTGGGGCAAAAAGACAGAAATTCTGTTTATTTTTGGGTAAAAAGGCAGAAATTTCACTTATTTTGAAGTAAAAAGTCAGAAATTACTCTTATTTTGGGCAAAAATGAAGAAATTTCTTTTTTTTGTGGCAAAAGGTATACATTCCCCTTATTTTCGGGCTAAAAAGTAGAAATTCCCCGTATTTTGGAGCAAAATTGTAGAAATTACCCTAATTGTGGGGCAAAAAGGCAGAAATTTCTTATATGTTGGGGCAAAAAGACAGAAATTCTCTTTATTTTGGGGCAAAACTCAAAACTCTACTTATTTTGGGGCAAAATTCCAGAAATTTCACCTATTTTGGGGCAAAATTGCAGAAATTTCACTTATTTTGGTGCAAAATTGCAGAAATTTCACTTACTTCAGAAAAAAAAGCAGAAATTTTCTTATTTGGAAACAAAAAGGCAGAAATTTCTTTTATTTTGGTACAAAATTGCAAAAATTTTTCTTATTTTAAGGCAAAAAGGCAGAAATTTCCCATATTTTTGGGGAAAAATGCAGAAATTCCCCTTATTTTGAGGTAAAAATGCTGAAATTCACCTTATTTGGGGGCAAAAAGGCAGAAATTTCACATATTTTGGGGCAAAATTGCAGAATTTTCACTTATTTCAGGGAAAAAAGGCAGAAATTTTCCTTATTTTGGGGCAAAAGGCAGAAATTCCTAATATTTTGTGGCAAAAATGCAGAAATTCCCCTTATTTTGAGGTAAAAAGGCTGAAATTCCTCTTATTTGGGGGCAAAAATGCATAAATTTCCCTGATTTCGTGGCAAAATTGCAAAAATTTCACTTATTTCAGGGTAACAAGTCAGAAAGTTTCCTTATTTTGGGGCAAAAAAGACAGAAATTTCCTTCGTTTTGGGGGAAAAAGACAGAAATTCCACTTATTTAGAGGCAAAAATGAAGAAATTCCCCTTATTAGGAGCAAAAATGAAGAAATTTTCCTTTTTTATGGCAAAAAGGTATGCATTCTTCTTATTTTCGGGCAAATAGGCAGAAATTCCCCGTATTTTGGAGCAGAATTGCAGAAATTCCCCTAATTGTGGGGCAAAAGGCAGAAATTCCCTATATGTTGGGGCAAAAAGACAGAAATTCTTCTTATTTTGGGGCAAAACGCAGAAATTCCACTTATTTTGGGGCAAAATTCCAGGAATTTCCCTTATTTTAAGGGAAAATTAGAGAAATTTCACTTATTTTGGGGCAAAATTTCAGAAATTTTACTTATTTCAGAAAAAAAAGCAGAAATTTTCTTATTTTGGGGCAAAAAGGCAGAATTTCCTAAAATTTGTGGCAAAAATGCAGAAATTCCCCTTATTTTGAGGTAAATAGGCTGAAATTCCTCTTATTTTGGGGCAAAAGGCAGAAATTTTCCTTATTTTGCAGCAAAATTGCAGAAATTTCACTTATTTCAGGGTAATAAGTCAGAAATTTTCTTTATTTTGGGGCAAAAAAAACAGGAATTCCCTTTTTTTTCAAGGAAAAAGACAGAAATTCCACTTATTTAGAGACAAAAAAGCAGAAATTCCCCTTATTTTGGAGCAAAAATGAAGAAATTTCTCTTTTTTATGGCAAAAAGGTATGCATTATTCTTATTTTCGTGCAAAAAGGCAGAAATTCACCGTATTTTGGAGCAAAATTGCAAAAATTCCCCTAATTGTGGGGCAAAAAGGCAGAAATTCCCTATATGTTAGGGTAAAAAGACAGAAATTCTCCTTATTTTGGGGCAAAACTCAGAAATTCCACTTATTTTGGGGCAAAATTGCAGAATTTTCCCTTATTTTTGGGCAAATTTGCAGAAATTTCACTTATTTTAGGGCAAAATTGCATAATTTCACTTGTTTCAGGGATAAAAGGCAGAAATTTTCCTTATTTTGGGGCAAAAACACAGAAATTCTTAATATTTTGTGGCAAAAATGCAGAAATTCCCCTTATTTTGAGGTAAAATCCTGAAATTCCCCTTATTTGGGTTCAAAAAGTCAGAAATTTCTCTTATTTTGGGGCAAAATTGCAGAAATTTCACTTATTTCAGTGTAATAATGCAGAAATTTTCCTTATTTTGGGGCAAGAAAGACAGAAATTCCCTTTGTTTTGGGGGAAAAAGACAGAAATTCCACATATTTAGAGGCATAAAAGCAGAAATTCCCCTTATTTTGGAGCAAAATTGCAGAAATTTTCCTTTTTTATTGCAAAAAGGTATGCATTCTACTTATTTTCGGGCAAAAAAGCAGAAATTCCTTGTATTTTGGAGCAAAATTGCAGAAATTCTTCTAATTGTTGGGCAAAAAGGCAGAAATTTCCTATATGTTGGGGCAAAAAGACAGAAATTCTCCTTATTTTGGGGCAAAACAGAAATTCCACTTATTTTGAGGCAAAATTCCAGAAATTTCACTTATTTTGGAGCAAAATTGCAGAAATTTCACTTATTTCAGAAAAAAAGCAGAAATTTTCTAATTTTGGGGCAAAAACTCAGAAGTTTCTTTTATTTTGGTACAAAATTGCAGAAATTTTTCTTATATTTGGGCAAAAAGGAAGAAATTTCCCATATTTTGGGGCAAAAAGACAGAAATTTTCTTTACTTTGGGGCAAAACTCAGAAATTCCTATTATTTTGGTGCTAAATTGCAGAAATTTCCCTTATTTTGGGCAAAATTGCAGAAATTTCACTAATTTCAGGGAAAAAAGGCAGAAATTTTTCGTATTTTGTAGCACAATGGCAGAAATTCTTAATATTTTGTGGCAAAAATGCAGAAATTCCCCATATTTTGAGGTAAAAAGGCTGAAATTCCCCTTATTTGGAAGCAAAAATGCAGAAATTTCCCTTATTTTGTGGCATAAAGACAGAAATTCCCCTTATTTTGTGGCAAAAAGGCGGAAATTTCATTTATTTTGGGGCAAAATTTCAGAAATTTCACTTATTTCAGGGCATAATTCAAAAATTCCTTTTATTTTGGGGCAAAAAGACAGAAATTTCGTTTATTTTTAGGTAAAAAGGCAGAAATTTCACTTATTTTGAGGTAAAAAGGCAAAAATTCCTCTTATTTTGAAGCAAAAATGAAAAAATTTCTTTTTTTGTGGCAAAAGGTATACATTACCCTTATTTTCAGGCTAAAAAGTAGACATTCCCCGTATTTTGAGCAAAATTGTAGAAATTCCCCTAATTGTGGGGCAAAAAGGGAGAAATTTCCTATATGTTGGGGCAAAAATACAGAAATTCTCTTTATTTTGGGGCAAAACTCAGAAACTCCACTTATTTTGGGGCAAAATTCCAGAAATTTTCCTTATTTTGGGGCAAAAATGCAGAAATTTCACTTATTTTGGGGCAAAATTGCAGAAATTTCACTTATTTCAGAAAAAAAGCAGAAATTTTCTTATTTTGGGCCAAAAAGGCAGAAATTTCTTTTATTTTGGTACAAAATTGCAGAAATTTTTCTTATTTTGGGGCAAAAAGGCAGAAATTTCCTATATTTTGGGGCAAAAATGCAGAAATTCCCCTAATTGTGGGGCAAAAATTCAGAAATTCTCTATATCTTGGGGCAAAAAGACAGAAATTCTCCTTACTTTGGGGCAAAACTCAAAAATTCCTATATTTTTGGGGCAAAATTGCAGAAATTTCCCTTATTTTGGGGCAAAATTGCAGAAATTTCACGAATTTCAGGGAAAAAAGGCAAAATTTTTTCGTATTTTGGAGCACATGTCAGAAATTCTTAATATTTTGTGGCAAAAAGGGAGAAATTCCCCATATTTTGAGGTTAAAAGGCTGAAATTCCCCTTATTTGGGAGCATAAAGGCAGAAATTTCCCTTATTTTGTGGCAAAAAAACAGAAATTCCCCTTATTTTGTCGCAAAAAGGCGGAAATTTCATTTATTTTGGGGCAAAATTGCAAAAATTTCACTTATTTCAGCGCATAATTCAAAAATTCCTTTAATTTTGGGGCAAAAAGACAGAAATTCTATTTATTTTTGGGTAAAAAGGCAGAAATTTCACTTATTTTGAGGTAAAAAGTCAGAAATTCCTTTTATTTTGGGGCAAAAATGAAGAAATTTCTTTTTTTTGTGGCAAAAGGTATACATTCCCCTTATTTTCGGGCTAAAAAGTAGAAATTCCTCGTATTTTGGAGCAAAATTGCAGAAATTACCCTAATTGTGGGGCAAAAAGTCAGAAATTTCCTATATGTTGGGGCAAAAAGACAGAAATTCTCTTTATTTTGGGGCAAAACTCAAAACTCTACTTATTTTGGGGCAAAATTCCAGAAATTTCACCTATTTTGGGGCAAAATTCCAGAAATTTAACTTATTTTGGGGCAAAATTGCAGAAATTTCACTTATTTCAGGGAAAAAGGCAGAAATTTTCCTTATTTTGGGGCAAAAAGGCAGAAATTCCTAATATTTTGTGGCAAAAATGCAGAAATTCCCCTTATTTTGAGGTAAAAAGGCTGAAATTCCTCTTATTTGGGGGTAAAAATGCATAAATTTCCCTTATTTCGTGGCAAAATTGCAAAAATTTCTCTTATTTCAGGGTAACAAGTCAGAAAGTTTCCTTATTTTGGGGCAAAAAAGACAGAAATTTCCTTTTTTTGGGGGGAAAAATACAGAAATTCCAATTATTTAGAGGCAAAAAAGCAGAAATTCCCCTTATTTTGGAGTAAAAATGAAGAAATTTTACTTTTTTATGGCAAAAAGGTATGCATTCTTCTTATTTTCGGGCAAATAGGCAGAAATTCCCCGTATTTTGGAGCAGAATTGCAGAAATTCCCCTAATTGTGGGGCAAAAGGCAGAAATTCCCTATATGTTGGGGCAAAATTCCAGGAATTTCCCTTATTTTAAGGGAAAATTAGAGAAATTTCACTTATTTTGGGGCAAAATTTCAGAAATTTTACTTATTTCAGAAAAAAAAGCAGAAATTTTCTTATTTTGGGGCAAAAAGGCAGAAATTCCTAAAATTTGTGGCAAAAATGCAGAAATTCCCCTTATTTTGAGGTAAATAGGCTGAAATTCCTCTTATTTTGGGGCAAAAAGGCAGAAATTTTCCTTATTTTGCAGCAAAATTGCAGAAATTTCACTTATTTCAGGGTAATAAGTCAGAAATTTTCCTTATTTTGGGGCAAAAAAGACAGGAATTCCTTTTTTTTCAAAGTAAAAGACAGAAATTCCACTTATTTAGAGACAAAAAAGCAGAAATTCCCCGTATTTTGGAGCAAAAATGAAGAAATTTCTCTTTTTTATGGCAAAAAGGTATGCATTATTCTTATTTTCGGGCAAAAAGGCAGAAATTCACCGTATTTTGGAGCAAAATTGCAAAAATTCCCCTAATTGTGGAGCAAAGAGGCAGAAATTTCCTATATGTTGGGGCAAAAATACAGAAATTCTCTTTATTTTGGGGCAAAACTCAGAAACTCCACTTATTTTGGGGAAAAATTCCAGAAATTTCCCTAATTTTGGGGCAAAATTGCAGAAATTTCACTTATTTTGGGGCAAAATTGCAGAAATTTCACTTATTTCAGAAAAAAAGCAGAAATTTTCTTATTTTGGGCCAAAAAGGCAGAAATTTTTTTTATTTTGGTACAAAATTGCAGAAATTTTTCTTATTTTGGGGCAAAAAGGCAGAAATTTCCTATATTTTGGGGCAAAAATGCAGAAATTCCCCTAATTGTGGGGCAAAAATTCAGAAATTCTCTATATCTTGGGGCAAAAAGACAGAAATTCTCCTTACTTTGGGGCAAAACTCAGAAATTCCTATATTTTTGGGGCAAAATTGCAGAAATTTCCCTTATTTTGGGGCAAAATTGCAGAAATTTCACGAATATCAGGGAAAAAAGGCAGAATTTTTTCGTATTTTGGAGCACATGTCAGAAATTCTTAATATTTTGTGGCAAAAAGGGAGATATTCCCCATATCTTGAGGTAAAAAGGCTGAAATTCCCCTTATTTGGGAGCATAAAGGCAGAAATTTCCCTTATTTTGTGGCAAAAAGACAGAAATTCCCCTTATTTTGTCGCAAAAAGGCGGAAATTTCATTTATTTTGGGGCAAAATTGCAAAAATTTCACTTATTTCAGCGCATAATTCAAAAATTCCTTTAATTTTGGGGCAAAAAGACAGAAATTCTGTTTATTTTTGGGTAAAAAGGCAGAAATTTCACTTATTTTGAGGTAAAAAGTCAGAAATTACTCTTATTTTGGGGCAAAAATGAAGAAATTTCTTTTTTTTGTGGCAAAAGGTATACATTCCCCTTATTTTCGGGCTAAAAAGTAGAAATTCCGCGTATTTTGGAGCAAAATTGCAGAAATTACCCTAATTGTGGGGCAAAAAGGCAGAAATTTCCTATATGTTGGGGCAAAAAGACAGAAATTCTCTTTATTTTGGGGCAAAACTCAAAACTCTACTTATTTTGGGGCAAAATTCCAGAAATTTCACCTATTTTGGGGCAAAATTGCAGAAATTTCACTTATTTCAGAAAAAAAAGCAGAAATTTTCTTATTTGGAAACAAATAGGTAGAAATTTCTTTTATTTTGGTACAAAATTGCAAAAATTTTTCTTATTTTGAGGCAAAAAGGCAGAAATTTCCCATATTTTTGGGGAAAAATGCAGAAATTCCCCTTATGTTGAGGTAAAAATGCTGAAATTCCCCTTATTTGGGAGCAAAAAGGCAGAAATTTCACATATTTTGGGGCAAAATTGCAGATTTTTCACATATTTCAGGGAAAAAAGGTAGAAATTTTCCTTATTTTGGGGCAAAAAGGCAGAAATTCCTAATATTTTGTGGCAAAAATGCAGAAATTCTCCTTATTTCGAGGTAAAAAGGCTGAAATTCCCCTTATTTGGTGGCAAAAATGCATAAATTTCCCTTATTTCGTGGCAAAATTGCAAAAATTTCACTTATTTCAGGGTAACAAGTGAGAAAGTTTTCTTATTTTGGGGCAAAAAAGACAGAAATTTCCTTTGTTTTGGGGGAAAAATACAGAAATTCCACTTATTTAGAGGCAAAAAAGCAGAAATTCCCCTTATTTTGGAGCAAAAATGAAGAAATTTTACTTTTTTATGGCAAAAAGGTATGCATTCTTCTTATTTTCGGGCAAATAGGCAGAAATTCCCTTTATTTTGGAGCAGAATTGCAGAAATTCCCCTAATTGTGGGGCAAAAGGCAGAAATTCCCTATATGTTGGGGCAAAAAGACAGAAATTCTTCTTATTTTGGGGCAAAACGCAGAAATTCCACTTATTTTGGGGCAAAATTCCAGGAATTTCCCTTATTTTAAGGGAAAATTAGAGGAATTTCACTTATTTTGGGGCAAAATTTCAGAAATTTTACTTATTTCAGAAAAAAAAGCAGAAATTTTCTTATTTTGGGGCAAAAAGGCAGAAATTCCTAAAATTTGTGGCAAAAATGCAGAAATTCCCCTTATTTTGAGGTAAATAGGCTGAAATTCCTCTTATTTTGGGGCAAAAAGGCAGAAATTTTCCTTATTTTGCAGGAAAATTGCAGAAATTTCACTTATTTCAGGGTAATAAGTCACAAATTTTCCTTATTTTGGGGCAAAAAAGACAGGAATTCCCTTTTTTTCAAGGTAAAAGACAGAAATTCCACTTATTTAGAGACAAAAAAGCAGAAATTCCCCTTATTTTAGAGCAAAAATGAAGAAATTTCTCTTTTTTATGGCAAAAAGGTATGCATTATTTTTATTTTCGGGCAAAAAGGCAGAAATTCACCGTATTTTGGAGCAAAATTGCAAAAATTCCCCTAATTGTGGGGCAAAAAGGCAGAAATTCCCTATATGTTAGGGTAAAAAGACAGAAATTCTCCTTATTTTGGGGCAAAACTCAGAAATTCCACTTATTTTGGGGCAAAATTGCAGAATTTTCTTTTATTTTTGGGCAAAATTGCAGAAATTTCACTTGTTTCAGGGAAAAAAGGCAGAAATTTTCTTTATTTTGGGGCAAAAACGCAGAAATTCTTAATATTTTGTGGCAAAAATGCAGAAATTCCCCTTATTTTGAGGTAAAATCCTGAAATTCCCCTTATTTGGGGGCAAAAAGTCAGAAATTTCTCTTATTTTAGGGCAAAATTGCAGAAATTTCACTTATTTCAGTGTAATAATGCAGAAATTATCCTTATTTTGGGGCAAGAAAGACAGAAATTCCCTTTGTTTTGGGGGAAAAAGACAGAAATTCCACATATTTAGAGGCATAAAAACAGAAATTCCCCTTATTTTGTAGCAAAATTGCAGAAATTTTCCTTTTTTATGGCAAAAAGGTATGCATTCTACTTATTTTCGGGCAAAAAAGCAGAAATTCCTTGTATTTTGGAGCAAAATTGCAGAAATTTCCCTAATTGTTGGGCAAAAAGGCAGAAATTTCCTATATGTTGGGGCAAAAAGACAGAAATTCTCCTTATTTTGGGGCAAAACAGAAATTCCACTTATTTTGAGGCAAAATTCCAGAAATTTCCCTTATTTTGGGGCAAAATTCCAGAAATTTCACTTATTTTGGAGCAAAATTGCAGAAATTTCACTTATTTCAGAAAAATAAGCAGAAATTTTCTTATTTTGGGGCAAAAAGGCAGAAATTTCTTTTATTTTGGTACAAAAATGCAGAAATTTTTTTTATTTTGGGGCAAACAGGCAGAAATTTCCTATATTTTGGGGCAAAAATGCAGAAATTCCCATTATTTTGAGGTAAAAAGGCTGAAATTCCCTTTATTTTGGGGCAAAAAGGCAAAAATTTCCTTTATTTTGGTGCAAAATTGCAGAAATTTCACTTATTTCAGGGTAATAAGTAAGAAATTTTTATTATTTTGGGGCAAATGGACAGTAATTCTCTTTGTTTTGGAAGAAAAAGACAGAAATTCTACTTATTTATAGGCAAAAAGCAGAAATTCCCCTTTATTTTGTGGCAAAATTGCAGAAATTTCAATTATTTCAGGGTAATAAGTCAGAAATTTATCTTATTTTGTGGCAAAAAAAACAGAAATTCTCTTTTTTTGGGGGGAAAAATACAGAAATTCCACTTTTTTAGAGGTAAAAAAGCAGAAATTCTTTTTATTTTCAAGCAAAAATGAAGAAATTTCCTTTTTGTGGCAAAAG
Source organism: Micromys minutus (assembly GCF_963924665.1). Taxonomy (NCBI): domain Eukaryota; kingdom Metazoa; phylum Chordata; class Mammalia; order Rodentia; family Muridae; genus Micromys; species Micromys minutus. The sequence goes on along the minus strand of NW_027667806.1, from coordinate 620,596 downwards.
TTATACATTCCCCTTATTTCCAGGCTAAAAAGGAGAAATTTCCTTTATTTTGGAGCAAAATTGCAGAAATTGCCCTAATTGTGGGGAAATAATTCAGAAATTCCTTATATGGTAGGGCAAAAAGAAAGAAATTCTCCTCATTTTGGGGCAAAACTCAGAAATTCCACTTATTTTGGGGCCAAATTCCAGAAATTTCCCTTTTATTAGGGCAAAATTGCAGAAATTTCACTTATTTTGGGGCAAAATTGCAGAAATTTCACTTATTTCAGGGAAAAACGGCAGAAATTTTCCTTAATTTGGGGCAAAAAGGCAGAAATTCTTAATATTTTGTGGCAAAAATGCAGAAATTTCCCTTATTTTGAGGTAAAAAGGCTGAAATTCCCCTTATTTGGAGGTAAAAAGGCAGAAATTTCCCTTATTTTGGGGCAAAATTGCAGAAATTTCACGTATTTCAGGGTAATAATTCAGAAATTTTCCTTATTTTGTGGCAAAAAAACAGGAATTCCATTTGTTTGGGGGACAAAAGACAGAAATTCCACTTATTTAGAGGTAAAAAAGCAGAAATTCCCTTTATTTTGGAGCAAAAATGAAGAAATTTCTCTTTTTAATGGAAAAAAGGTATGCATTCTTCTTATTTTCGGGCAAAAAGGCAGAAATTCCCCGTATTTTGGAGCAAAATTGCAGAAATTCCCCTAATTGTGGGGCAAAAAAAAAGAAATACCCTATATGTTGGGGCAAAAAGACAGAAATTCTCCTTATTTTGGGGCAAAACTCAGAAATTCCACTTATTTTAGGGCAAAATTCCAAAAATTTCCCTTATTTTTGGGCATAATTGTAGAAATTTCACTTATTTTGGGGTAAATTTGAAGAAATTTCACTTATTTCAGAAAAAAGAGCAGAAATTTTCTTATTTTGGGGCAAAAAGGCAGAAATTTTTTTTATTTTGGTACAAAATTGCAGAAATTTTTCTTATTGGGGCAAAAAGCCAGAAATTTCCCATATTTTGGGGCAAAAATGCAGAAAATTTTCTAATTGTGGGGCAAAAATGCAGAAATTCCCTATATGTTGGGGCAAAAATACAGAAATTCTCCTTACTTTGGGGCAAAACTCAGAAATTCCTTTTATTTTGGGGCTAAATTGCAGAAATTTCCCTTATTTTGGGGCAATATTGTAGAAATTCCACTTAATTCAGGGAAAAAAGGCAGAAATTTTTCGTATTTTGGAGCACAATGTCAGAAATTCTTAATATTTTGTGGCAAATATGCAGAAATTCCCCATATTTTGAGGTAAAAAGGCAGAAATTCCCCTTATTTGGGGGCATAAAGGCAGAAATTTCCCTTATTTTGTGGCAATAAGACAGAAATTCCCCTTATTTTCTGGCAAAAAGGCGGAAATTTCTTTTATTTTGGGGCAAAATTGCAGAAATTTCACTTATTTCAGGGCATAATTCAAAAATTCCTTTTATTTTAGGGCAAAAAGACAGAAATTCTGTTTATTTTTGGGTAAAAAGGCAGAAATTTCACTTATTTTGAGGTAAAAGGCAGAAATTTCACTTATTTTGGGGCAAAAATGAAGAAATTTCTTTTTTTTGTGACAAAAGGTATACATTCCCCTTATTTTCGGGCTAAAAAGTTGAAATTTCCTGTATTTTGGAGCAAAATTGCAGAAATTACCCTAATTGTTGGGCAAAAAGTCAGAAATTTCCTATATGTTGGGGCAAAAAGACAGAAATTCTTCTTATTTTGGGGCAAAACTCTAAAATTCCACTTATTTTTGGGCAAAATTCAAGAAATTTCACCTATTTTGTGGCAAAATTGCAGAAATTTCACTTATTTTAGGGCAAAATTTCAGAAATTTCACTTATTTCAGGAAAAAAAGCAGAAATTTTCTTATTTGGATGCAAAAAGGCAGAAATTTCTTTTATTTTGCTACAAAATTGCAGAAATTTTTCTTATTTTAAGGCAAAAAAGAAGAAATGTCCCATATTTTGGGGCAAAAATGCAGAAATTCCCCTTATTTTGAGGTAAAAATGCTGAAATTCCCCTTATTTGGGGGCACAAAAGCAGAAATTTCACTTATTTTGGGGCAAAATTGCATAAATTTCAATTATTTCAGGGAAAAAAGGCAGAAATTTTTTCTTATTTTGGGCAAAAAGGCAGAAATTTCTAATAATTTGTGGCAAAAATGCAGAAATTCCCCTTATTTTGAGGTAAAAAGGCTGAAATTCCTCTTATTTGGGGGCAAAAAAGCAGAAATTTTCCTTATTTTGGGGCAAAAAAACAGAAATTCCCTTTGTTTTGGCGGAAAAAGACAGAAATTCCACTTATTTAGAGGCAAAAAAACAGAAATTCCGCATATTATGGAGCAAAAGTGACGAAATTTTCTTTTTTTATGGCCATAAGTTATGCATTCTTCTTATTTTCGGGCAAATAGGAAGAAATTCCCCGAATTATGGAGCAAAATTTCAGAAATTCTCCTAATTGTGGGGCAAAAGCAGAAATTCCCTATATGTTGGGGCAAAAAGACAGAAATTCTCTTTTTTTGGGACAAAACTTAGAAATTCCACTTATTTTGGGGCAAATTTCCAAAATTTACCTTATTTTGGGGCAAAATTGCAGAAATTTCACTTATTTTGAGGCAAAATTGCAGAAATTTCACTTATTTCAGGGAAAAAAGGCAGAAATTTTCTTTATTTTGTGGCAAAAATGCAGAAATTCCCCTTATTTTGAGGTAAAAAGGCTGAAATTCCTTTTATTTGGGGGCAAAAAGGCAGAAATTTCCCTTATTTTGGGGCAAAATTGCAGAAATTTCACTTACTTTAGGGTAATAAGTCAGAAATTTTTCTTATTTTGGGGCAAAAAAGACAGAAATTTCATTAGTTTTGGGGGAAAAAGACAGAAATACCACTTATTTAGAGGCAAAAAAGCAGAAATTCCACTTATTTTGGAGCAAAAATGAAGAAATTTTCCTATTTTATGGCAAAAAGGTATGCATTCTTCTTATTTTCGGGCAAAAAGGCAGAAATTCCCCGTATTTTGGAGCAAAATTGCAGAAATTCCCCTAATTGTCGGGCAAAAGGGTAGAAATTCCCTATATGTTGGGGCAAACAGGCAGAAATTTCCTATATTTTGGGGCAAAAATGCAGAAATTCCCATTATTTGGAGGTAAAAAGCCTGAAATTCCCTTTATTTTGAGGCAAAAAGGCAAAAATTTCCTTTATTTTAGTGCAAAATTGCAGAAATTTCACTTATTTCAGGGTAATAAGTAAGAAATTTTTATTATTTTGGGGCAAATGGACAGAAATTTTCTCTGTTTTGGGGGAAAAAGACAGAAATTCTACATATTTAGAGGCAAAAAAGCAGAAATTCCACTTATTTTGGAGCAAAAATGAAGAAATTTCTTTTTTTTATGTCAAAAAGTAGTGCATTTTTCTTATTTTTGGGCAAAAATGCAGAAATTCCCCGTATTTTGGAGCAAAATTGCAGAAATTCCCCTAATTGTGGGGCAAAAAGGCAGATATGCTCTATATGTTTGGGCAAAAAGACAGAAATTCTCATTTTGGGGCAAAACTCAGAAATTCCACTTATTTTGGGGCAAAATTCCAGAATTTTTTCTTATTTTGGGGCAAAATTGCAGAAATTTCACTTATTTTGGGGCAAAATTGCAAAAATTTCACTTATTTCAGAGAAAAAAGCAGAAATTTTTTTATTTTGGAACAAAATTGCAGAAATTTTTCTTATTTTGGGGTAAAAAGTCAGAAATTTTCAATATTTTGGGACAAAAATGCAGAAATTCTTCTTATTTTGAGGTAAAAAGGCTGAAATTCCCCTTATTTGGGTGCAAAAAGGCAGAAATTTCCCTTATTTTGTCGCAAAATTGCAGAAATTTCACTTATTTCAAGGTAATAAGTCAGAAATTTTCCTTATTTTGGGGCAATAAATAAAGAAATTTTTTTTGGGGGGGGAAAAAGACAGAAATTCCACATTTTTAGAGGCAAAAAAGCAGAAATTCCTTTTATTTTCGAGCAAAAATGAAGAAATTTCCCTTTTTTGTGACAAAAGGTATACATTCCCCATATTTTCAGGCTAAAAAGCAGAAATTCCCTGTATTTTGGAGCAAAATTACAGAAATTCCCCTAATTGTGGGGCAATAGGGCAGAAATTCCCTATATGTTAGGGCAAAAAGACAGAAATTCTCCTTATTTTGGGGCAAAACTCAGAAATTCCACTTATTTTGGGGCAAAATTCCAGAAATTTCCCTTATTTTGGGGCAAAATTGCAGATATTTCACTTATTTTGGGGAATAATTGCAGAAATTTCACTTATTTCAGGGAAAAAAGGCAGAAATTTTTTTTATTTTGGGGCAAAAAGGCAGAAATTCCTAAATTTTGTCGCAAAAATGCAGAAATTCCCCTTATTTTGAGGTAAAAAAGCTGAAATTCCCCTTATTTGGGGGCAAAACTCAGAAATTCCACTTATTTTGGGGAAAAATTTCAGGAATTTTCCTTATTTTGGGGCAAAAATGAAGAAATTTGACTTATTTCAGACAAAAAGCAGAAATTTTCTTATTTTGGGGCAAAAAGGCAGAAATTTCTTTTATTTTGGTACAAAATTGCAGATTTTTTTTATATTTTGGGGCAAAAAAAACAGAAATTTCCTATATTTTGTGGCAAAAATGCAGAAATTCCCCTTATGTTGAGATAAAAAGGCTAAAATTCCCCTTATTTGGGGGCAAAAAGGCAGAAATTTCCCTTATTTTCGGGCAAAATTGCAGAAATTTCACTTATTTCAGGGTATTAAGTCAGAAATTTTCCTTATTTTGGGGCAAAAAGACAGAAATTCCCTTTGTTTTCGGGGAAAAAGACAGAAATTATATTTATTTAGAGGCAAAAATGCAAAAATTCCCCTTATTTTGGAGCAAAAATGAAGAAATTTCCCTTTTTTATGGAAAAAAGGTATGCATTCTTCTTATTTTCAGGCAAAAAAGCAGAAATTCCCTGTATTTTAAAGCAAAATTGCAGAAATTCCCCTAATTGTGGGGCAAAAAGACAGAAATTCTCCTTATTTTGGAGCAAAAGACAGAAATTCCACTTATTTTGGGTCATAATTCGAGAAAGTTCCCTTATTTTGAGGCAAAATTGCAGAAATTTCAATTATTTTGGGGCAAAATTGCAGAAATTTCACTTATTTCAGTAAAAAAGCAGAAATTTTTTTATTTTGGGGCAAAAAGGCAGTAATTTCTTTTATTTTGGTACAAAATTGCAGAAATTTTTCTTATTTTGGGGCAAAAAGGCAGAAATTTCCCATATTTTGGGGCAAAAATGCAGAAATTCCCCTTATTTTGAGGTAAAAATGCTGAATTTCCCCATATTTGGGGGCAAAAAGGCAGAAATTTCACTTATTTTGGGTCAAAATTGCAGAAATTTCACTTATTTCAGGGAAAAAAAAAGAAATTTTTCTTATTTTTGGGCAAAAAGGCAGAAATTCCTAATATTTTGTGGCAAAAATGCAGAAATTCCCCTTATTTTGAGGTAAAAATGCAGAAATTCCCTTTATTTGGGGGCAAAAAGGCAGAAATTTCCCTTATTTTGGGGCAAAATTGCAGAAATTTCACTTATTTCAGAGTATTAAGTCAGAAATTTTCTTTATTTTGGGGCAAAAAAGACAGAAATTTCCTTTGTTTTGGGGGAAAAAGACAGAAATTCCACTTATTTAGAGGCAAAATCGCAGAAATTCTCCTTATTTTGGAGCAAAAATGAAGAAATTTCCCTTTTTTAAGGCAAAAAGGTATGCATTCTTCTTATTTTCAGGCAAAAAGGCAGAAATTCCCCGTATTTTAAAGCAAAATTGCAGAAATTCCCCTAATTGTGGGGCAAAAAGACAGAAATTCTCCTTATTTTGGGGCAAAAGACAGAAATTCCACTTATTTTGGGGCAAAATTCCAGAAATTTCCATTATTTTGAGTCAAAATTGCAGAAATTTCAATTATTTTGGGGCAAAATTGCAGAAATTTCACTTATTTCATAAAAAAGCAGAAATTTTCTTATTTTGAATCAAAAATGCAAAAATTTCCCATGTTTTGCGGCAAAAATGCAGAAATTCCCCTTATTTTGAGGTAAAATTGTGAAATTCCCCTTATTTCGGAGCAAAAAGGCAGAAATTTCCCTTATTTTGAGGCAAAATTGCAGAAATTTCACTTATTTTAGGGTAATAAGTCAGAAATTTTCCTTATTTTAGGGCAAAAAAGACAGAAATTCCATTTGTTTTGGGGGGAAAGACTGAAATTCCACTTATTTAGAGGCAAAAAAGCAGAAATTCCCCTTTTTTATGGCAAAAAGGTATGCATTCCTCTTATTTTTGGGCAAAATGGCAGAAATTCCCTGTATTTTGTAGCAAAATTGCAGAAATTCCCCTAATTGTGGGGCAAAAAGGCAGAAATTCACTATATGTTTGGGCAAAAAGACAGAAATAATCCTTCTTTTGGGGCAAAACTCAGAAATTCCACTTATTTTTGGTCAAAAATCCAGAAATTTCACTTATTTTGGGGCAAAATTGCAGAAATTTAACTTGTTTTTGGGCAAAATTGCAGAAATTTCACTTATTTCAGAAAAGAAAAAGCAGAAATTTTCTTATTTGGGGGCAAAAAGGCAGAAATTTCTATTATTTTGGTACAAAATTGCAGATATTTTTCTAATTTTGGGGCAAAAAGGCAGAAATTTCCCATATTTTGGGGCTAAAATGCAGAAATTCCCCTTATTTTGAGGTAAAAAGACTGAAATTCCACTTATTTGGGGACAAAAAGGCAGAAATTTCACTTATTTTTGGGTAAAATTGCAGAAGTTTCACTTATTTCAGAGAAAAAAGGCAGAAATTTTCCTTATTTTTGGGCAAAAAGGCAGAAATTCCTAATATTTTGTGGCAATAATGCAGAAATTCCCCTTATTTTGAGGTAAAAAGGCTGAAATTCCCCTTATTTGGGTGTAAAAAGGCAGAAATTTTCCTTATTTTGGGGCAAAATTGCAGAAATTTCTCATATTTCAGGGTAATAAGTCAGAAATTTAACTTATTTTGGGGCAAAAAAGACAGGAATTCCCTTTGTTTTTGGGGAAAAAGACAGAAATTCCTCTTATTTGGAGGCAAAAAAGCAGAAATTCCCCTTATTTTGGAGCAAAAATGAAGAAATTTCCATTTTTTATGGCAAAAAGTTATGCATTCTTCTTATTTTCAGGCAAAAAGCAGAAATTCCATGTATTTTAAAGCAAAATTGCAGAAATTCCCCTAATTGTGGGGCAAAAAGACAGAAATTCTCCATATTTGGGGGCAAAAGACAGAAATTCCACTTATTTTGGGGCAAAATTCGAGAAATTTCCCTTATTTTGAGGCAAAATTGCAGAAATTTCAATTATTTTGTGGCAAAATTGCAGAAATTTCACTTATTTCAGAAAAAAGCAGAAATTTTCTTATTTTGGGGCAAAAAGGCAGAAATTTCTTTTATTTTGGTACAAAATTGCAGAAATTTTTTTTATTTTGGGGCAAAAAGGCAGAAATATCCCATATTTTGCAGCAAAAATGCAGAAATTCCCCTTATTTTGAGGTAAAAAGGCTGAAATTCCCATATTTGGGGGCAAAAAGGCAGAATTTTCCCTTATTTTCGGGCAAAGTTGCAGAAATTTCACTTATTTCAGGGTGATAAGTCAGAAAGTTTTTTAATTTTGGGGCAAATAAGACAGAAATTTTTTTTGTTTTTGTGGAAAAAGACAGAAATTCCACTTATTTAGCGGCAAAAGCTGAAATTCCCCTTATTTTTGAGCAAAATTGCAGAAATTCCCCTAAATGTGGGGCAAAAAGGCAGAAATTTTCTATATGTTGGGGCAAAAAGACAGAAATAATTCTTATTTTAGAGCAAAACTCAGAAATTCCACTTATTTTTGGGCAAATATTCAGAAATTTCACTTATTTTGGGGCAAAATTGCAGAAATTTCACTTATTTTGGGGCAAAATTGCAGAAATTTCACTTATTTCAGGGAAAAAAAACAGATATTTTCCTTATTTTTGGGCAAAAAAGCAGAAATTCCTAATATTTTGTGGCAAAAATGCAGAAATTCCTCTTATTTTGAGGTAAAAAGGCTGAAATTCCCTTTATTTGGGGGCAAAAAGGCAGAAATTTCCCTTATTTTGGGGCAAAATTGCTGAAATTTCACTTATTTCAGAGTAATAAGTCAGAAATTTTCCTTATTTTGGGGCAAAAAAGACACAAATTCCCTTTGTTTTGGGGAAAAAAACAGAAATTCCACTTATTTAGAGGCAAAAAAGCAGAAATTCTCTTTATTTTGGAGCAAAAATAAAGAAATTTCCCTTTTTTTATGGCAAAAAGGTATGCATTCTTCTTATTTTCAGGCAAAAATGCAGAAATTCCCCGTATTTTAAAGCAAAATTGTAGAAATTTCCCTAATTGTGGGGCAAAAAGACAGAAATTCTCCTTATTTTGGGGCAAAAGACAGAAATTCCACCTATTTCGGGGCAAAATTCCAGAAATTTTCCTTATTTTGAGTCAAAATTGCAGAAATTTCAATTATTTTGCGGCAAAATTGCAGAAATTTCACTTATTTCATAAAAAAGGAGAAATTTTCTTATTTTGGGTCAAAAATTCAAAAATTTCCCATATCTTGCAGCAAAAATGCAGAAATTCCCCTTATTTTGAGGTAAAATCGTGAAATTCCCCTTATTTCGGAGCAAAAAGGCAGAAATTTCCCTTACTTTGGGGCAAAATTGCAGAAATTTCACTTATTTCAGGGTAATTAGTCAATAATTTTCCTTATTTTGTGGCAAAAAAGAAAGAAATTCCATTTGTTCTGGGGGAAAAAGACTGAAATTCCACTTATTTAGAGGCAAAAAAGCAGAAATTCCAATTTTTTATGGCAAAAAAGTATGCATTCCTCTTATTTTTGGGCTAAATGGCAGAAATTCCCAGTATTTTGTAGCAAAATTGCAGAAATTCTCCTAATTGTGGGGCAAAAAGGCAGAAATTCCCTATATGTTGGGGCAAAAAGACAGAAATAATCCTTCTTTTGGGGAAAAACTCAGAAATTCCACTTATTTTTGGGCAAAAATCCAGAAATTTCACTTATTTTGGGGCAAAATTGCAGAAATTTAACTTGTTTTTGGGCAAAATTGCAGAAATTTCACTTATTTCAGAAAAGAAAAAGCAGAAATTTTCTTATTTGGGGGCAAAAAGGCAGAAATTTCTATTATTTTGGTACAAAATTGCAGAAATTTTTCTAATTTTGGGGCAAAAAGGCAGAAATTTCCCATATTTTGGGGCTAAAATGCAGAAATTCCCCTTATTTTGAGGTAAAAAGACTGAAATTCCACTTATTTGGGGACAAAAAGGCAGAAATTTCACTTATTTTTGGGTAAAATTGCAGAAGTTTCACTTATTTCAGAGAAAAAAGGCAGAAATTTTCCTTATTTTTGGGCAAAAAGGCAGAAATTCCTAATATTTTGTGGCAAAAATGCAGAAATTCCCCTTATTTTGAGGTAAAAAGGCTGAAATTCCCCTTATTTGGGGGCAAAAAGGCAGAAATTTCCCTTATTTTGGGGCAAAATTGCAGAAATTTCACTTATTTCAGGGTAATAAGTCAGAAATTTTACTTATTTTGGGGCAAAAAAGACAGGAATTCCCTTTGTTTTGGGGAAAAAAGACAGAAATTCCTCTTATTTAGAGGCAAAAAAGCAGAAATTCCCCTTATTTTGGAGCAAAAATGAAGAAATTTCCATTTTTTATGGAAAAAAGGTATGCATTCTTCTTATTTTCAGGCAAAAAGCAGAAAATCCATGTATTTAAAGCAAAATTGCAGAAATTCCCCAAATTGTGGGGCAAAAAGACAGAAATTCTCCATATTTGGGGCAAAAGACAGAAATTCCACTTATTTTGGGGCAAAATTCGAGAAATTTCCCTTATTTTGAGGCAAAATTGCAGAAATTTCAATTATTTTGGGGCAAAATTGCAGAAATTTCACTTATTTCAGAAAAAAGCAGAAATTTTCTTATTTTGGGGCAAAAAGGCAGAAATTTCTTTTATTTTGGTACAAAATTGCAGAAATTTTTTTTATTTTGGGGCAAAAAGGCAGAAATATCCCATATTTTGCAGCAAAAATGCAGAAATTCCCCTTATTTTGAGGTAAAAAGGCTGAAATTCCCATATTTGGGGGCAAAAAGGCAGAATTTTCCCTTATTTTCGGGCAAAGTTGCAGAAATTTCACTTATTTCAGGGTAATAAGTCAGAAATTTTTTTAATTTTGGGGCAAATAAGACAGAAATTTTTTTTGTTTTTGTGGAAAAAAGACAGAAATTCCACTTATTTAGCGGCAAAAGCTGAAATTCCCCTTATTTTTGAGCAAAATTGCAGAAATTCCCCTAAATGTGGGGCAAAAAGGCAGAAATTTTCTATATGTTGGGGCAAAAAGACAGAAATAATCCTTATTTTAGAGCAAAACTCAGAAATTCCACTTATTTTTGGGCAAATATTCAGAAATTTCACTTATTTTGGGGCAAAATTGCAGAAATTTCACTTATTTTGGGGCAAAATTGCAGAAATTTCACTTATTTCAGGGAAAAAAAACAGAAATTTTCCTTATTTTTGGGCAAAAAGGCAGAAATTCCTAATATTTTGTGGCAAAAATGCAGAAATTCTTTTTATTTTAAGGTAAAAAGGCTGAAATTCCCTTTATTTGGGGGCAAAAAGGCAGAAATTTCCCTTATTTTGGGGAAAAATTGCAGAAATTTCACTTATTTCAGAGTAATAAGTCAGAAATTTTCCTTATTTTGGGGCAAAAAAGACACAAATTCCCTTTGTTTTGGGGGAAAAAGACAAAAATTCCACTTATTTAGAGGCAAAAATGCAGAAATTCTCTTTATTTTGGAGCAAAAATGAAGAAATTTCCCTTTTTTTATGGCAAAAAGGTATGCATTCTTCTTATTTTCAGGTAAAAATGCAGAAATTCCCTGTATTTTAAAGCAAAATTGTAGAAATTTCCCTAATTGTGGGGCAAAAAGACAGAAATTCTCCTTATTTTGGGGCAAAAGACAGAAATTCCACCTATTTCGGGGCAAAATTCCAGAAATTTTCCTTATTTTGAGTCAAAATTGCAGAAATTTCAATTATTTTGCGGCAAAATTGCAGAAATTTCACTTATTTCAGGGTAATTAGTCAGAAATTTTCCTTATTTTGGGGCAAAAAAGACAGAAATTCCATTTGTTCTGGGGGAAAAAGACTGAAATTCCACTTATTTAGAGGCAAAAAAGCAGAAATTCCACTTTTTTATGGCAAAAAAGTATGCATTCCTCTTATTTTTGGGCAAAATGGCAGAAATTCCCTGTATTTTGTAGCAAAATTGCAGAAATTCCCCTAATTGTGGGGCAAAAAGGCAGAAATTCCCTATATGTTGGGGCAAAAAGACAGAAATAATCCTTCTTTTGGGGCAAAACTCAGAAATTCCACTTATTTTTGGGCAAAAATCCAGAAATTTCACTTATTTTGGGGCAAAATTGCAGAAATTTAACTTGTTTTTGGGCAAAATTGCAGAAATTTCACTTATTGCAGAAAAGAAAAAGCAGAAATTTTCTTATTTGGGGGCAAAAAGGCAGAAATTTCTATTATTTTGGTACAAAATTGCAGAAATTTTTCTAATTTTGGGGCAAAAAGGCAGAAATTTCCCATATTTTGGGGCTAAAATGCAGAAATTCCCCTTATTTTGAGGTAAAAAGACTGAAATTCCACTTATTTGGGGACAAAAAGGCAGAAATTTCACTTATTTTTGGGTAAAATTGCAGAAGTTTCACTTATTTCAGAGAAAAAAGGCAGAAATTTTCCTTATTTTTGGGCAAAAAGGCAGAAATTCCTAATATTTTGTGGCAAAAATGCAGAAATTCCCCTTATTTTGAGGTAAAAAGGCTGAAATTCCCCTTATTTGGGGGCAAAAAGGCAGAAATTTCCCTTATTTTGGGGCAAAATTGCAGAAATTTCACTTATTTCAGGGTAATAAGTCAGAAATTTTACTTATTTTGGGGCAAAAAAGACAGGAATTCCCTTTGTTTTGGGGGAAAAGACAGAAATTCCTCTTATTTAGAGGCAAAAAAGCAGAAATTCCCCTTATTTTGGAGAAAAAATGAAGAAATTTCCATTTTTTATGGCAAAAAGGTATGCATTCTTCTTATTTTCAGGCAAAAAGCAGAAATTCCATGTATTTAAAGCAAAATTGCAGAAATTCCCCAAATTGTGGGGCAAAAAGACAGAAATTCTCCATATTTGGGGGCAAAAGACAGAAATTCCACTTATTTTGGGGCAAAATTCGAGAAATTTCCCTTATTTTGAGGCAAAATTGCAGAAATTTCAATTATTTTGGGGCAAAATTCAGAAATTTCACTTATTTCAGAAAAAAGCAGAAATTTTCTTATTTTGGGGCAAAAAGGCAGAAATTTCTTTTATTTTGGTACAAAATTGCAGAAATTTTTTTTATTTTGGGGCAAAAAGGCAGAAATATCCCATATTTTGCAGCAAAAATGCAGAAATTCCCCTTATTTTGAGGTAAAAAGGCTGAAATTCCCATATTTGGGGGCAAAAAGGCAGAATTTTCCCTTATTTTCGGGCAAAGTTGCAGAAATTTCACTTATTTCAGGGTAATAAGTCAGAAAGTTTTTTAATTTTGGGGCAAATAAGACAGAAATTTTTTTTGTTTTTGTTGAAAAAGACAGAAATTCCACTTATTTAGTGGCAAAAGCTGAAATTCCCCTTATTTTGGAGCAAAATTGCAGAAATTCCCCTAAATGTGGGGCAAAAAGGCAGAAATTTTCTATATGTTGGGGCAAAAAGACAGAAATAATCCTTATTTTAGAGCAAAACTCAGAAATTCCACTTATTTTTGGCAAATATTCAGAAATTTCACTTATTTTGGGGCAAAATTGCAGAATTTTAACTTATTTTGGGGCAAAATTGCAGAAATTTCACTTATTTCAGGGAAAAAAACAGAAATTTTCCTTATTTTTGGGCAAAAAGGCAGAAATTCCTAATATTTTGTGGCAAAAATGCAGAAATTCCTCTTATTTTGAGGTAAAAAGGCTGAAATTCCCTTTATTTGGGGGCAAAAAGGCAGAAATTTCCCTTATTTTGGGGCAAAATTGCAGAAATTTCACTTATTTCAGTGTAATAAGTCAGAAATTTTCCTTATATTGGGGCAAAAAAGACACAAATTCCCTTTGTTTTGAGGGAAAAAGACAGAAATTCCACTTATTTAGAGGCAAAAAAGCAGAAATTCTCTTTATTTTGGAGCAAAAATAAAGAAATTTCCCTTTTTTATGGCAAAAAGGTATGCATTCTTCTTATTTTCAGGCATAAATGCAGAAATTCCCCGTATTTTAAAGCAAAATTGTAGAAATTTCCCTAATTGTGGGGCAAAAAGACAGAAATTATCCTTATTTTGGGGCAAAAGACAGAAATTCCACCTATTTCGGGGCAAAATTCCAGAAATTTTCCTTATTTTGAGTCAAAATTGCAGAAATTTCAATTATTTTGGGGCAAAATTGCAGAAATTTCACTTATTTCATAAAAAAAGCAGAAATTTTCTTATTTTGGGTCAAAAATTCAAAAATTTCTTATATTTTGCAGCAAAAAATGCAGAAATTCCCCTTATTTTGAGGTAAAATCATGAAATTCCCCTTATTTCGGAGCAAAAAGGCAGAAATTTCCCTTACTTTGGGGCAAAATTGCAGAAATTTCACTTATTTCAGGGTAATTAGTCAGAAATTTTCCTTATTTTAGGGGCAAAAAAGACAGAAATTCCATTTGTTCTGGGGGAAAAAGACTGAAATTCCACTTATTTAGAGGCAAAAAAGCAGAAATTCCAATTTTTTATGGCAAAAAAGTATGCATTCCTCTTATTTTTGGGCAAAATGGCAGAAATTCCCTGTATTTTGTAGCAAAATTGCAGAAATTCCCCTAATTGTGGGGCAAAAAGGCAGAAATACCCTATATGTTGGGGCAAAAAGACAAAAATAATCCATATTTTGGGGCAAAACTGACAAATTCCACTTATTTTTGGGCAAAAATCCAGAAATTTCACTTATTTTGGGGCAAAATTGCAGAAATTTAAATTGTTTTTGGGCAAAATTGCAGAAATTTCACTTATTTCAGAAAAAAGCAGAAATTTTCTTATTTTGGGGCAAAAAGGCAGAAATTTCTTTTATTTTGGTACAAAATTGCAGAAATTTTTTTTATTTTGGGGCAAAAAGGCAGAAATATCCCATATTTTGCAGCAAAAATGCAGAAATTCCCCTTATTTTGAGGTAAAAAGGCTGAAATTCCCATATTTGGGGGCAAAAAGGCAGAATTTTCCCTTATTTTCGGGCAAAGTTGCAGAAATTTCACTTATTTCAGGGTGATAAGTCAGTAAGTTTTTTAATTTTGGGGCAAATAAGACAGAAATTTTTTTTGTTTTTGTGGAAAAAGACAGAAATTCCACTTATTTAGCGGCAAAAGCTGAAATTCCCCTTATTTTTGAGCAAAATTGCAGAAATTCCCCTAAATGTGGGGCAAAAAGGCAGAAATTTTCTATATGTTGGGACAAAAAGACAGAAATAATCCGTATTTTAGAGCAAAACTCAGAAATTCCACTTATTTTTGGGCAAATATTCACAAATTTCACTTATTTTGGGGCAAAATTGCAGAATTTTAACTTATTTTGGGGCAAAATTGCAGAAATTTCACTTATTTCAGGGAAAAAACAGAAATTTTCCTTATTTTTGGGCAAAAAGGCAGAAATTCCTAATATTTTGTGGCAAAAATGCAGAAATTCCTCTTATTTTGAGGTAAAAAGGCTGAAATTCCCTTTATTTGGGGGCAAAAAGGCAGAAATTTCCCTTATTTTGGGGCAAAATTGCAGAAATTTCACTTATTTCAGAGTAATAAGTCAGAAATTTTCCTTATTTTGGGGCAAAAAAGACACAAATTCCCTTTGTTTTGGGGGAAAAAGTCAGAAATTCCACTTATTTAGAGGCAAAAAAGCAGAAATTCTCTTTATTTTGGAGCAAAAATAAAGAAATTTCCCTTTTTTATGGCAAAAAGGTATGCATTCTTCTTATTTTCAGGCATAAATGCAGAAATTCCCCGTATTTTAAAGCAAAATTGTAGAAATTTCCCTAATTGTGGGCCAAAAAGACAGAAATTCTCCTTATTTTGGGGCAAAAGACAGAAATTCCACCTATTTCGGGGCAAAATTCCAGAAATTTTCCTTATTTTGAGTCAAAATTGCAGAAATTTCAATTATTTTGGGGCAAAATTGCAGAAATTTCACTTATTTCATAAAAAAAGCAGAAATTTTCTTATTTTGGGTCAAAAATTCAAAAATTTCCCATATTTTGCAGCAAAAATGCAGAAATTCCCCTTATTTTGAGGTAAAATCGTGAAATTCCCCTTATTTCGGAGCAAAAAGGCAGAAATTTCCCTTACTTTGGGGCAAAATTGCAGAAATTTCACTTATTTCAGGGTAATTAGTCAGAAATTTTCCTTATTTTGGGGCAAAAAAGACAGAAATTCCATTTGTTCTGGGGGAAAAAGACTGAAATTCCACTTATTTAGAGGCAAAAAAGCAGAAATTCCAATTTTTTATGGCAAAAAAGTATGCATTCCTCTTATTTTTGGGCAAAATGGCAGAAATTCCCTGTATTTTGTAGCAAAATTGCAGAAATTCCCCTAATTGTGGGGCAAAAAGGCAGAAATTCCCTATATGTTGGGGCAAAAAGACAAAAATAATCCATATTTTGGGGCAAAACTGACAAATTCCACTTATTTTTGGGCAAAAATCCAGAAATTTCACTTATTTTGGGGCAAAATTGCAGAAATTTAAATTGTTTTTGGGCAAAATTGCAGAAATTTCACTTATTTCAGAAAAGAAAAAGCAGAAATTTTCTTATTTGGGATCAAAAAGACAGAAATTTCTATTATTTTGGTACAAAATTGCAGAAATTTTTCTAATTTTGCGGACAAAATAGAGAAATTTCCCATATTTTGAATCAAAAATGCAGAAATTCCTCTTATTTTGAGGTAAAAAGGCTGAAATTCCCCTTATTTGGGGGCAAAAAGACAGAAATTTCCCTTATTTTGGGGCAAAATTGCAGAAATTTCACTTATTTCAGGGTAATAAGTCAGAAATTTTCTTTATTTTGGGGCAAAAAAGACAGGAATTTTCTTGTTTTGGGGGAAAAAGACAGAAATTCCACTTATTTAGAGGCAAAAAAGCAGAAATTCCTCTTATTTTGGAGAAAATGAAGAAATTTCCCTTTTTTATGTAAAAAAGGTATGCATTCTTCTTATTTTCAGGCAAAAAAGCTGAAATTCCCTGTATTTTAAAGCAAAATTGCAGAAATTCCCCTAATTGTGGGGCAAAAAGACAGAAATTCTCCTTATTTTGGGGCAAAAGACATAAATTCCACTTATTTTGGGGCAAAATTCGAGAAATTTCCCTTATTTTGAGGCAAAATTGCAGAAATTTCAATTATTTTGGGGCAAAATTGCAGAAATTTCACTTATTTCAGAAAAAAGAAGAAATTTTCTTATTTTGGGGCAAAAAGGCAGAAATTTCTTTTATTTTGGTACAAAATTGCAGAAATTTTTCTTATTTTGGGGCAAAAAGGCAGAAATATCCCATATTTTGCAGCAAAAATGCAGAAATTCACCTTATTTTGAGGTAAAAAGGCTGAATTTCCCCTTATTTGGGGGCAAAAAGGCAGAAATTTCACTTATTTTGGGGCAAAATTGCAGAAATTTCACTTATTTCAGGGAAAAAAAACAGAAATTTTTCTTATTTTTGGGCAAAAAGGCTGAAATTCCTAATATTTTGTGGCAAAAATGCAGAAATTCCCCTTATTTTGAAGTAAAAAGGCTGAAATTCCCTTTATTTGGGGGCAAAAAGGCAGAAATTTCAATATTTTCGGGCAAAATTGCAGAAATTTCACTTATTTCAGAGTAATAAGTCAGAAATTTTCCTTATTTTGGGGCAAAAAAGACAGAAATTCTTTCTGTTTTGGGGACAAAAGACAGAAATTCGACTTATTTTGGGGCAAAATACAAGAAATTTTTCTTATTTTGAGTCAAAATTGCAGAAATTTCAATTCTTTTGGGGCAAAATTGCAGAAATTTCACTTATTTCATAAAAAAAGCAGAAATTTTCTTATATTGGGTCAAAAATGCAAAAATTTCTCATATTTTGCGGCAAAAATGCAGAAATTCCCCTTATTTTGAGGTAAAATGGTGAAATTCCCCTTATTTTGGAGCAAAAGGAAGAAATTTCCCTCATTTTGGGGCAAAATTGCAGAAATTTCACTTATTTCAGGGTAATAAGTCAGAAATTTTCCTTATTTTGGGGCAAAAAATACAGGAATTTTCTTTGTTTTGGGGGAAAAAGACAGAAATTCCACATATTTAGAGGGAAAAAAGCAGAAATTCCCCTTATTTTGGAGCAAAAATGAAGAAATTTCCCTTTTTTATGGCAAAAAGGTATGCATTCTTCTTATTTTCAGGCAAAAAAGCTGAAATTCCCTGTATTTTAAAGCAAAATTGCAGAAATTCCCCTAATTGTGTGGCAAAAAGACAGAAATTCTCCTTTTTGGGGGGCTAAAGATATAAATTCCACTTATTTTGGGAAAAAATTCGAGAAATTTTCCTGATTTTGAGGCAAAATTGCAGAAATTTCAATTATTTTGTGGCAAAATTGCAGAAATTTCACTTATTTCAGAAAAAAGCAGAAATTTTCTTATTTTGGGTCAAATAGGCAGAAATTTCTTTTATTTTGTTCTAAAATTGCAGAAATTTTTCTTATTTTGGGCCAAAGAGGAAGAAATTTCCCATATTTTGCAGCAAAAATGCAGAAATTCCCCTTATTTTGAGGTAAAATGGCTGAAATTCCCCTTATTTGGGGGCAAAAAGGCAGAATTTTCCCTTATTTTCGGGAAAAATTGCAGAAATTTCACCTATTTCAGGGTAATAAGTCAGAAATTTTGTTATTTTGGGGCAAAAAAGACAGAAAATTTTTTTTTGTTTTCGTGGAAAAAGACAGAAATTCCACTTATTTAGCGGCAAAAACTGAAATTCCCCTTATTTTGGAGCAAAATTGCAGAAATTCCCCTAAATGTGGGGCAAAAAGGCAGAAATTTTCTATAGGTTGGGGAAAAAAGACAGAAATAATCCTTATTTTAGAGAAAAACTCAGAAATTCCACTTATTTTTGGGCAAATATTCAGAAATTTCACTTATTTTGGGGCAAAATTGCAGAAATTTCACTTATTTTGGGGCAAAATTGCAGAAAGTTCACTTGTTTTAGAAAAAAAGCAGAAATTTTTTTATTTGGGGGCAAAAAGGCAAAAATTTCTATTATTTTGATACAAAATTGCAAAAATTTTTCTTATTTTGGGGCAAACAGGCAGAAATTTCCCATATTTTGGGTCAAAAATGCAGAAATTCCCCTTATTTTGAGGTAAAAAGTCTGAATTTCTCCTTATTTGGGGGCAAAAAGGCAGAAATTTCACTTATTTTGGGGCAAAATTGCAGAAATTTCACTTATTTCAGGGAAAAAAGGCAAAAATTTTCCTTATTTTTGGGCAAAAAGGCAGAAATTCCTAATATTTTGTGGCAAAAATGCAGAAATTCCCCTTATTTTGAGGTAAAAAGGCTGAAATTCCCCTTATTTGGGGGCAAAAAGGAGATGTTTCCCTTATTTTGGGGCAAAATTGCAGAAATTTCACTTATTTCAGGGTAATAAGTCAGAAATTTTCCTTATTTTGGGGCAAAAAAGACAGAAATTCCCTTTGTTTTGGGGGGAAAAGACAAAAATTCCACTTATTTAGAGGCAAAAGCAGAAATTCCCCTTATTTTGGAGCAAAAATGAAGAAATTTCCCTTTTTTATGGCAAAAAGGTATGCATTCTTCTTATTTTCAGGCAAAAAGGCAGAAATTCCCCATATTTTAAAGAAAATTGTAGAAATTTCCCTAATTGTGGGGCAAAAAGACAGAAATTCTTCTTATTTTGGGGCAAAAGACAGAAATTCTACTTATTTTGGGGCAAAATTCCAGAAATTTCCCTTATTTTGATGCAAAATTGCAGAAATTTCAATTATTTTGGGGCAAAATTGCAGAAATTTCACTTATTTCAGAAAAAAAGCAAAAATTTTCTTATTTTGGGTCAAAAATGCAGAAATTTCCCATATTTTGTGGCAAAAATGCAGAAATTCCCCTTATTTTTAGGTAAAAAGGCTGAATTTCCCCCTATTTGGTGGCAAAAAGGCAGAAATTTCCCTTATTTTGTGGCACAATTGCAGACATTTCACTTATTTCAGGGTAATAAGTCAGAAATTTTCCTTATTGTGGGGCAAAAAAGACAGAAATTCCCTTTGTTTTTGGGGAAAAAGTCAAAAATTCCACTTATTTATAGGCAAAAGCAGAAATTCCCCTTATTTTGGAGCAAAAATTAAGAAATTTCCATTTTTTTATGGCAAAAAGGTATGCATTCTTCTTATTTTCAGGCAAAAAGGCAGAAATTCCCCATATTTTAAAGAAAATTGTAGAAATTTCCCTAATTGTGGGGCAAAAAGACAGAAATTCTCATTATTTTGGGGCAAAAGACAGAAATTCTACTTATTTTGGGGCAAAATTGCAGAAATTTCCCTTATTTTGAGGCAAAATTGCAGAAATTTCACTTATTTCAGAAAAAAAGCAAAAATTTTCTTATTTTGGGTCAAAAATGCAGAAATTTCCCATATTTTGCGGCAAAAATGCAGAAATTCTCCATATTTTGAGGTAAAATGGTGAAATTCCCCTTATTTCGGGGCAAAAAGGCAGAAATTTCCCTTATTTTGGGGCACAATTGCAGACATTTCACTTATTTCAGGGTAATAAGTCAGAAATTTTCCTTATTGTGGGGCAAAAAAGACAGAAATTCCATTTGTTTTTGGGAAAAAGAAAGAAGTTCCACTTATTTAGAGGCAAAAAAGCAGAAATTCCCCTTTTTTATGGCAAAAAGGTATGCATTCCTCTTATTTTTGGGCAAAATGGCAGAAATTCTCCGTATTTTGTAGCAAAATTACAGAAATTCCCCTAATTGTGGGGCAAAAAGGCAGAAATTCCCTATATGTAGGAGCAAAAAGACAGAAATTCTCCTTATTTTGGGGCGAAACTCAGAAATTCCACTTATTTTTGGGCAAAATTTCAGAAATTTTTCTTATTTTGGGGCAAAAAGGAAGAAATGCCTAATATTTTGTGGCAAAAATGCAGAAATTACCCATATTTTGAGGTAAAAAGGCTGAAATTCCCTTTATTTGGGGGCAAAAAGGCAGAAATTTCTCTTATTTTGGGGCAAAATTGCAGAAATTTCATTTATTTCAGGGTAATAAGTCAGAAATTTTTCTTATTTTGGGGCAAAAAAGACAGGAATTCCCTTTGTTTTTGGGGAAAAGACAGAAATTCCACTTATTTAGAGGCAAAAAAGCAGAAATTCCCCTTATTTTGGAGCAAAAATGAAGAAATTTCCCTTTTTTATGGCAAAAAGTTATGCATTCTTCTTATTTTCAGGCAAAAAGGCAGAAATTCCCTGTATTTTAAAGCAAAATGTGGAAATTTCCCTAATTGTGGGGCAAAAAGACAGAAATTCTCCTTACTTTAGGGCAAAAGACAGAAATTCCACTTATTTTGGGGCAAAATTCCAGAAATTTCCCTTATTTTGAGGCACAATTGCATAAATTTGAATTATTTTGGGGCAAAATTGCAGAAATTTTACTTATTTCAGAAAAAAAGCAAAAATTTTCTTATTTTGGGACAAAAATGCAGAAATTTCCCATATTTTGCAGCAAAAATGCAGAAATTCACCTTAATTTGAGGTTAAAAGGCTGAATTTCCCCTTATTTGGGGGAAAAAAGGCAGAATTTTTCCCTTATTTTGGGGCAAAATTGCAGAAATTTCCCTTATTTCAGGGTAATAAGTCAGAAATTTTCCTTATTTTTGGGCAAAAAAGACACAAATTCCCTTTGTTTTGGGGGAAAAAGACAGAAATTCCACTTATTTAGCGGCAAAAAAGCAAAAATTACCCTTATTTTGGAGCAAAATTGCAGAAATTCCCCTAAATGTGGGGCAAAAAGCAGAAATTTTCTATATGTTGGGGCAAAAAGACAGAAATAATCCTTATTTTGGGGCAAAACTCAAAAATTGCACTTATTTTTGGGCAAATATTCAGAAATTTCACTTATTTTGGGGCAAAATTGCAGAAATTTCACTTGTTTCAGAAAAAAAAGCAGAAATTTTCTTATTTGGGGGCAAAAAGGCAGAAATTTCTATTATTTTGGTACAAAATTGTAGAAATTTTTCTTACTTTTGGGCAAAAAGGCAGAAATTTCCCATATTTTGTGGCAAAAATGCAGAAATTCCCCTTATTTTGAGGTAAAAAGGCTGAAATTCCTCTTATTTGGGGGCAAAAAGGCAGAAATTTCACTTATTTTGGGGCAAAATTGCAGAAATTTCATTTATTTCAGGGTAATAAGTCAGAAATTTTTCTTATTTTGGGGCAAAAAAGACAGGAATTCCCTTTGTTTTTGGGGAAAAGACAGAAATTCCACTTATTTAGAGGCAAAAAAGCAGAAATTCCCCTTATTTTGGAGCAAAAATGAAGAAATTTCCCTTTTTTATGGCAAAAAGTTATGCATTCTTCTTATTTTCAGGCAAAAAGGCAGAAATTCCCTGTATTTTAAAGCAAAATGTGGAAATTTCCCTAATTGTGGGGCAAAAAGACAGAAATTCTCCTTACTTTAGGGCAAAAGACAGAAATTCCACTTATTTTGGGGCAAAATTCCAGAAATTTCTCTTATTTTGAGGCACAATTGCATAAATTTGAATTATTTTGGGGCAAAATTGCAGAAATTTTACTTATTTCAGAAAAAAAGCAAAAATTTTCTTATTTTGGGACAAAAATGCAGAAATTTCCCATATTTTGCAGCAAAAATGCAGAAATTCACCTTAATTTGAGGTTAAAAGGCTGAATTTCCCCTTATTTGGGGGAAAAAAGGCAGAATTTTTCCCTTATTTTGGGGCAAATTTGCAGAAATTTCCCTTATTTCAGGGTAATAAGTCAGAAATTTTCCTTATTTTTGGGCAAAAAAGACACAAATTCCCTTTGTTTTGGGGGAAAAAGACAGAAATTCCACTTATTTAGCGGCAAAAAAGCAAAAATTACCCTTATTTTGGAGCAAAATTGCAGAAATTCCCCTAAATGTGGGGCAAAAAGCAGAAATTTTCTATATGTTGGGGCAAAAAGACAGAAATAATCCTTATTTTGGGGCAAAACTCAAAAATTGCACTTATTTTTGGGCAAATATTCAGAAATTTCACTTATTTTGGGGCAAAATTGCAGAAATTTCACTTGTTTCAGAAAAAAAAGCAGAAATTTTCTTATTTGGGGGCAAAAAGGCAGAAATTTCTATTATTTTGGTACAAAATTGTAGAAATTTTTCTTACTTTTGGGCAAAAAGGCAGAAATTTCCCATATTTTGTGGCAAAAATGCAGAAATTCCCCTTATTTTGAGGTAAAAAGGCTGAAATTCCTCTTATTTGGGGGCAAAAAGGCAGAAATTTCACTTATTTTTGGGCAAAATTGCAGAAATTTTACTTATTTAAGGGAAAAAATGCAGAAATTTTCATTATTTTTGGGCAAAAAGCAGAAATTCCTAATATTTTGTGGCAAAAATGCAGAAATTCCCCTTATTTTGAGGTAAAATGGTGAAATTCCAATTATTTCGGGGCAAAAAGGCAGAAATTTCCCTTATTTTGGGGCAACATTGCAGAATTTTCACTTATTTCAGAATAATAAGTCAGAAATTTTCCTTATTTTGTGGCAAAAAAACATAAATTCCATTTGTTTTGGGGGAAAAAGACAGAAATTCCACATATTTTGGAGCAAAAATGAAGAAATTTCCCTTTTTTGTAGCAAAAAGGTATGCATTCTTCTTATTTTTGGGCAAAATGGCAAAAATTCCCCGTATTTTGTAGCAAAATTGCAGAAATTCCCCTAATTGTGGGGCAAAAAGGCAGAAATTCCCTATATGTTGGGGCAAAAAGACAGAAATTCTCCTTATTTTGGGGCAAAACTCAGAAATTCCACTTATTTTGGGGCATAATTCCAGAAATTTCCCTTATTTTGGGGCAAAACTGCAGAAATTTAACTTATTTTGGGGCAAAATTGCATAAATTTTACTTATTTTAGGGAAAAAAGGCAGAAATTTTCCTTATTTTTGGGCAAAAAGGAAGAAATTCCTAATATTTTGTGGCAAAAATGCAGAAATTCAACTTATTTTGGGGCAAAATTCCAGAAATTTCCTCTATTTTGGGGCAAAATTGCAAAAATTTAACTTATTTTGGGGCAAAATTGCATAAATTTCACTTATTTCAGGGAAAAAAGGCAGAAATTTTCCTTATTTTGGGGCAAAAAGGCAGAAATTCTTAATATTTTGTGGCAAAAATGCAGAAATTGCCCTTATTTTGAGGTAAAAATGCTGAAATTCCACTTATTTGGGGGCAAAAAGGCAGAAATTTCCCTTATTTTGGGGCATAATTGCAGAAATTTCACTTATTTCAGGGTAATAAGTCAGAAATTTCCCTTATTTTGGGGCAAAAAAGACAGGAATTCCCTTTGTTTTGTGGGAAAAAGACAGAAATTCCACTTATTTAGAGGCAAAAAAGCAGAAATTCCCCTTATTTTGGAGCAAAAATGAAGAAATTTCCCTTTTTTATGGCAAAAAGGTATGCATTCTTCTTATTTTCAGGCAAAAAGGCAGAAATTCCCCGTATTTTAAAGCAAAATTGTAGAAATTTCCCTAATTGTGGGGCAAAAAGACAGAAATTATTTTTATTTTGGGGCAAAAGACAGAAATTCCACTTATTTTGGGGCAAAATTCCAGAAATTTACCTTATTTTGAGGCAAAATTGCAGAAATTTCAATTATTTTGGGGCAAAATTGCAGAAATTTCACTTATTTCAAAAAAAAGCATAAATTTTATTATTTTTGGGCAAAAATGCAGAAATTTCCCATATTTTGCAGCAAAAATGCAGAAATTCCCCTTATTTTGAGGTAAAAAGGCTGAAATTCCCCTTATTTGAAGGCAAAAAGGCAGAATTTTCCCTTATTTTCGGGCAAAATTGCAGAAATTTAAGTTAATTCAGGGAAAAGGCAGAAATTTTTCTTATTTTGTGGCAAAAAGCACAGAAATTCCCTTTGTTTTTGTGGAAAAAGTCAGAAATTCCACTTATTTAGTGGCAAAAAGGCAGAAATTCCCCTTATTTTGGAGCAAAATTGCAGAAATTCCCCTAAATGTGGGGCAAAAAAGCAGAAATTTTCTATATGTTGGGGCAAAAAGACAGAAATTCTCCTTATTTTGGGGCAAAACTAAGAAATTCCACATATTTTGGGGCAAAATTCCAGAAATTTCCTTTATTTTGGGGTAAAATTGAAGAAATTTCACTTATTTTGGGGCAAAATTGCAGAAATTTCACTTATTTCAGGGAAAAGGCAGAAATTTTCCTAATTTTGGGGCAAAAAGGCAGAAATTCCTAATATTTTGTTGCAAAAATGCAGAAATTCCCCTTATTTTGAGGTAAAAATGCTGTAATTCCCCTTATTTGGGGGAAAAAAGGCAGAAATTTCCCTTATTTGGGGGCAAAATTGCAGAAATTTCACTAATTTCAGGGTAATAAGTCTGAAATTTTCCTTATTTTGGGGCAAAAATGACAGAAATTCCCTTTGTTTTGTGGGAAAAAGACAGAAATTCCACTTATTTAGAGGCAAAAAAGCAGAAATTCCTCTTATTTTGGAGCAAAAATGAAGAAATTTCCCTTTCTTATGGCAAAAAGGTATGCATTCTTCTTATTTTCAGACAAAAATGCAGAAATTCCCCGTATTTTAAAGCAAAATTGCAGAAATTCCCCTAATTGTGGGGCAAAAAGACCGAAATTCTCCTTATTTTGTGGCAAAACTCAGAAATTCCACTTATTTTGGTGCAAAATTGCAGAAATTTCAATTATTTTGGGGCAAAATTGCAGAAATTTCAATTATTTTGGGGCAAAATTGCAGAAATTTAACTTATTCAGAAAAAAAGCAGAAATTTTTTTATTTTGGGGCAAAAAGGCAAAATTTCTTTTATTTTAGTACAAAATTGCAGAAATTTTTCTAATTTTGGGTAAAGAGGCAGAAATTTCCCATATTTTGCGGCAAAAATGAAGAAATTCCCCTTATTTTGAGGTAAAAAGGCTGAAATTCCCCTTATTTGGGGGCAAAAAGGCAGAATATTCCCATATTTTTGGGCAAAATTGCAGAAATTTCACTTATTTCAGGGTAATAAGTCAGAAATTTTCCTTATTTTGGGGCAAAAAAAGCAGAAATTCCCTTTGTTTTGGTAGAAAAAGGCACAAATTCCACTTATTTAGTGGCAAAAAAGCAGAAATTCCCCTTATTTTGGAGCAAAATTGCAGATATTCCCCTAAATGTGGGGCAAAAAGGCAGAAATTCCCTATATGTTGGGGCAAAAAGACAGAAATAATCCAATTTTGGAACAAAACTTAGAAATTCCACTTATTTTTGGGCAAATATCCAGAAATTTCACTTATTTTGGGGCAAAATTGCAGAAATTTCACTTATTTTGGGACAAAATTGCAAAAATTTCACTTATTTCAGAAAAAAAAGCAGAAATTTTCTTATTTGGGGGCAAAAAGGCAAAAATTTTTATTAGTTTTGTACAAAATTGCAGATTTTTTTTTATTTTGGGGCAAAAAGGCAGAAATTTCTCATATTTTGGGGCAAAAATGCAGAAATTTCTTTTATTTTGAGGTAAAAATTCTGAATTTCCCTTTATTTGGGGGCAAAAAGGCAGAAATTTCACTTATTTTGGGGCTAAATTGCAGAAATTTCACTTATTTCAGGGAAAAAAGGCAAAAATTTTCCTTTTTTAGGCAAAAATGCAGAAATTCCTAATATTTTGTGGCAAAAATGCAGAAATTCCCCTTATTTTGAGGTAAAAGCCTGAAATTCCCCTTATTTGGGGGCAAAAAGGCAGAAATTTCCCTTATTTT
Organism: Micromys minutus; assembly: GCF_963924665.1. Taxonomy (NCBI): domain Eukaryota; kingdom Metazoa; phylum Chordata; class Mammalia; order Rodentia; family Muridae; genus Micromys; species Micromys minutus. The sequence continues at coordinate 594,449 of NW_027667806.1, read as the reverse complement.
GGGGCAAAATTGCAGAAATTTCACTTATTTAGGGTAATAAGTCAGAAATTTTCCTTATTTGGGGGCAAAAAATACAGAAATTCCCTTTGTTTTGGGGGAAAAAGACAGAAATTCCACTTATTTAGAGGGAAAAATGCAGTAATTCCCCTTATTTTGGAGCAAATATGAAGAAATTTCCTTTATTTTGAGGTAAAAAGGCTAAAATTCCCCTTATTTGGGGGCAAAAAGGCAGAAATTCCTTGTATTTTGGAGCAAAATTGCAGAAATTCCCCTAATTGTGGGGCAAATAGGCAGAAATTCCCTATATTTTAGGGCAAAAATAAGAAATTTTCCTTATTTTGGGGAAAAACTCAGAAATTCCACTTATTTTGGAAAAAAATTCCAGAAATTTCCCTTACTTTGGGGCAAAATTGTAGAAATTTCACTTATTTTGGGGCAAAATTGCAGAAATTTCACATATTTTAGGGAAAAAAGGCAGAAATTTTCCTTATTTTGAGGCAAAAATGCAGAAATTCCTAATATTTTGTGGCAAAAATGCAGAAATTCCCCTTATTTTGAGGTAAAAAGGCTGAAATTCCCCTTATTTGTGGGCAAAAATGCAGAATTTTCCCTTATTTTGGTGCAAAATTGCAGAAATTTCACTTAATTCAATGTATTAAGTCAGAAATTTTCTTTATTTTGGGCCAAAAATACAGAAATTCCCTGTGTTTTGTGGGAAAAAGACAGAAATTCCACTTATTTAGAGGCAAAAATCAGAAATTCCCCTTAATATGGAGCAAAAACGAAGAAATTTCCCTTTTTTATGGCAAAAAGTTATGCATTCTTCTTATTTTCGGGCAAAAAGGCAGAAATTCCCCATATTTTGGAGCAAAATTGCAGAAATTCCCATAATTGTGAGGTAAAAATGCAGAAATTGCCTATATGTTGGGGCAAAAAGAGAGAAATTCTCCTTATTTTAAGGCAAAACTCAGAAATTTCACTTATTTTGGGGTAAAATTGCAGAAATTTCACTTATTTCAGGAAAAAAAAAAGAAATTTTCTTATTTTGGGGCAAAAAGACAGAAATTTCTTTTATTTTGGTACAAAATTGCAGAAATTTTTCTTATTTTGGGGCAAAAAGGCAGAAATTTCCCTTATTTTAGGGCAAATATGCTGAAATTCCCCTTATTTTGTGGTAAAAAGGCAGAAATTCCTTTTATTTGGGGGCAAAAAGGCAAAAATTTCCCTTATTTTGGGGCAAAATTGCAGAAATTTCACTTATTTCAGGGTAATAAGTCAGAAATTTTCATTATTTTGGGGAAAAAATACAGAAATTCCTTTTATTTTGGGGGAAAAAGACAGAAATCTACTTATTTAGAGGCAAAAAAGCAGAAATTCCCCATATTTTGGAGCAAAATTGCAGAAATTCTCCTAAATGTGGGCAAAAAGACAGAAATTCCCTATATGTTTGGGCAAAAAGACAGAAATTCTTCTTATTTTGGGGCAAAACTCAGAAATTCCACTTATTTTTGAGAAAATTTCAGAAATTTCACATATTTGGGGCAAAATTGCAGAAATTTCACTTATTTTGGGGCAAAATTGCAGAAATTTCACTTATTTCAGAAAAAAAAATGCAGAAATTTCCTTATTTGGGGTCAAAAAGGCAGAAATTTCTATTATTTTGCTACAAAATTGCAGAAATTTTTTTTATTTTGGAACAAAAAGGCAGAAATTTCCCATATTTTGGGGCAAAAATGCAGACATTCCCCTTATTTTGAGGTAAAAAGGCTGAAATTCCCCTTTTTTGGGGGCAAAAAGAAAGAAATTTCACTTATTTTCGGGCAAAATTATAGAAATTTCACTTATTTCAGGGAAAAAAGGCAGAAATTTTCCTTATTTTTGGCAAAAAGGCAGAAATTTCTAATATTTTGTGGCAAAAATGCAGAAATTCTCCTTATTTTAAGGTAAAAATGCTGAAATTCCCCTTATTTGGGGGCAAAAAGGCAGAAATTTTTCTTATTTTGGGGCAAAATTGCAGAAATTTCACTTATGTCAGGGTAATAAGTCAGAATTTTTCCTTATTTTGGGGCAAAAAAGACAGAAATTCCCTTTGTTTTAAAGGAAAAAGACAGAAATTCGACTTATTTAGAGGCAAAAAAGCAGAAATTCCCCTTATTTTGGAGCAATAATGAGGAAATTTCCCTTTTTTAAGGCAAAAATGTATGCATTCTTCTTATTTTTGGGCAAAAAGGCAGAAATTCCCCATATTTTGTAGCAAAATTGCAGAAATTCCCCTAATTGTGGGGCAAAAAGGAAGAAATTCCCTATATGTTGGGGCAAAAAGACAGAAATTCTCCTTATTTTGGGGCAAAACTAAGAAATTCCACTTATTTTGGGGTAAAATTCCAGAAATTTCCCTTATTTTGGGGCAAAATTGCAGAAATTTCACTTATTTTGGCGCATAATTGCAGAAATTTCACTCATTTAAAAAAAAGGCAAAAATTTTCTTTATTTTGGGGCAAAAACGCAGAAATTCTTAATATTTTGTGGCAAAAATGCAGAAATTCCCCTTATTTTGAGGTAAAAAGGCTGAAATTCCCCTTATTTTGGGTCAAAAAGGCAGAAATTTCCATTATTTTGGGGCAAAATTGCAGAAATTTCACTTATTTCAGGGTAATAAGTCAGAAATTTTCCTTATTTTGGAACAAAAAATACAGGAATTTTCTTCTTTTTGGGGGAAAAAGACAGAAATTCCACTTATTTAGAGGCAAAAAAGCAGAAATTTTCCTTATTTTGGAGCAAAAATGAATAAATTTCCATTTTTTTATGGCAAAAAGGTATGCATTCTTCTTATTTTCGGGCAAAAAGGCAAAAATTTCCCTTATTTTGGAGCAAAATTGCAGAAATTCCCCTAATTGTAGGGCAAAAAGGCAGAAATTCTTTATATGTTAGGGCAAATAAAGAAATTCTCCTTATTTTGGGGCAAAACTCAGAAATTCCACTTATTTTGCGCCAAAATTCCAGAAATTTCCCTTATTTTGGGGCAAAGTTGCAGAAATTTCACTTATTTCAGGGAAAAAAGTCAGAAATTTTCTTATTTTGGGGCAAAAATGCAGAAACTCCTAATATTTTGTGGCAAAAATGCAGAAATTCTTCTTATTTTGAGGTAAAAAGGCTGAAATTCCCCTTCATTGGGGGCAAAAAGGCAGAATTTTCCCTTAATTTGGGGCAAAATTGCAGAAATTCCTCTAATTGTAGGGCAAAAAGGCAGAAATTCCCTATATGTTAGGGCAAAAAGAAGAAATTCTCCTTATTTTGGAGCAAAACTCAGAAATTCCACTTATTTTGGGGCAAAATTGCAGAAATTTCACTTATTTTGGGGCAAAATTGCAGAAATTTCAATTATTTCAGGGAAAAAAAGGCAGATATTTTTCTTATTTTGGGGCAAAAATGCAGAAATTCCTAGTATTTTGTGGCAAAAAGGCAGAAATTCCCTTTATTTTGAGGTAAAAAGGCTGAAATTCCCCTTATTTGGGGGCAAAAAGGCAGAATTTTCTCTTATTTTGGGGCAAAATTGCAGAAATTTCACTTATTTCAGGGTAATAAGTCAGAAATTTTCCTTATTTTGGGGCAAAAAAACAGAAATTCCCTTTGTTTTTGGGGAAAAAAACAGAAATTCCACTTATTTACAGGCAAAAAAGCAGAATTTCCCCTTAATATGGAGCAAAAATGAAGAAATTTCCCTTTTTTATGGCAAAAAGTTATGCACTCTTCCTATTTTCGGGCAAAAAGGCAATAATTCCCCGTATTTTGGAGCAAAATTGCAGAAATTCCCCTAATTGAAGGGCAAAAAGGCAGAAATTCCCTATATGTTAGGGCAAAAAGAAGAAATTCTCCTTATTTTGGGGCAAAACTCAGAAATTCCACTTATTTTGGGGCAAAATTCCAGAAATTTCCCTTATTTAGGGGCAAAATTGCAGAAATTTCACTTATTTCAGAGAAAAAAGGCAGAAATTTTCCTTATTTTGGGGCAAAAATGCAGAAATTCCTAATATTTTGTAGCAAAAATGCAGAAAATCCTTTTATTTTGAGGTAAAAAGGCTGAAATTCCCCTTATTTGGGGGCAAAAAGGCAGAATTTTGCCTTATTTTGGGGCAAAATTGCAGATATTTCACTTATTTCAGGGAAATAAGTCAGAAATTTTCCAGATTTGGGGGCAAAAAAGACAGAAATTCCCTTTGTTTTGGGGGAAAAAGACAGAAATTCCACTTATTTACAGGCAAAAAAGCAGAAATTCTCCTTAATATGGAGCAAAAATGAAGAAATTTTCCTTTTTTATGGCAAAAAGTTATGCATTCTTTTTATTTTCGGGCAAAAAGGCAGAAATTCCCCGTATTTTGGAGCAAAATTGCAGAAATTCCCCTAATTGTTGGGTAAAATGGCAGAAATTCCCTATATGTTGGGGCAAAAAGATAGAAATTCTCCTTATTTTAAGGCAAAACTCAGAATTTTCACTTATTTTGGAGCAAAATTGCAGAAATTTCACTTATTTCAGGAAAAAAAGCAGAAATTTTCTTATTTTGGGGCAAAAAGGCAGAAATTTCTTTTATTTTGGTACAAAATTGCAGAAATTTTTCTTATTTTGGGGCAAAAAGGCAGAAATTTTCCTTATTTTGGGGCAAATATGCAGAAATTCCCCTTATTTTGAGGTAAAGAGGCTGAAATTCCCCTTATTTGTGGGCAAAAGGGCAAAATTTCTCTTATTTTGGTTCTAAATTGCAGAAATTTCACTTATTCCATGGTAATAAGCTAGAAATTTTCCTTATTTTGGGGAAAAAATTCAGAAATTTCCTTTGTTTTGTGGGAAAAAGACAGAAATTCTCCTTATTTTTGGGCAAAACTCAGAAATTCCACTTATATTTGGGGAAAATTTGAGAAATTTCACATATTTTGGGGCAAAATTGCAGAAATTTCACTTATTTTGGGGCAAAATTGCAGAAATTTCACTTATTTCAGGGTAATAAGTCAGAAATTTTCCTTATTTTGGGGCAAAAAAGACAGAAATTCCCTTTGTTTTGGGGGAAAAAGACAGAAATTCCACTTATTTAGAGGTAAAAAAGCAGAAATGACCCTTATTTTGGAGCAATAATGAAGAAATTTCCCTTTTTTATGGCAAAAAGTTATGCATTCTTCTTATTTTCAGGCAAAAATGCAGATATTCCCTGTATTTTGGAGCAAAATTGAAGAAATTCCCCTAATTGTGGGGAAAAAAGGCATAAATCCCTTTATGTTGGGGCAAAAAGACAGAAATTCTCCTTATTTTGGGGCAAAACTCAGCAATTCCACTTATTTTGGGGCAAAATTCAAGAAATTTCCCTTATTTTGGGGCAAAATTGCAGAAATTTCACTTATTTCAGGGAAAAAAGGCAAAAATTTTACTTATTTTGTGGCAAAAACGCAGAAATTCCTAATATTTTGTGGCAAAAATGCAGAAATTCCCCTTATTTTGAGGTAAAAAGTCTGAAATTCCCCTTATTTTGGGGCAAAAAGTCAGAAATTTCCATTATTTTGGGGCAAAATTGCAGAAATTTCACTTATTTCAGAATAATAAGTGAGAAATTTTCCTTATTTTGGGGCAAAAAAGACTGGAATTCCCTTTGTTTTGGGGGAAAAGGACAGAAATTCCACTTATTTAGAGGCAAAAAAAGAGATATTTACCTTATTTTTGAGCAAAAATGAAGAAATTTCCCTTTTTTATGGCAAAACAGGTATGCATTCTTCTTATTTTCAGGCAAAAAGGCAGAAATTCCCCATATTTTGGAGCAAAATTGCAAAAATTCCCCTAATTGTAGGGCAAAAATGCAGAAATTCCCTATATGTTAGAACAAAAAGAAGAAATTCTCCTTATTTTTGGGCAAAACTAAGAAATTCCACTTATTTTGTGGCAAAATTCCAGAAATTTCCCTTATTTTGGGCAAAATTGCAGAAATTTCACTTATTTTGGCGCATAATTGCAGAAATTTCACTTATTTCAGGGAAAAAGGCAGAAATTTTCCTTATTTTGGGGCAAAAAGGCAGACATTTCTAATATTTTGTGGCAAAAATGCAGAAATTCCTTTTATTTTGAGGTAAAAAGGCTGAAATTCCCCTTATTTGGGGGCGAAAAGGCAGAATTTTCCCTTATTTTGTGGCAAAATTGCAGAAATTTCACTTATTTCAGGGTAATAAGTCAGAAATTTTCCTTATTTTGGGGTAAAAAGACAGAAATTCCCTTTGTTTTGGGGGAAAAAGACAGAAATTCCACTTATTTAGAAGCAAAAAAGAAAAAATTTCCCTTATTTTGGAGCAAAATTGCAGAAATTCTCCTAATTGTGGGGCAAAAAGGCAGAAATTCCCTATATGTTGGGGCAAAAAGACAGAAATTCTCCTTATTTTAGGGCAAAACTCAGAAATTCCACTTATTTTCGGAAAAAAATTTCAGAAATTTCACATATTTTGGGGCAAAATTGCAGAAATTTCACTTATTTTGGGGCAAAAATACAGAAATTCCCCTTTTTTTAGGTAAAATGGATGAAATTCCCCTTATTTGGGGGCAAAAATGTAAGAAATTTCACTTATTTTGTGGCAAAAATGCAGAAATTCCTTTTATTTGGAGGTAAAAAGGCTGAAATTCCCCTTATTTGGGGCAAAAATGCAGAAATTTCCCTTATTTTGGGGCAAAATTGCAGAAATTTCACTTATATCAGGGTAATATGTCAGAAATTTTCCTTATTTTGGGGCAAAAAAGACAGGAATTCCTTTTTTTTTGTGGGAAAAAGACAGAAATTCCACTTATTTAGAGGCAAAAAAGCAGAAATTCCGCTTATTTTGGAGCAATAATGAAGAAATTTCCTTTTTTTATGTCAAAAATGTATGCATTCTTCTTATTTTTGGGCAAAAAAAAATTCCCCATATTTTGTAGCAAAATTGCAGAAATTCCCCTAATTTTGACACAAAAAGGCAGAAATTCCCTATATGTTGGGGCAAAAAGACAGAAATTCTCCTTATTTTGGGGCAAAACTCAGAAATTCCACTTATTTAGGGCAAAATTCCAGAGATTTTCCTTATTTTGGGGCAAAATTGCAGAAATTTCACTTATTTTGGGGCAAAATTTCAGAAATTTCACTTATTTCAGGGAAAAAAGTCAGAAATTTTCCTTATTTTGGGGTAAAAACGCAGAAATTTCTAATATTTTGTGGCAAAAATGCAGAAATTCCCCTTATTTTGAGGTAAAAATGCTAAAATTCCCCTTATTTGGTGGTAAAAAGGCAGAATTTTTCTTATTTTGGGGCAAAATTGCAGAAATTTCACTTATTTCAGGGTAATAAGTCAGAAATTTTTCTTATTTTTAGGCAAAAAAGACAGAAATTCCCTTTGTTTTGGGAGAAAAAGACAGAAATTCCACTTATTTAGAGGCAAAAAAGCAGAAATTCCCCTTATTTTGGAGCAATAATGAAGAAATTTCCTTTTTTATGGCAAAAATGTATGAAATTCCTTTTATTTGGAGGTAAAAAGGCTGAAATTCCCCTTATTTGGGGCAAAAAGACAGAAATTCCCCATATTTTGTAGCAAAATTGCAGAAATTCCCCTAATTGTGGGGCAAAAAAGCAGAAATTCCCTATATGTTGGGGCGAAATGACAGAAATTCTCCTTATTTTGGGGCAAAACTCAGAAATTCCACTTATTTTGGGGCAAAATTACAGAAATTTCTCTTATTTTGGGGCAAAATTGCAGAAATTTCACTTATTTTGGGGCAAAATTGCAGAAATTTCACTTATTTCAGAGAAAAAGGGCAGAAGTTTTCCTTATTTTGGGGCAAAAACGCAGAAATTCCTAATATTTTTTGGCAAAAATGCAGAAATTCCGCTTATTTTGAGGTAAAAAGTTTAAAATTCCCCTATTTGTGGGCAAAAAGGCAGAATTTTCCCTTATTTTGGGGCAAAATTGCAGAAATTTCACTTATTTCAGGGTAATAAGTCAGAAATTTTCCTTATTTTTGGGCAAAAAAGACAGAAATTCCTTTTATTTTGGGGGAAAAGACAGAAATTCCACTTATTTAGAGGCAAAAAAGCAGAAATTCCCCTTAATATGGAGCAAAAATGAAGAAATTTCCCCTTTTTATGGCAAAAAGTTATGCATTCTTCTTATTTTCGGGCAAAAAGGCAGAAATTCCCCGTATTTTCGAGCAAAATTGCAGAAATTCCCCTAATTGTGGGGTAAAAAATAAGAAATTCACTATATGTTGGGGCAAAAAGACAGAAATCCTCCTTATTTTAAGGCAAAACTCAGAAATTTCACTTATTTTGGGGCAAAATTGCAGAAATTTCACTTATTTCAGGAAAAAAAGCAGAAATTTTCTTATTTTGGGGCAAAAAGGCAGAAATTTCTTTTATTTTGGTACAAAATTGCAGAAATTTTTTTATTTTGGGGCAAAAAAGCAGAAATTTCCCTTATTTTGGGGCAAATATGCAGAAATTCCCCTTATTTTGAGGGAAAAAGGCTGAAATTCCCCTTATTTCGGGGCAAAAAGGCAGAAATTTCCTTTATTTTGGGGCAAAATTGCAGAAATTTCACTTATTTCAGGGTAATAATTCAGAAATTTTCCTTATTTTGGGTAAGAAATACAGAAATTCCCTTTGTTTTGAGGGAAAAAGACAGAAATTCCACTTATTTAGAGGCAAAAAAGCAGAAATTTTTTTTTAATTTTGGGGTAAAATTGAAGAAATTTCACTTATTTTCGGGCAAAATTGCAGAAATTTCACTTATTTCAGAAAAAAGAAATTCACAAATTTTCTTATTTGGAGGCAAAAAGGCAGAAATTTCTATTATTTTGCTACAAAATTGCAGAAATTTTTCTTATTGTGGGGCAAAAAGGCAGAAATTTCCCATATTTTGGGGCAAAAATGCAGAAATTTCCCTTATTTTGAGGTAAAAAGCCTGAAATTTCCCTTATTTGGGGGCAAAAAGGAAGAAATTTCACTTATTTTGGGGCAAAATTGCAGAAATTTCACTTATTTCAGGGCAAAAAGGCAGAAATTTTCCTTATTTTGGGGCAAAAAGGCAGAAATTCCTAATATTTTGTGACAAAAATGCAGAAATTCCCCTTATTTTGAGGTAAAAAGGCTGCAATTCCCCTTATTTGGGGGCAAAAAGGCAAAAATTTCCCTTATTTTGGGGCAAAATTGCATAAATTTCACTTATTTCAAGGAAAAAAGGCAGAAATTTTTTTTATTTTGGGGCAAAAAAGACAGAAATTCCCTTTGTTTTGGGGGAAAAAGACAAAAATTCCACTTATTTATAGGCAAAAAACAGAAATTCCCCTTATTTTGTAGCAAAAATGAAGAAATTTCCGTTTTTTATGGTAAAAAGGTATGCATTCTTCTTATTTTCGGGAAAATGCAGAAATTCTTCGTATTTTGGAGCAAATTTGGAGAAATTTCCCTAACTGTGGGGCAAAAAGGCAGATATTCCCTATATGTTAGGGCAAAAAGAAGAAATTCTCCTTATTTTGGGGCAAAACTCAGAAATTCCACTTATTTTGCGGCAAAATTCCAGAAATTTCCTTTATTTTGGGGCAAAATTGCAGAAATTTCATTTATTTTGGGGCAAAATTGCAGAAATTTCACTTATTTAAGGGAAAAAAGGCAGAAATTTTTTTTATTTTGGGGCAAAAAGGCAGAAATTCTTATATTTTGTGGCAAAACTGCAGAAATTCCCCTTATTTTGAGGTAAAAAGGCTAAATTCTCCTTATTTGGGAGCAAAAAGTAAGAAATTTCCCTTATTTTGGGGCAAAATTGCAGAAATTTCACTTACGTCAGCGTAATAAGTCAGGAATTTCCTTGTTTTGGTGCAAAAAAGACAGAAATTCCCTTTGTTTTGGGGGAAAAAGAAAAAATTCCACTTATTTAGAGGCAAAAATGCAGAAATTCCCCTTATTTTGGAGCAAAAATGAAGAAATTTCCCTTTTTTATCGCAAAAAGGTATGCATTCTTCTTATTTTCGGGCAAAAAAGCAGAAATTCCTCGTATTTTGGAGCAAAATTGCAGAAATTCCCCTAATTGTGGGGCAAAAAAGCGGAAATTCCCTATATGTTAGTGCAAAAAGACAGAAATTCTCCTTATTTTGGGGCAAAACTCAGAAATTCCACTTATTTTGGGGCAAAATTGCAGAAATTTTTCTTATTTCAGAAAAAAAGCAGAAATTTTCTTATTTTGGGGCAAAAAGGCAGAAATTTCTTTTATTTTGGTACAAAATTGCAGAAATTTTTCTTATTTTGGGGCAAAAAGGCAGAAATTTCCCTTATTTTGGGCAAAAATTCAGAAATTCCCCTTATTTTGAGGTAAAAAGGCTGAATTTCCCATTATTTGGGGGCAAAAAGGCAGAAATTTCTCTTATTTTGGGGCAACATTGCAGAATTTTCACTTATTTCAGGGAAATAAGTCAGAAATTTTCCTTATTTTGGGGCAAAAATGAAGAAATTCCCTTTGTTTTGGGGGAAAAAGACAGAAATTCCACTTATTTAGAGGCAAAAGCAGAAATTCCCCTTATTTTGGAGCAAAATTTCAGAAATTCCCCTAATTGTGGGGCAAAAAGGGAGAAATTCCCTATATGTTGAAGCAAAAAGATAGAAATTCTCCTTATTTTGGGGCAAAACTCAGAAATTCCACTTATTTTGGGGCAAAATTCCAGAAATTTCACTTATTTTGGGGCAAAATTGCAGAAATTTCACATATTTAGGGGCATAATTGCAGAAATTTCACTTATTTCAGAAAAAAAGCAGAAATTTTCTTATTTGGGGGCAAAAAGGCAGAAATTTCTATTATTTTGGTACAAAATTGCAGAAATTTTTCTTATTTTTGGGCAAAAAGGCATAAATTTCCCATATTTTGTGGCAAAAATACAGAAATTCTTCTTATTTTGAGGTAAAAAGGCTGATATTCCTTTTATTTGGGGGCTATAAGGCAGAAATTTCCCTTATTTTGGGGCAAAATTGCAGAAATTTCACTTATTTCTGGGTAATAAGTCAGAAATTTTCCTTATTTTGTGGCAAAAAAGACAGGAATTCCCTTTTTTGCGGGGAAAAAGGCAGAAATTCCACTTGTTTAGAGGTAAAATAGCAGAAATTCCCCTTATTTTGGAGCAAAAATGAAGAAATTACCCTTTTTTATGGCAAAAAGGTATGCATTCTTCTTATTTTCGGGCAAAAATGCAGAAATTCCCCATATTTTGGAGCAAAATTGAAGAAATTCGTCTAATTGTAGGGCAAAAAGGCAGAAATTCCCTATATGTTAGGGCAAAACGAAGAAATTCTCTTTATTTTTGGGCAAAACTAAGAAATTCCACTTATTTTGGGGCAAAATTCCAGAAATTTCCCTTATTTTGGGGCAAAATTGCAGAAACTTCACTTATTTTGGGGCAAATTTGCAGAAATTTCACTTATTTGAGGGAAAAAAGGCAGAAATTTTTCTTATTTTGGGACAAAAAGGCAGAAATTCCTAATATTTTGTGGCAAAAATGCAGAAATTCCCCTTATTTTGAGGTAAAAAGATTGAAATTCCTCTTATTTGGGGGCAAAAAGGCAGAATTTTCCCTTATTTTGGGGCAAAATTGCAGACATTTCACATATTTCAGGGTAATAAATCAGAAATTTTCTTTATTTTGAGGAAAAAAAGACAGAAATTCCCTTTGTTTTGGGGGAAAAAGACAGAAATTCTCCTTATTTTGGGGCAAAACTCAGAAATTGCACTTACTTTGGGGCAAAATTCCAGAAATTTCTTTTATTTTGGGGCAAAATTGCAGAAATTTAACTTAATTTGGGGCAAAATTGCAGAAATTTCACTTATTTCAGGGAAAAAAGGCAGAAATTTTCCTTATTTTGGTGCAAAAACGCAGAAATTCCTAATATTTTTTGGCCAAAATGCAGAAATTCCCCTTATTTTGTGGTAAAAAGGCTGAAATTCCCCTTATTTGGGGGCAAAAATGCAGAATTTTCTTTATTTTGGGGCAAAATTGCAGAAATTTCACTTATTTCGGGGTAATAAGTCAGAAATTTTCCTTATTTTTGGGCAAAAAAGACAAAAATTCCCTTTGTTTCTGGAGAAAAAGACAGAAATTCCACTTATTTAGAGGCAAAAAAGCAGAAATTCCCCTTAATATGGAGCAAAAATTAAGATATTTCCCTTTTTTATGGAAAAAGTTATGCATTCTTCTTATTTTCGGGCAAAAAGGCAGAAATTCCCCGTATTTTGGAGCAAAATTGCAGAAATTCCTTTAATTGTGGGGTAAAAAAGAAGAAATTCCCTATATGTTGGGGCAAAAAGACAGAAATTCTCCTTATTTTAAGGCAAAACTCAGAAATTTCACTTATTTTGGGGCAAAATTGCAGAAATTTCACTTATTTCAGGAAAAAAAGCAGAAATTTTTTTATTTTGGGGCAAAAAGGCAGAAATTTCTGTTATTTTGGTACAAAATTGCAGAATTTTTATATTTTGGGGCAAAAAAGCAGAAATTTCTCTTATTTTGGGGAAAATATGCAGAAATTCCCCTTATTTTGATGTAAAAAGCCTATAATTCCCCTTATTTGGGGGCAGAAAGGCAGAAATTTCCCTTATTTTGGGGCAATATTGCAGAAATTTCACGTATTTAAGGGTAATAAGTAAGAAATTTTCCTTATTTTGGGGAAAAAATAGAGAAATTCCCTTTGTTTTGGGGGAAAAAAAAGAAATTCCACTTATTTAGAGGCAAAAAACAGAAATTCCCTTTATTTTGTAGCATAAATGAAGAAATTTCCCTTTTTTATGGTAAAAAGGTATGCATTCTTCTTATTTTCAGGCAAAATGCAGAACTTCCCCGTATTTTGGAGCAAAATTGCAGAAATTCCCCTAACTGTGGGGCAAAAAGGCAGAAATTCCCTATATGTTAGGGCAAAAAGAAGAAATTCTTCTTATTTTGGGGCAAAACTCAGAAATTCCATTTATTTTGGGGCAAAATTCCAGGAATTCCCCTTATTTTGTGGCAAAAGTGTAGAAATTTCCCCTATTTTGGGGCAAAATTGCAGAAATTTCACTTATTTCAAGGAAAAAGGGCAGAAATTTTCCTTATTTTGGGGCAAAAACGCAGAAATTCCTAATATTTTGTGGCAAAAATGCAGAAATTCCCCTTATTTTGACTTAAAAGGCTTAAATTCCCCTTATTTGGGGGCAAAAAGGCAGAATTTTCCCTTATTTTGGGGCAAAATTGCAGAAATTTCACTTATTTTGGGGCAAAATTGCAGAAATTTCACTTATTTCATGGAAAAAAGGCAGAAATTTTCCTTATTTTGGGGCAAAAACGCAGAAATTCCTAATATTTTGTGGCAAAAATGCAGAAATTCCCCTTATTTTGAGGTAAAAAGGCTGAAATTCCCCTTATTTGGCGGCAAAAAGGCAGAATTTTCCTTATTTTGGGGCAAAATTGCAGAAATTTCACTTATTTCAGGGTAATAAGTCAGAAATTTACTTTATTTTTGGGCAAAAAAGACAGAAATTTTCTTTGTTTTGGGAAAAAAGACAGAAATTCCACTTATTTAGAGGCAAAAAAGCAGAAATTCCCCTAATTTGGGAGCAATAATGAAGAAATTTCCTTTTTTATGGCAAAAATGTATGCATTCTTCTTATTTTTGGGCAAAAAGACAGAAATTCCCCATATTTTGTAGCAAAATTGCAGAAATTCCCCTAATTGTGGGGCAAAAAAGCAGAAATTCCCTATATGTTGGGTTGAAATGACAGAAATTTTCCTTATTTTGGGGCAAAACTCAGAAATTCCACTTATTTTGGGGCAAAATTCCAGAAATTTCTCTTATTTTGGGGCAAAATTGCAGAAATTTCACTGTTTTTAGGGCAAAATTGCAGAAATTTCACTTATTTCAGGGAAAATAAGCAGAAATTTTCCTTATTTTGCGGCAAAAAAGACAGAAATTCCCTTTGTTTTGGGGGAAATAGATAAAAATTCCACTTATTTAGAGGCAAAAAAGCAGAAATTCCCCTTAATATGGAGCAAAAATGAAGAAATTTCCCTTTTTTATGGCAAAAAGTTATGCATTCTTCTTATTTTCGGGCAAAAAGGCAGAAATTCCCCGTATTTTGGAGCAAATTTGCAGAAATTCCCCTAATTGTGGGGTAAAAAGGCAGAAATTCCCTATATGTTGGGGCAAAAAGACAGAAATTCTTTTTATTTTAAGGCAAAACTCAGAAATTCCAATTATTTTGGGGCAAAATTCCAGAAATTTCCCTTATTTTTGGGCAAAATTGCAGAAGTTCCCCTTATTTTGAGGTAAAAATGCTGAAATTCCCATTATTTGGGGGCAAAAAGAAAAATTTCAGGAAAAAAAGCAGAAATTTTCTTATTTTGAAGCAAAAAGGCAGAAATTTCTTTTATTTTGGTACAAAATTCCAGAAATTTGTCTTATTTTGGGGCAAAAAGGCAGAAATTTCCCTTATTTTGGGGCAAATATGCCGAAATTCCCCTTATTTTGAGGTAAAAAGGCTGAAATTTCCATTATTTGGGGGCAAAAAGGCAGATATTTCCCTTATTTTGGGGAAAAATTGCAGAAATTTCACTTATTTCAGGGTAATAAGTCAGAAATTTTCCTTATTTTGCGGAAAAAAATTTAGAATTTCCCTTGGTTTTGGGGGAAAAAGACAGAAATTTCACTTATTTAGAGGCAAAAAATCAGAAATTCCCCTTATTTTGGAGAAAAATTGCAGAAATTCCTCTAAATGTGGGCAAAAACGCAGACATTCCCTATATGTTGGGGCAAATGGACAAAAATTCTCCTTATTTTGGAGCAAAACTCAGAAATTCCACTTATTTTTGGGGAAAATTCCAAAAATTTCACATATTTTGGGGCAAAATTGCAGAAATTTCACTTATTTTGGGGCAAAATGGCAGAAATTTCACTTATTACAGAAAAAAAAGCAGAAATTTTATTATTTTGGGGCAAAAAGGCAGAAATTTCTTTTATTTTGGTACAAAATTGCAGAAATATTTCTTTTTTGTTGGCAAAAAGGCAGAAATTTCCCTTATTTTGGGCAAAAATGCAAAAATTCCCCTTATTTTGAGGTAAAAAGGCTGAAATTCCCATTATTTGGGGGCAAAAAGGAAGAAATTTCCCTTATTTTGGGGCAAAATTGCAGAAATTTCACTTATTTCAGGGTAATAAGTCAGAATTTTTTTTATTTTGGGCCAAAAAAACAGGAATTACCTTTGTTTTGGGAGAAAAAGATAGAAATTCCACTTATTTAGAGGCAATAAAGCAGAAATTCCCCTTATTTTGGAGCAAAATTGCAGAAATTCCCCTAATTATGGGGCAAAAAGGCAGAAATTCCCTATATGTTGGGGCAAAACTATAGAAATTCTCTTTATTTTGGGGCAAAACTCAAAAATTCCACTTCTTTTGGGGCAAAATTTCAGAAATTTCACTTATTTTGGGGCAAAATTGCAGAAATTTCACTTATTTTGTGGCAAAATTGCAGAAATTTCACTTATTTCAGAAAAAAGGAGAAATTTTCTTATTTGGGGACAAAAAGGCAGAAATTTCTATTATTTTGGTACAAAATTGCAGAAATTTTTCTTATTTTGGGGCAAAAAAATATATATTTCTCATATTTTGTGGCAAAAATACAGAAATCCCCCTTATTTTGAGGTAAAAAGTCTGAAATTCCTCTTATTTAAGGGCAAAAAGGCAAAAATTTCCTTTATTTTGGGGCAAAATTGCAGAAATTTCACTTATGTCAGGGTAATAAGTCAGAAAATTTCCTTATTTTGGGGCAAAAAAGACAGAAATTCCCTTTGTTTTTGAGGAAAAAAACAGAAATTCCACTTGTTCAGAGGCAAAAAAGCAGAAATTCCCCTTATTTTGGTTCAAAACTCAGAAATTCCTTTTATTTTGGGGCAAAATTCCAGAAATTTCCCTTATTTTGGGGCAAAATTGAAGAAATTTTATTTATTTTGGGGCAAAATTGCAGAAATTTCACTTATTTCAGGGAAAAAAGGTAGAAATTCTTATATTTTGTGGCAAAACTGCAGAAATTCCCCTTATTTTGAGGTAAAAAGGCTGAAATTCCCATTATTTGGGGCAAAAAGGCAGAAATTTCCCTTATTTTGGGGCGAAATTGCAGAAATTTCACTTACTTCAGCGTAATAAGTCAGAAATTTCCTTATTTTGGTGCAAAAAAGACAGAAATTCCCTTTGTTTTGGGGGAAAAATAAAAAATTCCACTTATTTAGAGGCAAAAAAGCAGAAATTCCCCTTATTTTGGAGCAAAAATGAAGAAATTTCCCTTTTTTTTATTGCAAAAAGGTATGCATTCTTCTTATTTTCAGGCAAAAAGGCAGAAATTCCTTGTATTTTGGAGAAAAATTGCAGAAATTCCCCTAATTGTGGGGCAAAAAGGCAGAAATTTTCTATATGTTGGGGCAAAAAGACAGAAATTCTCCTTATTTTAGTGCAAAACTCAGAAATTCCACTTATTTTCGGGTAAAATTCCAGAAAATCCCCATATTTTGGAGCAAAATTGCAGAAATTCCCCTAATTGTTGGGCATAAAGGCAGAAATTCCCTATATGTTGGGGCAAAAAGACAGAAATTCTCGTTATTTTTGGGCAAAACTCAGAAATTCCACTTATTTTGGGGCAAAATTCCAGAAATTTCCCTTATTTGGGGGCAAAATTGCAGAAATTTCACTTATTTCAGGGTAATAAGTCAGAAATTTTCCTTATTTTTGGGCAAAAAATACAGAAATTCCCTTTCTTTTGGGGGAAAAAGACTGAAATTCCACATTTTTAGAGGCAAAAAAGCAGAAATTCCCCTTATTTTGGAGCAAAAAAGAAGAAATTTCTTTTTTTTGTGGCAAAAGGTATTCATTCTTCTTATATTCAGGCTAAAAAGCAGAAATTCCCCGTATTTTGTAGCAAAATTGCAGAAATTCCACTAATTGTGAAGCAAAAAGGCAGTAATTCCCTATATGTTAGGGCAAAAAGACAGAAATTCTCCTTATTTTGGGGCAAAACTCAGAAATTCCACTTATTTTGGGGCAAAATTCCAGAAATTTCCTTATTTTTGGGGCAAAATTGCAGAAATTTCACTTATTTTTTGGCAAAATTGCAGAAATTTCACTTATTTCAGAAAAAAGAAATTTTCTTATTTTGGGGCAAAAAGGCAGAAATTTCTTTTATTTTGGTAAAAAATTGCAGAAATTTTTTTATTTTGGGGCAAAAAGGCAGAAATTTCCCTTATTTTGGGACAAAATTGCAGAAATTTCACTTATTTCAGGGTAATAAGTCAGAAATTTTCCTTATTTTTGGGCTAAAAAGACAGAAATTCCCTTTCTTTTGGGGGAAAAAGACTGAAATTCCACATTTTTAGAGGCAAAAAAGCAGAAATTCGCCTTATTTTGGAGCAAAAAAGAAGAAATTTCTTTTTTTTGTGGCAAAAGGTATTCATTCTTCTTATATTCAGGCTAAAAAGCAGAAATTCCCCGTATTTTGTAGCAAAATTGCAGAAATTCCACTAATTGTGAAGCAAAAAGGCAGTAATTCCCTATATGTTAGGGCAAAAAGACAGAAATTCTCCTTATTTTGGGGCAAAACTCAGAAATTCCACTTATTTTGGGGCAAAATTGCAGAAATTTCACTTATTTTGGGGCAAAATTGCAGAAATTTCACTTATTTCAGGGAAAAAAAGCAGAAATTTTTTTTATTTTGGGGCAAAAAGGCAGAAATTCCTAATATTTTGTGGCAAAAATGCAGAAATTCCCATTATTTTGAGGTAAAAAGGATGAAATTCCCTTATTTGGGGGCAAATAGGCAGAAATTTCCCTTATTTTGGAGCAAAATTGCAGAAATTTCACTTATTTCAGTGTAATAAGTAAGAATTTTTCCTTATTTTGTGGCAAACAAGACAGAAATTTCCTTTTTTGGGGGAAAAAGACAGAAATTCCACTTATTTAGAGGCAAAAAAGCAGAAATTCCAATTATTTTGGAGCAAAATGAAGAAATTTCCATTTTTTATGGTAAAAAGGTATGCATTCTTCTCATTTTCGGGCAAAAGCAGAAATTCCCCATATTTTGGAGCGAATTTGGGAAAATTTTCCTAACTGTGGGGCAAAAAGGCAGATATTCCCTATATGTTAGGGAAAAAAGAAGAAATTCTTTTTATTTTGAGGCAAAACTCAGAAATTCCACATATTTTGGGGCAAAATTCCAGAAATTTCCCTTATTTTGGGGCAAAATTGCAGAAATTTTTTTTATTTTGGAGCAAAATTGCAGAAATTTCATTTATTTCAGGGAAAAAAGGCAGAAATTTTCTTTATTTTGTGGCAAAAAGGCAGAAATTCCTAATATTTTGTTGCAAAAATGCAGAAATTCCCCTTATTTTGAGGTAAAAAGGCCGAAATTCTCCTTATTTGGGGAAAAAAGGCAGAATTTTCCCTTACTTTGGGGCAAAATTGCAGAAATTTCACTTATTTTAGGGTAGTAAGTCAGAAATTTTCCTTATTTTGTGGCAAAAAAGACAGAAATTCCCTTTGTTTTTGGGGAAAAGACAGAAATTCAACTTATTTAGAGGCAAAAATGCAGAAATTCCCCTTAATATGGAGCAAAAATGAAGAAATTTCCCTTTTTTATGGCAAAAAGTTATGCATTCTTCTTATTTTCGGGCAAAAAGGCAAAAATTCCCCCTATTTTGGAGCAAAATTGCAGAAATTCCCCTAATTGTGGGGTAAAAAGGCAGAAATTCCCTATATGTTGGGGCAAAAAGACAGAAATTCTTTTTATTTTAAGGCAAAACTCAGAAATTTCCCTTATTTTGGGGCAAAATTGCAGAAATTTCACTTATTTTGGGGCAAAATTGCAGAAATTTCACTTATTTCATGGAAAAAAGGCAGAAATTTTCCTTATTTTGGGGCAAAAACGCAGAAATTCCTAATATTTTGTGGCAAAAATGCAGAAATTCCCCTTATTTTGAGGTAAAAAGGCTGAAATTCCCCTTATTTGGCGGCAAAAAGGCAGAATTTTCCTTATTTTGGGGCAAAATTGCAGAAATTTCACTTATTTCAGGGTAATAAGTCAGAAATTTACTTTATTTTTGGGCAAAAAAGACAGAAATTTTCTTTGTTTTGGGAAAAAAGACAGAAATTCCACTTATTTAGAGGCAAAAAAGCAGAAATTCCCCTAATTTGGGAGCAATAATGAAGAAATTTCCTTTTTTTATGGCAAAAATGTATGCATTCTTCTTATTTTTGGGCAAAAAGACAGAAATTCCCCATATTTTGTAGCAAAATTGCAGAAATTCCCCTAATTGTGGGGCAAAAAAGCAGAAATTCCCTATATGTTGGGTTGAAATGACAGAAATTTTCCTTATTTTGGGGCAAAACTCAGAAATTCCACTTATTTTGGGGCAAAATTCCAGAAATTTCTCTTATTTTGGGGCAAAATTGCAGAAATTTCACTGTTTTTAGGGCAAAATTGCAGAAATTTCACTTATTTCAGGGAAAATAAGCAGAAATTTTCCTTATTTTGGGGCAAAATCGCAGAAATTCCTAATATTTTGTGGCAAAAATGCAGAAATTCCCCTTATTTTGAGGAAAAAGTCTGAAATTCCCCCTATTTGTGGGCAAAAAGGCAGAATTTTCCCTTATTTTGGGGCAAAATTGCAGAAATTTTACTTATTTCAGGGTAATAAGTCTGAAATTTTCCTTATTTTTGGGCAAAAAAGGCAAAAATTCCCTTTGTTTTTGGAGAAAAAGACAGAAATTCCACTTATTTAGAGGCAAAAAAGCAGAAATTCCCCTTAATATGGAGCAAAAATGAAGATATTTCCCTTTTTTATGGAAAAAGTTATGCATTCTTCTTATTTTCGGGCAAAAAGGCAGAAATTCCCCGTATTTTGGAGCAAAATTGCAGAAATTCCTTTAATTGTGGGGTAAAAAAGAAGAAATTCCCTATATGTTGGGGCAAAAAGACAGAAATTCTTCTTATTTTAAGGCAAAACTCAGAAATTTCACTTATTTTGGGGCAAAATTCCAGAAATTTCACTTATTTCAGGAAAAAAAGCAGAAATTTTCTTATTTTGGGGCAAAAAGGCAGAAATTTCTGTTATTTTGGTACAAAATTGCAGAATTTTTATATTTTGGGGCAAAAAAGCAGAAATTTCTCTTATTTTGGGGAAAATATGCAGAAATTCCCCTTATTTTGATGTAAAAAGGCTGAAATTCCCATTATTTGGGGGCAGAAAGGCAGAAATTTCCCTTATTTTGGGGCAATATTGCAGAAATTTCACGTATTTAAGGGTAATAAGTCAGAAATTTTCCTTATTTTGGGGAAAAAATACAGAAATTCTTTTTGTTTTGGGGGAAAATACAGAAATTCCACTTATTTAGGGGCAAAAAACTGAAATTCCCTTTATTTTGTAGCATAAATAAAGAAATTTCCCTTTTTTATGGTAAAAAGGTATGCATTCTTCTTATTTTCAGGCAAAATGCAGAACTTCCCCGTATTTTGGAGCAAAATAGCAGAAATCCCCCTAACTGTGGGGCAAAAAGGCAGAAATTCCGTATATGTTAGGGCAAAAAGAAGAAATTCTCATTATTTTGGGGCAAAACTCAGAAATTCCACTTATTTTTGGGGAAAATTCCAGAAATTTCACATATTTTGGGGCAAAATTGCAGAAATTTCACTTATTTTGGGGCAAAATTGCAGAAATTTCACTTATTACAGAAAAAAAAGCAGAAATTTTAATATTTTTGGGCAGAAAGGCAGAAATTTCTTTTATTTTGGTACAAAATTGCAGAAATTTTTTTTTATTTTGGGGCAAAAAGGCAGAAATTTCCCTTATTTTGGGCAAAAATGCAGAAATTCCCCTTCTTTTGAGGTAAAAAGGCTGAAATTCCCATCATTTGGGGGCAAAAAGGAAGAAATTTTTTTTATTTTGGGGCAAATTTGCAAAAATTTCACTTATTTCAGGGTAATAAGTCAGAATTTTTTTTTATTTTGGGCCAAAAAAACAGGAATTACCTTTGTTTTGGGGGAAAAAGATAGAAATTCCACTTATTTAGAGGCAAAAAAGCAGAAATTCCCCTTATTTTGGAGCAAAATTGCAGAAATTCCCCTAATTGTGGGGCAAAAAGGCAGAAATTCCCTGTATGTTGGGGCAAAAAGATAGAAATTCTCCTTATTTTGGGGCAAAACTCAGAAATTCCACTTATTTTGGGGCAAAATTCCAGAAATTTCACTTATTTTGGGGCAAAATTGCAGAAATTTCACTTCTTTCAGAAAAAAAGAAGAAATTTTCTTTTTTGAGGGCAAAAAGGCAGAAATTTCTATTATTTTGGTACAAAATTGCAAAAATTTATCTTATTTTGGAGCAAAAAAGAATATATTTCCCATATTTTGTGGCAAAAATACAGAAATTCCCCTTATTTTGAGGTAAAAAGGCTGAAATTCCTCTTATTTGGCGGCAAAGAGGCAGAAATTTTCTTTATTTTGGGGCAAAATTGCAGAAATTTCACTTATTTCATGGTAATAAGTCAGAAATTTTCTTTATTTTGGGGCAAAAAAGACAGAAATTCCCTTTGTTTTGGAGGAAAAAAACAGAAATTCCACTTGTTTAGAGGCAAAAAAGCAGAAATTCCCCATATTTTGGAGCAAAAATGAAGAAATTTTTCTTTTTTTTATGGCAAAAAGGTATGCATTCTTCTTATTTTTGGGGAAAAAGGCAGAAATTCTCCGTATTTTGGAGCAAAATTGCAGAAATTTCCCTAATTGTAGGGCAAAAAGGCAGAAATTCCCTATATGTTGGGCAAAAAGACAGAAATTCTCTTTATTTTGGTGCAAAACTCAGAAATTCCACTTATTTTGGGGCAAAATTTCAGAAATTTCCTTTATTTTGGGACAAAATTGCAGAAATTTCATTTATTTTGGGGCAAAATTGCAGAAATTTCACTTATTTCAGAGAAAAAGGGCAGAAATTTTCCTTATTTTGGGGCAAAAAGGCAGAAAATCTTATATTTTGTGGCAAAACTGCAGAAATTCCCCTTATTTTGAGGTAAAAAGGCTGACATTTCCCTTATTCGGGAGCAAAAAGTAAGAAATTTCCCTTATTTTGGGGCAAAATTGCAGAAATTTCACTTACTTCAGCGTAATAAGTCAGAAATTTCCTTATTTTGGTGCAAAAAAACAGAAATTCCCTTTTTTTGGGGGGAAAAAGAAAAAATTCCACTTATTTAGAGGCAAAAATGCAGAAATTCCCCTTATTTTGGAGCAAAAATGAAAAAAATTTCCCTTTTTTATCGCAAAAAGGTATGCATTCTTTTTATTTTCGGGCAAAAAGGCAGAAATTACTCGTATTTTGGAGCAAAATTGCAGAAATTAACCTAATTGTGGGGCAAAAATGCGGAAATTCCCTATATGTTGGGGCAAAAAGACAAAAATTCTCTTTATTTTGGGGAAAAACTCAGAAATTCCACTTATTTTGGGGCAAAATTCCAGAAATTTCCCTTATTTTGGGGCAAAATTGCAGAAATTTCAGTTATTTTGGGGCAAAATTGCAGAAATTTCACTTATTTCAGGGAAAAAAGAAAGAAATTTTCCTTATTTTGGGGCAAAAAGGCAGAAATTCCTAATATTTTGTGGCAAAAATGCAAAAAATCTTTTTATTTTGAGGTAAAAAGGCTGAAATTCCCTTTATTTGGGGGCAAAAAGGCAGAAATTTCCCTTATTTTGGGGCAAAATTGCAGAAATTTCACTTATTTCAGGGTAATAAGTCAGAATTATTTCTTATTTTGGGGCAAACAAGACAGAAATTCCCTCTTTTTGGGGAAAAAGACAGAAATTCCACTTATTTAGAGGCAAAAAAGCAGAAATACCCCTTATTTTCTAGCAAAATGAAGAAATTTCCATTTTTTATGGCACAAAGGTATGCATTCTTTTTATTTTCGGGCAAAAAGGAAGAAATTCCCCGTATTTTGGAGCAAAATTGCAGAAATTCCCCTAATTGTGGGGCAAAAATGCAGAAATTAACTATATGTTAAGGCAAAAAGACAGAAATTTTTCTTATTTTGGGGATAAACTCAGAAATTCCACTTATTTTGGGGCAAAATTCCAGAAATTTCCCTTGTTTTGGGGCAAAATTGCAGAAATTTCACTTATTTTTGGGCAAAATTGCAAAAATTTTCTTATATTGGGGCAAAAAGGCAGAAATTTCTTTTATTTTGGTACAAAATTGCAAAAATTTTTCTTATTTTGGGGCAAAAAGGCAGAAATTTCCCATATTTTGGGGCAAAAATTCAGAAATTCCCCTTATTTTTAGGTAAAAATGCTGAAATTCCTTTTATTTGGGGGCAAAAAGGCTGAAATTTCCTTTATTTTGGGGCAAAATTCAGAAATTTCACCTATTTAAGGGTAATAAGTCAGAAATTTTCCTTATTTTGGGGCAAAAAATACAGAAATTCCCTTTGTTTTGGAGGAAAAAAACAGAAATTCCACTTGTTTAGAGGCAAAAAAGCAGAAATTCTCCTTATTTTGGAGCAAAAATGAAGAAATTTTCCTTTTTTATGGCAAAAAGGTATGCATTCTTCTTATTTTTAGGGAAAAAGGGCAGAAATTCCCCGTATATTGGAGCAAAATTGCAGAAATTTTCCTAATTGTGAGGCAAAAAGGCAGAAATTCCCTATATGTTGGGCAAAAAGACAGAAATTCTCCTTATTTTGGTGCAAAACTCAGAAATTCCACTTATTTTGGGGCAAAATTCCAGAAATTTCCTTTATTTTGGGGCAAAATTGCAGAAATTTCACTTATTTAAAGGAAAAAAGGCAGAAATTTTCCTTATTTTCGGGCAAAAAGGCAGAAATTCTTATATTTTGTGGCAAAACTGCAGAAATTCCCCTTATTTTGTGGTAAAAAGGCTGAAATTCCCCTTATTTGAAAGCAAAAAGTAAGAAATTTCCCTTATTTTGGGGCAAAATTGCAGAAATTTCACTTACTTCAGCGTAATAAGTCAGAAATTTCCTTATTTTGGTGCAAAAAAGACAGAAATTCCCTTTGTTTTGGGGGAAAAAGAAAAAATTCCACTTATTTAGAGGCAAAAATGCAGAAATTCCCCTTATTTTGGAGCAAAAATGAAGAAATTTCCCTTTTTTTATCGCAAAATGTATGCATTCTTCTTATTTTCGGGCAAAAAGGCAGAAATTCCTCGTATTTTGGAGCAAAATTGCAGAAATTCCCCTAATTCTGGGGCAAAAAGGCAGAAATTCCCTATATGTTGGGGCCAAAAGACAGAAATTCTCTTTATTTTGGGGCAAAACTCAGAAATTCCACTTATTTTGGGGCAAAATTGCAGAGATTTTACTTATTTCAGAAAAAAAGCAGAAATTTTCTTATTTTGGGTCAAAAAGGCAGAAATTTCTTTTATTTTGGGAAAAAATTGCAGAAATTTTTCTTATTTTGGGGCAAAAAGGCAGAAATTTCCCTTATTTTGGGCAAAAATTCAGAAATTCCCCTTATTTTGAGGTAAAAAGGCTGAATTTCCCATTATTTGGGGGTAAAAAGGCAGAAATTTCCCTTATTTTGGGGCAACATTGCAGAAATTTCACTTATTTCAGGGAAATAAGTCAGAAATTTTCCTTATTTTGGGGCAAAAATGAAGAAATTCCCTTTGTTTTGGGGGAAAAAGACAGAAATTCCACTTATTTAGAGGCAAAAGCAGAAATTCCCCTTATTTTGGAGCAAAATTGCAGAAATTCTTCTAATTGTGGGGCCAAAACGGAGAAATTCCCTATATGTTGAAGCAAAAAGATAGAAATTCTCCTTATTTTGGGGCAAAACTCAGAAATTCCACTTATTTT
Organism: Micromys minutus; assembly: GCF_963924665.1. NCBI lineage: Eukaryota > Metazoa > Chordata > Mammalia > Rodentia > Muridae > Micromys > Micromys minutus. The sequence goes on along the minus strand of NW_027667806.1, from coordinate 569,553 downwards.
TGGGCAAAATTCCAAAAATTTCACTTATTTTGGTGCAAAATTGCAGAAATTTCACATATTTAGGGGCATAATTGCAGAAATTTCACTTATTTCAGAAAAAAAGCAGAAATTTTCTTATTTGGGGGCAAAAAGGCAGAAATTTCTATTATTTTGGTACAAAATTGCAGAAATTTTTCTTATTTTTGGGCAAAAAGGCAGAAATTTCCCATATTTTGTGGCAAAAATACAGAAATCCTCTTATTTTGAGGTAAAAAGGCTGATATTCCTTTTATTTGGGGGCTATAAGGCAGAAATTTCCATTATTTTGGGGCAAAATTGCAGAAATTTCACTTATTTCAGGGTAATAAGTCAGAAATTTTCCTTATTTTGTGGCAAAAAAGACAGGAATTCCCTTTGTTTTGGGGGAAAAAAACAGAAATTCCACTTGTTTAGAGGTAAAATAGCAGAAATTCCCCTTATTTTGGAGCAAAAATGAAGAAATTACCCTTTTTTTATGGCAAAAAGATATGCATTCTTCTTATTTTCGAGCAAAAAGGCAGAAATTCCCCATATTTTGGAGCAAAATTGCAGAAATTCCCCTAATTGTAGGGCAAAAATGCAGAAATTCCCTATATGTTAGGGCAAAACGAAGAAATTCTCCTTATTTTTGGGCAAAACTAAGAAATTCCACTTATTTTGGGGCAAAATTCCAGAAATTTCCCTTATTTTGGGGCAAAATTGCAGAAATTTCACTTATTTTGGGGCAAAATTGCAGAAATTTTACTTATTTCAGGGAAAAAAGGCAGAAATTTTCCTTATTTTGGGGCAAAAAGGCAGAAATTCCTAATATTTTGTGCCAAAAATGCAGAAATTCCCCTTATTTTGAGGTAAAAAAAATTGAAATTCCCCTTATTTGGGGGCAAAAGGCAGAATTTTCCCTTATTTTGGGGCACAATTGCAGACATTTCACTTATTTCAGGGTAATAAGTCAGAAATTTTCTTTATTTTTGGGAAAAAAAGACAGAAATTCCTTTTGTTTTGGGGAAAAAAGACAGAAATTCCACTTATTTATAGGCAAAAAAGCAGAAATTCCCCTTATTTTGGAACAAAATTGCAGAAATTCCCCTAATTGTGGGGCATAAAGGCAGAAATTACCTCTATGTTGGGGCAAAAAGACAGAAATTCTCTTTATTTTGTGGCAAAACTCAGAAATTCCACTTATTTTGGGGCAAAATTCCAGAAATTTCCTTTATTTTGGGGCAAAATTGCAGAAATTTAACATATTTTGGGGCAAAATAGCAGAAATTTCACTTATTTCAGGGAAAAAAGGCAGATATTTTCCTTATTTTGGGGCAAATACGCAGAAATTCCTAATATTTTTTGGCAAAAATGCAGAAATTCCTTTTATTTTGTGGTAAAAAGCCTGAAATTCCACTTATTTGGGGGAAAAATGCAGAATTTTCTTTATTTTGGGGCAAAATTGCAGAAATTTCACTTATTTCAGGTTAATAAGTCAGAAATTTTCCTTATTTTTGGGCAAATAAGACAGAAATTCCCTTTGTTTTTGGAGAAAAAGACAGAAATTCCACTTATTTAGAGGCAAAAAAGCAGAAATTCCCCTTAATATGGAGCAAAAATGAAGATATTTCCCTTTTTTATGGAAAAAGTTATGCATTCTTCTTATTTTCGGGCAAAAAGGCAGAAATTCCCCGTATTTTGGAGCAAAATTGCAGAAATTCATTTAATTGTGGGGTAAAAAAGAAGAAATTCCCTATATGTTGGGGCAAAAAGACAGAAATTCTCCTTGTTTTAAGGCAAAACTCAGAAATTTCACTTATTTTGGGTCAAAATTGCAGAAATTTCACTTATTTCAGGACAAAAAGCAGAAATTTTCTTATTTAGGGGCAAAAACACAGAAATTTCTGTTATTTTGGTACAAAATTGCAGATTTTTTTTTATTTTGGGGCAAAAAAGCAGAAATTTCCCTTATTTTGGGGCAATATTGCAGAAATTTCACTTATTTAAGGGTAATAATTCAGAAATTTTCCTTATTTTGGGGAAAAAATACAGAAATTCCCTTTGTTTTGGGGGAAAAAAAAGAAATTCCACTTATTTAGAGGCAAAAAACAGAAATTCCCTTTATTTTGTAGCATAAATGAAGAAATTTCCCTTTTTATGGTAAAAAGGTATGCATTCTTCTTATTTTCGGGCAAAATGCAGAACGTCCCCGTATTTGGAGCAAAATTGCAGAAATTCCCCTAACTGTGGGGCAAAAAGGCAGAAATTCCCTATATGTTAGGGCAAAAAGACGAAATTCTCCTTATTTTGGGGCAAAACTCAGAAATTCCACTTATTTTGGGGCAAAATTCCAGAAATTCCCCTTATTTTGGGGCAAAAGTGCAGAAATTTCCCCTATTTTGGGGCAAAATTGCAGAAATTTCACTTATTTCAGGGAAAAAGGCAGAAATTTTCCTTATTTTGGGGCAAAAAGGCAGAAATTCCTAATATTTTGTGGCAAAAATGCAGAAATTCCTCTTATTTTGAGGTAAAAAGGCTGAAATTCCCCTTATTTGGGGGCAAAAAGGCAGAATTTTCCCTTATTTTGGGGCAAAATTGCAGAAATTTCACTTATTTCAGGGTAATAAGTCAGAAATTTTCCTTATTTTGCGGCAAAAAAGACAGAAATTCCCTTTGTTTTGGGGGAAAAAGATAGAAATTCCACTTATTTAGAGGCAAAAAAGCAGAAATTCCTCTTAATATGGAGCAAAAATGAAGAAATTTCCCTTTTTTATGGCAAAAAGTTATGCATTCTTCTTATTTTCAGGCAAAAAGGCAGAAATTCCCCGTATTTTGGAGCAAAATTGCAGAAATTCCCCTAATTGTGGGGTAAAAAGTCAGAAATTCCCTATATGTTGGGGCAAAAAGACAGAAATTCTTTTTATATTAAGGCAAAACTCAGAAATTCCAATTATTTTGGGGCAAAATTCCAGAAATTTCCCTTATTTTGGGGCAAAATTGCAGAAATTCCTTTTATTTTGAGGTAAAAAGGCTGAAATTCCCATTATTTGGGGGCAAAAAGGAAAATTTCAGGAAAAAAAGCAGAAATTTTCTTATTTTGAAGCAAAAAGGCAGAAATTTCTTTTATTTTGGTACAAAATTGCAGAAATTTGTCTTATTTTGTGGCTAAAATGCAGAAATTTCCTTTATTTTGGGGCAAATATGCCGAAATTCCCCTTATTTTGAGGTAAAAAGGCTGATATTTCCATTATTTGGGGGCAAAAAGACAGATATTTCCCTTATTTTGGGGCAAAATTGCAGAAATTTCACTTATTTCAGGGTAATAAGTCAGAAATTTTCCTTATTTTGCGGAAAAAAATATAGAATTTCCCTTGGTTTTGGGGGAAAAAGACAGAAATTTCACTTATTTAGAGGCAAAAAAGCAGAAATTCCCCTTATTTTGGAGAAAAATTGCAGAAATTCCCCTAAATGTGGGCAAAAAGGCAGAAATTCCCTATATGTTGGGGAAAATGGACAAAAATTCTCCTTATTTTGGAGCAAAACTCAGAAATTCCACTTGTTTTCGGGGAAAATTCCAAAAATTTCAAATATTTTGGGGCATAATTGCAGAAATTTCACTTATTTTGGGGCAAAATGGCAGAAATTTCACTTATTACAGAAAAAAAAGCAGAAATTTTATTTTTTTGAGGCAAAAAAGCAGAAATTTCTTTTATTTTGGTACAAAATTGCAGAAATATTTCTTTTTTGTGGCAAAAAGGCAGAAATTTCCCTTATTTTGGGCAAAAATGCAAAAATTCCCCTTATTTTGAGGAAAAAAGGCTGAAATTTCCATTATTTGGGGGCAAAAAGGAAGAAATTTTCCTTATTTTGGGGCAAAATTGCAGAAATTTCACTTATTTCAGGGTAAAAAGTCAGAATTTTTTTTATTTTGGGCCAAAAAAACAGGAATTACCTTTGTTTTGGGAGAAAAAGATAGACATTCCAGTTATTTAGAGGCAATAAAGCAGAAATTCCCCTTATTTTAGAGCAAAATTGCAGAAATTCCCCTAATTGTGGGGCAAAAAGGCAGAAATTCCCTATATGTTGGGGCAAAAAGATAGAAATTCTCTTTATTTTGGGGCAAAACTCAAAAATTCTACTTCTTTTGGGGCAAAATTTTAGAAATTTCACTTATTTTGGGGCAAAATTGCAGAAATTTCACTTATTTCAGGAAAAAAGCATAAATTTTCTTATTTGGGTACAAAAAGGCAGAAATTTCTATTATTTTGGTACAAAATTGCAGAAATTTTACTTATTTTGGGGCAAAAAAAATATATTTCTCATATTTTGTGGCAAAAATACAGTAATCCCCCTTATTTTGAGGTAAAAAGGCTGAAATTCCTCTTATTTGAGGGCAAAAAGGCAGAAATTTCTTTTATTGTGGGGCAAAATTGCAGAAATTTCACTTATTTCAGGGTAATAAGTCAGAAAATTTCCTTATTTTGGGGCAAAAAAGACAGAAATTCCCTTTGTTTTTGAGGAAAAAAACAGAAATTCCACTTGTTCAGAGGCAAAAAAGCAGAAATTCCCCTTATTTTGGTTCAAAACTCAGAAATTCCACTTATTTTGGGGCAAAATTCCAGAAATTTCCCTTATTTTGGGGCAAAATTGCAGTAATTTTATTTATTTTGGGGCAAAATTGCAGAAATTTCACTTATTTCAGGGAAAAAAGGCAGAAATTTTCCTTATTTTGTGGCAAAAAGGTAGAAATTCTTATATTTTGTGGCAAAACTGCAGAAATTCCCCTTATTTTGAGGTAAAAAGGCTGAAATTCCCATTATTTGGGGCAAAAGGCAGAAATTTCCCTTATTTTGGGGCGAAATTGCAGATATTTCACTTACTTCAGCGTAATAAGTCAGAAATTTCCTTATTTTGGTGCAAAAAAGACAGAAATTCCCTTTGTTTTGGGGGAAAAATAAAAAATTCCACTTATTTAGAGGCAAAAAAGCAGAAATTCCCCTTATTGTGGAGCAAAAATGAAGAAATTTCCCTTTTTTTTATTGCAAAAAGGTATGCATTCTTCTTATTTTCAGGCAAAAAGGCAGAAATTCCTTGTATTTTGGAGCAAAATTGCAGAAATTCCCCTAATCGTGGGGCGAGAAGGCAGAAATTCCCTATATGTTGGGGCAAAAAGAAAGAAATTCTCCTTATTTTAAGGCAAAACTCAGAAATTCCAATTATTTTCGGGGAAAATTCCAGAAAATCCCCATATTTTGGAGCAAAATTGCAGAAATTCCCCTAATTGTTGGGCATAAAGGCAGAAATTCCCTATATGTTGGGGCAAAAAGACAGAAATTCTCGTTATTTTTGGGCAAAACTCAGAAATTCCACTTATTTTGGGGAAAAAATTCCAGAAATTTCCCTTATTTGGGGGCAAAATTGCAGAAATTTCACTTAGTTTTGGGCAAAATTGCAGAAATTTCACTTATTTCAGAAAAAAAGAGAAATTTTCTTATTTTGGGGCAAAAAGGCAGAAATTTCTTTTATTTTGGTACAAAATTGCAGAAATTTTTCTTATTTTGGGGCAAAAAGGCAGAAATTTCTCTTATTTTGGGGCAAAATTGCAGAAATTTCACTTATTTCAGGGTAATAAGTCAGAAATTTTCCTTATTTTTGGGCAAAAAATACAGAAATTCCTTTAGTTTTTGAGGAAAAAAACAGAAATTCCACTTGTTCAGAGGCAAAAAAGCAGAAATTTCCCTTATTTTGGTTCAAAACTCAGAAATTCCACTTATTTTGGGGCAAAATTCCAGAAATTTCCCTTATTTTGTGGCAAAATTGCAGAAATTTTATTTATTTTGGGGCAAAATTGCAGAAATTTCACTTATTTCAGGGAGAAAAGGCAGAAATTTTCCTTATTTTGTGGCAAAAAGGTAGAAATTCTTATATTTTGTGGCAAAACTGCAGAAATTCCCCTTATTTTGAGGTAAAAAGGCTGAAATTCCCCTTATTTGGGGGAAAAAAGGCAGAAATTTCCCTTATTTTGGGGCAAAATTGCAGAAATTTCACATACTTCAGCGTAATAAGTCAGAAATTTCCTTATTTTGGTGCAAAAAAGACAGAAATTCCCTTTATTTTGGGGGAAAAATAAAAAATTCCACTTATTTAGAGGCAAAAAGAAGAAATTCCCCTTATTTTGGAGTAAAAATGAAGAAATTTCCCTTTTTTTATTGCAAAAAGGTATGCATTCTTCTTATTTTCAGGCAAAAAGGCAGAAATTCCTTGTATTTTGGAGCAAAATTGCAGAAATTCCCCTAATTGTGGGGCAAAAAGGCAGAAATTCCCTATATGTTGGGGCAAAAAGACAGAAATTCTCCTTATTTTAGGGCAAAACTCAGAAATTCCACTTATTTTCGGGGAAAATTCCAGAAAATCCCCATATTTTGGAGCAAAATTGCAGAAATTCCCCTAATTATTGGGCATTAAGGCAGAAATTCCCTATATGTTGGGGCAAAAAGACAGAAATTCTCGTTCTTTTTGGGCAAAACTCAGAAATTCCACTTATTTTGTGGCAAAATTCCAGAAATTTCCCTTATTTTGGGGCAAAAAGGCAGAAATTTCTTTTATTTTGGTACAAAATTGCAGAAATATTTCTTTTTTGGGGGCAAAAAGGCAGAAATTTCCCTTATTTTGGGCAAAAATGCAAAAATTCCCCTTATTTTGAGGAAAAAAGGCTGAAATTCCCATTATTTGGGGGCAAAAAGGAAGAAATTTCTCTTATTTTGGGGCAAAATTGCAGAAATTTCACTTATTTCAGGGTAATAAGTCAGAATTTTTTTTATTTTGGGCCAAAAAAACAGGAATTACCTTTGTTTTGGGAGAAAAAGATAGAAATTCCACTTATTTAGAGGCAATAAAGCAGAAATTCCCCTTATTTTAGAGCAAAATTGCAGAAATTCCCCTAATTGTGTGGCAAAAAGGCAGAAATTCCCTATATGTTGGGGCAAAAAGATAGAAATTCTCTTTATTTTGGGGCAAAACTCAAAAATTCCACTTCTTTTGGGGCAAAATTTCAGAAATTTCACTTATTTTGGGGCTAAATTGCAGAAATTTCACTTATTTTGGGGCAAAATTGCAGAAATTTCACTTATTTCAGAAAAAAAGCAGAAATTTTCTTATTTGGGGACAAAAAGGCAGAAATTTCTATTATTTTGGTACAAAATTGCAGAAATTTTTCTTATTTTGGGGCAAAAAATATATATTTCTCATATTTTGTGGCAAAAATACAGAAATCCCCCTTATTTTGAGGTAAAAAGGCTGAAATTCCTCTTATTTGAGGGCAAAAAGGCAGAAATTTCCTTTATTGTGGGGCAAAATTGCAGAAATTTCACTTATGTCAGGGTAATAAGTCAGAAAATTTCCTTATTTTGGGGCAAAAAAGACAGAAATTCCCTTTGTTTTTGAGGAAAAAAACAGAAATTCCACTTGTTCATAGGCAAAAAAGCAGAAATTCCCCTTATTTTGGTTCAAAACTCAGAATTTCCACTTATTTTGGGGCAAAATTCCAGAAATTTCCCTTATTTTGGGGCAAAATTGAAGAAATTTTATTTATTTTGGGGCAAAATTGCAGAAATTTCACTTATTTCAGGGAAAAAAGGCAGAAATTTCCCTTATTTTGTGGCAAAAAGGTAGAAATTCTTATATTTTGTGGCAAAACTGAAGAAATTCCCCTTATTTTGAGGTAAAAAGGCTGAAATTCCCATTATTTGGGGCAAAAGGCAGAAATTTCCCTTATTTTGGGGCGAAATTGCAGAAATTTCACTTACTTCAGCGTAATAAGTCAGAAATTTCCTTATTTTGGTGCAAAAAAGACAGAAATTCCCTTTGTTTTGGGGGAAAAATAAAAAATTCCACTTATTTAGAGGCAAAAAAGCAGAAATTCCCCTTATTTTGGAGCAAAAATGAAGAAATTTCCCTTTTTTTTATTGCAAAAAGGTATGCATTCTTCTTATTTTCAGGCAAAAAGGCAGAAATTCCTTGTATTTTGGAGCAAAATTGCAGAAATTCCACTAATTGTGGGGCAAAAAGGCAGAAATTCCCTATATGTTGGGGCAAAAAGACAGAAATTCTCCTTATTTTAGGGCAAAACTCAGAAATTCCACTTATTTTCGGGGAAAATTCCAGAAAATCCCCATATTTTGGAGCAAAATTGCAGAAATTCCCCTAATTGTTGGGCATAAAGGCAGAAATTCCCTATATGTTGGGGCAAAAAGACAGAAATTCTCGTTATTTTTGCGCAAAACTAAGAAATTCCACTTATTTTGGGGCAAAATTCCAGAAATTTCCCTTATTTGGGGACAAAATTGCAGAAATTTCACTTATTTCAGAAAAAAAGAGAAATTATCTTATTTTGGGGCAAAAAGGCAGAAATTTCTTTTATTTTGGTACAAAATTGCAGAAATTTTTCTTATTTTGGGGCAAAAAGGCAGAAATTTCCCTTATTTTGGGGCAAAATTGCAGAAATTTCACTTATTTCAGGGTAATAAGTCAGAAATTTTCCTTATTTTTGGGCAAAAAAGACAGAAATTCCTTTTGTTTTTGAGGAAAAAAACAGAAATTCCACTTGTTCAGAGGCAAAAAAGCAGAAATTCCCCTTATTTTGGTTCAAAACTCAGAAATTCCACTTATTTTGGGGCAAAATTCCAGAAATTTCCCTTATTTTGGGGCAAAATTGCAGAAATTTTATTTATTTTGGGGCAAAATTGCAGAAATTTCACTTATTTAAGGGAAAAAAGGCAGAAATTTTCCTTATTTTGTGGCAAAATGGTAGAAATTCTTATATTTTGTGGCAAAACTGCAGAAATTCCCCTTATTTTGAGGTAAAAAGGCTGAAATTTTCTTTATTTGGGGGCAAAAAGGCAGAAATTTCCCTTATTTTGGGGCAAAATTGCAGAAATTTCACTTACTTCAGCATAATAAGTCAGAAATTTCCTTATTTTAGTGCAAAAAAGACAAAAATTCCCTTTGTTTTGGGGGAAAAATAAAAAATTCCACTTATTTAGAGGCAAAAAAGAAGAAATTCCCCTTATTTTGGAGTAAAAATGAAGAAATTTCCCTTTTTTATTGCAAAAAGATATGCATTCTTCTTATTTTCAGGCAAAAAGGCAGAAATTCCTTGTATTTTGGAGCAAAATTGCAGAAATTCCCTTAATTGTGGGGCAAAAAGGCAGAAATTCCCTATATGTTGGGGCAAAAAGACAGAAATTCTCCTTATTTTAGGGCAAAACTCAGAAATTCCACTTATTTTCAGGGAAAATTCCAGAAAATCCCCATATTTTGGAGCAAAATTGCAGAAATTCCCCTAATTATTGGGCATTAAGGCACAAATTCCCTATATGTTGGGGCACAAAGACAGAAATTCTCGTTATTTTTGGGCAAAACTCAGAAATTCCACTTATTTTGGGGCAAAATTCCAGAAATTTCCCTTATTTGGGGGCAAAATTGCAGAAATTTCACTTATTTTTGGGCAAAATTGCAGAAATTTCACTTATTTCAGAAAAAAAGAGAAATTTTCTTATTTTGGGGCAAAAAGGCAGAAATTTCTTTTATTTTGGTACAAAATTGCAGAAATTTTTCTTATTTTGGGGCAAAAAGGCAGAAATTTCCCTTATTTTGGGGCAAAATTGCAGAAATTTCACTTATTTCAGGGTAATAAGTCAGAAATTTTCCTTATTTTTGGAAAAAAAAGACAGAAATTTTTTTTCTTTTGGGGGAAAAAGACTGAAATTCCACATTTTTAGAGGGAAAAAAAGCAGAAATTCCCCTTATTTTGGAGCAAAAAAGAAGAAATTTCTTTTTTTTGTGGCAAAAGGTATTCATTCCTCTTATATTCAGGCTAAAAAGCAGAAATTCCCTGTATTTTGTAACAAAATTGCAGAAATTCCACTAATTGTGAAGCAAAAAGGCAGTAATTCCCTATATGTTAGGGCAAAAAGACAGAAATTCTCCTTATTTTGGGGCAAAACTCAGAAATTCCACTTATTTTGGGGCAAAATTCCAGAAATTTCCTTATTTTTAAGGCAAAATTGCAGAAATTTCACTTATTTTGGGGCAAAATTGCAGAAATTTCACTTATTTCAGGGAAAAAAAGCAGAAATTTTTTTTATTTTGGGGCAAAAAGGCAGAAATTCCTAATATTTTGTGGCAAAAATGCAGAAATTCCCATTATTTTGAGGTAAAAAGGATGAAATTCCCTTATTTGGGGGCAAAAAGGCAGAAATTTCTTTTATTTAAGGGCAAAATTGCATAAATTTCACTTATTTCAGGGTAATAAGTCAGAATTTTTCCTTATTTTGTGGTAAACAAGACAGAAATTTCCTCTTTTTGGGGAAAAAGACAGAAATTCCACTTATTTAGAGGCAAAAAAGCAGAAATTCCCCTAATTTTGGAGCAAAATGAAGAAATTTCCATTTTTTATGGAAAAAAGGTATGCATTCTTCTTATTTTCAGGCAAAATGCAGAAATTCCTTGTATTTTGGAGCAAATTTGGAGAAATTTCCCTAACTGTGGGGCAAAAAGGCAGATATTCCCTATATGTTAGGGCAAAAAGAAGAAATTCTCCTTATTTTGGGGCAAAACTCATAAATTCCACTTATTTTGGGGCAAAATTCCAGAAATTTCCCTTGTTTTGGGGCAAAATTGAAGAAATTTCCTTTATTTTGGGGCAAAATTGCAGAAACTTCACTTATTTTGGGGCAAAATTGCAGAAATTTCACTTATTTCAGGGAAAAAGGGCAGAAATTTTCTTTATTTTGGGGCAAAATTGCAGAAATTTCACTTATTTCAGAGTAATAAGTCAGAAATTTTCCTTATTTTTGGGCAGAAAAGACAGAAATTCCCTTTGTTTTGGGGGAAAAAGAAAAAATTCCACTTATTTAGAGGCAAAAATGCAGAAATTCCACTTATTTAAAAGCAAAAATGAAAAAAATTTCCCTTTTTTATCGCAAAAATGTATGCATTCTTCTTATTTTCGGGCAAAAAGGCAGAAATTCTTCATATTTTGGAGCAAAATTGCAGAAATTCCCCTAATTGTGGGGCAAAAAGGCGGAAATTCCCTATATGTTGGGGCAAAAAGACAAAAATTCTCCTTATTTTGGGGAAAAACTCAGAAATTCCACTTATTTTGGGGCAAAATTGCAGAAATTTCACTTAATTCAGAGAAAAAAGGAAGAAATTTTCCTTATTTTTGGGCAAAAATGCAGAAATTCCTAATATTTTGTGGCAAAAATGCAAAAAATCTTTTTATTTTGAGGTAAAAAGGCTGAAATTCCCTTTATTTGGGGGCAAAAAGGTAGAAATTTCCCTTATTTTGGGGCAAAATTGCAGAAATTTTACTTATTTCAGGGTAATAAGTCAGAATTTTTTTTTATTTTGGGGCAAACAAGACAGAAATTCCTTCTTTTTGGGGAAAAAGACAGAAATTCCACTTATTTAGAGGCAAAAAAGCAGAAATACCCCTTATTTTGGAGCAAAATGAAGAAATTTCCATTTTTTATGGCACAAAGGTATGCATTCTTTTTATTTTCGAGCAAAAAGGCAGAAATAACCCGTATTTTGGAGCAAAATTGCAGAAATTCCCCTAATTGTGGGGCAAAAATGCAGAAATTCCCTATATGATAAGGCAAAAAGACAGAAATTTTCCTTATTTTGGGGATAAACTCAGAAATTCCACTTATTTGTGGGCAAAATTCCAGAAATATCCCTTGTTTTGGGGCAAAATTGCAGAAATTTCAGTTATTTTGGGGCAAAATTGCAGAAATTTCACTTATTTCAGAAAAAAAGAGAAATTTTCTTATTTTGGGTCAAAAAGGCAGAAATTTCTTTTATTTTGATACAAAATTGCAGAAATTTTTCTTATTTTGGGGCAAAAAGGCAGTAATTTCCCATATTTTGGCCAAAAATGCAAAAATTCCCTTTATATTGAGGTAAAAAGGCTGAAATTCCCCTTATTTGGGGGCAAAAAAGGCAGAAATTTCCCTTATTTTGAAGCAAAATTGCAGAAATTTCACTTATTTCAGGGAAAAAGGCAGAAATTTTCCTTATTTTGAGGCAAAAAGGCAGAAATTCCCCCTATTTTGAGGTAAAAAGGCTAAAATTCCCCTTATTTGGGGGCAAAAAGGCAGAAATTTCCCTTATTTTGGGGCAAAATTGCAAAAAATTTCTTATTTTGGGGCAAAAAGGCAGAAATTTCTTTTATTTTGGTACAAAATTGCAGAAATTTTTCTTATTTTGGGGCAAAAAGGCAGAAATTTCCCATATTTTGGGGCAAAAATGCAGAAATTCCTTTTATTTTGAGGTAAAAATGCTGAAAATCCCCTTATTTGGAGGCAAAATGCAGAAATTTCCCTCATTTTGGGGCAAAATTGCAGAAATTTCACTTATTTCAGGGTAATAAGTCAGAAATTTTTTTTATTTTGGGCCAAAAAAACAGGAATTACCTTTGTTTTGGGGGGAAAAGATAGAAATTCCACTTATTTAGAGGGAAAAAAGCAGAAATTCCCCTTATTTTGGAGCAAAATTGCAGAAATTCCCCTAATTGTGGGGCAAAAAGGCACAAATTCCCTGTATGTTGGGGCAAAAAGATAGAAATTCTTATTATTTTTGGGCAAAACTCAGAAATTCCACTTATTTTGGGGCAAAATTCCAGAAATTTCCCTTATTTGGGGGCAAAATTGCAGAAATTTCACTTATTTTGGGGCAAAATTGCAGAAATTTCACTTATTTCAGAAAAAAAGCAGAAATTTTCTTTTTTGAGGGCAAAAAGGCAAAAATTTCTATTATTTTGGGACAAAATTGCAGAAATTTTTCATATTTTGAGGGAAAAAAGAATATATTTCCCATATTTTGTGGCAAAAATACAGAAATTCCCCTTATTTTGAGGTAAAAAGGCTGAAATTCCTTTTATTTGGGAGCAAAAAGGCTGAAATTTCCTTTATTTTGTGGCAAAATTCAGAAATTTCACTTATTTCAGGGTAATAAGTCAGAAATTTTCCTTATTTTGGGGCAAAAAAGACAGAAATTCCCTTTGTTTTGGAGGAAAAAAACAGAAATTCCACTTGTTTAGAGGCAAAAAAGCAGAAATTCTCCTTATTTTAGAGCAAAAATGAAGAAATTTCCCTTTTTTATGGCAAAAAGGTATGCATTCTTTTTATTTTTGGGAAAAAGGCAGAAATTCCCCGTATATTGGAGCAAAATTGCAGAAATTTTCCTAATTGTGAGGCAAAAAGGCAGAAATTCCCTATATGTTGGGCAAAAAGACAGAAATTGTCCTTATTTTGGTGCAAAACTCAGAAATTCCACTTATTTTCAGGGAAAATTCCAGAAATTTCCTTTATTTTAGGGCAAAATTGCAGAAATTTCATTTATTTTGGGGCAAAATTGCAGAAATTTCACTTATTTAAGGGAAAAAGGCAGAAATTTTCCTTATTTTGGGGCAAAAAGGCAGAAATTCTTATATTTTGTGGCAAAACTGAAGAAATTCCCCTTATTTTGAGGTAAAAAGGCTGAAATTCCCCTTATTTGGGAGCAAAAAGTAAGAAATTTCCCTTATTTTGGGGCAAAATTGCAGAAATTTCACTTACTTCAGCGTAATAAGTCAGGAATTTCCTTATTTTGGTTCAAAAAAGAATGAAATTCCCTTTGTTTTGGGGGAAAAAGAAAAAATTCCACTTATTTAGAGGCAAAAATGCAGAAATTCCCCTTATTTTGGCAAAAATGAAGGAATTTCCCTTTTTTTATCGCAAAAAGGTATGCATTCTTCTTATTTTCGGGCAAAAAGGCAGAAATTCCTCGTATTTTGGAGCAAAATTGTAGAAATTTCCCTAATTGTGGGGCAAAAAGACAGAAATTCTCCTTATTTTGGGGCAAAACTCAGAAATTCCACTTATTTTGGGGCAAAATTGCAGAAATTATACTTATTTCAGAAAAAAGGCAGAAATTTTCTTATTTTTGGGCAAAAAGGCAGAAATTTCCCTTATTTTGGGCAAAAATTCAGAAATTCCCCTTATTTTGAGGTAAAAAGGCTGAATTTCCCATTATTTGGGCGCAAAAAGGCAGAAATTTCCCTTATTTTGGGGCAACATTGCAGAAATTTCACTTATTTCAGGGAAATAAGTCAGAAATTTTCCTTATTTTGGGGCAAAAATGAAGATATTCCCTTTGTTTTGGGGGAAAAAGACAGATATTACACTTATTTAGAGGCAAAAGCAGAAATTTCCCTTATTTTGGAGCAAAATTGCAGAAATTCCCCTAATTGTGGGGCAAAAAGGGAGAAATTCCCTATATGTTGATGCAAAAAGATAGAAATTCTTTTTATTTTGGGGCAAAACTCAGAAATTCCACTTTTTTGGGGCAAAATTACAGAAATTTCACTTATTTTGGGGCAAAATTGCAGAAATTTTACATATTTAGTGGCATAATTGCAGAAATTTCACTTATTTCAGAAAAAAAGCAGAAATTTTCTTATTTGGGGGCAAAAATGCAGAAATTTCTATTATTTTGGTAAAAAATTGCAGAAATTTTTCTTATTTTTGGGCAAAAAGGCAGAAATTTACCATATTTTGTGGCAAAAATACAGAAATTCCCCTTATTTTGAGGTAAAAAGGCTGATATTCCTTTTATTTGGGGGCTATAAGGCAGAAATTTCCCTTATTTTGGGGCAAAATTGCAGAAATTTCACTTATTTCAGTGTAATAAGTCAGAAATTTTCCTTATTTTGGGGCAAAAAAGACAGGAATTCCCTTTGTTTTTGTGGGAAAAGGGCAGAAATTCCACTTGTTTAGAGGTAAAATAGCAGAAATTCCCCTTATTTTGAAGCAAAAATGAAGAAATTACCCTTTTTTTATGGCAAAAAGGTATGCATTCTTCTTATTTTCGGGCAAAAAGGCAGAAATTCCCCATATTTTGGAGCAAAATTGCAGAAATTCCCCTAATTGTAGGGCAAAAAGGCATAAATTCTCTATATGTTAGGGCAAAACAAAGAAATTCTCCTTATTTTTGGGCAAAACTAAGAAATTTCACTTATTTTGGGGCAAAATTGCAGAAATTTCACTTATTTCAGGGAAAAAAGGCAGAAATTTTCCTTATTTCGGGGCAAAAAGGCAGAAATTCCTAATATTTTGTGGCAAAAATGCAGAAATTCCCTTTATTTTGAGGTAAAAAGATTGAAATTCCCCTTGTTTGGGGGCAAAAAGTCAGAATTTTCCCTTATTTTGGGGCAAAATTGCAGACATTTCACTTATTTCAGGGTAATAAGTCAGAAATTTTCTTTATTTTGTGGAAAAAAAAGACAGAAATTCCCTTTGTTTTGGGGGAAAAAGACAGAAATTCCACTTATTTATAGGCAAAAATGCAGAAATTCCCCTTATTTTGGAACAAAATTGCAGAAATTCCCCTAATTGTGGGGCAAAAAGGCAGAAATTCCCTATATGTTAGGGCAAAAAGAAGAAATTCTCCTTTTTTGGGGGCAAAACTCAGAAATTCCACTTATTTTGGGGCAAAATTCCAGAAATTCCCCTTATTTTGGGGCAAAAGTGCAGAAATTTCCCCTATTTTGGGGCAAAATTGCAGAAATTTCACTTATTTCAGGGAAAAAAGGCAGAAATTTTCTTTATTTTGGGGCAAAAAGGCAGAAATTCCTAGCATTTTGTGGCAAAAATGCAGAAATTCCCCTTATTTTGAGGTAAAAAGGCTGAATTTCCCCTTATTTGGAGGCAAAAAGGCAGAATTTTCCCTTATTTTGGGGCAAAATTGCAGAAATTTCACTTATTTCAGGGTAATAAGTCAGAATTTTTTTTTATTTTGGGCCAAAAACCAGGAATTACCTTTGTTTTGGGAGAAAAAGATAGAAATTCCACTTATTTAGAGGCAATAAAGCAGAAATTCCCCTTATTTTGGAGCAAAAAGGCAGAAATTCCCTATATGTTGGGGCAAAAAGATAGAAATTCTCTTTATTTTGGGGCAAAACTCAAAAATTCCACTTCTTTTGGGGCAAAATTTCAGAAATTTCACTTATTTTGGGGCAAAATTGCAGAAATTTCACTTATTTCAGAAAAAAAGCAGAAATTTTCTCATTTGGGGACAAAAAGGCAGAAATTTCTATTATTTTGGTACAAAATTGCAGAAATTTTTCTTATTTTGGGGCAAAAAAATATATATTTCTCATATGTTGTGGCAAAAATACAGAAATCTCCCTTATTTTGAGGTAAAAAGGCTGAAATTCCTCTTATTTGAGGGCAAAAAGGCAGAAATTTCCTTTATTTTGGGGTAAAATTGCAGAAATTTCACTTATTTCAGCGTAATAAGTCAGAAAATTTCCTTATTTTGGGGCCAAAAATACAGAAATTCCCTTTGTTTTTGAGGAAAAAACAGAAATTCCACTTGTTTAGAGGCAAAAAAGCAAAAATTCCCCTTATTTTGGTTCAAAACTCAGAAATTCCACTTATTTTGGGGCAAAATTCCAGAAATTTCACTTATTTTGGGGCAAAATTGCAGAAATTTTATTTATTTTGGGGCAAAATTGCAGAAATTTCACTTATTTCAGGGAAAAAAGGCAGAAATTTTCCTTATTTTGTGGCAAAAGGTAGAAATTCTTATATTTTGTGGCAAAACTGCAGAAATTCCCCTTATTTTGAGGTAAAAAGGCTGAAATTCCCCTTATTTGGGGGCAAAAAGGCAGAAATTTCCCTTATTTTGGGCCAAAATTGCAGAAATTTCACTTACTTCAGCGTAATAAGTCAGAAATTTCTTTATTTTGGTGCAAAAAAAACAGAAATTCCCTTTGTTTTGGGGGAAAAATAAAAAATTCCACTTATTTAGAGGCAAAAAGAAAGAAATTCCCCTTATTTTGGAGTAAAAATGAAGAAATTTCCCTTTTTTTTTATTGCAAAAAGGTATGCATTCTTCTTATTTTCAGGCAAAAAGGCAGAAATTCCTTGTATTTTGGAGCAAAATTGCAGAAATTCCCCTAATTGTGGGGCAAAAAGGCAGAAATTCCCTATATGTTGGGGCAAAAAGACAGAAATTCTCCTTATTTTAGGGCAAAACTCAGAAATTCCACTTATTTTCGGGGAAAATTCCAGAAAATCCCCATATTTTGGAGCAAAATTGCAGAAATTCCCCTAATTGTTGGGCATAAAGGCAGAAATTCTCGTTATTTTTGCGCAAAACTCAGAATATCCACTTATTTTGGGGCAAAATTCCAGAAATTTCCCTTATTTGGGGGCAAAATTGCAGAAATTTCACTTATTTTTGGGAAAAATTGCAGAAATTTTACTTATTTCAGAAAAAAAGAAAAATTTTCTTATTTTGGGGCAAAAAGGCAGAAATTTCTTTTATTTTGGTACAAAATTGCAGAAATTTTTCTTATTTTGGGGCAAAAAGGCAGAAATTTCCCTTATTTTGGGGCAAAATTGCAGAAATTTCACTTATTTCAGGGTAATAAGTCAGAAATTTTCCTTATTTTTGGGCAAAAAAGACAGAAATTCCCTTTCTTTTGGGGGAAAAAGACTGAAATTCCACATTTTTAGAGGCAAAAAAGCAGAAATTCCCCTTATTTTGGAGCAAAAAAGAAGAAATTTCTTTTTTTTGTGGCAAAAGGTATTCATTCCTTTTATATTCAGGCTAAAAAGCAGAAATTCCCCGTATTTTGTAGCAAAATTGCAGAAATTCCACTAATTGTGAAGCAAAAAGGCAGTAATTCCCTATATGTTAGGGCAAAAAGACAGAAATTCTCCTTATTTTCGGGCAAAACTCAGAAATTCCACTTATTTTGGGGCAAAATTCCAGAAATTTCCTTATTTTTGGGGCAAAATTGCAGAAATTTCACTTATTTTGGGGCAAAATTGCAGAAATTTCACTTATTTCAGGAAAGACAGCAGAAATTTTTTTTATTTTGGGGCAAAAAGGCAGAAATTCCTAATATTTTGTGGCAAAAATGCAGAAATTCCCATTATTTTGAGGTAAAAAGGATGAAAATCCCTTATATGAGGGCAAAAAGGCAGAAATTTCACTTATTTTGGGGCAAAATTTCAGAAATTTCACTTATTTCATGGAAAAAAGCCAGATATTTTCCTTATTTTGGGGCAAAAACGCAGAAATTCCTAATATGTTGTGGCAAAAATGCAGAAATTCCCCTTATTTTGAGGTAAAAAGGCTGAAATTCCCCTTATTTGGCGGCAAAAAGGCAGAATTTTCCTTATTTTGGGGCAAAATTGCAGAAATTTCACTTATTTCAGAGTAAAAAGTCAGAAATTTTCCTTATTTTTGGGCAAAAAAGACAGAAATTCCCTGTGTTTTGGGAAAAAAGACAGAAATTCCACTTATTTAGAGGCAAAAAAGCAGAAATTCCCCTTATTTTGGAGCAATAATGAAGAAATTTCCTTTTTTTATGGCAAAAATGTATGCATTCTTCTTATTTTTGGGCAAAAAGTCAGAAATTCCCCATATTTTGTAGCAAAATTGCAGAAATTCCCCTAATTGTGGGGCAAAAAAGCAGAAATTCCCTATATGTTGGGGCGAAATGACAGAAATTCTCCTTATTTTGGGGCAAAACTCAGAAATTCCACTTATTTTGGGGCAAATTTTAGAAATTTCTCTTATTGTTGGGCATAAAGGCAGAAATTCCCTATATGTTGGTGCAAAAAGACATAAATTCTCGTTATTTTTGGGCAAAACTCATAAATTCCACTTATTTTGGGGCAAAATTCCAGAAATTTCCCTTATTTGGGGGCAAAATTGCAGAAATTTCACTTATTTTTGGGCAAAATTGCAGAAATTTCACTTATTTCAGAAAAAAAGAGAAATTTTCTAATTTTGGGGCAAAAAGGCAGAAATTTCTTTTATTTTGGTACAAAATTGCAGAAATTTTTCTTATTTTGGGGCAAAAAGGCAGAAATTTCCCTTATTTTGGGGCAAAATTGCAGAAAATTCACTTATTTCAGGGTAATAAGTCAGAAATTTTCCTTATTTTTGGGCAAAAAAGACAGAAATTCCCTTTCTTTTGGGGGAAAAAGACTGAAATTCCACATTTTTAGAGGCAAAAAAGCAGAAATTCCCCTTATTTTGGAGCAAAAAAGAAATTTCTTTTTTTTTGTGGCAAAAGGTATTCATTCCCCTTATAATCAGGCTAAAAAGCAGAAATTCCCCGTATTTTGTAGCAAAATTGCAGAAATTCCACTAATTGTGAAGCAAAAAGGCAGTAATTCCCTATATGTTAGGGCAAAAAGAAAGAAATTCTCCTTATTTTGGGGCAAAACTCAGAAATTCCACTTATTTTGGGGCAAAATTCCAGAAATTTCCTTATTTTGGGGGCAAAATTGCAGAAATTTCACTTATTTTGGGGCAAAATTGCAGAAATTTCAATTATTTTAGGGAAAAAGAGCAGAAATTTTTTTATTTTGGGGCAAAAAGGCAGAAATTCCTAATATTTTGTGGCAAAAATGCAGAAATTCCCATTATTTTGTGGTAAAAAGGATGAAATTCCCTTATTTGGGGGCAAAAAGGCAGAAATTTCCCTTATTTTGGGGCAAAATTTCAGAAATTTCACTTATTTCAGGGTAATAAGTCAGAATTTTTCCTTATTTTGTGGCAAACAAGACAGAAATTTCCTCTTTTTGGGGAAAAAGACAGAAATTCCACTTATTTAGAGGCAAAAAAGCAGAAATTCCCCTTATTTTGGAGCAAAATGAAGAAATTTCCATTTTTTATGGCACAAAGGTATGCATTCTTTTTATTTTCGAGCAAAAAGGCAGAAATTCTCCGTATTTTGGAGCAAAATTGCAGAAATTCCCCTAATTGTGGGGCAAAAAGGCAGAAATTCCCTATATATTAAGGGAAAAAGACAGAAATTTTCCTTATTTTGGGGCAAAACTCAGAAATTCCACTTACTTTGGGGCGAAATTCCAGAAATTTCCCTTGTTTTGGGGCAAAATTGCAGAAATGTCTTTTATTTTGGGGCAAAATTGCAAAAATTTTCTTATTTTGGGGCAAAAAGGCAGAAATTTCTTTTATTTTGGTACAAAATTGCAGAAATTTTTCTTATTTTGGGGCAAAAAGGCAGAAATTTCCCATATTTTGGGCCAAAAATGCCGAAATTCCCCTTATTTTGAGGTAAAAATGCTGAAATTCCCCTTATTTGGGGGCAAAATGCAAAAATTTCCCTTATTTTGGAGCAAAATTGCTGAAATTTCACTTATTTCACAGTAATAAGTCAGAAATTTTCCTTATTTTGGGCCAAAAAAGACAGAAATTCCCTTTGTTTGGGAAAAAAAGACAGAAATTCCACTTATTTAGAGGCAAAACAGAAATTCCCTTTTTTTTGGAGCAAAAATGAAGAAATTTTTCTTTTTTATGGCAAAAAGGTATTCATTCTTCTTATTTTCGGGCAAAAAGGCATAAATTCCTCGTATTTTGGAGCAAAATTGCAGAATTTAGAATAATTGTGGGGCAAAAAGGCAGAAATTCCCTATATGTTGGCGCATAGGGACAGAAATTCTCCTTATTTTGCGGAAGAACTCAGAAATTCAACTTATTTTTGGGCAAAATTCCAGAAATTTCCCTTATTTTGGGGCAAAATTGCAGAAATTTCACTTATTTTGGGGAAAAATTGCAGAAATTTCACTTGTTTAAGGGAAAATAGGCAGAAATTTTCCTTATTTTGGGGCAAAAAGGCAAAAATTCCTAATATTTTGTGGCAAAAATGCAGAAATTCCCCTTATTTTGAGGTAAAAAGGCTGAAATTCCCCTTATTTGGGGGCAAAAAGGCCGAAATTTCCCTTATTTTGGGGCAAAATTGCAGAAATTTCACTTATTTCAGGGTAATAAGTAAGAAATTTTCCTTATTTTGGGGCAAAAAAGACAGAAATTCCCTTTGTTTTGTGGGAAAAAGACAGAAATTCAACTTATTTAGAGGCAAAATGCAGAAATTCCCCTTATTTTGGAGCAAAAATGAAGAAATTTCCATTTTTTCTGGCACAAAGGTTGGCATTCTTATTATTTTCGTGCAAAAAGGCAGAAATTCCCCGTATTTTGGAGCAAAATTGAAGAAATTCCCCTAATTGTGGGGCAAAAGAGCAGAAATTTCCTATATGTTGGGGAAAAAATACAGAAATTCTCCTTATTTTGGGGCAAAACTCAGAAATTCCACTTATTTTGGGGCAAAATTTCAGAAATTTCCCTTATTTTGGGGCAAAATTGCAGAAATTTCACTTATTTTGTGGAAAAATTGCAAATTTAACTTATTTCAGAAAAAAAAGAAATTTTCTTATTTTGGGGCAAAAAGGCAGAAATTTCTTTTATTTTGGTACAAAATTGCAGAAATTTTTCTTATTTTGGGGCAAAAAGGCAGAAATTTCCCAAAATTTTGGGGCAAAAATGCAGAAATTCCCCTTAT
The DNA here is from genome assembly GCF_963924665.1 of Micromys minutus. Taxonomy (NCBI): domain Eukaryota; kingdom Metazoa; phylum Chordata; class Mammalia; order Rodentia; family Muridae; genus Micromys; species Micromys minutus. The sequence goes on along the minus strand of NW_027667806.1, from coordinate 548,129 downwards.
TTTGAGGTAAAAAGGCTGATATTTTCCTTATTTGGGGGCAGAAAGGTAGAAATTTCCCTTATTTTGAAGCACAATTGCAGAAATTTCACTTATTTCATGAAAAATAGGCAGAAATTTTCCTTATTTTGGGGCAAAAAGGCAGAAATTCTTAATATTTTGTGGCAAAAATGCAGAAATTCCCCATATTTTGAGGTAAAAAGGCTGAAATTCCCCTTATTTGGGGGCAAAAAGGCAGAAATTTCCCTTATTTTGGGGCAAAATTGCAGAAATTTCACTTATTTCAGGGAAATAAGTCAGAAATTTTCTTTATTTTTGGGCAAAAAAGAAAGAAATTCCCTGTGTTTTGGGGGAAAAAAGACAGAAATTCCACTTATTTAGAGGCAAAAAAGCAGAAATTCTCCATATTTTGGAGCAAAAATGAAGAAATTTTCCTTTTTTATGGCAAAAAGGTATGCATTCTTTTTATTTTCGGGCAAAAAGGCAGAAATTCCCCGTATTTTGGAGCAAAATTGCAGAAATTCCCCTAATTGTGGGGAAAAAAGGCAGAAATTCCCTATATGTTGGGGCATAAATACAGAAATTCTCCTTATTTTGGTGCAGAACTCAGAAATTAAACTTATTTTGGGGCAAAATTCGAGAAATTTCCCTTATTTTGGGGCAAAATTGCAGAAATTTCACTTATTTCAGGTAAAATAGGCAGAAATTTTCCTTATTATGGGGCAAAAAGGCAGGAATTTCTAATATTTTGTGGCAAAAATGCAGAAATTTCCCTTATTTAGAGGTAAAAGGCTGAAATTTCCCTTATTTGGGAGCAAAAAGGCAGAAATTTCCCTTATTTTAAGGCAAAATTGCAAAAATTTCACTTATTTCAGAATAATAAGTCAGAAATTTTCCTTATTTTGGGCAAAAAAGACAGAAATTCCCTTTGTTTTTGGGGGAAAAGACAGAAATTCCACTTATTTAGAGGCAAAAAAGCAGAAATTCCCCTTATTTTCGAGCAAAAATGAAGAAATTTCCCTTTTTTATGGCAAAAGTTATGCATTCTTCTTATTATCGGGCAAAAAGGCAGAAATTCCCCGTATTTTGGAGCAAAATTGCAGAAATTCCCCTAATTGTGAAGCAAAAAGGCAGAAATTCCCTATATGATGGGACATAAAGACAGAAATTCTCCTTATTTTGGGGCAAAACTCAGAAATTCCAATTATTTTGGGGCAAAATGCCAGAAATTTCCCTTATTTTGGGGCAAAATTTCAGAAATTTCAATTTTTATGGGACAAAATTGCAGAAATTTCACTTATTTCAAAAAAAAGGATAAATTTTCTTATTTTGGGCTAAAAAGGCAGAAATTTCTTTTATTTTGGTACAAAGTTGCAGAAATTTTTCTTATTTTGGGGCAAAAAGGCAGAAATTTCCCATATTTTGTGGCAAAAATGGAGAAATTCCCCTTATTTTGAGGTAAAAAGGCTGAAATTCCCCTTATTTGGGGGCAAAAAGGCCGAAATTTCCCTTATTTTGGGGCAAAATTGCAGAAATTTCACTTATTTCAGGGAAATAAGTCAGAAGTTTTCTTTATTTTGGGGCAAAAAAGACAGAAATTCCCTGTGTTTTGGGGGAAAAAAGGCAGAAATTCCACTTATTTAGAGGCAAAAAAGCAGAAATTCTCTTTATTTTGGAGCAAAAATGAAAAAATTTTCTTTTTTTATGGCAAAAAGGTATGCATTCTTCTTATTTTGGGGCAAAAAGGCAGAAATTCCCCGTATTTTTAAGCAAAATTGCAGAAATTCCCCTAATTGTGGGGCAAAAAGGCAGAAATTCCCTATATGTTGGGGCATAAAGACAGAAATTCTCCTTATTTTGGTGCAGAACTCAGAAATTAAACTTATTTTGAGGCAAAATTCCCGAAATTTCCCTTATTTTGGGGTAAAATTGCAGAAATTTCACTTATTTCAGGAAAATAAGTCAGAAATTTTCCTTATTTTGGGCCAAAAAAGACAGAAATTCCCTTTGTTTTTGTGGGAAAAGACAGAAATTCCACTTATTTAGAGGCAAAAAAGCAGAAATTCCCCTTATTTTGGAGCAAAAATGAAGAAATTTCACTTTTTATGGCAAAAAGTTATGCATTCTTCTTATTTTCGGGCAAAAAGGCCGAAATTCCCCGTATTTTGGAGCAAAATTGAAGAAATTCCCCTAATTGTGAAGCAAAAAGGCAGAAATTCCCTATATAATGGGGCATAAAGACAGAAATTCTCCTTATTTTGGGGCATAACTCAGAAATTCAAATTATTTTGGGGCAAAATTCCAGAAATTTCCCTTATTTTGGGGCAAAATTTCAGAAATTTCAATTTTTATGGGACAAAATTGCAGAAATTTCACTTATTTCAAAAAAAGGATAAATTTTCTTATTTTGGGCTAAAAAGGCAGAAATTTATTTTATTTTGGTACAAAGTTGCAGAAATTTTTCGTATTTTGGGGCAAAGGGAAGAAATTTCCCATATTTTGGGGCAAAAATGCAGAAATTCCCCTTATTTTGTGGTAAAAAGGCTATAATTACCCTTATTTTGGGGCAAAAAGGAGAAATTTCCCTTATTTTGGGGCAAAATTGCTGAAATTTCACTTATTTCACGGTAATAAGTCAGAAATTTTCCTTATTTTGGGGCAAAAAATACAGAAATTCCCTTTGTTTGGGAAAAAAAAAGACAGAAATTCCACTTATTTAGAGGCAAAAAAGCAGAAATTCCCCTTATTTTGGAGCAAAAATGAAGAAATTTCCCTTTTTTATGGCAAAAAGGTATGCATTCTTCTTACTTTCGGGCAAAAAGGCAGAAATTCCTCGTATTTTAGAGCAAAATTGCAGAATTTCGCATAATTGTGGGGCAAACAGGCAGAAATTCCCTATATGTTAGCGCATAGAGACAGAAATTCTCCTTATTTTGCGGCAGAACTCAGAAATTCCACTTATTTTTGGGCAAAATTCCAGAAATTTCTCTTATTTTGAGGCAAAATAGAAGAAATTTCACTTATTTTGGGAAAAAATTGCAGAAATTTCACTTGTTTCAGGGAAAATAGGCAGAAATTTTTCTTATTTTGGGGAAAAAAGGCAGAAATTCCTAATATTTTGTGGCAAAAATGCAGAAATTTTTCTTATTTTGAGGTAAAAAGGCTGAAATTCCCCTTATTTGGGGGCAAAAAGGCAGAAATTTCCCTTATTTTGGGGTAAGTTGCAGAAATTTCACTTACTTCAGCGTAATAAGTCAGAAAATTTCCTTATTTTGGGGCAAAAAAGACAGAAATTCCCTTTGTTTTGTGGGAAAAAGACAGAAATTCAACTTATTTAGAGGCAAGAAGCAGAAATTCCCCTTATTTTTGAACAAAAATGAAGAAATTTCCATTTTTTCTGGCACAAAATTTTGCATTCTTCTTATTTTCGTGCAAAAAAGCAGAAATTCCCCTTATTTTGGAGTAAAATTGCAGAAATTTTCCTTTTTTATGGCAAAAAGGTATGCATTCTTCTTATTTTCGGGCAAAAGGCAGAAATTCCCCGTATTTTGGAGCAAAATTGAAGAAATTCCCCTAATTGTGGGGCAAAAGGGCAGAAATTCCCTATATGTTGGGGCAAAAAGACAGAAATTCACCTTATTTTTGGGAAGAACTCAGAAATTACACTTATTTTGGTGCAAAATTCCAGAAATTTCCCTTATTTTGGGGCAAAATTGCAGAAATTTCACTTATTTTGGGGAAAAATTGCAGAAATTTAACTTATTTCAGAAAAAAAAAGAAATTTTCTTATTTTGGGGCAAAAAGGCAGAAATTTCTTTTATTTTGGTACAAAATTGCAGAAATTTTTTTTATTTTGGGGCAAAAAGGCAGAAATTTCCCATATTTTGGGGCAAAAATGCAGAAATTCTGCTTATTTTGAGGTAAAAAGGCTGAAATTCCCCTTCTTTGGGGGCAGAAAGGTAGAAATTTCCCTTATTTTGAAGCAAAATTGCAGAAATTTCACTTATTTAATAGAATATAGGCAGAAATTTTCCTTATTTTGGGGCAAAAAGGCAGGAATTCCTAATATTTTGTGGCAAAAATGCAGAAATTCCCCTTATTTTGAGGTAAAAGGCTGAAATTTCCCTTATTTGGGAGCAAAAAGGCAGAAATTTCCCTTATTTTGAGGCAAAATTGCAGAAAATTCACTTATTTCAGGGAAATAAGTCAGAAATTTTCCTTATTTTGTGGCAAAAAAGACAGAAATTCCCTTTGTTTTGGGGGAAAAAAGACAGATATTCTACTTATTTAGAGGCAAAAAAGCAGAAATTCCCATTATTTTGGAGCAAAAATGAAGAAATTTTCCTTTTTTATGGCAAAAAGGTATGCATTCTTCTTATTTTCGGGCAAAAGGGCAGAAATTCCCCGTATTTTGGAGCAAAATTGCAGAAATTCCTCCAATTGTGGGGCAAAAAGGCAGAAATTCCCTATATGTTGGGGCATAAAGACAGAAATTCTCCTTATTGTAGGGAAAAACTCAGAAATTCCACTTATTTTGGGGCAAAATTCCAGAAATTTCCCTTATTTTGTGGCAAAATTGCAGAAATTTCACTTATTTTGGGTCAAAATTGCAGAAATTTCAATTATTTCAGAAAGAAAAGAAGAAATTTTCTTATTTTGGGGCAAAAAGGCAAAAATTTTTTTATTTTGGTACAAAGTTGCAGAAATTTTTCTTATTTTGTGGCAAAAGGGCAGAAATTTCCCATATTTTGGGGCAAAAATGCAGAAATTCCCCTTATTTTGGGGTAAAAAAGCTGAAATTTCCCTTATTGGGGGCAAAAAGGCAGAAATTTCTCTTATTTTGGGGCAAAATTGCTGAAATTTCATTTATTTCATAATAATAAGTCAGAAATTTCCCTTATTTTGGGGCAAAAAAGATAGAAATTCCCTTTGTTTGGGAAAAAAACAGAAATTCCACTTATTTAGAGGCAAAAAAGCAGAAATTCCCCTTATTTTGGAGCAAAAATGAAGAAATTTCTCTTTTTTATGGCAAAAAGTATGCATTCTTCTTATTTTCGGGCAAAAAGTTAGAAATTACTCGTATTATGGAGCAAAATTGCAGAATTTCGCCTAATTGTGAGGCAAAAAGGCAGAAATCCCATATATGTTGTGGTATAAAGACAGAAATTCTCCTTATTTTCAGGCAGAACTGAGAAATTCCACTTATTTTTGGGCAAAATTCCAGAAATTTCCCTTATTTTGGTGCAAAATTGCAGAAATTTCACTTATTTTAGGGCAAAATTACAGAAATTTCACTTTTTTATGGCAAAAAGGTATGCATTCTTCTTATTTTCAGGCAAAAAGGCAGAAATACCCCGTATTTTGGAGCAAAATTACAGAAATTCCCCTAATTGTGGGGCAAAAAGGCAGAAATTCCCTATATGTTGGGGCAAAAAGACAGAAATTCTACTTATTTTGGGGCAAAACTCAGAAATTCCACAATTTTTGAGGCAAAATTTTGATATTTCTCATATTTTGGGGCAAAATTGTAGAAATTTCACTTATTTTGGGACAAAATTGCAGAAATTTCACTTATTTCAGGATAATAAGTCAGAAATTTTCCTTATTTTGGGGCAAAAAAGACAGAAATTCCCTTTGTTTTGGGAGAAAAAGGAAGAAATTCCACTTATTACAGGCAAAAGTGCAGAAATTCCCCTTATTTTGGAGCAAAATTTCAGAAATTCCCCTAATTGTGGGGCAAAAAGGCAGAAATTCCCTATATGTTGGGGCAACATAACAGGAATTCTCCTTATTTTGGGGGCAAAACTCAGAAATTCCACTTATTTTTGGGCAAAATTCCAGAAAGTTCTCTTATTTTAGGGCAAAATTGCAGAAATTTCACTTATTCTGGGGCAAAATTGCAGAAATTTCACTGATTTCAGAAAAAAAAAAGCAGAAATTTTCTTATTTGGGGCAAAAAGGCAGAAATTTCCCATATTTTGGGGCAAAAATGCAGAAATTCAACTTATTTTTAGGTAAAAAGGCTGAAATTCCTTTTATTTGTGGGCAAAAAATCAGAAATTTCACTTATTTTGGGGCAAAATTGCAGAAATTTCACTTATTTCAGAGAAAAAAGGTAGAAATTTTTCTTATTTTTGGGCAAAAAGGCAGAAATTCCTAATATTTTGTGCAAAAATGCAGAAATTGCTCTTATTTTGAGGTAAAAAGGCTGAAATTTCCCTATTTGGGGACAAAATGGCAGAAATTTCCCTTATTTAGGTCAAAATTGCAGAAATTTCACTAATTTCAGGGTAGTAAGTCAGAAATTTTCCTTATTTTGAAGCAAAAAAAGACAAAAATTCTCTTTGTTTTGGGGGAAAAAGACAGCAATTCCACTTTTTTAGAAGCAAAAAAGCAGAAATTCCCCTTGTTTTGGAGCAAAAATGAAGAAATTTTCCTTTTTTATGGCAAAAAGGTATGCATTCTTCTTATTTTTGGGCAAAAAGTCAGAAATTCCCCGTATTTTGGAGCAAAATTGCAGAAATTCCCCTAATTGTGGGGCATAAAGGCAGAAATTCCCTATATGATGGGGCATAAAGTCAGAATTTCTCCTTATTGTGGGGCAGAACTCAGAAATTAAACTTATTTTTGGCAAAATTCCTGAAATTTCACTTATTTTGGGGCAAAATTGCAGATATTTCACTTATTTTGGGGCAAAATTGCAAAAATTTCACTTATTTCAGGGAAAATAGGCAGAAATTTTTCTTATTTTGGGACAACAAGGCAGAAATTCCTAATATTTTGTGGCAAAAATGCAGAAATTCCCCTTATTTTGAGGTAAAAAGGCTGAAATTCCCCTTATTTGGGGGCAAAAAGGCAGAAATTTCCCTTATTTTGGGGCAAAATTGCAGAAATTTCACTTACTTCAGGGAAATAAGTCAGAAATTTTCCTTATTTTGGGGCAAAAAAGACAGAAATTCCCTTTGTTTTGGGGGAAAAAGACAGAAATTCCACTTATTTAGAGGCAAAAAAAGCAGAAATTCCCCTTATTTTGGAGCAAAAATGAAGAAATTTCCATTTTTTATGGCAAAAAGGTATGCATTCTTCTTATTTTCGGGCAAAAAGGCAGAAATACCCCGTATTTTGGAGCAAAATTGCAGAAATTCCTCTAATAGTGGAGCAAAAAGACAGAAATTCTTCTTCTTTTTAAGCAAAACTCAGAAATTCCACTTATTTTGAGGCAAAATTCCAGAAATTTCCCTTATTTTGGGGCAAAATTGTAGAAATTTCACTTATTTTTCGGCAAAATTGCAGATATTCCACTTATTTTAGAAAAAAAGGAGAAATTTTCTTATTTGGGGGCAATAAGGCAGAAATTTTTTTTGTTTTGGTACAAAATGGCAGAAATTTTTTCTATTTTGGGGCAAAAAGGCAGAAATTTCCTATATTTTGGGGCAAAAATGCAGAAATTCCCCTTATTTTGAGGTAAAAATGCTGAAATTCTCCTTATTTGAAGGCATAAAGGCAGAAATTTCTCTTATTTTGGGGCAAAATTGCTGAAATTTCACTTATTTCAAAGTAATAAGTCAAAATTTTTCTTTATTTTTGGGCAAAAAGGATAGAAATTCCCTTTGTTTTGGAAAAAAACAGAAATTTCACTTATTTTGAGGTAAAAAGGCTAAAATTCCCCTTATTTGGGGGCAAAAAAGAAGAAATTTCTCTTATTTTGGGGCAAAATTGCTGAAGTTTCACTTATTTTGGGGCAAAATTGCAGAAATTTCACTTTTTATGGGACAAAATTACAGAAATTTCACTTATTTCAAAAAAAGGAGAAATTTTCTTATTTTGGGGCAAAAAGGCAGAAATTTCTATTATTTTTTAAAAAGTTGCAGAAATTTTTCTTTTTTTGGGGCACAAGGGCAGAAATTTCCCATATTTTGGGGAAAATGTAGAAATTCCCCTTATTTTGAGGTAAAAAGGCTGAAATTCCCCTCATTTGGGGGCAAAAAGGCAGAAATTTCTCTTATTTTGGGGCAAAATTGCTGAAATTTCACTTATTTCACGGTAATAAGTCAGAAATTTTCTTTATTTTGGGGCAAAAAAGACAGAAATTCCCTTTGTTTTGGAAAAAAAAATTCCACTTATTTAGAGGCAAAAAAGTAGAAATTCCCTTTATTTTGGAGCAAAAATGAAGAAATTTCCCTTTTTTATGACAAAAAGGTATGCATTCTTCTTATTTTCGGGCAAAAAGGCAGAAATTCGTTGTATTTTGGAGCAAAATTGCAGAATTTCGCCTAATTGTGGGGCAAAAAGGCAGAAATTCCCTATATGTTGGGGCATAAAGACAGAAATTTTCCTTATTTTGGGGCAGAACTCAGAAATTCCACTTATTTTTGGGCAAAATTCCAGAAATTTCCCTTATTTTGGGGCAAAATTGCATAAATTTCACTTATTTTGGGGCAAAATTGCAGAAACTTCACTTATTTCCAAAAAATAGGCAAAAATTTTTCTTATTTTGGGGCAAAAAAGCAGAAATTCTTAATATTTTGTGGCAAAAATGCAGAAATTTTCCTTATTTTGAGTTAAAAAGGCTGAAATTCTCTTTATTTGGGGGAAAAAGGCAGAAATTTCTTTTATTTTGGTGCAAAATTGCAGAAATTTCACTTATTTCAGAATAATAAGTCAGAAATTTTCATTATTTTGGGGCAAAAAAGACAGAAATTCCCTTTGTTTTTGGAGAAAAAAGACAGAAATTTCACTTATTTAGAGGCCAAAAAGCAGAAATTCCTTTTATTTTGGAGCGAAAATGAAGAAATTTCCCTTTTTTATGGCAAAAATGTATGCATTCTTCTTATTTTCGGGCAAAAAGGCAGAAATACCCCGTATTTTGGAGCAAAATTGCAGAAATTCCCCTATTTGTGAAGCAAAATGCAGAAATTCCCTATATGTTGGTGTATAAAGACAGAAATTCTCCTTATTTTGAAACAAAACTCAGAAATTCCAATTATTTTAGGGCAAAATTCCAGAAATTTCCCTTATTTTGGGGCAAAATTGCAGAAATTTCACTTTTTATGGGACAAAATTGCAGAAATTTCACTTATTTCAAAAAAAAGGAGAAATTTTATTATTTTGGGGCAAAAAGACAGAAATTTCTATTATTTTGTTACAAAGTTTCAGATATTTTTCTTATTTTGGGGCAAAAGGTCAGAAATTTCCCATATTTTGGGGAAAATGCAGAAATTGCCCTTATTTTGAGGTAAAAGGCTGAAATTCCCCTTATTTGGGGGCAAAAAGGTTGAAATTTCTCATATTTTGGGGCAAAATTGCTGAAATTTCACTTATTTAATTGAAATAAGTCAGAAATTTTCCTTATTTTGGGGCAAAAAAGATAGAAATTCCCTTTGTTTTGGGGGAAAAAGACAGAAATTCCACTTATTTAGAGGCAATAAAGCAGAAATTCCTTTTTTTTGGAGCGAAAATGAAGATATTTTCCTTTTTTATGGCAAAAAGGTATGCATTCTACTTATTTTCGGGCAAAAAGGCAGAAATTCCCAGTATTTTTGAGCAAAATTGCAGAAATTCCCCTAATTGTAAGGCAAAAAGGCAGAAATTCCCTATATGTTGGGGCAGAAAGACAGAAATTATTCTTATTTTGGGGTAAAACTCATAAATTCCACTTACTTTGGGGCAAAATTCCAGAAATTTCCCTTATTTTGGGGCAAATTTGCAGAAATATCACTTATTTGGGGGCAAAATTGCAGATATTTCACTTATTTAAGAAAAAAAGGAGAAATTTTATTATTTTGGGGCAAAAAGGCAGAAATTTCTTTTATTTTTGTACAAAATTGCAGAAATTTTTCTTATTTTGGAGCAAAAAGGCAGAAATATCCATATTATGGGGCAAAAATGCAGAAATTCCCCTTATTTTGAGGTATAATGGCTGAAATTCCCCTTATTTGGGGGCAAAAAGGCAGAAATTTCCCTTATTTTGGGGCAAAATTGCTGAAATTTCACTTATTTCATCGTATTAAGTCAGAAATTTTCCTTATTTTGGGGCAAAAAAAACAGAAATTCCCTTTGTTTTGGAAAAAAACAGAAATTCCACTTATTTAGAGGCAAAAAGTAGAAATTCCCTTTATTTTGGAGCAAAAATGAAGAAATTTCCCTTTTTTATGACAAAAAGGTATGCATTCTTCTTATTTTCGGGCAAAAAGGCAGAAATTCGTTGTATTTTGGAGCAAAATTGCAGAATTTCGCCTAATTGTGGGGCAAAAAGGCAAAAATTCCCTATATGTTGGGGCATAAAGACAGAAATTCTCCTTATTTTGGGGCAGAACTCAGAATTTCCACTTATTTTTGGGCAAAATTCCAGAAATTTCCCTTATTTTGGGGCAAAATTGCATAAATTTCACTTATTTTGGGGCAAAATTGCAGAAACTTCACTTATTTCCAAAAAATAGGCAAAAATTTTTCTTATTTTGGGGCAAAAAGGCAGAAATTCTTAATATTTTGTGGCAAAAATGCAGAAATTTTCCTTATTTTGAGTTAAAAAGCTGAAATTCTCTTTATTTGGGGGAAAAAGGCAGAAATTTCTTTTATTTTGGTGCAAAATTGCAGAAATTTCACTTATTTCAGAATAATAAGTCAGAAATTTTCCTTATTTTGGGGCAAAAAAGACAGAAATTCCCTTTGTTTTTGGAGAAAAAAGACAGAAATTTCACTTATTTAGAGGCCAAAAAGCAGAAATTCCTTTTATTTTGGAGCGAAAATGAAGAAATTTCCCTTTTTTATGGCAAAAATGTATGCATTCTTCTTATTTTCGGGCAAAAAGGCAGAAATACCCCGTATTTTGGAGCAAAATTGCAGAAATTCCCCTATTTGTGAAGCAAAATGCAGAAATTCCCTTTATGTTGGTGCATAAAGACAGAAATTCTCCTTATTTTGAAGCAAAACTCAGAAATTCCACTTATTTTTGGGCAAAATTCCAGAAATTTCCCTTATTTTGGGGAAAAATTGCAGAAATTTCACTTTTTATGGGACAAAATTGCAGAAATTTCACTTATTTCAAAAAAAAAGGAGAAATTTTCTTATTTGTGGGCAAAAAGACAGAAATTTCTATTATTTTGGTACAAAGTTGCAGATATTTTTCTTATTTTGAGGCAAAAGGTCAGAAATTTCCCATATTTTGGGGAAAATGCAGAAATTGCCCTTATTTTGAGGTAAAAGGCTGAAATTCCCCTTATTTGGGGGCAAAAAGGTTGAAATTTCTCATATTTTGGGGCAAAATTGCTGAAATTTCACTTATTTAATGGAAATAAGTCAGAAATTTTCCTTATTTTGGGGCAAAAAAGATAGAAATTCCCTTTGTTTTGGGGGAAAAAGACAGAAATTCCACTTATTTAGAGGCAATAAAGCAGAAATTCCTTTTATTTTGGAGCAAAAATGAAGAAATTTTCCTTTTTTATGGCAAAAAGGTATGCATTCTACTTATTTTTGGGCAAAATGGCAGAAATTCCCCGTATTTTCGAGCAAAATTGCAGAAATTCCCCTAATTGTAAGGCAAAAAGGCAGAAATTCCCTATATGTTGGGGCAGAAAGACAGAAATTATTCTTATTTTGGGGTAAAACTCATAAATTCCACTTACTTTGGGGCAAAATTCCAGAAATTTCCCTTATTTTGGGGCAAATTTGCAGAAATATCACTTATTTTGGGGCAAAATTGCAGATATTTCACTTATTTCAGAAAAAAAGGAGAAATTTTAATATTTTGGGGCAAAAAGGTAGAAATTTCTTTTATTTTGGTACAAAATTGCAGAAATTTTTCTTATTTTGGAGCAAAAAGGCAGAAATTTCCATATTTTGGGGCAAAAATGCAGAAATTCCCCTTATTTTGAGGTATAATGGCTGAAATTCCCCTTATTTGGGGGCAAAAAGGCAGAAATTTCCCTTATTTTGGGGCAAAATTGCAGAAATTTCACTTATTTCAGGGTAATAAGTCAGAATTTTTTTTTATTTTGGGGCAAAAAATACAGAAATTCACTTTGATTTGGGAGAAAAGACAGAAATTCCACTTATTCAGAGGCAAAAAAGCAGAAATTCCCCTTATTTTGGAGCAAAAATAAAGAAATTTTCCTTATTTATGGCAAAAATGTATGCATTCTTCTTATTTTCGGGCAAAAAGGAAGAAATTCCTTGTATATTGGAGATAAATTGCAGAAATTCCCCTAATTGTGTGGCAAAAAGGCATAAATTCCCTATATGTTGGGGAAGAAAGACAGAAATACTCCTTATTTTGGGGCAGAACTCAGAAATTAAACTTATTATGGGGCAAAATTCCAGAAATTTCCCTAATTTTGGGGCAAAAATGCAGAAATTTCACTTATTTTGGGGCAAAATTGCAGAAATTTCACTTATTTCAGGGAAAATAAGCAGAAATTTTCATTATTTTGGGGCAAAAAGGCAGAAATTCCTAATATTTTGTGGCAAAAATGCAGAAATTCCCCTTATTTTGAGGTAAAAAGGCTGAAATTCCCCTTATTTGTGGGCAAAAAGGCAGAAATTTCTTTTATTTTAAGGCAAAATTGCAGAAATTTCACTTATTCCAGAATAATAAGTCAGAAATTTTCCTTATTTTGGGGCAAAAAAGACAGAAATTCCCTTTGTTTTTGGAGGAAAAAGACAGAAATTCCACTTATTTAGAGGCCAAAAAGCAGAAATTCCCATTATTTTGGAGCAAAAATGAAGAAATTTCCCTTTTTTATGGCAAAAAGGTATGCATTCTTCTTATTTTTGGGCAAAAAGACAGAAATTCCCTGTATTTTGGAGCAAAATTGCAGAAATTCCTCTAATTTTGGGGCCAAATGCAGAAATTTCCTATAGTTGGGGCATAAAGACAGAAATATTCTTCATTTTGGGGCAGAACTCAGAAATTCCACTTATTTTGGTGCAAAATTCCAGAAATTTCCCATATTTTGGGGCAAAATTGCAGAAATTTCACTTATTTTGGGGCAAAATTGCAGAAATTTCACTTATTTCAGGGAAAATAGGCAGAAATTTCCCTTATTTTGAGGCAAAAAGGCAGAAATTCCTAAAATTTTTTTGGCAAAAATGCAGAAATTCCCATTATTTTGAGGTAAAAATGCTGAAATTCCCTTTACTTGGGGGCAAAAAGGCAGAAATTACCCTTATTTTAGGGCAAAATTGCAGAAATTTCACTTATTTCTGGGTAATAAGTCAGAAATTTTCCTTGTTTTGGGGCAAAAAAGAGAGAAATTCCCTTTGTTTTGGGGGAAAAAGACAGAAATTCCACTTATTAGGAGGCAATAAAGCAGAAATTCCTTTTATTTTGGAGCAAAAACGAAGAAATTTTCCTTTTTTATGGCAAAAAGGTATGCATTCTACTTATTTTCGGGCAAAAAGGCAGAAATTCCCCGTATTTTGGAGCAAAATTGCAGAAATTCCCCTAATTGTAAGGCAAAAAGGCAGAAATTCCCTATATGTTGGGGCAGAAAGACAGAAATTATTCTTATTTTGGGGTAAAACTCATAAATTCCACTTACTTTGGGGCAAAATTCCAGAAATTTCCCTTATTTTGGGGCAAATTTGCAGAAATTTCACTTATTTTGGGGCAAAATTGCAGATATTTCACTTATTTCAGAAAAAAAGGAGAAATTTTATTATTTTGCGGCAAAAAGGCAGAAATTTCTTTTATTTTGGTACAAAATTGCAGAAATTTTTCTTATTTTGGAGCAAAAAGGCAGAAATTTCCATATTTTGGGGCAAAAATGCAGAAATTCCCCTTATTTTGAGGTATAATGGCTGAAATTCCCCTTATTTGGGGGCAAAAAGGCAGAAATTTCCCTTATTTTGGGGCAAAATTGCAGAAATTTCACTTATTTCAGGGTAATAAGTCAGAATTTTTTTTTATTTTGGGGCAAAAAATACAGAAATTCACTTTGATTTGGGAGAAAAGACAGAAATTCCACTTATTCAGAGGCAAAAAAGCAGAAATTCCCCTTTTTTTGAGCAAAAATAAAGAAATTTTCCTTATTTATGGCAAAAATGTATGCATTCTTCTTATTTTCGGGCAAAAAGGAAGAAATTCCTTGTATATTGGAGATAAATTGCAGAAATTCCCCTAATTGTGTGGCAAAAAGGCATAAATTCCCTATATGTTGGGGAAGAAAGACAGAAATACTCGTTATTTTGGGGCAGAACTCAGAAATTAAACTTATTATGGGGCAAAATTCCAGAAATTTCCCTAATTTTGGGGCAAAAATGCATAAATTTCACTTATTTTGGGGCAAAATTGCAGAAATTTCACTTATTTCAGGGAAAATAAGCAGAAATTTTCTTTATTTTGGGGCAAAAAGGCAGAAATTCCTAATATTTTGTGGCAAAAATGCAGAAATTCCCCTTATTTTGAGGTAAAAAGGCTGAAATTCCCCTTATTTGTGGGCAAAAAGGCAGAAATTTCTTTTATTTTTGGGCAAAATTGCAGAAATTTCACTTATTTCAGAATAGTAAGTCAGAAATTTTCCTTATTTTGGGGCAAAAAAGACAGAAATTCCCTTTGTTTTTGGAGGAAAAAGAGAAATTCCACTTATTTAGAGGCCAAAAAGCAGAAATTCCCCTTATTTTGGAGCAAAAATGAAGAAATTTCCCTTTTTTATGGCAAAAAGGTATGCATTCTTCTTATTTTCGGGAAAGAAGGCAGAAATACCCCGTATTTTGGAGCAAAATTGCAGAAATTCCCCTATTTGTGAAGCAAAATGCAGAAATTCCCTATATGTTGGGGCATAAAGACAGAAATTCTTCTTATTTTGGTGCAGAACTCAGAAATTAAAATTATTTTGGGGCAAAATTTGAGAAATTTCCCTTATTTTGGGGCAAAATTGCAGAAATTTCACTTTTTATGGGACAAAATTGCAGAAATTTCACTTATTTCAAAATAAGGAGAAATTTTCTTATTTTGGGGCAAATAGGCAGAAATTTCTATTATTTTGGTACAAAGTTGCAGAAATTTTTCTTATTTTGGGGCACAAGGGCAGAAATTTCCCATATTTTGGGGAAAATGCAGAAATTGCCCTTATTTTGAGGTAAAAAGGCTGAAATTCCCCTTATTTGGGTGCAAAAAGGCAGAAATTTCTCTTATGTTGGGGCAAAATTGCTGAAATTTCACTTATTTCACGGTAATAAGTCAGAAATTTTCCTTATTTTGGGGCAAAAAAGATAGAAATTCCCTTTGTTTTGGGAGAAAAAGACAGAAATTCCACTTATTTAGAGGCAATAAAGCAGAAATTCCTTTTATTTTGGAGAGAAAATGAAGAAATTTTCCTTTTTTATGGCAAAAAGGTATGCATTCTAATTATTTTCGGGCAAAAAGGCAGAAATTCCCCATATTTTGAAGCAAAATTGCAGAAATTCCCCTAATTGTAAGGCAAAAAGGCAGAAATTCCCTATATGTTGGGGCAGAAAGACAGAAATTATTCTTATTTTGGGGTAAAACTCATAAATTCCACTTACTTTGGGGCAAAATTCCAGAAATTTCCCTTATTTTGGGGCAAATTTGCAGAAATATCACTTATTTTGGGGCAAAATTGCAGATATTTCACTTATTTCAGAAAAAAAGGAGAAATTTTATTATTTTGGGGAAAAAGGCAGAAATTTCTTTTATTTTGGTACAAAATTGCAGAAATTTTTCTTATTTTGGAGCAAAAAGGCAGAAATTTCCATATTTTGGGGCAAAAATGCAGAAATTCCCCTTATTTTGAGGTATAATGGCTGAAATTCCCCTTATTTGGGGGCAAAAAGGCAGAAATTTCCCTTATTTTGGGGCAAAATTGCAGAAATTTCACTTATTTCAGGGTAATAAGTCAGAATTTTTTTTTATTTTGGGGCAAAAAATACAGAAATTCACTTTGATTTGGGAGAAAAGACAGAAATTCCACTTATTCAGAGGCAAAAAAGCAGAAATTCCCCCTTTTTTGAGCAAAAATAAAGAAATTTTCCTTATTTATGGCAAAAATGTATGCATTCTTCTTATTTTCGGGCAACAAGGAAGAAATTCCTTGTATATTGGAGATAAATTGCAGAAATTCCCCTAATTGTGTGGCAAAAAGGCATAAATTCCCTATATGTTGGGGAAGAAAGACAGAAATACTCCTTATTTTGGGGCAGAACTCAGAAATTAAACTTATTATGGGGCAAAATTCCAGAAATTTCCCTAATTTTGGGGCAAAAATGCAGAAATTTCACTTATTTTGGGGCAAAATTGCAGAAATTTCACTTATTTCAGGGAAAATAAGCAGAAATTTTCTTTATTTTGGGGCAAAAAGGCAGAAATTCCTAATATTTTGTGGCAAAAATGCAGAAATTCCCCTTATTTTGAGGTAAAAAGGCTGAAATTCCCCTTATTTGTGGGCAAAAAGGCAGAAATTTCTTTTATTTTTGGGCAAAATTGCAGAAATTTCACTTATTTCAGAATAGTAAGTCAGAAATTTTCCTTATTTTGGGGCAAAAAAGACAGAAATTCCCTTTGTTTTTGGAGGAAAAAGAGAAATTCCACTTATTTAGAGGCCAAAAAGCAGAAATTCCCCTTATTTTGGAGCAAAAATGAAGAAATTTCCCTTTTTTATGGCAAAAAGGTATGCATTCTTCTTATTTTCGGGAAAGAAGGCAGAAATACCCCGTATTTTGGAGCAAAATTGCAGAAATTCCCCTATTTGTGAAGCAAAATGCAGAAATTCCCTATATGTTGGGGCATAAAGACAGAAATTCTTCTTATTTTGGTGCAGAACTCAGAAATTAAAATTATTTTGGGGCAAAATTTGAGAAATTTCCCTTATTTTGGGGCAAAATTGCAGAAATTTCACTTTTTATGGGACAAAATTGCAGAAATTTCACTTATTTCAAAATAAGGAGAAATTTTCTTATTTTGGGGCAAATAGGCAGAAATTTCTATTATTTTGGTACAAAGTTGCAGAAATTTTTCTTATTTTGGGGCACAAGGGCAGAAATTTCCCATATTTTGGGGAAAATGCAGAAATTGCCCTTATTTTGAGGTAAAAAGGCTGAAATTCCCCTTATTTGGGTGCAAAAAGGCAGAAATTTCTCTTATGTTGGGGCAAAATTGCTGAAATTTCACTTATTTCACGGTAATAAGTCAGAAATTTTCCTTATTTTGGGGCAAAAAAGATAGAAATTCCCTTTGTTTTGGGGGAAAAAGACAGAAATTCCACTTATTTAGAGGCAATAAAGCAGAAATTCCTTTTATTTTGGAGCGAAAATGAAGAAATTTTCCTTTTTTATGGCAAAAAGGTATGCATTCTACTTATTTTCGGGCAAAAAGGCAGAAATTCCCCGTATTTTGGAACAAAATTGCAGAAATTCCCCTAATTGTAAGGCAAAAAGGCAGAAATTCCCTATATGTTGGGGCAGAAAGACAGAAATTATTCTTATTTCTGGTAAAACTCATAAATTCCACTTACTTTGGGGCAAAATTCCAGAAATTTCCCTTTTTTTGGGGCAAATTTTCAGAAATTTCACTTATTTTGGGGCAAAATTGCAGATATTTCACTTATTTCAGAAAAAAAGGAGAAATTTTATTATTTTGGGGCAAAAAGGCAGAAATTTCTTTTATTTTTGTACAAAATTGCAGAAATTTTTCTTATTTTGGATCAAAAAGGCAGAAATTTCAATATTTTGGGGCAAAAATGCAGAAATTCCCCTTATTTTGAGGTATAATGGCTGAAATTCCCCTTATTTGGGGGCAAAAAGGCAGAAATTTCCCTTATTTTGGGGCAAAATTGCAGAAATTTCACTTATTTCAGGGTAATAAGTCAGAAATTTTTTTTATTTTGGGGCAAAAAATACAGAAATTCACTTTGATTTGGGAGAAAAGACAGAAATTCCACTTATTTAGAGGCAAAAAAGCAGAAATTCCCCTTATTTTGGAGCAAAAATAAAGAAATTTTCCTTATATATGGCAAAAAGGTATGCATTCTTCTTATTTTTGGGCAAAAAGGCAGAAATTCCTTGTATATTGGAGAAAAATTGCAGAAATTCCCCTAATTGTGAGGCAAAAAGGCATAAATTCCCTATATGTTGGGGCAGAAAGACAGAAATTCTCTTTTTTGGGGGCAGAACTCAGAAATTTTACTTATTTTTGGGCAAAATTCCAGAAATTTCCCTTATTTTGGGGCAAAATTGCAGAAATTTCACTTATTTTGGGGCAAAATTGCAGAAATTTCACTTATTTCAAAGAAAATAAGCAGAAATTTTTCTTATTTTTGGGCAAAAAGGCAGAAATTCCTAATATTTTGTGGCAAAAATGCAGAAATTCCCCTTATTTTGAGGTAAAAAGGCTGAAATTCCCCTTATTTGTGGGCAAAAAGGCAGAAATTTCTTTTATTTTTGGGCAAAATTGCAGAAATTTCACTTATTTCAGAATAGTAAGTCAGAAATTTTCCTTATTTTGGGGCAAAAAAAACAGAAATTCCCTTTGTTTTTGGAGGAAAAAGAGAAATTCCACTTATTTAGAGGCCAAAAAGCAGAAATTCCCCTTATTTTGGAGCAAAAATGAAGAAATTTCCCTTTTTTATGGCAAAAAGGTATGCATTCTTCTTATTTTCGGGAAAGAAGGCAGAAATACCCCGTATTTTGGAGCAAAATTGCAGAAATTCCCCTATTTGTGAAGCAAAATGCAGAAATTCCCTATATGTTGGGGCATAAAGACAGAAATTCTTCTTATTTTGGTGCAGAACTCAGAAATTAAAATTATTTTGGGGCAAAATTTGAGAAATTTCCCTTATTTTGGGGCAAAATTGCAGAAATTTCACTTTTTATGGGACAAAATTGCAGAAATTTCACTTATTTCAAAATAAGGAGAAATTTTCTTATTTTGGGGCAAATAGGCAGAAATTTCTATTATTTTGGTACAAAGTTGCAGAAATTTTTCTTATTTTGGGGCACAAGGGCAGAAATTTCCCATATTTTGGGGAAAATGCAGAAATTGCCCTTATTTTGAGGTAAAAAGGCTGAAATTCCCCTTATTTGGGTGCAAAAAGGCAGAAATTTCTCTTATGTTGAGGCAAAATTGCTGAAATTTCACTTATTTCACGGTAATAAGTCAGAAATTTTCCTTATTTTGGGGCAAAAAAGATAGAAATTCCCTTTGTTTTGGGGGAAAAAGACAGAAATTCCACTTATTTAGAGGCAATAAAGCAGAAATTCCTTTTATTTTGGAGCGAAAATGAAGAAATTTTCCTTTTTTATGGCAAAAAGGTATGCATTCTACTTATTTTCGGGCAAAAAGGCAGAAATTCCCCGTATTTTGGAACAAAATTGCAGAAATTCCCCTAATTGTAAGGCAAAAAGGCAGAAATTCCCTATATGTTGGGGCAGAAAGACAGAAATTATTCTTATTTCTGGTAAAACTCATAAATTCCACTTACTTTGGGGCAAAATTCCAGAAATTTCCCTTTTTTGGGGCAAATTTGCAGAAATAAAACTTATTTTGGGGCAAAATTGCAGATATTTCACTTATTTCAGAATAAAAGGAGAAATTTTATTATTTTGGGGCAAAAAGGCAGAAATTTCTTTTATTTTTGTACAAAATTGCAGAAATTTTTCTTATTTTGGAGCAAAAAGGCAGAAATTTCAATATTTTGGGGCAAAAATGCAGAAATTCCCCTTATTTTGAGGTATAATGGCTGAAATTCCCCTTATTTGGGGGCAAAAAGGCAGAAATTTCCCTTATTTTGGGGCAAAATTGCAGAAATTTCACTTATTTCAGGGTAATAAGTCAGAAATTTTTTTTATTTTGGGGCAAAAAATACAGAAATTCACTTTGATTTGGGAGAAAAGACAGAAATTCCACTTATTTAGAGGCAAAAAAGCAGAAATTCCCCTTATTTTGGAGCAAAAATAAAGAAATTTTCCTTATATATGGCAAAAAGGTATGCATTCTTCTTATTTTTGGGCAAAAAGGCAGAAATTCCTTGTATATTGGAGAAAATTGCAGAAATTCCCCTAATTGTGAGGCAAAAAGGCATAAATTCCCTATATGTTGGGGCAGAAAGACAGAAATTCTCCTTATTTTGGGGCAGAACTCAGAAATTTTACTTATTTTTGGGCAAAATTCCAGAAATTTCCCTTATTTTGGGGCAAAATTGCAGAAATTTCACTTATTTTGGGGCAAAATTGCAGAAATTTCACTTATTTCAAAGAAAATAAGCAGAAATTTTTCTTATTTTTGGGCAAAAAGGCAGAAATTCCTAATATTTTGTGGCAAAAATGCAGAAATTCCCCTTATTTTGAGGTAAAAAGGCTGAAATTCCCTTTATTTGGGGGCAAAAAGGCAGAAATTTCTTTTATTTTAAGGCAAAATTGCAGAAATTTCACTTATTCCAGAATAATAAGTCAGAAATTTTCCTTATTTTGGGGCAAAAAAGACAGAAATTCCCTTTGTTTTTAAAGGAAAAAGACAGAAATTCCACTTATTTAGAGGCCAAAAAAAAGAAATTCCCATTATTTTGAAGCAAAAATGAAGAAATTTCCCTTTTTTATGGCAAAAAGGTATGCATTCTTCTTATTTTCAGGCAAAAAGGCAGAAATTCCCTGTATTTTGGAGCAAAATTGCAGAAATTCCTCTAATTTTGGGGCCAAATTCAGAAATTTCCTATAGTTGGGGCATAAAGACAGAAATATTCTTCATTTTGGGGCAGAACTCAGAAATTCCACTTATTTTGGTGCAAAATTCCAGAAATTTCCCATATTTTGGGGCAAAATTGCAGAAATTTCACTTATTTTGGGGCAAAATTGCAGAAATTTCACTTATTTCAGGGAAAATAGGCAGAAATTTCCCTTATTTTGAGGCAAAAAGGCAGAAATTCCTAAAATTTTTTTGGCAAAAATGCAGAAATTCCCCTTATTTTGAGGTAAAAAGGCTGAAATTCCCCTTACTTGGGGGCAAAAAGGCAGAAATTACCCTTATTTTAGGGCAAAATTGCAGAAATTTCACTTATTTCAGGGTAATAAGTCAGAAATTTTCCTTGTTTTGGGGCAAAAAAGAGAGAAATTCCCTTTGTTTTGGGGGAAAAAGACAGAAATTCCACTTATTTAGAGGCAATAAAGCAGAAATTCCTTTTATTTTGGAGCGAAAACGAAGAAATTTTCCTTTTTTATGGCAAAAAGGTATGCATTCTACTTATTTTCGGGCAAAAAGACAGAAATTCCCCGTATTTTGGAGCAAAATTGCAGAAATTCCCCTAATTGTAAGGCAAAAAGACAGTAATTCCCTATATGTTGGGGCAGAAAGACAGAAATTATTCTTATTTTGGGGTAAAACTCATAAATTCCACTTACTTTGGGGAAAAATTCCAGAAATTTCCCTTATTTTGGGGCAAATTTGCAGAAATTTCACTTATTTTGGGGCAAAATTGCAGATATTTCACTTATTTCAGAAAAAAAGGAGAAATTTTATTATTTTGGGGCAAAAAGGCAGAAATTTCTTTTATTTTGGTAAAAATTGCAGAAATTTTTTATATTTTGGAGCAAAAAGGCAGAAATTTCCATATTTTGGGGCAAAAATGCAGAAATTCTCCTTATTTTGAGGTATAATGGCTGAAATTCCCCTTATTTGGGGGCAAAAAGGCAGAAATTTCCTATATTTTGGGGCAAAATTGCAGAAATTTCTCTTATTTCAGGGTAATAAGTCAGAAATTTTTTTTTATTTTGGGGCAAAAAATACATAAATTCACTTTGATTTGGGAGAAAAGACAGAAATTCCACTTATTTTGAGGCAAAAAAGCAGAAATTCCCCTTATTTTGGAGCAAAAATAAAGAAATTTTCCTTATTTATGGCAAAAAGGTATGCATTCTTCATATTATCGGGCAAAAAGGAAGAAATTCCTTGTATATTGGAGATAAATTGCAGAAATTCCCCTAATTGTGAGGCAAAAAGGCATAAATTCCCTATATGTTGGGGAAGAAAGACAGAAATTCTCCTTATTTTTGGGCAGAACTCAGAAATTAAACTTATTATGGGGCAAAATTCCAGAAATTTCTCTAATTTTGGGGCAAAAATGCAGAAATTTCACTTGTTTTGGGGCAAAATTTCAGAAATTTCACTTATTTCAGGGAAAATAGGCAGATATTTTCTTTATTTTAGGGCAAAAAGGCAGAAATTCCTAATATTTTGTGGCAAAAATGCAGAAATTCCCCTTATTTTGAGGTAAAAAGGCTGAAATTCCCCTTATTTGTGGGCAAAAAGCAGAAATTTCTTTTATTTTTGGGCAAAATTGCAGAAATTTCACTTATTTCAGAATAGTAAGTCAGAAATTTTCCTTATTTTGGGGCAAAAAAGACAGAAATTCCCTTTGTTTTTGGAGGAAAAAGAGAAATTCCACTTATTTAGAGGCCAAAAAGCAGAAATTCCCCTTATTTTGGAGCAAAAATGAAGAAATTTCCCTTTTTTATGGCAAAAAGTTATGCATTCTTCTTATTTTCGGGCGAAAAGGCAGAAATTTCCCGTATTTTGTAGCAAAATTTCAGAAATTCCCCTATTTGTGAAGCAAAATGCAGAAATTCCCTATATGTTGGGGCATAAAGAAAGAAATTCTCATTATTTTGAAGCAAAACTCAGAAATTCCACTTATTTTTGGGCAAAATTCCAGAAATTTCCCTTATTTTGGGGCAAAATTGCAGAAATTTCACTTTTTATGGGACAAAATTACAGAAATTTCACTTATTTCAAAAAAAGGAGAAATTTTCTTATTTTGGGGCAAAAAGGCAGAAATTTCTATTATTTTGGTACAAAGTTGCAGAAATTTTTCTTATTTTGGGGCACAAGGGCAGAAATTTCCCATAAATTGGGGAAAATGTAGAAATTCCCCTTACTTTTAGGTAAAAAGGATGAAATTCCCCTTATTTGGGGGCAAAAAGGCAGAAATTTCTCTTATTTTGGGGCAAAATTACTGAAATTTTACTTATTTCACGGTAATAAGTCAGAAATTTTCTTTATTTTGGGGCAAAAAAGACAGAAATTCCCTTTGTTTTGGAAAAAAAATTCCACTTATTTAGAGGCAAAAAAGTAGAAATTCCCTTTATTTTGGAGCAAAAATGAAGAAATTTCCCTTTTTTATGACAAAAAGGTATGCATTCTTCTTATTTTCGGGCAAAAAGGCAGAAATTCGTTGTATTTTGGAGCAAAATTGCAGAATTTCGCCTAATTGTGGGGCAAAACGGCAGAAATTCCCTATATGTTGGGGCATAAAGACAGAAATTCTCCTTATTTTGGGGCAGAACTCAGAAATTCCACTTATTTTTGGGCAAAATTCCAGAAATTTCCCTTATTTTGGGGCAAAATTGCATAAATTTCACTTATTTTGGAGCAAAATTGCAGAAATTTCACTTATTTCCAAAAAAATAGGCAAAAATTTTTCTAATTTTGGGCAAAAAGGCAGAAATTCTTAATATTTTGTGGCAAAAATGCAGAAATTTCCCTTATTTTGAGTTAAAAAGGCTGAAATTCTCCTTATTTGGGGGAAAAAGGCAGAAATTTCTTTTATTTTGGTGCAAAATTGCAGAAATTTCACTTATTTCAGAATAATAAGTCAGAAATTTTCCTTATTTTGGGGCAAAAAAGACAGAAATTCCCTTTGTTTTTGGAGAAAAAAGACAGAAATTTCACTTATTTAGAGGCCAAAAAGCAGAAATTCCCCTTATTTTGGAGCAAAAATGAAGAAATTTCCCTTTTTTATGGCAAAAAGGTATGCATTCTTCTTATTTTCGGGCAAAAAGGCAGAAATACCCCGTATTTTGGAGCAAAATTGCAGAAATTCCACTATTTGTGAGGCAAAATGCAGAAATTCCCTATATGTTGGGGGATAAAGACAGAAACTCTCCTTATTTTGAAGCAAAACTCAGAAATTCAACTTATTTTTGGGCAAAATTCCAGAAATTTCCCTTATTTTGGGGCAAAATTGCAGAAATTTCACTTTTTATGGGACAAAATTACAGAAATTTCACTTATTTCAAAAAAAGGAGAAATTTTCTTATTTTGGGGCAAAAAGGCAGAAATTTCTATTATTTTGGTACAAAGTTGCAGAAATTTTTCTTATTTTGGGGCACAAGGGCAGAAATTTCCCATAATTTGGGGAAAATGTAGAAATTCCCCTTACTTTTAGGTAAAAAGGATGAAATTCCCCTTATTTGGGGGCAAAAAGGCAGAAATTTCTCTTATTTTGGGGCAAAATTACTGAAATTTCACTTATTTCACGGTAATAAGTCAGAAATTTTCTTTATTTTGGGGCAAAAAAGACAGAAATTCCCTTTGTTTTGGAAAAAAAATTCCACTTATTTAGAGGCAAAAAAGTAGAAATTCCCTTTATTTTGGAGCAAAAATGAAGAAATTTCCCTTTTTTATGACAAAAAGGTATGCATTCTTCTTATTTTCGGGCAAAAAGGCAGAAATTCGTTGTATTTTGGAGCAAAATTGCAGAATTTCGCCTAATTGTGGGGCAAAACGGCAGAAATTCCCTATATGTTGGGGCATAAAGACAGAAATTCTCCTTATTTTGGGGCAGAACTCAGAAATTCCACTTATTTTTGGGCAAAATTCCAGAAATTTCCCTTATTTTGGGGCAAAATTGCATAAATTTCACTTATTTTGGAGCAAAATTGCAGAAATTTCACTTATTTCCAAAAAAATAGGCAAAAATTTTTCTAATTTTGGGCAAAAAGGCAGAAATTCTTAATATTTTGTGCCAAAAATGCAGAAATTTCCCTTATTTTGAGTTAAAAAGGCTGAAATTCTCCTTATTTGGGGGAAAAAGGCAGAAATTTCTTTTATTTTGGTGCAAAATTGCAGAAATTTCACTTATTTCAGAATAATAAGTCAGAAATTTTCCTTATTTTGGGTCAAAAAAGACAGAAATTCCCTTTGTTTTTGGAGAAAAAAGACAGAAATTTCACTTATTTAGAGGCCAAAAAGCAGAAATTCCCCTTATTTTGGAGCAAAAATGAAGAAATTTCCCTTTTTTATGGCAAAAAGGTATGCATTCTTCTTATTTTCGGGCAAAAAGGCAGAAATACCCCGTATTTTGGAGCAAAATTGCAGAAATTCCACTATTTGTGAGGCAAAATGCAGAAATTCCCTATATGTTGGGGGATAAAGACAGAAACTCTCCTTATTTTGAAGCAAAACTCAGAAATTCAACTTATTTTTGGGCAATATTCCAGAAATTTCCCTTATTTTGGGGCAAAATTGCAGAAATTTCACTTTTTATGGGACAAAATTACAGAAATTTCACGTATTTCAAAAAAAGGAGAAATTTTCTTATTTTGGGGCAAAAAGACAGAAATTTCTATTATTTTGGTACAAAGTTGCAGATATTTTTCTTATTTTGGGGCAAAAAGGCAGAAATTTCCTATATTTTGGGGAAAATGCAGAAATTTCCCTTATTTTGAGGTAAAAGGCTGAAATTCCCCTTATTTGGGTGCAAAAAGGCAGAAATTTCTCATATTTTGGGGCAAAATTGCTGAAATTTCACTTATTTCATCGTATTTAGTCAGAAATTTTCCTTATTTTGGGGCAAAAAAGACAGAAATTCCCTTTGTTTGCGAAAAAAACAGAAATTCCACTTATTTAGAGGCAAAAAGTAGAAATTCCCCTTATTTTGGAGCAAAAATGAAGAAATTTCTTTTTTTTATGGCAAAAAGATATGCATTCTTCTTATTTTCGGGCAAAAAGGCAGAAATTCCTTGTATTTTGGAGCAAAATTGCAGAATTTCGCCTAATTGTGGGGCAAAAAGGCAGAAATTCCCTATATGTTGGTGCATAAAGACAGAAATTCTCCTATTTTGGGGCAGAACTCAGAAATTCCACTTATTTTTGGGCAAAATTCCAGAAATTTCCCTTATTTAGGGGCAAAATTGCAGAAATTTCACTTATTTTGGGGCAAAATTGCAGAATTTCACTTATTTCAAAGAAAATAGGCAGAAATTTTTCTTATTTTTGGGCAAAAAGGCAGAAATTCCTAATATTTTGTGGCAAAAATTCAGAAATTCCCCTTATTTTGAGGTAAAAAGGCTGAAATTCCCATTATTTGGGGGCAAAAAGGCAGAAATTTCCCATATTTTGGGGCAAAATTGCAGAAATTTCCCTTATTTTGGGGCAAAATTGCAGAAATTTCACTTTTTATGGGACAAAATTACAGAAATTTCACATATTTCAAAAAAAGGAGAAATTTTCTTATTTTGGGGCAAAAAGGCAGAAATTTCTATTATTTTTTAAAAAGTTGCAGAAATTTTTCTTTTTTGGGGGCACAAGGGCAGAAATTTCCCATATTTTGGGGAAAATGTAGAAATTCCCCTTATTTTGAGGTAAAAAGGCTGAAATTCCCCTCATTTGGGGGCAAAAAGGCAGAAATTTCTCTTATTTTGGGGCAAAATTGCTGAAATTTCACTTATTTCACGGTAATAAGTCAGAAATTTTCTTTATTTTGGGGCAAAAAAGACAGAAATTCCCTTTGTTTTGGAAAAAAAAATTCCACTTATTTAGAGGCAAAAAAGTAGAAATTCCCTTTATTTTGGAGCAAAAATGAAGAAATTTCCCTTTTTTATGACAAAAAGGTATGCATTCTTCTTATTTTCGGGCAAAAAGGCAGAAATTCGTTGTATTTTGGAGCAAAATTGCAGAATTTCGCCTAATTGTGGGGCAAAAAGGCAGAAATTCCCTATATGTTGGGGCATAAAGACAGAAATTCTCCTTATTTTGGGGCAGAACTCAGAAATTCCACTTATTTTTGGGCAAAATTCCAGAAATTTCCCTTATTTTGGGGCAAAATTGCATAAATTTCACTTATTTTGGGGCAAAATTGCAGAAACTTCGCTTATTTCCAAAAAATAGGCAAAAATTTTCTTATTTTGGGGCAAAAAAGCAGAAATTCTTAATATTTTGTGGCAAAAATGCAGAAATTTTCCTTATTTTGAGTTAAAAAGGCTGAAATTCTCTTTATTTGGGGGAAAAAGGCAGAAATTTCTTTTATTTTGGTGCAAAATTGCAGAAATTTCACTTATTTCAGAATAATAAGTCAGAAATTTTCATTATTTTGGGGCACAAAAGACAGAAATTCCCTTTGTTTTTGGAGAAAAAAGACAGAAATTTCACTTATTTAGAGGCCAAAAAGCAGAAATTCCTTTTATTTTGGAGCGAAAATGAAGAAATTTCTCTTTTTTATGGCAAAAATGTATGCATTCTTCTTAT
The DNA here is from genome assembly GCF_963924665.1 of Micromys minutus. NCBI lineage: Eukaryota > Metazoa > Chordata > Mammalia > Rodentia > Muridae > Micromys > Micromys minutus. The sequence continues at coordinate 520,885 of NW_027667806.1, read as the reverse complement.
TTTCGGGCAAAAAGGCAGAAATACCCCGTATTTTCGAGCAAAATTGCAGAAATTCCCCTATTTGTGAAGCAAAATGCAGAAATTCCCTATATGTTGGTGTATAAAGACAGAAATTCTCCTTATTTTGAAGCAAAACTCAGAAATTCCACTTATTTTAGGGCAAAATTCCAGAAATTTCCCTTATTTTGGGGCAAAATTGCAGAAATTTCACTTTTTATGGGACAGAATTGCAGAAATTTCACTTATTTCAAAAAAAAGGAGAAATTTTATTATTTTGGGGCAAAAAGACAGAAATTTCTATTATTTTGTTACAAAGTTTCAGATATTTTTCTTATTTTGGGGCAAAAGGTCAGAAATTTCCCATATTTTGGGGAAAATGCAGAAATTGCCCTTATTTTGAGGTAAAGGGCTGAAATTCCCCTTATTTGGGGGCAAAAAGGTTGAAATTTCTCATATTTTGGGGCAAAATTGCTGAAATTTCACTTATTTAATGGAAATAAGTCAGAAATTTTCCTTATTTTGGGGCAAAAAAGATAGAAATTCCCTTTGTTTTGGGGGAAAAAGACAGAAATTCCACTTATTTAGAGGCAATAAAGCAGAAATTCCTTTTATTTTGGAGCGAAAATGAAGATATTTTCTTTTTTTATGGCAAAAAGGTATGCATTCTACTTATTTTCGGGCAAAAAGGCAGAAATTCCCCGTATTTTTGAGCAAAATTGCAGAAATTCCCCTTATTGTAAGGCAAAAAGGCAGAAATTCCCTATATGTTGGGGCAGAAAGACAGAAATTATTCTTATTTTGGGGTAAAACTCATAAATTCCACTTACTTTGGGGCAAAATTCCAGAAATTTCCCTTATTTTGGGGCAAATTTGCAGAAATATCACTTATTTTGGGGCAAAATTGCAGATATTTCACTTATTTCAGAAAAAAAGGAGAAATTTTATTATTTTGGGGCAAAAAGGCAGAAATTTCTTTTATTTTTGTACAAAATTGCAGAAATTTTTCTTATTTTGGAGCAAAAAGGCAGAAATTTCCATATTATGGGGCAAAAATGCAGAAATTCCCCTTATTTTGAGGTATAATGGCTGAAATTCCCCTTATTTGGGGGCAAAAAGGCAGAAATTTCCCTTATTTTGGGGCAAAATTGCTGAAATTTCACTTATTTCATCGTATTTAGTCAGAAATTTTCCTTATTTTGGGGCAAAAAAAACAGAAATTCCCTTTGTTTTGGAAAAAAACAGAAATTCCACTTATTTAGAGGCAAAAAGTAGAAATTCCCCTTATTTTGGAGCAAAAATGAAGAAATTTCTTTTTTTTATGGCAAAAAGATATGCATTCTTCTTATTTTCGGGCAAAAAGGCAGAAATTCCTTGTATTTTGGAGCAAAATTGCAGAATTTCGCCTAATTGTGGGGCAAAAAGGCAGAAATTCCCTATATGTTGGTGCATAAAGACAGAAATTCTCCTATTTTGGGGCAGAACTCAGAAATTCCACTTATTTTTGGGCAAAATTCCAGAAATTTCCCTTATTTAGGGGCAAAATTGCAGAAATTTCACTTATTTTGGGGCAAAATTGCAGAAATTTCACTTATTTCAAAGAAAATAGGCAAAAATTTTTCTTATTTTTGGGCAAAAAGGCAGAAATTCCTAATATTTTGTGGCAAAAATTCAGAAATTCCCCTTATTTTGAGGTAAAAAAGCTGAAATTCCCATTATTTGGGGACAAAAAGGCAGAAATTTCCCATATTTTGGGGCAAAATTGCAGAAATTTCCCTTATTTTGGGGCAAAATTGCAGAAATTTCACTTTATATGGGACAAAATTACAGAAATTTCACTTATTTCAAAAAAAGGAGAAATTTTCTTATTTTGGGGCAAAAAGGCAGAAATTTCTATTATTTTTTACAAAGTTGCAGAAATTTTTCTTTTTTTGGGGCACAAGGGCAGAAATTTCCCATATTTTGGGGAAAATGTAGAAATTCCCCTTATTTTGAGGTAAAAAGGCTGAAATTCCCCTTATTTGGGGGCAAAAAGGCAGAAATTTCTCTTATTTTGGGGCAAAATTGCTGAAATTTCACTTATTTCACGGTAATAAGTCAGAAATTTTCTTTATTTTGGGGCAAAAAAGACAGAAATTCCCTTTGTTTTGGAAAAAAAAATTCCACTTATTTAGAGGCAAAAAAGTAGAAATTCCCTTTATTTTGGAGCAAAAATGAAGAAATTTCCCTTTTTTATGACAAAAAGGTATGCATTCTTCTTATTTTCGGGCAAAAAGGCAGAAATTCGTTGTATTTTGGAGCAAAATTGCAGAATTTCGCCTAATTGTGGGGAAAAGGCAGAAATTCCCTATATGTTGGGGCATAAAGACAGAAATTCTCCTTATTTTGGGGCAGAACTCAGAAATTCCACTTATTTTTGGGCAAAATTCCAGAAATTTCCCTTATTTTGGGGCAAAATTGCATAAATTTCACTTATTTTGGGGCAAAATTGCAGAAACTTCACTTATTTCCAAAAAATAGGCAAAAATTTTTCTTATTTTGGGGCAAAAAGGCAGAAATTCTTAATATTTTGTGGCAAAAATGCAGAAATTTTCCTTATTTTGAGTTAAAAAAGCTGAAATTCTCTTTATTTGGGGGAAAAAGGCAGAAATTTCTTTTATTTTGGTGCAAAATTGCAGAAATTTCACTTATTTCAGAATAATAAGTCAGAAATTTTCCTTATTTTGGGGCAAAAAAGACAGAAATTCCCTTTGTTTTTGGAGAAAAAAGACAGAAATTTCACTTATTTAGAGGCCAAAAAGCAGAAATTCCTTTTATTTTGGAGCGAAAATGAAGAAATTTCCCTTTTTTATGGCAAAAATGTATGCATTCTTCTTATTTTCGGGCAAAAAGGCAGAAATACCCGTATTTTGGAGCAAAATTGCAGAAATTCCCCTATTTGTGAAGCAAAATGCAGAAATTCCCTTTATGTTGGTGCATAAAGACAGAAATTCTCCTTATTTTGAAGCAAAACTCAGAAATTCCACTTATTTTTGGGCAAAATTCCAGAAATTTCCCTTATTTTGGGGAAAAATCGCAGAAATTTCACTTTTTATGGGACAAAATTGCAGAAATTTCACTTATTTCAAAAAAAAAGGAGAAATTTTCTTATTTGTGGGCAAAAAGACAGAAATTTCTATTATTTTGGTACAAAGTTGCAGATATTTTTCTTATTTTGGGGCAAAAGGTCAGAAATTTCCCATATTTTGGGGAAAATGCAGAAATTGCCCTTATTTTGAGGTAAAAGGCTGAAATTCCCCTTATTTGGGGGCAAAAAGGTTGAAATTTCTCATATTTTGGGGCAAAATTGCTGAAATTTCACTTATTTAATGGAAATAAGTCAGAAATTTTCCTTATTTTGGGGCAAAAAAGATAGAAATTCCCTTTGTTTTGGGGGAAAAAGACAGAAATTCCACTTATTTAGAGGCAATAAAGCAGAAATTCCTTTTATTTTGGAGCGAAAATGAAGAAATTTTCCTTTTTTATGGCAAAAAGGTATGCATTTTACTTATTTTTGGGCAAAAAGGCAGAAATTCCCCGTATTTTCGAGCAAAATTGCAGAAATTCCCCTAATTGTAAGGCAAAAAGGCAGAAATTCCCTATATGTTGGGGCAGAAAGACAGAAATTATTCTTATTTTGGGGTAAAACTCATAAATTCCACTTACTTTGGGGCAAAATTCCAGAAATTTCCCTTATTTTGGGGCAAATTTGCAGAAATATCACTTATTTTGGGGCAAAATTGCAGATATTTCACTTATTTCAGAAAAAAAGGAGAAATTTTATTATTTTGGGGCAAAAAGGCAGAAATTTCTTTTATTTTGGTACAAAATTGCAGAAATTTTTCTTATTTTGGAGCAAAAAGGCAGAAATTTCCATATTTTGGGGCAAAAATGCAGAAATTCCCCTTATTTTGAGGTATAATGGCTGAAATTCCCCTTATTTGGGGGCAAAAAGGCAGAAATTTCCCTTATTTTGGGGCAAAATTGCAGAAATTTCACTTATTTCAGGGTAATAAGTCAGAAATTTTTTTTATTTTGGGGCAAAAAATACAGAAATTCACTTTGATTTGGGAGAAAAGACAGAAATTCCACTTATTTAGAGGCAAAAAAGCAGAAATTCCCCTTATTTTGGAGCAAAAATAAAGAAATTTTCCTTATATATGGCAAAAAGGTATGCATTCTTCTTATTTTCGGGCAAAAAGGCAGAAATTCCTTGTATATTGGAGAAAAATTACAGAAATTTCCCTAATTGTGAGGCAAAAAGGCAAAAATTCCCTATATGTTGGGGCAGAAAGACAGAAATTCTCCGTATTTTGGGGCAGAACTCAGAAATTTTATTTATTTTTGGGCAAAATTCCAGAAATTTCCCTTATTTTGGGGCAAAATTGCAGAAATTTCCCTTATTTTGGGGCAAAATTGCAGAAATTTCACTTTATATGGGACAAAATTACAGAAATTTCACTTATTTCAAAAAAAGGAGAAATTTTCTTATTTTGGGGCAAAAAGGCAGAAATTTCTATTATTTTTTACAAAGTTGCAGAAATTTTTCTTTTTTTGGGGCACAAGGGCAGAAATTTCCCATATTTTGGGGAAAATGTAGAAATTCCCCTTATTTTGAGGTAAAAAGGCTGAAATTCCCCTTATTTGGGGGCAAAAAGGCAGAAATTTCTCTTATTTTGGGGCAAAATTGCTGAAATTTCACTTATTTCACGGTAATAAGTCAGAAATTTTCTTTATTTTGGGGCAAAAAAGACAGAAATTCCCTTTGTTTTGGAAAAAAAAATTCCACTTATTTAGAGGCAAAAAAGTAGAAATTCCCTTTATTTTGGAGCAAAAATGAAGAAATTTCCCTTTTTTATGACAAAAAGGTATGCATTCTTCTTATTTTCGGGCAAAAAGGCAGAAATTCGTTGTATTTTGGAGCAAAATTGCAGAATTTCGCCTAATTGTGGGGAAAAGGCAGAAATTCCCTATATGTTGGGGCATAAAGACAGAAATTCTCCTTATTTTGGGGCAGAACTCAGAAATTCCACTTATTTTTGGGCAAAATTCCAGAAATTTCCCTTATTTTGGGGCAAAATTGCATAAATTTCACTTATTTTGGGGCAAAATTGCAGAAACTTCACTTATTTCCAAAAAATAGGCAAAAATTTTTCTTATTTTGGGGCAAAAAGGCAGAAATTCTTAATATTTTGTGGCAAAAATGCAGAAATTTTCCTTATTTTGAGTTAAAAAAGCTGAAATTCTCTTTATTTGGGGGAAAAAGGCAGAAATTTCTTTTATTTTGGTGCAAAATTGCAGAAATTTCACTTATTTCAGAATAATAAGTCAGAAATTTTCCTTATTTTGGGGCAAAAAAGACAGAAATTCCCTTTGTTTTTGGAGAAAAAAGACAGAAATTTCACTTATTTAGAGGCCAAAAAGCAGAAATTCCTTTTATTTTGGAGCGAAAATGAAGAAATTTCCCTTTTTTATGGCAAAAATGTATGCATTCTTCTTATTTTCGGGCAAAAAGGCAGAAATACCCGTATTTTGGAGCAAAATTGCAGAAATTCCCCTATTTGTGAAGCAAAATGCAGAAATTCCCTTTATGTTGGTGCATAAAGACAGAAATTCTCCTTATTTTGAAGCAAAACTCAGAAATTCCACTTATTTTTGGGCAAAATTCCAGAAATTTCCCTTATTTTGGGGAAAAATCGCAGAAATTTCACTTTTTATGGGACAAAATTGCAGAAATTTCACTTATTTCAAAAAAAAAGGAGAAATTTTCTTATTTGTGGGCAAAAAGACAGAAATTTCTATTATTTTGGTACAAAGTTGCAGATATTTTTCTTATTTTGGGGCAAAAGGTCAGAAATTTCCCATATTTTGGGGAAAATGCAGAAATTGCCCTTATTTTGAGGTAAAAGGCTGAAATTCCCCTTATTTGGGGGCAAAAAGGTTGAAATTTCTCATATTTTGGGGCAAAATTGCTGAAATTTCACTTATTTAATGGAAATAAGTCAGAAATTTTCCTTATTTTGGGGCAAAAAAGATAGAAATTCCCTTTGTTTTGGGGGAAAAAGACAGAAATTCCACTTATTTAGAGGCAATAAAGCAGAAATTCCTTTTATTTTGGAGCGAAAATGAAGAAATTTTCCTTTTTTATGGCAAAAAGGTATGCATTTTACTTATTTTTGGGCAAAAAGGCAGAAATTCCCCGTATTTTCGAGCAAAATTGCAGAAATTCCCCTAATTGTAAGGCAAAAAGGCAGAAATTCCCTATATGTTGGGGCAGAAAGACAGAAATTATTCTTATTTTGGGGTAAAACTCATAAATTCCACTTACTTTGGGGCAAAATTCCAGAAATTTCCCTTATTTTGGGGCAAATTTGCAGAAATATCACTTATTTTGGGGCAAAATTGCAGATATTTCACTTATTTCAGAAAAAAAGGAGAAATTTTATTATTTTGGGGCAAAAAGGCAGAAATTTCTTTTATTTTGGTACAAAATTGCAGAAATTTTTCTTATTTTGGAGCAAAAAGGCAGAAATTTCCATATTTTGGGGCAAAAATGCAGAAATTCCCCTTATTTTGAGGTATAATGGCTGAAATTCCCCTTATTTGGGGGCAAAAAGGCAGAAATTTCCCTTATTTTGGGGCAAAATTGCAGAAATTTCACTTATTTCAGGGTAATAAGTCAGAAATTTTTTTTATTTTGGGGCAAAAAATACAGAAATTCACTTTGATTTGGGAGAAAAGATAGAAATTCCACTTATTTAGAGGCAAAAAAGCAGAAATTCCCCTTATTTTGGAGCAAAAATAAAGAAATTTTCCTTATATATGGCAAAAAGGTATGCATTCTTCTTATTTTCGGGCAAAAAGGCAGAAATTCCTTGTATATTGGAGAAAAATTGCAGAAATTTCCCTAATTGTGAGGCAAAAAGGCAAAAATTCCCTATATGTTGGGGCAGAAAGACAGAAATTCTCCGTATTTTGGGGCAGAACTCAGAAATTTTATTTATTTTTGGACAAAATTCCAGAAATTTCCCTTATTTTGGGGCAAAATTGCAGAAATTTCTCTTATTTTGGGGCAAAATTGCAGAAATTTCACTTATTTCAAAGAAAATAAGCAGAAATTTTTCTTATTTTTGGGCAAAAAGGCAGAAATTCCTAATATTTTGTGGCAAAAATGCAGAAATTCCCCTTATTTTGAGGTAAAAAGGCTGAAATTCCCTTTATATGGGGGCAAAAAGGCAGAAATTTCTTTTATTTTAAGGCAAAATTGCAGAAATTTCACTTATTCCAGAATAATAAGTCAGAAATTTTCCTTATTTTGGGGCAAAAAAGAAAGAAATTCCTTTTGTTTTTAAAGGAAAAAGACAGAAATTCCACTTATTTAGAGGCCAAAAAGCAGAAATTCCCATTATTTTGGAGCAAAAATGAAGAAATTTCCCTTTTTTATGGCAAAAAGGTATGCATTCTTCTTATTTTCAGGCAAAAAGGCAGAAATTCCCTGTATTTTGGATCAAAATTGCAGAAATTCCTCTAATTTTGGGGCCAAATGCAGAAATTTCCTATAGTTGGGGCATAAAGACAGAAATATTCTTCTTTTTGGGGCAGAACTCAGAAATTCCACTTATTTTGGTGCAAAATTCGAGAAATTTTCCATATTTTGGGGCAAAATTGCAGAAATTTCACATATTTTGGGGCAGAATTGCAGAAATTTCACTTATTTCAGGGAAAATAGGCAGAAATTTCCCTTATTTTGAGGCAAAAAGGCAGAAATTCCTAATATTTTTTTGGCAAAAATGCAGAAATTCCCCTTATTTTGAGGTAAAAAGGCTGAAATTCCCCTTACTTGGGGGCAAAAAGGCAGAAATTACCCTTATTTTAGGGCAAAATTGAAGAAATTTCACTTATTTCAGGGTAATAAGTCAAAAATTTTCCTTGTTTTGGGGCAAAAAAGAGAGAAATTCCCTTTGTTTTGGGGGAAAAAGACAGAAATTCCACTTATTTAGAGGCAATAAAGCAGAAATTCCTTTTATTTTGGAGCGAAAACGAAGAAATTTTCCTTTTTTATGGCAAAAAGTTATGCATTCTACTTATTTTCGGGCAAAAAGGCAGAAATTCCCCGTATTTTGGAGCAAAATTGCAGAAATTCCCCTTATTGTAAGGCAAAAAGGCAGAAATTCCCTATATGTTGGGGCAGAAAGACAGAAATTATTCTTATTTTGGGGTAAAACTCAAAAATTCCACTTACTTTGGGGCAAAATTCCAGAAATTTCCCTTATTTTGGGGCAAATTTGCAGAAATTTCACTTATTTTGGGGCAAAATTGCAGATATTTCACTTATTTCAGAAAAAGAGGAGAAATTTTATTATTTTGGGGCAAAAAGGCAGAAATTTCTTTTATTTTGGTACAAAATTGCAGAAATTTTTCTTATTTTGGAGCAAAAAGGCAGAAATTTCCATATTTTGGGGCAAAAATGCAGAAATTCTCCTTATTTTGGGGTATAATGGCTGAAATTCCCCTTATTTGGGGGCAAAAAGGCAGAAATTTCCTATATTTTGGGGCAAAATTGCAGAAATTTCACTTATTTCAGGGTAATAAGTCAGAAATTTTTTTTATTTTGGGGCAAAAAATACAGAAATTCACTTTGATTTGGGAGAAAAGACAGAAATTCCACTTATTTAGTGGCAAAAAAGCAGAAATTCCCCTTATTTTGGAGCAAAAATAAAGAAATTTTCCTTATTTATGGCAAAAAAGAGGTATGCATTCTTCTTATTTTCGGGCAAAAAGGAAGAAATTCCTTGTATATTGGAGATAAATTGCAGAAATTCCCCTAATTGTGAGGCAAAAAGGCATAAATTCCCTATATGTTGGGGAAGAAAGACAGAAATTCTCCTTATTTTGGGGCAGAACTCAGAAATTAAACTTAGTATGGGGCAAAATTCCAGAAATTTCCCTAATTTTGGGGCAAAAATGCAGAAATTTCACTTATTTTGGGGCAAAATTGCAGAAATTTCACTTATTTCAGGGAAAATAGGCAGAAATTTTCTTAATTTTAAGGCAAAAAGGCAGAAATTCCTAATATTTTGTGGCAAAAATGCAGAAATTCCCCTTATTTTGAGGTAAAAAGGCTGAAATTCCCCTTATTTGTGGGCAAAAAGGCAGAAATTTCTTTTATTTTTGGGCAAAATTGCAGAAATTTCACTTATTTCAGAATAGTAAGTCAGAAATTTTCCTTATTTTGGGGCAAAAAAGACAGAAATTCCCTTTGTTTTTGGAGGAAAAAGAGAAATTCCACTTATTTAGAGGCCAAAAAGCAGAAATTCCCCTTATTTTGGAGCAAAAATGAAGAAATTTCCCTTTTTTATGGCAAAAAGGTATGCATTCTTCTTATTTTTGGGCAAAAAGGCAGAAATTCCCCGTATTTTGGAGCAAAATTGCAGAAATTCCCTTATTTGTGAAGCAAAATTCAGAAATTCCCTATATGTTGGGGCATAAAGACAGAAATTCTCCTTATTTTGAAGCAAAACTCAGAAATTCCACTTATTTTTGGGCAAAATTCCAGAAATTTCCCTTATTTTGGGGCAAAATTGCAGAAATTTCACTTTATATGGGACAAAATTACAGAAATTTCACTTATTTCAAAAAAAGGAGAAATTTTTTTATTTTGGGGCCAAAAGGCAGAAATTTCTATTATTTTGGTACAAAGTTGCAGAAATTTTTCTTATTTTGGGGCACAAGGGCAGAAATTTCCCATATTTTGGGGAAAATGTAGAAATTCCCCTTATTTTGAGGTAAAAAGGCTGAAATTCCCCTTATTTGGGGGCAAAAAGGCAGAAATTTCTCTTATTTTGGGTCAAAATTGCTGAAATTTCACTTATTTCACGGTAATAAGTCAGAAATTTTCTTTATTTTGGGGCAAAAAAGACAGAAATTCCCTTTGTTTTGGAAAAAAAAATTTCACTTATTTAGAGGCAAAAAAGTAGAAATTCCCTTTATTTTGGAGCAAAAATGAAGAAATTTCCCTTTTTTTATGACAAAAAGGTATGCATTCTTCTTATTTTCGGGCAAAAAGGCAGAAATTCGTTGTATTTTGGAGCAAAATTGCAGAATTTCGCCAAATTGTGGGGCAAAAAGGCAGAAATTCCCTATATGTTGGGGCATAAAGACAGAAATTCTCCTTATTTTGGGGCAGAACTCAGAAATTCCACTTATTTTTGGGCAAAATTCCAGAAATTTCCCTTATTTTGGGGCAAAATTGCATAAATTTCACTTATTTTGGGGCAAAATTGCAGAAATTTCCCTTATTTCCAAAAAAATAGGCAAAAATTTTTCTTATTTTGGGGCAAAAAGGCAGAAATTCTTAATATTTTGTGGCAAAAATGGAGAAATTTCCCTTATTTTGACTTAAAAAGGCTGAAATTCTCCTTATTTGGGGGAAAAAGGCAGAAATTTCTTTTATTTTGGTGCAAAATTGCAGAAATTTCACTTATTTCAGAATAATAAGTCAGAAATTTTCCTTATTTTGGGGCAAAAAAGACAGAAATTCCCTTTGTTTTTGGAGAAAAAAGACAGAAATTTCACTTATTTAGAGGCCAAAAAGCAGAAATTCCCCTTATTTTGGAGCAAAAATGAAGAAATTTCCCTTTTTTATGGCAAAAAGGTATGCATTCTTCTTATTTTCGGGCAAAAAGGCAGAAATACCCCGTATTTTGGAGCAAAATTGCAGAAATTCCACTATTTGTGAAGCAAAATGCAGAAATTCCCTATATGTTGGGGCATAAAAACAGAAATTCTCCTTATTTTGAAGCAAAACTCAGAAATTCCACTTATTTTTGGGCAAAATTCCAGAAATTTCCCTTATTTTGGGGCAAAATTGCAGAAATTTCACTTTTTATGGGACAAAATTGCAGAAATTTCACTTATTTCAAAAAAGGAGAAATTTTCTTATTTTGGGGCAAAAAGACAGAAATTTCAATTATTTTGGTACAAAGTTGCAGATATTTTTCTTATTTTAGGGCAAAAAGGCAGAAATTTCCCATATTTTGGGGAAAATGCAGAAATTGCCCTTATTTTGAGGTAAAAGGCTGAAATTCCCCTTATTTGGGGGCAAAAAGGCAGAAATTTCTCATATTTTGGGGCAAAATTGCTGAAATTTCACTTATTTCATCGTATTAAGTCAGAAATTCCCCTTATTTTGGGGCAAAAAAGACAGAAATTCTCTTTGATTGGGAAAAAAACAGAAATTCCACTTATTTAGAGGCAAAAATTAGAAATTCCCCTTATTTTGGAGCAAAAATGAAGAAATTTCTTTTTTTTATGGCAAAAAGATATGCATTCTTCTTATTTTCGGGCAAAAAGGCAGAAATTCCTTGTATTTTGGAGCAAAATTGCAGAATTTCGCCTAATTGTGGGGCAAAAGGAAGAAATTCCCTATATGTTGGTGCATAAAGACAGAAATTCTCCTTATTTTGGGGCAGAACTCAGAAATTCCACTTATTTTTGGGCAAAATTCCAGAATTTCCCTTATTTAGGGGCAAAACTGCAGAAATTTCACTTATTTTAAAGAAAATAGGCAGAAATTTTCCTTATTTTTGGGCAAAAAGGCAGAAATTCCTAATATTTTGTGCCAAAAATTCAGAAATTCCTCTTATTTTGAGGTAAAAAGTCTGAAATTCCCATTATTTGGGGGCAAAAAGCCAGAAATTTCCAATATTTTGGGGCAAAATTGCAGAAATTTCACTTATTTCAGGGAAAAAGGTCAGAAATTTTCCTTATTTTTGGACAAAAAGGCAGAAATTCTAAATATTTTGTGGCAAAAGACAGAAATTCCACTTATTTTTGTGCAAAATTAGAGAAATTTGCCTTATTTTGAGGCAAAATTGAAGAAATTTCTATTATTTTGGGCAAAATTGCAGAAATTTCACTTATTTCAGAAAAAAGCAGAAATTTTCTTATTTTCGGGCAAAAAGGCAGAAATTTCTTTTATTTTGGTACAAAATTGCAGAAATTTTTCTTATTTTGGGGCAAAAAGGCAGAAATATCTAATATTTTGCAGCAAAAATGCAGAAATTCCCCTTATTTTGAGATTAAAAAGGCTGAAATTCCCCTTATTTGGGGGCAAAAAGGCAGAAATTTCTCTTATTTTGGGGCAAAATTGCAGAAATTTCACTTATTTCAGGGAAAAATAGCAGAAATTTTCCATATTTTTGGGCAAAAATGCAGAAATTCCTAATATTTTGTGGCAAAAATACAGAAATTCCCTTTATATTGAGGTAAAATGGTGAAATTCCCCTTATTTAGGGGCAAAAAGGCAGAAATTTCCCTTATTTTGGGGCAAAATTGCAGAAATTTCACTTATTTCAGGGTAATAAGTCAGAAATTTTTCTTATTTTGTGGCAAAAAAGACAGAAATTCCCTTTGTTTTTGAGGAAAAAGACAGAAATTCCAATTATTTAGAGGCAAAAAAGCAGAAATTCCCCTTATTTTGGAGCAAAAATGAAGAAATTTTTCTTTTTTATGGAAAAAAGGTATGCATGCTTCTTATTTTTGGGCAAAAAGGCAGAAATTCCTCGTATTTTGTAGTATAATTGCAGAAATTCTCCCAATGGTGTGGCAAAAAGGCAGAAATTCCCTATATGTTAGGGTAAAAAGACAGAAATTCTCCTTATTTTGGGGCAAAACTCAGAAATTCCACTTATTTTGGGGCAAAAATCCAGAAATTTCCCTTATTTTGGGGAAAAATTGGAGAAATTTCACTTGTTTTGGGGCAAAATTGCAGAAATTTCACTTGTTTTGGGGCAAAATTGCAGAAATTTTCCTTATTTTGGGTCAAAAAGGCAGAAATTTCTAATATTTTTTGGCAAAAATGCAGAAATTACCCTTATTTTGAGGTAAAAAGGCTGAAATTTCCCTTATTTGGGGGCAAAAAGGCAGAAATTTCCCTTATTTTGGGGCAAAATTGCAGAAATTTCACTTATTTCAGGGTAATAAGTCTGAAATTTTCCTTATTTTAGGGCAAAAAAGACAGAAATTCCCTTTGTTTTGGGGAAAAAAGACAGAAATTCCACTTATTTAGAGGCAAAAAAGCAGAAATTCCCCTTATTTTGGAGCAAAATTGCAGAAATTCCCCTAAATGTGGGGCAAAAAGGCAGAAATTCCCTATATATTGGTGCAAAAAGACAGAAATAATCCTTATTTTGGGGCAAAACTCAGAAATTCCACTTATTTTTGGGCAAAAATCCAGAAATTTCACTTATTTTGGGGCAAAATTGCAGAAATTTAACTTATTTTGGGGCAAAATTGCAGAAATTTCACTTATTTGAGAATATAAAGCAGAAATTTTCTTATTTGGGGGCACAAAGGCAGAAATATATCATATTTTGGGGCAAATATGCAGAAATTCCTCTTATTTTGAGGTAAAAATGCGCAAATTCCCCTTATTTGGGGGCAGAAAGGCAGAAATTTCACTTATTTTTGGGCAAAATTGCAGAAATTTCACTTATTTCAGGAAAAAAAGGCAGAAATTTTTCTTATTTTTGGGCAAAATGGCAGAAATTCCTAATATTTTGTGGCAAAAATGCAGAAATTCCCCTTATTTTGAGGTAAAATGGTGAATTTCCCTTATTTCGGGGCAAAAAGGCAGAAATTTCCCTTATTTTGGGGCAAAATTGCAGAAATTCCACTTATTTCAGGGTAATAAGTCAGAAATTTTCCTTATTTTTGGGCAAAAAAGACAGAAATTCCCTTTGTTTTTGGGGGAAAAAGACAGAAATTCCACTTATTTTGGAGCAAAAATGAAGAAATTTCTCTTTTTTATGGCAAAAAGGTAGGCATTTTTCTTATTTTTGGGCAAAATGGCAGAATTTCCCCGTATTTTTTAGCAAAATTGCAGAAATTCCCCTAATTGTGGGGCAAAAAGGCAGGAATTCCCTATATGTTGGGGCAAAAAGACAGAAATTTTCCTTATTTTGGGGCAAAACTCAGAAATTCCACTTATTTTGGGGCAAAATTCCAGAAATTTCTCTTATTTTGGGGCAAAATTGCATAAATTTCACTTATTTCAGGAAAAAAAGGTAGAAATTTTCCTTATTTTGGGGCAAAAAGGCAGAAATTCCTAATATTTTGTGGCAAAAATGCAGAAATTACCCTTATTTTGAGGTAAAAAGGCTGAAATTCCCCTTATTTGGGAACAAAAAGGCAGAAATTTCCCTTACTCTGGGGCAAAATTGCAGAAATTTCACTTATTTCAGGGTAATAAGTCAGAAATTTTCCTTATTTTGGGGCAAAAAAAAACAGGAATTTCCTTTGTTTTGTGGAAAAAGACAGATATTCCACTTATTTAGAGGCAAAAAAGCAGATATTCCCATTATTTTGGACCAAAAATGATGAAATTTCCCTTTTTTATGGCAAAAAGTTATGCATTCTTCTTATTTTCAGGCAAAAAGGCAGCAATTCCCTGTATTTTAAAGCAAAATTGCAGAAATTCCCCTAATTGTGGGGCAAAAAGACAGAAATTCTCCTTATTTTGAGGCAAAAGACAGAAATTCCACTTATTTTGGGGCAAAATTCCAGAAATTTCCTTTATTTTGAGGCAAAATTTCAGAAATTTCAATTATTTTAGGGCAAAATTGCAGAAATTTCACTTATTTCAGAAAAAAAGCAGAAATTTTATTATTTTGGAGCAAAAATGAAGAAATTGCCCATATTTTATGGCAAAAATGCAGAAATTCCCCTTATTTTGAGGTAAAAAGGCTGAATTTCCCCCTATTTGGGGGCAAAAAGGCAGAATTTTCCCTTATTTTGGGGCAAAATTGCAGAAATTTCACTTATTTCAGGGTAATAAGTCAGAAATTTTTCTTATTTTGTGGCAAAAAAGACAGAAATTCCCTTTGTTTTTGAGGAAAAAGACAGAAATTCCAATTATTTAGAGGCAAAAAAGCAGAAATTCCCCTTATTTTGGAGCAAAAATGAAGAAATTTTTCTTTTTTATGGATAAAAGGTATGCATGCTTCTTATTTTTGGGCAAAAAGGCAGAAATTCCTCGTATTTTGTAGTATAATTGCAGAAATTCTCCCAATGGTGTGGCAAAAAGGCAGAAATTCCCTATATGTTAGGGTAAAAAGACAGAAATTCTCCTTATTTTGGGGCAAAACTCAGAAATTCCACTTATTTTGGGGCAAAAATCCAGAAATTTCCCTTATTTTGGGGAAAAATTGGAGAAATTTCACTTGTTTTGGGGCAAAATTGCAGAAATTTCACTTGTTTTGGGGCAAAATTGCAGAAATTTTCCTTATTTTGGGTCAAAAAGGCAGAAATTTCTAATATTTTTTGGCAAAAATGCAGAAATTACCCTTATTTTGAGGTAAAAAGGCTGAAATTTCCCTTATTTGGGGGCAAAAAGGCAGAAATTTCCCTTATTTTGGGGCAAAATTGCAGAAATTTCACTTATTTCAGGGTAATAAGTCTGAAATTTTCCTTATTTTAGGGCAAAAAAGACAGAAATTCCCTTTGTTTTGGGGAAAAAAGACAGAAATTCCACTTATTTAGAGGCAAAAAAGCAGAAATTTCCCTTATTTTGGAGCAAAATTGCAGAAATTCCCCTAAATGTGGGGCAAAAAGGCAGAAATTCCCTATATATTGGTGCAAAAAGAGAGAAATAATCCTTATTTTGGGGCAAAACTCAGAAATTCCACTTATTTTTGGGCAAAAATCCAGAAATTTCACTTATTTTGGGGCAAAATTGCAGAAATTTAACTTATTTTGGGGCAAAATTGCAGAAATTTCACTTATTTGAGAATATAAAGCAGAAATTTTCTTATTTGGGGGCACAAAGGCAGAAATTTTTCATATTTTGGGGCAAATATGCAGAAATTCCTCTTATTTTGAGGTAAAAATGCGCAAATTCCCCTTATTTGGGGGCAGAAAGGCAGAAATTTCACTTATTTTTGGGCAAAATTGCAGAAATTTCACTTATTTCAGGAAAAAAAGGCAGAAATTTTTCTTATTTTTGGGCAAAATGGCAGAAATTCCTAATGTTTTGTGGCAAAAATGCAGAAATTCCCCTTATTTTGAGGTAAAATGGTGAATTTCCCTTATTTCGGGGCAAAAAGGCAGAAATTTCCCTTATTTTGGGGCAAAATTGCAGAAATTCCACTTATTTCAGGGTAATAAGTCAGAAATTTTCCTTATTTTTGGGCAAAAAAGACAGAAATTCCCTTTGTTTTTGGGGGAAAAAGACAGAAATTCCACTTATTTTGGAGCAAAAATGAAGAAATTTCTCTTTTTTATGGCAAAAAGGTAGGCATTTTTCTTATTTTTGGGCAAAATGGCAGAATTTCCCCGTATTTTTTAGCAAAATTGCAGAAATTCCCCTAATTGTGGGGCAAAAAGGCAGGAATTCCCTATATGTTGGGGCAAAAAGACAGAAATTTTCCTTATTTTGGGGCAAAACTCAGAAATTCCACTTATTTTGGGGCAAAATTCCAGAAATTTCTCTTATTTTGGGGCAAAATTGCATAAATTTCACTTATTTCAGGAAAAAAAGGTAGAAATTTTCCTTATTTTGGGGCAAAAAGGCAGAAATTCCTAATATTTTGTGGCAAAAATGCAGAAATTACCCTTATTTTGAGGTAAAAAGGCTGAAATACCTTTTATTTGGGAACAAAAAGGCAGAAATTTCCCTTACTCTGGGGCAAAATTGCAGAAATTTCACTTATTTCAGGGTAATAAGTCAGAAATTTTCCTTATTTTGGGGCAAAAAAAAAACAGGAATTTCCTTTGTTTTGGGGAAAAAGACAGATATTCCACTTATTTAGAGGCAAAAAAGCAGAAATTCCCATTATTTTGGACCAAAAATGATGAAATTTCCCTTTTTTATGGCAAAAAGTTATGCATTCTTCTTATTTTCAGGCAAAAAGGCAGAAATTCCCCGTATTTTAAAGCAAAATTGCAGAAATTCCCCTAATTGTGGGGCAAAAAGACAGAAATTCTCCTTATTTTGAGGCAAAAGACAGAAATTCCACTTATTTTGGGGCAAAATTCCAGAAATTTCCTTTATTTTGAGGCAAAATTTCAGAAATTTCAATTATTTTAGGGCAAAATTGCAGAAATTTCACTTATTTCAGAAAAAAAGCAGAAATTTTATTATTTTGGAGCAAAAATGAAGAAATTGCCCATATTTTGTGGCAAAAATGCAGAAATTCCCCTTATTTTGAGGTAAAAAGGCTGAATTTCCCCCTATTTGGGGGCAAAAAGGCAGAATTTTTCCTTATTTTGGGGCAAAATTGCAGAAATTTCACTTATTTCAGGGTAATAAGTCTGAAATTTTCCTTATTTTGGGGCAAAAAAGACAGAAATTCCCTTTGTTTTGGGGAAAAAAGACAGAAATTCCACTTATTTAGAGGCAAAAAAGCAGAAATTCCCCTTATTTTGGAGCAAAATTGCAGAAATTCCCCTAAATGTGGGGCAAAAAGGCAGAAATTCCCTATATATTGGTGCAAAAAGACAGAAATAATCCTTATTTTGGGGCAAAACTCAGAAATTCCACTTATTTTTGGGCAAAAATCCAGAAATATCACTTATTTTGGGGCAAAATTGCAGAAATTTAACTTAATTTGGGGCAAAATTGCAGAAATTTCACTTATTTCAGAATATAAAGCAGAAATTTTCTTATTTGGGGGCACAAAGGCAGAAATTTCCCATATTTTGGGGCAAATATGCAGAAATTTCTCTTATTTTGAGGTAAAAATGCGCAAATTCCCCTTATTTGGGGGCAAAAAGGAAGAAATTTCACTTATTTTTGGGCAAAATTGCAGAAATTTCACTTATTTCAGGAAAAAAAGGCAGAAATTTTTCTTATTTTTGGGCAAAATGGCAGAAATTCCTAATATTTTGTGGCAAAAATGCAGAAATTCCCCTTATTTTGAGGTAAAATGGTGAATTTCCCTTATTTCGGGGCAAAAAGGCAGAAATTTCCCTTATTTTGGGGCAAAATTGCAGAAATTCCCCTAATTGTGGGGCAAAAAGGCAGAAATTCCCTATATGTTGGGGCATAAATACAGAAATTCTTCTTATTTTGGGGCTGAACTCAGAAATTAAACTTAATTTGGGGCAAAATTCCAGAAATTTCCCTTATTTTGGGGCAAAATTGCAGAAATTTCACTTATTTTGGGGCAAAATTGCAGAAATTTAACTTAATTTGGGGCAAAATTGCAGAAATTTCACTTATTTCAGAATATAAAGCAGAAATTTTCTTATTTGGGGGCACAAAGGCAGAAATTTCCCATATTTTGGGGCAAATATGCAGAAATTCCTCTTATTTTGAGGTAAAAATGCGCAAATTCCCCTTATTTGGGGGCAAAAAGGAAGAAATTTCACTTATTTTTGGGCAAAATTGCAGAAATTTCACTTATTTCAGGAAAAAAAGGCAGAAATTTTTCTTATTTTTGGGCAAAATGGCAGAAATTCCTAATATTTTGTGGCAAAAATGCAGAAATTCCCCTTATTTTGAGGTAAAATGGTGAATTTCCCTTATTTCGGGGCAAAAAGGCAGAAATTTCCCTTATTTTGGGGCAAAATTGCAGAAATTCCACTTATTTCAGGGTAATAAGTCAGAAATTTTCCTTATTTTTGGGCAAAAAAGACAGAAATTCCCTTTGTTTTTGGGGGAAAAAGACAGAAATTCCACTTATTTTGGAGCAAAAATGAAGAAATTTCCCTTTTTTATGGCAAAAAGGTAGGCATTTTTCTTATTTTTGGGCAAAATGGCAGAATTTCCCCGTATTTTTTAGCAAAATTGCAGAAATTCCCCTAATTGTGGGGCAAAAAGGCAGGAATTCCCTATATGTTGGGGCAAAAAGACAGAAATTTTCCTCATTTTGGGGCAAAACTCAGAAATTCCACTTATTTTGGGGCAAAATTCCAGAAATTTCTCTTATTTTGGGGCAAAATTGCATAAATTTCACTTATTTCAGAAAAAAAAGGTAGAAATTTTCTTTATTTTGGGGCAAAAAGGCAGAAATTCCTAATATTTTGTGGCAAAAATGCAGAAATTACCCTTATTTTGAGGTAAAAAGGCTGAAATTCCCCTTATTTGGAAACAAAAAGGCAGAAATTTCCCTTACTCTGGGGCAAAATTTCAGAAATTTCACTTATTTCAGGGTAATAAGTCAGAAATTTTCCTTATTTTGGGGCAAAAAAAACCAGGAATTCCCTTTGTTTTGGGGGAAAAGACAGATATTCCACTTATTTAGAGGCAAAAAAGCAGAAATTCCCCTTATTTTGGACCAAAAATGATGAAATTTCCCTTTTTTATGGCAAAAAGGTATGCATTCTTCTTATTTTCAGGCAAAAAGGCAGAAATTCCCCGTATTTTAAAGCAAAATTGCAGAAATTTCCCTAATTGTGGGGCAAAAAGACAGAAATTTCCTTTATTTTGAGGCAAAATTTCAGAAATTTCAATTATTTTGGGGCAAAATTGCAGAAATTTCACTTATTTCAGAAAAAAAGCAGAAATTTTATTATTTTGGAGCAAAAATGAAGAAATTGCCCATATTTTGTGGCAAAAATGCAGAAATTCCCCTTATTTTGAGGTAAAAAGCCTGAATTTCCCTCTATTTGGGGGCAAAAAGGCAGAATTTTCCCTTATTTTGGGGCAAAATTGCTGAAATTTCACTTATTTCAGGGTAATAAGTCAAAAATTTTCCTTATTTTTTGCAAATAAGATACAAATTCCCTTTGTTTTGGGGAAAAAAGACAGAAATTTCACTTATTTAGAGGCAAAAAAGCAGAAATTCCCCTTATTTTGGAGCAAAATTGCAGAAATTCCCCTAAATGTGGGGCAAAAAGGCAGAAATTCCCTATATGTTGGGGCAAAAATACAGAAATAATCCATATTTTGGGACAAAACTCAGAAATTTTACTTATTTTTGGGCAAAAATCCAGAAATTTCACTTATTTTGGGGCAAAATTGCAGAAATTTAACTTATTTTGGGGCAAAATTGCAGAAATTTCACTTATTTCAGAAAAGAAAAAGCAGAAATTTTCTTATTTGGGGGCAAAAAGGCAGAAATTTTTATTATTTTGGTACAAAATTGCAGAAATTTTTCTAATTTTGGGGCAAAAAGGCAGAAATTTCCCATGTTTTTGGGAAAAAATGCAGAAATTCCCCTTATTTTGAGGTAAAAAGGCTGAAATTCCTCTTATTTGGGGGCAAAAATGCAGAAATTTTACTTATTTTTGGGCAAAATTGTAGAAATTTCACTTATTTCAGGGAAAAAAAGCAGAAATTTTCCTTATCTTTGGGCAAAAAGTCAGAAATTCCTAATATTTTGTGGCAAAAACGCAGAAATTCCCCTTATTTTGAGGCATAATCGTGAAATCCCCCTTATTTCGGGGCAAGAAGGCAGAAATTTCTCTTATTTTGTGGCAAAATTGCAGAAATTTCACTTATTTCAGGGTAATAAGTCAGAAATTTTCCTTATTTTGGGGCAAAAAAGACAGGAATTCCCTTTGTTTTGGGGGAAAAAGACAGAAATTCCACTTATTTAGAGGCAAAAAAGCAGAAATTCCCCTTATTTTGGAGCAAATATTAAGAAATTTCCCCTTTTTATGGCAAAAAGGTATGCATTCTTCTTATTTTCAGGCAAAAAAGCAGAAATTCCCCGTATTTTAAAGTAAAATTGCAGAAATTCCCCTAATTGTGTGGCAAAGAGACCGAAATACTCTTTATTTTGGGGCAAAAGACAGAAATTCCACTTATTTTGGCTCAAAATTAGAGAAATTTCCCTTATTTTGAGGCAAAATTGCAGAAATTTCAATTATTTTGGGGCAAAATTGCAGAAATTTCACTTATTTGAGAAAAAAAGCAGAAATTTTCTTATTTTGGGGCAAAACGGCAGAAATTTCTTTTATTTCGGTACAAAATTGCAGAAATTTTTCTTATTTTGGGGCAAAGAGGCAGAAATTTCCCATATTTTGCGGCAAAAATTCAGAAATTCCCCTTATTTTGAGGTAAAAATGCTGAAATTCCCCTTATTTGGGGGCAAAAAGGCAGAATTTTTTTTTGTTTTCGGGCAAAATTGCAGAAATTTTACATATTTCAGGGTAATAAGTCAGAATTTTTTTTTTATTTTGGGGCAAAAAAGACAGAAATTCCTATTGTTTTTGTGGAAAAAGACAGAAATTCCACATATTTAGCGGCAAAAAGGCAGAAATTCCCTTTATTTTGTAGCAAAATTGCAGAAATTCCCCTAAATGTGGGGCAAAAAGGCAGAAATTTTCTATATGTTAAGGCAAAAAGACAGAAATAATTCTTATTTTGGGGCAAAACTCATATATTCCACTTATTTTTGGGCAAATATTCAGCAATTTCACTAATTTTGGGGCAAAATTGCAGAAATTTCACTTATTTCAGGGTAATAAGTCAGAAATTTTCCTTATTTTGGGGCAAAAAAGACAGGAATTCCCTTTGTTTTGGGGGAAAAAGACAGAAATTCCACTTATTTAGAGGCAAAAAAGCAGAAATTCCCCTTATTTTGGAGCAAAAATTAAGAAATTTCCCCTTTTTATGGCAAAAAGGTATGCATTCTTCTTATTTTCAGGCAAAAAAGCAGAAATTCCCCGTATTTTAAAGCAAAATTGCAGAAATTCCCCTAATTGTGTGGCAAAAAGACCGAAATACTCTTTATTTTGGGGCAAAAGACAGAAATTCCACTTATTTTGGCTCAAAATTAGAGAAATTTCCCTTATTTTGAGGCAAAATTGCAGAAATTTCAATTATTTTGGGGCAAAATTGCAGAAATTTCACTTATTTGAGAAAAAAAGCAGAAATTTTCTTATTTTGGGGCAAAACGGCAGAAATTTCTTTTATTTCGGTACAAAATTGCAGAAATTTTTCTTATTTTGGGGCAAAGAGGCAGAAATTTCCCATATTTTGCGGCAAAAATTCAGAAATTCCCCTTATTTTGAGGTAAAAATGCTGAAATTCCCCTTATTTGGGGGCAAAAAGGCAGAATTTTTTTTTGTTTTCGGGCAAAATTGCAGAAATTTTACATATTTCAGGGTAATAAGTCAGAATTTTTTTTTATTTTGGGGCAAAAAAGACAGAAATTCCTATTGTTTTTGTGGAAAAAGACAGAAATTCCACATATTTAGCGGCAAAAAGGCAGAAATTCCCTTTATTTTGTAGCAAAATTGCAGAAATTCCCCTAAATGTGGGGCAAAAAGGCAGAAATTTTCTATATGTTAAGGCAAAAAGACAGAAATAATTCTTATTTTGGGGCAAAACTCATATATTCCACTTATTTTTGGGCAAATATTCAGAAATTTCACTTATTTTGGGGCAAAATTGCAGAAATTTCACTTATTTTGGGGCAAAATTGCAGAAATTTCACTTATTTCAGGGAAAATAGGCAGAAATTTTCCTTATTTTGTGGCAAAAGGCAGAAATTGCTAATATTTTGTGGCAAAAATGCAGAAATTCCCCTTATTTTGAGGTAAAAAGGCTGAAATTTTCCTTATTTGGGGGCAAAAAGGTAGAAATTTTCCTTATTTTGGGGCAAAATTCCTGAAATTTCACTTATTTCACGGTAATAAGTCAGAAATTTTCTTTATTTTGGGGCAAAAAAGACAGAAATTCACTTTGTTTTGGGGGTAAAAGACAGAAATTCCACTTATTTAGAAGCAAAAAAGCAGAAATTCCCCTTATTTTAAAGAAAAAATAAAGAAATTTCCCTTTTTTATGGCAAAAAGGTATGCATTCTTCTTATTTTTGTGCAAAAAGGCAGAAATTCCCCGTATTTTGGAGAAAAATAACAGAGATTCCCCTAATTGTGGGGCAAAAAGTCAAAAATTCCCTATATGTTGGGGCATAATGACAGAAATTCTCCTTATTTTGGGGTAAAACGAATAAATTCAACTTACTTTGGGTCAAAATTCAAGAAATTTCCCTTATTTTGGGGCAAAATTGCAGAAATATCACTTATTTTGGGGCAAAATTGCAGAAATTTTAGTTATTTCAGGGAAAATAAGGAGAAATTTTCTTTATTTTAGGGCAAAAAGGAAGAAATTCCAAATATTTTGTGGCAAAAATGCAGAAATTTTTTTTATTTTGAGGTAAAAAGGCTGAAATTCCCCTTATTTGGAAGCAAAAAGGCAGAAATTTCTCTTATTTTGGAGCAAAATATCAGAAATTTCACTTATTTCACGGTAATAAGTCAGAAATTTTCCTTATTTTAGGGCAAAAAACAGAAATTCCCTTTGTTTTGGGGGAAAAAGACAGAAATTCCACTTATTTAGAGGCAAAAAAGCAGAAATTCCCTTTATTTTGGAGCAAAAATGGAGAAATTTCCCATTTTTATGGCAAAAAGTATTCATTCTTCATATTATCGGGCAAAAAGGCAGAAATACCCCGTATTTTGTAGCAAAATTGCAGAAATTCCCCTAATTGTGGGGCAAAAAGGCAGAAATTCCCTATATGTTGGGGCAAAAAGACAGAAATTCTCATTATTTTGCGCAAAACTCAGAAATTCCACTTATTTTGAGGCAAAATTCCAGAAATTTTCCTTATTTGGGGGCAAAATTGCAGAAATTTCACTTAATTTGGGTCAAAATTGCAGAAATTTCACTTATTTCAGAAAAAAAAATGAGAAATTTTCTTTATTTTGGGGCAAAATTGCAGAAATTTCACTTATTTCACAGAAAAAGGGCAGAAATTTTCTTTATTTTTGGGCAAAAAGGCCGAAATTCTAAATATTTTGTGGCAAAAATGCAGAAATTTCCCATATTTTGGGGCAAAATTGCAGAAATTTCAGTTATTTTGGGGCAAAATTGCAGAAATTTCACTTATTTCAGGGAAAATAGGCCAAAAATTTCCTCATTTTGGGGCAAAAAGGAAGAAATTCCTAATTTTTTGTGGCAAAAATCCAGAAATTCCTTTTATTTTGAGGTAAAAAGGCTGAAATTCCCCTTATTTGGGGGCAAAAAGGCAAAAATTTCCCTTATTTTGGGGCAAAATTGCAGAAATTTCACTTATTTCAGAGTAATAATCAAAAATTTTTCTTATTTTGGGGCAAAATGAGAGAAATTCCTTTTGTTTTGAAGGAAAAAGACAGAAATTCTACTTATTTAGAGGCAAAAAAGCAGAAATTCCCCTTATTTTGGAGCAAAAATGAAGAAATTTCCGTTTTTTATGGCAAAAAGGTATGCATTTTTTTTATTTTCGGGCAAAAAGGCAGAAATTCCCCGTATTTTGGAGCAAAATTGCAGAAATTCCCCTAATTGTGGGGCAAAAAGGCAGAAATTCCCTATATGTTGGGGCATAAATACAGAAATTCTTCTTATTTTGGGGCTGAACTCAGAAATTAAACTTAATTTGGGGCAAAATTCCAGAAATTTCCCTTATTTTGGGGCAAAATTGCAGAAATTTCACTTATTTTGGGGCAAAATTGCAGAAATTTCACTTATTTCAGGGAAAAAAGGCAGAAATTTTCCTTATTTTGAAGCAAAAAAGCAGAAATTCCAAATATTTTGTGGCAAAAATGCAAAAATTCCCCCTATTTTGTGGTAAAAAGGCTGAAATTCCCCTTATTTGGGGGCAAAAATTCAGAAATTTTCCTTATTTTGGGGCAGAACTCAAAAATTAAACTTATTTTGGGGCAAAATTCCAGAAATTTCCCCTATTTTGGGGCAAAATTCCAGAAATTTCCCCTATTTTGGGGCAAAATTCCAGAAATTTCATTTATTTTGGGGCAAAATTGCAGAAATTTCACTTATTTTGGGGCAAAATTGCAGAAATTTCACTTATTTCAGGAAAAAAGCAGAAATTTTCTTATTTTGGGGCAAAAAGGCATAAATTTCTTTTATTTTGGTACAAAATGGCAGAAATTTTTATTATTTTGGGGCAAAAAGGCAGAAATTTCCCATATTTTGGGGCAAAAATGCAGAAATTCCCCTTATTTTGAGGTAAAAATGCTGAAATTCCCCTTATTTGTGGGCAAAAACACAGAAATTTCCCTTATTTTGAGGCAAAATTGCAGAAATATCATTTATTTCAGAAAAAAAGCAGAAATTTTCTTATATTGGGGCAAAAAGGCTGAAATTTCTTTTATTTTGGTACAGAATTGCAGAAATTTTTCTTATTTTGTGGCAAAATGACAGAAATTTCCCATATTTTGGGTCAAAAATTCAGAAAGTCCCCTTATTTTGAGGTTAAAAGTCTGAAATTCCCCTTATTTCATGGCAAAAAGGCAGAAATTTCTCTTATGTTGGGGCAAAATTGCAGAAATTTCATTTATTTCAGAAAAAAAGTAGAAATTTTCTTATTTTGGGGCAAAAAGTCAGAAATTTTTTTATTTTGGTACAAAATTGCAGAAATTTTTCTTAATTTGGGGCAAAAAGGCAGAAATTTCCCATATTTTTGGGCAAAAATTTAGAAATTCTCCATATTTTGAGGTAAAAAGGCTGATATTTCCCTTATTTGAGGTCAAAAAGGCAGAAATTTCTCTTAATTTGGGGCAAAATTTTAGAAATTTCCCTTATTTTGGGGCAAAATTGCAGAAATTTCACTAATTTTGGGGCAAAATTGCAGAAGTTTCACTTATTTCAGGGAAAAAAGGCAGAAATTTTCCTTATTTTTGGGCAAAAAAACAGAAATTCCTAATATTCTATGGCATAAATGCAGAAATTCCCCTTATTTTGAGGTAAAAAGTCTGAAATTCCCCTTATTTGGGGGCAAAAAGCAGAAATTTCCCTTATTTTGGGGCAAAATTGCAGAAATTTCACTTATTTCAGGGTAATAAGTCAGAAATTTTCCTTATTTTGGGGCAAAAAAGACAGAAATTCCCTTTGTTTTGGGGGAAAAAGACAGAAATTCCACATATTTAGAGGCAAAAAAGCAGAAATTCCCCTATTTGTAGGGCAAAAAGGCAGAAATTCCCTATATGTTGGGGCAAAAAGACAGAAATTCTCCTCATTTTGGGGCAAAACTCAGAAATTCCATGTATTTTGTGCAAAATTTTAGAAATTTCACTTATTTCAGGGTAATAAGTCAGAAATTTTCCTTATTTTGGGGCAAAAATTCTACTTATTTAGAGGCAAAAAAGCAGAAATTCCCTTTATTTTAAAGCAAAAGTGGAGAAATTTCCCATTTTTCTGGCAAAAAGGTAATCATTCTTCTTATATTCGGGCAAAAAGGCAGAAATACCCTGTATTTTGGAGCAAAATTGCAGAAATTCCCCTAATTGTGGGGCAAAAAGGCAGAAATTCCCTATATGTTGGGGCATAAAGACAGAAATTCTTCTTATTTTTGCGCAAAACTCAGAAATTCCACTTATTTTCAGGCAAAATTCCAGAAATTTCCCTTATTTGGGGGCAAAATTGCAGAAATTTCACTTTTTTGGGGCAAAATTGCAGAAATTTCACTTATTTTAGAAAAAAAGCAGAAATTTTCTTATATTAGGGCAAAAAGGCTGAAATTTATTTTATTTTGGTACAGAATTGCAGAAATTTTTCTTTTTTCGGAGTAAAAAGGCAGAAATTTCCCATATTTTGGGTCAAAAATGCAGAAAGTCTTCATATTTTGAGGTAAAAAGGCTGAAATTCCCCTGATTTGGAGGCAAAAAGGCAGAAATTTCTCTTATTTTGAGGCAAAATTGCAGAAATTTCACTTATTTCAGAAAAAAAGCAGAAATTTTCTTATATTGGGGCAAAAAGGCTGCAATTTCTTTTATTTTGGTACAGAATTGCAGAAATTTTTCTTATTTTGGGGCAAAAAGGCAGAAATTTCCCATATTTTGGGTCAAAAATGCAGAAAGTCCCCTTATTTTGAAGTTAAAAGTCTAAAATTCCCCTTATTTCGTGGCAAAAAGGCAGAAATTTCTCTTATGTTGGGGCAAAATTGCAGAAATTTCATTTATTTCAGAAAAAAAAGTAGAAATTTTCTTATTTTGGAGCAAAAAGGCAGAAATTTTTTAATTTTGGTACAAAATTGCAGAAATTTTTCTTATTTTGGGGCCAAAAGGCAGAAATTTCCCATATTTTGGGGAAAAAATGCAGAAATTACCCTTATTTTGAGGTAAAAAGGCTGAAATTCCCCTTATTTGGGGGCAAAAAGGCAGAAATTTCTTTTATATTAGGGCATAATTGCAGAAATTTCACTTACTTCAGGGTAGTAAGTCAGAAATTTTCCTTATTTTGGGGCAAAAAAGACAGAAATTCCCTTTGTTTTGGGGGAAAAAGACAGAAATTCCACTTATTTAGAGGCAAAAAAGCAGAAATTCCCCTTATTTTGGAGCAAAATTGCAGAAATTTTCCTTTTTTATGGCAAAAAGGTATGCATTCTTCTTATTTTCGGGCAAAAAGGCAGAAATTCCCTGTATTTTGAAGCAAAATTGCTGAAATTCCCCTAATTGTGGGGCAAAAAGGCGGAAATTCCCTATATGTTGGGGCATAAATACAGAAATTCTCCTTATTTTTGCGCAAAACTCAGAAATTCCACTTATTTTCAGGCAAAATTCCAGAAATTTCCCTTATTTGGGGGCAAAATTGCAGAAATTTCACTTATTTTGGGGCAAAATTGCAGAAATTTCACTTATTTTAGAAAAAAAGCAGAAATTTTCTTATATTAGGGCAAAAAGGCTGAAATTTATTTTATTTTGGTACAGAATTGCAGAAATTTTTCTTATTTCGGAGCAAAAAGGCAGAAATTTCCCATATTTTGGGTCAAAAATGCAGAAAGTCTTCATATTTTGAGGTAAAAAGGCTGAAATTCCCCTTATTTGGAGGCAAAAAGGCAGAAATTTCTCTTATTTTGAGGCAAAATTGAAGAAATTTCACTTATTTCAAAAAAAAAGCAGAAATTTTCTTATATTGGGGCAAAAAGGCTGAAATTTCTTTTATTTTGGTACAGAATTGCAGAAATTTTTTTTATTTTGGGGCAAAAAGGCAGAAATTTCCCATATTTTGGGTCAAAAATGCAGAAAGTCCCCTTATTTTGAGGTTAAAAGTCTGAAATTCCCCTTATTTCGTGGCAAAAAGGCAGAAATTTCTCTTATGTTGGGGCAAAATTGCAGAAATTTCATTTATTTCAGAAAAAAAAGTAGAAATTTTCTTATTTTAGAACAAAAAGGCAGAAATTTTTTTATTTTGGTACAAAATTGCAGAAATTTTTCTTATTTTGGGGCCAAAAGGCAGAAATTTCCCATATTTTGGGGAAAAAATGCAGAAATTACCCTTATTTTGAGGTAAAAAGGCTGAAATTCCCCTTATTTGGGGGAAAAAAGGCAGAAATTTCTTTTATATTAGGGCATAATTGCAGAAATTTCACTTACTTCAGGGTAATAAGTCAGAAATTTTCCTTATTTTGGGGCAAAAAAGACAGAAATTCCCTTTGTTTTGGGGGAAAAAGACAGAAATTCCACTTATTTAGAGGAATAAAGCAGAAATTCCCCTTATTTTGGAGCAAAATTGCAGAAATTTTCCTTTTTTCTGGCAAAAAGTTATGCATTCTTCTTATTTTCGGGAAAAAGGCAGAAATTCCCTGTATTTTGAAGCAAAATTGCTGAAATTCCCCTAATTGTGGGGCAAAAAGGAAGAAATTTCCTATATGTTGGGGCAAAAAGACAAAAATCCTCCTTATTTTGGGGCAAAACTCAGAAATTCCACTTATTTAGGGCAAAGTTCCAGAAATTACCTTTATTTTGAGGCAAAATTGCAGAAATTTCACTTATTTTGGGGCAAAATTGCAGAAATTTCACTTATTTCAGGGAAAAAAACAGAAATTTTCATATTTTGTGGCAATAAGGCAGAAATTTCTTTTATTTTGGTACAAAATTGCAGAAATTTTTCTTATTTTGGGCAAAAAGGCAGAAATTCCCCTTCTTTTGAGGTAAAAAGGCTGAAATTCCCCTTATTTGGGGGCAAAAAGGCAGAAATTTCCCTTATTTTGGGGCAAAATTGCAGAAATTTCACTTATTTCAGGGTAATAAGTCAGAAATTTTCCTTATTTTGAGGCAAAAAATACAGAAATTCCCTCTGTTTTAGGGGAGAAATCAGAAATTCCACATATTTAGAGGCAAAAACCAGAAATTCCCTTTATTTTGGAGCAAAAATGAAGAAATTTCATTTTTATGGCAAAAAGGTATGCATTCTTCTTATTTTCGGACAAAAAGGCAGAAATTCCCCGTATTTTAAAGCAAAATTACAGAAATTCCCCTAATTGTGGGGAAAAAAGGCAGAAATTCCCTATATGTTAGGGCAAAAAGACATAAATTCTTCTTATTTTAGGGAAAAATTCAGAAATTTAATTATTTTGAGGCAAAATTGCAGAAATTTCATTTATTTCAGAAAAAAAGCAGAAATTTTCTTATTTTGGGGCAAAAAGGCAGAAATTTCTTTTATTTTGGTACAAAATTGCAGAAATTTTTCTTAATTTGGGGCAAAAAGGCAGAAATTTCCCATATTATTGGGCAAAAATTCAGAAATTCTCCATATTTTGAGGTAAAAAGGCTGAAATTTCCCTTATTTGAGGTCAAAAAGGCAGAAATTTCTCTTAATTTGGGGCAAAATTTTAGAAATTTCCCTTATTTTGGGGCAAAATTGCAGAAATTTCACTTATTTTGGGGCAAAATTGCAGAAATTTCACTTATTTCAGGGAAAAAAGGCAGAAATTTTCCTTATTTTTGGGCAAAAAACAGAAATTCCTAATATTCTATGGCAAAAATGCAGAATTTCCCCTTACTTTGAGGTAAAAAGGCTGAAATTCCCCTTATTTGGGGACAAAAAGGCAGAAATTTCCCTTATTTTGGGGCAAAATTGCAGAAATTTCACTTATTTCAGGGTAATAAGTCAGAAATTTTCCTTATTTTGGGGAAAAAAGACAGAAATTCCCTTTGTTTTGGGGGAAAAAAGACAGAAATTCCACATATTTAGAGGCAAAAAAGCAGAAATTCCCCTAATTGTGGGGAAAAAAGGCAGAAATTCCCTATATGTTGGGGCAAAAAGACAGAAATTCTCCTCATTTTGGGGCAAAACTCAGAAATTCCATGTATTTTGTGCAAAATTGTAGAAATTTCACTTATTTCAGGGTAATAAGTCAGAAATTTTCCTTATTTTGGGGCAAAAAACAGAAATTCCCTTTGTTTTGGGGAGAAAAGACAGAAATTCCACTTATTTACAGGCAAAAAAGCAGAAATTCCCTTTATTTTAAAGCAAAAATGGAGAAATTTCCCATTTTTGTGGCAAAAAGGTACTCATTCTTCTTATATTCGGGCAAAAAGGCAGAAATACCACGTATTTTGGAGCAAAATTGCAGAAATTCCCCTAATTGTGGGGCAAAAAGGCAGAAATTCCCTATATGTTGGGGCATAAAGACAGAAATTCTCCTTATTTTTGCGCAAAACTCAGAAATTC
The DNA here is from genome assembly GCF_963924665.1 of Micromys minutus. Classification (NCBI taxonomy): domain Eukaryota; kingdom Metazoa; phylum Chordata; class Mammalia; order Rodentia; family Muridae; genus Micromys; species Micromys minutus. The sequence goes on along the minus strand of NW_027667806.1, from coordinate 490,450 downwards.
CACTTATTTTCAGGCAAAATTCCAGAAATTTCCCTTATTTGGGGCCAAAATTGCAGAAATTTCACTTATTTTGGCGCAAAATTGCAGAAATTTCACTTATTTCAGAAAAAAAATTAGAAATTTTTTTTATTTTGGGGCAAAAAGGCAGAAATTTCTCTTATTTCGGTACAAAATGGCAGAAATTTTTCTTATTTTGGGGCAAAAAGGCAGAAATTTCCCATATTTTGGGTGAAAAATGCAGAAAGTCTTTATATTTAGAGGTAAAAAGGCTGAAATTCCCCTGATTTGGGGGCAAAAACACAGAAATTTACCTTATTTTGAGGCAAAATTGCAGAAATATCATTTATTTTAAAAAAAAAGCAGAAATTTTCTTATATTGGGGCAAAAAGGCTGAAATTTCTTTTATTTTGGTACAGAACTGCAGAAATTTTTCTAATTTTGGGGGCAAAAAGACAGAAATTTCCCATATTTTGGGTCAAAAATGCAGAAAGTCCCCTTATTTTGAGGTTAAAAGTCTAAAATTCCCCTTATTTCGTGGCAAAAAGGCAGAAATTTCTCTTATGTTGGGGCAAAATTGCAGAAATTTCATTTATTTCAGAAAAAAAAGTAGAAATTTTCTTATTTTGTGGCAAAAAGGCAGAAATTTTTTTATTTTGGTACAAAATTGCAGAAATTTTTCTTATTTTGGGGCCAAAAGGCAGAAATTTCCCATATTTTGGGGAAAAAATGCAGAAATTACCCTTATTTTGAGGTAAAAAGGCTGAAATTCCCCTTATTTGGGGGAAAAAAGGCAGAAATTTCTTTTATATTGGGGCATAATTGCAGAAATTTCACTTACTTCAGGGTAATAAGTCAGAAATTTTCCTTATTTTGGGGCAAAAAAGACAGAAATTCCCTTTGTTTTGGGGGAAAAAGACAGAAATTCCACTTATTTAGAGGCAAAAAAGCAGAAATTCCACTTATTTTGGAGTAAAATTGCAGAAATTTTCCTTTTTTATGGCAAAAAGGTATGCATTCTTCTTATTTTCGGGCAAAAGGCAGAAATTCCCCGTATTTTGAAGCAAAATTGCAGAAATTCCCCTAATTGTGGGGCAAAAAGGAAGAAATTTCCTATATGTTGGGGCAAAAAGACAAAAATCCTCCTTATTTTGCGGCAAAACTCAGAAATTCCACTTATTTAGGGCAAAGTTCCAGAAATTACCTTTATTTTGAGGCAAAATTGCAGAAATTTCACTTATTTTGGGGCAAAATTGCAGAAATTTCACTTATTTCAGGGAAAAAAACAAAAATTTTCATATTTTGTGGCAATAAGGCAGAAATTTCTTTAATTTTGCTACAAAATTGCAGAAATTTTTCTTATTTTGGGCAAAAAGGCAGAAATTCCCCTTATTTTGAGGTAAAAAGGCTGAAATTCCCCTTATTTGGGGGCAAAAAGGCAGAAATTTCCCTTATTTTGGGGCAAAATTGCAGAAATTTCACTTATTTCAGTGTAATAAGTCAGAAATTTTCCTTATTTTGGGGCAAAAAATACAGAAATTCCCTTTGTTTTGGGGGAAAAAGACAGAAATTCCACTTATTTAGAGGCAAAAACCAGAAATTCCCCTTATTTTGGAGCAAAAATGAAGAAATTTCTTTTTTTATGGGAAAAAGGTATGCATTCTTCTCATTTTCGGACAAAAAGGCAGAAATTCCCCGTATTTTGGAGCAAAATTGGAGAAATTCCCCTAATAGCGGGGAAAAAAGGCAGAAATTCCCTATATGTTGGGGCAAAAAGACAGAAATTCTTCTTATTTTAGGGAAAAATTCAGAAATTTAACTTATTTTGAGGCAAAATTGCAGAAATTTCATTTATTTCAGAAAAAAGCAGAAATTTTCTTGTTTTGGGGCAAAAAGGCAGAAATTTCTTTTATTTTGGTACAAAATTGCAGAAATTTTTCTTAATTTGGGGCAAAAAGGCAGAAATTTCCCATATTTTTGGGCAAAAATTCAGAAATTCTCCATATTTTGAGGTAAAAAGGCTGAAATTCCCCTTATTTGAGGTCAAAAAGGCAGAAATTTCTCTTAATTTGGGGCAAAATTTTAGAATTTTCCCTTATTTTGGGGCAAAATTGCAGAAATTTCACTTATTTTGGGGCAAAATTGCAGAAATTTCACTTATTTCAGGGAAAAAAGTCAGAAATTTTCCTTATTTTTGGGCAAAAACACAGAAATTCCTAATATTCTATGGCAAAAATGCAGAAATTCCCCTTATTTTGAGGTAAAAAGGCTGAAATTCCCCTTATTTCGGGGCCAAAAGGCAGAAATTTCCCTTATTTTGGGGCAGAATTGCAGAAATTTTACTTATTTCAGGGTAATAAGTCAGAAATTTTCCTTATTTTGGGGCAAAAAAGACAGAAATTCCCTTTGTTTTGGGGGAAAAAGACAGAATTTCCACATATTTAGAGGCAAAAAAGCAGAAAAATGCCCTATTTGTAGGGCAAAAAGGCAGAAATTCCCTATATGTTTGGGGAAAAAGACAGAAATTCTCCTCATTTTGGGGCAAAGCTCAGAAATTCCATGTATTTTGTGCAAAATTTTAGAAATTTCACTTATTTCATGGTAATAAGTCAGAAATTTTCCTTATTTTCGGGCAAAAAACAGAAATTCCTTTTGTTTTGGGGGAAAAAGACAGAAATTCCACTTATTTAGAGGCAAAAAAGCAGAAATTCCCTTTATTTTAAAGCAAAAATGGAGAAATTTCCCATTTTTGTTGCAAAAAGGTAATCATTCTTCTTATATTCGGGCAAAAAGGCAGAAATACCCCGTATTTTGGAGCAAAATTGCAGAAATTCCCCTAATTGTGGGGCAAAAAGGCAGAAATTCCCTATATGTTGGGGCATAAAGACAGAAATTCTCTTTATTTTTGCGCAAAAATCAGAAATTCCACTTATTTTCAGGCAAAATTCCAGAAATTTCCCTTATTTGGGGGCAAAATTGCAGAAATTTCACTTATTTTGGGGCAAAATTGCAGAAATTTCACTTATTTCAGAAAAAAAGCAGAAATTTTCTTATATTGGGGCAAAAAGGCTGAAATTTATTTTATTTTGGTACAGAATTGCAGAAATTTTTCTTATTTCGGAGCAAAAAGGCAGAAATTTCCCATATTTTGGGGCAAAAATGCAGAAATTCCCCTTATTTTGAGGTAAAAAGGCTGAAATTCCCCTTATTTGGGGGCAAAAACACAGAAATTTCCCTTATTTTGAGGCAAAATGGCAGAAATATCATTTATTTCAGAGAAAAAGCAGAAATTTTCTTATATTGGGGCAAAAAGGCTGAAATTTCTTTTATTTTGGTACAGAATTGCAGAATTTTTTCTTATTTCGGAGCAAAAAGGCAGAAATTTCCCATATTTTGGGTCAAAAATGCAGAAAGTCTTCATATTTTGAGGTAAAAAGGCTGAAATTCCCCTGATTTGGAGGCAAAAAGGCAGAAATTTCTTTTATTTTGAGGCAAAATTGCAGAAATTTCACTTATTTCAGAAAAAAAGCAGAAATTTTCTTATATTGGGGCAAAAAGGCTGCAATTTCTTTTATTTTGGTACAGAATTGCAGAAATTTTTCTTATTTTGGGGCAAAAAGGCAGAAATTTCCCATATTTTGGGTCAAAAATGCAGAAAGTCCCCTTATTTTGAGGTTAAAAGTCTAAAATTCCCCTTATTTCGTGGCAAAAAGGCAGAAATTTCTCTTATGTTGGGGCAAAATTGCAGAAATTTCATTTATTTCAGAAAAAAAAGTAGAAATTTTCTTATTTTGGAGCAAAAAGGCAGAAATTTTTTTATTTTGGTACAAAATTGCAGAAATTTTTCTTATTTTGGGGCCAAAAGGCAGAAATTTCCCATATTTTGGGGAAAAAATGCAGAAATTACCCTTATTTTGAGGTAAAAAGGCTGAAATTCCCCTTATTTGGGGGCAAAAAGGCAGAAATTTCTTTTATATTAGGGCATAATTGCAGAAATTTTACTTACTTCAGGGTAATAAGTCAGAAATTTTCCTTATTTTGGGGCAAAAAAGACAGAAATTCCCTTTGTTTTGGGGGAAAAAGACAGAAATTCCACTTATTTAGAGGCAAAAAAGCAGAAATTCCCCTTATTTTGGAGCAAAATTGCAGAAATTTTCCTTTTTTATGGCAAAAAGGTATGCATTCTTCTTATTTTCGGGCAAAAAGGCAGAAATTCCCTGTATTTTGAAGCAAAATTGCTGAAATTCCCCTAATTGTGGGGCAAAAAGTCGGAAATTCCCTATATGTTGGGGCATAAAGACAGAAATTCTCCTTATTTTTGCACAAAACTCAGAAATTCCACTTATTTTCAGGCAAAATTCCGGAAATTTCCCTTATTTGGGGGCAAAATTGCAGAAATTTCACTTATTTTGGGGCAAAATTGCAGAAATTTCACTTATTTTAGAAAAAAAGCAGAAATTTTCTTATATTAGGGCAAAAAGGCTGAAATTTATTTTATTTTGGTACAGAATTGCAGAAATTTTTCTTATTTCGGAGCAAAAAGGCAGAAATTTCCCATATTTTGGGTCAAAAATGCAGAAAGTCTTCATATTTTGAGGTAAAAAGGCTGAAATTCCCCTTATTTGGAGGCAAAAAGGCAGAAATTTCTCTTATTTTGAGGCAAAATTGCAGAAATTTCACTTATTTCAAAAAAAAGCAGAAATTTTCTTATATTGGGGCAAAAAGGCTGAAATTTCTTTTATTTTGGTACAGAATTGCAGAAATTTTTCTTATTTTGGGGCAAAAAGGCAGAAATTTCCCATATTTTGGGTCAAAAATGCAGAAAGTTCCCTTATTTTGAGGTTAAAAGTCTGAAATTCCCCTTATTTCGTGGCAAAAAGGCAGAAATTTATCTTATGTTGGGGCAAAATTGCAGAAATTTCATTTATTTCAGAAAAAAAAGTAGAAATTTTCTTATTTTAGGGCAAAAAGGCAGAAATTTTTTTATTTTGGTACAAAATTGCAGAAATTTTTCTTATTTTGGGGCCAAAAGGCAGAAATTTCCCATATTTTGGGGAAAAAATGCAGAAATTACCCTTATTTTGAGGTAAAAAGGCTGAAATTCCCCTTATTTGGGAGAAAAAAGGCAGAAATTTCTTTTATATTAGGGCATAATTGCAGAAATTTCACTTACTTCAGGGTAATAAGTCAGAAATTTTCCTTATTTTGGGGCAAAAAAGACAGAAATTCCCTTTGTTTTGGGGGAAAAAGACAGAAATTCCACTTATTTAGAGGAAAAAAAGCAGAAATTCCCCTTATTTTGGAGCAAAATTGCAGAAATTTTCCTTTTTTATGGCAAAAAGTTATGCATTCTTCTTATTTTCGGGCAAAAAGGCAGAAATTCCCTGTATTTTGAAGCAAAATTGCTGAAATTCCCCTAATTGTGGGGCAAAAAGGAAGAAATTTCCTATATGTTGGGGCAAAAAGACAAAAATCCTCCTTATTTTGGGGCAAAACTCAGAAATTCCACTTATTTAGGGCAAAGTTCCAGAAATTACCTTTATTTTGAGGCAAAATTGCAGAAATTTCACTTATTTTGGGGCAAAATTGCAGAAATTTCACTTATTTCAGGGAAAAAAACAGAAATTTTCATATTTTGTGGCAATAAGGCAGAAATTTCTTTTATTTTGGTACAAAATTGCAGAAATTTTTCTTATTTTGGGCAAAAAGGCAGAAATTCCCCTTCTTTTGAGGTAAAAAGGCTGAAAATCCCCTTATTTGGGGGCAAAAAGGCAGAAATTTCCCTTATTTTGGGGCAAAATTGCAGAAATTTCACTTATTTCAGGGTAATAAGTCAGAAATTTTCCTTATTTTGAGGCAAAATTACAGAAATTCTCTTTGTTTTGTGGGAGAAAACAGAAATTCCACATATTTAGAGGCAAAAACCAGAAATTCCCTTTATTTTGGAGCAAAAATGAAGAAATTTCATTTTTATGGCAAAAAGGTATGCATTCTTCTTATTTTCGGACAAAAAGGCAGAAATTCCCCATATTTTGGAGCAAAATTACAGAAATTCCCCTAATTGTGGGGAAAAAAGGCAGAAATTCCCTATATGTTGGGGCAAAAAGACAGAAATTCTTCTTATTTTAGGGAAAAATTCAGAAATTTAATTATTTTGAGGCAAAATTGCAGAAATTTCATTTATTTCAGAAAAAAAGCAGAAATTTTCTTATTTTGGGGCAAAAAGGCAGAAATTTCTTTTATTTTGGTACAAAATTGCAGAAATTTTTCTTAATTTGGGGCAAAAAGGCAGAAATTTCCCATATTTATGGGCAAAAATTCAGAAATTCTCCATATTTTGAGGTAAAAAGGCTGAAATTTCCCTTATTTGAGGTCAAAAAGGCAGAAATTTCTCTTAATTTGGGGCAAAATTTTAGAAATTTCCCTTATTTTGCGGCAAAATTGCAGAAATTTCACTTATTTTGGGGCAAAATTGCAGAAATTTCACTTATTTCAGGGAAAAAAGGCAGAAATTTTCCTTATTTTTGGGCAAAAAACAGAAATTCCTAATATTCTATGGCAAAAATGCAGAATTTCCCCTTATTTTGAGGTAAAAAGGCTGAAATTCCCCTTATTTGGGGACAAAAAGGCAGAAATTTCCCTTATTTTGGGGCAAAATTGCAGAAATTTCACTTATTTCAGGGTAATAAGTCAGAAATTTTCCTTATTTTGGGGCAAAAAAGACAGAAATTCCCTTTGTTTTGGGGGAAAAAAGACAGAAATTCCACATATTTAGAGGCAAAAAAGCAGAAATTCCCCTAATTGTGGGGAAAAAAGGCAGAAATTCCCTATATGTTGGGGCAAAAAGACAGAAATTCTCCTCATTTTGGGGCAAAACTCAGAAATTCCATGTATTTTGTGCAAAATTGTAGAAATTTCACTTATTTCAGGGTAATAAGTCAGAAATTTTCCTTATTTTGGGGCAAAAAACAGAAATTCCCTTTGTTTTGGGAGGAAAAGATAGAAATTCCACTTATTTAGAGGCAAAAAATCAGAAATTCCCTTTATTTTAAAGCAAAAATGGAGAAATTTCCCATTTTGTGGCAAAAAGGTAATCATTCTTCTTATATTGGGGCAAAAAGGCAGAAATACCCCGTATTTTGGAGCAAAATTGCAGAAATTCCCCTAATTGTGGGGCAAAAAGGCAGAAATTCCCTATATGTTGGGGCATAAAGACAGAAATTCTCCTTATTTATGCGCAAAACTCAGAAATTCCACTTATTTTCAGGCAAAATTCCAGAAATTTCCCTTATTTGGGGCCAAAATTGCAGAAATTTCACTTATTTTGGGGCAAAATTGCAGAAATTTCACTTATTTCAGAAAAAAAATGAGAAATTTTTTTTATTTTGGGGCAAAAAGGCAGAAATTTCTCTTATTTTGGTACAAAATGGCAGAAATTTTTCTTATTTGGGGGCAAAAAGTCAGAAATTTCCCATATTTTGGGTCAAAAATGCAGAAAGTCTTTATATTTTGAGGTAAAAAGGCTGAAATTCCCCTGATTTGGGGGCAAAAACACAGAAATTTACCTTGTTTTGAGGCAAAATTGCAAAAATATCATTTATTTAAAAAAAAAGCAGAAATTTTCTTATATTGAAGCAAAAAGGCTGAAATTTCTTTTATTTTGGTACAGAACTGCAGAAATTTTTCTAATTTTGGGGGCAAAAAGACAGAAATTTCCCATATTTTGGGTCAAAAATGCAGAAAGTCCCCTTATTTTGAGGTTAAAAGTCTCAAATTCCCCTTATTTCGTGGCAAAAAGGCAGAAATTTCTCTTATGTTGGGGCAAAATTGCAGAAATTTCATTTATTTCAGAAAAAAAAGTAGAAATTTTCTTATTTTGGGGCAAAAAGGCAGAAATTTTTTTATTTTGGTACAAAATTGCAGAAATTTTTCTTATTTTGGGGCCAAAAGGCAGAAATTTCCCATATTTTGGGGAAAAAATGCAGAAATTACCCTTATTTTGAGGTAAAAAGGCTGAAATTCCCCTTATTTGGGGGCAAAAAGGCAGAAATTTCTTTTATATTGGGGCATAATTGCAGAAATTTCACTTACTTCAGGGTAATAAGTCAGAAATTTTCCTTATTTTGGGGCAAAAAAGACAGAAATTTCCTTTGTTTTGGGGGAAAAAGAAAGAAATTCCACTTATTTAAAGGCAAAAAAGCAGAAATTCACCTTATTTTGGAGCAAAATTGCAGAAATTTTCCTTTTTTATGGCAAAAGTTATGCATTCTTTTTATTTTCGGGCAAAAAGGCAGAAATTCCCCGTATTTTGAAGCAAAATTGCAGAAATTCCCCTAACTGTGGGGCAAAAAGAAAGAAATTTCCTATATGTTGGGGCAAAAAGACAAAAATCCTCCATATTTTGGGGCAAAACTCAGAAATTCCACTTATTTAGGCAAAGTTCCAGAAATTACCTTTATTTTGAGGCAAAATTGCAGAAATTTCACTTACTTTGGGGCAAAATTGCAGAAATTTCACTTATTTCAGGGAAAAAAAACAGAAATTTTCGTATTTTGTGGCAATAAGGCAGAAATTTCTTTTATTTTGGTACAAAATTGCAGAAATTTTTCTTATTTTGGGCAAAAAGGCAGAAATTCCCCTTATTTTGAGGTAAAAAGGCTGAAATTCCCCTTATTTGGGGGCAAAAAGGCAGAAATTTCCCTTATTTTGGGGCAAAATTGCAGAAATTTCACTTATTTCAGGGTAATAAGTCAGAAATTTTCCTTATTTTGGGGCAAAAAATACAGAAATTCCCTTTGTTTTGGGGGAGAAAGACAGAAATTCCACTTATTTAGAGGCAAAAACCAGAAATTCCCCTTATTTTGGAGCAAAAATGAAAAAATTTCTTTTTTTATGGCAAAAAGGTATGCATTCTTCTTATTTTCGGACAAAAAGGCAGAAATTCCCCGTATTTTAGAGCAAAATTGCAGAAATTCCCCTAATTGTGGGGAAAAAAGGCAGAAATTCCCTATATGTTGGGGCAAAAAGACAGAAATTCTTCTTATTTTAGGGAAAAATTCAGAAATTTAACTTATTTTGAGGCAAAATTGCAGAAATTTCATTTATTTCAGAAAAAAAGCAGAAATTTTCTTATTTTGGGGCAAAAAGTCAGAAATTTCTTTTATTTTGGTACAATATTGCAGAAATTTTTCTTAATGTGGGGCAAAAAGGCAGAAATTTCCCATATTTTTGGGCAAAAATTCAGAAATTCTCCATATTTTGAGGTAAAAAGGCTGAAATTTCCCTTATTTGAGGTCAAAAAGGCAGAAATTTCTCTTAATTTGGGGAAAAATTTTAGAAATTTCCCTTATTTTGGGGCAAAATTGCAGAAATTTCACTTATTTTGTGGCAAAATTGCAGAAATTTCACTTATTTCAGGGAAAAAAGGCAGAAATTTTCCTTATTTTTGGGCAAAAAAACAGAAATTCTTAATATTCAATGGCCAAAATGCAGAAATTCCCCTTATTTTGAGGTAAAAAGGCTGAAATTCCCATTATTTGGGGGCAAAAAGGCAGAAATTTCCCTTATTTTGGGGCAAAATTGCAGAAATTTCACTTATTTCAGGGTAATAAGTCAGAAATTCTCCTTATTTTGGGGCAAAAAAGACAGAAATTCCCTTTGTTTTGGGGGAAATAGACAGAAATTCCACATATTTAGAGGCAAAAAAGCAGAAATTCCCCTATTTGTAGGGCAAAAAGGCAGAAAATCCCTATATGTTGGGGCAAAAAGACAGAAATTCTCCTCATTTTGGGGCAAAACTCAGAAATTCCATGTATTTTGTGCAAAATTGTAGAAATTTCACTTATTTCAGGGTAATAAGTCAGAAATTTTCCTTATTTTGGGGCAAAAAACAGAGATTCCCTTTGTTTTGGGTGAAAAAGACAGAAATTCCACTTATTTAGAGGAAAAAAAAGCAGAAATTCCCTTTATTTTAAAGCAAAAATGGAGAAATTTCCCATTTTTCTGGCAAAAAGGTAATCATTCTTCTTATATTCGGGCAAAAAGGCAGAAATACCCTGTATTTTGGAGCAAAATTGCAGAAATTCCCCTAATTGTGGGGCAAAAAGGCAGAAATTCCCTATATGTTGGGGCGTAAAGACAGAAATTCTCCTTATTTTTGCGCAAAACTCAGAAATTCCACTTATTTTCAGGCAAAATTCCAGAAATTTCCCTTATTTGGGGGCAAAATTGCAGAAATTTCACTTATTTTGGGGCAAAATTGCAGAAATTTCACTTATTTCAGAAAAAAAGCAGAAATTTTCTTATATTGGGGCAAAAAGGCTGAAATTTCTTTTATTTTGGTACAGAATGGCAGAAATTTTTCTTATTTCAGAGCAAAAAGGCAGAAATTTCCCATATTTTGGGTCAAAAATGCAGAAAGTCTTCATATTTTGAGGTAAAAAGGCTGAAATTCCCCTGATTTGGAGGCAAAAAGGCAGAAATTTCTCTTATTTCGAGGCAAAATTGCAGAAATTTCACTTATTTCAGAAAAAAAGCAGAAATTTTCTTATATTGGGGCAAAAAGGCTGCAATTTCTTTTATTTTGGTACAGAATTGCAGAAATTTTTCTAATTTTGGGGCAAAAAGGCAGAAATTTCCCATATTTTGGGTCAAAAATCCAGAAAGTCCCCTTATTTTGAGGTTAAAAGTCTGAAATTCCCCTTATTTCGTGGCAAAAATACAGAAATTTCTCTTATGTTGGGGCAAAATTGCAGAAATTTCATTTATTTCAGAAAAAAAAGTAGAAATTTTCTTATTTTGGGGCAAAAAGGCAGAAATTTTTTTATTTTGGTACAAAATTGCAGAAATTTTTCTTATTTTGGGGCCAAAAGGCAGAAATATCCCATATTTTGGGGAAAAAAAATGCAGAAATTACCCTTATTTTGATGTAAAAAGGCTGAAATTCCCCTTATTTGGGGGCAAAAAGGCAGAAATTTCTTTTATATTGGGGCATAATTGCAGAAATTTCACTTACTTCAGGGTAATAAGTCAGAAATTTTCCTTATTTTGGGGCAAAAAAGACAGAAATTCCCTTTGTTTTGGGGGAAAAAGACAGAAAGTCCACTTTTTTAGAGGCAAAAAAGCAGAAATTCCCCTTATTTTGGAGCAAAATTGCAGAAATTTTCCTTTTTTATGGCAAAAAGGTATGCATTCTTCTTATTTTCGGGCAAAAAGGCAGAAATTCCCCGTAATTTGAAGCAAAATTGCAGAAATTCCCCTAATTGTAGGGCAAAAAGGAAGAAATTTCCTATATGTTGGGGCAAAAAGACAAAAATCCTCCTTATTTTGGGGCAAATTCAGAAATTCCACTTATTTAGGGCAAAGTTCCAGAAATTACCTTTATTTTGAGGCAAAATTGCAGAAATTTCACTTATTTAGGGGCAAAATTGCAGAAATTTCACTTATTTCAGGGAAAAAAACAGAAATTTTCATATTTTGTGGCAATAAGGCAGAAATTGCTTTTATTTTGGTACAAAATTGCAGAAATTTTTCTTATTTTGGGCAAAAAGGCAGAAATTCCTCTTATTTTGAGGTAAAAAGGCTGAAATTTTCCTTATTTGGGGGAAAAAAGGCAGATATTTCCCTTATTTTGGGGCAAAATTGCAGAAATTTCACTTATTTCAGGGTAATAAGTCAGAAATTTTCCTTATTTTGGGGCAAAAAATACAGAAATTCCCTTTGTTTTGGGGGAGAAAGACAGAAATTTCACTTATTTAGAGGCAAAAACCAGAAATTCCCCTTATTTTGGAGCAAAAATGAAGAAATTTCTTTTTTTATGGCAAAAAGGTATGCATTCTTCTTATTTTCGGACAAAAAGGTAGAAATTCCCCGTATTTTGGAGCAAAATTGCAGAAATTCCCCCAATTGTTGGGAAAAAAGGCAGAAATTCCCTATATGTTGGGGCAAAAAGACAGAAATTCTTCTTATTTTAGGGAAAAATTCAGAAATTTAACTTATTTTGAGGCAAAATTGCAGAAATTTCATTTATTTCAGAAAAAAAGCAGAAATTTTCTTATTTTGGGGCAAAAAGGCAGAAATTTCTTTTATTTTGGTACAAAATTGCAGAAATTTTTCTTAATTTGGGGCAAAAAGGCAGAAATTTCCCATATTTTTGGGCAAAAATTCAGAAATTCTCCATATTTTGAGGTAAAAAGGCTGAAATTTCCCTTATTTGAGGTCAAAAAGGCAGAAATTTCTATTAATTTGGGGCAAAATTTTAGAAATTTCCCTTATTTTGGGGCAAAATTGCAGAAATTTCACTTATTTTGGGGCAAAATTGCAGAAATTTCACTTATTTCAGGGAAAAAAGGCAGAAATTTTCCTTATTTTTGGGCAAAAAAACAGAAATTCCTAATATTCTATGGCAAAAATGCAGAAATTCCCCTTATTTTCAGGTAAAAAGGCTGAAATTCCCCTTATTTGGGGGCAAAAAGGCAGAAATTTCCCTTATTTTGGGGCAAAATTGCAGAAATTTCACTTATTTCAGGGTAATAAGTCAGAAATTTTCCTTATTTTGGGGCAAAAAAGACAGAAATTCTCTTTGTTTTGGGGGAAAAAGACAGAAATTCCACATATTTAGAGGCAAAAAAGCAGAAATTCCCTTATTTGTAGGGCAAAATGGCAGAAATTCCCTATATGTTGGGGCAAAAAGACAGAAATTCTCCTCATTTTGGGGCAAAACTCAGAAATTCCATGTATTTTGTGCAAAATTTTAGAAATTTCACTTATTTCAGGGAAAAAAAGCAGAAATTTTCTTATTTTGGGGCAAAAAGGCAAAAATTTCTTTTATTTTTTTACAAAATTGTAGAAATTTTTCTTATTTTGGGGCAAAAAGGCAGAAATTTCCCATATTTTGGGACAAAATTCAGAAATTTTCCTTATTTTGAGGTAAAAATCCTGAAATTCCCCATATTTGGGGGCAAAAGGGCAGAAATTTCTCTTATTTTGGGGCAAAATTGCAAAAATTTCACTTATTTCAGGGTAATAAGACAGAAATATTCCTTATTTTGGGGCAAAAAATACAGAAATTCTCTTTTTTTTTTGGGGAAAAAGACAGAAATTCTATTTATTTAGAGGCAAAAAAGCAGAAATTCCCGTTATTTTGGAGCGAAAAAGAGGAAATTTCCTTTTTTTATGGCAAAAAGGTGTGCATTTTTCTTATTTTCAGGCAAAAAGGCAGGAATTTCTCGTAATTTGGAGTAAAATTGCAGAAATTCCCTTAATTGTGGGGCAAAAAGGCAAAAATTCCCTAAAAGTTGGGGCAAAAAGACAGAAATTCTCCTTATTTGGACAAAACTCAGAAATTCCACATATTTTGGGGCAAAATTCCAAAAATTTCCCTTATTTTGGGGCAAAATTGCAGAAATTTCACTTATTTTGGGGCAAAATTTCAGAAATTTAACTTATTGCAGGGAAAAAAGCAGAAATTTTCTTATTTTGGGGGAAAAGGCAGAAATTTCCCATATTTTGGGGCAAAAATGCAGAAATTCTCCTTATTTTGAGGTAAAAAGGCTGAAATTCCCCTTACTTGGGGGCAAAAATGCAGAAATTTCCCTTATTTTGGGGCAAAATTGCAGAAATTTCACTTATTTCAGGGTAATAAGTCAGAAATTTTCCTTATTTTGGGGCAAAAAATACAGAAATTCCCTTTTTTGGGGGGGAAAAAGACAGAAATTCCACTTATTTGGAGGCAAAAATGGAGAAATTCCCTTTATTTTGGAGCAAAAATGAAGAAATTTCCCTTTTTTATGGCAAAAAGGTATGCATTCTTCTTATTTTTGGACAAAAAGGCAGAAATTCCCCGTATTTTGGAGCAAAAGTGAAGAAATTCCTCTAAATGTGGGGCAAAAAGGCAGAAATTCTCTATATGTTGGGGCAAAAAGACAGAAATTCTCGTTATTTTGGGGAAAAACTCAGAAATTTCACTTATTTTGGGGCAAAATTGCAGAAATTTCATTTATTTCAGAAAAAAAGCAGAAATTTTCTTATTTTGGGGCAAAAAGGGAGAAATTTCTTTTATTTTGGTACAAAATTGCAGAAATTTTTCTTAATTTGGGGCAAAAAGGCAGAAATTTTTCATATTTTTGGGCAAAAATTCAGAAATTCTCCATATTTTGAGGTAAAAAGGCTGAAATTTCCCTTATTTGAGGTCAAAAAGGCAAAAATTTCTCGTAATTTGGGGCAAAATTTTAGAATTTTCCCTTATTTTAGGGCAAAATTGCAGAAATTTCACTTATTTTGGGGCAAAATTGCAGAAATTTCACTTATTTCAGGGAAAAAAGGCAGAAATTTTCCTTATTTTTGGGCAAAAAAACAGAAATTCCTAATATTCTATGGCAAAAATGCAGAAATTCCTATTATTTTGAGGTAAAAAGGCTGAAATTCCCCTTATTTGGGGGCAAAAAGGCAGAAATTTCCCTTATTTTGGGGAAAAATTGCAGAAATTTCACTTATTTCAGGGTAATAAGTCAGAAATTCTCCTTATTTTGGGGCAAAAAAGACAGAAATTTCCTTTGTTTTGGGGGAAAAAGAGAGAAATTCCACATATTTAGAGGCAAAAAAGCATCAATTCCCCTATTTGTAGGGCAAAAAGGCAGAAATTCCCTATATGTTGGGGCAAAAAGACAGAAATTCTCCTCATTTTGGGGCAAAACTCAGAAATTCCATGTATTTTGTGCAAAATTTTAGAAATTTCACTTATTTCAGGGAAAAAAAGCAGAAATTTTCTTATTTTGGGGCAATAAAGGCAAAAATTTCTTTTATTTTTTTACAAAATTGCAGAAATTTTTCTTATTTTGGGGCAAAAAGGCAGAAATTTCCCATATTTTGGGGCAAAATTCAGAAATTTTCCTTATTTTGAGGTAAAAATCCTGAAATTCCCCATATTTGGGGGCAAAAAGGCAGAAATTTCTCTTATTTTGGGGCAAAATTGCAGAAATTTCACTTATTTCAGGGTAATAAGACAGAAATATTCCTTATTTTGGGGCAAAAAATACAGAAATTTTCTTTTTTGGGGGGAAAAAGACAGAAATTCTATTTATTTAGAGGCAAAAAAGCAGAAATTCCCCTTATTTTGGAGCGAAAAAGAGGAAATTTCCTTTTTTTATGGCAAAAAGGTGTGCATTCTTCTTATTTTCGGGCAAAAAGGCAGGAATTCCTCGTAATTTGGAGTAAAATTGCAGAAATTCCCTTAATTGTGGGGCAAAAAGGCAAAAATTCCCTAAAAGTTGGGGTAAAAAGACAGAAATTCTCCTTATTTGGACAAAACTCAGAAATTCCACTTATTTTGGGGCAAAATTTCAGAAATTTAACTTATTGCAGGGAAAAAAGCAGAAATTTTCTTATTTTGGGGGAAAAGGCAGAAATTTCCCATATTTTGGGGCAAAAATGCAGAAATTCTTCTTATTTTGAGGTAAAAAGGCTGAAATTCCCCTTACTTGGGGGCAAAAATGCAGAAATTTCCCTTATTTTGGGGCAAAATTGCAGAAATTTCACTTATTTCAGGGTAATAAGTCAGAAATTTTCCTTATTTTGGGGCACAAAATACAGAAATTCCCTTTTTTGGGGGGGAAAAAGACAGAAATTCCACTTATTTAGAGGCAAAAATGGAGAAATCCCCTTTATTTTGGAGCAAAAATGAAGAAATTTCCCTTTTTTATGGCAAAAAGTTATGCATTCTTCTAATTTTTGGACAAAAAGGCAGAAATTCCCTGTATTTTGGAGCAAAAGTGAAGAAATTCCTCTAAATGTGGGGCAAAAAGGCAGAAATTCCCTATATGTTGGGGCAAAAAGACAGAAATTCTCGTTATTTTGGGGAAAAACTCAGAAATTTCACTTATTTTGGGGCAAAATTGCAGAAATTTCACTTATTTCAGAAAAAAAGCAGAAATTTTCTTTTATTAGGGCAAAAAGGCTGAAATTTATTTTATTTTGGTACAGAATTGCAGAAATTTTTCTTATTTCGGAGCAAAAAGGCAGAAATTTCCCATATTTTGGGTCAAAAATGCAGAAAGTCTTCATATTTTGAGGTAAAAAGGCTAAAATTCCCCTGATTTGGAGGCAAAAAGGCAGAAATTTCACTTATTTTGAGGCAAAATTGCAGAAATTTCACTTATTTCAGAAAAAAAGCAGAAATTTTCTTATATTGGGGCAAAAAGGCTGAAATTTCTTTTATTTTGGTACAGAATTGCAGAAATTTTTCTTATTTTGGGGCAAAAAGGCAGAAATTTCCCATATTTTGGGTCAAAAATGCAGAAAGTCCCCTTATTTTGAGGTTAAAAGGCTAAAATTCCCCTTATTTCGGGGCAAAAAGGCAGAAATTTCTCTTATGTTGGGGCAAAATTGCAGAAATTACACTTATTTCAGGGTAATAAGTCAGAAATTTTTCTTATTTTGGGGCAAAAAGACAGAAATTCCCTTTGTTTTGGGGGAAAAAGACAGAAATTCCACTTATTTAGAGGCAAAAGCAGTAATTCCTCTTATTTTGGACCAAAATTGTAGAAATTTTCCTTTTTTATGGCAAAAAGGTATGCATTCTTTTTATTTTCGGGCAAAAAGGCAGAAATTCCCCGTAATTTGAAGCAAAATTGCAGCAATTCCCCTAATTGTGGGGCAAAAAGGAAGAAATTTCCTATATGTTGGGGCAAAAAAACAAAAATTCTCCTTATTTTGGGGCAAAACTCAGAAATTTCACTTATTTTGAAGCAAAATTCTAGAAATTTCCTTTATTTTGAGGCAAAATTGCAGAAATTTCACTTATTTTGAGGCAAAATTGCAGAAATTTCACTTATTTCAGGGAAAAAAGGCAGAAATTTTCCTTATTTTTGGGCAAAAAAACAGAAATTCCTAATATTCTATGGCAAAAATGCAGAAATTCCCCTTATTTTGAGGTAAAAAGGATGAAATTCCCCTTATTTGGGTCAAAAAGGCAGAAATTTCCCTTATTTTGGGGCAAAATTGCAGAAATTTCACTTATTTCAGGGTAATAAGTCAGAAATTTTCCTTATTTTGGGGCAAAAAAGACAGAAATACCCTTTGTTTTGGGGGAAAAAGACAGAAATTCCACATATTTAGAGGCAAAAAAGCAGAAATTCCCCTATTTGTAGGGCAAAAAGGCAGAAATTCCCTATATGTTGGGGCAAAAAGACAGAAATTCCCCTCATTTTGGGGCAAAACTCAGAAATTCCATGTATTTTGTGCAAAATTTTAGAAATTTCACTTATTTCAGGGTAATAAGTCAGAAATTTTCCTTATTTTGAGGCAAAAAACAGAAATTCCTTTTGTTTTGGGGGAAAAAGACAGAAATTCCACTTATTTAGAGGCAAAAAAGCAGAAATTCCCTTTATTTTAAAGCAAAAATGGAGAAATTTCCCATTTTTCTGGCAAAAAGGTAATCATTCTTCTTATATTCGGGCAAAAAGGCAGAAATACCCCGTATTTTGGAGCAAAATTGCAGAAATTCCCCTAATTGTGGGGCAAAAAGGCAGAAATTCCCTATATGTTGGGGCGTAAAGACAGAAATTCTCCTTATTTTTGCACAAAACTCAGAAATTCCACTTATTTTCAGGCAAAATTCCAGAAATTTCCCTTATTTGGGGGCAAAATTGCAGAAATTTCACTTATTTTGGGGCAAAATTGCAGAAATTTCACTTATTTCAGAAAAAAGCAGAAATTTTCTTATATTGGGGCAAAAAGGCTGAAATTTATTTTATTTTGGTACAGAATTGCAGAAATTTTTCTTATTTCAGAGCAAAAAGGCAGAAATTTCCCATATTTTGGGTCAAAAATGCAGAAAGTCTTCATATTTTGAGGTAAAAAGGCTGAAATTCCCCTGATTTGGGGGCAAAAAGGCAGAAATTTCTCTTATTTTGAGGCAAAATTGCAGAAATTTCACTTATTTCAGAAAAAAAGCAGAAATTTTCTTATATTGGGGCAAAAAGGCTGAAATTTATTTTATTTTGGTACAGAATTGCAGAAATTTTTGTTATTTTGGGGCAAAAAGGCAGAAATTTCCCATATTTTGGGTCAACAATGCAGAAAGTCCCCTTATTTTGAGGTTAAAAGTCTGAAATTCCCCTTATATCGTGGCAAAAAGGCAGAAATTTCTCTTATGTTGGGGCAAAATTGCAGAAATTTCATTTATTTCAGAAAAAAAAGTAGAAATTTTCTTATTTTGGGGCAAAAAGGCAGAAATTTTTTTATTTTGGTACAAAATTGCAGAAATTATTCTTATTTTGGGGCCAAAAGGCAGAAATTTCCCATATTTTGGGGAAAAATGCAGAAATTACCCTTATTTTGAGGTAAAAAGGCTGAAATTCCCCTTATTTGGGGGCAAAAAGGCAGAAATTTCTTTTATATTGGGGCATAATTGCAGAAATTTCACTTACTTCAGGGTAATAAGTCAGAAATTTTCCTTATTTGGGGGCAAAAAAGACAGAAATTCCCTTTGTTTTGGGGGAAAAAGACAGAAATTCCACTTATTTAGAGGCAAAAAAGCAGAAATTCCCCTTATTTTGGAGCAAAATTGCAGAAATTTTCCTTTTTTATGGCAAAAAGGTATGCATTCTTCTTATTTTCGGGCAAAAAGGCAGAAATTCCCCGTATTTTGAAGCAAAATTGCAGAAATTCCCCTAATTGTGGGGCAAAAAGAAGAAATTTCCTATATGTTGGGGCAAAAAGACAAAAATCCACCTTATTTTGGGGCAGAACTCAGAAATTCCACTTATTTAGGGCAAAGTTCCAGAAATTACCTTTATTTTGAGGCAAAATTGCAGAAATTTCACTTATTTTGGGGCAAAATTGCAGAAATTTCACTTATTTCAGGGAAAAAAACAGAAATTTTCATATTTTGTGGCAATAAGGCAGAAATTTCTTTTATTTTGGTACAAAATTGCAGAAATTTTTTTTTTATTTTGGGCAAAAAGGCAGAAATTCCCCTTATTTTGAGGTAAAAAGGCTGAAATTCCCCTTATTTAAGGCCAAAAAGGGAGAAATTTCCCTTATTTTGGGGCAAAATTGCAGAAATTTCACTTATTTCAGGGTAATAAGTCAGAAATTTTCATTATTTTGAGGCAAAAAATACAGAAATTCTCTTTGTTTTGGGGGAGAAAGACAGAAATTCCACATATTTAGAGGCAAAAACCAGAAATTCCCCTTATTTTGGAGCAAAAATGAAGAAATTTCATTTTTATGGCAAAGAGGTATGCATTCTTCTTATTTTCGGACAAAAAGGCAGAAATTCCCCGTATTTTGGAGCAAAATTACAGAAATTCTCCTAATTGTGAGGAAAAAAGGCAGAAATTCCCTATATGTTGGGGCAAAAAGACAGAAATTCTTCTTATTTTAGGGAAAAAATCAGAAATTTAACTTATTTTGAAGCAAAATTGCAGAAATATCATTTATTTAAGAAAAAAAGCAGAAATTTTCTTATTTTGGGGCAAAAAGGCAGAAATTTATTTTGGTACAAAATTGCAGAAATTTTTCTTAATTTGGGGCAAAAAGGCAGAAATTTCCCATATTTTTGGGCAAAAATTCAGAAATTCTCTATATTTTGAGGTAAAAAGGCTGAAATTTCCCTTATTTGAGGTCAAAAAGGCAGAAATTTCTCTTAATTTGGGGCAAAATTTTAGAAATTTCCCTTATTTTGGGGCAAAATTGCAGAAATTTCACTTATTTTATGGCAAAATTGCAGAAATTTCACTTATTTTGGGGCAAAATTGCAGAAATTTCACTTATTTCAGGGAAAAAAGGCAGAAATTTTCCTTATTTTTGGGCAAAAAAACAGAAATTCCTAATATTCTATGGCAAAAATGCAGAATTTCCCCTTATTTTGAGGTAAAAAGGCTGAAATTCCCCTTATTTGGGGGCAAAAAGGCAGAAATTTCCCTTATTTTGGGGCAAAATTGCAGAAATTTTACTTATTTCAGGGTAATAAGTCAGAAATTTTCCTTATTTTGGGGCAAAAAAGACAGAAATTCCCTTTGTTTGGGGGAAAAAGACAGAAATTCCACATATTTAGAGGCAAAAAAGCAGAAATTCCCCTATTTGTAGGGCAAAAAGGCAGAAATTCTCTATATGTTGGGGCAAAAAGACAGAAATTCTCCTCATTTTGGGGCAAAACTCAGAAATTCCATGTATTTTGTGCAAAATTTTAGAAATTTCACTTATTTCAGGGTAATAAGTCAGAAATTTTCCTTATTTTGGGGCAAAAAACAGAAATTCCCTTTGTTTTGGGGGGAAAAGACAGAAATTCCACTTATTTAGAGGCAAAAAAGCAGAAATTCCCTTTATTTTAAAGCAAAAATGGAGAAATTTCCCATTTTTGTGGCAAAAAGGTAATCATTCTTCTTATATTCGGGCAAAAAGGCAGAAATACCCCATATTTTGGAGCAAAATTGCAGAAATTCCCCTAATTGTGGGGCAAAAAGGCAGAAATTTCCTATATGTTGGGGCATAAAGACAGAAATTCTCCATATTTTTGCGCAAAACTCAGAAATTCCACTTATTTTCAGGCAAAATTCCAGAAATTTCCCTTATTTGGGGCCAAAATTGCAGAAATTTCACTTATTTTGGGGCAAAATTGCAGAAATTTCACTTATTTCAGAAAAAAAAATGAGAAATTTTTTTTATTTTGGGGCAAAAAGGCAGAAATTTCTCTTATTTTGGTACAAAATGGCAGAAATTTTTCTTATTTTGGGGCAAAAAGGCAGAAATTTCCCATATTTTGGGTCAAAAATGCAGAAAGTCTTTATATTTTGAGGTAAAAAGGCTGAAATTCCCCTGATTTGGGGGCAAAAACACAGAAATTTCCCTTATTTTGAGGCAAAATTGCAGAAATATCATTTATTTCAAAAAAAAAGCAGAAATTTTCTTATATTGGGGCAAAAGGCAGAAATTTCTTTTATTTTGGTACAGAATTGCAGAAATTTTTCTTATTTTGGGGGCAAAAAGGCAGAAATTTCCTATATTTTGGGTCAAAAATGCAGAAAGTCCCCTTATTTTGAGGTTAAAAGTCTCAAATTCCCCTTATTTTGTGGCAAAAAGGCAGAAATTTCTCTTATGTTGGGGCAAAATTGCAGAAATTTCATTTATTTCAGAAAAAAAAGTAGAAATTTTCTTATTTTGGAGCAAAAAGTCAGAAATTTTTTTATTTTGGTACAAAATTGCAGAAATTTTTCTTATTTTGGGGCCAAAAGGCAGAAATTTCCCATATTTTGGGGAAAAAATGCAGAAATTACCCTTATTTTGAGGTAAAAAGGCTGAAATTCCCCTTATTTGGGGGCAAAAAGGCAGAAATTTCTTTTATATTGGGGCATAATTGCAGAAATTTCACTTACTTCAGGGTAATAAGTCAGAAATTTTCCTTATTTTGGGGCAAAAAAGACAGAAATTCCCTTTGTTTTTGGGGAAAAAGACAGAAATTCCACTTATTTAGAGGCAAAAAAGCAGAAATTCCCCTTATTTTGGAGTAAAATTGCAGAAATTTTCCTTTTTTATCGCAAAAAGTTATGCATTCTCCTTATTTTTGGACAAAAAGGCAGAAATTCCCCGTATTTTGGAGCAAAATTGCAGCAATTCCCCTAACTGTGGGGCAAAAAGGAAGAAATTTCCTATATGTTGGGGCAAAAAGACAAAAATTCTCCTTATTTTGGGGCAAAACTCAGAAATTTCACTTATTTTGAAGCAAAATTCTAGAAATTTTCTTTATTTTGAGGCAAAATTGCAGAATTTTCACTTATTTTGAGGCAAAATTAAAGAAATTTCACTTATTTCAGGGAAAAAAGCCAGAAATTTTCCTTATTTTTGGGCAAAAAAACAGAAATTCCTAATATTCTATGGCAAAAATGCAGAAATTCCCCTTATTTTGAAGTAAAAAGGCTGAAATTCCCCTTATTTGGGTCAAAAAGGCAGAAATTTCCCTTATTTTGGGGCAAAATTGCAGAAATTTCACTTATTTCAGGGTAATAAGACAGAAATTTTCCTTATTTTGCGGCAAAAAAGACAGAAATACCCTTTGTTTTGGGGGAAAAAGACAGAAATTCCATATATTTAGAGGCAAAAAAGCAGAAATTCCCCTATTTGTAGGGCAAAAAGGCAGAAATTCCCTATATGTTGGGGCAAAAAGACAGAAATTCCCCTCATTTTGGGGCAAAACTCAGAAATTCCATGTATTTTGTGCAAAATTTTAGAAATTTCACTTATTTCAGGGTAATAAGTCAGAAATTTTCCTTATTTTGGGGCAAAAAACAGAAATTCCTTTTGTTTTGGGGGAAAAAGACAGAAATTCCACTTATTTAGAGGCAAAAAAGCAGAAATTCCTTTTATTTTAAAGCAAAAATGGAGAAATTTCCCATTTTTCTGGCAAAAAGGTAATCATTCTTCTTATATTCGGGCAAAAAGGCAGAAATACCCCGTATTTTGGAGCAAAATTGCAGAAATTCCCCTAATTGTGGGGCAAAAAGGCAGAAATTCCCTATATGTTGGGGCGTAAAGACAGAAATTCTCCTTATTTTTGCGCAAAACTCAGAAATTCCACTTATTTTCAGGCAAAATTCCAGAAATTTCCCTTATTTGGGGGCAAAATTGCAGAAATTTCACTTATTTTGGGGCAAAATTGCAGAAATTTCACTTATTTCAGAAAAAAGCAGAAATTTTCTTATATTGGGGCAAAAAGGCTGAAAGTTATTTTATTTTGGTACAGAATTGCAGAAATTTTTCTTATTTCGGAGCAAAAAGGCAGAAATTTCCTATATTTTGGGTCAAAAATGCAGAAAGTCTTCATATTTTGAGGTAAAAAGGCTGAAATTCCCCTGATTTGGGGGCAAAAAGGCAGAAATTTCTCTTATTTGAGGCAAAATTGCAGAAATTTCACTTATTTCAGAAAAAAAGCAGAAATTTTCTTATATTGGGGTAAAAAGGCTGAAATTTCTTTTATTTTGGTACAGAATTGCAGAAATTTTTGTTATTTTGGGGCAAAAAGGCAGAAATTTCCCATATTTTGGGTCAACAATGCAGAAAGTCCCCTTATTTTGAGGTTAAAAATCTGAAATTCCCCTTATTTCGTGGCAAAAAGGCAGAAATTTCTCTTATGTTGGGGCAAAATTGCAGAAATTTCATTTATTTCAGAAAAAAAAGTAGAAATTTTCTTATTTTGGGGCAAAAAGGCAGAAATTTTTTTATTTTGGTACAAAATTTCAGAAATTTTTCTTATTTTGGGGCCAAAAGGCAGAAATTTCCCATATTTTGGGGAAAAAATGCAAAATTACCCTTATTTTGAGGTAAAAAGGCTGAAATTCCCCTTATTTGGGGGCAAAAAGGCAGAAATTTCTTTTATATTGGGGCATAATTGCAGAAATTTCACTTACTTCAGGGTAATAAGTCAGAAATTTTCCTTATTTTGGGGCAAAAAAGACAGAAATTCCCTTTGTTTTGGGGGAAAAAGACAGAAATTCCACTTATTTAGAGGCAAAAATGCAGAAATTCCCATTATTTTGGAGCAAAATTGCAGAAATTTTCCTTTTTTATGGCAAAAAGGTATGCATTCTTCTTATTTTCGGGCAAAAAGGCAGAAATTCCCCGTATTTTGAAGCAAAATTGCAGAAATTCCCCTAATTGTAGGGCAAAAACGAAGAAATTTCTTATATGTTGGGGCAAAAAGACAAAAATACTCCTTATTTTGGGGCAAAACTCAGAAATTCCACTTATTTAGGGCAAAGTTCCAGAAATTACCTTTATTTTGAGGCAAAATTGCAGAAATTTCACTAATTTTGGGGCAAAATTGCAGAAATTTCACTTATTTCAGGGAAAAAAACAGAAATTTTCATATTTCGTGGCAATAAGGCAGAAATTTCTTTTATTTTGGTACAAAATTGCAGAAATTTTTCTTATTTTGGGCAAAAAGGCAGAAATTCCCCTTATTTTGAGGTAAAAAGGCTGAAATTCCCCTTATTTGGGGGAAAAAAAGGCAGAAATTTCCCTTATTTTGGGGCAAAATTGCAGAAATTTCACTTATTTCAGGGTAATAAGTCAGAAATTTTCCTTATTTTTGGGCAAAAAATACAGAAATTCCCTTTTTTGGGGGAGAAAGACAGAAATTCCACTTATTTAGAGGCAAAAACCAGAAATTCCCCTTATTTTGGAGCAAAAATGAAGAAATTTCTTTTTTTTATGGCAGAAAGGTATGCATTCTTCTTATTTTCGGACAAAAAGGCAGAAATTCCCCGTATTTTGGAGCAAAATTGCAGAAATTTTTCTAATTGTCGGGAAAAAAGGCAGAAATTCCATATGTTGGGGCAAAAAGACAGAAATTCTTCTTATTTTAGGGAAAAATTCAGAAATTTAACTTATTTTGAGGCAAAATTGCAGAAATTTCATTTATTTCAGAAAAAAAGCAGAAATTTTCTTATTTTGGGACAAAAGGGCAGAAATTTCTTTTATTTTGGTACAAAATTGCAGAAATTTTTCTTAATTTGGGGCAAAAAGGCAGAAATTTCCCATATTTTTGGGCAAAAATTCAGAAATTCTCCATATTTTGAGGTAAAAAGGCTAAAATTTCCCTTATTTGAGGTCAAAAGCAGAAATTTCTCTTAATTTGGGGCAAAATTTTAGAAATTTCCCTTATTTTGGGGCAAAATTGCAGAAATTTCACTTATTTTGGGGCAAAATTGCAGAAATTTCACTTATTTCAGGGAAAAAAGGCAGAAATTTTCCTTATTTTTGGGCAAAAAACAGAAATTCCTAATATTCTATGGCAAAAATGCAGAAATTCCCCTTATTTTGAGGTAAAAAGGCTGAAATTCCCCTTATTTGGTGGCAAAAAGGTAGAAATTTCCCTTATTTTGGGGCAAAATTGCAGAAATTTCACTTATTTCAGGTTAATAAGTCAGAAATTCTCCTTATTTTGGGGCAAAAAAGACAGAAATTCCCTTTGTTTTGGTGGAAAAAGACAGAAATTCCACATATTTAGAGGCAAAAAAGCAGAAATTCCCCTATTTGTAGGGCAAAAAGGCAGAAATTCCCTATATGTTGGGGCAAAAAGACAGAAATTCTCCTCATTTGGGGGCAAAACTCAGAAATTCCATGTATTTTGTGCAAAATTTTAGAAATTTCACTTATTTCAGGGTAATAAGTCAGAAATTTTCCTTATTTTGGGGCAAAAAACAGAAATTCCCTTTGTTTTGGGGAAAAAAGACAGAAATTCCACTTATTTAGAGGCAAAAAAGCAGAAATTCCCTTTATTTTAAAGCAAAAATGGAGAAATTTCCCATTTTTGTGGCAAAAAGGTAATCATTCTTCTTATATTCGGGCAAAAAGGCAGAAATACCCTGTATTTTGGAGCAAAATTGCAGAAATTCCCCTAATTGTGGAGCAAAAAGGCAGAAATTCCCTATATGTTGGGGCGTAAAGACAGAAATTCTCCTTATTTTTGCGCAAAACTCAGAAATTCCACTTATTTTCAGGCAAAATTCCAGAAATTTCCCTTATTTGGGGGCAAAATTGCAGAAATTTCACTTATTTTGGGGCAAAATTGCAGAAATTTCACTTATTTCAGAAAAAAAGCAGAAATTTTCTTATATTGGGGCAAAAAGGCTGAAATTTATTTTATTTTGGTACAGAATTGCAGAAATTTTTCTTATTTCGGAGCAAAAAGGCAGAAATTTCCCATATTTTGGGTCAAAAATGCAGAAAGTCTTCATATTTTGAGGTAAAAAGGCTGAAATTCCCCTGATTTGGAGGCAAAAAGGCAGAAATTTTTCTTATTTTGAGGCAAAATTGCAGAAATTTCACTTATTTCAGAAAAAAAAGCAGAAATTTTCTTATATTGGGGCAAAAAGGCTGAAATTTCTTTTATTTTGGTACAGAATTGCAGAAATTTTTGTTATTTTGGGGCAAAAAGGCAGAAATTTCCCATATTTTGGGTCAACAATGCAGAAAGTCCCCTTATTTTGAGGTTAAAAGTCTGAAATTCCCCTTATTTCGTGGCAAAAAGGCAGAAATTTCTCTTATGTTGGGGCAAAATTGCAGAAATTTCATTTATTTCAGAAAAAAAAGTAGAAATTTTCTTATTTTGGGGCAAAAAGGCAGAAATTTTTTTATTTTGGTACAAAATTGCAGAAATTTTTCTTATTTTGGGGCCAAAAGGCAGAAATTTCCCATATTTTGGGGAAAAAATGCAGAAATTACCCTTATTTTGAGGTAAAAATGCTGAAATTCCCTTTTTATGGGGGCAAAAAGGCAGAAATTTCTTTTATATTGGGGCATAATTGCAGAAATTTCACTTACTTCAGGGTAATAAGTCAGAAATTTTCCTTATTTTGGGGCAAAAAAGACAGAAATTCCCTTTGTTTTGGGGGAAAAAGACAGAAATTCCACTTATTTAGAGGCAAAAAAGCAGAAATTCCCCTTATTTTGGAGCAAAATTGCAGAAATTTTCCTTTTTCATGGCAAAAAGGTATGCATTCTTCTTATTTTCGGGCAAAAAGGCAGAAATTCCCCGTATTTTGAAGCAAAATTGCAGAAATTCCCCTAATTGTAGAGCAAAAAGGAAGAAATTTCTTATATGTTGGGGCAAAAAGACAAAAATCCTCCTTATTTTGGGGCAAAACTCAGAAATTCCACTTATTTAGGGCAAAGTTCCAGAAATTACCTTTATTTTGAGGCAAAATTGCAGAAATTTCACTTATTTTGGGGCAAAATTGCAGAAATTTCACTTATTTCAGGGAAAAAAAACAGAAATTTTCATATTTTGTGGCAATAAGGCAGAAATTTCTTTTATTTTGGTACAAAATTGCAGAAATTTTTCTTATTTTGGGCAAAAAGGCAGAAATTCCCCTTATTTTGAGGTAAAAAGGCTGAAATTCCCCTTATTTGGGGGAAAAAAGGCAGAAATTTCCCTTATTTTGGGGCAAAATTGCAGAAATTTCACTTATTTCAGGGTAATAAGTCAGAAATTTTCCTTATTTTTGGGCAAAAAATACAGAAATTCCCTTTTTTGGGGGAGAAAGACAGAAATTCCACTTATTTAGAGGCAAAGACCAGAAATTCCCCTTATTTTGGAGCAAAAATGAAGAAATTTCTTTTTTTTATGGCAAAAAGGTATGCATTCTTCTTATTTTCGGACAAAAAGGCAGAAATTCTCCGTATTTTGAAGCAAAATTGCAGTAATTCCCCTAATTGTGGGGTAAAAAGGCAGAAATTCCATATGTTGGGGCAAAAAGACAGAAATTCTTCTTATTTTAGGGAAAAATTCAGAAATTTAACTTATTTTGAGGCAAAATTGCAGAAATTTCATTTATTTCAGAAAAAAGCAGAAATTTTCTTATTTTGGGGCAAAAAGGCAGAAATTTCTTTTATTTTGGTACAAAATTGCAGAAATTTTTCTTAATTTGGGGCAAAAAGGCAGAAATTTCCCATATTTTTGGGCAAAAATTCAGAAATTCTCCATATTTTGAGGTAAAAAGGCTGAAATTTCCCTTATTTGAGGTCAAAAAGGCAGAAATTTCTCTTAATTTGGGGCAAAATTTTAGAAATTTCCCTTATTTTGGGGCAAAATTGCAGAAATTTCACTTATTTTGGGGCAAAATTGCAGAAATTTCACTTATTTCAGGGAAAAAAGGCAGAAATTTTCCTTATTTTTGGGCAAAAAACAGAAATTCCTAATATTCTATGGCAAAAATGCAGAAATTCCCCTTATTTTGAGGTAAAAAGGCTGAAATTCCCCTTATTTGGTGGCAAAAAGGTAGAAATTTCCCTTATTTTGGGGCAAAATTGCAGAAATTTCACTTATTTCAGGTTAATAAGTCAGAAATTCTCCTTATTTTGGGGCAAAAAAGACAGAAATTCCCTTTGTTTTGGGGGAAAAAGACAGAAATTCCACATATTTAGAGGCAAAAAAGCAGAAATTCCCCTATTTGTAGGGCAAAAAGGCAGAAATTCCCTATAGGTTGGGGCAAAAAGACAGAAATTCTCCTCATTTGGGGGCAAAACTCAGAAATTCCATGTATTTTGTGCAAAATTTTAGAAATTTCACTTATTTCAGGGTAATAAGTCAGAAATTTTCCTTATTTTGGGGCAAAAAACAGAAATTCCCTTTGTTTTGGGGGAAAAAGACAGAAATTCCACTTATTTAGAGGCAAAAAAGCAGAAATTCCCTTTATTTTAAAGCAAAAATGGAGAAATTTCCCATTTTTCTGGCAAAAAGGTAATCATTCTTCTTATATTCGGGCAGAAAGGCAGAAATACCCTGTATTTTGGAGCAAAATTGCAGAAATTCCCCTAATTGTGGAGCAAAAAGGCAGAAATTTTCTATATGTTGGGGCGTAAAGACAGAAATTCTCCTTATTTTTGCGCAAAACTCAGAAATTCCACTTATTTTCAGGCAAAATTCCAGAAATTTCCCTTATTTGGGGGCAAAATTGCAGAAATTTCACTTATTTTGGGGCAAAATTGCAGAAATTTCACTTATTTCAGAAAAAAAGCAGAAATTTTCTTATATTGGGGCAAAAAGGCTGAAATTTATTTTATTTTGGTACAGAATTGCAGAAATTTTTCTTATTTCGGAGCAAAAAGGCAGAAATTTCCCATATTTTGGGTCAAAAATGCAGAAAGTCTTCATATTTTGAGGTAAAAAGGCTGAAATTCCCCTGATTTGGAGGTAAAAAGGCAGAAATTTCTCTTATTTTGAGGCAAAATTGCAGAAATTTCACTTATTTCAGGGTAATAAGTCAGAAATTTTCCTTATTTTTGGGCAAAAAATACAGAAATTCCCTTTTTTGGGGGAGAAAGACAGAAATTCCAATTATTTAGAGGCAAAGACCAGAAATTCCCCTTATTTTGGAGCAAAAATGAAGAAATTTCTTTTTTTTATGGCAAAAAGGTATGCATTCTTCTTATTTTCGGACAAAAAGGCAGAAATTCCCCGTATTTTGGAGCAAAATTGCAGAAATTCCCCTAATTGTGGGGAAAAAAGGCAGAAATTCCATATGTTGGGGCAAAAAGACAGAAATTCTTCTTATTTTAGGGAAAAATTCAGAAATTTAACTTATTTTGAGGCAAAATTGCAGAAATTTCATTTATTTCAGAAAAAAGCAGAAATTTTCTTATTTTGGGGCAAAAAGGCAGAAATTTCTTTTATTTTGGTACAAAATTGCAGAAATTTTTCTTAATTTGGGGCAAAAAGGCAGAAATTTCCCATATTTTTGGGCAAAAATTCAGAAATTCTCCATATTTTGAGGTAAAAAGGCTGAAATTTCCCTTATTTGAGGTCAAAAAGGCAGAAATTTCTCTTAATTTGGGGCAAAATTTTAGAAATTTCCCTTATTTTGGGGCAAAATTGCAGAAATTTCACTTATTTTGGGGCAAAATTGCAGAAATTTCACTTATTTCAGGGAAAAAAGGCAGAAATTTTCCTTATTTTTGGGCAAAAAACAGAAATTCCTAATATTCTATGGCAAAAATGCAGAAATTCCCCTTATTTTGAGGTAAAAAGGCTGAAATTCCCCTTATTTGGTGGCAAAAAGGTAGAAATTTCCCTTATTTTGGGGCAAAATTGCAGAAATTTCACTTATTTCAGGTTAATAAGTCAGAAATTCTCCTTATTTTGGGGCAAAAAAGACAGAAATTCCCTTTGTTTTGGGGGAAAAAGACAGAAATTCCACATATTTAGAGGCAAAAAAGCAGAAATTCCCCTATTTGTAGGGCAAAAAGGCAGAAATTCCCTATAGGTTGGGGCAAAAAGACAGAAATTCTCCTCATTTGGGGGCAAAACTCAGAAATTCCATGTATTTTGTGCAAAATTTTAGAAATTTCACTTATTTCAGGGTAATAAGTCAGAAATTTTCCTTATTTTGGGGCAAAAAACAGAAATTCCCTTTGTTTTGGGGGAAAAAGACAGAAATTCCACTTATTTAGAGGCAAAAAAGCAGAAATTCCCTTTATTTTAAAGCAAAAATGGAGAAATTTCCCATTTTTCTGGCAAAAAGGTAATCATTCTTCTTATATTCGGGCAGAAAGGCAGAAATACCCTGTATTTTGGAGCAAAATTGCAGAAATTCCCCTAATTGTGGAGCAAAAAGGCAGAAATTTTCTATATGTTGGGGCGTAAAGACAGAAATTCTCCTTATTTTTGCGCAAAACTCAGAAATTCCACTTATTTTCAGGCAAAATTCCAGAAATTTCCCTTATTTGGGGGCAAAATTGCAGAAATTTCACTTATTTTGGGGCAAAATTGCAGAAATTTCACTTATTTCAGAAAAAAAGCAGAAATTTTCTTATATTGGGGCAAAAAGGCTGAAATTTATTTTATTTTGGTACAGAATTGCAGAAATTTTTCTTATTTCGGAGCAAAAAGGCAGAAATTTCCCATATTTTGGGTCAAAAATGCAGAAAGTCTTCATATTTTGAGGTAAAAAGGCTGAAATTCCCCTGATTTGGAGGTAAAAAGGCAGAAATTTCTCTTATTTTGAGGCAAAATTGCAGAAATTTCACTTATTTCAGGGTAATAAGTCAGAAATTTTCCTTATTTTTGGGCAAAAAATACAGAAATTCCCTTTTTTGGGGGAGAAAGACAGAAATTCCAATTATTTAGAGGCAAAGACCAGAAATTCCCCTTATTTTGGAGCAAAAATGAAGAAATTTCTTTTTTTTATGGCAAAAAGGTATGCATTCTTCTTATTTTCGGACAAAAAGGCAGAAATTCCCCGTATTTTGGAGCAAAATTGCAGAAATTCCCCTAATTGTGGGGAAAAAAGGCAGAAATTCCATATGTTGGGGCAAAAAGACAGAAATTCTTCTTATTTTAGGGAAAAATTCAGAAATTTAACTTATTTTGAGGCAAAATTGCAGAAATTTCATTTATTTCAGAAAAAAGCAGAAATTTTCTTATTTTGGGGCAAAAAGGCAGAAATTTCTTTTATTTTGGTACAAAATTGCAGAAATTTTTCTTAATTTGGGGCAAAAAGGCAGAAATTTCCCATATTTTTGGGCAAAAATTCAGAAATTCTCCATATTTTGAGGTAAAAAGGCTGAAATTTCCCTTATTTGAGGTCAAAAAGGCAGAAATTTCTCTTAATTTGGGGCAAAATTTTAGAAATTTCCCTTATTTTGGGGCAAAATTGCAGAAATTTCACTTATTTTGGGGCAAAATTGCAGAAATTTCACTTATTTCAGGGAAAAAAGGCAGAAATTTTCCTTATTTTTGGGCAAAAAACAGAAATTCCTAATATTCTATGGCAAAAATGCAGAAATTCCCCTTATTTTGAGGTAAAAAGGCTGAAATTCCCCTTATTTGGTGGCAAAAAGGTAGAAATTTCCCTTATTTTGGGGCAAAATTGCAGAAATTTCACTTATTTCAGGTTAATAAGTCAGAAATTCTCCTTATTTTGGAGCAAAAAAGACAGAAATTCCCTTTGTTTTGGGGGAAAAAGACAGAAATTCCACATATTTAGAGGCAAAAAAGCAGAAATTCCCCTATTTGTAGGGCAAAAAGGCAGAAATTCCCTATAGGTTGGGGCAAAAAGACAGAAATTCTCCTCATTTGGGGGCAAAACTCAGAAATTCCATGTATTTTGTGCAAAATTTTAGAAATTTCACTTATTTCAGGGTAATAAGTCAGAAATTTTCCTTATTTTGGGGCAAAAAACAGAAATTCCCTTTGTTTTGGGGGAAAAAGACAGAAATTCCACTTATTTAGAGGCAAAAAAGCAGAAATTCCCTTTATTTTAAAGCAAAAATGGAGAAATTTCCCATTTTTCTGGCAAAAAGGTAATCATTCTTCTTATATTCGGGCAGAAAGGCAGAAATACCCTGTATTTTGGAGCAAAATTGCAGAAATTCCCCTAATTGTGGAGCAAAAAGGCAGAAATTTTCTATATGTTGGGGCGTAAAGACAGAAATTCTCCTTATTTTTGCGCAAAACTCAGAAATTCCACTTATTTTCAGGCAAAATTCCAGAAATTTCCCTTATTTGGGGGCAAAATTGCAGAAATTTCACTTATTTTGGGGCAAAATTGCAGAAATTTCACTTATTTCAGAAAAAAAGCAGAAATTTTCTTATATTGGGGCAAAAAGGCTGAAATTTCTTTTATTTTGGTACAGAATTGCAGAAATTTTTCTTATTTTGGGGCAAAAAGGCAGAAATTTCCCATATTTTGGGTCAACAATGCAGAAAGTCCCATTATTTTGAGGTTAAAAGTCTGAAATTCCCCTTATTTCGTGGCAAAAGGCAGAAATTTCTCTTATGTTGGGGCAAAATTGCAGAAATTTCATTTATTTCAGAAAAAAAAGTAGAAATTTTCTTATTTTGGGGCAAAAAGGCAGAAATTTTTTTATTTTGGTACAAAATTGCAGAAATTTTTCTTATTTTGGGGCCAAAAGGCAGAAATTTCCCATATTTTGGGGAAAAAATGCAAAAATTACCCATATTTTGAGGTAAAAAGGCTGAAATTCCTCTTATTTGGGGGCAAAAAGGCAGAAATTTCTTTTATATTGGGGCATAATTGCAGAAATTTCACTTACTTCAGGGTAATAAGTCAGAAATTTTCCTTATTTTGGGGCAAAAAAGACAGAAATTCCCTTTGTTTTGGGGGAAAAAGACAGAAATTCCACTTATTTAGAGGCAAAAAAGCAGAAATTCCCCTTATTTTGGAGCAAAATTGCAGAAATTTTCCTTTTTTATGGCAAAAAGGTATGCATTCTTCTTATTTTCGGGCACAAAGGCAGAAATTCCCCGTATTTTGAAGCAAAATTGCAGAAATTCCCCTAATTGTAGGGCAAAAAGGAAGAAATTTCTTATATGTTGGGGCAAAAAGACAAAAATCCTCCTTATTTTGGGGCAAAACTCAGAATTTCCACTTATTTAGGGCAAAGTTCCAGAAATTACCTTTATTTTGAGGCAAAATTGCAGAAATTTCACTTATTTTGGGGCAAAATTGCAGAAATTTCACTTATTTCAGGGAAAAAAACAGAAATTTTCATATTTTGTGGCAATAAGGCAGAAATTTCTTTTATTTTGGTACAAAATTGCAGAAATTTTTCTTATTTTGGGCAAAAAGGCAGAAATTCCCCTTATTTTGAGGTAAAAAGGCTGAAATTCCCCTTATTTGGGGGAAAAAAGGCAGAAATTTCCCTTATTTTGGGGCAAAATTGCAGAAATTTCACTTATTTCAGGGTAATAAGTAAGAAATTTTCCTTATTTTTGGGCAAAAAATACAGAAATTCCCTTTTTTGGGGGAGAAAGACAGAAATTCCACTTATTTAGAGGCAAAAACCAGAAATTCCCCTTATTTTGGAGCAAAAATGAAGAAATTTCTTTTTTTTATGGCAAAAAGGTATGCATTCTTCTTATTTTCGGACAAAAAGGCAGAAATTCCCCGTATTTTGGAGCAAAATTGCAGAAATTCCCCTAATTGTGGGGAAAAAAGGCAGAAATTCCCTATATGTTGGGGCAAAAAGACAGAAATTCTTCTTATTTTAGGGAAAAATTCAGAAATTTAACTTATTTTGAGGCAAAATTGCAGAAATTTCATTTATTTCAGAAAAAAAGCAGAAATTTTTATATTTTGGGGCAAAAAGGCAGAAATTTCTTTTATTTTGGTACAAAATTGCAGAAATTTTTCTTAATTTGGGGCAAAAAGGCAGAAATTTCCCATATTTTTGGGCAAAAATTCAGAAATTCTCCATATTTTGAGGTAAAAAGGCTGAAATTTCCCTTATTTGAGGTCAAAAAGGCAGAAATTTCTCTTAATATGGGGCAAAATTTTAGAAATTTCCCTTATTTTGGGGCAAAATTGCAGAAATTTCACTTATTTTGGGGCAAAATTGCAGAAATTTCACTTATTTCAGGGAAAAAAGGCAGAAATTTTCCTTATTTTTGGGCAAAAAACATAAATTCCTAATATTCTATGGCAAAAATGCAGAAATTCCCCTTATTTTGAGGTAAAAAGGCTGAAATTCCCCTTATTTGGTGGCAAAAAGGCAGAAATTTCCCTTATTTTGGGGCAAAATTGCAGAAATTTCACTTATTTCAGGGTAATAAGTCAGAAATTTTCCTTATTTTGGGGCAAAAAAGACAGAAATTCCCTTTGTTTGGGGGGAAAAAGACAGAAATTCCACATATTTAGAGGCAAAAAAGCAGAAATTCCCCTATTTGTAGGGCAAAAAGGCAGAAATTCCCTATATGTTGGGGCAAAAACACAGAAATTCTCCTCATTTTGGGGCAAAACTCAGAAATTCCATGTATTTTGTGCAAAATTTTAGAAATTTCACTTATTTCAGGGAAAAAAAGCAGAAATTTTCTTATTTTGGGGCAAAAAGGCAAAAATTTCTTTTATTTTTTTACAAAATTGCAGAAATTTTTCTTATTTTTGGGGCAAAAAGGCAGAATTTCCCATATTTTGGGGCAAAATTCAGAAATTTTCCTTATTTTGAGGTAAAAATCCTGAAATTCCCCATATTTGGGGGCAAAAAGGCAGAAATTTCTCTTATTTTGGGGCAAAATTGCAGAAATTTCACTTATTTCAGGGTAATAAGACAGAAATATTCCTTATTTTGGGGCAAAAAATACGGAATTCCCTTTTTTGGGGGAAAAAGACAGAAATTCTATTTATTTAGAGGCAAAAAAGCAGAAATTCCCCTTATTTTGGAGCGAAAAAGAGGAAATTTCTTTTTTTATGGCAAAAAGGTGTGCATTCTTCTTATTTTCAAACAAAAAGGCAGGAATTCCCCATAATTTGGAGTAAAATTGCAGAAATTCTCTTAATTGTGGGGCAAAAAGGCAAAAATTCCCTATATTTTGGGGCAAAAAGACAGAAATTCTCCTTATTTGGACAAGACTCAGAAATTCCACTTATTTTGGAGCAAAATTTCAGAAATTTCACTTATTTTGGGGCAAAATTGTAGAAATTTTACTTATTTTGGGGCAAAATTACAGAAATTTCACTTATTTCAGGGAAAAAAAGCAGAAATTTTCTTATTTTGTGGCAAAAAGGCAGAAATTTTTTTTATTTTGGTACAAAATTGCAGAAATTTTTCTTATTTTGGGCAAAAAGGCAGAAATTTTCCATATTTAGGAGCAAAAATGCAAAAATTCCCCTTATTTTGAGGTAAAAAGTCTTAAATTACCGTTATTTAGGGGCAAATAGGCAGAAATTTCTCTTATGTTGGGGCAAAACTGCAGAAATTTCACTTACTTCAGGGTAATAAGTCAGAAATTTTCTTTATTTTGTTGCAAAAAGACAGAAATTCCCTTTGTTTTGGGGGAAAAAACAGAAATTCCACTTATTTAGAGGCAAAAAACAGAAATTTCCCTTATTTTGGAGCAAAACATGAAGAAATTTCTCTTTTTTATGGCAAAAAGGTATGCATTCTTCTTATTTTCGGGCAAAAAGGCAGAAATTCCCCGTATTTTGGACCAAAATTGCAGAAATTCCCCTAATTGTGGGGCAAAAAGGCAGAAATTTCCCATATGTTGGGGCAAAAAGACAGAAATTCTCCGTATTGTGGGTCAAAACTCAGAAATTCCACTTAATTTGGGGCAAAATTCCAGAAATTTCACTTATTTTGGGGCAAAATTGTAGAAATTTCACTTATTTTGTGGCAAATTTTCAGAAATTTCACTTATTTCAGAAAAAAAAGCAGAAATTTTTTTATTTGGAAGCAAAAAGGCGGAAATGTCTTTTATTTTGGTACAAAATTGCAGAAATTTCCCTTATTTGGGGCAAAATTGCAGAAATTTCACTTATTTTGGGGCAAAATTGCAAAAATTTCATTTATTTCATAGAAAAAGGCAGAAATTTTCCTTATTTTTGGGCAAAAAGGCAGAAATTCCTAATATTTTGTGGCAAAAATGCAGAAATTCCCCTTATTTTGAGGTAAAAAGGTTGAAATTCCCCTTATTTGGGGGCAAAAAGGCAGAAATTTCCCTTATTTTGGGTCAAAATTGCAGAAATTTCACTTATTTCAGGGTAATAAGTCAGAAATTTCCCTTATTTTGGGGCAAAAAGGACAGAAATTCCCTTTGTTTTGGAAGACAAAGACAGAAATTCAACATATTTAGAGGTATAAAAGCAGATATTCCCCTTATTTTGGAGCAAAAATGAAGAAATTTTCCTTTTTTATGGCAAAAAGGTATGCATTCTTCTTATTTTTGAGCAAAAAGGCAGAAATTCCCCGTATTTTGGAGCAAAATTGCAGAAATTCCCCTAATTGTGGGGCAAAAAGGCAGAAATTTCTTATATGTTGGGGCAAAAAGACAGAAATCCTCATTATTTTGTGGCAAAACTCAGAATTTCCACTTATTTTGGGGCAAAATTCCAGAAATTTCCCTTATTTTGGGGCAAAATTGCAAAATTTCACTTATTTTGGGGCAAAATTGCAGAAATTTCACTTATTTCAGGGAAAAAAAGCAAAAATTTTCTTATTTTGTGGCAAAAAGGCAGAATTTTTTTTTTATTTTGGTACAAAATTGCAGAAATTTTTCTTATTTTGGGCAAAAAGGCAGAAATTTTCCATATTTTGGGGCAAAAATGCGAAAATTCCCCTTATTTTGAGGTAAAAAGGCTGAAATTACCCTGATTTGGGGCAAATAGGCAGAAATGTCTCTTCTGAAGGGGCAAAATTGCAGAAATTTCACTTATTTCAGGGTAATAAGTCAGAAATTTTCTTTATTTAGGGGCAAAAAGACAGAAATTCCCTTTGTTTTGGGGGAAAAGACAGAAATTCCACTTATTTAGAGGCAAAAAAGCAGAAATTTCCCTTATTTTGGAGCAAAATTGCAGAAATTTTTCTTTTTTATGTAAAAAAGGTATGCATTCTTCTTATTTTCGGGCAAAAAGGCAGAAATTCCCTGTATTTTGGACCAAAATTGCAAAATTTCCCCTAATTGTGGGGCAAAAAGGCAGAAATTTCCTATATGTTGGGGCAAAAAGACAGAAATTCTCCTTATTGTGGGTCAAAACTCAGAAATTCCACTTAATTTGGGGCAAAATTCAAGAAATTTCACTTATTTTGGGGCGAAATTGTAGAAATTTTACTTATTTTGGGGCAAAATTTCAGAAATTTCACTTATTTCAGGGAAAAAAAGCAGAAATTTTCTTATTTTGTGGAAAAAAGGCAGAAATTATCCATATTATGCGGCAAAAATGCAAAAATTCCCCTTATTTTGAGGTAATAAGGCTGAAATTTCCCTTATTTGGGGGCAAAAAGGCAGAAATTTCCCTTATTTTGGAGCAAAATTGCAGAAATTTCACTTATTTCAGTGTAATAAGTCAGAAATTTTCCTTATTTTGGAGCAAAAAAGACAGAAATTCCCTTTTTGGGGGGGAAAAAAGACATAAATTTCACTTATTTAGAGGCAAAAATGCAGAAATTCCTCTTGTTTTGGAGCAAAAATGAAGAAATTTCCCTTTTTTATGGAAAAAGGGTATGCATTATTCTTATTTTCGGACAAAAAGGCAGAAATTCCCCGTATTTTGGAGCAAAATTGCAGAAATTCCCCTAAATGAGGGGTAAAAAGGCAGAAATTCCCTATATGTTGGGGCAAAAAGACAGAAATTCTTCTTATTTAGGGGCAAAACTCAGAAATTTCACTTATTTTGGGGCAAAATTGCAGAAATTTCACTTATTTCAGAAAAAAAGCAAAAATTTTTTATTTTGGGGCAAAAGTCTGATTTTTCTTATATTTTGGTACAAAATTGCTGAATTTTTTCTTATTTTGGGGCAAAATTGCAGAAATTTCCCATATTTTGGGGCAAAGATGGAGAACTTTCATTTATTTCAGGGAAAAATGCAGAAATTTTCTTTATTTTGGGGCAAAAAGGCAGAAATTCCTAATATTTTGTGGCAAAAATGCAGAAATTCCCCTTATTTTCAGGTAAAAAGGCTGAAATTCCCCTTATTTGGGGACAAAAAGACAGAAATTTCCCTTATTTTGGGTCAAAATTGCAGAAATTTCACTTATTTCAGGGTAATAAGTCAGAATTTTTTTTATTTTGGGGCAAAAAAGACAGAAATTCCCTTTGTATTGGGGAAAAAAGACAGAAATTCAACTTATTTAGAGGCAAAAAAGCAGAAATTCCCCTTATTTTGGAGCAAAAATGAAGAAATTTACCTTTTTAATGGCAAAAAGTTATGCATTCTTCTTATTTTCGGGCAAAAAGGCAGAAATTCCCTGTATTTTGGAGCAAAATTGCAGAAATTCCCCTAATTGTCGGGCAAAAAGGCAGAAATTCTCTATATGTTGGGGCAAAAAGACAGAAATTTTTCTTATTGTGGGTCAAAACTCAGAAATTCCACTTAATTTGGGGCAAAATTCCAGAAATTTCACTTATTTTGGGGCAAAATTGTAGAAATTTCACTTATTTTGTGGCAAAATTTCAGAAATTTCACTTATTTCAGAAAAAAAAGCAGAAATTTTCTTATTTGGAAGCAAAAAGAGGGAAATATCTTTTATTTTGGTACAAAATTGCAGAAATTTCTTTTATTTGGGGCAAAATTGCAGAAATTTTAGTTATTTTGGGGCAAAATTGCAAAAGTTTCATTTATATCAGGGAAAAAGGCAGAAATTTTCTTTATTATGGGGCAAAAAGGCAGAAATTCCTAATATTTTGTGGCAAAAAAGCAGAAATTCCCCTTATTTTGAGGTAAAAAGGCTGAAATTCCCCTATTTGGGGGCAAAAAGGCAGAAATTTTACTTACTTCAGGGTAATAATTCAGAAATTTTCCTTATTTTGAAACAAAAAAGACAGAAATTCCCTTTGTTTTGGGGGAAAAAGACAGAAATTCCACTTATTTAGAGTCAAAAATGCAGAAATTCCCCTTATTTTGGAGCAAAAATGAAGAAATTTCCCTTTTTTATGGAAAAAACGTATGCATTCTTATTATTTTCGGGCAAAAAGGCAGAAATTCCCCGTATTTTGGAGCAAAATTGCAGAAATTCCCCTAATTGTGGGGCAAAAAGGCAGAAATTCCCTATATGTTGAGGCAAAAAGACAGAAATTCTCCTTATTTTGGGTCAAAACTCAGAAATTCCACTTATTTTGGGGCTAAATTCAAGAAATTTAACTTATTTTAAGTCAAAAAAGTAGAAATTTCACTTATTTTGAGGCAAAATTTCAGAAATTTCACTTATTTCAGAAAAAAAAGCAGAAATTTTCTTAATTGGAAGCAAAAAGGCAGAAATTTCTTTTATTTTGGTACAAAATTGCAGAAATTTTCCTTATTTTGGGGCAAAATTGCAGAAATTTCACTTATTTTGGGGCAAAATTGCAGAAATTTCACTTATTTAAGGGAAAAAAGGCAGAAATTTTCCTTATTTTGGGGCAAAAAGGCAGAAATTCCTAATATTTTGTGGCAAAAATGCAGAATTTCCCCTTATTTTGAGGTAAAAAGGCTGAAATTCCTTTTATTTGGGGGCAAAAAGGAAGAAATTTCCCTTATTTTGGGTCAAAATTGCAGAAATTTCACTTATTTCAGGGTAATAAGTCACAAATTTCCCTTATTTTGGGGCAAAAAGGACAGAAATTCCCTTTGTTTTGGGGGACAAAGACAGAAATTCCACATATTTAGAGGCATAAAAGCAGAAATTCCCCTTATTTTGGAGCAAAAATGAAGAAATTTTCCTTTTTTATGTCAAAAAGGTATGCATTCTTCTTATTTTTGAGCAAAAGGCAGAAATTCCCCGTATTTTGGAACAAAATTGAAGAAATTCCCCTAATTGTGGGGTAAAAAGGCAGAAATTTCCTATATGTTGGGGCAAAAAGACAGAAATCCTCCTTATTTTGTGGCAAAACTCAGAATTTCCACTTATTTTGGGGCAAAATTCCAGAAATTTCCCTTATTTTGGGGCAAAATTGCAGAAATTTCACTTATTTTGTGGCAAAATTGCAGAAATTTCACTTATTTCAGGGAAAAAAAGCAGAAATTTTCTTATTTTGTAGCAAAAAGGCAGAAATTTTTTTTTTATTTTGGTACAAAATTGCAGAAATTTTTCTTATTTTGGGCAAAAAGGCAGAAATTTCCCATATTTTGGGGCAAAAATGCAGAACTTTCATTTATTTCAGGGAAAAATGCAGAAATTTTCTTTATTTTGGGGCAAAAAGGCAGAAATTCCTAATATTTTGTGGCAAAAATGCAGAAATTTCCCTTATTTTGAGGTAAAAAGGCTGAAATTCCCCTTATTTGGGGACAAAAAGACAGAAATTTCCCTTATTTTGGGTCAAATTGCAGAAATTTCACTTATTTCAGGGTAATAAGTCAGAATTTTTTTTATTTTAAGGCAAAAAAGACAGAAATTCCCTTTGTTTTGGGGAAAAAAGACAGAAATTCAACTTATTTAGAGGCAAAAAAGCAGAAATCCCCCTTATTTTGGAGCAAAAATGAAGAAATTTACCTTTTTTATGGCAAAAAGTATGCATTCTTTTTATTTTCGGGCAAAAAGGCAGAAATTCCCTGTATTTTGGAGCAAAATTGCAGAAATTCCCCTAATTGTGGGGCAAAAAGGCAGAAATTCTCTATATGTTGGGGCAAAAAGACAGAAATTTTTCTTATTGTGGGTCAAAACTCAGAAATTCCACTTAATTTGGGGCAAAATTACAGAAATTTCACTTATTTTGGGGCAAAATTGTAGAAATTTCACTTATTTTGTGGCAAAATTTCAGAAATTTCACTTATTTCAGAAAAAAAAGCAGAAATTTTTTTATTTGGAAGCAAAAAGGCGGAAATATCTTTTATTTTGGTACAAAATTGCAGAAATTTCTTTTATTTTGGGGCAAAATTGCAGAAATTTCAGTTATTTTGGGGCAAAATTGCAAAAATTTCATTTATATCATGGAAAAAGGCAGAAATTTTCTTTATTATGGGGCAAAAAGGCAGAAATTCCTAATATTTTGTGGCAAAAATGCAGAAATTCCCCTTATTTTGAGGTAAAAAGGTTGAAATTCCCCTTATTTGGGGGCAAAAAGGCAG
This sequence comes from Micromys minutus, assembly GCF_963924665.1. NCBI lineage: Eukaryota > Metazoa > Chordata > Mammalia > Rodentia > Muridae > Micromys > Micromys minutus. The sequence goes on along the minus strand of NW_027667806.1, from coordinate 449,458 downwards.
AAATTTCACTTACTTCATGGTAATAATTCAGAAATTTTCCTTATTTTGAAACAAAAAAGACAGAAATTCCCTTTGTTTTGGGGGAAAAAGACAGAAATTCCACTTATTTAGAGTCAAAAAGGCAGAAATTCCCCTTATTTTGGAGCAAAAATGAAGAAATTTCCCTTTTTTATGGCAAAAAGGTATGCATTCTTATTATTTTCGGGCAAAAAGGCAGAAATTCCCCGTATTTTGAAGCAAAATTGCAGAAATTCCCCTAATTGTGGGGCAAAAAGGCAGAAATTACCTATATGTTGAGGCAAAAAGACAGAAATTCTCCTTATTTTGGGTCAAAACTCAGAAATTCCACTTATTTTGGGGCTAAATTCAAGAAATTTCACTTATTTTAAGTCAAAATTGTAGAAATTTCACTTATTTTGAGGCAAAATTTCAGAAATTTCACTTATTTCAGAAAAAAAAAGCAGAAATTTTCTTATTTGGAAGCAAAAAGGCAGAAATTTCTTTTATTTTGGTACAAAATTGCAGAAATTTTCCTTATTTTGGGGCAAAATTGCAGAAATTTCACTTATTTTGGGGCAAAATTGCAGAAATTTCACTTATTTCAGGGAAAAAAGGCAGAAATTTTCCTTATTTTGGGGCAAAAAGGCAGAAATTCCTAATATTTTGTGGCAAAATGCAGAAATTCCCCTTATTTTGAGGTAAAAAGGCTGAAATTCCCTTTATTTGGGGGCAAAAAGGCAGAAATTTCCCTTATTTTGGGACAAAATTACAGAAATTTCACTTATTTCAGGGTAATAAGTCACAAATTTCCCTTATTTTGGGGCAAAAAGGACAGAAATTCCCTTTGTTTTGGGGGACAAAGACAGAAATTCCACATATTTAGAGGCATAAAAGCAGAAATTCCCCTTATTTTGGAGCAAAAATGAAGAAATTTTCCATTTTTATGGCAAAAAGGTATGCATTCTACTTATTTTTGAGCAAAAAGGCAGAAATTCCCCGTATTTTGGAGCAAAATTGCAGAAATTCCCCTAATTGTGGGGCAAAAAGGCAAAAATTTCCTATATGTTGGGGCAAAAAGACAGAAATCCTCCTTATTTTGTGGCAAAACTCAGAATTTCCACTTATTTTTGGGCAAAATTCCAGAAATTTCACTTATTTTGGGGCAAAATTGCAGAAATTTCACTTATTTTGGGGCAAAATTGCAGAAATTTCACTTATTTCATGGAAAAAATGCAGAAATTTTCTTATTTTGTGGCAAAAAGGCAGAAAATTTTTTTATTTTGGTACAAAATTGCAGAAATTTTTCTTATTTTGGGCAAAAAGGCAGAAATTTTCCATATTTTGGGGCAAAAATGCAAAAATTCCCCTTATTTTGAGGTAAAAAGGCTGAAATTTTCCTTATTTGGGGGCAAAAAGGCAGAAATTCCCCGTATTTTGGAGCAAAATTGCAGAAATTAACCTAAATGAGGGGAAAAAAGGCAGAAATTCCCTATATGTTGGGGCAAAAAGACAGAAATTCTTCTTATTTAGGGGCAAAACTCAGAAATTTCACTTTTTTTGGGGCAAAATTGCAGAAATTTCACTTATTTCAGAAAAAAAGCAGAAATTTTTTATTTTGGGGCAAAAAGTCTGATTTTTCTTATATTTTGGTACAAAATTGCTGAAATTTTTTTATTTTGGGGCAAAATTGCAGAAATTTCCCATATTTTGGGGCAAAAATGCAGAACTTTCATTTATTTCAGGGAAAAATGCAGAAATTTTCCTTATTTTGGGGCAAAAAGGCAGAAATTCCTAATATTTTGTGGCAAAAATGCAGAAATTCCCCATATTTTGAGGTAAAAAGGCTGAAATTCCCCTTATTTGGGGACAAAAATGCAGAAATTTCCCTTATTTTGGGTCAAAATTGCAGAAATTTCACTTATTTCAGGGTAATAAGTCAGAATTTTTTTTTATTTTGGGGCAAAAAAGACAGAAATTCCCTTTGTTTTGGGGAAAAAAGACAGAAATTCAACTTATTTAGAGGCAAAAAAGCAGAAATTCCCCTTATTTTGGAGCAAAAATGAAGAAATTTACCTTTTTTATGGCAAAAAGGTATGCATTCTTTTTATTTTCGGGCAAAAAGGCAGAAATTCCCTGTATTTTGGAGCAAAATTGCAGAAATTCCCCTAATTGTGGGGCAAAAAGGCAGAAATTCTCTATATGTTGGGGCAAAAAGACAGAAATTTTTCTTATTGTGGATCAAAACTCAGAAATTCCACTTAATTTGGGGCAAAATTCCAGAAATTTCACTTATTTTGGGGCAAAATTGTAGAAATTTCACTTATTTTGTGGCAAAATTTCAGAAATTTCACTTATTTCAGAAAAAAAAGCAGAAATTTTTTTATTTGGAAGCAAAAAGGCGGAAATATCTTTTATTTTGGTACAAAATTGCAGAAATTTCTTTTATTTTGGGGCAAAATTGCAGAAATTTCACTTATTTCATGGAAAAAAAGCAGAAATTTTCTTATTTTGTGGCAAAAAGGCAGAAATTTTTTTTATTTTGGTACAAAATTGCAGAAATTTTTCTTATTTTGGGCAAAAAGGCAGAAATTTTCCATATTTTGGGGCAAAAATGCAAAAATTCCCCTTATTTTGAGGTAAAAAGGCTGAAATTTTCCTTATTTGGGGGCAAAAAGGCAGAAATTCCCCGTATTTTGGAGCAAAATTGCAGAAATTCCCCTAAATGAGAGGCAAAAAGCAGAAATTCCCTATATGTTGGGGCAAAAAGACAGAAATTCTTCTTATTTAGGGGCAAAACTCAGAAATTTCACTTATTTTGGGGCAAAATTGCAGAAATTTAACTTATTTCAGAAAAAAAGCAGAAATTTTTTATTTTGGGGCAAAAAGTCTGATTTTTCTCTTATTTTGGAACAAAATTGCTGAAATTTTTTTATTTTGGGGCAAAATTGCAGAAATTTACCATATTTTGGGACAAAAATGCAGAACTTTCATTTATTTCAGGGAAAAATGCAGAAATTTTCCTTATTTTGGGGCAAAAAGGCAGAAATTCCTAATATTTTGTGGCAAAAATGCAGAAATTCCCCATATTTTGAGGTAAAAAGGCTGAAATTCCCCTTATTTGGGGACAAAAATGCAGAAATTTCCCTTATTTTGTGTCAAAATTGCAGAAATTTCACTTATTTCAGGGTAATAAGTCAGAATTTTTTTTTTGGGGGGGCAAAAAAGACAGAAATTCCCTTTGTTTTGGGGAAAAAAGACAGAAATTCAACTTATTTAGAGGCAAAAAAGCAGAAATTCCCCTTATTTTGGAGCAAAAATGAAGAAATTTCCCTTTTTTATGGCAAAAAGGTATGCATTCTTTTTATTTTCGGGCAAAAAGGCAGAAATTCCCTGTATTTTGGAGCAAAATTGCAGAAATTCCCCTAATTGTGGGGCAAAAAGGCAGAAATTCTCTATATGTTGGGGCAAAAAGACAGAAATTTTTCTTATTGTGGGTCAAAAGTCAGAAATTCCACTTAATTTGGGGCAAAATTCCAGAAATTTCACTTATTTTGGGGCAAAATTGTAGAAATTTCACTTATTTTGTGGCAAAATTTCAGAAATTTCACTTATTTCAGAAAAAAAAGCAGAAATTTTTTTTTATTTGGAAGCAAAAAGGCGGAAATATCTTTTATTTTGGTACAAAATTGCAGAAATTTCTTTTATTTTGGGGCAAAATTGCAGAAATTTCAGTTATTTTGGGGCAAAATTGCAAAAATTTCATTTATATCAGGGAAAAAGGCAGAAATTTTCTTTATTATGGGGCAAAAAGGCAGAAATTCCTAATATTTTGTGGCAAAAATGCAGAAATTCCCCTTATTTTGAGGTAAAAAGGTTGAAATTCCCCTTATTTGGGGGCAAAAAGGCAGAAATTTCACTTACTTCAGGGTAATAATTCAGAAATTTTCCTTATTTTGAAACAAAAAAGACAGAAATTCCCTTTGTTTTGGGGGAAAAAGACAGAAATTCCACTTATTTAGAGTCAAAAAGGCAGAAATTCCCCTTATTTTGGAGCAAAAACGAAGAAATTTCCCTTTTTTATGGCAAAAAGGTATGCATTCTTATTATTTTCGGGCAAAAAGGCAGAAATTCCCCGTATTTTGGAGCAAAATTGCAGAAATTCCCCTAATTGTGGGGCAAAAAGGCAGAAATTCCCTATATGTTGAGGCAAAAAGACAGAAATTCTCCTTATTTTGGGTCAAAACTCAGAAATTCCAGTTATTTTCGGGCTAAATTCAAGAAATTTCACTTATTTTAAGTCAAAATTGTAGAAATTTCACTTATTTTGAGGCAAAATTTCAGAAATTTCACTTATTTCAGAAAAAAAAGCAGAAATTTTCTTATTTGGAAGCAAAAAGGCAGAAATTTCTTTTATTTTGGTACAAAATTGCAGAAATTTTCCTTATTTTGGGGCAAAATTGCAGAAATTTCACTTATTTTGGGGCAAAATTGCAGAAATTTCACTTATTTCAGGGAAAAAAGGCAGAAATTTTCCTTATTTTGGGGCAAAAAGGCAGAAATTCCTAATATTTTGTGGCAAAATGCAGAAATTCCCCTTATTTTGAGGTAAAAAGGCTGAAATTCCCTTTATTTGGGGGCAAAAAGGCAGAAATTTCCCTTATTTTGGGTCAAAATTGCAGAAATTTCACTTATTTCAGGGTAATAAGTCACAAATTTCCCTTATTTTGGGGCAAAAAGGACAGAAATTCCCATTGTTTTGGGGGCAAAGACAGAAATTCAACATATTTAGAGGCATAAAAGCAGAAATTCCCCTTATTTTGGAGCAAAAATGAAGAAATTTTCATTTTTATGGCAAAAAGGTATGCATTCTTCTTATTTTTGAGCAAAAAGGCAGAAATTCCCCGTATTTTGGAGCAAAATTGCAGAAATTCCCCTAATTGTGGGGCAAAAAGGCAGAAATTTCCTATATGTTGGGGCAAAAAGACAGAAATCCTCCTTATTTTGTGGCAAAATTCAGATTTTCCACTTATTTTTGGGCAAAGTTCCAGAAATTTCCCTTATTTTGGGGCAAAATTGCAGAAATTTCACTTATTTTGGGGCAAAATTGCAGAAATTTCACTTATTTCATGGAAAAAAAGCAGAAATTTTCTTATTTTGTGGCAAAAAGGCAGAAATTTTGTTTATTTTGGTACAAAATTGCAGAAATTTTTCTTATTTTGGGCAAAAAGGCAGAAATTTTCCATATTTTGGGGCAAAAATGCAAAAATTCCCCTTATTTAGAGGTAAAAAGGCTGAAATTACCCTTATTTGGGGGCGAATAGGCAGAAATTTCTCTTATGTTGGGGCAAAATTGCAGAAATTTCACTTATTTCAGGGTAATAAGTCAGAAATTTTTTTTATTTAGGGGCAAAAAGACAGAAATTCCCTTTGTTTTGGGGGAAAAGACAGAAATTCCACTTATTTAGAGGCAAAAAAGCAGAAATTTCTCTTAATTTGGAGCAAAATTGCAGAAATTTTTCTTTTTTATGTAAAAAAGGTATGCATTCTTCTTATTTTCGGGCAAAAAGGCAGAAATTCCCCGTATTTTGGACCAAAATTGCAGAAATTCCCCTAATTGTGGGGCAAAAAGGCAGAAATTTCGTATATGTTGGGGCAAAAAGACAGAAATTCTCCTTATTGTGGGTGAAAACTCAGAAATTCCACTTAATTTGGGGCAAAATTCAAGAAATTTCACTTATTTTGGGGCAAAATTGTAGAAATTTTACTTATTTTGGGGCAAAATTTCAGAAATTTCACTTATTTCAGGGAAAAAAAGCAGAAATTTTCTTATTTTGTGGCAAAAAGGCAGAAATTTTCCATATTATGCGGCAAAAAATGCAAAAATTCCCCTTATTTTGAGGTAAAAAGGCTGAAATTTCCCTTATATGGGGGCAAAAAGGCAGAAATTCCCCGTATTTTGGAGCAAAATTGCAGAAATTCCCATAAATGAGGGGCAAAAAGGCAGAAATTCCCTATATGTTGGGGCAAAAATACAGAAATTCTTCTTATTTAGGGGCAAAACTCAGAAATTTCACTTATTTTGGGGCAAATTTGCAGAAATTTCACTTATTTCAGAAAAAAAGCAGAAATTTTTTATTTTGGGGCAAAAAGTTTGATTTTTCTTATATTTTGGTACAAAATTGCTGAAATTTTTCTTATTTTGGGGCAAAATTGCAGAAATTTCCCATATTTTGGGGCAAAAATGCAGAACTTTCATTTATTTCAGGGAAAAATGCAGAAATTTTCCTTATTTTGGGGCAAAAAGGCAGAAATTCCTAATATTTTGTGGCAAAAATGCAGAAATTCCCCATATTTTGAGGTAAAAAGGCTGAAATTCCCCTTATTTGGGGACAAAAAGGCAGAAATTTCCCTTATTTTGTGTCAAAATTGCAGAAATTTCACTTATTTCAGGGTAATAAGTCAGAATTTTTTTTATTTTGGTGCAAAAAAGACAGAAATTCCCTTTGTTTTTTAGAAAAAAGACAGAAATTCAACTTATTTAGAGGCAAAAAAGCAGAAATTCCCCTTATTTTGGAGCAAAAATGAAGAAATTTCCCTTTTTTATGGCAAAAAGGTATGCATTCTTTTTATTTTCGGGCAAAAAGGCAGACATTCCCTGTATTTTGGAGCAAAATTGCAGAAATTCCCCTAATTGTGGGGCAAAAAGGCAGAAATTCTCTATATGTTGGGGCAAAAAGACAGAAATTTTTCTTATTGTGGGTCAAAACTCAGAAATTCCACTTAATTTGGGGCAAAATTCCAGAAATTTCACTTATTTTGGGGCAAAATTGTAGAAATTTCACTTATTTTGTGGCAAAATTTCAGAAATTTCACTTATTTGAGAAAAAAAAGCAGAAATTTTTTTTATTTGGAAGCAAAAAGGCGGAAATATCTTTCATTTTGGTACAAAATTGCAGAAATTTCTTTTATTTTGGGGCAAAATTGCAGAAATTTCAGTTATTTTGGGGCAAAATTGAAAAAATTTCATTTATATCAGGGAAAAAGGCAGAAATTTTTTTTATTATGGGGCAAAAAGGCAGAAATTCTTAATATTTTGTGGCAAAAATGCAGAAATTCCCCTTATTTTCAGGTAAAAAGGTTGAAATTCCCCATATTTGGGGGCAAAAAGGCAGAAATTTCACTTACTTCAGGGTAATAATTCAGAAATTTTCCTTATTTTGAAACAAAAAAGACAGAAATTCCCTTTGTTTTGGGGGAAAAAGACAGAAATTCCACTTATTTAGAGTCAAAAAGGCAGAAATTCCCCTTATTTTGGAGCAAAAATGAAGAAATTTCCCTTTTTTATGGCAAAAAGGTATGCATTCTTATTATTTTCGGGCAAAAAGGCAGAAATTCCCCGTATTTTGGAGCAAAATTGCAGAAATTCCCCTAATTGTGGGGCAAAAAGGCAGAAATTCCCTATATGTTGAGGCAAAAAGACAGAAATTCTTCTTATTTTGGGTCAAAACTCAGAAATTCCACTTATTTTGGGGCTAAATTCAAGAAATTTCACTTATTTTTAGTCAAAATTGTAGAAATTTCACTTATTTTGAGGCAAAATTTCAGAAATTTCACTTATTTCAGAAAAAAAAGCAGAAATTTTCTTATTTGGAAGCAAAAAGGCAGAAATTTCTTTTATTTTGGTACAAAATTGCAGAAATTTTCCTTATTTTGGGGCAAAATTGCAGAAATTTCACTTATTTTGGGGCAAAATTGCAGATATTTCACTTATTTCAGGAAAAAAAGGCAGAAATTTTCCTTATTTTGGGGCAAAAAGGCAGAAATTCCTAATATTTTGTGGCAAAATGCAGAAATTCCCCTTATTTTGAGGTAAAAAGGCTGAAATTCCCTTTATTTGGGGGCAAAAAGCAGAAATTTCCCTTATTTTGGGTCAAAATTGCAGAAATTTCACTTATTTCAGGGTAATAAGTCACAAATTTCCCTTATTTTGGTGCAAAAAGGACACAAATTCCCTTTGTTTTGGGGGACAAAGACAGAAATTCCACATATTTAGAGGCATAAAAGCAGAAATTCCCCTTATTTTGGAGCAAAAATGAAGAAATTTTCCTTTTTTATGGCAAAAAGGTATGCATTCTACTTATTTTTAAGCTAAAAGGCAGAAATTCCCTGTATTTTCGAGCAAAATTGCAGAAATTCCCCTAATTGTGGGGCAAAAAGGCAGAAATTCCCTATATGTTGGGGCAAAAAGACAGAAATCATCCTTATTTTGTGGCAAAACTCAGAATTTCCACTTATTTTTGGGCAAAATTCCAGAGATTTCCCTTATTTTGGGGCAAAATTGCAGAAATTTCACTTATTTTGGGGCAAAATTGCAGAAATTTCACTTATTTCATGGAAAAAAAGCAGAAATTTTCTTATTTTGTGGCAAAAAGGCAGAATTTTTTTTTATTTTGGTACAAAATTGCAGAAATTTTTTTTTATTTTGGGCAAAAAGGCAGAAATTTTTCATATTTTGGGGCAAAAAGGCAGAAATTCCTAATATTTTGTGGCAAAAATGCAGAAATTCCTCTTATTTTGAGGTAAAAAGGCTGAAATTCCCATTATTTGGGGGCAAAAAGGCATAAATTTCACTTACTTCAGGGTAATAATTCAGAAATTTTCCTTATTTTGAAACAAAAAAGACAGAAATTCCCTTTGTATTGGGGGAAAAAGACAGAAATTCCACTTTTTTAGAGACAAAAAGGCAGAAATTCCCCTTATTTTGGAGCAAAAATGAAGAAATTTCCCTTTTTAATGGCAAAAAGGTATGCATTCTTATTATTTTCGGGCAAAAAGGCAGAAATTCCCCGTATTTTGGAGCAAAATTGCAGAAATTCCCCTAATTGTGGGGCAAAAAGGCAGAAATTCCCTATATGTTGGGTCAAAAAGACAGAAATTCTCCTTATTTTAGGGCAAAATTCAGAAATTTAACTTATTTTGAAGCAAAATTGCAGAAATATCAGTTATTTCAGAAAAAAAGCAAAATTTTCTTATTTTGGGGCAAAAAGGCAGAAATTTCTTTTATTTTGGCACAAAATTGCAAAAATATTTCTTATTTTGGGGCAAAAAGGCAGAAATTTCCCATATTTTGGGGCAAAAATGCAGAAATTCCCCTTATTTTGAGGTAAAAAGGCTGAAATTCCCCTTATTTGGGGTCAAAAAGCAGAAATTTCTCTTATTTTGGGGCAAAATTCCAGAAATTTCCTTTATTTTGGGGCAAAATTGCAGATATTTCACTTATTTTGGGGCAAAATTGCAGAAAATTCACAAATTTCAGGGAAAAAAGCAGAATTTTTCTTTATTTTTGGGCAAAATAACAGAAATTCCTAATATTTTGTGGCAAAAATGCAGAAATTCCCCTTATTTTGAGGTAAAAAGTCTGATATTCCCCTTATTTGGGGGCAAAAAGGAAGAAATTTTCTTTATTTTGGGGCAAAAAAGACAGAAATTCGCTTTGTTTTCGGGAAAAAAGACAGAAATTCCACATATTTAGAGGCAAAAAAGCAGAAATTTCCCTTATTTTGGAGCAAAATTGCAAAAATTTCCCTTTTATATGGCAAAAAGTTATGCATTCTTCTTATTATCGGGCAAAAAGGCAGAAATTCCCCGTATTTTGGAGCAAAATTGCAGAAATTTCCCTAATTGTGGGGCAAAAAGGCAGAAATTCCCTATATGTTTGGGCAAAAAGACAGAAATTCTTCTTATTTTGTGGCAAAACTCAGAAATTCCACTTATTTTGGGGCAAAATTCAAGAAATTTCCATTATTTTGGGGCAAAATTGCAGAAATTTCACTTATTTTGTGGCAAAATTGCAGAAATTTCATTTATTTCAGGGAAAAAAGGCAGAAATTTTCCTTATTTTGGGGCAAAAAGGCAGAAATTCCTAATATTTTGTGGCAAAAATCCAGAAATTCCCCTTATTTTGAGGTAAAAAGGCTGAAATTCCCCTTATTTGGGGGCAAAAACGCAGAAATTTCCCTTATTTTGGGGCAAAATTGCAGAAATTTCACTTATTTCAGGGTAATAAGTCAGAAATTTTCTTTATTTTGGGGCTAAAAGGACAGAAATTTCCTTTGTTTTGGGGGAAAAAGACAGAAATTCTACTTATTTAGAGTCAAAAATGCAGAAATTCCTCTTATTTGGGAAAAAAAGGAAGAAATTTCCCTTTTTTATGGCAAAAAGGTATGCATTCTTCTTATTTTTGGGCAAAAAGGCAGAAATTCCCCGTATTTTGGAGCAAAATTCCAGAAATTCCCCTAATTGTGGGGCAAAAAGGCAGAAATTCCCTATATGTTGGGGCAAAAAGACAGAAATTCTCCTTATTGTGGGTCAAAACTCAGAAATTCCACTTAATTTGGGGCAAAATTCAAGAAATTTCACTTATTTTGGGGCAAAATTGTAGAAATTTTACTTATTTTGTGGCAAAATTTCAGAAATTTCACTTATTTCAGGGAAAAAAAGCAGAAATTTTCTTATTTTGTGGCAAAAAGGCAGAAATTTACCATATTATGCGGCAAAAATGCAAAAATTCCCCTTATTTTGAGGTAAAAAGGCTGAAATTTCCCTTATATGGGGGCAAAAAGGCAGAAATTCCCCGTATTTTGGAGCAAAATTGCAGAAATTCCCCTAAAGAGGGGCAAAAAGGCAGAAATTCCCTATATGTTGGGGCAAAAAGACAGAAATTCTTCTTATTTAGGGGCAAAACTCAGAAATTTCACTTATTTTGGGGCAAAATTGCAGAAATTTCACTTATTTCAGAAAAAAAGCAGAAATTTTTTATTTTGGGGCAAAAAGTTTGATTTTTCTTATATTTTGGTACAAAATTGCTGAAATTTTTCTTATTTTGGGGCAAAATTGCAGAAATTTCCCATATTTTGGGGCAAAAATGCAGAACTTTCATTTATTTCAGGGAAAAATGCAGAAATTTTCCTTATTTTGGGGCAAAAAGGCAGAAATTCCTAATATTTTGTGGCAAAAATGCAGAAATTCCCCATATTTTGAGGTAAAAAGGCTGAAATTCCCCTTATTTGGGGACAAAAAGGCAGAAATTTCCCTTATTTTGTGTCAAAATTGCAGAAATTTCACTTATTTCAGGGTAATAAGTCAGAATTTTTTTTATATTGGGGCAAAAAAGACAGAAATTCCCTTTGTTTTGGGGAAAAAAGACAGAAATTCAACTTATTTAGAGGCAAAAAAGCAGAAATTCCCCTTATTTTGGAGCAAAAATGAAGAAATTTCCCTTTTTTATGGCAAAAAGGTATGCATTCTTTTTATTTTCGGGCAAAAAGGCAGAAATTCCCTGTATTTTGGAGCAAAATTGCAGAAATTCCCCTAATTGTGGGGCAAAAAGGCAGAAATTCTCTATATGTTGGGGCAAAAAGACAGAAATTTTTCTTATTGTGGGTCAAAACTCAGAAATTCCACTTAATTTGGGGCAAAATTCCAGAAATTTCACTTATTTTGGGGCAAAATTGGAGAAATTTCACTTATTTCAGAAAAAAAAAAGCAGAAATTTTTTTTATTTGGAAGCAAAAAGGCGGAAATATCTTTTATTTTGGTACAAAATTGCAGAAATTTCTTTTATTTTGGGGCAAAATTGCAGAAATTTCAGTTATTTTGGGGCAAAATTGCAAAAATTTCATTTATATCAGGAAAAAAGGCAGAAATTTTCTTTATTATGGGGCAAAAAGGCAGAAATTCCTAATATTTTGTGGCAAAAATGCAGAAATTCCCCTTATTTTGAGGTAAAAAGGTTGAAATTCCCTTTATTTGGGGGCAAAAAGGCAGAAATTTCACTTACTTCAGGGTAATAATTCAGAAATTTTCCTTATTTTGAAACAAAAAAGACAGAAATTCCCTTTGTTTTGGGGGAAAAAAACAGAAATTTCACTTATTTAGAGTCAAAAAGGCAGAAATTCCCCTTATTTTGGAGCAAAAATGAAGAAATTTCCCTTTTTTATGGCAAAAAGGTATGCATTCTTATTATTTTCGGGCAAAAAGGCAGAAATTCCCCGTATTTTGGAGCAAAATTGCAGAAATTCCCCTAATTGTGGGGCAAAAAGGCAGAAATTCCCTATATGTTGAGGCAAAAAGACAGAAATTCTCCTTATTTTGGGTCAAAAACTCAAAAATTCCACTTATTTTGGGGCTAAATTCAAGAAATTTCACTCTTTTTAAGTCAAAATTGTAGAAATTTCACTTATTTTGAGGCAAAATTTCAGAAATTTCACTTATTTCAGAAAAAAAAGCAGAAATTTTCTTATTTGGAAGCAAAAGGCAGAAATTTCTTTTATTTTGGTACAAAATTGCAGAAATTTTCCTTATTTTGGGGCAAAATTGCAGAAATTTCACTTATTTTGGGGCAAAATTGAAGAAATTTCACTTATTTCGGGGAAAAAAGCAGAAATTTTCCTTATTTTGGGGCAAAAAGGCAGAAATTCCTAATATTTTGTGGCAAAAATGCAGAAATTCCCCTTATTTTGAGGTAAAAAGGCTGAAATTCCCTTTATTTGGGGGCAAAAAGGCAGAAATTTCCCTTATTTTGGGTCAAAATTGCAGAAATTTCACTTATTTCAGGGTAATAAGTCACATATTTCCCTTATTTTGGGGCAAAAAGGATTGAAATTCTCTTTGTTTTGGGGGACAAAGACAGAAATTGCACATATTTAGAGGCATAAAAGCAGAAATTCCCCTTATTTTGGACAAAAAATGAAGAAATTTTCCATTTTTATGGCAAAAAGGTATGCATTCTACTTATTTTTGAGCAAAAAGTCAGAAATTCCCCGTATTTTGGAGCAAAATTGCAGAAATTCCCCTAATTGTGGGGCAAAAAGGCAGAAATTTCCTATATGTTGGGGCAAAAAGACAGAAATCCTCCTTATTTTGTGGCAAAACTCAGAATTTCCACTTATTTTTGGGCAAAATTCCAGAAATTTCCCTTATTATGGGGCAAAATTGCAGAAATTTCACTTATTTTGGGGCAAAATTGCAGAAATTTCACTTATTTCATGGAAAAAAAGCAGAAATTTTCTTATTTTGTGGCAAAAAGGCAGAAATTTTGTTTATTTTGGTACAAAATTGCCGAAATTTTTCTTATTTTGGGCAAAAAGTAAGAAATTTTCCATATTTTGGGGCAAAAATGCAAAAATTCCCCTTATTTTGAGGTAAAAAGGCTGAAATTACCCTTATTTGGGGGAGAATAGGCAGAAATTTCTCTTATGTTGGGGCAAAATTGCAGAAATTTCACTTATTTCAGGGTAATAAGTCAGAAATTTTTTTTATTTAGGGGCAAAAAGACAGAAATTCCCTTTGTTTTGGGGGAAAAGACAGAAATTCCACTTATTTAGAGGCAAAAAAGCATAAATTTCTCTTAATTTAGAGCAAAATTGCAGAAATTTTTCTTTTTTATGAAAAAAGGTATGCATTCTTCTTATTTTCGAGAAAAAAGGCAGAAATTCCCCGTATTTTGGACCAAAATTGCAGAAATTCCCCTAATTGTGGGGCAAAAAGGCAGAAATTTCGTATATGTTGGGGCATAAAGACAGAAATTCTCCTTATTGTGGGTCAAAACTCAGAAATTCCATTAATTTGGGGCAAAATTCAAGAAATTTCACTTATTTTGGGGCAAAATTGTAGAAATTTTACTTATTTTGGGGCAAAATTTCAAAAATTTCACTTATTTCAGGGAAAAAAAGCAGAAATTTTCTTATTTTGTGGCAAAAAGGCAGAAATTTTCCATATTATGCGGCCAAAATGCAAAAATTCCCCTTATTTTGAGGTAAAAAGGCTGAAATTTCCCTTATTTGGGGGCAAAAAGGCAGAAATTCCTCGTATTTTAGAACAAAATTGCAGAAATTCCCCTAATTGTGGGGCAAAAAGGCAGAAATTCCCTATATGTTGGGGCAAAAAGACAGAAATTCTTCTTATTGTGGGTCAAAACTCAGAAATTCCACTTAATTTGGGGCAAAATTCCAGAAATTTCACTTATTTTGGGGCAAAATTGGAGAAATTTCACTTATTTTGTGGCAAAATTTCAGAAATTTCACTTATTTCAGAAAAAAAAAGCAGAAATTTTCTTATTTGGAAGCAAAAAGGTGGAAATATCTTTTATTTTGGTACAAAATTGCAGAAATTTCCCTTATTTTGGGGCAAAATTGGAGAAATTTCACTTATTTTTGTGCAAAATTGCAAAAATTTCATTTATTTCAGGGAAAAAGGCAGAACTTTTCCTTATTTTGGTGCAAAAAGGCAGAAATTCCTAATATTTTGTGGCAAAAATGCAGAAATTCCCCTTATTTTGAGGTAAAAAGGCTGAAATTCCCCTTATTTGGGGGCAAAAAGGCAGAAATTTCACTTACTTCAGGGTAATAATTCAGAAATTTTCCTTATTTTGAAACAAAAAAGACAGAAATTCCCTTTGTTTTGGGGGAAAAAGACAGAAATTCCACTTATTTAGAGTCAAAAAGGCAGAAATTCCCCTTATTTTGGAGCAAAAATGAAGAAATTTCCCTTTTTTATGGCAAAAAGTTATGCATTCTTATTATTTTCGGGCAAAAATGCAGAAATTCCCCGTATTTTGGAGCAAAATTGCAGAAATTCCCCTAATTGTGGGGCAAAAAGGCAGAAATTCCCTATATGTTGAGGCAAAAAGACAGAAATTCTCCTTATTTTGGGTCAAAACTCAGAAATTCCAATTATTTTGGGGAAAAATTCAAGAAATTTCACTTATTTTAAGTCAAAATTGTAGAAATTTCACTTATTTTGAGGCAAAATTTCAGAAATTTCACTTATTTCAGAAAAAAAGCAGAAATTTTCTTATTTGGAAGCAAAAAGGCAGAAATTTCTTTTATTTTGGTACAAAATTGCAGAAATTTTCCTTATTTTGGGGCAAAATTGCAGAAATTTCACTTATTTTGGGGTAAAATTGCAGAAATTTCACTTATTTCAGGGAAAAAAGGCAGAAATTTTCCTTATTTTGGGGCAAAAAGGCAGAAATTCCTAATATTTTGTAGCAAAAATGCAGAAATTCCCCTTATTTTGAGGTAAAAAGGCTGAAATTCCCCTTATTTGGGGGCAAAAAGGCAGAAATTTCCCTTATTTTGGGTCAAAATTGCAGAAATTTCACTTATTTCAGGTTAATAAGTCAGAAATTTCCCTTATTTTGGTGCAAAAAGGACACAAATTCCCTTTGTTTTGGGGGACAAAGACAGAAATTCCACATATTTAGAGGCATAAAAGCAGAAATACCCCTTATTTTGGAGCAAAAATGAAGAAATTTTCTTTTTTTATGGCAAAAAGGTATGCATTCTTCTTATTTTTGAGCAAAAAGGCAGAAATTCCCCGTATTTTGGAGCAAAATTGCAGAAATTCCCCTAATTGTGGGGCAAAAAGGCAGATATTCCCTATATGTTGGGGCAAAAAGACAGAAATTCTCCTTATTTTGTGTCAAAACTCAGAAATTCCACTAATTTTGGGGCAAAATTCCAGAAATTTCACTTATTTTGGGGCAAAATAGTAGAAATTTCCCTTAATTTGGGGCAAAATTGCAGAAATTTCACTTATTTTGTTGCAAAATTGCAGAAATTTCACTTACTTCAGGGTAATAAGTAAGAAATTTTTCTTATTTTGGAACAAAAAAGACAGAAATTCCCTATGTTTTGGGGAAGAAAGACAGAAATTCCACTTATTTAGAGTCAAAAAGGCAGAAATTCCCATTATTTTGGAGCAAAAATGAAGAAATTTCCCTTTTTTATGGCAAAAAGTTATGCATTCTTCTTATTTTCGGGCAAAAAGGCAGAAATTCCCCGTATTTTGGAGCAAAATTGCAGACATTCCCCTAATTGTGGGGCAAAAAAGCAGAAATTGCCTATATGTTGGGGCAAAAAGACAGAAATTCTCCTTATTTTAGGGCAAAATTCAGAAATTTGACTTATTTTGAGGCAAAATTGCAGAAATTTCATTTATTTCAGAAAAAAAGCAAAATTTTCTTATTTTGGGGCAAAAAGGAAGAAATTTCTTTTATTTTCGTACAAAATTTCAGAAATTTTTCTTAATTTGGGGCAAAAAGGCAGAAATTTCCCATATTTTGGGGCAAAAATGCAGAAATTCCTCTTATTTTGAGGTAAAAATGCTGAAATTCCCCTTATTTGGGGTCAAAAAGCAGAAATTTCTCTTATTTGGTGCAAAATTCCAGAAATTTCCCTTATTTTGGGGCAAAATTGCAGTAATTTCACTTATTTTGGCACAAAATTGCAGAAAAATCACTTATTTCAGGGAAAAAAGGCAGAAATTTTCCTTATTTTTGGGCAAAAAAACAGAAATTTTCCTTATTTTGGGGCAAAAAAGACAGAAATTCCCTTTGTTTTCGGGGAAAAAGACAGAAATTCCACATATTTAGAGGCAAAAAAGCAGAAATTTCCCTTACTTTGGAGCAAAATTGCAAAAATTTACCTTTTTTATGGCAAAAAGGTATGCATTCTTCTTATTATCGGGCAAAAAGGCAGAAATTCCCCGTATTTTGGAGCAAAATTGCAGAAATTCCCCTAATTGTGGGGCAAAAAGGCAGAAATTCCCTATATGTTAGGGCAAAAAGACAGAAATTCTCCTTATTGTGGGTCAAAACTCAGAAATTCCACTTAATTTGGGGCATAATTCCAGAAATTTCACTTATTTTGGGGCAAAATTTCAGAAATTTCACTTATTTCAGAAAAAAAAGCAGAAATTTTCTTATTTGGAATAAAAAAGGCAGAAATATCTTTTATTATGGTACAAAGTTGCAGAAATTTCCCTTATTTTGGGGCAAAATTGCAGAAATTTCACTTATTTTGGGGCAAAATTGCAGAAATTTCATTTATTTCAGGGAAAAAAGGCAGAAATTTTCCTTATTTTGGGGCAAAAAGGCAGAAATTCCTAATATTTTGTGGCAAAAATGCAGAAATTCCTCTTATTTTGAGGTAAAAAGGCTGAAATTCCCCTTATTTGGGGGCAAAAAGGCATAAATTTCACTTACTTCAGGGTAATAATTCAGAAATTTTCCTTATTTTGAAACAAAAAAGACAGAAATTCCCTTTGTATTGGGGGAAAAAGACAGAAATTCCACTTTTTTAGAGTCAAAAAGGCAGAAATTCCCCTTATTTTGGAGCAAAAATGAAGAAATTTCCCTTTTTAATGGCAAAAAGATATGCATTCTTATTATTTTCGGGCAAAAAGGCAGAAATTCCCCGTATTTTGGAGCAAAATTGCAGAAATTCCCCTAATTGTGGGACAAAAAGGCAGAAATTCCCTATATGTTGGGTCAAAAAGACAGAAATTCTCCTTATTTTAGGGCAAAATTCAGAAATTTAACTTATTTTGAAGCAAAATTGCAGAAATTTCATTTATTTCAGAAAAAAAGCAAAATTTTCTTGTTTTGGGGCAAAAAGGCAGAAATTTCTTTTATTTTGGTACAAAATTGCAGAAATTTTTCTTAATTTGGGGCAAAAAGGCAGAAATTTCCCATATTTTGGGGCAAAAAGGCTGAAATTCCACTTATTTGGGGTCAAAAAGCAGAAATTTCTCTTATTTTGGGGCAAAATTCCAGAAATTTCCCTTATTTTGGGGCAAAATTGCAGAAATTTCACTTATTTTGGGGCAAAATTTCAGAAAATTCACAAATTTCAGGGAAAAAAGGAGAAATTTTCTTTATTTTTGGGCAAAAAAACAGAAATTTCTAATATTTTGTGGCAAAAATGCAGAAATTCCCCTTATTTTGAGGTAAAATGTCTGATATTCCCCTTATTTGGGGGCAAAAAGGAAGAAATTTTCTTTATTTTGGGGCAAAAAAGACAGAAATTCGCTTTGGTTTCGGGAAAAAAGACAGAAATTCCACATATTTAGAGGCAAAAAAGCAGAAATTTCCCTTATTTTGGAGCAAAATTGCAAAAATTTCGCTTTTTTATGGCAAAAAGTTATGCATTCTTCTTATTATCGGGCAAAAAGGTAGAAATTCCCCGTATTTTGGAGCAAAATTGCAGAAATTTCCCTAATTGTGGGGCAAAAAGGCAGAAATTCCCTATATGTTAAGGCAAAAAGACAGAAATTCTTCTTATTTTGTGGCAAAACTCAGAAATTCCACTTATTTTGGGGCAAAATTCAAGAAATTTCCATTATTTTGGGGCAAAATTGCAGAAATTTCACTTATTTTGTGGCAAAATTGCAGAAATTTCATTTATTTCAGGGAAAAAAGGCAGAAATTTTCCTTATTTTGGGGCAAAAAGGCAGAAATTCCTAATATTTTGTGGCAAAAATCCAGAAATTCCCCTTATTTTGAGGTAAAAAGGCTGAAATTCCCCTTATTTGGGGGCAAAAACGCAGAAATTTCCCTTATTTTGGGGCAAAATTGCAGAAATTTCACTTATTTCAGGGTAATAAGTCAGAAATTTTCTTTATTTTGGGGCTAAAAGGACAGAAATTTCCTTTGTTTTGGGGAAAAAGACAGAAATTCTACTTATTTAGAGTCAAAAATGCAGAAATTCCTCTTATTTGGGAAAAAAAGGAAGAAATTTCCCTTTTTTATTGCAAAAAGGTATGCATTCTTCTTATTTTTGGGCAAAAAGGCAGAAATTCCCCGTATTTTGGAGCAAAATTGCAGAAATTCCCCTAATTGTGGGGCAAAAAGGCAGAAATTCCCTATATGTTGGGGCAAAAAGACAGAAATTCTCCTTATTTTGGGTCAAAACTCAGAAATTCCACTTATTTTGGGGCAAAATTCCAGAAATTTCACTTATTTTGGGGCAAAATTGTAGAAATTTCACTTATTTTGGGGCAAAATTTCAGAAATTTCATTTATTTCAGAAAAAAAAATAAGCAGAAATTTTCTTATTTGGAAGCAAAAAGGCAGAAATTTCTTTTATTTTGGTACAAAATTGCAGAAATTTTCCTTAATTTGGGGCAAAATTGCTGAAATTTCACTTATTTTGGGGCCAAATTGCAGAAATTTCACTTATTTCAGGGAAAAAAGGCAGAAATTTTCCTTATTTTCGGGCAAAAAGGCAGAAATTTCTTATATTTTGTGGCAAAAATGCAGAAGTTCCCTTTATTTTGAGGTAAAATGGCTGAAATTCTCCTTATTTGGGGGCAAAAAGGCAGAAATTTCCCTTATTTTGTTGCAAAATTGCAGAAATTTTACTTACTTCAGGGTAATAAGTAAGAATTTTTTCTTATTTTGGAACAAAAAAGACAGAAATTCCCTTTGTTTTGGGGGAGAAAGACAGAAATTCCACTTATTTAGAGTCAAAAACGCAGAAATTCCCCTTATTTTGGAGCAAAAATGAAGAAATTTCCCTTTTTAATGGCAAAAAGTTATGCATTCTTCTTATTTTCGGGCAAAAAGGCAGAAATTCCCCGTATTTTGGAGCAAAATTGCAGACATTCCAGTAATTGTGGTGCAAAAAGGCAGAAATTCCCTATATGTTAGGTCAAAAAGACAGAAATTCTCCTTATTTTAGGGCAAAATTCAGAAATTTAACTTATTTTGAGGCAAAATTGCAGAAATTTCATTTATTTCAGAAAAAAAGCAAAATTTTCTTATTGTGGGGCAAAAAGGCAGAAATTTCTTTTATTTTGGTACAAAATTGCAGAAATTTTTCTTAATTTGGGGCAAAAAGGCAGAAATTTCCCATATTTTGGGGCAAAAATGCAGAAATTCCCCTTATTTTGAGGTAAAAAGGCTGAAATTCCCCTTATTTGGGGTCAAAATGCAGAAATTTCTATTATTTTGGGGCAAAATTCCAGAAATTTCCCTTATTTTGGGGCAAAATTGCAGAAATTTCACTTATTTCACGGAAAAAAGGCAGAAATTTTCCTTATTTTTGGGCAAAAAAACAGAAATTCCTAATATTTTGTGGCAAAAATGCAGAAATTCCCCTTATTTTGAGGTAAAAAGGCTGATATTCCCCTTATTTGGGGGCAAAAAGGCAGAAATTTTCCTTATTTTGTGGCAAAAACGACAGAAATTCTTTTTGTTTTCGGGGAAAAAGACAGAAATTGCACATATTTAGAGGCAAAAAAGCAGAAATTTCCCTTATTTTGGAGCAAAATTGCAAAAATTTCCCTTTTTTATGGCAAAAAGGTATGCATTCTTCTTATTATCGGGCAAAAAGGCAGAAATTTCCCGTATTTTGGAGCAAAATTGCAGAAATTCCCCTAATTGTGGGGCAAAAAGGCAGAAATTCCCTATATGTTAGGGCAAAAAGACAGACATTCTCCTTATTGTGGGTCAAAACTCAGAAATTCCACTTAATTTTTGGCATAATTCCAGAAATTTCAAATATTTTGGGGCAAAATTTCAGAAATTTCACTTATTTCAGAAAAAAAAGCAGAAATTTTCTTATTCGGAATAAAAAAGGCAGAAATATCTTTTATTATGGTACAAAATTGCAGAAATTTCCCTTATTTTGGGGCAAAATTGCAGAAATTTCACTTATTTTGGGGCAAAATTGCAGAAATTTCATTTATTTCAGGGAAAAAAAGGCAGAAATTTTCCTTATTTTGGGGCAAAAAGGCAGAAATTCCTAATATTTTGTGGCAAAAATGCAGAAATTCCTCTTATTTTGAGGTAAAAAGGCTGAAATTCCCCTTATTTGGGGGCAAAAAGGCAGAAATTTCACTTACTTCAGGGTAATAATTCAGAAATTTTCTTTATTTTGAAACAAAAAAGACAGAAATTCCCTTTGTTTTGGGGGAAAAAGACAGAAATTCCACTTATTTAGAGTCAAAAAGACAGAAATTCCCCTTATTTTGGAGCAAAAATGAAGAAATTTCCCTTTTTTATGGCAAAAAGGTATGCATTCTTATTATTTTCGGGCAAAAAGGCAGAAATTTTCCATATTTTGGAGCAAAATTGCAGAAATTCCCCTAATTGTGGGGCAAAAAGGCAGAAATTCCCTATATGTTGGGGCAAAAAGACAGAAATTCTCCTTATTTTGGGTCAAAACTCAGAAATTCCACTTATTTTGGGGCAAAATTCCAGAAATTTCACTTATTTTGGGGCAAAATTGTAGAAATTTCACTTATTTTGGGGCAAAATTTCAGAATTTTATTTATTTCAGAAAAAAAATAAGCAGAAATTTTCTTATTTGGAAGCAAAAAGGCAGAAATTTCTTTTATTTTGGTACAAAATTGCAGAAATTTTCCTTAATTTGGGGCAAAATTGCAGAAATTTCACTTATTTTGGGGCAAAATTGCAGAAATTTCACTTATTTCAGGGAAAAAAGGCAGAAATTTTCCTTATTTTGGGGCAAAAAGGCAGAAATTTCTTATATTTTGTGGCAAAAATGCAGAAGTTCCCTTTATTTTGAGGTAAAATGGCTGAAATTCTCCATTTTGGGGGCAAAAAGGCAGAAATTTCCCTTATTTTGTTGCAAAATTGCAGAAATTTCACTTACTTCAGGGTAATAAGTAAGAATTTTTTCTTATTTTGGAACAAAAAAGACAGAAATTCCCTTTGTTTTGGGGGAGAAAGACAGAAATTCCACTTATTTAGAGTCAAAAACGCAGAAATTCCCCTTATTTTGGAGCAAAAATGAAGAAATTTCCCTTTTTAATGGCAAAAAGTTATGCATTCTTCTTATTTTCGGGCAAAAAGGCAGAAATTCCTCGTATTTTGGAGCAAAATTGCAGACATTCCAGTAATTGTGGTGCAAAAAGGCAGAAATTCCCTATATGTTAGGTCAAAAAGACAGAAATTCTCCTTATTTTAGGGCAAAATTCTGAAATTTAACTTATTTTGAGGCAAAATTGCAGAAATTTCATTTATTTCAGAAAAAAAGCAAAATTTTCTTATTTTGGGGCAAAAAGGCAGAAATTTCTTTTATTTTGGTACAAAATTGCAGAAATTTTTCTTAATTTGGGGCAAAAAGGCAGAAATTTCCCATATTTTGGGGCAAAAATGCAGAAATTCCCCTTATTTTGAGGTAAAAAGGCTGAAATTCCCCTTATTTAGGGGTCAAAATGCAGAAATTTCTATTATTTTGGGGCAAAATTCCAGAAATTTCCCTTATTTTGGGGCAAAATTGCAGAAATTTCACTTATATTGGGGCAAAATTGCATAAATTCACTTATTTCACGGAAAAAAGGCAGAAATTTTCCTTATTTTGGGGCAAAAACGACAGAAATTCCCTTTGTTTTTGGGGAAAAAGACAGAAATTCCACATATTTAGAGGCAAAAAAGCAGAAATTTCCTTTATTTTGGAGCAAAATTGCAAAAATTTCCCTTTTTTATGGCAAAAAGGTATGCATTCTTCTTATTATCGGGCAAAAAGGCAGAAATTCCCCGTATTTTGGAGCAAAATTGCAGAAATTCCCCTAATTGTGGGACAAAAAGGCAGAAATTCCCTATATGTTAGGGCAAAAAGACAGACATTCTCCTTATTGTGGGTCAAAACTCAGAAATTCCACTTAATTTTTGGCATAATTCCAGAAATTTCACTTATTTTGGGGCAAAATTTCAGAAATTTCACTTATTTTAGAAAAAAAAGCAGAAATTTTCTTATTCGGAATAAAAAAGGCAGAAATATCTTTTATTATGGTACAAAATTGCAGAAATTTCCCTTATTTTGGGGCAAAATTGCAGAAATTTCACTTATTTTGGGGCAAAATTGCAGAAATTTCATTTATTTCAGGGAAAAAAGGCAGAAATTTTCCTTATTTTGGGGCAAAAATGCAGAAATTCGAAATATTTTGTGGCAAAAATGCAGAAATTCCTCTTATTTTGAGGTAAAAAGGCTGAAATTCCCCTTATTTGGGGGCAAAAAGGCAGAAATTTCACTTACTTCAGTGTAATAATTCAGAAATTTTCTTAATTTTGAAACAAAAAAGACAGAAATTCCCTTTGTTTTGGGGGAAAAAGACAGAAATTCCACTTATTTAGAGTCAAAAAGACAGAAATTCCCCTTATTTTGGAGCAAAAATGAAGAAATTTTTCTTTTTTATGGCAAAAAGGTATGCATTCTTATTATTTTCGGGCAAAAAGGCAGAAATTTTCCGTATTTTGGAGCAAAATTGCAGAAATTCCCCTAATTGTGGGGCAAAAAGGCAGAAATTCCCTATATGTTGGGTCAAAAAGACAGAAATTCTCTTTATTTTAGGGCAAAATTCAGAAATTTAACTTATTTTGAGGCAAAATTGCAGAAATTTCATTTATTTCAGAAAAAAAGCAAAATTTTCTTATTTTGGGGCAAAAAGGCAGAAATTTCTTTTATTTTGGTACAAAATTGCAGAAATTTTTCTTAATTTGGGGCAAAAAGGCAGAAATTTCCCATATTTTTTGGCAAAAATGCAGAAATTCCCCTTATTTTGAGGTAAAAAGGCTGAAATTCCCCTTATTTGGGGTCAAAAAGCAGAAATTTCTCTTATTTTGGGGCAAAATTCCAGAAATTTCCCTTATTTTGGGGCAAAATTGCAGAAATTTCACTTATTTTGGGGCAAAATTGCAGAAAATTCACAAATTTCAGGGAAAAAAGGCAGAAATTTTCTTTATTTTTGGGCAACAAAACAGAAATTC
This sequence comes from Micromys minutus, assembly GCF_963924665.1. Taxonomy (NCBI): domain Eukaryota; kingdom Metazoa; phylum Chordata; class Mammalia; order Rodentia; family Muridae; genus Micromys; species Micromys minutus. Next base: position 425,880 of record NW_027667806.1, on the reverse strand, counting down.
CTAATATTTTGTGGCAAAAATGCAGAAATTCCCCTTATTTTGAGGTAAAAAGGCTGATATTCCCCTTATTTGGGGGCAAAAAGGAAGAAGTTTTCTTTATTTTGGGGCAAAAAAGACAGAAATTCGCTTTGTTTTCGGGGAAAAAGACAGAAATTCCACATATTTAGAGGCAAAAAAGCAGATATTTCCCTTATTTTGGAGCAAAATTGCAAAAATTTCCCTTTTATATGGCAAAAAGGTATGCATTCTTCTTATTATCGGGCAAAAAGGCAGAAATTCCCCGTATTTTGGAGCAAAATTGCAGAAATTCCCCTAATTGTGGGGCAAAAAGGCAGAAAATCCCTATATGTTGGGGCAAAAAGACAGAAATTCTCCTTATTTTGGGTCAAAACTCAGAAATTCCACTTATTTTGGGGCAAAATTTCAGAAATTTTACTTATTTTGGGGCAAAATTGTAGAAATTTCACTTATTTTGGGGCAAAATTTCAGAAATTTCATTTATTTCAGAAAAAAAAATAAGCAGAAATTTTCTTATTTGGAAGCAAAAAGGCAGAAATTTCTTTTATTTTGGTACAAAATTGCAGAAATTTTCCTTAATTTGGGGCAAAATTGCAGAAATTTCACTTATTTTGGGGCAAAATTGCAGAAATTTCACTTATTTCAGGGAAAAAAGGCAGAAATTTTCCTTATTTTGGGGCAAAAAGGCAGAAATATCTTATATTTTGTGGCAAAAATGCAGAAGTTCCCTTTATTTTGAGGTAAAATGGCTGAAATTCCCCTTATTTGAGGGCAAAAAGGCAGAAATTTCCCTTATTTTGTTGCAAAATTGCAGAAATTTCACTTACTTCAGGGTAATAAGTAAGAATTTTTTCTTATTTTGGAACAAAAAAGACAGAAATTCCCTTTGTTTTGGGGGAGAAAGACAGAAATTCCACTTATTTAGAGTCAAAAACGCAGAAATTCCCCTTATTGTGGAGCAAAAATGAAGAAATTTCTCTTTTTAATGGCAAAAAGTTATGCATTCTTCTTATTACCGGGCAAAAAGGCAGAAATTCCCCGTATTTTGGAGCAAAATTGCAGAAATTTCCCTAATTGTGGGGCAAAAAGGCAGAAATTCCCTATAAGTTAGGGCAAAAAGACAGAAATTCTTCTTATTTTGTGGCAAAACTCAGAAATTCCACTTATTTTGGGGCAAAATTCAAGAAATTTCCATTATTTTGGGGCAAAATTGCAGAAATTTCACTTATTTTGGGGCAAAATTGCAGAAATTTCACTTATTTCAGGGAAAAAAGGCAGAAATTTCCCATATTTTGGGGCAAAAATGCAGAAATTCCTCTTATTTTGAGGTAAAAAGGCTGAAATTCCCCTTATTTGGAGTCAAAAAGCAGAAATTTCTCTTATTTTGGGGCAAAATTCCAGAAATTTCCCTTATTTTGGGGCAAAATTGCAGAAATTTCACTTATTTTGGGGCAAAATTGCAGAAATTTCACTTTTTTCAGGGAAAAAAGGCAGAAATTTTCCTTTTTTTGGGGCAAAAAGGCAGAAATTCCTAATATTTTGTGGCAAAAATCCAGAAATTCCCCTTATTTTGAGGTAAAAAGGCTGAAATTCCCCTTATTTGGGGGCAAATACGCAGAAATTTCCCTTATTTTGGGGCAAAATTGCAGAAATTTCACTTATTTCAGGGTAATAAGTCAGAAATTTTCTTTATTTTGGGGCTAAAAGGACAGAAATTTCCTTTGTTTTGAAAGAAAAGACAGAAATTCTACTTATTTAGAGTCAAAAATGCAGAAATTCCTCTTATTTGGGGAAAAAATGAAGAAATTTCCCTTTTTTATGGCAAAAAGGTATGCATTCTTCTTATTTTTGGGCAAAAAGGCAGAAATTCCCCGTATTTTGGAGCAAAATTGCAGAAATTCCCCTAATTGTGGGGCAAAAAGGCAGAAATTCCCTATATGTTGGGGCAAAAAGACAGAAATTCTTCTTATTTTGGGTCAAAACTCAGAAATTCCACTTATTTTGGGGCAAAATTCCAGAAATTTCACTTATTTTGGGGCATAATTGTAGAAATTTCACTTATTTTGGGGCAAAATTTCAGAAATTTCATTTATTTCAGAAAAAAAATAAGCAGTAATTTTCTTATTTGTAAGCAAAAAGGCAGAAATTTCTTTTATTTTGGTACAAAATGGCAGAAATTTCCCTTAATTTGGGGCAAAATTGCAGAAATTTCAATTATTTTGGGGCAAAATTGCAGAAATTTCACTTATTTCATGGAAAAAAGGCAGAAATTTTCCTTATTTTTGGGCAAAAAAGCAGAAATTTCTTATATTTTGTGGCAAAAATGCAGAAATTCTCCTTATTTTGTGGTAAAAAGGCTGATATTCCCCTTATTTGGGGGCAAAAAGGCAGAAATTTTCTTTATTTTGGGGCAAAAACGACAGAAATTCCCTTTGTTTTCGGGAAAAAAGACAGAAATTCCACATATTTAGAGGCAAAAAAGCAGAAATTTCCCTTATTTTGGAGCAAAATTGCAAAAATTTCACTTTTTTATGGCAAAAAGATATGCATTCTTCTTATTATCGGGCAAAAAGGCAGAAATTCCCCGTATTTTGGTGCAAAATTGCAGAAATTCCCCTAATTGTGGGGCAAAAAGGCAGAAATTCCCTATATGTTAGGGCAAAAAGACAGAAATTCTCCTTATTGTGGGTCAAAACTCAGAAATGCCACTTAATTTTTGGCATAATTCCAGAAATTTCACTTATTTTGGGGAAAAATTTCAGAAATTTCACTTATTTCAGAAAAAAAAAGCAGAAATTTTCTTATTTGGTAGCAAAAAGGCAGAAATTTCTTTTATTTTGGTACAAAATTGCAGAAATTTTCCTTAATTTGGGGCAAAATTGCAGAAATTTCACTTATTTTGGGGCAAAATTGCAGAAATTTCACTTATTTCAGGGAAAAAAGGCAGAAATTTTCCTTATTTTGGGGCAAAAAGGCAGAAATTTCTTATATTTTGTGGCAAAAATGCAGAAGTTCCCTTTATTTTGAGGTAAAATGGCTGAAATTCCCCTTATTTGGGGGCAAAAAGGCAGAAATTTCCCTTATTTTGTTGCAAAATTGCAGAAATTTCACTTACTTCAGGGTAATAAGTAAGAATTTTTTCTTATTTTGGAACAAAAAAGACAGAAATTCCCTTTGTTTTGGGGGAGAAAGACAGAAATTCCACTTATTTAGAGTCAAAATCGCAGAAATTCCCCTTATTTTGGAGCAAAAATGAAGAAATTTCTCTTTTTAATGGCAAAAAGTTATGCATTCTTCTTATTTTCGGGCAAAAAGGCAGAAATTCCCCGTATTTTGGTGCAACATTGCAGACATTTCACTAATTGTGGTGCAAAAAGGCAGAAATTCCCTATATGTTAGGTCAAAAAGACAGAAATTCTCCTTATTGTAGGGCAAAATTCAGAAATTTAACTTATTTTGAGGCAAAATTTCAGAAATTTCATTTATTTCAGAAAAAAAGCAAAATTTTCTTATTTTGGGGCAAAAAGGCAGAAATTTCTTTTATTTTGGTACAAAATTTCAGAAATTTTTCTTAATTTGGGGCAAAAAGGCAGAAATTTCCCAAATTTTGGGCAAAAATGCAGAAATTCCCCTTATTTTGAGGTAAAAAGGCTGAAATTCCCCTTATTTGGGGTCAAAATGCAGAAATTTCTATTATTTTGGGGCAAAATTCCAGAAATTTCCCTTATTTTGGGGCAAAATTGCAGAAATTTTACTTATTTTGGGGCAAAATTGCAGAAAATTCACTTATTTCAGGGAAAAAAGGCAGAAATTTTCCTTATTTTTGGGCAAAAAAAAAGAAATTCCTAATATTTTGTGGCAAAAATGCAGAAATTCCCCTTATTTTAAGGTAAAAAGGCTGATATTCCCCTTATTTGGGGGAAAAAAGGCAGAAATTTTCCTTATTTTGGGGCAAAAACGACAGAAATTCCCTTTGTTTTCGGGGAAAAAGACAGAAATTCCACATATTTAGAGGCAAAAAAGCAGAAATTTCCCTTATTTTGGAGCAAAATTGCAAAAATTTCCCTTTTTTATGGCAAAAAGGTATGCATTCTTCTTATTATCGGGCAAAAAGGCAGAAATTCCCCGTATTTTGGAGCAAAATTGCAGAAATTCCCCTAATTGTGGGGCAAAAAGGCAGAAATTCCCTATATGTTAGGTCAAAAAGACAGAAATTCTTCTTATTTTGGGTCAAAACTCAGAAATTCCACTTATTTTGGGGCAAAATTCCAGAAATTTCCATTATTTTGGGGCAAAATTGCAGAAATTTCCCTTATTTTGGGGCAAAATTGCAGAAATTTCACTTATTTCAGGGAAAAAAGGCAGAAATTTTCCTTATTTTGTGGCAAAAAGGCAGAAATTCCTAATATTTTGTGGCAAAAATCCAGAAATTCCCCTTATTTTGAGGTAAAAAGGCTGAAATTCCCCTTATTTGGGGGCAAATACGCAGAAATTTCCCTTATTTTGGGGCAAAATTGCAGAAATTTCCATTATTTTGGGGCAAAATTGCAGAAATTTCCCTTATTTTGGGGCAAAATTGCAGAAATTTCACTTATTTCAGGGTAATAAGTCAGAAATTTTCTTTATTTTGGGGCTAAAAGGACAGAAATTTCCTTTGTTTTGAAAGAAAAAGACAGAAATTCTACTTATTTAGAGTCAAAAATGCAGAAATTCCTCTTATTTGGGGAAAAAATGAAGAAATTTCCCTTTTTTATGGAAAAAAGGTATGCATTCTTCTTATTTTTGGGCAAAAAGGCAGAAATTCCCCGTATTTTGGAGCAAAATTGCAGAAATTCCCCTAATTGTGGGGCAAAAAGGCAGAAATTCCCTATATGTTGGGGCAAAAAGACAGGAATTCTCCTTATTTTGGGTCAAAACTCAGAAATTCCACTTATTTTGGGGCAAAATTCCAGAAATTTCACTTATTTTGGGGCAAAATTGTAGAAATTTCACTTATTTTGGGGCAAAATTTCAGAAATTTCATTTATTTCAGAAAAAAAATAAGCAGAAATTTTCTTATTTGGAAGCAAAAAGGCAGAAATTTCTTTTATTTTGGTACAAAATGGCAGAAATTTCCCTTAATTTGGGGCAAAATTGCAGAAATTTCACTTATTTTGGGGCAAAATTGCAGAAATTTCACTTATTTCATGGAAAAAAGGCAGAAATTTTCCTTATTTTGGGGCAAAAAAGCAGAAATTCCTTATATTTTGTGGCAAAAATGCAGAAGTTCCCTTTATTTTGAGGAAAAATGGCTGAAATTCCCCTTTTTTGGGGGCATAAAGGCATAAATTTCCCTTATTTTGTTGCAAAATTGCAGAAATTTCACTTAATTCAGGGTAATAAGTAAAAATTTTTTCTTATTTTGGAACAAAAAAGACAGAAATTCCCTTTGTTTTGGGGGAGAAAGACAGAAATTCCACATATTTAGAGTCAAAAATGCAGAAATTCCCCTTATTTTGGAGCAAAAATGAAGAAATTTTCCTTTTTTATGGCAAAAAGGTATGCATTCTTATTTTCGGGCAAAAAGGCAGAAATTCCCCGTATTTTGGAGCAAAATTGCAGACATTCCCCTAATTGTGGTGCAAAAAGGCATAAATTCCCTATATGTTGGGTCAAAAAGACAGAAATTCTCCTTATTTTAGGGCAAAATTCAGAAATTTAACTTATTTTGAGGCAAATTTGCAGAAATTTCATTTATTTCAGAAAAAAAGGAAAATTTTCTTATTTTGGGGCAAAAAGGCAGAAATTTCTTTTATTTTGGTACAAAATTGCAGAAATTTTTCTTAATTTGGGGCAAAAAGGCAGAAATTTCCCATATTTTGGGGCAAAAATGCAGAAATTCCCCTTATTTTGAGGTAAAAAGGCTGAAATTCCCCTTATTTGGGGTCAAAAAGCAGAAATTTCTCTTATTTTGGGGCAAAATTCCAGAAATTTCCCTTATTTTGGGGCAAAATTGCAGAAATTTCACTTATTTTGGGGCAAAATTGCAGAAAATTCACAAATTTCAGGGAAAAAAGGCAGAAATTTTCCTTATTTTTGGGCAAAAATCAGAAATTCCTAAAATTTTGTGGCAAAAATGCAGAAATTCCCCTTATTTTGAGGTAAAAGGCTGATATTCCCCTTATTTGGGGGCAAAAAGGCAGAAATTTTCCTTATTTTGGGGCAAAAACGACAGAAATTCCCTTTGTTTTCGGGGAAAAAGACAGAAATTCCACATATTTAGAGGCAAAAAAGCAGAAATTTCCCTTATTTTGGAGCAAAATTGCAAAAATTTCCCTTTTTTATGGCAAAAAGGTATGCATTCTTCTTATTATCGGGCAAAAAGGCAGAAATTCCCCGTATTTTGGAGCAAAATTGCAGAAATTCCCCTAATTGTGGGGCAAAAAGGCAGAAATTCCCTATATGTTAGGTCAAAAAGACAGAAATTCTTCTTATTTTGGGTCAAAACTCAGAAATTCCACTTATTTTGGGGCAAAATTCCAGAAATTTCCATTATTTTGGGGCAAAATTGCAGAAATTTCCCTTATTTTGGGGCAAAATTGCAGAAATTTCACTTATTTCAGGGAAAAAAGGCAGAAATTTTCCTTATTTTGTGGCAAAAAGGCAGAAATTCCTAATATTTTGTGGCAAAAATCCAGAAATTCCCCTTATTTTGAGGTAAAAAGGCTGAAATTCCCCTTATTTGGGGGCAAATACGCAGAAATTTCCCTTATTTTGGGGCAAAATTGCAGAAATTTCCATTATTTTGGGGCAAAATTGCAGAAATTTCCCTTATTTTGGGGCAAAATTGCAGAAATTTCACTTATTTCAGGGTAATAAGTCAGAAATTTTCTTTATTTTGGGGCTAAAAGGACAGAAATTTCCTTTGTTTTGAAAGAAAAAGACAGAAATTCTACTTATTTAGAGTCAAAAATGCAGAAATTCCTCTTATTTGGGGAAAAAATGAAGAAATTTCCCTTTTTTATGGAAAAAAGGTATGCATTCTTCTTATTTTTGGGCAAAAAGGCAGAAATTCCCCGTATTTTGGAGCAAAATTGCAGAAATTCCCCTAATTGTGGGGCAAAAAGGCAGAAATTCCCTATATGTTGGGGCAAAAAGACAGGAATTCTCCTTATTTTGGGTCAAAACTCAGAAATTCCACTTATTTTGGGGCAAAATTCCAGAAATTTCACTTATTTTGGGGCAAAATTGTAGAAATTTCACTTATTTTGGGGCAAAATTTCAGAAATTTCATTTATTTCAGAAAAAAAATAAGCAGAAATTTTCTTATTTGGAAGCAAAAAGGCAGAAATTTCTTTTATTTTGGTACAAAATGGCAGAAATTTCCCTTAATTTGGGGCAAAATTGCAGAAATTTCACTTATTTTGGGGCAAAATTGCAGAAATTTCACTTATTTCATGGAAAAAAGGCAGAAATTTTCCTTATTTTGGGGCAAAAAAGCAGAAATTCCTTATATTTTGTGGCAAAAATGCAGAAGTTCCCTTTATTTTGAGGAAAAATGGCTGAAATTCCCCTTTTTTGGGGGCATAAAGGCATAAATTTCCCTTATTTTGTTGCAAAATTGCAGAAATTTCACTTAATTCAGGGTAATAAGTAAAAATTTTTTCTTATTTTGGAACAAAAAAGACAGAAATTCCCTTTGTTTTGGGGGAGAAAGACAGAAATTCCACATATTTAGAGTCAAAAATGCAGAAATTCCCCTTATTTTGGAGCAAAAATGAAGAAATTTTCCTTTTTTATGGCAAAAAGGTATGCATTCTTATTTTCGGGCAAAAAGGCAGAAATTCCCCGTATTTTGGAGCAAAATTGCAGACATTCCCCTAATTGTGGTGCAAAAAGGCATAAATTCCCTATATGTTGGGTCAAAAAGACAGAAATTCTCCTTATTTTAGGGCAAAATTCAGAAATTTAACTTATTTTGAGGCAAATTTGCAGAAATTTCATTTATTTCAGAAAAAAAGGAAAATTTTCTTATTTTGGGGCAAAAAGGCAGAAATTTCTTTTATTTTGGTACAAAATTGCAGAAATTTTTCTTAATTTGGGGCAAAAAGGCAGAAATTTCCCATATTTTGGGGCAAAAATGCAGAAATTCCCCTTATTTTGAGGTAAAAAGGCTGAAATTCCCCTTATTTGGGGTCAAAAAGCAGAAATTTCTCTTATTTTGGGGCAAAATTCCAGAAATTTCCCTTATTTTGGGGCAAAATTGCAGAAATTTCACTTATTTTGGGGCAAAATTGCAGAAAATTCACAAATTTCAGGGAAAAAAGGCAGAAATTTTCCTTATTTTTGGGCAAAAATCAGAAATTCCTAAAATTTTGTGGCAAAAATGCAGAAATTCCCCTTATTTTGAGGTAAAAGGCTGATATTCCCCTTATTTGGGGGCAAAAAGGCAGAAATTTTCCTTATTTTGGGGCAAAAACGACAGAAATTCCCTTTGTTTTCGGGGAAAAAGACAGAAATTCCACATATTTAGAGGCAAAAAAGCAGAAATTTCCCTTATTTTGGAGCAAAATTGCAAAAATTTCCCTTTTTTATGGCAAAAAGGTATGCATTCTTCTTATTATCGGGCAAAAAGGCAGAAATTCCCCGTATTTTGGAGCAAAATTGCAGAAATTCCCCTAATTGTGGGGCAAAAAGGCAGAAATTCCCTATATGTTAGGTCAAAAAGACAGAAATTCTTCTTATTTTGGGTCAAAACTCAGAAATTCCACTTATTTTGGGGCAAAATTCCAGAAATTTCCATTATTTTGGGGCAAAATTGCAGAAATTTCCCTTATTTTGGGGCAAAATTGCAGAAATTTCACTTATTTCAGGGAAAAAAGGCAGAAATTTTCCTTATTTTGTGGCAAAAAGGCAGAAATTCCTAATATTTTGTGGCAAAAATCCAGAAATTCCCCTTATTTTGAGGTAAATAGGCTGAAATTCCTTTTATTTGGGGGCAAATACGCAGAAATTTCCCTTATTTTGGGGCAAAATTGCAGAAATTTCACTTATTTCAGGGTAATAAGTCAAAAATTTTCTTTATTTTGGGGCTAAAAGGACAGAAATTTCCTTTGTTTTGGGAGAAAAAGACAGAAATTCTACTTATTTAGAGTCAAAAATGCAGAAATTCCTCTTATTTGGGGAAAAAATGAAGAAATTTCCCTTTTTTATGGCAAAAAGGTATGCATTCTTATTATTTTTGGCAAAAAGGCAGAAATTCCCCGTATTTTGGAGCAAGATTGCAGAAATTCCCCTAATTGTGGGGCAAAAAGGCAGAAATTCCCTATATGTTGGGGCAAAAAGACAGAAATTCTCCTTATTTTGGGTCAAAACTCAGAAATTCCACTTATTTTGGGGCAAAATTCCAGAAATTTCACTTATTTTGGGGCAAAATTGTAGAAATTTCACTTATTTTGGGGCAAAATTTCCGAAATTTCATTTATTTCAGAAAAAAAAATAAGCAGAAATTTTCTTATTTGGAAGCAAAAAGGCAGAAATTTCTTTTATTTTGGTACAAAATTGCAGAAATTTTCCTTAATTTGGGGCAAAATTGCAGAAATTTCACTTATTTTGGGGCAAAATTGCAGAAATTTCACTTATTTCAGGGAAAAAAGGCAGAAATTTTCCTTATTTTGGGGCAAAAAGGCAGAAATTTCTTATATTTTGTGGCAAAAATGCAGAAGTTCCCTTTATTTTGAGGTAAAATGGCTGAAATTCCCCTTATTTGGGGGCAAAAAGGCAGAAATTTCCCTTATTTTGTTGCAAAATTGCAGAAATTTCACTTACTTCAGGGTAATAAGTAAGAATTTTTTCTTATTTTGGAACAAAAAAGACAGAAATTCCCTTTGTTTTGGGGGAGAAAGACAGAAATTCCACTTATTTAGAGTCAAAAACGCAGAAATTCCCCTTATTTTGGAGCAAAAATGAAGAAATTTCTCTTTTTAATGGCAAAAAGTTATGCATTCTTCTTATTTTCGGGCAAAAAGGCAGAAATTCCCCGTATTTTGGTGCAACATTGCAGACATTTCACTAATTGTGGTGCAAAAAGGCAGAAATTCCCTATATGTTAGGTCAAAAAGACAGAAATTCTCCTTATTTTAGGGCAAAATTCAGAAATTTAACTTATTTTGAGGCAAAATTTCAGAAATTTCATTTATTTCAGAAAAAAAGCAAAATTTTCTTATTTTGGGGCAAAAAGGCAGAAATTTCCCAAATTTTGGGCAAAAATGCAGAAATTCCCCTTATTTTGAGGTAAAAAGGCTGAAATTCCCCTTATTTGGGGTCAAAATGCAGAAATTTCCCTTATTTTGGGGCAAAATTGCAGAAATTTCACTTATTTTGGGGCAAAATTGCAGAAAATTCACTTATTTCAGGGAAAAAAGGCAGAAATTTTCCTTATTTTTGGGCAAAAATAAAGAAATTCCTAATATTTTGTTGCAAAAATGCAGAAATTCCCCTTATTTTGAGGTAAAAAGGCTGATATTACCCTTATTTGGGGGAAAAAAGGCAGAAATTTTCCTTATTTTGGGGCAAAAACGACAGAAATTCCCTTTGTTTTCGGGGAAAAAGACAGAAATTCCACATATTTAGAGGCAAAAAAGCAGAAATTTCCCTTATTTTGGAGCAAAATTGCAAAAATTTCCCTTTTTTATGGCAAAAAGGTATGCATTCTTCTTATTATCGGGCAAAAAGGCAGAAATTCCCCGTATTTTGGAGCAAAATTCCAGAAATTCCCCTAATTGTGGGGCAAAAAGGCAGAAATTCCCTATATGTTAGGGCAAAAAGACAGAAATTCTTCTTATTTTGGGGCAAAACTCAGAAATTCCACTTATTTTGGGGCAAAATTCCAGAAATTTCCATTATTTTGGGGCAAAATTGCAGAAATTTCACTTATTTTGGGGCAAAATTGCAGAAATTTCACTTATTTCAGGGAAAAAAGGCAGAAATTTTCCTTATTTTGTGGCAAAAAGGCAGAAATTCCTAATATTTTGTGGCAAAAATCCAGAAATTCCCCTTATTTTGAGGTAAAAAGGCTGAAATTCCCCTTATTTGGGGGCAAATACGCAGAAATTTCCCTTATTTTGGGGCAAAATTGCAGAAATTTCACTTATTTCAGGGTAATAAGTCAGAAATTTTCTTTATTTTGGGGCTAAAAGGACAGAAATTTCCTTTGTTTTGAAAGAAAAAGACAGAAATTCTACTTATTTAGAGTCAAAAATGCAGAAATTCCTCTTATTTGGGGAAAAAATGAAGAAATTTCCCTTTTTTATGGCAAAAAGGTATGCATTCTTCTTATTTTTGGGCAAAAAGGCAGAAATTCCCCGTATTTTGGAGCAAAATTGCAGAAATTCCTACAATTGTGGGGCAAAAAGGCAGAAATTCCCTATATGTTGGGGCAAAAAGACAGGAATTCTCCCTATTTTGGGTCAAAACTCAGAAATTCCACTTATTTTGGGGCAAAATTCCAGAAATTTCACTTATTTTGGGGCAAAATTGTAGAAATTTCACTTATTTTGGGGCAAAATTTCAGAAATTTCATTTATTTCAGAAAAAAAATAAGCAGAAATTTTCTTATTTGGAAGCAAAAAGGCAGAAATTTCTTTTATTTTGGTACAAAATGGCAGAAATTTTCCTTAATTTGGGGCAAAATTGCAGAAATTTCACTTATTTTGGGGCAAAATTGCAGAAATTTCACTTATTTCATGGAAAAAAGGCAGAAATTTTCCGTATTTTGGGGCAAAAAAGCAGAAATTCTTTATATTTTGTGGCAAAAATGCAGAAGTTCCATTTATTTTGAGGAAAAATGGCTGAAATTCCCCTTTTTTGGGGGCATAAAGGCATAAATTTCCCTTATTTTGTTGCAAAATTGCAGAAATTTCACTTACTTCAGGGTAATAAGTAAAAATTTTTTCTTATTTTGGAACAAAAAAGACAGAAATTCCCTTTGTTTTGGGGGAGAAAGACAGAAATTCCACTTATTTAGAGTCAAAAAGGCAGAAATTCCCCTTATTTTGGAGCAAAAATGAAGAAATTTTCCTTTTTTATGGCAAAAAGGTATGCATTCTTATTTTCGGGCAAAAAGGCAGAAATTCCCCGTATTTTGGAGCAAAATTGCAGACATTCCCCTAATTGTGGTGCAAAAAGGCATAAATTCCCTATATGTTGGGTCAAAAAGACAGAAATTCTCCTTATTTTAGGGCAAAATTCAGAAATTTACCTTATTTTGAGGCAAATTTGCAGAAATTTCATTTATTTCAGAAAAAAAGCAAAATTTTCTTATTTTGGGGCAAAAAGGCAGAAATTTCTTTTATTTTGGTACAAAATTGCAGAAATTTTTCTTAATTTGGGGCAAAAAGGCAGAAATTTCCCATATTTTGGGGCAAAAATGCAGAAATTCCCCTTATTTTGAGGTAAAAAGGCTGAAATTCCCCTTATTTGGGGTCAAAAAGCAGAAATTTCTCTCATTTTGGGGCAAAATTCCAGAAATTTCCCTTATTTTGGGGCAAAATTGCAGAAATTTCACTTATTTTGAGGCAAAATTGCAGAAAATTCACAAATTTCAGGGAAAAAAGGCAGAAATTTTCCTTATTTTTGGGCAAAAATCAGAAATTCCTAATATTTTGTGGCAAAAATGCAGAAATTCCCCTTATTTTGAGGTAAAAGGCTGATATTCCCCTTATTTGGGGGCAAAAAGGCAGAAATTTTCCTTATTTTGGGGCAAAAACGACAGAAATTCCCTTTGTTTTCGGGGAAAAAGACAGAAATTCCACATATTTAGAGGCAAAAAAGCAGAAATTTCCCTTATTTTGGAGCAAAATTTCAAAAATTTCCCTTTTTTATGGCAAAAAGGTATGCATTCTTCTTATTATCGGGCAAAAAGGCAGAAATTCCCTGTATTTTGGAGCAAAATTGCAGAAATTCCCCTAATTGTGGGGCAAAAAGGCAGAAATTCCCTATATGTTAGGGCAAAAAGACAGAAATTCTTCTTATTTTGGGGCAAAACTCAGAAATTCCACTTATTTTGGGGCAAAATTCCAGAAATTTCACTTATTTCAGGGAAAAAAGGCAGAAATTTTCCGTATTTTGGGGCAAAAAAGCAGAAATTCCTAATATTTTGTGGCAAAAATCCAGAAATTCCCCTTATTTTGAGGTAAATAGGCTGAAATTCCTTTTATTTGGGGGCAAATACGCAGAAATTTCTCTTATTTTGGGGCAAAATTGCAGAAATTTCACTTATTTCAGGGTAATAAGTCAAAAATTTTCTTTATTTTGGGGCTAAAAGGACAGAAATTTCCTTTGTTTTGGGAGAAAAAGACAGAAATTCTACTTATTTAGAGTGAAAAATGCAGAAATTCCTCTTATTTGGGGAAAAAATGAAGAAATTTCCCTTTTTTATGGCAAAAAGGTATGCATTCTTATTATTTTTGGCAAAAGGCAGAAATTCCCCGTATTTTGGAGCAAGATTGCAGAAATTCCCCTAATTGTGGGGCAAAAAGGCAGAAATTCCCTATATGTTGGGGCAAAAAGACAGAAATTCTCCTTATTTTGGGTCAAAACTCAGAAATTCCACTTATTTTGGGGCAAAATTCCAGAAATTTCACTTATTTTGGGGCAAAATTGTAGAAATTTCACTTATTTTGGGGCAAAATTTCCGAAATTTCATTTATTTCAGAAAAAAAAATAAGCAGAAATTTTCTTATTTGGAAGCAAAAAGGCAGAAATTTCTTTTATTTTGGTACAAAATTGCAGAAATTTTCCTTAATTTGGGGCAAAATTGCAGAAATTTCACTTATTTTGGGGCAAAATTGCAGAAATTTCACTTATTTCAGGGAAAAAAGGCAGAAATTTTCCTTAATTTGGGGGCAAAAAGGCAGAAATTTCTTATATTTTGTGGCAAAAATGCAGAAGTTCCCTTTATTTTGAGGTAAAATGCCTGAAATTCCCCTTATTTGGGGGCAAAAAGGCAGAAATTTCCCTTATTTTGTTGCAAAATTGCAGAAATTTCACTTACTTCAGGGTAATAAGTACGAATTTTTTCTTATTTTGGAACAAAAAAGACAGAAATTCCCTTTGTTTTGGGGGAGAAAGACAGAATCTCCACTTATTTAGAGTCAAAAACGCAGAAATTCCCCTTATTTTGGAGCAAAAATGAAGAAATTTCCCTTTTTAATGGCAAAAAGTTATGCATTCTTCTTATTTTCGGGCAAAAAGGCAGAAATTCCCCGTATTTTGGAGCAAAATTGCAGACATTCCACTAATTGTGGTGCAAAAAGGCATAAATTCCCTATATGTTGGGTCAAAAAGACAGAAATTCTCCTTATTTTAGGGCAAAATTCAGAAATTTAACTTATTTTGAGGCAAAATTGCAGAAATTTCATTTATTTCAGAAAAAAAGCAAAATTTTCTTATTTTGGGGCAAAAAGGCAGAAATTTCTTTTATTTTGGTACCAAATTGCAGAAATTTTTCTTAATTTGGGGCAAAAAGGCAGAAATTTCCCATATTTTGGGGCAAAAATGCAGAAATTCCCCTTATTTTGAGGTAAAAAGGCTGAAATTCCCCTTATTTGGGGTCAAAATGCAGAAATTTCTATTATTTTGGGGCAAAATTACAGAAATTTCCCTTATTTTGGGGCAAAATTGCAGAAATTTCACTTATTTTGGGGCAAAATTGCAGAAAATTCACTTATTTCAGGGAAAAAAGGCAGAAATTTTCCTTATTTTTGGGCAAAAAAACAGAAATTCCTAATATTTTGTGGCAAAAATGCAGAAATTCCCCTTATTTTGAGGTAAAAAGGCTGATATTCCCCTTATTTGGGGGCAAAAAGGCAGAAATTTTCCTTATTTTGGGGCAAAAACGACAGAAATTCCCTTTGTTTTCGGGGAAAAAGACAGAAATTCCACATATTTAGAGGCAAAAAAGCAGAAATTTCCCTTATTTTGGAGCAAAATTGCAAAAATTTCCCTTTTTTATGGCAAAAAGGTATGCTTTCTTCTTATTATCGGGCAAAAAGGCAGAAATTCCCCGTATTTTGGAGCAAAATTGCAGAAATTCCCCTAATTGTGGGGCAAAAAGGCAGAAAATCCCTATATGTTGGGGCAAAAAGACAGAAATTCTCCTTATTTTGGGTCAAAACTCAGAAATTCCACTTATTTTGGGGCAAAATTTCAGAAATTTTACTTATTTTGGGGCAAAATTGTAGAAATTTCACTTATTTTGGGGCAAAATTTCAGAAATTTCATTTATTTCAGAAAAAAAAATAAGCAGAAATTTTCTTATTTGGAAGCAAAAAGGCAGAAATTTCTTTTATTTTGGTACAAAATTGCAGAAATTTTCCTTAATTTGGGGCAAAATTGCAGAAATTTCACTTATTTTGGGGCAAAATTGCAGAAATTTCACTTATTTCAGGGAAAAAAGGCAGAAATTTTCCTTATTTTGTGGCAAAATTGCAGAAATTTCACTTACTTCAGGGTAATAAGTAAAAATTTTTTCTTATTTTGGAACAAAAAAGACAGAAATTCCCTTTGTTTTGGGGGAGAAAGACAGAAATTCCACTTATTTATAGTCAAAAAGGCAGAAATTCCCCTTATTTTGGAGCAAAAATGAAGAAATTTTCCTTTTTTATGGCAAAAAGGTATGCATTCTTATTTTCGGGCAAAAAGGCAGAAATTCCCCGTATTTTGGAGCAAAATTGCAGACATTCCCCTAATTGTGGTGCAAAAAGGCATAAATTCCCTACATGTTGGGTCAAAAAGACAGAAATTCTCCTTATTTTAGGGCAAAATTCAGAAATTTAACTTATTTTGAGGCAAATTTGCAGAAATTTCATTTATTTCAGAAAAAAAGCAAAATTTTCTTATTTTGGGGCAAAAAGGCAGAAATTTCTTTTATTTTGGTACAAAATTGCAGAATTTTTTCTTAATTTGGGGCAAAAAGGCAGAAATTTCCCATATTTTGGGGCAAAAATGCAGAAATTCCCCTTATTTTGAGGTAAAAAGGCTGAAATTCCCCTTATTTGGGGTCAAAAAGCAGAAATTTCTCTTATTTTGGGGCAAAATTCCAGAAATTTCCCTTATTTTGGGGCAAAATTGCAGAAATTTCACTTATTTTGGGGCAAAATTGCAGAAAATTCACAAATTTCAGGGAAAAAAGGCAGAAATTTTCCTTATTTTTGGGCAAAAATCAGAAATTCCTAATATTTTGTGGCAAAAATGCAGAAATTCCCCTTATTTTGAGGTAAAAGGCTGATATTCCCCTTATTTGGGGACAAAAAGGCAGAAATTTTCCTTATTTTGGGGCAAAAACGACAGAAATTCCCTTTGTTTTCGGGGAAAAAGACAGAAATTCCACATATTTAGAGGCAAAAAAGCAGAAATTTCCCTTATTTTGGAGCAAAATTGCAAAAATTTCCCTTTTTTATGGCAAAAAGGTATGCATTCTTCTTATTATCGGGCAAAAAGGCAGAAATTCCCCGTATTTTGGAGCAAAATTGCAGAAATTCCCCTAATTGTGGGGCAAAAAGGCAGAAATTCCCTATATGTTAGGGCAAAAAGACAGAAATTCTTATTTTGGGGCAAAACTCAGAAATTCCACTTATTTTGGGGCAAAATTGCAGAAATTTCACTTATTTCAAGAAAAAAGGCAGAAATTTTCCGTATTTTGGGGCAAAAAAGCAGAAATTCCTAATATTTTGTGGCAAAAATCCAGAAATTCCCCTTATTTTGAGGTAAATAGGCTGAAATTCCTTTTATTTGGGGGCAAATACGCAGAAATTTCCCTTATTTTGGAGCAAAATTGCAGAAATTTCACTTATTTCAGGGTAATAAGTCAAAAATTTTCTTTATTTTGGGGCTAAAAGGACAGAAATTTCCTTTGTTTTGGGAGAAAAAGACAGAAATTCTACTTATTTAGAGTCAAAAATGCAGAAATTCCTCTTATTTGGGGAAAAAATGAAGAAATTTCCCTTTTTTATGGCAAAAAGGTATGCATTCTTATTATTTTTGGCAAAAAGGCAGAAATTCCCCGTATTTTGGAGCAAAATTGCAGAAATTCCCCTAATTGTGGGGCAAAAAGGCAGAAATTCCCTATATGTTAGGGCAAAAAGACAGAAATTCTTATTTTGGGGCAAAACTCAGAAATTCCACTTATTTTGGGGCAAAATTCCAGAAATTTCACTTATTTTGGGGCAAAATTGTAGAAATTTCACTTATTTTGGGGCAAAATTTCCAAAATTTCATTTATTTCAGAAAAAAAAATAAGCAGAAATTTTCTTATTTGGAAGCAAAAAGGCAGAAATTTCTTTTATTTTGGTACAAAATTGCAGAAATTTTCCTTAATTTGGGGCAAAATTTCAGACATTTCACTAATTGTGGTGCAAAAAGGCAGAAATTCCCTATATGTTAGGTCAAAAAGACAGAAATTCTCCTTATTTTAGGGCAAAATTCAGAAATTTAACTTATTTTGAGGCAAAATTTCAGAAATTTCATTTATTTCAGAAAAAAAGCAAAATTTTCTTATTTTGGGGCAAAAAGGCAGAAATTTCTTTTATTTTGGTACAAAATTTCAGAAATTTTTCTTAATTTGGGGCAAAAAGGCAGAAATTTCCCAAATTTTGGGCAAAAATGCAGAAATTCCCCTTATTTTGAGGTAAAAAGGCTGAAATTCCCCTTATTTGGGGTCAAAATGCAGAAATTTCTATTATTTTGGGGCAAAATTCCAGAAATTTCCCTTATTTTGGGGCAAAATTGCAGAAATTTCACTTATTTTGGGGCAAAATTGCAGAAAATTCACTTATTTCAGGGAAAAAAGGCAGAAATTTTCCTTATTTTTGGGCAAAAAAAGAAATTCCTAATATTTTGTGGCAAAAATGCAGAAATTCCCCTTATTTTGAGGTAAAAAGGCTGATATTCCCCTTATTTGGGGGAAAAAAGGCAGAAATTTTCCTTATTTTGGGGCAAAAACGACAGAAATTCCCTTTGTTTTCGGGGAAAAAGACAGAAATTCCACATATTTAGAGGCAAAAAAGCAGAAATTTCCCTTATTTTGGAGCAAAATTGCAAAAATTTCCCTTTTTTATGGCAAAAAGGTATGCATTCTTCTTATATCGGGCAAAAAGGCAGAAATTCCCCGTATTTTGGAGCAAAATTGCAGAAATTCCCCTAATTGTGGGGCAAAAAGGCAAAAATTCCCTATATGTTAGGGCAAAAAGACAGAAATTCTTCTTATTTTGGGGCAAAACTCAGAAATTCCACTTATTTTGGGGCAAAATTCCAGAAATTTCCATTATTTTGGGGCAAAATTGCAGAAATTTCACTTATTTTGGGGCAAAATTGCAGAAATTTCACTTATTTCAGGGAAAAAAGGCAGAAATTTTCCTTATTTGGGGGCAAAACGGCAGAAATTCCTAATATTTTGTGGCAAAAATCCAGAAATTCCCCTTATTTTGAGGTAAAAAGGCTGAAATTCCCCTTATTTGGGGGCAAATACGCAGAAATTTCCCTTATTTTGGGGCAAAATTGCAGAAATTTCACTTATTTCAGGGTAATAAGTCAGAAATTTTCTTTATTTTGGGGCTAAAAGGACAGAAATTTCCTTTGTTTTGAAAGAAAAAGACAGAAATTCTACTTATTTAGAGTCAAAAATGCAGAAATTCCTCTTATTTGGGGAAAAAATGAAGAAATTTCCCTTTTTTATGGCAAAAAGGTATGCATTCTTCTTATTTTTGGGCAAAAAGGCAGAAATTCCCCGTATTTTGGAGCAAAATTGCAGAAATTCCCCTAATTGTGGGGCAAAAAGGCAGAAATTCCCTATATGTTGGGGCAAAAAGACAGGAATTCTCCTTATTTTGGGTCAAAACTCAGAAATTCCACTTATTTTGGGGCAAAATTCCAGAAATTTCACTTATTTTGGGGCAAAATTGTAGAAATTTCACTTATTTTGGGGCAAAATTTCAGAAATTTCATTTATTTCAGAAAAAAAATAAGCAGAAATTTTCTTATTTGGAAGCAAAAAGGCAGAAATTTCTTTTATTTTGGTACAAAATGGCAGAAATTTCCCTTAATTTGGGGCAAAATTGCAGAAATTTCACTTATTTTGGGGCAAAATTGCAGAAATTTCACTTATTTCATGGAAAAAAGGCAGAAATTTTCCTTATTTTGGGGCAAAAAAGCAGAAATTCCTTATATTTTGTGGCAAAAATGCAGAAGTTCCCTTTATTTTGAGGAAAAATGGCTGAAATTCCCCTTTTTTGGGGGCATAAAGGCATAAATTTCCCTTATTTTGTTGCAAAATTGCAGAAATTTCACTTACTTCAGGGTAATAAGTAAAAATTTTTTCTTATTTTGGAACAAAAAGACAGAAATTCCCTTTGTTTTGAGGGAGAAAGACAGAAATTCCACTTATTTAGAGTCAAAAAGGCAGAAATTCCCCTTATTTTGGAGCAAAAATGAAGAAATTTTCCTTTTTTATGGCAAAAAGGTATGCATTCTTATTTTCGGGCAAAAAGGCAGAAATTCCCCGTATTTTGGAGCAAAATTGCAGACATTCCCCTAATTGTGGTGCAAAAAGGCATAAATTCCCTACATGTTGGGTCAAAAAGACAGAAATTCTCCTTATTTTAGGGCAAAATTCAGAAATTTAACTTATTTTGAGGCAAATTTGCAGAAATTTCATTTATTTCAGAAAAAAAGCAAAATTTTCTTATTTTGGGGCAAAAAGGCAGAAATTTCTTTTATTTTGGTACAAAATTGCAGAATTTTTTCTTAATTTGGGGCAAAAAGGCAGAAATTTCCCATATTTTGGGGCAAAAATGCAGAAATTCCCCTTATTTTGAGGTAAAAAGGCTGAAATTCCCCTTATTTGGGGTCAAAAAGCAGAAATTTCTCTTATTTTGGGGCAAAATTCCAGAAATTTCCCTTATTTTGGGGCAAAATTGCAGAAATTTCACTTATTTTGGGGCAAAATTGCAGAAAATTCACAAATTTCAGGGAAAAAAGGCAGAAATTTTCCTTATTTTTGGGCAAAAATCAGAAATTCCTAATATTTTGTGGCAAAAATGCAGAAATTCCCCTTATTTTGAGGTAAAAGGCTGATATTCCCCTTATTTGGGGACAAAAAGGCAGAAATTTTCCTTATTTTGGGGCAAAAACGACAGAAATTCCCTTTGTTTTCGGGGAAAAAGACAGAAATTCCACATATTTAGAGGCAAAAAAGCAGAAATTTCCCTTATTTTGGAGCAAAATTGCAAAAATTTCCCTTTTTTATGGCAAAAAGGTATGCATTCTTCTTATTATCGGGCAAAAAGGCAGAAATTCCCCGTATTTTGGAGCAAAATTGCAGAAATTCCCCTAATTGTGGGGCAAAAAGGCAGAAATTCCCTATATGTTAGGGCAAAAAGACAGAAATTCTTATTTTGGGGCAAAACTCAGAAATTCCACTTATTTTGGGGCAAAATTGCAGAAATTTCACTTATTTCAGAGAAAAAAGGCAGAAATTTTCCGTATTTTGGGGCAAAAAAGCAGAAATTCCAAATATTTTGTGGCAAAAATCCAGAAATTCCTCTTATTTTGAGGTAAATAGGCTGAAATTCCTTTTATTTGGGGGCAAATACGCAGAAATTTCCCTTATTTTGGAGCAAAATTGCAGAAATTTCACTTATTTCAGGGTAATAAGTCAAAAATTTTCTTTATTTTGGGGCTAAAAGGACAGAAATTTCCTTTGTTTTGGGAGAAAAAGACAGAAATTCTACTTATTTAGAGTCAAAAATGCAGAAATTCCTCTTATTTGGGGAAAAAATGAAGAAATTTCCCTTTTTTATGGCAAAAAGGTATGCATTCTTATTATTTTTGGCAAAAAGGCAGAAATTCCCCGTATTTTGGAGCAAAATTGCAGAAATTCCCCTAATTGTGGGGCAAAAAGGCAGAAATTCCCTATATGTTAGGGCAAAAAGACAGAAATTCTTATTTTGGGGCAAAACTCAGAAATTCCACTTATTTTGGGGCAAAATTCCAGAAATTTCACTTATTTTGGGGCAAAATTGTAGAAATTTCACTTATTTTGGGGCAAAATTTCCAAAATTTCATTTATTTCAGAAAAAAAAATAAGCAGAAATTTTCTTATTTGGAAGCAAAAAGGCAGAAATTTCTTTTATTTTGGTACAAAATTGCAGAAATTTTCCTTAATTTGGGGCAAAATTTCAGACATTTCACTAATTGTGGTGCAAAAAGGCAGAAATTCCCTATATGTTAGGTCAAAAAGACAGAAATTCTCCTTATTTTAGGGCAAAATTCAGAAATTTAACTTATTTTGAGGCAAAATTTCAGAAATTTCATTTATTTCAGAAAAAAAGCAAAATTTTCTTATTTTGGGGCAAAAAGGCAGAAATTTCTTTTATTTTGGTACAAAATTTCAGAAATTTTTCTTAATTTGGGGCAAAAAGGCAGAAATTTCCCAAATTTTGGGCAAAAATGCAGAAATTCCCCTTATTTTGAGGTAAAAAGGCTGAAATTCCCCTTATTTGGGGTCAAAATGCAGAAATTTCTATTATTTTGGGGCAAAATTCCAGAAATTTCCCTTATTTTGGGGCAAAATTGCAGAAATTTCACTTATTTTGGGGCAAAATTGCAGAAAATTCACTTATTTCAGGGAAAAAAGGCAGAAATTTTCCTTATTTTTGGGCAAAAAAAAAGAAATTCCTAATATTTTGTGGCAAAAATGCAGAAATTCCCCTTATTTTGAGGTAAAAAGGCTGATATTCCCCTTATTTGGGGGAAAAAAGGCAGAAATTTTCCTTATTTTGGGGCAAAAACGACAGAAATTCCCTTTGTTTTCGGGGAAAAAGACAGAAATTCCACATATTTAGAGGCAAAAAAGCAGAAATTTCCCTTATTTTGGAGCAAAATTGCAAAAATTTCCCTTTTTTATGGCAAAAAGGTATGCATTCTTCTTATATCGGGCAAAAAGGCAGAAATTCCCCGTATTTTGGAGCAAAATTGCAGAAATTCCCCTAATTGTGGGGCAAAAAGGCAAAAATTCCCTATATGTTAGGGCAAAAAGACAGAAATTCTTCTTATTTTGGGGCAAAACTCAGAAATTCCACTTATTTTGGGGCAAAATTCCAGAAATTTCCATTATTTTGGGGCAAAATTGCAGAAATTTCACTTATTTTGGGGCAAAATTGCAGAAATTTCACTTATTTCAGGGAAAAAAGGCAGAAATTTTCCTTATTTGGGGGCAAAAAGGCAGAAATTCCTAATATTTTGTGGCAAAAATCCAGAAATTCCCCTTATTTTGAGGTAAAAAGGCTGAAATTCCCCTTATTTGGGGGCAAATACGCAGAAATCTCCCTTATTTTGGGGCAAAATTGCAGAAATTTCACTTATTTCAGGGTAATAAGTCAGAAATTTTCTTTATTTTGGGGCTAAAAGGACAGAAATTTCCTTTGTTTTGAAAGAAAAAGACAGAAATTCTACTTATTTAGAGTCAAAAATGCAGAAATTCCTCTTATTTGGGGAAAAAATGAAGAAATTTCCCTTTTTTATGGCAAAAAGGTATGCATTCTTCTTATTTTTGGGCAAAAAGGCAGAAATTCCCCGTATTTTGGAGCAAAATTGCAGAAATTCCCCTAATTGTGGGGCAAAAAGGCAGAAATTCCCTATATGTTGGGGCAAAAAGACAGGAATTCTCCTTATTTTGGGTCAAAACTCAGAAATTCCACTTATTTGGGGGCAAAATTCCAGAAATTTCACTTATTTTGGGGCAAAATTGTAGAAATTTCACTTATTTTGGGGCAAAATTTCAGAAATTTCATTTATTTCAGAAAAAAAATAAGCAGAAATTTTCTTATTTGGAAGCAAAAAGGCAGAAATTTCTTTTATTTTGGTACAAAATGGCAGAAATTTCCCTTAATTTGGGGCAAAATTGCAGAAATTTCACTTATTTTGGGGCAAAATTGCAGAAATTTCACTTATTTCATGGAAAAAAGGCAGAAATTTTCCTTATTTTGGGGCAAAAAAGCAGAAATTCCTTATATTTTGTGGCAAAAATGCAGAAGTTCCCTTTATTTTGAGGAAAAATGGCTGAAATTCCCCTTTTTTGGGGGCATAAAGGCATAAATTTCCCTTATTTTGTTGCAAAATTGCAGAAATTTCACTTACTTCAGGGTAATAAGTAAAAATTTTTTCTTATTTTGGAACAAAAAGACAGAAATTCCCTTTGTTTTGGGGGAGAAAGACAGAAATTCCACTTATTTAGAGTCAAAAAGGCAGAAATTCCCCTTATTTTGGAGCAAAAATGAAGAAATTTTCCTTTTTTATGGCAAAAAGGTATGCATTCTTATTTTCGGGCAAAAAGGCAGAAATTCCCAGTATTTTGGAGCAAAATTGCAGACATTCCCCTAATTGTGGTGCAAAAAGGCATAAATTCCCTACATGTTGGGTCAAAAAGACAGAAATTCTCCTTATTTTAGGGCAAAATTCAGAAATTTAACTTATTTTGAGGCAAATTTGCAGAAATTTCATTTATTTCAGAAAAAAAGCAAAATTTTCTTATTTTGGGGCAAAAAGGCAGAAATTTCTTTTATTTTGGTACAAAATTGCAGAAATTTTTCTTAATTTGGGGCAAAAAGGCAGAAATTTCCCATATTTTGGGGCAAAAATGCAGAAATTCCCCTTATTTTGAGGTAAAAAGGCTGAAATTCCCCTTATTTGGGGTCAAAAAGCAGAAATTTCTCTTATTTTGGGGCAAAATTCCAGAAATTTCCCTTATTTTGGGGCAAAATTGCAGAAATTTCACTTATTTTGTGGCAAAATTGCAGAAAATTCACAAATTTCAGGGAAAAAAGGCAGAAATTTTCCTTATTTTTGGGCAAAAATCAGAAATTCCTAATATTTTGTGGCAAAAATGCAGAAATTCCCCTTATTTTGAGGTAAAAGGCTGATATTCCCCTTATTTGGGGACAAAAAGGCAGAAATTTTCCTTATTTTGGGGCAAAAACGACAGAAATTCCCTTTGTTTTCGGGGAAAAAGACAGAAATTCCACATATTTAGAGGCAAAAAAGCAGAAATTTCCCTTATTTTGGAGCAAAATTGCAAAAATTTCCCTTTTTTATGGCAAAAAGGTATGCATTCTTCTTATTATCGGGCAAAAAGGCAGAAATTCCCCGTATTTTGGAGCAAAATTGCAGAAATTCCCCTAATTGTGGGGCAAAAAGGCAGAAATTCCCTATATGTTAGGGCAAAAAGACAGAAATTCTTATTTTGGGGCAAAACTCAGAAATTCCACTTATTTTGGGGCAAAATTGCAGAAATTTCACTTATTTCAGAGAAAAAAGGCAGAAATTTTCCGTATTTTGGGGCAAAAAAGCAGAAATTCCTAATATTTTGTGGCAAAAATCCAGAAATTCCTCTTATTTTGAGGTAAATAGGCTGAAATTCCTTTTATTTGGGGGCAAATACGCAGAAATTTCCCTTATTTTGGAGCAAAATTGCAGAAATTTCACTTATTTCAGGGTAATAAGTCAAAAATTTTCTTTATTTTGGGGCTAAAAGGACAGAAATTTCCTTTGTTTTGGGAGAAAAAGACAGAAATTCTACTTATTTAGAGTCAAAAATGCAGAAATTCCTCTTATTTGGGGAAAAAATGAAGAAATTTCCCTTTTTTATGGCAAAAAGGTATGCATTCTTATTATTTTTGGCAAAAAGGCAGAAATTCCCTGTATTTTGGAGCAAAATTGCAGAAATTCCCCTAATTGTGGGGCAAAAAGGCAGAAATTCCCTATATGTTAGGGCAAAAAGACAGAAATTCTTATTTTGGGGCAAAACTCAGAAATTCCACTTATTTTGGGGCAAAATTCCAGAAATTTCACTTATTTTGGGGCAAAATTGTAGAAATTTCACTTATTTTGGGGCAAAATTTCCAAAATTTCATTTATTTCAGAAAAAAAAATAAGCAGAAATTTTCTTATTTGGAAGCAAAAAGGCAGAAATTTCTTTTATTTTGGTACAAAATTGCAGAAATTTTCCTTAATTTGGGGCAAAATTTCAGACATTTCACTAATTGTGGTGCAAAAAGGCAGAAATTCCCTATATGTTAGGTCAAAAAGACAGAAATTCTCCTTATTTTAGGGCAAAATTCAGAAATTTAACTTATTTTGAGGCAAAATTTCAGAAATTTCATTTATTTCAGAAAAAAAGCAAAATTTTCTTATTTTGGGGCAAAAAGGCAGAAATTTCTTTTATTTTGGTACAAAATTTCAGAAATTTTTCTTAATTTGGGGCAAAAAGGCAGAAATTTCCCAAATTTTGGGCAAAAATGCAGAAATTCCCCTTATTTTGAGGTAAAAAGGCTGAAATTCCCCTTATTTGGGGTCAAAATGCAGAAATTTCTATTATTTTGGGGCAAAATTCCAGAAATTTCCCTTATTTTGGGGCAAAATTGCAGAAATTTCACTTATTTTGGGGCAAAATTGCAGAAAATTCACTTATTTCAGGGAAAAAAGGCAGAAATTTTCCTTATTTTTGGGCAAAAAAAAAGAAATTCCTAATATTTTGTGGCAAAAATGCAGAAATTCCCCTTATTTTGAGGTAAAAAGGCTGATATTCCCCTTATTTGGGGGAAAAAAGGCAGAAATTTTCCTTATTTTGGGGCAAAAACGACAGAAATTCCCTTTGTTTTCGGGGAAAAAGACAGAAATTCCACATATTTAGAGGCAAAAAAGCAGAAATTTCCCTTATTTTGGAGCAAAATTGCAAAAATTTCCCTTTTTTATGGCAAAAAGGTATGCATTCTTCTTATATCGGGCAAAAAGGCAGAAATTCCCCGTATTTTGGAGCAAAATTGCAGAAATTCCCCTAATTGTGGGGCAAAAAGGCAAAAATTCCCTATATGTTAGGGCAAAAAGACAGAAATTCTTCTTATTTTGGGGCAAAACTCAGAAATTCCACTTATTTTGGGGCAAAATTCCAGAAATTTCCATTATTTTGGGGCAAAATTGCAGAAATTTCACTTATTTTGGGGCAAAATTGCAGAAATTTCACTTATTTCAGGGAAAAAAGGCAGAAATTTTCCTTATTTGGGGGCAAAAAGGCAGAAATTCCTAATATTTTGTGGCAAAAATCCAGAAATTCCCCTTATTTTGAGGTAAAAAGGCTGAAATTCCCCTTATTTGGGGGCAAATACGCAGAAATTTCCCTTATTTTGGGGCAAAATTGCAGAAATTTCACTTATTTCAGGGTAATAAGTCAGAAATTTTCTTTATTTTGGGGCTAAAAGGACAGAAATTTCCTTTGTTTTGAAAGAAAAAGACAGAAATTCTACTTATTTAGAGTCAAAAATGCAGAAATTCCTCTTATTTGGGGAAAAAATGAAGAAATTTCCCTTTTTTATGGCAAAAAGGTATGCATTCTTCTTATTTTTGGGCAAAAAGGCAGAAATTCCCCGTATTTTGGAGCAAAATTGCAGAAATTCCCCTAATTGTGGGGCAAAAAGGCAGAAATTCCCTATATGTTGGGGCAAAAAGACAGGAATTCTCCTTATTTTGGGTCAAAACTCAGAAATTCCACTTATTTTGGGGCAAAATTCCAGAAATTTCACTTATTTTGGGGCAAAATTGTAGAAATTTCACTTATTTTGGGGCAAAATTTCAGAAATTTCATTTATTTCAGAAAAAAAATAAGCAGAAATTTTCTTATTTGGAAGCAAAAAGGCAGAAATTTCTTTTATTTTGGTACAAAATGGCAGAAATTTCCCTTAATTTGGGGCAAAATTGCAGAAATTTCACTTATTTTGGGGCAAAATTGCAGAAATTTCACTTATTTCATGGAAAAAAGGCAGAAATTTTCCTTATTTTGGGGCAAAAAAGCAGAAATTCCTTATATTTTGTGGCAAAAATGCAGAAGTTCCCTTTATTTTGAGGAAAAATGGCTGAAATTCCCCTTTTTGGGGGGCATAAAGGCATAAATTTCCCTTATTTTGTTGCAAAATTGCAGAAATTTCACTTACTTCAGGGTAATAAGTAAAAATTTTTTCTTATTTTGGAACAAAAAGACAGAAATTCCCTTTGTTTTGGGGGAGAAAGACAGAAATTCCACTTATTTAGAGTCAAAAAGGCAGAAATTCCCCTTATTTTGGAGCAAAAATGAAGAAATTTTCCTTTTTTATGGCAAAAAGGTATGCATTCTTATTTTCGGGCAAAAAGGCAGAAATTCCCCGTATTTTGGAGCAAAATTGCAGACATTCCCCTAATTGTGGTGCAAAAAGGCATAAATTCCCTACATGTTGGGTCAAAAAGACAGAAATTCTCCTTATTTTAGGGCAAAATTCAGAAATTTAACTTATTTTGAGGCAAATTTGCAGAAATTTCATTTATTTCAGAAAAAAAGCAAAATTTTCTTATTTTGGGGCAAAAAGGCAGAAATTTCTTTTATTTTGGTACAAAATTGCAGAAATTTTTCTTAATTTGGGGCAAAAAGGCAGAAATTTCCCATATTTTGGGGCAAAAATGCAGAAATTCCCCTTATTTTGAGGTAAAAAGTCTGAAATTCCCCTTATTTGGGGTCAAAAAGCAGAAATTTCTCTTATTTTGGGGCAAAATTCCAGAAATTTCCCTTATTTTGGAGCAAAATTGCAGAAATTTCACTTATTTTGTGGCAAAATTGCAGAAAATTCACAAATTTCAGGGAAAAAAGGCAGAAATTTTCCTTATTTTTGGGCAAAAATCAGAAATTCCTAATATTTTGTGGCAAAAATGCAGAAATTCCCCCTTATTTTGAGGTAAAAGGCTAATATTCCCCTTATTTGGGGCAAAAAGGCAGAAATTTTCCTTATTTTGGGGCAAAAACGACAGAAATTCCCTTTGTTTTCGGGGAAAAAGACAGAAATTCCACATATTTAGAGGCAAAAAAGCAGAAATTTCCCTTATTTTGGAGCAAAATTGCAAAAATTTCCCTTTTTTATGGCAAAAAGGTATGCATACTTCTTATTATCGGGCAAAAAGGCAGAAATTCCCCGTATTTTGGAGCAAAATTGCAGAAATTCCCCTAATTGTGGGGCAAAAAGGCAGAAATTCCCTATATGTTAGGGCAAAAAGACAGAAATTCTTATTTTGGGGCAAAACTCAGAAATTCCACTTATTTTGGGGCAAAATTGCAGAAATTTCACTTATTTCAGGGAAAAAAGGCAGAAATTTTCCGTATTTTGGGGCAAAAAAGCAGAAATTCCTAATATTTTGTGGCAAAAATCCAGAAATTCCCCTTATTTTGAGGTAAATAGGCTGAAATTCCTTTTATTTGGGGGCAAATACTCAGAAATTTCCCTTATTTTGGGGCAAAATTGCAGAAATTTCACTTATTTCAGGGTAATAAGTCAAAAATTTTCTTTATTTTGGGGCTAAAAGGACAGAAATTTCCTTTGTTTTGGGAGAAAAAGACAGAAATTCTACTTATTTAGAGTCAAAAATGCAGAAATTCCTCTTATTTGGGGAAAAAATGAAGAAATTTCCCTTTTTTATGGCAAAAAGGTATGCATTCTTATTATTTTTGGCAAAAAGGCAGAAATTCCCCGTATTTTGGAGCAAAATTGCAGAAATTCCCCTAATTGTGGGGCAAAAAGGCAGAAATTCCCTATATGTTGGGGCAAAAAGACAGGAATTCTCCTTATTTTGGGTCAAAACTCAGAAATTCCACTTATTTTGGGGCAAAATTCCAGAAATTTCACTTATTTTGGGGCAAAATTGTAGAAATTTCACTTATTTTGGGGCAAAATTTCAGAAATTTCATTTATTTCAGAAAAAAAAATAAGCAGAAATTTTATTATTTGGAAGCAAAAATGCAGAAATTTCTTTTATTTTGGTACAAAATGGCAGAAATTTCCCTTAATTTGGGGCAAAATTGCAGAAATTTCACTTATTTTGGGGCAAAAAGGCAGAAATTCCTTATATTTTGTGGCAAAAATGCAGAAGTTCCCTTTATTTTGAGGTAAAATGGCTGAAATTCCCCTTATTTGGGGGCAAAAAGGCAGAAATTTCCCTTATTTTGTTGCAAAATTGCAGAAATTTCACTGACTTCAGGGTAATAAGTAAGAATTTTTTCTTATTTTGGAACAAAAAAGACAGAAATTCCCTTTGTTTTTGGGGAGAAAGACAGAAATTCCACTTATTTAGAGTCAAAAACGCAGAAATTTCCCTTAATTTGGGGCAAAATTGCAGAAATTTCACTTATTTTGGGGCAAAATTGCAGAAATTTCACTTATTTCATGGAAAAAAGGCAGAAATTTTCCTTATTTTGGGGCAAAAAAGCAGAAATTCCTTATATTTTGTTTCAAAAATGCAGAAGTTCCCTTTATTTTGAGGAAAAATGGCTGAAATTCCCCTTTTTTGGGGGCATAAAGGCAGAAATTTCCCTTATTTTGTTGCAAAATTGCAGAAATTTCACTTACTTCAGGGTAATAAGTAAAATTTTTTTCTTATTTTGGAAAAAAAAGACAGAAATTCCCTTTGTTTTGGGGGAGAAAGACAGAAATTCCACATATTTAGAGTCAAAAATGCAGAAATTCCCCTTATTTTGGAGCAAAAATGAAGAAATTTTCCTTTTTTATGGCAAAAAGGTATGCATTCTTATTTTCGGGCAAAAAGGCAGAAATTCCCCGTATTTTGGAGCAAAATTGCAGACATTCCCCTAATTGTGGTGCAAAAAGGCATAAATTCCCTATATGTTGGGTCAAAAAGACAGAAATTCTCCTTATTTTAGGGCAAAATTCAGAAATTTAACTTATTTTGAGGCAAATTTGCAGAAATTTAATTTATTTCAGAAAAAAAGCAAAATTTTCTTATTTTGGGGCAAAAAGGCAGAAATTTCTTTTATTTTGGTACAAAATTGCAGAAATTTTTCTTAATTTGGGGCAAAAAGGCAGAAATTTCCCATATTTTGGGGCAAAAATGCAGAAATTCCCCTTATTTTGAGGTAAAAAGGCTGAAATTCCCCTTATTTGGGGTCAAAAAGCAGAAATTTCTCTCATTTTGGGGCAAAATTCCAGAAATTTCCCTTATTTTGGGGCAAAATTGCAGAATTTTCACTTATTTTGGGGCAAAATTGCAGAAAATTCACAAATTTCAGGGAAAAAAGGCAGAAATTTTCCTTATTTTTGGGCAAAAATCAGAAATTCCTAATATTTTGTGGCAAAAATGCAGAAATTCCCCTTAATTTGAGGTAAAAGGCTGATATTCCCCTTATTTGGGGGCAAAAAGGCAGAAATTTTCCTTATTTTGGGGCAAAAACGACAGAAATTCCCTTTGTTTTCGGGGAAAAAGACAGAAATTCCACATATTTAGAGGCAAAAAAGCAGAAATTTCCCTTATTTTGGAGCAAAATTGCAAAAATTTCCCTTTTTTATGGCAAAAAGGTATGCATTCTTCTTATTATCGGGCAAAAAGGCAGAAATTCCCCGTATTTTGGAGCAAAATTGCAGAAATTCCCCTAATTGTGGGGCAAAAAGGCAGAAATTCCCTATATGTTAGGGCAAAAAGACAGAAATTCTTATTTTGGGGCAAAACTCAGAAATTCCACTTATTTTGGGGCAAAATTGCAGAAATTTCACTTATTTCAGGGAAAAAAGGCAGAAATTTTCCGTATTTTGGGGAAAAAAAGCAGAAATTCCTAATATTTTGTGGCAAAAATCCAGAAATTCCCCCTATTTTGAGGTAAATATGCTGAAATTCCTTTTATTTGGGGGCAAATACGCAGAAATTTCCCTTATTTTGGGGCAAAATTGCAGAAATTTCACTTATTTCAGGGTAATAAGTCGAAAATTTTCATTATTTTGGGGCTAAAAGGACAGAAATTTTCTTTGTTTCGGGAGAAAAAGACAGAAATTCTACTTATTTAGAGTCAAAAATGCAGAAATTCCTCTTATTTGGGGAAAAAATGAAGAAATTTCCCTTTTTTATGGCAAAAAGGTATGCATTCTTATTATTTTTGGCACAAAGGCAGAAATTCCCCGTATTTTGGAGCAAACTTGCAGAAATTCCCCTAATTGTGGGGCAAAAAGGCAGAAATTCCCTATATGTTGGGGCAAAAAGACAGAAATTCTCCTTATTTTGGGTCAAAACTCAGAAATTCCACTTATTTTGTGGCAAAATTCCAGAAATTTCACTTATTTTGGGGCAAAATTGTAGAAATTTCACTTATTTTGGGGCAAAATTTCAGAAATTTCATTTATTTCAGAAAAAAATAAGCAGAAATTTTCTTATTTGGAAGCAAAAAGGCAGAAATTTCTTTTATTTTGGTAAAAAATGGCAGAAATTTCCCTTAATTTGGGGCAAAATTGCAGAAATTTCACTTATTTTGGGGCAAAAAGGCAGAAATTCCTTATATTTTGTGGCAAAAATGCAGAAGTTCCCTTTATTTTGAGGTAAAATGGCTGAAATTCCCCTTATTTGGGGGCAAAAAGGCAGAAATTTCCCTTATTTTGTTGCAAAATTGCAGAAATTTCACTGACTTCAGGGTAATAAGTAAGAATTTTTTCTTATTTTGGAACAAAAAAGACAGAAATTCCCTTTGTTTTTGGGGAGAAAGACAGAAATTCCACTTATTTAGAGTCAAAAACGCAGAAATTCCCCTTATTTTGGAGCAAAAATGAAGAAATTTCCCTTTTTAATGGCAAAAAGTTATGCATTCTTCTTATTTTCGGACAAAAAGGCAGAAATTCCCCGTATTTTGGAGCAAAATTCAGACATTCCCCTAATTGTGGTGCAAAAAGGCAGAAATTCCCTATATGTTGGGTCAAAAAGACAGAAATTCTCCTTATTTTAGGGCAAAATTCAGAAATTTAACTTATTTTGAGGCAAAATTGCAGAAATTTCATTTATTTCAGAAAAAAAGTAAAATTTTCTTATTTTGGGGCAAAAAGGCAGAAATTTCTTTTAATTTGATACAAAATTGCAGAAATTTTTCTTAATTTGGGGCAAAAAGGCAGAAATTTCCCATATTTGGGGGCAAAAATGCAGAAATTCCCCTTATTTTGAGGTAAAAAGGCTGAAATTCCCATTATTTGGGGTCAAAAAGCAGAAATTTGTCTTATTTTGGGGCAAAATTCCAGAAATTTCCCTCATTTTGGGGCAAAATTGCAGAAATTTCACATATTTTGGGGCAAAATTGCAGAAAATTCACAAATTTCAGGGAAAAAAGGCAGAAATTTTCCTTATTTTTGGGCAAAAATCAGAAATTCCTAAAATTTTTGGCAAAAATGCAGAAATTCCCCTTATTTTGAGGTAAAAAGGCTGATATTCCCCTTATTTGGGGGCAAAAAGGCAGAAATTTTCCTTATTTTGGGGCAAAAACGACAGAAATTCCCTTTGTTTTCGGGGAAAAAGACAGAAATTCCACATATTTAGAGGCAAAAAAGCAGAAATTTCCCTTATTTTGAGCAAAATTGCAAAAATTTCCCTTTTTTATGGC
The DNA here is from genome assembly GCF_963924665.1 of Micromys minutus. Taxonomy (NCBI): domain Eukaryota; kingdom Metazoa; phylum Chordata; class Mammalia; order Rodentia; family Muridae; genus Micromys; species Micromys minutus. The sequence continues at coordinate 393,395 of NW_027667806.1, read as the reverse complement.
AAAAAGGTATGCATTCTTCTTATTATCGGGCAAAAAGGAAGAAATTCCCCGTATTTTGGAGCAAAATTGCAGAAATTCCCCTAATTCTGGGGCAAAAAGGCAGAAATTCCCTATATGTTAGGGCAAAAAGACAGAAATTCTCCTTATTTTGGGGCAAAACTCAGAAATTCCACTTATTTTAAGGCACAATTCCAGAAATTTTTCTTATTTTGGGGCAAAATTGCAGAAATTTCACTTATTTTGGGGCAAAATTGCAGAAATGTCACTTATTTAAGAGAAAAAAAGCAGAAATTTTCCTTATTTTGGGGCAAAAATGCAGAAATTCCTAATATTTTGTGGTAAAAATGCAGAAATTCCCCTTATTTTGAGGTAAAAAGGCTGAAATCCCCCTTATTTGGGGGCAAAAAGGCAGAAATTTCCCTTATTTGGGGCAAAATTCCAGAAATTTCTCTTATTTCATGGTAATAAGTCAGAAATTTTCCTTATTTTGGGCAAAAAAGACAGAAATTCCATTTGTTTTGGGGGAAAAATACATAAATTCCACTTATTTAGAGACAAAAAAGCAGAAATTCCCCTTATTTTAGTGCAAAATTGCATAAATTTCACTTACTTCAGAGTAATAAGTCAGAAATTTTCCTTATTTTTGGGCAAAAAAGACAGAAATTACCTTTGTTTTGGGGGAAAAAGACAGAAATTCCACTTATTTAGAGGCAGAAAAGCAAAAATTCCCCTTATTTTGGAGCATAAATGAAGAAATTTCCCTTTTTTATGGCAAAAAGTTATGCATTCTACTTATTTTCGCGCAAAAAGGAAGAAATTACCCGTATTTTGGTGCAAAATTGCAGAAATTCCTCTAATTGTGGGGCAAAAAGGCAGAAATTCCCTATATGTTGGGGCAAAAAGACAAATTCTCCTTATTTTTGGTCAAAACTCAGAAATTCCACTTATTTTGGGGCAAAATTTCAGATATTTCACTTATTTTGGGCAAAATTGCAGATATTTCACTTATTTTGGGGCAAAATTGAAGAAATTTAACTTATTTCAGGGTAATAAGTCAGAAATTTTCCTTATTTTGGAGCAAAAAGACAGAAATTCTATTTGTATTGGGGGACAAAGACAGAAATTCCACATATTTTGAGGCATAAAAGCAGAAATTCCCCTTATTTTGGAGCAAAAATGAAATAATTTTTCTTTTTTATGGCAAAAAGGTATGCATTCTTCTTATTTTCGGGCAAAAATCAGAAATTCCCTGTATTTTGGAGCAAAATTGCAGAAATTTCATTTATTTCAGAAAAATAGCAAAATTTTCTTATTTTGGGGCAAAAAGGCAGAAATTTCTTTTATTTTGGTACAAAATTGCAGATATTTTTCTTAATTTGGGGCAAAAAGGCAGAAATTTCCCATATTTTGGGACAAAAATGCAGAAATTCCCCTTATTTTGAGGTAAAAAGGCTGAAATTCCCCTTATTTGGGGTCAAAAAGCAGAAATTTCTCTCATTTTGGGGCAAAATTCCAGAAATTTCCCTTATTTTGGGGCAAAATTGCAGAAAATTCACTTATTTTGGGGCAAAATTGCAGAAAATTCACTTATTTCAGGGAAAAAAGGCAGAAATTTTCCTTATTTTTGGGCAAAAAAACAGAAATTCCTAATATTTTGTGGCAAAAATGCAGAAATTCCCCTTATTTTGAGGTAAAAAGGCTGATATTCCCCTTATTTGGGGGCAAAAAGGCAGAAATTTTCCTTATTTTGGGGCAAAAACGACAGAAATTCCCTTTGTTTTCGGGGAAAAAGACAGAAATCCCACATATTTAGAGGCAAAAAAGCAGAAATTTCCCTTATTTTGGAGCAAAATTGCGAAAATTTTCATTTTTTATGGCCAAAAGGTATGCATTCTTCTTATTATCGGGTAAAAAGGCAGAAATTCCCCGTATTTTGGAGCAAAATTGCAGAAATTCCCCTAATTCTGGGGCAAAAAGGCAGAAATTCCCTATATGTTAAGGCAAAAAGACAGAAATTCTTTTTATTTTGGGGCAAAACTCAGAAATTCCACTTATTTTGGGGCAAAATTTCAGATATTTCACTTATTTTGGGGCAAAATTGCAGAAATTTCACTTATTTTGGGGCAAAATTGCAGAAATTTAACTTATTTCAGGGTAATAAGTCAGAAATTTTCCTTATTTTGGGGCAAAAAGACAGAAATTCTATTTGTATTGGGGGACAAAGACAGAAATTCCACATATTTTGAGGCATAAAAGTAGAAATTCCCCTTATTTTGGAGCAAAAATGAAGAAATTTTCCTTTTTTATGGCAAAAAGGTATGCATTCTTCTTATTTTCGGGCAAAAAGTCAGAAATTCCCTGCATTTTGGAGCAAAATTGCAGAAATTTCCCTAATTGTGGGGCAAAAAGTCAGAAATTCCCTATATGTTGAGGAAAAAGACAGAAATTCTTCTTATTTTGGATCAAAACTCAGAAATTCCAATTATTTTGAGGCAAAATTCCAGAAATTTCACTTATTTTGGGGCAAAATTGTAGAAATTTCACTTATTTTGGGGAAAAATTTCAGAAATTTCACTTATTTCAGAAAAAAATCAGAAATTTTCTAATTTTGAAGCAAAAAGGCAGAAATTTCTTTTATTTTGGTACAAAATTGCAGAAATTTCCTTTATTTTGGGGCAAAATTGCAGAAATTTCACTTATTTTGGGGCAAAATTTCAGAAATTTCACTTATTTCAGGAAATAAAGGCAGAAATTTTCTTTATTTTGGGGCAAAAATGCAGAAATTCCTAATATTTTGTGGCAAAAATGGAGAAATGCCCCTTATTTTGAGTTAAAAAGGCTGAAATTCCCCTTATTTGGGGGCAAAAAGGCAGAAATTTCTTTTTTTGGGGGCAAAATTGTAGAAATTTCACTTACTTCAAGGTAATAAGTCAGAAATTTTCCTTATTTTGGAACAAAAAAGACAGAAATTCCCTTTGTTTTGGGGGAAAAATACAGAAATTCCACTTATTTAGAGTCAAAAAGGCAGAAATTCCCCTTATTTTGGAGCAAAAATGAAGAAATTTTTCTTTTTTATGGCAAAAAGGTATGCATTCTTTTTTTCGGGCAAAACGGGAGAAATTCCCCGTATTTTGGAGCAAAATTGCAGACATTCCCCTAATTGTGGTGCAAAAAGGCAGAAATTCCCTATATGTTGGGGCAAAAAGACAGAAATTCTCCTTATTTTAGGGCAAAATTCAGAAATTTAACTTATTTTGAGGCAAAATTGCAGAAATTTCATTTATTTCAGAAAAATAGCAAAATTTTCTTATTTTGGGGCAAAAAGGCAGAAATTTCTTTTATTTTGGTACAAAATTGCAGAAATTTTTGTTAATTTGGGGCAAAAGGGCAGAAATTTCCCATATTTTGGGGCAAAAATGCAGAAATTCCCCTTATTTTGAGGTAAAAAGGCTGAAATTCCCCTTATTTGGGGTCAAAAAGCAGAAATTTCTCTCATTTTGGGGCAAAATTCCAGAAATTTCCCTTATTTTGGGGCAAAATTGCAGAAAATTCACTTATTTTGGGGCAAAATTGCAGAAAATTCACTTATTTCAGGGAAAAAAGGCAGAAATTTTCCTTATTTTTGGGCAAAAAAACAGAAATTCCTAATATTTTGTGGCAAAAATGCAGAAATTCCCCTTACTTTGAGGTAAAAAGGCTGATATTCCCCTTATTTGGGGGCAAAAAGGCAGAAATTTTCCTTATTTTGGGGCAAAAACGACAGAAATTCCCTTTGTTTTCGAGGAAAAAGACAGAAATTCCACATATTTAGAGGCAAAAAAGCAGAAATTTCTTTTATTTTGGAGCAAAATTGCAAAAATTTCCCTTTTTTATGGCAAAAAGGTATGCATTCTTCTTATTATCGGGCAAAAAGGCAGAAATTCCCCGTATTTTGGAGCAAAATTGCAGAAATTCCCCTAATTCTGGGGCAAAAAGGCAGAAATTCCCTATATGTTAGGGCAAAAAGACAGAAATTCTCCTTATTTTGGGGCAAAACTCAGAAATTCCACTTATTTTAAGGCAAAATTCCAGAAATTTCCCTTATTTTGGGGCAAAATTGCAGAAATTTCACTTATTTTGGGGCAAAATTGCAGAAATGTCACTTATTTAAGGGAAAAAAAGCAGAAATTTTCCTTATTTTGGGGCAAAAATGCAGAAATTCCTAATATTTTGTGGTAAAAATGCAGAAATTCCCCTTATTTTTAGGTAAAAAGGCTGAAAAATCCCCCTTATTTGGGGGCAAAAAGGCAGAAATTTCCCTTATTTTGGGCAAAATTCCAGAAATTTCTCTTATTTCATGGTAATAAGTCAGAAATTTTCCTTATTTTGGGCAAAAAAGACAGAAATTCCCTTTGTTTTGGGGGAAAAATACATAAATTCCACTTATTTAGAGACAAAAAACAGAAATTCCCCTTATTTTGGCGCAAAATTGCATAAATTTCACTTACTTCAGGGTAATAAGTCAGAAATTTTCCTTATTTTTGGGCAAAAAAGACAGAAATTACCTTTGTTTTGGGGGGAAAAGACAGAAATTCTATTTGTATTGGGGGACAAAGAAAGAAATTCCACATATTTTGAGGCATAAAAGCAGAAATTCCCCTTATTTTGGAGCAAAAATGAAGAAATTTTCCTTTTTTATGGCAAAAAAGGTATGCATTCTTCTTATTTTCGAGCAAAAAGGAAGAAATTACCCGTATTTTGGTGCAAAATTGCAGAAATTCCTCTAATTGTGGGGCAAAAAGGCAGAAATTCCCTATATGTTGGGGCAAAAAGACAGAAATTCTCCTTTTTTTTGGTCAAAACTCAGAAATTCCACTTATTTTGGGGCAAAATTTCAGATATTTCACTTATTTTGGGGCAAAATTGCAGATATTTCACTTATTTTGGGGCAAAATTGAAGAAATTTAACTTATTTCAGGGTAATAAGTCAGAAATTTTCCTTATTTTGGAGCAAAAAGACAGAAATTCTATTTGTATTGGGGGACAAAGACAGAAATTCCACATATTTTGAGGCATAAAAGCAGAAATTCCCCTTATTTTGGAGCAAAAATGAAATAATTTTTCTTTTTTATGGCAAAAAGGTATGCATTCTTCTTATTTTCGGGCAAAAATCAGAAATTCCCTGTATTTTGGAGCAAAATTGCAGAAATTTCATTTATTTCAGAAAAATAGCAAAATTTTCTTATTTTGGGGCAAAAAGGCAGAAATTTCTTTTATTTTGGTACAAAATTGCAGATATTTTTGTTAATTTGGGGCAAAAAGGCAGAAATTTCCCATATTTTGGGGCAAAAATGCAGAAATTCCCCTTATTTTGAGGTAAAAAGGCTGAAATTCCCCTTATTTGGGGTCAAAAAGCAGAAATTTCTCTCATTTTGAGGCAAAATTCCAGAAATTTCCCTTATTTTGGGGCAAAATTGCAGAAAATTCACTTATTTTGGGGCAAAATTGCAGAAAATTCACTTATTTCAGGGAAAAAAGGCAGAAATTTTCCTTATTTTTGGGCAAAAAAACAGAAATTCCTAATATTTTGTGGCAAAAATGCAGAAATTCCCCTTATTTTGAGGTAAAAAGGCTGATATTCCCCTTATTTGGGGGCAAAAAGGCAGAAATTTTCCTTATTTTGGGGCAAAAACGACAGAAATTCCCTTTGTTTTCGGGGAAAAAGACAGAAATTCCACATATTTAGAGGCAAAAAAGCAGAAATTTCCCTTATTTTGGAGCAAAATTGCAAAAATTTCCCTTTTTTATGGCAAAAAGGTATGCATTCTTCTTATTATCGGGCAAAAAGGCAGAAATTCCCCGTATTTTAGAGCAAAATTGCAGAAATTCCCCTAATTCTGGGGCAAAAAGGCAGAAATTCCCTATATGTTAGGGCAAAAAGACAGAAATTCACCTTATTTTGGGGCAAAACTCAGAAATTCCACTTATTTTGGGGCAAAATTCAAGAAATTTCCATTATTTTGGGGCAAAATTGAAGAAATTTCACTTATTTTGGGGCAAAATTGCAGAAATTTCACTTATTTCAGGGAAAAAAGGCAGAAATTTTCCTTATTTTGGAACAAAAAGGCAGAAATTCCTAATATTTTGTGGCAAAAATCTAGAAATTCCCCTTATTTTGAGGTAAAAAGGCTGAAGTTCCCCTTATTTGGGGCCAAAAACGCAAAAATTTCCCTTATTTTGGGGCAAAATTGCAGAAATTTCACTTATTTCAGGATAATAATTCAGAAATTTTCTTTATTTTGGGGATAAAAGGACAGAAATTTCCTTTGTTTTGGGGGAAAAAGACAGAAATTTTACTTATTTAGAGTCAAAAATGCAGAAATTCTTCTTATTTGGGGAAAAAATGAAGAAATTTCCCTTTTTTATGGCAAAAAGGTATGCATTTTTCTTATTTTTGGGCAAAAAGGCAGAAATTCCCCATATTTTGGAGCAAAATTGCAGAAATTTTCCTAATTGTGGAAAAAAAAGGCAGAAATTCCCTATATGTTTGGGCAAAAAGACAGAAATTCTCCTTATTTTCGGGCAAAACTCAGAAGTTTACTTATTTTAGGGCAAAATTCCAGAAATTTCCCTTATTTTGGGGCAAAATTGCTGAAATTTCAACTATTTTGGGGCAAAATTGCAGAAATTTCACTTATTTCAGAAAAAAAAAGCAGAAATTTTCTTAATTTGAGGCAAAAAGGCAGAAATTTCTTTTATTTTGGTACAAAATTGCAGAAATTTTTCTTATTTTGGAGCAAAAATGCAGAAATTTCCCATATTTAGGGGCAAAAATGCAGACATTCTTCGTATTTTGAGGAAAAAGTCTGAAATTCTCCTTATTTGGGGGCAAAAAGGCAGAAATTTCCCTTATTTTGGGGCAAAATTGCAGAAATTTCACTTATTTCAGGGTAATAAGTCAGAAATTTTCCTTATTTTGGGCAAAAAACACAGAAATTCCCTTTGTTTTGTGGGGAAAACACAGAAATTCCACTTTTTTAGAGGCAAAAAAGCAGAAATTTCTTTTATTTTTTAGCAAAAATGAAGAAATTTCCCTTTTTGTGGCAAAAGGTATACATTCCCCTTATTTTCCGGCTAAAAAGCAGATATTTCCCGTATTTTGGAGCAAAATTGCAGAAATTCCCCTAATTGTGGGGCAAAAAGGCAGAAATTCCCTATATGTTACTGCAAAAAGACAGAAATTCTCCTTATTTTGGGGAAAAACTCAAAAATTCCAATTATTTTGGGGCAAAATTCCAGAAATTTCCCTTATTTTGGGGAAAATTGTAGAAATTTCACTTATTTTGGGGCAAAATTCCAGAAATTTCACTTACTTATATGAAAAAAATCAGAAATTATTTTATTTTGGGGCAAAAAGGCAGAAATTTCTTATATTTTGGTAAAAAATTTCAGAAATTTTTTTTTATTTTGGGGCAAAAAGGCAGAAATTTCCCATATTTTAGGGCAAAAATGCAGAAATTCCCCTTTTTTTGAGGTAAAAAGGATGAAATTCCCATATTTGGGGGCAAAAAGGCAGACATTTCCCTTATTTTGGGGCAAAATTGCAGAAATTTCACATATTTCAGGGAAAAAAGGCAGAAATTTTCCTTATTTTGGGGCAAAATTGCAGAAATTTCACTTATTTTGGGGGAAAATTGGAGAAATTTCACTTATGTCAGGGTAATAAGTCAAAATTTTTTTTTATTTTGGGGCAAAAAAGACAGAAATTCCCTTTGTTTTGGGGGAAAAAGACAGAAATTCCACTTATTTAGAGGCAAAAAGCAGAAATTCCCCTTATTTGGAGCAAAAATGAAGAAATTTCTTTTTTTATGGCAAAAAGGTATGCATTCTTCTTATTTTCGGGCAAAAACCAGAAATTTCCTGTATTTTGGAGCAAAATTGCAGAAATTCCTCTAATTGTGAGGCAAAAAGGCAGAAATTCCCTATATTTTGGGACATAAAGACAGAAATTCTCCTTATTTTGGGGCAAAACTCAGAAATTCCACTTATTTTAAGGCAAAATTCCAGAAATTTCCCTTATTTTGGGGCAAAATTGCAGAAATTTCACATATTTTGGGGCAAAATTGCAGAAATTTCACTTATTTAAGGGAAAAAAAGCAGAAATTTTCTTCTTATGGGGCAAAAAGGCAAAAATTTCTTTTATTTTGGTACAAAATTGCAGAAAATTTTTTTATTTTGGGCAAAAAGGCAGAAATTTCCCATATTTTGGGGCAAAAATGCAGAAATTCCCTTTATTTTGAGGTAAAAAGGCTGAAATACCCGTTATTTGGGGGCAAAAAGGGAGAAATTTCCCTTATTTTGGGGAAAAATTGCAGAAATTTCACTTATTTCAGGGTAATAAGTCAGAAATTTTCCTTATTTTGGGGCAAAAATACAGAAATTCCCTTTGTTTTGGGGGACAAAGACAGAAATTCCACATATTTAGAGGCATAAAAGCAGAAATTTCCCTTATTTTAGAGCAAAAATAAAGAAATTTTCCTTTTTTATGGCAAAAAGTCATGCATTCTTCTTATTTTCGGGCTAAAGGGCAAAAATTCCCTGTATTTTGGAGCAAAATTGCAGAAATTCCCATAATTGTGGGGCAAAAAGACAGAAATTCTTATTTTGGGTCAAAACTCAGAAATTCCACTTATTTTGGGGCAAAATTTCAGAAATTTCACTTATTTTGGGGCAAAATTGTAGAAATTTCACTTATTTTGTGGCAAAATTTCAGAAATTTCACTTATTTCAGAAAAAAAAGCAGAAATTTTCTTATTTGGAAGCAAAAAGGCAGAAATTTCTTTTATTTTGGTACAAAATTGCAGAAATTTCACTTATTTTGGGGCAAAATTGCAGAAATATCACTTATTTTTGGGCACAATTGAAGAAATTTCACTTATTTCAGAAAAAAAGCAGAAATTTTCTTATTTGGAAGCCAAAAGGCAGAAATTCCCTATATGTTGGGGCAAAAAGACAGAAATTCTCCTTATTTTGGGGCAAAACTCAGAAATTTCACTTATTTTAGGGCAAAATTCCAGAAATTTCCCTTATTTTGGGGCAAAATTGCAGAAATTTCACTTATTTTGGGGCAAAATTGCAGAAATTTCACTTATTTCAAAAAAAAGCAGAAATTTTCTTATTTTGGGGCAAAAAGGCAGAAATTTCTTTTATTTTAGTACAAAATTGCAGAAATTTTTCTTATTTTGGAGCAAAAATGCAGAAATTTCCCATATTTTGGGGCAAAAATGCAGAAATTCTTATTTTGAGGAAAAAGGCTGAAATTCCCATTATTTGGGGGCAAAAAGGCAGAAATTTCCCTTATTTTGGGTCAAAATTGCTGAAATTTCACTTATTTCAGGGTAATAAGTCAGAATTTTTTTTATTTTGGGGCTAAAAGGACAGAAATTTCCTTTGTTTTGGGGGAAAGAGACAGAAATTCTACTTATTTAAAGGCAAAAAAGCAGAAATTCCCCTTATTTTGGAGCAAAAATGAAGAAATTTCTCTATTTTTATGGCCAAAATGTATGCATTCTTTTTATTTTCGGGCAAAAAAGCAGAAATTCCCATTATTTTGGAGCAAAATTGCAGAAATTCCACTAATTGTGGGGCAAAAAGGCAGAAATTCCATATATATTAGTGCAAAAAGACAGATATTCTTCTTATTTTGAAGCAAAACTCAGAAATTCCACTTATTTTGGGGCAAAATTCCAGAAATTTCCCTTATTTTGGGGCAAAATTGCAGAATTTTCACTTATTTTGAGGCAAAATTGCAGAAATTTCACTTATTTCAGTGAAAAAAGGCAGAAATTTTTTTTTTATTTTGGGGCAAAAAGGCAGAAATTCCTAATATTTTGTGGCAAAAATGCAGAAATTCCTTTTATTTTGAGGTAAAAATGCTGAAATTCCTTTTATTTGGGGGCAAAAAGGCAAATATTTCCATTATTTTGGGGCAAAATTGCAGAAATTTCACTTATTTCACAGTAATAAGTCAGAAATTTTCCTTATTTTGGGTCATAAAAGACAGAAATTCCCTTTGTTTTGGGGGGAAAAGACAGAAATTCCACTTATTTAGAGGCAAAAAGGCAGAAATTCCTAATATTTTGTGGCAAAAATGCAGAAATTCCCCTTATTTGGAGGTAAAAAGGCTGAAATTCCCTTTATTTGGGGGCAAAAAAGGCAGAAATTTCCCTTATTTTAGGGCAAAATTGCAGAAATTTCACTAATTTCAGGGTAATAAGTCAGAAATTTTCTTTATTTTGGGGCAAAAAAGACAGAAATTCCCTTTGTTTTGGGGGAAAAAGACAGAAATTCCACTTATTTAGATGCAAAAAAAGCAGAAATTCCCCTTATTTTGGAGCAAAAATGAAGAAATTTCCCTTTTTATGGCAAAAAGCTATGCATTCTTACTTTTGGGCAAAAAGGCAGAAATTCCCCATATTTTGGAGAGAAATTGCAGAAATTCCTCTTATTGTGGGGCAAAAAGGCAGAAATTCCCTATATGTTAGGGCAAAAAACAGAAATTCTCCTTATTTTGTGGCAAAACTCAGAACTTCCACTTATTTTGGGGCAAAATTCCAGAGATTTCCCTTATTTTGGGACAAAATTGCAAAAATTTCACTTATTTTGGGGCAAAATTGCAGGAATTTTACTTATTTCAGTGAAAAAAGGCAGAAATTTTTTTTATTTTGGGGCAAAAATGCAGAAATTCCTAATATTTTGTGGCAAAATTGCAGAAATTCCCCTTATTTTGAGGTAAAAAGGCTGAAATCCCCCTTATTTGGGGGCAAAAAGGCAGAAATTTCCCTTATTTGGGGCAAAATTTCAGAAATTTCCCTTATTTCATAGTAATAAGTCAGAAATTTTCCTTATTTTGCGCAAAAAAGACAGAAATTCCCTTTGTTTTGGGGGAAAAATACATAAATTCCACATATTTAGAGACAAAAAAGCAGAAATTTCCCTTATTTTGGGGCAAAATTGCATAAATTTCACTTACTTCAGGGTAATAAGTCAGAAATTTTCCTTATTTTTGGGCAAAAAAGACAGAAATTACCTTTGTTTTGGGGGAAAAAGACAGAAATTCCAGTTATTTAGAGGCAGAAAAGCAGAAATTCCCTTTATTTTGGAGCAAAATTGCAAAAATTTCCCTTTTTTATGGCAAAAAGTTATGCATTCTACTTATTTTCGCGCAAAAAGGAAGAAATTACCCGTATTTTGGAGCAAAATTGCAGAAATTCCCCTAATTGTGGGGCAAAAAGGCAGAAATTCCCTATATGTTGGGGCAAAAAGACAGAAATTCTCCTTATTTTTGGTCAAAACTCAGAAATTCCACTTATTTTGGGGCAAAATTTCAGATATTTCACTTATTTTGGGGCAAAATTGCAGAAATTTCACTTATTTTGGGGCAAAATTGCAGAAATTTAACTTATTTCAGGGTAATAAGTCAGAAATTTTCCTTATTTTGGGGCAAAAAGACAGAAATTCTATTTGTATTAGGGGACAAAGACAGAAATTCTACATGTTTAGAGGCATAAAAGCAGAAATTCCCCTTATTTTAGAGCAAAAATGAAGAAATTTTCCTTTTTTATGGCAAAAAGGTATGCATTCTTCTTATTTTCGGGCAAAAAGGCAGAAATTCCCCGTATTTTGGAGCAAAATTGCAGAAATTGCCCTAATTGTGGGGCAAAAAGGCAGAAATTCCCTATATGTTGAGGCAAAAAGACAGAAATTCTCCTTATTTTGGGTCAAAACTATGAAATTCCAATTATTTTGAGGCAAAATTCCAGAAATTTCACTTATTTTGGGGCAAAATTGTAGAAATTTCACTTATTTTGGGGAAAAATTTCAGAAATTTCACTTATTTCAGAAAAAAAGCAGAAATTTTCTAATTTTGAAGCAAAAAAGCAGAAATTTCTTTTATTTTGGTACAAAATTGCAGAAATTTCCTTTATTTTGGGGCAAAATTGCAGAAATTTCACTTATTTTGGGGCAAAATTTCAGAAATTTCACTTATTTCTGAAAAAGAAGGCAGAAATTTTCCTTATTTTGGGGCAAAAAGGCAGAAATTCCTAATATTTTGTGGCAAAAATGCAGAAATTCCCCTTATTTTGAGGTAAAAAGGCTGAAATTCCCCTTATTTGGGGGCAAAAAGGCAGAAATTTCCCTTTTTTTGGGGCAAAATTGTAGAAATTTCACTTACTTCAGGGTAATAAGTCAGAAATTTTCCTTATTTTGGAACAAAAAAGACAGAAATTCCCTTTGTTTTGGGGGAAAAGACAGAAATTCCATTTATTTAGATTCAAAAAGGCAGAAATTCCCCTTATTTTGGAGCAAAAATAAAGAAATTTTCCTTTTTTATGGCAAAAAGGTATGCATTCTTATTTTCGGGCAAAAAGGCAGAAATTCCCCGTATTTAGGAGCAAAATTGCAGACATTCCCCTAATTGTGGTGCAAAAAGGCAGAAATTCCCTATCTGTTGGGGCAAATAGACAGAAATTCTCCTTATTTTAGGGCAAAATTCAGAAATTTAAAATATTTTGAGGCAAAATTGCAGAAATTTCATTTATTTCAGAAAAATAGCAAAATTTTCTTATTTTGGGGCAAAAAGGCAGAAATTTCTTTTATTTTGGTACAAAATTGCAGAAATTTTTCTTAATTTGGGGCAAAAAGGCAGAAATTTCCCATATTTTGGGGCAAAAATGCAGAAATTCCCCTTATTTTGAGGTAAAAAAGCTGAAATTCCCCTTATTTGGGGTCAAAAAGCAGAAATTTCTCTTATTTTGGGGCAAAATTGCAGACAATTCACTTATTTCAGGGAAAAAAGGCAGAAATTTTCCTTATTTTGGGGCAAAATTGCAGAAATTTCACTTATTTTGGGGCAAAATTGCAGACAATTCACTTATTTCAGGGAAAAAAGGCAGAAATTTTCCTTATTTTTGGGCAAAAAAACAGAAATTCCTAATATTTTGTGGCAAAAATGCAGAAATTCCCCTTATTTTGAGGTAAAAAGGCTGATATTCCCCTTCTTTGGGGGCAAAAAGGCAGAAATTTTCCTTATTTTGGGGCAAAAAAGACAGAAATTCCCTTTGTTTTCGGGGAAAAAGACAGATTCCACATATTTAGAGGCAAAAAAGCAGAAATTTCCCTTATTTTGGAGCAAAATTGCAAAAATTTCCCTTTTTTATGGCAAAAAGGTATGCATTCTTCTTATTATCGAGCAAAAAGTCAGAAATTCCCCGTATTTTGGAGCAAAATTGCAGAAATTCCCCTAATTCTGGGGCAAAAAGGCAGAAATTCCCTATATGTTAGGGCAAAAAGACAGAAATTCTCCTTATTTTGGGGCAAAACTCAGAAATTCCACTTATTTTGGGGCAAAATTCAAAAAATTTCCATTATTTTGGGGCAAAATTGAAGAAATTTCACTTATTTTGGGGCAAAATTGCAGAAATTTCACTTATTTCAGGAAAAAAAGGCAGAAATTTTCCTTATTTTTGGGAAAAAGGCAGAAATTCCTAATATTTTGTGGCAAAAATCTAGAAATTCCCCTTATTTTGAGGTAAAAAGGCTGAAATTCCCCTTATTTGGGGGCAAAAGGCAGTAATTTCCCTTATTTTGGGGCAAAATTGCAGAAATTTCACTTATTTCAGGGTAATAAGTCAGAAATTTTCCTTATTTTGAAGCTAAAAGGACAGAAATTTCCTTTGTTTTGGGGGAAATAGACAGAAATTCTACTTATTTAGAGTCAAAAATGCAGAAATTCCTCTTATTTGGGGAAAAAATGAAGAAATTTCCCTTTTTTATGGCAAAAAGGTATGCTTTCTTCTTATTTTTGGGCCAAAAGGCAGAAATTCCCCGTATTTTGGAGGAAAATTGCAGAAATTCCCCTAATTGTGGAACAAAAAGGCAGAAATTCCCTATATGTTGGTGCAAAAAGACAGAAATTCTCCTTAATATCGGGCAAAACTCAGAAGTTTACTTATTATAGGGCAAAATTCCAGAAATTTCCCTTATTTTGGGGGAAAATTGCTGAAATTTCACCTATTTTGGGGCAAAATTGCAGAAATTTCACTTATTTCAGAAAAAAAAGCAGAAATTTTCTTATTTTGAGGCAAAAAGGCAGAAATTTCATTTATTTTGGTACAAAATTGCAGAAATTTTTCTTATTTTGGAGCAAAAATGCAGAAATTTCCCATATTTTGGGGCAAAAATGCAGAAATTCTTCTTATTTTGAGGAAAAAGGCTGAAATTCCCCTTATTTGGGGGCAAAAAGGCAGAAATTTCCCTTATTTTGGGGCAAAATTGCAGAAATTTCACTTATTTCAGGGTAATAAGTCATAAATTTTCCTTATTTTGGGCAAAAAACACAGAAATTCACTTTGTTTTGTGGGGAAAACACAGAAATTCCACTTTTTTAGAGGCAAAAAAGCAGAAATTCCTTTTATTTTTTAGCAAAAATGAAGAAATTTCCCTTTTTTATAGCAAAAGGTATACATTCCCCTTATTTTTAGGCTAAAAAGCAGAAATTCCCCGTATTTGGAGCAAAATTGTAGAAATTCCCTTAATTGTGGGGCAAAAAGGAAGAAATTCCTTATATGTTTGTGCAAAAAGACAGAAATCCTCCTTATTTTCGGGCAAAACTCAGAAATTCCACTTATTTGGGGGCAAAATTGCTGAAATTTCACCTATTTTGGGGCAAAATTGCAAAAATTTCACTTATTTCAGAAAAAAAAAGCAGAAATTTTCTTATTTTGGGGCAAAAAGGCAGACATTTCATTTATTTTGGTACAAAATTGCAGAAATTTTTCTTATTTTGGAGCAAAAATGCAGAAATATCCCATATTTTGGGGCAAAAATGCAGAAATTCTTCTTATTTTGAGGAAAAAGGCTGAAATTCCCCTTATTTGGGGGCAAAAAGGCAGAAATTTCCCTTATTTTGGGGCAAAATTGCAGAAATTTCACTTATTTCAGGATAATAAGTCAGAAATTTTTCTTATTTTGGGGAAAATTGCAGAAATTTCACTTATTTTGGGGCAAAATTGGAGAAATTTCACTTATGTCAGGGTAATAAGTCAGAAATTTTTTTTAATTTAGGGCAAAAAAGACAGAAATTCCCTTTGTTTTGGGGGAAAAAGACAGAAATTCCAATTATTTAGAGGCAAAAAAGCAGAAATTCCCCTTATTTTGGAGCAAAAATGAAGAAATTTTTCTTTTTTATGGCAAAAAGGTATGCATTCTTCTTATTTTAGGGCAAAAACCAGAAATTTCCTGTATTTTGGAGCAAAATTGCAGAAATTCCTCTAATTGTGGGGTAAAAAGGCAGAAATTCCCTATATTTTATGGCATAAAGACAGAAATCCTTCTTATTTTGGGGCAAAACTCAGAAATTCCACATATTTTAAGGCAAAATTCCAGAAATTTCTCTTATTTTGGGGCAAAATTGCAGAAATTTCACTTATTTTGGGGCAAAATTGCAGAAATTTCACTTATTTAAGGGAAAAAAAGCAGAAATTTTCTTCTTCTGGGGCAAAAAGGCAAAATTTTCTTTATTTTGGTACAAAATTGCAGAAAATTTTTTTATTTTGGGCAAAAAGTCAGAAATTTCCCATATTTTGGGGCAAAATGCAGAAATTCTTCTTATTTTGAGGTAAAAAGGCTGAAATTCCCGTTATTTGAGGGCAAAAAGGGAGAAATTTCCCTTATTTTGGGGAAAAATTGCAGAAATTTCACTTATTTCAGGGTAATAAGTCAAAAATTTTCCTTATTTTGAGGCAAAAATACAGAAATTCCCTTTTTTGGGGGGACAAAGACAGAAATTCCACATATTTAGAGGCATAAAAGCAAAAAATCTCTTTATTTTGGAGCAAAAATGAAGAAATTTTCCTTTTTTATCGCAAATAGTTATGCATTCTTCTTATTTTCGGGCAAAAAGGCAGAAATTTCCCTTATTTGGGGCAAAATTCCAGAAATTTCCCTTATTTCATGGTAATAAGTCAGAAATTTTCTTTATTTTGCGCAAAAAAGACAGAAATTCCCTTTGTTTTGGGGGAAAAATACATAAATTCCACTTATTTAGAGACAAAAAAGCAGAAATTCCTCTTTTTTTGGGGCAAAATTGCATAAATTTCACTTACTTCAGGGTAATAAGTCAGAAGATTTCCTTATTTTTGGGCAAAAAAGACAGAAATTACCTTTGTTTTGGGAGAAAAAGACAGAAATTCCACTTATTTAGAGGCAAAAAAGCAAAAATTCCCTTTATTTTGGAGCAAAAATGAAGAAATTTTCCTTTTTTATGGCAAAAAGTTATGCATTCTTATTTTCGGGCAAAAAGGCAGAAATTCCCCGTATTTTGGAGCAAAATTGCAGAAATTCCCCTAATTGTGGGGCAAAAAGGCAGAAATTCCCTATATGTTGAGGCAAAAAGACA
The DNA here is from genome assembly GCF_963924665.1 of Micromys minutus. Lineage (NCBI taxonomy): Eukaryota > Metazoa > Chordata > Mammalia > Rodentia > Muridae > Micromys > Micromys minutus. Next base: position 376,957 of record NW_027667806.1, on the reverse strand, counting down.
GAAATTCTCCTTATTTTGGGGCAAAACTCAGAAATTCCACTTATTTTGGGGCAAAATTCCAGAAATTTCACTTATTTTGGGGCAAAATTGTGGAAATTTCACTTATTTTGGGGCAAAATTGCAGAATTTTCACTTATTTTGGTGCAAAATTGCAGAAATTTAACTTATTTGGGTAATAAGTCACAAATTTTCCTTATTTTGGAGCAAAAAGACCGAAATTCTATTTGTATTGGGGGACAAAGACAGAAATTCCACATATTTAGAGGCATAAAAGCAGAAATTCCAATTATTTTGGAGCAAAAATGAAGAAATTTTCCTTTTTTATGGCAAAAAGGTATGCATTCTTCTTATTTTCGGGCAAAAAGGCAGAAATTCCCCGTATTTTGGAGCAAAATTGCAGAAATTGCCATAATTGTGGGGCAAAAAGGCAGAAAATCCCTATATGTTGAGGCAAAAAGACAGAAATTCTCCTTATTTTGGGTCAAAACTATGAAATTCCAATTATTTTGAGGCAAAATTCCAGAAATTTCACTTATTTTGGGGCAAAATTGTAGAAATTTCACTTATTTTGGGGAAAAATTTCAGAAATTTCACTTATTTCAGAAAAAAAGCAGAAATTTTCTTATTTGGAAGCAAAAAGGCAGAAATTTCTTTTATTTTGGTACAAAATTGCAGAAATTTCCCTTATTTTGGGGCAAAATTGCAGAAATTTCACTTATTTTGGGGCAAAATTTCAGAAATTTCACTTATTTCAGGAAAAAAAGGCAGAAATTTTCCTTATTTTGGGGCAAAAAGGCAGAAATTCCTAATATTTTGTGGCAAAAATGCAGAAATTCCCCTTATTTTGAGGTAAAAAGGCTAAAATTCCCTTTATTTGGGGGCAAAAACGGCAGAAATTTCCCTTTTTTGGGGGCAAAATTGTAGAAATTTCACTTACTTCAGGGTAATAAGTCAGAAATTTTCCTTATTTTGGAACAAAAAAGACAGAAATTCCCTTTGTTTTGGGGGAAAAAGACAGAAATTCCACTTATTTAGAGTCAAAAAGGCAGAAATTCCTTTTATTTTGGAGCAAAAATGAAGAAATTTTCCTTTTTTATGTCAAAAAGGTATGCATTCTTATTTTCGGGCAAAAAGGCAGAAATTCCCCGTCTTTTGGAGCAAAATTGCAGAAATTCCCCTAATTGTGGGGCAAAAAGGCAGAAATTCCCTATATGTTGGGGCAAAAAGACAGAAATTCTCCTTATTTTGGGGTAAAACTCAGAAATTCCACTTATTTTGGGGCAAAATTCCAGAAATTTCACTTATTTTGGGGCAAAATTTTAGAAATTTCACTTATTTTGGGCCAAAATTTCAGAAATTTCACTTATTTTCAGAAAAAAAAAATAAAAATTTTTCTATTTGTAAGCAAAAATGCAGAAATTTCTTTTATTTTGGTACAAAATTGCAGAAATTTTTCTTATTTTGGGGCAAAAAGGCAGAAATTTCCCATATTTTGGGGCAAAAATTCAGAAATTTCCCTTATTTTGAGGTAAAAAGGCTAAAATTCCCCTTATTTGGGGGCAAAAAGGCAGAAATTCCACTTCTTTTGGGCCAAAATTGCGGAAATTTCACTTATTTCAGGGAAAAAAGGCAGAAATTTTCCTTCTTTAGGGGCAAAAAGGCAGAAATTCCTAATATTTTGTGGCAAAAATAAAGAAATTCACTTTATTTTGAGGTAAAAAGGGTGAAATTCCCCTTATTTGGGGGTAAAAAGGCCGAAATTTCCCTTATTTTGTGTCAAAATTGCAGAAATTTCACTTATTTCAGGGTAATAAGTCAGAAATTTTTTTTATTTTGGGGCAAAAAAGACAGAAATTCCCTTTGTTTTGGAGGAAAAAGACCGAAATACCACTTATTTAGAGGCAAAAAAGCAGAAATTTTCCTTATTTTGGAGAAAAAATTAAGAAATTTCCCTTTTTTATGGCAAAAAGGCAAAAATTCCTTGTATTTTGGAGCAAAATTGCAGAAATTCCCCTAATTGTCAGGCAAAAAGGTAGAAATTCCATATATGTTGGGGCAAAAAGACAGAAATTCTCTTTATTTTGGGGCGAAACTCAGAAATTCCACTTATTTGGGGCAAAATTCCAGAAATTTACCTTATTTTAAGGCAAAATTGCAGAAATTTCACTTATTTTGGGGCAAAATTGCAGAAATTTCACTTATTTCAGGGAAAAAAAGCAGAAATTTTCCTTATTTTCGGGCAAAAAACAGAAATTCCTAATATTTTGTAGTAAAAATGCAGAAATTCCTCTTATTTTGAGGTAAAAAGGCTGAAATTCCCCTTATTTGGGGGCAAAAAGGCAGTAATTTCCCTTATTTTGGGGAAAAATTGCAGAAATTTCACTTATTTCAGGGTAATAAATCAGAAATTTTCTTTATTTTGGGGCAAGAAAGACAGAAATTCTATTTGTTTTCGGGGAAAAAACAGAAATTCGAATTATTTAGAGGAAAAAAGCAGAAATTCTTCTTATTTTGGAGCAAAAATGAAAAAAATTTACTTTTTTATTGCAAAAAGGTATGCATTCTTCTTATTTTCAGACAAAAAGGCAGAAATTCCCCGTATTTTGGAGCAAAATTGCAGAAATTCCTCTAATTGTGGGGCAAAAAGGAAGAAATTCCTTATATGTTGGGGCAAAAAGACAGAAATTCTCCTTATTTTGTGGCAAAACTCAGAAATTTCACCTATTTTGGGACAAAATTGCAGAAATTTCAGTTATTTCAGAAAAAAAAAGCAGAAATTTTCTTATTTTGGGGCAAAAAGGCAGAAATTTCCCATATTTTGGGGCAAAAATGCAGAAATTCCCCTTATTATGGGGTAAAAAGTCTGAAATTCCATTATTCGGGGGCAAAAAAAGCAGAAATTTCACTTATTTAAAGAAAAAAAGTCAGAAATTTTCCTTATTTTGGGGCAAAAAGACAGAAATTCCTTTTGTTTTAGAGAAAAAGACAGAAATTCCACTTATTTAGAGGCAAAAAAGCAGAAATTCCCCTTATTTTGAGGTAAAAAGGCTGAAATTCCCCTTATTTGGAGGCAAAAAGGCAGAAATTTCCTTTATTTTGAGGCAAAATTGCAGAAATTTCACTTATTTCAAGGTAATAAGTCAGAAATTTTCCTTATTTTGGGGCAAAAAAGACAGAAATTCCCTTTGTTTTGGGGGAAAAAGACAGAAATTCCACTTATTTAGAGGCAAATGCAGAAATTCCCCTTATTTTGGAGCAAAAATGAAGAAATTTCCCTTTTTTATTGCAAAAAGGTATGCATTCTTCTTATTTTCGGACAAAAAGCAGAAATTCCCCGTATTTTAGAGCAAAATTGCAGAAATTCCCCTAATTGTGGGGCAAAAAGGCAGAAATTCCCTATATGTTGGGGCAAAAGGACAGAAATTCTCCTTATTTTGTGGCAAAACTCAGAAATACCACTTATTTTGAGGCAAAATTCCAGAAATTTCCCTTATTTTGTGGAAAAATTGCAGAAATTTCACTTATTTTGGGCAAAATTGCAGAAATTTCACTTATTTCAAGGTAATAAGTCAGAAATTTTCCTTATTTTGGGGCAAAAAAGACAGAAATTCCCTTTGTTTTGGGGGAAAAAGACAGAAATTCTACTTATTTAGGGGCAAATGCAGAAATTCCCCTTATTTTGGAGCAAAAATGAAGAAATTTCCCTTTTTTATGGCAAAAAGGTATGCATTCTTCTTATTTTCGGACAAAAAAGCAGAAATTCCCCGTATTTTGGAGCAAAATTGCAGAAATTCCCCTAATTGTGGGGCAAAAAGGCAGAAATTCCCTATATGTTGGGGCAAAAGGACAGAAATTCTCCTTATTTTGTGGCAAAACTCAGAAATACCACTTATTTTGAGGCAAAATTCCAGAAATTTCCCTTATTTTGTGGAAAAATTGCAGAAATTTCACTTATTTTGGGCAAAATTGCAGAAATTTTACTTATTTCAGAAAAAAAGCAGAATTTTTTTTTATTTTGGGGCAAAAAGGCAGAAATTTCTTTTATTTTGGTACAAAATTAAAGAAATTTTTCGTATTTTGGGGCAAAAACGCAGAAATTTCCCATATTTTGGGGCAAAACTGCAGAAATTTCCCTTTTTTTGACGTAAAAAGGCTGAAATTCCCCTTATTTGGGGGCAAAAAGGGAGAAATTTTTCTTATTTTGAGGCAAAATTGCAGCAATTTCACTTATTTCAGGGTAATAAGTCAGAAATTTTCCTTATCTTGGGGCAAAAAATACAGAAATTCCCTTTGTTTTGGGGGGAAAAGACAGAAATTCCACTTATTTTGGGACAAAATTCCAGAAATTTCACTTATTTTGGGGCAAAATTGTAGAAATTTCACTTATTTTGGGGCAAAATTTCAGAAATTTCACTTTTTTCAGAAAAAGAAGTAGAAATTTTTCTATTTGGAAGCAAAAAGGCAGAAATTTCTTTTATTTTGGTACAAAATTGCAGAAATTTTTCTTATTTTGGGGCAAAAAGGCAGAAATTTCCCATATTTTGGGGCAAAAATGCAGAAATTCCCCTTATTTTGAGGTAAAAAGGCTAAAATTCCCCTTATTTGGGCGCAAAAAGGCAGAAATTTCACTTATTTTGGGCCAAACTTGCGGAAATTTCACTTATTTCAGGGAAAAATGGCAGAAATTTTCCTCATTTTGGGGCAAAAAGGCAGAAATTCCTAATATATTGTGGCAAAAATGCAGAAATTCCCTTTATTTTGAGGTAAAAAGGGTGAAATTCCCCTTATTTGGGGTTAAAAAGGCCGAAATTTTGCTTATTTTGGGGCAAAATTGCAGAAATTTCACTTATTTCAGGGTAATAAGTAAGAAATTTTCCATATTTTGGGGCAAAAAAGACAGAAATTCCCTTTGTTTTGGGAAAAAAAGACAGAAATACCACTTATTAAGAGGCAAAAAAGCAGAAATTTTCCTTATTTTGGAGCAAAAATGAAGAAATTTCTCTTTTTTATGGCAAAAAGGTATGTATTCTTCTAATTTTCAGGGAAAAAGGCAGAAATTCCCCGTATTTTGGAGCAAAATTGCAGAAATTCCCCTAATTGTCGGGCAAAAAGGTAGAAATTCCCTATATGTTGGGGCAAAAAGACAGAAATTCTCCTTATTTTGGGGCGAAACTCAAAAATTCCACTTATTTGGGGCAAAATTCCAGAAATTTACCTTATTTTAGAACAAAATTGCAGAAATTTCACTTATTTTGGGGCAAAATTGCAGAAATTTCACTTATTTCAGGGAAAAAAGGCAGAAATTTTCCTTATTTTGGGGCAAAAAGCAGAAATTCCTAATATTTTGTGGCAAAAATGCAGAAATTCTTCTTATTTTGAGGTAAAAAGGCTGAAATTACCCTTATTTGGGGGCAAAAAGGCAGTAATTTCCCTTATTTTGGGGCAAAATTGAAGAAATTTCAGTTATTTCAGGGTAATAAGTAAGAAATTTTTTTTATTTTGGAAGAAAAAAGACAGAAATTCCCTTTGTTTTGGGGGAAAAAGACAGAAATTCCACTTATTTAGAGTCAAAAAGGCAGAAATTCCCCTTATTTTGAAGCAAAAATGAAGAAATTTCCCTTTTTTATGGCAAAAAGGTATGCATTCTTCTTATTTTCAGGCAAAAAGGCAGAAATTCCCTGTATTTTGAGCAACATTGCAGAAATTCCCCTAATTGTGGGGCAAAAAGGCAGAAATTCCCTATATGTTGGGGCAAAAAGACAGACATTCTTCTTATTTTGGGGCAAAACTGAAAAATTCCACTTATTTTGGGGCAAAATTCCAGAAATTTCCCATATTTTGGGGCCAAATTGCAGAAATTTCACTTATTTTGGGGCAAAATTTCAGAAATTTCACTTATTTCAGGGAAAAAAGCAGAAATTTTTTTTATTTTGGGGCAAAAAGGCAGAAATTTCCCATATTTTGAAGCAAAAATGCAGAAATTCCCCTTATTTTGAGGTAAAAAGGCTGAAATTCCCCTTATTTGGGTGCAAAAAGGCAGAAATTTCTCTTATTTAGAGGCAAAATTGCAGAAATTTCATTTATTTCAGGGTAATAAATCAGCAATTTTCTTTATTTTGGGGCAAAAAAGACAGAAATTCTATTTGTTTTGTGGGAAAAAACAGATATTCGAATTATTTAGAGGAAAAAAGCAGAAATTCTTCTTATTTTGGAGCAAAAATGAAAAAATTTCCGTTTTTTATGGCAAAAAGGTATGCATTCTTCTTATTTTCAGACAAAAAGGCAGAAATTCCCCGTATTTTGGAGCAAAATTGCAGAAATTCCTCTAATTGTGGGGCAAAAAGGCAGAAATTCCTTATATGTTGGGGCAAAAAGACAGAAATTCTCCTTATTTTGTGGCAAAACTCAGAAATTTCACTTATTTTGGGGCAAAATTACAGAAATTTCAGTTATTTCAGAAAAAAAAAGCATAAATTTTCTTATTTTGGGGCAAAAAGGCAGAAATTTCTTTTATTTTGTAACAAAATTGCAGAAATTTTTCTTATTTTGGGGCAAAAAGGCAGAAATTTCCCAAATTTTGGGGCAAAAATGCAGAAATTCCCCTTATTTTGGGGTAAAAAATCTGAAATTCTCTTATTTGGGGGCAAAAAAGCAGAAATTTCACTTATTTAAAGAAAAAAAGTCAGAAATTTTCCTTATTTTGGGGCAAAAAGACAGAAATTTTTTTTGTTTTAGAGAAAAAAGACAGAAATTCCACTTATTTAGAGGGAAAAAAGAAGAAATTCCCCTTATTTTGAGGTAAAAAGGCTGAAATTCCCCTTATTTGGGGGCAAAAAGGCAGAAATTTCCTTTATTTTGGGGCAAAATTGCAGAAATTTCACTTATTTCAGTGTAATAAGTCAGAAATTTTCTTTATTTTGGGGCAAAGAAGACAGAAATTCCCTTTGTTTTGGGGGAAAAAGACAGAAATTCAACTTATTTAGAGGCAAATGCAGAAATTCCCCTTATTTTGGAGCAAAAATTAAGAAATTTCCCTTTTTTATGGCAAAAAGGTATGCATTCTTCTTATTTTCGGACAAAAAGGCAGAAATTCCCCGTATTTTGGAGCAAAATTGCAGAAATTCCCCTAATTGTGGAGCAAAAAGGCAGAAATTCCCTATATGTTGGGGCAAAAGGACAGAAATTCTCCTTATTTTGTGGCAAAACTCAGAAATACCACTTATTTTGAGGCAAAATTCCAGAAATTTCCTTCATTTTGGGGCAAAATTGCAGAAATTTCACTTATTTCGGAAAAAAAGCAGAATTTTTTTTATTTTAGGGGAAAAAGGCAGAAATTTCTTTTATTTTGGTACAAAATTGAAGAAAATTTTCTTATTTTGGGGCAAAAACGCAGAAAGTTCCCATATTTTGGGGCAAAAATGCAGAAATTTCCCTTTTTTTGAAGTAAAAAGGCTGAAATTCTCCTTATTTGGGGGCAAAAAGGGAGAAATTTTTCTTATTTTGAGGCAAAATACAGCAATTTCACTTATTTCAGGGTGATAAGTCAGAAATTTTCCTCATTTTGGGGCAAAAAGGCAGAAATTCCTAATATATTGTGGCAAAAATGCAGAAATTCCCTTTATTTTGAGGTAAAAAGGGTGAAATTCCCCTTATTTGGGGTTAAAAAGGCCGAAATTTTGCTTATTTTGGGGCAAAATTGCAGAAATTTCACTTATTTCAGGGTAATAAGTAAGAAATTTTCCATATTTTGGGGCAAAAAAGACAGAAATTCCCTTTGTTTTGGGAAAAAAAGACAGAAATACCACTTATTAAGAGGCAAAAAAGCAGAAATTTTCCTTATTTTGGAGCAAAAATGAAGAAATTTCTCTTTTTTATGGCAAAAAGGTATGTATTCTTCTAATTTTCAGGGAAAAAGGCAGAAATTCCCCGTATTTTGGAGCAAAATTGCAGAAATTCCCCTAATTGTCGGGCAAAAAGGTAGAAATTCCCTATATGTTGGGGCAAAAAGACAGAAATTCTCCTTATTTTGGGGCGAAACTCAAAAATTCCACTTATTTGGGGCAAAATTCCAGAAATTTACCTTATTTTAGAACAAAATTGCAGAAATTTCACTTATTTTGGGGCAAAATTGCAGAAATTTCACTTATTTCAGGGAAAAAAGGCAGAAATTTTCCTTATTTTGGGGCAAAAAGCAGAAATTCCTAATATTTTGTGGCAAAAATGCAGAAATTCCCCTTATTTTGAGGTAAAAAGGCTGAAATTACCCTTATTTGGGGGCAAAAAGGCAGTAATTTCCCTTATTTTGGGGCAAAATTGAAGAAATTTCAGTTATTTCAGGGTAATAAGTAAGAAATTTTTTTTATTTTGGAAGAAAAAAGACAGAAATTCCCTTTGTTTTGGGGGAAAAAGACAGAAATTCCACTTATTTAGAGTCAAAAAGGCAGAAATTCCCCTTATTTTGAAGCAAAAATAAAGAAATTTCCCTTTTTTATGGCAAAAAGGTATGCATTCTTCTTATTTTCAGGCAAAAAGGCAGAAATTCCCTGTATTTTGAGCAACATTGCAGAAATTCCCCTAATTGTGGGCCAAAAAGGCAGAAATTCCCTATATGTTGGGGCAAAAAGACAGACATTCTTCTTATTTTGGGGCAAAACTCAGAAATTCCACTTATTTTGGGGCAAAATTCCAGAAATTTCCCATATTTTGGGGCCAAATTGCAGAAATTTCACTTATTTTGGGGCAAAATTTCAGAAATTTCACTTATTTCAGGGAAAAAAAGCAGAATTTTTTTTATTTTGGGGCAAAAAGGCAGAAATTTCCCATATTTTGAAGCAAAAATGCAGAAATTCCCCTTATTTTGAGGTAAAAAGGCTGAAATTCCCCTTATTTGGGTGCAAAAAGGCAGAAATTTTTCTTATTTAGAGGCAAAATTGCAGAAATTTCATTTATTTCAGGGTAATAAATCAGCAATTTTCTTTATTTTGGGGCAAAAAAGACAGAAATTCTATTTGTTTTGTGGGAAAAAACAGATATTCGAATTATTTAGAGGAAAAAAGCAGAAATTCTTCTTATTTTGGAGCAAAAATGAAAAAATTTCCGTTTTTTATGGCAAAAAGGTATGCATTCTTCTTATTTTCAGACAAAAAGGCAGAAATTCCCCGTATTTTGGAGCAAAATTGCAGAAATTCCTCTAATTGTGGGGCAAAAAGGCAGAAATTCCTTATATGTTGGGGCAAAAAGACAGAAATTCTCCTTATTTTGTGGCAAAACTCAGAAATTTCACTTATTTTGGGGCAAAATTACAGAAATTTCAGTTATTTCAGAAAAAAAAAGCATAAATTTTCTTATTTTGGGGCAAAAAGGCAGAAATTTCTTTTATTTTGTAACAAAATTGCAGAAATTTTTCTTATTTTGGGGCAAAAAGGCAGAAATTTCCCAAATTTTGGGGCAAAAATGCAGAAATTCCCCTTATTTTGGGGTAAAAAATCTGAAATTCTCTTATTTGGGGGCAAAAAAGCAGAAATTTCACTTATTTAAAGAAAAAAAGTCAGAAATTTTCCTTATTTTGGGGCAAAAAGACAGAAATTTTTTTTGTTTTAGAGAAAAAAGACAGAAATTCCACTTATTTAGAGGGAAAAAAGAAGAAATTCCCCTTATTTTGAGGTAAAAAGGCTGAAATTCCCCTTATTTGGGGGCAAAAAGGCAGAAATTTCCTTTATTTTGGGGCAAAATTGCAGAAATTTCACTTATTTCAGTGTAATAAGTCAGAAATTTTCTTTATTTTGGGGCAAAGAAGACAGAAATTCCCTTTGTTTTGGGGGAAAAAGACAGAAATTCAACTTATTTAGAGGCAAATGCAGAAATTCCCCTTATTTTGGAGCAAAAATTAAGAAATTTCCCTTTTTTATGGCAAAAAGGTATGCATTCTTCTTATTTTCGGACAAAAAGGCAGAAATTCCCCGTATTTTGGAGCAAAATTGCAGAAATTCCCCTAATTGTGGAGCAAAAAGGCAGAAATTCCCTATATGTTGGGGCAAAAGGACAGAAATTCTCCTTATTTTGTGGCAAAACTCAGAAATACCACTTATTTTGAGGCAAAATTCCAGAAATTTCCTTCATTTTGGGGCAAAATTGCAGAAATTTCACTTATTTCGGAAAAAAAGCAGAATTTTTTTTATTTTAGGGGAAAAAGGCAGAAATTTCTTTTATTTTGGTACAAAATTGAAGAAAATTTTCTTATTTTGGGGCAAAAACGCAGAAAGTTCCCATATTTTGGGGCAAAAATGCAGAAATTTCCCTTTTTTTGAAGTAAAAAGGCTGAAATTCTCCTTATTTGGGGGCAAAAAGGGAGAAATTTTTCTTATTTTGAGGCAAAATACAGCAATTTCACTTATTTCAGGGTGATAAGTCAGAAATTTTCCTTATCTTGGGGCAAAAAATACAGAAATTCCCTTTGTTTTGGGGGAAAAAGACAGAAATTCCACTTATTTAGAGGCAAAAAAGCAGAAATTCCCCTTATTTTGAGATAAAAAGGCTGAAATTCCCCTTATTTGGGGGCAAAAAGGCAGAAATTTCCTTTATTTTGAGGCAAAATTGCAGAAATTTCACTTATTTCAGGGTAATAAGTCAGAAATTTTCCTTATTTTGGGGCAAAAAAGACAGAAATTCCCTTTGTTTTGGGGGAAAAAGACAGAAATTCCACTTATTTAGAGGCAAATGCAGAAATTCCCCTTATTTTGGAGCAAAAATGAAGAAATTTCCCTTTTTTATGGCAAAAAGGTATGCATTCTTCTTATTTTCGGACAAAAAGGCAGAAATTCCCCGTATTTTGGAGCAAAATTGCAGAAATTCCCCTAATTGTGGGGCAAAAAGGCAGAAATTCCCTATATGTTGGGGCAAAAGGACAGAAATTCTCCTTATTTTGTGGCAAAACTCAGAAATACCACTTATTTTGAGGCAAAATTCCAGAAATTTTTCTTATTTTGTGGAAAAATTGCAGAAATTTCACTTATTTTGGGCAAAATTGCAGAAATTTCACTTATTTCAGAAAAAAAGCAGAATTTTTTTTATTTTGGGGCAAAAAGGCAGAAATTTCTTTTATTTTGGTACAAAATTGAAGAAATTTTTCTTATTTTGGGGCAAAAACGCAGAAATTTCCCATATTTTGGGGCAAAACTGCAGAAATTTCCCTTTTTTTGACGTAAAAAGGCTGAAATTCCCCTTATTTGGGGGCAAAAAGGGAGAAATTTTTCTTATTTTGAGGCAAAATTGCAGCAATTTCACTTATTTCGGGGTAATAAGTCAGAAATTTTCCTTATCTTGGGGCAAAAAATACAGAGATTCCCTTTGTTTTGGGGGAAAAAGACAGAAATTCCACTTATTTTGGGGCAAAATCCCAGAAATTTCACTTATTTTGGGGCAAAATTTTAGAAATTTCACTTATTTTGGGGCAAAATTTCAGAAATTTCACTTTTTTCAGAAAAAAAAGTAGAAATTTTTCTATTTGGAAGCAAAAAGGCAGAAATTTCTTTTATTTTGGTACAAAATTGCAGAAATTTTTCTTATTTTGGGACAAAAAGGCAGAAATTTCCCATATTTTAGGGCAAAAATGCAGAAATTCCCCTTATTTTGAGGTAAAAAGGCTAAAATTCCCCTTATTTGGGGGCAAAAAGGCAGAAATTTCACTTATTTTGGGCCAAACTTGCGGAAATTTCACTTATTTCAGGGAAAAAAAGGCAGAAATTTTCCTTATTTTGGGGCAAAAAGGCAGAAATTCCTTATATTTTGTGGCAAAAATGCAGAAATTCCCTTTATTTTGAGGTAAAAATGGTGAAATTCCTCTTATTTGGGGGTAAAAATGCCGAAATTTCGCTTATTTGGGGGCAAAATTGCAGAAATTTCACTTATTTCAGGGTAATAAGTAAGAAATTTTCCATATTTTGGGGCAAAAAAGACAGAAATTCCCTTTGTTTTGGGGGAAAAAGACAGAAATACCACTTATTTAGAGGCAAAAAAGCAGAAATTTTTCTTATTTTGGAGCAAAAATGAAGAAATTCTCTTTTTTATGGCAAAAAGGTATGCATTCTTCTTATTTTCGGGCAAAAAGGCAGAAATTCCCCGTATTTTGAAGCAAAATTGCAGAAATTCCCCTAATTGTCGGGCAAAAAGGTAGAAATTCCCTATATGTTGGGGCAAAAAGACAGAAATTCTCCTTCTTTTGGGGCGAAACTCAGAAATTCCACTTATTTGGGGCAAAATTCCAGAAATTTACCTTATTTTAGAACAAAATTGCAGAAATTTCACTTATGTTGGGGCAAAATTGCAGAAATTTCACTTATTTCAGGGAAAAAAGGCAGAAATTTTCCTTATTTTGGGGCAAAAAGCAGAAATTCCTAATATTTTGTGGCAAAAATGCAGAAATTCCCCTTATTTTGAGGTAAAAAGGCTGAAATTACCCTTATTTGGGGGCAAAAAGGCAGTAATTTCCCTTATTTTGAGGCAAAATTGAAGAAATTTCAGTTATTTCAGGGTAATAAGTAAGAAATTTTTTTTATTTTGGAAGAAAAAAGACAGAAATTCCCTTTGTTTTGGGGGAAAAAGACAGAAATTCCACTTATTTAGAGTCAAAAAGGCAGAAATTCCCCTTATTTTGAAGCAAAAATGAAGAAATTTCCCTTTTTTTATGGCAAAAAGGTATGCATTCTTCTTATTTTCAGGCAAAAAGGCAGAAATTCCCTGTATTTTGAGCAACATTGCAGAAATTCCCCTAATTGTGGGGCAAAAAGGCAGAAATTCCCTATATGTTGGGGCAAAAAGACAGACATTCTTCTTATTTTGGGGCAAAACTGAGAAATTCCACTTATTTTGGGGCAAAATTCCAGAAATTTCCCATATTTTGGGGCCAAATTGCAGAAATTTCACTTATTTTGGGGCAAAATTTCAGAAATTTCACTTATTTCAGGGAAAAAAGCAGAAATTTTTTTTATTTTGGGGCAAAAATCAGAAATTTCCCATATTTTGAAGCAAAAATGCAGAAATTCCCCTTATTTTGAGGTAAAAAGGCTGAAATTCCCCTTATTTGGGTGCAAAAAGGCAGAAATTTCTCTTATTTAGAGGCAAAATTGCAGAAATTTCATTTATTTCAGGGTAATAAATCAGCAATTTTCTTTATTTTGGGGCAAAAAAGACAGAAATTCTATTTGTTTTGTGGGAAAAAACAGATATTCGAATTACTTAGAGGAAAAAAGCAGAAATTCTTCTTATTTTGGAGCAAAAATGAAAAAATTTCCGTTTTTTATGGCAAAAAGGTATGCATTCTTCTTATTTTCAGACAAAAAGGCAGAAATTCCCCGTATTTTGGAGCAAAATTGCAGAAATTCCTCTAATTGTGGGGCAAAAAGGCAGAAATTCCTTATATGTTGGGGCAAAAAGACAGAAATTCTCCTTATTTTGTGGCAAAACTCAGAAATTTCACTTATTTTGGGGCAAAATTACAGAAATTTCAGTTATTTCAGAAAAAAAAAGCATAAATTTTCTTATTTTGGGGCAAAAAGGCAGAAATTTCTTTTATTTTGTAACAAAATTGCAGAAATTTTTCTTATTTTGGGGCAAAAAGGCAGAAATTTCCCAAATTTTGGGGCAAAAATGCAGAAATTCCCCTTATTTTGGGGTAAAAAATCTGAAATTCTCTTATTTGGGGGCAAAAAAGCAGAAATTTCACTTATTTAAAGAAAAAAAGTCAGAAATTTTCCTTATTTTGGGGCAAAAAGACAGAAATTTTTTTTGTTTTAGAGAAAAAAGACAGAAATTCCAGTTATTTAGAGGGAAAAAAGAAGAAATTCCCCTTATTTTGAGGTAAAAAGGCTGAAATTCCCCTTATTTGGGGGCAAAAAGGCAGAAATTTCCTTTATTTTGGGGCAAAATTGCAGAAATTTCACTTATTTCAGTGTAATAAGTCAGAAATTTTCTTTATTTTGGGGCAAAGAAGACAGAAATTCCCTTTGTTTTGGGGGAAAAAGACAGAAATTCAACTTATTTAGAGGCAAATGCAGAAATTCCCCTTATTTTGGAGCAAAAATTAAGAAATTTCCCTTTTTTATGGCAAAAAGGTATGCATTCTTCTTATTTTCGGACAAAAAGGCAGAAATTCCCCGTATTTTGGAGCAAAATTGCAGAAATTCCCCTAATTGTGGAGCAAAAAGGCAGAAATTCCCTATATGTTGGGGCAAAAGGACAGAAATTCTCCTTATTTTGTGGCAAAACTCAGAAATACCACTTATTTTGAGGCAAAATTCCAGAAATTTCCTTCATTTTGGGGCAAAATTGCAGAAATTTCACTTATTTCTGAAAAAAAGCAGAATTTTTTTTATTTTAGGGGAAAAAGGCAGAAATTTCTTTTATTTTGGTACAAAATTGAAGAAAATTTTCTTATTTTGGGGCAAAAACGCAGAAAGTTCCCATATTTTGGGGCAAAAATGCAGAAATTTCCCTTTTTTTGAAGTAAAAAGGCTGAAATTCTCCTTATTTGGGGGCAAAAAGGGAGAAATTTTTCTTATTTTGAGGCAAAATACAGCAATTTCACTTATTTCAGGGTGATAAGTCAGAAATTTTCCTTATCTTGGGGCAAAAAATACAGAAATTCCCTTTGTTTTGGGGGAAAAAGACAGAAATTCCACTTATTTAGAGGCAAAAAAGCAGAAATTCCCCTTATTTTGAGATAAAAAGGCTGAAATTCCCCTTATTTGGGGGCAAAAAGGCAGAAATTTCCTTTATTTTGAGGCAAAATTGCAGAAATTTCACTTATTTCAGGGTAATAAGTCAGAAATTTTCCTTATTTTGGGGCAAAAAAGACAGAAATTCCCTTTGTTTTGGGGGAAAAAGACAGAAATTCCACTTATTTAGAGGCAAATGCAGAAATTCCCCTTATTTTGGAGCAAAAATGAAGAAATTTCCCTTTTTTATGGCAAAAAGGTATGCATTCTTCTTATTTTCGGACAAAAAGGCAGAAATTCCCCGTATTTTGGAGCAAAATTGCAGAAATTCCCCTAATTGTGGGGCAAAAAGGCAGAAATTCCCTATATGTTGGGGCAAAAGGACAGAAATTCTCCTTATTTTGTGGCAAAACTCAGAAATACCACTTATTTTGAGGCAAAATTCCAGAAATTTTTCTTATTTTGTGGAAAAATTGCAGAAATTTCACTTATTTTGGGCAAAATTGCAGAAATTTCACTTATTTCAGAAAAAAAGCAGAATTTTTTTTATTTTGGGGCAAAAAGGAAGAAATTTCTTTTATTATGGTACAAAATTGAAGAAATTTTTCTTATTTTGGGGCAAAAACGCAGAAATTTCCCATATTTTGGGGCAAAACTGCAGAAATTTCCCTTTTTTTGACGTAAAAAGGCTGAAATTCCCCTTATTTGGGGGCAAAAAGGGAGAAATTTTTCTTATTTTGAGGCAAAATTGCAGCAATTTCACTTATTTCGGGGTAATAAGTCAGAAATTTTCCTTATCTTGGGGCAAAAAATACAGAGATTCCCTTTGTTTTGGGGGAAAAAGACAGAAATTCCACTTATTTTGGGGCAAAATCCCAGAAATTTCACTTATTTTGGGGCAAAATTTTAGAAATTTCACTTATTTTGGGGCAAAATTTCAGAAATTTCACTTTTTTCAGAAAAAAAAGTAGAAATTTTTCTATTTGGAAGCAAAAAGGCAGAAATTTCTTTTATTTTGGTACAAAATTGCAGAAATTTTTCTTATTTTGGGACAAAAAGGCAGAAATTTCCCATATTTTAGGGCAAAAATGCAGAAATTCCCCTTATTTTGAGGTAAAAAGGCTAAAATTCCCCTTATTTGGGGGCAAAAAGGCAGAAATTTCACTTATTTTGGGCCAAACTTGCGGAAATTTCACTGATTTCAGGGAAAAAAAGGCAGAAATTTTCCTTATTTTGGGGCAAAAAGGCAGAAATTCCTTATATTTTGTGGCAAAAATGCAGAAATTCCCTTTATTTTGAGGTAAAAATGGTGAAATTCCTCTTATTTGGGGGTAAAAATGCCGAAATTTCGCTTATTTTGGGGCAAAATTGCAGAAATTTCACTTATTTCAGGGTAATAAGTAAGAAATTTTCGATATTTTGGGACAAAAAAGACAGAAATTCCCTTTGTTTTGGGGGAAAAAGACAGAAATACCACTTATTTAGAGGCAAAAAAGCAGAAATTTTTCTTATTTTGGAGCAAAAATGAAGAAATTCTCTTTTTTATGGCAAAAAGGTATGCATTCTTCTTATTTTCGGGCAAAAAGGCAGAAATTCCCCGTATTTTGGAGCAAAATTGCATAAATTCCCCAAATTGTCGGGCAAAAAGGTAGAAATTCCCTATATGTTGGGGCAAAAAGACAGAAATTCTCCTTCTTTTGGGGCGAAACTCAGAAATTCCACTTATTTGGGGCAAAATTCCAGAAATTTACCTTATTTTAGAACAAAATTGCAGAAATTTCACTTATGTTGGGGCAAAATTGCAGAAATTTCACTTATTTCAGGGAAAAAAGGCAGAAATTTTCCTTATTTTGGGGCAAAAAGCAGAAATTCCTAATATTTTGTGGCAAAAATGCAGAAATTCCCCTTATTTTGAGGTAAAAAGGCTGAAATTACCCTTATTTGGGGGCAAAAAGGCAGTAATTTCCCTTATTTTGAGGCAAAATTGAAGAAATTTCAGTTATTTCAGGGTAATAAGTAAGAAATTTTTTTTATTTTGGAAGAAAAAAGACAGAAATTCCCTTTGTTTTGGGGGAAAAAGACAGAAATTCCACTTATTTAGAGTCAAAAAGGCAGAAATTCCCCTTATTTTGAAGCAAAAATGAAGAAATTTCTTTTTTTTATGGCAAAAAGGTATGCATTCTTCTTATTTTCCGGCAAAAAGGCAGAAATTCCCTGTATTTTGAGCAACATTGCAGAAATTCCCCTAATTGTGGGGCAAAAAGGCAGAAATTCCTTATATGTTGGGGCAAAAAGACAGAAATTCTCCTTATTTTGTGGCAAAACTCAGAAATTTCACTTATTTTGGGGCAAAATTACAGAAATTTCAGTTATTTCAGAAAAAAAAAGCATAAATTTTCTTATTTTGGGGCAAAAAGGCAGAAATTTCTTTTATTTTGTAACAAAATTGCAGAAATTTTTCTTATTTTGGGGCAAAAAGGCAGAAATTTCCCAAATTTTGGGGCAAAAATGCAGAAATTCCCCTTATTTTGGGGTAAAAAATCTGAAATTCTCTTATTTGGGGGCAAAAAAGCAGAAATTTCACTTATTTAAAGAAAAAAAGTCAGAAATTTTCCTTATTTTGGGGCAAAAAGACAGAAATTTTTTTTGTTTTAGAGAAAAAAGACAGAAATTCCACTTATTTAGAGGGAAAAAAGAAGAAATTCCCCTTATTTTGAGGTAAAAAGGCTGAAATTCCCCTTATTTGGGGGCAAAAAGGCAGAAATTTCCTTTATTTTGGGGCAAAATTGCAGAAATTTCACTTATTTCAGTGTAATAAGTCAGAAATTTTCTTTATTTTGGGGCAAAGAAGACAGAAATTCCCTTTGTTTTGGGGGAAAAAGACAGAAATTCAACTTATTTAGAGGCAAATGCAGAAATTCCCCTTATTTTGGAGCAAAAATTAAGAAATTTCCCTTTTTTATGGCAAAAAGGTATGCATTCTTCTTATTTTCGGACAAAAAGGCAGAAATTCCCCGTATTTTGGAGCAAAATTGCAGAAATTCCCCTAATTGTGGAGCAAAAAGGCAGAAATTCCCTATATGTTGGGGCAAAAGGACAGAAATTCTCCTTATTTTGTGGCAAAACTCAGAAATACCACTTATTTTGAGGCAAAATTCCAGAAATTTCCTTCATTTTGGGGCAAAATTGCAGAAATTTCACTTATTTCGGAAAAAAAGCAGAATTTTTTTTATTTTAGGGGAAAAAGGCAGAAATTTCTTTTATTTTGGTACAAAATTGAAGAAAATTTTCTTATTTTGGGGCAAAAACGCAGAAAGTTCCCATATTTTGGGGCAAAAATGCAGAAATTTCCCTTTTTTTGAAGTAAAAAGGCTGAAATTCTCCTTATTTGGGGGCAAAAAGGGAGAAATTTTTCTTATTTTGAGGCAAAATACAGCAATTTCACTTATTTCAGGGTGATAAGTCAGAAATTTTCCTTATCTTGGGGCAAAAAATACAGAAATTCCCTTTGTTTTGGGGGAAAAAGACAGAAATTCCACTTATTTAGAGGCAATAAAGCAGAAATTCCCCTTATTTTGAGATAAAAAGGCTGAAATTCCCCTTATTTGGGGGCAAAAAGGCAGAAATTTCCTTTATTTTGAGGCAAAATTGCAGAAATTTCACTTATTTCAGGGTAATAAGTCAGAAATTTTCCTTATTTTGGGGCAAAAAAGACAGAAATTCCCTTTGTTTTGGGGGAAAAAGACAGAAATTCCACTTATTTAGAGGCAAATGCAGAAATTCCCCTTATTTTGGAGCAAAAATGAAGAAATTTCCCTTTTTTATGGCAAAAAGGTATGCATTCTTCTTATTTTCGGACAAAAAGGCAGAAATTCCCCGTATTTTGGAGCAAAATTGCAGAAATTCCCCTAATTGTGGGGCAAAAAGGCAGAAATTCCCTATATGTTGGGGCAAAAGGACAGAAATTCTCCTTATTTTGTGGCAAAACTCAGAAATACCACTTATTTTGAGGCAAAATTCCAGAAATTTTTCTTATTTTGTGGAAAAATTGCAGAAATTTCACTTATTTTGGGCAAAATTGCAGAAATTTCACTTATTTCAGAAAAAAAGCAGAATTTTTTTTATTTTGGGGCAAAAAGGCAGAAATTTCTTTTATTTTGGTACAAAATTGAAGAAATTTTTCTTATTTTGGGGCAAAAACGCAGAAATTTCCCATATTTTGGGGCAAAACTGCAGAAATTTCCCTTTTTTTGACGTAAAAAGGCTGAAATTCCCCTTATTTGGGGGCAAAAAGGGAGAAATTTTTCTTATTTTGAGGCAAAATTGCAGCAATTTCACTTATTTCGGGGTAATAAGTCAGAAATTTTCCTTATCTTGGGGCAAAAAATACAGAGATTCCCTTTGTTTTGGGGGAAAAAGACAGAAATTCCACTTATTTTGGGGCAAAATCCCAGAAATTTCACTTATTTTGGGGCAAAATTTTAGAAATTTCACTTATTTTGGGGCAAAATTTCAGAAATTTCACTTTTTTCAGAAAAAAAAGTAGAAATTTTTCTATTTGGAAGCAAAAAGGCAGAAATTTCTTTTATTTTGGTACAAAATTGCAGAAATTTTTCTTATTTTGGGACAAAAAGGCAGAAATTTCCCATATTTTAGGGCAAAAATGCAGAAATTCCCCTTATTTTGAGGTAAAAAGGCTAAAATTCCCCTTATTTGGGGGCAAAAAGGCAGAAATTTCACTTATTTTGGGCCAAACTTGCGGAAATTTCACTTATTTCAGGGAAAAAAAGGCAGAAATTTTCCTTATTTTGGGGCAAAAAGGCAGAAATTCCTTATATTTTGTGGCAAAAATGCAGAAATTCCCTTTATTTTGAGGTAAAAATGGTGAAATTCCTCTTATTTGGGGGTAAAAATGCCGAAATTTCGCTTATTTGGGGGCAAAATTGCAGAAATTTCACTTATTTCAGGGTAATAAGTAAGAAATTTTCCATATTTTGGGGCAAAAAAGACAGAAATTCCCTTTGTTTTGGGGGAAAAAGACAGAAATACCACTTATTTAGAGGCAAAAAAGCAGAAATTTTTCTTATTTTGGAGCAAAAATGAAGAAATTCTCTTTTTTATGGCAAAAAGGTATGCATTCTTCTTATTTTCGGGCAAAAAGGCAGAAATTCCCCGTATTTTGAAGCAAAATTGCAGAAATTCCCCTAATTGTCGGGCAAAAAGGTAGAAATTCCCTATATGTTGGGGCAAAAAGACAGAAATTCTCCTTCTTTTGGGGCGAAACTCAGAAATTCCACTTATTTGGGGCAAAATTCCAGAAATTTACCTTATTTTAGAACAAAATTGCAGAAATTTCACTTATGTTGGGGCAAAATTGCAGAAATTTCACTTATTTCAGGGAAAAAAGGCAGAAATTTTCCTTATTTTGGGGCAAAAAGCAGAAATTCCTAATATTTTGTGGCAAAAATGCAGAAATTCCCCTTATTTTGAGGTAAAAAGGCTGAAATTACCCTTATTTGGGGGCAAAAAGGCAGTAATTTCCCTTATTTTGAGGCAAAATTGAAGAAATTTCAGTTATTTCAGGGTAATAAGTAAGAAATTTTTTTTATTTTGGAAGAAAAAAGACAGAAATTCCCTTTGTTTTGGGGGAAAAAGACAGAAATTCCACTTATTTAGAGTCAAAAAGGCAGAAATTCCCCTTATTTTGAAGCAAAAATGAAGAAATTTCCCTTTTTTTATGGCAAAAAGGTATGCATTCTTCTTATTTTCAGGCAAAAAGGCAGAAATTCCCTGTATTTTGAGCAACATTGCAGAAATTCCCCTAATTGTGGGGCAAAAAGGCAGAAATTCCCTATATGTTGGGGCAAAAAGACAGACATTCTTCTTATTTTGGGGCAAAACTGAGAAATTCCACTTATTTTGGGGCAAAATTCCAGAAATTTCCCATATTTTGGGGCCAAATTGCAGAAATTTCACTTATTTTGGGGCAAAATTTCAGAAATTTCACTTATTTCAGGGAAAAAAGCAGAAATTTTTTTTATTTTGGGGCAAAAATCAGAAATTTCCCATATTTTGAAGCAAAAATGCAGAAATTCCCCTTATTTTGAGGTAAAAAGGCTGAAATTCCCCTTATTTGGGTGCAAAAAGGCAGAAATTTCTCTTATTTAGAGGCAAAATTGCAGAAATTTCATTTATTTCAGGGTAATAAATCAGCAATTTTCTTTATTTTGGGGCAAAAAAGACAGAAATTCTATTTGTTTTGTGGGAAAAAACAGATATTCGAATTACTTAGAGGAAAAAAGCAGAAATTCTTCTTATTTTGGAGCAAAAATGAAAAAATTTCCGTTTTTTATGGCAAAAAGGTATGCATTCTTCTTATTTTCAGACAAAAAGGCAGAAATTCCCCGTATTTTGGAGCAAAATTGCAGAAATTCCTCTAATTGTGGGGCAAAAAGGCAGAAATTCCTTATATGTTGGGGCAAAAAGACAGAAATTCTCCTTATTTTGTGGCAAAACTCAGAAATTTCACTTATTTTGGGGCAAAATTACAGAAATTTCAGTTATTTCAGAAAAAAAAAGCATAAATTTTCTTATTTTGGGGCAAAAAGGCAGAAATTTCTTTTATTTTGTAACAAAATTGCAGAAATTTTTCTTATTTTGGGGCAAAAAGGCAGAAATTTCCCAAATTTTGGGGCAAAAATGCAGAAATTCCCCTTATTTTGGGGTAAAAAATCTGAAATTCTCTTATTTGGGGGCAAAAAAGCAGAAATTTCACTTATTTAAAGAAAAAAAGTCAGAAATTTTCCTTATTTTGGGGCAAAAAGACAGAAATTTTTTTTGTTTTAGAGAAAAAAGACAGAAATTCCAGTTATTTAGAGGGAAAAAAGAAGAAATTCCCCTTATTTTGAGGTAAAAAGGCTGAAATTCCCCTTATTTGGGGGCAAAAAGGCAGAAATTTCCTTTATTTTGGGGCAAAATTGCAGAAATTTCACTTATTTCAGTGTAATAAGTCAGAAATTTTCTTTATTTTGGGGCAAAGAAGACAGAAATTCCCTTTGTTTTGGGGGAAAAAGACAGAAATTCAACTTATTTAGAGGCAAATGCAGAAATTCCCCTTATTTTGGAGCAAAAATTAAGAAATTTCCCTTTTTTATGGCAAAAAGGTATGCATTCTTCTTATTTTCGGACAAAAAGGCAGAAATTCCCCGTATTTTGGAGCAAAATTGCAGAAATTCCCCTAATTGTGGAGCAAAAAGGCAGAAATTCCCTATATGTTGGGGCAAAAGGACAGAAATTCTCCTTATTTTGTGGCAAAACTCAGAAATACCACTTATTTTGAGGCAAAATTCCAGAAATTTCCTTCATTTTGGGGCAAAATTGCAGAAATTTCACTTATTTCTGAAAAAAAGCAGAATTTTTTTTATTTTAGGGGAAAAAGGCAGAAATTTCTTTTATTTTGGTACAAAATTGAAGAAAATTTTCTTATTTTGGGGCAAAAACGCAGAAAGTTCCCATATTTTGGGGCAAAAATGCAGAAATTTCCCTTTTTTTGAAGTAAAAAGGCTGAAATTCTCCTTATTTGGGGGCAAAAAGGGAGAAATTTTTCTTATTTTGAGGCAAAATACAGCAATTTCACTTATTTCAGGGTGATAAGTCAGAAATTTTCCTTATCTTGGGGCAAAAAATACAGAAATTCCCTTTGTTTTGGGGGAAAAAGACAGAAATTCCACTTATTTAGAGGCAAAAAAGCAGAAATTCCCCTTATTTTGAGATAAAAAGGCTGAAATTCCCCTTATTTGGGGGCAAAAAGGCAGAAATTTCCTTTATTTTGAGGCAAAATTGCAGAAATTTCACTTATTTCAGGGTAATAAGTCAGAAATTTTCCTTATTTTGGGGCAAAAAAGACAGAAATTCCCTTTGTTTTGGGGGAAAAAGACAGAAATTCCACTTATTTAGAGGCAAATGCAGAAATTCCCCTTATTTTGGAGCAAAAATGAAGAAATTTCCCTTTTTTATGGCAAAAAGGTATGCATTCTTCTTATTTTCGGACAAAAAGGCAGAAATTCCCCGTATTTTGGAGCAAAATTGCAGAAATTCCCCTAATTGTGGGGCAAAAAGGCAGAAATTCCCTATATGTTGGGGCAAAAGGACAGAAATTCTCCTTATTTTGTGGCAAAACTCAGAAATACCACTTATTTTGAGGCAAAATTCCAGAAATTTTTCTTATTTTGTGGAAAAATTGCAGAAATTTCACTTATTTTGGGCAAAATTGCAGAAATTTCACTTATTTCAGAAAAAAAGCAGAATTTTTTTTATTTTGGGGCAAAAAGGCAGAAATTTCTTTTATTTTGGTACAAAATTGAAGAAATTTTTCTTATTTTGGGGCAAAAACGCAGAAATTTCCCATATTTTGGGGCAAAACTGCAGAAATTTCCCTTTTTTTGACGTAAAAAGGCTGAAATTCCCCTTATTTGGGGGCAAAAAGGGAGAAATTTTTCTTATTTTGAGGCAAAATTGCAGCAATTTCACTTATTTCGGGGTAATAAGTCAGAAATTTTCCTTATCTTGGGGCAAAAAATACAGAGATTCCCTTTGTTTTGGGGGAAAAAGACAGAAATTCCACTTATTTTGGGGCAAAATCCCAGAAATTTCACTTATTTTGGGGCAAAATTTTAGAAATTTCACTTATTTTGGGGCAAAATTTCAGAAATTTCACTTTTTTCAGAAAAAAAAGTAGAAATTTTTCTATTTGGAAGCAAAAAGGCAGAAATTTCTTTTATTTTGGTACAAAATTGCAGAAATTTTTCTTATTTTGGGACAAAAAGGCAGAAATTTCCCATATTTTAGGGCAAAAATGCAGAAATTCCCCTTATTTTGAGGTAAAAAGGCTAAAATTCCCCTTATTTGGGGGCAAAAAGGCAGAAATTTCACTTATTTTGGGCCAAACTTGCGGAAATTTCACTGATTTCAGGGAAAAAAAGGCAGAAATTTTCCTTATTTTGGGGCAAAAAGGCAGAAATTCCTTATATTTTGTGGCAAAAATGCAGAAATTCCCTTTATTTTGAGGTAAAAATGGTGAAATTCCTCTTATTTGGGGGTAAAAATGCCGAAATTTCGCTTATTTTGGGGCAAAATTGCAGAAATTTCACTTATTTCAGGGTAATAAGTAAGAAATTTTCGATATTTTGGGACAAAAAAGACAGAAATTCCCTTTGTTTTGGGGGAAAAAGACAGAAATACCACTTATTTAGAGGCAAAAAAGCAGAAATTTTTCTTATTTTGGAGCAAAAATGAAGAAATTCTCTTTTTTATGGCAAAAAGGTATGCATTCTTCTTATTTTCGGGCAAAAAGGCAGAAATTCCCCGTATTTTGGAGCAAAATTGCATAAATTCCCCAAATTGTCGGGCAAAAAGGTAGAAATTCCCTATATGTTGGGGCAAAAAGACAGAAATTCTCCTTCTTTTGGGGCGAAACTCAGAAATTCCACTTATTTGGGGCAAAATTCCAGAAATTTACCTTATTTTAGAACAAAATTGCAGAAATTTCACTTATGTTGGGGCAAAATTGCAGAAATTTCACTTATTTCAGGGAAAAAAGGCAGAAATTTTCCTTATTTTGGGGCAAAAAGCAGAAATTCCTAATATTTTGTGGCAAAAATGCAGAAATTCCCCTTATTTTGAGGTAAAAAGGCTGAAATTACCCTTATTTGGGGGCAAAAAGGCAGTAATTTCCCTTATTTTGAGGCAAAATTGAAGAAATTTCAGTTATTTCAGGGTAATAAGTAAGAAATTTTTTTTATTTTGGAAGAAAAAAGACAGAAATTCCCTTTGTTTTGGGGGAAAAAGACAGAAATTCCACTTATTTAGAGTCAAAAAGGCAGAAATTCCCCTTATTTTGAAGCAAAAATGAAGAAATTTCTTTTTTTTATGGCAAAAAGGTATGCATTCTTCTTATTTTCCGGCAAAAAGGCAGAAATTCCCTGTATTTTGAGCAACATTGCAGAAATTCCCCTAATTGTGGGGCAAAAAGGCAGAAATTCCCTATATGTTGGGGCAAAAAGACAGACATTCTTCTTATTTTGGGGCAAAACTGAGAAATTCCACTTATTTTGGGGCAAAATTCCAGAAATTTCCCATATTTTGGGGCCAAATTGCAGAAATTTCACTTATTTTGGGGCAAAATTTCAGAAATTTCACTTATTTCAGGGAAAAAAGCAGAAATTTTTTTTATTTTGGGGCAAAAAGGCAGAAATTTTCCATATTTTGAAGCAAAAATGCAGAACTTCCCCTTATTTTGAGGTAAAAAGGCTGAAATTACCCTTATTTGGGGGCAAAAAGGGAGAAATTTTTCTTATTTTGAGGCAAAATACAGCAATTTCACTTATTTCAGGGTGATAAGTCAGAAATTTTCCTTATCTTGGGGCAAAAAATACAGAAATTCCCTTTGTTTTGGGGGAAAAAGACAGAAATTCCACTTATTTAGAGGCAAAAATGCAGAAATTCCCCTTATTTTGAGGTAAAAAGGCTGAAATTCCCCTTATTTGGGGGCAAAAAGGCAGAAATTTCCTTTATTTTGAGGCAAAATTGCAGAAATTTCACTTATTTCAGGGTAATAAGTCAGAAATTTTCCTTATTTTGGGGCAAAGAAGACAGAAATTCCCTTTGTTTTGGGGGAAAAAGAGAGAAATTCCACTTATTTAGAGGCAAATGCAGAAATTCCCCTTATTTTGGAGCAAAAATTAAGAAATTTCCCTTTTTTATGGCAAAAAGGTATGCATTCTTCTTATTTTCGGACAAAAAGGCAGAAATTCCCCGTATTTTGGAGCAAAATTGCAGAAATTCCCCTAATTGTGGGGCAAAAAGGCAGAAATTCCCTATATGTTGGGGCAAAAGGACAGAAATTCTCCTTATTTTGTGGCAAAACTCAGAAATACCACTTATTTTGAGGCAAAATTCCAGAAATTCCCTTATTTTGTGGAAAAATTGCAGAAATTTCACTTATTTTGGGCAAAATTGCAGAAATTTCACTTATTTCAGAAAAAAAGCAGAATTTTTTTTATTTTGGGGCAAAAAGGCAGAAATTTCTTTTATTTTGGTACAAAATTGAAGAAATTTTTCTTATTTTGGGGCAAAAACGCAGAAATTTCCCATATTTTGGGGCAAAACTGCAGAAATTTCCCTTTTTTTGACGTAAAAAGGCTGAAATTCCCCTTATTTGGGGGCAAAAAGGGAGAAATTTTTCTTATTTTGAGGCAAAATTGCAGCAATTTCACTTATTTCAGGGTAATAAGTCAGAAATTTTCCTTATCTTGGGGCAAAAAATACAGAGATTCCCTTTGTTTTGGGGGAAAAAGACAGAAATTCCACTTATTTTGGGGCAAAATTCCAGAAATTTCACTTATTTTGGGGCAAATTTGTAGAAATTTCACTTATTTTGGGGCAAAATTTCAGAAATTTCACTTTTTTCAGAAAAAAAAGTAGAAATTTTTCTATTTGGAAGCAAAAAGGCAGAAATTTCTTTTATTTTGGTACAAAATTGCAGAAATTTTTCTTATTTTGGGGCAAAAAGGCAGAAATTTCCCATATTTTAGGGCAAAAATGCAGAAATTCCCTTTATTTTGAGGTAAAAGCTAAAATTCCACTTATTTGGGGGCAAAAAGGCAGATTTCACTTATTTTGGGCCAAACTTGCGGAAATTTCACTTATTTCAGGAAAAAAAAGGCAGAAATTTTCCTTAATTTGGGGCAAAAAGGCAGAAATTCCTAATATTTTGTGGCTAAAATGCAGAAATTCCCTTTATTTTGAGGTAAAAAGGGTGAAATTCCCCTTATTTGGGGGTAAAAATGCCGAAATTTCGCTTATTTTGGGGCAAAATTGCAGAAATTTCACTTATTTAAGGGTAATAAGTAAGAAATTTTCCTTATTTAAGGGTAAAAAAGACAGAAATTCCCTTTGTTTTGGGGGAAAAAGACAGAAATACCACTTATTTAGAGGCAAAAAAGCAGAAATTTTCCTTATTTTGGAGCAAAAATGAAGAAATTTCCCTTTTTTATTGCAAAAAGGTATGCATTCTTCTAATTTTCGGGCAAAAAGGCAGAAATTCCCCGTATTTTGGAGCAAAATTGCAGAAATTCCCCTAATTGTTGGGCAAAAAGGTAGAAATTCCCTATATGTTGGGGCAAAAAGACAGAAATTCTCCTTCTTTTGGGGCGAAACTCAGAAATTCCACTTATTTGGGGCAAAATTCCAGAAATTTACCTTATTTTAGAAAAAAATTGCAGAAGTTTCACTTATTTTGGGGCAAAATTGCAGAAATTTCACTTATTTCAGGGAAAAAAGGCAGAAATTTTCCTTATTTTGGGGCAAAAAGCAGAAATTCCTAATATTTTGTGGCAAAAATGCAGAAATTCCCCTTATTTTGAGGTAAAAAGGCTGAAATTACCCTTATTTGGGGGCAAAAAGGCAGTAATTTCCCTTATTTTGGGGCAAAATTGAAGAAATTTCAGTTATTTCAGGGTAATAAGTAAGAAATTTTTTTTATTTTGGAAGAAAAAAGACAGAAATTCCCTTTGTTTTGGGGGAAAAAGACAGAAATTCCACTTATTTAGAGTCAAAAAGGCAGAAATTCCCCTTATTTTGAAGCAAAAATGAAGAAATTTCCCTTTTTTATGGCAAAAAGGTATGCATTCTTCTTATTTTCAGGCAAAAAGGCAGAAATTCCCTGTATTTTGAGCAACATTGCAGAAATTCCCCTAATTGTGGGGTAAAAAGGCAGAAATTCTCTATATGTTGGGGCAAAAAGACAGACATTCTTCTCATTTTGGGGCAAAACTGAGAAATTCCACTTATTTTGGGGCAATATTCCAGAAATTTCCCATATTTTGGGGCCAAATTGCAGAAATTTCACTTATTTTGGGGCAAAATTTCAGAAATTTCACTTATTTCAGGGAAAAAAAGCAGAATTTTTTTCTTATTTTGGGGCAAAAAGGCAGAAATTTCTCATATTTTGAAGCAAAAATGCAGAAATTCCCCTTATTTTGAGGTAAAAAGGCTGAAATTCCCCTTATTTGGGGGCAAAAAGGCAGAAATTTCCTTTATTTTGAGGCAAAATTGCAGAAATTTTACTTATTTCAGGGTAATAAGTCAGAAATTTTCCTTATTTTGGGGCAAAGAAGACAGAAATTCCCTTTGTTTTGGGGGAAAAAGACAGAAATTCCACTTATTTAGAGGCAAATGCAGAAATTCCCCTTATTTTGGAGCAAAAATTAAGAAATTTCCCTTTTTTATGGCAAAAAGGTATGCATTCTTCTTATTTTCGGACAAAAAGGCAGAAATTCCCCGTATTTTGGAGCAAAATTGCAGAAATTCCCCTAATTGTGGGGCAAAAAGGCAGAAATTCCCTATATGTTGGGGCAAAAGGACAGAAATTCTCCTTATTTTGTGGCTAAACTCAGAAATACCACTTATTTTGAGGCAAAATTCCAGAAATTTCCCTTATTTTGTGGAAAAATTGCAGAAATTTTACTTATTTTGGGCAAAATTGCAGAAATTTCACTTATTTCAGAAAAAAAGCAGAATTTTTTTTTATTTTGGGGCAAAAAGGCAGAAATTTCTTTTATTTTGGTACAAAATTGAAGAAATTTTTCTTATTTTGGGGCAAAAACGCAGAAATTTCCAATATTTTGGGGCAAAACTGCAGAAATTTCCCTTTTTTTGACGTAAAAAGGCTGAAATTCCCCTTATTTGGGGGCAAAAAGGGAGAAATTTTTCTTATTTTGAGGCAAAATTGCAGCAATTTCACTTATTTCAGGGTAATAAGTCAGAAATTTTCCTTATCTTGGGGCAAAAAATACAGAAATTCCCTTTGTTTTGGGGGAAAAAGACAGAAATTCCACTTATTTTGGGACAAAATTCCAGAAATTTCACTTATTTTGGGGCAAATTTGTAGAAATTTCACTTATTTTGGGGCAAAATTTCAGAAATTTCACTTCTTTCAGAAAAAAAAGTAGAAATTTTTTTATTTGGAAGCAAAAAGGCAGAAATTTCTTTTATTTTGGTACAAAATTGCAGAAATTTTTCTTATTTTGGGGCAAGAAGGCAGAAATTTCCCATATTTTAGGGCAAAAATGCAGAAATTCCCCTTATTTTGAGGTAAAAGCTAAAATTCCACTTATTTGGGGGCAAAAAGTCAGAAATTTCACTTATTTTGGGCCAAACTTGCGGAAATTTCACTTATTTCAGGGAAAAAAAGGCAGAAATTTTCCTTAATTTGGGGCAAAAAGGCAGAAATTCCTAATATTTTGTGGCAAAAATGCAGAAATTCCCTTTATTTTGAGGTAAAAAGTGTGAAATTCCCCTTATTTGGGGGTAAAAATGCCGAAATTTCGCTTATTTTGGGGCAAAATTGCAGAAATTTCACTTATTTCAGGGTAATAAGTAAGAAATTTTCCATATTTTGGGGCAAAAAAGACAGAAATTCCCTTTGTTTTGGGGGAAAAAGACAGAAATACCACTTATTTAGAGGCAAAAAAGCAGAAATTTTCCTTATTTTGGAGCAAAAATGAAGAAATTTCCCTTTTTTATGGCAAAAAGGTATGCATTCTTCTTATTTTCGGGCAAAAAGGCAGAAATTCCCCGTATTTTGGAGCAAAATTGCAGAAATTCCCCTAATTGTCGGGCAAAAAGGTAGAAATTCCCTATATGTTGGGGCAAAAAGACAGAAATTCTCCTTATTTTGGGGCGAAACTCAGAAATTCCACTTATTTGGGGCAAAATTCCAGAAATTTACCTTATTTTAGAACAAAATTGCAGAAATTTCACTTATTTTGGGGCAAAATTGCAGAAATTTCACTTATTTCAGGGAAAAAAGGCAGAAATTTTCCTTATTTTGGGGCAAAAAGCAGAAATTCCTAATATTTTGTGGCAAAAATGCAGAAATTCCCCTTATTTTGAGGTAAAAAGGCTGAAATTACCCTTATTTGGGGGCAAAAGTCAGTAATTTCCCTTATTTTGGGGCAAAATTGAAGAAATTTCAGTTATTTCAGGGTAATAAGTAATAAATTTTTTTTATTTTGGAAGAAAAAAACAGAAATTCCCTTTGTTTTGGGGGAAAAAGACAGAAATTCCACTAATTTAGAGTCAAAAAGGCAGAAATTCCCCTTATTTTGAAGCAAAAATGAAGAAATTTTTCTTTTTTATGGCAAAAAGTTATGCATTCTTCTTATTTTCAGGCAAAAAGGCAGAAATTCCCTGTATTTTGAGCAAATTGCAGAAATTCCCCTAATTGTGGGGCTAAAAGGCAGAAATTCCCTATATGTTGGGGCAAAAAGACAGACATTCTTTTTATTTGGGGGCAAAACTGAGTAATTCCACTTATTTTGGGGCAAAATTCCAGAAATTTCCCATATTTTGGGGCCAAATTGCAGAAATTTCACTTATTTTGGGGCAAAATTTCAGAAATTTCACTTATTTCAGGGAAAAAAAAGCAGAAATTTTTTTATTTTGGGGCAAAAATGCAGAAATTTCCCATATTTTGAAGCAAAAATGCAGAAATTCCCCTCATTTTGAGGTAAAAAGGCTGAAATTCCCCTTATTTGGGGGCAAAAAGGCAGAAATTTCCTTTATTTTGAGGCAAAATTGCAGAAATTTCACTTATTTCAGGGTAATAAGTCAGAAATTTTCCTTATTTTGGGGCAAAAAAGACAGAAATTCCCTTTGTTTTGGGGGAAAAAGACAGAAATTCCACTTATTTAGAGGCAAATGCAGAAATTCCCCTTAATTTTGAGCAAAAATGAAGAAATTTCCCTTTTTTATGGCAAAAAGGTATGCATTCTTCTTATTTTCGGACAAAAAGGCAGAAATTCCCCGTATTTTGGAGCAAAATTGCAGAAATTCCCCTAATTGTGGGGCAAAAAGGCAGAAATTCCCTATATGTTGGGGCAAAAGGACAGAAATTCTCCTTATTTTGTGGCTAAACTCAGAAATACCACTTATTTTGAGGCAAAATTCCAGAAATTTCCCTTATTTTGTGGAAAAATTGCAGAAATTTTACTTATTTTGGGCAAAATTGCAGAAATTTCACTTATTTCAGAAAAAAAGCAGAATTTTTTTTATTTTGGGGCAAAAAGGCAGAAATTTCTTTTATTTTGGTACAAAATTGAAGAAATTTTTCTTATTTTGGGGCAAAAACGCAGAAATTTCCCATATTTTGGGGCAAAACTGCAGAAATTTCCCTTTTTTTGACGTAAAAAGGCTGAAATTCCCCTTATTTGGGGGCAAAAAGGGAGAAATTTTTCTTATTTTGAGGCAAAATTGCAGCAATTTCACTTATTTCAGGGTAATAAGTCAGAAATTTTCCTTATCTTGGGGCAAAAATACAGAAATTCCCTTTGTTTTGGGGGAAAAAGACAGAAATTCCACTTATTTTGGGGCAAAATTCCAGAAATTTCACTTATTTTGGGGCAAATTTGTAGAAATTTCACTTATTTTGGGGCAAAATTTCAGAAATTTCACTTTTTTCAGAAAAAAAAGTAGAAATTTTTCTATTTGGAAGCAAAAAGGCAGAAATTTCTTTTATTTTGGTACAAAATTGCAGAAATTTTTCTTATTTTGGGGCAAAAAGGCAGAAATTTCCTATATTTTAGGGCAAAAATGCAGAAATTCCCCTTATTTTGAGGTAAAAAGGCTAAAATTCCCCTTATTTGGGGGCAAAAAGGCAGAAATTTCACTTATTTTGGGCCAAACTTGCGGAAATTTCACTTATTTCAGGGAAAAAAGGCAGAAATTTTCCTTATTTTGGGGTAAAAAGGCAGAAATTCCTAATATTTTGTGGCAAAAATGCAGAAATTCCCTTTATTTTGAGGTAAAAAGGGTGAAATTCCCCTTATTTGGGGGTAAAAATGCCGAAATTTCGCTTATTTTGGGGCAAAATTGCAGAAATTTCACTTATTTCAGGGTAATAAGTAAAAAATTTTCCATATTTTGGGGCAAAAAAGACAGAAATTCCCTTTGTTTTGGGGGAAAAAGACAGAAATACCACTTATTTAGAGGCAAAAAAGCAGAAATTTTCCTTATTTTGGAGCAAAAATGAAGAAATTTCCCTTTTTTATGGCAAAAAGGTATGCATTCTTCTTATTTTCGGGCAAAAAGGCAGAAATTCCCCGTATTTTGGAGCAAAATTGCAGAAATTCCCCTAATTGTCGGGCAAAAAGGTAGAAATTCCCTATATGTTGGGGCAAAAAGACAGAAATTCTCCTTATTTTGGGGCGAAACTCAGAAATTCCACTTATTTGGGGCAAAATTCCAGAAATTTACCTTATTTTAGAACAAAATTGCAGAAATTTCACTTATTTTGGGGCAAAATTGCAGAAATTTCACTTATTTCAGGGAAAAAAGGCAGAAATTTTCCTTATTTTGGGGCAAAAAGCAGAAATTCCTAATATTTTGTGGCAAAAATGCAGAAATTCCCCTTATTTTGAGGTAAAAAGGCTGAAATTACCCTTATTTGGGGGCAAAAGGCAGTAATTTCCCTTATTTTGGGGCAAAATTGAAGAAATTTCAGTTATTTCAGGGTAATAAGTAAGAAATTTTTTTTATTTTGGAAGAAAAAAGACAGAAATTCCCTTTGTTTTGGGGGAAAAGTACAGAAATTCCACTAATTTAGAGTCAAAAAGGCAGAAATTCCCCTTATTTTGAAGCAAAAATGAAGAAATTTCCCTTTTTTATGGCAAAAAGTTATGCATTCTTCTTATTTTCAGGCAAAAAGGCAGAAATTCCCTGTATTTTGAGCAACATTGCAGAAATTCCCCTAATTGTGGGGCTAAAAGGCAGAAATTCCCTATATGTTGGGGCAAAAAGACAGACATTCTTCTTATTTGGGGGCAAAACTGAGTAATTCCACTTATTTTGGGGCAAAATTCCAGAAATTTCCCATATTTTGGGGCCAAATTGCAGAAATTTCACTTATTTTGGGGCAAAATTTCAGAAATTTCACTTATTTCAGGGAAAAAAAGCAGAAATTTTTTATTTTGGGGCAAAAAGGCAGAAATTTCCCATATTTTGAAGCAAAAATGCAGAAATTCCCCTCATTTTGAGGTAAAAAGGCTGAAATTCCCCTTATTTGGGGGCAAAAAGGCAGAAATTTCCTTTATTTTGAGGCAAAATTGCAGAAATTTCACTTATTTCAGGGTAATAAGTCAGAAATTTTCCTTATTTTGGGGCAAAAAAGACAGAAATTCCCTTTGTTTTGGGGGAAAAAGACAGAAATTCCACTTATTTAGAGGCAAATGCAGAAATTCCCCTTAATTTTGAGCAAAAATGAAGAAATTTCCCTTTTTTATGGCAAAAAGGTATGCATTCTTCTTATTTTCGGACAAAAAGGCAGAAATTCCCCGTATTTTGGAGCAAAATTGCAGAAATTCCCCTAATTGTGGGGCAAAAAGGCAGAAATTCCCTATATGTTGGGGCAAAAGGACAGAAATTCTCCTTATTTTGTGGCTAAACTCAGAAATACCACTTATTTTGAGGCAAAATTCCAGAAATTTCCCTTATTTTGTGGAAAAATTGCAGAAATTTTACTTATTTTGGGCAAAATTGCAGAAATTTAACTTATTTCAGAAAAAAAGCAGAATTTTTTTTATTTTGGGGCAAAAAGGCAGAAATTTCTTTTATTTTGGTACAAAATTGAAGAAATTTTTCTTATTTTGGGGCAAAAACGCAGAAATTTCCCATATTTTGGGGCAAAACTGCAGAAATTTCCCTTTTTTTGACGTAAAAAGGCTGAAATTCCCCTTATTTGGGGGCAAAAAGGGAGAAATTTTTCTTATTTTGAGGCAAAATTGCAGCAATTTCACTTATTTCAGGGTAATAAGTCAGAAATTTTCCTTATCTTGGGGCAAAAAATACAGAAATTCCCTTTGTTTTGGGGGAAAAAGACAGAAATTCCACTTATTTTGGGGCAAAATTCCAGAAATTTCACTTATTTTGGGGCAAATTTGTAGAAATTTCACTTATTTTGGGGCAAAATTTCAGAAATTTCACTTTTTTCAGAAAAAAAAGTAGAAATTTTTCTATTTGGAAGCAAAAAGGCAGAAATTTCTTTTATTTTGGTACAAAATTGCAGAAATTTTTCTTATTTTGGGGCAAAAAGGCAGAAATTTCCCATATTTTGGGGCAAAAATGCAGAAATTCCCCTTATTTTGAGGTAAAAAGGCTAAAATTCCCCTTATTTGGGGGCAAAAAGGCAGAAATTTCACTTATTTTGTGCAAAACTTGCGGAAATTTCACTTATTTCAGGGAAAAAAGGCAGAAATTTTCCTTATTTTGGGGTAAAAAGGCAGAAATTCCTAATATTTTGTGGCAAAAATGCAGAAATTCCCTTTATTTTGAGGTAAAAAGGGTGAAATTCCCCTTATTTGGGGGTAAAAATGCTGAAATTTCGCTTATTTTGGGGCAAAATTGCAGAAATTTCACTTATTTCAGGGTAATAAGTAAAAAATTTTCCATATTTTGGGGCAAAAAAGACAGAAATTCCCTTTGTTTTGGGGGAAAAAGACAGAAATACCACTTATTTAGAGGCAAAAAAGCAGAAATTTTCCTTATTTTGGAGCAAAAATGAAGAAATTTCCCTTTTTTATGGCAAAAAGGTATGCATTCTTCTTATTTTCGGGCAAAAAGGCAGAAATTCCCCGTATTTTGGAGCAAAATTGCAGAAATTCCCCTAATTGTCGGGCAAAAAGGTAGAAATTCCCTATATGTTGGGGCAAAAAGACAGAAATTCTCCTTATTTTGGGGCGAAACTCAGAAATTCCACTTATTTGGGGCAAAATTCCAGAAATTTACCTTATTTTAGAACAAAATTGCAGAAATTTCACTTATTTTGGGGCAAAATTGCAGAAATTTCACTTATTTCAGGGAAAAAAGGCAGAAATTTTCCTTATTTTGGGGCAAAAAGCAGAAATTCCTAATATTTTGTGGCAAAAATGCAGAAATTCCCCTTATTTTGAGGTAAAAAGGCTGAACTTACCCTTATTTGGGGGCAAAAAGGCAGTAATTTCCCTTATTTTGGGGCAAAATTGAAGAAATTTCAGTTATTTCAGGGTAATAAGTAAGAATTTTTTTATTTTGGAAGAAAAAAGACAGAAATTCCCTTTGTTTTGGGGGAAAAAGACAGAAATTCCACTTATTTAGAGTCAAAAAGGCAGAAATTCCCCTTATTTTGAAGCAAAAATGAAGAAATTTCCCTTTTATATGGCAAAAAGGTATGCATTCTTCTTATTTTCAGGCAAAAAGGCAGAAATTCCCTGTATTTTGAGCAACATTGCAGAAATTCCCCTAATTGTGGGGTAAAAAGGCAGAAATTCCCTATATGTTGGGGCAAAAAGACAGACATTCTTCTTATTTTGGGGCAAAACTGAAAAATTCCACTTATTTTGGGGCAATATTCCAGAAATTTCCCATATTTTGGGGCCAAATTGCAGAAATTTCACTTATTTTGGGGCAAAATTTCAGAAATTTCACTTATTTCAGGGAAAAAAAGCAGAAATTTTTTTTATTTTGGGGCAAAAAGGCAGAAATTTCTCATATTTTGAAGCAAAAATGCAGAAATTCTTCTTATTTTGAGGTAAAAAGGCTGAAATTCCCCTTATTTGGGGGCAAAAAGGCAGAAATTTCCTTTATTTTGAGGCAAAATTGCAGAAATTTCACTTATTTCAGTGTAATAAGTCAGAAATTTTCATTATTTTGGGGCAAAAAAGACAGAAATTCCCTTTGATTTGGGGGAAAAAGACAGAAATTCCCCTTATTTAGAGGCAAATGCAGAAATTCCCCTTATTTTGGAGCAAAAATGAAAAAATTTCCCATTTTTATGGCAAAAAGGTATGCATTCTTCTTATTTTCGGACAAAAAGGCAGAAATTCCCCGTATTTTGGAGCAAAATTGCAGAAATTCCCCTAATTGTGGGGCAAAAAGGCAGAAATTCCCTATATGTTGGGGCAAAAGGACAGAAATTCTTCTTATTTTGTGGCAAAACTCAGAAATACCACTTATTTTGAGGCAAAATTCCAGAAATTCCCTT
Source organism: Micromys minutus (assembly GCF_963924665.1). Lineage (NCBI taxonomy): Eukaryota > Metazoa > Chordata > Mammalia > Rodentia > Muridae > Micromys > Micromys minutus. Next base: position 341,173 of record NW_027667806.1, on the reverse strand, counting down.
ATTTTGTGGAAAAATTGCAGAAATTTCACTTATTTTGGGCAAAATTGCAGAAATTTCACTTATTTCAGAAAAAAAGCAGAATTTTTTTTATTTTGGGGCAAAAAGGCAGAAATTTCTTTTATTTTGGTACAAAATTGAAGAAATTTTTCTTATTTTGGAGCAAAAACGCAGAAATTTCCCATATTTTGGGGCAAAACTGCAGAAATTTCCCTTTTTTTGACGTAAAAAGGCTGAAATTCCCCTTATTTGGGGGCAAAAAGGGAGAAATTTTTCTTATTTTGAGGCAAAATTGCAGCAATTTCACTTATTTCAGGGTAATAAGTCAGAAATTTTCCTTATCTTGGGGCAAAAAATACAGAAATTCCCTTTGTTTTGGGGGAAAAAGACAGAAATTCCACTTATTTTGGGGCAAAATTCCAGAAATTTCACTTATTTTGGGGCAAATTTGTAGAAATTTCACTTATTTTGGGGCAAAATTTCAGAAATTTCACTTTTTTCAGAAAAAAAAGTAGAAATTTTTCTATTTGGAAGCAAAAAGGCAGAAATTTCTTTTATTTTGGTACAAAATTGCAGAAATTTTTCTTATTTTGGGGCAAAAAGGCAGAAATTTCCCATATTTTAGGGCAAAAATGCAGAAATTCCCCTTATTTTGAGGTAAAAGCTAAAATTCCACTTATTTGGGGGCAAAAAGGCAGAAATTTCACTTATTTTGTGCAAAACTTGCAGAAATTTCACATATTTCAGGGAAAAAAGGCAGAAATTTTCCTTATTTTGGGGTAAAAAGGCAGAAATTCCTAATATTTTGTGGCAAAAATGCAGAAATTCCCTTTATTTTGAGGTAAAAAGGGTGAAATTCCCCTTATTTGGGGGTAAAAATGCCGAAATTTCGCTTATTTTGGAGCAAAATTGCAGAAATTTCACTTATTTCAGGGTAATAACTAAGAAATTTTCCATATTTTGTGGCAAAAAAGACAGAAATTCCCTTTGTTTTGGGGGAAAAAGACAGAAATACCACTTATTTAGAGGCAAAAAGCGGAAATTTTCCTTATTATGGAGCAAAAATGAAGAAATTTCCCTTTTTTATGGCAAAAAGGTATGCATTCTTCTTATTTTCGGGCAAAAAGGCAGAAATTCCCCGTATTTTGGAGCAAAATTGCAGAAATTCCCCTAATTGTCGGGCAAAAAGGTAGAAATTCCCTATATGTTGGGGCAAAAAGACAGAAATTCTCCTTATTTTGGGGCGAAACTCAGAAATTCCACTTATTTGGGGCAAAATTCCAGAAATTTACCTTATTTTAGAACAAAATTGCAGAAATTTCACTTATTTTGGGGCAAATTTGCAGAAATTTCACTTATTTCAGGGAAAAAAGGCAGAAATTTTCCTTATTTTGGGGCAAAAAGCAGAAATTCCTAATATTTTTTGGCAAAAATGCAGAAATTCCCCTTATTTTGAGGTAAAAAGGCTGAAATTACCCTTATTTGGGGGCAAAAAGGCAGTAATTTCCCTTATTTTGGGGCAAAATTGAAGAAATTTCAGTTATTTCAGGGTAATAAGTAAGAAATTTTTTTTATTTTGGAAGAAAAAAGACAGAAATTCCCTTTGTTTTGGGGGAAAAAGACAGAAATTCCACTTATTTAGAGTCAAAAAGGCAGAAATTCCCCTTATTTTGAAGCAAAAATGAAGAAATTTCCCTTTTTTATGGCAAAAAGGTATGCATTCTTCTTATTTTCAGGCAAAAAGGCAGAAATTCCCTGTATTTTGAGCAACATTGCAGAAATTCCCCTAATTGTGGGGTAAAAAGGCAGAAATTCCCTATATGTTGGGGCAAAAAGACAGACATTCTTCTTATTTTGGGGCAAAACTGAGTAATTCCACTTATTTTGGGGCAAAATTCCAGAAATTTCCAATATTTGGGGCCAAATTGCAGAAATTTCACTTATTTTGGGGCAAAATTTCAGAAATTTCACTTATTTCAGGGAAAAAAAGCAGAAATTTTTTTATTTTGGGGCAAAAAGGCAGAAATTTCCCATATTTTGAAGCAAAAATGCAGAAATTCCCCTTATTTTGAGGTAAAAAGGCTGAAATTCCCCTTATTTGGGGGCAAAAAACAGAAATTTCCTTTATTTTGAGGCAAAATTGCAGAAATTTCACTTATTTCAGGATAATAAGTCAGAAATTTTCCTTATTTTGGGGCAAAAAAGACAGAAATTCCCTTTGTTTTGGGGGAAAAAGACAGAAATTCCACTTATTTAGAGGCAAATGCAGAAATTCCCCTTATTTTGGAGCAAAAATGAAGAAATTTCCCTTTTTTATGGCAAAAAGGTATGCATTCTTCTTATTTTCGGACAAATAGGCAGAAATTCCCCGTATTTTGGAGCAAAATTGCAGAAATTCCCCTAATTGTGGGGCAAAAAGGCAGAAATTCCCTATATGTTGGGGCAAAAGGACAGAAATTCTCCTTATTTTGTGGCAAAACTCACAAATACCACTTATTTTGAGGCAAAGCTCCAGAAATTCCCTTATTTTGTGGAAAAATTGCAGAAATTTCACTTATTTTGGGCAAAATTGCAGAAATTTCACTTATTTCAGAAAAAAAAGCAGAATTTTTTTTATTTTGGGGCAAAAAGGCAGAAATTTCTTTTATTTTGGTACAAAGTTGACGAAATTTTTCTTATTTTGGGGCAAAAACGCAGAAATTTCCCATATTTTGGGGCAAAACTGCAGAAATTTCCCTTTTTTTGACGTAAAAAAGCTGAAATTCCCCTTATTTGGGGGCAAAAAGGGAGAAATTTTTCTTATTTTGAGGCAAAATTGCAGCAATTTCACATATTTCAGGGTAATAAGTCAGAAATTTTCCTTATCTTGGGGCAAAAAATACAGAAATTCCCTTTGTTTTGGGGTAAAAAGCCAGAAATTCCACTTATTTTGGGGCAAAATTCCAGAAATTTCACTTATTTTGGGGCAAATTTGTAGAAATTTCACTTATTTTGGGGCAAAATTTCAGAAATTTCACTTTTTTCAGAAAAAAAAGTAGAAATTTTTCTATTTGGAAGCAAAAAGGCAAAAATTTCTTTTATTTTGGTACAAAATTGCAGAAATTTTTCTTATTTTGGGGCAAAAAGGCAGAAATTTCCCATATTTTATGGCAAAAATGCAGAAATTCCCCTTATTTTGAGGTAAAAGCTAAAATTCCACTTATTTGGGGGCAAAAAGGCAGAAATTTCACTTATTTTGGGCCAAACTTGCGGAAATTTCACTTATTTCAGTGAAAAAAAGGCAGAAATTTTCCTTAATTTGGGGCAAAAAGGCAGAAATTCCTAATATTTTGTGGCAAAAATGCAGAAATTCCCTTTATTTTGAGGTAAAAAGGGTGAAATTCCCCTTATTTGGGGGTAAAAATGCTGAAATTTCGCTTATTTTGGGGCAAAATTGCAGAAATTTCACTTATTTCAGGGTAATAAGTAAGAAATTTTCCATATTTTGGGGCAAAAAATACAGAAATTCCCTTTGTTTTGGGGGAAAAAGACAGAAATACCACTTATTTAGAGGCAAAAAAGCAGAAATTTTCCTTATTTTGGAGCAAAAATGAAGAAATTTCCCTTTTTTATGGCAAAAAGGTATGCATTCTTCTTATTTTCGGGCAAAAAGGCAGAAATTCCCCGTATTTTGGAGCAAAATTGCAGAAATTCCCCTAATTGTCGGGCAAAAGGGTAGAAATTCCCTATATGTTGGGGCAAAAAGACGGAAATTCTCCTTATTTTGGGGCGAAACTCAGAAATTCCACTTATTTGGGGCAAAATTCCAGAAATTTACCTTATTTTAGAACAAAATTGCAGAAATTTCACTTATTTTGGGGCAAATTTGCAGAAATTTCACTTATTTCAGGGAAAAAAGGCAGAAATTTTCCTTATTTTGGGGCAAAAAGCAGAAATTCCTAATATTTTGTGGCAAAAATGCAGAAATTCCCCTTATTTTGAGGTAAAAAGGCTGAAATTACCCTTATTTGGGGGCAAAAAGGCAGTAATTTCCCTTATTTTGGGGCAAAATTGAAGAAATTTCAGTTATTTCAGGGTAATAAGTAAGAAATTTTTTTTTATTTTGGAAGAAAAAAGACAGAAATTCCCTTTGTTTTGGGGGAAAAAGACAGAAATTCCACTTATTTAGAGTGAAAAAGGCAGAAATTCCCCTTATTTTGAAGCAAAAATGAAGAAATTTCCCTTTTTTATGGCAAAAAGGTATGCATTCTTCTTATTTTCAGGCAAAAAGGCAGAAATTCCCTGTATTTTTAGCAACATTGCAGAAATTCCCCTAATTGTGGGGAAAAAAGGCAGAAATTCCCTATATGTTGGGGCAAAAAGACAGACATTCTTCTTATTTTGGGGCAAAACTGAGTAATTCCACTTATTTTGGGGCAAAATTCCAGAAATTTCCCATATTTGGGGCCAAATTGCAGAAATTTCACTTATTTTGGGGCAAAATTTCAGAAATTTCACTTATTTAAGGGAAAAAAAGCAGAAATTTTTTTATTTTGGGGCAAAAAGGCAGAAATTTCCCATATTTTGAAGCAAAAATGCAGAAATTCCCCTTATTTTGAGGTAAAAAGGCTGAAATTCCCCTTATTTGGGGGCAAAAAGGCAGAAATTTCCTTTATTTTGAGGCAAAATTGCAGACATTTCACTTATTTCAGGGTAATAAGTCAGAAATTTTCCTTATTTTGGGGCAAAAAAGACAGAAATTCCCTTTGTTTTGGGGGAAAAAGACAGAAATTCCACTTATTTAGAGGCAAATGCAGAAATTCCCATTATTTTGGAGCAAAAATGAAGAAATTTCCCTTTTTTATGGCAAAAAGGTATGCATTCTTCTTATTTTCAGGCAAAAAGGCAGAAATTCCCTGTATTTTGGAGCAAAATTGCAGAAATTCCCCTAATTGTGGGGCAAAAAGGCAGAAATTCCCTATATGTTGGGGCAAAAGGACAGAAATTCTCCTTATTTTGTGGCAAAACTCAGAAATACCACTTATTTTGAGGCAAAATTCCAGAAATTCCCTTATTTTGTGGAAAAATTGCAGAAATTTCACTTATTTTGGGCAAAATTGCAGAAATTTCACTTATTTCAGAAAAAAAGCAGAATTTTTTTTATTTTGGGGCAAAAAGGCAGAAATTTCTTTTATTTTGGTACAAAATTGACGAAATTTTTCTTATTTTGGGGCAAAAACGCAGAAATTTCCCATATTTTGGGGCAAAACTGCAGAAATTTCCCTTTTTTTGACGTAAAAAGGCTGAAATTCCCCTTATTTGGGGGCAAAAAGGGAGAAATTTTTCTTATTTTGAGGCAAAATTGCAGCAATTTCACTTATTTCAGGGTAATAAGTCAGAAATTTTCATTATCTTGGGGCAAAAAATTCAGAAATTCCCTTTGTTTTGAGGGAAAAAGACAGAAATTCCACTTATTTTGGGGTAAAATTCCAGAAATTTCACTTATTTTGGGGCAAATTTGTAGAAATTTCACTTATTTTGGGGCAAAATTTCAGAAATTTCACTTTTTTCAGAAAAAAAAGTAGAAATTTTTCTATTTGGAAGCAAAAAGGCATAAATTTCTTTTATTTTGGTACAAAATTGCAGAAATTTTTCTTATTTTGGGGCAAAAAGGCAGAAATTTCCCATATTTTATGGCAAAAATGCAGAAATTCCCCTTATTTTGAGGTAAAAGCTAAAATTCCACTTATTTGGGGGCAAAAAGGCAGAAATTTCACTTATTTTAGGCCAAACTTGCGTAAATTTCACTTATTTCAGTGAAAAAAAAGGCAGAAATTTTCCTTAATTTGGGGCAAAAAGGCAGAAATTCCTAATATTTTGGGGCAAAAATGCAGAAATTCCCTTTATTTTGAGGTATAAAGGGAGAAATTCCCCTTATTTGGGGGTAAAAATGCTGAAATTTCGCTTATTCTGGGGCAAAATTGCAGAAATTTCACTTATTTCAGGGTAATAAGTCAGAAATTTTCCATATTTTGGGGCAAAAAAGACAGAAATTCCCTTTGTTTTGGGGGAAAAAGACAGAAATACCACTTATTTAGAGGCAAAAAAGCAGAAATTTTCCTTATTTTGGAGCAAAAATGAAGAAATTTCCCTTTTTTATGGCAAAAAGGTATGCATTCTTCTTATTTTCGGGCAAAAAGGCAGAAATTCCCCGTATTTTGGAGCTAAATTGCAGAAATTCCCCTAATTGTCGGGCAAAAAGGTAGAAATTCCCTATATGTTGGGGCAAAAAGACAGAAATTCTCCTTATTTTGGGGCGAAACTCAGAAATTCCACTTATTTGGGGCAAAATTCCAGAAATTTACCTTATTTTAGAACAAAATTGCAGAAATTTCACTTATTTTGGGGCAAATTTGCAGAAATTTCACTTATTTCAGGGAAAAAAGGCAGAAATTTTCCTTATTTTGGGGCAAAAAGCAGAAATTCCTAATATTTTGTGGCAAAAATGCAGAAATTCCCCTTATTTTGAGGTAAAAAGGCTGAAATTACCCTTATTTGGGGGCAAAAAGGCAGTAATTTCCCTTATTTTGGGGCAAAATTGAAGAAATTTCAGTTATTTCAGGGTAATAAGTAAGAAATTTTTTTTATTTTGGAAGAAAAAAGACAGAAATTCCCTTTGTTTTGGGGAAAAAGACAGAAATTCCACTTATTTAGAGTCAAAAAGGCAGAAATTCCCCTTATTTTGAAGCAAAAATGAAGAAATTTCCCTTTTTTATGGCAAAAAGGTATGCATTCTTCTTATTTTCAGGCAAAAAGGCAGAAATTCCCTGTATTTTGAGCAACATTGCAGAAATTCCCCTAATTGAGGGGCAAAAAGGCAGAAATTCCCTATATGTTGGGGCAAAAAGACAGACATTCTTCTTATTTTGGGGCAAAACTGAGTAATTCCACTTATTTTGGGGCAAAATTCCAGAAATTTCCCATATTTGGGGCCAAATTGCAGAAATTTCACTTATTTTGGGGCAAAATTTCAGAAATTTCACTTATTTAAGGGAAAAAAAGCAGAAATTTTTTTTATTTTGGGGCAAAAAGGCAGAAATTTCCCATATTTTGAAGCAAAAATGCAGAAATTCCCCTTATTTTGAGGTAAAAAGGCTGAAATTCCCCTTATTTGGGGGCAAAAAGGCAGAAATTTCCTTTATTTTGAGGCAAAATTGCAGAAATTTCACTTTTTTCAGAAAAAAAAGTAGAAATTTTTCTATTTGGAAGCAAAAAGGCAAAAATTTCTTTTATTTTGGTACAAAATTGCAGAAATTTTTCTTATTTTGGGGCAAAAAGGCAGAAATTTCCCATATTTTATGGCAAAAATGCAGAAATTCCCCTTATTTTGAGGTAAAAGCTAAAATTCCACTTATTTGGGGGCAAAAGGCAGAAATTTCACTTATTTTGGGCCAAACTTGCGGAAATTTCACTTATTTCAGTGAAAAAAAGGCAGAAATTTTCCTTAATTTGGGGCAAAAAGGCAGAAATTCCTAATATTTTGGGGCAAAAATGCAGAAATTCCCTTTATTTTGAGGTAAAAAGGGTGAAATTCCCCTTATTTGGGGGTAAAAATGCTGAAATTTCGCTTATTTTGGGGCAAAATTGCAGAAATTTCACTTATTTCAGGGTAATAAGTAAGAAATTTTCCATATTTTGGGGCAAAAAAGACAGAAATTCCCTTTGTTTTGGGGGAAAAAGACAGAAATACCACTTATTTAGAGGCAAAAAAGCAGAAATTTTCCTTATTTTGGAGCAAAAATGAAGAAATTTCCCTTTTTTATGGCAAAAAGGTATGCATTCTTCTTATTTTCGGGCAAAAAGGCAGAAATTCCCCGTATTTTGGAGCTAAATTGCAGAAATTCCCCTAATTGTCGGGCAAAAAGGTAGAAATTCCCTATATGTTGGGGCAAAAAGACAGAAATTCTCCTTATTTTGGGGCGAAACTCAGAAATTCCACTTATTTGGGGCAAAATTCCAGAAATTTACATTATTTTAGAACAAAATTGCAGAAATTTCACTTATTTTGGGGCAAATTTGCAGAAATTTCACTTATTTCAGGGAAAAAAGGCAGAAATTTTCCTTATTTTGGGGCAAAAAGCAGAAATTCCTAATATTTTGTGGCAAAAATGCAGAAATTCCCCTTATTTTGAGGTAAAAAGGCTGAAATTACCCTTATTTGGGGGCAAAAAGGCAGTAATTTCCCTTATTTTGGGGCAAAATTGAAGAAATTTCAGTTATTTCATGGTAATAAGTAAGAAATTTTTTTTATTTTGGAAGAAAAAAGACAGAAATTCCCTTTGTTTTGGGGGAAAAAGACAGAAATTCCACTTATTTAGAGTGAAAAAGGCAGAAATTCCCCTTATTTTGAAGCAAAAATGAAGAAATTTCCCTTTTTTATGGCAAAAAGGTATGCATTCTTCTTATTTTCAGGCAAAAAGGCAGAAATTCCCTGTATTTTGAGCAACATTGCAGAAATTCCCCTAATTGAGGGGCAAAAAGGCAGAAATTCCCTATATGTTGGGGCAAAAAGACAGACATTCTTCTTATTTTGGGGCAAAACTGAGTAATTCCACTTATTTTGGGGCAAAATTCCAGAAATTTCCCATATTTGGGGCCAAATTGCAGAAATTTCACTTATTTTGGGGCAAAATTTCAGAAATTTCACTTATTTAAGGGAAAAAAAGCAGAAATTTTTTTATTTTGGGGCAAAAAGGCAGAAATTTCCCATATTTTGAAGCAAAAATGCAGAAATTCCCCTTATTTTGAGGTAAAAAGGCTGAAATTCCCCTTATTTGGGGGCAAAAAGGCAGAAATTTCCTTTATTTTGAGGCAAAATTGCAGAAATTTCACTTATTTCAGGGTAATAAGTCAGAAATTTTCCTTATTTTGGGGCAAAAAAGACAGAAATTCCCTTTGTTTTGGGGGAAAAAGACAGAAATTCCACATATTTAGAGGCAAATGCAGAAATTCCCCTTATTTTGGAGCAAAAATTAAGAAATTTCCCTTTTTTATGGCAAAAAGGTATGCATTCTTCTTATTTTCGGGCAAAAAGGCAGAAATTCCCCGTATTTTGGAGCAAAATTGCAGAAATTCCCCTAATTGTCGGGCAAAAAGGTAAAAATTCCTTATATGTTGGGGCAAAAAGACAGAAATTCTCCTTATTTTGGGGAGAAACTCAGAAATTCCACTTATTTGGGGCAAAATTCCAGAAATTTACCTTATTTTAGAACAAAATTGCAGAAATTTCACTTAATTTGGGGCAAAATTGCAGAAATTTCACTTATTTCAGGGAAAAAAGGCAGAAATTTTCCTTATTTTAGGGCAAAAAGCAGAAATTCCTAATATTTTGTGGCAAAAATGCAGAAATTCCCCTTATTTTGAGGTAAAAAGGCTGAAAATACCCTTATTTGGGGGTAAAAAGGCAGTAATTTCCCTTATTTTGGGGCAAAATTGAAGAAATTTCAGTTATTTCAGGGTAATAAGTAAGAAATTTTTTTTATTTTGGAAGAAAAAAGACAGAAATTCCCTTTGTTTTGGGGGGAAAAGACAGAAATTCCACTTATTTAGAGTCAAAAATGCAGAAATTCCCCTTATTTTGAAGCAAAAATGAAGAAATTTCCCTTTTTTATGGCAAAAAGGTATGCATTCTTCTTATTTTCAGGCAAAAAGGCAGAAATTCCCTGTATTTTGAGCAACATTGCAGAAATTCCCCTAATTGAGGGGCAAAAAGGCAGAAATTCCCTATATGTTGGGGCAAAAAGACAGACATTCTTCTTATTTTGGGGCAAAACTGAGTAATTCCACTTATTTTGGTGCAAAATTCCAGAAATTTCCCATATTTGGGGCCAAATTGCAGAAATTTCACTTATTTTGGGGCAAAATTTCAGAAATTTCACTTATTTAAGGGAAAAAAGCAGAAATTTTTTTATTTTGGGGCAAAAAGGCAGAAATTTCCCATATTTTGAAGCAAAAATGCAGAAATTCCCCTTATTTTGAGGTAAAAAGGCTGAAATTCCCCTTAATTGGGGGCAAAAAGGCAGAAATTTCCTTTATTTTGAGGCAAAATTGCAGAAATTTCACTTTTTTCAGAAAAAAAAGTAGAAATTTTTCTATTTGGAAGCAAAAAGGCAAAAATTTCTTTTATTTTGGTACAAAATTGCAGAAATTTTTCTTATTTTGGGGCAAAAAGGCAGAAATTTCCCATATTTTATGGCAAAAATGCAGAAATTCCCCTTATTTTGAGGTAAAAGCTAAAATTCCACTTATTTGGGGGCAAAAAGGCAGAAATTTCACTTATTTTGGGCCAAACTTGCAGAAATTTCACTTATTTCAGTGAAAAAAAGGCACAAATTTTCCTTAATTTGGGGCAAAAAGGCAGAAATTTCTAATATTTTGTGGCAAAAATGCAGAAATTCCCTTTATTTTGAGGTAAAAAGGGTGAAATTCCCCTTATTTGGGGGTAAAAATGCTGAAATTTCGCTTATTTTGGGGCAAAATTGCAGAAATTTCACTTATTTCAGGGTAATAAGTAAGAAATTTTCCATATTTTGGGGCAAAAAAGACAGAAATTCCCTTTGTTTTGGGGGAAAAAGACAGAAATACCACTTATTTAGAGGCAAAAAAGCAGAAATTTTCCTTATTTTGGAGCAAAAATGAAGAAATTTCCCTTTTTTATGGCAAAAAGGTATGCATTCTTCTTATTTTCGGGCAAAAAGGCAGAAATTCCCCGTATTTTGGAGCAAAATTGCAGAAATTCCCCTAATTGTCGGGCAAAAGGGTAGAAATTCCCTATATGTTGGGGCAAAAAGACAGAAATTCTCCTTATTTTGGGGCGAAACTCAGAAATTCCACTTATTTGGGGCAAAATTCCAGAAATTTACCTTATTTTAGAACAAAATTGCAGAAATTTCACTTATTTTGGGGCAAATTTGCAGAAATTTCACTTATTTCAGGGAAAAAAGGCAGAAATTTTCCTTATTTTGGGGCAAAAAGCAGAAATTCCTAATATTTTGTGGCAAAAATGCAGAAATTCCCCTTATTTTGAGGTAAAAAGGCTGAAATTACCCTTATTTGGGGGCAAAAAGGCAGTAATTTCCCTTATTTTGGGGCAAAATTGAAGAAATTTCAGTTATTTCAGGGTAATAAGTAAGAAATTTTTTTTATTTTGGAAGAAAAAAGACAGAAATTCCCTTTGTTTTGGGGGAAAAAGACAGAAATTCCACTTATTTAGAGTCAAAAAGGCAGAAATTCCCCTTATTTTGAAGCAAAAATGAAGAAATTTCCCTTTTTTATGGCAAAAAGGTATGCATTCTTCTTATTTTCGGGCAAAAAGGCAGAAATTCCCTGTATTTTTAGCAACATTGCAGAAATTCCCCTAATTGTGGGGAAAAAAGGCAGAAATTCCCTATATGTTGGGGCAAAAAGACAGACATTCTTCTTATTTTGGGGCAAAACTGAGTAATTCCACTTATTTTGGGGCAAAATTCCAGAAATTTCCCATATATGGGGCCAAATTGCAGAAATTTCACTTATTTTGGGGCAAAATTTCAGAAATTTCCCATATTTTGAAGCAAAAATGCAGAAATTCCCCTTATTTTGAGGTAAAAAGGCTGAAATTCCCCTTATTTGGGGGCAAAAAGGCAGAAATTTCCTTTATTTTGAGGCAAAATTGCAGAAATTTCACTTATTTCAGGGTAATAAGTCAGAAATTTTCCTTATTTTGGGGCAAAAAAGACAGAAATTCCCTTTGTTTTGGGGGAAAAAGACAGAAATTCCACTTATTTAGAGGCAAATGCAGAAATTCCCCTTATTTTGGAGCAAAAATGAAGAAATTTCCCTTTTTTATGGCAAAAAGGTATGCATTCTTCTTATTTTCAGGCAAAAAGGCAGAAATTCCCTGTATTTTGGAGCAAAATTGCAGAAATTCCCCTAATTGTGGGGCAAAAAGGCAGAAATTCCCTATATGTTGGGGCAAAAGGACAGAAATTCTCCTTATTTTGTGGCAAAACTCAGAAATACCACTTATTTTGAGGCAAAATTCCAGAAATTCCCTTATTTTGTGGAAAAATTGCAGAAATTTCACTTATTTTGGGCAAAATTGCAGAAATTTCAGTTATTTCAGAAAAAAAGCAGAATTTTTTTTATTTTGGGGCAAAAAGGCAGAAATTTCTTTTATTTTGGTACAAAATTGACGAAATTTTTCTTATTTTGGGGCAAAAACGCAGAAATTTCCCATATTTTGGGGCAAAACTGCAGAAATTTCCCTTTTTTTGACGTAAAAAGGCTGAAATTCCCCTTATTTGGGGGCAAAAAGGGAGAAATTTTTCTTATTTTGAGGCAAAATTGCAGCAATTTCACTTATTTCAGGGTAATAAGTCAGAAATTTTCCTTATCTTGGGGAAAAAATTCAGAAATTTCCTTTGTTTTGGGGGAAAAAGACAGAAATTCCACTTATTTTGGGGCAAAATTCCAGAAATTTCACTTATTTTGGGGCAAATTTGTAGAAATTTCACTTATTTTGGGGCAAAATTTCAGAAATTTCACTTTTTTCAGAAAAAAAAGTAGAAATTTTTCTATTTGGAAGCAAAAAGGCAAAAATTTCTTTTATTTTGGTACAAAATTGCAGAAATTTTTCTTATTTTGGGGCAAAAAGGCAGAAATTTCCCATATTTTATGGCAAAAATGCAGAAATTCCACTTATTTTGAGGTAAAAGCTAAAATTCCACTTATTTGGGGGCAAAAAGGCAGAAATTTCACTTATTTTAGGCCAAACTTGCGGAAATTTCACTTATTTCAGTGAAAAAAAAGGCAGAAATTTTCCTTAATTTGGGGCAAAAAGCCAGAAATTCCTAATATTTTGGGGCAAAAATGCAGAAATTCCCTTTATTTTGAGGTAAAAAGAGAGAAATTCCCCTTATTTGGGGGTAAAAATGCTGAAATTTCGCTTATTCTGGTGCAAAATTGCAGAAATTTCACTTATTTCAGGGTAATAAGTCAGAAATTTTCCATATTTTGGGGCAAAAAAGACAGAAATTCCCTTTGTTTTGGGGGAAAAAGACAGAAATACCACTTATTTAGAGGCAAAAAAGCAGAAATTTTCCTTATTTTGGAGCAAAAATGAAGAAATTTCCCTTTTTTATGGCAAAAAGGTATGCATTCTTCTTATTTTCGGGCAAAAAGGCAGAAATTCCCAGTATTTTGGAGCAAAATTGCAGAAATTCCCCTAATTGTCGGGCAAAAAGGTAGAAATTCCCTATATGTTGGGGCAAAAAGACAGAAATTCTCCTTATTTTGGGGCGAAACTCAGAAATTCCACTTATTTGGGGCAAAATTCCAGAAATTTACCTTATTTTAGAACAAAATTGCAGAAATTTCACTTATTTTGGGGCAAATTTGCAGAAATTTCACTTATTTCAGGGAAAAAAGGCAGAAATTTTCCTTATTTTGGGGCAAAAAGCAGAAATTCCTAATATTTTGTGGCAAAAATGCAGAAATTCCCCTTATTTTGAGGTAAAAAGGCTGAAATTACCCTTATTTGGGGGCAAAAAGGCAGTAATTTCCCTTATTTTGGGGCAAAATTGAAGAAATTTCAGTTATTTCAGGGTAATAAGTAAGAAATTTTTTTTATTTTGGAAGAAAAAAGACAGAAATTCCCTTTGTTTTGGGGGAAAAAGACAGAAATTCCACTTATTTAGAGTCAAAAAGGCAGAAATTCCCCTTATTTTGAAGCAAAAATGAAGAAATTTCCCTTTTTTATGGCAAAAAGGTATGCATTCTTCTTATTTTCAGGCAAAAAGGCAGAAATTCCCTTTATTTTGAGCAACATTGCAGAAATTCCCCTAATTGAGGGGCAAAAAGGCAGAAATTCCCTATATGTTGGGGCAAAAAGACAGACATTCTTCTTATTTTGGGGCAAAACTGAGTAATTCCACTTATTTTGGGGCAAAATTCCAGAAATTTCCCATATTTGGGGCCAAATTGCAGAAATTTCACTTATTTTGGGGCAAAATTTCAGAAATTTCACTTATTTAAGGGAAAAAAAGCAGAAATTTTTTTATTTTGGGGCAAAAAGGAAGAAATTTCCCATATTTTGAAGCAAAAATGCAGAAATTCCCCTTATTTTGAGGTAAAAAGGCTGAAATTCCCCTTATTTGGTGGCAAAAAGGCAGAAATTTCCTTTATTTTGAGGCAAAATTGCAGAAATTTCACTTATTTCAGGGTAATAAGTCAGAAATTTTCCTTATTTTGGGGCAAAAAAGACAGAAATTCCCTTTGTTTTGGGGGAAAAAGACAGAAATTCCACTTATTTAGAGGCAAATGCAGAAATTCCCCTTATTTTGGAGCAAAAATTAAGAAATTTCCCTTTTTTATGGCAAAAAGGTATGCATTCTTCTTATTTTCGGGCAAAAAGGCAGAAATTCCCCGTATTTTGGAGCAAAATTGCAGAAATTCCCCTAATTGTCGGGCAAAAAGGTAAAAATTCCTTATATGTTGGGGCAAAAAGACAGAAATTCTCCTTATTTTGGGGCGAAACTCAGAAATTCCACTTATTTGGGGCAAAATTCCAGAAATTTACCTTATTTTAGAACAAAATTGCAAAAATTTCACTTATTTTGGGGCAAAATTGCAGAAATTTCACTTATTTCAGGGAAAAAAGGCAGAAATTTTCCTTATTTTAGGGCAAAAAGCAGAAATTCCTAATATTTTGTGGCAAAAATGCAGAAATTCCCCTTATTTTGAGGTAAAAAGGCTGAAATTACCCTTATTTGGGGGCAAAAAGGCAGTAATTTCCCTTATTTTGGGGCAAAATTGAAGAAATTTCAGTTATTTCAGGGTAATAAGTAAGAAATTTTTTTTATTTTGGAAGAAAAAAGACAGAAATTCCCTTTGTTTTGGGGGGAAAAGACAGAAATTCCACTTATTTAGAGTCAAAAAGGCAGAAATTCCCCTTATTTTGAAGCAAAAATGAAGAAATTTCCCTTTTTTATGGCAAAAAGGTATGCATTCTTCTTATTTTCAGGCAAAAAGGCAGAAATTCCCTGTATTTTGAGCAACATTGCAGAAATTCCCCTAATTGTGGGGAAAAAAGGCAGAAATTCCCTATATGTTGGGGCAAAAAGACAGACATTCTTCTTATTTTGGGGCAAAACTGAGAAATTCCACTTATTTTGGGGCAAAATTCCAGAAATTTCCCATATTTTGGGGCCAAATTGCAGAAATTTCACTTATTTTGGGGCAAAATTTCAGAAATTTCACTTATTTCATGGAAAAAAAGCAGAAATTTTTTTATTTTGGGGCAAAAAGGCAGAAATTTCCCATATTTTGAAGCAAAAATGCAGAAATTCCCCTTATTTTGAGGTAAAAAGGCTGAAATTCCCCTTATTTGGGGGCAAAAAGGCAGAAATTTCCTTTATTTTGAGGCAAAATTGCAGAAATTTCACTTATTTCAGGGTAATAAGTCAGAAATTTTCCTTATTTTGGGGCAAAGAAGACAGAAATTCCCTTTGTTTTGGGGGAAAAAGACAGAAATTCCACTTATTTAGAGGCAAATGCAGAAATTCCCCTTATTTTGGAGCAAAAATTAAGAAATTTCCCTTTTTTATGGCAAAAAGGTATGCATTCTTCTTATTTTCGGGCAAAAAGGCAGAAATTCCCCGTATTTTGGAGCAAAATTGCAGAAATTCCCCTAATTGTCGGGCAAAAAGGTAAAAATTCCTTATATGTTGGGGCAAAAAGACAGAAATTCTCCTTATTTTGGGGCGAAACTCAGAAATTCCACTTATTTGGGGCAAAATTCCAGAAATTTACCTTATTTTAGAACAAAATTGCA
Organism: Micromys minutus; assembly: GCF_963924665.1. Classification (NCBI taxonomy): domain Eukaryota; kingdom Metazoa; phylum Chordata; class Mammalia; order Rodentia; family Muridae; genus Micromys; species Micromys minutus. The sequence goes on along the minus strand of NW_027667806.1, from coordinate 325,326 downwards.
GAAATTTCACTTATTTTGGGGCAAAATTGCAGAAATTTCACTTATTTCAGGGAAAAAAGGCAGAAATTTTCCTTATTTTAGGGCAAAAAGCAGAAATTCCTAATATTTTGTGGCAAAAATGCAGAAATTCCCCTTATTTTGAGGTAAAAACGCTGAAATTACCCTTATTTGGGGGCAAAAAGGCAGTAATTTCCCTTATTTTGGGGCAAAATTGAAGAAATTTCAGTTATTTCAGGGTAATAAGTAAGAAATTTTTTTTATTTTGGAAGAAAAAAGACAGAAATTCCCTTTGTTTTGGGGGGAAAAGACAGAAATTCCACTTATTTAGAGTCAAAAAGGCAGAAATTCCCCTTATTTTGAAGCAAAAATGAAGAAATTTCCCTTTTTTATGGCAAAAAGGTATGCATTCTTCTTATTTTCAGGCAAAAAGGCAGAAATTCCCTGTATTTTGAGCAACATTGCAGAAATTCCCCTAATTGTGGGGAAAAAAGGCAGAAATTCCCTATATGTTGGGGCAAAAAGACAGACATTCTTCTTATTTTGGGGCAAAACTGAGAAATTCCACTTATTTTGGGGCAAAATTCCAGAAATTTCCCATATTTTGGGGCCAAATTGCAGAAATTTCACTTATTTTGGGGCAAAATTTCAGAAATTTCACTTATTTCAGGGAAAAAAGCAGAAATTTTTTTATTTTGGGGCAAAAAGGCAGAAATTTCCCATATTTTGAAGCAAAAATGCAGAAATTCCCCTTATTTTGAGGTAAAAAGGCTGAAATTCCCCTTATTTGGGGGCAAAAAGGCAGAAATTTCCTTTATTTTGAGGCAAAATTGCAGAAATTTCACTTATTTCAGGGTAATAAGTCAGAAATTTTCCTTATTTTGGGGCAAAAAAGACAGAAATTCCCTTTGCTTTGGGGGAAAAAGACAGAAATTCCACTTATTTAGAGGCAAATGCAGAAATTCCCCTTATTTTGGAGCAAAAATGAAGAAATTTCCCTTTTTTATGGCAAAAAGGTATGCATTCTTCTAATTTTCGGACAAAAAGGCAGAAATTCCCCGTATTTTGGAGCAAAATTGCAGAAATTCCCCTAATTGTGGGGCAAAAAGGCAGAAATTCCCTATATGTTGGGGCAAAAGGACAGAAATTCTCCTTATTTTGTGGCAAAACTCAGAAATACCACTTATTTTGAGGCAAAATTCCAGAAATTCCCTTATTTTGTGGAAAAATTGCAGAAATTTCACTTATTTTGGGCAAAATTGCAGAAATTTCACTTATTTCAGAAAAAAAGCAGAATTTTTTTTATTTTGGGGCAAAAAGGCAGAAATTTCTTTTATTTTGGTACAAAATTGAAGAAATTTTTCTTACTTTGGGGCAAAAACACAGAAATTTCCCATATTTTGGGGCAAAACTGCAGAAATTTCCCTTTTTTTGACGTAAAAAGGCTGAAATTCCCCTTATTTGGGGGCAAAAAGGGAGAAATTTTTCTTATTTTGAGGCAAAATTGCAGCAATTTCACTTATTTCAGGGTAATAAGTCAGAAATTTTCCTTATCTTGGGGCAAAAAATACAGAAATTCCCTTTGTTTTGGGGGAAAAAGACAGAAATTCCACTTATTTTGGGGCAAAATTCCAGAAATTTCACTTATTTTGGGGCAAAATTGTAGAAATTTCACTTATTTTGGGGCAAAATTTCAGAAATTTCACTTTTTTCAGAAAATAAAGTAGAAATTTTTCTATTTGGAAGCAAAAAGGCAGAAATTTCTTTTATTTTGGTACAAAATTGCAGAAATTTTTCTTATTTTGGGGCAAAAAGGCAGAAATTTCCCATATTTTATGGCAAAAATGCAGAAATTCCCCTTATTTTGAGGTAAAAAGGCTAAAATACCCCTTATTTGGGGGCAAAAAGGCAGAAATTTCACTTATTTTGGGCCAAACTTGCGGAAATTTCACTTATTTCAGGGAAAAAAAGGCAGAAATTTTCCTTAATTTGGGGCAAAAAGGCAGAAATTCCTAATATTTTGTGGCAAAAATGCAGAAATTCCCTTTATTTTGAGGTAAAAAGGGGGAAATTCCCCTTATTTGGGGGTAAAAATGCCGAAATTTCGCTTATTTTGGGGCAAAATTGCAGAAATTTCACTTATTTCAGGGTAATAAGTAAGAAATTTTTCATATTTTGGGGCAAAAAAGACCGAAATTCCCTTTGTTTTGGGGGAAAAAGACAGAAATACCACTTATTTAGAGGCAAAAAAGCAGAAATTTTCCTTATTTTGGAGCAAAAATGAAGAAATTTCCCTTTTTTATGGCAAAAAGGTATGCATTCTTCTTATTTTCGGGCAAAAAGGCAGAAATTCCCCGTATTTTGGAGCAAAATTGCAGAAATTCCCCTAATTGTCGGGCAAAAAGGTAAAAATTTTCTATATGTTGGGGCAAAAAGACAGAAATTCTCCTTATTTTGGGGCGAAACTCAGAAATTCCACTTATTTTGGGCAAAATTCCAGAAATTTACCTTATTTTAGAACAAAATTGCAGAAATTTCACTAATTTTGGGGCAAAATTGCAGAAATTTCACTTATTTCAGGGAAAAAAGGCAGAAATTTTCCTTATTTTGGGGCAAAAAGCAGAAATTCCTAATATTTTGTGGCAAAAATGCAGAAATTCCCCTTATTTTGAGGTAAAAAGGCTGAAATTACCCTTATTTGGGGGCAAAAAGGCAGTAATTTCCCTTATTTTGGGGCAAAATTGAAGAAATTTCAGTTATTTCAGGGTAATAAGTAAGAAATTTTTTTTATTTTGGAAGAAAAAAGACAGAAATTCCCTTTGTTTTGGGGGAAAAAGACAGAAATTCCACTTATTTAGAGTCAAAAAGGCAGAAATTCCTCTTATTTTGAAGCAAAAATGAAGAAATTTCCCTTTTTTATGGCAAAAAGGTATGCATTCTTCTTATTTTCAGGCAAAAAGGCAGAAATTCCCTGTATTTTGAGCAACATTGCAGAAATTCCCCTAATTGTGGGGCAAAAAGGCAGAAATTCCCTATATGTTGGGGCAAAAAGACAGACATTCTTCTTATTTTGGGGCAAAACTGAGAAATTCCACTTATTTTGGGGCAAAATTCCAGAAATTTCCCATATTTTGGGGCCAAATTGCAGAAATTTCACTTATTTTGGGGCAAAATTTCAGAAATTTCACTTATTTCAGGGAAAAAAAGCAGAAATTTTTTTATTTTGGGGCAAAAAGGCAGAAATTTCCCATATTTTGAAGCAAAAATGCAGAAATTCCCCTTATTTTGAGGTAAAAAGGCTGAAATTCCCCTTATTTGGGGGCAAAAAGGCAGAAATTTCCTTTATTTTGAGGCAAAATTGCAGAAATTTCACTTATTTCAGGGTAATAAGTCAGAAATTTTCCTTATTTTGGGGCAAAAAAGACAGAAATTCCCTTTGCTTTGGGGGAAAAAGACAGAAATTCCACTTATTTAGAGGCAAATGCAGAAATTCCCCTTATTTTGGAGCAAAAATGAAGAAATTTCCCTTTTTTATGGCAAAAAGGTATGCATTCTTCTAATTTTCGGACAAAAAGGCAGAAATTCCCCGTATTTTGGAGCAAAATTGCAGAAATTCCCCTAATTGTGGGGCAAAAAGGCAGAAATTCCCTATATGTTGGGGCAAAAGGACAGAAATTCTCCTTATTTTGTGGCAAAACTCAGAAATACCACTTATTTTGAGGCAAAATTCCAGAAATTCCCTTATTTTGTGGAAATATTGCAGAAATTTCACTTATTTTGGGCAAAATTGCAGAAATTTCACTTATTTCAGAAAAAAAGCAGAATTTTTTTTATTTTGGGGCAAAAAGGCAGAAATTTCTTTTATTTTGGTACAAAATTGAAGAAATTTTTCTTACTTTGGGGCAAAAACGCAGAAATTTCCCATATTTTGGGGCAAAACTGCAGAAATTTCCCTTTTTTTGACGTAAAAAGGCTGAAATTCCCCTTATTTGGGGGCAAAAAGGGAGAAATTTTTCTTATTTTGAGGCAAAATTGCAGCAATTTCACTTATTTCAGGGTAATAAGTCAGAAATTTTCCTTATCTTGGGGCAAAAAATACAGAAATTCCCTTTGTTTTGGGGGAAAAAGACAGAAATTCCACTTATTTTGGGGCAAAATTCCAGAAATTTCACTTATTTTGGGGCAAAATTGTAGAAATTTCACTTATTTTGGGGCAAAATTTCAGAAATTTCAATTTTTTCAGAAAAAAAAGTAGAAATTTTTCTATTTGGAAGCAAAAAGGCAGAAATTTCTTTTATTTTGGTACAAAATTGCAGAAATTTTTCTTATTTTGGGGCAAAAAGGCAGAAATTTCCCATATTTTATGGCAAAAATGCAGAAATTCTCCTTATTTTGAGGTAAAAAGGCTAAAATTCCCCTTATTTGGGGGCAAAAAGGCAGAAATTTCACTTATTTTGGGCCAAACTTGCGGAAATTTCACTTATTTCAGGGAAAAAAAGGCAGAAATTTTCCTTAATTTGGGGCAAAAAGGCAGAAATTCCTAATATTTTGTGGCAAAAATGCAGAAATTCCCTTTATTTTGAGGTAAAAAGGGTGAAATTCCCGTTATTTGGGGGTAAAAATGCCGAAATTTCGCTTATTTTGGGGCAAAATTGCAGAAATTTCACTTATTTCAGGGTAATAAGTAAGAAATTTTTCATATTTTGGGGCAAAAAAGACCGAAATTCCCTTTGTTTTGGGGGAAAAAGACAGAAATACCACTTATTTAGAGGCAAAAAAGCAGAAATTTTCCTTATTTTGGAGTAAAAATGAAGAAATTTCCCTTTTTTATGGCAAAAAGGTATGCATTCTTCTTATTTTCGGGCAAAAAGGCAGAAATTCCCCGTATTTTGGAGCAAAATTGCAGAAATTCCCCTAATTGTCGGGCAAAAAGGTAAAAATTTTCTATATGTTGGGGCAAAAAGACAGAAATTCTCCTTATTTTGGGGCGAAACTCAGAAATTCCACTTATTTGGGGCAAAATTCCAGAAATTTACCTTATTTTAGAACAAAATTGCAGAAATTTCACTAATTTTGGGGCAAAATTGCAGAAATTTCACTTATTTCAGGGAAAAAAGGCAGAAATTTTCCTTATTTTGGGGCAAAAAGCAGAAATTCCTAATATTTTGTGGCAAAAATGCAGAAATTCCCCTTATTTTGAGGTAAAAAGGCTGAAATTACCCTTATTTGGGGGCAAAAAGGCAGTAATTTCCCTTATTTTGGGGCAAAATTGAAGAAATTTCAGTTATTTCAGGGTAATAAGTAAGAAATTTTTTTTATTTTGGAAGAAAAAAGACAGAAATTCCCTTTGTTTTGGGGGAAAAAGACAGAAATTCCACTTATTTAGAGTCAAAAAGGCAGAAATTCCCCTTATTTTGAAGCAAAAATGAAGAAATTTCCCTTTTTTATGGCAAAAAGGTATGCATTCTTCTTATTTTCAGGCAAAAAGGCAGAAATTCCCTGTATTTTGAGCAACATTGCAGAAATTCCCCTAATTGTGGGGCAAAAAGGCAGAAATTCCCTATATGTTGGGGCAAAAAGACAGACATTCTTCTTATTTTGGGGCAAAACTGAGAAATTCCACTTATTTTGGGGCAAAATTCCAGAAATTTCCCATATTTTGGGGCCAAATTGCAGAAATTTCACTTATTTTGGGGCAAAATTTCAGAAATTTCACTTATTTCAGGGAAAAAAAGCAGAAATTTTTTTATTTTGGGGCAAAAAGGCAGAAATTTCCCATATTTTGAAGCAAAAATGCAGAAATTCCCCTTATTTTGAGGTAAAAAGGCTGAAATTACCCTTATTTGGGGGCAAAAAGGCAGTAATTTCCCTTATTTTGGTGCAAAATTGAAGAAATTTCAGTTATTTCAGGGTAATAAGTAAGAAATTTTTTTTATTTTGGAAGAAAAAAGACAGAAATTCCCTTTGTTTTGGGGGAAAAAGACAGAAATTCCACTTATTTAGAGTCAAAAAGGCAGAAATTCCCCTTATTTTGAAGCAAAAATGAAGAAATTTCCCTTTTTTATGGCAAAAAGGTATGCATTCTTCTTATTTTCAGGCAAAAAGGCAGAAATTCCCTGTATTTTGAGCAACATTGCAGAAATTCCCCTAATTGAGGGGCAAAAAGGATGAAATTCCCTATATGTTGGGGCAAAAAGACAGACATTCTTCTTATTTTGGGGCAAAACTGAGTAATTCCACTTATTTTGGGGCAAAATTCCAGAAATTTCCCATATTTGGGGCCAAATTGCAGAAATTTCACTTATTTTGGGGCAAAATTTCAGAAATTTCACTTATTTAAGGGAAAAAAAGCAGAAATTTTTTTATTTTGGGGCAAAAAGGCAGAAATTTCCCATATTTTGAAGCAAAAATGCAGAAATTCCCCTTATTTTGAGGTAAAAAGGCTGAAATTCCCCTTATTTGGGGGCAAAAAGGCAGAAATTTCCTTTATTTTGAGGGAAAATTGCAGAAATTTCACTTATTTCAGGGTAATAAGTCAGAAATTTTCCTTATTTTGGGGCAAAAAAGACAGAAATTCCCTTTGTTTTGGGGGAAAAAGACAGAAATTCCACTTATTTAGAGGCAAATGCAGAAATTCCCCTTATTTTGGAGCAAAAATTAAGAAATTTCCCTTTTTTATGGCAAAAAGGTATGCATTCTTCTTATTTTCGGGCAAAAAGGCAGAAATTCCCCGTATTTTGGAGCAAAATTGCAGAAATTCCCCTAATTGTCGGGCAAAAAGGTAAAAATTTTCTATATGTTGGGGCAAAAAGACAGAAATTCTCCTTATTTTGGGGCGAAACTCAGAAATTCCACTTATTTGGGGCAAAATTCCAGAAATTTACCTTATTTTAGAACAAAATTGCAGAAATTTCACTAATTTTGGGGCAAAATTGCAGAAATTTCACTTATTTCAGGGAAAAAAGGCAGAAATTTTCCTTATTTTGGGGCAAAAAGCAGAAATTCCTAATATTTTGTGGCAAAAATGCAGAAATTCCCCTTATTTTGAGGTAAAAAGGCTGAAATTACCCTTATTTGGGGGCAAAAAGGCAGTAATTTCCCTTATTTTGGGGCAAAATTGAAGAAATTTCAGTTATTTCAGGGTAATAAGTAAGAAATTTTTTTTATTTTGGAAGAAAAAAGACAGAAATTCCCTTTGTTTTGGGGGAAAAAGACAGAAATTCCACTTATTTAGAGTCAAAAAGGCAGAAATTCCCCTTATTTTGAAGCAAAAATGAAGAAATTTCCCTTTTTTATGGCAAAAAGGTATGCATTCTTCTTATTTTCAGGCAAAAAGGCAGAAATTCCCTGTATTTTGAGCAACATTGCAGAAATTCCCCTAATTGTGGGGCAAAAAGGCAGAAATTCCCTATATGTTGGGGCAAAAAGACAGACATTCTTCTTATTTTGGGGCAAAACTGAGAAATTCCACTTATTTTGGGGCAAAATTCCAGAAATTTCCCATATTTTGGGGCCAAATTGCAGAAATTTCACTTATTTTGGGGCAAAATTTCAGAAATTTCACTTATTTCAGGGAAAAAAAGCAGAAATTTTTTTATTTTGGGGCAAAAAGGCAGAAATTTCCCATATTTTGAAGCAAAAATGCAGAAATTCCCCTTATTTTGAGGTAAAAAGGCTGAAATTCCCCTTATTTGGGGGCAAAAAGGCAGAAATTTCCTTTATTTTGAGGCAAAATTGCAGAAATTTCACTTATTTCAGGGTAATAAGTCAGAAATTTTCCTTATTTTGGGGCAAAGAAGACAGAAATTCCCTTTGTTTTGGGGGAAAAAGACAGAAATTCCACTTATTTAGAGGCAAATGCAGAAATTCCCCTTATTTTGGAGCAAAAATTAAGAAATTTCCCTTTTTTATGGCAAAAAGGTATGCATTCTTCTTATTTTCGGATAAAAAGGCAGAAATTCCCCGTATTTTGGAGCAAAATTGCAGAAATTCCGCTAATTGTGGGGCAAAAAGGCAGAAATTCCCTATATGTTCGGGCAAAAGGACAGAAATTCTCCTTATTTTGTGGCAAAACTCAGAAATACCACTAATTTTGAGGCAAAATTCCAGAAATTTCCCTTATTTTGTGGAAAAATTGCAGAAATTTCACTTATTTTGGGCAAAATTGCAGAAATTTCACTTATTTCAGAAAAAAAGCAGAATTTTTTTTATTTTGGGGCAAAAAGGCAGAAATTTCTTTAATTTTGGTACAAAATTGAAGAAATTTTTCTTATTTTGGGGCAAAAACGCAGAAATTTCCCATATTTTGGGGCAAAACTGCAGAAATTTCCCTTTTTTTGACGTAAAAAGGCTGAAATTCCCCTTATTTGGGGGCAAAAAGGGAGAAATTTTTCTTATATTGAGGCAAAATTGCAGCAATTTCACTTATTTCAGGGTAATAAGTCAGAAATTTTCCTTATCTTGGGGCAAAAAATACAGAAATTCCCTTTGTTTTGGGGGAAAAAGACAGAAATTCCACTTATTTTGGGGCAAAATTCCAGAAATTTCACTTGTTTTGGGGCAAAAATGTAGAAATTTCACTTATTTTGGGGCAAAATTTCAGAAATTTCACTTTTTTCAGAAAAAAAAGTAGAAATTATTCTATTTGGAAGCAAAAAGGCAGAAATTTCTTATATTTTGGTACAAAATTGCAGAAATTTTTCTTATTTTGGGGCAAAAAGGCAGAAATTTCCCATATTTTAGGGCAAAAATGCCGAAATTCTCCTTATTTTGAGGTAAAAAGGCTAAAATTCCCCTTATTTGGGGGCAAAAAGGCAGAAATTTCACTTATTTTGGCCAAACTTGCGGAAATTTCACTTATTTCAGGGAAAAAAAGGCAGAAATTTTCCTTATTTTGGGGCAAAAAGGCAGAAATTCCTAATATTTTGTGGCAAAAATGCAGAAATTCCCTTTATTTTGAGGTAAAAAGGGTGAAATTCCCCTTATTTGGGGGTAAAAATGCCGAAATTTCGCTTTTTATGGGGCAAAATTGCAGAAATTTCACTTATTTCAGGGTAATAAGTAAGAAATTTTCCATATTTTGGGGCAAAAAAGACAGAAATTCCCTTTGTTTTGGGGGAAAAAGACAGAAATACCACTTATTTAGAGGCAAAAATGCAGAATTTTTTTTTATTTTGGAGCAAAAATGAAGAAATTTCCCTTTTTTATGGCAAAAAGGTATGCATTCTTCTTATTTTCGGGCAAAAAGGCAGAAATTCCCCGTATTTTGGAGCAAAATTGCAGAAATTCCCCTAATTGTCGGGCAAAAAGGTAAAAATTCCCTATATGTCGGGGCAAAAAGACAGAAATTCTCCTTATTTTGGGGCGAAACTCAGAAATTCCACTTATTTGGGGCAAAATTCCAGAAATTTACCTTATTTTAGAACAAAATTGCAGAAATTTCACTTATTTTGGGGCAAAATTGCAGAAATTTCACTTATTTCAGGGAAAAAAGGCAGAAATTTTCCTTATTTTGGGGCAAAAAGCAGAGATTCCTAATATTTTGTGGCAAAAATGCAGAAATTCCCCTTATTTTGAGGTAAAAAGGCTGAAATTACCCTTATTTGGGGGCAAAAAGGCAGTAATTTCCCTTATTTTGGGGCAAAATTGAAGAAATTTCAGTTATTTCAGGGTAATAAGTAAGAATTTTTTTTATTTTGGAAGAAAAAAGACAGAAATTCCCTTTGTTTTGGGGAAAAAGACAGAAATTCCACTTATTTAGAGTCAAAAAGGCAGAAATTCCCCTTATTTTGAAGCAAAAATGAAGAAATTTCCCTTTTTTATGGCAAAAAGGTATGCATTCTTCTTATTTTCAGGCAAAAAGGCAGAAATTCCCTGTATTTTGAGCAACATTGCAGAAATTCCTCTAATTGTGGGGCAAAAAGGCAGAAATTCCCTATATGTTGGGGCAAAAAGACAGACATTCTTCTTATTTTGGGGCAAAACTGAGAAATTCCACTTATTTTGGGGCAAAATTCCAGAAATTTCCCATATTTTGAGGCCAAATTGCAGAAATTTCACTTATTTTGGGGCAAAATTTCAGAAATTTCACTTATTTCAGGGAAAAAAAGCAGAAATTTTTTTATTTTGGGGCAAAAAGGCAGAAATTTCCCATATTTTGAAGCAAAAATGCAGAAATTCCCCTTATTTTGAGGTAAAAAGGCTGAAATTCCCCTTATTTGGGGGCAAAAAGGCAGAAATTTCCTTTATTTTGAGGCAAAATTGCAGAAATTTCACTTATTTCAGGGTAATAAGTCAGAAATTTTCCTTATTTTGGGGCAAAAAAGACAGAAATTCCCTTTGTTTTGGGGGAAAAAGACAGAAATTCCACTTATTTAGAGGCAAATGCAGAAATTCCCCTTATTTTGGAGCAAAAATTAAGAAATTTCCCTTTTTTATGGCAAAAAGGTATGCATTCTTCTTATTTTCGGATAAAAAGGCAGAAATTCCCTGTATTTTGGAGCAAAATTGCAGAAATTCCGCTAATTGTGGGGCAAAAAGGCAGAAATTCCCTATATGTTGGGGCAAAAGGACAGAAATTCTCCTTATTTTGTGGCAAAACTCAGAAATACCACTTATTTTGAGGCAAAATTCCAGAAATTTCCCTTATTTTGTGGAAAAATTGCAGAAATTTCACTTATTTTGGGCAAAATTGCAGAAATTTCACTTATTTCAGAAAAAAAGCAGAATTTTTTTTATTTTGGGGCAAAAAGGCAGAAATTTCTTTTATTTTGGTACAAAATTGAAGAAATTTTTCTTATTTTGGGGCAAAAACGCAGAAATTTCCCATATTTTTGGGCAAAACTGCAGAAATTTCCCTTTTTTTGACGTAAAAAGGCTGAAATTCCCCTTATTTGGGGGCAAAAAGGAAGAAATTTTTCTTATTTTGAGGCAAAATTGCAGCAATTTCACTTATTTCAGGGTAATAAGTCAGAAATTTTCCTTATCTTGGTGCAAAAAATACAGAAATTCCCTTTGTTTTAGGGGAAAAAGACAGAAATTCCACTTATTTTGGGGCAAAATTCCAGAAATTTCACTTATTTTGGAGCAAAATTGTAGAAATTTCACTTATTTTGGGGCAAAATTTCAGAAATTTCACTTTTTTCAGAAAAAAAAGTAGAAATTTTTCTATTTGGAAGCAAAAAGGCAGAAATTTCTTTTATTTTGGTACAAAATTGCAGAAATTTTTCTTATTTTGGGGCAAAAAGGCAGAAATTTCCCATATTTTATGGCAAAAATGCAGAAATTCCCCTTATTTTGAGGTAAAAAGGCTAAAATTCCCCTTATTTGGGGGCAAAAAGGCAGAAATTTCACTTATTTTGGGCCAAACTTGCGGAAATTTCACTTATTTCAGGGAAAAAAAGGCAGAAATTTTCCTTAATTAGGGGCAAAAAGGCAGAAATTCCTAATATTTTGTGGCAAAAATGCAGAAATTCCCTTTATTTTGAGGTAAAAAGGGTGAAATTCCCCTTATTTGGGGGTAAAAATGCTGAAATTTCGCTTATTTTGGGGCAAAATTGCAGAAATTTCACTTATTTCAGGGTAATAAGTAAGAAATTTTTCATATTTTGGGGCAAAAAAGACCGAAATTCCCTTTGTTTTGGGGGAAAAAGACAGAAATACCACTTATTTAGAGGCAAAAAAGCAGAAATTTTCCTTATTTTGGAGCAAAAATGAAGAAATTTCCCTTTTTTATGGCAAAAAGGTATGCATTCTTCTTATTTTCGGGCAAAAAGGCAGAAATTCCCCGTATTTTGGAGCAAAATTGCAGAAATTCCCTTAATTGTCGGGCAAAAAGGTAAAAATTTTCTATATGTTGGGGCAAAAAGACAGAAATTCTCCTTATTTTGGGGCGAAACTCAGAAATTCCACTTATTTTGGGCAAAATTCCAGAAATTTACCTTATTTTAGAACAAAATTGCAGAAATTTCACTTATGTTGGGGCAAAATTGCAGAAATTTCACTTATTTCAGGGAAAAAAGGCAGAAATTTTCCTTATTTTGGGGCAAAAAGCAGAAATTCCTAATATTTTGTGGCAAAAATGCAGAAATTCCCCTTATTTTGAGGTAAAAAGGCTGAAATTACCCTTATTTGGGGGCAAAAAGGCAGTAATTTCCCTTATTTTGGGGCAAAATTGAAGAAATTTCAGTTATTTCAGGGTAATAAGTAAGAAATTTTTTTTATTTTGGAAGAAAAAAGACAGAAATTCCCTTTGTTTTGGGGGAAAAAGACAGAAATTCCACTTATTTAGAGTCAAAAAGGCAGAAATTCCCCTTATTTTGAAGCAAAAATGAAGAAATTTCCCTTTTTTATGGCAAAAAGGTATGCATTCTTCTTATTTTCAGGCAAAAAGGCAGAAATTCCCTGTATTTTGAGCAACATTGCAGAAATTCCCCTAATTGTGGGGCAAAAAGGCAGAAATTCCCTATATGTTGGGGCAAAAAGACAGACATTCTTCTTATTTTGGGGCAAAACTGAGAAATTCCACTTATTTTGGGGCAAAATTCCAGAAATTTCCCATATTTTGGGGCCAAATTGCAGAAATTTCACTTATTTTGGGGCAAAATTTCAGAAATTTCACTTATTTCAGGGAAAAAAAGCAGAAATTTTTTTATTTTGGGGCAAAAAGGCAGAAATTTCCCATATTTTGAAGCAAAAATGCAGAAATTCCCCTTATTTTGAGGTAAAAACGCTGAAATTCCCCTTATTTGGGGGCAAAAAGGCAGAAATTTCCTTTATTTTGAGGCAAAATTGCAGAAATTTCACTTATTTCAGGGTAATAAGTCAGAAATTTTCCTTATTTTGGGGCAAAGAAGACAGAAATTCCCTTTGTTTTGGGGGAAAAAGACAGAAATTCCACTTATTTAGAGGCAAATGCCTAAATTCCCCTTATTTTGGAGCAAAAATTAAGAAATTTCCCTTTTTTATGGCAAAAAGGTATGCATTCTTCTTATTTTCGGATAAAAAGGCAGAAATTCCCCGTATTTTGGAGCAAAATTGCAGAAATTCCGCTAATTGTGGGGCAAAAAGGCAGAAATTCCCTATATGTTGGGGCAAAAGGACAGAAATTCTCCTTATTTTGTGGCAAAACTCAGAAATACCACTTATTTTGAGGCAAAATTCCAGAAATTTCCCTTATTTTGTGGAAATATTGCAGAAATTTCACTTATTTTGGGCAAAATTGCAGAAATTTCACTTATTTCAGAAAAAAAGCAGAATTTTTTTTATTTTGGGGCAAAAAGGCAGAAATTTCTTTTATTTTGGTACAAAATTGAAGAAATTTTTCTTATTTTGGGGCAAAAACGCAGAAATTTCCCATATTTTGGGGCAAAACTGCAGAAATTTCCCTTTTTTTGACGTAAAAAGGCTGAAATTCCCCTTATTTGGGGGCAAAAAGGGAGAAATTTTTCTTATATTGAGGCAAAATTGCAGCAATTTCACTTATTTCAGGGTAATAAGTCAGAAATTTTCCTTATCTTGGGGCAAAAAATACAGAAATTCCCTTTGTTTTGGGGGAAAAAGACAGAAATTCCACTTATTTTGGGTCAAAATTCCAGAAATTTCACTTGTTTTGGGGCAAAAATGTAGAAATTTCACTTATTTTGGGGCAAAATTTCAGAAATTTCACTTTTTTCAGATAAAAAAGTAGAAATTTTTCTATTTGGAAGCAAAAAGGCAGAAATTTCTTTTATTTTGGTACAAAATTGCAGAAATTTTTCTTATTTTGGGGCAAAAAGGCAGAAATTTCCCATATTTTAGGGCAAAAATGCCGAAATTCTCCTTATTTTGGGGTAAAAAGGCTAAAATTCCCCTTATTTGGGGGCAAAAAGGCAGAAATTTCACTTATTTTGGCCAAACTTGCGGAAATTTCACTTATTTCAGTGAAAAAAAAGGCAGAAATTTTCCTTAATTTGGGGCAAAAAGGCAGAAATTCCTAATATTTTGGGGCAAAAATGCAGAAATTCCCTTTATTTTGAGGTAAAAAGGGTGAAATTCCCCTTATTTGGGGGTAAAAATGCCGAAATTTCGCTTTTTATGGGGCAAAATTGCAGAAATTTCACTTATTTCAGGGTAATAAGTAAGAAATTTTCCATATTTTGGGGCAAAAAAGACAGAAATTCCCTTTGTTTTGGGGGAAAAAGACAGAAATACCACTTATTTAGAGGCAAAAATGCAGAAATTTTTTTTATTTTGGAGCAAAAATGAAGAAATTTCCCTTTTTTATGGCAAAAAGGTATGCATTCTTCTTATTTTCGGGCAAAAAGGCAGAAATTCCCCGTATTTTGGAGCAAAATTGCAGAAATTCCCCTAATTGTCGGGCAAAAAGGTAAAAATTCCCTATATGTCGGGGCAAAAAGACAGAAATTCTCCTTATTTTGGGGCGAAACTCAGAAATTCCACTTATTTGGGGCAAAATTCCAGAAATTTACCTTATTTTAGAACAAAATTGCAGAAATTTCACTTATTTTGGGGCAAAATTGCAGAAATTTCACTTATTTCAGGGAAAAAAGGCAGAAATTTTCCTTATTTTGGGGCAAAAAGCAGAGATTCCTAATATTTTGTGGCAAAAATGCAGAAATTCCCCTTATTTTGAGGTAAAAAGGCTGAAATTACCCTTATTTGGGGGCAAAAAGGCAGTAATTTCCCTTATTTTGGGGCAAAATTGAAGAAATTTCAGTTATTTCAGGGTAATAAGTAAGAATTTTTTTTATTTTGGAAGAAAAAAGACAGAAATTCCCTTTGTTTTGGGGAAAAAGACAGAAATTCCACTTATTTAGAGTCAAAAAGGCAGAAATTCCCCTTATTTTGAAGCAAAAATGAAGAAATTTCCCTTTTTTATGGCAAAAAGGTATGCATTCTTCTTATTTTCAGGCAAAAAGGCAGAAATTCCCTGTATTTTGAGCAACATTGCAGAAATTCCTCTAATTGTGGGGCAAAAAGGCAGAAATTCCCTATATGTTGGGGCAAAAAGACAGACATTCTTCTTATTTTGGGGCAAAACTGAGAAATTCCACTTATTTTGGGGCAAAATTCCAGAAATTTCCCATATTTTGGGGCCAAATTGCAGAAATTTCACTTATTTTGGGGCAAAATTTCAGAAATTTCACTTATTTCAGGGAAAAAAAGCAGAAATTTTTTTATTTTGGGGCAAAAAGGCAGAAATTTCCCATATTTTGAAGCAAAAATGCAGAAATTCCCCTTATTTTGAGGTAAAAAGGCAGAAATTCCCCTTATTTGGGGGCAAAAAGGCAGAAATTTCCTTTATTTTGAGGCAAAATTGCAGACATTTCACTTATTTCAGGGTAATAAGTCAGAAATTTTCCTTATTTTGGGGCAAAGAAGACAGAAATTCCCTTTGTTTTGGGGGAAAAAGACAGAAATTCCACTTATTTAGAGGCAAATGCAGAAATTCCCCTTATTTTGGAGCAAAAATTAAGAAATTTCCCTTTTTTATGGCAAAAAGGTATGCATTCTTCTTATTTTCGGGCAAAAAGGCAGAAATTCCCCGTATTTTGGAGCAAAATTGCAGAAATTCCCCTAATTGTCGGGCAAAAAGGTAAAAATTTTCTATATGTTGGGGCAAAAAGACAGAAATTCTCCTTATTTTGGGGCGAAACTCAGAAATTCCACTTATTTGGGGCAAAATTCCAGAAATTTACCTTATTTTAGAACAAAATTGCAGAAATTTCACTAATTTTGGGGCAAAATTGCAGAAATTTCACTTATTTCAGGGAAAAAAGGCAGAAATTTTCCTTATTTTGGGGCAAAAAGCAGAAATTCCTAATATTTTGTGGCAAAAATGCAGAAATTCCCCTTATTTTGAGGTAAAAAGGCTGAAATTACCCTTATTTGGGGGCAAAAAGGCAGTAATTTCCCTTATTTTGGGGCAAAATTGAAGAAATTTCAGTTATTTCAGGGTAATAAGTAAGAAATTTTTTTTATTTTGGAAGAAAAAAGACAGAAATTCCCTTTGTTTTGGGGGAAAAAGACAGAAATTCCACTTATTTAGAGTCAAAAAGGCAGAAATTCCCCTTATTTTGAAGCAAAAATGAAGAAATTTCCCTTTTTTATGGCAAAAAGGTATGCATTCTTCTTATTTTCAGGCAAAAAGGCAGAAATTCCCTGTATTTTGAGCAACATTGCAGAAATTCCCCTAATTGTGGGGCAAAAAGGCAGAAATTCCCTATATGTTGGGGCAAAAAGACAGACATTCTTCTTATTTTGGGGCAAAACTGAGAAATTCCACTTATTTTGGGGCAAAATTCCAGAAATTTCCCATATTTTGGGGCCAAATTGCAGAAATTTCACTTATTTTGGGGCAAAATTTCAGAAATTTCACTTATTTCAGGGAAAAAAAGCAGAAATTTTTTTATTTTGGGGCAAAAAGGCAGAAATTTCCCATATTTTGAAGCAAAAATGCAGAAATTCCCCTTATTTTGAGGTAAAAAGGCTGAAATTCCCCTTATTTGGGGGCAAAAAGGCAGAAATTTCCTTTATTTTGAGGCAAAATTGCAGAAATTTCACTTATTTCAGGGTAATAAGTCAGAAATTTTCCTTATTTTGGGGCAAAGAAGACAGAAATTCCCTTTGTTTTGGGGGAAAAAGACAGAAATTCCACTTATTTAGAGGCAAATGCAGAAATTCCCCTTATTTTGGAGCAAAAATTAAGAAATTTCCCTTTTTTATGGCAAAAAGGTATGCATTCTTCTTATTTTCGGATAAAAAGGCAGAAATTCCCCGTATTTTGGAGCAAAATTGCAGAAATTCCGCTAATTGTGGGGCAAAAAGGCAGAAATTCCCTATATGTTGGGGCAAAAGGACAGAAATTCTCCTTATTTTGTGGCAAAACTCAGAAATACCACTAATTTTGAGGCAAAATTTCAGAAATTTCCCTTATTTTGTGGAAAAATTGCAGAAATTTCACTTATTTTGGGCAAAATTGCAGAAATTTCACTTATTTCAGAAAAAAAGCAGAATTTTTTTTATTTTGGGGCAAAAAGGCAGAAATTTCTTTAATTTTGGTACAAAATTGAAGAAATTTTTCTTATTTTGGGGCAAAAACGCAGAAATTTCCCATATTTTGGGGCAAAACTGCAGAAATTTCTCTTTTTTTGACGTAAAAAGGCTGAAATTCCCCTTATTTGGGGGCAAAAAGGGAGAAATTTTTCTTATATTGAGGCAAAATTGCAGCAATTTCACTTATTTCAGGGTAATAAGTCAGAAATTTTCCTTATCTTGGGGCAAAAAATACAGAAATTCCCTTTGTTTTGGGGGAAAAAGACAGAAATTCCACTTATTTTGGGGCAAAATTCCAGAAATTTCACTTGTTTTGGGGCAAAATTGTAGAAATTTCACTTATTTTGGGGCAAAATTTCAGAAATTTCACTTTTTTCAGAAAAAAAAGTAGAAATTATTCTATTTGGAAGCAAAAAGGCAGAAATTTCTTATATTTTGGTACAAAATTGCAGAAATTTTTCTTATTTTGGGGCAAAAAGGCAGAAATTTCCCATATTTTAGGGCAAAAATGCCGAAATTCTCCTTATTTTGAGGTAAAAAGGCTAAAATTCCCCTTATTTGGGGGCAAAAAGGCAGAAATTTCACTTATTTTGGCCAAACTTGCGGAAATTTCACTTATTTCAGGGAAAAAAAGGCAGAAATTTTCCTTATTTTGGGGCAAAAAGGCAGAAATTCCTAATATTTTGTGGCAAAAATGCAGAAATTCCCTTTATTTTGAGGTAAAAAGGGTGAAATTCCCCTTATTTGGGGGTAAAAATGCCGAAATTTCGCTTTTTATGGGGCAAAATTGCAGAAATTTCACTTATTTCAGGGTAATAAGTAAGAAATTTTCCATATTTTGGGGCAAAAAAGACAGAAATTCCCTTTGTTTTGGGGGAAAAAGACAGAAATACCACTTATTTAGAGGCAAAAATGCAGAATTTTTTTTTATTTTGGAGCAAAAATGAAGAAATTTCCCTTTTTTATGGCAAAAAGGTATGCATTCTTCTTATTTTCGGGCAAAAAGGCAGAAATTCCCCGTATTTTGGAGCAAAATTGCAGAAATTCCCCTAATTGTCGGGCAAAAAGGTAAAAATTCCCTATATGTCGGGGCAAAAAGACAGAAATTCTCCTTATTTTGGGGCGAAACTCAGAAATTCCACTTATTTGGGGCAAAATTCCAGAAATTTACCTTATTTTAGAACAAAATTGCAGAAATTTCACTTATTTTGGGGCAAAATTGCAGAAATTTCACTTATTTCAGGGAAAAAAGGCAGAAATTTTCCTTATTTTGGGGCAAAAAGCAGAGATTCCTAATATTTTGTGGCAAAAATGCAGAAATTCCCCTTATTTTGAGGTAAAAAGGCTGAAATTACCCTTATTTGGGGGCAAAAAGGCAGTAATTTCCCTTATTTTGGGGCAAAATTGAAGAAATTTCAGTTATTTCAGGGTAATAAGTAAGAATTTTTTTTATTTTGGAAGAAAAAAGACAAAAATTCCCTTTGTTTTGGGGAAAAAGACAGAAATTCCACTTATTTAGAGTCAAAAAGGCAGAAATTCCCCTTATTTTGAAGCAAAAATGAAGAAATTTCCCTTTTTTATGGCAAAAAGGTATGAATTCTTCTTATTTTCAGGCAAAAAGGCAGAAATTCCCTGTATTTTGAGCAACATTGCAGAAATTCCTCTAATTGTGGGGCAAAAAGGCAGAAATTCCCTATATGTTGGGGCAAAAAGACAGACATTCTTCTTATTTTGGGGCAAAACTGAGAAATTCCACTTATTTTGGGGCAAAATTCCAGAAATTTCCCATATTTTGGGGCCAAATTGCAGAAATTTCACTTATTTTGGGGCAAAATTTCAGAAATTTCACTTATTTCAGGGAAAAAAAGCAGAAATTTTTTTATTTTGGGGCAAAAAGGCAGAAATTTCCCATATTTTGAAGCAAAAATGCAGAAATTCCCCTTATTTTGAGGTAAAAAGGCTGAAATTCCCCTTATTTGGGGGCAAAAAGGCAGAAATTTCCTTTATTTTGAGGCAAAATTGCAGAAATTTCACTTATTTCAGGGTAATAAGTCAGAAATTTTCCTTATTTTGGGGCAAAGAAGACAGAAATTCCCTTTGTTTTGGGGGAAAAAGACAGAAATTCCACTTATTTAGAGGCAAATGCAGAAATTCCCCTTATTTTGGAGCAAAAATTAAGAAATTTCCCTTTTTTATGGCAAAAAGGTATGCATTCTTCTTATTTTCGGATAAAAAGGCAGAAATTCCCTGTATTTTGGAGCAAAATTGCAGAAATTCCGCTAATTGTGGGGCAAAAAGGCAGAAATTCCCTATATGTTGGGGCAAAAGGACAGAAATTCTCCTTATTTTGTGGCAAAACTCAGAAATACCACTTATTTTGAGGCAAAATTCCAGAAATTTCCCTTATTTTGTGGAAAAATTGCAGAAATTTCACTTATTTTGGGCAAAATTGCAGAAATTTCACTTATTTCAGAAAAAAAGCAGAATTTTTTTATTTTGGGGCAAAAAGGCAGAAATTTCTTTTATTTTGGTACAAAATTGAAGAAATTTTTCTTATTTTGGGGCAAAAACGCAGAAATTTCCCATATATTTGGGCAAAACTGCAGAAATTTCCCTTTTTTTGACGTAAAAAGGCTGAAATTCCCCTTATTTGGGGGCAAAAAGGAAGAAATTTTTCTTATTTTGAGGCAAAATTGCAGCAATTTCACTAATTTCAGGGTAATAAGTCAGAAATTTTCCTTATCTTGGTGCAAAAAATACAGAAATTCCCTTTGTTTTAGGGGAAAAAGACAGAAATTCCACTTATTTTGGGGCAAAATTCCAGAAATTTCACTTATTTTGGGGCAAAATTGTAGAAATTTCACTTATTTTGGGGCAAAATTTCAGAAATTTCACTTTTTTCAGAAAAAAAAGTAGAAATTTTTCTATTTGGAAGCAAAAAGGCAGAAATTTCTTTTATTTTGGTACAAAATTGCAGAAATTTTTCTTATTTTGGGGCAAAAAGGCAGAAATTTCCCATATTTTAGGGCAAAAATGCAGAAATTCTCCTTATTTTGAGGTAAAAAGGCTAAAATTCCCCTTATTTGGGGGCAAAAAGGCAGAAATTTCACTTATTTTGGCCAAACTTGCGGAAATTTCACTTATTTCAGGGAAAAAAAGGCAGAAATTTTCCTTATTTTGGGGCAAAAAGGCAGAAATTCCTAATATTTTGTGGCAAAAATGCAGAAATTCTCTTTATTTTGAGGTAAAAAGGGTGAAATTCCCCTTATTTGGGGGTAAAAATGCCGAAATTTCGCTTATTTTGGGGCAAAATTGCAGAAATTTCACTTATTTCAGGGTAATAAGTAAGAAATTTTCCATATTTTGGGGCAAAAAAGACAGAAATTCCCTTTGTTTTGGGGGAAAAAGACAGAAATACCACTTATTTAGAGGCAAAAAAAGCAGAAATTTTTTTTATTTTTGAGCAAAAATGAAGAAATTTCCCTTTTTTATGGCAAAAAGGTATGCATTCTTCTTATTTTCGGGCAAAAAGGCAGAAATTCCCCGTATTTTGGAGCAAAATTGCAGAAATTCCCCTAATTTTCGGGCAAAAAGGTAGAAATTCTCTATATGTTGGGGCAAAAATACAGAAATTCTCCTTATTTTGGGGCGAAACTCAGAAATTCCACTTATTTGGGGAAAAATTCCAGAAATTTACCTTATTTTAGAACAAAATTGCAGAAATTTCACTTATTTTGGGGCAAAATTGCAGAAATTTCACTTATTTCAGGGAAAAAAGGCAGAAATTTTCCTTATTTTGGGGCAAAAAGCAGAAATTCCTAATATTTTGTGGCAAAAATGCAGAAATTCCCCTTATTTTGAGGTAAAAAGGCTGAAATTACCCTTATTTGGGGGCAAAAAGGCAGTAATTTCCCTTATTTTGGGGCAAAATTGAAGAAATTTCAGTTATTTCAGGGTAATAAGTAAGAAATTTTTTTTATTTTGGAAGAAAAAAGACAGAAATTCCCTTTGTTTTGGGGGAAAAAGACAGAAATTCCACTTATTTAGAGTCAAAAAGGCAGAAATTCCCCTTATTTTGAAGCAAAAATGAAGAAATTTCCCTTTTTTATGGCAAAAAGGTATGCATTCTTCTTATTTTCAGACAAAAAGGCAGAAATTCCCTGTATTTTGAGCAACATTGCAGAAATTCCCCTAATTGTGGGGCATAAAGGCAGAAATTCCCTATATGTTAGGGCAAAAAGACAGACATTCTTCTTATTTTGGGGCAAAACTGAGAAATTCCACTTATTTTGGGGCAAAATTCCAGAAATTTCCCATATTTTGGGGCCAAATTGCAGAAATTTCACTTATTTTGGGGCAAAATTTCAGAAATTTCACTTATTTCAGGGAAAAAAAGCAGAAATTTTTTTATTTTGGGGCAAAAAGGCAGAAATTTCCCATATTTTGAAGCAAAAATGCAGAAATTCCCCTTATTTTGAGGTAAAAAGGCTGAAATTCCCCTTATTTGGGGGCAAAAAGGCAGAAATTTCCTTTATTTTGAGGCAAAATTGCAGAAATTTCACTTATTTCAGGGTAATAAGTCAGAAATTTTCCTTATTTTGGGGCAAAAAAGACAGAAATTCCCTTTGTTTTGGGGGAAAAAGACAGAAATTCCACTTATTTAGAGGCAAATGCAGAAATTCCCCTTATTTTGGAGCAAAAATTAAGAAATTTCCCTTTTTTATGGCAAAAAGGTATGCATTCTTCTTATTTTCGGATAAAAAGGCAGAAATTCCCCGTATTTTGGAGCAAAATTGCAGAAATTCCGCTAATTGTGGGGCAAAAAGGCAGAAATTCCCTATATGTTGGGGCAAAAGGACAGAAATTCTCCTTATTTTGTGGCAAAACTCAGAAATACCACTTATTTTGAGGCAAAATTCCAGAAATTTCCCTTATTTTGTGGAAAAATTGCAGAAATTTCACTTATTTTGGGCAAAATTGCAGAAATTTCACTTATTTCAGAAAAAAAGCAGAATTTTTTTTATTTAGGGGCAAAAAGGCAGAAATTTCTTTTATTTTGGTACAAAATTGAAGAAATTTTTCTTATTTTGGGGCAAAAACGCAGAAATTTCTCATATTTTGGGGCAAAACTGCAGAAATTTTCCTTTTTTTGACGTAAAAAGGCTGAAATTCCCCTTATTTGGGGGCAAAAAGCGAGAAATTTTTCTTATTTTGAGGCAAAATTGCAGCAATTTCACTTATTTCAGGGTAATAAGTCAGAAATTTTCCTTATCTTGGTGCAAAAAATACAGAAATTCCCTTTGTTTTAGGGGAAAAAGACAGAAATTCCACTTATTTTGGGGCAAAATTCCAGAAATTTCACTTATTTTGGGGCAAAATTGTAGAAATTTCACTTATTTTGGGGCAAAATTTCAGAAATTTCACTTTTTTCAGAAAAAAAAAGTAGAAATTTTTCTATTTGGAAGCAAAAAGGCAGAAATTTCTTTTATTTTGGTACAAAATTGCAGAAATTTTTCTTATTTGGGGGCAAAAAGGCAGAAATTTCCCATATTTAGGGCAAAAATGCAGAAATTCTCCTTATTTTGAGGTAAAAAGGCTAAAATTCCCCTTATTTGGGGGCAAAAAGGCAGAAATTTCACTTATTTTGGCCAAACTTGCGGAAATTTCACTTATTTCAGGGAAAAAAAGGCAGAAATTTTCCTTATTTTGGGGCAAAAAGGCAGAAATTCCTAATATTTTGTGGCAAAAATGCAGAAATTCTCTTTATTTTGAGGTAAAAAGGGTGAAATTCCCCTTATTTGGGGGTAAAAATGCCGAAATTTTGCTTATTTTGGGGCAAATTTGCAGAAATTTCACTTATTTCAGGGTAATAAGTAAGAAATTTTCCATATTTTGGGGCAAAAAAGACAGAAATTCCCTTTGTTTTGGGGGAAAAAGACAGAAATACCACTTATTTAGAGGCAAAAAAGCAGAAATTTTTTTTATTTTGGAGCAAAAATGAAGAAATTTCCCTTTTTTATGGCAAAAAGGTATGCATTCTTCTTATTTTCGGGCAAAAAGGCAGAAATTCCCCGTATTTTGGAGCAAAATTGCAGATATTCCCCTAATTTTCGGGCAAAAAGGTAGAAATTCCCTATATGTTGGGGCAAAAAGACAGAAATTCTCCTTATTTTGGGGCGAAACTCAGAAATTCCACTTATTTGGGGCAAAATTCCAGAAATTTACCTTATTTTAGAACAAAATTGCAGAAATTTCACTTATTTTGGGGCAAAATTGCAGAAATTTCACTTATTTCAGGGAAAAAAGGCAGAAATTTTCCTTATTTTGGGGCAAAAAGCAGAAATTCCTAATATTTTGTGGCAAAAATGCAGAAATTCCCCATATTTTGAGGTAAAAAGGCAGAAATTACCCTTATTTGGGGGCAAAAAGGCAGTAATTTCCCTTATTTTGGGGCAAAATTGAAGAAATTTCAGTTATTTCAGGGTAATAAGTAAGAATTTTTTTTATTTTGGAAGAAAAAAGACAGAAATTCCCTTTGTTTTGGGGGAAAAAGACAGAAATTCCACTTATTTAGAGTCAAAAAGGCAGAAATTCCCCTTATTTTGAAGCAAAAATGAAGAAATTTCCCCTTTTTATGGAAAAAGGTATGCATTCTTCTTATTTTCAGGCAAAAAGGCAGAAATTCCCTGTATTTTGAGCAACATTGCAGAAATTCCCCTAATTGTGGGGCAAAAATGCAGAAATTCCCTATATGTTGGGGCAAAAAGACAGACATTCTTCTTATTTTGGGGCAAAACTGAGAAATTCTACTTATTTTGAGGCAAAATTCCAGAAATTTCCCATATTTTGGGGCCAAATTGCAGAAATTTCACTTATTTTGGGGCAAAATTTCAGAAATTTCACTTATTTCAGGAAAAAAAAGCAGAAATTTTTTTATTTTGGGGCAAAAAGGCAGAAATTTCCCATATTTTGAAGCAAAAATGCAGAAATTCCCCTTATTTTGAGGTAAAAAGGCTGAAATTCCCCTTATTTGGGGGCAAAAAGGCAGAAATTTCCTTTATTTTGGGGCAAAATTGCAGAAATTTCACTTATTTCAGGGTAATAAGTCAGAAATTTTCCTTATTTTGGGGCAAAAAAGACAGAAATTCCCTTTTTTGGGGGTGGAAAAAGACAGAAATTCCACTTATTTAGAGGCAAATGCAGAAATTCCCCTTATTTTGGAGCAAAAATGAAGAAATTTCCCCTTTTTATGGCAAAAAGGTATGCATTCTTCTTATTTTCGGACAAAAAGGCAGAAATTCCCCGTATTTTGGAGCAAAATTGCAGAAATTCCCCTAATTGTGGGGCAAAAATGCAGAAATTCCCTATATGTTGGGGCAAAAGGACAGAAATTCTCCTTATTTTGTGGCAAAACTCAGAAATACCACTTATTTTGAGGCAAAATTCCAGAAATTTCCTTCATTTTGGGGCAAAATTGCTGAAATTTCACTTATTTTGGGCAAAATTGCAGAAATTTCAATTATTTCAGAAAAAAAGCAGAATTTTTTTATTTTGGGGGAAAAAGGCAGAAATTTCTTTTATTTTGGTACAAAATTGAAGAAATTTTTCTTATTTTGGGGCAAAAACGCAGAAAGTTCCCATATTTTGGGGCAAAAATGCAGAAATTTCCCTTTTTTTGACGTAAAAAGGCTGAAATTCCCCTTATTTGGGGGCAAAAAGTGAGAAATTTTTCTTATTTTGAGACAAAATACAGCAATTTCACTTATTTCAGGGTGATAAGTCAGAAATTTTCCTTATCTTGGGGCAAAAAATACAGAAATTCCCTTGGTTTGGGGGAAAAAGACAGAAATTCCACTTATTTAGAGGCAAAAAAGCAGAAATTCCCCTTATTTTGAAGCAAAAATGAAGATTTCCCTTTTTTGTGGCAAAAGGTATACATTCCCCTTATTTTCGGGCTAAAAAGCAAAAATTCCCCGTATGTTGTAGCAAAATTCTAGAAATTCCCCTAATTGTGGGGCAAAAAGGCAGAAATTCCCTATATGTTAGGGCAAAAAGACAGAAATTCTCCTTATTTTGGGGCAAAACTCAGAAATTCCACTTATTTTGGGGCAAAATTTCAGAGATGTCCCTTATTTTGGGGCAAAATTGAAGAAATTACACTTATTTCAGGTAATAAAGGCAGAAATTTTCCTTATTTTGGGGCAAAAAGGCAGTAATTCCTAATATTTTGTTGCAAAAATGCAGAAATTCTCCTTATTTTGAGGTAGAAGGGTGAAATTCCTCTTATTTGGGGGCAAAAGGGCAGAAATTTCCCTTATTTTGGGGAAAATTGCAGAAATTTCACTTATTTCAGGGTAATAAGTCAGAAAATTTCTTTATTTTGTTGCAAAAAAGACAGAAATTTTCTTTGTTTTGGGGGAAAAAGAAAGAAACTCCACATATTTAGAGGCAAAAAGCAGAAATTCCCCTTATTTTGGAGCAAAATTAACGAAATTTCCGTTTTTTATGGCAAAAAGGTATGCATTCTTCTTATTTTCTGGCAAAAAGGCAGAAATTCTCTGTATTTTGGAACAAAATTGCAGAAATTAACCTAATTGTGGGGCAAAAAGGCAGAAATTCCCTATATGTTGGGGCAAAAAGACAGAAATTCTCCTTATTTTGGGGCAAAACTCAGAAATTCCACATATTTTGTGGCAAAATTCCAGAAATTTCCCTTATTTTGGGGCATAATTGCAGAAATTGCACTTATTTTGGGACAAAATTGGAGAAATTTCACTTATTTCAGAGAAATAAGGCAGAAATTTTCCTTATTTTGGGGCAAAAAGGCAGAAATTTCCCATATTTTGGTACAAAATTGCAGAAATTTTTTCTTATTTTTGGCAAAAAGGCAAAAATTTCCCATATTTTGGGGAAAAAAATGCAGAAATTCCCCTTATTTTGAGGTAAAATGCTGAAATTCCCCTTATTTGGGGTTAAAAAACAGAAATTTCTCTAATTTTAGGGCAAAATTGCAGAAACTTCACTTATTTCAGGGTAATAAGTCAGAAATTTTCCTTATTTTGGGGCAAAAAAGACAGAAATTCCCTTTGTTTTGGGGGAAACTGACAGAAATTCCACTTATTTAGAGGCATAAAAGCAAAAATTCCCCTAATTTTAGACAAAAATGAAGAAAATTCCCTTTTTTATGGCAAAAAGGTATGCATTATTATTATTTTCGGACAAAAAAGGCAGAAATTCCCCGTATTTTTGAGCAAAATTGCCAAAATTCCCCTAATTGTGGCGCAAAAATGCAGTAATTCCCTATATGTTGGGGCAAAAAGACAGAAATTCTCCTTATTTTAGGGCAAAACTCAGAAATTTAAATTATTTTGGGGCAAAATTGCAGAAATTTCACTTATTTCAGAAAAAAAAAGCAGAAATTTTCTTATTTTGGGGCCATAAGGCAGAAATTTCTTTTATTTTGTTACAAATGCAGAATTTTTTTTATTTTGGGGCAAAAAGGCAGAAATTTCCCATATTTTGGGGTAAAAATGCAGAAATTTCTCTTATTTTGAGGTAAAAGGCTGAAATTCCCGTTATTTGGGTGCAAAAAGGCAGAAATTTCTCTTATTTTGGGGCAAAATTGCAGAAATTTCACTTATTTCAGGGTAATAAGTTAGAAATTTAACTTATTTTGTAGCCAAAAAACAGAAATAACCTTTGTTTTTGGGGGAAAAAGACAGAAATTCCACTTTTTTAGAGGCAAAAAAGCAGAAATTCCCCTTATTTTGGAGCAAAAATGAAGAAATTTCAGTTATTAAGGGCAAAAAGGTATGCATTCTTCTTATTTTTGGGCAAAAAGGCAGAAATTCCCCTTATTTTAGAGCAAAATTGCAGAAATTTCCCAAATTGTGGGGCAAAAATGCAGAAATTCCCAATATGTTGAGGCAAAAATACAGAAATTCCCTTTGTTTTGGGGAAAAAAGACAGAAATTCCACTTATTATGGGGCAAAATTCCAGAAATTTCACTTATTTTGGGGCAAAATTGTAGAAATTTCACTTATTTTGGGGCAAAATTTCAGAAATTTCACTTTTTTCAGAAAAAAAAGTAGAAATTTTTTTATTTGGAAGCAAAATGGCAGAAATTTTTTTTATTTTGGTACAAAATTGCAGAAATTTTTCTTAGTTTGGGGCAAAAAGGCAGAAATTTCCCATATTTTGGGGCAAAAATGCAGAAATTCCCCTTATTTTGAGGTAAAAAGGCTAAAATTCCCCTTATTTGGGGGCAAAAAGGCAGAAATTTCACTTATTTTGGGCCAAAATTGCAGAAATTTCACTTATTTCAGGGAAAAAAGGCAGAAATTTTCCTTATTTTGGGGCAAAAATTCAGAAATTCCTAATATTTTGTGTCAAAAATGCAGAAATTCCCTTTATTTTGAGGTAGAAACGGTGAAATTCCCCTTATTTGGGGGTAAAAAGGCCGAAATTTTCCTTATTTTGGGGCAAAATTGCAGAAATTTCACTTATTTCAGGGTAATAAGTAAGAAATTTTCCATATTTTGGGGCAAAAAAGACAGAAATTCCCTCTGTTTTTGGGGAAAAAAACAGAAATTACACTTATTTAGAGGCAAAAAAGCAGAAATTTTCCTTATTTTGGAGCAAAAATGAAGAAATTTCCCTTTTTTATGGCAAAAAGGTATGCATTCTTCTTATTTTCGGGCAAAAAGGCAGAAATTCCCCGAATTTTGGAGCAAAATTGCAGAAATTCCCCTAATTGTCGGGCAAAGGTAGAAATTCCCTATATGTTGGAGCAAAAAGACAGAAATTCTCCTTATTTTGGGGCAAAACTCAGAAATTCCATTTATTTGGGGCAAAATTCCAGAAATTTACCTTATTTTCGGGCAAAATTGCAGAAATTTCACTTCTTTTGGGGCAAAATTGCAAAAATTTCACTTATTTCAGTGAAAAAAGGTAGAAATTTTCCTTATTTTGGAGCAAAAAACAGAAATTCCTAATATTTTGTGGCAAAAATGCAGAAATTCCCCTTATTTTGAGGTAAAAAGGCTGAAATTCCCCTTATTTGGGGGCAAAAAGGCAGTAATTTCCCTTATTTTGGGGCAAAATTGCAGAAATTTCACTTATTTCAGGGTAATAAGTAAGAAATTTTCTTTATTTTGGAACAAAAAAGACAGAAATTCCCTTTGTTTTGGGGGAAAAAGACAGAAATTCCACTTATTTAGAGTCAAAAAGGCAGAAATTCCCCTTATTTTGGAGCAAAAATGAAGAAATTTCCTTTTTTTATGGCAAAAAGGTATGCATTTTTCTTATTTTCAGGCAAAAAGGCAGAAATTCCCCGTATTTTGAGCAACATTGCAGAAATTCCCCTAATTGTGTGGCAAAAAGGCAGAAATTCCCTATATGTTTGGGCAAAAAGACAGACATTCTTCTTATTTTGTAGCAAAACTATGAAATTCCACTTATTTGGGGGCAAAATTTCAGAAATTTCCATATTTTGGGGCCAAATTGCAGAAATTTCACTTATTTTGGGGCAAAATTTCAGAAATTTCACTTATTTCAAGGAAAAAAAGCAAAAATTTTCTTATTTTGGGGCAAAAAGGCAGAAATTTCCCATATTTTGAAGCAAAAATGCAGAAATTTTCCGTATTTTGAGGTAAAAAGGCTGAAATTCCCCTTATTTGGGGGCAAAAAGGCAGAAATTTCTCTTATTTTGAGGCAAAATTGCCGAAATTTCATTATTTCAGGGTAATAAATCAGAAATTTTCTTTATTTTGGGGCAAAAAATAAAGAAATTCCCTTTGTTTTGGGGGAAAAAACAGAAATTCGAATTATTTAGAGTAAGAAAGCATAAATTCTTCTTATTTTAGAGCAAAAATGAAAAAATTTCCTTTTTTATGGCAAAAAGGTATGCATTCTTCTTATTTTCAGACAAAAAGGCAGAAATTCCTCGTATTTTGGAGCAAAATTGCAGAAATTCCCCTTATTGTGGGGCAAAAAGGCAGAAATTTATTATATGTTGGGCCAAAAAAACAGAAATTCTCCTTATTTTATGGCAAAACTCAGAAATTTCACTTATTTTGGGGTAAAATTGCAGAAATTTCAGTTATTTCAGAAAAAAAAAGCAGAAATTTTCTTATTTTGGGGCAAAAAGGCAGAAATTTCTTTTATTTTGGTACAAAATTGCAGAAATTGTTCTTATTTGGGGGCAAAAAGGCAGAAATTTCTTTTATTTTGGTGCAAAAATGCAGAAATTCCTTTTATTTTGGGGTAAAAAGTCTGAAATTCCCTTATTTGGAGGCAAAAAAGCAGAAATTTCACTTATTTTGGGGCAAAATTGCAGAAATTTCACTTATTTCAGGGAAAAAAGTCAGAAATTTTCCTTATTTTGGTCCAAAGAGACAGAAATTCCTTTTGTTTTGGGGAAAAAAGACAGAAATTCCACTTATTTAGAGGCAAAAAAGCAGAAAATCTTCTCATTTTGAAGCAAAAATGAAGAAATTTCCCTTTTTTTATGGCAAAAAGGTATGAATTCTACGTATTTTCGAGGAAAAAGGCAGAAATTCCCCGTATTTTGGAGCAAAATTGAAGAAATTCCCCTAATTGTGGGGCAACAAGGCAGAAATTCCCTATATGTTGGGGCAAAAAGGCAGAAATTCTCCTTATTTTGGGGCAAAACTCAGAAATACCACTTATTTTGGGGCAAAATTCCAGAAATTTCCCTTATTTTGGGGAAAAATTGCAGAAATTTCACTTATTTTGGGCAAAATTGCAGAAATTTTACTTATTTCAGAAAAAAAGCAGAAATTTTTTATTTTGGGGCAAAAGGCAGAAATTTCTTTTATTTTGGTACAAAATTGAAGAAATTTTTTTTATTTTGGGGCAAAAACGCAGAAATTTCCCATATTTTGGGGCAAAAATGCAGAAATTTCCCTTATTTTGACGTAAAAAGGATGAAATTCCCATTATTTGGGGGCAAAGAGAGAGAAACTTTTTTTATTTTGAGGCAAAATTGCAGCAATTTCACTTATTTCAGGGTAATAAGTCAGAAATTTTCCTTATCTTGGGGCAAAAAATACAGAAATTTCCTTTGTTTTGGGGGAAAAAGACAGTAATTCCACTTATTTAGATGCAAAAAGGAAAAATTTTCCTTATTTTGGAGCAAAATTGAAGAAATTTCCCTTTTTTATGGCAAAAAGGTATGCATTCTTCTTATTTTCGGGCAAAAAGGCAGAAATGCCCCGTATTTTGGAGCAAAATTGCAGAAATTCCCCTAATTGTCGGGCAAAATGTAGAAATTCCCTATATGTTGGGGCAAAAATACAGAAATTCTCCTTATTTTGGGGAAAACTCAGAAATTCCACTTATTTGGGGCAAAATTCCAGAAATTTACCTTATTTTATGGCAAAATTGCAGAAATTTCACATATTTTGGGGCAAAATTGCAGAAATTTCACTTATTTCAGGGAAAAAAGGCAGAAATTTTCCTTATTTTGGGGCAAAAAACAGAAATTCCTACTACTTTGTGGCAAAAATGCAGAAATTCCCCTTATTTTGAGGTAAAAAGGCTGAAATTTCCCTTATTTGGGGGCAAAAAGGCAGTAATTTCCCGTATTTTAGGGCAAAATTGCAGAAATTTCACTTATTTCAGGGTAATAAGTAAGAAATTTTACTTATTTTGGAACAAAAAAGACAGAAATTCCCTTTGTTTTAGGGGAAAAAGACAGAAATTCCACTTATTTAGAGTCAAAAAGGCAGAAATTCCCTTTATTTTGGAGCAAAAATGAAGAAATTTCCCTTTTTTATGGCAAAAAGGTATGCATTCTTCTTATTTTCAGACAAAAAGGCAGAAATTCCCCGTATTTTGAGCAACATTGCAGAAATTCCCCTAATTGTGGGGCAAAAAGGCAGAAATTCCCTATATGTTGGGGCAAAAAGACAGACATTCTTCTTATTTTGGGGCAAAACTGAGAAATTCCACTTATTTTGGGG
Organism: Micromys minutus; assembly: GCF_963924665.1. Taxonomy (NCBI): domain Eukaryota; kingdom Metazoa; phylum Chordata; class Mammalia; order Rodentia; family Muridae; genus Micromys; species Micromys minutus. The sequence continues at coordinate 294,288 of NW_027667806.1, read as the reverse complement.
CAAAATTCCAGAAATTTCCCATATTTTGGGGCCAAATTGCAGAAATTTCACTTATTTCAAGGAAAAAAAGCAAAAATTTTCTTATTTTGGGGCAAAAAGGCAGAAATTTCCCATATTTTGAAGCAAAAATGCAGAAATTCCCCTTATTTTGAGGTAAAAAGGCTGAAATTCCCCTTATTTGGGGGCAAAAATGCAGAAATTTCTCTTATTTTGAGGCAAAATTGCAGAAATTTCACTTATTTCAGGGTAATAAATCAGAAATTTTTTTTTATTTTGTGGCAAAAAAGACAGAAATTCTCTTTGTTTTGGGGGAAAAAACAGAAATCCGAATTATTTAGAGAAAAAAAGCAGAAATTCTTCTTATTTTGGAGCAAAAATGAAAAAATTTCTCTTTTTTATGGCAAAAAGGTATGCATTCTTCTTATTTTCAGACAAAAAGGCAGAAATTCCCCGTATTTTGGTGCAAAATTGCAGAAATTTTCCTAATTGTGGGGCAAAAAAGCAGAAATTCCTTATGTTGGGGCAAAAAAACAGAAATTCTCTTTATTTTGTGGCAAAACTCAGATATTTCACTTATTTTGGGGCAAAATTGCAAAAATTTCAGTTATTTTAGAAAAAAAAAGCAGAAATTTTCTTATTTTGGGGCAAAAATGCAGAAATTTCTTTTATTTTGGTACAAAATCGCAGAAATTTTCCTTATTTTGGGGCAAAAAGGAAGAAATTTCCCATATTTTGGGGCAAAAATGCAGAAATTCCTCTTATTTTGGGGTAAAAACTCTGAAATTCCCTTATTTGGGGGCAAAAAATCAGAAATTTAACTTATTTTGGGTCAAAATTGCAAAAATTTCACTTATTTCAGGGAAAAAAGTCAGAAATTTTCCTTATATTGGGGCAAAAAGACAGAAATTCCTTTTGTTTTTGGGAAAAAAGACAGAAATTCCACTTATTTAGAGGCAAAAAAGCAGAAATTCCCATTTTGGAGCAAAAATGAAGAAATTTCCCTTTTTATGGCAAAAAGGTATGCATTTTTCTTATTTACGGGCAAAAAGGCAGAAATTCCCCGTATTTTGGAGCAAAATTGCAGAAATTCCCCTAATTGTGGGGCAAAAAGGCAGAAATTCCCTCTATGTTGGGTCAAAAAGACAGAAATTCTCCTTATTTTGGGGCAAAACTCAGAAATACCACTTATTTTGGGGCAAAATTCCAGAAATTTCCCTTATTTTGGGGCAAAATTGCAGAAATTTCACTTATTTTGGAGCAAAAATGAAGAAATTTCACTTATTTCAGAATAAAACAGAAATTTTTTTATTTTGGGGCAAAAAGGCAGAAATTTCTTGTATTTTGGTACAAAATTGAAGAAATTTTTCTTATTTTGGGGCAAAAACGCAGAACTTTCCCATATTTTGGGGCAAAAATTCAGAAATTTCCCTTATTTTGACGTAAAAAGACTGAAATTCCCCTTATTTGGCGGCAAAAAGGGAGAAATTTTTCATATTTTGAGGCAAAATTTCAGCAATTTCACTTATTTAAGGGTAATAAATCAGAAATTTTCCTTATCTTGGGGCAAAAAATACAGAAATTCTTTTTGTTTTGGGGGAAAAAGACAGAAATTCCACTTATTTAGAGGCAAAAAAGAAGAAATTCCCTTATTTTGGAGCAAAAATGAAGAAATTTCATTTTTTTGTGGCAAAAGGTATACATTCCCCTTATTTTCGGGCTAAAAAGCAGAAATTCCCCGTATTTTGGAGCAAAATTCTAGAAATTCCCCTAATTGTGGGGCAAAAAGTCAGAAATTCCCTATATGTTGGGGCAAAAAGACAGAAATTCTCCTAATTTTGGGGCAGAACTCAGAAATTCCACTTATTTTGGGGCAAAATTCTAAAGATTTCCCTTATTTTTGGGCAAAATTGCAGAAATTTCACTTATTTCAAAAAAAAGCAGAAATTTTCTTATTTTGGGGCAAGAAGGCAGAAATTTCTTTTATTTTGGTAAAAAATTGCAGAAATTTTTCTTATTTTGGAGCAAAAAAGCAGAAATTTCCCATATTTTCGGGCAAAAATGCCGAAATTCCCCTTATTTTGATGAAAAAGGCTGAAATTCCCCTTAATTGGAAGCAAAAAGTCAGAAATTTCCTTATTTTGGGGCAAAATTGCAAAAATTTCACTTAATTCAGGGTAATAAGTAAGAAATTTTCCTTATTTTGGGGCAAAAAGGCAGAAATTCCTAATATTTTGTGGCACAAATGCAAAAATTCCCCTTATTTTGAGGTAAAAAGGCTGAAATTCCCATTATTTGGGGGCAAAAAAGCAGAAATTTCCCTTATTTTGGGGCAAAATTGCAGAAATTTCACTTATTTCAGGATAATAAGTCAGAAATTTTCCTTATTTTGGGCAAAAAAGACAGAAATTCCCTTTGTTTTGGGGGAAAAATACATAAATTCCACTTATTTAGAGGCAAAAAAGCAGAAATTCCCCTTATTTAGGAGCAAAAATGAAGAAATTTCCCTTTTTTATGGCAAAAAGGTATGCATTCTTCTTATTTTCAGGCAAAAAAGCAGAAATTCCCCGTATTTTGGAGCAAAATTGCAGGAATTCCCCTAATTGTGGGGCAAAAAGGCAGAAATTCCCTATATGTTAAGGCAAAAAAACAGAAATTCTCTTTATTTTGGGACAAAACTCAGAAATTCCTCTTATTTTGGAGCAAAATTCCAGAAATTTCACTTATTTTGGGGCAAAAAGGCAGTAATTTCTATTATTTTGGTACAAAATTGTAGAAATTTTTCTTATTTTGCAGGAAAAAAAGCAGAAATTTCCCATATTTTGGGGCAAAATTGCAGATATTTCATTTATTTTGAGGTAAAAAGGCTGAAATTCCCCTTATTTGAGGATAAAAAAGCAGAAATTTCCCTTATTTTTGGGCAAATTTTTAGAAATTTCACTTATTTCAGGGTAATAAGTCAGAAATTTTCCTTATTTTGGGGCAAAAAAGACAGAAATACCCTTTGTTTTGGGGGAAAAAGACAGAAATTCCACTTATTTAGAGGCATAAAAGCAGAAATTCCCCTCATTTTGGACAAAAATGAAGAAATTTCCCTTTTTTATGGCAAAAAGGTATGCATTCTTATTATTTTCGGACAAAAAAGGCAGAAATTCCCCGTATTTTGGAGCAAAATTGCAGAAATTCCCCAAATTGTGGGGCAAAAATGCAGTAATTCCCTATATGTTGGGGCAAAAAGACAGAAATTCTCCTTATTTTAGGGCAAAACTCAGAAATTTAACTTATTTTGGGGCAAAATTGCAGAAATTTCACTTATTTCAGAAAAAAAAGCAGAAATTTTCTTATTTTGGGGCCAAAAGCCTGAAATTTCTTTTATTTTGTAACAAAATTGCAGAATTTTTTTTTATTTTGGGGCAAAAATGCAGAAATTTCCCATATTTTGGGGCAATAATGCAGAAATTTCTCTTATTTTGAAGTAAAAGGCTGAAATTCCCCTTATTTGGGGGCAAAAAGGCAGAAATTTCTCTTATTTGGGGCAAAATTGCAGAAATTTCACTTATTTCAGGGTAATAAGTCAGAAATTTTTCTTATTTTGGGGCCAAAAAACAGAAATAACCTTTGTTTTGGGGGAAAAAGACAGAAATTCCACTTTTTTAGAGGCAAAAAAGCAGAAATTCCCTTTATTTTGGAGCAAAAATAAAGAAATTTCACCTTTTAAAGGCAAAAAGGTATGCATTCTTCTTATTTTTGGGCAAAAAGGCAGAAATTCCCCTTATTTTGGAGCAAAATTGCAGAAATTTTCCAAATTGTGGGGCAAAAATGCAGAAATTCTCCTTATTTTGTGGGAAAACACAGAAATTCCACTTATTTTGGAGCAAAATTCCAGAAATTTCACTTATTTTTGGGCAAAAAGGCTGAAATTTCTTTCATTTTGTTACAAAATTTTAGAAATTTTTCTTATTTTGTAGCAAAAATCAGAAATTTCCCATATTATGGGGCAAAAATGCAGAAATTCCCCTTATTTTGAGGAAAAAGGCTGAAATTCCCCTTAATTGGGGGCAAACAGGCAGAAATTTCCTTATTTTGTGACAAAATTGCAAAAATTTCACTTATTTAAGGGTAATAAGTCAGAAATTTTCCTTATTTTGGGACAAAAGGCAGAAATTCCTAATATTTTGTGGCAAAAATGCAGAAATTCCCCTTATTTTGAGATAAAAAGGCTGAAATTCCCCTTATTTGGGGGCAAAAAGGCAGAAATTTCCATTATTTTGGGGCAAAATTGCAAAAATTTCACTTATTTTAGGGTAATAAGTCAGAAATTTTCCTTAGTTTGGGCAAAATAGACAGAAATTCCCTTTGCTTTGGGAAAAAAATACATAAATTCCACTAATTTAGAGGCAAAAAAGCAGAAATTACCCTTATTTTGGGGCAAAATTGCAGAAATTTCACTTACTTCAGGGTAATAAGTCAGAAATTTTCCTTATTTTGGGGCAAAAAATACAAAAATTACCTTTGTTTTGGGGGAAAAAGACACAAATTCCACTTATTAAGAGGCAAAAAAGCAGAAATTCCCTTTATTTTGGAGGAAAAATGAAGAAATTTCCCTTTTTTATGGCAAAAAGTTATGTATTCTTCTTTTTTCGGGCAAAAAGGCAGAAATTCCCCGTACTTTGGAGCAAATTTGCAGAAATTCCCCTAATTGTGGGGCAAAAAGGCAGAAATTCCCTATATGTTGGGGCAAAAAGACAGAAATTCTCCTTATTTTGGGGTAGAACTCAGAAATTCCACTTATTTTGGGGCAGAATTCCAGAGATTTCCCTTATTTTCGGGCAAAATTGCAGAAATTTCTTTTATTTTGGTACAAAATTTCAGAAATTTTTCTTATTTTGGAGCAAAAAAGCAGAAATTTCCCATATTTTGGGGCAAAAATGCAGAAATTCCTTTTATTTTGAGGAAAAAGGCTGAAATTCCCCTAAATTGGGGGCAAAAAGTCAGAAATTTCCTTATTTTAGGGCAAAATTGCAAAAATTTCACTTATTACAGGGTAATAAGTAAGAAATTTTCCTTATTTTGGGGCAAAAAGGCAGAAATTCCTAATATTTTGTCGCAAAAATGCAGAAATTCCCCTTATTTTGAGGTAAAATGGCTGAAATTAACTTTATTTGGGGGCCAAAAGGCAGAAATTTCTTTTATTTTGTTACAAAATTGCAGAATTTTTTTTATTTTGGGGCAAAAAGGCAGAAATTTCCCATATTTTGGGGCAAAAATGCAGTAATTTCTCTTATTTTGAGGTAAAAGGCTGAAATTCCCCTTATTTGGGGGCAAAAAGGCAGAAATTTCTCTTATTTTGGGGCAAAATTGCAGAAATTTCACTTATTTTAGGGTAATAAGTCAGAAATTTTCCTTATTTTGGGGCCAAAAATCAGAAATAACCTTTGTTTTGGGGGAAAAAGACAGTAATTCCACTTTTTTAGAGGCAAAAAAGCAGAAATTCCCCTTAATTTGGAGCAAAAATGAAGAAATTTCACTTATTAAGGGCAAAAAGGTCTGCATTCTTCTTATTTTTGGGCAAAAAAGCAGAAAGTCCCCTTATTTTGGAGCAAAATTGCAGAAATTTCCCAAATTGTGGGGCAAAAATGCAGAAATTCCCAATATGTTGGGGCAAAAATACAGAAATTCTCCTTATTTTGGGGCAAAATTCAGAAATTCCACTTATTTTGGGGCATAATTCCAATAATTTCCCTAATTTTGGGGCAAAATTGCAGAAATTCACTTATTTTGGGCAAAATTGCAGAAAATTCACTTATTTCAGAAAAAAAGCAGAAATTTTTTTATTTTGGGGCAAAATTGCAGAAATTTCACTTATTTCAGGGTAATAAGTCAGAAATTTTCCTTATTTTGGGGCAAAAAGGCAGAAATTCCTAATATTTTGTGGCAAAAATGCAGAAATTCCCCTTATTTTGAGGTAAAAAGGCTGAAATTCCCCTTATTTGGGTGCAAAAAGGCAGAAATTTCCATTATTTTGGGCCACAATTGCAGAAATTTCACTTATTTCAGGGTAATAAGTCAGGAATTTTCCTTATTTTGGGGCAAAAAAGAAAGAAATTCCCTTTGTTTTGGAGGAAAAAGACATAAATTCCACTTATTTAGAGGCAAAAAAGCAGAAATTCCCCTTATTTTGGAGCAAAAATGAAGAAATTTCCCTTTTTTATGGCAAAAAGGTATGCATTCTTCTTATTTTCGGGCAAAAAGGCAGAAATTCCTAGTCTTTTGGAGCAAAATTGCAGGAATTCCCCTAATTGTGGGGCAAAAATGCAGAAATTCCCTATATGTTAAGGCAAAAAACAGAAATTCTCTTTATTTTGGGACAAAACTCAGAAATTCCTCTTATTTTGGAGCAAAATTCCAGAAATTTCACTTATTTTGGGGCAAAACGGCAGTAATTTCTATTATTTTGGTACAAAATTGTAGAAATTTTTCTTATTTTGTAGCAAAAAGGCAGAAATTTCCCATATTTTAGGGCAAAAATGCAGAAATTCCCCTTATTTTGAGGAAAAAGCCTGAAATTCCCCTTAATTGGGGGCAAACAGGCAGAAATTTCCTTATTTTGTGGCAAAATTGCAAAAATTTCACTTACTTCAGGGTAATAAGTCAGAAATTTTTCTTATTTTGGGGCAAAAAGGCAGAAATTCCTAATATTTTGTGGCAAAATGCAGAAATTCCCCTTATTTTGAGATAAAAAGCCTGAAATTCCCCTTATTTGGGGGCAAAAAGGCAGAAATTTCCATTATTTTGGGGCAAAATTGCAGAAATTTCACTTATTTTAGGGTAATAAGTCAGAAATTTTCCTTATTTTGGGCAAAAAAGACAGAATTTCCCTTTGTTTTGTGGGAAAAATACATAAATTCCACTTATTTAGAGGCAAAAAAGCAGAAATTCTCTTTATTTTGGGGCAAAATTGCAGAAATTTCACTTACTTCAGGGTAATAAGTCAGAAATTTTTCTTATTTTGTGGCAAAAAATACAGAAATTACCTTTGTTTTCGGGGAAAAAGACAGAAATTCCACTTATTTAGAGGCAAAAAAGCAGAAATTCCCCTTATTTTGGAGCAAAAATGAAGAAATTTCCATTTTTTATGGCAAACAGTTATGCATTCTTCTTATTTTCAGGAAAAAAGGCAGAAATCCCCGTATTTTGGAGCAAAATTGCAGAAATTCCCCTAATTGTGGGGCAAAAAGTCAGAAATTCCCTATATGTTGGGGCAAAAAGACAGAAATTCTCCTAATTTTGGGGCAGAACTCAGAAATTCCACTTATTTTGGGGCAAAATTCTAAAGATTTCCCTTATTTTTGGGCAAAATTGCAGAAATTTCACTTATTTCAAAAAAAGCAGAAATTTTCTTATTTTGGGGCAAGAAGGCAGAAATTTCTTTTATTTTGGTAAAAAATTGCAGAAATTTTTCTTATTTTGGAGCAAAAAAGCAGAAATTTCCCATATTTTGGGGCAAAAATGCCGAAATTCCCCTTATTTTGATGAAAAAGGCTGAAATTCCCCTTAATTGGAAGCAAAAAGTCAGAAATTTCCTTATTTTGGGGCAAAATTGCAAAAATTTCACTTAATTCAGCGTAATAAGTAAGAAATTTTCCTTATTTTGGGGCAAAAAGGCAGAAATTCCTAATATTTTGTGGCACAAATGCAAAAATTCCCCTTATTTTGAGGTAAAAAGGCTGAAATTCCCATTATTTGGGGGCAAAAAAGCAGAAATTTCCCTTATTTTGGGGCAAAATTGCAGAAATTTCACTTATTTCAGGATAATAAGTCAGAAATTTTCCTTATTTTGGGCAAAAAAGACAGAAATTCCCTTTGTTTTGGGGGAAAAATACATAAATTCCACTTATTTAGAGGCAAAAAAGCAGAAATTCCCCTTATTTAGGAGCAAAAATGAAGAAATTTCCCTTTTTTATGGCAAAAAGGTATGCATTCTTCTTATTTTCAGGCAAAAAAGCAGAAATTCCCCGTATTTTGGAGCAAAATTGCAGGAATTCCCCTAATTGTGGGGCAAAAAGGCAGAAATTCCCTATATGTTAAGGCAAAAAAACAGAAATTCTCTTTATTTTGGGACAAAACTCAGAAATTCCTCTTATTTTGGAGCAAAATTCCAGAAATTTCACTTATTTTGGGGCAAAAGGGCAGTAATTTCTATTATTTTGGTACAAAATTGTAGAAATTTTTCTTATTTTGCAGGAAAAAAAGCAGAAATTTCCCATATTTTGGGGCAAAATTGCAGATATTTCACTTATTTCAGGGTAATAAGTCAGAAATTTTTCTTATTTTGGGGCAAAAAGGCAGAAATTCCTAATATTTTGTGGCAAAAATGCAGAAATGTTACTTATTTTGAGGTAAAAAGGCTGAAATTCCCCTTATTTGAAGGTAAAAAGGCAGAAATTTCCCAAATTTTGGGGCAAAATTGCAGAAATTTTACTTATTTCAGGGTAATAAATCAGAAATTTCCCTTATTTTGGGGCAAAAAAAGACAGAAATTCCTTTTGTTTTGGGGGAAAAAACAGAAATTCCAATTATTTAGAGGAAAAAAGCAGAAATTCCTCTTATTTTGGAGCAAAAATGAAAAAATTTCACTTTTTTATGGCAAAAAGGTATGCATTCTTATTTTCGGACAAAAAGGCAGAAATTCCTCGTATTATAGAGCAAAATTGCATAAATTCCCCTAATTGTGGGGCAAAAAGGCAGAAATTCCTTATATGTTGGGGCAAAATAACAGAAATTCTCTTTATTTTGTAGCAAAACTCAGAAATTTCACTTATTTTGGGGCAAAATTGCAGAAATTTCAGTTATTTCAGAAAAAAAAGCAGAAATTTTCTTATTTTAAGGCAAAAAGGCAGAAATTTCTTTTATTTTGGTACAAAATTGCAGAATTTTTTCTTATTTTGGGGCAAAAAGGCAGAAATTTCCCATATTTTGGGGCAAAAATGCAGAAATTCCCCTTATTTTGGAGCAAAAATGAAGAAATTTCTCTTTTTTATGGCAAAAAGGTATGCATTCTACTTATTTTCGGGCAAAAAGGCAGAAATTCCCCGTATTTTGGAGCAATAATGAAGAAATTTCACTTTTTTATGGCAAAAAGCTATGCATTCTTCTTATTTTTGGGCAAAAAGGCAGAAATTCCCCATATTTTGGAGCAAAATTGCAGAAATTCCCCTAATTGTGGGGCAAAAATGCAGAAATTCACTATATGTTAAGGCAAAAAGACAGAAATTCTCTTTATTTTGGGGCAAAACTCAGAAATTCCTCTTATTTTGGAGCGAAATTCCAGAAATTTCACTTATTTTGGGGCAAAAAGGCAGAAATTTCTATTATTTTGGTACAAAATTGTAGAAATTTTTCTTATTTTGTAGCAAAAAGGCAGAAATTTCCCATATTTTAGGGCAAAAATGCAGAAATTCCCCTTATTTTGAGGAAAAAGCCTGAAATTCCCCTTAATTGGGGGCAAACAGGCAGAAATTTCCTTATTTTTTGGCAAAATTGCAAAAATTTCACTTACTTCAGGGTAATAAGTCAGAAATTTTTCTTATTTTGGGGCAAAAAGGCAGAAATTCCTAATATTTTGTGGCACAATGCAGAAATTCCCCTTATTTTGAGATAAAAAGGCTGAAATTCCCCTTATTTGGGGGCAAAAAGGCAGAAATTTCCATTATTTTGGGGCAAAATTGCAAAAATTTCACTTATTTTAGGGTAATAAGTCAGAAATTTTCCTTATTTTGGGCAAAAAAGACAGAATTTCCCTTTGTTTTGGAGGAAAATACATGAATTCCACTTATTTAGAGGCAAAAAAGCAGAAATTCTCCTTATTATGGGGCAAAATTGCAGAAATTTCACTTACTTCAGGGTAATAAGTCAGAAATTTTCCTTATTTTGTGGCAAAAAATACAGAAATTACCTTTGTTTTCGGGGAAAAAGACAGAAATTCCACTTATTTAGAGGCAAAAAAGCAGAAATTCCCCTTATTTTGGAGCAAAAATGAAGAAATTTCTCTTTTTTATGGCAAAAAGTTATGCATTCTTCTTATTTTCAGGAAAAAAGGCAGAAATTCCCCGTATTTTGGAGCAAAATTGCAGAAATTCCCCTAATTGTGGGGCAAAAAGTCAGAAATTCCCTATATGTTGGGGCAAAAAGACAGAAATTCTCCTAATTTTGGGGCAGAACTCAGAAATTCCACTTATTTTGGGGCAAAATTCTAAAGATTTCCCTTATTTTTGGGCAAAATTGCAGAAATTTCACTTATTTCAAAAAAAAGCAGAAATTTTCTTATTTTGGGGCAAGAAGGCAGAAATTTCTTTTATTTTGGTAAAAAATTGCAGAAATTTTTCTTATTTTGGAGCAAAAAAGCAGAAATTTCCCATATTTTGGGGCAAAAATGCCGAAATTCCCCTTATTTTGATGAAAAAGGCTGAAATTCCCCTTAATTGGAAGCAAAAAGTCAGAAATTTCCTTATTTTGGGGCAAAATTGCAAAAATTTCACTTAATTCAGGGTAATAAGTAAGAAATTTTCCTTATTTTGGGGCAAAAAGGCAGAAATTCCTAATATTTTGTGGCACAAATGCAAAAATTCCCCTTATTTTGAGGTAAAAAGGCTGAAATTCCCATTATTTGGGGGCAAAAAAGCAGAAATTTCCCTTATTTTGGGGCAAAATTGCAGAAATTTCACTTATTTCAGGATAATAAGTCAGAAATTTTCCTTATTTTGGGCAAAAAAGACAGAAATTCCCTTTGTTTTGGGGAAAAATACATAAATTCCACTTATTTAGAGGCAAAAAAGCAGAAATTCCCCTTATTTAGGAGCAAAAATGAAGAAATTTCCCTTTTTTATGGCAAAAAGGTATGCATTCTTCTTATTTTCGGGCAAAAAGGCAGAAATTCCTAGTCTTTTGGAGCAAAATTGCAGGAATTCCCCTAATTGTGGGGCAAAAATGCAGAAATTCCCTATATGTTAAGGCAAAAAGACAGAAATTCTCTTTATTTTGGGACAAAACTCAGAAATTCCTCTTATTTTGGAGCAAAATTCCAGAAATTTCACTTATTTTGGGGCAAAACGGCAGTAATTTCTATTATTTTGGTACAAAATTGTAAAAATTTTTCTTATTTTGTAGCAAAAAGGCAGAAATTTCCCATATTTTAGGGCAAAAATGCAGAAATTCCTTTTATTTTGAGGAAAAAGCCTGAAATTCCCCTTAATTGGGGGCAAACAGGCAGAAATTTCCTTATTTTGTGGCAAAATTGCAAAAATTTCACTTACTTCAGGGTAATAAGTCAGAAATTTTTCTTATTTTGGGGCAAAAAGGCAGAAATTCCTAATATTTTGTGGCAAAATGCAGAAATTCCCCTTATTTTGAGATAAAAAGCCTGAAATTCCCCTTATTTGGGGGCAAAAAGGCAGAAATTTCCATTATTTTGGGGCAAAATTGCAGAAATTTCACTTATTTTAGGGTAATAAGTCAGAAATTTTCCTTATTTTGGGCAAAAAAGACAGAATTTCCCTTTGTTTTGTGGGAAAAATACATAAATTCCACTTATTTAGAGGCAAAAAAGCAGAAATTCTCTTTATTTTGGGGCAAAATTGCAGAAATTTCACTTACTTCAGGGTAATAAGTCAGAAATTTTTCTTATTTTGTGGCAAAAAGTACAGAAATTACCTTTGTTTTCGGGGAAAAAGACAGAAATTCCACTTATTTAGAGGCAAAAAAGCAGAAATTCCCCTTATTTTGGAGCAAAAATGAAGAAATTTCCCTTTTTTATGGCAAACAGTTATGCATTCTTCTTATTTTCAGGAAAAAAGGCAGAAATTCCCCGTATTTTGGAGCAAAATTGCAGAAATTCCCCTAATTGTGGGGCAAAAAGTCAGAAATTCCCTATATGTTGGGGCAAAAAGACAGAAATTCTCCTAATTTTGGGGCAGAACTCAGAAATTCCACTTATTTTGGGGCAAAATTCTAAAGATTTCCCTTATTTTTGGGCAAAATTGCAGAAATTTCACTTATTTCAAAAAAAGCAGAAATTTTCTTATTTTGGGGCAAGAAGGCAGAAATTTCTTTTATTTTGGTAAAAAATTGCAGAAATTTTTCTTATTTTGGAGCAAAAAAGCAGACATTTCCCATATTTTGGGGCAAAAATGCCGAAATTCCCCTTATTTTGATGAAAAAGGCTGAAATTCCCCTTAATTGGAAGCAAAAAGTCAGAAATTTCCTTATTTTGGGGCAAAATTGCAAAAATTTCACTTAATTCAGGGTAATAAGTAAGAAATTTTCCTTATTTTGGGGCAAAAAGGCAGAAATTCCTAATATTTTGTGGCACAAATGCAAAAATTCCCCTTATTTTGAGGTAAAAAGGCTGAAATTCCCATTATTTGGGGGCAAAAAAGCAGAAATTTCCCTTATTTTGGGGCAAAATTGCAGAAATTTCACTTATTTCAGGATAATAAGTCAGAAATTTTCCTTATTTTGGGCAAAAAAGACAGAAATTCCCTTTGTTTTGGGGGAAAAATACATAAATTCCACTTATTTAGAGGCATAAAAGCAGAAATTCCCCTTATTTAGGAGCAAAAATGAAGAAATTTCCCTTTTTTATGGCAAAAAGGTATGCATTCTTCTTATTTTCAGGCAAAAAAGCAGAAATTCCCCGTATTTTGGAGCAAAATTGCAGGAATTCCCCTAATTGTGGGGCAAAAAGGCAGAAATTCCCTATATGTTAAGGCAAAAAAACAGAAATTCTCTTTATTTTGGGACAAAACTCAGAAATTCCTCTTATTTTGGAGCAAAATTCCAGAAATTTCACTTATTTTGGGGCAAAAAGGCAGTAATTTCTATTATTTTGGTACAAAATTGTAGAAATTTTTCTTATTTTGCAGGAAAAAAAGCAGAAATTTCCCATATTTTGGGGCAAAATTGCAGATATTTCACTTATTTCAGGGTAATAAGTCAGAAATTTTTCTTATTTTGGGGCAAAAAGGCAGAAATTCCTAATATTTTGTGGCAAAAATGCAGAAATGTTACTTATTTTGAGGTAAAAAGGCTGAAATTCCCCTTATTTGAAGGTAAAAAGGCAGAAATTTCCCAAATTTTGGGAAAAAATTGCAGAAATTTTACTTATTTCAGGGTAATAAATCAGAAATTTCCCTTATTTTGGGGCAAAAAAAGACAGAAATTCCTTTTGTTTTGGGGGAAAAAACAGAAATTCCAATTAATTAGAGGAAAAAAGCAGAAATTCCTCTTATTTTGGAGCAAAAATGAAAAAATTTCACTTTTTTATGGCAAAAAGGTATGCATTCTTATTTTCGGACAAAAAGGCAGAAATTCCTCGTATTATAGAGCAAAATTGCATAAATTCCCCTAATTGTGGGGCAAAAAGGCAGAAATTCCTTATATGTTGGGGCAAAATAACAGAAATTCTCTTTATTTTGTAGCAAAACTCAGAAATTTCACTTATTTTGGGGCAAAATTGCAGAAATTTCAGTTATTTCAGAAAAAAAAGCAGAAATTTTCTTATTTTAAGGCAAAAAGGCAGAAATTTCTTTTATTTTGGTACAAAATTGCAGAATTTTTTCTTATTTTGGGGCAAAAAGGCAGAAATTTCCCATATTTTGGGGCAAAAATGCAGAAATTCCTCTTATTTTGGAGCAAAAATGAAGAAATTTCTCTTTTTTATGGCAAAAAGGTATGCATTCTACTTATTTTCGGGCAAAAAGGCAGAAATTCCCCGTATTTTGGAGCAATAATGAAGAAATTTCACTTTTTTATGGCAAAAAGCTATGCATTCTTCTTATTTTTGGGCAAAAAGGCAGAAATTCCCCATATTTTGGAGCAAAATTGCAGAAATTCCCCTAATTGTGGGGCAAAAATGCAGAAATTCACTATATGTTAAGGCAAAAAGACAGAAATTCTCTTTATTTTGGGGCAAAACTCAGAAATTCCTCTTATTTTGGAGCGAAATTCCAGAAATTTCACTTATTTTGGGGCAAAAAGGCAGAAATTTCTATTATTTTGGTACAAAATTGTAGAAATTTTTCTTATTTTGTAGCAAAAAGGCAGAAATTTCCCATATTTTAGGGCAAAAATGCAGAAATTCCCCTTATTTTGAGGAAAAAGCCTGAAATTCCCCTTAATTGGGGGCAAACAGGCAGAAATTTCCTTATTTTTTGGCAAAATTGCAAAAATTTCACTTACTTCAGGGTAATAAGTCAGAAATTTTTCTTATTTTGGGGCAAAAAGGCAGAAATTCCTAATATTTTGTGGCACAATGCAGAAATTCCCCTTATTTTGAGATAAAAAGGCTGAAATTCCCCTTATTTGGGGGCAAAAAGGCAGAAATTTCCATTATTTTGGGGCAAAATTGCAAAAATTTCACTTATTTTAGGGTAATAAGTCAGAAATTTTCCTTATTTTGGGCAAAAAAGACAGAATTTCCCTTTGTTTTGGAGGAAAATACATGAATTCCACTTATTTAGAGGCAAAAAAGCAGAAATTCTCCTTATTATGGGGCAAAATTGCAGAAATTTCACTTACTTCAGGGTAATAAGTCAGAAATTTTCCTTATTTTGTGGCAAAAAATACAGAAATTACCTTTGTTTTCGGGGAAAAAGACAGAAATTCCACTTATTTAGAGGCAAAAAAGCAGAAATTCCCCTTATTTTGGAGCAAAAATGAAGAAATTTCTCTTTTTTATGGCAAAAAGTTATGCATTCTTCTTATTTTCAGGAAAAAAGGCAGAAATTCCCCGTATTTTGGAGCAAAATTGCAGAAATTCCCCTAATTGTGGGGCAAAAAGTCAGAAATTCCCTATATGTTGGGGCAAAAAGACAGAAATTCTCCTAATTTTGGGGCAGAACTCAGAAATTCCACTTATTTTGGGGCAAAATTCTAAAGATTTCCCTTATTTTTGGGCAAAATTGCAGAAATTTCACTTATTTCAAAAAAAGCAGAAATTTTCTTATTTTGGGGCAAGAAGGCAGAAATTTCTTTTATTTTGGTAAAAAATTGCAGAAATTTTTCTTATTTTGGAGCAAAAAAGCAGACATTTCCCATATTTTGGGGCAAAAATGCCGAAATTCCCCTTATTTTGATGAAAAAGGCTGAAATTCCCCTTAATTGGAAGCAAAAAGTCAGAAATTTCCTTATTTTGGGGCAAAATTGCAAAAATTTCACTTAATTCAGGGTAATAAGTAAGAAATTTTCCTTATTTTGGGGCAAAAAGGCAGAAATTCCTAATATTTTGTGGCACAAATGCAAAAATTCCCCTTATTTTGAGGTAAAAAGGCTGAAATTCCCATTATTTGGGGGCAAAAAAGCAGAAATTTCCCTTATTTTGGGGCAAAATTGCAGAAATTTCACTTATTTCAGGATAATAAGTCAGAAATTTTCCTTATTTTGGGCAAAAAAGACAGAAATTCCCTTTGTTTTGGGGGAAAAATACATAAATTCCACTTATTTAGAGGCATAAAAGCAGAAATTCCCCTTATTTAGGAGCAAAAATGAAGAAATTTCCCTTTTTTATGGCAAAAAGGTATGCATTCTTCTTATTTTCAGGCAAAAAAGCAGAAATTCCCCGTATTTTGGAGCAAAATTGCAGGAATTCCCCTAATTGTGGGGCAAAAAGGCAGAAATTCCCTATATGTTAAGGCAAAAAAACAGAAATTCTCTTTATTTTGGGACAAAACTCAGAAATTCCTCTTATTTTGGAGCAAAATTCCAGAAATTTCACTTATTTTGGGGCAAAAAGGCAGTAATTTCTATTATTTTGGTACAAAATTGTAGAAATTTTTCTTATTTTGCAGGAAAAAAAGCAGAAATTTCCCATATTTTGGGGCAAAATTGCAGATATTTCACTTATTTCAGGGTAATAAGTCAGAAATTTTTCTTATTTTGGGGCAAAAAGGCAGAAATTCCTAATATTTTGTGGCAAAAATGCAGAAATGTTACTTATTTTGAGGTAAAAAGGCTGAAATTCCCCTTATTTGAAGGTAAAAAGGCAGAAATTTCCCAAATTTTGGGAAAAAATTGCAGAAATTTTACTTATTTCAGGGTAATAAATCAGAAATTTCCCTTATTTTGGGGCAAAAAAAGACAGAAATTCCTTTTGTTTTGGGGGAAAAAACAGAAATTCCAATTAATTAGAGGAAAAAAGCAGAAATTCCTCTTATTTTGGAGCAAAAATGAAAAAATTTCACTTTTTTATGGCAAAAAGGTATGCATTCTTATTTTCGGACAAAAAGGCAGAAATTCCTCGTATTATAGAGCAAAATTGCATAAATTCCCCTAATTGTGGGGCAAAAAGGCAGAAATTCCTTATATGTTGGGGCAAAATAACAGAAATTCTCTTTATTTTGTAGCAAAACTCAGAAATTTCACTTATTTTGGGGCAAAATTGCAGAAATTTCAGTTATTTCAGAAAAAAAAGCAGAAATTTTCTTATTTTAAGGCAAAAAGGCAGAAATTTCTTTTATTTTGGTACAAAATTGCAGAATTTTTTCTTATTTTGGGGCAAAAAGGCAGAAATTTCCCATATTTTGGGGCAAAAATGCAGAAATTCCTCTTATTTTGGAGCAAAAATGAAGAAATTTCTCTTTTTTATGGCAAAAAGGTATGCATTCTACTTATTTTCGGGCAAAAAGGCAGAAATTCCCCGTATTTTGGAGCAATAATGAAGAAATTTCACTTTTTTATGGCAAAAAGCTATGCATTCTTCTTATTTTTGGGCAAAAAGGCAGAAATTCCCCATATTTTGGAGCAAAATTGCAGAAATTCCCCTAATTGTGGGGCAAAAATGCAGAAATTCACTATATGTTAAGGCAAAAAGACAGAAATTCTCTTTATTTTGGGGCAAAACTCAGAAATTCCTCTTATTTTGGAGCGAAATTCCAGAAATTTCACTTATTTTGGGGCAAAAAGGCAGAAATTTCTATTATTTTGGTACAAAATTGTAGAAATTTTTCTTATTTTGTAGCAAAAAGGCAGAAATTTCCCATATTTTAGGGCAAAAATGCAGAAATTCCCCTTATTTTGAGGAAAAAGCCTGAAATTCCCCTTAATTGGGGGCAAACAGGCAGAAATTTCCTTATTTTTTGGCAAAATTGCAAAAATTTCACTTACTTCAGGGTAATAAGTCAGAAATTTTTCTTATTTTGGGGCAAAAAGGCAGAAATTCCTAATATTTTGTGGCACAATGCAGAAATTCCCCTTATTTTGAGATAAAAAGGCTGAAATTCCCCTTATTTGGGGGCAAAAAGGCAGAAATTTCCATTATTTTGGGGCAAAATTGCAAAAATTTCACTTATTTTAGGGTAATAAGTCAGAAATTTTCCTTATTTTGGGCAAAAAAGACAGAATTTCCCTTTGTTTTGGAGGAAAATACATGAATTCCACTTATTTAGAGGCAAAAAAGCAGAAATTCTCCTTATTATGGGGCAAAATTGCAGAAATTTCACTTACTTCAGGGTAATAAGTCAGAAATTTTCCTTATTTTGTGGCAAAAAATACAGAAATTACCTTTGTTTTCGGGGAAAAAGACAGAAATTCCACTTATTTAGAGGCAAAAAAGCAGAAATTCCCCTTATTTTGGAGCAAAAATGAAGAAATTTCTCTTTTTTATGGCAAAAAGTTATGCATTCTTCTTATTTTCAGGAAAAAAGGCAGAAATTCCCCGTATTTTGGAGCAAAATTGCAGAAATTCCCCTAATTGTGGGGCAAAAAGTCAGAAATTCCCTATATGTTGGGGCAAAAAGACAGAAATTCTCCTAATTTTGGGGCAGAACTCAGAAATTCCACTTATTTTGGGGCAAAATTCTAAAGATTTCCCTTATTTTTGGGCAAAATTGCAGAAATTTCACTTATTTCAAAAAAAAGCAGAAATTTTCTTATTTTGGGGCAAGAAGGCAGAAATTTCTTTTATTTTGGTAAAAAATTGCAGAAATTTTTCTTATTTTGGAGCAAAAAAGCAGAAATTTCCCATATTTTGGGGCAAAAATGCCGAAATTCCCCTTATTTTGATGAAAAAGGCTGAAATTCCCCTTAATTGGAAGCAAAAAGTCAGAAATTTCCTTATTTTGGGGCAAAATTGCAAAAATTTCACTTAATTCAGGGTAATAAGTAAGAAATTTTCCTTATTTTGGGGCAAAAAGGCAGAAATTCCTAATATTTTGTGGCACAAATGCAAAAATTCCCCTTATTTTGAGGTAAAAAGGCTGAAATTCCCATTATTTTGGGGCAAAAATGCAGAAATTTCCCTTATTTTGGGGAAAAAATTGCAGAAATTTCACTTATTTCAGGATAATAAGTCAGAAATTTTCCTTATTTTGGGCAAAAAAGACAGAAATTCCCTTTGTTTTGGGGGAAAAATACATAAATTCCACTTATTTAGAGGCAAAAAAGCAGAAATTCCCCTTATTTAGGAGCAAAAATGAAGAAATTTCCCTTTTTTATGGCAAAAAGGTATGCATTCTTCTTATTTTCGGGCAAAAAGGCAGAAATTCCCCGTATTTTGGAGCAAAATTGCAGGAATTCCCCTAATTGTGGGGCAAAAATGCAGAAATTCCCTATATGTTAAGGCAAAAAGACAGAAATTCTCTTTATTTTGGGACAAAACTCAGAAATTCCTCTTATTCTGGAGCAAAATTCCAGAAATTTCACTTATTTTGGGGCAAAACGGCAGTAATTTCTATTATTTTGGTACAAAATTGTAGAAATTTTTCTTATTTTGTAGCAAAAAGGCAGAAATTTCCCATATTTTAGGGCAAAAATGCAGAAATTCCCCTTATTTTGAGGAAAAAGCCTGAAATTCCCCTTAATTGGGGGCAAACAGGCAGAAATTTCCTTATTTTGTGGCAAAATTGCAAAAATTTCACTTACTTCAGGGTAATAAGTCAGAAATTTTTCTTATTTTGGGGCAAAAAGGCAGAAATTCCTAATATTTTGTGGCAAAATGCAGAAATTCCCCTTATTTTGAGATAAAAAGCCTGAAATTCCCCTTATTTGGGGGCAAAAAGGCAGAAATTTCCATTATTTTGGGGCAAAATTGCAGAAATTTCACTTATTTTAGGGTAATAAGTCAGAAATTTTCCTTATTTTGGGCAAAAAAGACAGAATTTCCCTTTGTTTTGTGGGAAAAATACATAAATTCCACTTATTTAGAGGCAAAAAAGCAGAAATTCTCTTTATTTTGGGGCAAAATTGCAGAAATTTCACTTACTTCAGGGTAATAAGTCAGAAATTTTTCTTATTTTGTGGCAAAAAATACAGAAATTACCTTTGTTTTCGGGGAAAAAGACAGAAATTCCACTTATTTAGAGGCAAAAAAGCAGAAATTCCCCTTATTTTGGAGCAAAAATGAAGAAATTTCCCTTTTTTATGGCAAACAGTTATGCATTCTTCTTATTTTCAGGAAAAAAGGCAGAAATTCCCCGTATTTTGGAGCAAAATTGCAGAAATTCCCCTAATTGTGGGGCAAAAAGTCAGAAATTCCCTATATGTTGGGGCAAAAAGACAGAAATTCTCCTAATTTTGGGGCAGAACTCAGAAATTCCACTTATTTTGGGGCAAAATTCTAAAGATTTCCCTTATTTTTGGGCAAAATTGCAGAAATTTCACTTATTTCAAAAAAAAGCAGAAATTTTCTTATTTTGGGGCAAGAAGGCAGAAATTTCTTTTATTTTGGTAAAAAATTGCAGAAATTTTTCTTATTTTGGAGCAAAAAAGCAGAAATTTCCCATAATTTGGGGCAAAAATGCCGAAATTCCCCTTATTTTGATGAAAAAGGCTGAAATTCCCCTTAATTGGAAGCAAAAAGTCAGAAATTTCCTTATTTTGGGGCAAAATTGCAAAAATTTCACTTAATTCAGGGTAATAAGTAAGAAATTTTCCTTATTTTGGGGCAAAAAGGCAGAAATTCCTAATATTTTGTGGCACAAATGCAAAAATTCCCCTTATTTTGAGGTAAAAAGGCTGAAATTCCCATTATTTGGGGGCAAAAAAGCAGAAATTTCCCTTATTTTGGGGCAAAATTGCAGAAATTTCACTTATTTCAGGATAATAAGTCAGAAATTTTCCTTATTTTGGGCAAAAAAGACAGAAATTCCCTTTGTTTTGGGGGAAAAATACATAAATTCCACTTATTTAGAGGCAAAAAAGCAGAAATTCCCCTTATTTAGGAGCAAAAATGAAGAAATTTCCCTTTTTTATGGCAAAAAGGTATGCATTCTTCTTATTTTCAGGCAAAAAAGCAGAAATTCCCCGTATTTTGGAGCAAAATTGCAGGAATTCCCCTAATTGTGGGGCAAAAAGGCAGAAATTCCCTATATGTTAAGGCAAAAAAACAGAAATTCTCTTTATTTTGGGACAAAACTCAGAAATTCCTCTTATTTTGGAGCAAAATTCCAGAAATTTCACTTATTTTGGGGCAAAAAGGCAGTAATTTCTATTATTTTGGTACAAAATTGTAGAAATTTTTCTTATTTTGCAGGAAAAAAAGCAGAAATTTCCCATATTTTGGGGCAAAATTGCAGATATTTCACTTATTTCAGGGTAATAAGTCAGAAATTTTTCTTATTTTGGGGCAAAAAGGCAGAAATTCCTAATATTTTGTGGCAAAAATGCAGAAATGTTACTTATTTTGAGGTAAAAAGGCTGAAATTCCCCTTATTTGAAGGTAAAAAGGCAGAAATTTCCCAAATTTTGGGGCAAAATTGCAGAAATTTTACTTATTTCAGGGTAATAAATCAGAAATTTCCCTTATTTTGGGGCAAAAAAAGACAGAAATTCCTTTTGTTTTGGGGGAAAAAACAGAAATTCCAATTATTTAGAGGAAAAAAGCAGAAATTCCTCTTATTTTGGAGCAAAAATGAAAAAATTTCACTTTTTTATGGCAAAAAGGTATGCATTCTTATTTTCGGACAAAAAGGCAGAAATTCCTCGTATTATAGAGCAAAATTGCATAAATTCCCCTAATTGTGGGGCAAAAAGGCAGAAATTCCTTATATGTTGGGGCAAAATAACAGAAATTCTCTTTATTTTGTAGCAAAACTCAGAAATTTCACTTATTTTGGGGCAAAATTGCAGAAATTTCAGTTATTTCAGAAAAAAAAGCAGAAATTTTCTTATTTTAAGGCAAAAAGGCAGAAATTTCTTTTATTTTGGTACAAAATTGCAGAATTTTTTCTTATTTTGGGGCAAAAAGGCAGAAATTTCTCATATTTTGGGGCAAAAATGCAGAAATTCCCCTTATTTTGGAGCAAAAATGAAGAAATTTCTCTTTTTTATGGCAAAAAGGTATGCATTCTACTTATTTTCGGGCAAAAAGGCAGAAATTCCCCGTATTTTGGAGCAAAATTGCAGAAATTCCCCTAATTGTGGGGCAACAAGGCAGAAATTCCCTATATGTTGGGGCAAAAATACAGAAATTCTCATTATTTTGGGGCAAAACTCAAAAATTCCACATATTTGGGGGCAAAATTCCATAAATTTCCCTTATTTTGGGACAAAATTGCAGAAATTTCACTTATTTGGGGGCAAAATTTCAAATATTTCAGGGAAAAAAGGCAGTAATTTTCTTTATTTTGAAGCAAAAAGGCTGTAATTCCTAATATTTTGTGGCAAAAATGCAGAAATTCCTTTTACTTTTAGGTAAAAAGGCTGAAATTTCCCATATTTGGGGGCAAAAAAACAGAAATTTCCCTTATTTTGGGGCAAAATTGCAGAAATTTCACTTATTTCAGGGTAATAAGTCAGAATTTTTTTTAATTTTGGGGCAAAAAAGACAGAAGTTCCCTTTGTTTTGGGGCAAAAAGACAGAAATTCTACTTATTTAGAGGCAAAAAAGCAGAAATTTTCCTTATTTTGGAGCAAAAATGAAGAAATTTCCCTTTTTTATGGAAAAAAGGTATGCATTCTTCTTATTTTCGGACAAAAAGGCAGAAATTCCCCATATTTTGGAGCAAAATTGCAGAAATTCCCCTAATTGTGGGTCAAAAAGGCAGAAATTTCCTATATGTTGGGGCAAAAAGACAGAAATTCTCCTTATTTTGGGGCAAAACTCAGAAATTCCACTTATTTTGGGGCAAAATTCCAGAAATTTCCCTTATTTTGGGGCAAAATTGCAGAAATTTCACTTATTTTGGGACAAAATTGGAGAAATTTCACTTATTTCAGGGAAAAAAGGCAGAAATTTTCTTTATTTTGGGGCAAAAGGGCTGAAATTCCTAATATTTTGTGGCAAAATGCAGAAATTCCCCTTACTTTTAGGTAAAAAGGCTGAAATTCCCCATATTTGGGGGAAAAGGGCAGAAATTTCCCTTATTTTGGGGCAAAATTGCAGAAATTTCACTTATTTCAGGGTAATAAGTCAGAAATTTTTTTTATTTAGGGCAAAAAAGACAAAAATTCCCTTTGTTTTGGGGGAAAAAGACAGAAATTACACTTATTTAGAGGCAAAAAAGCAGAAATTCCCTTTATTTTGAAGCAAAAATGAAGAAATTTCCATTTTTTATGGCAAAAAGTTATGCATTCTTCTTATTTTCGGACACAAAGGCAGAAATTCCCCGTATTTTGGAGCAAAATTGCAGAAATTCCTTTAAAGGTGGGGCAAAAAGGCAGAAATTCCCTATATGTTGGGGCAAAAGGACAGAAATTCTCCTTATTTTGGGGCAAAACTCAGAAATACCACTTATTTTGGAGCAAAATTCAAGAAATTTCCCTTATTTTGGAACAAAATTGCAGAAATTTCACTTATTTTGGGCAAAATTGAAGAAATTTCACTTATTTTAGAAAAAATGCAGAAATTTTCTTATTTTGGGGCAAAAAGGCAGAATTTTTTTTTTATTTTGGTACAAAATTGCCGAAATTTTTCTTATTTTGGGGCTAAAACGCAGAAATTTCCCATATTTTGGGGCAAAAATGCAGAAATTTCCCTTATTTTGAGGTAAATAGGCTGAAATTCCCCTTATTTGGGGGTAAAAAGGCAGCAAAAATTGCAGCAATTTCACTTATTTAAGGGTAATAAGTCAGAAATTTTCCTTATTTTGGGGCCAAAAAACAGAAATTCCCTTTGTTTTGGGGGGTAAAGACAGAAATTCCACTTTTTTAGAGGCAAAAAGCAGAAATTCCCCTTATTTTGGAGCAAAAATGAAGAAATATCAATTTTAAGGACAAAAAGGTATGCATTCTTCTTATTTTTGGGCAAAAAGGCCAAAATCCCCCTTATTTTGGAGCAAAATTGCAGAAATTTCCCAAATTGTGGGACAGAAAGGCAGAAATTCCCAATAAGTTGGGGCAAAAAGACAGAAATTCTCCTTATTTTAGGGCCAAACTCAGAAATTCCACTTATTTTGGAGCAAAGTTCCAGAAATTTCACTTATTTTGGGGCAAAATTGCAGAAATTACACTTATTTTGTGGCAAAATTGCAGAAATTTCACTTATTTCAAAAAAAATGAAATTTTCTTAATTTGGGGCAAAAAGGCAGAAATTTTTTTATTTTGGTACAAAATTGCAGAAATTTTTCTTATTTTGGAGTAAAAAGGCAGAAATTTCCTATATTTTGGGGCAAAAATGCAGAAATTCCCCTTATTTTGAGGAAAAAAGGCTGAAATTCCCCTTAATTGGGGGCAAAAAGGCAGAAATTTCCTTATTTTGTGGCAAAATTGAAAAATTTCACTTATTTCAGGGTAATAAGTCAGAAATTTTCTTTATTTTGGGGCAAAAAGACAAAAAATTCCCTTTGTTTTTGGGGAAAAAGACAGAAATTCCACTTTTTGAGAGGCAAAAAACCAGAACTTCTTTTTATTTTGGAGCAAAAATGAAGAAATTTCTCTTTTTTGTGGCAAAAGGTATACATTCCCCTTATTTTCTGGCTAAAAAGCAGAAATCCTTTGTATTTTGGAGCAAAATTGCAGAAATTCCCCTAATTGTGTGGCAAAAAGGCAGAAATTCCCTATATGTTAGGGCAAAAAACAGAAATTCTCCTTATTTTGGGGCAAAACTCAGAAATTCCACTTGTTTTGGGGCAAAATTCCAGAAATTTCCCATATTTTGGGGCAAAATTGCAGAAATTTCACTTATTTTGGGACAAAATTGGAGAAATTTCACTTATTTCAGGGAAAAAAGGCAGAAATTTTCCTTATTTTGGGGCAAAAAGACAGAAACTTCCCATATTTTGGTACAAAATTGCAGAAATTTTTATTATTTTGGGCAAAAAGACAGAAATTTCCCATATTTTGGGGCAAAAATGCAGAAATTCCCCTTATTTTGAGGCAAAAAGGCTGAAATTCTCTTTATTTGGGGGTAAAAAGGCAGAAATTTCCCTTATTTTGAGGCAAAATTGCAGAAATTTCACTTATTTCAGGGTAATAAGTCAGAAATTTTCCTTATTTTGAAGCAAAAAAGACAGAAAATCCTTTTGTTTTGGGGGAAAAAGACAGAAATTCCACTTATTTAGAGGCATAAAAGCAGAAATTCCCCTCATTTTGGAGCAAAAATGAAGAAATTTCCCTTTTTTATGGCAAAAAGGTATGCATTCTTATTATAAAAAAGGCAGAAATTCCCCGTATTTTGGAGCAAAATTGCAGAAATTCCACTAATTGTGGGGCAAAAAGGCAGAAATTCCCTATATGTTGGGGCAAAAAACAGAAATTCTCCTAATTTTAGGGCAAAACGCAGAAATTTAACGTATTTTGGGGCAAAATTGCAGAAATTTCACTTATTTCAGTACAAAAAGCAGAAATTTTTTTATTTTGAGGCCAAAAGGCAGAAATTTCTTTTATTTTGTTACAAAATTGCAGAATTTTTTCTTATTTTGGGGCAAAAAGGCAGAAATTTCCCATATTTTGGGGCAAAAATGCAGAAATTTCTCTTATTTTGAGGTAAAAGGCTGAAATTCCCCTAATTTGGGGGAAAAAAGGCAGAAATTTCTCTTATTTTGGGGCAAAATTGCAAAAATTTCACTTATTTCAGGGTAATAAGTCAGAAATTTTCCTTATTTTGGGGCCAAAAAACAGAAATTCCCTTTGTTTTGGGGGGTAAAGACAGAAATTCCACTTTTTTAGAGGCAAAAAGCAGAAATTCCCCTTATTTTGGAGCAAAAATGAAGAAATATCAATTTTAAGGACAAAAAGGTATGCATTCTTCTTATTTTTGGGCAAAAAGGCCAAAATTCCCCTTATTTTGGAGCAAAATTGGAGAAATTTCCCAAATTGTGGGACAGAAAGGCAGAAATTCCCTATATGTTGGGGCAAAAAGACAGAAATTCTCCTTATTAGGGCAAAACTCAGAAATTCCACTTATTTTGGAGCAAAATTCCAGAAATTTCACTTATTTTGGGGCAAAATTGCAGAAATTACACTTATTTTGTGGCAAAATTGCAGAAATTTCACTTATTTCAAAAAAAAAATGAAATTTTCTTATTTTGGGGCAAAAAGGCAGAAATTTTTTTATTTTGGTACAAAATTGCAGAAATTTTTCTTATTTTGGAATAAAAAGGCAGAAATTTCCTATATTTTGGGGCAAAAATGCAGAAATTCTTCTTATTTTGAGGAAAAAGGCTGAAATTCCCCTTAATTGGGGGCAAAAAGGCAGAAATTTCCTTATTTTGGGACAAAATTGAAAAATTTCACTTATTTCAGGGTAATAAGTCAGAAATTTCCTTTATTTTGGGGCAAAAAGACAGAAATTTCCTTTGTTTTGGGGGAACATAACAGAAATTCCACATTTTAGAGGCAAAAAGCAGAAATTCCCCTTATTTTGGAGCAAAAATGAAGAAATTTCTCTCTTTTGTGGCAAAAGGTATACATTCCTCTTATTTTCAGGCTAAAAAGCAGAAATTCTTTGTATTTTGGAGCAAAATTGCAGAAATTCCCCTAATTGTGGGGCAAAAAGGCAGAAATTCCATATATGTTAGGGCAAAAAACAGAAATTCTCCTTATTTTTGGGCAAAACTCAGAAATTCCATTTATTTTGGGGCAAAATTCCAGAAATTTCCCATATTTTGGGGCAAAATTGCAGAAATTTCACTTATTTTTGGGAAAAATTGCAGAAATTTCACTTATTTCAGGGAAAAAAGGCAGAAATTTTCCTTATTTTGGGGCAAAACACAGAAATTCCTAATATTTTGTGGCAAAAATGCAGAAATTCCCCTTATTTTGAGGTAAAAAGGCTGAAATTACCCTTATTTGGGGGCAAAAAGGCAGAAATTTCCCTTATTTTGGGGCAAAATTGCAGAAATTTCACTTATTTCAGAACAAAAAGCAGAAATTTTTTTATTTTGAGGCCAAAAGGCAGAAATTTCTTTTATTTTGTTACAAAATGGCAGAATTTTTTCTTATTTTGGGGCAAAAAGGCAGAAATTTCCCATATTTTGGGGCAAAAATGCAGAAATTTCTCTTATTTTGAGGTAAAAGGCTGAAATTCCCCTAATTTGGGGGAAAAAAGGCAGAAATTTCTCTTATTTTAGGGCAAAATTGCAAAAATTTCACTTATTTCAGGGTAATAAGTCAGAAATTTTCCTTATTTTGGGGCCAAAAAACAGAAATTCCCTTTGTTTTGGGGGGTAAAGACAGAAATTCCACTTTTTTAGAGGCAAAAAGCAGAAATTCCCCTTATTTTGGAGCAAAAATGAAGAAATATCAATTTTAAGGACAAAAAGGTATGCATTCTTCTTATTTTTGGGCAAAAAGGCCAAAATTCCCCTTATTTTGGAGCAAAATTGGAGAAATTTCCCAAATTGTGGGACAGAAAGGCAGAAATTCCCTATATGTTGGGGCAAAAAGACAGAAATTCTCCTTATTAGGGCAAAACTCAGAAATTCCACTTATTTTGGAGCAAAATTCCAGAAATTTCACTTATTTTGGGGCAAAATTGCAGAAATTACACTTATTTTGTGGCAAAATTGCAGAAATTTCACTTATTTCAAAAAAAAAATGAAATTTTCTTATTTTGGGGCAAAAAGGCAGAAATTTTTTTATTTTGGTACAAAATTGCAGAAATTTTTCTTATTTTGGAATAAAAAGGCAGAAATTTCCTATATTTTGGGGCAAAAATGCAGAAATTCTTCTTATTTTGAGGAAAAAGGCTGAAATTCCCCTTAATTGGGGGCAAAAAGGCAGAAATTTCCTTATTTTGGGACAAAATTGAAAAATTTCACTTATTTCAGGGTAATAAGTCAGAAATTTCCTTTATTTTGGGGCAAAAAGACAGAAATTTCCTTTGTTTTGGGGGAACATAACAGAAATTCCACATTTTAGAGGCAAAAAGCAGAAATTCCCCTTATTTTGGAGCAAAAATGAAGAAATTTCTCTCTTTTGTGGCAAAAGGTATACATTCCTCTTATTTTCAGGCTAAAAAGCAGAAATTCTTTGTATTTTGGAGCAAAATTGCAGAAATTCCTCTAATTGTGGGGCAAAAAGGCAGAAATTCCATATATGTTAGGGCAAAAAACAGAAATTCTCCTTATTTTTGGGCAAAACTCAGAAATTCCATTTATTTTGGGGCAAAATTCCAGAAATTTCCCATATTTTGGGGCAAAATTGCAGAAATTTCACATATTTTTGGGAAAAATTGCAGAAATTTCACTTATTTCAGGGAAAAAAGGCAGAAATTTTCCTTATTTTGGGGCAAAACACAGAAATTCCTAATATTTTGTGGCAAAAATGCAGAAATTCCCCTTATTTTGAGGTAAAAAGGCTGAAATTACCCTTATTTGGGGGCAAAAAGGCAGAAATTTCCCTTATTTTGGGGCAAAATTGCAGAAATTTCACTTATTTCAGAATATTAAGTCAGAAATTTTTCTTATTTTGGTGCTAAAAAGACAGAAATTCCCTTTGTTTTGGGGGAAAAAGACAGAAATTCCACATATTTCGAGGCAAAAAAGCAGAAATTCCTTTTATTTTGGAGCAAAATTACAGAAATTTCCCTTTTTTATGGCAAAAAGGTATGCATTCTTCTTATTTTCGGGCAAAAAGGCAGAAATTCCCTGTATTCTGGAGCAAAATTGCAGAAATTAACCTAATTGTGGGGCAAAAAGGCAGAAATTCCCTATATGTTGGGGCAAAAAGACAGAAATTTTCCTTATTTTGGGGCAAAACTCAGAAATTCCACTTATTTTGGGGCAAAATTCCAGAAATTTCCTTTATTTTGGGGCAAAATTGCAAAAATTCACTTATTTTGGGGCAAAATTGGAGAAATTTCACTTATTTCAGGGAAAAAAAGCAGAAATTTTCTTATTTTGGGGCATAAAGGCAGAAATTTCCCATATTGTGGTACAAAATTGCCGAAATTTTTCTTATTTTGGGCAAAAAGGCAGAAATTTCCCATATTTTTGGGGAAAATTCAGAAATTCTCTTATTTTGAGGTAAAAAGGCTGAAATTCCCCTTATTTGGAGGTAAAAAGGCAGAAATTTCTCTTATTTTGGGGCAAAATTGCAGAAATTTCACTTATTTTAGGGCAAAAAGTCAGAAATTTGCCTTATTTTGTGGCAAAAAGCAGAAATTCCCCTAATTTTGGGGCCAAAAACAGAAATTCCCCTTATTTTGGGGTAAAATTGCAGAAATTTCAAATATTTCAGTGCAAAAAGGCAGAAATTCCACTTAATTTTAGGCAATAAGGCAGAAATTTTCTGTATTTTGGAGCAAAATCTAAGAAATTCCCTTTATATTGGTGCAAAAATGGAGAAATTCCCATTATTTTGGTGTAATAAGGAAGAAATTCCCTGTGTTTGGAAGCAAAATTGCACAAATTCCCCTAATTTTGAGGGAAAATGCAGAAATTCAAATTATTTTGGGGCAAAAAGACAGAAATTCTCCTTATTTCAGGGCATAACGTCAGAAATTACCCTTATTTTGGGGCAAAATTGCAGAAATATCCCTTATTTTGTGGCAAAATTGCAGAAATTTTTCTTATTTTGGGCAAAATTGCAGAAATTTCACTTATTTCAGGGAAAGAAGGCAGGACTTTCTCTTATTTTGGGGCAAAAAGGCAGAAATTTCTTTTATTTTGGTACAAAATTGCAGAAATTTTCTTTATTTTGGGGCAAAAATGCAGAAATTCCCCTTATTTTGTGGCAAAAATGCAGAAATTTCCCTTATTTTGGGGCAAAATTGCAGAAATTCCCTTTATTTTGGTGCAATAAGGCAGAAATTCCCCATATTTTGAAGCAAAATTGCACAAATTCCCCAAATTTTGAGAGAAAATTCAGAAATTCACATTATTTTGGGGCAAAAAGGCAGAAATTTCTTTTATTTTGGTACAAAATTGAAGAAATTTTCTTTATTTTGAGGCAAAAATGCAGAAATTCCCCATATTTTGGGGCAAAAATGCAGAGATTCCCCTTATTATGAGGTAAAAAGGCTGAAATTCCTTTTATTTTGGGGCAAAAAGACAGAAATTTCCCTTATTTTGTGGCTGAAAGGCAGAAATTTCCCTTATTTTGGGGCAAAATTGCAGAAATTTCCTTTATTTTCGGGCAAAATTTTAGAAATTTCTTTTATTTTGGTACAGAATTGCAGAAATTTTTCTTATTTTGTGGCAAAAAGGCAGAAATTCCTCATATTTTGGTGCAAAAAAGCTGAAATTCCCCTTATTTTGAGGTAAAATGCTAAAATTCCCCATATTATCGTGCAAAAAGGCAGAAATTCCCTACATTTTGGGGCAAAAAGGCACAAATTTCCCTTATTTTCGGGCAAAATTGCACAAATTTCATTTATTTCTGGGCAAAAAGTCAGAAATTCCTTTTATTTTGGGGCAAAAAGCAGAAATTTCTTTTATTTTGGTACAAAGTTGAAGAAATTTTTCTTATTTTAGAACAAAAAGGCAGAAATTCCCCATATTTTGGGGCAAAAGGCAGAAATTCCCCTTATTTTGAGGTAAAAAGGCTGAAATTCCCCTTGTTTTGGGGCAAAAAGGCAGAAATTCCCTTTGTTTTGTGGCAAAAAGGCAGAAATTCTTTTTAATTGGGGCAGAAAAGCAGAAACTTTCCTTATTTGGGTGCAATAATGCAGAAATTCCCCATATTTTGTGGCAAAAAGGCAGAAATTCCCCTTATTTGGAGGTAAAATGCTGAAATTCCCCTTATTTTGGGCAAAAGGCAGAAATTCCCCTTATTTTGGGGCAATATTGCAGAAATTTCACTTATTTTAGGGCAAAAAGTCAGAAATTTGCCTTATTTTGTGGCAAAAAGCAGAAATTCCCCTAATTTTGGGGCCAAAAACAGAAATTCCCCTTATTTTGGGGTAAAATTGCAGAAATTTCAAATATTTCAGTGCAAAAAGGCAGAAATTCCACTTAATTTTAGGCAATAAGGCAGAAATTTTCTGTATTTTGGAGCAAAATCTCAGAAATTCCCCTTATATTGGTGCAAAAATGCAGAAATTCCCATTATTTTGGTGTAATAAGGCAGAAATTCCCCGTGTTTTGAAGCAAAATTGCACAAATTCCTCTAATTTTGAGGGAAAATGCAGAAATTCAAATTATTTTGGGGCAAAAAGAGAGAAATTCTCCTTATTTCAGAGCATAACGTCAGAAATTCCCCTTATTTTGGGGCAAAATTGCAGAAATATCCCTTATTTTGTGGCAAAATTGCAGAAATTTTTCTTATTTTGGGGAAAATTGCAGAAATTTCACTTATTTCAGGGAAAGAAGTTAGGAATTTCTCTTATTTTGGGGTAAAAGGGCAGAAATTTCTTTTATTTTGGTACAAAATTGCAGAAATTTTCTTTATTTTGGGGCAAAAATGCAGAAATTCCCCTTATTTTGTGGCAAAAAGGCAAAAATTTCCCTCATTTTGTGGCAAAATTGCAGAAATTTCAATTATTTCAAGGCAAAATTCAAAAATTCCTTTTATTGTGGGGCAAAAAGACAGAAATTCCGTTTATTTTTGGGTAAAAAGGCAGAAATTTCACTTATTTTGAGGTAAAAAAGGCAGAAATTACTCTTATTTTTGAGCTAAAATGAAGAAATTTCCCTTTTTTGTGGCAAAATTGCAGAAATTTTTCTTATTTTGGGCAAAATTGTAGAAATTTCACTTAGTTCAGGGAAAGAAGGCTGGAATTTCTCTTATTTTGGGGCAAAATGCAGAAATTTCTATTATTTTGGTACAAAATTGCAGAAATTTTCTTTATTTTGGGGCAAAAATGCAGAAATTCCCCTTATTTTGGGGCAAAAAGGCAGAAATTTCCCTTATTTTGGGGCAAAATTGCAGAAATTTCACTTATTTCAGGGAAAAAATTCAAAAATTTTTTTTATTTTGGGGCAAAAAGACAGAAATTCCATTTATTTTTGGGTAAAAAGGCAGAAATTTCACTTATTTTGAGGTAAAAAGGCAGAAATTACTCTTATTTTGGGGTTAAAATGAAGAAATTTCCCCTTTTTGTGGCAAAAGGTATAAATTCCCCTTATTTTCATGCCAAAAAGCAGAAATTCCCCGTATTTTGAAGTAAAGTTGCAGAAATTCTCCTAATTGTGAGGCAAAACGGCAGAAATTCCCTATATGTTGGGGCAAAAAGACAGAAATTCTCCTTATTTTGTGGCAAAACTCAGAAATTCCACTTATTTTGGGGCAAAATTCCAGAAATTTTCCTTATTTTAGGGCAAAAAGGCAGAAATTCCTAATATATTGTGGCAAAAATGCAGAAATTCCCCTTATTTTGAGGTAAAAAGGCTGAAATTCCTCTTATTTGGGGACAAAAAGGAGGAATTTTTCTTTATTTTGTGGCAAAATTGCAGAAATTTCACTTATTTCAGGGTAATAAGTCAGAAATTCCCCTTATTTTGGGGCAAAAAAGACAGAAATTCCCTATTTGGGGGGTAAAAAAGACAGAAATTCCACTTATTTAGAGGCAAAAGGCAGAAGTTCCTCTTAATTTGGCGCAAAAATGAAGAAATTTCCATTTTTTATGGCAAAAAGGTATGCATTCCCCGTATTTTAGGGCAAAAAGGCAGAAATTCCCCTTATTTTGAAGCAAAATTGCAGAAATTCCCCTAATTTTGGGGCAAAAGGTAGACATTTCTTTTATTTTGGGGCAAAAATCAGAAATTCCCCTTATTTTGGCGCAAAATTCCAGAAATTTCCTTTAATTTGGGGCAAAATTGCAGAAATATTTCTTATTTTGGGGCAAAAAGGCAGAAATTCCTTATATTTTGGGGAAAAAAGGCAGAAATTCCCCTTATTTTGGGATAAAATTGCAGAAATTTCTCTTATTTGGGGGCAAAAAGGCAGAAAATCCTTTTAATTACGGGCAAATAGGCAGAAATTCCCCTTATTTTGGGGCAAAATTGAAGAACTTTCCCTTATTTTGTGGCAAAATTGCAGAAATTCCCCTTATTTTAAGGCAAAATTTTAGAAATTTCTTTTATTTTGGTACAGAATTGCAGAAATTTTTCTTATATTGTGGCAAAAAGGCTAAAATTCCACATATTTTGGTGCAAAAAGGCTGAAATTCCCCTTATTTTGAGGTAAAATGCTGAAATTCCCCATATTTTGGGGTAAAAAGGGAGAAATTTCCCTCATTGGGGCAAAAAGGCACAAATTTTCCTTATTTTTGGGCAAAATTGCAGAAATTTCATTTATTTCAGGGCTAAAAGTCTGAAATTCCTTTTATTTTGGGACAAAAAGCAGAAATTTCTTTTATTTTGGTACAAAGTTGAAGAAATTTTTCATATTTTGGAATAAAAAGGAAGAAATTCCCCATATTTTGGGGTAAAAGGCAGAAATTCCCTTTATTTTGAGGTAAAAAGGATGAAATTCCCCTTATTTTAGGGCAAAAAGGCAAAATTTTCCTTTACTTTGAGGCAAAAAGGCAGAGATTCTTGTTAATTGGGGCAGAAAAGCAGAAATTTTCCTTATTTGAAGGCAATAAGGCAGTAATTCCCCATATTTTGTGGCAAAAAGGCAGAAATTCCCCTTATTTGGAGGTAAAATGCTGAAATTCCCCTTATTTTGGGCAAAAAGGCAGATATTCCCCTTATTTTGGGAAAAATTGCAGAATTTTCACTTATTTCAGGGCAAAAAGTCAGAAATTTGCCTTATTTTGTGGCAAAAAGCAGAAATTCCCCTAATTTTCGGGCCAAAAATAGAAATTCCTTTTATTTTGGGTTAAAATTGCAGAAATTTCAAATATTTCAGTGCAAAAAGGCAGAAATTCCACTTAATTTCTGGCAAAAAGGCAGAAATTTTCTGTATTTTGGAGCAAAATCTCAGAAATTCCCCTTATATTGGTGCAAAAATGCAGAAATTCCCTTTATTTTGGTGCAATAAGGCAGAAATTCCCCGTATTTTGAAGCAAGATTGAACAAATTCCCCTAATTTTGAGGGAAAATGCAGAAATTCACATTATTTTGGGGCATAAAGACAGAAATTCTCCTTATTTCAGGGCAAAAAGTCAGAAATTCCCCTTATTTTGGGGCAAAATTCCAGAAATTTCCTTTAATTTGGGGCAAAATTGCAGAAATTTACCTTATTTTGGGGCAAAATTGCAGAAATTTACCTTATTTGGGGCAAAATTGCAGAAATTTAACTTATTTTCGTGTAAAAAGGCTGAAATTTCCTTTATTTTTGGGCAAAAAGGCAGAAATTCCCCTTATTTTGGGGCAAAATTGCAGAAATATTTCTTATTTTGGGGCAAAAAGGTTGAAATTCCTTATATTTTAGGGCAAAAAGGCAGAAATTCCCCTTTTTTGGGATAAAATTGCAGAAATTTCCCTTATTTGGGGGCAAAAAGGCAGAAAATCTTTTTAATTTCGGGCAAAAATGCAGAAATTCCCCTTATTTTGGAGCAAAATTGGAGAAATTCCCCTAATATCGTGGCAAAAATGCAGAAATTCCCTTTATTTGGTGCAAAAGCAGAAGTTCCCCTTATTTTCGGGAAAAAAAGGCAGAAATTCCTTGTATTTTGAAGCAAAATTGCAGAAACTCCCCTAAATTTGGGGCAAAAAGGCAGAAATTCCCTTTATTTTGGGGCAAAAATACAGAAATTCTCCTTATTTCGCGGCAAAAAGTCAGAAATTCCCCTTATTTTGGGGCAAAATTGAAGAACTTTCCCTTATTTTGGGGCAAAATTGCAGAAATTTCCCTTATTTTAAGGCAAAATTTTAGAAATTTCTTTTATTTTGGTACAGAATTGCAGAAATTTTTTTTATATTGTGGCATAAAGGCTAAAATTCCCCATATTTTGGTGCA
Organism: Micromys minutus; assembly: GCF_963924665.1. Taxonomy (NCBI): domain Eukaryota; kingdom Metazoa; phylum Chordata; class Mammalia; order Rodentia; family Muridae; genus Micromys; species Micromys minutus. The sequence goes on along the minus strand of NW_027667806.1, from coordinate 260,076 downwards.
AAAAGTCTGAAATTCCCCTTATTTTGAGGTAAAATGCTGAAATTCCCCATATTTTGGGGCAAAAAGGGAGAAATTTCCCTCATTGGGGCAAAAAGGCACAAATTTTCCTTATTTTTGGGCAAAATTGCAGAAATTTCATTTATTTCAGGGCTAAAAGTCTGAAATTCCTTTTATTTTGGGACAAAAAGCAGAAATTTCTTTTATTTTGGTACAATTGAAGAAATTTTTCATATTTTGGAATAAAAAGGAAGAAATTCCCCATATTTTGGGGTAAAAGGCAGAAATTCCCCTTATTTTGAGGTAAAAAGGATGAAATTCCCCTTATTTTAGCGCAAAAAGGCAAAAATTTCCTTCACTTTGTGGCAAAAAGGCAGAAATTCTTGTTAATTGGGGCAGAAAAGCAGAAATTTTTCTTATTTGAAGGCAATAAGGCAGTAATTCCCCATATTTTGTGGCAAAATGCAGAAATTCCCCTTATTTTGGGCAAAGAGGCAGAAATTCCCCTTATTTTGGGACAAAATTGCAGAAATTTCACTTATTTCAGGGCAAAAAGTCAGAAATTTGCCTTATTTTGAGGCAAAAAGCAGAAATTCCCCTAATTTTGCGGCCAAAAATAGAAATTCCCCTTATTTTGGGGTAAAATTGCAGAAATTTCAAATATTTCAGGGAAAAAAGGCAGAAATACCACTTACTTTCGGGCAATAAGGCAGAAATTTTCTGTATTTTGGAGCAAAATCTCAGAAATTCCCCTTTTATTGGTGCAAAAATGCAGAAATTCCCTTTATTTTGGTGCAATAAGGCAGAAATTCCCCATATTTTGAAGAAAAATTGCACAAATTCCCCTAATTTTGAGGGAAAATGCAGAAATTCACATTATTTTGGGGCAAAAAAACAGAAATTCTCCTTATTTCACGGCAAAAAGTCAGAAATTCCCCTTATTTTGGGGCAAAATTGCAAAAATTTCCCTTATTTTGTTGCAAAATTGCAGAAATTTTTCTTATTTTGGGCAAAATTGCAGAAATTTCACTTATTTCAGGGAAAGAAGGCAGGAATTTCTCTTATTTTGGGGCAAAAAGGCAGAAATTTCTTTTATTTTGGTACAAAATTGCAGAAATTTTCTTTATTTTGAGGCAAAAATGCAGATATTCCCCATATTTTGGGGCAAAAAGTCAGAGATTCCCTTTATTATGAGGTAAAAAGGCTGAAATTCCTTTTATTTTGGGGCAAAAAGACAGAAATTCCCCTTATTTTGTGGCAAAAAGGCAGAAATTTCCCTTATTTTTGGGCAAAATTGCTGAAATTTCCCTTATTTTTGGGCAAAATTTTAGAAATTTCTTTTATTTTGCTACAGAATTGCAGAAATTTTTCTTATTTTGTGGCAAAAAAGCAGAAATTTCCCATATTTTGGTGCAAAAAGGCTGAAATTCCCCTTATTTTGAGGTAAAATCCTGAAATTCCCTATATTTTGGGGCAAAAAAGCAGAAATTCCCTACATTTTGGGGCAAAAGGCACAAATTTCCCTTATTTTCGGGCAACTTGCAGAAATTTCTTTTATTTCAGGGCAAAAATTCAGAAATTCCTTTTATTTTGGGGCAAAAAGCAGAAATTTCTTTTATTTTGGAACAAAGTTGAAGAAATTTTTCTTATTTTGGAACAAAAAGGCACAAATTCCCCATATTTTGAGGTAAAAGGCAGAAATTCCCCTTATTTGAGGGAAAAAGGATGAAATTCTCCTTATTTTATGGCAAAAAGGCAAAAATTTCCTTTACTTTGTGGCAAAAAGGCAGAAATTCTTGTTAATTGGAGCAGAAAAGCAGAAATTTTCTTTATGTGAAGGCAGTAAGGCAGTAAATCCCCATATTTTGTGGCAAAAAGGCAGAAATTCCCCTTATTTGGAGGTAAAATGCTGAAATTCCCCTTATTTTGGGCCAAATGCAGAAATTCCTTTTATTTTGGAGCAAAATTGCAGAAATTTCACTTATTTTAGGGCAAAAAGTCAGAAATTTGTCTTATTTTGGGGCAAAAAGCAGAAATTCCCCTAATTTTGGGGCCAAAAACAGAAATCCCCTTATTTTGGGGTAAAATTGCAGAAATTTCAAATATTTCAGTGCAAAAAGGCAGAAATTCCACTTAATTTTAGGCAATAAGGCACAAATTTTCCGTATTTTGGAGCAAAATCTCAGAAATTCCACTTATAATGGTGCAAAAATGCAGAAATTCCCTTTATTTTGGTGTAATAATGCAGAAATTCCCCGTGTTTTGAAGCAAAATTGCACAAATTCATCTAATTTTGAGGGAAAATGCAGAAATTCAAATTATTTTGGGGCAAAAAGACAGAAATTCTCCTTATTTCAGGGCATAACGTCAGAAATTCTCCTTATTTTGGGGCAAAATTGCAGAAATTTCCCTTATTTTGTGGCAAAATTTCCAAATTTTTTATTTTGGGCAAAATTGCAGAAATTTCACTTATTTCAGGGAAAGAAGGCAGGAATTTCTCTTATTTTGGGGCAAAAGGGCAGAAATTTCTTTTTTATTTGGTACAAAATTGCAGAAATTTTCTTTATTTTGGGGCAAAAATGCAGAAATTCCCATTATATTGTGGCAAAACTCAGAAATTTCACTTATTTTGTGGCAAAATTGCAGAAATTTCACTTATTTCAGGGTAATAAGTCAGAAATTCCCCTTATTTTGGGGCAAAAAAGACAGAAATTCCCTTTTTGGGGGGTAAAAAAGACAGAAATTCCACTTATTTAGAGGCAAAAGGCAGAAGTTCCTCTTAATTTGGCGCAAAAATGAAGAAATTTCCATTTTTTTATGGCAAAAAGGTATGCATTCCCCGTATTTTAGGGCAAAAAGGCAGAAATTCCCCTTATTTTGAAGCAAAATTGCAGAAATTCCCCTAATTTTGGGGCAAAAGGTAGACATTTCCTTTATTTTGGGGCAAAAATCAGAAATTCCCCTTATTTTGGCGCAAAATTCCAGAAATTTCCTTTAATTTGGGGCAAAATTGCAGAAATATTTCTTATTTTGGGGCAAAAAGGCAGAAATTCCTTATATTTTGGGGAAAAAAGGCAGAAATTCCCCTTATTTTGGGATAAAATTGCAGAAATTTCTCTTATTTGGGGGCAAAAAGGCAGAAAATCCTTTTAATTACGGGCAAAAAGGCAGAAATTCCCCGTATTTTGGAGCAAAATTGCAGAAATTCCCCTAATATCGGGGCAAAAATGCAGAAATTCCCTTTATTTGGTGCAAAAGCAGAAGTTCCCCTTATTTTCGGGAAAAAAAGGCAGAAATTCCTTGTATTTTGAAGCAAAATTGCAGAAACTCCCCTAAATTTGGGGCAAAAAGGCAGAAATTCCCTTTATTTTGGGGCAAAAATACAGAAATTCTCCTTATTTCGCGGCAAAAAGTCAGAAATTCCCCTTATTTTGGGGCAAAATTGAAGAACTTTCCCTTATTTTGGGGCAAAATTGCAGAAATTTCCCTTATTTTAAGGCAAAATTTTAGAAATTTCTTTTATTTTGGTACAGAATTGCAGAAATTTTTTTTTATATTGTGGCATAAAGGCTAAAATTCCCCATATTTTGGTGCAAAAAGGCTGAAATTCCCCTTATTTTGAGGTAAAATGCTGAAATTCCCCATATTTTGGGGCAAAAAGGGAGAAATTTCCCTCATTGGGGCAAAAAGGCACAAATTTTCCTTATTTTTGGGCAAAATTGCAGAAATTTCATTTATTTCAGGGCTAAAAGTCTGAAATTCCTTTTATTTTGGGACAAAAAGCAGAAATTTCTTTTATTTTGGTACAAAGTTGAAGAAATTTTTCATATTTTGGAATAAAAAGGAAGAAATTCCCCATATTTTGGGGTAAAAGGCAGAAATTCCCCTTATTTTGAGGTAAAAAGGATGAAATTCCCCTTATTTTAGCGCAAAAAGGCAAAAATTTCCTTTACTTTGTGGCAAAAAGGCAGAAATTCTTGTTAATTGGGGCAGAAAAGCAGAAATTTTTCTTATTTGAAGGCAATAAGGCAGTAATTCCCCATATTTTGTGGCAAAATGCAGAAATTCCCCTTATTTGGAGGTAAAATGCTGAAATTCCCCTTATTTTGGGCAAAGAGGCAGAAATTCCCCTTATTTTGGGACAAAATTGCAGAAATTTCACTTATTTCAGGGCAAAAAGTCAGAAATTTGCCTTATTTTGAGGCAAAAAGCAGAAATTCCCCTAATTTTGCGGCCAAAAATAGAAATTCCCCTTATTTTGGGGTAAAATTGCAGAAATTTCAAATATTTCAGGGAAAAAAGGCAGAAATACCACTTACTTTCGGGCAATAAGGCAGAAATTTTCTGTATTTTGGAGCAAAATCTCAGAAATTCCCCTTTTATTGGTGCAAAAATGCAGAAATTCCCTTTATTTTGGTGCAATAAGGCAGAAATTCCCCATATTTTGAAGAAAAATTGCACAAATTCCCCTAATTTTGAGGGAAAATGCAGAAATTCACATTATTTTGGGGCAAAAAAACAGAAATTCTCCTTATTTCACGGCAAAAAGTCAGAAATTCCCCTTATTTTGGGGCAAAATTGCAAAAATTTCCCTTATTTTGTTGCAAAATTGCAGAAATTTTTCTTATTTTGGGCAAAATTGCAGAAATTTCACTTATTTCAGGGAAAGAAGGCAGGAATTTCTCTTATTTTGGGGCAAAAAGGCAGAAATTTCTTTTATTTTGGTACAAAATTGCAGAAATTTTCTTTATTTTGAGGCAAAAATGCAGATATTCCCCATATTTTGGGGCAAAAAGTCAGAGATTCCCTTTATTATGAGGTAAAAAGGCTGAAATTCCTTTTATTTTGGGGCAAAAAGACAGAAATTCCCCTTATTTTGGGGCAAAATTGAAGAACTTTCCCTTATTTTGGGGCAAAATTGCTGAAATTTCCCTTATTTTTGGGCAAAATTTTAGAAATTTCTTTTATTTTGCTACAGAATTGCAGAAATTTTTCTTATTTTGTGGCAAAAAAGCAGAAATTTCCCATATTTTGGTGCAAAAAGGCTGAAATTCCCCTTATTTTGAGGTAAAATGCTGAAATTCCCTATATTTTGGGGCAAAAAAGCAGAAATTCCCTACATTTTGGGGCAAAAAGGCACAAATTTCCCTTATTTTCGGGCAACTTGCAGAAATTTCTTTTATTTCAGGGCAAAAATTCAGAAATTCCTTTTATTTTGGGGCAAAAAGCAGAAATTTCTTTTATTTTGAAACAAAGTTGAAGAAATTTTTCTTATTTTGGAACAAAAAGGCACAAATTCCCCATATTTTGAGGTAAAAGGCAGAAATTCCCCTTATTTGAGGGAAAAAGGATGAAATTCTCCTTATTTTAGGGCAAAAAGGCAAAAATTTCCTTTACTTTGTGGCAAAAAGGCAGAAATTCTTGTTAATTGGAGCAGAAAAGCAGAAATTTTCTTTATGTGAAGGCAGTAAGGCAAAATTCCCCATATTTTGTGGCAAGAAGGCAGAAATTCCCCTTATTTGGAGGTAAAATGCTGAAATTCCCCTTATTTTGGGCAAAAGGCAGAAATTCCCCTTATTTTGGTGCAAAATTGCAGAAATTTCACTTATTTTAGGGCAAAAAGTCAGAAATTTGTCTTATTTTGGGGCAAAAAGCAGAAATTCCCCTAATTTTGGGGCCAAAAACAGAAATTCCCCTTATTTTGGGGTAAAATTGCAGAAATTTCAAATATTTCAGTGCAAAAAGGCAGAAATTCCACTTAATTTTAGGCAATAAGGCACAAATTTTCCGTATTTTGGAGCAAAATCTCAGAAATTCCCCTTATATTGGTGCAAAAATGCAGAAATTCCCTTTATTTTGGTGCAATAAGGCAGAAATTCCCCGTATTTTGAAGCAAGATTGAACAAATTCCCCTAATTTTGAGGGAAAATGCAGAAATTCACATTATTTTGGGGCATAAAGACAGAAATTCTCCTTATTTCAGGGCAAAAAGTCAGAAATTCCCCTTATTTTGGGGCAAAATTGCAGAAATTTCCCTTATTTTGTGGCAAAATTTCCAAATTTTTTATTTTGGGCAAAATTGCAGAAATTTCACTTATTTCAGGGAAAGAAGGCAGGAATTTCTCTTATTTTGGGGCAAAAGGGCAGAAATTTCTTTTTTATTTGGTACAAAATTGCAGAAATTTTCTTTATTTTGGGGCAAAAATGCAGAAATTCCCATTATATTGTGGCAAAACTCAGAAATTTCACTTATTTTGTGGCAAAATTGCAGAAATTTCACTTATTTCAGGGTAATAAGTCAGAAATTCCCCTTATTTTGGGGCAAAAAAGACAGAAATTCCCTTTTTGGGGGGTAAAAAAGACAGAAATTCCACTTATTTAGAGGCAAAAGGCAGAAGTTCCTCTTAATTTGGCGCAAAAATGAAGAAATTTCCATTTTTTTATGGCAAAAAGGTATGCATTCCCCGTATTTTAGGGCAAAAAGGCAGAAATTCCCCTTATTTTGAAGCCAAATTGCAGAAATTCCCCTAATTTTGGGGCAAAAGTTAGACATTTCCTTTATTTTGGGGCAAAAATCAGAAATTCCCCTTATTTTGGCGCAAAATTCCAGAAATTTCCTTTAATTTGGGGCAAAATTGCAGAAATATTTCTTATTTTGGGGCAAAAAGGCAGAAATTCCTTATATTTTGGGGAAAAAAGGCAGAAATTCCCCTTATTTTGGGATAAAATTGCAGAAATTTCTCTTATTTGGGGGCAAAAAGGCAGAAAATCCTTTTAATTACGGGCAAAAAGGCAGAAATTCCCCGTATTTTGGAGCAAAATTGCAGAAATTCCCCTAATATCGGGGCAAAAATGCAGAAATTCCCTTTATTTGGTGCAAAAGCAGAAGTTCCCCTTATTTTCGGGAAAAAAAGGCAGAAATTCCTTGTATTTTGAAGCAAAATTGCAGAAACTCCCCTAAATTTGGGGCAAAAAGGCAGAAATTCCCTTTATTTTGGGGCAAAAATACAGAAATTCTCCTTATTTCGCGGCAAAAAGTCAGAAATTCCCCTTATTTTGGGGCAAAATTGAAGAACTTTCCCTTATTTTGGGGCAAAATTGCAGAAATTTCCCTTATTTTAAGGCAAAATTTTAGAAATTTCTTTTATTTTGGTACAGAATTGCAGAAATTTTTTTTTATATTGTGGCATAAAGGCTAAAATTCCCCATATTTTGGTGCAAAAAGGCTGAAATTCCCCTTATTTTGAGGTAAAATGCTGAAATTCCCCATATTTTGGGGCAAAAAGGGAGAAATTTCCCTCATTGGGGCAAAAAGGCACAAATTTTCCTTATTTTTGGGCAAAATTGCAGAAATTTCATTTATTTCAGGGCTAAAAGTCTGAAATTCCTTTTATTTTGGGACAAAAAGCAGAAATTTCTTTTATTTTGGTACAAAGTTGAAGAAATTTTTCATATTTTGGAATAAAAAGGAAGAAATTCCCCATATTTTGGGGTAAAAGGCAGAAATTCCCCTTATTTTGAGGTAAAAAGGATGAAATTCCCCTTATTTTAGCGCAAAAAGGCAAAAATTTCCTTTACTTTGTGGCAAAAAGGCAGAAATTCTTGTTAATTGGGGCAGAAAAGCAGAAATTTTTCTTATTTGAAGGCAATAAGGCAGTAATTCCCCATATTTTGTGGCAAAATGCAGAAATTCCCCTTATTTGGAGGTAAAATGCTGAAATTCCCCTTATTTTGGGCAAAGAGGCAGAAATTCCCCTTATTTTGGGACAAAATTGCAGAAATTTCACTTATTTCAGGGCAAAAAGTCAGAAATTTGCCTTATTTTGAGGCAAAAAGCAGAAATTCCCCTAATTTTGCGGCCAAAAATAGAAATTCCCCTTATTTTGGGGTAAAATTGCAGAAATTTCAAATATTTCAGGGAAAAAAGGCAGAAATACCACTTACTTTCGGGCAATAAGGCAGAAATTTTCTGTATTTTGGAGCAAAATCTCAGAAATTCCCCTTTTATTGGTGCAAAAATGCAGAAATTCCCTTTATTTTGGTGCAATAAGGCAGAAATTCCCCATATTTTGAAGAAAAATTGCACAAATTCCCCTAATTTTGAGGGAAAATGCAGAAATTCACATTATTTTGGGGCAAAAAAACAGAAATTCTCCTTATTTCACGGCAAAAAGTCAGAAATTCCCCTTATTTTGGGGCAAAATTGCAAAAATTTCCCTTATTTTGTTGCAAAATTGCAGAAATTTTTCTTATTTTGGGCAAAATTGCAGAAATTTCACTTATTTCAGGGAAAGAAGGCAGGAATTTCTCTTATTTTGGGGCAAAAAGGCAGAAATTTCTTTTATTTTGGTACAAAATTGCAGAAATTTTCTTTATTTTGAGGCAAAAATGCAGATATTCCCCATATTTTGGGGCAAAAAGTCAGAGATTCCCTTTATTATGAGGTAAAAAGGCTGAAATTCCTTTTATTTTGGGGCAAAAAGACAGAAATTCCCCTTATTTTGGGGCAAAATTGAAGAACTTTCCCTTATTTTGGGGCAAAATTGCTGAAATTTCCCTTATTTTTGGGCAAAATTTTAGAAATTTCTTTTATTTTGCTACAGAATTGCAGAAATTTTTCTTATTTTGTGGCAAAAAAGCAGAAATTTCCCATATTTTGGTGCAAAAAGGCTGAAATTCCCCTTATTTTGAGGTAAAATGCTGAAATTCCCTATATTTTGGGGCAAAAAAGCAGAAATTCCCTACATTTTGGGGCAAAAAGGCACAAATTTCCCTTATTTTCGGGCAACTTGCAGAAATTTCTTTTATTTCAGGGCAAAAATTCAGAAATTCCTTTTATTTTGGGGCAAAAAGCAGAAATTTCTTTTATTTTGAAACAAAGTTGAAGAAATTTTTCTTATTTTGGAACAAAAAGGCACAAATTCCCCATATTTTGAGGTAAAAGGCAGAAATTCCCCTTATTTGAGGGAAAAAGGATGAAATTCTCCTTATTTTAGGGCAAAAAGGCAAAAATTTCCTTTACTTTGTGGCAAAAAGGCAGAAATTCTTGTTAATTGGAGCAGAAAAGCAGAAATTTTCTTTATGTGAAGGCAGTAAGGCAAAATTCCCCATATTTTGTGGCAAGAAGGCAGAAATTCCCCTTATTTGGAGGTAAAATGCTGAAATTCCCCTTATTTTGGGCAAAAGGCAGAAATTCCCCTTATTTTGGTGCAAAATTGCAGAAATTTCACTTATTTTAGGGCAAAAAGTCAGAAATTTGTCTTATTTTGGGGCAAAAAGCAGAAATTCCCCTAATTTTGGGGCCAAAAACAGAAATTCCCCTTATTTTGGGGTAAAATTGCAGAAATTTCAAATATTTCAGTGCAAAAAGGCAGAAATTCCACTTAATTTTAGGCAATAAGGCACAAATTTTCCGTATTTTGGAGCAAAATCTCAGAAATTCCCCTTATATTGGTGCAAAAATGCAGAAATTCCCTTTATTTTGGTGCAATAAGGCAGAAATTCCCCGTATTTTGAAGCAAGATTGAACAAATTCCCCTAATTTTGAGGGAAAATGCAGAAATTCACATTATTTTGGGGCATAAAGACAGAAATTCTCCTTATTTCAGGGCAAAAAGTCAGAAATTCCCCTTATTTTGGGGCAAAATTGCAGAAATTTCCCTTATTTTGTGGCAAAATTTCCAAATTTTTTATTTTGGGCAAAATTGCAGAAATTTCACTTATTTCAGGGAAAGAAGGCAGGAATTTCTCTTATTTTGGGGCAAAAGGGCAGAAATTTCTTTTTTATTTGGTACAAAATTGCAGAAATTTTCTTTATTTTGGGGCAAAAATGCAGAAATTCCCATTATATTGTGGCAAAACTCAGAAATTTCACTTATTTTGTGGCAAAATTGCAGAAATTTCACTTATTTCAGGGTAATAAGTCAGAAATTCCCCTTATTTTGGGGCAAAAAAGACAGAAATTCCCTTTTTGGGGGGTAAAAAAGACAGAAATTCCACTTATTTAGAGGCAAAAGGCAGAAGTTCCTCTTAATTTGGCGCAAAAATGAAGAAATTTCCATTTTTTTATGGCAAAAAGGTATGCATTCCCCGTATTTTAGGGTAAAAAGGCAGAAATTCCCCTTATTTTGAAGCCAAATTGCAGAAATTCCCCTAATTTTGGGGCAAAAGTTAGACATTTCCTTTATTTTGGGGCAAAAATCAGAAATTCCCCTTATTTTGGCGCAAAATTCCAGAAATTTCCTTTAATTTGGGGCAAAATTGCAGAAATATTTCTTATTTTGGGGCAAAAAGGCAGAAATTCCTTATATTTTGGGGAAAAAAGGCAGAAATTCCCCTTATTTTGGGATAAAATTGCAGAAATTTCTCTTATTTGGGGGCAAAAAGGCAGAAAATCCTTTTAATTACGGGCAAAAAGGCAGAAATTCCCCGTATTTTGGAGCAAAATTGCAGAAATTCCCCTAATATCGGGGCAAAAATGCAGAAATTCCCTTTATTTGGTGCAAAAGCAGAAGTTCCCCTTATTTTCAGGAAAAAAAGGCAGAAATTCCTTGTATTTTGAAGCAAAATTGCAGAAACTCCCCTAAATTTGGGGCAAAAAGGCAGAAATTCCCTTTATTTTGGGGCAAAAATACAGAAATTCTCCTTATTTCGCGGCAAAAAGTCAGAAATTCCCCTTATTTTGGGGCAAAATTGAAGAACTTTCCCTTATTTTGGGGCAAAATTGCAGAAATTTCCCTTATTTTAAGGCAAAATTTTAGAAATTTCTTTTATTTTGGTACAGAATTGCAGAAATTTTTTTTTATATTGTGGCATAAAGGCTAAAATTCCCCATATTTTGGTGCAAAAAGGCTGAAATTCCCCTTATTTTGAGGTAAAATGCTGAAATTCCCCATATTTTGGGGCAAAAAGGGAGAAATTTCCCTCATTGGGGCAAAAAGGCACAAATTTTCCTTATTTTTGGGCAAAATTGCAGAAATTTCATTTATTTCAGGGCTAAAAGTCTGAAATTCCTTTTATTTTGGGACAAAAAGCAGAAATTTCTTTTATTTTGGTACAAAGTTGAAGAAATTTTTTATATTTTGGAATAAAAAGGAAGAAATTCCCCATATTTTGGGGTAAAAGGCAGAAATTCCCCTTATTTTGAGGTAAAAAGGATGAAATTCCCCTTATTTTAGCGCAAAAAGGCAAAAATTTCCTTTACTTTGTGGCAAAAAGGCAGAAATTCTTGTTAATTGGGGCAGAAAAGCAGAAATTTTTCTTATTTGAAGGCAATAAGGCAGTAATTCCCCATATTTTGTGGCAAAATGCAGAAATTCCCCTTATTTGGAGGTAAAATGCTGAAATTCCCCTTATTTTGGGCAAAGAGGCAGAAATTCCCCTTATTTTGGGACAAAATTGCAGAAATTTCACTTATTTCAGGGCAAAAAGTCAGAAATTTGCCTTATTTTGAGGCAAAAAGCAGAAATTCCCCTAATTTTGCGGCCAAAAATAGAAATTCCCCTTATTTTGGGGTAAAATTGCAGAAATTTCAAATATTTCAGGGAAAAAAGGCAGAAATACCACTTACTTTCGGGCAATAAGGCAGAAATTTTCTGTATTTTGGAGCAAAATCTCAGAAATTCCCCTTTTATTGGTGCAAAAATGCAGAAATTCCCTTTATTTTGGTGCAATAAGGCAGAAATTCCCCATATTTTGAAGAAAAATTGCACAAATTCCCCTAATTTTGAGGGAAAATGCAGAAATTCACATTATTTTGGGGCAAAAAAACAGAAATTCTCCTTATTTCACGGCAAAAAGTCAGAAATTCCCCTTATTTTGGGGCAAAATTGCAAAAATTTCCCTTATTTTGTTGCAAAATTGCAGAAATTTTTCTTATTTTGGGCAAAATTGCAGAAATTTCACTTATTTCAGGGAAAGAAGGCAGGAATTTCTCTTATTTTGGGGCAAAAAGGCAGAAATTTCTTTTATTTTGGTACAAAATTGCAGAAATTTTCTTTATTTTGAGGCAAAAATGCAGATATTCCCCATATTTTGGGGCAAAAAGTCAGAGATTCCCTTTATTATGAGGTAAAAAGGCTGAAATTCCTTTTATTTTGGGGCAAAAAGACAGAAATTCCCCTTATTTTGGGGCAAAATTGAAGAACTTTCCCTTATTTTGGGGCAAAATTGCTGAAATTTCCCTTATTTTTGGGCAAAATTTTAGAAATTTCTTTTATTTTGCTACAGAATTGCAGAAATTTTTCTTATTTTGTGGCAAAAAAGCAGAAATTTCCCATATTTTGGTGCAAAAAGGCTGAAATTCCCCTTATTTTGAGGTAAAATGCTGAAATTCCCTATATTTTGGGGCAAAAAAGCAGAAATTCCCTACATTTTGGGGCAAAAAGGCACAAATTTCCCTTATTTTCGGGCAACTTGCAGAAATTTCTTTTATTTCAGGGCAAAAATTCAGAAATTCCTTTTATTTTGGGGCAAAAAGCAGAAATTTCTTTTATTTTGAAACAAAGTTGAAGAAATTTTTCTTATTTTGGAACAAAAAGGCACAAATTCCCCATATTTTGAGGTAAAAGGCAGAAATTCCCCTTATTTGAGGGAAAAAGGATGAAATTCTCCTTATTTTAGGGCAAAAAGGCAAAAATTTCCTTTACTTTGTGGCAAAAAGGCAGAAATTCTTGTTAATTGGAGCAGAAAAGCAGAAATTTTCTTTATGTGAAGGCAGTAAGGCAGTAATTCCCCATATTTTGTGGCAAAAAGGCAGAAATTCCCCTTATTTGGAGGTAAAATGCTGAAATTCCCCTTATTTTGGGCAAAAGGCAGAAATTCCCCTTATTTTGGTGCAAAATTGCAGAAATTTCACTTATTTTAGGGCAAAAAGTCAGAAATTTGTCTTATTTTGGGGCAAAAAGCAGAAATTCCCCTAATTTTGGGGCCAAAAACAGAAATTCCCCTTATTTTGGGGTAAAATTGCAGAAATTTCAAATATTTCAGTGCAAAAAGGCAGAAATTCCACTTAATTTTAGGCAATAAGGCACAAATTTTCCGTATTTTGGAGCAAAATCTCAGAAATTCCACTTATAATGGTGCAAAAATGCAGAAATTCCCTTTATTTTGGTGTAATAAGGCAGAAATTCCCCGTGTTTTGAAGCAAAATTGCACAAATTCATCTAATTTTGAGGGAAAATGCAGAAATTCAAATTATTTTGGGGCAAAAAGACAGAAATTCTCCTTATTTCAGGGCATAACGTCAGAAATTCTCCTTATTTTGGGGCAAAATTGCAGAAATTTCCCTTATTTTGTGGCAAAATTTCCAAATTTTTTATTTTGGGCAAAATTGCAGAAATTTCACTTATTTCAGGGAAAGAAGGCAGGAATTTCTCTTATTTTGGGGCAAAAGGGCAGAAATTTCTTTTTTATTTGGTACAAAATTGCAGAAATTTTCTTTATTTTGGGGCAAAAATGCAGAAATTCCCATTATATTGTGGCAAAACTCAGAAATTCCACTTATTTTGGGGCAAAATTCCAGAAATTTCCCTTATTTTAGGGCAAAAAGGCAGAAATTCCTAATATATTGTGGCAAAAATGCAGAAATTCCCCTTATTTTGAGGTAAAAAGGCTGAAATTCCTCTTTTTTGGGGACAAAAAGGAAGAATTTTTCCTTATTTTGTGGCAAAATTGCAGAAATTTCACTTATTTCAGGGTCATAATTCAGAAATTCCCCATATTTTGGGGCAAAAAAGACAGAAATTCCCTTTTTTTGGGGTAAAAAAGACAGAAATTCCACTTATTTAGAGGCAAAAGGCAGAAGTTCCTCTTAATTTGGCACAAAAATAAAGAAATTTCCCTTTTTTATGGCAAAAAGGTATGCATTCTTCTTATTTTCGGGCAAAAAGGCAGAAATTCATCTTATTTTGAAGCAAAATTGCAGAAATTCTCCTAATTTTGGGGCAAAAGGCAGGCATTTCCTTTATTTTGGGACAAAAATCAGAAATTCCCCTTATTATGGGGCAAAATTCCAGAAATTTCCTTTAATTTGGGGCAAAATTGCAGAAATTTACCTTATTTTGGGGCAAAAAGGCAGAAATTCCTTATATTTTGGGGAAAAAAGGCAGAAATTCCCCTTATTTTGGGATAAAATTGCAGAAATTTCCTTTATTTGGGGGCAAAAAGGCAGAAAATCGTTTTAATTTCGGGCAAAAAGGCAAAAATTCCCCGTATTTTGGAGCAAAATTGCAGAAATTCCCCTAATATCGGGGCAAAAATGCAGAAATTCCCTTTATTTGGTGCAAAAGCAGAAGTTCCCCTTATTTTCGGGAAAAAAGGCAGAAATTCCTTGTATTTTGAAGCAAAATTGCAGAAACTCCCCTAATTTTGGGGCAAAAAGGCAGAAATTCCCTTTATTTTGGGGCAAAAATACAGAAATTCTCCTTATTTCGCAGCAAAAAGTCAGAAATTCCCCTTATTTTGGGGCAAAATTGAAGAACTTTCCCTTATTTTGGGGCAAAATTGCAGAAATTTTCCTTATTTTGGGGCAAAATTTTAGAAATTTCTTTTATTTTGGTACAGAATTGCAGAAATTTTTCTTATATTGTGGCAAAAAGGCTAAAATTCCCCATATTTTGGTGCAAAAAGGCTGAAATTCCCCTTATTTTGAGGTAAAATGCTGAAATTCCCCATATTTTGGGGCAAAAAGGCAGAAATTCCCTACATTTTGGGGCAAAAAGGCACAAATTTTCCTTATTTTTGGGCAAAATTGCAGAAATTTCATTTATTTCAGGGCAAAAAGTCAGAAATTCCTTTTATTTTGGGGCAAAAAGCAGAAATTTCTTTTATCTTGGTACAAAGTTGAAGAAATTGTTCTTATTTTGGAACAAAAAGGCAGAAATTCCCCATATTTTGGGGCAAAAAGGGAGAAATTCCCTTTATTTTGTGGCAAAAAGTCAGAAATTCTTGTTAATAGGGGCAGAAAAGCAGAAACTTTCCTTATTTTGGTGCAATAATGCAGAAATTCCCCATATTTTGTGGCAAAAAGGCAGAAATTCCCCTTATTTGGAGGTAAAATGCTGAAATTTCTCTTATTTATGGACAAAAAATAAAAATTTTTCTTATTTTGTGGCAAAATTGCAGAAATTTCACTTACTTGAGGGTAATAAGTCAGAAATTCCCCTTATTTTGGGGCAAAAAAGACAGAAATTCCTTTTTTTGGGGTAAAAAATACAGAAATTCCACTTATTTAGAGGCAAAAGGCAGAAGTTCATCTTAATTTGGCACAAAAATGAAGAAATTTCCATTTTTATGGCAAAAAGGTATGCATTCCCCTTATTTTAGGGCAAAAAGGCAGAAATTCCCCTTATTTTGAAGCCAAATTGCAGAAATTCCCCTAATTTTGGGGCAAAAGGCAGACATTTCTTTTATTTTGGGGCTAAAATCAGAAATTCCCCTTATTTTGGGGCAAAATTCCAGAAATTTTCTTTAATTTGGGGCAAAATTGCAGAAATTTACCTTATTTTAGGGCAAAATTGCAGAAATTTCCTTTTGGGGCAAAATTGCAGAAATTTCACTTATTTTCAGGTAAAAAGGCTGAAATTTCCTTTATTTTTGGGCAAAAAGTGAGAAATTCCCCTTATTTTGGGGCAAAATTGCAGAAATATTTCTTATTTTGGGGCAAAATGCAGAAATTCCTTATATTTTGGGGAAAAAAGGCAGTAATTCCCCTTATTTTGGGATAAAATTGTAGAAATTTTCCTTATTTGGGGGCAAAAAGGCAGAAAATCCTTTTAATTTCGGGCAAAAATGCAGAAATTCCCCGTATTTTGGAGCAAAAATGCAGAAATTCCCTTTATTTGGTGCAAAAGTCAGAAATTCTTCTTATTTTGGGGCAAAATTGAAGAACTTTCCTATATTTTGGGGCAAAATTTCAGAAATTTCCCTTATTTTGGAACAAAATTTTAGAAATTTCTTTTATTTTGGTACAGAATTGCAGAAATTTTATTTATATTGTGGCAAAAAGGCTAAAATTCCCCATATTTTGGTGCAAAAAGGCTGATATTCCCCTTATTTTGAGGTAAAATGCTGAAATTCCCCATATTTTGGGGCAAAAAGGCAGAAATTTCCCTCATTTTGGGGCAAAAAGGCACAAATTTTTCTTATTTTCGGGCAAAATTGCAGAAATTTCATTTATTTCAGGGCTAAAATTCAGAAATTCCTTTTATTTTGGGACAAAAAGCAGAAATTTCTTTTATTTTGGTACAAAGTTGAAGAAATTTTTCATATTTTGGAATAAAAAGGAAGAAATTCCCCATATTTTGGGGTAAAAGGCAGAAATTCCCCTTATTTTGAGGTAAAAAGGATGAAATTCCTCTTATTTTAGGGCAAAAAGGCAAAAATTTCCATTACTTTGTGGCAAAAAGGCAGAAATTCTTGTTAATTGGGGCAGAAAAGCAGAAATTTTCCTTATTTGAAGGCAATAAGGCAGTAATTCCCCATATTTTGTGGCAAAAAGGCAGAAATTCCCCTTATTTGGGGGTAAAATGCTGAAATTTTCCTTATTTTGGGCAAAAAGGCAGATATTCCCCTTATTTTGGGACAAAATTGCAGAAATTTCAAATATTTCAGTGCAAAAAGGCAGAAATTCCACTTAATTTCGGGCAATAAGGCAGAAATTTTCTGTATTTTGGAGCAAAATCTCAGAAATTCCCCTTATATTGGTGCAAAAATGCAGAAATTCCCTTTATTTTGGTGCAATAAGGCAGAAATTCCCCGTATTTTGAAGCAAAATTGCACAAATTCCCCTAATTTTGAGGGAAAATGCAGAAATTCACATTATTTTGGGGCAAAAAGACAGAAATTCTCCTTATTTCAGGGCAAAAAGTCAGAAATTCCCCTTATTTTGGGGCAAAATTCCAGAAATTTCCTTTAATTTGGGGCAAAATTGCAGAAATTTACTTTATTTTGGGGCAAAATTGCAGAAATTTCCCTTATTTGGGGCAAAATTGCAGAAATTTAACTTATTTTCGTGTAAAAAGGCTGAAATTTCCTTTATTTTTGGGCAAAAAGTGAGAAATTCCCCTTATTTTGGGGCAAAATTGCAGAAATATTTCTTATTTTGGGGCAAAAAAGTAGAAATTCCTTATATTTTAGGGCAAAAAGGCAGAAATTCTTCTTTTTTGGGATAAAATTGCAGAAATTTTTCTTATTTGGGGGCAAAAAGGCAGAAAATCCTTTTAATTTCGGGCAAAAATGCAGAAATTCCCCTTATTTTGGAGCAAAATTGCAGAAATTCTCCTAATATCGTGGCAAAAATGCAGAAATTCCCTTTATTTGGTGCAAAAGCAGAAGTTCCCCTTATTTTCAGGAAAAAAGGCAGAAATTCCTTGTATTTTGAAGCAAAATTGCAGAAACTCCCCTAATTTTGGGGCAAAAAGGCAGAAATTCCCTTTATTTTGGGGCAAAAATACAGAAATTCTCCTTATTTCGCGGCAAAAAGTCAGAAATTCCCCTTATTTTGGGGCAAAATTGAAGAACTTTCCCTTATTTTGGGGCAAAATTGCAGAAATTTCCCTTATTTTGGGGCAAAATTTTAGAAATTTCTTTTATTTTGGTACAGAATTGCAGAAATTTTTTTTATATTGTGGCAAAAAGGCTAAAATTCCCCATATTTTGGTGCAAAAAGGCTGAAATTCCCCTTATTTTGAGGTAAAATGCTGAAATTCCCCATATTTTGGGGCAAAAAGGCAGAAATTTCCCTCATTTTGGGGCAAAAAGGCACAAATTTTCCTTATTATCGGGCAAAATTGCAGAAATTTCATTTATTTCAGGGCAAAAAGTCAGAAATTCCTTTTATGTTGGGACAAAAATCAGAAATTTCTTTTATTTTGGTACAAAGATGAAGAAATTTTTCATATTTTGGAATAAAAAGGCAGAAATTCCCCATATTTTGGGGTAAAGGGCAGAAATTCCCTTTATTTTGAGGTAAAAAGGATGAAATTCCCCTTATTTTAGCACAAAAAGGCAGAAATTTCCTTTACTTTGTGGCAAAAAGGCAGAAATTCTTGTTAATTGGGGCAGAAAAGCAGAAATTTTCCTTATTTGAAGGCAATAAGGCAGTAATTCCCCATATTTTGTGGCAAAAAGGCAGAAATTCCCCTTATTTGGGGGTAAAATGCTGGAATTCCCCTTATTTTGGGCAAAAAGGCAGATATTCCCCTTATTTTGGGAAAAATTGCAGAATTTTCACTTATTTCAAGGCAAAAAGTCAGAAATTTGCCTTATTTTGTGGCAAAAAGCAGAAATTCCCCTAATTTTGGGGCCAAAAATAGAAATTCCCCTTATTTTGGGGTAAAATTGAAGAAATTTCAAATATTTCAGTGCAAAAAGGCCGAAATTCCACTTAATTTCGGGCAATAAGGCAGAAATTTTCTGTATTTTGGAGCAAAATCTCAGAAATTCCCCTTATATTGGTGCAAAAATGCAGAAATTCCCTTTATTTTGGTGCAATAAGGCAGAAATTCCCCATATTTTGAAGCAAAATTGCACAAATTCCCCTAATTTTGAGGGAAAATGCAGAAATTCACATTATTTTGGGGTAAAAAGACAGAAATTCTCCTTATTTCAAGGCAAAAAGTCAGAAATTCCCCTTATTTTGGGGCAAAATTGCAAAAATTTCCCTTATTTTGTGGCAAAATTGCAGAAATTTTTCTTATTTTGGGCAAAATTGCAGAAATTTCACTTATTTCAGGGAAATAAGGCAGGAATTTCTCTTATTTTGGGGCAAAAGGGCAGAAATTTCTATTATTATGGTACAAAGTTGAAGAAATTTTTCTTATTTTGGAACAAATAGGCAGAAATTACCCATATTTTGGGGCAAAAGGCAGAAATTCCTCTTATTTTGAGGTAAAAAGGCTGAAATTCCCCTTATTTTGGGGCAAAAAGGCAGAAATTCCCTATATTTTGTGGCAAAAAGGCAGAAATTCCCATTAATTGGCGCAGAAAAGCAGAAACTTTCCTTATTTGGGGGCAATAATGCAGAAATTCCCCATATTTTGTGGCAAAAAGGCAGAAATTCCCCTTATTTGGAGGTAAAATGCTGAAATTCCCCTTATTTTGGGCAAAAGGCAGAAATTCCCCTTATTTTGGGGCAAAATTGCAGAAATTTCACTTATTTTAGGGCAAAAAGTCAGAAATTTGCCTTATTTTTGGGCAAAAAGCAGAAATTCCCCTAATTTTGGGGCCAAAAACAGAAATTCCCCTTATTTTTGGGTAAAATTGCAGAAATTTCAAATATTTCAGTGCAAAAAGGCAGAAATTCCACTTAATTTTAGGCAATAAGCCACAAATTTTCCGTATTTTGGAGCAAAATCTCAGAAATTCCCCTTATATTGGTGCAAAAATGCAGAAATTCCCATTATTTTTGTGTAATAAGGCAGAAATTCCCCATGTTTTGAAGCAAAATTGCACAAATTCATCTAATTTTGAGGGAAAATGCAGAAATTCAAATTATTTTGGGGCAAAAAGACAGAAATTCTTCTTATTTCAGAGCATAACGTGAGAAATTCCCCTTATTTTGGGGCAAAATTGCAGAAATGTCCCTAATTTTGGGGCAAAATTGCAGAAATTTCACTTATTTCAAGGCAAAATTCAAAAATTCCTTTTATTTTGGGGCAAAAAGACAGAAATTCCATTTATTTTTGGGTAAAAAGGCAGAAATTTAACTTATTTTGAGGTAAAAAAGCAGAAATTACTCTTATTTTGGGGTTAAAATGAAGAAATTTCCCTTTTTTGTGGCAAAATGTATACATTCCCCTTATTTTCAGGCAAAAAAGCAGAAATTCCCTGTATTTTGAAGTAAAATTGCAGAAATTACCCTAATTGTGAGGCAAAACGGCAGAAATTCCCTATATGTTGGGGCAAAAAGACAGAAATTCTCCTTATTTTGTGGCAAAACTCAGAAATTCTACTTATTTTGGGGCAAAATTCCAGAAATTTCCCTTATTTTAGGGCAAAAAGGCAGAAATTCCTAATATATTGTGGCAAAAATGCAGAAATTCCCCTTATTTTGAGGTAAAAAGGCTGAAATTCCACTTATTTGGGGGCAAAAAAGAAGAATTTTTCCTTATTTTGTGGCAAAATTGCAGAAATTTCACTTATTTCAGGGTAATAAGTCAGAAATTCCCCTTATTTTGGGGCAAAAAAGACAGAAATTTTTTTTGAAGGTAAAAAAGACAGAAATTCCATTTATTTAGAGGCAAAAGGCAGAAGTTCATCTTAATTTGGCGCAAAAATGAAGAAATTTCCCTTTTTTATGGCAAAAAGGTAAGCATTCCCCTTATTTTCGGGCAAATAGGCAGAAATCCCCCTTATTTTGAAGCAAAATTGCAGAAATTCCTCTAATTTTGGGGCAAAAGGCAGACAATTCCTTTATTTTAGGGCAAAAATCAGAAATTCCCCTTATTTTGGGGCAAAATTCCAGAAATTTATTTAATTTGGGGCAAAATTGCAGAAATTTACCTTATTTTGGGGCAAAATTGCAGAAATTTCCTTTTGGGGCAAAATTGCAGAAATTTCACTTATTTTCAGGTAAAAAGGCTGAAATTTCCTTTATTTTTGGGCAAAAAGTGAGAAATTCCCCTTATTTTGGGGCAAAATTGCAGAAATATTTCTTATTTTGGGGCAAAAAGGCAGAAATTCCTTATATTTTTGGGAAAAAAGGCAAAAATTCCCCTTATTTTGGGATAAAATTGTAGAAATTTTCCTTATTTGGGGGCAAAAAGGTAGAAAATCCTTTTAATTACGGGCAAAAAGGCAGAAATTCCCCGTATTTTGGAGCAAAATTGCAGAAATTCCCCTAATATCGGGGCAAAAAGGCAGAAATTCCCTTTATTTGGTGCAAAAGCAGAAGTTCCCCTTATTTTGGGAAAAAAGGCAGAAATTCCTTGTATTTTGAAGCAAAATTGCAGAAACTCCCCTAATTTTGGGGCAAAAAGGCAGAAATTCCCTTTATTTTGGGGCAAAAATACAGAAATTCTCCTTATTTCGCGGCAAAAAGTCAGAAATTCCCCTTATTTTGGGGCAAAATTGAAGAACTTTCCCTTATTTTGGGGCAAAATTGCAGAAATTTCCCTTATTTTGGGGCAAAATTTTAGAAATTTCTTTTATTTTGGTACAGAATTGCAGAAATTTTTCTTATATTGTGACAAAAAGGATAAAATTCCCCATATTTTGGTGCAAAAAGGCTGAAATTCCCCTTATTTTGAGGTAAAATGCTTAAGTTCCTCATATTTTGGGGCAAAAAAGAGAAATTTCCCTCATTTTGGGGCAAAAAGGCACAAATTTTCCTTATTTTCGGGCAAAATTGCAGAAATTTCATTTATTTCAGGGCTAAAAGTCAGAAATACCTTTTATTTTGGGACAAAAAGCAGAAATTTCTTTTATTTTGGTAAAAAGTTGAAGAAATTTTTCATATTTTGGAATAAAAAGGAAGAAATTCCCCATATTTTGGGGTAAAAGGCAGAAATTCCCCTCATTTTGAGGTAAAAAGAATGAAATTCCCCTTATTTTAGGGCAAAAAAGCAAAAATTTCCTTTACTTTGTGGCAAAAAAGCAGAAATTCTTGTTAATTGGGGCAGAAACGCAGATTTTCCTTATTTGAAGGCAATAAGGCAGTAATTCTCCATATTTTGTGGAAAAAGGCAGAAATTCCCCTCATTTGGGGGTAAAATGCTGAAATTCCCCTTATTTTGGGCAAAAAGGCAGATATTCCCCTTATTTTGGGACAAAATTGCAGAAATTTCACTTATTTCAGGGCAAAAAGTCAGAAATTTGCCTTATTTTGGGGCAAAAAGAAGAAATTCCCCTAATTTTGGGGCCAAAAATAGAAATTCCCCTTATTTTGGGGTAAAATTGCAGAAATTTCAAATATTTCAGTGCAAAAAGGCAGAAATTCCACTTAATTTCTGGCAATAAGGCAGAAATTTTCTGTATATTGGAGCAAAATCTCAGAAATTCCCCTTATATTGGTGCAAAAATGCAGAAATTCCCTTTATTTTGGTGCAATAAGGCAGAAATTCCCCGTATTTTAAAGCAAAACTGCACAAATTCCCCTAATTTTGAGGGAAAATGCAGAAATTCACATTATTTTGGGGCAAAAAGACAGAAATTCTCCTTATTTCATCGCAAAAAGTCAGAAATTCCCTTTATTTTGGGGCAAAATTGCAAAAATTTCCCTTATATTGTGGCAAAATTGCAGAAATTTTTCTTATTTTGGGCAAAATTGCAGAAATTTCACTTATTTCAGGGCAAAAAGTCAGAAATTCCTTTTATTTTGGGGCAAAAAGCAGAAATTTTTTTTATTTTGGTACAAAGTTGAAGAAATTTTTCTTATTTTGGAACAAAAAGGCACAAATTCCCCATATTTTGGGGTAAAATGCAGAAATTCCCCTTATTTTGAGGGAAAAAGGATGAAATTCCCCTTATTTTGGGGCAAAAAGTCAAAAATTTCCTTTACTTTGTGGCAAAAAGGCAGAAATTCTTGTTAATTGGGGCAGAAAAGCAGAAATTTTCTTTATTTGAAGGCAATAAGGCAGTAATTCCCCATATTTTGTGGCAAAAAGGCAGAAATTCCCCTTATTTGGAGGTAAAATGCTGAAATTCCCCTTATTTTGGGCAAAAGGCAGAAATTCCCCTTATGTTGGTGCAAAATTGCAGAAATTTCACTTATTTTAGGGCAAAAAGTCAGAAATTTGCCTTATTTTGGGGCAAAAAGCAGAAATTCCCCTAATTTTGGGGCCAAAAACAGAAATTCCCCTTATTTTGGGGTAAAATTGCAGAAATTTCAAATATTTCAGTGCAAAAAGCAGAAATTCCACTTAATTTTAGGCAATAAGGCACAAATTTTCCGTATTTTAAAGCAAAATCTCAGAAATTCCCCTTATAATGGTGCAAAAATGCAGAAATTCCCTTTATTTTGGTGTAATAAGGCAGAAATTCCCCGTGTTTTGAAGCAAAATTGCAAAAATTCATCTAATTTTGAGGGAAAATGCAGAAATTCAAATTATTTTGGGGCAAAAAGACAGAAATTCTCCTTATTTCAGGGCATAACGTCAGAAATTCCCCTTATTTTGGGGCAAAATTGCAGAAATTTCCCTTATTTTGTGGCAAAATTGCCAAATTTTTTATTTTGGGCAAAATTGCAGAAATTTCACTTATTTCAGGGAAAGAAGGCAGGAATTTCTCTTATTTTGGGGCAAAAATGCAGAATTTTTTTTATTTGGTACAAAATTGCAGAAATTTTCTTTATTTTGAGGCAAAAATGCAGAAATTCCCAATATTTTGGGTCAAAAAGGCAGAGATTCCCCCTATTATGAGGTAAAAAGGCTGAAATTCCTTTAATTTTGGGGCATAAAGACAGAAATTCCCCTTATTTTGTGGCATAAAGGCAGAAATTTCCCTTATTTTGGGGCAAAATTTCAGAAATTTCCCTTATTTTCAGGCAAAATTTTAGAAATTTCTTTTATTTTGGTATAGAATTGCAGAAATTTTTCTTATTTTGTGGCAAAAAGGCAGAAATTCCCCATATTTTGGTGCAAAAAGGCTGAAATTCCTCTTATTTTGAGGTAAAATGCTGAAATTCCCCATAATTTGGGGCAAAAAGGCAAAAATTCCCATTATTTTGTGGCAAAAAGGCAGAAATTCCCATTAGTTGGGGCAGAAAAGCAGAAACTTTCCTTATTTGGGGGCAATAATGCAGAAATTCCCCATATTTTGTGGCAAAAAGGCAGAAATTCCCCTTATTTGGAGGTAAAATTCTGAAATTCCCCTTATTTTGGGCAAAAGTCAGAAATTTGCCTTATTTTGGGGCAAAAAGCAGAAATTCCCCAAATTTTGGGGCCAAAAACAGAAATTCCCCTTATTTTGGGGTATAATTGCAGAAATTTCAAATATTTCAGTGCAAAAAGGCAGAAATTCCACTTAATTTTAGGCAATAAGGCACAAATTTTCGGTATTTAAAGCAAAATCTCAGAAATTCTCCTTATAATTGTGCGAAAAGGAAATTGCCTTTATTTTGGTGTAATAAGGCAGAAATTCCCCGTGTTTTGAAGCAAAATTGCACAAATTCATCTAATTTTGAAGGAAAATGCAGAAATTCAAATTATTTTGGGGCAAAAAGACAGAAATTTTCCTTATTTCAGGGCATAACGTCAGAAATTCCCCTTGTTTTGGGGCAAAATTGCAGAAATTTCCCTTATTTTGTGGCAAAATTGCAGAAATTTTTCTTATTTTGGGCAAAATTGCAGAAATTTCACTTATTTCAAGGCAAAATTCAAAAATTCCTTTTATTTTGGGGCAAAAAGACAGAAATTCCGTTTATTTTTGGGTAAAATGCAGAAATTTCACTTATTTTGAGGTAAAAAGGCAGAAATTACTCTTATTTTGGGGCTAAAATGAAGAAATTTCTCTTTTTTGTGGCAAAATGGCAGAAATTTTTCTTATTTTGGGCAAAATTGCAGAAATTTCACTTATTTCAGGGAAAGTAGGCAGGAATTTCTCTCATTTTGGGGCAAAAAGGCAGAAATTTCTTTTATTTTGGTACAAAATTGCAGAAATTTTCTTTATTTTGTGGCAAAAATGCAGAAATTCCCCTTATTTTGCGGCAAAAAGGGAAAATTTTTCCTTATTTTGGGGCAAAATTGCAGAAATTTCACTTATTTCAAGGCAAAATTCAAAAATTCCTTTTATTTTGGGGCAAAAAGACAGAAATTCCGTTTATTTTTGGGTAAAAATGCAGAAATTTCACTTATTTTGAGGTAAAAAGGCAGAAATTACTCTTATTTTGGGGCTAAAATGAAGAAATTTCCTTTTTTGTGGCAAAATTGCAGAAATTTTTCTTATTTTGGGGCAAAATTGCAGAAATTTCACTTATTTCAGGGAAAGAATGCAGGAATTTCTCTCATTTTGGGGCAAAAAGGCAGAAATTTCTTTTATTTTGGTACAAAATTGCAGAAATTTTCTTTATTTTGTGGCAAAAATACAGAAATTCCCCTTATTTTGTGGCAAAAAGGGAAAAATTTCCCTTATTTTGGGGCAAAATTGCAGAAATTTCACTTATTTCAAGGCAAAATTCAAAAGTTCCTTTTATTTTGGGGCAAAAAGACAGAAATTCCGTTTATTTTTGGGTAAAAAGGCAAAAATTTCACTTATTTTGAGGTAAAAAGGCAGAAATTACTCTTATTTTGGGGCTAAAATGAAGAAATTTCCCTTTTTTGTGGCAAAATTGCAGAAATTATTCTTATTTTGGGCAAAATTGCAGAAATTTCACTTATTTCAGGGAAAGAAGGCAGGAATTTCTCTCATTTTTGGGCAAAAAGGCAGAAATTTCTTTTATTTTGGTACAAAATTGCAGAAATTTTCTTTATTTTGGGGCAAAAATGGAGAAATTCCTCTTATTTTGTGGCAAAAAGGCTGAAATTCCCCTTATTTTGAGGTAAAATGCTTAAATTCCTCATATTTTGGGGCAAAAAGGGAGAAATTTCCCTCATTTTGGGGCAAAAAAGCACAAATTTTCTTTATTTTCGGGCAAAATTGCAGAAATTTCATTTATTTCAGGGCTAAAAGTCAGAAATTCCTTTTATTTTGGGACAAAAAGCAGAAATTTCTTTTATTTTGGTAAAAAGTTAAAGAAATTTTTCATATTTTGGAATAAAAAGGAAGAAATTCCCCATATTTTGGGGTAAAAGGCAGAAATTCCCCTCATTTTGAGGTAAAAAGAATGAAATTCCCCTTATTTTAGGGCAAAAAAGCAAAAATTTCCTTTACTTTGTGGCAAAAAAGCAGAAATTCTTGTTAATTGGGGCAGAATCGCAGAAATTTTCCTTATTTGAAGGCAATAAGGCAGTAATTCTCCATATTTTGTGGCAAAAAGGCAGAAATTCCCCTCATTTGGGGGTAAAATGCTGAAATTCCCCTTATTTTGGGCAAAAAGGCAGATATTCCCCTTATTTTGGGACAAAATTGCAGAAATTTCACTTATTTCAGGGCAAAAAGTCAGAAATTTGCCTTATTTTGGGGCAAAAAGCAGAAATTTCCCTAATTTTGGGGCCAAAAATAGAAATTCCCCTTATTTTGGGGTATAATTGCAGAAATTTCAAATATTTCAGTGCAAAAAGGCAGAAATTCCACTTAATTTCTGGCAATAAGGCAGAAATTTTCTGTATATTGGAGTAAAATCTCAGAAATTCCCCTTATATTGGTGCAAAAATGCAGAAATTCCCTTTATTTTGGTGCAATAAGGCAGAAATTCCCCGTATTTTGAAGCAAAATTGCACAAATTCCCCTAATTTTGAGGGAAAATGCAAAAATTCACATTATTTTGGGGCAAAAAGACAGAAATTCTCCTTATTTCATCGCAAAAAGTCAGAAATTCCCCTTATTTGGGGGCAAAATTGCAAAAATTTCCCTTATATTGTGGCAAAATTGCAGAAATTTTTCTTATTTTGGGCAAAATTGCAGAAATTTCACTTATTTCAGGGCAAAAAGTCAGAAATTCCTTTTATTTTGGGGCAAAAAGCAGAATTTTTTTTTATTTTGGTACAAAGTTGAAGAAATTTTTCTTATTTTGGAACAAAAAGGCACAAATTCCCCATATTTTGGGGTAAAATGCAGAAATTCCCCATATTTTGAGGGAAAAAGGATGAAATTCCCCTTATTTTGGGGCAAAAAGTCAAAAATTTCCTTTACTTTGTGGCAAAAAAGGCAGAAATTCTTGTTAATTGGGGCAGAAAAGCAGAAATTTTCTTTATTTGAAGGCAATAAGGCAGTAATTCCCCATATTTTGTGGCAAAAAGGCAGAAATTCCCCTTATTTGGAGGTAAAATGCTGAAATTCCCCTTATTTTGGGCAAAAGGCAGAAATTCCCCTTATTTTGGGGCAAAATTGCAGAAATTTCACTTATTTTAGGGCAAAAAGTCAGAAATTTGCCTTATTTTGGGGCAAAAAGCAGAAATTCCCCTAATTTTGGGGCCAAAAACAGAAATTCCCCTTATTTTGGGGTAAAATTGCAGAAATTTCAAATATTTCAGTGCAAAAAGGCAGAAATTCCACTTAATTTTAGGCAATAAGGCACAAATTTTCCGTATTTTAAAGCAAAATCTCAGAAATTCCCCTTATAATGGTGCAAAAATGCAGAAATTCCCTTTATTTTGGTGTAATAAGGCAGAAATTCCCCGTGTTTTGAAGCAAAATTGCACAAATTCATCTAATTTTGAGGGAAAATGCAGAAATTCAAATTATTTTGGGGCAAAAAGACAGAAATTCTCCTTATTTCAGGGCATAACGTCAGAAATTCCCCTTATTTTGGGGCAAAATTGCAGAAATTTCCCTTATTTTGTGGCAAAATTGCCAAATTTTTTATTTTGGGCAAAATTGCAGAAATTTCACTTATTTCAGGGAAAGAAGGCAGGAATTTCTCTTATTTTGGGGCAAAAATGCAGAATTTTTTTTATTTGGTACAAAATTGCAGAAATTTTCTTTATTTTGAGGCAAAAATGCAGAAATTCCCAATATTTTGGGTCAAAAAGGCAGAGATTCCCCCTATTATGAGGTAAAAAGGCTGAAATTCCTTTAATTTTGGGGCATAAAGACAGAAATTCCCCTTATTTTGTGGCATAAAGGCAGAAATTTCCCTTATTTTGGGGCAAAATTCCAGAAATTTCCCTTATTTTCAGGCAAAATTTTAGAAATTTCTTTTATTTTGGTATAGAATTGCAGAAATTTTTCTTATTTTGTGGCAAAAAGGCAGAAATTCCCCATATTTTGGTGCAAAAAGGCTGAAATTCCTCTTATTTTGAGGTAAAATGCTGAAATTCCCCATAATTTGGGGCAAAAAGGCAAAAATTCCCATTATTTTGTGGCAAAAAGGCAGAAATTCCCATTAGTTGGGGCAGAAAAGCAGAAACTTTCCTTATTTGGGGGCAATAATGCAGAAATTCCCCATATTTTGTGGCAAAAAGGCAGAAATTCCCCTTATTTGGAGGTAAAATTCTGAAATTCCCCTTATTTTGGGCAAAAGGCAGAAATTCCACTTATTTTGGGGCAAAATTGCAGAAATTTCACTTATTTAGGGCAAAAAGTCAGAAATTTGCCTTATTTTGGGGCAAAAAGCAGAAATTCCCCAAATTTTGGGGCCAAAAACAGAAATTCCCCTTATTTTGGGGTATAATTGCAGAAATTTCAAATATTTCAGTGCAAATAGGCAGAAATTCCACTTAATTTTAGGCAATAAGGCACAAATTTTCTGTATTTAAAGCAAAATCTCAGAAATTCTCCTTATAATTGTGCGAAAAGGAAATTGCCTTTATTTTGGTGTAATAAGGCAGAAATTCCCCGTGTTTTGAAGCAAAATTGCACAAATTCATCTAATTTTGAGGGAAAATGCAGAAATTCAAATTATTTTGGGGCAAAAAGACAGAAATTTTCCTTATTTCAGGGCATAACGTCAGAAATTCCCCTTGTTTTGGGGCAAAATTGCAGAAATTTCCCTTATTTTGTGGCAAAATTGCAGAAATTTTTCTTATTTTGGGCAAAATTGCAGAAATTTCACTTATTTCAAGGCAAAATTCAAAAATTCCTTTCATTTTGGGGCAAAAAGACAGAAATTCCGTTTATTTTTGGGTAAAATGCAGAAATTTCACTTATTTTGAGGTAAAAAGGCATAAATTACTCTTATTTTGGGGCTAAAATGAAGAAATTTCTCCTTTTGTGGCAAAATGGCAGAAATTTTTCTTATTTTGGGCAAAATTGCAGAAATTTCACTTATTTCAGGGAAAGAAGGCAGGAATTTCTCTCATTTTGGGGCAAAAAGGCAGAAATTTCTTTTATTTTGGTACAAAATTGCAGAAATTTTCTTTATTTTGTGGCGAAAATGCAGAAATTCCCCTTATTTTGTGGCAAAAAGGGAAAATTTTCCCTTATTTTGGGGCAAAATTGCAGAAATTTCACTTATTTCAAGGCAAAATTCAAAAATTCCTTTTATTTTGGGGCAAAAAGACAGAAATTCCGTTTATTTTGGGTAAAAATGCACAAATTTCACTTATTTTGAGGTAAAAAGGCAGAAATTACTCTTATTTTGGGGCTAAAATGAAGAAATTTCCTTTTTTTGTGGCAAAAAGTCAGAAATTCTTCTTATTTTGGGGCAAAAAGCAGAAATTTCTTTTAATTTGGTACAAAGTTGAAGAAATTTTTCTTATTTTGGAACAAAAAGGCAGAAATTCCCCATATTTTGTGGCAAAAGGCAGAAATTCTCCTTATTTTGAGGTAAAAAGGCTGAAATTCTTCTTATTTTGCAGCAAAAAGGCAGAAATTCCCTTTATTTTGTGGCAAAAAGGCAGAAATTCCCATTAATTGGGGCAGAAAAGCAGAAACTTTCCTTATTTGGGGGAAATAATGCAGAAATGCCCCATATTTTGTGGCAAAAAGGCAGAAATTCCCCTTATTTTGAGGTAAAATGCTGAAATTCCCCTTATTTTGGGCAAAAGGCAGATATTCCCCTTATTTTGGGGCAAAATTGCAGAAATTCCACTTATTTTAGGGCAAAAAGTCAGAAATTTGCCTTATTTTGGGGCAAAAAGCAAAAATTCCCCTAATTTTGGGGCCAAAAATAGAAATTCTTCTTATTTTGGGGTAAAATTGCAGAAATTTCAAATATTTCAGGACAAAAAGGCAGAAATTCCACTTAATTTCGGGCAATAAGGCAGAAATTTTCTGTATTTTGGAGCAAAACCTCAGAAATTCCCCTTATATTGGTGCAAAAATGCCGAAATTCCCTTTATTTTGGTGCAATAAGGCAGAAATTCCCCGTATTTTGAAGCAAAATTGCACTAATTCCCCTAATTTTTAGGGAAAATGCAGAAATTCACATTATTTTGGGGCAAAAAGACAGAAATTCTCCTTATTACACAGCAAAAAGTCAGAAATTCCCCTTATTTGGGGCAAAATTGCATAAATTTCCCTTATTTTGTGGCAAAATTGCAGAAATTTTTCTTATTTTTGGCAAAATTGCAGAAATTTCATTTATTTCAGGGAAAGAAGGCAGGAATTTCTCTTATATGGGGCAAAAAGGCAGAAATTTCTTTTATTTTGCTACAAAATTGCAAAAATTTTCTTTATTTTGAGGCAAAAATGCAGAAATTCCCTATATTTTGGGGCAAAAGGCAGATAATCCCTTTATTATGAGGTAAAAAGGCTGAAATTCCTTTTATTTTGGGGCAAAAAGACAGAAATCCCCCTTATTTTGTGGCAAAAAGGCAGAAATTTCCCTTATTTTTGGGCAAAATTGCAGAAATTTCCCTTATTTTGGGGTAAAATTTTAGAAATTTCTTTTATTTTGGTACAGAATTGCAGAAATTTTTCTTCGTTTGTGGCAAAAAGGCAGAAATTCCCCATATTTTGGTGCAAAAAGGCTGAAATTCCCCTTATTTTGAGGAAAAATGCTGATATTCCCCATATTTTGGGGCAAAAAGGCAGAAATTCCCTATATTTGGGGGCAAAAAGGCACAAATTTCCTTTATTTTCGGGCATAATTGCAGAAATTTCATTTATTTCAGGGCAAAAATTCAGAAATTCCTTTTATTTTGGGGCAAAAAGCAGAAATTTCTTTTATTTTGGTACAAAGTTGAAGAAATTTTTTTTATTTTGGAAAAAAAAGGCAGAAATTCCCCATATTTTGGGGCAAAAGGCAGAAATTCCCCTTATTTTGAAGTAAAAAGGCTGAAATTCCCCTTATTTTGGGGCAAAAAGGCAGAAATTCCCTTTATTTTGTGGCAAAAAGGCAGAAATTCCCATTAATTGGGGCAGAAAAGCAGAAACTTTCCTTATTTGGGGGCAATAATGCAGAAATTCCCCATATTTTGTGGCAAAAAGGCAGAAATTCCCCTTATTTGGAGGTAAAATGCTGAAATTCCCCTTATTTTGGGCAAAAGGAAGAAATTCCCCTTATTTTGGGGCAAAATTGCAAAAATTTCACTTATTTTAGGGCAAAAAGTCAGAAATTTCCCTTATTTTGGGGCAAAAAGCAGAAATTCCCCTAATTTTGGGGCCAAAACAGAAATTTCCCTTATTTTGGGGTAAAATTGCAGAAATTTCAAATATTTCAGTGCAAAAAGGCAGAAATTCCACTTAATTTTAGGCAATAAGGCACAAATTTTCCGTATTTTGGAGCAAAATCTCAGAAATTCCTCTTATAATGGTGCAAAAATGCAGAAATTCTCTTTATTTTGGTGTAATAAGGCAGAAATTCCCCGTGTTTTGAAGCAAAATTGCACAAATTAATCTAATTTTGAGGGAAAATGCATAAATTCAAATTATTTTGAGGCAAAAATACAGAAATTTTTTTTTATTTCATGGCATAAGGTCAGAAATTCTCGTTATTGTGGGGCAAAATTGCAGAAATTTCCCTTATTTTGTGGCAAAATTGCAGAAATTTTTCTTATTTTGGGCAAAATTGCAGAAATTTCACATATTTCAGAGAAAGAAGGCAGGAATTTCTCTTATTTTGGGGCAAAAGGGCAGAAATTTTTTTTATTTTGGTACAAAATTGCAGAAATTTTCTATATTTTGGGGCAAAAATGTAGAAATTCCCCTTATTTTGTGGCAAAAAGGCAGAAATTTCTTTTATTTTGGGGCAAAATTGCAGAAATTTCACTTATTTCAAGGCAATATTCATAAATTCCTTTTATTTTGGGGCAAAAAGACAAAAATTCTGTTTATTTTTGGGTAAAAAGGCAGAAATTTCACTTATTTTGAGGTAAAAAGACAGAAATTACTCTTATTTTGGGGCTAAAATGAAGAAATTTCCCTTTTTGTGGCAAAATTGCAGAAATTTTTCTTATTTTGGGCAAAATTGCAGAAACTTAACTTATTTCAGGGAAAGAAGGCAGGAATTTCTCTTATTTTGGGGCAAAAAGGCAGAAATTTCTTTTATTTTGGTACAAAATTGCAGAAATTTTCTTTATTTTGGGGCAAAAATGCAGAAATTCCCCTTATTTTGTGGCAAAAAAGGCAGAAATTTCCCTTATTTTGGGGAAAAATTGCAGAAATTCCCTTTATTTTGTTGCAATAAGGCAGAAATTCCCAATATTTTGAAGCAAATTGCACAAATTCCCCTAATTTTGAGGGAAAATGCAGAAATTCAAATTATTTTGGGGCAAAAAGACAGAAATTCTCCTTATTTCAGGGCATAACGTCAGAAATTCCCCTTATTTTGGGGCAAAATTGCAGAAATTTTTCTTATTTTGGGCAAAATTTAAGAAATTTCACTTATTTAAGGGAAAGAAGTCAGGAATTTCTCTTATTTTGGGGCAAAAGGGCAGAAATTTCTTTTATTTTGGTACAAAATTGCAGATATTTTCTTTATTTTGGGGCAAATATAAAGAAATTCCCCTTATTTTGTAGCAAAAGCAGAAATTTTCCTTATTTTGGGGCAAAATTGAGGAAATTTCACTTATTTCAAGGCAAAATTCAAAAATTCCTTTTATTTTGGGGCAAACAGACAAAAATTCCGTTTATTTTTGGGTAAAAAGGCACAAATTTCACTTATTTTGAGGTAAAAAGGCAGAAATTACTCTTACTTTGGGTCTAACATGAAGAAAATTTCCGTTTTCGTGGCCAAATTGCAGAAATTTTTCTTATTTTGGGCAAAATTGCAGAAATTTCACTTATTTCAGGGAAAGAAGGCAGGAATTTCTCTTATTTTGGGGAAAAAGGCAGAAATTTCTTTTATTTTGGTACAAAATTGCAGATATTTTTTTATTTTGGGGCAAAAATGAAGAAATTCCCCTTATTTTGTGGCAAAAAGGCAGAAATTTCCCTTATTTTGGGGCAAAATTGCAGTAATTCCCTTTATTTTGGTGCAATAAGGCAGAAATTCCCCATATTTTGAAGCAAAATTGCACAAATTCCTCTAATTTTGAGGGAAAATGCAGAAATTCACATTATTTTGCGGAAAAAGAAAGAAATTCTCCTTATTTCACGGCAAAAAGTCAGAAATTCGCCTTATTTTGGGGCAAAATTGCAGAAATTTCCCTTATTTTGTGGCAAAATTGCAGAAATTTTTCTTATTTTGGGCAAAATTGCAGAAATTTCACTTATTTCAGGGAAAGAAGGCAGGAATTTCTCTTATTTTGGGGCAAAAAGGCAGAAATTTCTTTTATTTTGGTAAAAATTGCAGAAATTTTCTTTCTTTTCGGGCAAAAATGCAAAAATTCCCCTTATTTTGTGGGAAAAAGGCAGAAATTTCCCTTATTTTGGAGAAAAATTGCAGAAATTCCCTTTATTTTGTTCCAATAAGGTGGAAATTCCCAATGTTTTGAAGCAAATTGCACAAATTCCCCTAATTTTGAGGGAAAATGCAGAAATTCACATTATTTTGGGGCAAAAAGAAAGAAATTCTCTTTATTTCACGGCAAAAATTCAGAAATTGCCCTTATTTTGGGGCAAAATTGCAGAAATTTCCCTTATTTTGTGGCAAAATTGCAGAAATTTCCCTTATTTTGTGGCAAAATTGCAGAAATTTTTCTTATTTTGGGCAAAATTGCAGAAATTTCACTTATTTCATGGAAAAAAGGCAGGAATTTCTCTTATTTTTGGGCAAAAAAGCAGAAATTTTTTTTATTTTGTAGAAAATTGCAGAAATTTTCTATATTTTGGGTCAAAAATGAAGAAATTCCCCTTATTTTGTGGCAAAAAGGCAGAAATTTCTCTTATTTTGGGGCAAAATTGCACAAATTTCACTTATTTCAAGGCAATATTCAAAAATTCCTTTTATTTTGGGGCAAAAATACAGAAAATCTGTTTATTTTTGGTAAAAAGGCAGAAATTTCACTTGTTTTGAGGTAAAAAGACAGAAATTACTCTTATTTTGGTGATAAAATGAAGAAATTTCCATTTTTGGGGCAAAATTGCAGAAATATTTCTTATTTTGGGCAAAATTGCAGAAATTTCACTTATTTCAGGGAAAAAAGGCAAGAATTTCTCTTATTTTGGGGCAAAAAGGCAGAAATTTCTTTTATTTTGGTACAAAATTGCAGAAATTTTCTTTATTTTGGGGCAAAAATGCAGAAATTCCCCTTATTTTGTGGCAAAAAGGCAGAATTTCCCTTATTTTGGGGCAAAATTGCAGAAATTCCCTTTATTTTGGTGCAATAAGGCAGAAATTCCCCATATTTTGAAGAAAAATTGCACAAATTCCCCTAATTTTGAGGGAAAATGCAGAAATTCACATTATTTTGGTGAAAAAGAAAGAAATTCTCCTTATTTCACGGCAAAAAGTCAGAAATTCGCCTTATTTTGGGGCAAAATTGCACAAATTTTTCTTATTTTGTGGCAAAATTGCAGAAATTTTTCTTATTTTGGGCAAAATTGCAGAAATTTCACTTATTTCAGGGAAAGAAGGCAGTTATTTCTCTTATTTTGGGGCAAAAAGGCAGAAATTTCTTTTATTTTGGTACAAAATTGCAGAAATTTTCTTTCTTTTGGGGCAAAAATGCAGAAATTCCCCTTATTTTGTGGCAAAAAGGCAGAAATTTCCCTTATTTTGGGGAAAATTGCAGAAATTTCCTTTATTTTGGTGCAATAAAGCAGAAATTACCAATATTTTGAAGCAAATTTGCACAAATTCCCCTAATTTTGAGGGAAAATGCAGAAATTCACATTATTTTGGGGCAAAAAGACAGAAATTCTCTTTATTTCACGGCAAAAAGTCAGAAATTCCCCTTATTTTGGGGCAAAATTGCAGAAATTTTTCTTATTTTGGGCAAAATTGCAGAAATTTCACTTATTTCAGAAAAAGAAGGCAGGAATTTTTTTTATTTTGGGGCAAAAAGGCAGAAATTTCTTTTATTTTGGTACAAAATTGCAGAAATTTTCTTTATTTTGAGGCAAAAATGCAGAAATTTCCCATATTTTGAGGCAAAAAGGCTGAGATACCCCTTATTATGACGTAAAAAGGCTGAAATTGCTTTTATTTTGGGGCAAAAAGACAGAAATTCCCCTTATTTTGTGGCAAAAAAACAGAAATTTCCCTTATTTTGGGGCAAAATTGCAGAAATTTCCCTTATTTTCTGGCAAAATTTTAGAAATTTATTTTATTTTGGTACAGAATTGCAGAAATTTTTCTTATTTTGTGGCAAAAAGGCAGAAATTCCCCATATTTTGGTGCAAAAATGCTGAAATTCTCCTTATTTTGAGGTAAAATGTTGAAATTCCCCATATTTTGGGGCAAAAAGGCAGAAATTTCCTGCATTTTGGGGCAAAAAGGCACAAATTTCCCTTATTTTCAGGCAAAATTGCAGAAATTTCATTTATTTCAGGGCAAAAAGTCAGAAATTCCTTTTATTTTGGGGCAAAATGCAGAAATTCCCTTTATTTTGTGGAAAAAAGGCAGAAATTCCTGTTAATTGGGGCAGAAAAGCAGAAACTTTCCTTATTTGGGGGCAATAATGCAGAAATTCCCCATATTTTGTGGCAAAAAGGCATAAATTCCCCTTATTTTGGGTAAAAAGGATGAAATTCCCCTTATTTTAGGGCAAAAAGGCAAAAATTTCCTTTACTTTGTGACAAAATGGCAGAAATTCTTGTTAATTGGGGCAGAAAAGCAGAAATTTTCCTTATTTGAAGGCAATAAGGCAGTAATTCCCCATATTTTGTGGCAAAAAGGCAGAAATTCCCCTCATTTGGAGGTAAAATGTTGAAATTCCCCTTATTTTGGGCAAAAAGGCAGAAATTCCCCTTATTTTTGCACAAAATTGCAGAAATTTCAATTATTTCAGGGCAAAAAGTCAGAAATTTGCCTTATTTTGGGGCAAAAAAAAGATATTCCCCTAATTATGGGGCCAAAAATAGAAATTCCCCTTATTTTGGGGTAAAATTGCAGAAATTTCAAATATTTCAGGGCAAAAAGGCAGAAATTCCACTTAATTTCGGGCAATAAGGCAGAAATTTTCTGTATTTTGGAGCAAAATCTCAGAAATTCCCCTTATATTGGTGCAAAAATGCAGAAATTCCCTTTATTTTGGTGCAATAAGGCAGAAATTCCCCGTATTTTGAAGCAAAATTGCACTAATTCCTCTAATTTTGAGGGAAAATGGAGAAATTCACATTATTTTGGGGCAAAAAGACAGAAATTCTCTTTATTTCATGGCAAAAGTCAGAAATTCCCCTTATTTTAGGGCAAAATTGCAGAAATTTTTCTTATTTTGGGCAAAATTGCAGAAATTTCACTTATTTCAGAAAAAGAAGGCAGGAATTTTTTTTATTTTGGGGCAAAAAGGCAGAAATTTCTTTTATTTTGGTACAAAATTGCAGAAATTTTCTTTATTTTGAGGCAAAAATGCAGAAATTTCCCATATTTTGAGGCAAAAAGGCTGAGATACCCCTTATTATGAGGTAAAAAGGCTGAAATTGCTTTTATTTTGGGGCAAAAAGACAGAAATTCCCCTTATTTTGTGGCAAAAAAACAGAAATTTCCCTTATTTTGGGGCAAAATTGCAGAAATTTCCCTTATTTTCTGGCAAAATTTTAGAAATTTATTTTATTTTGGTACAGAATTGCAGAAATTTTTCTTATTTTGTGGCAAAAAGGCAGAAATTCCCCATATTTTGGTGCAAAAATGCTGAAATTCTCCTTATTTTGAGGTAAAATGTTGAAATTCCCCATATTTTGGGGCAAAAAGGCAGAAATTTCCTGCATTTTGGGGCAAAAAGGCACAAATTTCCCTTATTTTCAGGCAAAATTGCAGAAATTTCATTTATTTCAGGGCAAAAAGTCAGAAATTCCTTTTATTTTGGGGCAAAATGCAGAAATTCCCTTTATTTTGTGGAAAAAAGGCAGAAATTCCTGTTAATTGGGGCAGAAAAGCAGAAACTTTCCTTATTTGGGGGCAATAATGCAGAAATTCCCCATATTTTGTGGCAAAAAGGCATAAATTCCCCTTATTTTGGGTAAAAAGGATGAAATTCCCCTTATTTTAGGGCAAAAAGGCAAAAATTTCCTTTACTTTGTGACAAAATGGCAGAAATTCTTGTTAATTGGGGCAGAAAAGCAGAAATTTTCCTTATTTGAAGGCAAAAAGGCAGTAATTCCCCATATTTTGTGGCAAAAAGGCAGAAATTCCCCTCATTTGGAGGTAAAATGCTGAAATTCCCCTTATTTTGGGCAAAAAGGCAGAAATTCCCCTTATTTTTGGACAAAATTGCAGAAATTTCAATTATTTCAGGGCAAAAAGTCAGAAATTTGCCTTATTTTGGGGCAAAAAAAAGATATTCCCCTAATTATGGGGCCAAAAATAGAAATTCCCCTTATTTTGGGGTAAAATTGCAGAAATTTCAAATATTTCAGGGCAAAAAGGCAGAAATTCCACTTAATTTCGGGCAATAAGGCAGAAATTTTCTGTATTTTGGAGCAAAATCTCAGAAATTCCCCTTATATTGGTGCAAAAATGCAGAAATTCCCTTTATTTTGGTGCAATAAGGCAGAAATTCCCCGTATTTTGAAGGAAAATTGCACTAATTCCCCTAATTTTGAGGGAAAATGCAGAAATTCACATTATTTTGGGGCAAAAAGACAGAAATTCTCCTTATTTCATGGCAAAAAGTCAGAAATTCCCCTTATTTTGGGGCAAAATTGCAAAAATTTCCCTTATTTTGTGGCAAAATTGCAGAAATTTTTCTTATTTTGGGCAAAATTGCAGAAATTTCACTTATTTCATGGAAAGAAGGCAGGAATTTCTCTTATTTTGGGGCAATAAGGCAGAAATTTCTTTTATTTTGGTACAAAATTGCAAAAATTTTCTTTATTTTGAGGCAAAAATGCAGAAATTCCCCATATTTTGGGGCAAAAAAGCAGAGATTCCCCTTATTATGAGGTAAAAAGGCTGAAATTCTTTTTATTTTGGGGCAAAAAGACAGAAATCCCCCTTATTTTGTGGCAAAAAGGCAGAAATTTCCCTTATTTTGGGGCACAATTGCAGAAATTTCCCTTATTTTGGGGCAAAATTTTAGAAATTTCTTTTATTTTGGTACAGAATTGCAGAAATTTTTCTTCTTTTGTGACAAAAAGGCAGAAATTCCCCATATTTTGGTGCAAAAAGGCTGAAATTCCCCTTATTTTGAGGTAAAATGCTTAAATTCCCCATATTTTGGAAGAAAAATGCAGAAATTCCCTACATTTTGAGGCAAAAAGGCACAAATTTCCCTTATTTTCAGGCAAAATTGCAGAAATTTCATTTATTTCAGGGCAAAAAGCCAGAAATTCCTTTTATTTTGGGGCAAAAAGCAGAAATTTCTTTTATTTTGGTACAAAGTTGAAGAAATTTTTCTTATTATGGAACAAAAAGGCAGAAATTCCCCATATTTTGGGGCAAAAGGCAGAAATTCTCCTTATTTTGAGGTAAAAAGGCTGAAATGCCCCTTGTTTTGGGGCAAAAAGGCAGAAATTCCCTTTATTTTCTGGCAAAAAGGCAGAAATTCCTGTTAATTGGGGCAGTAAAGCAGAAACTTTCCTTATTTGGGGGCAATAATGCCGAAATTCCCCATATTTTGTGGCAAATAGGCATAAATTCCCCTTATTTTGAGGTAAAAAGGATGAAATTCCCCTTATTTTAGGGCAAAAAGGCAAAAATTTCCATTACTTTGTGGCAAAATGGCAGAAATTCTTGTTAATTGGGGCAGAAAAGCTGAAATTTTCCTTATTTGAAGGCAATAAGGCAGTAATTCCCCATATTTTGTGGCAAAAAGGCAGAAATTCCCCTCATTTGGAGGTAAAATGCTGAAATTCCCCTTATTTTGGGCAAAAAGGCAGAAATTCCCCTTATTTTTGGACAAAATTGCAGAAATTTCACTTATTTCAGGGCAAAAAGTCAGAAATTTGCCTTATTTTGGGGCAAAAAGAAGAAATTCCCCTAATTTTGGGGCCAAAAATAGAAATTCCCCTTATTTTGGGGTAAAATTGCAGAAATTTCAAATATTTCAGGGCAAAAAGGCAGAAATTCCACTTAATTTCGGGCAATAAGGCAGAAATTTTCTGTATTTTGGAGCAAAATCTCAGAAATTCCCCTTATATTGGTGCAAAAATGCAGAAATTCCCTTTATTTTGGTGCAATAAGGCAGAAATTCCCCGTATTTTGAAGCAAAATTGCACTAATTCCCCTAATTTTTAGGGAAAATGCAGAAATTCACATTATTTTGGGGCAAAAAGACAGAAATTCTCCTTATTTCACGGTAAAAAGTCAGAAATTCCCCTTATTTTGGGGCAAAATGCAAAAATTTCCCTTATTTTGTGGCAAAATTGCAGAAATTTTTCTTATTTTGGGCAAAATTGCAGAAATTTCACTTATTTCAGGGAAAGAAGGCAGGAATTTCTTTTATTTTGGGGAAAAAGGCAGAAATTTCTTTTATTTTGGTACAAAATTGCAAAAATTTTCTTTATTTTGAGGCAAAAATGCAGAAATTCCCCATATTTTGGGGCAAAAAAGCAGAGATTCCCCTTATTATGAGGTAAAAAGGCTGAAATTCCTTTTATTTTGGGGCAAAAAGACAGAAATCCCCCTTATTTTGTGGCAAAAAGGCAGAAATTTCCCTTATTTTGGGGCAAAATTGCAGAAATTTCCCTTATTTTGGGGCAAAATTTTAGAAATTTCTTTTATTTTGGTACAGA
Source organism: Micromys minutus (assembly GCF_963924665.1). NCBI lineage: Eukaryota > Metazoa > Chordata > Mammalia > Rodentia > Muridae > Micromys > Micromys minutus. The sequence continues at coordinate 220,386 of NW_027667806.1, read as the reverse complement.
ATTGCAGAAATTTTTCTTCTTTTGTGGCAAAAAGGCAGAAATTCCCCATATTTTGGTGCAAAAAGGCTGAAATTCCCCTTATTTTGAGGTAAAATGCTTAAATTCCCCATATTTTGGAACAAAAATGCAGAAATTCCCTACATTTTGAGGCAAAAAGGCACAAATTTCCCTTATTTTCAGGCAAAATTGCAGAAATTTCATTTATTTCAGGGCAAAAAGTCAGAAATTACTTTTATTTTGGGGCAAAAAGCAGAAATTTCTTTTATTTTGGTACAAAGTTGAAGAAATTTTTCTTATTTTGGAACAAAAAGGCAGAAATTCCCCATATTTTGGGGCAAAAGGCAGAAATTCCCCTTATTTTGAGGTAAAAAGGCTGAAATGCCCCTTGTTTTGGGGCAATAAGGCAGAAATTCCCTTTATTTTCTGGCAAAAAGGCAGAAATTCCCATTTATTGGTGCAGAAAAGCAGAAACTTTCCTTATTTGGGGGCAATAATGCAGAGATTCCCCATATTTTGAGGCAAAAAGTCAGAAATTCCCGTTATTTGAAGGTAAAATGCTGAAATTCCCCTTATTTTGGGCAAAAGGCGAGAAATTCCCATTATTTTGGGGCAAAATTTCAGAAATTTCACTTATTTTAGGGCAAAAAGTCAGAAATTTGCCTTATTTTGGGGCAAAAATCAGAAATTCCCCTATTTTTGGGGCCAAAAACAGAAATTCCGCTTATTTTGGGGTAAAATTGCAGAAATTTCAAATATTTCAGTGCAAAACGGCAGAATTTCCGCTTAATTTTAGACAATAAGGCACAAATTTTCCGTATTTTGGAGCAAAATCTCAGAAATTCCCCTTATAATGGTGCAAAAATGCAGAAATTCCTTTTATTTTGGTGTAATAAGGCAGAAATTCCCCGTGTTTTGAAGCAAAATTGCACAAATTCATCTAATTTTGAGGGAAAATGCAGAAATTCAAATTATTTTGGGACAAAAAGACAGAAATTCTCCTTATTTCAGGGCATAACGTCAGAAATTCCCCTTATTTTGGGGCAAAATTGCAGAAATTTTTCTTATTTTGGGCAAAATTGCAGAAATTTCACTTATTTAAGGGAAAGAAGGCAGGAATTTCTCTTATTTTGGGGCAAAAGAGCAGAAATTTCTTTTATTTTGGTACAAAATTGCAGATATTTTCTTTATTTTGGGGCAAAAATGAAGAAATTCCCCTTATTTTGTGGCAAAAAGGCAGAAATTTTCCTTATTTTGGGGCAAAATTGCAGAAATTTCACTTATTTCAAGGCAAAATTCAAAAATTCCTTTTATTTTGGGGCAAAAAAACAAAAATTCCGTTTATTTTTGGGTAAAAAGGCACAAATTTCACTTATTTTGAGGTAAAAAGGCAGAAATTACTCTTACTTTGGGGCTAAAATGAAGAAATTTCCCTTTTTTGTGGCAAAATTACAGAAATTTTTCTTATTTTGGGCAAAATTGCAGAAATTTCACTTATTTCAGGGAAAGAAGGCAGGAATTTCTCTCATTTTGGGGCAAAAAGGCAGAAATTTCTTTTATTTTGGTACAAAATTGCAGAGATTTTTTTATTTTGGGGCAAAAATGAAGAAATTCCCCCTTATTTTGTGGCAAAAAGGCAGAAATTTCCCTTATTTTGGGGCAAAATTGCAGAAATTCCCTTTATTTTGAGGGAAAATGCAGAAATTCACATTATTTTTGGGCAAAATACAGAAATTCTCCTTATTTCACGGCAAAAAGTCAGAAATTCCCCTTATTTTTGGGCAAAATTGCAGAAATTTCCTTTATTTTGTGGCAAAATTGCAGAAATTTTTCTTATTTTGGGCAAAATTGCAGAAATTTCACTTATTTCATCGAAAGAAGGCAGGAATTTCTCTTATTTTGGGGCAAAAAGGCAGAAATTTCTTTTATTTTGGTACAAAATTGCAGAAATTTTCTTTATTTTGGGGCAAAAATGCAAAAATTCCCCTTATTTTGTGGCAAAAAGGCAGAAATTTCCCTTATTTTGAGGCAAAATTGCAGAAATTCCTTTTATTTTGGTGCAATAAGGCAGAAATTCCCAATATTTTGAAGCAAAATTGCACAAATTCCCCTAATTTTGAGGGAAAATGCAGAAGTTCACATTATTTTGGGGCAAAAAGGCAGAAATTCTTTTTATTTCACGGCAAAAAGTCAGAAATTCCCCTTATTTTGGGCAAAGTTGCAGAAATTTCCCTTATTTTGTGGCAAAATTGCAGAAATTTTTCTTATTTTGGGCAAAATTGCAGAAATTTCACTTATTTCAGGGAAAGAAGGCAGGAATTTCTCTTATTTTGAGGCAAAAAGGCAGAAATTTCTTTTATTTTGGTACAAAATTGCAGAAATTTTCTTTATTTTTAGGCAAAAATGCAGAAATTCCCCATATTTTGGGTCAAAAAGGCAGAGATTTCCCTTATTATGTGGTAAAAAGGCTGAAATTCCTTTTATTTTAGGGCAAAAAGACAGAAATTCCCCTTATTTTGTGGCAAAAAGGCAGAAATTTTTCTTATTTTGGGGCAAAATTGCAGAAATTTTCTTTATTTTGTGGCAAAATTGCAGAAATTTTTCTTATTTTGGGCAAAATTGCAGAAATTTCACTTATTTCAGGGAAAGAAGGCAGGAATTTCTCTTATTTTGGGGCAAAAAGGCAGAAATTTCTTATATTTTGGTACAAAATTGCAGAAATTTTCTATATTTTGGGACAAAAATGCAGAAATTCCCCTTATTTTGTGGCAAAATGGCAGAAATTTTCCTTATTTTGGGGCAAAATTGCAGAAATTTTCCTTATTTTGTGGCAAAATTGCAGAAATTTTTCTTATTTTGGGCAAAATTGCCGAAATTTCACTTATTTCAGGGAAAGAAGGCAGGAATTTCTCTTATTTTGGGGCAAAAAGGCAGAAATTTCTTATATTTTGGCACAAAATTGCAGAAATTTTCTATATTTTGGGACAAAAATGCAGAAATTCCCCTTATTTTGTGGCAAAAAGGCAGAAATTTCCCTTATTTTGGGGCAAAATTGCAGAAATTTCACTTATTTCAAGGCAAAATTCCAAAAGTCCTTTTGTTTTGGGGCAAAAAGACAGAAATTCAGTTTAGTTTTGGGTTAAAAAGCAGAAATTTCACTTAATTTGAGGTAAAAAGGCAGAAATTACTCTTATTTTGGGGCTAAAATGAAGAAATTTCCCTTTTTTGTGGCAAAAGGTATACATTCCCCTTATTTTCAGGCAAAAAAGCAGAAATTCCCAGTATTTTGAAGCAAAATTGCAGAAATTCCCCTAATTGTGAGGCAAAACGGCAGAAATTCCCTATATGTTGGGGCAAAAAGACAGAAATTCTCCTTATTTTGTGGCAAAACTCAGAAATTCCACTTATTTTTGGGGCAAAATTCCAGAAATTTCCCTTATTTTAGGGCAAAAAAGCAGAAATTCCTAATATATTGTGGCAAAAATGCAGAAATTCCCCTTATTTTGAGGTAAAAAGGCTGAAATTCCTCTTATTTGGGGGCAAAAAGGAAGAATTTTCCTTTATTTTGGGGCAAAGTTGCAGAAATTTCACTTATTTCAGGGTAATAAGTCAGAAATTTTCCTTATTTTGGGGCAAAAAAACCAGAAATTTCTTTTGTTTTGGGGTAAAAAAGACAGAAATCCCACTTATTTAGAGGCAAAAGGCAGAAGTTCCTCTTAATTTTGCGCAAAAATGAAGAAATTTTCCTTTTTTATGGCAAAAAAATATGCATTCCCCTTATTTTCGGGCAAAAAGGCAGAAATTCCCCTTATTTTGAAGCAAAATTGCAGAAATTCCCCTAATTTTGGGGTAAAAGTCAGACATTCCCTTTATTTTGGGGCAAAAATCAGAAATTTCCCTTATTTTGGGGAAAAATTCCAGAAATTTCCTTTAATTTGGGGCAAAATTGCAGAAATTTACCTTATTTTGGTGCAAAATTGCAGAAATTTCTGATATTTGGGGCAAAATTGCAGAAATTTCACTTATTTTCAGGTAAAAAGGCTGAAATTTCCTTTATTTTTGGGCAAAAAGTGAGAAATTCCCCTTATTTTGGGGCAAAATTGCAGAAATATTTCTTATTTTGGGGCAAAAAGGCAGAAACTCCTTATATTTTGGGGCAAAAAGGAAGAAATTCCCCTTATTTTGGGATAAATTTGCAGAAATTTCCCTTATTTGGAACAAAAAGGCAGAAAATCCTTTTAATTTCGGGCAAAAAGGCAGGAATACCCGTATTTTGGAGCAAAATTGCAGAATTTCCCCTAATATCGGGGCAAAAATGCAGAAATTCCCTTTATTTGGGGCAAAAGCAGAAGTTCCCCTTATTTTCGGGAAAAAAGGCAGAAATTCCTTGTATTTTGAAGCAAAATTGCAGAAACTCCCCTAATTTTGGGGCAAAAAGGCAGAAATTCCCTTTATTTTGGGGCAAAAATACAGAAATTCTCCTTATTTCGCGGCAAAAAGTCAGAAATTCCCCTTATTTTGGGGCAAAATTGAAGAACTTTCCCTTATTTTGGGGCAAAATTGCAGAAATTTCCCTTATTTTGGGGCAAAATTTTAGAAATTTCGTTTATTTTGGTACATAATTGCAGAAATTTTTCTTATATTGTGGCAAAAAGGCTAAAATTTCCCATATTTTGTTGCAAAAATGCTGAAATTCCCCTTATTTTGAGGTAAAATGCTGAAATTCCCCTTATTTTGGGGCAAAAAGGCCGAAATTTCCCTCATTTTGGGGCAAAAAGGCACAAATTTTCCTTATATTCGGGCAAAATTGCAGAAATTTCATTTATTTCAGGGCAAAAAGTCAGAAATTCCATTTATTTTGGGACAAAAAACAGAAATTTCTTTTATTTTGGTACAAAGTTGAAGAAATTTTTCTTATTTTGGAATAAAAAGGCAGAAATTCATCATATTTTGGGGTAAAAGGCAGAAATTCCCCTTATTTTGAGGTAAAAAGGATTAAATTCCTCTTATTTTAGGGCAAAAAGGCAAAAATTTCCTTTACTTTGTGGCAAAAAGGCAGAAATTCTTGTTAATTGGGGCAGAAAAGCAGAAATTTTCCTTATTTGAAGGCAATAAGGCAGTAATTCCCCATATTTTGTGGCAAAAAGGCAGAAATTCCCCTCATTTGGAGGTAAAATGCTGAAATTCCCCTTATTTTGGGCAAAAAGGCAGAAATTCCCCTTATTTTTGGACAAAATTGCAGAAATTTCATTTATTTCAGGGCAAAAAGTAAGAAATTTGCCTTATTATGGGGCAAAAAGCAAAAATTCCCCTAATTTTGGGGCCAAAAATTGAAATTCCTTTTATTTTGGGGTAAAATTGCAGAAATTTCAAATATTTCAGGGCAAAAAGGCAGAAATTCCACTTAATTTCGGGCAATAAGGCAGAAATTTTCTGTATTTTGGAGCAAAATCTCAGAAATTCCCCTTATATTGGTGCAAAAATGCAGAAATTCCCTTTATTTTGGTGCAATAAGGCAGAAATTCCCCATATTTTGAAGCAAAATTGCACTAATTACCCTAATTTTGAGGGAAAATGGAGAAATTCACATTATTTTGGGGCAAAAAGACAGAAATTCTCCTTATTACACAGCAAAAAGTCAGAAATTCCCCTTATTTGGGGGCAAAATTGCATAAATTTCCCTTATTTTGTGGCAAAATTGCAGAAATTTTTCTTATTTTGGGCAAAATTGCAGAAATTTCACTTATTTCAGGGAAAGAAGTCAGGAATTTCTCTTATTTGGGGCAAAAAGGCAGAAATTTCTTTTATTTTGGTACAAAATTGCAAAAATTTTCTTTATTTTGAGGCAAAAATGCAGAAATTCCCCATATTTTGGGGCAAAAAGGCAGATATTCCCTTTATTATGAGGTAAAAAGGTTGAAATTCCTTTTATTTTGGGGCAAAAAGACAGAAATTCCCCTTATTTTGTGGCAAAAAGGCAGAAATTTCCCTTATTTTGGAGCAAAATTGCAGAAATTTCCCTTATTTTGTGGCAAAATTGCAGAAATTTTTCTTATTTTGGGCAAAATTGCAGAAATTTCACTTATTTCAGGAAAGAAGGCAGGAATTTCTCTTATTTTGGGGCAAAAAGGCAGAAATTTCTTATATTTTGGTACAAAATTGCAGAAATTTTCTATATTTTGGGACAAAAATGCAGAAATTCCCCTTATTTTGTGGCAAAAAGGCAGAAATTTCCCTTATTTTGGGGCAAAATTGCAGAAATTTTCTTTATTTTGTGGCAAAATTGGAGAAATTTTTCTTATTTTGGTCAAAATTGCAGAAATTTCACTCATTTCAGGGAAAGAAGGCAGGAATTTCTCTTATTTTGGGGCAAAAAGGCAGAAATTTCTTATATTTTGGTACAAAATTGCAGAAATTATCTATATTTTGGAACAAAAATGCAGAAATTCCCCTTATTTTGTGGCAAAAAGGCAGAAATTTCCCTTATTTGGGGCAAAATTGCAGAAATTTTCCTTATTTTGTGGCAAAATTGCAGAAATTTTTCTTATTTTGGGCAAAATTGCCAAAATTTCACTTATTTCAGGAAAGAAGGCAGGAATTTCTCTTATTTTGAGGCAAAAAGGCAGAAATTTCTTTTATTTTGGTACAAAATTGCAGAAATTTTCTTTATTTTTAGGCAAAAATGCAGAAATTCCCCATATTTTGGGTCAAAAAGGCAGAGATTTCCCTTATTATGTGGTAAAAAGGCTGAAATTCCTTTTATTTTAGGGCAAAAAGACAGAAATTCCCCTTATTTTGTGGCAAAAAGGCAGAAATTTTTCTTATTTTGGGGCAAAATTGCAGAAATTTTCTTTATTTTGTGGCAAAATTGCAGAAATTTTTCTTATTTTGGGCAAAATTGCAGAAATTTCACTTATTTCAGGGAAAGAAGGCAGGAATTTCTCTTATTTTGGGGCAAAAAGGCAGAAATTTCTTATATTTTGGTACAAAATTGCAGAAATTTTCTATATTTTGGGACAAAAATGCAGAAATTCCCCTTATTTTGTGGCAAAATGGCAGAAATTTTCCTTATTTTGGGGCAAAATTGCAGAAATTTTCCTTATTTTGTGGCAAAATTGCAGAAATTTTTCTTATTTTGGGCAAAATTGCCGAAATTTCACTTATTTCAGGGAAAGAAGGCAGGAATTTCTCTTATTTTGGGGCAAAAAGGCAGAAATTTCTTATATTTTGGCACAAAATTGCAGAAATTTTCTATATTTTGGGACAAAAATGCAGAAATTCCCCTTATTTTGTGGCAAAAAGGCAGAAATTTCCCTTATTTTGGGGCAAAATTGCAGAAATTTCACTTATTTCAAGGCAAAATTCCAAAAGTCCTTTTGTTTTGGGGCAAAAAGACAGAAATTCAGTTTAGTTTTGGGTTAAAAAGCAGAAATTTCACTTAATTTGAGGTAAAAAGGCAGAAATTACTCTTATTTTGGGGCTAAAATGAAGAAATTTCCCTTTTTTGTGGCAAAAGGTATACATTCCCCTTATTTTCAGGCAAAAAAGCAGAAATTCCCAGTATTTTGAAGCAAAATTGCAGAAATTCCCCTAATTGTGAGGCAAAACGGCAGAAATTCCCTATATGTTGGGGCAAAAAGACAGAAATTCTCCTTATTTTGTGGCAAAACTCAGAAATTCCACTTATTTTTGGGGCAAAATTCCAGAAATTTCCCTTATTTTAGGGCAAAAAAGCAGAAATTCCTAATATATTGTGGCAAAAATGCAGAAATTCCCCTTATTTTGAGGTAAAAAGGCTGAAATTCCTCTTATTTGGGGGCAAAAAGGAAGAATTTTCCTTTATTTTGGGGCAAAGTTGCAGAAATTTCACTTATTTCAGGGTAATAAGTCAGAAATTTTCCTTATTTTGGGGCAAAAAAACCAGAAATTTCTTTTGTTTTGGGGTAAAAAAGACAGAAATCCCACTTATTTAGAGGCAAAAGGCAGAAGTTCCTCTTAATTTTGCGCAAAAATGAAGAAATTTTCCTTTTTTATGGCAAAAAAATATGCATTCCCCTTATTTTCGGGCAAAAAGGCAGAAATTCCCCTTATTTTGAAGCAAAATTGCAGAAATTCCCCTAATTTTGGGGTAAAAGTCAGACATTCCCTTTATTTTGGGGCAAAAATCAGAAATTTCCCTTATTTTGGGGAAAAATTCCAGAAATTTCCTTTAATTTGGGGCAAAATTGCAGAAATTTACCTTATTTTGGTGCAAAATTGCAGAAATTTCTGATATTTGGGGCAAAATTGCAGAAATTTCACTTATTTTCAGGTAAAAAGGCTGAAATTTCCTTTATTTTTGGGCAAAAAGTGAGAAATTCCCCTTATTTTGGGGCAAAATTGCAGAAATATTTCTTATTTTGGGGCAAAAAGGCAGAAACTCCTTATATTTTGGGGCAAAAAGGAAGAAATTCCCCTTATTTTGGGATAAATTTGCAGAAATTTCCCTTATTTGGAACAAAAAGGCAGAAAATCCTTTTAATTTCGGGCAAAAAGGCAGGAATACCCGTATTTTGGAGCAAAATTGCAGAATTTCCCCTAATATCGGGGCAAAAATGCAGAAATTCCCTTTATTTGGGGCAAAAGCAGAAGTTCCCCTTATTTTCGGGAAAAAAGGCAGAAATTCCTTGTATTTTGAAGCAAAATTGCAGAAACTCCCCTAATTTTGGGGCAAAAAGGCAGAAATTCCCTTTATTTTGGGGCAAAAATACAGAATTTCTCCTTATTTCGCGGCAAAAAGTCAGAAATTCCCCTTATTTTGGGGCAAAATTGAAGAACTTTCCCTTATTTTGGGGCAAAATTGCAGAAATTTCCCTTATTTTGGGGCAAAATTTTAGAAATTTCGTTTATTTTGGTACATAATTGCAGAAATTTTTCTTATATTGTGGCAAAAAGGCTAAAATTTCCCATATTTTGTTGCAAAAATGCTGAAATTCCCCTTATTTTGAGGTAAAATGCTGAAATTCCCCTTATTTTGGGGCAAAAAGGCCGAAATTTCCCTCATTTTGGGGCAAAAAGGCACAAATTTTCCTTATATTCGGGCAAAATTGCAGAAATTTCATTTATTTCAGGGCAAAAAGTCAGAAATTCCATTTATTTTGGGACAAAAAACAGAAATTTCTTTTATTTTGGTACAAAGTTGAAGAAATTTTTCTTATTTTGGAATAAAAAGGCAGAAATTCATCATATTTTGGGGTAAAAGGCAGAAATTCCCCTTATTTTGAGGTAAAAAGGATTAAATTCCTCTTATTTTAGGGCAAAAAGGCAAAAATTTCCTTTACTTTGTGGCAAAAAGGCAGAAATTCTTGTTAATTGGGGCAGAAAAGCAGAAATTTTCCTTATTTGAAGGCAATAAGGCAGTAATTCCCCATATTTTGTGGCAAAAAGGCAGAAATTCCCCTCATTTGGAGGTAAAATGCTGAAATTCCCCTTATTTTGGGCAAAAAGGCAGAAATTCCCCTTATTTTTGGACAAAATTGCAGAAATTTCATTTATTTCAGGGCAAAAAGTAAGAAATTTGCCTTATTATGGGGCAAAAAGCAAAAATTCCCCTAATTTTGGGGCCAAAAATTGAAATTCCTTTTATTTTGGGGTAAAATTGCAGAAATTTCAAATATTTCAGGGCAAAAAGGCAGAAATTCCACTTAATTTCGGGCAATAAGGCAGAAATTTTCTGTATTTTGGAGCAAAATCTCAGAAATTCCCCTTATATTGGTGCAAAAATGCAGAAATTCCCTTTATTTTGGTGCAATAAGGCAGAAATTCCCCGTATTTTGAAGCAAAATTGCACTAATTACCCTAATTTTGAGGGAAAATGGAGAAATTCACATTATTTTGGGGCAAAAAGACAGAAATTCTCCTAATTACACAGCAAAAAGTCAGAAATTCCCCTTATTTGGGGGCAAAATTGCATAAATTTCCCTTATTTTGTGGCAAAATTGCAGAAATTTTTCTTATTTTGGGCAAAATTGCAGAAATTTCACTTATTTCAGGGAAAGAAGGCAGGAATTTCTCTTATTTGGGGCAAAAAGGCAGAAATTTCTTTTATTTTGGTACAAAATTGCAAAAATTTTCTTTATTTTGAGGCAAAAATGCAGAAATTCCCCATATTTTGGGGCAAAAAGGCAGATATTCCCTTTATTATGAGGTAAAAAGGTTGAAATTCCTTTTATTTTGGGGCAAAAAGACAGAAATTCCCCTTATTTTGTGGCAAAAAGGCAGAAATTTCCCTTATTTTGGAGCAAAATTGCAGAAATTTCCCTTATTTTGTGGCAAAATTGCAGAAATTTTTCTTATTTTGGGCAAAATTGCAGAAATTTCACTTATTTCAGGAAAGAAGGCAGGAATTTCTCTTATTTTGGGGCAAAAAGGCAGAAATTTCTTATATTTTGGTACAAAATTGCAGAAATTTTCTATATTTTGGGACAAAAATGCAGAAATTCCCCTTATTTTGTGGCAAAAAGGCAGAAATTTCCCTTATTTTGGGGCAAAATTGCAGAAATTTTCTTTATTTTGTGGCAAAATTGGAGAAATTTTTCTTATTTTGGTCAAAATTGCAGAAATTTCACTCATTTCAGGGAAAGAAGGCAGGAATTTCTCTTATTTTGGGGCAAAAAGGCAGAAATTTCTTATATTTTGGTACAAAATTGCAGAAATTATCTATATTTTGGAACAAAAATGCAGAAATTCCCCTTATTTTGTGGCAAAAAGGCAGAAATTTCCCTTATTTGGGGCAAAATTGCAGAAATTTTCCTTATTTTGTGGCAAAATTGCAGAAATTTTTCTTATTTTGGGCAAAATTGCCGAAATTTCACTTATTTCAGGAAAGAAGGCAGGAATTTCTCTTATTTTGGGGCAAAAGGCAGAAATTTCTTATATTTTGGTACAAAATTGCAGAAATTTTCTATATTTTGGGACAAAAATGCAGAAATTCTACTTATTTTGTGGCAAAAAGGCAGAAATTTCCCTTATTTTGGGGCAAAATTGCAGAAATTTTCTTTATTTTGTGGCAAAATTGGAGAAATTTTTCTTATTTTGGTCAAAATTGCAGAAATTTCACTCATTTCAGGGAAAGAAGGCAGGAATTTCTCTTATTTTGGGGCAAAAAGGCAGAAATTTCTTATATTTTGGTACAAAATTGCAGAAATTATCTATATTTTGGAACAAAAATGGAGAAATTCCCCTTATTTTGTGGCAAAAAGGCAGAAATTTCCCTTATTTGGGGCAAAATTGCAGAAATTTTCCTTATTTTGTGGCAAAATTGCAGAAATTTTTCTTATTTTGGGCAAAATTGCCGAAATTTCACTTATTTCAGAAAAAGAAGGCAGGAATTTCTCTTACTTTGGGGCAAAAAGGAAGAAATTTCTTATATTTTGGTACAAAATTGCAGAAATTTTCTATATTTTGGGACAAAAATGCAGAAATTCCCCTTATTTTGTGGCAAAAAGGCAGAAATTTCCCTTATTTTGGGGCAAAATTGCAGAAATTTCACTTATTTCAAGGCAAAATTCCAAAAGTCCTTTTGTTTTGGGGCTAAAAGACAGAAATTCAGTTTATTTTTGGGTTAAAAAGCAGAAATTTCACTTAATTTGAGGTAAAAAGGCAGAAATTATTTATTTTGGGGCTAAAATGAAGAAATTTCCCTTTTTTTGTGGCAAAAGGTATACATTCCCCTTATTTTCAGGCAAAAAAGCAGAAATTCTTCGTATTTTGAAGCAAAATTGAAGAAATTCCCCTAATTGTGAGGCAAAACGGCAGAAATTCCCTATATGTTGGGGCAAAAAGACAGAAATTCTCCTTATTTTGTGGCAAAACTCAGAAATTCCACTTATTTTGGGGCAAAATTCCAGAAATTTCCCTTATTTTAGGGCAAAAAAGAAGAAATTCCTAATATATTGTGGCAAAAATGCAGAAATTCCCCTTATTTTGAGGTAAAAAGGCTGAAATTCCTCTTATTTGGGGGCAAAAAGGAAGAATTTTTCTTTATTTTGGGGCAAAGTTGCAGAAATTTCACTTATTTCAGGGTAATAAGTCAGAAATTTTCCTTATTTTGGGGCAAAAAAAACAGAAATTTCTTTTGTTTGGGGGTAAAAAAGACAGAAATCCCACTTATTTAGAGGCAAAAGGCAGAAGTTCCTCTTAATTTTGCGCAAAAATGAAGAAATTTTCCTTTTTTATGGCAAAAAAATATGCATTTCCCTTATTTTCGAGCAAAAAGGCAGAAATTCCCCTTATTTTGAAGCAAAATTGCAGAAATTCCCCTAATTTTGGGGTAAAAGTCAGACATTCCCTTTATTTTGGGGCAAAAATCAGAAATTTCCCTTATTTTGGGGAAAAATTCCAGAAATTTCCTTTAATTTGGGGCAAAATTGCAGAAATTTACCTTATTTTGGTGCAAAATTGCAGAAATTTCTGATATTTGGGGCAAAATTGCAGAAATTTCACTTATTTTCAGGTAAAAAGGCTGAAATTTCCTTTATTTTTGGGCAAAAAGTGAGAAATTCCCCTTATTTTGGGGCAAAATTGCAGAAATATTTCTTATTTTGGGGCAAAAAGGCAGAAACTCCTTATATTTTGGGGCAAAAAGGAAGAAATTCCCCTTATTTTGGGATAAATTTGCAGAAATTTCCCTTATTTGGAAGCAAAAAGGCAGAAAATCCTTTTAATTTCGGGCAAAAAAACAGGAATACCCGTATTTTGGAGCAAAATTGCAGAATTTCCCCTAATATCGGGGCAAAAATGCAGAAATTCCCTTTATTTGGGGCAAAAGCAGAAGTTCCCCTTATTTTCGGGAAAAAAGGCAGAAATTCCTTGTATTTTGAAGCAAAATTGCAGAAACTCCCCTAATTTTGGGGCAAAAAGGCAGAAATTTCCTTTATTTTGGGGCAAAAATACAGAAATTCTCCTTATTTCGCGGCAAAAAGTCAGAAATTCCCCTTATTTTGGGGCAAAATTGAAGAACTTTCTCTTATTTTGGGGCAAAATTGCAGAAATTTCCCTTATTTTGGGGCAAAATTTTAGAAATTTCTTTTATTTTGGTACATAATTGCAGAAATTTTTCTTATATTGTGGCAAAAAGGCTAAAATTCCCCATATTTTGGTGCAAAAATGCTGAAATTCCCCTTATTTTGAGGTAAAATGCTGAAATTCCCCTTATTTTGGGGCAAAAAGGCCGAAATTTCCCTCATTTTGGGGCAAAAAGGCACAAATTTTCCTTATATTCGGGCAAAATTGCAGAAATTTCATTTATTTCAGGGCAAAAAGTCAGAAATTCCATTTATTTTGGGACAAAAAACAGAAATTTCTTTTATTTTGGTACAAAGTTGAAGAAATTTTTCTTATTTTGGAACAAAAAGGCAGAAATTCATCATATTTTGTGGTAAAAGGCAGAAATTCCCCTTATTTTGAGGTAAAAAGGATTAAATTCCTCTTATTTTAGGGCAAAAAGGCAAAAATTTTTTTTACTTTGTGGCAAAAAGGCAGAAATTCTTGTTAATTGGGGCAGAAAAGCAGAAATTTTCCTTATTTGAAGGCAATAAGGCAGTAATTCCCCATATTTTGTGGCAAAAAGGCAGAAATTCCCCTCATTTGGAGGTAAAATGCTGAAATTCCCCTTATTTTGGGCAAAAAGGCAGAAATTCCCCTTATTTTTGGACAAAATTGCAGAAATTTTACTTATTTCAGGGCAAAAAGTAAGAAATTTGCCTTATTTTGGGGCAAAAAGAAAAAATTCCCCTAATTTTGGGGCCAAAAATTGAAATTCCCTTTATTTTGGGGTAAAATTGCAGAAATTTCAAATATTTCAGGGAAAAAGGCAGAAATTCCACTTAATTTCGGGCAATAAGGCAGAAATTTTCTGTATTTTGGAGCAAAATCTCAGAAATTCCCCTTATATTGGTGCAAAAATTCAGAAATTCCCTTTATTTTGGTGCAATAAGGCAGAAATTCCCCATATTTTGAAGCAAAATTGCACTAATTCCCCTAATTTTGAGGGAAAATGCAGAAATTCACATTATTTTGGGGCAAAAAGACAGAAATTCTCCTTATTACACAGCAAAAAGTCAGAAATTCCCCTTATTTTGGGGCAAAATTGCATAAATTTCCCTTATTTTGTGGCAAAATTGCAGAAATTTTTCTTATTTTGGGAAAAAATTGCAGAAATTTCACTTATTTCAGGTAAAGAAGGCAGGAATTTCGCTTATTTGGGGCAAAAAGGCAGAAATTTCTTTTATTTTGGTACAAAATTGCAAAAATTTTCTTTATTTTGAGGCAAAAATGCAGAAATTCCCCATATTTTGGGGCAAAAAGGCAGATATTCCCTTTATTATGAGGTAAAAATGCTGAAATTCCTTTTATTTTGGGGCAAAAATACAGAAATCTTCTTATTTTGTGGCAAAAAAGCAGAAATTTCCCTTATTTTCGGCAAAATAGCAGAAATTTCCCTTATTTTGGGGCAAAATTTTAGAAATTTCTTTTATTTTGGTACAGAATTGCAGAAATTTTTCTTCGTTTGTGGCAAAAAGGCAGAAATTCCCCATATTTTGGTGCAAAAAGTCTGAAATTCCCCTTATTTTGAGGTAAAATGCTGAAATTCCCCATATTTTGGGGCAAAAAGGCAGAAATTCCCTACATTTTGGGGCAAAAAGGCACAAATTTCCCTTATTTTCGGGCAAAATTGCAGAAATTTCATTTATTTCAGGGCAAAGAGTCAGAAATTCCTTTTATTTTGGGTCAAAAAGCAGAAATTTCTTTTATTTTGGTACAAAGTTGAAGAAATTTTTCTTATTTTGGAACAAAAAGGCAGAAATTCCCCATATTTTGGGGCAAAAGACAGAAATTCCCCTTATTTTGAGGTAAAAAGGCTGAAATTCCCTTTGTTTTGGGGCAAAAAGGCAGAAATTCCCTTTATTTTCTGGCAAAAAGGCAGAAATTCCCATTAGTTGGGGCAGAAAAGCAGAAACTTTTCTTATTTGGGGCAATAATGCAGAGATTCCCCATATTTTGTGGCAAAAAGGCAGAAATTCCCCTTATTTGGAGGTAAAATGCTGAAATTCGCCTTATTTGGGGCAATAGGCAGAAATTCCCCTTATTTTGGGGCAAAAAGAAGAAATTCCACCAATTTGGGGGCCAAAAACAGAAATTCCCCTTATTTTGTGTAAAATTGCAGAAATTTCAAATATTTCAGTGCAAAAAGGCAGAAATTCCACTTAATTTTAGACAATAAGGCACAAATTTTCCGTATTTTGGAGCAAAATCTCAGAAATTCCTCTTATAATGATGCAAAAATGCAGAAATTCCCTTTATTTTGGTGTAAAAAGGCAGAAATTCCCCGTGTTTTGAAGCAAAATTGCAAATTCATCTAATTTTGAGTGAAAATACAGAAATTCAAATTATTTTGGGGCAAAAATACAGAAATTCTCCTTATTTCAGGGCATAACTTCAGAAATTCCCCTTATTTTGTGGCAAAATTGCAGAAATTTTTCTTATTTTGGGCAAAATTGCAGAAATTTCACTTATTTCAGGGAAAGAAGTCAGGAATTTCTCTTATTTTGGGGCAAAAGGGCAGAAATTTCTTTTATTTTGGTACACAATTGCAGAAATTTTCTTTATTTTGGGGCAAAAATGAAGAAATTCCTCTTATTTTGTGGCAAAAAAACAGAAATTTCCCTTATTTTGGGGCAAAATTGCAGAAATTTCACTTATTTCAAGGCCAAATTCAGAAATTCCTTTTATTTTGGGGCAAAAAGGCAGAAATTTCTTTTATTTTGGTACAAAATTGCAGAAATTTTCTTTATTTTGGGGCAAAAATGCAGAAAATCCCCTTATTTTGTGGCAAAAAGGCAGAAATTTCCCTTATTTTGGGGCAAAATTGCAGAAATTTCCTTTATTTTGGTGCAATAAGGCAGAAATTCCTCATATTTTGAAGGAAAATTGCACAAATTCCCCTAATTTTGAGGGAAAATGCAGAAATTCACATTATTTTGGGGCAAAAAGACAGAAATTCTCCTTATTTCACGGCAAAAAGTCAGAAATTCCCCTTATTTTGGGGAAAAATTGCAGAAATTTCCCTTATTTTGTGGCAAAATTGCAGAAATTTTTCTTATTTTGGGCAAAGAAGGCAGGAATTTCTCTTATTTTGGGACAAAAAGGCAGAAATTTCTTATATTTTGGTACAAAATTGCAGAAATTTTCTATATTTTGGGACAAAAATGCAGAAATTCTCCTTATTTTGTGGCAAAACTCAGAAATTCCACTTATTTTGGGGCAAAATTCCAGAAATTTCTTTTATTTCAGGGCAAAAAAGCAGAAATTCCTAATATATTGTGGCAACAATGCAGAAATTCCCCTTATTTTGAGGTAAAAAGGCTGAAATTCCTCTTATTTGGGGGCAAAAAAGAAGAATTTTTCCTTATTTTGGGGCAAAGTTGCAGAAATTTCACTTATGTCAGGGTAATAAGTCAGAAATTTTCCTTATTTTGAGGCAAAAAAGACAGAAATTTTTTTTTGTTTTGGGGTAAAAAAGACAGAAATTCCACTTATTTAGAGGCAAAAGGCAGAAGTTCCTCTTAATTTGTGGCAAAAATGAAGAAATTTCCCTTTTTTATGGCAAAAAGTTATGCATTCCCCTTATTTTCAGGCAAAAAGGCAGAAATTCCCCTTATTTTGAAGCAAAATTGCAGAAATTCCCCTAATTTTGGGGTAAAAGGCAGACATTCCCTTTATTTTGGGGCAAAAATCAGCAATTCCCCTTATTTTGGGGAAAAATTCCAGAAATTTCCTTTAATTTGGGGCAAAATTGGAGAAATTTCACTTACTTTCAGGTAAAAAGGCTGATATTTCCTTTATTTTTGGGCAAAAAGTGAGAAATTCCCCTTATTTTGCGGCAAAATTGCAGAAATATTTCTTATTTTGGGGCAAAAAGGCAGAAATTCCTTATATTTGGGGCAAAAAGGCAGAAATTCTCCTTATTTTGGGATAAAATTGCAGAAATTTCCCTTATTTGGGGGCAAAAAGGCAGAAAATCCTTTTAATTTCGGGCATAAAGGCAGAAATTCCCCGTATTTTGGAGCAAAATTGCAGAAATTCCCCTAATATCGGGGCAAAAATGCAGAAATTCCCTTTATTTGGGGCAAAAGCAGAAGTTCCCCTTATTTTCGGGAAAAAAGGCAGAAATTCCTTGCATTTTGAAGCAAAATTGCAGAAACTCCCTTAATTTTGGGGCAAAAAGGCAGAAATTTCCTTTATTTTGGGGCAAAAATACAGAAATTCTCCTTATTTCACGGCAAAAATTCAGAAATTCCCCTTATTTTGGGGCAAAATTGAAGAACTTTCCCTTATTTTCGGGAAAAATTGCAGAAATTTCCCTTATTTTGGGGCAAAATTGCAGAAATTTCACTTATTTTAGGGCAAAAAGTCAGAAATTTCCCTTATTTTGGGGCAAAAAGAAGAAATTCCACCAATTTGGGGGCCAAAAACAGAAATTCCCCTTATTTTGTGTAAAATTGCAGAAATTTCAAATATTTCAGTGCAAAAAGGCAGAAATTCCACTTAATTTTAGACAATAAGGCACAAATTTTTCGTATTTTGGAGCAAAATCTCAGAAATTCCTCTTATAATGATGCAAAAATGCAGAAATTCCCTTTATTTTGGTGTAAAAAGGCAGAAATTCCCCGTGTTTTGAAGCAAAATTGCAAATTCATCTAATTTTGAGTGAAAATACAGAAATTCAAATTATTTTGGGGCAAAAATACAGAAATTCTCCTTATTTCAGGGCATAACTTCAGAAATTCCCCTTATTTTGGGGCAAAATTGCAGAAATTTTCCTTATTTTGTGGCAAAATTGCAGAAATTTTTCTTATTTTGGGCAAGATTGCAGAAATTTCACTTATTTCAGGGAAAGAAGTCAGGAATTTCTCTTATTTTGGGGGAAAAGGGCAAAAATTTCTTTTATTTTGGTACACAATTGCAGAAATTTTCTTTATTTTGGGGCAAAAATGAAGAAATTCCTCTTATTTTGTGGCAAAAAAACAGAAATTTCCCTTATTTTGGGGCAAAATTGCAGAAATTTCACTTATTTCAAGGCCAAATTCAGAAATTCCTTATATTTTGGGGCAAAAAGACAGAAATTCCGTTTATTTTTGGGTAAAAAGGCAGAAATTTCACTTATTTTGAGGTAAAAAGGCAGAAATTACTCTTATTTTTGGGCTAAAATGAAGAAATTTCCCTTTTTTGTGGCAAAATTGCAGAAATTTTTCTTATTTTGGGCAAAATTGCAGAAATTTCACTTATTTCAGGGAAAGAAGTCAGGAATTTCTCTTATTTTGGGGCAAAAGGGGAGAAATTTCTTTTATTTTGGTACACAATTGCAGAAATTTTCTTTATTTTGGGGCAAAAATGAAGAAATTCCTCTTATTTTGTGGCAAAAAAACAGAAATTTCCCTTATTTTGGGGCAAAATTGCAGAAATTTCACTTATTTCAAGGCCAAATTCAGAAATTCCTTTTATTTTGGGGCAAAAAGGCAGAAATTTCTTTTATTTTGGTACAAAATTGCAGAAATTTTCTTTATTTTGGGGCAAAAATGCAGAAAATCCCCTTATTTTGTGGCAAAAAGGCAGAAATTTCCCTTATTTTGGGGCAAAATTGCAGAAATTTCCTTTATTTTGGTGCAATAAGGCAGAAATTCCTCATATTTTGAAGGAAAATTGCACAAATTCCCCTAATTTTGAGGGAAAATGCAGAAATTCACATTATTTTGGGGCAAAAAGACAGAAATTCTCCTTATTTCACGGCAAAAAGTCAGAAATTCCCCTTATTTTGGGGAAAAATTGCAGAAATTTCCCTTATTTTGTGGCAAAATTGCAGAAATTTTTCTTATTTTGGGCAAAGAAGGCAGGAATTTCTCTTATTTTGGGACAAAAAGGCAGAAATTTCTTATATTTTGGTACAAAATTGCAGAAATTTTCTATATTTTGGGACAAAAATGCAGAAATTCTCCTTATTTTGTGGCAAAACTCAGAAATTCCACTTATTTTGGGGCAAAATTCCAGAAATTTCTTTTATTTCAGGGCAAAAAAGCAGAAATTCCTAATATATTGTGGCAACAATGCAGAAATTCCCCTTATTTTGAGGTAAAAAGGCTGAAATTCCTCTTATTTGGGGGCAAAAAAGAAGAATTTTTCCTTATTTTGGGGCAAAGTTGCAGAAATTTCACTTATGTCAGGGTAATAAGTCAGAAATTTTCCTTATTTTGAGGCAAAAAAGACAGAAATTTTTTTTTGTTTTGGGGTAAAAAAGACAGAAATTCCACTTATTTAGAGGCAAAAGGCAGAAGTTCCTCTTAATTTGTGGCAAAAATGAAGAAATTTCCCTTTTTTATGGCAAAAAGTTATGCATTCCCCTTATTTTCAGGCAAAAAGGCAGAAATTCCCCTTATTTTGAAGCAAAATTGCAGAAATTCCCCTAATTTTGGGGTAAAAGGCAGACATTCCCTTTATTTTGGGGCAAAAATCAGCAATTCCCCTTATTTTGGGGAAAAATTCCAGAAATTTCCTTTAATTTGGGGCAAAATTGGAGAAATTTCACTTACTTTCAGGTAAAAAGGCTGATATTTCCTTTATTTTTGGGCAAAAAGTGAGAAATTCCCCTTATTTTGTCGGCAAAATTGCAGAAATATTTCTTATTTTGGGGCAAAAAGGCAGAAATTCCTTATATTTGGGGCAAAAAGGCAGAAATTCTCCTTATTTTGGGATAAAATTGCAGAAATTTCCCTTATTTGGGGGCAAAAAGGCAGAAAATCCTTTTAATTTCGGGCATAAAGGCAGAAATTCCCCGTATTTTGGAGCAAAATTGCAGAAATTCCCCTAATATCGGGGCAAAAATGCAGAAATTCCCTTTATTTGGGGCAAAAGCAGAAGTTCCCCTTATTTTCGGGAAAAAAGGCAGAAATTCCTTGCATTTTGAAGCAAAATTGCAGAAACTCCCTTAATTTTGGGGCAAAAAGGCAGAAATTTCCTTTATTTTGGGGCAAAAATACAGAAATTCTCCTTATTTCACGGCAAAAATTCAGAAATTCCCCTTATTTTGGGGCAAAATTGAAGAACTTTCCCTTATTTTCGGGAAAAATTGCAGAAATTTCCCTTATTTTGGGGCAAAATTGCAGAAATTTCACTTATTTTAGGGCAAAAAGTCAGAAATTTCCCTTATTTTGGGGCAAAAAGAAGAAATTCCACCAATTTGGGGGCCAAAAACAGAAATTCCCCTTATTTTGTGTAAAATTGCAGAAATTTCAAATATTTCAGTGCAAAAAGGCAGAAATTCCACTTAATTTTAGACAATAAGGCACAAATTTTTCGTATTTTGGAGCAAAATCTCAGAAATTCCTCTTATAATGATGCAAAAATGCAGAAATTCCCTTTATTTTGGTGTAAAAAGGCAGAAATTCCCCGTGTTTTGAAGCAAAATTGCAAATTCATCTAATTTTGAGTGAAAATACAGAAATTCAAATTATTTTGGGGCAAAAATACAGAAATTCTCCTTATTTCAGGGCATAACTTCAGAAATTCCCCTTATTTTGGGGCAAAATTGCAGAAATTTTCCTTATTTTGTGGCAAAATTGCAGAAATTTTTCTTATTTTGGGCAAGATTGCAGAAATTTCACTTATTTCAGGGAAAGAAGTCAGGAATTTCTCTTATTTTGGGGGAAAAGGGCAAAAATTTCTTTTATTTTGGTACACAATTGCAGAAATTTTCTTTATTTTGGGGCAAAAATGAAGAAATTCCTCTTATTTTGTGGCAAAAAAACAGAAATTTCCCTTATTTTGGGGCAAAATTGCAGAAATTTCACTTATTTCAAGGCCAAATTCAGAAATTCCTTATATTTTGGGGCAAAAAGACAGAAATTCCGTTTATTTTTGGGTAAAAAGGCAGAAATTTCACTTATTTTGAGGTAAAAAGGCAGAAATTACTCTTATTTTTGGGCTAAAATGAAGAAATTTCCCTTTTTTGTGGCAAAATTGCAGAAATTTTTCTTATTTTGGGCAAAATTGCAGAAATTTCACTTATTTCAGGGAAAGAAGGCAGGAATTTCTCTTATTTTGGGGCAAAAAGGCAGAAATTTCTTTTATTTTGGTACAAAATTGCAGAAATTTTCTTTATTTTGGGGCAAAAATGCAGAAATTCCCCTTATTTTGTGGCAAAAAGGCAGAAATTTCCCTTATTTTGGGGCAAAATTGCAGAAATTTCCTTTATTTTGGTGCAATAAGGCAGAAATTCCTCATATTTTGAAGGAAAATTGCACAAATTCCCCTAATTTTGAGGGAAAATGCAGAAATTCACATTATTTTGGGGCAAAAAGACAGAAATTCTCCTTATTTCACGGCAAAAAGTCAGAAATTCCCCTTATTTTGGGGAAAAATTGCAGAAATTTCCCTTATTTTGTGGCAAAATTGCAGAAATTTTTCTTATTTTGGGCAAAATTGCAGAAATTTCACTTATTTCAGGCAAAGAAGGCAGGAATTTCTCTTATTTTGGGATAAAAAGGCAGAAATTTCTTATATTTTGGTACAAAATTGCAGAAATTTTCTATATTTTGGGACAAAAATGCAGAAATTCCCCTTATTTTGTGGCAAAAAGGCAGAAATTTCCCTTATTTTGGGGAAAAATTGCAGAAATTTCACTTATTTCAAGGAAAAATTCAAAAAGTCCTCTTATTTTGGGGCAAAAAGACAGAAATTCAGTTCATTTTTGGGTTAAAAGGCAGAAATTTCACTTAATTTGAGGTAAAAAGGCAGAAATTACTCTTATTTTGGGGCTAAAATAAAGAAATTTCTTTTTCTTGTGGCAAAAGGTATACATTCCCCTTATTTTCAGGCAAAAAAGCAGAAATTCCCCGTATTTTGAAGCAAAATTGCAGAAATTCCCCTAATTGTGAGGCAAAACGGCAGAAATTCCCTATATGTTGGGGCAAAAAGACAGAAATTCTCCTTATTTTGTGGCATAACTCAGAAATTCCACTTATTTTGGGGCAAAATTCCAGAAATTTCTTTTATTTTAGGGCAAAAAAGCAGAAATTCCTAATATATTGTGGCAAAAATGCAGAAATTCCCCTTATTTTGAGGTAAAAAGGCTGAAATTCCTCTTATTTGGGGGCAAAAAGGAAGAATTTTTCCTTATTTTGGGGCAAAGTTGCAGAAATTTCACTTATGTCAGGGTAATAAGTCAGAAATTTTCCTTATTTTGAGGCAAAAAAGACAGAAAATTTTTTTTGTTTTGGGGTAAAAAAGACAGAAATTCCACTTATTTAGAGGCAAAAGGCAGAAGTTCCTCTTAATTTGTGGCAAAAATGAAGAAATTTCCCTTTTTTATGTCAAAAAGGTATGCATTCCCCTTATTTTCAGGCAAAAAGGCAGAAATTCCCCTTATTTTGAAGCAAAATTGCAGAAATTCCCCTAATTTTGGGGTAAAAGGCAGACATTCCTTTTATTTTGGGGCAAAAATCAGCAATTCCCCTTATTTTGGGGAAAAATTCCAGAAATTTCCTTTAATTTGGGGCAAAATTGGAGAAATTTCACTTACTTTCAGGTAAAAAGGCTGATATTTCCTTTATTTTTGGGCAAAACGTGAGAAATTCCCCTTATTTTGTCGGCAAAATTGCAGAAATATTTCTTATTTTGGGGCAAAAAGGCAGAAATTCCTTATATTTGGGGCAAAAAGGCAGAAATTCTCCTTATTTTGGGATAAAATTGCAGAAATTTCCCTTATTTGGGGGCAAAAAGGCAGAAAATCCTTTTAATTTCGGGCATAAAGGCAGAAATTCCCCGTATTTTGGAGCAAAATTGCAGAAATTCCCCTAATATCGGGGCAAAAATGCAGAAATTCCCTTTATTTGGGGCAAAAGCAGAAGTTCCCCTTATTTTCGGGAAAAAAGGCAGAAATTCCTTGTATTTTGAAGCAAAATTGCAGAAACTCCCTTAATTTTGGGGCAAAAAGGCAGAAATTTCCTTTATTTTGGGGCAAAAATACAGAAATTCTCCTTATTTCGCGGCAAAAATTAAGAAATTCCCCTTATTTTGGGGCAAAATTGAAGAACTTTCCCTTATTTTCGGGAAAAATTGCAGAAATTTCCCTTATTTTGGGGCAAAATTTTAGAAATTTCTTTTATTTTGGTACAGAATTGCAGAAATTTTTTTTATATTGTGGCAAAAAGGCTAAAATTCCCGATATTTTGGTGCAAAAATGCTGAAATTCCCCTTATTTTGAGGTAAAATGCTGAAATTCCCCATATTTTGGGGCA
This sequence comes from Micromys minutus, assembly GCF_963924665.1. Lineage (NCBI taxonomy): Eukaryota > Metazoa > Chordata > Mammalia > Rodentia > Muridae > Micromys > Micromys minutus. Next base: position 197,059 of record NW_027667806.1, on the reverse strand, counting down.
AAAAGGCAGAAATTTCCCTCATTTTGGGGCAAAAAGGCACAAATTTTTCTTATTTTCGGGCAAAATTAAAGAAATTTCATTTATTTCAAGGCAAAAAGTCAGAAATTCCTTTTATTTTGGAACAAAAAACAGAAATTTCTTTTATTTTGTTACAAAGTGGAAGAAATTTTTCTGATTTTGGAACAAAAAGGCAGAAATTCCTCATATTTTGGAGTAAAAGGCAAAAATTCCCCTTATGATGAGGTAAAAAGGATGAAATTCCCCTTATTTTAGGGCAAAAAGGCAAAAATTTCCTTTACTTTGTGGCAAAAAAGGAGAAATTCTTGTTAATTGGGGCAGAAAAGCAGAAATTTTCCTTATTTGAAGGCAAAAAGGCAGTAATTCCCCATATTTTGTGGCAAAAAGGCAGAAAGTCCCCTCATTTGGAGGTAAAATGCTGAAATTCCCCTTATTTTGGGCAAAAAGGCAGAAATTCCCCTTATTTTTGGACAAAATTGCAGAAATTTCACTTATTTCAGGGCAAAAAGTCAGAAATTTGCTTTATTTTGGGGGAGAAAACAGAAATTCCCCTAATTTTAGGGACAAAAATAGAAATTCCCCTTTTTTTTGGGTAAAATTGCAGAAATTTCAAATATTTCAGTGCAAAAAGGCAGAAATTCCACTTAATATCGGGCAATAAGGCAGAAATTTTCTGTATTTTGGAGCAAAATCTCAGAAATTCCCCTTATATTGGTGCAAAAATGCAGAAATTCCCTTTATTTTGGTGCAATAAGGCAGAAATTCCCCGTATTTTGAAGCAAAATTGCACTAATTCCCCTAATTTTGAGGGAAAATGCAGAAATTCACATTATTTTGGGGCAAAAAGACAGAAATTCTCCATATTTCACGTCAAAAAGTCAGAAATTCCCCTTACTTTGGGGCAAAATTGCATAAATTTCCCTTATTTTGTGGCAAAATTGCAGAAATTTTTCTTATTTTGGGCAAAATTGCAGAAATTTCACTTATTTCAGAAAAAGAAGGCAGGAATTTCTCTTATTTTGGGGCAAAAAGGCAGAAATTTCTTTTATTTTGGTACAAAATTGCAAAAATTTTCTTTATTTTGAGGCAAAAATGCAGAAATTCCCCATATTTTGGGGCAAAAAGGCAGAGATTCCCCTTATTATGAGGTAAAAAGGCTGAAATTCCTTTTATTTTGGGGCAAAAAGACAGAAATACTCCTTATTTTGTGGCAAAAAGGCAGAAATTTCCCTTATTTTGGGGCAAAACTGCAGAAATTTCCCTTATTTTGGGGCAAAATTCTAGAAATTTCTTTTATTTTGGTACAGAATTGCAGAAATTTTTCTTCTTTTGTGGCAAAAAGGCAGAAATTCCCCTTATTTGGAGGTAAAATGCTGAAATTCCCCTTATTTTGGGCAAAAGGAAGAAATTCCCCTTATTTTTGAGCAAAATTTCAGAAATTTCACTTATTTTAGTGCAAAAAGTCAGAAATTTGCCTTATTTTGAGGCAAAAAGCAGAAATTCCCCTAATTTTGGCGCCAAAAACAGAAATTCCCCTTATTTTGGGGTAAAATTGCAGAAATTTCAAATATTTCAGTGCAAAAAGGCAGAAATTCCATTTAATTTTAGACAATAAGGCACAAATTTTCCGTATTTTGGAGCAAAATCTAAGAAATTCCCCTTATAATGGTGCAAAAATGCAGAAATTTCCTTTATTTTGGTCTAATAAGGCAGAAATTCCCCGTGTTTTGAAGCAAAATTGCACAAATTCATCTAATTTTTAGGGAAAATACAGAAATTCAAATTATTTTGGGGCAAAAAGACAGAAATTCTCCTTATTTCAGGGCATAACGTCAGAAATTCCCCTTATTTTGGGGCAAAATTGCAGAAATTTCCCTTATTTTGTGGCAAAATTGCAGAAATTTTTCTTATTTTGGGCAAAATTGCAGAAATTTCACTTATTTCAAGGCAAAATTCAAAAATTCCTTTTATTTTGGGGCAAAAAGAAAGAAATTCCGTTTATTTTTGGGTAAAAAGGCAGAAATTTCACTTATTTTGAGGTAAAAAGGCAGAAATTACTCTTATTTTGGGGCTAAAATGAAGAAATTTCCCTTTTTTGTGGCAAAATTGCAAAAATTTTTCTTATTTTGGGCAAAATTGCAGAAATTTCACTTATTTCAGGGAAAGAAGGCAGGAATTTCTCTTATTATGGGGCAAAAAGGCAGAAATTTCTTTTATTTTGGTACAAAATTGCAGAAATTTTCTTTATTTTGGGGCAAAAATGTAGAAATTCCCCTTATTTTGTGGCAAAAAGGCAGAAATTTCCCTTATTTTGGGGCAAAATTGCAGAAATTTCACTTATTTCAAGGAAAAATTCAAAAAGTCCTCTTATTTTGGGGCAAAAAGACAGAAATTCAGTTTATTTTTGGGTTAAAAGGCAGAAATTTCACTTAATTTGAGGTAAAAAGGCAGAAATTACTCTTATTTTGGGGCTAAAATGAAGAAATTTCTTTTTTTTCTGGCAAAAGGTATACATTCCCCTTATTTTCAGGCAAAAAAGCAGAAATTCCCCGTATTTTGAAGCAAAATTGCAGAAATTCCCCTAATTGTGAGGCAAAACGGCAGAAATTCCCTATATGTTGGGGCAAAAAGACAGAAATTCTCCTTATTTTGTGGCATAACTCAGAAATTCCACTTATTTTGGGGCAAAATTCCAGAAATTTCTTTTATTTTAGGGCAAAAAAGCAGAAATTCCTAATATATTGTGGCAAAAATGCAGAAATTCCCCTTATTTTGAGGTAAAAAGGCTGAAATTCCTCTTATTTGGGGGCAAAAAGGAAGAATTTTTCCTTATTTTGGGGCAAAGTTGCAGAAATTTCACTTATGTCAGGGTAATAAGTCAGAAATTTTCCTTATTTTGAGGCAAAAAAGACAGAAAATTTTTTTTGTTTTGGGGTAAAAAAGACAGAAATTCCACTTATTTAGAGGCAAAAGGCAGAAGTTCCTCTTAATTTGTGGCAAAAATGAAGAAATTTCCCTTTTTTATGTCAAAAAGGTATGCATTCCCCTTATTTTCAGGCAAAAAGGCAGAAATTCCCCTTATTTTGAAGCAAAATTGCAGAAATTCCCCTAATTTTGGGGTAAAAGGCAGACATTCCTTTTATTTTGGGGCAAAAATCAGCAATTCCCCTTATTTTGGGGAAAAATTCCAGAAATTTCCTTTAATTTGGGGCAAAATTGGAGAAATTTCACTTACTTTCAGGTAAAAAGGCTGATATTTCCTTTATTTTTGGGCAAAACGTGAGAAATTCCCCTTATTTTGTCGGCAAAATTGCAGAAATATTTCTTATTTTGGGGCAAAAAGGCAGAAATTCCTTATATTTGGGGCAAAAAGGCAGAAATTCTCCTTATTTTGGGATAAAATTGCAGAAATTTCCCTTATTTGGGGGCAAAAAGGCAGAAAATCCTTTTAATTTCGGGCATAAAGGCAGAAATTCCCCGTATTTTGGAGCAAAATTGCAGAAATTCCCCTAATATCGGGGCAAAAATGCAGAAATTCCCTTTATTTGGGGCAAAAGCAGAAGTTCCCCTTATTTTCGGGAAAAAAGGCAGAAATTCCTTGTATTTTGAAGCAAAATTGCAGAAACTCCCTTAATTTTGGGGCAAAAAGGCAGAAATTTCCTTTATTTTGGGGCAAAAATACAGAAATTCTCCTTATTTCGCGGCAAAAATTAAGAAATTCCCCTTATTTTGGGGCAAAATTGAAGAACTTTCCCTTATTTTCGGGAAAAATTGCAGAAATTTCCCTTATTTTGGGGCAAAATTTTAGAAATTTCTTTTATTTTGGTACAGAATTGCAGAAATTTTTTTTATATTGTGGCAAAAAGGCTAAAATTCCCGATATTTTGGTGCAAAAATGCTGAAATTCCCCTTATTTTGAGGTAAAATGCTGAAATTCCCCATATTTTGGGGCAAAAAGGCAGAAATTTCCCTCATTTTGGGGCAAAAAGGCACAAATTTTTCTTATTTTCGGGCAAAATTAAAGAAATTTCATTTATTTCAAGGCAAAAAGTCAGAAATTCCTTTTATTTTGGAACAAAAAACAGAAATTTCTTTTATTTTGTTACAAAGTGGAAGAAATTTTTCTGATTTTGGAACAAAAAGGCAGAAATTCCTCATATTTTGGAGTAAAAGGCAAAAATTCCCCTTATGATGAGGTAAAAAGGATGAAATTCCCCTTATTTTAGGGCAAAAAGGCAAAAATTTCCTTTACTTTGTGGCAAAAAAGGAGAAATTCTTGTTAATTGGGGCAGAAAAGCAGAAATTTTCCTTATTTGAAGGCAAAAAGGCAGTAATTCCCCATATTTTGTGGCAAAAAGGCAGAAAGTCCCCTCATTTGGAGGTAAAATGCTGAAATTCCCCTTATTTTGGGCAAAAAGGCAGAAATTCCCCTTATTTTTGGACAAAATTGCAGAAATTTCACTTATTTCAGGGCAAAAAGTCAGAAATTTGCTTTATTTTGGGGGAGAAAACAGAAATTCCCCTAATTTTAGGGACAAAAATAGAAATTCCCCTTTTTTTTTGGGTAAAATTGCAGAAATTTCAAATATTTCAGGGCAAAAAGGCAGAAATTCCACTTAATATCGGGCAATAAGGCAGAAATTTTCTGTATTTTGGAGCAAAATCTCAGAAATTCCCCTTATATTGGTGCAAAAATGCAGAAATTCCCTTTATTTTGGTGCAATAAGGCAGAAATTCCCCGTATTTTGAAGCAAAATTGCACTAATTCCCCTAATTTTGAGGGAAAATGCAGAAATTCACATTATTTTGGGGCAAAAAGACAGAAATTCTCCATATTTCACGTCAAAAAGTCAGAAATTCCCCTTACTTTGGGGCAAAATTGCATAAATTTCCCTTATTTTGTGGCAAAATTGCAGAAATTTTTCTTATTTTGGGCAAAATTGCAGAAATTTCACTTATTTCAGAAAAAGAAGGCAGGAATTTCTCTTATTTTGGGGCAAAAAGGCAGAAATTTCTTTTATTTTGGTACAAAATTGCAAAAATTTTCTTTATTTTGAGGCAAAAATGCAGAAATTCCCCATATTTTGGGGCAAAAAGGCAGAGATTCCCCTTATTATGAGGTAAAAAGGCTGAAATTCCTTTTATTTTGGGGCAAAAAGACAGAAATACTCCTTATTTTGTGGCAAAAAGGCAGAAATTTCCCTTATTTTGGGGCAAAACTGCAGAAATTTCCCTTATTTTGGGGCAAAATTCTAGAAATTTCTTTTATTTTGGTACAGAATTGCAGAAATTTTTCTTCTTTTGTGGCAAAAAGGCAGAAATTCCCCTTATTTGGAGGTAAAATGCTGAAATTCCCCTTATTTTGGGCAAAAGGAAGAAATTCCCCTTATTTTTGAGCAAAATTTCAGAAATTTCACTTATTTTAGTGCAAAAAGTCAGAAATTTGCCTTATTTTGAGGCAAAAAGCAGAAATTCCCCTAATTTTGGCGCCAAAAACAGAAATTCCCCTTATTTTGGGGTAAAATTGCAGAAATTTCAAATATTTCAGTGCAAAAAGGCAGAAATTCCATTTAATTTTAGACAATAAGGCACAAATTTTCCGTATTTTGGAGCAAAATCTAAGAAATTCCCCTTATAATGGTGCAAAAATGCAGAAATTTCCTTTATTTTGGTCTAATAAGGCAGAAATTCCCCGTGTTTTGAAGCAAAATTGCACAAATTCATCTAATTTTTAGGGAAAATACAGAAATTCAAATTATTTTGGGGCAAAAAGACAGAAATTCTCCTTATTTCAGGGCATAACGTCAGAAATTCCCCTTATTTTGGGGCAAAATTGCAGAAATTTCCCTTATTTTGTGGCAAAATTGCAGAAATTTTTCTTATTTTGGGCAAAATTGCAGAAATTTCACTTATTTCAAGGCAAAATTCAAAAATTCCTTTTATTTTGGGGCAAAAAGAAAGAAATTCCGTTTATTTTTGGGTAAAAAGGCAGAAATTTCACTTATTTTGAGGTAAAAAGGCAGAAATTACTCTTATTTTGGGGCTAAAATGAAGAAATTTCCCTTTTTTGTGGCAAAATTGCAAAAATTTTTCTTATTTTGGGCAAAATTGCAGAAATTTCACTTATTTCAGGGAAAGAAGGCAGGAATTTCTCTTATTATGGGGCAAAAAGGCAGAAATTTCTTTTATTTTGGTACAAAATTGCAGAAATTTTCTTTATTTTGGGGCAAAAATGTAGAAATTCCCCTTATTTTGTGGCAAAAAGGCAGAAATTTCCCTTATTTTGGGGCAAAATTGCAGAAATTTCACTTATTTCAAGGAAAAATTCAAAAAGTCCTCTTATTTTGGGGCAAAAAGACAGAAATTCAGTTTATTTTTGGGTTAAAAGGCAGAAATTTCACTTAATTTGAGGTAAAAAGGCAGAAATTACTCTTATTTTGGGGCTAAAATGAAGAAATTTCTTTTTTTTCTGGCAAAAGGTATACATTCCCCTTATTTTCAGGCAAAAAAGCAGAAATTCCCCGTATTTTGAAGCAAAATTGCAGAAATTCCCCTAATTGTGAGGCAAAACGGCAGAAATTCCCTATATGTTGGGGCAAAAAGACAGAAATTCTCCTTATTTTGTGGCATAACTCAGAAATTCCACTTATTTTGGGGCAAAATTCCAGAAATTTCTTTTATTTTAGGGCAAAAAAGCAGAAATTCCTAATATATTGTGGCAAAAATGCAGAAATTCCCCTTATTTTGAGGTAAAAAGGCTGAAATTCCTCTTATTTGGGGGCAAAAAGGAAGAATTTTTCCTTATTTTGGGGCAAAGTTGCAGAAATTTCACTTATGTCAGGGTAATAAGTCAGAAATTTTCCTTATTTTGAGGCAAAAAAGACAGAAAATTTTTTTTGTTTTGGGGTAAAAAAGACAGAAATTCCACTTATTTAGAGGCAAAAGGCAGAAGTTCCTCTTAATTTGTGGCAAAAATGAAGAAATTTCCCTTTTTTATGTCAAAAAGGTATGCATTCCCCTTATTTTCAGGCAAAAAGGCAGAAATTCCCCTTATTTTGAAGCAAAATTGCAGAAATTCCCCTAATTTTGGGGTAAAAGGCAGACATTCCTTTTATTTTGGGGCAAAAATCAGCAATTCCCCTTATTTTGGGGAAAAATTCCAGAAATTTCCTTTAATTTGGGGCAAAATTGGAGAAATTTCACTTACTTTCAGGTAAAAAGGCTGATATTTCCTTTATTTTTGGGCAAAACGTGAGAAATTCCCCTTATTTTGTCGGCAAAATTGCAGAAATATTTCTTATTTTGGGGCAAAAAGGCAGAAATTCCTTATATTTGGGGCAAAAAGGCAGAAATTCTCCTTATTTTGGGATAAAATTGCAGAAATTTCCCTTATTTGGGGGCAAAAAGGCAGAAAATCCTTTTAATTTCGGGCATAAAGGCAGAAATTCCCCGTATTTTGGAGCAAAATTGCAGAAATTCCCCTAATATCGGGGCAAAAATGCAGAAATTCCCTTTATTTGGGGCAAAAGCAGAAGTTCCCCTTATTTTCGGGAAAAAAGGCAGAAATTCCTTGTATTTTGAAGCAAAATTGCAGAAACTCCCTTAATTTTGGGGCAAAAAGGCAGAAATTTCCTTTATTTTGGGGCAAAAATACAGAAATTCTCCTTATTTCGCGGCAAAAATTAAGAAATTCCCCTTATTTTGGGGCAAAATTGAAGAACTTTCCCTTATTTTCGGGAAAAATTGCAGAAATTTCCCTTATTTTGGGGCAAAATTTTAGAAATTTCTTTTATTTTGGTACAGAATTGCAGAAATTTTTTTTATATTGTGGCAAAAAGGCTAAAATTCCCGATATTTTGGTGCAAAAATGCTGAAATTCCCCTTATTTTGAGGTAAAATGCTGAAATTCCCCATATTTTGGGGCAAAAAGGCAGAAATTTCCCTCATTTTGGGGCAAAAAGGCACAAATTTTTCTTATTTTCGGGCAAAATTAAAGAAATTTCATTTATTTCAAGGCAAAAAGTCAGAAATTCCTTTTATTTTGGAACAAAAAACAGAAATTTCTTTTATTTTGTTACAAAGTGGAAGAAATTTTTCTGATTTTGGAACAAAAAGGCAGAAATTCCTCATATTTTGGAGTAAAAGGCAAAAATTCCCCTTATGATGAGGTAAAAAGGATGAAATTCCCCTTATTTTAGGGCAAAAAGGCAAAAATTTCCTTTACTTTGTGGCAAAAAAGGAGAAATTCTTGTTAATTGGGGCAGAAAAGCAGAAATTTTCCTTATTTGAAGGCAAAAAGGCAGTAATTCCCCATATTTTGTGGCAAAAAGGCAGAAATTCCCCTCATTTGGAGGTAAAATGCTGAAATTCCCCTTATTTTGGGCAAAAAGGCAGAAATTCCCCTTATTTTTGGACAAAATTGCAGAAATTTCACTTATTTCAGGGCAAAAAGTCAGAAATTTGCTTTATTTTGGGGGAGAAAACAGAAATTCCCCTAATTTTAGGGACAAAAATAGAAATTCCCCTTTTTTTTGGGTAAAATTGCAGAAATTTCAAATATTTCAGGGCAAAAAGGCAGAAATTCCACTTAATATCGGGCAATAAGGCAGAAATTTTCTGTATTTTGGAGCAAAATCTCAGAAATTCCCCTTATATTGGTGCAAAAATGCAGAAATTCCCTTTATTTTGGTGCAATAAGGCAGAAATTCCCCGTATTTTGAAGCAAAATTGCACTAATTCCCCTAATTTTGAGGGAAAATGCAGAAATTCACATTATTTTGGGGCAAAAAGACAGAAATTCTCCATATTTCACGTCAAAAAGTCAGAAATTCCCCTTACTTTGGGGCAAAATTGCATAAATTTCCCTTATTTTGTGGCAAAATTGCAGAAATTTTTCTTATTTTGGGCAAAATTGCAGAAATTTCACTTATTTCAGAAAAAGAAGGCAGGAATTTCTCTTATTTTGGGGCAAAAAGGCAGAAATTTCTTTTATTTTGGTACAAAATTGCAAAAATTTTCTTTATTTTGAGGCAAAAATGCAGAAATTCCCCATATTTTGGGGCAAAAAGGCAGAGATTCCCCTTATTATGAGGTAAAAAGGCTGAAATTCCTTTTATTTTGGGGCAAAAAGACAGAAATACTCCTTATTTTGTGGCAAAAAGGCAGAAATTTCCCTTATTTTGGGGCAAAACTGCAGAAATTTCCCTTATTTTGGGGCAAAATTCTAGAAATTTCTTTTATTTTGGTACAGAATTGCAGAAATTTTTCTTCTTTTGTGGCAAAAAGGCAGAAATTCCCCTTATTTGGAGGTAAAATGCTGAAATTCCCCTTATTTTGGGCAAAAGGAAGAAATTCCCCTTATTTTTGAGCAAAATTTCAGAAATTTCACTTATTTTAGTGCAAAAAGTCAGAAATTTGCCTTATTTTGAGGCAAAAAGCAGAAATTCCCCTAATTTTGGCGCCAAAAACAGAAATTCCCCTTATTTTGGGGTAAAATTGCAGAAATTTCAAATATTTCAGTGCAAAAAGGCAGAAATTCCATTTAATTTTAGACAATAAGGCACAAATTTTCCGTATTTTGGAGCAAAATCTAAGAAATTCCCCTTATAATGGTGCAAAAATGCAGAAATTTCCTTTATTTTGGTCTAATAAGGCAGAAATTCCCCGTGTTTTGAAGCAAAATTGCACAAATTCATCTAATTTTTAGAGAAAATACAGAAATTCAAATTATTTTGGGGCAAAAAGACAGAAATTCTCCTTATTTCAGGGCATAACGTCAGAAATTCCCCTTATTTTGGGGCAAAATTGCAGAAATTTCCCTTATTTTGTGGCAAAATTGCAGAAATTTTTCTTATTTTGGGCAAAATTGCAGAAATTTCACTTATTTCAAGGCAAAATTCAAAAATTCCTTTTATTTTGGGGCAAAAAGAAAGAAATTCCGTTTATTTTTGGGTAAAAAGGCAGAAATTTCACTTATTTTGAGGTAAAAAGGCAGAAATTACTCTTATTTTGGGGCTAAAATGAAGAAATTTCCCTTTTTTGTGGCAAAATTGCAAAAATTTTTCTTATTTTGGGCAAAATTGCAGAAATTTCACTTATTTCAGGGAAAGAAGGCAGGAATTTCTCTTATTATGGGGCAAAAAGGCAGAAATTTCTTTTATTTTGGTACAAAATTGCAGAAATTTTCTTTATTTTGGGGCAAAAATGTAGAAATTCCCCTTATTTTGTGGCAAAAAGGCAGAAATTTCCCTTATTTTGGGGCAAAATTGCAGAAATTTCACTTATTTCAAGGAAAAATTCAAAAAGTCCTCTTATTTTGGGGCAAAAAGACAGAAATTCAGTTTATTTTTGGGTTAAAAGGCAGAAATTTCACTTAATTTGAGGTAAAAAGGCAGAAATTACTCTTATTTTGGGGCTAAAATGAAGAAATTTCTTTTTTTTCTGGCAAAAGGTATACATTCCCCTTATTTTCAGGCAAAAAAGCAGAAATTCCCCGTATTTTGAAGCAAAATTGCAGAAATTCCCCTAATTGTGAGGCAAAACGGCAGAAATTCCCTATATGTTGGGGCAAAAAGACAGAAATTCTCCTTATTTTGTGGCATAACTCAGAAATTCCACTTATTTTGGGGCAAAATTCCAGAAATTTCTTTTATTTTAGGGCAAAAAAGCAGAAATTCCTAATATATTGTGGCAAAAATGCAGAAATTCCCCTTATTTTGAGGTAAAAAGGCTGAAATTCCTCTTATTTGGAGGCAAAAAGGAAGAATTTTTCCTTATTTTGGGGCAAAGTTGCAGAAATTTCACTTATGTCAGGGTAATAAGTCAGAAATTTTCCTTATTTTGAGGCAAAAAAGACAGAAAATTTTTTTTGTTTTGGGGTAAAAAAGACAGAAATTCCACTTATTTAGAGGCAAAAGGCAGAAGTTCCTCTTAATTTGTGGCAAAAATGAAGAAATTTCCCTTTTTTATGTCAAAAAGGTATGCATTCCCCTTATTTTCAGGCAAAAAGGCAGAAATTCCCCTTATTTTGAAGCAAAATTGCAGAAATTCCCCTAATTTTGGGGTAAAAGGCAGACATTCCTTTTATTTTGGGGCAAAAATCAGCAATTCCCCTTATTTTGGGGAAAAATTCCAGAAATTTCCTTTAATTTGGGGCAAAATTGGAGAAATTTCACTTACTTTCAGGTAAAAAGGCTGATATTTCCTTTATTTTTGGGCAAAACGTGAGAAATTCCCCTTATTTTGTTGGCAAAATTGCAGAAATATTTCTTATTTTGGGGCAAAAAGGCAGAAATTCCTTATATTTGGGGCAAAAAGGCAGAAATTCTCCTTAATTTGGGATAAAATTGCAGAAATTTCCCTTATTTGGAGGCAAAAAGGCAGAAAATGCTTTTAATTTCGGGCATAAAGGCAGAAATTCCCCGTATTTTGGAGCAAAATTGCAGAAATTCCCCTAATATCGGGGCAAAAATGCAGAAATTCCCTTTATTTGGGGCAAAGGCAGAAGTTCCCCTTATTTTCGGGAAAAAAGGCAGAAATTCCTTGTATTTTGAAGCAAAATTGCAGAAACTCCCTTAATTTTGGGGCAAAAAGGCAGAAATTTCCTTTATTTTGGGGCAAAAATACAGAAATTCTCCTTATTTCGCGGCAAAAATTAAGAAATTCCCCTTATTTTGGGGCAAAATTGAAGAACTTTCCCTTATTTTCGGGAAAAATTGCAGAAATTTCCCTTATTTTGGGGCAAAATTTTAGAAATTTCTTTTATTTTGGTACAGAATTGCAGAAATTTTTTTTATATTGTGGCAAAAAGGCTAAAATTCCCGATATTTTGGTGCAAAAATGCTGAAATTCCCCTTATTTTGAGGTAAAATGCTGAAATTCCCCATATTTTGGGGCAAAAAGGCAGAAATTTCCCTCATTTTGGGGCAAAAAGGCACAAATTTTTCTTATTTTCGGGCAAAATTAAAGAAATTTCATTTATTTCAAGGCAAAAAGTCAGAAATTCCTTTTATTTTGGAACAAAAAACAGAAATTTCTTTTATTTTGTTACAAAGTGGAAGAAATTTTTCTGATTTTGGAACAAAAAGGCAGAAATTCCTCATATTTTGGAGTAAAAGGCAAAAATTCCCCTTATGATGAGGTAAAAAGGATGAAATTCCCCTTATTTTAGGGCAAAAAGGCAAAAATTTCCTTTACTTTGTGGCAAAAAAGGAGAAATTCTTGTTAATTGGGGCAGAAAAGCAGAAATTTTCCTTATTTGAAGGCAAAAAGGCAGTAATTCCCCATATTTTGTGGCAAAAAGGCAGAAATTCCCCTCATTTGGAGGTAAAATGCTGAAATTCCCCTTATTTTGGGCAAAAAGGCAGAAATTCCCCTTATTTTTGGACAAAATTGCAGAAATTTCACTTATTTCAGGGCAAAAAGTCAGAAATTTGCCTTATTTTGGGGGAGAAAACAGAAATTCCCCTAATTTTAGGGACAAAAATAGAAATTCCCCTTTTTTTTGGGTAAAATTGCAGAAATTTCAAATATTTCAGGGCAAAAAGGCAGAAATTCCACTTAATATCGGGCAATAAGGCAGAAATTTTCTGTATTTTGGAGCAAAATCTCAGAAATTCCCCTTATATTGGTGCAAAAATGCAGAAATTCCCTTTATTTTGGTGCAATAAGGCAGAAATTCCCCGTATTTTGAAGCAAAATTGCACTAATTCCCCTAATTTTGAGGGAAAATGCAGAAATTCACATTATTTTGGGGCAAAAAGACAGAAATTCTCCATATTTCACTTCAAAAAGTCAGAAATTCCCCTTACTTTGGGGCAAAATTGCATAAATTTCCCTTATTTTGTGGCAAAATTGCAGAAATTTTTCTTATTTTGAGGCAAAAAAGACAGAAATTTTTTTTGTTTTGGGGTAAAAAAGACAGAAATTCCACTTATTTATAGGCAAAAGGCAGAATTTCCTCTTAATTTGTGGCAAAAATGAAGAAATTTCCCTTTTTTATGTCAAAAAGGTATGCATTCCCCTTATTTTCAGGCAAAAAGGCAGAAATTCCCCTTATTTTGAAGCAAAATTGCAGAAATTCCCCTAATTTTGGGGTAAAAGGCAGACATTCCTTTTATTTTGGGGCAAAAATCAGCAATTCCCCTTATTTTGGGGAAAAATTCCAGAAATTTCCTTTAATTTGGGGCAAAATTGGAGAAATTTCACTTACTTTCAGGTAAAAAGGCTGATATTTCCTTTATTTTTGGGCAAAAAGTGAGAAATTCCCCTTATTTTGCGGCAAAATTGCAGAAATATTTCTTATTTTGGGGCAAAAAGGCAGAAATTCCTTATATTTGGGGCAAAAAGGCAGAAATTCTCCTTATTTTGGGATAAAATTGCAGAAATTTCCCTTATTTGGGGGCAAAAAGGCAGAAAATCCTTTTAATTTCGGGCATAAAGGCAGAAATTCCCCGTATTTTGGAGCAAAATTGCAGAAATTCCCCTAATATCGGGGCAAAAATGCAGAAATTCCCTTTATTTGGGGCAAAAGCAGAAGTTCCCCTTATTTTCGGGAAAAAAGGCAGAAATTCCTTGCATTTTGAAGCAAAATTGCAGAAACTCCCTTAATTTTGGGGCAAAAAGGCAGAAATTTCCTTTATTTTGGGGCAAAAATACAGAAATTCTCCTTATTTCACGGCAAAAATTCAGAAATTCCCCTTATTTTGGGGCAAAATTGAAGAACTTTCCCTTATTTTCGGGAAAAATTGCAGAAATTTCCCTTATTTTGGGGCAAAATTGCAGAAATTTCACTTATTTTAGGGCAAAAAGTCAGAAATTTCCCTTATTTTGGGGCAAAAAGAAGAAATTCCACCAATTTGGGGGCCAAAAACAGAAATTCCCCTTATTTTGTGTAAAATTGCAGAAATTTCAAATATTTCAGTGCAAAAAGGCAGAAATTCCACTTAATTTTAGACAATAAGGCACAAATTTTTCGTATTTTGGAGCAAAATCTCAGAAATTCCTCTTATAATGATGCAAAAATGCAGAAATTCCCTTTATTTTGGTGTAAAAAGGCAGAAATTCCCCGTGTTTTGAAGCAAAATTGCAAATTCATCTAATTTTGAGTGAAAATACAGAAATTCAAATTATTTTGGGGCAAAAATACAGAAATTCTCCTTATTTCAGGGCATAACTTCAGAAATTCCCCTTATTTTGGGGCAAAATTGCAGAAATTTTCCTTATTTTGTGGCAAAATTGCAGAAATTTTTCTTATTTTGGGCAAAATTTCAGAAATTTCACTTATTTCAGGGAAAGAAGTCAGGAATTTCTCTTATTTTGGGGCAAAAGGGCAGAAATTTCTTTTATTTTGGTACACAATTGCAGAAATTTTCTTTATTTTGGGGCAAAAATGAAGAAATTCCTCTTATTTTGTGGCAAAAAAACAGAAATTTCCCTTATTTTGGGGCAAAATTGCAGAAATTTCACTTATTTCAAGGCCAAATTCAGAAATTCCTTATATTTTGGGGCAAAAAGACAGAAATTCCGTTTATTTTTGGGTAAAAAGGCAGAAATTTCACTTATTTTGAGGTAAAAAGGCAGAAATTACTCTTATTTTTGGGCTAAAATGAAGAAATTTCCCTTTTTTGTGGCAAAATTGCAGAAATTTTTCTTATTTTGGGCAAAATTGCAGAAATTTCACTTATTTCAGGGAAAGAAGGCAGGAATTTCTCTTATTTTGGGGCAAAAAGGCAGAAATTTCTTTTATTTTGGTACAAAATTGCAGAAATTTTCTTTATTTTGGGGCAAAAATGCAGAAATTCCCCTTATTTTGTGGCAAAAAGGCAGAAATTTCCCTTATTTTGGGGCAAAATTGCAGAAATTTCCTTTATTTTGGTGCAATAAGGCAGAAATTCCTCATATTTTGAAGGAAAATTGCACAAATTCCCCTAATTTTGAGGGAAAATGCAGAAATTCACATTATTTTGGGGCAAAAAGACAGAAATTCTCCTTATTTCACGGCAAAAAGTCAGAAATTCCCCTTATTTTGGGGAAAAATTGCAGAAATTTCCCTTATTTTGTGGCAAAATTGCAGAAATTTTTCTTATTTTGGGCAAAATTGCAGAAATTTCACTTATTTCAGGCAAAGAAGGCAGGAATTTCTCTTATTTTGGGACAAAAAGGCAGAAATTTCTTATATTTTGGTACAAAATTGCAGAAATTTTCTATATTTTGGGACAAAAATGCAGAAATTCCCCTTATTTTGTGGCAAAAAGGCAGAAATTTCCCTTATTTTGGGGAAAAATTGCAGAAATTTCACTTATTTCAAGGAAAAATTCAAAAAGTCCTCTTATTTTGGGGCAAAAAGACAGAAATTCAGTTCATTTTTGGGTTAAAAGGCAGAAATTTCACTTAATTTGAGGTAAAAAGGCAGAAATTACTCTTATTTTGGGGCTAAAATAAAGAAATTTCTTTTTCTTGTGGCAAAAGGTATACATTCCCCTTATTTTCAGGCAAAAAAGCAGAAATTCCCCGTATTTTGAAGCAAAATTGCAGAAATTCCCCTAATTGTGAGGCAAAACGGCAGAAATTTTCTATATGTTGGGGCAAAAAGACAGAAATTCTCCTTATTTTGTGGCATAACTCAGAAATTCCACTTATTTTGGGGCAAAATTCCAGAAATTTCTTTTATTTTAGGGCAAAAAAGCAGAAATTCCTAATATATTGTGGCAAAAATGCAGAAATTCCCCTTATTTTGAGGTAAAAAGGCTGAAATTCCTCTTATTTGGGGGCAAAAAGGAAGAATTTTTCCTTATTTTGGGGCAAAGTTGCAGAAATTTCACTTATGTCAGGGTAATAAGTCAGAAATTTTCCTTATTTTGAGGCAAAAAAGACAGAAAATTTTTTTTGTTTTGGGGTAAAAAATACAGAAATTCCACTTATTTAGAGGCAAAAGGCAGAAGTTCCTCTTAATTTGTGGCAAAAATGAAGAAATTTCCCTTTTTTATGTCAAAAAGGTATGCATTCCCCTTATTTTCAGGCAAAAAGGCAGAAATTCCCCTTATTTTGAAGCAAAATTGCAGAAATTCCCCTAATTTTGGGGTAAAAGGCAGACATTCCTTTTATTTTGGGGCAAAAATCAGCAATTCCCCTTATTTTGGGGAAAAATTCCAGAAATTTCCTTTAATTTGGGGCAAAATTGGAGAAATTTCACTTACTTTCAGGTAAAAAGGCTGATATTTCCTTTATTTTTGGGCAAAACGTGAGAAATTCCCCTTATTTTGTCGGCAAAATTGCAGAAATATTTCTTATTTTGGGGCAAAAAGGCAGAAATTCCTTATATTTGGGGCAAAAAGGCAGAAATTCTCCTTATTTTGGGATAAAATTGCAGAAATTTCCCTTATTTGGGGGCAAAAAGGCAGAAAATCCTTTTAATTTCGGGCATAAAGGCAGAAATTCCCCGTATTTTGGAGCAAAATTGCAGAAATTCCCCTAATATCGGGGCAAAAATGCAGAAATTCCCTTTATTTTGGGCAAAAGCAGAAGTTCCCCTTATTTTCGGGAAAAAAGGCAGAAATTCCTTGTATTTTGAAGCAAAATTGCAGAAACTCCCTTAATTTTGGGGCAAAAAGGCAGAAATTTCCTTTATTTTGGGGCAAAAATACAGAAATTCTCCTTATTTCGCGGCAAAAATTAAGAAATTCCCCTTATTTTGGGGCAAAATTGAAGAACTTTCCCTTATTTTCGGGAAAAATTGCAGAAATTTCCCTTATTTTGGGGCAAAATTTTAGAAATTTCTTTTATTTTGGTACAGAATTGCAGAAATTTTTTTTATATTGTGGCAAAAAGGCTAAAATTCCCGATATTTTGGTGCAAAAATGCTGAAATTCCCCTTATGTTGAGGTAAAATGCTGAAATTCCCCATATTTTGCGGCAAAAAGGCAGAAATTTCCCTCATTTTGGGGCAAAAAGGCACAAATTTTTCTTATTTTCGGGCAAAATTAAAGAAATTTCATTTATTTCAAGGCAAAAAGTCAGAAATTCCTTTTATTTTGGAACAAAAAACAGAAATTTCTTTTATTTTGTTACAAAGTGGAAGAAATTTTTCTGATTTTGGAACAAAAAGGCAGAAATTCCTCATATTTTGGAGTAAAAGGCAAAAATTCCCCTTATGATGAGGTAAAAAGGATGAAATTCCCCTTATTTTAGGGCAAAAAGGCAAAAATTTCCTTTACTTTGTGGCAAAAAAGGAGAAATTCTTGTTAATTGGGGCAGAAAAGCAGAAATTTTCCTTATTTGAAGGCAAAAAGGCAGTAATTCCCCATATTTTGTGGCAAAAAGGCAGAAATTCCCCTCATTTGGAGGTAAAATGCTGAAATTCCCCTTATTTTGGGCAAAAAGGCAGAAATTCCCCTTATTTTTGGACAAAATTGCAGAAATTTCACTTATTTCAGGGCAAAAAGTCAGAAATTTGCCTTATTTTGGGGGAGAAAACAGAAATTCCCCTAATTTTAGGGACAAAAATAGAAATTCCCCTTTTTTTTGGGTAAAATTGCAGAAATTTCAAATATTTCAGGGCAAAAAGGCAGAAATTTCACTTAATATCGGGCAATAAGGCAGAAATTTTCTGTATTTTGGAGCAAAATCTCAGAAATTCCCCTTATATTGGTGCAAAAATGCAGAAATTCCCTTTATTTTGGTGCAATAAGGCAGAAATTCCCCGTATTTTGAAGCAAAATTGCACCAATTCCCCTAATTTTGAGGGAAAATGCAGAAATTCACATTATTTTGGGGCAAAAAGACAGAAATTCTCCATATTTCACGTCAAAAAGTCAGAAATTCCCCTTACTTTGGGGCAAAATTGCATAAATTTCCCTTATTTTGTGGCAAAATTGCAGAAATTTTTCTTATTTTGGGCAAAATTGCAGAAATTTCACTTATTTCAGAAAAAGAAGGCAGGAATTTCTCTTATTTTGGGGAAAAAAGGCAGAAATTTCTTTTATTTTGGTACAAAATTGCAAAAATTTTCTTTATTTTGAGGCAAAAATGGAGAAATTCCCCATATTTTGGGGCAAAAAGGCAGAGATTCCCCTTATTATGAGGTAAAAAGGCTGAAATTCCTTTTATTTTGGGGCAAAAAGACAGAAATACTCCTTATTTTGTGGCAAAAAGGCAGAAATTTCCCTTATTTTGGGGCAAAACTGCAGAAATTTCCCTTATTTTGGGGCAAAATTCTAGAAATTTCTTTTATTTTGGTACAGAATTGCAGAAATTTTTCTTCTTTTGTGGCAAAAAGGCAGAAATTCCCCTTATTTGGAGGTAAAATGCTGAAATTCCCCTTATTTTGGGCAAAAGGAAGAAATTCCCCTTATTTTTGAGCAAAATTTCAGAAATTTCACTTATTTTAATGCAAAAAGTCAGAAATTTGCCTTATTTTGAGGCAAAAAGCAGAAATTCCCCTAATTTTGGCGCCAAAAACAGAAATTCCCCTTATTTTGGGGTAAAATTGCAGAAATTTCAAATATTTCAGTGCAAAAAGGCAGAAATTCCATTTAATTTTAGACAATAAGGCACAAATTTTCCGTATTTTGGAGCAAAATCTAAGAAATTCCCCTTATAATGGTGCAAAAATGCAGAAATTTCCTTTATTTTGGTCTAATAAGGCAGAAATTCCCCGTGTTTTGAAGCAAAATTGCACAAATTCATCTAATTTTTAGGGAAAATACAGAAATTCAAATTATTTTGGGGCAAAAAGACAGAAATTCTCCTTATTTCAGGGCATAACGTCAGAAATTCCCCTTATTTTGGGGCAAAATTGCAGAAATTTCCCTTATTTTGTGGCAAAATTGCAGAAATTTTTCTTATTTTGGGCAAAATTGCAGAAATTTCACTTATTTCAAGGCAAAATTCAAAAATTCCTTTTATTTTGGGGCAAAAAGAAAGAAATTCCGTTTATTTTTGGGTAAAAAGGCAGAAATTTCACTTATTTTGAGGTAAAAAGGCAGAAATTACTCTTATTTTGGGGCTAAAATGAAGAAATTTCCCTTTTTTGTGGCAAAATTGCAAAAATTTTTCTTATTTTGGGCAAAATTGCAGAAATTTCACTTATTTCAGGGAAAGAAGGCAGGAATTTCTCTTATTATGGGGCAAAAAGGCAGAAATTTCTTTTATTTTGGTACAAAATTGCAGAAATTTTCTTTATTTTGGGGCAAAAATGTAGAAATTCCCCTTATTTTGTGGCAAAAAGGCAGAAATTTCCCTTATTTTGGGGCAAAATTGCAGAAATTTCACTTATTTCAAGGAAAAATTCAAAAAGTCCTCTTATTTTGGGGCAAAAAGACAGAAATTCAGTTTATTTTTGGGTTAAAAGGCAGAAATTTCACTTAATTTGAGGTAAAAAGGCAGAAATTACTCTTATTTTGGGGCTAAAATGAAGAAATTTCTTTTTTTTCTGGCAAAAGGTATACATTCCCCTTATTTTCAGGCAAAAAAGCAGAAATTCCCCGTATTTTGAAGCAAAATTGCAGAAATTCCCCTAATTGTGAGGCAAAACGGCAGAAATTCCCTATATGTTGGGGCAAAAAGACAGAAATTCTCCTTATTTTGTGGCATAACTCAGAAATTCCACTTATTTTGGGGCAAAATTCCAGAAATTTCTTTTATTTTAGGGCAAAAAAGCAGAAATTCCTAATATATTGTGGCAAAAATGCAGAAATTCCCCTTATTTTGAGGTAAAAAGGCTGAAATTCCTCTTATTTGGGGGCAAAAAGGAAGAATTTTTCCTTATTTTGGGGCAAAGTTGCAGAAATTTCACTTATGTCAGGGTAATAAGTCAGAAATTTTCCTTATTTTGAGGCAAAAAAGACAGAAAATTTTTTTTTGTTTTGGGGTAAAAAAGACAGAAATTCCACTTATTTAGAGGCAAAAGGCAGAAGTTCCTCTTAATTTGTGGCAAAAATGAAGAAATTTCCCTTTTTTATGTCAAAAAGGTATGCATTCCCCTTATTTTCAGGCAAAAAGGCAGAAATTCCCCTTATTTTGAAGCAAAATTGCAGAAATTCCCCTAATTTTGGGGTAAAAGGCAGACATTCCTTTTATTTTGGGGCAAAAATCAGCAATTCCCCTTATTTTGGGGAAAAATTCCAGAAATTTCCTTTAATTTGGGGCAAAATTGGAGAAATTTCACTTACTTTCAGGTAAAAAGGCTGATATTTCCTTTATTTTTGGGCAAAACGTGAGAAATTCCCCTTATTTTGTCGGCAAAATTGCAGAAATATTTCTTATTTTGGGGCAAAAAGGCAGAAATTCCTTATATTTGGGGCAAAAAGGCAGAAATTCTCCTTATTTTGGGATAAAATTGCAGAAATTTCCCTTATTTGGGGGCAAAAAGGCAGAAAATCCTTTTAATTTCGGGCATAAAGGCAGAAATTCCCCGTATTTTGGAGCAAAATTGCAGAAATTCCCCTAATATCGGGGCAAAAATGCAGAAATTCCCTTTATTTGGGGCAAAAGCAGAAGTTCCCCTTATTTTCGGGAAAAAAGGCAGAAATTCCTTGTATTTTAAAGCAAAATTGCAGAAACTCCCTTAATTTTGGGGCAAAAAGGCAGAAATTTCCTTTATTTTGGGGCAAAAATACAGAAATTCTCCTTATTTCGCGGCAAAAATTAAGAAATTCCCCTTATTTTGGGGCAAAATTGAAGAACTTTCCCTTATTTTCGGGAAAAATTGCAGAAATTTCCCTTATTTTGGGGCAAAATTTTAGAAATTTCTTTTATTTTGGTACAGAATTGCAGAAATTTTTTTTATATTGTGGCAAAAAGGCTAAAATTCCCGATATTTTGGTGCAAAAATGCTGAAATTCCCCTTATGTTGAGGTAAAATGCTGAAATTCCCCATATTTTGCGGCAAAAAGGCAGAAATTTCCCTCATTTTGGGGCAAAAAGGCACAAATTTTTCTTATTTTCGGGCAAAATTAAAGAAATTTCATTTATTTCAAGGCAAAAAGTCAGAAATTCCTTTTATTTTGGAACAAAAAACAGAAATTTCTTTTATTTTGTTACAAAGTGGAAGAAATTTTTCTGATTTTGGAACAAAAAGGCAGAAATTCCTCATATTTTGGAGTAAAAGGCAAAAATTCCCCTTATGATGAGGTAAAAAGGATGAAATTCCCCTTATTTTAGGGCAAAAAGGCAAAAATTTCCTTTACTTTGTGGCAAAAAAGGAGAAATTCTTGTTAATTGGGGCAGAAAAGCAGAAATTTTCCTTATTTGAAGGCAAAAAGGCAGTAATTCCCCATATTTTGTGGCAAAAAGGCAGAAATTCCCCTCATTTGGAGGTAAAATGCTGAAATTCCCCTTATTTTGGGCAAAAAGGCAGAAATTCCCCTTATTTTTGGACAAAATTGCAGAAATTTCACTTATTTCAGGGCAAAAAGTCAGAAATTTGCCTTATTTTGGGGGAGAAAACAGAAATTCCCCTAATTTTAGGGACAAAAATAGAAATTCCCCTTTTTTTTGGGTAAAATTGCAGAAATTTCAAATATTTCAGGGCAAAAAGGCAGAAATTCCACTTAATATCGGGCAATAAGGCAGAAATTTTCTGTATTTTGGAGCAAAATCTCAGAAATTCCCCTTATATTGGTGCAAAAATGCAGAAATTCCCTTTATTTTGGTGCAATAAGGCAGAAATTCCCCGTATTTTGAAGCAAAATTGCACCAATTCCCCTAATTTTGAGGGAAAATGCAGAAATTCACATTATTTTGGGGCAAAAAGACAGAAATTCTCCATATTTCACGTCAAAAAGTCAGAAATTCCCCTTACTTTGGGGCAAAATTGCATAAATTTCCCTTATTTTGTGGCAAAATTGCAGAAATTTTTCTTATTTTGGGCAAAATTGCAGAAATTTCACTTATTTCAGAAAAAGAAGGCAGGAATTTCTCTTATTTTGGGGCAAAAAGGCAGAAATTTCTTTTATTTTGGTACAAAATTGCAAAAATTTTCTTTATTTTGAGGCAAAAATGGAGAAATTCCCCATATTTTGGGGCAAAAAGGCAGAGATTCCCCTTATTATGAGGTAAAAAGGCTGAAATTCCTTTTATTTTGGGGCAAAAAGACAGAAATACTCCTTATTTTGTGGCAAAAAGGCAGAAATTTCCCTTATTTTGGGGCAAAACTGCAGAAATTTCCCTTATTTTGGGGCAAAATTCTAGAAATTTCTTTTATTTTGGTACAGAATTGCAGAAATTTTTCTTCTTTTGTGGCAAAAAGGCAGAAATTCCCCTTATTTGGAGGTAAAATGCTGAAATTCCCCTTATTTTGGGCAAAAGGAAGAAATTCCCCTTATTTTTGAGCAAAATTTCAGAAATTTCACTTATTTTAATGCAAAAAGTCAGAAATTTGCCTTATTTTGAGGCAAAAAGCAGAAATTCCCCTAATTTTGGCGCCAAAAACAGAAATTCCCCTTATTTTGGGGTAAAATTGCAGAAATTTCAAATATTTCAGTGCAAAAAGGCAGAAATTCCATTTAATTTTAGACAATAAGGCACAAATTTTCCGTATTTTGGAGCAAAATCTAAGAAATTCCCCTTATAATGGTGCAAAAATGCAGAAATTTCCTTTATTTTGGTCTAATAAGGCAGAAATTCCCCGTGTTTTGAAGCAAAATTGCACAAATTCATCTAATTTTTAGGGAAAATACAGAAATTCAAATTATTTTGGGGCAAAAAGACAGAAATTCTCCTTATTTCAGGGCATAACGTCAGAAATTCCCCTTATTTTGGGGCAAAATTGCAGAAATTTCCCTTATTTTGTGGCAAAATTGCAGAAATTTTTCTTATTTTGGGCAAAATTGCAGAAATTTCACTTATTTCAAGGCAAAATTCAAAAATTCCTTTTATTTTGGGGCAAAAAGAAAGAAATTCCGTTTATTTTTGGGTAAAAAGGCAGAAATTTCACTTATTTTGAGGTAAAAAGGCAGAAATTACTCTTATTTTGGGGCTAAAATGAAGAAATTTCCCTTTTTTGTGGCAAAATTGCAAAAATTTTTCTTATTTTGGGCAAAATTGCAGAAATTTCACTTATTTCAGGGAAAGAAGGCAGGAATTTCTCTTATTATGGGGCAAAAAGGCAGAAATTTCTTTTATTTTGGTACAAAATTGCAGAAATTTTCTTTATTTTGGGGCAAAAATGTAGAAATTCCCCTTATTTTGTGGCAAAAAGGCAGAAATTTCCCTTATTTTGGGGCAAAATTGCAGAAATTTCACTTATTTCAAGGAAAAATTCAAAAAGTCCTCTTATTTTGGGGCAAAAAGACAGAAATTCAGTTTATTTTTGGGTTAAAAGGCAGAAATTTCACTTAATTTGAGGTAAAAAGGCAGAAATTACTCTTATTTTGGGGCTAAAATGAAGAAATTTCTTTTTTTTCTGGCAAAAGGTATACATTCCCCTTATTTTCAGGCAAAAAAGCAGAAATTCCCCGTATTTTGAAGCAAAATTGCAGAAATTCCCCTAATTGTGAGGCAAAACGGCAGAAATTCCCTATATGTTGGGGCAAAAAGACAGAAATTCTCCTTATTTTGTGGCATAACTCAGAAATTCCACTTATTTTGGGGCAAAATTCCAGAAATTTCTTTTATTTTAGGGCAAAAAAGCAGAAATTCCTAATATATTGTGGCAAAAATGCAGAAATTCCCCTTATTTTGAGGTAAAAAGGCTGAAATTCCTCTTATTTGGGGGCAAAAAGGAAGAATTTTTCCTTATTTTGGGGCAAAGTTGCAGAAATTTCACTTATGTCAGGGTAATAAGTCAGAAATTTTCCTTATTTTGAGGCAAAAAAGACAGAAAATTTTTTTTTGTTTTGGGGTAAAAAAGACAGAAATTCCACTTATTTAGAGGCAAAAGGCAGAAGTTCCTCTTAATTTGTGGCAAAAATGAAGAAATTTCCCTTTTTTATGTCAAAACGGTATGCATTCCCCTTATTTTCAGGCAAAAAGGCAGAAATTCCCCTTATTTTGAAGCAAAATTGCAGAAATTCCCCTAATTTTGGGGTAAAAGGCAGACATTCCTTTTATTTTGGGGCAAAAATCAGCAATTCCCCTTATTTTGGGGAAAAATTCCAGAAATTTCCTTTAATTTGGGGCAAAATTGGAGAAATTTCACTTACTTTCAGGTAAAAAGGCTGATATTTCCTTTATTTTTGGGCAAAACGTGAGAAATTCCCCTTATTTTGTCGGCAAAATTGCAGAAATATTTCTTATTTTGGGGCAAAAAGGCAGAAATTCCTTATATTTGGGGCAAAAAGGCAGAAATTCTCCTTATTTTGGGATAAAATTGCAGAAATTTCCCTTATTTGGGGGCAAAAAGGCAGAAAATCCTTTTAATTTCGGGCATAAAGGCAGAAATTCCCCGTATTTTGGAGCAAAATTGCAGAAATTCCCCTAATATCGGGGCAAAAATGCAGAAATTCCCTTTATTTGGGGCAAAAGCAGAAGTTCCCCTTATTTTCGGGAAAAAAGGCAGAAATTCCTTGTATTTTGAAGCAAAATTGCAGAAACTCCCTTAATTTTGGGGCAAAAAGGCAGAAATTTCCTTTATTTTGGGGCAAAAATACAGAAATTCTCCTTATTTCGCGGCAAAAATTAAGAAATTCCCCTTATTTTGGGGCAAAATTGAAGAACTTTCCCTTATTTTCGGGAAAAATTGCAGAAATTTCCCTTATTTTGGGGCAAAATTGCAGAAATTTCACTTATTTTAGGGCAAAAAGTCAGAAATTTCCCTTATTTTGGGGCAAAAAGAAGAAATTCCACCAATTTGGGGGCCAAAAACAGAAATTCCCCTTATTTTGTGTAAAATTGCAGAAATTTCAAATATTTCAGTGCAAAAAGGCAGAAATTCCACTTAATTTTAGACAATAAGGCACAAATTTTTTGTATTTTGGAGCAAAATCTCAGAAATTCCTCTTATAATGATGCAAAAATGCAGAAATTTCCTTTATTTTGGTGTAAAAAGGCAGAAATTCCCCGTGTTTTGAAGCAAAATTGCAAATTCATCTAATTTTGAGTGAAAATACAGAAATTCAAATTATTTTGGGGCAAAAATACAGAAATTCTCCTTATTTCAGGGCATAACTTCAGAAATTCCCCTTATTTTGGGGCAAAATTGCAGAAATTTTCCTTATTTTGTGGCAAAATTGCAGAAATTTTTCTTATTTTGGGCAAAATTGCAGAAATTTCACTTATTTCAGGGAAAGAAGTCAGGAATTTCTCTTATTTTGGGGCAAAAGGGCAGAAATTTCTTTTATTTTGGTACACAATTGCAGAAATTTTCTTTATTTTGGGGCAAAAATGAAGAAATTCCTCTTATTTTGTGGCAAAAAAACAGAAATTTCCCTTATTTTGGAGCAAAATTGCAGAAATTTCACTTATTTCAAGGCCAAATTCAGAAATTCCTTATATTTTGGGGCAAAAAGACAGAAATTCCGTTTATTTTTGGGTAAAAAGGCAGAAATTTCACTTATTTTGTGGTAAAAAGGCAGAAATTACTCTTATTTTTGGGCTAAAATGAAGAAATTTCCCTTTTTTGTGGCAAAATTGCAGAAATTTTTCTTATTTTGGGCAAAATTGCAGAAATTTCACTTATTTCAGGGAAAGAAGGCAGGAATTTCTCTTATTTTGGGGCAAAAAGGCAGAAATTTCTTTTATTTTGGTACAAAATTGCAGAAATTTTCTTTATTTTGGGGCAAAAATGCAGAAATTCCCCTTATTTTGTGGCAAAAAGGCAGAAATTTCCCTTATTTTGGGGCAAAATTGCAGAAATTTCCTTTATTTTGGTGCAATAAGGCAGAAATTCCTCATATTTTGAAGGAAAATTGCACAAATTCCCCTAATTTTGAGGGAAAATGCAGAAATTCACATTATTTTGGGGCAAAAAGACAGAAATTCTCCTTATTTCACGGCAAAAAGTCAGAAATTCCCCTTATTTTGGGGAAAAATTGCAGAAATTTCCCTTATTTTGTGGCAAAATTGCAGAAATTTTTCTTATTTTGGGCAAAATTGCAGAAATTTCACTTATTTCAGGCAAAGAAGGCAGGAATTTCTCTTATTTTGGGACAAAAAGGCAGAAATTTCTTATATTTTGGTACAAAATTGCAGAAATTTTCTATATTTTGGGACAAAAATGCAGAAATTCCCCTTATTTTGTGGCAAAAAGGCAGAAATTTCCCTTATTTTGGGGCAAAATTGCAGAAATTTCACTTATTTCAAGGAAAAATTCAAAAAGTCCTCTTATTTTGGGGCAAAAAGACAGAAATTCAGTTCATTTTTGGGTTAAAAGGCAGAAATTTCACTTAATTTGAGGTAAAAAGGCAGAAATTACTCTTATTTTGGGGCTAAAATAAAGAAATTTCTTTTTCTTGTGGCAAAAGGTATACATTCCCCTTATTTTCAGGCAAAAAAGCAGAAATTCCCCATATTTTGAAGCAAAATTGCAGAAATTCCCCTAATTGTGAGGCAAAACGGCAGAAATTTTCTATATGTTGGGGCAAAAAGACAGAAATTCTCCTTATTTTGTGGCATAACTCAGAAATTCCACTTATTTTGGGGCAAAATTCCAGAAATTTCTTTTATTTTAGGGCAAAAAAGCAGAAATTCCTAATATATTGTGGCAAAAATGCAGAAATTCCCCTTATTTTGAGGTAAAAAGGCTGAAATTCCTCTTATTTGGGGGCAAAAAGGAAGAATTTTTCCTTATTTTGGGGCAAAGTTGCAGAAATTTCACTTATGTCAGGGTAATAAGTCAGAAATTTTCCTTATTTTGAGGCAAAAAAGACAGAAAATTTTTTTTGTTTTGGGGTAAAAAAGACAGAAATTCCACTTATTTAGAGGCAAAAGGCAGAAGTTCCTCTTAATTTGTGGCAAAAATGAAGAAATTTCCCTTTTTTATGTCAAAAAGGTATGCATTCCCCTTATTTTCAGGCAAAAAGGCAGAAATTCCCCTTATTTTGAAGCAAAATTGCAGAAATTCCCCTAATTTTGGGGTAAAAGGCAGACATTCCTTTTATTTTGGGGCAAAAATCAGCAATTCCCCTTATTTTGGGGAAAAATTCCAGAAATTTCCTTTAATTTGGGGCAAAATTGGAGAAATTTCACTTACTTTCAGGTAAAAAGGCTGATATTTCCTTTATTTTTGGGCAAAACGTGAGAAATTCCCCTTATTTTGTCGGCAAAATTGCAGAAATATTTCTTATTTTGGGGCAAAAAGGCAGAAATTCCTTATATTTGGGGCAAAAAGGCAGAAATTCTCCTTATTTTGGGATAAAATTGCAGAAATTTCCCTTATTTGGGGGCAAAAAGGCAGAAAATCCTTTTAATTTCGGGCATAAAGGCAGAAATTCCCCGTATTTTGGAGCAAAATTGCAGAAATTCCCCTAATATCGGGGCAAAAATGCAGAAATTCCCTTTATTTGGGGCAAAAGCAGAAGTTCCCCTTATTTTCGGGAAAAAAGGCAGAAATTCCTTGTATTTTGAAGCAAAATTGCAGAAACTCCCTTAATTTTGGGGCAAAAAGGCAGAAATTTCCTTTATTTTGGGGCAAAAATACAGAAATTCTCCTTATTTCGCGGCAAAAATTAAGAAATTCCCCTTATTTTGGGGCAAAATTGAAGAACTTTCCCTTATTTTCGGGAAAAATTGCAGAAATTTCCCTTATTTTGGGGCAAAATTTTAGAAATTTCTTTTATTTTGGTACAGAATTGCAGAAATTTTTTTTATATTGTGGCAAAAAGGCTAAAATTCCCGATATTTTGGTGCAAAAATGCTGAAATTCCCCTTATTTTGAGGTAAAATGCTGAAATTCCCCATATTTTGGGGCAAAAAGGCAGAAATTTCCCTCATTTTGGGGCAAAAAGGCACAAATTTTTCTTATTTTCGGGCAAAATTAAAGAAATTTCATTTATTTCAAGGCAAAAAGTCAGAAATTCCTTTTATTTTGGAACAAAAAACAGAAATTTCTTTTATTTTGTTACAAAGTGGAAGAAATTTTTCTGATTTTGGAACAAAAAGGCAGAAATTCCTCATATTTTGGAGTAAAAGGCAAAAATTCCCCTTATGATGAGGTAAAAAGGATGAAATTCCCCTTATTTTAGGGCAAAAAGGCAAAAATTTCCTTTACTTTGTGGCAAAAAAGGAGAAATTCTTGTTAATTGGGGCAGAAAAGCAGAAATTTTCCTTATTTGAAGGCAAAAAGGCAGTAATTCCCCATATTTTGTGGCAAAAAGGCAGAAATTCCCCTCATTTGGAGGTAAAATGCTGAAATTCCCCTTATTTTGGGCAAAAAGGCAGAAATTCCCCTTATTTTTGGACAAAATTGCAGAAATTTCACTTATTTCAGGGCAAAAAGTCAGAAATTTGCCTTATTTTGGGGGAGAAAACAGAAATTCCCCTAATTTTAGGGACAAAAATAGAAATTCCCCTTTTTTTTGGGTAAAATTGCAGAAATTTCAAATATTTCAGGGCAAAAAGGCAGAAATTCCACTTAATATCGGGCAATAAGGCAGAAATTTTCTGTATTTTGGAGCAAAATCTCAGAAATTCCCCTTATATTGGTGCAAAAATGCAGAAATTCCCTTTATTTTGGTGCAATAAGGCAGAAATTCCCCGTATTTTGAAGCAAAATTGCACTAATTCCCCTAATTTTGAGGGAAAATGCAGAAATTCACATTATTTTGGGGCAAAAAGACAGAAATTCTCCATATTTCACTTCAAAAAGTCAGAAATTCCCCTTACTTTGGGGCAAAATTGCATAAATTTCCCTTATTTTGTGGCAAAATTGCAGAAATTTTTCTTATTTTGAGGCAAAAAAGACAGAAATTTTTTTTGTTTTGGGGTAAAAAAGACAGAAATTCCACTTATTTATAGGCAAAAGGCAGAATTTCCTCTTAATTTGTGGCAAAAATGAAGAAATTTCCCTTTTTTATGTCAAAAAGGTATGCATTCCCCTTATTTTCAGGCAAAAAGGCAGAAATTCCCCTTATTTTGAAGCAAAATTGCAGAAATTCCCCTAATTTTGGGGTAAAAGGCAGACATTCCTTTTATTTTGGGGCAAAAATCAGCAATTCCCCTTATTTTGGGGAAAAATTCCAGAAATTTCCTTTAATTTGGGGCAAAATTGGAGAAATTTCACTTACTTTCAGGTAAAAAGGCTGATATTTCCTTTATTTTTGGGCAAAAAGTGAGAAATTCCCCTTATTTTGCGGCAAAATTGCAGAAATATTTCTTATTTTGGGGCAAAAAGGCAGAAATTCCTTATATTTGGGGCAAAAAGGCAGAAATTCTCCTTATTTTGGGATAAAATTGCAGAAATTTCCCTTATTTGGGGGCAAAAAGGCAGAAAATCCTTTTAATTTCGGGCATAAAGGCAGAAATTCCCCGTATTTTGGAGCAAAATTGCAGAAATTCCCCTAATATCGGGGCAAAAATGCAGAAATTCCCTTTATTTGGGGCAAAAGCAGAAGTTCCCCTTATTTTCGGGAAAAAAGGCAGAAATTCCTTGCATTTTGAAGCAAAATTGCAGAAACTCCCTTAATTTTGGGGCAAAAAGGCAGAAATTTCCTTTATTTTGGGGCAAAAATACAGAAATTCTCCTTATTTCACGGCAAAAATTCAGAAATTCCCCTTATTTTGGGGCAAAATTGAAGAACTTTCCCTTATTTTCGGGAAAAATTGCAGAAATTTCCCTTATTTTGGGGCAAAATTTTAGAAATTTCTTTTATTTTGGTACAGAATTGCAGAAATTTTTTTTATATTGTGGCAAAAAGGCTAAAATTCCCGATATTTTGGTGCAAAAATGCTGAAATTCCCCTTATTTTGAGGTAAAATGCTGAAATTCCCCATATTTTGGGGCAAAAAGGCAGAAATTTCTTTTATTTTAGGGCAAAAAAGCAGAAATTCCTAATATATTGTGGCAAAAATGCAGAAATTCCCCTTATTTTGAGGTAAAAAGGCTGAAATTCCTCTTATTTGGGGGCAAAAAGGAAGAATTTTTCCTTATTTTGGGGCAAAGTTGCAGAAATTTCACTTATGTCAGGGTAATAAGTCAGAAATTTTCCTTATTTTGAGGCAAAAAAGACAGAAAATTTTTTTTGTTTTGGGGTAAAAAAGACAGAAATTCCACTTATTTAGAGGCAAAAGGCAGAAGTTCCTCTTAATTTGTGGCAAAAATGAAGAAATTTCCCTTTTTTATGTCAAAAAGGTATGCATTCCCCTTATTTTCAGGCAAAAAGGCAGAAATTCCCCTTATTTTGAAGCAAAATTGCAGAAATTCCCCTAATTTTGGGGTAAAAGGCAGACATTCCTTTTATTTTGGGGCAAAAATCAGCAATTCCCCTTATTTTGGGGAAAAATTCCAGAAATTTCCTTTAATTTGGGGCAAAATTGGAGAAATTTCACTTACTTTCAGGTAAAAAGGCTGATATTTCCTTTATTTTTGGGCAAAACGTGAGAAATTCCCCTTATTTTGTCGGCAAAATTGCAGAAATATTTCTTATTTTGGGGCAAAAAGGCAGAAATTCCTTATATTTGGGGCAAAAAGGCAGAAATTCTCCTTATTTTGGGATAAAATTGCAGAAATTTCCCTTATTTGGGGGCAAAAAGGCAGAAAATCCTTTTAATTTCGGGCATAAAGGCAGAAATTCCCCGTATTTTGGAGCAAAATTGCAGAAATTCCCCTAATATCGGGGCAAAAATGCAGAAATTCCCTTTATTTGGGGCAAAAGCAGAAGTTCCCCTTATTTTCGGGAAAAAAGGCAGAAATTCCTTGTATTTTGAAGCAAAATTGCAGAAACTCCCTTAATTTTGGGGCAAAAAGGCAGAAATTTCCTTTATTTTGGGGCAAAAATACAGAAATTCTCCTTATTTCGCGGCAAAAATTAAGAAATTCCCCTTATTTTGGGGCAAAATTGAAGAACTTTCCCTTATTTTCGGGAAAAATTGCAGAAATTTCCCTTATTTTGGGGCAAAATTTTAGAAATTTCTTTTATTTTGGTACAGAATTGCAGAAATTTTTTTTATATTGTGGCAAAAAGGCTAAAATTCCCGATATTTTGGTGCAAAAATGCTGAAATTCCCCTTATTTTGAGGTAAAATGCTGAAATTCCCCATATTTTGGGGCAAAAAGGCAGAAATTTCCCTCATTTTGGGGCAAAAAGGCACAAATTTTTCTTATTTTCGGGCAAAATTAAAGAAATTTCATTTATTTCAAGGCAAAAAGTCAGAAATTCCTTTTATTTTGGAACAAAAAACAGAAATTTCTTTTATTTTGTTACAAAGTGGAAGAAATTTTTCTGATTTTGGAACAAAAAGGCAGAAATTCCTCATATTTTGGAGTAAAAGGCAAAAATTCCCCTTATGATGAGGTAAAAAGGATGAAATTCCCCTTATTTTAGGGCAAAAAGGCAAAAATTTCCTTTACTTTGTGGCAAAAAAGGAGAAATTCTTGTTAATTGGGGCAGAAAAGCAGAAATTTTCCTTATTTGAAGGCAAAAAGGCAGTAATTCCCCATATTTTGTGGCAAAAAGGCAGAAATTCCCCTCATTTGGAGGTAAAATGCTGAAATTCCCCTTATTTTGGGCAAAAAGGCAGAAATTCCCCTTATTTTTGGACAAAATTGCAGAAATTTCACTTATTTCAGGGCAAAAAGTCAGAAATTTGCCTTATTTTGGGGGAGAAAACAGAAATTCCCCTAATTTTAGGGACAAAAATAGAAATTCCCCTTTTTTTTGGGTAAAATTGCAGAAATTTCAAATATTTCAGTGCAAAAAGGCAGAAATTCCACTTAATATTGGGCAATAAGGCAGAAATTTTCTGTATTTTGGAGCAAAATCTCAGAAATTCCCCTTATATTGGTGCAAAAATGCAGAAATTCCCTTTATTTTGGTGCAATAAGGCAGAAATTCCCCGTATTTTGAAGCAAAATTGCACTAATTCCCCTAATTTTGAGGGAAAATGCAGAAATTCACATTATTTTGGGGCAAAAAGACAGAAATTCTCCATATTTCACGTCAAAAAGTCAGAAATTCCCCTTACTTTGGGGCAAAATTGCATAAATTTCCCTTATTTTGTGGCAAAATTGCAGAAATTTTTCTTATTTTGGGCAAAATTGCAGAAATTTCACTTATTTCAGAAAAAGAAGGCAGGAATTTCTCTTATTTTGGGGCAAAAAGGCAGAAATTTCTTTTATTTTGGTACAAAATTGCAAAAATTTTCTTTATTTTGAGGCAAAAATGCAGAAATTCCCCATATTTTGGGGCAAAAAGGCAGAGATTCCCCTTATTATGAGGTAAAAAGGCTGAAATTCCTTTTATTTTGGGGCAAAAAGACAGAAATACTCCTTATTTTGTGGCAAAAAGGCAGAAATTTCCCTTATTTTGGGGCAAAACTGCAGAAATTTCCCTTATTTTGGGGCAAAATTCTAGAAATTTCTTTTATTTTGGTACAGAATTGCAGAAATTTTTCTTCTTTTGTGGCAAAAAGGCAGAAATTCCCCTTATTTGCAGGTAAAATGCTGAAATTCCCCTTATTTTGGGCAAAAGGAAGAAATTCCCCTTATTTTTGAGCAAAATTTCAGAAATTTCACTTATTTTAGTGCAAAAAGTCAGAAATTTGCCTTATTTTGACCAAAAAGCAGAAATTCCCCTAATTTTGGCGCCAAAAACAGAAATTCCCCTTATTTTGGGGTAAAATTGCAGAAATTTCAAATATTTCAGTGCAAAAAGGCAGAAATTCCATTTAATTTTAGACAATAAGGCACAAATTTTCCGTATTTTGGAGCAAAATCTAAGAAATTCCCCTTATAATGGTGCAAAAATGCAGAAATTTCCTTTATTTTGGTCTAATAAGGCAGAAATTCCCCGTGTTTTGAAGCAAAATTGCACAAATTCATCTAATTTTTAGGGAAAATACAGAAATTCAAATTATTTTGGGGCAAAAAGACAGAAATTCTCCTTATTTCAGGGCATAACGTCAGAAATTCCCCTTATTTTGGGGCAAAATTGCAGAAATTTCCCTTATTTTGTGGCAAAATTGCAGAAATTTTTCTTATTTTGGGCAAAATTGCAGAAATTTCACTTATTTCAAGGCAAAATTCAAAAATTCCTTTTATTTTGGGGCAAAAAGAAAGAAATTCCGTTTATTTTTGGGTAAAAAGGCAGAAATTTCACTTATTTTGAGGTAAAAAGGCAGAAATTACTCTTATTTTGGGGCTAAAATGAAGAAATTTCCCTTTTTTGTGGCAAAATTGCAAAAATTTTTCTTATTTTGGGCAAAATTGCAGAAATTTCACTTATTTCAGGGAAAGAAGGCAGGAATTTCTCTTATTATGGGGCAAAAAGGCAGAAATTTCTTTTATTTTGGTACAAAATTGCAGAAATTTTCTTTATTTTGGGGCAAAAATGTAGAAATTCCCCTTATTTTGTGGCAAAAAGGCAGAAATTTCCCTTATTTTGGGGCAAAATTGCAGAAATTTCACTTATTTCAAGGAAAAATTCAAAAAGTCCTCTTATTTTGGGGCAAAAAGACAGAAATTCAGTTTATTTTTGGGTTAAAAGGCAGAAATTTCACTTAATTTGAGGTAAAAAGGCAGAAATTACTCTTATTTTGGGGCTAAAATGAAGAAATTTCTTTTTTTTCTGGCAAAAGGTATACATTCCCCTTATTTTCAGGCAAAAAAGCAGAAATTCCCCGTATTTTGAAGCAAAATTGCAGAAATTCCCCTAATTGTGAGGCAAAACGGCAGAAATTCCCTATATGTTGGGGCAAAAAGACAGAAATTCTCCTTATTTTGTGGCATAACTCAGAAATTCCACTTATTTTGGGGCAAAATTCCAGAAATTTCTTTTATTTTAGGGCAAAAAAGCAGAAATTCCTAATATATTGTGGCAAAAATGCAGAAATTCCCCTTATTTTGAGGTAAAAAGGCTGAAATTCCTCTTATTTGGGGGCAAAAAGGAAGAATTTTTCCTTATTTTGGGGCAAAGTTGCAGAAATTTCACTTATGTCAGGGTAATAAGTCAGAAATTTTCCTTATTTTGAGGCAAAAAAGACAGAAAATTTTTTTTTGTTTTGGGGTAAAAAAGACAGAAATTCCACTTATTTAGAGGCAAAAGGCAGAAGTTCCTCTTAATTTGTGGCAAAAATGAAGAAATTTCCCTTTTTTATGTCAAAAAGGTATGCATTCCCCTTATTTTCAGGCAAAAAGGCAGAAATTCCCCTTATTTTGAAGCAAAATTGCAGAAATTCCCCTAATTTTGGGGTAAAAGGCAGACATTCCTTTTATTTTGGGGCAAAAATCAGCAATTCCCCTTATTTTGGGGAAAAATTCCAGAAATTTCCTTTAATTTGGGGCAAAATTGGAGAAATTTCACTTACTTTCAGGTAAAAAGGCTGATATTTCCTTTATTTTTGGGCAAAACGTGAGAAATTCCCCTTATTTTGTCGGCAAAATTGCAGAAATATTTCTTATTTTGGGGCAAAAAGGCAGAAATTCCTTATATTTGGGGCAAAAAGGCAGAAATTCTCCTTATTTTGGGATAAAATTGCAGAAATTTCCCTTATTTGGGGGCAAAAAGGCAGAAAATCCTTTTAATTTCGGGCATAAAGGCAGAAATTCCCCGTATTTTGGAGCAAAATTGCAGAAATTCCCCTAATATCGGGGCAAAAATGCAGAAATTCCCTTTATTTGGGGCAAAAGCAGAAGTTCCCCTTATTTTCGGGAAAAAAGGCAGAAATTCCTTGTATTTTGAAGCAAAATTGCAGAAACTCCCTTAATTTTGGGGCAAAAAGGCAGAAATTTCCTTTATTTTGGGGCAAAAATACAGAAATTCTCCTTATTTCGCGGCAAAAATTAAGAAATTCCCCTTATTTTGGGGCAAAATTGAAGAACTTTCCCTTATTTTCGGGAAAAATTGCAGAAATTTCCCTTATTTTGGGGCAAAATTGCA
Source organism: Micromys minutus (assembly GCF_963924665.1). Lineage (NCBI taxonomy): Eukaryota > Metazoa > Chordata > Mammalia > Rodentia > Muridae > Micromys > Micromys minutus. The sequence goes on along the minus strand of NW_027667806.1, from coordinate 162,074 downwards.
GAAATTTCACTTATTTTAGGGCAAAAAGTCAGAAATTTCCCTTATTTTGGGGCAAAAAGAAGAAATTCCACCAATTTGGGGGCCAAAAACAGAAATTCCCCTTATTTTGTGTAAAATTGCAGAAATTTCAAATATTTCAGTGCAAAAAGGCAGAAATTCCACTTAATTTTAGACAATAAGGCACAAATTTTTTGTATTTTGGAGCAAAATCTCAGAAATTCCTCTTATAATGATGCAAAAATGCAGAAATTTCCTTTATTTTGGTGTAAAAAGGCAGAAATTCCCCGTGTTTTGAAGCAAAATTGCAAATTCATCTAATTTTGAGTGAAAATACAGAAATTCAAATTATTTTGGGGCAAAAATACAGAAATTCTCCTTATTTCAGGGCATAACTTCAGAAATTCCCCTTATTTTGGGGCAAAATTGCAGAAATTTTCCTTATTTTGTGGCAAAATTGCAGAAATTTTTCTTATTTTGGGCAAAATTGCAGAAATTTCACTTATTTCAGGGAAAGAAGTCAGGAATTTCTCTTATTTTGGGGCAAAAGGGCAGAAATTTCTTTTATTTTGGTACACAATTGCAGAAATTTTCTTTATTTTGGGGCAAAAATGAAGAAATTCCTCTTATTTTGTGGCAAAAAAACAGAAATTTCCCTTATTTTGGGGCAAAATTGCAGAAATTTCACTTATTTCAAGGCCAAATTCAGAAATTCCTTATATTTTGGGGCAAAAAGACAGAAATTCCGTTTATTTTTGGGTAAAAAGGCAGAAATTTCACTTATTTTGTGGTAAAAAGGCAGAAATTACTCTTATTTTTGGGCTAAAATGAAGAAATTTCCCTTTTTTGTGGCAAAATTGCAGAAATTTTTCTTATTTTGGGCAAAATTGCAGAAATTTCACTTATTTCAGGGAAAGAAGGCAGGAATTTCTCTTATTTTGGGGCAAAAAGGCAGAAATTTCTTTTATTTTGGTACAAAATTGCAGAAATTTTCTTTATTTTGGGGCAAAAATGCAGAAATTCCCCTTATTTTGTGGCAAAAAGGCAGAAATTTCCCTTATTTTGGGGCAAAATTGCAGAAATTTCCTTTATTTTGGTGCAATAAGGCAGAAATTCCTCATATTTTGAAGGAAAATTGCACAAATTCCCCTAATTTTGAGGGAAAATGCAGAAATTCACATTATTTTGGGGCAAAAAGACAGAAATTCTCCTTATTTCACGGCAAAAAGTCAGAAATTCCCCTTATTTTGGGGAAAAATTGCAGAAATTTCCCTTATTTTGTGGCAAAATTGCAGAAATTTTTCTTATTTTGGGCAAAATTGCAGAAATTTCACTTATTTCAGGCAAAGAAGGCAGGAATTTCTCTTATTTTGGGACAAAAAGGCAGAAATTTCTTATATTTTGGTACAAAATTGCAGAAATTTTCTATATTTTGGGACAAAAATGCAGAAATTCCCCTTATTTTGTGGCAAAAAGGCAGAAATTTCCCTTATTTTGGGGAAAAATTGCAGAAATTTCACTTATTTCAAGGAAAAATTCAAAAAGTCCTCTTATTTTGGGGCAAAAAGACAGAAATTCAGTTCATTTTTGGGTTAAAAGGCAGAAATTTCACTTAATTTGAGGTAAAAAGGCAGAAATTACTCTTATTTTGGGGCTAAAATAAAGAAATTTCTTTTTCTTGTGGCAAAAGGTATACATTCCCCTTATTTTCAGGCAAAAAAGCAGAAATTCCCCGTATTTTGAAGCAAAATTGCAGAAATTCCCCTAATTGTGAGGCAAAACGGCAGAAATTTTCTATATGTTGGGGCAAAAAGACAGAAATTCTCCTTATTTTGTGGCATAACTCAGAAATTCCACTTATTTTGGGGCAAAATTCCAGAAATTTCTTTTATTTTAGGGCAAAAAAGCAGAAATTCCTAATATATTGTGGCAAAAATGCAGAAATTCCCCTTATTTTGAGGTAAAAAGGCTGAAATTCCTCTTATTTGGGGGCAAAAAGGAAGAATTTTTCCTTATTTTGGGGCAAAGTTGCAGAAATTTCACTTATGTCAGGGTAATAAGTCAGAAATTTTCCTTATTTTGAGGCAAAAAAGACAGAAAATTTTTTTTGTTTTGGGGTAAAAAAGACAGAAATTCCACTTATTTAGAGGCAAAAGGCAGAAGTTCCTCTTAATTTGTGGCAAAAATGAAGAAATTTCCCTTTTTTATGTCAAAAAGGTATGCATTCCCCTTATTTTCAGGCAAAAAGGCAGAAATTCCCCTTATTTTGAAGCAAAATTGCAGAAATTCCCCTAATTTTGGGGTAAAAGGCAGACATTCCTTTTATTTTGGGGCAAAAATCAGCAATTCCCCTTATTTTGGGGAAAAATTCCAGAAATTTCCTTTAATTTGGGGCAAAATTGGAGAAATTTCACTTACTTTCAGGTAAAAAGGCTGATATTTCCTTTATTTTTGGGCAAAACGTGAGAAATTCCCCTTATTTTGTCGGCAAAATTGCAGAAATATTTCTTATTTTGGGGCAAAAAGGCAGAAATTCCTTATATTTGGGGCAAAAAGGCAGAAATTCTCCTTATTTTGGGATAAAATTGCAGAAATTTCCCTTATTTGGGGGCAAAAAGGCAGAAAATCCTTTTAATTTCGGGCATAAAGGCAGAAATTCCCCGTATTTTGGAGCAAAATTGCAGAAATTCCCCTAATATCGGGGCAAAAATGCAGAAATTCCCTTTATTTGGGGCAAAAGCAGAAGTTCCCCTTATTTTCGGGAAAAAAGGCAGAAATTCCTTGTATTTTGAAGCAAAATTGCAGAAACTCCCTTAATTTTGGGGCAAAAAGGCAGAAATTTCCTTTATTTTGGGGCAAAAATACAGAAATTCTCCTTATTTCGCGGCAAAAATTAAGAAATTCCCCTTATTTTGGGGCAAAATTGAAGAACTTTCCCTTATTTTCGGGAAAAATTGCAGAAATTTCCCTTATTTTGGGGCAAAATTTTAGAAATTTCTTTTATTTTGGTACAGAATTGCAGAAATTTTTTTTATATTGTGGCAAAAAGGCTAAAATTCCCGATATTTTGGTGCAAAAATGCTGAAATTCCCCTTATTTTGAGGTAAAATGCTGAAATTCCCCATATTTTGGGGCAAAAAGGCAGAAATTTCCCTCATTTTGGGGCAAAAAGGCACAAATTTTTCTTATTTTCGGGCAAAATTAAAGAAATTTCATTTATTTCAAGGCAAAAAGTCAGAAATTCCTTTTATTTTGGAACAAAAAACAGAAATTTCTTTTATTTTGTTACAAAGTGGAAGAAATTTTTCTGATTTTGGAACAAAAAGGCAGAAATTCCTCATATTTTGGAGTAAAAGGCAAAAATTCCCCTTATGATGAGGTAAAAAGGATGAAATTCCCCTTATTTTAGGGCAAAAAGGCAAAAATTTCCTTTACTTTGTGGCAAAAAAGGAGAAATTCTTGTTAATTGGGGCAGAAAAGCAGAAATTTTCCTTATTTGAAGGCAAAAAGGCAGTAATTCCCCATATTTTGTGGCAAAAAGGCAGAAATTCCCCTCATTTGGAGGTAAAATGCTGAAATTCCCCTTATTTTGGGCAAAAAGGCAGAAATTCCCCTTATTTTTGGACAAAATTGCAGAAATTTCACTTATTTCAGGGCAAAAAGTCAGAAATTTGCCTTATTTTGGGGGAGAAAACAGAAATTCCCCTAATTTTAGGGACAAAAATAGAAATTCCCCTTTTTTTTGGGTAAAATTGCAGAAATTTCAAATATTTCAGTGCAAAAAGGCAGAAATTCCACTTAATATCGGGCAATAAGGCAGAAATTTTCTGTATTTTGGAGCAAAATCTCAGAAATTCCCCTTATATTGGTGCAAAAATGCAGAAATTCCCTTTATTTTGGTGCAATAAGGCAGAAATTCCCCGTATTTTGAAGCAAAATTGCACTAATTCCCCTAATTTTGAGGGAAAATGCAGAAATTCACATTATTTTGGGGCAAAAAGACAGAAATTCTCCATATTTCACGTCAAAAAGTCAGAAATTCCCCTTACTTTGGGGCAAAATTGCATAAATTTCCCTTATTTTGTGGCAAAATTGCAGAAATTTTTCTTATTTTGGGCAAAATTGCAGAAATTTCACTTATTTCAGAAAAAGAAGGCAGGAATTTCTCTTATTTTGGGGCAAAAAGGCAGAAATGTCTTTTATTTTGGTACAAAATTGCAAAAATTTTCTTTATTTTGAGGCAAAAATGCAGAAATTCCCCATATTTTGGGGCAAAAAGGCAGAGATTCCCCTTATTATGAGGTAAAAAGGCTGAAATTCCTTTTATTTTGGGGCAAAAAGACAGAAATACTCCTTATTTTGTGGCAAAAAGGCAGAAATTTCCCTTATTTTGGGGCAAAACTGCAGAAATTTCCCTTATTTTGGGGCAAAATTCTAGAAATTTCTTTTATTTTGGTACAGAATTGCAGAAATTTTTCTTCTTTTGTGGCAAAAAGGCAGAAATTCCCCTTATTTGCAGGTAAAATGCTGAAAATCCCCTTATTTTGGGCAAAAGGAAGAAATTCCCCTTATTTTTGAGCAAAATTTCAGAAATTTCACTTATTTTAGTGCAAAAAGTCAGAAATTTGCCTTATTTTGAGGCAAAAAGCAGAAATTCCCCTAATTTTGGCGCCAAAAACAGAAATTCCCCTTATTTTGGGGTAAAATTGCAGAAATTTCAAATATTTCAGTGCAAAAAGGCAGAAATTCCATTTAATTTTAGACAATAAGGCACAAATTTTCCGTATTTTGGAGCAAAATCTAAGAAATTCCCCTTATAATGGTGCAAAAATGCAGAAATTTCCTTTATTTTGGTCTAATAAGGCAGAAATTCCCCGTGTTTTGAAGCAAAATTGCACAAATTCATCTAATTTTTAGGGAAAATACAGAAATTCAAATTATTTTGGGGCAAAAAGACAGAAATTCTCCTTATTTCAGGGCATAACGTCAGAAATTCCCCTTATTTTGGGGCAAAATTGCAGAAATTTCCCTTATTTTGTGGCAAAATTGCAGAAATTTCACTTATTTCAAGGCAAAATTCAAAAATTCCTTTTATTTTGGGGCAAAAAGAAAGAAATTCCGTTTATTTTTGGGTAAAAAGGCAGAAATTTCACTTATTTTGAGGTAAAAAGGCAGAAATTACTCTTATTTTGGGGCTAAAATGAAGAAATTTCCCTTTTTTGTGGCAAAATTGCAAAAATTTTTCTTATTTTGGGCAAAATTGCAGAAATTTCACTTATTTCAGGGAAAGAAGGCAGGAATTTCTCTTATTATGGGGCAAAAAGGCAGAAATTTCTTTTATTTTGGTACAAAATTGCAGAAATTTTCTTTATTTTGGGGCAAAAATGTAGAAATTCCCCTTATTTTGTGGCAAAAAGGCAGAAATTTCCCTTATTTTGGGGCAAAATTGCAGAAATTTCACTTATTTCAAGGAAAAATTCAAAAAGTCCTCTTATTTTGGGGCAAAAAGACAGAAATTCAGTTTATTTTTGGGTTAAAAGGCAGAAATTTCACTTAATTTGAGGTAAAAAGGCAGAAATTACTCTTATTTTGGGGCTAAAATGAAGAAATTTCTTTTTTTTCTGGCAAAAGGTATACATTCCCCTTATTTTCAGGCAAAAAAGCAGAAATTCCCCGTATTTTGAAGCAAAATTGCAGAAATTCCCCTAATTGTGAGGCAAAACGGCAGAAATTCCCTATATGTTGGGGCAAAAAGACAGAAATTCTCCTTATTTTGTGGCAAAACTCAGAAATTCCACTTATTTTGGGGCAAAATTCCAGAAATTTCTTTTATTTTAAGGCAAAAAAGCAGAAATTCCTAATATATTGTGGCAAAAATGCAGAAATTCCCCTTATTTTGAGGTAAAAAGGCTGAAATTCCTCTTATTTGGGGGCAAAAAGGAAGAATTTTTCCTTATTTTGGGGCAAAGTTGCAGAAATTTCACTTATGTCAGGGTAATAAGTCAGAAAGTTTCCTTATTTTGAGGCAAAAGAGACAGAAATTTTTTTGTTTTGGGGTAAAAAAGACAGAAATTCCACTTATTTAGAGGCAAAAGGCAGAAGTTCCTCTTAATTTGTGCCAAAAATGAAGAAATTTCCCTTTTTTATGGCAAAAAGGTATGCATTCCCCTTATTTTCAGGCAAAAAGGCAGAAATTCCTCTTATTTTGAAGCAAAATTGCAGAAATTCCCCTAATTTTGGGGTAAAAGGCCGACATTCCCTTTATTTTGGGGCAAAAATCAGCAATTCCCCTTATTTTGGGGAAAAATTCCAGAAATTTCCTTTAATTTGGGGCAAAATTGGAGAAATTTCACTTACTTTCAGGTAAAAAGGCTGATATTTCCTTTATTTTTGGGCAAAAAGTGAGAAATTCCCCTTATTTTGCGGCAAAATTGCAGAAATATTTCTTATTTTGGGGCAAAAAGGCAGAAATTCCTTATATTTGGGGCAAAAAGGCAGAAATTCTCCTTATTTTGGAATAAAATTGCAGAAATTTCCCTTATTTGGGGGCAAAAAGGCAGAAAATCCTTTTAATTTCGGGCATAAAGGCAGAAATTCCCTGTATTTTGGAGCAAAATTGCAGAAATTCCCCTAATATCGGGGCAAAAATGCAGAAATTCCCTTTATTTGGGGCAAAAGCAGAAGTTCCCCTTATTTTCGGGAAAAAAAGGCAGAAATTCCTTGTATTTTGAAGCAAAATTGCAGAAACTCCCTTAATTTTGGGGCAAAAAGGCAGAAATTTGTTTATTTTGGGGCAAAAATACAGAAATTCTCCTTATTTCGCGGCAAAAATTCAGAAATTCCCCTTATTTTGGGGCAAAATTGAAGAACTTTCCCTTATTTTCGGGAAAAATTGCAGAAATTTCCCTTATTTTGGGGCAAAATTTTAGAAATTTCTTTTATTTTGGTACAGAATTGCAGAAATTTTTTTTATATTGTGGCAAAAAGGCTAAAATTCCCCATATTTTGGTGCAAAAATGCTGAAATTCCCCTTATTTTGAGGTAAAATGCTGAAATTCCCCATATTTTGGGGCAAAAAGGCAGAAATTTCCCTCATTTTGGGGCAAAAAGGCACAAATTTTTCTTATTTTCGGGCAAAATTGAAGAAATTTCATTTATTTCAAGGCAAAAAGTCAGAAATTCCTTTTATTTTGGAACAAAAAACAGAAATTTCTTTTATTTTGTTACAAAGTGGAAGAAATTTTTCTGATTTTGGAACAAAAAGGCAGAAATTCCTCATATTTTGGAGTAAAAGGCAAAAATTCCCCTTATGTTGAGGTAAAAAGGATGAAATTCCCCTTATTTTAGGGCAAAAAGGCAAAAATTTCCTTTACTTTGTGGCAAAAAAGGAGAAATTCTTGTTAATTGGGGCAGAAAAGCAGAAATTTTCCTTATTTGAAGGCAAAAAGGCAGTAATTCCCCATATTTTGTGGCAAAAAGGCAGAAATTCCCCTCATTTGGAGGTAAAATGCTGAAATTCCCCTTATTTTGGGCAAAAAGGCAGAAATTCCCCTTATTTTTGGACAAAATTGCAGAAATTTCACTTATTTCAGGGCAAAAAGACAGAAATTTGCCTTATTTTGGGGGAGAAAACAGAAATTCCCCTAATTTTAGGGACAAAAATAGAAATTCCCCTTTTTTTGGGTAAAATTGCAGAAATTTCAAATATTTCAGAAAAAGAAGGCAGGAATTTCTCTTATTTTGGGGCAAAAAGGCAGAAATTTCTTTTATTTTGGTACAAAATTGCAAAAATTTTCTTTATTTTGTGGCAAAAATGCAGAAATTCCCCATATTTTGGGGCAAAAAGGCAGAGATTCCCCTTATTATGAGGTAAAAAGGCTGAAATTCCTTTTATTTTGGGGCAAAAAGACAGAAATCCTCCTTATTTTGTGGCAAAAAGGCAGAAATTTCCCTTATTTTGGGGCAAAATTGCAGAAATTTCCCTTATTTTGGGGCAAAATTTTAGAAATTTCTTTTATTTTGGTACAGAATTGCAGAAATTTTTCTTCTTTTGTGGCAAAAAGGCAGAAATTCCCCTTATTTGGAGGTAAAATGCTGAAATTCCCCTTATTTTGGGCAAAAGGAAGAAATTCCCCTTATTTTTGAGCAAAATTTCAGAAATTTCACTTATTTTAGTGCAAAAAGTCAGAAATTTGCCTTATTTTGAGGCAAAAAGCAGAAATTCCCCTAATTTTGGCACCAAAAACAGAAATTCCCCTTATTTTGGGGTAAAATTGCAGAAATTTCAAATATTTCAGTGCAAAAAGGCAGAAATTCCATTTAATTTTAGACAATAAGGCAAAAATTTTCCGTATTTTGGAGCAAAATCTAAGAAATTCCCCTTGTAATGGTGCAAAAATGCAGAAATTTCCTTTATTTTGGTGTAATAAGGCAGAAATTCCCCGTGTTTTGAAGCAAAATTGCACAAATTCATCGAATTTTTAGGGAAAATACAGAAATTCAAATTATTTTGGGGCAAAAAGACAGAAATTCTCCTTATTTCAGGGCATAACGTCAGAAATTCCCCTTATTTTGGGGCAAAATTGCAGAAATTTCCCTTATTTTGTGCCAAAAAGGCTGAAATTTCCCTTATTTTGGGGCAAAATTGCAGAAATTCCTTTTATTTTTGTGCAATAAGGCAGAAATTCCCCATATTTTGAAGCAAAATTGCACAAATTTCCCTAATTTTGAGGGAAAATGCAGAAATTCACATTATTTTGGGGCAAAAAGTCAGAAATTCTCCTTATTACACAGCAAAAAGTCAGAAATTCCCCTTATTTTGGGGCAAAATTGCAGAAATTTCCTTTATTTTGTGGCAAAATTTCAGAAATTTTTCTTATTTTGTGCAAAATTGCAGAAATTTCACTTATTTCAGGGAAAGAAGGCAGGAATTTCTCTTATTTTAGGGCAAAAAGGCAGAAATTTCTTTTATTTTGGTACAAAATTACAGAAATTTTCTTTATTTTGAGGCAAAAATGCAGAAATTCCCCATATTTTGGGGCAAAAAGGCAGAGATTCCCTCTATTATGAGGTAAAAAGGCTGAAATTCCTTTTATTTTGAGGCAAAAAAACAGAAATTCCCCTTATTTTGTGGCAAAAGCAGAAATTTCCCTTATTTTCGGGCAAAATTATAGAAATTTATTTTATTTTGGTACAGAATTGCAAAAAATTTTCTTATTTTGTGGAAAAAAGGCAGAAATTCCCCATATTTTGGTGCAAAAAGTCTGAAATTCCCCTTATTTTGGGGTAAAATAATGAAACTCCCCATATTTTGGGGCAAAAAGTCAGAAATTCATTACATTTTGGGGCAAAAAGGCACAAATTACCATTATTTTCGGGCAAAATTGCAGAAATTTCATTTATTTCATGGCAAAAAGTCAGAAATTCTTTTTATTTTGGGGCAAAAACCAGAAATTTCTTTTATTTTGGTACAAAGTTGGAGAAATTTTTCTTATTTTGAAACAAAAAAACAGAAATTCCCCTTATTTTGGGGCAAAAGGCAGAAAATCCCCTTATTTTGAGGTAAAAAGGATGAAATTCCCCTTATTTTAGGGCAAAAAGTCAAAAATTTCCTTTACATTGTGGCAAAAAGGCAGAAATTCTTGTTTATTGGGGCAGAATAGCAGAAATTTTCCTAATTTGAAGGCAATAAGGCACTAATTCCCAATATTTTGTGGCAAAAAGGCAGAAATTCCATTTATTTGGAGGTAAAATGCTGAAATTACCCTTATTTTGGGCAAAAGGCAGAAATTCCCCTTATTTTGGTGCAAAATTGCAGAAATTTCACTTATTTTAGGGCAAAAAGTCAGAAATTTGCCTTATTTTGGGGCAAAAAACAGAAATTCCCCTTATTATGGGGTAAAATGCAGAAATTTAAAATAATTCAGTGCAAAAAGGAAGAAATTCCACTTAATTTTAGGCAATAAGGAACAAATTTTTTGTATTTTGGAGCAAAATCTCAGAAATTCTCCTTATAATGGTGCAAAAATGCAGAAATTCCCTTTATTTTGGTGTAATAAGGCAGAAATTCCCCGTGTTTTGAAGCAACATTGCACAAATTCATCTAATTTTTAGGGAAAATGCAGAAATTCAAATTATTTTGGGGCAAAAAGACAGAAATTCTCCTTCTTTCAGGGCATAACATCAGAAATTCCCCTTATTTTGGGGCAAAATTGCAGAAATTCCCTTTATTTTGTGGCAAAAAGGCAGAAATTTCCCTTATTTTGGGGCAAAATTGCAGAAATTTCACTTATTTCAAGGCAAAATTCAAAAATTCCTTTTATTTTGGGGCAAAAAGACAGAAATTTCTTTTATTTTTGGGTAAAAAGGCAGAAATTTCACTTATTTTGAGGTAAAAAGGCAGAAATAACTCTTATTTAGGGGCTAAAATGAAGAAATTTCCCTTTTTTTTGGCAAAATTAAAGAAATTTTTCTTATTTTGGCAAAATTGCAGAAATTTCACTTATTTCAGGGAAAGAAGGCAGGAATTTCTCTTATTTTGGGGCAAAAAGGCAGAAATTTCTTTTCTTTTGGTACAAAATTGCAGAAATTTTATTTATTTTGAGGCAAAAATGCAGAAATTCCCCATATTTTGGGGCAAAACGGCAGAGATTCCCCTTATTATGACGTAAAAAGGCTGAAATCCCTTTTTTTTTGGGGCAAAAAGACAGAAATTCCCCTTATTTTGTGGCAAAAAATCAGAAATTTCCCTTATTTTGGGGCAAAATTGCAGAAATTTTCCTTATTTTAGGGCAAAATTTTAGAAATTTCTTTTATTTTGGTACAGAATTGCAGAAATTTTTCTTCTCTTGTGGCAAAAAGGCAGAAATTCCACATATTTTGGTGCAAAAAGGCAGAAATTCCCCTTATTTTGAGGTAAAATGCTGAAATTCCCCATATTTTGGGGCAAAAAGGCTGAAATTCCCTACATTTTGGGGCAAAAAGGCACAAATTTCCCTTATTTTTGGGCAAAATTGCAGAAATTTCATTTATTTCAGGGCAAAAAGTCAGAAATTCTTCTTATTTTGGGGCAAAAAGCAGAAATTTCTTTTATTTTGGTACAAAGTTGAAGAAATTTTTCTTATTTTGGAACAAAAAGGCAGAAATTCCCCATATTTTGGGGCAAAAGGCAGAAATTCCCCTTATTTTGTGGTAAAAAGGCTGAAATTCCCCTTATTTTGGGGCAAAAAGGCAGAAATTCCCTTTATTTTGTGGCAAAAAGGCAGAAATTCCCATTAATTGGCGCAGAAAAGCAGAAACTTTCCTTATTTGGGGGCAATAATGCAGAAATTCCCCATATTTTGTGGCAAAAAGGCAGAAATTCTCCTTATTTGGAGGTAAAATGCTAAAATTCCCCTTATTTTGGGCAAAAGGCAGAAATTCCCATTATTTTGGGGCAAAATTGCAGAAATTTCACTTATTTTAGGGCAAAAAGTCAGAAATTTGCCTTATTTTGGGGCAAAAAGAAGAAATTCCCCTAATTTTGGGGCGAAAAACAGAAATTCCCTTTATTTTGGGGTAAAATCGCAGAAATTTCAAATATTTCAGTGCAAAAATGCAGAAATTCCACTTAATTTTAGGCAATAAGGCACAAATTTTCCATATTTTGGAGCAAAATCTCAGAAATTCCCCTTATAATGGTGCAAAAATGCAGAAATTCCCTTTTTTTGGTGTAATAAGGCAGAAATTCCCCGTGTTTTGAAGCAAAATTGCACAAATTCATCTAATTTTGAGGGAAAATGCAGAAATTCAAATTATTTTGGGGCAAAAAGACAGAAATTCTCCTTATTTCAGGGCATAACGTCAGAAATTCCTCTTATTTTGGGGCAAAATTGCAGAAAATTCCCTTATTTTGTGGCAAAATTGCAGAAATTTTTCTTATTTTGGGCGAAATTGCAGAAATTTCACTTATTTCAGGGAAAGAAGGCAGGAATTTCTCTTATTTTGGGGCAAAAGGGCAGAAATTTCTTTTTTTTCGTAAAAAAATGCAGAACTTTTCTTTATTTTGGGCAAAAATGCAGAAATTCCCCTTATTTTGTGGCAAAAAGGCAGAAATTACCCTTATATTGGGGCAAAATTTCAGAAATTTCACTTATTTCAAGGCAAAATTCAAAAATTCCTTTTATTTTGGGGCAAAAAGACAGAAAATCCGTTTATTTTTGGGTAAAAAGGCAGAAATTTCACTTATTTTGAGGTAAAAAGGCAGAAATTACTTTTATTTTGGGGCTAAAATGAAGAAATTTCCTTTTTTGGTGGCAAAATTGCAGAAATTTTTCTTATTTTGGGCAAAATTGCAGAAATTTCACTTATTTCAGGGAAAGAAGGCAGGAATTTCTCTTATTTTGGGGCAAAAAGGCAGAAATTTCTTTTTTTTTGGTACAAAATTGCAGAAATTTTCTTTATTTTAGGGCAAAAATGCAGAAATTCCCCTTATTTTGTGGCAAAAAGGCAGAAATTTCCTTATTTTGGGGCAAAATTGCAGAAATTTCACTTATTTCAAGGCAAAATTCAAAAATTCCTTTTATTTTAGGGCAAAAAGACAGAAATTCCGTTTATTTTTGGGTAAAAAGGCAGAAATTTCACTTATTTTGAGGTAAAAAAAACAGAAATTACTCTTATTTTGCGGCTAAAATGAAGAAATTTCTCTTTTTTGTGGCAAAATTGCAGAAATTTTTCTTATTTTGGGCAAAATTGCAGAATTTTCACTTATTTCAGGGAAAGAAGGCAGAAATTTCTCTTATTTTGGGGCAAAAAGGCAGAAATTTCTTTTATTTTGCTACAAAATTGCAGAAATTTTTCTTATTTTGGGCAAAATTGCAGAAATTTCACTTATTTCAGGGAAAGAAGGCAGGAATTTCTCTTATTTTGGGGCAAAAAGGCAGAAATTTCTTTTTTTTTGGTACAAAATTGCAGAAATTTTCTTTATTTTAGGGCAAAAATGCAGAAATTCCCCTTATTTTGTGGCAAAAAGGCAGAAATTTCCTTATTTTGGGGCAAAATTGCAGAAATTTCACTTATTTCAAGGCAAAATTCAAAAATTCCTTTTATTTTAGGGCAAAAAGACAGAAATTCCGTTTATTTTTGGGTAAAAAGGCAGAAATTTCACTTATTTTGAGGTAAAAAAAACAGAAATTACTCTTATTTTGCGGCTAAAATGAAGAAATTTCTCTTTTTTGTGGCAAAATTGCAGAAATTTTTCTTATTTTGGGCAAAATTGCAGAATTTTCACTTATTTCAGGGAAAGAAGGCAGAAATTTCTCTTATTTTGGGGCAAAAAGGCAGAAATTTCTTTTATTTTGCTACAAAATTGCAGAAATTTTCTTAATTTTGGGGCAAAAATGCAGAAATTCCTTTTATTTTGTGGCAAAAAGGCAGAAATTTCCCTTATTTTGGGGCAAAATTGCAGAAATTCCCTTTATTTTGGTGCAATAATGCAGAAATTCCCCATATTTTGAAGCAAAATTGCACAAATTCCCCTAATTTTGAGGGAAAATGCAGAAATCCCATTATTTTGGTGCAGAAAGACAGAAATTCTCCTTATTTCACGGCAAAAAGTAAGAAATTCCCCTTATTTTGGAGCAGAATTGCAGAAATTTCTCTTATTTTGTGGCAAAATTGCAGAAATTTTTCTTATTTTGGGCAAAATTGCAGAAATTTCACTTATTTCAGGCAAAGAAGGCAGGAATTTCTCTTATTTTGGAACAAAAAAAAAGAAATTTCTTTTTTTTTGGTACAAAATTGCAGAAATTTTCTTTATATTGAGGCAAAAATGCAGAAATTCCCCATTTTTGGGGGCAAAAAGACAGAGATTCCCCTTATTATGAGGTAAAAAGGCTGAAATTCTTTTTATTTTGGGGCGAAAAGACAGAAATTCCTCTTTCTTTGTGCCAAAAAGGCAGAAATTGCCCCTATTTTGGGGCAAAATTGCAGAAATTTCCCTTATTTTTGGGCAAAATTTTAGAAATTTCTTTTATTTTGGTACAGAATTGCAGAAATTTTTTTATTTTGTGGAAAAAAGGCAGAAATTCCACATATTTTGGTGCAAAAAGGCTGAAATTCCCCTTATTTTGAGGTAAAATGCTGAAATTCCCCATATTTTGGGGCAAAAAGGCAGAAATTCCCTACATTTTGGGGCAAAAAGGCACAAATTTCCCTTATTTTCGGGCAAAATTGCAGAAATTTCATTTATTTCAGAGAAAAAAGTAAGAAATTCCTTTTATTTTGGGGCAAATAGCAGAAATTTCTTTTATTTTGGTACAAAGTTGAAGAAATTTTTTTTATTTTGGAACAAAAGAGCACAAATTCCCCATATTCTGGGGTAAAAGGATGAAATTCCCCTTACTTTGAGGTAAAAAGAATGAAATATCCCTTATTTTAGGGCATAAAGGCAAAAATTTCCTTTACTTTGTGGCAAAAAGGCAGAAATTCTTGTTAATTGGGGCAGAAAACCAGAAATTTTCCTTATTTGAAGGCAATAAGGCAATAATTCCCCATATTTTTGTGGCAAAAAGGCAGAAATTCCCCTTATTTTTAGGTAAAATGCTGAAATTCCCCTTATTTTGGGCAAAAGGCAGAAATTCCCCTAATTTTGTGGCAAAATTGCAGAAATTTCACTTATTTTAGGGCAAAAAGTCAGAAATTTCCCTTATTTTGAGGCAAAACCAGAAATTTCCCTAATTTTGGGGCCAAAAACAGAAATTCCCCTTATTTTGGGGTAAAACTGCAGAAATTTCAAATATTTCAGTGCAAAAAGGCAGAAATTCCACTTAATTTTAGGCAATGAGGCACAAATTTTCCGTATTTTGGAGCAAAATCTCAGAAATTCCCCTTATAATGGTGCAAAAATGCAGAAATTCCCTTTATTTTGGTGTAATAAGGGAGAAATTCCCAGTGTTTTGAAGCAAAATTGCACAAATTCACCTAATTTTGAGGGAAAATGCAGAAATTCAAATTATTTTGGGGCAAAAAGACAGAAATTCTCCTTATTTCAGGGCAAAAAAGACAGATATTCCCTTTGTTTTTGGGTAAAAAAGACAGAAATTCCACTTATTTAGACGCAAAAGGCAGAAGTTCCTCTTAATTTGGCGCAAAAATGAAGAAATTTCCCTTTTTTATGGCAAAAAGGTATGCATTCCCCTTATTTTCGGGCAAAAAAGCAGAAATTCCTTTTATTTTGAAGCAAAATTGGAGAAATTTCCCTAATTTTGTGGCAAAAGGCAGACATTCCCTTTATTTTGGGGCAAAAATCAGAAATTCCCCTTATTTTGAGGCGAAATTCCAGAAATTTCCTTTAATTTGGGGCAAAATTGCAGAAATTTACCTCATTTTGGGGCAAAATTGCAAAAATTTCCCTTATTTGGGGCAAAATTGCAGAAATTTCCTTATTTTCAGGTAAAAAGTCTGAAATTTCCTTTATTTTGGGGCAAAAAGTGAGAAATTCCCCTTATTTTGTGGCAAAATTGCAGAAATATTTATTTTGGGGCAAAATTTAGAAATTCCCCTTATTTTGGGGTAAAATTGCAGAAATTTCTTTTATTTGGGGGCAAAAAGGCAGAAAATCCTTTTAATTTCGGGCAAAAATGCATAAATTTCCCGTATTTTGCAGCAAAATTGTAGAATTTCCCCTATTATCGGGGCAAAAATGCAGAAATTCCCTTTATTTGGGGCAAAGCAGAAGTTCTCCTTATTTTCGGAAAAAAAGGCAGAAATTCCTTGTATTTTGAAGCAAAATTGCAGAAACTCCCCTAATTTTGGGGCAAAAAGGCAGAGATTCCCTTTATTTTAGGGCAAAAATACAGAAATTCTCCTTATTTCGTGGCAAAAAGTCAGAAATTCCCCTTATTTTGGGGCAAAATTGAAGAACTTTCCCTTATTTTGGGGAATAATTGCAGAAATTTCCCTTATTTTGGGGCAAAATTTTAGAAATTCTTTTATTTTGGTACAGAATTGCAGAAATTTTTCTTATATTGTGGCAAAAGGCTAAAATTCCACATATTTTGGTGCAAAAAGGCTGAAATTACCATTATTTTGAGGTAAAATGCTGAAATTCCCCATATTTTGGCGCAAAAAAGCAGAAATTTCCCTCATTTTGGGACAAAAAGGCACAAATTTTCCTTATTTTCAGGCAAAATTGAAGAAATTTCATTTATTTCAGGGCAAAAAGTCAAAAATTCCTTTTATTTTGGGACAAAAAGCAGAAATTTCTTTTATTTTGTTACAAAGTTAAAGAAATTTTTCTTATTTTGGAACAAAAAGGCAGAAATTCCCCATATTTTGGGGTAAAAGGCAGAAATTCCCCTTATTTTGAGGTAAAAAGAATGAAATTCCCCTTATTTTAGGGCAAAAAGGCAAAAATTTCCTTTACTTTGTGGCAAAAAGGAAGAAATTCTTGTTAATTGGGGCAGAAAAGCAGAAATTTTCCTCATTTGAAGGCAATACGGCAGTAATTCCCCATATTTAGTGGCAAAAAGGCAGAAATTCCCCTTATTTGGAGGTAAAATGCTGAAATTCCCCTTATTTTGGGCAAAAAGGCAGAAATTCCCCTTATTTTGGGACAAAATTGCAGAAATTTCACTTATTTCAGGGCAAAAAGTCAGAAATTTGCCTTATTTTGGGGCAAAAAGCAGAAATTCCCTTAATTTTGGGGCCAAAAATAGAAATTCCCCTTATTTTTGGGTAAAATTGCAGAAATTTAAAATATTTCAGGGCAAAAAGGCAGAAATTATACTTAATTTCAGGCAATAAGGCAGAAATTTTCTGTATTTTGGAGCAAAATCTCAGAAATTCCCCTTATATTGGTGCAAAAATGCAGAAATTCCCTTTATTTTGGTGCAATAAGGCAGAAATTCCCCGTATTTTGAAGCAAAATTGCACAAATTCCCCTAATTTGAGGGAAAATGGAGAAATTCACATTATTTTTGGGCAAAAAGACAGAAATTCTCCTTATTACACTGCAAAAAGTCAGAAATTCCCCTTATTTTGGGGCAAAAAGCAGAAATTTCTTTTATTTTGGTACAAAGTTGAAGAAATTTTTCTTATTTTGGAACAAAAAGGCAGAAATTCTCCATATTTTGGGGCAAAAGGCAGAAATTCCCCTTATTTTGAGGTAAAAAGGCTGAAATTCCCCTTATTTTGGGGCAAAAAGGCAGAAATTCCCTATATTTTGTGGCAAAAAGGCAGAAATTCCCATTAATTGGCGCAGAAAAGCAGAAACTTTCCTTATTTGGGGGCAATAATGCAGAAATTCCCCATATTTTGTGGCAAAAAGGCAGAAATTCCTCTTATTTGGAGGTAAAATGCTGAAATTCCCCTAATTTTGGGCAAAAGGCAGAAATCCCCTTATTTTGCGGTAAAATTGCAGAAATTTCACTTATTTTAGGGAAAAAAGTCAGAAATTTGCCTTATTTTGGGGCAGAAAGCAGAAATTCCCCTAATTTGGGGGCCAAAAACAGAAATTTCCTTTATTTTGGGGTAAAATTGCAGAAATTTCAAATATTTCAGTACAAAAAGGCAGAAATTCCACTTAATTTTAAGCAATAAGGCAGAAATTTTCCGTATTTTGGAGCAATATCTCAGAAATTCCCCTTATATTGGTGCAAAAATGCAGAAATTCCCTTTCTTTTGGTGTAATAAGGCAGAAATTCCCCGTGTTTTGAAGCAAAATTGCACAAATTCATCTAATTTTGAGGGAAAATGCAAAAATTCAAATTATTTTGGGGCAAAAAGACAGAAATTCTCTTTATTTCAGGGCAAAACGTCAGAAATTCCCCTTATTTTGGGGCAAAATTGCAGAAATATCCCTTATTTTGTTGCAAAATTGCAGAAATTTTTTTATTTTGGGCAAAATGCAGAAATTTCACTTATTTCAGGGAAAGAAGGTAGGAATTTCCTTTATTTTGGGGCAAAAGGGTAGAAATTTCTTTTATTTTGGTACAAAATTGCAGAAATTTTCTTTATTTTGGGGTTAAAATGCAGAAATTCCCCTGATTTTGTGGCAAAAACGCAGACATTTCCCTTATTTTAGGGCAAAATTGCAGAAATTGCACTTATTTCAAGGCAAATTTCAAAAATTCCTTTTATTTTGGGGCAAAAAGACAGAAATTTTGTTTATTTTTGGGTAAAAGGCAGAAATTTCACTTATTTTGAGGTAAAAAGGCAGAAATTACTCTTATTTTGGGGCTAAAATGAAGAAATTTCTCTTTTTTGTGGCAAAATTGAAGAAATTTTTCTTATTTTGGGCAAAATTGCAGAAATTTCACTTATTTCAGGGAAAGAAGGCAGGAATTTCTCTTATTTTGGGGCAAAAAGGCAGAAATTTCTTTTATTTTGGTACAAAATTGCAGAAATTTTCTTTATTTTGGGGCAAAAATGCAGAAATTCCCCTTATTTTGTGGCAAAAAAACAGAAATTTCCCTTATTTTGGGGCAAAATTGCAGAAATTTCACTTATTTCAAGGCAAAATTCAAAAATTTCTTTTATTTTGGGGCAAAAAGACAGAAATTCCATTTATTTTCGGTAAAAAGGCAGAAATTTCACTTATTTTGAGGTAAAAAGGCAGAAATTACTCTTATTTTGGAGCTAAAATGAAGAAATTTCTCTTTTTTTGTGGCAAAAGGTATACATTCCCCTTATTTTTATGCAAAAAGGCAGAAATTCCCCGTATTTTGAAGCAAAATTGCAGAAATTCCCCTAATTGTGAGGCAAAACGGCTGAAATTCCCTATATGTTGGGGCAAAAAGACAGAAATTCTCCTTATTTTGTGGCAAAACTCAGACATTCCCCTTATTTTGAGGTAAAAAGGCTGAAATTCCTCTTATTTGGGGGCAAAAAAGAAGAATTTTTCCTTATTTTGGGGCAAAATTGCCGAAATTTCACTCATTTCCGGGTAATAAGTCAGAAATTCCACTTATTTTGGGGCAAAAAAGACAGAAATTCCCTTTGTTTTTGGGTAAAAAAGACAGAAATTCCACTTATTTAGACGCAAAAGGCAGAAGTTCCACTTAATTTGGCGCAAAAATGAAGAAATTTCCCTTTTTTATGGCAAAAAGGTATGCATTCCCCTTATTTTCGGGCAAAAAGGCAGAAATTCCTCTTATTTTGAAGCAAAATTGCAGAAATTCCCCTAATTTTGGGGCAAAAGGCAGACATTTCCTTTATTTTTGGGCAAAAATCAGAAATTCCCCTTATTTTGAGGCGAAATTCCAGAAATTTCCTTTAATGTGGGGCAAAATTGCAGAAATTTACCTCATTTTGGGGCAAAATTGCAGAAATTTCCCTTATTTGGGGCAAAATTGCAGAAATTTCACTTATTTTCAGGTAAAAAGGCTGAAATTTCCTTTATTTTGGGCAAAAAGTGAGAAATTCCCCTTATTTTGGGGCAAAGTTGCAGAAATATTTCTTATTTTGGGGCAAAAAGGCAGAAATTCCCCTTTATTTTGGGGTAAAATTTCAATAATTTTTCTTATTTGGAGGCAAAAAGGCAGAAAATCATTTTAATTTCGGGCAAAAATGCACAAATTCCCCGTATTTTGCAGCAAAATTGCAGAAATTCCGCTAATATCGGGGCAAAAATGCAGAAATTCCCTTTATTTGGGGCAAACGCAGAAGTTCCCCTTATTTTCGGGAAAAAAGGCAGAAATTCCTTGTATTTTGAAGCAAAATTGAAGAAACTCCCCTAATTTTGGGGCAAAAAGGCAGAAATTCCCTTTATTTTGGGGCAAAAATACAGAAATCTCCTTATTTCGCGGCAAAAAGTCAGAAATTCCCCTTATTTTGAGGCAAAATTGCAGAAATTTTTCTTATTTTGGGGCATAATTTTAGAAATTTCTTTTATTTTGGTACAAAATTGCAGAAATTTTTTTTTATTGTGGCAAAAAGGCTAAAATTCCCCATATTTTGGTGCAAAAAGGCTGAAATTCTACTTATTTTGAGGTAAAATGCTGAAATTCCCCATATTTTGGCGCAAAAAGGCAGAAATTTCCCTCATTTTGGGGCAAAAAGGCACAAATTTTCCTTATTTTCGGGCAAAATTGAAGAAATTTCATTTATTTCAGGGCAAAAATTCAAAAATTCCTTTTATTTTGGGACAAAAAGCAGAAATTTCTTTTATTTTGGTACAAAGTTGAAGAAATTTTTCTTATTTTGGAACAAAAAAGCAGAAATTCCCCATATTTTGGGGTAAAAGGCAGAAATTCCCCTTATTTTGAGGTGAAAAGGATGAAATTCCCCTTATTTTAGGGCAAAAAAGCAAAAATTTCCTTTACTTTGTGGCAAAAAGGCAGAAATTCTTGTTAATTGTGGCAGAAAAGCAGAAATTTTCTTTATTTGAAGGCAATAAGGCAGTAATTCCCCATATTTAGTGGCAAAAATGCAGAAATTCTCCTTATTTGGAGGTAAAATGCTGAAATTCCCCTTATTTTGGGCAAAAAGGCAGAAATTCCCCTTATTTAGGGACAAAATTGCAGAAATTTCACTTATTTCAGGGCAAAAAGTCAGAAATTTGCCTTATTTTGGGGCAAAAATCAGAAATTCCCCTAATTTTGTGGCCAAAAATAGAAATTCGCCTTATTTTGGGGTAAAATTGCAGAAATTTCAAATATTTCAGGGCAAAAAGGCAGAAATTCCACTTAATTTCGGGCAATAAGGCAGAATTTTCTGTATTTTGGAGCAAAATCTCAGAAATTCCCCTTATATTGGTGCAAAAATGCAGAAATTCCCTTTATTTTGGTGCAATAAGGCAGAAATTCCCCGTATTTTGAAGCAAAATTGCACAAATTCCCCTAATTTTGAGGGAAAATGCAGAAATTCACAATTTTTTGGGGCAAAAAGACAGAAATTCTCCTTATTTCACGGCAAAAAGTCAGAAATTCCCCTTATTTTGGGGCAAAATTGCAAAAATTTTCCTTATTTTGTGGCAAAATTGCAGAAATTTTTCTTATTTTGGGCAAAATTGCAGAAATTTCACTTATTTCAGGGAAAGAAGGCAGGAATTTCTCTTATTTTGGGGCAAAAAGGCAGAAATTTCTTTTATTTTGGATCAAAATTGCAAAAATTTTCTTTATTTTGAGGCAAAAATGCAGAAATTCCCTATATTTTGGGGAAAAAAGGCAGTGATTCCCCTTATTATGAGGTAAAAAGGCTGAAATTTCTTTTATTTTGGGGCAAAAAGAAAGAATTTCCCCTTATTTTTTGGCAAAAAGGCAGAAATTTCCCTTATTTTGGGGCAAAATTGGAGAAATTTCCCTTATTTTGGGGCAAAATTTTAGAAATTTCTTTTATTTTGGTAAAGACTTGCAGAAATTTTTTTTATTTTGTGGCAAAAAGGCAGAAATTCCCAATATTTTGGTGCAAAAATGCTGAAATTCCCCTTATTTTGCGGTAAAATGCTGAAATTCCCCATATTTTGGGGCAAAAAGGCTGAAATTTCCCTTATTTTGAGGTAAAATGCTGAAATTCCTTATATTTTGGGGCAAAAAGGCAGAAATTCCCTACATTTTGGGGCATAAAGGCACAAATTTCCCTTATTTTCGGGCAAAATTGCAGAAATTTCATTTATTTCAGGGCAAAAAGTCAGAAATTCCTTTTATTTTGGGGCAAAAAGCAGAAATTTCTTTTATTTTGGTACAAAGTTGAAGAAATTTTTCTTATTTTGGAACAAAAAGGCAGGAATTCCCAATATTTTGGGGCAAAAGGCAGAAATTCCTTTTATTTTGAGGTAAACAGGCTGAAATTCCCCTTATTTTGGGGCAAAAAGGCAGAATTCCCATTAATTGGGGCAGAAAATTAGAAACGTTCCTTATTTGGGGGCAATAATGCAGAAATTCCCCATATTTTGTGGCAAAAAGGAAGAAATTCCCATTATTTGGAGGTAAAATGCTGAAATTCTTCTTATTTTAGCAAAAGGCAGAAATTCCCCTTATTTTGGGGCAAAATTGCAAAAATTTTACTTATTTTAGTGCAAAAAGTCAGAAATTTCCCTTATTTTGGGGCAAAAAGCAGAAATACCCCTAATTTTGGGGCCAAAAACAGAAATTCCCCTTATTTTGGGGTAAAATTGGAGAAATTTCAAATATTTCAGTGCAAAAAGGCAGAAATTCCACTTAATTTTAGGCAATAAGTCAGAAATTTTCCGTATTTTGGAGCAAAATTTCAGAAATTCCCCTTATAATGGTGCAAAAATGCAGAAATTCCCTTTATATTTGTGTAATAAGGCAGAAATTCCCCGTGTTTTGAAGCAAAATTGCACAAATTCATCTAATTTGGAGGGAAAATGCAGAAAATCAAATTATTCTGGGGCAAAAAGGCAGAAATTCTCCTTATTTCAGGGAATAACGTCAGAAATTCCCCTTATTTTGGAACAAAATTGCAGAAATTTCCCTTATTTTGTGGCAAAATTGCAGAAATTTTTCTTATTTTTGGCAAAATTGCAGAAATTTCACGTATTTCAGGGAGAGAAGGCAGGAATTTCTCTTATTTTAGAGCAAAAGTGCAGAAATTTCTTTTTTTTGGTACAAAATTGCAGAAATTTTCTTTATTTTGGGGCAAAAATGCAGAAATTCTTCTTATTTTGTGGCAAAAAGGCAGAAATTTCCCTTATTTTGGGGAAAAATTGCATAAATTTCAATTATTTCAAGGAAAAATTCTAAAATTTTTTTATTTTGAGGCAAAAAGAAAGAAATTTCGTTTATTTTTGGGTAAAAAGGCAGAAATTTCACTTATTTTGAGGTAAAAAAGGCAGAAATTTCACTTATTTTGGGGCTAAAATGAAGAAATTTCCCTTTTTTGTGGCAAAATTGCAGAAATTTTCCTTATTTTGGGCAAAATTGCAGAAATTATACTTATTTCAGGGAAAGAAGGCAGGAATTTCTCTTACTTTGGGGCAAAAAGGCAGAAATTTCTTTTATTTTGGTACAAAATTGAAGAAATTTTCTTTATTTTGGGGCAAAAATGAAAAAATTCCTCTTATTTTGTGGGAAAAAGGCAGAAATTTCCCTTATTTTGGGGCAAAATTGCAGAAATTTCCTTTATTTTGGTGCAATAAGGCAGAAATTCCCCATATTTTGAAGCAAAATTGCACAAATTCCCCTAATTTTGAGGGAAAATGCAGAAATTCACATTATTTTGGGGCAAAAAGACAGAAATTCTCCTTATTTCACGGCAAAAAGTCAGAACTTCCGCTTATTTTGGGGCAAAATTGCAGAAATTTCCCTTATTTTGTGGCAAAATTGCAGAATTTTTTTTTATTTTGGGCAAAATTGCAGAAATTTCACTTATTTCAGGGAAAGAAGGCAGGAATTTCTCTTATTTTGGGGCAAAAAGGCAGAAATTTCTTTTATTTTGGTACAAAATTTCAGAAATTTTCTTTATTTTGAGGCAAAAATGCAAAAATTCCCCATATTTTGGGGCAAAAAGGCAGAGATTCCCCTTATTATGAGGTAAAAATGTTGAAATTCTTTTTATTTTGGGGCAAAAAGACAGAAATTCCCCTTATTTTGTGGCAAAAAGGCAGAAATTTCCCTTATTTTGGTACAGAATTGCAGAAATTTTTCTTATTTTGTGGCAAGAAGGCAGAAATTCTCCATATTTTGGTGCAAAAAGTCTGAAATTCCTCTTAATTTGAGTTAAAATGCTGAAATTCCCCATATTTTGGGGCAAAAAGGCAGAAACTCCCTACATTTTAAGGCAAAAAGGCACAAATTTCCCTTATTTTCAGGCAAAATTGCAGAAATTTCATTTATTTCAGGGCAAAAAGTCAGAAATTACTTTTATTTTGGGGCAAAAAGCAGAAATTTCTTTTATTTTGGTACAAAGTTGAAGAAATTTTTCTTATTTTGGAACAAAAAGGCAGAAATTCCCCATATTTTGGGGCAAAAGGCAGAAATTCCCCTTATTTTGAGGTAAAAAGGCTGAAATGCCCCTTGTTTTGGGGCAAAAAGGCAGAAATTCCCTTTATTTTCTGGCAATAAAGGCAGAAATTCCCATTTATTGGTGCAGAAAAGCAGAAACTTTCCTTATTTGGGGGCAATAATGCAGAGATTCCCCATATTTTGAGGCAAAAAGTCAGAAATTCCCGTTATTTGAAGGTAAAATGCTGAAATTCCCCTTATTTTGGGCAAAAGGCAGAAATTCCCATTATTTTGGGGCAAAATTTCAGAAATTTCACTTATTTTAGGGCAAAAAGTCAGAAATTTGCCTTATTTTGGGGCAAAAAGCAGAAATTCCCCTAATTTTGGGGCCAAAAACAGAAATTCCGCTTATTTTGGGGTAAAATTGCAGAAATTTCAAATATTTCAGTGAAAAAAGGCAGAATTTCCGCTTAATTTTAGACAATAAGGCACAAATTTTCCGTATTTTGGAGCAAAATCTCAGAAATTCCCCTTATAATGGTGCAAAAATGCAGAAATTCCTTTTATTTTGGTGTAATAAGGCAGAAATTCCCCGTGTTTTGAAGCAAAATTGCACAAATTCATCTAATTTTGAGGGAAAATGCAGAAATTCAAATTATTTTGGGGCAAAAAGACAGAAATTCTCCTTATTTCAGGGCATAACGTCAGAAATTCCCCTTATTTTGGGGCAAAATTGCAGAAATTTTTCTTATTTTGGGCAAAATTGCAGAAATTTCACTTATTTCAGGGAAAGAAGGCAGGAATTTCTCTTATTTTGAGGCAAAAAGGCAGAAATTTCTTTTATTTTGGTACAAAATTGCAGAAATTTTCTTTATTTTTAGGCAAAAATGCAGAAATTCCCCATATTTTGGGTCAAAAAGGCAGAGATTCCCCTTATTATGAGGTAAAAAGGCTGAAATTCCTTTTATTTTGGGGCAAAAAGACAGAAATTCCCCTTATTTTGTGGCAAAAAGGCAGAAATTTTTCTTATTTTGGGGCAAAATTGCAGAAATTCTCTTTATTTTGTGGCAAAATTGCAGAAAATTTTCTTATTTTGGGCAAAATTGCAGAAATTTCACTTATTTCAGGGAAAGAAGGCAGGAATTTCTCTTATTTTGGGGCAAAAAGGCAGAAATTTCTTATATTTTGGTACAAAATTGCAGAAATTTTCTATATTTTGGGACAAAAATGCAGAAATTCCCCTTATTTTGTGGCAAAATGGCAGAAATTTCCCTTATTTTGGGGCAAAATTGCAGAAATTTTCCTTATTTTGTGGCAAAATTGCAGAAATTTTTCTTATTTTGGGCAAAATTGCAGAAATTTCACTTATTTCAGAAAAAGAAGGCAGGAATTTCTCTTATTTTGGGGCAAAAAGGCAGAAATTTCTTATATTTTGGTACAAAATTGCAGAAATTTTCTATATTTTGGGACAAAAATGCAGAAATTCCCCTTATTTTGTGGCAAAAAGGCAGAAATTTCCTTTATTTTGGGGCATAATTGCAGAAATTTCACTTATTTCAAGGCAAAATTCCAAAAGTCCTTTTGTTTTGGGGCAAAAAGACAGAAATTCAGTTTAGTTTTGGGTTAAAAAGCAGAAATTTCACTTAATTTGAGGTAAAAAGGCAGAAATTACTCTTATTTTGGGGCTAAAATGAAGAAATTTCCCTTTTTTGTGGCAAAAGGTATACATTCCCCTTATTTTCAGGCAAAAAAGCAGAAATTCCCAGTATTTTGAAGCAAAATTGCAGAAATTCCCCTAATTGTGAGGCAAAACGGCAGAAATTCCCTATATGTTGGGGCAAAAAGACAGAAATTCTCCTTATTTTGTGGCAAAACTCAGAAATTCCACTTATTTTGGGGCAAAATTCCAGAAATTTCTATTATTTTAGGGCAAAAAAGCAGAAATTCCTAATATACTGTGGCAAATATGCAGAAATTCCCCTTATTTTGAGGTAAAAAGTCGAAATTCCTCTTATTTGGGGGCAAAAACGAAAAATTTTTCTTTATTTTGGGGCAAAGTTGCAGAAATTTCACTTATTTCAGGGTAATAAGTCAGAAATTTTCCTTATTTTGTGGCAAAAAAAAAACAGAAATTTCTTTTGTTTTGGGGTAAAAAAGACAGAAATTCCACTTGTTTAGAGGCAAAAGGCAGAAGTTCCTCTTAATTTTGTGCAAAAATGAAGAAATTTTCCTTTTTTATGGCAAAAAAATATGCATTCCCCTTATTTTTGGGCAAAAAGGCAGAAATTCCCCTTATTTTGAAGCAAAATTGCAGAAATTCCCCTAATTTTGGGGTAAAAGTCAGACATTCCCTTTATTTTGGGGCAAAAATCAGAAATTCCCATTATTTTGGGGAAAAATTCCAGAAATTTCCTTTAATTTGGGGCAAAATTGCAGAAATTTACCTTATTTTGGTGCAAAATTGCAGAAATTTCTGATATTTGGGGCAAAATTGCAGAAATTTCACTTATTTTCAGGTAAAAAGGCTGAAATTTCCTTTATTTTTGGGCAAAAAGTGAGAAATTCCCCTTATTTTGGGGCAAAATTGCAGAAATATTTCTTATTTTGGGGCAAAAAGGCAGAAACTCCTTATATTTTGGGGCAAAAAGGAAGAAATTCCCCTTATTTTGGGATAAATTTGCAGAAATTTCCCTTAATTGGAAGCAAAAAGGCAGAAAATCCTTTTAATTTCTGGCAAAAAGGCAGAAATTCCCCGTATTTTGGAGCAAAATTGCAGAATTTCCCCTAATATCGGGGCAAAAATGCAGAAATTCCCTTTATTTGGGGCAAAAGCAGAAGTTCCCCTTATTTTCGGGAAAAAAGGCAGAAATTTCTTGTATTTTGAAGCAAAATTGCAGAAACTCCCCTAATTTTGGGGCAAAAAGGCAGAATTTCCCTTTATTTTGGGGCGAAAATACAGAAATTCTCCTTATTTCGCGGCAAAAAGTCAGAAATTCCCCTTATTTTGGGGCAAAATTGAAGAACTTTCCCTTATTTTGGAGCAAAATTGCAGAAATTTCCCTTATTTTGGGGCAAAATTTTAGAAATTTCGTTTATTTTGGTACATAATTGCAGAAATTTTTCTTATATTGTGGCAAAAAGGCTAAAATTTCCCATATTTTGGTGCAAAAATGCTGAAATTCCCCTTATTTTGAGGTAAAATGCTGAAATTCCCCTTATTTTGGGGCAAAAAGGCCGAAATTTCCCTCATTTTGGGGCAAAAAGACACAAATTTTCCTTATATTCGGGCAAAATTGCAGAAATTTCATTTATTACAGGGCAAAAAGTCAGAAATTCCATTTATTTTGGGACAAAAAACAGAAATTTCTTTTATTTTGGTACAAAGTTGAAGAAATTTTTCTTATTTTGGAACAAAAAGGCAGAAATTCATCATATTTTGGGGTAAAAGGCAGAAATTCCCCTTATTTTGAGGTAAAAAGGATTAAATTCCTCTTATTTTAGGGCAAAAAGCCAAAAATTTCCTTTACTTTGTGGCAAAAAGGCAGAAATTCTTGTTAATTGGGGCAGAAAAGCAGAAATTTTCCTTATTTGAAGGCAATAAGGCAGTAATTCCCCATATTTTGTGGCAAAAAGGCAGAAATTCCCCTCATTTGGAGGTAAAATGCTGAAATTCCCCTTATTTTGGGCAAAAAGGCAGAAATTCCCCTTATTTTTGGACAAAATTGCAGAAATTTCACTTATTTCAGGGCAAAAAGTCAGAAATTTGCCTTATTTTGGGGCAAAAAGCAGAAATTCCCTTAATTTTGGGGCCAAAAATAGAAATTCCCCTTATTTTTGGGTAAAATTGCAGAAATTTATATTTCAGGGCAAAAAGGCAGAAATTCCACTTAATTTCAGGCAATAAGGCAGAAATTTTCTGTATTTTGGAGCAAAATCTCAGAAATTCCCCTTATATTGGTGCAAAAATGCAGAAATTCCCTTTATTTTGGTGCAATAAGGCAGAAATTCCCCGTATTTTGAAGCAAAATTGCACTAATTCCCCTAATTTTGAGGGAAAATGCAGAAATTCACATTATTTTCGGGCAAAAAGACAGAAATTCTCCATATTTCACGTCAAAAAGTCAGAAATTCCCCTTACTTTGGGGCACAATTGCATAAATTTCCCTTATTTTGTGGCAAAATTGCAGAAATTTTTCTTATTTTGGGCAAAATTGCAGAAATTTCACTTATTTTAGGGAAAGAAGGCAGGAATTTCTCTTATTTGGGGCAAAAAGGCAGAAATTTCTTTTATTTTGGTACAAAATTGCAAAAATTTTCTTTATTTTGAGGCAAAAATGCAGAAATTCCCCATATTTTGGGGCAAAAAGGCAGATATTCCCTTTATTATGAGGTAAAAAGGTTGAAATTCCTTTTATTTTGGGGCAAAAAGACAGAAATTCCCCTTATTTTGTGGCAAAAAGGCAGAAATTTCCCTTATTTTGGAGCAAAATTGCAGAAATTTCCCTTATTTTGTGGCAAAATTGCAGAAATTTTTTTATTTTGGGCAAAATTGCAGAAATTTCACTTATTTCAGGAAAAGAAGGCAGGAATTTCTCTTATTTTGGGGCAAAAAGGCAGAAATTTCTTATATTTTGGTACAAAATTGCAGAAATTTTCTATATTTTGGGACAAAAATGCAGAAATTCCCCTTATTTTGTGGCAAAAAGGCAGAAATTTCCCTTATTTTGGGGCAAAATTGCAGAAATTTCCCTTATTTTGTGGCAAAATTGCAGAAATTTTTCTTATTTTGGGCAAAATTGCAGAAATTTCACTCATTTCAGGGAAAGAAGGCAGGAATTTCTCTTATTTTGGGGCAAAAAGGCAGAAATTTCTTATATTTTGGTACAAAATTGCAGAAATTTTCTATATTTTGGGACAAAAATGCAGAAATTCCCCTTATTTTGTGGCAAAAAGGCAGAAATTTCCCTTATTTTGGGGCAAAATTGCAGAAATTTTCCTTATTTTGTGGCAAAATTGCAGAAATTTTTCTTATTTTGGGCAAAATTGCCGAAATTTCACTTCTTTCAGAAAAAGAAGGCAGGAATTTCTCTTACTTTGGGGCAAAAAGGAAGAAATTTCTTATATTTTGGTACAAAATTGCAGAAATTTTCTATATTTTGGGACAAAAATGCAGAAATTCCCCTTATTTTGTGGCAAAAAGGCAGAAATTTCCCTTATTTTGGGGCAAAATTGCAGAAATTTCACTTATTTCAAGGCAAAATTCCAAAAGTCCTTTTGTTTTGGGGCAAAAAGACAGAAATTCAGTTTATTTTTGGGTTAAAAAGCAGAAATTTCACTTAATTTGAGGTAAAAAGGCAGAAATTACTTATTTTGGGGCTAAAATGAAGAAATTTCCCTTTTTTGTGGCAAAAGGTATACATTCCCCTTATTTTCAGGCAAAAAAGCAGAAATTCTTCGTATTTTGAAGCAAAATTGCAGAAATTCCCCTAATTGTGAGGCAAAACGGCAGAAATTCTCTATATGTTGGGGCAAAAAGACAGAAATTCTCCTTATTTTGTGGCAAAACTCAGAAATTCCACTTATTTTGGGGCAAAATTCCAGAAATTTCCCTTATTTTAGGGCAAAAAAGCAGAAATTCCTAATATATTGTGGCAAAAATGCAGAAATTCCCCTTATTTTGAGGTAAAAAGTCTGAAATTCCTCTTATTTGGGGGCAAAAAGGAAGAATTTTTCTTTATTTTGGGGCAAAGTTGCAGAAATTTCACTTATTTCAGGGTAATAAGTCAGAAATTTTCCTTATTTTGGGGCAAAAAAAACAGAAATTTCTTTTGTTTTGGGGTGAAAAAGACAGAAATTCCACTTATTTAGAGGCAAAAGGCAGAAGTTCCTCTTAATTTTGCGCAAAAATGAAGAAATTTTCCTTTTTTATGGCAAAAAAATATGCATTCCCCTTATTTTCGGGCAAAAAGGCAGAAATTCTCCTTATTTTGAAGCAAAATTGCAGAAATTCCCCTAATTTTGGGGTAAAAGTCAGACATTCCCTTTATTTTGGGGCAAAAATCAGAAATTCCCCTTATTTTGGGGAAAAATTCCAGAAATTTCTTTTAATTTGGGGCAAAATTTCAGAAATTTACCTTATTTTGGTGCAAAATTGCAGAAATTTCTGATATTTGGGGCAAAATTGCAGAAATTTCACTTATTTTCAGGTAAAAAGGCTGAAATTTCCTTTATTTTTGGGCAAAAAGTGAGAAATTCCCCTTATTTTGGGGCAAAATTGCAGAAATATTTCTTATTTTGGGGCAAAAAGGCAGAAACTCCTTATATTTTGGGGCAAAAAGGAAGAAATTCCCCTTATTTTGGGATAAATTTGCAGAAATTTCCCTTATTTGGAATCAAAAAGGCAGAAAATCCTTTTAATTTCGGGCAAAAAGGCAGGAATACCCGTATTTTGGAGCAAAATTGCAGAATTTCCCCTAATATCGGGGCAAAAATGCAGAAATTCCCTTTATTTGGGGCAAAAGCAGAAGTTCCCCTTATTTTCGGGAAAAAAGGCAGAAATTCCTTGTATTTTGAAGCAAAATTGCAGAAACTCCCCTAATTTTGGGGCAAAAAGGCAGAAATTTCCTTTATTTTGGGGCAAAAATACAGAAATTCTCCTTATTTCGCGGCAAAAAGTCAGAAATTCCCCTTATTTTGGGGCAAAATTGAAGAACTTTCTCTTATTTTGGGGCAAAATTGCAGAAATTTCCCTTATTTTGGGGCAAAATTTTAGAAATTTCTTTTATTTTGGTACATAATTGCAGAAATTTTTCTTATATTGTGGCAAAAAGGCTAAAATTCCCCATATTTTGGTGCAAAAATGCTGAAATTCCCCTTATTTTGAGGTAAAATGCTGAAATTCCCCTTATTTTGGGGCAAAAAGGCCGAAATTTCCCTCATTTTGGGGCAAAAAGGCACAAATTTTCCTTATATTCGGGCAAAATTGCAGAAATTTCATTTATTTCAGGGCAAAAAGTCAGAAATTCCATTTATTTTGGGACAAAAAACAGAAATTTCTTTTATTTTGGTACAAAGTTGAAGAAATTTTTCTAATTTTGGAACAAAAAGGCAGAAATTCATCATATTTTGTGGTAAAAGGCAGAAATTCCCCTTATTTTGAGGTAAAAAGGATTAAATTCCTCTTATTTTAGGGCAAAAAGGCAAAATTTTTTTTTACTTTGTTGCAAAAAGGCAGAAATTCTTGTTAATTGGGGCAGAAAAGCAGAAATTTTCCTTATTTGAAGGCAATAAGGCAGTAATTCCCCATATTTTGTGGCAAAAAGGCAGAAATTCCCCTCATTTGGAGGTAAAATGCTGAAATTCCCCTTATTTTGGGCAAAAAGGCAGAAATTCCCCTTATTTTTGGACAAAATTGCAGAAATTTCACTCATTTCAGGGCAAAAAGTAAGAAATTTGCCTTATTTGGGGGCAAAAAGAAAAAATTCCCCTAATTTTGGGGCCAAAAATTGAAATTCCCTTTATTTTGGGGTAAAATTGCAGAAATTTCAAATATTTCAGGGCAAAAAGGCAGAAATTCCACTTAATTTCGGGCAATAAGGCAGAAATTTTCTGTATTTTGGAGCAAAATCTCAGAAATTCCCCTTATATTGGTGCAAAAATTCAGAAATTCCCTTTATTTTGGTGCAATAAGGCAGAAATTCCCCATATTTTGAAGCAAAATTGCACTAATTCCCCTAATTTTGAGGGAAAATGCAGAAATTCACATTATTTTGGGGCAAAAAGACAGAAATTCTCCTTATTACACAGCAAAAAGTCAGAAATTCCCCTTATTTTGGGGCAAAATTGCATAAATTTCCCTTATTTTGTGGCAAAATTGCAGAAATTTTTCTTATTTTGGGCAAAATTGCAGAAATTTCACTTATTTCAGGTAAAGAAGGCAGGAATTTCGCTTATTTGGGGCAAAAAGGCAGAAATTTCTTTTATTTTGGTACAAAATTGCAAAAATTTTCTTTATTTTGAGGCAAAAATGCAGAAATTCCCCATATTTTGGGGCAAAAAGGCAGATATTCCCTTTATTATGAGGTAAAAAGGGTGAAATTCCTTTTATTTTGGGGCAAAAATACAGAAATCCCCTTATTTTGTGGCAAAAAAGCAGAAATTTCCCTTATTTTCGGCAAAATAGCAGAAATTTCCCTTATTTTGGGGCAAAATTTTAGAAATTTCTTTTATTTTGGTACAGAATTGCAGAAATTTTTCTTCGTTTGTGGCAAAAAGGCAGAAATTCCCCATATTTTGGTGCAAAAAGTCTGAAATTCCCCTTATTTTGAGGTAAAATGCTGAAATTCCCCATATTTTGGGGCAAAAAGGCAGAAATTCCCTACATTTTGGGGCAAAATGCACAAATTTCCCTTATTTTCGGGCAAAATTGCAGAAATTTCATTTATTTCAGGGCAAAGAGTCAGAAATTCCTTTTATTTTGGGTCAAAAAGCAGAAATTTCTTTTATTTTGGTACAAAGTTGAAGAAATTTTTCTTATTTTGGAACAAAAAGGCAGAAATTCCCCATATTTTGGGGCAAAAGGCAGAAATTCCCCTTATTTTGAGGTAAAAAGGCTGAAATTCCCCTTGTTTTGGGGCAAAAAGGCAGAAATTCCCTTTATTTTCTGGCAAAAAGGCAGAAATTCCCATTAGTTGGGGCAGAAAAGCAGAAACTTTTCTTATTTGGGGCAATAATGCAGAGATTCCCCATATTTTGTGGCAAAAAGGCAGAAATTCCCCTTATTTGGAGGTAAAATGCTGAAATTCCCCTTATTTGGGGCAATAGGCAGAAATTCCCCTTATTTTGGGGCAAAATTGCAGAAATTTCACTTATTTTAGGGCAAAAAGTCAGAAATTTCCCTTATTTTGGGGCAAAAAGAAGAAATTCCACCAATTTTGGGGCCAAAAACAGAAATTCCCCTTATTTTGTGTAAAATTGCAGAAATTTCAAATATTTCAGTGCAAAAAGGCAGAAATTCCACTTAATTTTAGACAATAAGGCACAAATTTTCCGTATTTTGGAGCAAAATCTCAGAAATTCCTCTTATAATGATGCAAAAATGCAGAAATTCCCTTTATTTTGGTGTAAAAAGGCAGAAATTCCCCGTGTTTTGAAGCAAAATTGCAAATTCATCTAATTTTGAGTGAAAATACAGAAATTCAAATTATTTTGGGGCAAAAATACAGAAATTCTCCTTATTTCAGGGCATAACTTCAGAAATTACCCTTATTTTGGGGAAAAATTGCAGAAATTTTCCTTATTTTGTGGCAAAATTGCAGAAATTTTTCTTATTTTGGGCAAAATTGCAGAAATTTCACTTATTTCAGGGAAAGAAGTCAGGAATTTCTCTTATTTTGTGGCAAAAGGGCAGAAATTTCTTTTATTTTGGTACACAATTGCAGAAATTTTCTTTATTTTGGGGCAAAAATGAAGAAATTCCTCTTATTTTGTGGCAAAAAAACAGAAATTTCCCTTATTTTGGGGCAAAATTGCAGAAATTTCACTTATTTCAAGGCAAAATTCAGAAATTCCTTTTATTTTGGGGCAAAAAGGCAGAAATTTCTTTTATTTTGGTACAAAATTGCAGAAATTTTCTTTATTTTGGGGCAAAAATGCAGAAATTCCCCTTATTTTGTGGCAAAAAGGCAGAAATTTCCCTTATTTTGGGGCAAAATTGCAGAAATTTCCTTTATTTTGGTGCAATAAGGCAGAAATTCCTCATATTTTGAAGGAAAATTGCACAAATTCCCCTAATTTTGAGGGAAAATGAAGAAATTCACATTATTTTGGGGCAAAAAGACAGAAATTCTCCTTATTTCACGGCAAAAAGTCAGAAATTCCCCTTATTTTGGGGAAAAATTGCAGAAATTTCCCTTATTTTGTGGCAAAATTGCAGAAATTTTTCTTATTTTGGGCAAAATTGCAGAAATTTCACTTATTTCAGGCAAAGAAGGCAGGAATTTCTCTTATTTTGGGACAAAAAGGCAGAAATTTCTTATATTTTGGTACAAAATTGCAGAAATTTTCTATATTTTGGGACAAAAATGCAGAAATTCCCCTTATTTTGTGGCAAAAAGGCAGAAATTTCCCTTATTTTGGGGAAAAACTGCAGAAATTTCACTTATTTCAAGGAAAAATTCAAAAAGTCCTCTTATTTTGAGGCAAAAAGACAGAAATTCAGTTCATTTTTGGGTTAAAAGGCAGAAATTTCACTTAATTTGAGGTAAAAAGGCAGAAATTACTCTTATTTTGGGGCTAAAATGAAGAAATTTCTTTTTTTTGTGGCAAAAGGTATACATTCCCCTTATTTTCAGGCAAAAAAGCAGAAATTCCCCGTATTTTGAAGCAAAATTGCAGAAATTCCCCTAATTGTGAGGCAAAACGGCAGAAATTCCCTATATGTTGGGGCAAAAAGACAGAAATTCTCCTTATTTTGTGGCATAACTCAGAAATTCCACTTATTTTGGGGCAAAATTCCAGAAATTTCTTTTATTTTAGGGCAAGAAAGTAGAAATTCCTAATATACTGTGGCAACAATGCAGAAATTCCCCTTATTTTGAGGTAAAAAGGCTGAAATTCCTCTTATTTGGGGGCAAAAAGGAAGAATTTTTCCTTATTTTGGGGCAAAGTTGCAGAAATTTCACTTATGTCAGGGTAATAAGTCAGAAATTTTCTTTATTTTGAGGCAAAAAAGACAGAAATTTTTTTTTGTTTTGGGGTAAAAAAGACAGAAATTCCACTTATTTAGAGGCAAAAGGCAGAAGTTCCTCTTAATTTTGCGCAAAAATGAAGAAATTTTCCTTTTTTATGGCAAAAAAATATGCATTCCCCTTATTTTCGGGCAAAAAGGCAGAAATTCTCCTTATTTTGAAGCAAAATTGCAGAAATTCCCCTAATTTTGGGGTAAAAGTCAGACATTCCCTTTATTTTGGGGCAAAAATCAGAAATTCCCCTTATTTTGGGGAAAAATTCCAGAAATTTCCTTTAATTTGGGGCAAAATTTCAGAAATTTACCTTATTTTGGTGCAAAATTGCAGAAATTTCTGATATTTGGGGCAAAATTGCAGAAATTTCACTTATTTTCAGGTAAAAAGGCTGAAATTTCCTTTATTTTTGGGCAAAAAGTGAGAAATTCCCCTTATTTTGGGGCAAAATTGCAGAAATATTTCTTATTTTGGGGCAAAAAGGCAGAAACTCCTTATATTTTGGGGCAAAAAGAAAGAAATTCCCCTTATTTTGGGATAAATTTGCAGAAATTTCCCTTATTTGGAATCAAAAAGGCAGAAAATCCTTTTAATTTCGGGCAAAAAGGCAGGAATACCCGTATTTTGGAGCAAAATTGCAGAATTTCCCCTAATATCGGGGCAAAAATGCAGAAATTCCCTTTATTTGGGGCAAAAGCAGAAGTTCCCCTTATTTTCGGGAAAAAAGGCAGAAATTCCTTGTATTTTGAAGCAAAATTGCAGAAACTCCCCTAATTTTGGGGCAAAAAGGCAGAAATTTCCTTTATTTTGGGGCAAAAATACAGAAATTCTCCTTATTTCGCGGCAAAAAGTCAGAAATTCCCCTTATTTTGGGGCAAAATTGAAGAACTTTCTCTTATTTTGGGGCAAAATTGCAGAAATTTCCCTTATTTTGGGGCAAAATTTTAGAAATTTCTTTTATTTTGGTACATAATTGCAGAAATTTTTCTTATATTGTGGCAAAAAGGCTAAAATTCCCCATATTTTGGTGCAAAAATGCTGAAATTCCCCTTATTTTGAGGTAAAATGCTGAAATTCCCCTTATTTTGGGGCAAAAAGGCCGAAATTTCCCTCATTTTGGGGCAAAAAGGCACAAATTTTCCTTATATTCGGGCAAAATTGCAGAAATTTCATTTATTTCAGGGCAAAAAGTCAGAAATTCCATTTATTTTGGGACAAAAAACAGAAATTTCTTTTATTTTGGTACAAAGTTGAAGAAATTTTTCTAATTTTGGAACAAAAAGGCAGAAATTCATCATATTTTGTGGTAAAAGGCAGAAATTCCCCTTATTTTGAGGTAAAAAGGATTAAATTCCTCTTATTTTAGGGCAAAAAGGCAAAAATTTTTTTTACTTTGTGGCAAAAAGGCAGAAATTCTTGTTAATTGGGGCAGAAAAGCAGAAATTTTCCTTATTTGAAGGCAATAAGGCAGTAATTCCCCATATTTTGTGGCAAAAAGGCAGAAATTCCCCTCATTTGGAGGTAAAATGCTGAAATTCCCCTTATTTTGGGCAAAAAGGCAGAAATTCCCCTTATTTTTGGACAAAATTGCAGAAATTTCACTCATTTCAGGGCAAAAAGTAAGAAATTTGTCTTATTTGGGGGCAAAAAGAAAAAATTCCCCTAATTTTGGGGCCAAAAATTGAAATTCCCTTTATTTTGGGGTAAAATTGCAGAAATTTCAAATATTTCAGGGCAAAAAGGCAGAAATTCCACTTAATTTCGGGCAATAAGGCAGAAATTTTCTGTATTTTGGAGCAAAATCTCAGAAATTCCCCTTATATTGGTGCAAAAATTCAGAAATTCCCTTTATTTTGGTGCAATAAGGCAGAAATTCCCCATATTTTGAAGCAAAATTGCACTAATTCCCCTAATTTTGAGGGAAAATGCAGAAATTCACATTATTTTGGGGCAAAAAGACAGAAATTCTCCTTATTACACAGCAAAAAGTCAGAAATTCCCCTTATTTTGGGGCAAAATTGCATAAATTTCCCTTATTTTGTGGCAAAATTGCAGAAATTTTTCTTATTTTGGGCAAAATTGCAGAAATTTCACTTATTTCAGGTAAAGAAGGCAGGAATTTCGCTTATTTGGGGCAAAAAGGCAGAAATTTCTTTTATTTTGGTACAAAATTGCAAAAATTTTCTTTATTTTGAGGCAAAAATGCAGAAATTCCCTATATTTTGGGGCAAAAAGGCAGATATTCCCTTTATTATGAGGTAAAAAGGGTGAAATTCCTTTTATTTTGGGGCAAAAATACAGAAATCCCCTTATTTTGTGGCAAAAAAGCAGAAATTTCCCTTATTTTCGGCAAAATAGCAGAAATTTCCCTTATTTTGGGGCAAAATTTTAGAAATTTCTTTTATTTTGGTACAGAATTGCAGAAATTTTTCTTCGTTTGTGGCAAAAAGGCAGAAATTCCCCATATTTTGGTGCAAAAAGTCTGAAATTCCCCTTATTTTGAGGTAAAATGCTGAAATTCCCCATATTTTGGGGCAAAAAGGCAGAAATTCCCTACATTTTGGGGCAAAAAGGCACAAATTTCCCTTATTTTCGGGCAAAATTGCAGAAATTTCATTTATTTCAGGGCAAAGAGTCAGAAATTCCTTTTATTTTGGGTCAAAAAGCAGAAATTTCTTTTATTTTGGTACAAAGTTGAAGAAATTTTTCTTATTTTGGAACAAAAAGGCAGAAATTCCCCATATTTTGGGGCAAAAGGCAGAAATTCCCCTTATTTTGAGGAAAAAAGGCTGAAATTCCCCTTGTTTTGGGGCAAAAAGGCAGAAATTCCCTTTATTTTCTGGCAAAAAGGCAGAAATTCCCATTAGTTGGGGCAGAAAAGCAGAAACTTTTCTTATTTGGGGCAATAATGCAGAGATTCCCCATATTTTGTGGCAAAAAGGCAGAAATTCCCCTTATTTGGAGGTAAAATGCTGAAATTCCCCTTATTTGGGGCAATAGGCAGAAATTCCCCTTATTTTGGGGCAAAATTGCAGAAATTTCACTTATTTTAGGGCAAAAAGTCAGAAATTTCCCTTATTTTGGGGCAAAAAGAAGAAATTCCACCAATTTTGGGGCCAAAAACAGAAATTCCCCTTATTTTGTGTAAAATTGCAGAAATTTCAAATATTTCAGTGCAAAAAGGCAGAAATTCCACTTAATTTTAGACAATAAGGCACAAATTTTCCGTATTTTGGAGCAAAATCTCAGAAATTCCTCTAATAATGATGCAAAAATGCAGAAATTCCCTTTATTTTGATGTAAAAAGGCAGAAATTCCCCGTGTTTTGCAGCAAAATTGCAAATTCATCTAATTTTGAGTGAAAATACAGAAATTCAAATTATTTTGGGGCAAAAATACAGAAATTCTCCTTATTTCAGGGCATAACTTCAGAAATTCCCCTTATTTTGGGGAAAAATTGCAGAAATTTTCCTTATTTTGTGGCAAAATTGCAGAAATTTTTCTTATTTTGGGCAAAATTGCAGAAATTTCACTTATTTCAGGGAAAGAAGTCAGGAATTTCTCTTATTTTGGGGCAAAAGGGCAGAAATTTCTTTTATTTTGGTACACAATTGCAGAAATTTTCTTTATTTTGGGGCAAAAATGAAGAAATTCCTCTTATTTTGTGGCAAAAA
This sequence comes from Micromys minutus, assembly GCF_963924665.1. Taxonomy (NCBI): domain Eukaryota; kingdom Metazoa; phylum Chordata; class Mammalia; order Rodentia; family Muridae; genus Micromys; species Micromys minutus. The sequence goes on along the minus strand of NW_027667806.1, from coordinate 123,779 downwards.
AACAGAAATTTCCCTTATTTTGGGGCAAAATTGCAGAAATTTCACTTATTTCAAGGCAAAATTCAGAAATTCCTTTTATTTTGGGGCAAAAAGGCAGAAATTTCTTTTATTTTGGTACAAAATTGCAGAAATTTTCTTTATTTTGGGGCAAAAATGCAGAAATTCCCCTTATTTTGTGGCAAAAAGGCAGAAATTTCCCTTATTTTGGGGCAAAATTGCAGAAATTTCCTTTATTTTGGTGCAATAAGGCAGAAATTCCTCATATTTTGAAGGAAAATTGCACAAATTCCCCTAATTTTGAGGGAAAATACAGAAATTCACATTATTTTGGGGCAAAAAGACAGAAATTCTCCTTATTTCACGGCAAAAAGTCAGAAATTCCCCTTATTTTGGGGAAAAATTGCAGAAATTTCCCTTATTTTGTGGCAAAATTGCAGAAATTTTTCTTATTTTGGGCAAAATTGCAGAAATTTCACTTATTTCAGGAAAAGAAGGCAGGAATTTCTCTTATTTTGGGACAAAAAGGCAGAAATTTCTTATATTTTGGTACAAAATTGCAGAAATTTTCTATATTTTGGGACAAAAATGCAGAAATTCCCCTTATTTTGTGGCAAAAAGGCAGAAATTTCCCTTATTTTGGGGAAAAACTGCAGAAATTTCACTTATTTCAAGGAAAAATTCAAAAAGTCCTCTTATTTTGGGGCAAAAAGACAGAAATTCAGTTCATTTTTGGGTTAAAAGGCAGAAATTTCACTTAATTTGAGGTAAAAAGGCAGAAATTACTCTTATTTTGGGGCTAAAATGAAGAAATTTCTTTTTTTTGTGGCAAAAGGTATACATTCCCCTTATTTTCAGGCAAAAAAGCAGAAATTCCCCGTATTTTGAAGCAAAATTGCAGAAATTCCCCTAATTGTGAGGCAAAACGGCAGAAATTCCCTATATGTTGGGGCAAAAATACAGAAATTCTCCTTATTTTGTGGCAAAACTCAGAAATTCCACTTATTTTGGGGCAAAATTCCAGAAATTTCTTTTATTTCAGGGCAAAAAAGCAGAAATTCCTAATATATTGTGGCAAAAATGCAGAAATTCCCCTTATTTTGAGGTAAAAAGGCTGAAATTCCTCTTATTTGGGGGCAAAAAGGAAGAATTTTTCCTTATTTTGGGGCAAAGTTGCAGAAATTTCACTTATGTCAGGGTAATAAGTCAGAAATTTTCCTTATTTTGAGGCAAAAAAGACAGAAATTTTTTTTTGTTTTGGGGTAAAAAAGACAGAAATTCCACTTATTTAGAGGCAAAAGGCAGAAGTTCCTCTTAATTTGTGGCAAAAATGAAGAAATTTCCCTTTTTTATGGCAAAAAGGTATGCATTCCCCTTATTTTCAGGCAAAAAGGCAGAAATTCCCCTTATTTTGAAGCAAAATTGCAGAAATTCCCCTAATTTTGGGGTAAAAGGCAGACATTCCCTTTATTTTGGGGCAAAAATCAGCAATTCCCCTTATTTTGGGGAAAAATTCCAGAAATTTCCTTTAATTTGGGGCAAAATTGGAGAAATTTCACTTACTTTCAGGTAAAAAGGCTGATATTTCCTTTATTTTTGGGCAAAACGTGAGAAATTCCCCTTATTTTGCGGCAAAATTGCAGAAATATTTCTTATTTTGGGGCAAAAAGGCAGAAATTCCTTATATTTGGGGCAAAAAGGCAGAAATTCTCCTTATTTTGGGATAAAATTGCAGAAATTTCCCTTATTTGGGGGCAAAAAGGCAGAAAATCCTTTTAATTTCGGGCATAAAGGCAGAAATTCCCCGTATTTTGGAGCAAAATTGCAGAAATTCCCCTAATATCGGGGCAAAAATGCAGAAATTCCCTTTATTTGGGGCAAAAGCAGAAGTTCCCCTTATTTTCGGGAAAAAAGGCAGAAATTCCTTGTATTTTGAAGCAAAATTGCAGAAACTCCCTTAATTTTGGGGCAAAAAGGCAGAAATTTCCTTTATTTTGGGGCAAAAATACAGAAATTCTCCTTATTTCACGGCAAAAATTCAGAAATTCCCCTTATTTTGGGGCAAAATTGAAGAACTTTCCCTTATTTTCGGGAAAAATTGCAGAAATTTCCCTTATTTTGGGGCAAAATTGCAGAAATTTCACTTATTTTAGGGCAAAAAGTCAGAAATTTCCCTTATTTTGGGGCAAAAAGAAGAAATTCCACCAATTTGGGGGCCAAAAACAGAAATTCCCCTTATTTTGTGTAAAATTGCAGAAATTTCAAATATTTCAGTGCAAAAAGGCAGAAATTCCACTTAATTTTAGACAATAAGGCACAAATTTTCTGTATTTTGGAGCAAAATCTCAGAAATTCCTCTTATAATGATGCAAAAATGCAGAAATTCCCTTTATTTTGGTGTAAAAAGGCAGAAATTCCCCGTGTTTTGAAGCAAAATTGCAAATTCATCTAATTTTGAGTGAAAATACAGAAATTCAAATTATTTTGGGGCAAAAATACAGAAATTCTCCTTATTTCAGCGCATAACTTCAGAAATTCCCCTTATTTTGGGGCAAAATTGCAGAAATTTTCCTTATTTTGTGGCAAAATTGCAGAAATTTTTCTTATTTTGGGCAAAATTGCAGAAATTTCACTTATTTCAGGGAAAGAAGTCAGGAATTTCTCTTATTTTGTGGCAAAAGGGCAGAAATTTCTTTTATTTTGGTACACAATTGCAGAAATTTTCTTTATTTTGGGGCAAAAATGAAGAAATTCCTCTTATTTTGTGGCAAAAAAACAGAAATTTCCCTTATTTAGGGGCAAAATTGCAGAAATTTCACTTATTTCAAGGCAAAATTCAGAAATTCCTTTTATTTTGGGGCAAAAAGACAGAAATTCCGTTTATTTTTGGGTAAAAAGGCAGAAATTTCACTTATTTTGAGGTAAAAAGGCAGAAATTACTCTTATTTTTGGGCTAAAATGAAGAAATTTCCCTTATTTTGTGGCAAAAAGGCAGAAATTTCCCTTATTTTGGGGCAAAATTGCAGAAATTTTCTTTATTTTGGTGCAATAAGGCAGAAATTCCTCATATTTTGAAGGAAAATTGCACAAATTCCCCTAATTTTGAGGGAAAATGAAGAAATTCACATTATTCTGGGGCAAAAAGACAGAAATTCTCCTTATTTCACGGCAAAAAGTCAGAAATTCCCCTTATTTTGGGGAAAAATTGCAGAAATTTCCCTTATTTTGTGGCAAAATTGCAGAAATTTTTCTTATTTTGGGCAAAATTGCAGAAATTTCACTTATTTCAGGAAAAGAAGGCAGGAATTTCTCTTATTTTGGGACAAAAAGGCAGAAATTTCTTATATTTTGGTACAAAATTGCAGAAATTTTCTATATTTTGGGACAAAAATGCAGAAATTCCCCTTATTTTGTGGCAAAAAGGCAGAAATTTCCCTTATTTTGGGGAAAAACTGCAGAAATTTCACTTATTTCAAGGAAAAATTCAAAAAGTCCTCTTATTTTGGGGCAAAAAGACAGAAATTCAGTTCATTTTTGGGTTAAAAGGCAGAAATTTCACTTAATTTGAGGTAAAAAGGCAGAAATTACTCTTATTTTGGGGCTAAAATGAAGAAATTTCTTTTTTTGTGGCAAAAGGTATACATTCCCCTTATTTTCAGGCAAAAAAGCAGAAATTCCCCGTATTTTGAAGCAAAATTGCAGAAATTCCCCTAATTGTGAGGCAAAACGGCAGAAATTCCCTATATGTTGGGGCAAAAAGACAGAAATTCTCCTTATTTTGTGGCAAAACTCAGAAATTCCACTTATTTTGGGGCAAAATTCCAGAAATTTCTTTTATTTCAGGGCAAAAAAGCAGAAATTCCTAATATATTGTGGCAAAAATGCAGAAATTCCCCTTATTTTGAGGTAAAAAGGCTGAAATTCCTCTTATTTGGGGGCAAAAAGGAAGAATTTTTCCTTATTTTGGGGCAAAGTTGCAGAAATTTCACTTATGTCAGGGTAATAAGTCAGAAATTTTCCTTATTTTGAGGCAAAAAAGACAGAAATTTTTTTTTGTTTTGGGGTAAAAAAGACAGAAATTCCACTTATTTAGAGGCAAAAGGCAGAAGTTCCTCTTAATTTGTGGCAAAAATGAAGAAATTTCCCTTTTTTATGGCAAAAAGGTATGCATTCCCCTTATTTTCAGGCAAAAAGGCAGAAATTCCCCTTATTTTGAAGCAAAATTGCAGAAATTCCCCTAATTTTGGGGTAAAAGGCAGACATTCCCTTTATTTTGGGGCAAAAATCAGCAATTCCCCTTATTTTGGGGAAAAATTCCAGAAATTTCTTATAATTTGGGGCAAAATTGGAGAAATTTCACTTACTTTCAGGTAAAAAGGCTGATATTTCCTTTATTTTTGGGCAAAACGTGAGAAATTCCCCTTATTTTGCGGCAAAATTGCAGAAATATTTCTTATTTTGGGGCAAAAAGGCAGAAATTCCTTATATTTGGGGCAAAAAGGCAGAAATTCTCCTTATTTTGGGATAAAATTGCAGAAATTTCCCTTATTTGGGGGCAAAAAGGCAGAAAATCCTTTTAATTTCGGGCATAAAGGCAGAAATTCCCCGTATTTTGGAGCAAAATTGCAGAAATTCCCCTAATATCGGGGCAAAAATGCAGAAATTCCCTTTATTTGGGGCAAAAGCAGAAGTTCCCCTTATTTTCGGGAAAAAAGGCAGAAATTCCTTGTATTTTGAAGCAAAATTGCAGAAACTCCCTTAATTTTGGGGCAAAAAGGCAGAAATTTCCTTTATTTTGGGGCAAAAATACAGAAATTCTCCTTATTTCACGGCAAAAATTCAGAAATTCCCCTTATTTTGGGGCAAAATTGAAGAACTTTCCCTTATTTTCGGGAAAAATTGCAGAAATTTCCCTTATTTTGGGGCAAAATTGCAGAAATTTCACTTATTTTAGGGCAAAAAGTCAGAAATTTCCCTTATTTTGGGGCAAAAAGAAGAAATTCCACCAATTTGGGGGCCAAAAACAGAAATTCCCCTTATTTTGTGTAAAATTGCAGAAATTTCAAATATTTCAGTGCAAAAAGGCAGAAATTCCACTTAATTTTAGACAATAAGGCACAAATTTTCTGTATTTTGGAGCAAAATCTCAGAAATTCCTCTTATAATGATGCAAAAATGCAGAAATTCCCTTTATTTTGGTGTAAAAAGGCAGAAATTCCCCGTGTTTTGAAGCAAAATTGCAAATTCATCTAATTTTGAGTGAAAATACAGAAATTCAAATTATTTTGGGGCAAAAATACAGAAATTCTCCTTATTTCAGCGCATAACTTCAGAAATTCCCCTTATTTTGGGGCAAAATTGCAGAAATTTTCCTTATTTTGTGGCAAAATTGCAGAAATTTTTCTTATTTTGGGCAAAATTGCAGAAATTTCACTTATTTCAGGGAAAGAAGTCAGGAATTTCTCTTATTTTGTGGCAAAAGGGCAGAAATTTCTTTTATTTTGGTACACAATTGCAGAAATTTTCTTTATTTTGGGGCAAAAATGAAGAAATTCCTCTTATTTTGTGGCAAAAAAACAGAAATTTCCCTTATTTTGGGGCAAAATTGCAGAAATTTCACTTATTTCAAGGCAAAATTCAGAAATTCCTTTTATTTTGGGGCAAAAAGACAGAAATTCCGTTTATTTTTGGGTAAAAAGGCAGAAATTTCACTTATTTTGAGGTAAAAAGGCAGAAATTACTCTTATTTTTGGGCTAAAATGAAGAAATTTCCCTTTTTTGTGGCAAAATTGCAGAAATTTTTATTATTTTAGGCAAAATTGCAGAAATTTCACTTATTTCAGGGAAAGAAGGCAGGAATTTCTCTTATTTTGGGGCAAAAAGGCAGAAATTTCTTTTATTTTGGTACAAAATTGCAGAAATTTTCTTTATTTTGGGGCAAAAATGCAGAAATTCCCCTTATTTTGTGGCAAAAAGGCAGAAATTTCCCTTATTTTGGGGCAAAATTGCAGAAATTTCCTTTATTTTGGTGCAATAAGGCAGAAATTCCTCATATTTTGAAGGAAAATTGCACAAATTCCCCTAATTTTGAGGGAAAATGAAGAAATTCACATTATTTTGGGGCAAAAAGACAGAAATTCTCCTTATTTCACGGCAAAAAGTCAGAAATTCCCCTTATTTTGGGGAAAAATTGCAGAAATTTCCCTTATTTTGTGGCAAAATTGCAGAAATTTTTCTTATTTTGGGCAAAATTGCAGAAATTTCACTTATTTCAGGCAAAGAAGGCAGGAATTTCTCTTATTTTGGGACAAAAAGGCAGAAATTTCTTATATTTTGGTACAAAATTGCAGAAATTTTCTATATTTTGGGACAAAAATGCAGAAATTCCCCTTATTTTGTGGCAAAAAGGCAGAAATTTCCCTTATTTTGGGAAAAAACTGCAGAAATTTCACTTATTTCAAGGAAAAATTCAAAAAGTCCTCTTATTTTGGGGCAAAAAGACAGAAATTCAGTTCATTTTTGGGTTAAAAGGCAGAAATTTCACTTAATTTGAGGTAAAAAGGCAGAAATTACTCTTATTTTGGGGCTAAAATGAAGAAATTTCTTTTTTTTGTGGCAAAAGGTATACATTCCCCTTATTTTCAGTCAAAAAAGCAGAAATTCCCCGTATTTTGAAGCAAAATTGCAGAAATTCCCCTAATTGTGAGGCAAAACGGCAGAAATTCCCTATATGTTGGGGCAAAAAGACAGAAATTCTCCTTATTTTGTGGCATAACTCAGAAATTCCACTTATTTTGGGGCAAAATTCCAGAAATTTCTTTTATTTTAGGGCAAAAAAGCAGAAATTCCTAATATATTGTGGCAACAATGCAGAAATTCCCCTTATTTTGAGGTAAAAAGGCTGAAATTCCTCTTATTTGGGGGCAAAAAGGAAGAATTTTTCCTTATTTTGGGGCAAAGTTGCAGAAATTTCACTTATGTCAGGGTAATAAGTCAGAAATTTTCTTTATTTTGAGGCAAAAAAGACAGAAATTTTTTTTTGTTTTGGGGTAAAAAAGACAGAAATTCCACTTATTTAGAGGCAAAAGGCAGAAGTTCCTCTTAATTTGTGGCAAAAATGAAGAAATTTCCCTTTTTTATGGCAAAAAGGTATGCATTCCCCTTATTTTCAGGCAAAAAGGCAGAAATTCCCCTTATTTTGAAGCAAAATTGCAGAAATTCCCCTAATTTTGGGGTAAAAGGCAGACATTCCCTTTATTTTGGGGCAAAAATCAGCAATTCCCCTTATTTTGGGGAAAGATTCCAGAAATTTCCTTTAATTTGGGGCAAAATTGGAGAAATTTCACTTACTTTCAGGTAAAAAGGCTGATATTTCCTTTATTTTTGGGCAAAACGTGAGAAATTCCCCTTATTTTGCGGCAAAATTGCAGAAATATTTCTTATTTTGGGGCAAAAAGGCAGAAATTCCTTATATTTGGGGCAAAAAGGCAGAAATTCTCCTTATTTTGGGATAAAATTGCAGAAATTTCCCTTATTTGGGGGCAAAAAGGCAGAAAATCCTTTTAATTTCGGGCATAAAGGCAGAAATTCCCCGTATTTTGGAGCAAAATTGCAGAAATTCCCCTAATATCGGGGCAAAAATGCAGAAATTCCCTTTATTTGGGGCAAAAGCAGAAGTTCCCCTTATTTTCGCGAAAAAAGGCAGAAATTCCTTGTATTTTGAAGCAAAATTGCAGAAACTCCCTTAATTTTGGGGCAAAAAGGCAGAAATTTCCTTTATTTTGGGGCAAAAATACAGAAATTCTCCTTATTTCGCGGCAAAAATTCAGAAATTCCCCTTATTTTGGGGCAAAATTGAAGAACTTTCCCTTATTTTCGGGAAAAATTGCAGAAATTTCCCTTATTTTGGGGCAAAATTTTAGAAATTTCTTTTATTTTGGTACAGAATTGCAGAAATTTTTTTTATATTGTGGCAAAAAGGCTAAAATTCCCCATATTTTGGTGCAAAAATGCTGAAATTCCCCTTATTTTGAGGTAAAATGCTGAAATTCCCCATATTTTGTGGCAAAAAGGCAGAAATTTCCCTCATTTTGGGGCAAAAAGGCACAAATTTTTCTTATTTTCGTGCAAAATTGAAGAAATTTCATTTATTTCAAGGCAAAAAGTCAGAAATTCCTTTTATTTTGGAACAAAAAACAGAAATTTCTTTTATTTTGTTACAAAGTGGAAGAAATTTTTCTGATTTTGGAACAAAAAGGCAGAAATTCCTCATATTTTGGAGTAAAAGGCAAAAATTCCCCTTATGATGAGGTAAAAAGGATGAAATTCCCCTTATTTTAGGGCAAAAAGGCAAAAATTTCCTTTACATTGTGGCAAAAAAGGAGAAATTCTTGTTAATTGGGGCAGAAAAGCAGAAATTTTCCTTATTTGAAGGCAAAAAGGCAGTAATTCCCCATATTTTGTGGCAAAAAGGCAGAAATTCCCCTCATTTGGAGGTAAAATGCTGAAATTCCCCTTATTTTGGGCAAAAAGGCAGAAATTCCCCTTATTTTTGGACAAAATTGCAGAAATTTCACTTATTTCAGGGCAAAAAGTCAGAAATTTGCCTTATTTTGGGGGAAAATCAGAAATTCCCCTAATTTTAGGGACAAAAATAGAAATTCCCCTTTTTTTTGGGTAAAATTGCAGAAATTTCAAATATTTCAGGGCAAAAAGGCAGAAATTCCACTTAATATCGGGCAATAAGGCAGAAATGATTTGTATTTTGGAGCAAAATCTCAGAAATTCCTCTTATATTGGTGCAAAAATGAAGAAATTCCCCATATTTTGGGGCAAAAAGGCAGAGATTCCCCTTATTATGAGGTAAAAAGGCTGAAATTCCTTTTATTTTGGGGCAAAAAGACAGAAATCCTCCTTATTTTGTGGCAAAAAGGCAGAAATTTCCCTTATTTTGGGGCAAAACTGCAGAAATTTCCCTTATTTTGGGGCAAAATTCTAGAAATTTCTTTTATTTTGGTACAGAATTGCAGAAATTTTTCTTCTTTTGTGGCAAAAAGGCAGAAATTCCCCTTATTTGGAGGTAAAATGCTGAAATTCCCCTTATTTTGGGCAAAAGGAAGAAATTCCCCTTATTTTTGAGCAAAATTTCAGAAATTTCACTTATTTTAGTGCAAAAAGTCAGAAATTTGCCTTATTTTGAGGCAAAAAGCAGAAATTCCCCTAATTTTGGCGCCAAAAACAGAAATTCCCCTTATTTTGGGGTAAAATTGCAGAAATTTCAAATATTTCAGTGCAAAAAGGCAGAAATTCCATTTAATTTTAGACAATAAGGCACAAATTTTCCGTATTTTGGAGCAAAATCTAAGAAATTCCCCTTATAATGGTGCAAAAATGCAGAAATTTCCTTTATTTTGGTGTAATAAGGCAGAAATTCCCCGTGTTTTGAAGCAAAATTGCACAAATTCATCTAATTTTTAGGGAAAATACAGAAATTCAAATTATTTTGGGGCAAAAAGACAGAAATTCGCCTTATTTCAGGGCATAACGTCAGAAATTCCCCTTATTTTGGGGCAAAATTGCAGAAATTTCGCTTATTTTGAGGCAAAATTGCAGAAATTTTTCTTATTTTGGGCAAAATTGCAGAAATTTCACTTATTTCAAGGCAAAATTCAAAAATTCTTTTTATTTTGGGGCAAAAAGAAAGAAATTCCGATTATTTTTTGGTAAAAAGGCAGAAATTTCACTTATTTTGAGGTAAAAAGGCAGAAATTACTCTTATTTTGGGGCTAAAATGAAGAAATTTTCCTTTTTTGTGGCAAAATTGCAGAAATTTTTCTTATTTTGGGCAAAATTGCAGAAATTTCACTTATTTCAGGGAAAGAAGGCAGGAATTTCTCTTATTATGGGGCAAAAAGGCAGAAATTTCTTTTATTTTGGTACAAAATTGCAGAAATTTTCTTTATTTTGGGGCAAAAATGCAGAAATTCCCCTTATTTTGTGGCAAAAAGGCAGAAATTTCCCTTATTTTGGGGCAAAATTGCAGAAATTTCACTTATTTCAAGGAAAAATTCAAAAAGTCCTCTTATTTTGGGGCAAAAAGACAGAAATTCAGTTTATTTTTGGGTTAAAAGGCAGAAATTTCACTTAATTTGAGGTAAAAAGGCAGAAATTACTCTTATTTTGTGGCTGAAATGAAGAAATTTCTTTTTTTTGTGGCAAAAGGTATACATTCCCCTTATTTTCAGGCAAAAAAGCAGAAATTCCCCGTATTTTGAAGCAAAATTGCAGAAATTCCCCTAATTGTGAGGCAAAACGGCAGAAATTCCCTATATGTTGGGGCAAAAAGACAGAAATTCTCCTTATTTTGTGGCAAAACTCAGAAATTCCACTTATTTTGGGGCAAAATTCCAGAAATTTCTTTTATTTTAGGGCAAAAAAGCAGAAATTCCTAATATATTGTGGCAAAAATGCAGAAATTCCCCTTATTTTGAGGTAAAAAGGCTGAAATTCCTCTTATTTGGGGGCAAAAAGTAAGAATTTTTCCTTATTTTGGGGCAAAGTTGCAGAAATTTCACTTATGTCAGGGTAATAAGTCAGAAATTTTCCTTATTTTGAGGCAAAAAAGACAGAAATTTTTTTTGTTTTGGGGTAAAAAAGAGAGAAATTCCACTTATTTATAGGCAAAAGGCAGAAGTTCCTCTTAATTTGTGGCAAAAATGAAGAAATTTCCCTTTTTTATGGCAAAAAGGTATGCATTCCCCTTATTTTCAGGCAAAAAGGCAGAAATTCCTCTTATTTTGAAGCAAAATTGCAGAAATTCCCCTAATTTTGGGGTAAAAGGCAGACATTCCCTTTATTTTGGGGCAAAAATCAGCAATTCCCCTTATTTTGGGGAAAAATTCCAGAAATTTCCTCTAATTTGGGGCAAAATTGGAGAAATTTCACTTACTTTCAGGTAAAAAGGCTGATATTTCCTTTATTTTTGGGCAAAAAGTGAGAAATTCCCCTTATTTTGCGGCAAAATTGCAGAAATATTTCTTATTTTGTGGCAAAAAGGCAGAAATTCCTTATATTTGGGGCAAAAAGGCAGAAATTCTCCTTATTTTGGGATAAAATTGCAGAAATTTCCCTTATTTGGGGGCAAAAAGGCAGAAAATCCTTTTAATTTCGGGCATAAAGGCAGAAATTCCCCGTATTTTGGAGCAAAATTGCAGAAATTCCCCTAATATCGGGGCAAAAATGCAGAAATTCCCTTTATTTGGGGCAAAAGCAGAAGTTCCCCTTATTTTCGGGAAAAAAAGGCAGAAATTCCTTGTATTTTGAAGCAAAATTGCAGAAACTCCCTTAATTTTGGGGCAAAAAGGCAGAAATTTCCTTTATTTTGGGGCAAAAATACAGAAATTCTCCTTATTTCGCGGCAAAAATTCAGAAATTCCCCTTATTTTGGGGCAAAATTGAAGAACTTTCCCTTATTTTCGGGAAAAATTGCAGAAATTTCCCTTATTTTGGGGCAAAATTTTAGAAATTTCTTTTATTTTGGTACAGAATTGCAGAAATTTTTTTTATATTGTGGCAAAAAGGCTTAAATTCCCCATATTTTGGTGCAAAAATGCTGAAATTCCCCTTATTTTGAGGTAAAATGCTGAAATTCCCCATATTTTGGGGCAAAAAGGCAGAAATTTCCCTCATTTTGGGGCAAAAAGGCACAAATTTTTCTTATTTTCGGGCAAAATTGAAGAAATTTCATTTATTTCAAGGCAAAAAGTCAGAAATTCCTTTTATTTTGGAACAAAAAACAGAAATTTCTTTTATTTTGTTACAAAGTGGAAGAAATTTTTCTTATTTTGGAACAAAAAGGCAGAAATTCCTCATATTTTGGAGTAAAAGGCAAAATTTCCCCTTATGTTGAGGTAAAAAGGATGAAATTCCCCTTATTTTAGGGCAAAAAGGCAAAAATTTCCTTTACTTTGTGGCAAAAAAGGAGAAATTCTTGTTAATTGGGGCAGAAAAGCAGAAAATTTCCTTATTTGAAGGCAAAAAGGCAGTAATTCCCCATATTTTGTGGCAAAAAGGCAGAAATTCCCCTCATTTGGAGGTAAAATGCTGAAATTCCCCTTATTTTGAACAAAAAGGCAGAAATTCCCCTTATTTTTGGACAAAATTGCAGAAATTTCACTTATTTCAGGGCAAAAAGTCAGAAATTTGCCTTATTTTGGGGGAGAAAACAGAAATTCCCCTAATTTTAGGGACAAAAATAGAAATTCCCCTTTTTTTGGGTAAAATTGCAGAAATTTCAAATATTTCAGGGCAAAAAGGCAGAAATTCCACTTAATATCGGGCAAGAAGGCAGAAATTTTCTGTATTTTGGAGCAAAATCTCAGAAATTCCCCTTATATTGGTGCAAAAATGCAGAAATTCCCTTTATTTTGGTGCAATAAGGCAGAAATTCCCCGTATTTTGAAGCAAAATTGCACTAATTCCCCTAATTTTGAGGGAAAATGCAGAAATTCACATTATTTTCGGGCCAAAAGACAGAAATTCTCCATATTTCACGTCAAAAAGTCAGAAATTCCCCTTACTTTGGGGCAAAATTGCATAAATTTCCCTTATTTTGTGGCAAAATTGCAGAAATTTTTCTTATTTTGGGCAAAATTGCAGAAATTTCACTTATTTCAGAAAAAGAAGGCAGGAATTTCTCTTATTTTGGGGCAAAAAGGCAGAAATGTCTTTTATTTTGGTACAAAATTGCAAAAATTTTCTTTATTTTGAGGCAAAAATGCAGAAATTCCCCATATTTTGGGGCAAAAAGGCAGAGATTCCCCTTATTATGAGGTAAAAAGGCTGAAATTCCTTTTATTTTGGGGCAAAAAGACAGAAATCCTCCTTATTTTGTGGCAAAAAGGCAGAAATTTCCCTTATTTTGGGGCAAAATTGCAGAAATTTCCCTTATTTTGGGGCAAAATTTTAGAAATTTCTTTTATTTTGGTACAGAATTGCAGAAATTTTTCTTCTTTTGTGGCAAAAAGGCAGAAATTCCCCTTATTTGGAGTTAAAATGCTGAAATTCCCCTTATTTTGGGCAAAAGGAAGAAATTCCCCTTATTTTTGAGCAAAATTGAAATTTCACTTATTTTAGTGCAAAAAGTCAGAAATTTGCCTTATTTTGAGGCAAAAAGCAGAAATTCCCCTAATTTTGGCACCAAAAACAGAAATTCCCCTTATTTTGGGGTAAAATTGCAGAAATTTCAAATATGTCAGTGCAAAAAGGCAGAAATTCCATTTAATTTTAGACAATAAGGCAAAAATTTTCCGTATTTTGGAGCAAAATCTAAGAAATTCCCCTTGTAATGGTGCAAAAATGCAGAAATTTCCTTTATTTTGGTGTAATAAGGCAGAAATTCCCCGTGTTTTGAAGCAAAATTGCACAAATTCATCTAATTTTTAGGGAAAATACAGAAATTCAAATTATTTTGGGGCAAAAAGACAGAAATTCTCCTTATTTCAGGGCATAACGTCAGAAATTCCCCTTATTTTGGGGCAAAATTGCAGAAATTTCCCTTATTTTGTGGCAAAATTGCAGAAATTTTTCTTATTTTGGGCAAAATTGCAGAAATTTCACTTATTTCAAGGCAAAATTCAAAAATTCCTTTTATTTTGGGGCAAAAAGAAAGAAATTCCGTTTATTTTTGGGTAAAAAGGCAGAAATTTCACTTATTTTGAGGTAAAAAGGCAGAAATTACTCTTATTTTGGGGCTAAATGAAGAAATTTCCCTTTTTGTGGCAAAATTGCAGAAATTTTTCTTATTTTGGGCAAAATTGCAGAAATTTCACTTATTTCAGGGAAAGAAGGCAGGAATTTCTCTTATTATGGGGCAAAAAGGCAGAAATTTCTTTTATTTTGGTACAAAATTGCAGAAATTTTCTTTATTTTGGGGCAAAAATGCAGAAATTCCCCTTATTTTGTGCCAAAAAGGCAGAAATTTCCCTTATTTTGGGGCAAAATTGCAGAAATTCCTTTTATTTTGGTGCAATAAGGCAGAAATTCCCCATATTTTGAAGCAAAATTGCACAAATTTCCCTAATTTTGAGGGAAAATGCAGAAATTCACATTATTTTGGGGCAAAAAGTCAGAAATTCTCCTTATTACACAGCAAAAAGTCAGAAATTCCCCTTATTTTGGGGCAAAATTGCAGAAATTTCCTTTATTTTGTGGCAAAATTTCAGAAATTTTTCTTATTTTGTGCAAAATTGCAGAAATTTCACTTATTTCAGGGAAAGAAGGCAGGAATTTCTCTTATTTTATGGTAAAAAGGCAGAAATTTCTTTTATTTTGGTACAAAATTACAGAAATTTTCTTTATTTTGAGGCAAAAATGCAGAAATTCCCCATATTTTGGGGCAAAAAGGCAGAGATTCCCTTTATTATGAGGTCAAAAGGCTGAAATTCCTTTTATTTTGAGGCAAAAAAACAGAAATTCCCCTTATTTTGTGGCAAAAGCAGAAATTTCCCTTATTTTCGGGCAAAATTATAGAAATTTATTTTATTTTGGTACAGAATTGCAAAAAATTTTCTTATTTTGTGGAAAAAAGGCAGAAATTCCCCATATTTTGGTGCAAAAAGTCTGAAATTCCCCTTATTTTGGGGTAAAATAATGAAACTCCCCATATTTTGGGGCAAAAAGTCAGAAATTCCCTACATTTTGGGGCAAAAAGGCACAAATTACCATTATTTTCGGGCAAAATTGCAGAAATTTCATTTATTTCATGGCAAAAAGTCAGAAATTCTTTTTATTTTGGGGCAAAAACCAGAAATTTCTTTTATTTTGGTACAAAGTTGGAGAAATTTTTCTTATTTTGAAACAAAAAGGCAGAAAATCCCCTTATTTTGGGGCAAAAGGCAGAAAATCCCCTTATTTTGAGGTAAAAAGGATGAAATTCCTATTATTTTAGGGCAAAAAGGCAAAAATTTCCTTTAAATTGTGGCAAAAAGGCAGAAATTCTTGTTTATTGGGGCAGAATAGCAGAAATTTTCCTAATTTGAAGGCAATAAGGCACTAATTCCCCATATTTTTTGGCAAAAAGGCAGAAATTCCATTTATTTGGAGGTAAAATGCTCAAATTCCCCTTATTTTGGGCAAAAGGCAGAAATTCCCCTTATTTTGGTGCAAAATTGCAGAAATTTCACTTATTTTAGGGCAAAAAGTCAGAAATTTGCCTTATTTTGGGGCAAAAAAACAGAAATTCCCCTTATTTTGGGGTAAAATTGCAGAAATTTAAAATAATTCAGTGCAAAAAGGAAGAAATTCCACTTAATTTTAGGCAATAAGGAACAATTTTTTTGTATTTTGGAGCAAAATCTCAGAAATTCTCCTTATAATGGTGCAAAAATGCAGAAATTCCCTTTATTTTGGTGTAATAAGGCAGAAATTCCCCGTGTTTTGAAGCAACATTGCACAAATTCATCTAATTTTGAGGGAAAATGCAGAAATTCAAATTATTTTGGGGCAAAAAGACAGAAATTCTCCTTCTTTCAGAGCATAACATCAGAAATTCCCCTTATTTTGGGGCAAAATTGCAGAAATTCCCTTTATTTTGTGGCAAAAAGGCAGAAATTTCCCTTATTTTGGGGCAAAATTGCAGAAATTTCACTTATTTCAAGGCAAAATTCAAAAATTCCTTTTATTTTGGGGCAAAAAGACAGAAATTCCTTTTATTTTTGGGTAAAAAGGCAGAAATTTCACTTATTTTGAGGTAAAAAGGCAGAAATAACTCTTATTTAGGGGCTAAAATGAAGAAATTTTCCTTTTTTGTGGCAAAATTAAAGAAATTTTTCTTATTTTGGCAAAATTGCAGAAATTTCACTTATTTCAGGGAAAGAAGGCAGGAATTTCTCTTATTTTGGGGCAAAAAGGCAGAAATTTCTTTTATTTTGGTACAAAATTGCAGAAATTTTCTTTATTTTGAGGCCAAAATGCAGAAATTCCCCATATTTTGGGGCAAAACGGCAGAGATTCCCCTTATTATGATGTAAAAAGGCTGAAATCCCTTTTATTTTGGGGCAAAAAGACAGAAATTCCCCTTATTTTGTGGCAAAAAATCAGAAATTTCCCTTATTTTGGGGCAAAATTGCAGAAATTTTCCTTATTTTAGGGCAAAATTTTAGAAATTTCTTTTATTTTGGTACAGAATTGCAGAAATTTTTCTTCTCTTGTGGCAAAAAGGCAGAAATTCCCCATATTTTGGTGCAAAAAGGCAGAAATTCCCCTTATTTTGAGGTAAAATGCTGAAATTCCCCATATTTTGGGGCAAAAAGGCTGAAATTCCCTACATTTTGGGGCAAAAAGGCACAAATTTCCCTTATTTTCGGGCAAAATTGCAGAAATTTCATTTATTTCAGGGCAAAAAGTCAGAAATTCTTCTTATTTTGGGGCAAAAAGCAGAAATTTCTTTTATTTTGGTACAAAGTTGAAGAAATTTTTCTTATTTTGGAACAAAAAGGCAGAAATTCCCCATATTTTGGGGCAAAAGGCAGAAATTCCCCTTATTTTGTGGTAAAAAGGATGAAATTCCCCTTATTTTGGGGCAAAAAGGCAGAAATTCCCTTTATTTTGTTGCAAAAAGGCAGAAATTCCCATTAATTGGCGCAGAAAAGCAGAAACTTTCCTTATTTGGGGGCAATAATGCAGAAATTCCCCATATTTTGTGGCAAAAAGGCAGAAATTCCCCTTATTTGGAGGTCAATGCTAAAATTCCCCTTATTTTGGGCAAAAGGCAGAAATTCCCATTATTTTGGGGCAAAATTGCAGAAATTTCACTTATTTTAGGGCAAAAAGTCAGAAATTTGCCTTATTTTGGGGCAAAAAGAAGAAATTCCCCTAATTTTGGGGCGAAAAACAGAAATTCCCTTTATTTTGGGGTAAAATTGCAGAAATTTCAAATATTTCAGTGCAAAAAGGCAGAAATTCCACTTAATTTTAGGCAATAAGGCACAAATTTTCCATATTTTGGAGCAAAATCTCAGAAATTCCCCTTATAATGGTGCAAAAATGCAGAAATTCCCTTTTTTTGGTGTAATAAGGCAGAAATTCCCCGTGTTTTGAAGCAAAATTGCACAAATTCATCTAATTTTGAGGGAAAATGCAGAAATTCAAATTATTTTGGGGCAAAAAGACAGAAATTCTCCTTATTACACAGCAAAAAGTAAGAAATTCCCCTTATTTTGGAGCAAAATTGCAGAAAATTCCCTTATTTTGTGGCAAAATTGCAGAAATTTTTCTTATTTTGGGCGAAATTGCAGAAATTTCACGTATTTCAGGGAAAGAAGGCAGGAATTTCTCTTATTTTGGGGCAAAAGGGCAGAAATTTCTTTTTTTTCGTAAAAAAATGCAGAACTTTTCTTTATTTTGGGCAAAAATGCAGAAATTCCCCTTATTTTGTGGCAAAAAAGCAGAAATTACCCTTATATTGGGGCAAAATTTCAGAAATTTCACTTATTTCAAGGCAAAATTCAAAAATTCCTTTTATTTTGGGGCAAAAAGACAGAAAATCCGTTTATTTTTGGGTAAAAAGGCAGAAATTTCATTTATTTTGAGGTAAAAAGGCAGAAATTACTTTTATTTTGGTGCTAAAATGAAGAAATTTCCTTTTTTGGTGGCAAAATTGCAGAAATTTTTCTTATTTTGGGCAAAATTGCAGAAATTTCACTTATTTCAGGGAAAGAAGGCAGGAATTTCTCTTATTTTGGGGCAAAAAGGCAGAAATTTCTTTTTTTTTTTTGGTACAAAATTGCAGAAATTTTCTTTATTTTAGGGCAAAAATGCAGAAATTCCCCTTATTTTGTGGCAAAAAGGCAGAAATTTCCTTATTTTGGGGCAAAATTGCAGAAATTTCACTTATTTCAAGGCAAAATTCAAAAATTCCTTTTATTTTAGGGCAAAAAGACAGAAATTCCGTTTATTTTTGGGTAAAAAGGCAGAAATTTCACTTATTTTGAGGTAAAAAAACAGAAATTACTCTTATTTTGCGGCTAAAATGAAGAAATTTCTCTTTTTTGTGGCAAAATTGCAGAAATTTTTCTTATTTTGGGCAAAATTGCAGAATTTTCACTTATTTCAGGGAAAGAAGGCAGAAATTTCTTATTTTGGGGCAAAAAGGCAGAAATTTCTTTTATTTTGCTACAAAATTGCAGAAATTTTCTTAATTTTGGGGCAAAAATGCAGAAATTCCTTTTATTTTGTGGCAAAAAGGCAGAAATTTCCCTTATTTTGGGGCAAAATTGCAGAAATTCCCTTTATTTTGGTGCAATAAGGCAGAAATTCCCCATATTTTGAAGCAAAATTGCACAAATTCCCCTAATTTTGAGGGAAAATGCAGAAATCCCATTATTTTGGTGCAGAAAGACAGAAATTCTCCTTATTTCACGGCAAAAAGTAAGAAATTCCCCTTATTTTGGAGCAAAATTGCAGAAATTTCCCTTATTTTGTGGCAAAATTGCAGAAAATTTTCTTATTTTGGGCAAAATTGCAGAAATTTCACTTATTTCAGGCAAAGAAGGCAGGAATTTCTCTTATTTTGGAACAAAAAGGAAGAAATTTCTTTTATTTTGGTACAAAATTGCAGAAATTTTCTTTATATTGAGGCAAAAATGCAGAAATTCCCCATTTTTGGGGGCAAAAAGACAGAGATTCCCCTTACTATGAGGTAAAAAGGCTGAAATTCCTTTTATTTTGGGGCAAAAAGACAGAAATTCCTCTTACTTTGTGCCAAAAAGGCAGAAATTGCCCCTATTTTGGGGCAAAATTGCAGAAATTTTCCTTATTTTTGGGCAAAATTTTAGAAATTTCTTTTATTTTGGTACAGAATTGCAGAAATTTTTTTATTTTGTGGAAAAAAGGCAGAAATTCCACATATTTTGGTGCAAAAAGGCTGAAATTCCCCTTATTTTGAGGTAAAATGCTGAAATTCCCCTTATTTTGGGCAAAAGGCAGAAATTCCCCTTATTTTGGTGCAAAATTGCAGAAATTTCACTTATTTTAGGGCAAAAAGTCAGAAATTTCCCTTATTTTGAGGCAAAACCAGAAATTTCCCTAATTTTGGGGCCAAAAACAGAAATTCCCCTTATTTTGGGGTAAAACTGCAGAAATTTCAAATATTTCAGTGCAAAAAGGCAGAAATTCCACTTAATTTTAGGCAATGAGGCACAAATTTTCCGTATTTTGGAGCAAAATCTCAGAAATTCCCCTTATAATGGTGCAAAAATGCAGAAATTCCCTTTATTTTGGTGTAATAAGGCAGAAATTCCCAGTGTTTTGAAGCAAAATTGCACAAATTCACCTAATTTTGAGGGAAAATGCAGAAATTCAAATTATTTTGGGGCAAAAAGACAGAAATTCTCCTTATTTCAGGGCAAAAAAGACAGACATTCCCTTTGTTTTTGGGTAAAAAAGACAGAAATTCCACTTATTTAGACGCAAAAGGCAGAAGTTCCTCTTAATTTGGCGCAAAAATGAAGAAATTTCCCTTTTTTATGGCAAAAAGGTATGCATTCCCCTTATTTTCGGGCAAAAAAGCAGAAATTCTTTTTATTTTGAAGCAAAATTGCAGAAATTTCCCTAATTTTGTGGCAAAAGGCAGACATTCCCTTTATTTTGGGGCAAAAATCAGAAATTCCCCTTATTTTGAGGCGAAATTCCAGAAATTTCCTTTAATTTGGGGCAAAATTGCAGAAATTTACCTCATTTTGGGGCAAAATTGCAAAAAATTCCCTTATTTGGGGCAAAATTGCAGAAATTTCCTTATTTTCAGGTAAAAAGTCTGAAATTTCCTTTATTTTGGGGCAAAAAGTGAGAAATTCCCCTTATTTTGTGGCAAAATTGCAGAAATATTTCTTATTTTGGGGCAAAATTTAGAAATTCCCCTTATTTTGGGGTAAAATTGCAGAAATTTCTTTTATTTGGGGGCAAAAAGGCAGAAAATCCTTTTAATTTCGGGCAAAAATGCATAAATTTCCCGTATTTTGCAGCAAAATTGTAGAATTTCCCCTATTTTCGGGGCAAAAATGCAGAAATTCCCTTTATTTGGGGCAAAGCAGAAGTTCTCCTTATTTTCAGAAAAAAAGGCAGAAATTCCTTGTATTTTGAAGCAAAATTGCAGAAACTCCCCTAATTTTGGGGCAAAAAGGCAGAGATTCCCTTTATTTTGGGGCAAAAATACAGAAATTCTCCTTATTTCGTGGCAAAAAGTCAGAAATTCCCCTTATTTTGGGGCAAAATTGAAGAACTTTCCCTTATTTTGGGGAATAATTGCAGAAATTTCCCTTATTTTGGGGCAAAATTTTAGAAATTTCTTTTATTTTGGTACAGAATTGCAGAAATTTTTCTTATATTGTGGCAAAAGGCTAAAATTCCACATATTTTGGTGCAAAAAGGCTGAAATTACCCTTATTTTGAGGTAAAATGCTGAAATTCCCCATATTTTGGCGCAAAAAAGCAGAAATTTCCCTCATTTTGGGACAAAAAGGCACAAATTTTCCTTATTTTCAGGCAAAATTGAAGAAATTTCATTTATTTCAGGGCAAAAAGTCAAAAATTCCTTTTATTTTGGGACAAAAAGCAGAAATTTCTTTTATTTTGGTACAAAGTTAAAGAAATTTTTCTTATTTTGGAACAAAATGCAGAAATTCCCCATATTTTGGGGTAAAAGGCAGAAATTCCCCTTATTTTGAGGTAAAAAGAATGAAATTCCCCTTATTTTAGGGCAAAAAGGCAAAAATTTCCTTTACTTTGTGGCAAAAAGGAAGAAATTCTTGTTAATTGGGGCAGAAAAGCAGAAATTTTCCTCATTTGAAGGCAATACGGCAGTAATTCCCCATATTTAGTGGCAAAAAGGCAGAAATTCCCCTTATTTGGAGGTAAAATGCTGAAATTCCCCTTATTTTGGGCAAAAAGGCAGAAATTCCCCTTATTTTGGGACAAAATTGCAGAAATTTCACTTATTTCAGGGCAAAAAGTCAGAAATTTGCCTTATTTTGGGGCAAAAAGCAGAAATTCCCTTAATTTTGGGGCCAAAAATAGAAATTCCCCTTATTTTTGGGTAAAATTGCAGAAATTTAAAATATTTCAGGGCAAAAAGGCAGAAATTCCTCTTAATTTCAGCCAATAAGGCAGAAATTTTCTGTATTTTGGAGCAAAATCTCAGAAATTCCCCTTATATTGGTGCAAAAATGCAGAAATTCCCTTTATTTTGGTGCAATAAGGCAGAAATTCCCCGTATTTTGAAGCAAAATTGCACAAATTCCCCTAATTTTGAGGGAAAATGGAGAAATTCACATTATTTTTGGGCAAAAAGACAGAAATTCTCCTTATTACACTGCAAAAAGTCAGAAATTCCCCTTATTTTGGGGCAAAAAGCAGAAATTTCTTTTATTTTGGTACAAAGTTGAAGAAATTTTTCTTATTTTGGAACAAAAAGGCAGAAATTCTCCATATTTTGGGGCAAAAGGCAGAAATTCCCCTTATTTTGAGGTAAAAAGGCTGAAATTCCCCTTATTTTGGGGCAAAAAGGCAGAAATTCCCTATATTTTGTGGCAAAAAGGCAGAAATTCCCATTAATTGGCGCAGAAAAGCAGAAACTTTCCTTATTTGGGGGCAATAATGCAGAAATTCCCCATATTTTGTGGCAAAAAGGCAGAAATTCCTCTTATTTGGAGGTAAAATGCTGAAATTCCCCTTATTTTGGGCAAAAGGCAGAAATTCCCCTTATTTTGCGGCAAAATTGCAGAAATTTCACTTATTTTAGGGCAAAAAGTCAGAAATTTGCCTTATTTTGGGGCAAAAAGCAGAAATTCCCCTAATTTAGGGGCCAAAAACAGAAATTTCCTTTATTTTGGGGTAAAATTGCAGAAATTTCAAATATTTCAGTACAAAAAGGCAGAAATTCCACTTAATTTTAAGCAATAAGGCAGAAATTTTCCGTATTTTGGAGCAATATCTCAGAAATTCCCCTTATATTGGTGCAAAAATGCAGAAATTCCCTTTCTTTTGGTGTAATAAGGCAGAAATTCCCCGTGTTTTGAAGCAAAATTGCACAAATTCATCTAATTTTGAGGGAAAATGCAAAAATTCAAATTATTTTGGGGCAAAAAGACAGAAATTCTCTTTATTTCAGGGCAAAACGTCAGAAATTCCCCTTATTTTGGGGCAAAATTGCAGAAATATCCCTTATTTTGTTGCAAAATTGCAAAAATTTTTTTTATTTTGAGCAAAATGCAGAAATTTCACTTATTTCAGGGAAAGAAGGTAGGAATTTCTTTTATTTTGGGGCAAAAGGGTAGAAATTTCTTTTATTTTGGTACAAAATTGCAGAAATTTTCTTTATTTTGGGGTTAAAATGCAGAAATTCCCCTGATTTTGTGGCAAAAACGCAGACATTTCACTTATTTTAGGGCAAAATTGCAGAAATTGCATTTATTTCAAGGCAAATTTCAAAAATTCCTTTTATTTTGGGGCAAAAAGACAGAAATTTTGTTTATTTTTGGGTAAAAGGCAGAAATTTTACTTATTTTGAGGTAAAAAGGCAGAAATTACTCTTATTTTGGGGCTAAAATGAAGAAATTTCTCTTTTTTGTGGCAAAATTGAAGAAATTTTTCTTATTTTGGGCAAAATTGCAGAAATTTCACTTATTTCAGGGAAAGAAGGCAGGAATTTCTCTTATTTTGGGGCAAAAAGGCAGAAATTTCTTTTATTTTGGTACAAAATTGCAGAAATTTTCTTTATTTTGGGGCAAAAATGCAGAAATTCCCCTTATTTTGTGGCAAAAAAACAGAAATTTCCCTTATTTTGGGGCAAAATTGCAGAAATTTCACTTATTTCAAGGCAAAATTCAAAAATTTCTTTTATTTTGGGGCAAAAAGACAGAAATTCCATTTATTTTCGGTAAAAAGGCAGAAATTTCACTTATTTTGAGGTAAAAAGGCAGAAATTACTCTTATTTTGGAGCTAAAATGAAGAAATTTCTCTTTTTTGTGGCAAAAGGTATACATTCCCCTTATTTTTAGGCAAAAAAGCAGAAATTCCCCGTATTTTGAAGCAAAATTGCAGAAATTCCCCTAATTGTGAGGCAAAACGGCTGAAATTCCCTATATGTTGGGGCAAAAAGACAGAAATTCTCCTTATTTTGTGGCAAAACTCAGACATTCCCCTTATTTTGAGGTAAAAAGGCTGAAATTCCTCTTATTTGGGGGCAAAAAAGAAGAATTTTTCCTTATTTTGGGGCAAAATTGCCGAAATTTCACTTATTTCCGGGTAATAAGTCAGAAATTCCACTTATTTTGGGGCAAAAAAGACAGAAATTCCCTTTGTTTTTGGGTAAAAAAGACAGAAATTCCACTTATTTAGACGCAAAAGGCAGAAGTTCCACTTAATTTGGCGCAAAAATGAAGAAATTTCCCTTTTTTATGGCAAAAAGGTATGCATTGCCCTTATTTTCGGGCAAAAAGGCAGAAATTCCTCTTATTTTGAAGCAAAATTGCAGAAATTCCCCTAATTTTGGGGCAAAAGGCAGACATTTCCTTTATTTTTGGGCAAAAATCAGAAATTCCCCTTATTTTGAGGCGAAATTCCAGAAATTTCCTTTAATGTGGGGCAAAATTGCAGAAATTTACCTCATTTTGGGGCAAAATTGCAGAAATTTCCCTTCTTTGGGGCAAAATTGCAGAAATTTCACTTATTTTCAGGTAAAAAGGCTGAAATTTCCTTTATTTTGGGCAAAAAGTGAGAAATTCCCCTTATTTTGGGGCAAAATTGCAGAAATATTTCTTATTTTGGGGCAAAAAGGCAGAAATTCCCCTTTATTTTGGGGTAAAATTTCAATAATTTTTCTTATTTGGAGGCAAAAAGGCAGAAAATCATTTTAATTTCGGGCAAAAATGCACAAATTCCCCGTATTTTGCAGCAAAATTGCAGAAATTCCGCTAATATCGGGGCAAAAATGCAGAAATTCCCTTTATTTGGGGCAAACGCAGAAGTTCCCCTTATTTTCGGGAAAAAAGGCAGAAATTCCTTGTATTTTGAAGCAAAATTGAAGAAACTCCCCTAATTTTGGGGCAAAAAGGCAGAAATTCCCTTTATTTTGGGGCAAAAATACAGAAATCTCCTTATTTCGCGGCAAAAAGTCAGAAATTCCCCTTATTTTGAGGCAAAATTGCAGAAATTTTTCTTATTTTGGGGCATAATTTTAGAAATTTCTTTTATTTTGGTACAAAATTGCAGAAATTTTTTTTATATTGTGGCAAAAAGGCTAAAATTCCCCATATTTTGGTGCAAAAAGGCTGAAATTCTTCTTATTTTGAGGTAAAATGCTGAAATTCCCCATATTTTGGCGCAAAAAGGCAGAAATTTCCCTCATTTTGGGGCAAAAAGGCACAAATTTTCCTTATTTTCGGGCAAAATTGAAGAAATTTCATTTATTTCAGGGCAAAAATTCAAAAATTCCTTTTATTTTGGGACAAAAAGCAGAAATTTCTTTTATTTTGGTACAAAGTTGAAGAAATTTTTCTTATTTTGGAACAAAAAAGCAGAAATTCGCCATATTTTGGGGTAAAAGGCAGAAATTCCCCTTATTTTGAGGTAAAAAGCATGAAATTCCCCTTATTTTAGGGCAAAAAAGCAAAAATTTCCTTTACTTTGTGGCAAAAAGGCAGAAATTCTTGTTAATTGTGGCAGAAAAGCAGAAATTTTCTTTATTTGAAGGCAATAAGGCAGTAATTCCCCATATTTAGTGGCAAAAAGGCAGAAATTCTCCTTATTTGGAGGTAAAATGCTGAAATTCCCCTTATTTTGGGCAAAAAGGCAGAAATTCCCCTTATTTAGGGACAAAATTGCAGAAATTTCACTTATTTCAGGGCAAAAAGTCAGAAATTTGTCTTATTTTGGGGCAAAATTCAGAAATTCCCCTAATTTTGTGGCCAAAAATAGAAATTCGCCTTATTTTGGGGTAAAATTGCAGAAATTTCAAATATTTCAGGGCAAAAAGGCAGAAATTCCACTTAATTTCGGGCAATAAGGCAGAATTTTCTGTATTTTGGAGCAAAATCTCAGAAATTCCCCTTATATTGGTGCAAAAATGCAGAAATTCCCTTTATTTTGGTGCAATAAGGCAGAAATTCCCCGTATTTTGAAGCAAAATTGCACAAATTCCCCTAATTTTGAGGGAAAATGCAGAAATTCACAATTTTTTGGGGCAAAAAGACAGAAATTCTCCTTATTTCACGGCAAAAAGTCAGAAATTCCCCTTATTTTGGGGCAAAATTGCAAAAATTTTCCTTATTTTGTGGCAAAATTGCAGAAATTTTTCTTATTTTGGGCAAAATTGCAGAAATTTCACTTATTTCAGGGAAAGAAGGCAGGAATTTCTCTTATTTTGGGGCAAAAAGGCAGAAATTTCTTTTATTTTGGATCAAAATTGCAAAAATTTTCTTTATTTTGAGGCAAAAATGCAGAAATTCCCCATATTTTGGGGCAAAAAGGCAGTGATTCCCCTTATTATGAGGTAAAAAGGCTGAAATTTCTTTTATTTTGGGGCAAAAAGAGAGAATTTCCCCATATTTTTTGGCAAAAAGGCAGAAATTTCCCTTATTTTGGGGCAAAATTGGAGAAATTTCCCTTATTTTGGGGCAAAATTTTAGAAATTTCTTTTATTTTGGTAAAGACTTGCAGAAATTTTTTTATTTTGTGGCAAAAAGGCAGAAATTCCCAATATTTTGGTGCAAAAAGGCTGAAATTCCCCTTATTTTGCGGTAAAATGCTGAAATTCCCCATATTTTGGGGCAAAAAGGCTGAAATTTCCCTTATTTTGAGGTAAAATGCTGAAATTCCTTATATTTTGGGGCAAAAAGGCAGAAATTCCCTACATTTTGGGGCAAAAAGGCACAAATTTCATTATTTTCGGGCAAAATTGCAGAAATTTCATTTATTTCAGGGCAAAAAGTCAGAAATTCCTTTTATTTTGGGGCAAAAAGCAGAAATTTCTTTTATTTTGGTACAAAGTTGAAGAAATTTTTCTTATTTTGGAACAAAAAGGCAGGAATTCCCAATATTTTGGGGCAAAAGGCAGAAATTCCTTTTATTTTGAGGTAAACAGGCTGAAATTCCCCTTATTTTGGGGCAAAAAGGCAGAAATTCCCTTTATTTTGTGGCAAAAAGGCAGAATTCCCATTAATTGGGGCAGAAAAGTAGAAACGTTCCTTATTTGGGGGCAATAATGCAGAAATTCCCCATATTTTGTGGCAAAAAGGAAGAAATTCCCCTTATTGGAGGTAAAATGCTGAAATTCTTCTTATTTTAGCAAAAGGCAGAAATTCCCCTTATTTTGGGGCAAAATTGCAAAAATTTTACTTATTTAATTGCAAAAAGTCAGAAATTTCCCTTATTTTGGGGCAAAAAGCAGAAATTCCCCTAATTTTGGGGCCAAAAACAGAAATTCCCCTTATTTTGGGGTAAAATTGGAGAAATTTCAAATATTTCAGGGCAAAAAGGCAGAAATTCCACTTAATTTTAGGCAATAAGTCAGAAATTTTCCGTATTTTGGAGCAAAATTTCAGAAATTCCCCTTATAATGGTGCAAAAATGCAGAAATTCCCTTTATATTTGTGTAATAAGGCAGAAATTCCCCGTGTTTTGAAGCAAAATTGCACAAATTCATCTAATTTTGAGGGAAAATGCAGAAAATCAAATTATTCTTGGGCAAAAAGGCAGAAATTCTTCTTATTTCAGGGAATAACGTCAGAAATTCCCCTTATTTTGGAACAAAATTGCAGAAATTTCCCTTATTTTGTGGCAAAATTGCAGAAATTTTTCTTATTTTTGGCAAAATTGCAGAAATTTCACGTATTTCAGGGAGAGAAGGCAGGAATTTCTCTTATTTTAGAGCAAAAGTGCAGAAATTTCTTTTTTTTGGTACAAAATTGCAGAAATTTTTTTTATTTTGGGGCAAAAATGCAGAAATTCTTCTTATTTTGTGGCAAAAGGCAGAAATTTCCCTTATTTTGGGGAAAAATTGCATAAATTTCAATTATTTCAAGGAAAAATTCTAAAATTTTTTTTATTTTGAGGCAAAAAGAAAGAAATTTCGTTTATTTTTGGGTAAAAAGGCAGAAATTTCACTTATTTTGAGGTAAAAAAGGCAGAAATTTCTCTTATTTTGGGGCTAAAATGAAGAAATTTCCCTTTTTTGTGGCAAAATTGCAGAAATTTTCCTTATTTTGGGCAAAATTGCAGAAATTATACTTATTTCAGGGAAAGAAGGCAGGAATTTCTCTTACTTTGGGGCAAAAAGGCAGAAATTTCTTTTATTTTGGTACAAAATTGAAGAAATTTTCTTTATTTTGGGGCAAAAATGCAGAAATTCCTCTTATTTTGTGGGAAAAAGGCAGAAATTTCCCTTATTTTGGGGCAAAATTGCAGGAATTCCCTTTATTTTGGTGCAATAAGGCAGAAATTCCCCATATTTTGAAGCAAAATTGCACAAATTCCCCTAATTTTGAGGGAAAATGCACAAATTCACATTATTTTGGGGCAAAAAGACAGAAATTCTCCTTATTTCACGGCAAAAAGTCAGAACTTCCGCTTATTTTGGGGCAAAATTGCAGAAATTTCCCTTATTTTGTGGCAAAATTGCAGAATTTTTTTTTATTTTGGGCAAAATTGCAGAAATTTCACTTATTTCAGGGAAAGAAGGCAGGAATTTCTCTTATTTTGGGGCAAAAAGGCAGAAATTTCTTTTATTTTGGTACAAAATTTCAGAAATTTTCTTTATTTTGAGGCAAAAATGCAAAAATTCCCCATATTTTGGGGCAAAAAGACAGAGATTCCCCTTATGATAAGGTAAAAATGTTGAAATTCCTTTTATTGTGGGGCAAAAAGACAGAAATTCCCCTTATTTTGTGGCAAAAAGGCAGAAATTTCCCTTATTTTGGTACAGAATTGCAGAAATTTTTCTTATTTTGTGGCAAGAAGGCAGAAATTCTCCATATTTTGGTGCAAAAAGTCTGAAATTCCCCTTAATTTGAGTTAAAATGCTGAAATTCCCCATATTTTGGGGCAAAAAGGCACAAATTTCTCTTATTTTCGGGCAAAATTGCAGAAATTTCATTTATTTCAGGGCAAAAAGTCAGAAATTCCTTTTATTTTGGGACAAAAAGCAGAAATTTCTTTTATTTTGGTACAAAGTTGAAGAAATTTTTCTTATTTTAGAACAAAAGGCAGAAATTCCCCATATTTTGGGGTAAAAGGCAGAAATTCCCCTTATTTTGAGGTAAAAAGGATGAAATTCCCCTTAATTTAGGGCAAAAAGGCAAAAATTTCCTTTACTTTATGGCAAAAAGGCAGAAATTCCCCTTATTTGGAGGTAAAATGCTGAAATTCTCCTTATTTTGGGCAAAAAGGCAGAAATTCCCCTTATTTTGGGACAAAATTGCAGAAATTTCACTTATTTCAGGGCAAAAAATCAGAAATTTCCCTTATTTTGTGGCAAAATTGCAGAAATTTTTCTTATTTTGGGCAAAATTGCAGAAATTTCACTTATTTCAGGTAAAGAAGTCAGGAATTTCTCTTAATTTCAGGGAAAAGGGCAGAAATTTCTTTTATTTTGGTACAAAATTGCAGAAATTTTCTTTATTTTGGGGCAAAAATGAAGAAATTCCCCTTATTTTGTGGCAAAAAGGCAGAAATTTCCCTTATTTTGGGGCAAAATTGCAGAAATTTTACTTATTTCAAGGCAAAATTCAAAAATTCCTTTTATTTTGGAGAAAAAAGACAGAAATTCCGTTTATTTTTGGGTAAAAAAGCAGAAATTTCACTTATTTTGAGGTAAAAAGGCAGAAATTACTCTTATTTTGGGGCTAAAATGAAGAAATTTCCCTGTTTTGTGGCAAAATTGCAGAAATTTTTCTTATTTTGGGCAAAATTGCAGAAATTTCACTTATTTCAGGGAAAGAAGGCAGGAATTTCTCTTATTTTGGGGCAAAAAGGCAGAAATTTCTTTTATTTTGCTACAAAATTGCAGAAATTTTCTTTATTTTGGGGCAAAAATGAAGAAATTCCCCTTATTTTGTGGCAAAAAGGCAGAAATTTCCCTTATTTTGGGGCAAAATTGCAGAAATTTTACTTATTTCAAGGCAAAATTCAAAAATTCCTTTTATTTTGGAGAAAAAAGACAGAAATTCCGTTTATTTTTGGGTAAAAAAGCAGAAATTTCACTTATTTTGAGGTAAAAAGGCAGAAATTACTCTTATTTTGGGGCTAAAATGAAGAAATTTCCCTGTTTTGTGGCAAAATTGCAGAAATTTTTCTTATTTTGGGCAAAATTGCAGAAATTTCACTTATTTCAGGGAAAGAAGGCAGGAATTTCTCTTATTTTGGGGCAAAAAGGCAGAAATTTCTTTTATTTTGCTACAAAATTGCAGAAATTTTCTTTATTTTGGGGCAAAAATGCAGAAATTCCCCTTATTTTGTGGCAAAAAGGCAGGAATTTCCCTTATTTTGGGGCAAAATTGCAGAAATTCCCTTTATTTTGGAGCAATAAGGCAGAAATTCCCAATATTTTGAAGCAAAATTGCACTAATTTCCCTAATTTTGAGGGAAAATGCAGAAATTCACATTATTTTGGGCAAAAAGACAGAAATTCTCCTTATTTCACGGCAAAAATTCAGAAATTCCCCTTATTTTGGGGCAAAATTGCAGAAATTTCCCTTATTTTGTGGCAAAATTGCAGAAATTTTTCTTATTTTGTGCAAAATTGCAGAAATTTCACTTATTTCAGGGAAAGAAGGCAATAATTTCTCTTATTTTGGGGCAAAAAGGCAGAAATTTCTTTTATTTTGGTACAAAATTGCAGAAATTTTCTTTATTTTGGAACAAAAATGCAGAAATTCACCTTATTTTGTGGCAAAAAGGCAGAAATTTTTTTACTTTGGGCAAAATTGCAGAAATTTCACTTATTTCAGGGAAAGAAGGCAGAAATTTCTCTTATTTTGGGGCAAAAGGGCAGAAATTTCTTTTATTTTGGTACAAAATTGCAGAAATTTTCTTTATTTTGGGGCAATAATGCAGAAATTCACCTTATTTTGTGGCAAAAAGGCAGAAATTATTCTTATTTTAGGGCAAAATTGCAGAAATTTCACTTATTTCAAGGCAAAATTCAAAAATTCCTTTTATTTTGGGGCAAAAAGACAGAAATTCCATTTATTGTTAGGTAAAAAGGCAGAAATTTCACTTATTTTGAGGTAAAAAGGGAGAAATTACTCTTATTTTGAGGCTAAAATGAAGACATTTCCCTTTTTGTTGCAAAATTGCAGAAATTTTTCTTATTTTGTGCAAAATTGCAGAAATTTCACTTATTTCAGGGAAAGAAGGCAGGAATTTCTCTTATGTTGGGGCAAAAAGGCAGAAATTTTTTTTATTTTGGTACAAAATTGCAGAAATTTTCTTTATTTTGGGCAAAAATGCAGAAATTCCCATTATTTTGTGGCAAAAAGGCAGAAATTTCCCTAATTTTGGGGCAAAATTGCAGAAATTTAACTTATTTCAAGGCCAAATTCAAAATTCCTTTTATTTTTGGGCAAAAAGACAGAAATTCCGTTTATTTTTGGGTAAAAAGGCAGAAATTTCACTTATTTTGAGGTAAAAAGGCAAAAATTACTCTTATTTTGGGGCTAAAATTAAGAAATTTCACTTTTTGGGGCAAAATTGCAGAAATTTTTCTTATTTTGGGCAAAATTGCAGAAATTTCACTTATTTCAGGGAAAGAAAGCAGGAATTTCTCTTATTTTTGGGCAAAAAGGCAGAAATTTTTTTTATTTTGCTACAAAATTGCAGAAATTTTCTTTATTTTGGGGCAAAAATGCAGAAATTCCCCTTATTTTGGGGCAAAAAGGCAGAGATTCCCCTTATTATGAGGTAAAAAGGCTGAAATTCCTTTTATTTTGGGGCAAAAATACTGAAATTCCCCTTATTTTGTGGCAAAAAGGCAGAAACTTCCCTTATTTTGGAGCAAAATTGTAGAAATTTCCATTATTTTCGAGCAAAATTTTAGAAATTTATTTTATTTTGGTACAGAATTGCAGAAATTTTTTTTATTTTGTGGCAAAAAGGCAGAAATTCCCCATATTTTGGTGCAAAAAGGCTGAAATTCCCTTATTTTGAAGTAAAATGCTGAAATTCCTAATATTTTGGGGCAAAAAGGCAGAAATTACCTACTTTTTGGGGCAAAAAGACAGAAATTTCCCTTATTTTGCGGCAAAATTGCAGAAATTTCATTTATTTCAGGGCAAAAAGTCAGAAATTCCTTTTATTTTGGGGCAAAAAGGCAGAAATTCCCTTTATTTTGTGGCAAAAATGCAGAAATTCCCATTAATTGGGGCAGAAAAGCAGAAACTTTCCTTATTTGGGGGCAATAATGAAGAAATTCCCTATATTTTGTGGCAAAAAGGCAGAAATTCCCCTTATTTGGAGGTAAAATGCTGAAAATCCCCTTATTTTGGGCAAAAGGCAGAAATTCCCCTTATTTTGGGGCAAAATTGCAGAAATTTCACTTATTTTAGGGCAAAAAGTCAGAAATTTGCCTTATTTTGGGGCAAAAAGCAGAAATTCCCCTAATTTTGGGGCCAAAAACAGAAATTCCACTTATTTTGGGGTAAAATTGCAGAAATTTCAAACATTTCAGTGCAAAAAGGCAGAAATTCCACTTAATTTTAGGCAATAAGGCAGAAATTTTCCGTATTTTGGAGCAATATCTCAGAAATTCCCCTTATATTGGTGCAAAAATGCAGAAATTCCCTTTATTTTGGTGTAATAAGGCAGAAATTCCCCGTGTTTTGAAGCAAAATTGCACAAATTCATCTAATTTTGAGGGAAAATGCAGAAATTCAAATTATTTTGGGGCAAAAAGACAGAAATTCTCTGTATTTCAGGGCAAAACATCAGAAATTCCTCTTATTTTGGGGCAAAATTGCAGAAATATCCCTTATTTTGTTGCAAAATTGCAGAAATTTTTCTTATTTTGGGCAAAATTGCAAAAATTTCACTTATTTCAGGGAAAGAAGGTAGGAATTTCTTTTATTTTGGGGCAAAAAGGCAGAAATTTCTTTTATTTTGGTACAAAATTGTAGAAATTTCCTTTATTTTGGGGCAAAAATGCAGAAATTCCCCATATTTTGTGGGAAAAAGGCAGAAATTTCCCTTATTTTGGGGTAAAATTGCAGAAAGTCCCTTTATTTTGGTGCAATAAGGCAGAAATTCCCAATATTTTGAAGCAAAATTGCACAAATTCCCCTAATTTTGAGGGAAAATGCAGAAATTCACATTATTTTGGGGCAAAAAAGACAGAAATTCTCCTTATTTCACGTCAAAAAGTCAGAAATTCCCCTTATTTTGGGGCAAAATTGCAGAAATTTCTCTTATTTTGTGGCAAAATTGCAGAAATTTTTCTTATTTTGGGCAAAATTGCAGAAATTTCACTTATTTCAGGGAAAGAAGGCAGGAATTTCTCTTATTTTGGGGCAAAAAGGTAGAAATTTCTTTTATTTTGATACAAAATTGCAGAAATTTTCTTTATTTTGAGGCAAAAATGCAGAAAGTTCCTATCTTTTGGGGCAAAAAGGCAGAGATTCCCCTTATTATGTGGTAAAAAGGCTGAAATTCCTTTTATTTTGGGGCAAAAAGACAGAAATTCCCCTTATTTTGTGGCAAAAAGGCAGAAATTTCCCTTATTTTGTGGCAAAAAGGCAGAAATTTTCTTTATTTTGGGGCAAAATTGCAGAAATTCCCTTTATTTTGGTGCAATAAGGCAGAAATTCCCCATATTGTGAAGCATAATTGCACAAATTCCCCTAATTTTGAGACAAAATACAGAAATTCACATTATTTTGGGGCAAAAAGACAGAAATTCTCTTTATTTCAAGGCAAAAAGTCAGAAATTCCCCTTATTTTGGGGCAAAATTGCAGAAATTTCCCTTATTTTGTGGCAAAATTGCAGAAATTTTTCTTATTTTGGGCAAAATTGCAGAAATTTCACTTATTTCAGGGAAAGAAGGCAGGAATTTCTCTTATTTTGGGGGAAAAAGGCAGTAATTTCTTTTATTTTGGTACAAAATTGCAGAAATTTTCTTTATTTTGAGGCCAAAATGCAGAAATTCCCCATATTTTAGGGCAAAAAGGCAGAGATTCTACTTATTATGAGGTAAGAAGGCTGAAATTCCTTTTATTTTGGGGCAAAAATACTGAAATTCCCCTTATTTTGTGGCAAAAAGGCAGAAACTTCCCTTATTTTGGGGCAAAATTGTAGAAATATCCCTTATTTTCGAGCAGAATTTTAGAAATTTATTTTATTTTGGTACAGAATTGCAGAAATTTTTTTTTTATTTTGTGGCAAAAAGGCAGAAATTCCCCATATTTTGGTGCAAAAAGGCTGAAATTCCCCTTATTTTGAAGTAAAATGCTGAAATTCCTCATATTTTGGGGCAAAAAGGCAGAAATTACCTACATTTTGGGGCAAAAAGGCAGAAATTTCCCTTATTTTGCGGCAAAATTGCAGAAATTTCATTTATTTCAGGGCAAAAAGTCAGAAATTCCTTTTATTTTGGGGCAAAAATGCAGAAATTCCCTTTATTTTGTGGCAAAAAGGCAGAAATTCCCATTAATTGGGGCAGAAAAGCAGAAACTTTTTTTATTTGGGGGCAATAATGCAGAAATTCCCCATATTTTGTGGCAAAAAGGCAGAAATTCCCCTTATTTGGAGGTAAAATGCTGAAAATCCCCTTATTTTGGGCAAAAGGCAGAAATTCCCCTTATTTTGGGGCAAAATTGCAGAATTTTCACTTATTTTAGGGCAAAAAGTCAGAAATTTGCCTTATTTTGGGGCAAAAAGCAGAAATTCCCCTAATTTTGGGGCCAAAAACAGAAATTCCCCTTATTTTGGGGTAAAATTGCAGAAATTTCAAACATTTCAGTGCAAAAAGGCAGAAATTCCACTTAATTTTAGGCAATAAGGCAGAAATTTTCCGTATTTTGGAGCAATATCTCAGAAATTCCCCTTATATTGGTGCAAAAATGCAGAAATTCCCTTTACTTTGGTGTAATAAGGCAGAAATTCCCCGTGTTTTAAAGCAAAATTGCACAAATTCATCTAATTTTGAGGGTAAATGCAGAAATTCAAATTATTTTGGGGCAAAAAGACAGAAATTCTCCGTATTTCAGGGCAAAACGTCAGAAATTCCTCTTATTTTGTGGCAAAATTGCAGAAATATCCCTTATTTTGTTGCAAAATTGCAGAAATTTTTTTATTTTGGGCAAAATTGCAGAAATTTTACTTATTTCAGGGAAAGAAGGTAGGAATTTCTTTTATTTTGGGGCAAAAAGGCAGAAATTTCTTTTATTTTGGTACAAAATTATAGAAATTTTCTTTATTTTGGGGCAAAAATGCAGAAATTCCCCATATTTTGTGGGAAAAAGGCAGAAATTTCCCTTATTTTGGGGTAAAATTGCAGAAAGTCCCTTTATTTTGGTGCAATAAGGCAGAAATTCCCAATATTTTGAAGCAAAATTGCACAAATTCCCCTAATTTTGAGGGAAAATGCAGAAATTCACATTATTTTGGGGCAAAAAAACAGAAATTCTCCTTATTTCACGGAAAAAAGTCAGAAATTCCCCTTATTTTGGGCAAAATTGCAGAAATTTCACTTATTTCAGAGAAAGAAGGCAGGAATTTCTCTTATTTTGGGCAAAAAGGTAGAAATTTCTTTTATTTTGGTACAAAATTGCAGAAATTTTCTTTATTTTGAGGCAAAAATGCAGAAATTTCCCATATTTTGGGGCAAAAAGGCAGAGATTCCCCTTATTATGAGGTAAAAAGGCTGAAATTCCTTTTATTTTGGGGCAAAAAGACAGAAATTCCCCTTATTTTGTGGCAAAAAGGCAGAAATTTCCCTTATTTTGGGGCAAAATTGCAGAAATTTCCCTTATTTTCGGGCGAAATTTAGAAATTTATTTTATTTTGGTACAGAATTGCAGAAATTTTTCTTATTTTGTGGCAAAAAGGCAGAAATTCCCCATATTTTGGTGCAAAAAGGCTGAAATTCCCCTTATTTCGAGGTAAAATGTTGAAATTCCCCATATTTTGGGGAAAAAAGGCAGAAATTACCTACATTTTGGGGCAAAAAGGCACAAATTTCCCTTATTTTCAGGCAAAATTGCAGAAATTTCTTTTATTTCAGGGCAAAAAGGCTGAAATTCCTTTTATTTTGGGGCAAAAAGGCAGAAATTCCCTTTATTTTGTGGCAAAAAGGCAGAAATTCCCATTAATTGGGGCAGAAAGCAGAAACTTTCCTTATTTGGGGGCAATAATGCAGAAATTCCCCATATTTTGTACCAAAAGGCAGAAATTCCCTTTATTTGGAGGTAAAATGCTGAAATTCCCCTTATTTTGGGCAAAAGGCAGAAATTCCCCTTATTTTGCCGCAAAATTGCAGAAATTTCACTTATTTTATGGCAAAAAGTCAGAAATTTGCCTTATTTTGGGGCAAAAAGCAGAAGTTACCCTAATTTTGGCGCCAAAAACAGAAATTCCTATTATTTTGGGGTAAAATTGCAGAAATTTCAAATATTTCAGTGCAAAAAGGCAGAAATTCCACTTAATTTTAGGCAATAAGGCACAAATTTTCCGTATTTTGGAGCAAAATCTCAGAAATTGCCTTTATAATGGTGCAAAAATGCAGAAATTCCCTTTATTTTGGTGTAATAAGGTAGAAATTCCCCGTGTTTTGAAGCAAAATTGCACAAGTTCATCTAATTTTGAGGAAAAATGCAGAAATTCAAATTATTTTGGGACAAAAAGACAGAAATTCTCTTTATTTCAGGGCATAACGTCAGAAATTCCCCTTATTTTGTTGCAAAATTGCAGAAATTTCCCTTATTTTGTGACAAAAAGGCAGACATTTCCCTTATTTTAGGGCAAAATTGCAGAAATTTCACTTATTTCAAGGCAAAATTCAAAAATTCCTTTAATTTTGGGGCAAAAATACAGAAATTCCGTTTATTTTTAGGTAAAAAGGCAGAAAATTCACTTATTTTGAGGTAAAAAGGCAGAAATTACTCTTATTTTGGGGCTAACATGAAGAAATTTCCCTTTTTTGTGGCAAAATTGCAGAAATTTTTCTTATTTTGGGCAAAATTGCAGAAATTTCACTTATTTCAGAGAAAGAAGGCAGGAATTTCTCTTATTTTGGGGCAAAAAGGCAGAAATTTCTTTTATTTTGGAACAAAATTGCAGAAATTTTATTTATTTTGGGGCAAAAATGCAGAAATTCCCTTTATTCGTGGCAAAAAGGCAGAAATTTCCCTTATTTTGGGCAAAATTGCAGAAATTCCCTTTATTTTGGTGCAATAAGGCAGAAATTCCCTATATCTTGAAGCAAAATTGCACAAATTCCCCTAATTTTGAGGGAAAATGCAGAAATTCACATTATTTTGGGGCAAAAAGACAGAAATTCTTTTTATTTCACGGCAAAAAGTCAGAAATTCCCCTTATTTTGGGGTAAAATTGCAGAAATTTCCCTTATTTTGTGGCAAAATTGCAGAGATTTTTCTTATTTTGGGCAAAATTGCAGAAATTTAACTTATTTCAGGGAAAGAAGGCAGTAATTTCTCTTATTTTGGGGCAAAAATGCAGAAATTTCTTTTATTTTGGTACAAAATTGCAGAAATTTTCTTCATTTTGAGGCAAAAATGCAGAAATTCCCCATATTTTGGGACAAAAAGGCAGAGATTCCCCTTATTATGAGGTAAAAAGGCTGAAATTCTTTTGATTTTGGGGCAAAAAGACAGAAATTCCCCTTATTTTGTGGCAAAAAGGCAGAAATTTCCCTTATTTTGGGGCAAAATTGCAGAAATTTCCCTTATTTTTAGGCAAAATATTAGAAATTTCTTTTATTTTGGTACAGAATTGCAGAAATTTTTCTTATTTTGTGGCAAAAAGGCAGAAATTCCCCATCTTTTAGTTCAAAAAGGCTGAAATTCCCCTTATTTTGAGGTAAAATGCTGAAATTCCCCATATTTTGGGGCAAAAAGGCAGAAATTCCCCTCATTTTGTGGCAAAAAGGCACAAATTTCCCTTATTTTCGGGCAAAATTGCAGAAATTTCATTTATTCCAGGGCAAAATGTCAGAAATTCCTTTTATTTTGGGGCAAAAAGCAGAAATTTCTTTTATTTTGGTACAACGATGAAAAAATTTATCTTATTTTGGAACAAAAAGGCAGAAATTCCCCATATTTTGGGGCAAAAGGCAGAAATTCCCCATATTTTGAGGTAAAAAGGCTGAAATTCCTCTTATTTTGGGGCAAAAAGGCAGAAATTCCCTTTATTTTGTGGCAAAAATGCAGAAATTCCGATTAATTGGGGCAGAAAAGCAGAAACTTTCTTTATTTGGGGGCAATAATGCAGAAATTCCCCATATTTTGTGGCAAAAAGTCAGAAATTCCCCTTATTTGGAAATAAAATGCTGAAATTCCCCTTATTTTGGGCAAAAGGCAGAAATTCCCCTTGTTTTGGGGCAAAATGCAGAAATTTCACTTATTTTAGGGCAAAAAGACAGAAATTTGCCTTATTTTGTTGCAAAAAGCAGAAATTCCCCTAATTGTGAGGCAAAACGGAAGAAATTCTCTATATGTTGGGGCAAAAAGACAGAAATTCTTTTTATTTTGTGGCAAAACTCAGAAATTCCACATATTTTGGGGCAAAATTCCAGAAATTTCCTTTATTTTAGGGCAAAAAGGCAGAAATTCCTAATATATTGTGGCAAAAATGCAGAAATTCCCCTTATTTTGAGGTAAAAAGGCTGAAATTCCTCTTATTTGGGGGCAAAAAGGAAGAATTTTTCTTTATTTTGGGGAAAAATTGCAGAAATTTCACTTATTTCAGGGTAATAAATCAGAAATTCCCCTTATTTTGGGCCAAAATTACAGAAATTCCCTTTGTTTTGGGGTAAAAAAGAGAGAAATTCCACTTATTTAGAGGCAAAAGGCAGAAGTTCCTCTTAATTTGGCGCAAAAATGAAGAAATTTTCCTTTTTTATCTAAAAAAGGTATGCATTTTCCTTATTTTCGGGCAAAAAGGCAGAAATTCCCCTGATTTTGAAGCAAAATTGCAGAAATTCCCCTAATTTTGGGGCAAAAGGCAGACATTCCCTTTATTTTGGGGCAAAAATCAGAAATTCCCCTTATTTTGGGGAAAAATTCCAGAAATTTCCTTTAATTTGGGGCAAAATTGAAGAAATTTACCTTATTTTGGGGCAAAATTGCAGAAATTTCCCTTATTTGGGGCAAAATTGCAGAAATTTCACTTATTTTCAGGTAAAAAGGCTGAAATTTCCTTTATTTTTGGGAAAAAAGTTAGAAATTTCTTTTATTTTGGGGCAAAATTGCAGAAATATTTCTTATTATGGGGAAAAAAGGCAGAAATTCCTTATATTTTGAAGCAAAAAGGCAGAAATTCCCCTTATTTTGGGATAAAATTGCAGAAATTTCCCTTATTTGGGGGCAAAAAGGCAGAAAATCCTTTATTTTCGGGCAAAAAGGCAGAAATTCCCCGTATTTTAGAGCAAAATTGCAGAAATTCCCCTAATATCGTGGCAAAAATGCAGAAATTCCCTTTATTTGGGGCAAAAGCAAAAGTTCCCCTTATTTTCGGGAAAAAAGGCAGAAATTCCTTGTATTTTGAAGCAAAATTGCAGAAACTCCCCTAATTTTGGGGCAAAAAGGCCGAAATTCCCTTTATTTTGGGGCAAAAATACAGAAATTCTCCTTATTTCACGGCAAAAAGTCAGAAATTCCCCTTAATCTGGGGCAAAATTGAAGAACTTTCCCTTATTTTGGGGCAAAATTGCAGAAATTTCCCTTATTTTGGGGCAAAATTTTAGAAATTTCTTTTATTTTGGTACAGAATTGCAGGAATTTTTTCTTATATTGTGGCAAAAAGGCTAAAATTCCCCATATTTTAATGCAAAAACGCTGAAATTCCCCTTATTTTGAGGTAAAATGCTGAAATTCCACATATTTTGGGGCAAAAAGGCAGAAATTTCCCTCATTTTGGGGCAAAAAGGCAGAGATTCCCCTTATTATGAGGTAAAAATGGTGAAATTCCTTTTATTTTGGGGCAAAAAGAAAGAAATTCCCCTTATTTTGTGGCAAAAAGGCAGAAATTTCCCTTATTTTGGTACAGAATTGCAGAAATTTTTCTTATTTTGTGGCAAGAAGGCAGAAATTCTCCATATTTTGGTGCAAAAAGTCTGAAATTCCCCTTAATTTGAGTTAAAATGCTGAAATTCCCCATATTTTGGGGCAAAAAGGCACAAATTTCCCTTATTTTCGGGCAAAATTGCAGAAATTTCATTTATTTCAGGGCAAAAAGTCAGAAATTCCTTTTATTTTGGGACAAAAAGCAGAAATTTCTTTTATTTTGGTACAAAGTTGAAGAATTTTTTCTTATTTTAGAACAAAAGGCAGAAATTCCCCATATTTTGGGGTAAAAGGCAGAAATTCCCCTTATTTTGAGGTAAAAAGGATGAAATTCCCCTTAATTTAGGGCAAAAAGGCAAAAATTTCCTTTACTTTATGGCAAAAAAGGGAGAAATTCCCCTTATTTGGAGGTAAAATGCTGAAATTCCACTTATTTTGGGCAAAAAGGCAGAAATTCCCCTTATTTTGGGACAAAATTGCAGAAATTTCACTTATTTCAGGGCAAAAAATTAGAAATTTCCCTTATTTTGTGGCAAAATTGCAGAAATTTTTCTTATTTTGGGCAAAATTGCAGAAATTTCACTTATTTCAGGTAAAGAAGGCAGGAATTTCTCTTAATTTGATGGAAAAGGGCAGAAATTTCTTTTATTTTGGTACAAAATTGCAGAAATTTTCTTTATTTTGGGGCAAAAATGAAGAAATTCCCCTTATTTTGTGGCAAAAAGGCAGAAATTTCCCTTATTTTGGGGCAAAATTGCAGAAATTTTACTTATTTCAAGGCAAAATTCAAAAATTCCTTTTATTTTGGAGCAAAAAGACAGAAATTCCGTTTATTTTTGGGTAAAAAAGCAGAAATTTCACTTATTTTGAGGTAAAAAGGCAGAAATTACTCTTATTTTGGGGCTAAAATGAAGAAATTTCCCTGTTTTGTGGCAAAATTGCAGAAATTTTTCTTATTTTGGGCAAAATTGCAGAAATTTCACTTATTTCAGGGAAAGAAGGCAGGAATTTCTCTTATTTTGGGGCAAAAAGGCAGAAATTTCTTTTATTTTGCTACAAAATTGCAGAAATTTTCTTTATTTTGGGGCAAAAATGCCGAAATTCCCCTTATTTTGTGGCAAAAAGGCAGGAATTTCCCTTATTTTGGGGCAAAATTGCAGAAATTCCCTTTATTTTCGAGCAATAAGGCAGAAATTTCTAATATTTTGAAGCAAAATTGCACTAATTTCCCTAATTTTGAGGGAAAATGCAGAAATTCACATTATTTTGGGCAAAAAGACAGAAATTCTCCTTATTTCACGGCAAAAAGTCAGAAATTCCCCTTATTTTGGGGCAAAATTGCAGAAATTTCCCTTATTTTGTGGCAAAATTGCAGAAATTTTTCTTATTTTGTTCAAAATTGCAGAAATTTCACTTATTTCAGGGAAAGAAGGCAGGAATTTCTCTTATTTTGGGGCAAAAAGGCAGAAATTTCTTTTATTTTGGTACAAAATTGCAGAAATTTTCTTTATTTTGAGGCAAAAATATAGAAATTCCCCTTATTTTGTGGCAAAAAGGCAGAAATTTCCCTTATTTTGGGGCAAAATTGCAGAAATTCTCTTTATTTTGGTGCAATATGGCAGAAATTCCCCATATCTTGAAGCAAAATTGCACAAATTCCCCTAATTTTGAGGGAAAATGCAGAAATTCACATTATTTTGGGCAAAAAGACAGAAATTCTCCTTATTTCACGGCAAAAAGTCAGAAATTCCCCTTATTTTGGGGCAAAATTGCAGAAATTTCCATTATT
This sequence comes from Micromys minutus, assembly GCF_963924665.1. Classification (NCBI taxonomy): domain Eukaryota; kingdom Metazoa; phylum Chordata; class Mammalia; order Rodentia; family Muridae; genus Micromys; species Micromys minutus. Next base: position 82,713 of record NW_027667806.1, on the reverse strand, counting down.
TTGTGGCAAAATTGCAGAAATTTTTCTTATTTTGTGCAAAATTGCAGAAATTTCACTTATTTCAGGGAATGAAGGCAGGAATTTCTCTTATTTTGGGGCAAAAAGGCAGAAATTTCTTTTATTTTGGTACAAAATTGCAGATATTTTCTTTATTTTGAGGCAAAAATGCAGAAATTTCCCATATTTTGGGGCAAAAAGGCAGAGATTCCCCTTATTATGAGGTAAAAAGGCTGAAATTCCTTTTATTTTGGGGCAAAAAGACAGAAATTCCCCTTATTTTGCGGCAAAAAGGCAGAAATTTCCCTTATTTTGGGGCAAAATTGCAAAAATTTTTCTTATTTTCGGGCAAAATTTTAGAAATTTATTTTATTTTGGTACAGAATTGCAGAAATTTTTCTTATTTTGTGGCAAAAAGGCAGAAATTCCCCATATTTTGGTGCAAAAAGGCTGAAATTTCCCTTATTTTGAGGTAAAATGCCGAAATTCCTTATATTTTGGAGCAAAAAGGCAGAAATTACCTACATTTTGGGGCAAAAAGGCACAAATTTTCCTTATTTTCGGGCAAAATTGAAGAAATTTCATTTATTTCAGGGCAAAAAGTCAGAAATTCCTTTTATTTTGGGGCAAAAAGGCAGAAATTCCCTTTATTTTGTGGCAAAAAGGCAGAAATTCCCATTAATTGGTGCAGAAAAGCAGAAACTTTCCTTATTTGGGGGCAATGATGCAGAAATTCCCCATATTTTGTGGCAAAAAGGCAGAAATTCCCCTTATTTGGAGGTAAAATGCTGAAATTCCCCTTATTTTGGGCAAAAGGCAGAAATTCCCCTTATTTGGGGCAAAATTGCAGAAATTTCACTTATTTTAGGGCAAAAAGTCAGAAATTTGCTTTATTTTGGGGCAAAAAGCAGAAATTCCCCTAATTTTGGGGCGAAAAACAGAAATTCTTATTTTGGGGTAAAATTGCAGAAATTTCAAACATTTCAGTGCAAAAAGGCAGAAATTCCACTTAATTTTAAACAATAAGGCAAAAATTTTCCGTATTTTGAAGCAAAATCTCAGAAATTCCTCTTATAATGGTGCAAAAATGCAGAAATTCCTTTCATTTTGGTGTAATAAGGCAGAAATTCCCCGTGTTTTGAGCAAAATTGCACAAATTCATCTAATTTTGAGGGAAATTGCAGAAATTCAAGTTATTTTGGGGCAAAAAGACAGAAATTCTTTTTATTTCAGGGCATAACGTCAGATTTTCCCCTTATTTTGGGGCAAAATTGCAGAAATTTCCCTTATTTTGTGGAAAATTGCAGAAATTTTTCTTATTTTGGGCAAAATTGCAGAAATTTCACTTATTTCAGGGAAAGAAGGCAGAAATTTCTCTTATTTTGGGGCAAAAGGGCAGAAATTTCTTTTATTTTGTTACAAAATTGCAGAAATTTTCTTTATTTTGGAACAAAAATGCAGAAATTCACCTTATTTTGTGGCAAAAAGGCAGAAATTTTTCTTATTTTGGGCAAAATTGAAGAAATTTCACTTATTTCAGGGATAGAAGGCAGAAATTTCTCTTATTTTGGGGCAAAAGGGCAGAAATTTCTTTTATTTTGGTACAAAATTGCAGAAATTTTCTTTATTTTGGGGCAAAAATGCAGAAATTCACCTTATTTTGTGGCAAAAAGGCAGAAATTTTTCTTATTTTAGGGCAAAATTGCAGAAATTTCACTTATTTCAAGGCAAAATTCAAAAATTCCTTTTATGTTGGGGCAAAAAGACAGAAATTCCATTTATTTTTAGGTAAAAAGGCAGAAATTTCACTTATTTTGAGGTAAAAAGGGAGAAATTACTCTTATTTTGGGGCTAAAATGAAGAAATTTCCCTTTTTTGTGGCAAAATTGCAGAAATTTTTCTTATTTTGGGCAAAATTGCAGAAATTTCACTTATTTCAGGGAAAGAAGGCAGGAATTTCTCTTATGTTGGGGCAAAAAGGCAGAAATTTTTTTTATTTTGGTACAAAATTGCAGAAATTTTCTTTATTTTGGGCAAAAATGCAGAAATTCCCATTATTTTGTGGCAAAAAGGCAGAAATTTCCCTAATTTTGGGGCAAAATTGCAGAAATTTAACTTATTTCAAGGCCAAATTCAAAATTCCTTTTATTTTTGGGCAAAAAGACAGAAATTCCGTTTATTTTTGGGTAAAAAGGCAGAAATTTCACTTATTTTGAGGTAAAAAGGCAAAAATTACTCTTATTTTGGGGCTAAAATTAAGAAATTTCCCTTTTTTGTGGCAAAATTGCAGAAATTTTTCTTATTTTGGGCAAAATTGCAGAAATTTCACTTATTTCAGGGAAAGAAAGCAGGAATTTCTCTTATTTTTGGGCAAAAAGGCAGAAATTTTTTTTATTTTGCTACAAAATTGCAGAAATTTTCTTTATTTTGGGTCAAAAATGCAGAAATTCCCCTTATTTTGGGGCAAAAAGGCAGAGATTCCCCTTATTATGAGGTAAAAAGGCTGAAATTCCTTTTATTTTGGGGCAAAAATACTGAAATTCCCCTTATTTTGTGGCAAAAAGGCAGAAACTTCCCTTATTTTGGAGCAAAATTGTAGAAATTTCCATTATTTTCAAGCAAAATTTTAGAAATTTATTTTATTTTGGTACAGAATTGCAGAATTTTTTTTTTATTTTGTGGCAAAAAGGCAGAAATTCCCCATATTTTGGTGCAAAAAGGCTGAAATTCCCCTTATTTTGAAGTAAAATGCTGAAATTCCTCATATTTTGGGGCAAAAAGGCAGAAATTACCTACATTTTGGGGCAAAAAGACAGAAATTTCCCTTATTTTGCGGCAAAATTGCAGAAATTTCATTTATTTCAGGACAAAAAGTCAGAAATTCCTTTTATTTTGTGGCAAAAAGGCAGAAATTCCCTTTATTTTGTGGCAAAAGGCAGAAATTCCCATTAATTGGGGCAGAAAAGCAGAAACTTTCCTTATTTGGGGGCAATAATGCAGAAATTCCCCATATTTTGTGGCAAAAAGGCAGAAATTCCCCTTATTTGGAGGTAAAATGCTGAAAATCCCCTTATTTTGGGCAAAAGGCAGAAATTCCCCTTATTTTGGGGCAAAATTGCAGAAATTTCACTTATTTTAGGGCAAAAAGTCAGAAATTTGCCTTATTTTGGGGCAAAAAGCAGAAATTCCCCTAATTTTGGGGCCAAAAACAGAAATTCCACTTATTTTGGGGTAAAATTGCAGAAATTTCAAACATTTCAGTGCAAAAAGCCAGAAATTCCACTTAATTTTAGGCAATAAGGCAGAAATTTTCGGTATTTTGGAGCAATATCTCAGAAATTCCCCTTATATTGGTGAAAAAATGCAGAAATTCCCTTTATTTTGGTGTAATAAGGCAGAAATTCCCCGTGTTTTGAAGCAAAATTGCACAAATTCATCTAATTTTGAGGGAAAATGCAGAAATTCAAATTATTTTGGGGCAAAAAGACAGAAATTCTCTGTATTTCAGGGCAAAACGTCAGAAATTCCTCTTATTTTGGGGCAAAATTGCAGAAATATCCCTTATTTTGTTGCAAAATTGCAGAAATTTTTCTTATTTTGGGCAAAATTGCAAAAATTTCACTTATTTCAGGGAAAGAAGGTAGGAATTTCTTTTATTTTGGGGCAAAAAGGCAGAAATTTCTTTTATTTTGGTACAAAATTGTAGAAATTTCCTTTATTTTGGGGCAAAAATGCAGAAATTCCCCATATTTTGTGGGAAAAAGGCAGAAATTTCCCTTATTTTGGGGTAAAATTGCAGAAAGTCCCTTTATTTTGGTGCAATAAGGCAGAAATTCCCAATATTTTGAAGCAAAATTGCACAAATTCCCCTAATTTTGAGAGAAAATGCAGAAATTCACATTATTTTGGGGCAAAAAAGACAGAAATTCTCCTTATTTCACGTCAAAAAGTCAGAAATTCCCCTTATTTTGGGGCAAAATTGCAGAAATTTCTCTTATTTTGTGGCAAAATTGCAGAAATTTTTCTTATTTTGGGCAAAATTGCAGAAATTTCACTTATTTCAGGGAAAGAAGGCAGGAATTTCTCTTATTTTGGGGCAAAAAGGTAGAAATTTCTTTTATTTTGATACAAAATTGCAAAAATTTTCTTTATTTTGAGGCAAAAATGCAGAAAGTTCCTATATTTTGGTGCAAAAAGGCAGAGATTCCCCTTATTATGAGGTAAAAAGGATGAAATTCCTTTTATTTTGGGGCAAAAAGACAGAAATTCCCCTTATTTTGTGGCAAAAAGGCAGAAATTTCCCTTATTTTGTGGCAAAAAGGCAGAAATTTTCTTTATTTTGGGGCAAAATTGCAGAAATTCCCTTTATTTTGGTGCAATAAGGCAGAAATTCCCCATATTGTGAAGCATAATTGCACAAATTCCCCTAATTTTGAGACAAAATACAGAAATTCACATTATTTTGGGGCAAAAAGACAGAAATTCTCTTTATTTCAAGGCAAAAAGTCAGAAATTCCCCTTATTTTGGGGCAAAATTGCAGAAATTTCCCTTATTTTGTGGCAAAATTGCAGAAATTTTTCTTATTTTGGGCAAAATTGCAGAAATTTCACTTATTTTAAGGCAAAAAGTCAGAAATTTGCCTTATTTTGGGGCAAAAAGCAGAAATTCCCCTAATTTTGGGGCCAAAAACAGAAATTCCCCGTATTTTGGGGTAAAATTGCAGAAATTTCAAACATTTCAGTGCAAAAAGGCAGAAATTCCACTTAATTTTAGGCAATAAGGCAGAAATTTTCCGTATTTTGGAGCAATATCTCAGAAATTCCCCTTATATTGGTGCAAAAATGCAGAAATTCCCTTTACTTTGGTGTAATAAGGCAGAAATTCCCCGTGTTTTGAAGCAAAATTGCACAAATTCATCTAATTTTGAGGGAAAATGCAGAAATTCAAATTATTTTGGGGCAAAAAGACAGAAATTCTCCGTATTTCAGGGCAAAACGTCAGAAATTCCTCTTATTTTGTGGCAAAATTGCAGAAATATCCCTTATTTTGTTGCAAAATTGCAGAAATTTTTTTATTTTGGGCAAAATTGCAGAAATTTTACTTATTTCAGAGAAAGAAGGTAGGAATTTCTTTTATTTTGGGGCAAAAAGGCAGAAATTTCTTTTATTTTGGTACAAAATTATAGAAATTTTCTTTATTTTGGGGCAAAAATGCAGAAATTCCCCATATTTTGTGGGAAAAAGGCAGAAATTTCTCTTATTTTGGGGTAAAATTGCAGAAAGTCCCTTTATTTTGGTGCAATAAGGCAGAAATTCCCAATATTTTGAAGCAAAATTGCACAAATTCCCCTAATTTTGAGGGAAAATGCAGAAATTCACATTATTTTGGGGCAAAAAAACAGAAATTCTCCTTATTTCACGGAAAAAAGTCAGAAATTCCCCTTATTTGTGGCAAAATTGCAGAAATTTCACTTATTTCAGAGAAAGAAGGCAGGAATTTCTCTTATTTTGGGCAAAAAGGTAGAAATTTCTTTTATTTTGGTACAAAATTGCAGAAATTTTCTTTATTTTGAGGCAAAAATGCAGAAATTTCCCATATTTTGGGGCAAAAAGGCAGAGATTCCCCTTATTATGAGGTAAAAAGGCTGAAATTCCTTTTATTTTGGGGCAAAAAGACAGAAATTCCCCTTATTTTGTGGCAAAAAGGCAGAAATTTCCCTTATTTTGGGGCAAAATTGCAGAAATTTCCCTTATTTTCGGGCGAAATTTAGAAATTTATTTTATTTTGGTACAGAATTGCAGAAATTTTTCTTATTTTGTGGCAAAAAGGCAGAAATTCCCCATATTTTGGTGCAAAAAGGCTGAAATTCCACTTATTTCGAGGTAAAATGTTGAAATTCCCCATATTTTGGGGAAAAAAGGCAGAAATTACCTACATTTTGGGGCAAAAAGGCACAAATTTCCCTTATTTTCGGGCAAAATTGCAGAAATTTCTTTTATTTCAGGGCAAAAAGGCTGAAATTCCTTTTATTTTAGGGCAAAAAGGCAGAAATTCCCTTTATTTTGTGGCAAAAAGGCAGAAATTCCCATTAATTGGGGCAGAAAGCAGAAACTTTCCTTATTTGGGGGCAATAATGCAGAAATTCCCCATATTTTGTACCAAAAGGCAGAAATTCCCTTTATTTGGAGGTAAAATGCTGAAATTCCCCTTATTTTGGGCAAAAGGCAGAAATTCCCCTTATTTTGCCGCAAAATTGCAGAAATTTCACTTATTTTATGGCAAAAAGTCAGAAATTTGCCTTATTTTGGGGCAAAAAGCAGAAATTACCCTAATTTTGGGGCCAAAAACAGAAATTCCTATTATTTTGGGGTAAAATTGCAGAAATTTCAAATATTTCAGTGCAAAAAGGCAGAAATTCCACTTAATTTTAGGCAATAAGGCACAAATTTTCCGTATTTTGGAGCAAAATCTCAGAAATTCCCTTTATAATGGTGCAAAAATGCAGAAATTCCCTTTATTTTGGTGTAATAAGGTAGAAATTCCCCGTGTTTTGAAGCAAAATTGCACAAGTTCATCTAATTTTGAGGAAAAATGCAGAAATTCAAATTATTTTGGGAAAAAAAGACAGAAATTCTCTTTATTTCAGTGCATAACGTCAGAAATTCCCCTTATTTTGGGGCAAAATTGCAGAAATTTCCCTTATTTTGTGGCAAAATTGCAGAAATTTTTCTTATTTTAGGCAAAATTGCAGAAATTTCACTTATTTCAGGGAAAGAAGGCAGAAATTTCTCTTATTTTGGGGCAAAAGGGCAGAAATATCTTTTATTTTGGTAAAAAATTGCAGAAATTTTCTTTATTTTGGGGAAAAAATGCAGAAATTCACCTTATTTTGTGACAAAAAGGCAGACATTTCCCTTATTTTAGGGCAAAATTGCAGAAATTTCACTTATTTCAAGGCAAAATTCAAAAATTCCTTTAATTTTGGGGCAAAAATACAGAAATTCCGTTTATTTTTAGGTAAAAAGGCAGAAAATTCACTTATTTTGAGGTAAAAAGGCAGAAATTACTCTTATTTTGGGGCTAAAATGACGAAATTTCCCTTTTTGTGGCAAAATTGCAGAAATTTTTCTTATTTTGGGCAAAATTGCAGAAATTTCACTTATTTCAGAGAAAAAAGGCAGGAATTTCTCTTATTTTGGGGCAAAAAGGCAGAAATTTCTTTTATTTTGGAACAAAATTGCAGAAATTTTATTTATTTTGGGGCAAAAATGCAGAAATTCCCTTTATTCGTGGCAAAAAGGCAGAAATTTCCCTCATTTTGGGCAAAATTGCAGAAATTCCCTTTATTTTGGTGCAATAAGGCAGAAATTCCCTATATCTTGAAGCAAAATTGCACAAATTCCCCTAATTTTGAGGGAAAATGCAGAAATTCACATTATTTTGGGGCAAAAAGACAGAAATTCTTTTTATTTCACGGCAAAAAGTCAGAAATTCCCCTTATTTTGGGGTAAAATTGCAGAAATTTCCCTTATTTTGTGGCAAAATTGCAGAAATTTTTCTTATTTTGGGCAAAATTGCAGAAATTTCACTTATTTCAGGGAAAGAAGGCAGTAATTTCTCTTATTTTGGGGCAAAAATGCAGAAATTTCTTTTATTTTGGTACAAAATTGCAGAAATTTTCTTCATTTTGAGGCAAAAATGCAGAAATTCCCCATATTTTGGGACAAAAAGGCAGAGATTCCCCTTATTCTGAGGTAAAAAGGCTGAAATTCTTTTGATTTTGGGGCAAAAAGACAGAAATTCCCCTTATTTTGTGGCAAAAAGGCAGAAATTTCCCTTATTTTGGGGCAAAATTGCAGAAATTTCCCTTATTTTTAGGCAAAATATTAGAAATTTCTTTTATTTTGGTACAGAATTGCAGAAATTTTTCTTATTTTGTGGCAAAAAGGCAGAAATTCCCCATCTTTTAGTTCAAAAAGGCTGAAATTCCCCTTATTTTGAGGTAAAATGCTGAAATTCCCCATATTTTGGGGCAAAAAGGCAGAAATTCCCCTCATTTTGTGGCAAAAAGGCACAAATTTCCCTTATTTTCGGGCAAAATTGCAGAAATTTCATTTATTCCAGGGCAAAATGTCAGAAATTCCTTTTATTTTGGGGCAAAAAGCAGAAATTTCTTTTATTTTGGTACAACGATGAAAAAATTTATCTTATTTTGGAACAAAAAGGCAGAAATACCCCATATTTTGGGGCAAAAGGCAGAAATTTCCCTTATTTTGAGGTAAAAACCCTGAAATTCCCCTTACTTTGGGGCAAAAAGGCAGAAATTTTCTTTATTTTGTGGCAAAAAGGCAGAAATTCCCATTAATTGGGGCAGAAAAGCAGAAACTTTCTTTATTTGGGGGCAATAATGCAGAAATTCCCCATATTTTGTGGCAAAAAAGGCAGAAATTCCCTTATTTGGAGGTAAAATGCTGAAATTCCCCTTATTTTGGGCAAAAAGCAGAAATTCCCCTTATTTTGGGGCAAAATTGCAGAAATTTCACTTATTTTAGGGCAAAAAGTAAGAAATTTGCCTTATTTTGGGGCAAAAAGCAGAAATTCCCCTAATTGTGAGGCAAAACGGCAGAATTTCCCTATATGTTGGGGCAAAAAGACAGAAATTCTCCTTATTTTGGGGCTAAACTCAGAAATTCCACTTATTTTGGGGCAAAATTCCAGAAATTTCCCTTCTTTTGGGGCAAAATTGCAGAAATTTCACTTATTTTGGGGCAAAATTGCAGAAATTTGACTTATTTCAGGGAAGAAAAGCAGAAATTTTCTTATTTTGTAGAAAAAAGGCAGAAATTCCTAATATATTGTGGCAAAAATGCAGAAATTCCCCTTATTTTGAAGTAAAAAGGCTGAAATTCCTCTTATTTGGGGGCAAAAAGGAAGAATTTTTCCTTATTTTGGGGCATAATTGCAGAAATTTCACTTATTTCAGGGTAATAAGTCAGAAATTCCCCTTATTTTGGGGCAAAAAAGACAGAAATTCCCTTTGTTTTTGGGTAAAAAAGACAGAAATTCCATTTATTTAGAGGCAAAATGCAGATTTTCCTCTTAATTCGGCGCAAAAATGAAGAAATTTCACTTTTTTATGGCAAAAAGGTATGCATTTTTCTTCTTTTCTGGCAAAAAGGCAGAAATTCCCCTTATTTTGAAGCAAAATTGTAGAAATTCCTATAATTTTGTGGCAGAAGGCAGACATTCCCTTTATTTTAGGGCAAAAATCAGAAATTTCCCTTATTTTGGGGCAAAATTGCAATAATTTCACTTATTTTAGGGCAAAAAGTCAGAAATTTCCTTTATTTTGGTGCAAAATTGCAGAAATTTCCCTTATTTGGGGCAAAATTGCAGAAATTTGACTTATTTTCAGGTAAAAAGGCTGAAATTTCCTTTATTTTTGGGAAAAAAAGTTAGAAATTTCTTTTATTTTGGGGCAAAATTGCAGAAATATTTCTTATTTTTGGGCAAAAAGGCAGAAATTCCTTATATTTTGAAGCAAAAAGGCAGAAATTCCCCTTATTTTGGGATAAAATTGCAGAAATTTCCCTTATTTGGGGGCAAAAGGGCAGAAAATCCTTTTAATTTCAGGCAAATAGGCAGAAATTCCCCGTATTTTAGAGCAAAATTGCAGAAATTCCCCTAATATCGGGGCAAAAATGCAGAAATTCCCTTTATTTGGGGCAAAAGCAAAAGTTTCCCATATTTTCGGGAAAAAAGGCAGAAATTCCTTGTATTTTGAAGCAAAATTGCAGAAACTCCCCTAATTTTGGGGCAAAAAGGCAGAAATTCCCTTTATTTTGGGGCAAAAATACAGAAATTCTCCTTATTTCACAGCAAAATGTCAGAAATTCCCCTTATTTTGGGGCAAAATTGAAGAACTTTCCCTTATTCTGGGGCAAAATTACAGAAATTTCCCTTATTTTGGGGCAAAATTTTAGAAATTTCTTTTATTTTGGTACAGAATTGCAGAAATTTTTCTCATATTGTGGCAAAAAGGCTAAAATTCCCCATATTTTGGTGCAAAAAGGCTGAAATTCCCCTTATTTTGAGGTAAAATACTGAAATTCCCCATATTTTGGGGCAAAAAGGCAGAAATTTCCCTCATTTTGGGGCAAAAAGGCACAAATTTTCCTTATTTTCGGGCAAAATTGCAGAAATTTCATTTATCAGGGCAAAAATTTAGAAATTTCTTTTATTTTGGGACAAAAAGCAGAAATTTCTTTTATTTTGGTACAAAGTTGAAGAAATTTTTCTTATTTTGGAACAAAAAGATAGAAATTCCCCATATTTTGGGGTAAAAGGCAGAAATTCCCCTTATTTTGAGGTAAAAAGAATGAAATTCCCCTCATTTTAGGGCATAAAGGCAAAAATTTCATTTACATTTTTGCAAAAAGGCAGAAATTCTTGTTAATTGGGGCAGAAAAGCAGAAATTTTCCTTATTTGAAAGCAATAAGGCAGTAATTCCTAATATTTTGTGGCAAAAAGGCAGAAATTCCCCTTATTTGGAGGTAAAATGATGAAATTCCCCTTATTTTGGGCAAAAGGCAGAAATTCCCCTTATTTTGGGACAAAATTGCAGAAATTTCACTTATTTCAGGGCAAAAAGTCAGAAATTTGCCTTATTTTGGGCAAAAAGCAGAAATTCCCCTAATTTTGGGGCTAAAAATAGAAATTCCCCTTATTTTGGGATAAAATTGCAGAAATTTCAAATATTTCAGGGCAAAAAGGCAGAAATTCAACTTAATTTCGGGCAATAAGGCAGAAATTTTCTGTATTTTGGAGCAAAATCTCAGAAATTCCCTTTATATTGGTGCAAAAATGCAGAAATTTCCTTTATTTTGGTGCAATAAGGCAGAAATTCCCCGTATTTTAAAGCAAAATTGCACAAATTCCCCTAATTTTGAGGGAAAATGCAGAAATTCACATTATTTTGGGGCAAAAAGACAGAACTTCTCCTTATTTCACGGCAAAAAGTCAGAAATTCCCCTTATTTTGGGACAAAATTGCAAAAATTTCCCTTATTTTGTGGCAAAATTGCAGAATTTTTTTTTATTTTAGGCAAAATTGCAGAAATTTCACTTATTTCAGGGAAAGAAGGCAGGAATTTCTCTTATTTTGGGGCAAAAAGGCAGAAATTTCTTTTATTTTGGTTTAAAATTGCAAAAATCTTCTTTATTTTGAGGCAAAAAGGCAGAAATTCCCCATATTTTGGGGCAAAAAGGCAGAAATTCTCCTTATTTTGTGGAAGAAAGGCAGAAATTTCCCTTATTTTGGGGCAAAATTGCAAAAATTTCCCTTATTTTCGGGCAAAATTTTAGAAATTTCTTTTATTTTGGTACAGAATTGCAGAAATTTTTCTTATTTTGTGGCAAAAAGGCAGAAATTCCCCATATTTTGGTGCAAAAATGCGGAAATTCCCCTTATTTTGAGGTAAAATGCTGAAATTCCCCATATTTTGGGGCAAAAAGGCAGAAATTCCCTACATTTTGGGGCAAAAAGGCAGAAATTTCCCTTATTTTGGGGCAAAATTGCAGAAATTTCATTTATTTCAGGGCAAAGAGTCAGAAATTCCTTTTATTTTGGGGAAAAAAGCAGAAATTTCTTTTATGTTGGTACAAAGTTGAAGAAATTTTTCTTATTTTGGAACAAAAAGGCAGAAATTCGCCATATTTTCAGGCAAAAGGCAGAAATTCCCTTTATTTTGAGGGAAAAAGGCTGAAATGCCCCTATATTGGGGCAAAAAGGCAAAAATTCTCTTTATTTTGTGGCAAAAAGGCAGAAATTCCCATTAATTGGGGCAGAGAGCAGAAACTTTGTTTATTTGGGGGCAATAATGCAGAAATTCCCAATATTATGTGGCAAAAATGCAGAAATTCCCCTTATTTGGAGGTAAAATGCTGAAATTCCCCTTATTTTGGGCAAAAAGCAGAAATTCCCCTTATTTTGGGGCAAAATTGCAAAAATTTCACTAATTTTAGGGCAAAAAGTCAGAAATTTCCCTTATTTGGTGCAAAATTGCAGAAATTTGACTTATTTTCTGGTAAAAAGGCTGAAATTTCCTTTATTTTTGGGAAAAAAGTGAGAAATTCCTTTTATTTTGGGGGAAAATTGCAGAAATATTTTTTATTTTGGGGCAAAAGGCAGAAATTCCTTATATTTTGGGGCAAAAAGGCAGTAATTCCCCTTATTTTGGAATAAAATTGCAGAAATTTCCCTTATTTGGGGGCAAAAAGGCAGAAAATCCTTTTAATTTCGGGCAAAAAGGCATAAATTCCCCGTATTTAAAAGCAAAATTGCAGAAATTCCGCTAATATCGGGGCAAAAATGCAGAAATTCCCTTTATTTGTGGCAAAAGCAAAAGTTTCCCATATTTTCGGGAAAAAAGGCAGAAATTCCTTGTATTTTGAAGCAAAATTGCAGAAACTCCCCTAATTTTGGGGCAAAAAGGCAGAAATTCCCTTTATTTTGGGGCAAAAATACAGAAATTCTCCTTATTTTGCGGAAAAAAGTCAGAAATTCCCCTTATTTTGGGGCAAAATTGAAGAACTTTCCCTTATTTTGGGGCAAAATTACAGAAATTTCCCTTATTTGGGGCAAAATTTTAGAAATTTCTTTTATTTTGGGACAAAAAGCAGAAATTTCTTTTATTTTGGTACAAAGTTGAAGAAATTTTTCTTATTTTGGAACAAAAAGATAGAAATTCCCCATATTATGGGGTAAAAGGCAGAAATTCCCCTTATTATGAGGTAAAAAGGATGATATTCCCCTCATTTTAGGGCAAAAAGGCAAAAATTTCATTTATTTTGTGGCAAAAAGGCAGAAATTCTTGTTAATTGGGGCAGAAAAGCAGAAATTTTCCTTATTTGAAGGCAATAAGGCAGTAATTCCCCATATTTTGTGGCAAAAAGGCAGAAATTCCCCTTATTTGGAGGTAAAATGCTGAAATTCCCCTTATTTTGGGCAAAAGGCAGAAATTCCCCTTATTTTGGGACAAAATTGCAGAAATTTCACTTATTTCAGGGCAAAAAGTCAGAAATTTGCCTTATTTTGGGCAAAAAGCAGAAATTCCCCTAATTTTGGGGCTAAAAATAGAAATTCCCCTTATTTTGGGGTAAAATTGCAGAAATTTCAAATATTTCAGGGCAAAAAGGCAGAAATTCCACTTAATTTCGGGCAATAAGGCAGAAATTTTCTGTATTTTGGAGCAAAATCTCAGAAATTCCCCTTTATATTGGTGCAAAAATTCAGAAATTCCCTTTATTTTGGTGCAATAAGGCAAAAATTCCCCGTATTTTGAAGCAAAATTGCACAAATTCCCCTAATTTTGAGGGAAAATGCAGAAATTCACATTATTTTGGGGCAAAAAGACAGAAATTCTCCTTATTTCACGGCAAAATCAGAAATTCCCCTTATTTTGAGGCAAATTTGCAAAAATTTCCCTTATTTTGTGGCATAATTGCAGAAATTTTTCTTATTTTGGGCAAAATTGCAGAAATTTCACTTATTTCAGGGAAAAAAAGGCAGGAATTTCTCTTATTTTGGGGCAAAAAGGCAGAAAATTCTTTTATTTTGGTTCAAAATTGCAAAAATCTTCTTTATTTTGAGGTAAAAATGCAGAAATTCCCCATATTTTGGGGCAAAAAGGCAGAGATTCCCCTTATTATGAGGTAAAAAGGCTGAAATTCCTTTTATTTTGGGACAAAAATACAGAAATTCCCCTTATTTTGTGGCAAAAAGGCAGAAATTTTCCTTATTTTGGGGCAAAATTGCAGAAATTTTCCATATTTTCGGGCAAAATTTTAGAAATTTCTTTTATTTTGGTACAGAATTGCAGAAATTTTTCTTATTTTGTGGCAAAAAGGCAGAAATTCCCCATATTTTGGTTGAAAAAGGCTGAAATTCCCCTTATTTTGAGGTAAAATGCTGAAATTCCCCATATTTTGGGGCAAAAGGCAGAAATTCCCTACATTTTGGAGCAAAAAGGCACAAATTTCCCTTATTTTCGGGCAAAATTGCATAAATTTCATTTATTTCAGGGCAAAGTCAGAAATTCCTTTTATTTTGGGGCAAAAACAGAAATTTCTTTTATTTTGGTACAAAGTTGAAGAAATTTTTCTTATTTTGGAACAAAAAGGCAGAAATTCCCCATATTTTGGGGCAAAAGGCAGAAATTCCCCGTATTTTTAGGTAAAAAGGATGAAATTCCCCTTATTTTAGGGCAAAAAGGCAAAAATTTCCTTTACTTTGTGGCAAAAAGGCAGAAATTCTTGTTAATTGGGGCAGAAAAAAAGAAATTTTCCTTATGTGAAGGCAATAAGGCAGTAATTCCCCATATTTTGTGGCAAAAAGGCAGAAATTCCCTTTATTTGGAGGTAAAATGGTGAAATTCCCCTTATTTTGGGCAAAAAGGCGGAAATTCCCCTTATTTTGGGGCAAAAATTGCAAAAATTTCACATATTTTAGGGCAAAAAGTCAGAAATTTCCCTTATTTTGGGGCAAAAAGCAGAAATTCTCCTAATTTTGGGGCCAAAAACAGAAATTCCCATTATTTTGGTGTAAAATTACAGAAATTTCAAATATTTCAGTGCAAAAAGGCAGAAATTCTACTTAATTTTAGGCAATAAGGCACAAATTTTCCGTATTTTGGAGCAAAATCTCAGAAATTCCCCTTATAATGGTGCAAAAATGCAGAAATTCTCTTTATTTTGGTGTAATAAGGCAGAAATTCCCTGTGTTTTGAAGCAAAATTGCACAAATTCATCTAATTTTGAGGGAAAATGCAGAAATTCAAATTATATTGGGGCAAAAAGACAGAAATTCTCCTTATTTCAGGGCATAACGTCAGAAATCCCTCTTATTTTGGGGCAAAATTGCAGAAATTTCCCTTATTTTGTGGCAAAATTGCAGAAATTTTTCTTATTTTGGGCAAAATTGCAGAAATTTCACTTATTTCAGGGACAGAAGGCAGGAATTTCTCTTATTTTGGGGCAAAAGGGCAGAAAATTCTTTTTTTTGGTACAAAATTGCAGAAATTTTCTTTTTTGGGGCAAAAATGCAGAAATTCCCCATATTTTGGGGTAAAAAGGCAGAGATTCCCCTTATTATGAGGTAAAAACGCTGAAATTCCTTTTATTTTGGGGCAAAAAGACAGAAATTCCCCTTATTTTGTGGCAAAAAAAAAAGAAATTTCCCTTATTTTGGGGCAAAATTGCAGAAATTTTTTTTTTTGGGCACAATTTTAGAAATTTCTTTTATTTTGGTACAGAATTGCAGAAATTTTTCTTATTTTGTGGCAAAAATGCAGAAATTCCCCATATTTTGGTGCAAAAAGGCTGAAATTCCCCTTATTTTGAGGTAAAATGCTGAAATTCACCATATTTTGGGGCAAAAAGGCAGAAATTCCCTACATTTTGGGGCAAAAATGTACAAATGTCCCTAATTTTGGAGCAAGATTGCAGAAATTTCATTTATTTCAGGGCAAAAAGTCAGAAATTCCTTTTATTTTGGGGCAAAAAGCAGAAATTTCTTTTATTTTGGTACAAAGTTGAAGAAATTTTTCTTATTTTGGAACAAAAAGGCAGAAATTCCCCATATTTTAAGGCAAAAGGCAAAAATTCCCCTTATTTTGAGGTAAAAAGGCTGAAATTCACCTTATTTTGGGGCAAAAAGGCAGAAATTCACTTTATTTTGTGGCAAAAAGGCAGAAATTTCCATTAATTGGGGCAGAAAAGCAGAAACATTCCTAATTTGGGGGCAATAATGCAGAAATTCCCCATATTTTGTGGCAAAAAGGCAGAAATTCCCCTTATTTGGAGGTAAAATGCTGAAATTCCCCTTATTTTGGGCAAAAGGCAGAAATTCCCCTTATTTTGGGGCAAAATTGCAGAAATTTCACTTATTTTAGGGCAAAAAGTCAGAAATTTGCCTTATTTTGGGGCAAAACAGAAATTCCCCTAATTTTGGGGCCAAAAACAGAAATTCCCCTTATTTTGGGGTAAAATTGCAGAAATTTCAAATATTTCAGTGCAAAAAGGCAGAAATTCCACTTATTTTTAGGCAATAAGGCAGAAATTTACCGTATTTTGGAGCAAAATCTCAGAAATTCTCCTTATATTGGTGCAAAAATGCAGAAATTCCCTTTATTTTGGTGTAATAAGGCCGAAATTCCCTGTGTTTTGAAGCAAAATTGCACAAATTCATCTAATTTTGAGGGAAAATGCAGAAAATCAAATTATTTTGGGGCAAAAAGACAGAAATTCTCCTTATTTCAGAGCATAACGTCAGAAATTCCCCCTTTTTTGGGGCAAAATTACAGAAATTTTTCTTATTTTGGCCAAAATTGCAGAAATTTCATTTATTTCAGGGAAAGAACTTAGGAATTTCTCTTATTTTGGGGCAAAAGGGCAGAAATTTCTTTTATTTTGGTACAAAATTGCAGAAATTTTCTTTATTTTGGGGCAAAAATGCAGAAATTCTAATTATTTTGTGGCAAAAAGGCAGAAATTTCCCTTATTTTGTGGCAAAATTGCAGAATTTTACTTATTCCAAGGCAAAATTCAAAAATTCCTTTTATTTTGGGGCAAAAGACAGAAATTCCGTTTATTTTTGGGTAAAAAGGCAGAAATTTCACTTATTTTGAGGTAAAAAGGCAGAAATTACTCTTATTTTGGGGCTAAAATGAAGAAATTTCCCTTTTTTGTGGCAAAATTGCAGAAATTTTTCTTATTTTGTGCAAAATTGCAGAAATTTCACTTATTTCAGGGAAAGAAGGCAGGAATTTCTTTTATTTTGGGGCAAAAAGGCAGAAATATCATTTATTTTGGTACAAAATTGCAGAAATTTTCTTTATTTTGGGACAAAAATGCAGAAATTACCCTTATTTTGTGGCAAAAAGGCAGAAATTTCCCTTATTTTGGGGCAAATTTGCAGAAATTTCTGTAATTTCAAGGAAAAATTCAAAAATTCTTTTTATTTTGGGGCAAAAAGACAGAAATTCCGTTTATTTTTGGGTAAAAAGGAAGAAATTTCACTTATTTTGAGGTAAAAAGGCAGAAATTACTCTTATTTTGGGGCTAAAATTAAGAAATTTCCCTTTTTTTGTGGCAAAAGGTATACATTCCCCTTATTTTCAGGCGAAAAAGCAGAAATTCCCCGTATTTTGAAGCAAAATTGCAGAAATTCCCCTAATTGTGAGGCAAAACGGCAGAAATTCCCTATATGTTGGGGCAAAAATACAGAAATTCTCTTTATTTTGTGTCAAAACTCAGAAATTCCACTTATTTTGGGGTAAAATTCCAGAAATTTCCCTTATTTTAGGGCAAAAAGGCAGAAATTCCTAATATATTGTGGCAAAAATGCAGAAATTCCCCTTATTTTGAGGTAAAAAGGCTGAAATTACTCTTATTTGGGGGCAAAAAGGAAGAATTTTTCCTTATTTTGGGGCAAAATTGCAGAAATTTCACTTATTTCAGGGTAATAAGTCAGAAATTCCCCTTATTTTGGGGCAAAAAAGACAGAAATTTCCTTTGTTTTGGGGTAAAAAAGACAGAAATTCCACTTATTTAGAGGCAAAAGGCAGAAGTTCCTCTTAATTTGGCGCAAAAATGAAGAAATTTTCCTTTTTTATGGCAAAAAGGTATGCATTCCCCTTATTTTCGGGCAAAAATGCAGAAATTCCCCTTATTTTGAAGCAAAATTGCAGAAATTTTCCTATTTTGGGGCAAAAGGCAGACATTCCCTTTATTTTGGCTCAAAAATCAGAAATTCCCCTTATTTTGGGGCAAAATTTCAGAAATTTCCTTTAATTTGGGGCAAAATTGCAGAAATTTACCTTGTTTTGGTGCAAAATTGCAGAAATTTCCCTTATTTTGGGAAAAATTGCAGAAATTTGACTTATTTTCAGGTAAAAAGGCTGAAATTTCCTTTATTTTTGGTCTAAAAGTGAGAAATTCCCCTTATTTTGGGGCAAAATTGCAGAAATATTTCTTATTTTGGGGCAAAAAGGCAGAAATTCCTTATATTTTGGGGAAAAAAGGCAGAAATTCCCCTTATTTTGGGATAAAATTGCAGAAATTTCTCTTATTTGGGGGCAAAAAGGCAGAAAATCCTTTTAATTTCGGGAAAAAAGGCAGAAATTCCCCGTATTTTGGAGCAAAATTGCAGAAATTCCCCTAATATTGGGGCAAAAATGCATAAATTCCCTTTATTTGAGGCGAAAGCAGAAGTTCCTTTTATTTTCGGGAAAAAAGGCAGAAATTCCTTGTATTTTGAAGCAAAATTGCAGAAACTCCCCTAATTTTGGGGCAAAAAGGCTGAAATTCCCTTTATTTTGGGGCAAAAATACAGAAATTCTTCTTATTTCGCGGCAAAAAGTCAGAAATTCCCCTTATTTTGGGGCAAAATTGAAGAACTTTCCCTTATTTTGGGGCAAAATTGCAGAATTTTCCCTTATTTTGGAGCAAAATTTTAGAAATTTTTTTTATTTTGGTACAGAATTGCAGAAATTTTTCTTATATTGTGGCAAAAATGCTAAAATTCCCCATATTTTGGTGCAAAAAGGCTGAAATTCCCCTTATTTTGAGGTAAAATGCTGAAATTCCCCATATTTTGGGGCAAAAAGGCAGAAATTTCCCTCATTTTGGGGCAAAAAGGCACAAATTTTCCTTATTTTCGGGCAAAATTGCAGAAATTTCATTTATTTCAAGGCAAAAAGTCAGAAATTCCTTATATTTAGGGACAAAAAGCAGAAATTTCTTTTATTTTGGTACAAAGTTGAAGAAATTTTTCTTATTTTGGAACAAAAAGGCAGAAATTCCCCATATTTTGGGGTAAAAGGCAGAAATTCCCATTATTTTGAGGTAAAAAGGATGAAATTTCCCTTAATTTAGGGCAACAAGGCAAAAATTTCCTTTACTTTGTTGCAAAAAGGCAGAAATTCTTGTTAATTGGGGCAGAATAGCAGAAATTTTCCTTATTTAAGGGCAATAGGGCAGAAATTCCACATATTTTGTGGCAAAAAGGCAGAAATTCCACTTATTTGGAGGTAAAATGCTGAAATTCTTCTTATTTTGGGCAAAAAGGCAGAAATTCCCCTTATTTTGGGACAAAATTGCAGAAATTTCACTTATTTCAGGGCATAAAGTCAGAAAATTGCCTTATTTTGGGGCAAAAAGCAGAAATTCCCCTAATTTTGGGGCCAAAAATAGAAATTCCCCTTCTTTTGGGGTAAAATTGCAGAAATTTCAAATATTTCAGGGCAAAAAGGCAGAAATTCCACATAATTTCGGGCAATAAGGCAGAAATTTTCTGTATTTTGGAGCAAAATCTCAGAAAATCCCCTTATATTGGTGCAAAAATGCAGAAATTCCCTGTATTTTGGTGGAATAAGGCAGAAATTCCCTGTATTTTGAAGCAAATTACACAAATTCCCCTAATTTTGAGGGAACATGCAGAAATTCACATTATTTTGGGGCAAAAAGAAAGAAATTCTCCTTATTTTATGGCAAAAGTCAGAAATTCCCTTTATTTTGGGACAAAATTGCAAAAATTTCCTTTATTTTTTGGCAAAATTGCAGAAATTTTTCTTATTTTGGGCAAAATTGCAGAAATTTCACTTATTTCAGGGAAGGAAGGCAGGAATTTCTCTTATTTTGGGGCAAAAAGGCAGAAATTTCTTTTATTTTGGTACAAAATTGCAGAAATTTTTTTATTTTGAGGCAAAAATGCAGAGATTCCCCATATTTTGGGGCAAAAAAAACAGAGATTCCCCTTATTATGAGGTAAAAAGGCTGAAATTTCTTTTATTTTGGGGCAAAAAGACAGAAATTCCCCTTATTTTATGGCAAAAAGGCAGAATTTTCCCTTATTTTGGGGCAAAATTGCAGAAATTTCCCTTATTTTCAGGCAAAATTTTAGAAATTTCTTTTATTTTGGTACAGAATTGCAGAAATTTTTCTTATTTTGTGCCTAAAAGGCAGAAATTCCCCATATTTTGGTGCAAAAATGCTGAAATTTTCCTTATTTTGAGGTAAAATGCTGAAATTCCCCATATTTTGGGGCAAAAAGGCAGAAATTCCCTACATTTTGGGGCAAAAATGCACAAATTTCCCTTATTTTCAGGCAAAATTGCAGAAATTTCATTTATTTCAGGGCTAAAAGTCAGAAATTCCTTTTATTTTGTGGCAAAAAGCAGAAATTTCTTTTATTTTGGTACGAAGTTGAAGACATTTTACTTATTTTGGAACAAAGAGGCAGAAATTCCCCATATTTTGGGGCAAAAGGCAGAAATTCCCCTTATTTTGAGGTAAAAAGAGTGAAATTCCCCTTATTTTAGGGCAAAAAGGCAAAAATTTCCTTTACTTTGTGGCAGAAAGGAAGAAATTCTTGTTAATTGGGGTAGAAAGCAGAAAGTTTCCTTATTTGAAGGCAATAATGCAGTAATTCCCCATATTTTGTGGCAAAAAGGCAGAAATTCCCTTTATTTGGAGGTAAAATGGTGAAATTCCCCTTATTTTGGGCAAAAAGGCAGAAATTCCCTTTGTTTTGGGACTAAATTGCAGAAATTTCACTTATTTCAGGGCAAAAAGTCAGAAATTTGACTTATTTTGGGGCAAAAAGCAGAAATTCTTTTAATTTTGAGGCTAAAAATTGAAATTTCCCTTATTTTGGGATAAAATTGCAGAAATCTCAAATATTTCAGGGCCAAAAGGCAGAAATTCCACTTAATTTCAGGCAATAAGGCAGAAATTTTCTGTATTTTGGAGCAAAATCTCAGAAATTCCCCTTATATTGGTGCAAAAATGCAGAAATTCCCTTTATTTTGGTGTAATAAAGCAGAAGTTCCCCTTGTTTTGAAGCAAAATTGCACAAATTCATCTAATTTTGAGGAAAAATGCAGAAATTCAAATTATTTTGGGGCAAAAAGACAGAAATTCTCCTTATTTTAGGGCATAACGTCAGAAATTCCTCTTATTTTGGGGCAAAATTGCAGAAATATCCCTTATTTTGTTGCAAAATTGCAGAAATTTTTCTTATTTTGGGCAAAATTGCAGAAATTTCAATTATTTCAGGGAAAGAACTTAGGAATTTCTCTTATTTTGGGGCAAAAGGGCAGAAATTTCTTTTATTTTGGTACAAAATTGCAGAAATTTTCTTTATTTTGGGGCATAAATGCAGAAATTCCCCTGATTTTGTGGCAAAAAGGCAGAAATTTCTCTTATTTTGGGGCAAAATTGCAGAAATTTCACTTATTTCAAGGAAAAATTCAAAAATTCCTTTTATTTTGGGGCAAAAAAAAGAAATTCCGTTTATTTTTGGGTAAAAAGGCTGAAATTTCACTTATTTTGAGATAAAAAGGCAGAAATTACTCTTATTTTGGGGCTAAAATGAAGAAATTTTCCTTTTTTGTGGCAAAATTGCAAAAATTTTTCTTATTTTGGGCAAAATTGCAGAAATTTCACTTATTTCAGGGAAAGAAGGCAGGAATTTCTTTTATTTTGTGGCAAAAAAGAAGAAATTCTTCTTAATTGAAGGTAAAATGCAGAAATTCCCCTTATTTTGTGGCAAAAAGGCAAAAATTTCCCTTATTTTGGGGCAAAATTGCAGGAATTTCACTTATTTCAAGGCAAAATTCAAAAATTCCTTTTTTTTGGGGGCAAAAAGACAGAAATTCCGTTTATTTTTGGGTAAAAAGGCAGAAATTTCACTTATTTTAAGGTAAAAAGAAAGAAATTACTCTTATTTTGGGTCTAAAATGAAGAAATTTTCCTTTTTTGTGGCAAAATTGCAAAAATTTTTCTTATTTTGGGCAAAATTGCAGAAATTTCACTTATTTCAGGGAAAGAAGGAAGGAATTTCTCTTATTTTGGGGCAAAAAGGCAGAAATTTCTTTACTTTTGGTACAACATTGCAGAAATTTTCTCTATTTTGGGGCAAAAATGCAGAAATTCTTCTTATTTTGTGGTAAAAAGGCAGAAATTTCCCTTATTTTGGGGCAAAATTTCAGAAATTTTTCTTATTTTGGGCAAAATTGCAGAAATTTCACTTATTTCAGGGAAAGAAAACAGGAATTTCTCTTACTTTGGGGCAAAAAAGCAGAAATTTCTTTTATTTTGGTACAAAATTACAAAAATTTTCTTTATTTTGAGGCAAAAATGCAGAAATTCCCCATATTTTGGGGCAAAAAGGCAGAGATTCCCCATATTATGAGGTAAAAAGGCTGACATTCCTTTTATTTTGGGGCAAAAAGACAGAAATTCCCCTTATTTTGTGGCAAAAAGGCAGAAATTTCCCTTATTTTGAGGCAAAATTGCAGAAATTTCCCTTATTTTGGGGCAAAATTGCAGAAATTCTTTTTATTTTGGTGCAATAAGGCAGAAATTCCCCATATTTTGAAGCAAAATTGAAAAAATTCCCCTAATTTTGAGGGATAATGCAGAATTTTACATTATTTTAAGGCAAAAAGTCGGAAATTCTTTTTATTTCATGGCAAAAAGTCAGAAATTCCCCTTATTTTGGGGCAAAATTGCAGAAATTTCCCTTATTTTGTGGCAAAATTGCAGAAATTTTTCTTATTTTGTGCAAAATTGCAGAAATTTCACTTATTTCAGGGAAAGAAGGCAGGAATTTCTCTTATTTTGGGGCAAAAAGGCAGAAATTTCTTTTATTTTGGTACAAAATTGCAGAAATTTTTTTTATTTTGAGGCAAAAATGCAGAAATTCCCCATATTTTGGGGCAAAAAAAACAGAGATTCCCCTTATTATGAGGTAAAAAGGCTGAAATTTCTTTTATTTTGTGGCAAAAAGACAGAAATTCCCCTTATTTTATGGCAAAAAGGCAGAAATTTCCCTTATTTTGGGGCAAAATTGCAGAAATTTCCCTTATTTTCAGGCAAAATTTTAGAAATTTCTTTTATTTTGGTACAGAATTGCAGAAATTTTTCTTATTTTGTGGCAAAAAGTCAGAAATTCCCCATATTTTGGTGCAAAAAGGCTGAAATTCCCCTTATTTTGAGGTAAAATGCTGAAATTCCCCATATTTTGGGGCAAAAAGGCAGAAATTCCCTACATTTGGGGGCAAAAAGGCACAAATTTCCCTTATTTTCGGTCAAAATTGCAGAAATTTCATTTATTTCAGGGCAAAAAGTCAGATATTCCTTTTATTTTGGGGCAAAAAGCAGAAATTTCTTTTATATTGGTACAAAATTGAAAAAATTTTCTTTATTTTGAAACAAAAAAGCAGAATTTCCCCATATTTTGGGGTAAAAGGCAGAAATTCCCCTTATTTTGAGGTTAAAAGGTTGAAATTCCCTTTATTTTAGGGCAAAAAGGCAAAAATTTTCTTTACTTTGTGGCAAAAATGCAGAAATTCTTGTTAATTCGGGCAGAAAAGTAGAAATTTTCCTTATTTGAAAGCAATAAGGCAGAAATACCAAATATTTTGCGGCAAAAAGGCAGAAATTCCCCTTATTTGGAGGTAAAATGATGAAATTCCCCTTATTTTGGGCAAAAAGGCAGAAATTTCCCTTAATTTGGGGCAAAATTGCACAAATTTCACTTATTTTAGGGCAAAAAGTCAGAAATTTGCTTTATTTTGGGGCAAAATGCAGAAATTCTCCTAATTTTGGGGCCAAAAACAGAAATTCCCTCTATTTTGGGGTAAAATTGCAGAAATTTCAAATATTTCAGGGCAAAAAGGCAGAAATTCCACTTAATTTCAGGCAATAAGGCAGAAATTTTCTGTATTTTAAGCAAAATCTAAGAAATTCCTTTTATATTGGTGCAAAAATGCAGAAATTCCCTTTATTTTGGTGCAATAAGGCTAAAATTACCCATATTTTGAAGCAAAATTGCACAAATTCCCCTAATTTTGAGAGAAAATGCAGAAATTCACATTATTTTGGGGCAAAAAGACAGAAATTCTCCTTATTTCACGGCAAAAATATAGAAATTCCCCTTATTTTGGGGCAAAATTGCAGAAATTTCCCTTGTTTTGTCGCAAAATTGCAGAAATTTTTCTTATTTTGGTACAAAATTGCAGAAATTTTCTTTATTTTGAGGCAAAAATGCAGAAATTCCCCATATTTTGGGGCAAAAATGCAGAGATTCCCCTTATTATGAGGTAAAAAGGCTGAAATTCCTTTTATTTTGGGGCAAAAAGACAGAAATTTCCCTTATTTTGTGGCAAAATTGCAGAAATTCCCCTTATTTTGTGGCAAAAAGGCAGAAATTTCCCTTATTTTGGGGCAAAATTGCAGAAATTTCACTTATTTCAAGGCAAAATTCAAAAATTCCTTTTATTTTGGAGCAAACAGACAGAAATTCCGTTCATTTTTGGGTAAAAAGGCAGAAATTTCACTTATTTTGAGGTAAAAAGGCAGAAATTACTCTTATTTTGGGGCTAAAATGAAGAAATGTCCCTTTTTTGTGGCAAAATTGCAGAAATTTCTCTTATTTCAGAAAATGAAGGCAGGAATTTCTCTTATTTTGGTGCAAAAAGGCAGAAATTTCTATTATTTTGGTACAACATTGCAGAAATTTTCTTTATTTTGGGGCAAAAATGCAGAAATTCCCTTTGTTTTGTGGCAAAAAGACAGAACTTTCCCTTATTTGGGGGAAAAATTGCAAAATTCCCTTTATTTTGGTGCAAGAAGGCAGAAATTTCCCATATTTTGAAGCAAAATTGCACAAATTCCCTTAATTTTGAGGGAAAGTGAAGAAATTCACATTATTTTGGGGCAAAAAGACAGAAATTCTCCTTATTTCACGGCAAAAAGTCAGAAATTCCCCTTATTTTTGGGCAAAATTGCAGAAATTTCCCTTATTTTGTGGCAAAATTGCAGAAATTTTTCTTATTTTGGGCAAAATTGCAGAAATTTCACTTATTTCTGGGAAAGAAGGCAGGAATTTCTCTTATTTTGGGGCAAAAAGTCAAAAATTTCTTTTATTTTGTTACAAAATTGCAAAAATTTTCTTTATTTTGAGGCAAAAATGCAGAAATTCCCCATATTTTTGGGCAAAAAGGCAGAGATTCCCCTTATTATGAGGTAAAAAGGCTTAAAATCCTTTTATTTTGAGGAAAAAAGACAGAAATTCCCCTTAATTTGTGGCAAAAAGGCAGAAATTTTCCTTTTTTTGGGGAAAAATTGCAGAAATTTACCTTATTTTGGGGAAAAATTTTAGAAATTTCTTTTATTTTGGTACAGAATTGCAGAAATTTTTCTTATTTTGTGACAAAAAGGCAGAAATTCCCTATATTTTGGTGCAAAAAGGCTGAAATTCCCCTTATTTTGAGGTAAAATGCTGAAATTCCCCATATTTTGGAGCAAAAAGGCAGAAATTTCTCTTATTTTGAGGCAAAATTGCAGAAATTTCACTTATTTCAGGGTAATAAGTCAGAATTTTTTTTTATTTTCGCGAAAAAAGACAGAAATTCCCTTTGATTTGGGGCAAAACTCAGAAATTCCACTTATTTTGAAGCAAAATTCCAGAAATTCCCCTTATTTTGGGGCAAAATTGCAATAATTTCACTTATTTTGGGGCAAAATTGCAGAAATTTCACTTATTTCAGGGGAAAAAAGCAGAAATTTTTTATTTTGGGGCAAAAAGGCAGAAATTTCTTTTATTTTGGTACAAAATTGCAGAAATTATTCTTTTTTTGGCAAAAATAAGAAATATCCCATATTTTGTGGCAAAAATGCAGAAATTCCCCTTATTTTGAGGTAAAAAGCCTGAAATTCCTTTTATTTGGGGGCAAAAATTAAGAAAATCCCATTATTTTGGGGCAAAAAGCAGACATTTCCCTTATTTTGGGAAAAAATTTTAGAAATTTAACTTATTTCAGGGCAAAAATTAAGAAATTTTCCTTATTTTGGGGCAAAAAGGCAGAAATTCCCCTTATTTACAGGTAAAAAAGCTGAAATTCCCCTTATTTGGGGGCAAAAATGCAGAAATTTACCATTTTTGGGGGCAAAATTGCAAAAATATCACTTACTTCAGGGTAATAAGTCAGAAATTTTCCTTATTTTGGGGCAAAAAAGACAGAAATTCCCTTTGTTTTGGGGGAGAAAGACAGAAATTCCACTTATTTAGAGGCAAAAAAGCAGAAATTCCCCTTATTTTGGAGCAAAAATGAAGAAATTTTCCTTTTTATGTCAAAAATGTATGCATTCTTCTTATTTTCGGGCAAAAAGGCAGAAATTCCCCGTATTTTGCAGCAAAATTGCAGAAATTCCCCTAATTGTGGGGCAAAAAAGTAGAAATTCCCTATATGTTGGGGCAAAACGACAGAAATTCTCCTTATTTTGGGGCAAAATACAGAAATTCCACTTATTTTGGGGCAAAATTCCAGAAATTTCCCTTATTTTTGGGCAAAATTACAGAAATTTAACTTATTTTGGGGCAAAATTGAAGAAATTTCACGTATTTCAGGGAAAAAAGGCAGAAATTTTCCTTATTTTGTGGCAAAAAGGCAGAAATTCCAAATATTTTTTGGCAAAAATGCAGAAATTCCTGTTATTTTGAGGTAAAAAGGCTGAAATTTTCCTTATTTGGGGGCAAAAAGGCAGAAATTTCCCTTATTATGGGGCAAAATTGCAGAAATTTCACTTATTTCAGGGTAATAAGTCAGAAATTTTCCTTATTTTGGGGCAAAAAAATACAGAAATTCCCATTGTTTTGGGGGAAAAAGACAGCAATTCCACTTATTTAGAGGCAAAAAAGCAGAAACTCCCCTTATTTTAAAGCAAAATTGCCGAAATTTTCCTTTTTTATGGCAAAAAGTTATGCATTCTTCTTATTTTCAGGCAAAAAGGCAGAAATTCCCCGTATTATGCAGCAAAATATCAGAAATTCCTCTAATTGTGGGGCAAAAAGGCAGAAATTCCCTATATGTTGGGGCAAAAATACAGAAATTCTCCTTATTTTGGGGCAAAACTCAGGAATTCCACTTATTTTGAAGGAAAATTCCAGAAATTTCCCTTATTTTGGGCAAAATTGCAGAACTTTCACTCATTTTGGAACAAAATTGCAGAAGTTTCAATTATTTCTGGGAAAAAAAGGAGAAATTTTCTTATTTTGGGGCAAAAAAACAGAAATTTCTTTTATTATGGTACAAAATAGCAGAAATTTTTCTTATTTTGGGCAAAAAGGCAGAAATTTCCCATACTTTGTGTCAAAAATGCAGAAATTCCCCTTATTTTGAGGTAAAAAGGCTGAAATTCCCCTTATTTGGGGGCAAAAAGTAAGAAATTCCCCTTGTTTTGGAACAAAAAGCAGACAATTCCATTATTTTGTGGAAAAAATTTAGAAATTTAACTAATTTCAGTGCAAAAAGTCAGAAATTTTCCTTAATTTGGGGTAAAAAGGCAGAAATTCTTAATATTTTGTGGCTAAAATACAGATATTCCTATTATTTTGAGGTAAAAAGGCTGAAATTCCCCTTATGGGGGCCAAAAGGAAGAAATTTCCCTTATTTTGGCGTAAAATTGCAGATATATTACTTACTTCAGGGTAATAAGTCAGAAATTTTCACTATTTTGGGGCAAAAAATACAGAAATTCCTATTATTTTGAGGTAAAAAGGCTGAAATTCCTCTTATTTGGGGGCCAAAAGGCAGAAATTTTCCTTAT
The DNA here is from genome assembly GCF_963924665.1 of Micromys minutus. Lineage (NCBI taxonomy): Eukaryota > Metazoa > Chordata > Mammalia > Rodentia > Muridae > Micromys > Micromys minutus. The sequence continues at coordinate 55,043 of NW_027667806.1, read as the reverse complement.
TTTGGGCCAAAATTGCAGAAATTTCACTTATTTCAGGGTAATAAGTCAGAAATTTTCCTTATTTTTGGGCAAAAAAGACAGAAATTCCCTTTGTTTTGGGGGAGAAAGACAGAAATTCCACTTATTTAGAGGCAAAAAAGCAAAAATTCTTCTTATTTTGGAGCAAAAATAAAGAAATTTCACTTTCTATGGCAAAAAGGTATGCATTCTTTTTATTTTCGGGCAAAAAGGCAGAAATTCTCTGTATTTTGGAACAAAATTGCAGAAATTCCCCTAATTGTGGGGCAAAAAGGCAGAAATTCCCTATATGTTGGGGCAAAAAGACAGAAGTTCTCTTTATTTTGGGTCAAAACTCAGAAATTCCACTTATTTCGGGGGAAAATTCCAGAAATTTCCCTTATTTTGGGGCAAAATTGCAGAAATTTCACTCATTTTGGGGCAAAATTGCAGAAATTTCAATTATTTCAGAGAAAAAAAGAAGAAATTTTCTTATTTTGGGGCGAAAAAACAGAAATTTATTTTATTATGGTACAAAATAGCAGAAATTTTTCTTATTTTGGGCAAAAAGGCAGAAATTTCCCATATTTTGGGTCAAAAATGCAGAAATTCCCCTTATTTTGAGGTAAAAAGGCTGAAATTCCTTTTATTTGGGGGCAAAAAGTAAGAAATTCCCCTTATTTTGAAACAAAAAGCAGACATTTACATTATTTTGGGGAAAAATTTAGAAATTTAACTTATTTCAGGGCAAAAAGTCAGAAATTTTCCTTATTTTGGGGCAAAAAGGCAGAAATTCTTAATATTTTGTGGCAAAAATACAGAAATTCCTATTATTTTGAGGTAAAAAGGCTGAAATTCTTCATATTTGAGTGCCAAAAGGCAGAAATTTCCCTTAATTTGGGGCAAAATTGCAGAAATTTCACTTATTTTGGGGCAAAATTGCACAAATTTCACTTATCAGAAAAAAAGCAGAAATTTTCTTATTTTGGGGCAAAAAGGCAGTAATTTCTTTTATTTTGTACAAAAGTGCAGAAATACTTCTTATTTTGGGACAAAAAGGCAGAAATTCCCCTTATTTGGGGGCAAAAAAGCAGAAATTTCCCTTATTTTGAGGCAAAATTGCAGAAATTTCACTTATTTCAGGGTATTAAGTCAGAAATTTTCCTTATTTTGGGGCAAAAAAGACAGAAATTCCCTTTGTTTTGGGGGAAAAAGACAGAAATTCCACTTATTTAGAGGCAAAAAAGCAGAAATCCTCCTTATTTTGGAGCAAAATTGCAGATTGTTCCCTTTTTTATGGCAAAAAGGTATGCATTCTTCTTATTTTCGGGCAAAATGAAGAAATTTCCTGTATTTTGGAGCAAAATTGCAGAAATTCCCCTAATTGTGGGGCAAAAAGGCAGAAATTCCCTATATTTTTTGGCAAAAAACAGAAATTCTCCTTATTTTGGGGCAAAACTCGAAAATTCCTCTTATTTTGGGGCTAAATTCCAGAAATTTCTTTTATTTTGGCGCAAAATTGCTGAAATTTCACTTATTTTGTGGCAAATTGCAGAAATTTCACTTATTTCAAAAAAAAAGCAGAAATTTTCTTATTTTGTGGCAAAAAGGCAGAAATTTATTTTATTTTGATACAAAATTGCAGAAAATTTTCTTATTTTGGGACCAAAAGGCAGAAATTTCCCATATTGTGGGGCAAAATGCAGAAATTCCCCTTATTTTGAGTTAAAAAGACTGAAATTCCCCTTATTTGGGGGCAAAAAGGCAGAAATTTCCCTTATTTTGAGGCAAAATTGCAGAAATTTCACTTATTTCAGGGTAATAAGTCAGAAATTTTCCTTATTTTGGGGCAAAAAAGACAGAAATTCCCTTTGTTTTGGGGGAAAAAAAAAGAAATTCCACTTATTTAGAGGCAAAAAAGCAGAAATTCCCCTTATTTTGGAGCAAAAATGAAGAAATTTTCCTTTTTTGTGGCAAAAGTTATACATTCCCCTTATTTTCGGGCTAAAAAGCAGAAATTCCCCGTATTTTGGAGCAAAATTGCAGAAATTCCCCTAATTGTTGGGCAAAAAGGCAGAAATTCCTTATATGTTAGGGCAAAAAGACAGAAATTCTCCTTATTTTGAGGCAAAACTCAGAAATTCCACTTATTTTGGAGCAAAATTTCAGAAATTTCCCTTATTTTGGGGCTAAATTACAGAAATTTAACTTATTTTGGGGCAAAATTGCAGAAATTTCACTTATTTCAGGGAAAAAAAGCAGAAATTTTCCTTATTTTGTGGCAAAAAGGCAGAAATTCCTAATATTTTTGGCAAAAATGCAGAAATTCCCCTTATTTTGAGGTAAAAAGGCTGAAATTTCTCTTATTTGGGGGCAAAAAGGCAGAAATTTCCCTTATTTTGGGGCAAAATTGCAGAAATTTCACTTATTTCAGGGTAATAAGTCAGAAATTTTCCTTATTTTGGGGCAAAAAGGACTGAAATTCCCTTTGTTTGGGGGGAAAAAACAGAAATTCCACTTATTTAGAGACAAAACAGCAGAAATTCCCCTTATTTTGGAGCAAAATTGCAGAAATTTCCCTTTTTTATGGCAAAAAGGTATGCATTCTTCTTATTTTCGGGCAAAAAAACAGAAATTCCCCATATTTTGGAGCAAAATTACAGAAATTCCCCTAATTGTGGGGCAAAAAGACAGAAATTCCCTATATGTTGGGGCAAAAAGACAGAAATTCTCCTTATTTTAGGGCAAAACACAGAAATTCCACTTATTTTGGGGGAAATTCCAGAAATTTCCCTTATTTTGGGGCAAAATTGCAGAAATTTCACTCATTTTGGGGCAAAATTGCAGAAATTTCAATTATTTCAGGAAAAAATATAAGAAATTTTCTTATTTTGTGGCAAATACAGAAATTTTTTTTATTATGGTACAAAATAGCAGAAATTTTTCTTATTTTGAACAAAAAGGCAGAAATTTCCCATATTTTGGCTCAAAAATGCAGAAATTCTCCTTATTTTGAGGTAAAAAGGCTGAAATTCCTTTTATTTGGGGGCAAAAAGTAAGAAATTCCCCTTATTTTGGAACAAAAAGCAGACATTTCCATTATTTTGGGGAAAAAATTAAGAAATATAACTTATGTCAGGGCAAAAAGTCAGAAATTTTCTTTATTTTCGGGCAAAAAGGCAGAAATTCTTAATCGTTTGTGGCAAAAATACAGAAATTCCTATTATTTTGAGGTAAAAAGCCTCAAATTCCCTTATTTGGGCCCCAAAAGACAGAAATTTCCCTTACTTTGGGGCAAAATTCCAGAAAATTCCCTTATTTTCGGGCAAAATTGCAGAAATTTTACTTATTATGGGGCAAAATTGCAGAAATTTCACTTATTTCAGAAAAAAAAGCAGAAATTTTCTTATTTTGGGGCAAAAAGGCAGAAATTTCTTTTATTTTGGTACAAAATTGCAGAAATTTTTCTTCTTTTCGGACAAAAAGGCAGAAATTTTCCTTATTTTGGGGCAAAAATGCAGAAATTTCCCTTATTTTGAGGTAAAAAGACTGAAATTCCCCTTATTTGGCAGCAAAAAAGCAGAAATTTCTCTTATTTTGGGGCAAAATTGCAGAAATTTCACTTATTTCAGGGAAATAAGTCAGAAATTTTCCTTATTTTGTGGCAAAAAAGACTGAAATTCCCTTTGTTTTGGAGGAAAAAGACAGAAATTCCACTTATTTAGAGGCAAAAAAGCAGAAATTCCCCTTATTTTGGAGCAAAATTGCAGAAATTTCCCTTTTTTATGGCAAAAAGTTATGCATTCTTCTTATTTATGGGCAAAAAGGCAGAAATTCCCTGTATTTTGCAGCAAAATTGCAGAAATTTCCCTAATTGTGGGGCAAAAAGACAGAAATTCCCTATATGTTGGGGCAAAAAGACAGAAATTCTCCTTATTTTGGGTCAAAACTCAGAAATTCCACTTATTTTGGGGGAAAATTCCAGAAATTTCCCTTATTTTGGGGCAAAATTGCAGAAATTTCACTCATTTTGGGGCAAAATTGCAGAAATTTCAATTATTTCAGGAAAAAATATAAGAAATTTTCTTATTTTGGGGCGAAAAAACAGAAATTTCTTTTATTATGGTACAAAATAGCAGAAATTTTTCTTATTTTGGGCAAAAAGGCAGAAATTTCTTATATTTTGGGTCAAAAATGCAGAAATTCTCCTTATTTTGAGGGAAAAAGGCTGAAATTCCTTTTATTTGGGGGCAAAAAGTTAGAAATTCCCCTTATTTTGGAACAAAAAGCAGACATTTACATTATTTTGGGGAAAAATTTAGAAATTTAACTTATTTCAGGGCAAAAAGTCAGAAATTTTCCTTATTTTGGGGCAAAAAGGCAGAAATTCTTAATCGTTTGTGGCAAAAATACAGAAATTCCTATTATTTTGAGGTAAAAAGGCTGAAATTCTTCATATTTGGGTGCCAAAAGGCAGAAATTTCCCTTATTTTGGGGCAAAATTGTAGAAATTTCACTTATTTTGGGGCAAAATTTCACAAATTTCACTTATTTCAGAAAAAAAGCAGAAATTTTCTTATTTTGGGGCAAAAAGGCAGAAATTTCTTTTATTTTGTACAAAATTGCAGAAATATTTCTTATTTTGGGACAAAAAGGCAGAAATTCCCCTTATTTGGGGGCAAAAAGGCAGAAATTTCCCTTATTTTGAGGCAAAATTGCAGAAATTACACTTATTTCAGGGTATTAAGTCAGAAATTTTCCTTATTTTGGGGCAAAAAAGACAGAAATTCCCTTTGTTTTGGGGGAAAAAGACAGAAATTCCACTTATTTAGGGGCAAAAAACAGAAATTCCCCTTATTTTGGAGCAAAAATGAAGAAATTTCCTTTTTTTGTGGCAAAAGATATACATTCCCCTTATTTTCGGGCTAAAAAGCAGAAATTCCCTGTATTTTGGAGCAAAATTGCAGAAATTCCCCTAATTGTGGGGCAAAAAGGCAGAAATTCCTTATATGTTAGGGCAAAAAGACAGAAATTCTTCTTATTTTGAGGCAAAACTCAGAAATTCCATTTATTTTGGGGCATAATTCCAGAAATTTCTTTTATTTTGGGGCAAAATTGAAGAAATTTCACTTATTATGGTGCAAAATTGCAGAAATTTCCCATATTTCAGAGACAAAAGGCAGAAATTTTCTTTATTTTGGGGCAAAAGGCAGAAATTCCCCTTATTTTGAGGTAAAAAAGCTGAAATTCCCCTTATTTGGGGGCAAAAAGGCTGAAATTTCTCTTATTTTGGGGCAAAATTGCAGAAATTTCACATATTTCAGGGTAATAAGTCAGAAATTTTCCTTATTTGGGGGCAAAAAAGACAGAAATTCCCTTTGTTTTGGGGAAAAAGAGAAATTCCACTTATTTAGAGGCAAAAAAGCAGAAATCCTCCTTATTTTGGAGCAAAATTGCAGATTGTTCCCTTTTTTATGGCAAAAAGGTATGCATTCTTCTTATTTTCGGGCAAAAAGGAAGAAATTTCCTGTATTTTGGAGCAAAATTGCAGAAATTCCCCTAATTGTAGGGCAAAAAGGCAGAAATTCCCTATATTTTTTGGCAAAAAGACAGAAATTCTCCTTATTTTGGGGCAAAACTCGAAAATTCCTCTTATTATGGGGCAAAATTCCAGAAATTTCTTTTATTTTGGGGCAAAATTGCAGAAATTTCACTTATTTTGTGGTAAATTGCAGAAATTTCACTTATTTCAAAAAAAAAGCAGAAATTTTCTTATTTTGTGGCAAAAAGGCAGAAATTTATTTTATTTTGATACAAAATTGCAGAAAATTTTCTTATTTTGGGACAAAAAGGCAGAAATTTCCCATATTTTGGGGCAAAAATGCAGAAATTCCCCTTATTTTGAGTTAAAAAGACTGAAATTCCCCTTATTTGGGGGCAAAAAGGCAGAAATTTCCCTTATTTTGAGGCTAAATTGCAGAAATTTCACTTATTTCAGGGTAATAAGTCAGAAATTTTCCTTATTTTGGGGCAAAAAAGACAGAAATTCCCTTTGTTTTTGGGGAAAAAAAGATAAATTCCACTTATTTAGAGGCAAAAAAGCAGAAATTCCCCTTATTTCGGAGCAAAAATGAAGAAATTTCCCTTTTTTGTGGCAAAAGGTATACATTCCCCTTATTTTCGGGCTAAAAAGCAGAAATTCCCCGTATTTTGGAGCAAAATTGAAGAAATTCCCCTAATTGTGGGGCAAAAAGGCAGAAATTCTTTATATGTTAGGGCAAAAAGAAAGAAATTCTCCTTATTTTGAGGCAAAACTCAGAAATTCCACTTATTTTGAGGCAAAATTCCAGAAATTTCCCTTATTTTGGGGCAAAATTGCAGAAATTTCACTTATTTTGGGGAAAAATTGCAGAAATTTCACTTATTTCATGGAAAAAAGCAGAAATTACCTTATTTTGGGGCAAAAACTTAGAAATTTCCAATATTTTGGAGCAAAAATGCAAAAATTCCCTTTATTTTGAGGTAAAAAGGCTGAAATTCCCCTTATTTTGGGGCAAAAAGGCAGAAATTTCCCTTATTTTGGAGCAAAATTGCAGAAATTTTACTTATGTCAGGGTAATAATTCAGAAATTTTCCTTATTTTGGGGCCAAAAAACAGAAATACCTTTGTTTTGGGGGAGAAAGACAGAAATTCCACTTATTTAGAGGCAAAAAGCAGAAATTCCCCTTATTTTGGAGCAAAAATGAAGAAATTTCCTTTATTTATGGCAAAAAGGTATGCATTCTTCTTATTTTCGTACAAAAAGGAAGAAAATCCCCGTATTTTGGATCAAAATTGCAAAATTCCCCTAATTGTTGGGCAAAAAAGCAGAAATTCCGTATATGTTGGGGCAAAAAGACAGAAATTCTCCTTATTTTGGGGCAAAACTCAGAAATACCACTTATTTTGAAGCAAAATTCCAGAAATTTCCCTCATTTTGGGGCAAAATTGCAATAATGTCAAATATTTTGGAGCAAAATTGCAGAAATTTCACTTATTTCAGGGGGAAAAAGCAGAAATTTTCTTATTTTGTGGCAAAAAGGCAGAAATTTCTTTTATTTTGGTACAAAATTGCAGAAATTTTTCTTATTTTGGGGCAAAAAGGCAGAAATTTCCCATATTTTGGGGCAAAAATGCAGAAATTCCCCTTATTTTGAGGTAAAAAGGCTGAAATTCCCCTTATTTGGGGGCAAAACTTAAGAAATTCTCATTATTTTGGGGCAAAAAGCAGACATTTCTCTTATTTTGGGAAAAAATTTTAGAAATTTAACTTATTTCAGGGCAAAAATTTAGAAATTTTCCTTATTTTGGGGCAAAAGGGCAGAAATTCCTAATATTTTTGGCAAAAATGCAGAAATTCCCTTTATTTAGAAGTAAAAAGGCTGAAATTCCCCTTATTTGGGGGCAAAAAAGCAGAAATTTCCGTTATTTTGCGGCAAAATTGCAGAAATTTCACTTACTTCAGGGTAATAAGTCATTAATTTTCATATTTTGGGGCAAAAAAGACAGAAAATCCCTTTGTTTTTGGGGAGAAAGACAGAAATTCCACTTATTTAGAGGCAAAAAAGCAGAAATTCTTCTTATTTTGGAGTATAAATGAAGAAATTTCCCTTTTTTATGGCAAAAAGGTATGCAGTCTTCTTATTTTGGACAAAAAAACTGAAAATCCCCGTATTTTGGAGCAAAATTACAGAAATTCCTCTAATTGTGGGGCAAAAAGGCAGAAATTTCTTATATGTTAGGGCAAAAAGACAGAAATTCTCCTTATTTTGGGGCAAAACTCAGAAATTCCACGTATTGTGGGGCAAAATTCCAGAAAATTCCATTATTTTCGGGCAAAATTGCAGAAATTTCACTTATTTTGGGGCAAAATTGCAGAAATTTTACTTATTTCAGAAAAAAAAGCAGAAATTTTATTATTTTGGGGCAAAAAGGGAGAAATTTCTTTTATTTTGGTACAAAATTGCAGAAATTTTTTTTCTTTTGGGACAAAAAGGCAGAAATTTTCCTTATTTTGGGGCAAAAATGCAGAAATTCCCCTTATTTTGAGGTAAAAAGACTGAAATTCCCCTTATTTGGCAGCAAAAAAGCAGAAATTTTCCTTATTGTGGGGCAAAAAAGACTGAAATTCCATTTGTTTTGGGGGAAAAAGACAGAAATTCCACATATTTAGAGGCAAAAAAGCAGAAATTCCTCTTATTTTGGAGCAAAAATGAAGAAATTTCCCTTTTTTATGGAAAAAAGGTATGCATTCTTCTTATTTTGGTGCAAAAAGGCAGAAATTCCCCGTATTTTAAAGCAAAATTGCAGAAATTCCTATAATTGTGAGGCAAAAAGGCAGAAATTTCCAATATGTTGGGGGAAAAAGACAGAAATTCTTCTTATTTTGGGGCAAAACTCAGAAATTCCACTTACTTTGGTGCAAAATTCCAGAAATTTTCCATATTTTGGGGTAAAATTGCAGAAATTTCACTTATTTTGGGGCAAAATTGCAGAAATTTTAATTATTTCAGGGATAAAAAGCAGAAATTTTCTTATTTTGGGGCAAAAAAAAGAAATTTCTTTTATTTTGGTACAAAATTGCAGCCATTTTTCTTATTTTGGGCAAAAAGGCAGAAATTTCCCATATTTTGGGTCAAAAATGCAGAAATTCCCCTTATTTTGTGGTAAAAAGGCTGAAATTCCCCTTATTTGGGGCCAAAAAGTAAGAAATTCCCCTTTTTTGGGGCAAAAAGCAGACATTTCCCTTATTTTGGGAAAAAATTTTAGAAATTTAACTTATTTCAGAGCAAAAAGTCAGAATTTTTTTTTATTTTGGGGCAAAAAAGCAGATATTCCTAATATTTTGTGGCAAAAATGCAGAAATTCCTTTTATTTTGAAGTAAAAATGCTGAAATTCCCCTTATTTGGGGGCAAAAAGGCAGAAATTTCCCTTATTTTGGGGTAAAATTGCAGAAATTTCACTTACTTCAGGGTAATAAGTAAGAAATTTTCCTTATTTTGTGGCAAAAAAGACAGAAATTCCCTTTGTTTTGGGGGAGAAAGACAGAAATTCCACTTATTTAGAGGCAAAAAGCAGAAATTCCCCTTATTTTGGAGCAAAATTCCAGAAATTTCCCTTATTTTGGGGCAAAATTGCAGAAATTTCACTTATTTTGTGGCAAAATTGCAGAAATTTCACTTATTTCAGAAAAAAAAGCAGAAATTTTCTTATTTTGTTGCAAAAAGGCAGAACTTTTTTTTATTTTGGTACAAAATTGCAGTAATTTTTCTTATTTTGAGACAAAAAGGCAGAAATTTTCCATATTTTGGGGCAAATATGCAGAAATTCCCATTATTTTGAGTTAAAGAGACTGAAATTCCCCTTTTTTGAGGGCAAAAAGGCAGAAATTTCCCTTATTTTGAGGCAAAATTGCAGAAATTTCACTTATTTCAGGGTAATAAGTCAAAAATTTTCTTTATTTTGGGGCAAAAAAGACAGAAATTCTCTTTGTTTTGGGGGAAAAAGACAGAAATTTTCTTATTTTGGGGCGAAAAAACAGAAATTTCTTTTATTATGGTACAAAATAACAGAAATTTTTCTTATTTTGGGCAAAAAGGCAGAAATTTCCCATATTTTGGGTCAAAAATGCAGAAATTCCCCTTATTTTGAGGTAAAAAGGTTGAAATTCCTTTTATTTGGGGGCAAAAAGTAAGAAATTCCCCTTATTTTGGAACAAAAAGCAGACATTTACATTATTTTGGGGAAAAAATTTAGAAATTTAACTTATTTCAGGGCAAAAAGTCAGAAATTTTCCTTATTTTGGGGCAAAAAGGCAAAAATTCTTAATATTTTGTGGCAAAAACACAGAAATTCCTATTATTTTGAGGTAAAAAGGCTGAAATTCTTCATATTTGGGTGCCAAAAGGCAGAAATTTCCCTTATTTTGGGGCAAAATTGCAGAAATTTCACTTATTTTGGGGAAAAATTGCACAAATTTCACTTATTTCAGAAAAAAAAGCAGAAATTTTCTTATTTTGGGGCAAAAAGGCAGAAATTTTTTTTATTTGGTACAAAATTGCAGAAATATTTCTTATTTTGGGACAAAAAGGCAGAAATTCCCATTATTTGGGGGCAAAAAGGCAGAAATTTCCCTTATTTTGAGGCAAAATTGCAGAAATTTAACTTATTTCAGGGTATTAAGTCAGAAATTTTCCTTATTTTGGGGCAAAAAAGACAGAAATTCGCTTTTTTTTGGGGGAAAAAGACAGAAATTCCACTTATTTAGGGGTAAAAAGCAGAAATTCCCCTTATTTTGGAGCAAAAATGAAGAAATTTCTATTTTTTGTGGCAAAAGGTATACATTCCCCTTATTTTCGGGCTAAAAAGCAGAAATTCCCTGTATTTTGGAGCAAAATTGCAGAAATTCCCCTAATTGTGGGGCAAGAAGGCAGAAATTCCTTTTATGTTAGGGCAAAAAGACAGAAATTCTTCTTATTTTGAGGCAAAACTCAGAAATTCCATTTATTTTGGGGCATAATTCCAGAAATTTCCCTTATTTTGGGGCAAAATTGCAGAAATTTCACTTATTATGGGGCAAAATTGCAGAAATTTCACATATTTCAGAGACAAAAGGCAGAAATTTTCTTTATTTTGGGGCAAAAACGCAGAAATTCCCCTTATTTTAAGGTTAAACGCTGAAATTCCTCTTATTTGGGGGCAAAAAGGCTGAAATTTCTCTTATTTTGGGGCAAAATTGCAGAAATTTCACATATTTCAGGGTAATAAGTCAGAAATTTTCCTTATTTTGGGGCAAAAAAGACAGAAATTCCCTTTGTTTTGTGGGAAAAAGAAATTCCACTTATTTAGAGGCAAAAAAGCAGAAATCCTTCTTATTTTGGAGCAAAATTGCAGATTGTTCCCTTTTTTATGGCAAAGAGGTATGCATTCTTCTTATTTTCGGGCAAAATGAAGAAATTTCCTGTATTTTGGAGCAAAATTGCAGAAATTCCCCAAATTGTGGGGCAAAAAGGCAGAAATTCCCTATATTTTTTGGCAAAAAGACAGAAATTCTTCTTATTTTGGGGAAAAACTCGAAAATTCCTCTTATTTGGGGCAAAATTCCAGAAATTTCTTTTATTTTGGGGCAAAATTGCAGAAATTTTACTTATTTTGTGGCAAATTGCAGAAATTTCACTTATTTCAAAAAAAAGCAGAAATTTTCTTATTTTGTAGCAAAAAGGCAGAAATTTATTTTATTTTGATACAAAATTGCAGAAAATTTTTTTATTTTGGGACAAAAAAGCAGAAATTTCCCATATTTTGGGGCAAAAATGCAGAAATTCCCCTTATTTTGAGTTAAATAGACTGAAATTCCCCTTATTTTGGGGCAAAAAGGCAGAAATTTCCCTTATTTTGATGCTAAATTGCAGAAATTTCACTTATTTCAGGGTAATAAGTCAGAAATTTTCCTTATTTTGGGGCAAAAATGACAGAAATTCCCTTTGTTTTGGTGCAAAAAGAGATAAATTCCACTTATTTAGAGGCAAAAAAGCAGAAATTCCCCTTATTTCGGAGCAAAAATGAAGAAATTTCCCTTTTTTTGTGGCAAAAGGTATACATTCCTTTTATTTTCGGGCTAAAAAGAAGAAATTCCTTGTATTTTGGAGCAAAATTGCAAAAATTCCCCTAATTGTGGGGCAAAAAGGCAGAAATTCTTTATATGTTAGGGCAAAAAGAAAGAAATTCTCCTTATTTTGAGGCAAAACTCAGAAATTCCACTTATTTTGAGGCATATTTCCAGAAATTTCCCTTATTTTGGGGCAAAATTGCAGAAATTTCACATATTTTGGAGAAAAATTGCAGAAATTACACTTATTTCATGGAAAAAAGCAGAAATTTCCTTATTTTGGGGAAAAACTTAGAAATTTCCAATATTTTGGAGCAAAAATGCTAAAATTCCCCTTATTTTGAGGTAAAAAGGCTGAAATTCCAGGTATTTGGTGGCAAAAAGGCAGAAATTTCCCTTATTTTGGAGCAAAATTGCAGAAATTTTACTTATGTCAGGGTAATAAGTCAGAAATTTTCCTTATTTTGGAGCAAAAAAGACAGAAATACCCTTTGTTTTGGGGGAAAAAGACAGAAATTCCACTTATTTAAAGGCAAAATTGCAGAAATTCCCCTTATTTTGGAGCAAAAATGAAGAAATTTCCTTTATTTATGGCAAAAAGTTATGCATTCTTCTTATTTTCGTACAAAAAGGAAAAATTCCCCGTATTTTGGAGCAAAATTGCAAAATTCCCCTAATTGTTGGGCAAAAAAGCAGAAATTCCCTATATGTTGGGGCAAAAAGACAGAAATTCTCCTTATTTTGGGGCAAAACTCAGAAATTCCACTTATTTTGAAGCAAAATTCGAGAAATTTCCCTCATTTTGGGGCAAAATTGCAAAAATGTCAATTATTTTGGAGCAAAATTGCAGAAATTTCACTTATTTCAGGGGAAAAAAGCAGAAATTTTTATATTTTGTGGCAAAAAGGCAGAAATTTCTTTTATTTTGGTACAAAATTGCAGAAGTTTTTCTTATTTTGGGGCAAAAATGCAGAAATTCCCCTTATTTTGAGGTAAAAAGGCTGAAATTCCTTTTATTTGGGGGCAAAAATTAAGAAATTCCCATTATTTTAGGGCAAAAAGCAGACATTTCTATTATTTTGGGAAAAAATTTTAGAAATTTAACTTATTTCAGGGCAAAAATTCAGAAATTTTCCTTATTTTGGGACAAAAATGCAGAAATTTCTAATATATTTGACAAAAATGCAGAAATTCCCCTTATTTAGAGGTAAAAAGGCTGAAATTCCTCTTATTTGGGGGCAAAAAAGCAGAAATTTCCCTTATTTTGCGGCAAAATTGCAGAAATTTCACTTACTTCAGGGTAAAGTCAGAAATTTTCCTCATTTTGGGGCAAAAAAGACAGAAATTCCCTTTGTTTTGGGGGAGAAAGACAGAAATTCCACTTATTTAGAGGCAAAAAAGCAGAAATTCTCCTTATTTTGGAGCATAAATGAAGAAATTTCCCTTTTTATGACATAAAGGTAGGCATTCTTCTTATTTTCAGGCAAAAAGGCAGAAATTCCCCGTATTTTGCAGCAAAAATGCAGAAATTCCCCTAATTGTGGGGCAAAAAGTCAGAAATTCCCTATGTGTTGGGGCAAATAGACAGAAATTCTCCTTATTTTGGGGCAAAACTCAGAAATTCCACTTATTTTGGGGCAAAATTCTGGAAATTTCCCTTATTTTGGGGCAAAATTACAGAAATTTAACTTATTTTGTGGCAAAATTGCAGAAATTTCACTTATTTCAGGGAAAAAAGGCAGAAATTTTCCTTATTTTGTGGCAAAAAGGCAGAAATTCCTAATATTTTGTGGCAAAAATGTAGAAATTCCCCTTATTTTGAGGTAAAAAGGCTGAAATTCCTCTTATTTGGGGGCAAAAAGGCAGAAATTTTCCTTATTTTGGGGCAAAATTGCAGAAATTTCACTTATTTCAGGGTAATAAGTCAGAAATTTTCCTTATTTTGGGGCAAAAAATACAGAAATTCCCTTTTTTTTGGGGGGAAAAAACAGAAATTCCACTTATTTAGAGGCAAAAAAGCAGAAATTCCCCTTATTTTGGAGCAAAATTGCAGAAATTTCCCTTTTTTATGGCAAAAAGGTATGCATTCTTCTTATTTTCGGGCAAAAAAACAGAAATTTCCCGTATTTTGGAGCAAAATTGCAGAAATTCCCCTAATTGTGGGGCAAAAAGGCAGAAATTCCCTGTATGTTGGGGCAAAAAGTCAGAAATTCTCCTTATTTTAGGGTAAAACACAGAAATTCCACTTATTTTGGGGGAAAATTCCAGAAATTTCCCTTATTTTGGGGCAAAATTGCAGAAATTTCACTCATTTTGGGGCAAAACTGCAGAAATTTCAATTATTTCAGGGAAAAAAAGCAGAAATTTTTTTATTTTGTGGCAAATACAGAAATTTCTTTTATTATGGTACAAAATAGCAGAATTTTTTCTTATTTTGGGCAAAAAGGCAGAAATTTCTCATATTTTGGATCAAAAATGCAGAAATTCCTCTTATTTTGAGGTAAAAAGGCTGAAATTCCCCTTATTTGAGGGCAAAAAGTAAGAAATTCCTTTTATTATTGAACAAAAAGCAGACATTTCCATTATTTTGGGGAAAAATTAAGAAATATAACTTATTTCAGGGCAAAAAGTCAGAAATTTTTCTTATTTTCGGGCAAAAAGGCAGAAATTCTTAATCGTTTGTGGCAAAAATACAGAAATTCCTATTATTTTGAGGTAAAAAGCCTGAAATTCCCTTATTTGGGGGCCAAAAGGCAGAAATTTCCCTTACTTTGGGGCAAAATTGCAGAAATTTCACTTACTTCAGGGTAATAAGTCAGAAATTTTCCTTATTTTGGGGCAAAAAATACAGAAATTCCCTTTGTTTTGGGTGAAAAAGACAGAAATTCCACTTATTTATAGGCAAAAAAGCAGAAATTCCCCTTATTTTGGAGCAAAAATGAGGAAATTTCCCCTTTTTTTGGCAAAAGGTATACATTTCACTTTTTTTCGGGCTAAAAAGCAGAAATTCCCTGTATTTTGGAGCAAAATTGCAGAAATTCCCCTAATTGTGGGGCAAAAACGCAGAAATTCCCTATATGTTAGGGCAAAAAGACAGAAATTCTCCTTATTTCGGGGCAAAACTCAGAAATTCCACTTATTTTGGGGCAAAATTCCAGAAAATTCCCTTATTTTCGGGCAAAATTGCAGAAATTTCACTTATTTTGGGGCAAAATTGCAGAAATTTCACTTATTTCACAAAAAAAAGCAGAAATTTTCTTATTTTAGGGCAAAAAGGCAGAAATTTCTTTTATTTTGGTACAAAATTGCAGAATTTTTCTTATTTTGGGACAAAAAGGCAGAAATATCCCTTATTTTGGGGCAAAAATGCAGAAATTCCCCTTATTTTGAGGTAAAAAGACTGAAATTCCCCTTATTTGGCGGCAAAAAGGCAGAAATTTTTCTTATTTTGGGGCAAAATTGCAGAAATTTCACTTATTTCAGGGTAATAAGTCAGAAATTTTCCTTATTTTGGGGCAAAAAAGACAGAAATTCCCTTTGTTTGGAGGAAAAAGACAGAAATTCCACTAATTTAGAGGCAAAAAAGCAGAAATTCCCCTTATTTTGGAGCAAAATTGCAGAAATTTACCTTTTTTATGGCAATAAGGTAGGCATTCTTCTCATTTTCTGAAAAAGGCAGAAATTCCCCGTATTTTGGAGCAAAATTGCAGAAATTCCCCTAATTGTAGGGCAAAATGGCAGAAATTCCCTATATGTTGGGGCAAAAAGGCAGAAATTCTCCTTATTTTGTGGCAAAACTCAGAAATTCCACTTATTCTGGGGCAAAATTCCAGAAATTTCCGTTATTTTGGGGCAAAATTGCAGAAATTTCATTAATTTTGGGGCAAAATTGCAGAAATTTCACTTATTTCATGGAAAAAAGCAGAAATTTTCTTATTTTGAGGAAAGAAAGGCAGAAATTTCCTATATTTTGGTGCAAAAATGCAGAAATTCCCCTTATTTTGAAATAAAAAGTCTGAAATTCCCCGTATTTGGGTGCAAAAGGCAGAAATTTCCCTTATTTCGGGGCAAAATTGCAGAAATTTCACTTATTTCAGGGTAATAAGTCAGAAATTGTTTTTATTTTGGAGCAAAAATGACAGAAATTCCCTTTGTCTTGGGGGAAAAAGACAGAAATTCCACTTATTTAGAGGAAAAAAAGCAGAAATTCCCCTTATTTTGGAGCAAAAATGAAGAAATTTCCCTTTTTTATGGCAAAAAGGTATGCATTCTTCTTTTTTCGTAGAAAAAGGCAGAAATTCCCAGTATTTTGGAGCAAAATTGCAGAAATTTCTCTAATTGTTAGGCAAAAAAGTAGAAATTCCCTATATGTTGGGGCAAAAAGACAGAAATTCTCCTCATTTTGGGTCAAAACTCAGAAATTACACTTATTTTGGGGCAAAATTCCAGAAATTTCCCTTATTTTGGGGCAAAATTGCAGAAATTTCACTTATTTCAGGAGAAAAAAGGAGAAATTTTTTTATTTTAGGGCAAGAAGTCAGAAATTTCCCATATTTTGGGGCAAAAATGCAGAAATTCCCCTTATTTTGGAGCAAAAATGAAGAAATTTCCCTTTTTATGGCAAAAGGTAGGCATTCTTCTTATTTTCGGGAAAGAAAGGCAGAAATTCCTCGTATTTTGGAGCAAAATTACAGAAATTCCCCTAATTGTGGGGCAAAAAGGCAGAAATTCCCTATATGTTGGGGCAAAAATACAGAAATTCTCCTTATTTTGAGGCAAAACTCAGAAATTCCACTTATTTTGGGACAAAATTCCAGAAATTTCCCTTATTTTGGGGCAAAATTGCAGAAATTTCACTTATTTTGGGGCAAAATTGCAAAAATTTCACGTATTTCATGGAAAAAAAGCAGAATTTTTCTTATTTTTGGCAAAAAGGCAGAAATTTTTCATATTTTGGGGCAAGAATGCAGAAATTCCCCTTATTTTTAGGTAAAAAGGCTGAAATTCCCATTATTTGGGGGCAAAAAGTAAGAAATTCCCATTATTTTGGGGCAAAAAGCAGACATTTCCCTTATTTTGGGGAAAAATTTTAGAAATTTAACTAATTTCAGTGCAAAAAGTCAGAAATTTTCATTATTTTGGGGCAAAAAGCCAGAAATTCCCAATATTTTGTGGCAAGAATGCAGAAATTCCCCTTATTTTGAGGTAAAAAGGCTGAAATTCCCCTTATTTGGGGGCAAAAAGGCAGAAATTTCCCTTATTTTGGGGCAAAATTGCAGAAACTTCACTTACTTCAGGGTAATAAGTCAGAAATTTTCCTTGTTTTGGGGCAAAAAAGACAGAAATTCCCTTTGTTTTTGGGGAAAAAGACAGAAATTCCACTTATTTAAAGACAAAAAAGCAGAAATTCCCCTTATTTTGGAGCAAAAATGAAGAAATTTCCTTTTTATATGGCAAAAATGTATGCATTCTTCTTATTTTCGTACAAAAAGGCAGAAATTCCCCGTATTTTGGAGCAAAATTGCAAAAATTCCCCTAATTGTTGGGCAAAAAAGCAGAAATTCCTTATATGTTGGGGCAAAAAGACAAAAAAATCTCCTTATTTTGGGGCAAAACTCAGAAATTCCACTTATTTTGATGCAAAATTCCAGAAATTTCCCTTATTTTGGGGCAAAATTGCAATAATTTCCCTTATTTTGGGGCAAAATTGCAGAAATTTCACTTATTTCAGTGTAATAAGGCAGAAATTTCCTTATTTTGGGAATAAAAAGACAGAAATTCTTTTTGTTTTGGGGGAAAAGGAAAGAAATTCCACTTATTGGGAGGCAAAAAAGCAGAAATTCCCCATATTTAGAGGTAATAAGGCTGAAATTTTCCTTATTTGGGGGCAAAAGGCAGAAATTTCCCCTTATTTTGGGGCAAAATTGCAGAAATTTCACTTATTTCAGGGTAATAAGTCAGAAATTTTCCTTATTTTGGGGCAAAAAAGACAGAAATTCCCTTTGTTTTGGGGGAAAAATACAGAAATTCCACTAATTTAGAGGCAAAAAAGCAGAAATTCCCCTTAATTTGGAGCAAAAATGAAGAAATTTCCCTATTTATGGCAATAAGGTAGGCATTCTTTTTATTTTCGGGCAAAAAGGCAGAAATTCCCCGTATTTTGGAGCAAAATTGCAGAAATTCCCCTAATTGTGGGGCAAAAAGGCAGAAATTCCCTATATGTTGGGGCAAAAAGGCAGAAATTCTCCTTATTTTGGTGCAGAACTCAGAAATTCCACTTATTTTGGGGGAAAATTCCAGAAATTTCCCTTATTTTGGGGCAAAATTGCAGAAATTTCCATTATTTGGGGGCAAAATTGCAGAAATTTCATTAATTTTGGGGCAAAATTGCAGAAATTTCACTTATTTCATGGAAAAAAGCAGAAATTTTCTTAATTTGGGGCAAAAAGTCAGAAATTTTCATTATTTTGGGGCAAAAAGCCAGAAATTCCCAATATTTTGTGGCAAGAATGCAGAAATTCCCCTTATTTTGAGGTAAAAAGGCTGAAATTCCCCTTATTTGGGGGCAAAAAGGCAGAAATTTCCCTTATTTTGGGGCAAAATTGCAGAAACTTCACTTACTTCAGGGTAATAAGTCAGAAATTTTCCTTGTTTTGGGGCAAAAAAGACAGAAATTCCCTTTGTTTTTGGGGAAAAAGACAGAAATTCCACTTATTTAAAGACAAAAAAGCAGAAATTCCCCTTATTTTGGAGCAAAAATGAAGAAATTTCCTTTTTATATGGCAAAAATGTATGCATTCTTCTTATTTTCGTACAAAAAGGCAGAAATTCCCCGTATTTTGGAGCAAAATTGCAAAAATTCCCCTAATTGTTGGGCAAAAAAGCAGAAATTCCTTATATGTTGGGGCAAAAAGACAAAAAATCTCCTTATTTTGGGGCAAAACTCAGAAATTCCACTTATTTTGATGCAAAATTCCAGAAATTTCCCTTATTTTGGGGCAAAATTGCAATAATTTCCCTTATTTTGGGGCAAAATTGCAGAAATTTCACTTATTTCAGTGTAATAAGGCAGAAATTTCCTTATTTTGGGAATAAAAAGACAGAAATTCTTTTTGTTTTGGGGGAAAAGGAAAGAAATTCCACTTATTGGGAGGCAAAAAAGCAGAAATTCCCCATATTTAGAGGTAATAAGGCTGAAATTTGCCTTATTTGGGGGCAAAAGGCAGAAATTTCCCCTTATTTTGGGGCAAAATTGCAGAAATTTCACTTATTTCAGGGTAATAAGTCAGAAATTTTCCTTATTTTGGGGCAAAAAAGACAGAAATTCCCTTTGTTTTGGGGGAAAAATACAGAAATTCCACTAATTTAGAGGCAAAAAAGCAGAAATTCCCCTTAATTTGGAGCAAAAATGAAGAAATTTCCCTATTTATGGCAATAAGGTAGGCATTCTTTTTATTTTCGGGCAAAAAGGCAGAAATTCCCCGTATTTTGGAGCAAAATTGCAGAAATTCCCCTAATTGTGGGGCAAAAAGGCAGAAATTCCCTATATGTTGGGGCAAAAAGGCAGAAATTCTCCTTATTTTGGTGCAGAACTCAGAAATTCCACTTATTTTGGGGGAAAATTCCAGAAATTTCCCTTATTTTGGGGCAAAATTGCAGAAATTTCCATTATTTGGGGGCAAAATTGCAGAAATTTCATTAATTTTGGGGCAAAATTGCAGAAATTTCACTTATTTCATGGAAAAAAGCAGAAATTTTCTTAATTTGGGGCAAAAAGGCAGAAATTTCCAATATTTTGGTGCAAAAATGCAGAAATTCCCTTATTTTGAAATAAGAAGTCTGAAATTCCCCGTATTTGGGGGCAAAAAGGCAGAAATTTCCCTTATTTTGGGGCAAAATTGCAGAAATTTCACTTATTTCAGGGTAGTAAGTCAGAGATTGTTTATATTTTGGAGCAAAAAAGACAGAAATTCCCTTTGTTTTGGGGGAAAAAGACAGAAATTCCACTTATTTAAAGACAAAAAAGCAGAAATTCCCCTTATTTTGGAGCAAAAATGAAGAAATTTCCTTTTTATATGGCAAAAATGTATGCATTCTTTTATTTTCATACAAAAAGGCAGAAATTCCCCGTATTTTGCAGCAAAATTGCAAAAATTCCCCTAATTGTTGGGCAAAAAAGCAGAAATTCCTTATATGTTGGGGCAAAAAGACAAAAAAATCTCCTTATTTTGGGGCAAAACTCAGAAATTCCACTTATTTTGATGCAAAATTATAGAAATTTCCCTTATTTTGGGGCAAAATTGCAATAATTTCCCTTATTTTGGGGCAAAATTGCAGAAATTTCACTTATTTCAGTGTAATAAGGCAGAAATTTCCTTATTTTGGGAATAAAAAGACAGAAATTCTTTTTGTTTTGGGGGAAAAGGAAAGAAATTCCACTTATTGGGAGGCAAAAAAGCAGAAATTCCCCATATTTAGAGGTAATAAGGCTGAAATTTTCCTTATTTGGGGGCAAAAGGCAGAAATTTCCCCTTATTTTGGGGCAAAATTGCAGAAATTTCACTTATTTCAGGGTAATAAGTCAGAAATTTTCCTTATTTTGGGGCAAAAAAGACAGAAATTCCCTTTGTTTTGGGGGGAAAATACAGAAATTCCACTAATTTAGAGGCAAAAAAGCAGAAATTCCCCTTAATTTGGAGCAAAAATGAAGAAATTTCCGTATTTATGGCAATAAGGTAGGCATTCTTTTTATTTTCGGGCAAAAAGGCAGAAATTCCCCGTATTTTGGAGCAAAATTGCAGAAATTCCCCTAATTGTGGGGCAAAAAGGCAGAAATTCCCTATATGTTGGGGCAAAAAGGCAGAAATTCTCCTTATTTTGAGGCAAAACTCAGAAATTCCACTTATTTTGGGGGAAAATTCCAGAAATTTCCCTTATTTTGGGGCAAAATTGCAGAAATTTCCATTATTTGGGGGCAAAATTGCAGAAATTTCATTAATTTTGGGGCAAAATTGCAGAAATTTCACTTATTTCATGGAAAAAAGCAGAAATTTTCTTAATTTGGGGCAAAAAGGCAGAAATTTCCAATATTTTGGTGCAAAAATGCAGAAATTCCCTTATTTTGAAATAAAAAGTCTGAAATTCCCCGTATTTGGGGGCAAAAAGGCAGAAATTTCCCTTATTTTGGGGCAAAATTGCAGAAATTTCACTTATTTCAGGGTAATAAGTCAGAGATTGTTTATATTTTGGAGCAAAAAAGACAGAAATTCCCTTTGTTTTGGGGGGAAAAGACAGAAATTCTACTTATTATAGGAAAAAAGCAGAAATTCCCCTTATTTTGGAGCAAAAATGAAGAAATTTCCCTTTTTTATGGCAAAAAGGTATGCATTCTTCTTATTTTTGTACAAAAAGACAGAAATTCCCTGTATTTTGGAGCAAAATTGCAGAAATTCCCCTAATTGTTAGGCAAAAATGCAGAAATTTCCTATATGTTGGGACAAAAAGACAGAAATTCTCCTCATCTTGGGTCAAAACTCAGAAATTCCACTTATTTTGTGGCAAAATTCCAGAAATTTCCCTTATTTTGGGGCAAAATTGCAGAAATTTCACTTATTTCAGGGGAAAAAAGGAGAAATTTTCTTAATTTGCGGCAAAAAGTCAGAAATTTCTCATATTTTGGGGCAAAAATGCAGAAATTCCCCTTATTTTGAGGTAAAAAGGCTGAAATTCCCCTTATTTGGGGGCAAAAAGTAAGAAATTCGCATTATTTGGGGGCAAAAATCAGACATTTCCCTTATTTTGTGGAAAATTTTAAAAATTTAACTTATTTCAGGGCAAAAAGTTAGTAATTTTCCTTATTTTGAAACAAAAGGCTGAAATTCCCCTTATTTTGGGGCAAAAAGGCAAAAATTTCCCTTATTTTGGAGCAAAATTGCAGAAATTTCACTTACCTCAGGGTAATAAGTCAGAAATTTTCCTTATTTTGGGGCAAAAAAGACAGAAATTCCCTTTGTTTTTGGGGAAAAAGACAGAAATTCCACTTATTTAAAGGCAAAAAAGCAGAAATTCCCCTTATTTTGGAGCAAAAATGAAGAAATTTCCTTTTTATATGGCAAAAATGTATGCATTCTTCTTATTTTCGTACAAAAAGGCAGAAATTCCCCGTATTTTGGAGCAAAATTGCAAAAATTCCCCTAATTGTTGGGCAAAAAAGCAGAAATTCCTTATATGTTGGGGCAAAAAGACAAAAATTCTCCTTATTTTGGGGCAAAACTCAGAAATTCCACTTATTTTGAAGCAAAATTCATGAAATTTCCCTTATTTTGGGGCAAAATTGCGATAATTTCACTCGTTTTGTGGCAAAATTGCAGAAATTTCAATTATTTCAGGAAAAAAAAGCAGAAATTTTCTTTTTTGTGGCAAAAAGGCAGAAATTTCTTTTATTTTGGTACAAAATTGCAGAAATTTTTTCTTATTTGGGGGCAAAAAGGCAGAAATTTCCCATATTATGGGGCAAAAATGCAGAAATTCCCTTTATTTTGAGGTAAAAAGAATGAAATTCCCCTTATTCGGGGGCAAAAAGTAAGAAATTCCCATTATTTTGGGGCAAAAAGAAGACATTTCTCTTATTTTGGGTAAAAAATTTAGAAATTTAACTTATTTCAGGGCAAAAATTCAGAAATTTTCCTTATTTTGGGGCACAAAGGCAGAAATTCCTAATATTTTGTGGCAAAAATACAGAAATTCTTCTTATTTAGAGGTAAAAAGGCTGAAATTCCCCTTATTTGGGGGCAAAAAGGCAGAAATTTCCCTTATTTTGGGGCAAAATTGCAGAAATTTCACTTACTTCAGGGTAACAAGTCAGAAATTTTCCTTATTATGGGGCAAAAACGACAGAAATTCCCTTTGTTTTAGGGAAAAAAGACAGAAATTCCACTAATTTAGAGGCAAAAAAGCAGAAATTCCCCTTATTTTGGAGCAAAAATGAAGAAATTTCCCTTTTTATGGCAAAAAGGTATGCATTCTTCTTATTTTCGGAAAAAAAAGGCAGAAATTCCCCGTATTTTCGAGCAAAATTACAGAAATTCCCCTAATTGTGGGGCAAAAGGGCAGAAATTCCCTATATGTTGGGGCAAAAATACAGAAATTCTCCTTATTTTGAGGCAAAACTCAGAAATTCCAATTATTTTGGGGCAAAATTCCAGAAATTTCCCTTATTTTGGGGCAAAATTGTAGAAATTTCACTTATTTTGGGGCAAAATTGCAGAAATTTCACTTATTTCATGGAAAAACAGAATTTTTCTTATTTTGGGCAAAAAGGCAGAAATTTCCCATATTTTGGGGCAAGAATGCAGAAATTCCCTTTATTTTGAGGTAAAAAGGCTGAAATTCCCATTATTTGGGGGCAAAAAGTAAGAAATTCCCATTATTTTGGGGCAAAAAGCAGACATTTCCCTTATTTTTGGGAAAAATTTTAGAAATTTAACTTATTTCAGTGCAAAAAGTCAGAAAATTTCCTTATTTTGGAGCAAAAAGGCAGAAATTCCCAATATTTTGTGGCAAGAATGCAGAAATTCCCCTTATTTTGAGGTAAAAAGGCTGAAATTCCCCTTATTTGGGGGCAAAAAGGCAGAAATTTCCCTTATTTTGGGGCAAAATTGCAGAAACTTCACTTACTTAAGGGTAATAAGTCAGAAATTTTCCTTGTTTTGGGGCATAAAAGACAGAAATTCCCTTTGTTTTTGGGGAAAAAGACAGAAATTCCACTTATTTAGAGGCAAAAAAGCAGAAATTCCCCTTATATTGGTACAAAATTGCAGAAATTTTCCTTTTTTATGGCAAAAATGTATGCATTCTTCTTATTTTCAGGCAAAAAGGCAGAAATTCCCCGTATTTTGGAGCAAAATTGCAGAAATTCCCCTAATTGTGAAGCAAAAAGGCAGAAATTCCCTATATGTTGGGGCAAAAAGACAGAAATTCTCCTTATTTTGGGGCAAAAGTCAGAAATTCCACTTATTTTGGGGCAAAATTCCAGAAATTTCAGTTATTTTGGCGCAAAATTGCAGAAATTTCACTTATTTTGGGGCAAAATTGCAGAGATTTCACTCATTTCATGGAAAAAAGCAGAAATCTTATTTTGGGGCAAAATTGCAGAAATTTCACTTATTTCAGTGTAATAAGTCAGAAATTTTCCTTATTTTGGGAATAAAAAGACAGAAATTCTTTTTGTTTTGGGGGAAAAGGAAAGAAATTCCACTTATTGGGAGGCAAAAAAGCAGAAATTCCCCATATTTAGAGGTAATAAGGCTAAAATTTTCCATATTTGGGGGCAAAAGGCAGAAATTTCCCCTTATTTTGGGGCAAAATTGCAGAAATTTCACTTATTTCAGGGTAATAAGTCAGAAATTTTCCTTATTTTGGGCCAAAAAAGACAGAAATTCTTTTTGTTTTGGGGGAAAAAGACAGAAATTCCACTAATTTAGAGGCAAAAAAGCAGAAATTCCCCTTATTTTGGAGGAAAAATGAAGAAATTTCCCTTTTTATGGCAAAAAGGTATGCATTCTTTTATTTTCGGGCAAAAAGGCAGAAATTCCCCATATTTCGGAGCAAAATTACAGAAATTCCCCTAATTGTGGGGCAAAAAGGCAGTAATTCCCTATATGTTGGGGCAAAAATACAGAAATTCTCCTTATTTTGAGGCAAAACTCAGAAATTCCACTTATTTTTGGGCAAAATTCCAGAAATTTCCTTTATTTTGGGGCAAAATTGCAGAAATTTCACTTATTTTAGGGCAAAATTGCAGAAATTTCACTTATCTCATGGAAAAAAGCAGAATTTTTCTTATTTTGGGCAAAAAGGCAGAAATTTCCCATATTTTGGGGCAAGAATGCAGAAATCCCCCTTATTTTGAGGTAAAAAGGCTTAAATTCCCATTATTTGGGGGCAAAAAGTAAGAAATTCCCATTATTTTTGGGCAAAAAGCAGACATTTCCCTTATTTTGGGGAAAAATTTTAGAAATTTAACTTATTTCAGGGCAAAAAGTCAGAAATTTCCCTTATTTTGGGGCAAAAAGGCAGAAATTCCCAATATTTTGTGGCAAGAATGCAGAAATTCCCCTTATTTTGAGGTAAAAAGGCTGAAATTCCCCTTATTTGGGGGCAAAAAGGCAGAAATTTCCCTTATTTTGGGGCAAAATTGCAGAAACTTCACTAACTTCAGGGTAATAAGTCAGAAATTTTCCTTGTTTTGGGGCAAAAAAGACAGAAATTCCCTTTGTTTTGGGGGAAAAAGACAGAAATTCCACTTATTTAGAGGCAAAAAGGCAGAAATTACCCTTATATAGGAGCAAAATTGCAGAAATTATCCTTTTTTATGGCAAAAAGGTATGCATTCTTCTTATTTTCGGGCAAACAGGCAGAAGTTCCACGTATTTTGGAGCAAAATTGCAGAAATTCCCCTAATTGTGAAGCAAAAAGGCAAAATTCCCTATATGTTGGGGCAAAAAGACAGAAATTCTCCTTATTTTGGGGCAAAACTCAGAAATTCCACTAATTTTGGAGCAAAATTCCTGAAATTTCCATTATTTTGGCGCAAAATTGCAGAAATTTCACTTATTTTGGAGCAAAATTGCAGAAATTTCACTCATTTCATGGAAAAAAGCAGAAATCTTCTTATTTTGGGGCAAAAAGGCAGAAATTTCCCATATTTTGGGGAAAAAATGCAGAAATTCCCCTTATTTTGTGGTAAAAAGGCTGAAGTTCCCCGTATTTGGGGGCAAAAAGGCAGAAATTTCCCTTATTTTGGGGCAAAATTGCAGAAATTTCACTTATTTCAGTGTAATAAGTCAGAAATTTTCCTTATTTTGGGAATAAAAAGACAGAAATTCTTTTTGTTTTGGGGGAAAAGGAAAGAAATTCCACTTATTGGGAGGCAAAAAAGCAAAAATTCCCCATATTTAGAGGTAAAAAGGCTGAAATTTTCTTTATTTGAGGGCAAAAGGCAGAAATTTCCCCTTATTTTTGGGCAAAATTGCAGAAATTTCACTTATTTCAGGGTAATAAGTCAGAAATTTTCCTTATTTTGGGGCAAAAAAGACAGAAATTCCCTTTGTTTTGGGGGGAAAAGACAGAAATTCCACTTATTTAGAGCCAAAAAAGCAGAAATTCCTTTTATTTTGGAGCAAAATTGCAGAAATTTCCTTTTTATGGCAAAAAGGTATGCATTCTTCTTATTTTCGGGCAAAAAGGTAGAAATTCCCCATATTTTGGAGCAAAATTGCAGAAATTCCCCTAATTGTGGGGCAAAAAGGCAGAAATTCCCTATATGTTGGGGCAAAAAGACAGAAATTCTCCTTATTTTGGGGCAAAACACAGAAATTCCACTTATTTTGGGGGAAAATTCCAGAAATTTCCCTTATTTTGAGGCAAAATTGCAGAAATTTCACTCATTTTGGGGCAAAATTGCAGAAATTTCAATTATTTCAGGGCAAAGAAGCAGAAATTTCTTTTATTATGGTACAAAATAGCAGAAATTTTTCTTATTTTGTGCAAAAAGGCAGAAATTTCACATATTTTGGGTCAAAAATGCAGAAATTCTCCTTATTTTGAGGTAAAAAGGCTGAAATTCCCCTTATTAGGGGGCCAAAAGTAAGAAATTCCCCTTATTTTGGGGCAAAAAGCAGACATTTCCATTATTTTGGGGAAAAAATTTAGAAATTTAACTTATTTCAGGGCAAAAAGTCAGAAATTTTCCTTATTATGGGGCAAAAAGGCAGAAATTCTTAATCGTTTGTGGACAAAATACAGAAATTCCTATTATTTTGAGGTAAAAAGGCTGAAATTCCCCCTATTTGAGGGCAAAAATGCAGAAATTCTCCTTATTTTGAGGTAAAAAGGCTGAAATTCCCCCTATTTGAGGGCAAAAAAACAGAAATTTCCCTTATTTTGAGGAAAAATTGCAGAAATTTCACTTATTTCAGGGTAATAATTCATAAATTTTCCTTATTTTGGGGCAAAAAAGAGAGATATTCCCTTTGTTTTGGGGGAAAAAGACAGAAATTCCACTTATTTATAGGCAAAAAAGCAGAAATTCCCCCTTATTTTGGAGCAAAAATGAAGAAATTTCCCTTTTTTGTGGCAAAAGGTATACATTCCACTTATTTTGGGCTAAAAAGCAGAAATTCCCCGTATTTTGGAGCAAAATTGCAGAAATTCCGCTAATTGTGGGGCAAAAAGGCAGAAATTCCCTATATGTTAGGGCAAAAAGAGAGAAATTCTCCTTATTTTGGGGCAAAACTCAGAAATTCCACTTATTTTGGGGCAAAATTCCAGAAAATTCCCTTATTTTCGGGCAAAATTGCAGAAATTTCACTTATTTTGGGGCAAAATTGCAGAAATTTCACTTATTTCAGAAAAAAAAAGCAGAAATTTTCTTATTTTGGGGCAAAAAGGCAGAAATTTCTTTTAATTGGTACAAAATTGCAGAAATTTTTCTTATTTTGGGACAAAAAGGCAGAAATTTCCCTTATTTTGGGGCAAAAATGCAGAAATTCCCCTTATTTTGAGGTAACAAGACTGAAATTCCCCTTATTTGGTGGCAAAAAGGCAGAAATTTCTCTTATTTTGGGGCAAAATTGCAGAAATTTCACTTATTTCAGGGTAATAAGTCAGAAATTTTCCTTATTTTGGGGCAAAAAAGACAGAAATTCCCTTTGTTTTGGGGGAAAAAGACAGAAATTCCACTAATTTAGAGTCAAAAAAGCAGAAATTCCCCTCATTTTGGAGCAAAATTGCAGAAATTTACCTTTTTTATGGCAAAAGGGTAGGCATTCTTCTTATTTTCGGGCAAAAAGGCAGAAATTCCCCGTATTTTGGAGCAAAATTGCAGAAATTCCCCTAATTGTGGGCAAAAAGGCAGAAATTCCCTATATGATGGGCCAAAAAGGCAGAAATTTTCCTTATTTTGAGGCAAAACTCAGAAATTCCACTTATTTTGGGGCAAAATTCCAGAAATTTCCCTTACTTTGGGGCAAAAATGCAGAAATATCATTAATTTTGGGGCAAAATTGCAGATATTTAAGTTATTTCATGGAAAAAAGGAGAAATTTTCTTATTTTGGGGCAAAAAGGCAGAAATTTCCAATATTTTAGTGCAAAAATGCAGAAATTCCTCTTATTTTGAAATAAAAAGTCTGAAATTCCCCGTATTTGGGGGCAAAAAGGCAGAAATTTTCCTTATTTATGGGCAAAATTGCAAAAATTTCACTTATTTCAGGGTAATAAGTCAGAAATTGTTTTTATTTTTGATCAAAAAAGACAGAAATTCCCTTTGTTTTGGGGGAAAAAGACAGAAATTCCACTTATTTAGAGGAAAAAAAGCAGAAATTTCCCTTATTTTGGAGCAAAAATGAAGAAATTTCCCTTTTTTATAGCAAAAAGGTATGCATTCTTCTTATTTTCGTACAAAAAGAAAGAAATTCCCCGTATTTTGGAGCAAAATTGCAGAAATTCCCCTAATTGTTAGGCAAAAAAGCAGAAATTCCCTATATGTTGGGGCAAAAAGACAGAAATTCCCCTTATTTTGGAGCAAAACTCAGAAATTCCACTTATTTTGGGGCAAAATTCCAGAAATTTCCCTTATTTTGGGGCAAAATTGCAGAAATTTCACTTATTTCAGGGGAAAAAAGGAGAAATTTTCTTATTTTGGGGCAAAAAGTAAGAAATTTCTCATATTTTGTGGCAAAAATGCAGAAATTCCCCTTATTTTGAGGTAAAAAGGCTGAAATTCCCCTTATTTGGGGGCAAAAAGTAAAAAATTCCCATTATTTGGGGCAAAAAGCAGACATTTCCCTTTTTTGGGGAAAAATTTTAGAAATTTAACTTATTTCAGGGCAAAAAGTCAGAAATTTTCCTTATTTTGGGGCAAAAAGGCAGAAATTCCCAATATTTTGTGGCAAGAATGCAGAAATTCCCCTTATTTTGAGGTAAAAAGGCTGAAATTCCCCTTATTTGGGGGCAAAAAGGCAGAAATTTCCCTTATTTTGGGGCAAAATTGCAGAAATTTCAATTATTTCAGGGTAATAAGTCAGAAATTTTCCTTATTTTGGGCCAAAAAATACAGAAATTTCCTTTCTTTTGGGGGGAAAAGACAGAAATTCCACTTATTTAGAGGCAAAAAGGCAGAAATTACCCTTATATTGAAGCAAAATTGCAGAAATTTTCCTTTTTTATGGCAAAAAGGTATGCATTCTTCTTATTTTCGGGCAAAAAGGCAGAAGTTTCCCGTATTTTGTAGCAAAATTGCAGAAATTCCCCTAATTGTGAAGCAAAAAGGCAAAATTCCCTATATGTTGGGGCAAAAAGACAGAAATTCTCCTTATTTTAGGGCAAAACTAAGAAATTCCACTTATTTTGGGGCAAAATTCCAGAAATTTCCCTTATTTTGGCGCAAAATTGCAGAAATTTCACTTATTTTGGGGCAAAATTGCAGAAATTTTACTCATTTCATGGAAAAAAGCAGAAATCTTCTTATTTTGGGGCAAAAAGGCAGAAATTTCCCATATTTTGAGGAAAAAATGCAGAAATTCCCCTTATTTTGAGGTAAAAAGGCTGAAGTTCCCCGTATTTGGGGGCAAAAAGGCAGAAATTTCCCTTATTTTGGGGCAAAATTGCAGAAATTTCACTTATTTCAGTGTAATAAGTCAGAAATTTTCCTTATTTTGGGAATAAAAAGACAGAAATTCTTTTTGTTTTGGGGGAAAAGGAAAGAAATTCCACTTATTGGGAGGCAAAAAAAGCAAAAATTCCCCATATTTAGAGGTAATAAGGCTGAAATTTTCTTTATTTGAGGGCAAAAGGCAGAAATTTCCCCTTATTTTTGGGCAAAATTGCAGAAATTTCACTTATTTCAGGGTAATAAGTCAGAAATTTTCCTTATTTTGGGGCAAAAAAGACAGAAATTCCCTTTGTTTTGGGGGGAAAAGACAGAAATTCCACTTATTTAGAGCCAAAAAAGCAGAAATTCCTTTTATTTTGGAGCAAAATTGCAGAAATTTCCTTTTTATGGCAAAAAGGTATGCATTCTTCTTATTGTCGGGCAAAAAGGCAGAAATTCCCCATATTTTGGAGCAAAATTGCAGAAATTCCCCTAATTGTGGGGCAAAAAGGCAGAAATTCCCTATATGTTGGGGCAAAAAGACAGAAATTTTCCTTATTTTGGGGCAAAACACAGAAATTCCACTTATTTTGGGGGAAAATTCCAGAAATTATTCTTATTTTGGGGCAAAATTGCAGAAATTTCACTCATTTTGGGGCAAAACTGCAGAAATTTCAATTATTTCAGGGCAAAGAAGCAGAAATTTCTTTTATTATGGTACAAAATAGCAGAAATTTTTCTTATTTTGTGCAAAAAGGCAGAAATTTCACATATTTTGGGTCAAAAATGCAGAAATTCTCCTTATTTTGAGGTAAAAAGGCTGAAATTCCCCTTATTAGGGGGCCAAAAGTAAGAAATTCCCCTTATTTTGGGGCAAAAAGCAGACATTTCCATTATTTTGGGGAAAAAATTTAGAAATTTAACTTATTTCAGGGCAAAAAGTCAGAAATTTTCCTTATTTTGGGGCAAAAAGGAGAAATTCTTAATCGTTTGTGGCAAAAATACAGAAATTCCTATTATTTTGAAGTAAAAAGGCTGAAATTCCCCCTATTTGAGGGCAAAAATGCAGAAATTCCCCTTATTTTGAGGTAAAAAGGCTGAAATTCCCCCTATTTGAGGGCAAAAAGGCAAAAATTTCCCTTATTTTGAAGAAAAATTGCAGAAATTTCACTTATTTCAGGGTAATAATTCATAAATTTTCCTTATTTTGGAGCAAAAAAGACAGAAATTCCCTTTGTTTTGGGGGAAAAAGACAGAAATTCCACTTATTTATAGGCAAAAAAGCAGAAATTCCCCCTTATTTTGGAGCAAAAATGAAGAAATTTCTCTTTTTTGTGGCAAAAGGTATACATTCCACTTATTTTGGGCTAAAAAGCAGAAATTCCCCGTATTTTGGAGCAAAATTGCAGAAATTCCGCTAATTGTGGGGCAAAAAGGCAGAAATTCCCTCTATGTTAGGGCAAAAAGACAGAAATTCTCCTTATTTTGGGGCAAAACTCAGAAATTCCACTTATTTTGGGGCAAAATTCCAGAAAATTCCCTTATTTTCGGGCAAAATTGCAGAAATTTCACTTATTTTGGGGCAAAATTGCAGAAATTTCACTTATTTCAGAAAAAAAAGCAGAAATTTTCTTATTTTGGGGCAATAAGGCAGAAATTTCTTTTATTTTGGAACAAAATTGCAGAAATTTTTCTTATTTTGGGACAAAAAGGCAGAAATTTCCCTTATTTTGGGGCAAAATTGCAGAAATTTCACTTACTTCAGGGTAAAGTCAGAAATTTTCCTTATTTTGGGGCAAAAAAGACAGAAATTCCCTTTGTTTTGGGGGAAAAAAGACAGAAATTCCACTAATTTAGAGGCCAAAAAGCAGAAATTCCCCTTATTTTAGAGCAAAAATGAAGAAATTTTCCTTTTTATGGGAAAAAGGTATGCATTCTTCTTATTTTCGGGCAAAAAGGCAGAAATTCCCTGTATTTTGGAGCAAAATTACAGAAATTCTTCTAATTGTGGGGCAAAAAGGCAGAAATTCCCTATATGTTGGGGCAAAAAGACAGAAATTCTCCTTATTTTGGGTCAAAACTCAGAAATTCCACTTATTTTGGGGCAAAATTCCAATAATTTCACTTATTTTGAGGCAAAATTGCAGAAATTTCACTTATTTCAGGGTAATAAGACAGAAATTTTCCTTATTTTGGGGCAAAAAAGACAGATATTCCATTTGTTTTGGGGGAAAAAGACAGAAATTCCACTTATTTAGAGGCATAAAAGCAGAAATTCCCCTCATTTTGGAGCAAAAATGAAGAAATTTCCCTTTTTTATGGCAAAAAAGTATGCATTCTTATTATTTTCGGGCAAAAAGGCAGAAATTCCTTGTATTTTGGGGCAAAAATGCAGAAATTCCCCTTATTTTGAGGTAAAAAGGCTGAAATTCCCCCTATTTGAGGGCAAAAAGGCAGAAATTTCCCTTATTTTGAGGAAAAATTGCAGAAATTTAACTTATTTCAGGGTAATAATTCAGAAATTTTCCTTATTTTGGGGCAAAAAAGACAGAAATTCCCTTTGTTTTGGGGGAAAAAGACAGAAATTCCACTTATTTATAGGCAAAAAAGCAGAAATTCTCCCTTATTTTGGAGCAAAAATGAAGAAATTTCCCTTTTTTGTGGCAAAAGGTATACATTCCACTTATTTTGGGCTAAGAAGCAGAAATTCCCTGTATTTTGGAGCAAAATTGCAGAAATTCCGCTAATTGTGGGGCAAAAAGGCAGAAATTCCCTATATGTTAGGGCAAAAAGACAGAAATTCTTCTTATTTTGGGGCAAAAGTCAGAAATTCCACTTATTTTAAGGCAAAATTCCAGAAAATTCCTTTATTTTCGGGCAAAATTGCAGAAATTTCACTTATTTTGGGGCAAAATTGCAGAAATTTCACTTATTTCAGAAAAAAAAGCAGAAATTTTCTTATTTTGGGGCAATAAGGCTGAAATTTCTTTTATTTTGGAACAAAATTGCAGAAATTTTTCTTATTTTGGGACAAAAAGGCAGAAATTTCCCTTATTTTGGGGCAAAAATGCAGAAATTCCCCTTATTTTGAGGTAACAAGACTGAAATTCCCCTTATTTGGTGGCAAAAAGGCAGAAATTTCTCTTATTTTGGGGCAAAATTGCAGAAATTTCACTTATTTCAGGGTAATAAGTCAGAAATTTTCCTTATTTTGGGGCAAAAAAGACAGAAATTCCCTTTGTTTTGGGGGAAAAAGACAGAAATTCCACTTATTTAGAGTCAAAAAAGCAGAAATTCCCCTTATTTTGGAGCAAAATTTCAGAAATTTACCTTTTTTATGGCAATAAGGTAGGCATTCTTCTTATTTTCGGGCAAAAAGACAGAAATTCCCCGTATTTTCGAGCAAAATTGCAGAAATTCCCCTAATTGTGGGCAAAAAGGCAGAAATTCCCTATATGATGGGCCAAAAAGGCAGAAATTCTCCTTATTTTGAGGCAAAACTCAGAAATTCCACTTATTTTGGGGCAAAATTCCAGAAATTTCCCTTATTTTGGGGCAAAATTGCAGAAATTTCATTAATTTTGTGGCAAAATTGCAGATATTTCACTTATTTCATGGAAAAAAGGAGAAATTTTCTTATTTTGGGGCAAAAAGGCAGAAATTTCCAATATTTTAGTGCAAAAATGCAGAAATTCCTCTTATTTTGAAATAAAAAGTCTGAAATTCCCCTGTATTTGGGGGCAAAAAGGCAGAAATTTCCCTTATTTATGGGCAAAATTGCAGAAATTTCACTTATTTCAGGGTAATAAGTCAGAAATTGTTTTTATTTTGTATCAAAAAAGACAGAAATTCCCTTTGTTTTGGGGGAAAAAGACAGAAATTCCACTTATTTAGAGGAAAAAAAGCAGAAATTCCCATTATTTTGGAGCAAAAATGAAGAAATTTCCATTTTTTATAGCAAAAAGGTATGCATTCTTCTTATTTTCATACAAAAAGAAAGAAATTCCCCGTATTTTGGAGCAAAATTGCAGAAATTCCCCTAATTGTTAGGCAAAAAAGCAGAAATTCCCTATATGTTGGGGCAAAAAGACAGAAATTCCCCTTATTTTGGAGCAAAACTCAGAAATTCCACTTATTTTGGGGAAAAAATCCAGAAATTTCCCTTATTTTGGGGCAAAATTGCAGAAATTTCACTTATTTCAGGGGAAAAAAGGAGAAATTTTCTTATTTTGGGGCAAAAAGTCAGAAATTTCCCATATTTTGTGGCAAAAATGCAGAAATTCCCCTTATTTTGAGGTAAAAAGGCTGAAATTCCCCTTATTTGGGGACAAAAAGTAAAAAATTCCCATTTTTTGGGGGCAAAAAGCAGACATTTCCCTTATTTTGGGGAAAAATTTTAGAAATTTAACTTATTTCAGGGCAAAAAGTCAGAAATTTTCTTATTTTGGGGCAAAAAAACAGAAATTTCTTTTATTATGGTACAAAATAGCAGAAATTTTTCTTATTTTGGGCGAAAAGGCAGAAATTTCCTATATTTTGGTCAAAAATGCAGAAATTCCCCTTATTTTGAGGTAAAAAGGCTGAAATTCCCCTTATTTGGGGGCAAAAAGTAAGAAATTCCCCTTATTTTGGGGCAAAAAGCAGACATTTCCATTATTTTGAAGAAAAAATTTAGAAATCTAACTTATTTCAGAACAAAAATCAGAAATTTTCCTTATTTTGGGGCAAAAAGGCAGAAACTCTTAATCGTTTGTGGCAAAAATACAGAAATTCCTATTAATTTGACGTAAAAAGCCTGAAATTCCCCTTATTTGGGGGCCAAAAGGCAAAAATTTCCCTTATTTTGGGGAAAAATTGCAGAAATTTCACTTACTTCAGCGTAATAAGTCAGAAATTTTCCTTATTTTGGGGCAAAAAAGACAGAAATTCCCTTTGTTTTTGGGGAGAAAGACAGAAATTCCACTTATTTAGAGGCAAAAAAGCAGAAATTCCCCTTATTTTGGAGCAAAAATTAAGAAATTTCCCTTTTTTATAGCAAAAAGGTATGCATTCTTCTTATTTTCGTACAAAAAGAAAAAAATTTTCCGTATTTTGGAGCAAAATTGCAGAAATTCCCCTAATTGTTAGGCAAAAAAGCAGAAATTCCCTATATGTTGGAACAAAAAGACAGAAATTCCCCTTATTTTGGAGCAAAACTCAGAAATTCCACTTATTTTGGGGCAAAATTCCAGAAATTTCCCTTATTTTGGGGCAAAATTGCAGAAATTTCACTTATTTCATGGGAAAAAAGGAGAAATTTTCTTATTTTGGGGCAAAAAGTCAGAAATTTCCTATATTTTGTGGCAAAAATGCAGAAATTCCCCTTATTTTGAGGTAAAAAGGCTGAAATTCCCATTATTTGGGGGCAAAAAGTAAAAAATTCCCATTTTTGGGGGGCAAAAAGCAGACATTTCCCTTATTTTGGGGAAAAATTTTAGAAATTTAACTTATTTCAGGGCAAAAAGTCAGAAATTTTCTTATTTTGGGGCAAAAAAACAGAAATATCTTTTATTATGGTACAAAATAGCAGAAATTTTTCTTATTTTGGGCAAAAAGGCAGAAATTTCCTATATTTTGGCCAAAAATGCAGAAATTCCCCTTATTTAGAGGTAAAAATGCTGAAATTCCCCTTATTTGGGGGCAAAAAGTAAGAAATTCCCCTTATTTTGGGGCAAAAAGCAGACATTTCCATTATTTTGGGGAAAAAATTTAGAAATCTAACTTATTTCAGGGCAAAAATCAGAAATTTTCCTTATTTTGGGGCAAAAAGGCAGAAAGTCTTAATCGTTTGTGGCAAAAATACAGAAATTCCTATTAATTTGAGGTAAAAAGCCTGAAATTCCCCTTATTTGGGTGCAAAAAGGCAGAAATTTCCCTTATTTTGGGGAAAAATTGCAGAAATTTCACTTACTGCAGCGTAATAAGTCAGAAATTTTCCATATTTTGGGGCAAAAAAGACAGAAATTCCCTTTGTTTTGGGGGAGAAAGATAGAAATTCCACTTATTTAGAGGCAAAAAAGCAGAAATTCCCCTTATTTTGGAGCAAAAATGAAGAAATTTCCCTTTTTTATAGCAAAAAGGTATGCATTCTTCTTATTTTCGCACAAAAAGAAAGAAATTCCCAGTATTTTGGACCAAAATTGCAGAAATTCCCCTAATTGTTAGGCAAAAAAGCAGAAATTCCCTATATGTTGGGGCAAAAAGACAGAAATTCCCTTTATTTTGGAGCAAAACTCAGAAATTCCACTTATTTTGGGGCAAAATTCCAGAAATTTCCCTTATTTTGGGGCAAAATTGCAGAAATTTCACTTATTTCAGGGGAAAAAAGGAGAAATTTTCTTATTTTGGGGCAAAAAGTCAGAAATTTCTCATATTTTGTGGCAAAAATGCAGAAATTCCCCTTATTTTGCGGTAAAAAGGCTGAAATTCCCCTTATTTGGGGGCAAAAAGTAAAAAATTCCCATTATTTGGGGGCAAAAAGCAGACATTTCCCTTATTTTGGGGAAAAATTTTAAGAATTTAACTTATTTCAGGGCAAAAAGTCAGAAATTTTCCTTATTTTGGGGAAGAAAGGCAGAAATTCCTAATATTTTTTGGCAAAAATGCAGGAATTCCCCTTATTTTGGGGTAAAAAGGCTGAAATTCCCCTTATTTGGGGGCAAAAAGGCAGAAATTTCCCTTATTTTGGGGCAAAATTGCAGAAACTTCACTTACTTCAGGGTAATAAGTCAGAAATTTTCCTTATTTTGTGCCAAAAAAGACAGAAATTCCCTTTGTTTTGGGGGAAAAAGACAGAAATTCAACTTATTTAAAGGCAAAAAAGCAGAAATTCCCCTTATTTTGGAGCAAAAATGAAGATATTTCCTTTTTTTATGGCAAAAATGTATGCATTCTTCTTATTTTAGTACAAAAAGGCAGAAATTCCCCGTATTTTGGAGCAAAATTGCAAAAATTCCCCTGATTCTTGGGCAAAAAAGCAGAAATTCCCTATATGTTGGGGCAAAAAGACAAAAATTCTCCTCATTTTGGGGCAAAACTCAGAAATTCCACTTATTTTGAAGCAAATTCCAGAAATTTCCCTTATTTGGGGGCAAAATTGCAATAACTTCACTCATTTTGGGGCAAAATTGCAGAAATTTCAATTATTTCAGGAAAAAAAAGCAGAAATTTTCTTATTTTGTGGCAAAAAGGCAGAAATTTCTTTTATTTTGGTACAAAATTGCAGAAATTTTTCTTATTTGGGGGCAAAAAGGCAGAAATTTCTCATATTTTGGGGCAAAAAGGCAGAAATTTCACTTATTTCAGGGTAATAAGTCAGAAATTTTCCTTATTTTAGGGCAAAAAAGACAGAAATTCCCTTTGTTTTTGGGGAAAATGAAAGAAATTCCACTTATTTAGAGGCAAAAAAGCAAAAATTCCCAATATTTAGAGGTAATAAGGCTGAAATTTTCCTTATTTGGAGGCAAAAGGCAGAAATTTTCCTTATTTTGGGACAAAATTGCAGAAATTTCACTTATTTCAGGGTAATAAGTAAGAAATTTTCCTTATTTTGGGGCAAAAAAGACAGAAATTCCCTTTGTGTTGGGGTAAAAAGACAGAAATTCCACTTATTTAGAGGCAAAAAAGAGGAAATTCCCTTTATTTTGGAGCAAAAATGAGGAAATTTCCTCTTTTTATGGCAAAAAGTTATGCATTCTTCTTATTTTCGGGTAAAAAGGAAGAAATTCACTTTATTTTGGAGCAAAATTTCAGAAATTCACCTAATTGTGGGGCAAAAAGGCAGAAATTCCCTATATGTTGTGGCAAAAAGACAAAAATTCTCATATTTTGGGGCAAAACTCAGAAATTCCTCTTATTTTGGGGCAAAATTCCCGAAATTTCCCTTATTTTGAGGCATAATTAAAGAAATTTCACTTATTTTGGGGCAAAATTGCAGAAATTTTTCTTATTTTGGGCAAAAAGGCAGAAATTTCCCATATTTTGGGGTAAAAATGCAGAAATTTCTTTTATTTTGAAGTAAAAAAGCTGAAATTCCACTTATTAGGGGCAAAAAGTAAGAAATTCCCATTATTTTGGGGCCAAGCAGACATTTCCCTTATTTTTGGGAAAAATTTAGAAATTTAACTTATTTCAGTGCAAAAAATCAGAAATTTTTTTTATTTTGGGGCAAAAAGGCAGAAGTTCCTAATATTTTATGGCAAAAATGCAGAAATTCCCCCTATTTTGAGGTAAAAGGCTTAAATTCCCCTATTTGGCAGCAAAAAGGCAGAAATTTCTCTTATTTTGGAACAAAATTGCAGAAATTTCACTTATTTCAGGGTAATAAGTCAGAAATTTTCCTTATTTTGGGGCTAAAAGGACAGAAATTCTATTTGTTTTGGGGGAAAAAGACAGAAATTCCACTTATTCAGAGGCAAAAAAGCAAAAATTCCCCTTGTTTTGGAGCAAAATTGCAGAAATTTCCCTTTTTTATGGCAATAAGGTATGCATTCTTCTTATTTTCGGGCAAAAAGGCAGAAATTCCCCGAATTTTTGAGCAAAATTGCAGAAATTCCCCTAATTGTGGGGCATAAAGGCAGAAATTCCCTATATAATGGGGCAAAAAGACAGAAATTCTCCTTATTTTGAGGCAAAACTGAGAAATTCCACTTATTTTGGGGAAAAAAATTTCAGAAATTTCCCTTATTTTGGGGCAAAATTGCAGAAATTTCACTTATTTTGGGGCAAAATTTCTGAAATTTCACTCATTTCATGGAAAAAAGCAGAATTTTTATTATTTTGGGCAAAAAGGCAGAAATTTCCCATATTTTGGGGCAAGAATGCAGAAATTTCTTTTATTTTGAAGTAAAAAAGCTGAAATTCCACTTATTAGGGGCAAAAAGTAAGAAATTCCCATTATTTTGGGGCCAAGCAGACATTTCCCTTATTTTTGGGAAAAATTTTAGAAATTTAACTTATTTCAGTGCAAAAAATTAGAAATTTTTTTTATTTTGGGGCAAAAAGGCAGAAGTTCCTAATATTTTATGGCAAAAATGCAGAAATTCCCCTTATTTTGAGGTAAAAGGCTTAAATTCCCCTATTTGGCAGCAAAAAGGCAGAAATTTCTCTTATTTTGGAACAAAATTGCAGAAATTTCACTTATTTCAGGGTAATAAGTCAGAAATTTTCCTTATTTTGGGGCTAAAAGGACAGAAATTCTATTTGTTTTGGGGGAAAAAGACAGAAATTCCACTTATTCAGAGGCAAAAAAGCAAAAATTCCCCTTGTTTTGGAGCAAAATTGCAGAAATTTCCCTTTTTTATGGCAATAAGGTATGCATTCTTCTTATTTTCGGGCAAAAAGGCAGAAATTCCCCGAATTTTTGAGCAAAATTGCAGAAATTCCCCTAATTGTGGGGCATAAAGTCAGAAATTCCCTATATAATGGGGCAAAAAGACAGAAATTCTCCTTATTTTGAGGCAAAACTGAGAAATTCCACTTATTTTGGGGAAAAAAATTTCAGAAATTTCCCTTATTTTGGGGCAAAATTGCAGAAATTTCACTTATTTTGGGGCAAAATTTCAGAAATTTCACTCATTTCATGGAAAAAAGCAGAAATTTTTCTTATTTTGGGCAAAAAGGCAGAAATTTCCCATATTTTGGGGCAAGAATGCAGAAATTTTCTTTATTTTGAGGTAAAAAGGCTGAAATTCCCCTTATTTGGGGTCAAAAATTAAGAAATTCACATTATTTTGGCGCAAAAAGCAGACATTTCTCTTATTTGGGGGAAAAATTTTAGAAATTTAACTTATTTCAGTGCAAAAAGTCAGAAATTTTCCTTATTTTGGGGCAAAAAGGCAGAAATTCCCAATATTTTTTGGGGCAAAAAGGCAGAAATTCCCAATATTTTTTGGCAAGAATGCAGAAATTCCCCTTATTTTGAGGTAAAAAGGCTGAAAATCTCCTCTTTTGGGGGCAAAAAGGCAGAAATTTCCCTTATTTTGGGGCAAAATTGCAGAAATTTCACTTACTTCAGGGTAATAAGTCAGAAATTTTCCTTATTTTGGGGCAAAAAAGACAGAAATTCCTTTTGT
The DNA here is from genome assembly GCF_963924665.1 of Micromys minutus. Lineage (NCBI taxonomy): Eukaryota > Metazoa > Chordata > Mammalia > Rodentia > Muridae > Micromys > Micromys minutus. The sequence goes on along the minus strand of NW_027667806.1, from coordinate 15,633 downwards.
TTTGGGGGAAAAAGACAGAAATTCCACTTATTTAGAGGCAAAAAAGAAGAAATTCCCATTACATTGGATCAAAATTACAGAAATTTCCCTTTTTTATGGCAAAAATGTATGCATTCTTTATATTTTCGGGCAAAAAAGATTTAATTCCCCGTATTTTGGAGCAAAATTGCAGAAATTCCCCTAATTGTGGGGCAAAAAGGCAGAAATTCCCTATATGTTGGGGCAAAAATACAAAAATTATCCTTATTTTGGGGCAAAACTCAGAAATTCCACTTATTTTGGGGCAAAATTCCAGAAATTTCCCTTATTTTGGGGCTAAATTGCAGAAATTTCACTTATTTTGGGGCAAAATTGCAGAAATTTCACTTATTTCATGGAAAAAATCAGAAATTTTCTTATTTTGGAGCAAAAAGGCAGAAATTTCCCATATTTTGGGGAAAAAATACAGAAATTCCCCTTATTTTGAGGTAAAAAGGCTGAAATTCCCCATATTTGGGGGCAAAAAGGCAGAAATTTCCCTTGTTTTGGGGCAAAATTGTAGAAATTTCACTTATTTCAGGGTAATAAGTAAGAAATTTTCCTTATTTTAGGGATAAAAAGACAGAAATTCCCTTTGTTTTGGGGGAAAAGGAAAGAAATTCCACTTATTTAGAGGCAAAAAAGCAGAAATTCCCCATATTTAGAGGTAATACGGCTTAAATTTTCCTTATTTGGGGGCAAAAGGCAGAAATTTCCCTTATTTTGGGGCAAAATTGCAGAAATTTCACTTCCTTCAGGGTAATAAGTCCGAAATTTTCCTTATTTTGGGGCAAAAAATACAGAAATTCCCTTTGTTTTGGGGGAAAAAGACAGAAATTCCACTTATTTAGAGGCAAAAAAGCAGAAATTCCCCTTATTTTGGAGCAAAAATGAAGAAATTTCCCTTTTTTATGGCAAAAAGTTATGCATTCTTCTTATTTTCGGGTAAAAAGAAAGAAATTCCCTGTATTTTGGAGCAAAATTGCAGAAATTCCCCTAATTGTGGGGCAAAAAGGCAGAAATTTCCTATATGTTGGGGCAAAAAGATAGAAATTCTCCTTATTTTGGGGCAAAACTCAGAAATTCCACTTATTTTGGGGCAAAATTCCCGAAATTTCCCTTATTTTGGGGCAAAATTGCAGAAATTTCACTTATTTTGGGGCAAAATTGCAGAAATTTCACTTATTTCCAGGAAAAAATGCAGAAATTTTCTTATTTTGAGGCAAAAAGGCAGAAATATCTTTTATTTTGGTACAAAATTGCAAAAATTTTTCTTATGTTGGGCAAAAAAGCAGAAATTTCTCATATTTTGGGGCAACAATGCAAACATTTCTTTTATTTTGAGGTAAAAAATCTGAAATTTCCCTTATGTGGGGGCAAAAAGCAAGAATTCCCCTTTATTTTGCAGCCAAAAGCAGACATTTCCCTTATTTTTGGGAAAAATTTTAGAAATTTAACTTATTTCAGGGCAAAAAGTCAGAAATTTTCCTTATTTTAGGGCAAAAAGGGAGAAATTCCTAATATTTTGCGGCAAAAATGCAGAAATTCCCCTTATTTTGAGGTAAAAAGGCTGAAATTCCTTTTATTTGGGGGCAAAAAGGCAGAAATTTCCCTTATTTTGTGGCAAAATTGCCAAAATTTCACTTACTTAAGGGTAGTAAGTCAGAAATTTTCCTTATTTTGGGGCAAAAAAGACAGAAATTCCCTTTGTTTTGGGGGAAAAGGACAGAAATTCCACTTATTTAGAGGCAAAAAAGCAGAAATTCCCCTTATTTTAATGCAAAAATTAAGAAATTTCTTTTTTTCATGGCAAAAAGGTATGCATTCTTCTTATTTTAGGACAAAAAGGCAGAAATTCCTCGTATTTTAAAGCACAATTGCTGAAATTCCTCTAATTGTTGGGGAAAAAGAAGAAATTCCCTATATGTTGGGGCAAAAAGACAGAAATTCTCCTTATTTTATGGCAAAAAGGCAGAAATTCCTAATATTTTGTGGCAAAAATGCAGAAATTCCCTTTATTTTGAGGTAAAAAGGCTGAAATTCCCCTTATTTGGGGGCAAAAAGGCAGAAATTTCCCTTATTTTGGGGCAAAATTGCAGAAATTTCACTTCTTTCAGGGTAGTAAGTCAGAAATTTTCCTTATTTTGGGGCAAAAAAGACAGAAATTTCCTTTGTTTTGGGGGAGAAAGACAGAAATACCACATATTTAGAGGCAAAAAAAGCAGAAATTCCCCTTATTTTGGAGAAAAAATGAAGAAATTTCCCTTTTTATGGCAAAAAGGTATGCATTCTTCTCATTTTCAGACAAAAAAAAAAAAAGAAATTCCCCGTATTTTAAAGCAAAATTGCTGAAATTCCCCTAATTGTTGAGCAAAAAAGCAGAAATTCCCTATATGTTGGGGCAAAAAGACAGAAATTCTCCTTATTTTGGGGCAAAACTCAGAAATTTCACTTATTTTGTGGCAAAATTGCAGAAATTTCACTTATTTCAGAAAAATGCAGAAATTTTCTTATTTTGGGGAAAAAAGGCAGAAATTTTTTTTTATTTTGGTACAAAATTGCAGAAATTTTTTTTTTTGGGGGGCCAAGAGGCAGAAATTTCCCATATTTTGGGGCAAAAATGCAGAAATTCCCTTTATTTTGAGGGAAAAAGGCTCAAATTCCCCTAATTTGGAGGCAAAAAGGCAGAAATTTCTCTTATTTTGGGGCAAAATTGCAGAAACATCATTTATTTCAGGGTAATAAGTAAGAAATTTTCCTTATTTTTGGGCAAAAAAGACAGAAATTCTCTTTGTTTTGGGGGAAAAATACAGAAATTCCACTTATTTAGAGGCAAAACAGCAGAAATTCCCCTTATTTTGGAGCAAAAATGAAGAAATTTCCCTTTATTATGGCAAAAAGTTATGCATTCTTTTTATTATCGGGCAAAAAGGCAGAAATTCCCCGTATTTTGGAGCAAAATTTCAGAAATTCCCCTAATTGTGGGGCAAAAAGGCAGAAATTTTCTATATGTTGGGGCAAAAAGACAGAAATTCTCCTTATTTTGGGGCAAAACTCAGAAATTTCACTTATTTTGGGGCAAAATTCCAGAAATTTCCCTTATTTTGGGGCAAAATTGCAGAAATTTCAATTATTTTGGGGCGAAATTGCAGAAATTTCATGTATTTCAGGGAAAAAATGCAGAAATTTTTTATTTTGAGGCAAAAAGGCAGAAATTTCTTTTATTTTGGTACAAAATTGCAGAAATTTTTCTTATTTTGGGCAAAAAGGCAGAAATTTCCCATATTTTGGGGCAAAAATGCAAAACTTCCTTTTATTTTGAGGTAAAAAGGCTGAAATTCCTCTTATTTGGGGGCAAAAAGTAAGAAATTCCCATTATTTTGGTGCCAAAAGGAGACATTTCCCTTATTTTCAGGAAAAATTTTAGAAATTTAACTTATTTCAGGGCAAAAAGTCAGAAATTTTCCTTATTTTGGGGCAGAAAGGCAGAAATTCCTAATATTTTGTGGCAAAAATGCAGAAATTCCCCTTATTTTGAGGTAAAAAGGCTGAAATTCCCCTTATTTGGGGGCAAAAATGCAGAAATTTCCCTTATTTTGGGGCAAAATTGCAAAAATTTCACTTACGTCAAAGTAATAAGTCAGAAATTTTCCTTAATTTGGGGTAAAAAAAACAGAAATTCCCTTTGTTTTGGGGGAGAAAGAGAGAAATTCCACTAATTTAGAGTCAAAAAAGCAGAAATTCCCCTTATTTTGGAGCAAAAATGAAGAAATTTCCCTTTTTATGCCAAAAAAGTATGCATTCTTCTTATTTTCGGCAAAAAGGCAGAAATTCCTCGTATTTTAGAGCAAAATTGCAGAAATTCCCCTAATTGTGGGGCAAAAAGGCAGAAATTCCCTATATGTTGGGGCAAAAAGGCAGAAATTCTCCTTATTTTGGGGCAAAACTCAGAAATTCCACTTATTTTGGAGCAAAATTCCAGAAATTTCCCTTATTTTGGGGCAAAAAGTCAGAAATTCCTAATATTTTGTGGCAAAAATGCAGAAATTCCCCTTATTTTGAGGTAAAAAGGCTGAAATTCCCCTCATTTGGGGGCAAAAAAGCATAAATTTTTTCTTATTTTGGGGCAAATTTGCAGAAATTTCACTTATTTCAGGGTAATAATCAGAAATATTCCTTATTTTGGGCCAAAAAGGACAGATTCCCTTTGTTTTGGGGGAAAAAGACAGAAATTCTACTTATTTAGAAGCAAAAAACAGAAATTCCCCTTATTTTGGAGCAAAAATGAAGAAGTTCAATTTTTTATAGCAAAAAGTTATGCATTCTTTATATTTTCCAGCAAAAAGGTAGAAATTTTCTGTATTTTGGAGCAAAATTGCAGAAATTCCTATAATTGTGGGGCAAAAAGGCAGAAATTCCCTATATGTTGGGGCAAAATGAAAGAAATTCTCCTTATTTTGGGGCAAAACTCAGAAATTCCACATATTTTGGGGCAAAATTCCAGAAATTTCCCTTATTTTGTGGCAAAATTGCAGAAATTTCATTTATTTTGAAGCAAAATTGTAGAAATTTCACTTATTTCAGAAAAAAAAAAGCAGAAATTTTCTTATTTTGGGGCAAAAAGGCAGAAATGTCTTTTATCTTGGTACAAAATTTCAGAAATTTTTCTTATTTTGGGGCAAAATGCAGAAATTTCCGATATTTTAGGGAAAAATGCAGAAATTCCCATTATCTTGAGGTAAAAAGGCTGAAATTCCCCTTATTTGGGGGCAAAAAGGCAGAAATTTCCCTTATTTTGGAGCAAAATTTCAGAAATTTCATTTATTTCAGGGTAATAAGTAAGAAATTTTCCTTATTTTGGGGCAAAAAAGACAGAAATTTCCTTAGTTTTTAGGGGAAAAAGACAGAAATTCCACATTTTTGGAGGCAAAAAAGCAGAAATTCCTTTTATTTTGGAGCAAAAATGAAGAAATTTCCCTTTTTTGTGGCAAAAGGTATACATTCCCCTTATTTTCAGGCTAAAAAGCAGAAATTCCCTTTATTTTGGAGCAAAATTGCAGAAATTCCCCTAATTGTGGGGCAAAAAGGCAGAAATTCCCTATATGTTAGGGCAAAAAGACAGAAATTCTCCTTATTTTGGGGCAAAACTCTGAAATTCCACTTATTTTGGGGCAAAATTCCAGAAATTTACCTTATTTTGGGGCAAAATTGCAGAAATTTCACTTATATTGGGGCAAAATTGCAGAAATTTCACTTATTTCAGGGAAAAAAGGCAGAAATTTTCCTTATTTTTGGGCAAAATGCAGAAATTCCTTATATTTTGTGATTAAAATGCAGAAATTCGCCTTATTTTGAGGTAAAATGGCTGAAATTTCCCTTATTTGGGAGCAAAAAGGCAGAAATTTCTTTTATTTTGGGGCAAAATTTCAGAAATTTCACTTATTAAAGGGTAATAAGTCAGAAATTTTCCTTAATTTGGGGCAAAAAAGACAGAAATTCTCTTTGTTTTGGGGGAATAAGACAAAAATTCCACTTATTTAGAGGCAAAAAAGCAGCAATTCCCCTTATTTTGGAGCAAAATTGCAGAAATTTCCATTTTTTATGGCAAAAACTTATGCATTCTTCTTATTTTCGGGCAAAAGGCAGAAATTCCTCGTATTTTGTAGCAAAATTGCAGAAATTCCCCTAATTTTGGGGCAAAAAGGCAGAAATTCCCTAAATGTTGGGGCAAAAAGACAGAAAGTCTCCTTATTTTAGGGCAAAACTCAGAATTTCCACTTATTTTGGGGCAAAATTCCAGAAATTTCCCTTATTTTGGGGCAAAATTGCAGAAATTTCACTTATTTTGGGGCAAAATATCAGAAATTTCACTTATTTAATGGAAAAAAGCAGAAATTTTCTTATTTTGGCGCAAAAGGCAGAAATTTCCCATTATTTGGGGCAAAAATGCAGAAATTCCTTTTATTTTGAGGTAAAAAGGCTGAAATTCCCCGTATTTGGTGGCAAAAAGGAAGAAATTTCCCTTATTTTGGGGCAAAATTGCAGAAATTTCACTTATTTCAGGGTAATAAGTCAGAAATTTTCCTTATTTTGGGGCAAAAAAGACAGAAATTTCCTTAGTATTGGGGGAAAAGGACAGAAATTCCACTTATTTAGAGGCAAAAGATCAGAAATTCCCCTTATTTTGGAGCAAAAATGAAGAAATTTCCCTTTTTTATGGCAAAAATTATGCATTCTTTTTATTTTCGGGCAAAAAGGCAGAAATTCCCCGTATTTTGGAGCAAAATTTCAGAAATTACCCTAATTGTGGGGCAAAAAGGCAGAAATTCCCTATATGTTGGGGCAAAAAGACAGAAATTCTCCTTATTTTGGGGAAAACTCGGAAATTACACTTATTTTGGGGCAAAATTCCAGAAATTTCCCTTATTTTGGGCCAAAATTGCAGAAATTTCACTTATTTTGCGGCGAAATTGCAGAAATTTCACTTATTTCAGGGAAAAAATGCAGAAATTTTCTTATTTTGAGACAAAAAGGCAGAAATTTCTTTTATTTTGGTACAAAATTGCAGAAATTTTTCTTATTTTGGGCAAAAAGGCAGAAATTTCCCATATTTTGGGGCAAAAATGCAAAAATTCCCCTTATTTTGAGGTAGAAAGGCTGAAATTTCCCTTATTTGGGGGCAAAAAGGCAGAAAGTTCCCTTATTTTGGGGCAAAATTGCAGAAATTTCACTTATTTCAGGGTAATAAGTCAGAAATTTTCCTTATTTTGGGGCAAAAAAGACAGAAATTCTCTTTGTTTTGGGGGAATAAGACAGAAATTCCACTTATTTAGAGGCAAAAAAGCAGCAATTCCCCTTATTTTGGAGCAAAATTGCAGAAATTTCCCTTTTTTATGGCAAAAAGGTATGCATTCTTCTTATTTTCGTGCAAAAGGCAGAAATTCCTCGTATTTTGGAGCAAAATTGCAGAAATTCCCCTAATTTTGGGGCAAAAAGGCAGAAATTCCCTAAATGTTGGGGCAAAAACACAGAAAGTCTCTTTATTTTGGGGCAAATCTCAGAATTTCCACGTATTTTGGGGCAAAATTCCAGATATTTCCCTTATTTTGGGGCAAAATTGCAGAAATTCCACTTATTTTGGGGCAAAATATCAGAAATTTCAATTATTTCATGGAAAAAAGCAGAAATTTTCTTATTTTAGCGCAAAGGGCAGAAATTTCCCATTATTTAGGGCAAAAATGCAGAAATTCCTTTTATTTTGAGGTAAAAAGGCTGAAATTCCCCGCATTTGGTGGCAAAAAGGAAGAAATTTCCCTTATTTTGGGGCAAAATTGCAGAAATTTCACTTATTTCAGGGTAATAAGTCAGAAATTTTCCTTATTTTGGGGCAAAAAAGACAGAAATTCCCTTTGTTTTGGGGGAAAAGGACAGAAATTCCAATTATTTAGAGGCAAAAAAGCAGAAATTCCCCTTATTTTGGAGCAAAAATGAAGAAATTTCCCTTTTTTATGGCAAAAAGTTATGCATTCTTTTTATTTTCGGGCAAAAAGGCAGAAATTCCTCGTATTTTGGAGCAAAATTGCAGAAATTCCCCTAATTGTGGGGCAAAAAGGCAGAAATTCCCTATATGTTGGGGCAAAAAGACAGAAATTCTCCATATTTTGGAGCAAAACTCAGAAATTCCACTTATTTTGGGGCAAAATTCCAGAAATTTCCCTTATTTTGGGGCAAAATTGCAGAAATTTCACTTATTTTGGGGCGAAATTGCAGAAATTTCACTTATTTCAGGGAAAAAATGCAGAAATTTTCTTATTTTGAGACAAAAAGGCAGAAATTTCTTTTATTTTGGTACAAAATTGCAGAAATTTTTCTTATTTTGGGCAAAAAGGCAGAAATTTCCCATATTTTGGGGCAAAAATGCAAAAATTCCTTTTATTTTGAGGTAAAAAGGCTGAAATTCCTCTTATTTGGTGGCAAAAAGTAAGAAATTCCCATTATTTTGGTGCCAAAAACAGACATTTCTCTTATTTTCGGGAAAAATTTTAGGAATTTAACATATTTCAGGGCAAAAAGTCAGAAATTTTCCTTATTTTGGGGCAGAAAGGCAGAAATTCCTAATATTTTGTGGCAAAAATGCAGGAATTCCCCTTATTTTGAGGTAAAAAGGCTGAAATTCCCCTTATTTGGGGGCAAAAAGGCAGAAATTTCCCTTATTTTGGGGCAAAATTGCAGAAATTTCACTTACTTCAAAGTAATAAGTCAGAAATTTTCCTTATTTTGGGGTAAAAAAGACAGAAATTCCCTTTGTTTTCGGGGAGAAAAAGAGAAATTCCACTAATTTAGAGGCAAAAAAGCAGAAATTCCTCTTATTTTGGAGCAAAAATGAAGAAATTTCCCTTTTTATGGCAAAAAGGTATGCATTCTTCTTATTTTCTGGCAAAAAGGCAGAAATTCCTCGTATTATAGAGCAAAATTGCAGAAATTCTCCTAATTGTGGGGCAAAAAGGCAGAAATTCCCTATATGTTGGGGCAAAAAGGCAGAAATTCTCTTTATTTTGGGGCAAAACTCAGAAATTCCACTTATTTTGGGGCAAAATAGAAATTTTCATTATTTTGGGGCAAAAAGGCAGAAATTCCTAATATTTTGTGGCAAAAATGCAGAAATACCCCTTATTTCGAGGTAAAAAGGCTAAATTTCCTTTTACTTGGGGGCAAAAAAGCAGAAATTTTTTCTTATTTTGGGGCAAAATTGCAGAAATTTCACTTATTTCAGGGTAATAATCAGAAATATTCCTTATTTTGGGGCAAAAAGACAGAAATTCCCTTTGTTTTGGGGAAAAAAGACAGAAATTCTACTAATTTAGAAGCAAAAAAGCAGAAATTCCCCTTATTTTGGAGCAAAAATGAAGAAATTTCCCTTTTTTATAGCAAAAAGTTATGCATTCTTCTTATTTTCCAGCAAAAAGACAGAAATTTTCCGTATTTTGGAGCAAAATTGAAGAAATTCCCCTAATTGTTGGGCAAAAAGGCAGAAATTCCCTATATGTTGGGGCAAAAAGACAGAAATTCTCCTTATTTTGGGGAAAAACTCAGAAATTCCACTTATTTTGGGGCAAAATTCCAGAAATTTCCTTTATTTTGGGGCAAAATTGCAGAAATTTCTCTTATTTTGGGGCAAAATTGTAGAAATTTCACTTATTTCAGAAAAAAAAGCAGAAGTTTTCTTATTTTGGGGCAAAAAGGCAGAAATTTCTTTTATCTTGGTACAAAATTGCAGAAATTTTTTTATTTTGGGGCAAAAAGTCAGAAATTTCCGATATTTTGGGGCAAAAATGCAGAAATTCCCATTATCTTGAGGTAAAAAGGCTGAAATTCCCCTTATTTGGGGGCAAAAAGGCAGAAATTTCTCTTATTTTGAAGGAAAATTTCAGAAATTTCACTTACTTCAGGGTAATAAGTCAGAAATTTTCCTTATTTTGGGGCAAAAAAGACAGAAATTTCTTTTGTTTTTAGGGGATAAAGACAGAAATTCCACATTTTTGGAGGCAAAAAAGCAGAAATTTCTATTATTTTGGAGCAAAAATGAAGAAATTTCCCTTTTTTTTTGGCAAAAGGTATACATTCCCCTTATTTTCAGGCTAAAAAGCAGAAATTCCCTTTATTTTGGAGCAAAATTGCAGAAATTCCCCTAATTGTCTGGCAAAAAGGCAGAAATTCCCTATATGTTAGCGCAAAAAGACAACAATTCTCCTTATTTTGGGGCAAAACTCTGAAATTCCACTTATTTTGGGGCAAAATTCCAGAAATTTCCCTTATTTTGGGTCAAAATTGCAGAAATTTTCACTTATTTTGGGGCAAAATTGCAGAAATTTCACTAATTTTGGGGCAATATGCAGAAATTTCACTTATTTCAGGGAAAATAGGCAGAAATTTTCCTTATTTTTGGGCAAAATGCAGAAATTCCTAATATTTTGTGACAAAAATGCAGAAATTCCCCTTATTTTGAGGTAGAAAGGCTGAAATTCCCCTTATTTGGGGGCAAAAAGGCAGAAATTTCTATTATTTTGGGGCAAAATTGCAGAAATTTCACTTATTTCAGGGTAATAAGTCAGAAATTTTCCTTATTTTGGGGCAAAAAAGACAGAAATTCTCTTTGTTTTGGGGGAATAAGACAGAAATTCCACTTATTTGGAGGCAAAAAAGCAGCAATTCCCCTTATTTTGGAGCAAAATTGCAGAAATTTCCCTTTTTTATGGCAAAAAGGTATGCATTCTTCTTATTTTCGGGCAAAAGGCATAAATTCCTCGTATTTTGGAGCAAAATTGCAGAAATTCCCCTAATTTTGGGGCAAAAAGGCAGAAATTCCCTATATGTTGGGGCAAAAAGACAGAAATTCTCCTTATTTTAGGCCAAAACTTAGAAATTCCACTTATTTTGGGGCAAAATTCCAGAAATTTCTCTTATTTTGGGGCAAAATTGCAGAAATTTCACTTATTTTGGGGCAAAATTGCAGAAATTTCACTTATTTAATGGAAAAAAGCAGAAATTTTCTTATTTTGGGGCAAAAAGGCAGAAATTTCCCATATTTGGGGCAAAAATGCAGAAATTCCCCTTGTTTTGATTTAAAAAGGCTGAAATTCCCCGTATTTGGGGGCAAAAATGCAGAAATTCCCATTATCTTGAGGTAAAAAGGCTGAAATTCCCCTTATTTGGGGGCAAAAAGGCAGAAATTTCCTTTATTTTGGGGCAAAATTTCAGAAATTTCACTTATTTCAGGGTAATAAGTCAGAAATTTTCCTTATTTGGGGCAAAAAAGACAGAAATTCCCTTTCTTTTTAGGGGAAAAAGACAGAAATTCCACATTTTTAGAGGCAAAAAAGCAGAAATTCCTTTTATTTTGGAGCAAAAATGAAGAAATTTCTCTTTTTTGTGGCAAAGGTATACATTCCCCTTATTTTCAGGCTAAAAAGTAGATATTCCCTTTATTTTGGAGCAAAATTGCAGAAAATCTTCTAGTTGTGGGGCAAAAAAGCAGAAATTCCCTATTTGTTAGGGCAAAAAGACAGAAATTCTCCTTATTTTGAGGCAAAACTCTGAAATTCCACTTATTTTGGGGCAAAATTCCAGAAAATTCCCTTATTTTGGGGCAAAATTGCAGAAATTTCACTTATTTTAAGGCAAAATTGCAGAAATTTCACTTATTTCAGGGAAAAAAGCAGAAATTTTTTTTATTTTGGGGCAAAAAGCCAGAAATTCTTAATATTATGTGGCAAAAATGCAGAAATTCCCCTTATTTTGAGGTAAAAAGGATGAAATTCCCCTTATTTGGGGGCAAAAAGGCAGAAATTTCCCTTATTTTGGGGCAAAATTGCAGAAATTTCACTTATTACTGGGTAATAATTCAGAAATTTTCCTTATTTTGGGGCAAAAAATACAGAAATTCCCTCTGTTTTGGGGGAAAAAGATAGAAATTCCACTTATTTAGAGGCAAAAAAGCAGAAATTCCCCTTATTTTGGAGCAAAAATGAAGAAATTTCCCTTTTTTATGGCAAAAAGGTATGCATTCTTATTTTCGGGCAAAAAGGCAGAAATTCCCCGTATTTTGGAGCAAAATTGCAGAAATTCCCCTAATTGTGGGGAAAAAGGCAGAAATTCCCTATATGTTGGGGCAAAAAGACAGAAATTCTTCTTATTGTGGGGCAAAACTCAGAAATTTCACTTATTTTTGGGCAAAATTGCAGAAATTTCACTTATTTCAGTAAAAAAAAGCAGAAATTTTCTTATTTTGGGGCAAAAAGGCAGAAATTACTTTTATTTTAGTACAAAATTGCAGAATTTTTTCTTATTTTGGGGCAAAAAGGCAGAAATTTCCCATATTTTTGGGCAAAAATGCAGAAATTCCCCTTATTTTGAGGTAAAAAGGCTGAAATTCCCCTTATTTGGGGGCAAAAAAGCAGAAATTTCCCTTATTTTGAGGCAAAATTGCAGAAATTTCACTTATTTCAGGGTAATAAGTCAGAAATTTTTTTTATTTTGGGACAAAAAAGACCGAAATTCCCTTTGTTTTGGGGGGAAAAGAGAGTAATTCCACTTTTAGAGGCAAAAAAGCAGAAATTCACCTTATTTTGGAGCAAAATTGCAGAAATTTCCCTTTTTTGTGGCAAAAAGGTATGAATTCTTCTTATTTTGAACAAAAAGGCAGAAGTTCCCTGTATTTTGGAGCAAAATTGCAGAAATTTCCCTAATTGTGGGGAAAAAAGGCAGAAATTCCCTATATGTTGGGGCAAAAAGACAGAAATTCTCCTTATTTTGGGGCAAAACTCAGAAATTCCACTTATTTTGGGGCAAAATTGCAAAAATTTCACTTATTTTGGGGCAAAAGTGCAGAAATTTCACTTATTTCAGGCAAAAAAAGCAGAAATTTTCTTATTTTGGGGCAAAAAGGCAGAAATTTCTCATATTTTGTGGCAAAAATGCAGAAATTCCCCTTATTTTTAGGTAAAAAGGCTGAAATTCACCTTATTTGGGGGCAAAAAGGCAGAAATTTTCCTTATTTTGGGGCAAAATTGCAGAAATTTCACTTATTTCAGGGTAATAAGTCAAAAATTTTTCTTATTTTGCGGCAAAAAAGACAGAAATTTTCTTTGTTTTGTGGGAAAAAGACAGAAATTTTACTTATTTAGAGGCAAAAGAGCAGAAATTCCTCTTATTTTGGAGCAAAAATGAGGAAATTTCCCTTTTTTATGGCAAAAAGTAATGCATTCTTCTTATTTTCAGGCAAAAAGGCAGAAATTCCCCGTATTTTGTGGCAAAATTCCAGAAATTTCCTTTATTTTGGGGCAAAATTGCAGAAATTTCACTTATTTTGGGGTAAAATTGCAGAAATTTCACTTATTTCTGGGAAAAAAAGCAGAATTTGTCTCATTTTGGGGCAAAAGGCAGTAATTTCTCATATTTTGTGCCAAAAATCAGATATTCCCCTTATTTTGGAGCAAAAATAAAGAAATTTACCTTTTTTATGCCAAAAAAAATGCATTCTTCTTATTTTCGGGCAAAAAGGCAGAAAGTCAGCGTATTTTATAGCAAAATTGCAGAAATTCCCCTAATTGTGGGGCAAAAAGGCAGAAATTCCCTATATGTTGGGTCAAAAAGACAGAAATTCTCCTTATTTTGGGGCAAAACTCAGAAATTCCACTTATTTTGGGGCAAAATTCCAGAAATTTCTTTTCTTTTGGGGCAAAAAGGCACAAATTCCTAATATTTTGTAGCAAAAATGCCGAAATTCCCTTTATTTTGAGGTAAAAAGGCTGACATTCCCCTTATTTGGGGGCAAAAAAGCAGAAATTTTCTCTCATTTTGGGGCAAAATTGCAGAAATTTCACTTATTTCAGGGTAATAATCAGAAATATTCCTTATTTGGGGGCAAAATGGACAGATATTCCCTTTGTTTTGGGGGAAAAAGATAGAAATTCTACTTATTTAGAAGCAAAAAAGCAGAAATTCCCTTTATTTTGGAGCAAAAATGAAAAAATTTCCCTTTTTTATGGCAAAAAGTTATGCATTCTTCTTATTTTCCAGCAAAAAGGCAGAAATTTTCCGTATTTTGGAGCAAAATTGCAGAAATTCCCCTAATTGTGTGGCAAAAAGGCAGAAATTCCCTATATGTTGGGGCAAAAAGACAGAAATACTCCTTATTTTGGGGCAAAACTCAGAAATCCACTTATTTTGGGGCAAAATTCCAGAAATTTCCCTTATTTTGGGGCAAAATTGCAGAAATTTCACTTATTTCAGAAAAAAAAGCAGAAAATTTCTTATTTTGGGGCAAAAAGGCAGAAATTTCTTTTCTCTTGGTAGAAAATTGCAGACATTTTTCTTATTTTGGGGCAAAAAGGCAGAAATATCCCATATTTTGGGGCAAAAATGCAGAAATTATCATTATCTTGAGGTAAAAAGGCTGAAATTCCCCTTATTTGGGGGGAAAAAGGCAGAAATTTCCCTTATTTTGGGGCAAAATTTCAGAAATTTCACTTATTTCAGGGTAATAAGTCAGAAATTTTCTTAATTTTGGGGCAAAAAAGACAGAAATTCCCTTTGTTTTTAGGGGAAAAAGACAGAAATTCCACATTTTTGAAGGCAAAAAAGCAGAAATTCCTTTTATTTTGGAGCAAAAATGAAGAAATTTCCCTTTTTTGTGGCAAAAGGTATACATTCCCCTTATTTTCAGGCTAAAAAGCAGAAATTCCCTTTATTTTGGAGCAAAATTGCAGAAATTCCCCTAATTGTGGGGCAAAAAGGCAGAAATTCTCCTTATTTTGGGACAAAACTCTGAAATTCCACTTATTTTGGAGCAAAATTCCAGAAATTTCCATTATTTTCGGACAAAATTGCAGAAATTTCACTTATTTTGGGGCAAAATTGCAGAAATTTCATTTATTTCAGGGAAAAAAGGCAGAAAATTTTTTTATTTTTGGGCAAAATGCAGAAATTCCTAATATTTTGTGGCAAAAATGCAGAAATTCCTTTTATTTTGAGGTAAAAAAGGCTGAAATTCCCCTTATTCTGGGGCAAAAAGGCAGAAATTTCTCATATTTTGGGGCAAAATTGCAGAAATTTCACTTATTTCAGGGTAATAAGTCAGAAATTTTCCTTATTTTGGTGCAAAAAAGACAGAAATTCTCTTTGTTTTGGGGGAAAAAGACTGAAATTCCACTTATTTAGAGGCAAAAAAGCAGTAATTCCCATTATTTTGGAGCAAAATTGCAGAAATTTCCCTTTTTTATTGCAAAAAGGTATGCATTCTTTTTATTTTCGGGCAAAAAGGCAGAAATTCCACATTATTTTGGAGCAAAATTGCAGAAATTCCCCTAATTGTGGGGCAAAAAGGCAGAAATTCCCTATATGTTGGGGCAAAAAGACATAAATTCTCCTTATTTTGGAGCAAAACTCAGAAATTCCACTTATTTTGGGGCAAAATTCCAGAAATTTCCCTTATTTTGGGGCAAAATTGCAGAAATTTCACTTATTTCAGAAAAAAAAAGCAAAAATTTTCTTATTTTGGGCAAAAAGGCAGAAATTTCTTTCATCTTGGTACAAAATTGCAGAAATTTTTCTTATTTTGGGGCAAAAAGGCAGAAATATCTCATATTTTGGGGAAAAAATGCAGAAATTATCATTATCTTGAGGTAAAAAGGCTGAAATTCCCCTTATTTGGGGGCAAAAAGGCAGAAATTTCCCTTATTTTGGGGCAAAATTTCAGAAATTTCACTTATTTCAGGGTAATAAGTCAGAAATTTTCTTTATTTTGGGGCAAAAAGACGGAAATTCCCTTTGTTTTTAGGGGAAAAAGACAGAAATTCCACATATTTGAAGGTAAAAAAGCAGAAATTCCTTTTATTTTAAAGCAAAAATGAAGAAATTTCCCTTTTTTGTGGCAAAAGGTATACATTCCCCTTATTTTCAGGCTAAAAACCAGAAATTCCCTTTATTTTGGAGCAAAATTGCAGAAATTCCGCTAATTGTGTGGCAAAAAGGCAGAAATTCCCTATATGTTGGGGCAAAAAGACATAAATTCTCCTTATTTTGGAGCAAAACTCAGAAATTCCACTTATTTTGGGG